>NC_134940.1:14001419-16457128 GCF_051020765.1 Lasioglossum baleicum
AATATTTATTCCAAGAGGATGTGAAAGACTTCGATGAAAGTTTGAAGGCTGTGTTTGAAGTGTACCTTGATTATCTACAACAATGGGTGGATATGGTACAACACGATAGTTTCCACAAAAATTTAATAATGGATGAATGGATTTTTGTGAAATCCATTGCAGGGAATATATTAGATGGTTATGAGATTGCTGGTGCCAAGTTTTGGTAACTATTCTTCTTTTTTTATTTGCAAGATACAACTATAATTCCTTGTATGTAATTTTTAGTAGTTTGTATGCGATGTTTAGTATATCGTACCTTTGTTTACAGCGAAATAGCAAGGACGATGATTAAACAAGTTAAAGAGTTCCTCAATGAGAGACCTCGAGAGATTAAAGAAAGTAGAGACGAATGGAGCGATGAGGACTGGACAAATAAGTAAGAAAAGATTAATTTATGTTTCCACGAAGTACTTGAATAGTGCATAAGCGAGATTCATGTTGATGCATTATTTAGATTTCAGTGGATGTATCTTGGACGAGAGTGGCAAGGGATGTTCGTCGAAGCTCGCGAGAAGAGTGTGAAGAGCGTCACATTGGCTAGATGCTTGCAGCGTGACATCGAAAAGTGGCCTGTTTTCAATAAAAAGTTGGAGGAATCCCTAACAGCTTTAAAGGTAAATTATTGAAGTAGATTAACCCTTTCTACTCCGAATTATTTTTCAAGTTTATTGCCAACAACTTCCGACTGTTTTAAGTGTTTTATTTGAAATCTACTTTGAAGGACAGTTCCATGACTGCTACTTATTTTAAACAATTTTGTTTACTAATTATATTGAATATAGCTCGCAAACTTTGTTGTAATTTATATTTGTGGAACTTATATTTGTTTTCAACTAAAAAATAAGAAACGAAATAAATAAAGAAAGAACCAAATGTGTGCAAAGGGTTAATATTTCGTTATGTAACTTATATATATTTGTTTACAGGAAACAGTTATGGATCTCCGACACCAGATATCAAATGTTATTGAAAATTTCGAAAGCGATCTTGAACAAGTAGAAGAACCAAAAGCTGAATCCGATATATCTGCCATGCGATCAAGAATAAGAGAAGTACTTCACCAGGCTTATCGAATGGGCTTCGACTATTACAAAGAAACCTGTAAATTATTTACGATAGGAGAAAAAGCTGTGCTAGCACGAGGACTAGTTACTTTTGCACTTTTGTGGATGGAATTCGTTAGAACTAGATGTGAAAGAGGGAGAGGTTTAAGACCTAGATGGGCGAACCAGGGTTTGGAATTTTTAATTACAGTGTGCGAACCTCATAATACTAAACACTTGACTGACGAAGAATTTGAAGAATTGAAGACATCTATGGATCGTTGTATATCTCACGTTGTTGGAAGACCCAATACCGCAGCGAATATAGAATCAGAAAGTAAGTACACATTTTCGTGGCATCGTTAGAACATTCAAATACTATAACTAAATGTGCTCTATCTAATTTCAGACTTACGAAGATTGTCTCGCTCGAGAGCGTCATCACCTTCTCATACCAGGAGTAGGACAGCGAGTTTAACTCTTTCTCAGAAGCCAAGAGACATTCATAAATCTCCAGACGCGTCGTTAAATTCGAAGAAGGCAACTTCGCCAACTGTTGTAGACGGAAGCGTACCAGTGATTTTAAATACCTCGAGTCGCAGCGTATCGAGACAAGAAAGATTCGCACGCGCTATACAAAAAGTAGATTCTGAAATCGACGAAAGGCTAAAAAGTCGTGAACTTATCGGACAAGTGACGGATAGAAAAGCTGTCGACAGAGTTCGTATTAAAGCTAGACGAGTCACTTTCACTTGGCAAAGAGGCATTAAAATCGGTAGGTTTTAAACGCATTGTTATTTACTGTATATATGTACGTTTAACTCCTTGCCTTATGATTTATTTTACGGTTTCAGTGACTAGAACTTTTTTGCCGATCGTCATTTCCTAAAAAAGGAGAAAATTTGTTCTATATGTTCTGCAATAGCTGTACATTAAAAAAAAACACAAAATTAATAACATACATATTTATTAGACTCTGTTTAGAATTTTAATCACGAATCTGACACGATATTGTAGGGCAAGGGGTTAATGTTGAGATGCAAAGTGGTAGGGATACCAGTTTGAAACTTACCGTAGGGGGTTTTCTTTGGAGGCCCTACCGGATGGTACAATGAAAGATAAATTTGATTTGAGGGCACACTTGACCATCTTAGACCCCCAGTATATCACAAATATATTACAAAAAATAATATTTTCAGGTCAAGGAAGATTTGGTAAAGTGTACACAGTAGTTAACAACCAGACCGGTGAACTGTTAGCTATGAAGGAAGTACAATTGCAACCAGGAGATCACAGAGCAATTCGGCGAGTTGCCGAAGAACTACAAATATTTGAAGGAATTCAGCAAGAACATTTGGTTCGATATTATGGCTTAGAAATTCATCGGGTAAGTCCACACGAAATGTTTTATTTGTTTTAAAGATGTAATCATAACGAATGTATTGCTGCAGGAAGAAATGTTAATTTTCATGGAATTCTGCGCTGAAGGAACCTTGGAAAGCTTAATAGCGGGTAGCGGGACTGGCTTGCCAGAGTCATTAGCTAGAAAATATACTCACCAGCTTCTTTCAGCCGTGGCAGTTCTTCATTCTCATGGAATAGTGCACCGCGATATTAAAAGTCAGTACTGTTCTGAAACGTTAATAGAGTGTTCGCCTTATACACAGCTATATTAATGTGTACATTTTATACACAGCTGCAAATATATTTTTAACGGACGAGGGTAATTGTTTGAAACTTGGAGACTTTGGTAGTGCAGTTCAAATTAAAGCGCACACCACTATGCCTGGTGAATTGCAAGGTTTTGTTGGCACTCAGGGTAAATAAATATAAGAGATTCTTTCTATTATATTTCTTATTGAATACTTGTGAAAATAATGTAATATTACTTCCCCAGCTTACATGGCACCGGAAGTATTCATGAAGTCAGAGACTGGTGGTCATGGTAGAGCTGCTGATATTTGGTCAGTTGGTTGTTGCATAATAGAAATGGCTAGTGGGCGAAGGCCGTGGTCAGATTATGATTCTAATTATCAAATAATGTTTAAGGTATCTTCTTCTTATACTGTATTACATATCATTCTTCTTACCAGGAATGATTCGCATGAACTGTTAGAAGTTATAGCTAGACAGCGGATTTTATGCATTTATGACAGAAATGAGTAGATACAATTTCAAACCGTAAAACCATTAGCAAGATTTAAAAATACACTTTCAATCTATTATGCATATCAAGAAAGAAAATAAACTTCCACCATAATTTTATCTGTCTAGTTATAGCATACAAATTTTCGTAACTCCAAACGATTGTTTAGATTGAATGTAATCAAAAAATTTTGAATTATTTTGCTTCAAAAACACTTCAATTACAAAAAATAATTCTTTGACCTATTAAATGTTTTATTAACAGTAGATTGGCAATAGAGAAACAGTGCCATTCGTAATTTTTTGTGAGTTATCGATCATTTTATTTATTGCCCATCATTCTTTTTAGGTGGGAATGGGCGAGACTCCAGCGTTACCAAAAAATCTGTCGGTTGAAGGGGTCGATTTAGTCACCAAGTGTTTACAACATGATCCAAAGAAAAGATTAACTGTGAATGCCTTACTCGCACTACCGTTTGCCCAAGCATACGAAGATGTAAATGCTGATTTAACGGTACCACGTCATCAAATATAATATATCAGTTCGATTCTAGAATCTTTCGGTTAGAAAGAATGGAGAATCTTGTATCATCATTATCACCTGCATCAGGTCAAATATATTGTTGGTTAGTTTAACACGAAAAAGTACTTCTCACCCACCAATTTTCTTACTTTCTCCGAAAATTCTTTTCTGAAAGTTCCTAATAGAATCCCACCAACATTACACATGAAGTAGGTTTTCATTTGATTACGAGAAATGGATTAACTATGTAGTAAAACAATCAGTTATTCAGTATTAGGGCAAGAAAAGACATTTTTCAGTGTAACATTCCAATTGCAGGAGAAAATGGTTTCATAACACATTCACAAATGTATATTAAATTATCTTTCATTTAGATCTAGATTGTATATTTCCTTTCTGTCAAATAATGTACTGAGATTGTTGAACGAACATTATAAAAATTGTACATAGAATAAAATAGTAGCAGAAGATGGTGTCACAATAGTGTTTATTTTTGCACAAGGAAACATACACATGATACAACATACTTTCAATTAATTAATTACAGAGGTATGCCGTGTATACTTTCCGTATAGACGGAAAGCGATATGTGCTTACGAGTTTAATAATTAGACTGCGGATTTTATGCGCTCGTGACAAAATGAATCAGGTGGAACTTAAAACAGTAGAAGGATTACAAGAATTTAAGAGTATCAACGTATTATTTTCAATTCGTTACAATTATGGAAGAACGAACTTTCATGCAGGGAATTTTTCGTTTTGCATAAAGATTCGCAGTCTATTAATAACCGTTAAATATATTGATTACGAAGACGACTATTTTGCGAACAATCTGTTTTGTTGCGATTCTGAGATTATCTATAATATTGTTGTCACATGTATTAATAGCCTATAATTTCATTGTAATAACAGTAGTCTTCGTTCAATATAATGTTTGAAATAAAGTTCAGCTGAACTTTCGAATACAGACTACTTTAGTTCAGTCACCATTAGTATATAAGCAATTCTATCTTACGAGGACACGTCCTATTCGATAAAATCATCGCTATGATGGCTTTCGCCTGATATGCGTGATATTCTTGGCCGCAGAGGTGCAATCGCAATAATGCGATACGTATATATAAGTACTTCTATTTTATCTTAAAACTAATAGGTATTTGCATCTTACAATTAATATACAGAACACCTTCGTATATCATACATACAAATATTCTTACATACGTAAACACTACTTGATATGTGCGTTACATCTGTGAATGTTTGTATAGCTGCATATACTCTCTTACATATATAACTTTATTAGATAACAATATATATAAGAACTCGCCGCAATTCCCCGTGTTTAGTTAATGATCCATTCTATATAGCTAATAGATAAAGCAGTTTCTCGTAGTTAGACTCTGAATAGAAAACCCTTCTGATTATATTAATTAAATACTCAATTAACTCATCGCGTAACGATAATATAGATGAAACTTTTTTACGCTTTTGCGTGTGGGAACATTTCGAAAATCGATGACATTTATATATATTACGGTTGTCTGTACAGTGGAAGTAGTATACAACAAATTTTTAACGAACAACGTTGTAAAATATGGATAATATTAACAAATGCACTTTACATATGATTGTGACTCTAATCAGTTATATAAATTACAGGTACAGACAAGATATATGGCAGATCCATTAACATTCATACAACGAAATCATGTTAAATGTTTTCCATACATTATTCATTACTCAAACACAAGAAAATGTATCAAGCAGCCAGTTGGGTCTTGATTGTTTAAAGGTGAGCCGTGTAACAGAAAATCTTTCATGCAACAAAATCATTTTAAATGTTTTTCCACACATTATTGATTACTGAAACAGAAGTAAATGTATCAGAAGTCTTGATTATTTAAACCGTTTAATGTGGAAAAATGGTGCAAGTCAAAATAGCTAATCATTGGATAAAATGAGGAATTATATAAACTTAAATATTACAAGAAGAATATTCAAGGCAATATGGGAATATATAAAATGTATATAAAAACGAATTTCGAATTCTAGAATAATTTCAGTGACTGAATTGAACTGAGTTTTTGACTCCACCGTTCTCAATTACAAAGAGAATGATTAGGGAATGATCGGGAATGATCTACCCCATATTTTGTCTGTTCTAGCGCCGACTGATAAAACCTGTTATAGTTTCTCGAGGGACAGACGAATCGTTTTCAATGTTGACAGAATTCGGTACTTAGTGAAGTAGCTTTAGTTACAGTAGTTATTAGACGTAGAAGATTAAAGTGATAGACAGATAGAGCTATCGTCAACGTTCGCCGGTCTATTGAGAAGGGCGAACCGCTGACCTACCTAAGAATTGGACAAGAGTTTACTGTGCGGGCGCCAACACACGAACGATTGGCCACATTTAAATGTGTTGCGACAGACGAGGTCCGTGCGCTAGAAATCTCTTCTCTATCTAACAAGGTTAATTTTATCAGCCTCTATGCATGTATCCCGTCTCGTCGTTGCTCTATTGGAGATATTGTGCGAGGAATATCCGCTTCATCGACGCAGAACTTTTCAAAATGAACGACAACTTTAAAAAAACGGGAACGTATAGATTTACACCTAAAATTCGTCACGAATCGCATACCGCTTACAAAATCTGGATACTTATATTACGAAACTATAAATTAACCCCTTGCCGTACCACTTTCCCTACAGTTACAGTGATTAAAACCCCTTTATCCCCAAAAATGTCGTAGAAGAGAAAAGAAAATTATATTTTTCATGTGGCTACATTTGTTTTAATGCTTAAATTATTATTTCGTAAAAAGAACCGCGTAATGTTCATATTTGTTAGACTTTGTTAAAATCATCATCACGAGTCTGACTCGTTAAAATACTGCAAGGGGTTAATGATCGGCAAATGCATTTACAGGTTGCCTGAAAAGATACTCTTAAACAATGCAACATACATGTACAGGGTGTATAAATAAAGTAATGGTTTTGTAATGGTTAAGAAACTTGCTGCAAAATTGTTTATAACAACGAAAATTGTTGGTAAAACTCCTTTCAAACTTTTTCTCTTCTGGATGAGTAGAAGGTATTGATGTAAAGACAAACTTTAACAAAACAATTTTCTATGTTATAAACAATTTTGCGGCAAGTTTCTCTTACAAATGCCCACCGATCCAGAGGTGTAGATTCACCCCTACGACGGATGACATTTTTATACACCCTGTACCTCGCATAACATAATTAAATGGATGTCCAGTAGAAGAGCGTATGTTACATTTCATGATACTTAGAGAAAGATTTAAGAACGATTCGTTGCTCCATGCGGCAATTAGAGGGTCACTGTTCATTCTATTCTTCTGTCCAGTTCCCGATCTCTAGTGCCATTGTCGAGTACCAAAAGCTTTGTTCAAGCGATCTGAACATTATTCGCACTCGTTTGATAAGAAAATCTATTTGAGAAAATTCGTAACGCGCGTCCTTCTTCAAGACACTCATTTAAGTAACCCCAGGACGCTTGGGGGAGGATTAAGAAACGTTCACAGAACTTGAAACGTTAATTTTTGTTTTCTAAAGGAATTTCTGTAGAAAGTTAACAATGGTGTGTTTATACAGTCCCAGAAATGTTACAATTTCTTGAAAAGGTATCACCCCTTCAAGGAAGTCCAACATTTTTTGGGGCACCCTGTATAATCGAACGCACATCCGACATGTCGCGCTAATCTTCCACTTACGTTTGCATAGAAAGGCGAGACTGACAAAGATTCTAGGATGTTGTTGGTTTCTAAAAACCAAGTTCGAAATCTATCTTAAACTGAGTAGTATAAAAGTTAGGTCTGACTTAAGTATGTACGCATACCCAGTGCTTTTAGGTCCATCTTAGATGTGATTCGCATAATTCAGACCTGACCAAACCTAACTGAAGCCAAACCCACACCAACACGAACATCTGAAATTGGCATGAATTTCGCTTGAATTAGATTAGAGTGTGGCTTGATTAACGTATAAGAAATACGTTCAAACGATATGATACTTTTAGGCTTATCCTAGCATGGTTCAGACCTAATCCAGACCTAGGAGTTAGATTGAATATGTAAACGTACTCGGCATGTTCGAAGAACACTGAAGTTACATCTAGACTGAACTTAAATCTTATCCAAAATAATCTCCTACTAAAATATTTTGACTTGGATCGAGTTACTTTCTAGTTTAAGATATTGAATTGTGTTCTTCAATTCAACTTCTAGTCTTTGGGATTTGCCTAGAACAGGCCTGGGCAACTCTCCCTACTCCTGGGTCCTCCTCACCAAATTCGTGTAAGGGTAATATGAAATACAGTTGAACCTCTTTAACTCGGAAACCTCTATAAAGAAGAAAATTTAATCGGTATACCGGTAGTGGGTGTGGTGAAGCGACAGTGGGAAAGAAATTGCCCGGACCTGGCCTAGATCATGTTGAATAGTGCGATCAAACTTTAAAGTATAGATAGTTCAACCATATCCTAATACATAGTAACAAATTGGCGTAAAACATTAATACTAATTACTAGACTGCAGATCGTTATGCAGTTGTAGCAAAATTGAGTAGATGAAATTCAACATTGACAGAAAATTTCAAAAATTGAAGATGTCAATATATGATTTCTCTTGAAGAAATAATATTCATTTAGTTTCTACTTCTTGCAATCGATGCAGACAATTTTTATTTTGCACAAAGATCCGCAGTCTATTAATTACTAAACTGCGGAAGTTTATGCAATTCGCAATTTTTCGAGACGATTTTTAAGAGAAGAAGGAACCAAATAAAATATTATTTTCAATAATAGTAGCCTTTGTATATGTGGAACATATCAAAATTTGACTAAATTCTGTCGATGGATATATTCTGGCATTTTTTGAAAATTTTCTGAAGCCATAAATGCATAAAGATCCGCGATCCACTAATTACATATAGCAACGATAACGAACGATGCGGAAGTATGATCGTTCACTTTCAGAGGAAAGGAACTTCCAGCGCTCGGACATTTAATGTTCGAGGACTTTGACTAGGGTTTTACAATGGACCGATCGATCTATATTGCCTACTACACGCTGCGACTTAAACAATTTTGTCTCTGTTAGTCGAACTCGATCGTTTGTTAGTTGTACGTCCGTTGTTTAAGAAAGGGTAACGAGATTATAGCGTCCGTTATGAGGAGATAGCGACTGAATCAATTCAGGATCATTGTCATGTAGTTCTTCGAGGATACAACGACTATATTATAGCAATAAATTGAGGTATCGATGAATAGATCTTTGACGATTACGATGTACAAACTAGTATAAACGCGTATTTATTAACGAAACTATAACAGTTAGAGAAAAATTGTTCCGCGTAGCGTCGAACAGCAAAATGAAACTTTTCTGAAAAATTGCTTTGACTTTTTATATGCAGTATTCATTTAAAAACAATATTCTTAATTATTGTACTTTCCTCAAGGTAAAAATTCATCCCATTTACTATTTTTATATACTGTTACAACGACTGTTAATCGTTTATAGGCAAAATGTTATACTAGGATCTTTTATGCAATCCTCTATCGAGGTTTACTGTAGAACTTAAGGACATTAATTCCAGAATTAGTAGAATAGCTTATTTTTGTTCAGTATAAAATACCTGCACCCCTAATTTTTCTCCAACTGTTCTAATTTCTAGTTCTTCCGTACACGTAATTATTAGTCTATTCTTCAGGTTACATACTGAACAATTGCACACTTTAACAAATACGTTCGGAAAAATGAGTTTTTCCGAACAATTTTGTTTTTATCACATCGTCTTTTACATATCGAAATAATGAAAACAGCGTATATTCAATGTGGTATGTACGACCAGTGGTGAGATATTGTGCAAGATTTATACTACAGTAAAGTAAAATTCTCTATAGATAAAGATAAATAAAGATGGTTTACCCATTTTCGAGTAAAATGAAAGAAGAGATTTGTCACCACTGGGTACGACTTTCCTTATACAATTCGTGCACCAAAGTCGCCAGATTCAGATTTGTGTGCCTACTCTACCTTCCCCTTCTACTGGTAACTTTTTCCTCTCAGTTCGTGCTCCCTCCCCTCATCTGGCGACACTGGTATTCACATAATTTCCTTCTAAAACACGGTACATAAATGTCTTTTCATAAAACTGATCAAAACAACAGTCTCCTTACAAGGGTAGCTATAAATATAAATATAAATATAAATATAAATATAAATATACATAATAAATAGACTGCGGATCTTTATACAAAATAAAAATTTCCTATCTGAATTGCAACAAACCAGAGTGAAATAATATGTTTAATAGGCTGAAAATAATACAACAGAACTTTGTAATTCTTCTGATAGTTTTGCTGTTTTAGATTACACCTACTAATTTTTGTTATAAATGTATAAAATCCGCAGTCTAATAATCAAATAAACAAAGTAGCAAACGTCGATTCGCGTTTACCCCATTACAAAAGGATTTCCACTACTTTCATCGAAAGTGAAGGATATTTACGCCGTAAATTGTACGATGAGATATAAAACCGTAGGCGAAAACACATTTGCCCTAAAAGATCTACTCCCAAATTGGTCAAGATATGCACGATCGTTTTTTTTTTATAGGAAATGGAAGAGATAACAAATCAGCAATGTCTGATGAAGTGTGCGAGCTCTAATTACAAGCAACGGTAACTATTGTATATATATCTCTATAATGTAAACATTTTTCTTAAATTGCTATTTCAACTATGATAAATATTAGATTATTGCATATGAAACATAGTTTTCTACTTTGAAGGATCTTCAGAATCGAACTGTATAACCCACTTGTTTCCACCTTATGATTAACACCTTATCGAAGAAAACACTTCTAATTTAGCACTTCGAATATCTTCGTTTCTATTAATGATCCATATAAATGGTGAAACAGAAAAGTACCTTTTTTGAGTCTATATCACTTAATGGAGCAGATATACATATATGTACTGATAGGTAGACTACTGATCTTTATGGAATTATGGCTCTTGAAAATTTTCGAAAAAGCTAGGATATATAAAATATGACAGAATTTAATTCAATTTAATTCTCATTCATTTCATTTTTATTCATTATTTCAATATTTTTTTCAATTTATTTCAGTTCTGAAAAGGCTACTATGTATCATGGAAAATAAGATTCTATTTGATTCGAGTTTCTCTCTCTCTTAAAGTTCTCAATAATATGTTGTGAAATTACATTATCGATTCTTTGTTTAAACGAGGAAGGAAAACTCACAACCAACCACACATGATGTGTCCAATTTCATCGATCTTCAAATGAACTTGAAAAACAGAAAACACTTTGTGTTTATAAAAGAAAGGGAACTATGTTAAAATCATTCATTTATTGGGTCAGAACATTTAAAAATTCAAAATTATGCATATGCTCTGCAGTTCCTTTTCCCATATACGAAAGTGTTCTTTATTACCGAAGGTAATCCGAAGGTCAACATGTCACGCATACTTGAACTCGATTTTTCTTTAACATTATATTGAAAATATGTGCAATTCGCATGATCTCGACAATGTTTTATGAGAAAATTCTTTATGAGAACGTGTACCTTCTTATGTAGAACAATTGTCTCTACTTATATATTCTTTTTATCATTATCAGAAACGAAAATATACTACGTACTCGAATTAGAGTGAACAGCTTAGTGAATAACGGTAACACTTATAATTTCACGTCATGAAGTAGTCAGTTTGACGCCATGTGGCGTCATTAGTTGATAAGGTGTTAATAGAAATCTTATATATATATATCTATATATGTAACATACAACACGAAATACATGTAATTTTGCAAAGATTAACAAAATTCTCGTAGACCATATAAGTCACCAGTGACTATGTCAATAAATTACGAATAGTTTGTATCATGTATGTATACCTATCTGAAGCACTAATCACCATACTTAAATGGAAAGCTTCCTAATCTACATGTCCCACCAGTGGCCACCTTTTAGAATTAGTAAAACAATTTGTACAACGCATAGAAAGCTTTTTAACCTACACGACCCAT
This sequence comes from Lasioglossum baleicum, assembly GCF_051020765.1. Lineage (NCBI taxonomy): Eukaryota > Metazoa > Arthropoda > Insecta > Hymenoptera > Halictidae > Lasioglossum > Lasioglossum baleicum. The sequence continues at coordinate 14,013,254 of NC_134940.1, forward strand.
CTACGGCTGTGTCCTTAGAATGAGAAAAACAACATGATAGACGATATGTTACTCCACTTACGTTCGTTTTCCCGAAACTAATAATGAGATCATGATAGGTATGCTCGACCGCGAGCTATCCTGACTTAATTAATACAAAGCCCTCTTAACGATATGACTGATACGTAGTCATTCTAATATACAATGACTCCCACTAATATTCGGATACTCTTAAAAAGGCGACAACATTTTTAATATTGGACCATGCGATTTGAATTTTTTTCAGAAGTTACAGAACAATTGATTTGCTACACAGTGTGACAAAAAATTTTGTGAACAATTCCAAATTGTCGGAATTGCAAACGCAAACTGGTCGTTCTGCAAGTCCGTTCTTTCGTGGGATAGAGAATAATTGCAATTTTTGAAAAAATTTTTCTTCGTATCGTGTAGTAAACTAGTTGCTCTAACTTCTCAAAAAAGTTCGAATCGTATGGTCCAATATTAAAAAAGTTATTTTTTTTTTTGGAGCGTCCGAATATTAATAGGACTGACTGTAATTGATCGAGTCATCGATTGCAACCAGAAATATAATCTTCAATTGTTAATCACCCGTTCGAATTCTATAACATCGTAATATATTTATATATATTATATGTATATACGTATTAACTGTCAATTAGATTAAACTTTTGATCAACAGTACTATGAACATATATTTGTATAACGCGTTCCGTTTAAAAATAAAATTCGAACGACAGAAACGGAAATTTCATATACTCTCCAACCTAACGATACTTTCTAATGGTACTTTCATTGATATGTTTGAATTTTGTATGTCGTCTTATCGTTAACATCAGATGATTGCATAAGTTCGTGTCCGATTTTCATGAATGTCGAAAATCGTACAGTAGTCACCATTCTTTTCTAATTGTAGAAAAGAGTCTACAATTAGAAAAGAATGTGGTGACTATATAATTGATTAATGAAGCTCTTCAAGATTTAACCATTGAATTTTATTTTCAAATCGGGCACGAACTTGTGCAGTCATCTAATACCATCCCGATATGCTTATCAGTATTCTGTTACTTTCGTTCGTAGTGAGGGAGATTCGCGGTACTGTTTTATCATTGGTGTAGTGCATGTTTCAACATAGTTGCTATGTCCCGCAAATTCTGTTCAAGCGTTTGCGCAAATCTCATCGCGTTTGTATCACCGTCGCTGTGGAAAGCGGATACCGAGAATATGAAGCCGTTGTTCCTGATGTTGTAAGCGCATCCATAACCATCCGGAACTACTGGGCCGTATCCTACGATTGCGTCGTTCTTCGTAGTTACCTGAAAATAGGACAATTTCAGTTAGGGGAGCCAAGAACAGGTCATGTTATTATCCTGATGCATAAGGCCTCCTATATTCCATTCGTCAGGAACACGAACTTGTGCCCTGGTAGCATTTATGGTTGGCCAACGACTGGGATATGGTTGGTGGTTTTGTCTACAAATCCCCAACACAGGCGTATTTGCATTATTACAAATTACGAGGCGTAATTTGCATTATTGAGCAGCATGTAGTGGCAGCTTTATGAAAATAGCTGCACGCGCAGCTGTGTGCTTTCGAATAATGCAAATTACGTTGCATGATTGAAGATTATATTTCTCGTTGCAATCCATGACTCGAACAATCGTACATATTAGGCGGACTACGTATCAGTCATGTCGTTTAAAGGGCTTTTTATTAATTAAGAGGGTAGACTAGTTTCTAGGATTTCAAATGCAAAGGTGGGGGTTTTTTAAACGTGTTTAAACAATCATTAAAGACGAAAAAACACCACTTTGCACCACAATTTTTGAGGATATTTTGAATTTATCTCAAAAAATAAGGGTGCAGCGGAAAATCGAACTATACCACCCGATAGAGCAGACTTTTATCTTGATAAATCACCCTTTCAAGTTTGCAACTTTGACGTTTTTTTTCGAACCACAAAGCAAAATATCTTCGCTCCAGTGGCGCTCACCACTAACGCGGTCTCAACATAAATTGGCCAACTCATGTCGGGCGAAGATATTTTTGAGCTAACGGCTACCTGTGTACCAAATTTCAGCTTTCTATCTCTTCTGTGTTTCGAGATTTTTCATAAATAGTTAGAGAGGACAGAAACTGGCAATTATATATTGCATATAGATACAACGTGATAATAAACACTGATTTATTATTAATCACGATTACCAACCTGCGACGTTGAAAGAGTAAAATGATTGACGATTGCATAAGCGTCGTCGGTGAAGATACCAGGGACCGGTTCCCCAGCCTCTTTCGCGGCGTAATGCAGCCCCATTAAATGGTTGTCAATTCCTTGTCCATTTATGTTGTCATTCATTTCTTTAGTCTGCCTCTGCACCGCCAAATCGAATAACTCCTTCAGCCTCTCTTGCTGCAAAACGAACGAAACGGAATCGTTTCAATTACGATTCAAACCGGAATCTTACCAAATAATGACCATGAATTTCGTAATACACGTAGAAAGATACATTCTCCAGATCATTCTGTTACACGAATTGGTAAGTGTAGAAAGAAGATAATTCGAAATTCTCAAAAAGAAAAGCATTGGAGGAAATGTTGTTTTCACATAGTTTGGTAGACACAATAATCCATGCAACTTTCGTTTCATCTTTTGTTTAATATCGTTTGTTGTTCTTGAGATATTTTACGAAGAAGAATATTTATTTCAAGGGCTTTCACCCCTTTAATGCGAGAAGTATCACAAAAAAAGAGGGTTGTGTGAGGCATAATTTACTCTATTTGTGGGCAAAGTTTCATAATTTTTTTAATGCAAATTCTGTCATTCGGTAAAACCGAATGGGGCCACTTTCAAAGTGAAAATTTGTATCATTCTATTAACCAGTTAATTTTCTTTTTACGAAATCTTTGTGATTTTAAATATATTTGTTACAATTTGCTTCAGAATGAAAAGATAACGTAAAAATGTAAACATTAAAATTGCTAGCTGGATTTTTCTCGCAAATGGAGTTAGGCAGCTTTCAAAATAAACGGCTCATATCGTGGCGACTATCTCTTGCACTAATTAATTTTAATGCGTTCCCCAAATTTTCTGTAGCAGTGATCGAGCGATCTAGCCATGGGGGCGGAGTGTAAGCTCGTTAGGGTAGAAAACTACACACACGGAGGGAGTCAATTTCATTATCGTGCATTTTCGATGAACATCGACGTAATTGCGGAGAACGGGCCGACTGAAATAACATCGTGATAAACGAGAAACAACAGCCGAGCTCGTTGCGGTACTTCCCAAACGAGGGTGGTCTACGGAAAGAAAGCAAACGGAAAAGCCCCATGAAGGTAGCCCCGAGGCCACTCGAGTATCGCACAAACATTAGAACAGGGAGAACGTGCACGGCCTGCCGTAATTGATTGCCTTTTTTCGAGAGTTTTTCTTTCGTTTATCATTTCGTTTTCTTCCTTTACCGTCTAGTTTCTCTCGGCCCTTTTCAGGATCCGCGTTTAGATTCTCGGTTTTCCGTTTTTGGAACTACTGTACACACACAAGTACTTTAATTTAAGGCACATCAAGGAAGTTCCTGCACTTACGGTGGATCCAAGAAGTATTCGAACACCAAATTTCCGATTCTCGAGAAGTTGTCAATATTTGAACGCTGATAATCTCGTTAAAAAATATATGATAACTTTTATTAATATTCGGATCCTCGTGAAAAATCAATAACCTTTTTTCATATTGGACCATACAACTTGGATTTCTTCGAGAAGTTAGAACAATTTGTTTACTACATGCCGTGAAGAAAAATATTGAAAGTTGTTGTTTACAACTTTTTTATATGTTGACCTATATGAAAAATTTTTTTAATACATCTTGTGGATCTGCAACAATTATGCATATTCGAAAAATTTCATCAGAATTGGTTGATGCGGGGAAAAACGGCTGGCATTGAAAAATGTAAGTACAGACCGGAAACCATGAAAACCAGCAATTTCAACCATCTTCAAACTTTGTAGTATATTGCAATATTATATTGTTATATTCTTGATATTGTATTGTTATGTTTTGATGAAATTTTGGAATATGTACAATTGACACAGGTCTACAAAACGTATTTTTTAAATTTTCAATACAGACCTATATAAAAAAGTTTGCAAACAACAATTAGTTAAATATAGGCAATTTTTCGGGAATCGGGTATTTAACGTTTAACACTAAACCTAACGATCATCAAAAGTGACTGATATAGTATTAAATATAGTATTAAAAAAATATAACCAGATTAAATTAATTTATATTCTGTGCGATTTTTACTATAATGTATACTGGAGTAAAAAAGTATATTCAATAAATAACCATGAAAACACTTTCACAATTTTAATAATTGTCAAATAAAAAATCGAAAATGGGTCATTTGACCCCTCGTGGTAGGTTTAGTGTTAAATACTTGGGATCCTTTGTATTTTCATGTAAATTTTTCCTTGCTACTAAAAATAGACGTCCATGTAATAGATACACGAGTATTTGTAGTAAACAACGGTAAAAATGAGAGAGAGTGGTATGCATATAAAGATACATAAATGTCTTGTTGAATTGTTATTTGTTATTGTTTTTAGGAAAGCTGCATTTCCAGTTTCTGTTGTTTCTTTTTGGGAGTGTTGACAGTGTTATCGTTGTTTCAATTCATATTTTCTTTATTTCGGGGTTACCTTTGTTAGTTTGATCCTTTAAATTCTGTTAATTAGAGAATGAAGTTTATTTTTGAACAGGTTCAACGTGGTTGTTTAGAAATTTTACTGAACCGTTAATTTAAACTGCGTCGTCAATCATTTCGTAATATCAAGAACGTTTTTTCGACCCATTTTGAAATATCAAAATTATCAAATTTTTATTTCGAAAGTCAAATTATTCGACGTTTATATATATAATAATCGTTAAATACAACAGCAAAATTTTCAGTATTTCTTCTAACTCGACGAAAAGTTCCAACGAAGAAAATTATTTTCTTCGTGATTAGAAAAGGGGGATGTTGAAAGTGGTCTTTTGGGTAATTCGGATACCTGAAATATTGATAAGGTGTTATTCTTTAGATACTAATTTTTCTACAACTTTCCCATCATTTAGTATACTGTATATAACACTTATACTTACATGTGTATAATACATAACAGCTTATCAATATTTTAGGTGTCTGAGCTACCCAAAAGAGGCCACTATTTAAGGGGACATTACACTTTCTCGGGTCGGAAAAATTATTTTCGAAAGAATTATTTTAAACATGTTTTCGTCAAAACAACGTTTTTCTAATCGGCGTGCATGATAACTTAAGAACCATTTGACCGATCGTTCTGAAATTCTAATATGTTCTTCTACACAACAATAGCCCCAGTATAGACTAGAATAAATAAGATTGGTTAATTTTTTCCTCAATTTTTAACGTTTTCTTTACGAAGAAAATGCTATTTTTGAGACCGTAACTTTGGAGGTCCACCATTTTGTGAATTTTTGCTTGAGCATAATAATCGTAGTCTATACTGGGGCCATAGTCATACTTTCTCTAAGGAAAACTCTTTTTTTCAAACGTTTCAGTGAGCCGCAATCGTGCATGCCAGCAGAACAAAATTTTCAAAACGACTTCCATGAGGCTGCAGGAAAACCCCTATAAAAACATCATTTACAAAATTATATAAAAATTTTTTCTTGTATTTGAAGACTTAAGATATATGTCAAAAAAATTACGGACTCGAAAAATGTTTTTTCATTACTTTATCAGTCGCATAAAAATTATTCAAATTTTCGACCGAGAAAGAAAATGTTCCCTTAACATCTTCCTTTTGATCAGTGTCGCCACATCAGGGGAATTGACTCGGATCGAGGGGAATACGATTATTACGTCACGTCGCAGACGCAACGCGAATTGGGTGCGCACAGCACGTCACTTGACCGATCCGTGGTGAAAGCGTGGGGATGTTCGCCGCGGGAAAGTGGGGGAATAAAGTCGTAGAAGGGGAAGAGTGGAGTGGGAGACAGATCTCAATCTGGTGTCACTGCTTTGGACATGTTGTTCTGTGTGTACTTCTGTTGGGTCACGTTCATTGGCTACGCAAACGCAAAGATTTCTACGAAATACAGCCAAGTTGCAGTTACACTGTAAATGGTGAACTGAACTCTTTTGGTGCCTTTGTCGGGGGTGTTGCTCTGCTCTTGAGTTTCCGGATCCCCTTGGCACATTGCCTTCGCCCACGTTAAAGCTTCCGGACTGGCAGCCCTGATGCAGTCCACTCTTCCTAGAGCAAATCTTCTGATGCCTGCGCTTTCGTATGTAGCTACCAGTTTTCCGTGTAATCTACACAAAATGAAGCTGTTACAGACTAACTGACAATTACATTACGAGGATTTATGCAAAGTAAACATTTTCTACATTAATTCTACGAAATATTAGGTTGTTGCATATGAAATGTCCGATTTTTGGCAGTGACATTCAACAAACGCAATATTGTACCCAATGTATTCTATCTACGGGGTGTCCCACGTAACACTTATCTTAATTAATGCTTGCTATAATCGGACAAAAAAATATTTCAGACAAAAGTGCTTTCTTCTTTCCATCATTTTAACACTAACGGTATCGAGTCCATAAAGCAACTGATATATACGATGTTTTATAAAAAAATACAGGATTATGTCGACTGTTTTTGTAATTTCGCAATTGTACAATTTAAAGTTTTGAAATCATTCATGTGTGTTATAGAATCACGTGTCGACTAACTTTATCAGAACTGTTTATTGCAAGCACTTACTTGAAATATGTAAGTTGCAGTGCTAATTGTATGTAAACGTCCGGACTGATCCTGCAAGATTTAACAAACTCCTTCGAGTAGTCCTCGAACCACAAAATACATAGATCCAAGTCCTCCACCAAGCTACGCGATGATAACAAAGAGAAAAATATTAGATAAATTGTTTTTTTTCATAAGGATAATTAGACTGCGGATTTTTATGCATTTATGAAGAAATTGGCTGGGTCAAATATAAAACAGTAAAAGATTAGAAAGATCCAAGAATATTGTTGTTTTCAATGTAAAAAATGTATTAAGGGATAAAGTGAATTTTTATTTAACTTCTGCTGCCCAAAATCGTTGCAAAGTATTTCTATTTTGCATACAGATCCGCAGTCTAGTCGTAATTTTTGAGATTGTAGGCTTTTATATTATAAATTACGATATTTACTACACGTAGAATATCAACAACAGGAAACGATAAACAATTTTTCGTAACAGACGTGGTAGGTCATCGTTGAAATTCAGATTAGATAGATAATTAAATTTAATTGGTTGGGACCAAATGATTAATAGTCATTAGGGGAGTAGGAAAAGCCGGAAGTGTACCACGTCCATGCGATGATTAATCCGCGTACGGCGGATGGTTTAACGATCAGTTGCGTGATGGGATATACTATCCACTTTGACCCCATATATTTCACCTCATACTTGTATAACGTAGTTATACAATTGTATTTTTTAGTAACAGTTTTCTTTTAAATTGGCAGGAGAACAGAATAAACACAATTTCATTTCATAGCATTGTAGCATTTTTAAATTAAAATTTAAAGATAAAATTAAGATATTTATTCAATAACATAGTTTCCATTTTTCCATTTCTATCACTTTTTGCCATATTTTAGGTAACTTATCATTAGACAGCGGATTTTATGCATTTATGACAAAGATGAATAAGTATAATTTAAAACAGTAAAAATATTAGAAGAATTTAAAAATACTGTTAAATCATTTTCAACCTATTGAACATATTAAGAAAGAAAATAAATGTCCATTTCACTCCAGTTTGTTGCAAATCAGGTAGACAATTTTTATTTTGCATAAAGATCCGTTGTCTACTTATTATGTTACTGAATAAACCTATGAATAAAGATCGTTTAAAGATCTTTTTTATCTTTAAATTTTAATCGACAGAAATGTTATATTAAATCAGGACTACTTACGAGTCGAAGGTCGTCATAGCGTCTCTAATGTGATTGAGACTTTGTTCGGATAAGTGCCATTCGAGTTTTTCAGGTGCAGGTAAATGAGATGGTACAGCATTTTCATCTGGCGGAGGCATCGCGTCTACTTTCTCTGTCAAATCTTCGAACGCCTTAAAAATCGCTGACGCTTCGCCAGCTGAATGCTCGTAATTCAGTCCCCACATTCCATCCTTCGATAAATCGATATAAATTACATGTAGTATGTATAAATTTTACAAAAGATTATGAAGACAGATTATACACACTGAATTTATAGTGTTAAGTACGATTATCAATTTGGTGACATTTTTTTCTTTTGCACAATAATCTAAAATAACATAAAATGGATTTTTTGAACAGTTGAATAATTTTTCATTCCAATTTCAATATGTACAAGAGTATTGCACAGTTTTATCATTTATTTAAATTGAAGTGATTCGTTTCTTAATCTGGTAGATTCTGTCGCACAAATGTTTGTCTTTCAATAATAAAAAGTAATGTCATTATTATTGTCATGATTATTTTCCATTAAGGATACGAAAAAAAGTAATGATATTTGTCAAAGTATGACGATCGTCGGGGTTTCAAAAAATATGAAGTACAACGTTCATGGGACATTCTGTATTATAAAAGCTGACGTGTAAGAATATTAATGGATCTAGCCATGGTTACCGGTTATATAAAGTACAACGTTTATGGGACACTCTGTACTATAAAAACTGACGTGTAAGAATATAAATGGACTAGCCATGGCTACTATAAAATCGTCAAGAGTAAGTACAAGTAGTAAGCACAAGTGTGTACTTACTTTGCCAAGTATAGCGTGAACAGTTTTATCAAACCAGCGATTTGCGCCCAAATGTCTAGAGCCTCCACCATGGAGAACATGATGAAGCACGTTCGCGTAATCTCTATCGCCGATCCATCGATCCTCTTTCTTTAATGCGTTGTTGAACGTGGCAGGCAGAATATCGTCGTCGATGCACACCACGCAGAGACAACACTCCAGTAACTCCAGATTGTGTCGATTTCGTTCGTCTGCAAGTTTTTCTTATTTCTTAGTCATTTCTAAAGTATTGCTCAAAAGTTGTGAATCACTTATATCAGTCCTGGATGGGAGTCGATGGATTAGGGGAGGGAGCACGAATTGAGGGGAAAAAGTTACCCTCTCTCTCTCTGGCACTACCGACATGAAACGCGTCATGTGACGGAGGTAGAGGGCAAGTAGAGGGGTAGCGTCGTAGAAGGGGAACGGTAAAGTGGGGATACAGGTTTTGCACTCCACCCTTTGGCAAATCAATTTCAACCTTTTGCAAATCAATTTAGACCTTTTACAGATTTTGTACTTCAAATTCACCCTTTTGCAAATCGATTTCAATATTTTGTACAACAATTTCACCCTTCTGCAAATCAAATTCAACCCTTTGCAAATCGATTTCAACCTTTCAAAAAATTTGTACTCCAAATTCACCCTTTTGCAAATCGATTTCAACCCTTTGCAAATCAATTTCAACCTTTCACAAAATAAAAAGTTACAAATAGTAAAGATTTCACAAAATTTTGTTTTAAATGAAGTACCATTTTATTTCTACAAAGTGGTGACTGGAAAATGTTCGTTTAGCAAAACTCAGTATGAACTTGGCAAAATTATTGTATTGCGTGAAGGAGACAACGTACGTTACACGTTTAACAGACAGCTGTAGTAATCTCATTGGAAGTTTTCCTGTTACCCCTGTCAAGGTTCCACCCACCGCCATAATTAACCGCCTGTTCTATATTCACCAGTATTCGCAATATTCCCATTAGCTCCCTAACCCGACCTTACTCAACGAGATCCTGTGACCTACGTCTACAAATCGAATAAACTATCCTGTAACGAGTTAACGATCATGGAGGATGGTTGGCTCGTTTAGCCGGCGAAGTGACAATTATTAGATTATATCCTAAATAACTTTCTCACTTGATAATTTTTTATTTCATTTCAAAACATTGATCAATACAAAATTCCACATTTTGCCGTTCCTTTGTGGCTTTTCAAATTAATGTATATAGGTGTCAGACCCGGGCAAATTTTTTATCTAAAATGAAAATAAGAAATATCTATTTGAAATAATTGATTTCGCACTATTATTTTCAACACTGTTATTTGGGAATAAAAAAGATTTATGAACTGGTAATTGCTTTTAAATAAGTATTTGATGTACATCTTTGCAATAAAGAAAGATTCGAATTTCTTAACAATAAATTCACAGGCTAGATAGTGATTCTAGCAACATTTTTCAACTCAACAAAAGAAATTAAAGGAAATAAATCCACAAACATCTTCAATTTTTTCTTATCAGAATAAATGTTGTGGTTCTCAACAGCTTCGGTTTAAATACGTAATGAAGTCGCTGACGATACAACAAAATATAATAGTTGAAATACTAATCTGTCTGTTTATGAGCAGGATCATGAGCATTTTGATTCGAAATTTGTTTCTTTTGACAATTGCAGAGAAATGGAAATGTAGGAAGACTGTCTTTAAAGTAATAATAATTACACTGCGGATCTTTATGCATTTATGAAGAAATTGGCTGGGTGAAATATAAAACAGTAAAGAATTAGAAAAATTTAGGAATATTGTAATATCGTTTTTAATATAATAATATAATTTATTTTTTAATAATAGTAACAAAGTCAGTACCACGATTGGTCAAATGACCGCTTTCATATTGTTTATTTCCTAATTATTGAAATTATAAAGACGCTACCATTAGAAATTATTCAATGAATTTCTTTATTCGAGCACTTATTATTATAAAAATTGTGAAAAATGTAAATAAATTGAGTCATGTAATTTTTATTAATCATAACCGGTACGGTTAGTGTTAAGGGATGAAATGAATTTTTATTTTATTCCTGCTTCCCACAATCAATGCAAAACATTTTTATTTTGCATAAAGATCCGCAGTCTGGTAATCATAATTATAATGACAAATGTACAGAACTACTTACGCTTAAGTAACTCCTCTCTGGCCTTCGCCCAAGCTGGTCTCTTTGCAGTGGTAAGTATACCGACAGGCGGAGTTCTGGGGTCAGCTTTCGTTTCCATGATGCTGAGAATTTGTTGGACCAATTCGTCCTCTGTTATACGACCTCTGTCGGGAGCTCTGACTGGTACACTATAAAACTACCACCAAACCTATATTGTTTCTTACACGTGTAACCAGAGTCGCCAGATGAGGGGAGGGAACACAAATTGAGGAGAAAAAGTCACCCTCACATGGAAGGATTTATTGTAGTATTTATTTGAATCAAATAATAGCTGAGTAAAATATTAGATAATGAATGCTACGTTTTAATAATTGATGCTCAACAGTAATACCTGATTATGGTGTGCAATGATTATGTTATTTCCCGACATGCTTCTGTCGAGTATAATTTGTTCATCGTTGTTGATCCCTGGTCGCCGATACACGCGGAACATTTGATAATGTTGTGCCATACATAGCGGTTCCATTCCCTTTCCATCTTTTGATTTCACCTTGTCAGGTTCTAAACCGTTTCTGCAACAAAATCGTACTTGTCACGTTATACAGAATTAAAGAACAAATGCTTTTATTACGAATCTTCAGCCAGCCAGGAACGAAATGAAGTAGTGACCACATTTTTATTTTGTCTTCCACAGGCATCAGACAGAAAATTAGTTTTAATCTTTACAAACATTTATGAATGAAACTAACAACATGTTTGAACATCCAAATTGCAATCAGAAAAATGTAGAATTAAACTAACTTTCGTGCACCCAGTTTCTTTATTTGTTTCATCGGTTTAAATAAACTATCAAGGTATAATAATCCTCTTAAAGTATTGCAGCTGCGGTTTGTAAAAATTCTGCTAGTTATCGCATCCATTATTATTTAAACTTTCTTTTGTTCGCCACGTGACTCGTTCCCACGTCGATACAATACGTTAGATTCTTCTTTGGAGGCGACCATAAAGGTTAAAATTAGTTTAGATATACAGGATGTTAAAGGCAGTGCCGTGACGAGGGTATGAAGCGCGTCTAAACGAAGGTACGATTTTACAATTTTTCATTTGCTAAACGAACGTTTGCAGAGGAAGCTGTTGTTACAGGCATTGTTATGAAAATCCTTAATTCTATGTCTAGATTTGGATACCTGTTTTGTAATGAGAGTTCGCTATTTTTTTGCAAGATTTGAGAAGCGTCCAAGCGACCCTCAACCGGGTCGGTATTCTTTGTTTTGCGTCCCAAACTCAGTTGTGCCCGTTTGCGGGCGTCTCTCTCGCCACGCCCTCGTTACGGCACTGGTTAAAGGATGCCGTTTATTTTTAATGGCACACAAACAATACTTATGACATAATTAAAACTGTACCGCAGGTGGAATATCATAGAATACAAATTTTTTTCTGTCTGGTTATTTTTTCATAGTTTTTTGGAAGTCGTCGTTACCTTTTATCAGAGTTTATACAATATTTTTTTATTCCGTCTTTCAACGACAGAAAAAGTACAAAGTTGAAGGAAGATGCTCAAGTTCTTAAGATGACCTACAGGTGACCTTGAGCACCAGAAATCTGATAAAATTGTAGAATAGGGCTGACTAATCTAATCGCGGAGTAGAAAGTGTCGAATCGGAAGAACGCGAAGTCGAGCACAGCCAACCCGAGCTTTCTTCGAAAGGTCTGTCATTTGGAGCTGATTTGTCCGCGGACAAAAAGAAGCCGCACCGAAATCAATTTAGCGAAGGGAGCAGCGCACGTCTGCGAGGAAATCCGGGATCTAAGATCCGTAGAACGCGAGCATAAAGAGACTCGTTGCGCGAGAGAAACGTAAAGGATGCTGCTGCATTGAGAGGATGAAAGCCTTTATCCTGTGCTCGTCGTGGAAGGAAGCAGTCAGGAATGCTTCCTCCTTTTCTTTCCAGAATTAACGCAAATTCATCGGGACAGTTCCTTGAACCCTCCTTCTGCTTTTTCGATCAATGCTACTGAAATATTTACAATCTGCTCTAAATAATATATGTAACTATACAAACACGTTTTAACACTTGAATCAGCGATCACTACAACAATTAGGCAAAATCAAAGTAATTCATTTAATAAAATGAACTTTTCTCTCTTTACTTTTTCAATTATTTTACAGACCATAAGCTTCGACGCAATTTTCCCGTCATAGCAGAAATGAATTTTAAACTCACGAGAAATAGTATTCTGTCACTCGAATATGGGTGACATGGCCATTTTGCTGGACAAAGAGAAACAAATTTTGTAACGTTTGCATATTTTTTTTTTATATCAGAGCTAAAACTAATATTCAGCTAAAATTCTGTTGAAAGGTGTTGTACATTTTAAAGCTGATATTTAGAATGACATTGGAACGAAAGTTCGTAGCGTTTGTAAATTAAAATTGAAAGCTAAAACTCAGATATTTATTCATAGATTTATTCAATAACATATTTTCCATTCTGTTCCATTACTTTTTGCCATTCTCGAGGTAACTTCTCGTGTTATTGAATGAACATATGAATAAACACCTTAATTTTATCTTCGATTCTTAATTTGGAAACGCTACGAGCTTTCTTTCCAACCCGATACATAAAGTTGATATGTACATTTTCGCTTAACATTGCCCAATCTTGTCTTGTTGTTTATCTTTTACAGCAATACTCGAAATTGAATAATTAAAGAATATACTTACACATCTAATAGTTCTTGGTAATTAAGCAGCTCCGTTATAAACCTTGCGAGGAACACTGCAGCATCTTTTTGGTTGGAAAATCGTTTTGGTCTCGCTGCTAGGCCAGGATTACTGTTGATTGGTAAAGCCAATGGGACAGACATATACATATCTTTTAACCACCACTCGGTCGCCTGTAAACAGATCGAAACAAATAACAATTACTTGATTGTTGATTTCATGCATTCCTCCAAAAATGATTAGTTTTTTATATTTTTAACTATGTGCCCCCGCCTTTGAAAAATCTGAAGAAATTATATGTTGGCAACCATAACGAGATGCTAAAACTGTAAAAATGAAAACTTAGTATTTCGTAACTTCGATATGAAATCGACATTTCGAAATTATTTTCGTTTCTTAAAATTCGGTTTCGAAGCTGAAAATTCATAGATGCGCATTCTAATAGCTGTGCAACGTTCACCACTGTCGGTCGGGTTGCAGCATTTTAGGCGAATCTTTAATTATTACTAATTAAAAACGAAGTCGAAATCGCAATATTTTTATTCTTCGATTTCGTACCTTTAGTCGAACACCCTGCATATTCGAGTGCAAAAAGTTAGAGTGGTACAACTAGAACGTGTTAAAGTAATGTAACTATATCAATGTAACCATTTGCAACTTGTTGAAGTGGTTCAGGAAGAGCATTTACATTTAGACCCTGTTTCTTGCAATTTTGATACAGAAAATTGTCACTTTACAGATTTCAAATGAAAAATTTACGAAGTATATAGACTTTTCTTTAATTAATGTAACTTTTGCACTTCAATTATGAAACTGTAATTATGAATATATTAGTTTTCATTGGGAAAGAAGATTTCACTGTAAAGGTTTAATTTGTAATGGATTTATTTATAAGAGAGTTTGAAATCTTTAATTAATCCGAATTATTCCCTTTCGACTTTACGATACATAAATTATTTTATTTTAAGTAAATTAAATAAAAATTATTATTTTAATTTAAGAGTTTGAAATCTTTAATTAATCCGAATTATTTCCCTTCGACTTTACAACGCATAAATTATTTTAAACAAACGTGTAACCCGTGTAAAAAATCTGAGACATGTTGCAACCAATCAATCTCTACATATTTCCATAGCAATTTTACCGTGATAGTTTGTCAATATCTTTCTCGCGGATGCGTCCCGGTAATTGGTTGTATACAAACTACGTAAACGAAATTGAAAGCGTCACGCTTGAACGGGCCGCCATTGTTTAATCCGTATTTAATGAGGCATCGAAGTAATCCTTATTGAATTTTTGTAAAAGTGTCACAGCTGCCACACGCGTGAATATAATTATTCGGAATTTACCTATATACAGCGAATGTGGTTTGTTAAAAGTTATTAAACGGCTTAATCTGGTAATACTAACGTGAATATTATTGTTATTAATTTATAACGACTGTACGGATTCAATATGATCGTGTTAACTGATTACAGCAAACACTCTGGTAATACTAACGTTAATATTTATTGTTATTAATTTATAACGACTGTACGGATTCAATGGTGCCGGTTGCGTTAAGTAAATAGTAATCTTCTTACTAGTTTAAACAAATTCAAATGTTTATGAAGGAAATGTTATATGTAATATATTAGCATTTTTCAAATTACGTTTTTTACGATCAATATTAATAATACAAGTTTCATGGAGGACGCTAAATGGTAATATTTTTTAATTTGTATAATCCGCTCTGTTTTATGTTTTCACTGTTGTCCTTATCCTTTAATTACTCTAGTTTTTATATATTTTTATTATAAAGCCATATTCTTTGAAATCTATATTATATATGTACTTCTTAAATGTAATTATTAGATTGCGGATCTTTATGCAAAAAAAAAAATGTTTGCATTGGTTGCAAGACACAGAAGTGAAATAAAAATTTCTTTCTCCTTTTAATTATCTGGCCAAGCTGAAACCGATTCGCAGGAAACAACGTCCAATTCAACTAATGAACATCAAAATTGCAATTGGAAAAATGTCGAATTAAACTTACTTTTCTGTACCCAGTTTCTTTATTCGTTTCACTGTTTTCGAGAAACTATCAATTCTCTCTATCGGCTTAAAGCATTGCAGCTTTAAAATAAAATTTCACTTTGTAAAAGTTCCGCTAGTTATCGTATCCATTACTATTCAAACTTTCTTTTTGTCCGCCACATAACTCGTTCCCACGTCGATACAATACATTAGATTCTTCTTCAGAGGCGACCATAGACATGGATATTTGTAGAACTTTATGATGGCTGTCATTACAGTTACACGGATTTCCAAGAGATAAATTTGGAATGAGAACGATCGAATGTTTTCTCAGACATTGGTCGCATCGCTGATAAAAAAGCCGGTATGTATACGGTCTGAATCGCGACGTCTATAGCTTGTGGCATACTAGGAAATTGTTCTTTATATAGATTTTTATTTTCGAATGGCAGTTGCACTGTCCGAGAGGTCTTTGTTCTCTAAAAATGTACTGCTTCAATTGACATAGCTACTGCTGTAAGCTCGAAGCATTTGTTTCTTTTTTTTTTAACCACTTTGTGATAGAATTAACGCTTCTCAACGTATATCGTATACGATTATTGCAGTGTTCAATTTCGAAATACGTATTTAAATATTTGCATGGAATTGCACGTTATAACTGTTATAAAATACATTATTTTAATGGACATAAATTTAATCAAAATATTTAATTTATATCTTCTCTTTTATATTTCTAGACTTCTCTCTCTATTTTCCAGATACAGTGATACAATCGTTTCATTTAAATAGTTAAAATTTTAATGGAGATAAATTTAATAAAGATATTTAATTTATATTTTCTGTATTCTATTTTTAGATTTCTATCTCTATTTTCTAGATACAGTGACACAATCGTTTTATTTAAATAGTTAAAATTTTTATTTAAATAGTTAAAATTTAATACAGTGACACAATCGTTTTATTTAAATAGTTAAAATTTTAATGGACATTTTAATAAAGATATTTAAGTTATACTTTCTCTATTATGTTTCTAGATTTCTATCTCTATTTTGTAGATGCAGTGACACAATCGTTTTGTTTTTACCGAACTTGAAAATCAATTTTTATTACAATATATATAATATTAACAAGGAGGGGTCACATCTCTGGGGTCGCCAATTGTAACGAACCTTTTTGTGGTGATTCTAGAGACAAAATAAGCAGACACGTGTCCGTGCTTTTTTGCCAATACTCATTTTTTACAAAGATATTTAACATATAATTTTTGGATTTCTCTGTATACACACTTCACCCCTTAATAGTCTTTCCACGTTGATAACGACATAACAATATTCTAGAATTTTATATTTTTCACTGCATTATATATATTTCACCGAGTTACTTTCTTCAGAAATGCATAAAAATCCGCAGTCGAATAATGCCGAACTAAATATTCGCGAAGATCAAGCTTGAAGTTTCTTGGTTGCAAGACGAGTTGAACTCGTGCTGTTCGATCGTATGTTTCATCAATCGTCTCGTCTTTACGCGAAGTTGCGCAAATGGTGTGCAAACGGTGCCACGCTTTGTGCGCTGAACGCAACGAGAACGCAAATCAGTCCGCAGAACTCTGTGAAACGAACTCTCGCTGGGCAACATTTCTCTGGCGGTACGGCGGCGCTTTGATTCGCGTGAATGCGATTAACCGAATTGTGAGTAGGCAGATGAGAAAGTACCTATCATCGAGCGGTATGGATTTAGTAGCGAGAGTTCAATACACTTGTTCGCGAACTTTTAAACGACTGAGAATTCGAATGCTATCAGTTCAATTGCAAAATTATAAAACCAAAATCGACCAAATAATTGTAAAGGTATTATTAAAAAGAGGATGATCAGACGAGCAGTGTGTTAATTGAATAAAAATAGGTTCATACCTCTAGTTTTATTCAATTTCATTTTGCTATTTTCCACTACAAATTCGAAGGCACTTGAAATAATTTTTGTTCAAAATATTGCACATTTTCGTAACTCCTGCTTTAATAAATATTCTAATCTTTCAATCATATGCTTTTTATATCCTTCATGCGTAGTAATTAGACTGCGGATTTTATGCATTTATGACAAAAATTGGTAGATACAAATTAAAACAGCGAAAAGCTGATAATTAGACAGATTAATTGATAGAAATAATATAACAGTATTTTTAAGGTCAAATGACCTGTTTTATATTTTTCATTAATAATTTTCCTACAATTATTGAAATGACGAAGTTACTTGCATGGAAATTGATTCGATAAATTTCTTTATCCAACCACATACTGTAAATAGAGCCTCGTCATTTTTGCAAGCTACAACATTTCCATTGCTTTTAGTGCTCGGTAGGTTTAGTGTTAAATTCTTTTAATGGTTTTACTGTTTTAATTTACACCTACTCATTTTTGTCAAGAAGGCATAAAATCCGAGGGGTTGTGTAAGAAAAACTTTATAAAATATTCGAAACTGTTCGAAAAATAAGGGAGCCATCAAAATGTTGTTCTTGGTAGAACTCGAATCTCAAGGCTCTCCGAATCCCATCACTACGTGTAGTATTGCATCACGGACACCATCAACGCTTACAACATGGGGATGGAGTCGAATGTGTGGTTATGCGCCGCGACACGTCTACACGCGTGGCTCGTTCGGATAGCAATGATTCGAGAGAACGATAAAGATCTTTCGCACGTACCGTCTGATCCGAGAGGTTTCTTATTCATCGCGGGCATGTGATTATAGCCCAGGTTGCTTTGTGCCTCCCTTCAGAGTTTCTAGATGAGTTCACTGGTGGTCTCCGCGCTTTTCTGTACGACGAATGGGGGTAGTACATTGATCACTGACACGTTTCGTCAGATTTACCGGGATTTTTTGCTTTTCGTTGCTAGGGCAGAGTCGCCAGATGAGGGGAGGGAACACGAATTCAGGGGAAAAACTCTGCCAGTACCGGACACATACACGAAAGATACGAAACGAAATGTTGTATGGGATTGGCAAGAAAGTAATTTCGGTATTTTAAGGTGAAATGAAAACCGAATTTCATTATTCAAGCGATGAACTTTAATCAATACAATATTTTAAAATATAGAATATTTTAAAATAGAACAAAAGGGAGAATATCTTGGTCATTAAAATTCATTGGTTGGATAAAAAAATTGGGCTCTACTTCACCTTAAAATACCGAAATTATTTTGTTGCCAACCCACGTCCTTGAAAGAGGTGATTCCTAGGATCGTTTCAAGTACACTGTTTAGGAATTATTAACGAAAAACCGCGGAGCAATCAAAGCACGGCTACTGGGGGCTCGCGCTGAGCCGGGCGTTGGCATTGGCCGAGCCGGAACTTTCTGCTTTTCGTTAACCCATTGCCCTACGATTTATTTTACGGTTTCAGTGATTAGAACTATTTTTAATTCGTATATTTTCTTAAAAAAGGAGAAAATTTCGTCAACGACGAAAAATTTCCACAACGTCAACAAAACCAAAGTAGAATTTTATTTCGGTTTAAAGGAAACTAGTAGCATACATATATATTTATTAGACTCTGTTTAGAATCTTCATCATGAGTCAGACACGATATTTCAGGGGAAAGGGGTTAATAACTCTTTAACAAAGCTGCGGAGAAGATTTTCTCAAAGGAAAAAGTTACTTAAGATTACTTCAGGAATCAGCCCTTTTTGGGAAAATGATTTGATTAAATGTTGTACGCTACCTATACTTGGAATGTTGAAATAAGTGTTCAGATGCTCAACATCAAAAAATTGTATCAAATTGTCCATAAAGAATCTAATTTGATCTTATTGTTGATGTACAATACTTCGTTATTGCTATATTTATTCGCAAATCCCAAACTTATTTGTTTGCCAATATTTATTGTATTACATAATATAATTTATAGCCCATCAATTCTAATCCTTCTGAAACGAGAAAAATTACGATCCAGGATCACTTTATCGAAGACCTTGATACGATATAAAAGCCGCCCGTAAAATGTGAAACGACCCACTAACACTAAAGCACTCGCACATCTCGATATGTATGCGTACATGTGCACTGAAAATGGGTTGTTGCTCGCCTAATTTTGTAGCAATCCTACATCATTCGAAGAAACAAGATTATTTTTTATTTCTATTCATCAAAAACCAAGCTATAGAAGCAACAAGCACGTGGTTGCCTTATAAAAAAATGACAAGAATTAATTTATTTAGACTCTGCCCAGTTATTATTATAATATGTGCTTTAATAAAGTTATTTATTAAGTAATTTCTTATGACAGTATCTTTATAATCTCATTAATTGTGAAATAAAAAATCTAGAACCGGTCATTTGGCCGGTCTTGGTACGTTTAGTGTTAAAGGATTAGCTTTGTACCTCAAAGTTTTATATAATAAATCTATAGACTGTTACGGTGGTAGATCTAACGGTAAGCCGACTAGGGTCCCACATTTTAAATTTTAAGAATTTTTAAATAAATTTATCTAATATGTAACGGTATATGAAATTTTTCATTACTTTTCTTTTTTCTTAATAAGTTTACGAGAGTTTTCTTGTAACTTCTATTTCTAACTTGAGTTTGAGGGCCCCAAAATTTTTACCGCTTGGGGCCTCCACTTGACTTGAGCCGCCACTGAGACTGTAACAAGCATTTCTTGATCGAAACGTTTTACAAGAGTCGCATTCTAAAATCGGACATTGCAACAACCTAATATTTACAAATAATGTTTTATTTCAATTATTTCGTTCAAATACAATAATAACAAATTTAAATGTAGATGTGCTAATTTTTGTAGCGTTTAAGTATTAAAATAGTTCATTATTTCTGCATAATTAATTGAAGGATATGCTAGCAGGAGTTATAACATTTTCACGCAGGCAAGAGCAAATGACAGTCGGCGCAGGAGTTCCATTTAACTGTTCGTTAAGACTAATTAACTGCTACTCCAATCAGATGACAATGGTGAAAAACGATTACGTAAATCTGGCCGCTTCTCGATCTATCGTGCCTTCACTACGCGCGATAAATTACGAAATCAAAGTGGAATGTTCCACGAGGATTTCTGTGGATATTCTGCAATTTAATGAGAACCACTCACTGCTAACTTTATTCACGTAATGTGGAGTATTTGCTGCGCGAATAATGGACTACCTTTCATTCTCTTTGACTTCATCGTTAAACTGATAATATCTTCTGTTCCAAGACAATTTCAGCAGTTAAGAAATCACTTTACCTTTGCCGCACAGTTTGCAACCCATTAAACTATTCATAGTACAGTGGAACAATATTTTTGGGACACCCTGTATATTACGTGTCCAATTGTACGTTTAAGTCAAACAGATAAAGTTTCGAATAATGTTTTATTTAAATTATTTTGTTCAAATTAAATAAAAAACAAGTTTGAACTTATTAATTAGGAATTATTTAGAGCATCTTCTGAAATCAACCATGCAACTACTTTATTTTCGAAAAGTAACGCGTCGAACATTTCTGAATACAAAAAATGAATTGTTCCGGTTCAGGTTCTTTTCTTAGTACAATTTTTATTGTACGTTTAAATCAAATAAATTATTTCCAAATAATATTTTATTTCAATTATTTTGTTCAAATTAAATAATGAACAAGTTCGAACTTATTAATTAAGAATTATTTAGAGCAATGCAATTACTTTATTTTCGAAATGTAACGCGTCGAACATTTCTAAATACACAAAGTGAATTGTCCTGGTCGAGGTTCTTTTCTTAGTGAGTATTGAACTTGTTCCTAGTTCTGGATTCAGTGTTCCGGAAGAATATTGAAAACTTCTGTATACCTTTTTCCACCACCTTGAGATGTGCAGAGGTGCGCTTTGGAAACCATTGGCGCATACATACACAAACAACAGTGGTTACGGGCCGACGAGTGGTCGATAACGCTGAGTTTGCGCTGACAAAGAGCCACAAAATGAATTTAACAGAATTGCACATACATATTCGCATCTACGCAATTCACTTTCCCATTAAAAGATGAATAACTTTTTCTTAAATATTTACATATTTTCAAATTTTACTTCTACAGTTTTGGTATTCATTCTTTGGGAACGTCTAATGGAGAGCATACTGAATTGAAAATATTTCCATTTACTTTGTACCACAATAATAATAAATACACACACAAATTATTAAAAAATAGTAAAGTTATTCATCTTTTAAGTCTTTTGAATTGGAACAGTGACTTGTGGCTTGTGGGCCACCTTGCACATGCACTGATTAGTTTTAGACTTTATCATACTTCGCCTTTTTCCGCATACTCGAGTGCTACGGTGGCCAGTTATTTGCATGATCCATTAGTGGGTCACTGTACTATTTTCTTACTTTCTCCGTGACAAGGAAATGAAAAATTCTAACAATATATGTAAGTCCTGCATAGCACATGCACGTAACCAGAGTCGCCAGATAAGGCTAGGGAGCACGAATTGAGGAAAACGCAGTTACCCCATCTCTGCCAGTACCGAATTAGTCACGTGACATTGTGACGCATGTACGAGAAATACGGAACGCGTCACGTGGCCGGGCCGCGGCGGGAGGGTGGGGAATAGAATCGTAGAAGGGGAAGGTAGAGTTGGGACACAAGTTTTATTTTGGTGACTCTAATAGAAGTTACATACAAGTATATATTTTCCGTTAATAATTTTAATGTGTCGGAAATAATGTCAGTTTGCATTTAAATAAAATAAATGCATAAAATCCCCAGTCTAGCAATAAACAATCATATGTGGTAATAAACAAATGGCGATTTAGCAAATGTACGTAAACGAGTGACGTTAGTATCAATAAATAACAAATTGGTTTTCTGATTCAGAAATTGAGTACGGACTGCAATGGCATGAAACTGTCGTCATTCGTATATAATATTTCGTCATTTGTTAATGTAAATGATTTAGTTTAAAAGTGTTACAGGTAGACCGCGGATCTCTATGCATTTATCAAGAAATTGGTTGGGCTAAATATAAAACAGTAAAAGATTTTTAAAAAATTCAAGAATGTTGCAATGTTGCTTTTAATGTAACAAAGTCCTTCTATATTCCTGCTTCTCACAATTAATGTTATATGACATTTTCTCCTGTTGAGATTTTTACAGTGAGGCATACAATACTAATAACTAGATCTCCAAATGTTTATGCAAAATAAAAAGTTTGTGCATCAATCGCGAGACGCAGGAGCTAAATATAAATTTATATTCTTCATTAATAATTTTCATGTGGTGAAAGTAATATATTACTACTCTTAATATGTAGTACTCTTAATTATAAATGCATAAAATCCGGAGTCTCTCTCTACATTAGTAGATTCCGTTGAATTCCATTGTTATTAAACAATGGAGAGAACTAGAGTGAAGGGTAAAAGAGGTGGGAAGAGGGAACGAGCGAGAATGAGAGAGAGAGAGAGAGAGAAAGATATGAGAGAACAGTTTAATGGGGAAGCGGCGTCGAGTTCGAGCTTCTGTTGAAGTCTCTGTAACCGGACCCGCGCAGCGGGAAGTTCAATGGACGGGATTGATGTCTCCGTAAATTCGGAACTATTGCGTCACGAGGAAAATACGCAAACAACATCTACATACATGTATGTATGTCTAATAATATCGCCCACTTTAAATATTTTTGTTATCCATAATAATTACACTGAGGGTTTTATGCATTTAGGACGAAAATGGGCATGTACAGTTTAAAACAGAGGACATACTAAAAATATTGAAGAACATCGATATGTCAGTTTCAGCTTAATAGGTTAATTAAAAGGAGAATACAATTTTTATTTGGCTCGTGTCCTGCAATCACTGCAAACATATTTTATTTTCCATAAAGATCCACAGTCTAGTAATAATATCAAGAAATAATATCTACGAAACTTGCATGGTATGGAGGGGGGAAATATTATGATGCGAACACTTTGCACATGGGCGTTTTGGAAATTTCAAGGTCTCCTTATTACCGTACATGGAACGGATTACCTTTTGCATCGTGAATCGACAAAATATGAAATTCTGCTTAACACTAAACCTACCACTGCCAGTCAAATGACCGGTTTTATATTTTTCATTTTGCATTTATTGAAATGATGAAGTTGCCTACATGGAAATTGATTCGGTAAATTTCTTTCTCTAAGCATACACATATTGTAATCAAAATTGCGGAGAATAGAAATAAATAGAGCTTTGTCATTTTTATAAGTTAAAACATTTTAATCGCTTTCAGTGCTCGATAGGTTTACTGTTAAAAATGTATAACTCTTCGACAACAAAAGATATTACAAAGAGTTGGAAAGATTGTTGCATTGTATTATTGTGGCTACCAAATTGTGC
The DNA here is from genome assembly GCF_051020765.1 of Lasioglossum baleicum. Taxonomy (NCBI): domain Eukaryota; kingdom Metazoa; phylum Arthropoda; class Insecta; order Hymenoptera; family Halictidae; genus Lasioglossum; species Lasioglossum baleicum. The sequence continues at coordinate 14,037,320 of NC_134940.1, forward strand.
GGGAAAAAATGGTTCAAAGTGCACTTTCTGGAACTGCACTGTGGGTCTCGGAAACTCAGAGCGTCATTAATTATAATGTGACATGCACATGAGTGGCTTGAGATATTAAACCACTAAATATTCACATTTTCTGCTTGTTTCTCTAAAAAAGAACTTCGAGTTTCTGAGACTCGAGTGTGAAAGTACATGTCTCAAAAATGAGTGCGATGTTCCAGGGTTAACTTACTCTGCTTGCGTGCAAAGCATTTCATAATTTTTTGGATGTACAGGTTCGATAGCTTCCCTTGTAAGCAGTGAAAGCTGACGTTTACAAGTGGAGTTTTTTTTTTTCGAAGTGGAGTAAGTTTAGGTATAGACTTAGGGCCAGATCCACGGTTTACCAAACTGTTTGTCGTGTCCCTCTTCCGTTAAACCGTTGCTTTGGAGTTTCTCTGGCATGGGATATCGAGTTTCCCGTTAACGCGATACTTCATTAGCCACGGTGAAAACGACGGGTCGAGTTGTGCCGTGCAAAAGGTTTCGCTGAATCGATCGACCCTACGCGGAGTGATCGACCCCTATCATCCCGCGGTGCGCTAACTCGTCCAGCTTGTACGCGAGAAATCCGATAGCTGAATATTTCGAGGCACGTACGGGTTTTCAAACCTCGTGCCACGGGAGAGAAGTGGTTTCGGGAGGCAGGCTTAGAAATAACAGTTACGCTAAGCCAATTGAATTACAGTGGTGGACAAAAGTACACACTTTAAAAAGAAATATGTTTTCTAACATTCGACCAAACGATTTGAGATTTTTCAGAATTAGTTCTAAAATTATTTGAGCCGTTTAGTTTGAAAGTGGCCTAAGTCCATTTAAGTTTAAATGAAAAATATACGTATAGGATAGCAATGCTATAGCAACACTCCTTAAGTGTGTCTAAGATAGTTAAATTTACAATTCCTATTATAAAATAATAGCAATTATTAAGTGAATAATATGTGTCTTCTTACCAAGAATGGACTTGAGCCACTCTCAAAATTGACAACTAGATTTGTCATAAAATTTGAAACAGCCCAAGTCCATTCGATGTAATTTAAAATGCTTCAAAAATTGGAAAAACAATATTCAATTTGTTTTATATTTCATTATAAAACTTGAGAAACACCATTTATGCAATTCAGGAAATTTTCTAACTATATAAATTATATAACAATTCACTCCTCATTTATATTTTGTGTATGCGGAAGGGATTTGAAGAAGTCATGGTGCTCCGGTGGTATAGTAAGTCTATCATATCCTTGTATTCCGCTGTTGTAATTTGTCTTACATTTTTATAAAGTAGTGACAATACAATATTTTCGAATTTTCTTGGTCTACCCCGACGTGGTAATAAATTCAGTATTTTAAACTCTGCAATCTCATCCATTGATATCTTATAGAAAATTTTATATGGTCCATTTCTCAAAAACCACATCCAGCATATTTTTAACCAATTTATTATTTCCCCGTTAGAATATTCTTTACTCCTTTAAAAATTGCATCCTCCAAAAATCTTGTTGATATGGAATCCTCTTGTTTTATTTCATTTAAAATAAAGTTATTACCTTTCCGGCACTTCTTAATAACATTATAATAATCTTGGGGAACAAACAGTAAATTCTTTTTCTTTAATGACATTTCTACGACGCAAAGATCTCTGTCATTCGGTGAAACCGAATGTCCTGATACTAAGAATTGATGGTCTATCAAACAACTGACAAATGGACTTAGGCCACTTTCAAATTAAAAATTTCTATCATTCTATTAACCAGCTAATTTCCTTTTTACAAAATCTTTGTGATTTTAAATATATTAGTTACAATTTGCTTCAGAATGAAATGATACCGTAGAAATGTAAATATTAAAATTGCTATCTTGATCTTTCTCGAAAATGGACTTAGGCCACTTTCAAAATAAACTCATTGAACCATTTATTCAATCATTATTTAATCTGTACGATTATTAAATGTGTCGGTATCTAATCAATTACTAAACATTTAGATATTGTATACGATATTATAACAATTTCGTATCCAACAGATTTGAAAAATCATAGCGAATGGAAATATTCTAGGTCGGAAGAAATGTTTAATTTTCGAGTTAAAAGGGTTAAAAATTCCTATTCATTCAAATGACGAAAAAAAAAGTGAAGATCGAGATTGTTAACTTTTTTATCGGAGCCTACAATGGAAATACAAACTAGAATTTCGAAGCACGTTGGATGACATGTGCACGTTCAATGCATTTCCAATGACTTTCACTAGAAATTCAGTCATCATCACGCTGAGCAGCGAACGTAACGTAGTAAGACATTGTAAGCGTGAATGCGGTAATTACGTGAGCCAACGTCTCTATGAAGAAATAACAGCGATTGCGTTTAATTATATTGTTTTGTCGTTCTCGGACAGCAAAGAAGTCGAATATTAAAATATGCCATGATTGCAGCAACTTTTCCTGTGAAAAACAATTTCGTCAACTATATATTAAGTGTGCAAATAAGTTCTTTCCCCTTTTTTCCACACACACACACACACACACAAATTCTACATTTTATGTAATAAAATCTTGTGTCTGGTGGCCCCCAATCTTTCTGCCAATTCTTCTTGCGTCCGGGTCGGATTTTCGTTGAGCAATTCCTCTAACTCACCGTCATCGAACTTGCTCGGTGCACAGCGAATATTCAGATTGGAGACTTCTCCGATTCACACCTTTTGACATACAGTCGGTGCACGAAGTATTCGTACACCTTTTAAAAACGAATAAATTTTTCAAAATTGGACTCAGCAGCTCGAGTTTTTCTGAGATGTTAGAAGAGTTAGTTTACTAGCTAATGTGTAATGAACATTTAAAACATATATTCTGTAAATCTAAGTAAAGTAAATCTAACGTAACCAAAGGCGCCTACAGGTACAGATTAAATTAAATTAAAAAATCGTAACTTTTACTATTTTCCTTCACAATTGCGGCCGATAACAATTTAAAAACAAAATTATTTACACATTAGCTAGCAAACTAATCCTTCTAACGCCTGAATAGAAACTCAAGCTGTTGGGTTCAATTTTGAAAAAGTAATTCGTTTTGTTAATGTGTACGAATACTTTGTACACCGACTGCAGTATCCTGCGTAACTTATACAATTAGTGTAAGTCCGTCGTTGTAAGAAAGGAAGCCAGAAGGAATATTGAATTCGTTCTGACTACCTTTCCGGGTCTCTTGTGCAGCAACCTCCTCGTGGCGAGACCTGCGCAATCGGTATTATCCTCTATTTGTAAGAACTTCTAGTATCTTACAAATAAAGGATAATGTCGAGCTAATAGCTGCACGCTAGGTTTAAGAACAAATGTACTGAAAGATTTCCAATAGACATGTTGATTTCCAATAGGCATGTTGATTTTCAATAAAGACCTTGTAAATTAATGTCTACGATCATTTCAAACCTATTCCCTTCCATAACATTTTGGAATGTAACTTTACCTCAGAACGAAATATATATTATTCAAGCTGGTCCACCGCGGGCTTGAGCATTCTCATATCTCTGGTTGTCGGGATGAACGTCGCATGTCACATATGGTACTTTCATTTTCGAGATATTATACCGTTTAAAGTTTTGACACCGACGAGATACTGTTCTCGTCGGTGGTTTTTGATCACTAATGCTTCACATAGGACATCGGTTAAATTGTATTTAACCTTGCGAATTTATTTACATAACTTCTTTTCTGATATAGACGCCAATCCTATACTATAAATCTCAATTAATGCATAAACTGAAATTTTTTGAAATTGTGACATCTGCGGCGTTTTATCTTACAACCACGCAGATATCCGTGGTTGCCAGGTTGCCTGCAGTATCTCGTCGGTGCTAATATCACCGCAATTTTAACGCTACCGAGGTCCCTATGCCCACGTTTCACGTCACATGCTACATAGTAAATGTGAGACGAAAATGCGCGTGGAGCAAGGCGTCCCCATTTCACTGTGATGCGAATTCATACCTACGTCACTGCATTCCTGCCGAGGACCTTGTTCTCATCTGAACACGATACACGTATAATATTGTAACTTGTAATGTAATTGTAATGTAACTTTAATGAAAAATAAAGAATATTCTTTACAACAGATAATGTGTTCTTCTTGTCCCACCCTGTACAATACTGTACATGACTATCCAATAGTAAAACTAGTTCGACATCTTCGAAAATTTAGGATTGAAAAAAATGTTTCAAATTAAACAAAAATTAAGATTTGTATTAGAAGAATCTTCGTTCGCGGTTTTAGAAAATTTTCGGCTGTCTGGCTTTGTCGTTGACTTATACTACTGGATTTCGTGCCACCTCCTTCACTATCATGTTCTCCTAATACAAAACTCAATTATCGAGGTTTCAGAAATTTTTAGATTTCTACTAGGAGAACATGATAGCAAAGGAGGTGGTATGAAATTCAGTAGTATAAGTCAACGACAAGTCAGACGGTCGAAAACTTTCGAAAATTCAGTAGTACAGCTTAATGACAAGCCAGACGGGCGAAAACTTGGCGAAAATTTTCGGAAATCCAGTAGTATAAGTCAACGACAAGTCAGACGGTCGAAAACTTTCGAAAATTCAGTAGTACAGCTCAATGACAAGTCAGACGGGCGAAAACTTGGCGAAAATTTTCGGAAATTCAGTAGTATAAGTCAATGACAAGTCAGACGGTCGAAAACTTTCGAAAATTCAGTAGTATAAGTCAACGACAAGTCAGAAGGTCGAAAACTTTCGAAAATTCAGTAGTACAGCTCAATGACAAGCCAGACGGCCGAAAACTTTGCGAAAATTTTCGGAAATGCAGTAGTATAAGTCAACGACAAGTCAGACGGCCGAAAAACTTTCGAAAATTCAGTAGTATAAGTCAACGACAAGTCAGACGGTCGAAAACTTTAGAAAATTCAGTAGTACAGCTCAATGACAAGCCAGACGGCCGAAAACTTGGCGAAAATTTTCGGAAATTCAGTAGTATAAGTCAACGACAAGTCCGACGGCCGAAAAACTTTCGAAAATTCAGTAGTATAAGTCAACGACAAGTCAGACGGTCGAAAACTTTCGAAAATTCAGTAGTACAGCTCAATGACAAGCCAGACGGCCGAAAACTTGGCGAAAATTTTCGGAAATTCAGTAGTATAAGTCAATGACAAGTCAGACGGTCGAAAAACTTTCGAAAATTCAGTAGTATAAGTCAACGACAAGTCAGACGGTCGAAAACTTTCGAAAATTCAGTAGTACAGCTCAATGACAAGCCAGACGGCCGAAAACTTTGCGAAAATTTTCGGAAATTCAGTAGTATGAGTCAACGGCAAGTCAGACGGTCGAAAATTTTCGAAAATTCAGTAGTACAGCTCAATGACAAGCCAGACGGCCAGAAACCTCGAAAATTCAACTTTGTATTAGGAGAATATGATATCGGAGGAGGTGGCTCCGAAATTCAGTAGTGTAACTCCACGTCAAGCCAGACGTCCGAAAAATTTCAGTAGTACAACTCAACGACAAGCCGGAAGTTCGGGAAAAATTGATGGTTCAATAAATATATACGCAGATATACTCTTTGTTATTACATTGTCTTTATTTATTCATTGCAGATTCTACATAAAATGTTTGTATCGTACATGTATTATACATAACTTATATTCTAAACATTTATAACAACAATGTTGGCTGGCTCGGAGAGGCTTGGCACACCGTCAGACTTCTGGTGTAATACTGCAGCACAGAAGATAGGGACAATTATATTAGATGATCATCAGTCCACTGCTATACTGCTATACCTCGATGGTGCTGCGAAAGTCGATGAATAAGTCTGCCAGCACCCAAATCTCCAGACAGTACAAGCATAATCAGTGTCGCCGGACCGAGTACTTCGGGGCTTAACACACCTTTTTGAAGACAACGCCCCCTGGACTCTGTCACGACGGTCACAATTCTTGATATATGATATGATCTGATATGATATGATAACATATGATCTGCGCGTGGAGCATAGTTCGGCTCCCGTATCAATACATTTCCGCATCGCTCCACGAGGTAATATTGACAATGCGTTTCTTTTTTGTTCCGTGGTACAATCCCCCGTAGGCCTTTTTTTTGGTCAATAAAGATTTATCCTTACTTTATTATTACTTAGCTTACTACAAATAATCCTAATTACATTCAATTAATTATCGCCGCAGAAAATTTTTCTCTAAAACTACTTATTCGCTCTACGGTTACCCTATCCTACCCAGCCTATCCGATAGGATAGGTATATCCTTTTTACTTAAAGTTAATTATATTTTAGTACAAAATGTAACCTGCAGTACATAAGAAGATTGTAGATAAACAGATTAACATTAGAACTACCGAGCGCTAAACGCAATTGTGACATACATTGCCTTATAATAATAACAAAATTGCATTTGTTTAGATTTTGTACCAGTTTTGTTTAAATATGCACTTCAATAGTACATAGAAGTTGATATGTACTTCAATAGTACATAGCAGTAAATAGAAGTTGACTAAAAAGATTTCTCAGAAAAACATATTTATAATTTTTAAATTTCTGATAGAAGAAATCAGGAGAATGTCATTTTGACTCGTTCGGTAGTTCTAGCGTTAGAAAAGTTATCGTCTTTTTTGGAGTGTCCGAATATAATAGTACCGAGCAGATGTTTAGATTCGATTTTCTCTAGAACAAAGTGTGGAATGAGAAAACTTGTATTCGATATTTCAGATTTAATTTTTCACGTACAATAGCCGCTAGTTACGCGCCACCCAGTAGATTATGAGTATAGCAACGATTATTGTTCGTGAGCGAACGGAATTGGACGGCGGCAGCGGCGATCGATCATCTCACACGTTGCGATATGGCCGGAGACCTCGACGCGGAGACTTCGACAGATTCGTGAGCGGTGAGCCGTTGATCCACGAGGAAAACAGGATCAGGAAGTTGCTCGTTTTACTGGCAGCTCACATCCGCGGAGATTAACTAAGCGTACGTTCAATCTCGACGAGCCCTACGGCCTTCGAAAATCTCGAATTAATTCTCGTTCCCCTCTGTCACGTGATTCCTTCTCGATTTCACTATTTTCTCCTCTCTCGTATACAGGGTGTCCGAAAAACGTCGCACTGCTTTGAAATTGCTGATTTCTGAGGTCAGTTCAAGTAACTTTTTCCTTTGCGAAAATATTCTCCGCGGCGTCGTTAAGGAGTTGCTAACGAAAAACGCGGAACAATCAGAGCGCGGCCACAGTGGACTGTATTAATCAATGTCCCCACTCTACCTTCCCCTTCTACAATCCCGTAAACTACATTCCCCTTGATTCGTGCTGCCTCCCCTCATCTGGCGACTCTGGGAATGATCTTTGTATGGACCTTACTCGAAAATTAATGCATTCAACGCTTAAAAGATGTAAGGTCGTCCTGAAAGCTAAAGGTGCACCCACAAAATATTCGATTCTTTGTTACTTTTCAGGAGTGGCAATATGTTAGACGGCTTTAACACTAGGTTCACGGGGCTCCAGAAATAACAATTTCACATTATTTTGTAAACATAACTAGAATGTGTCGATCCAAATTTTTGGCCATTCTTCCAATAATATCAGGACATTAAGTATGCAACTTCACAAATAAACCACGAATTTCGAACAGATTTGTCAAGTTTCATATTTAATGACCTGATATATACCCAAAGAAATAAATCTGGTACATAATTCCTTTGGGAAGCATCTTTACAAACTTAATAATCGCAAATTAAGAATATTAGAACATACGTAAACATACTGTTAAAAATCTACGGTTTTCGTTCACTTTCAAATTAAATTTTGGCTTAACACATTATCTACCGGTGATTGTCTCATAATTTTTGTTCAAGTCTGTGGTCCATGGTTAAGAATTTTTTAATAGATCGTTCAGCAGCAATAGCACCTTCAATCTTGTAGCATTAACCAGTCAACCTGAGTAAAGTAATCGAATTATTTCCTTTGGGATTATTACATAAAAGGAAATTTTTAAACTGACTCTTAGTACAGAGGGATTATTGAAAAGCCTGTTAATAGACTTCCGGTGAAGAAAGTGGGTTACTGACTGAAGTGAAGATACTGGGTTGTTCGGAAAGTCTCCGCCGATTTTCAATTATTTGTATAAATCTTTATTATTATGGGTGACATTATAGTTGACACTTCCGCCAATACTTGTATCTATTCGCCATGAACATTGGTTCAATGGTTTTTGTTTGGCGTCAATGGAAACATGGAGAAATAAAAGTGTATTTTCGTCATTTAATGCGTTTTTACTACGTAAAAGGCAAGAATGCTATTCAAGTTGCAAAAAAGATGTGTGTTGTTTACAGGGATGATTTATAAGAGTGGGATAATGAAACCTCCCAAAAGATGGTAAACCGTTGTCAAACAAAATGGTGCACATATTATTACATATACTTGATTGTTAGTACAATCTGCTTTCAGAACTTTCCGAACAATCCAATACTTTGTTTATAATATAATAATCCTTCATTCCCTACCAAAATATGTACCAATGTTTGAAGCATACATTGAAGTATGAATTTTTGACGTTGGAAAATAATGAAAATACCGTCGTCCATTGTAATTTGTTGCCAGTAGACAGCGGATTGTACGAATTTATGAAAAAAAAAAAAAATGAGAAGGTGTAATTCAGAACAGTGAAAACATTAGAAGAGTCTAGAAATACTGTTATATTATTGTCGAACTATTAAGTAGAGATTTTGAAAGAAAATAAATTTCTACCTCACTTCACACACAGTTTGTTGCAATTCAGATAGAAAATGTTCATCTTGCATAAAGATCCGCTGTCCAGTTATCAGTTGGCAGATACGACGCGAGGCGGCGCGAATTTCAAGCCTCATTGAAGTCACTCGAGTGTCTGGTGATTTGAATGTGTTAACGTTAACAGACGAATGGAAATAAAACTGGCCGCCGAGCGGGTCAATCGATGGACCATCGAGCGACTATTCAAGCGGGTCGTAACCTTTAGCAAGTCCGGCCTCTGGGACGAGGTCGCGGTGACCTAGATCAGCCGGTCTCGCCTTACCTGTATGATGGCTGCCTTTGCTCCTGCAATCGTTACGCTGGATTCTGCGCACTTACCGGCTCGTCATAAGGACATATTCTACCCTGCAACTTGTCGGATGCATTTCTGGCCTGAGCGTTGTCGAAAGACACATTTCAATTTTTCTCGAAATCTGCTTTACATTTTCTCGAACTGATTACATTTCTTATTCGATATATTGATTTATCGAAATTGATCAAATTAGTCGAGCCGTTCACACGACAAATCAATTACCTTTTGAGTTTTCTTATATTCTTCTCGCCAAAACATATGATTCAAGTTTTCCATTTAATATAAATTATTATAATCGAGGATGTTCAGAGCGACCCATCTCCATCAATTTTTTAAAACATATATATTTTTGGAGACACTTCTTCTAGACACGTTCTGTTCACTCCCTGTTCTTACTAATACAGTTCATCGAATTAATTCGCTAGGAACCGAGAAATTGAATTTATTTACATATTATGAAATTCATTACTTTATTTACATATTATGAAGTTGATTACGAATTCTAATTTTATCTGCTGATCGAAATCAATTGTTTTATTTCGGTTGAATGTCAACCCATTGTAAAAGTAAGATGAAAAAAAGGAAGTGATGCTGGAAGCAATGAAGAACGATGGGTCCAACCATTTTAAGCTCACGCATATAGGGAAAACAAAGCTTCGCAACTAAGGGATCCCACAAGTTTAAAATGCAGTGTCGAAATTATTGAAAAATCCAGAGAAACTATCTGAACACTCAAAATAAAAATTAGCAGTAATATTTTTTATTTATTGTTCAACGTAATCTAGTTTTTTGAAAAATCCAGAAACTATCTGAACACTCGGAATAAAAATTAGCAGTTAATATTTTTAATTTATTGTTTAATGTAATCTAGTTTTTTGATAATCAATGTTGCGATCTACATTTATTTTCTTTTGCTACTATTATTAACAATAAGAGACAAATTAAATTCATCAGCTGCAACTATTATTATGGAACAGAGGGAACATTAAATAAATAATTCGTTAGGTTCGTTCAACTTATGTTGGTCCATGAAGTTGATAAAAACTGAGTGTATAGAAATGATTGATGAATTTATGAAACATTTATGAAGAAATTTGTTAATGAAATATAAAACGGTAAAAGATCTAAAAAATTCAAGAATGTTGTATGGTTGATTTTAATATAACAAAGTCGTTAAGTGATGAAATCAATTTTTATGTTATTCCTACTTCTCTCTCTTCCACAATCAATGCAAAACATTCTTATTTTACATAAAGATCCGCAGTCTAAAGATGAATCATACATACAGCTCAAATACGAATGTGTTTATGGTCTAGTATGATGCTTCTATTTTCGTGAATATCATAAAAGATTTTCCGACGATTTTATTGGAACACTGCCTCGCAGGGGAAAAATTGGGTACCGATCAAGTACCCGAGCAAACCCGGGTCTATCGTTTGCCAGGCGATTGCTTTGATCATTCAACCATATTCGTGTAACGTAAACGCAGACACACAACGTGGTTGTTGTTATGCTTTACTGCACAGAGAATTTCATCCCACGTATTTACATCTTCCAATTTCGAAATGAAACGTGCGATCGACTTCTATGATGTTCCTGTATACAGGAACTCTCTTTGAAATAGAACACCTTTTCTAAAATTGGATCAAACGGCTGGAGTTTCTTTTCCGAGAGGATAGGACTAGTTTAGTGGATGACGCGTCAAAGAAATTTTTGGTAAAAATTGTAACTTTTATTTTAGTTTTATATTAAAGCCTGCTAAAGGTTGCATTTTACAATTTTTTTTCGCCTGGGCTGGTATTGAATATTTAAAAAATACCTTTCGTAAATTTATGTTATAGTCAAAATCTAGGCCTTATGGCCTTTTGGTCATTTATGGCTTATAAAAACGTTCAAAAAATGCTGAAGTATTAAATTCAATAGAATTTAGTACGATTTTTATTTATTTTGGATCTACAAATGCTATTACCAATGAATATGGAATTTTATTTGGTACTATTTTCTTAAAATCTGTCTACAAAAATTGCATAAACATCTTCAGTCTATTTATTATAAATTACAGCTCTAATTTTAACGAAGTTGTTCTGTTTTAAAGTTGACTGCTACTTCAGTTATACAGGCTGTCTTAAAAATGTTATTGGGATGTCCTATATGCTACAATATATACTCCATAATTTTTTTACAGAACGTGAAAATCAATTTTTCTGACAATCCATCAAATGAACTAGATTTTCAATTGTTACAATAAACTTTGTCTTGTCTATTCTTGTGTTATTAATTAAGTTGTTCCGACTCCGTGTGACTTTTATGGTCATTACACAAATGCCACACAGCCAGCCGTGTTAATAAGAGTCACTCCGACTTGTATTACATTAATTACACAAACAAGTTTCGAATATTTAACAAAATTATGCGCATATTAAAAGTTTGTGGCTTGAGTTGTCCGAACCGCTAATATCCATGTTGTGGTTGAGGCCATAAACGTGTCGCGTATTACCGTTGCATGTAATTTATTGTATACTTAATTGCCTTCCGCTTTCAACATTGGAAATATCCCTGGATTTCGTTGCTCGAATATTATGTAACACCTCAAACTACATTCTACATGCAGTCGCCGCGGAAAGTATGTTGACACGTCTCAGAAATGCATATTTTCGATTTTAAATCAATAATTTAGGAATTAATCGAAAATATATATTATGTATATTACTAATATAGTACAAACTAGTATGTGTAGCACCAAAGATGACATAAAACCGAAAAAATTACAGAACTTTTTTTAGCAAAATTTCTTATTTTTGATTTTTCGACCATAAAACTGTTAACATCGCATTTCACTCATTTTCCTGATTAAAATGACACCAAACACGATATATTATCATCGTAACTACTTGTGCAACAAGCGATTACAGTTTCGGACTTCACATTTACGGTAGAGATACACGAATTCTTAACTTCGCTTGTTACGCAAGTAATTGCGATCGTAACTATACCGTGTTTGGTTCTAATTCATCCTAATTAGAAAAACGAGACGAATACGATGGTAAAAGTTTGATTCGTGAAATATCAAAAATAAGAAAGTTCAATCTTTGATTTCGAAGAAAAATGTAAATCCATTTCACGACACTACAGTCACTTTACGTGCAACAATCTAATCGGTAGAAAGGCAAGTTCCTATTTCGGACATGAAAACAGGCAAGCTGGACGCCAGGTCAAGTGGATCGATGCAGGTTACCTATAGCCACCAACACTTTCAAAAACCAAACCACACATAGCAAACAGCACCCTTTAGGTAGAGTTTATTTTTCGTATCTGTTCATCTATCAATGTCCCTCCTTTATGTCTGTTTCCATTAATTATACGTAATCGTATAATCGTTACTTTCCTGCATGTTTTTCCTCAGTATGGGAGGAATTGTATAGGCATATTTATTTCTTCTCTTAAAAATTTAAATAAGTAACAAATATAACACAATCGAATTCTTAAAATCTTCATTTACTCATTTTTGTCATAAATAATAACCAGATGGACAGAAAATTATAACAGTTGACTAACAAAATAGTATAATTGTGATTAAAGAATCATATTAATTCAAAAATTATGTTGCTTTAACAAATGTTTAATTTTATATTTATTATTTATCACTTATTTGCATCATTGTTCTCTAGGCTACGATTATAATATTTAAAATGCTCAAATTAATGGGAAATTTTTCATCAGATTCTTAAAATCTTCTGATATTTTTATTATTTCTTTTTTGTTTCATTTACTCATTTTTGTCATAAATAATAACCAGATGGACAGAAAATTATAGTAGTTGACTAACAAAGTAGTAATTGTAATTAAGGAATTATATTAATTCAAAAATTATGTTGTTTCGACAAATGTTTAAATTTATATTTATTATTTATTTGTATCATTGTTCTCTAGGCTACGATTATAATATTTAAAATGCTCAAGTTAGATGGGAGACATCCTGTAAATTATTGTAGTTCAGACAACCTCCCAAATTTTTATTGGACCTCTCTTCAGGCACTCCTGTCTTTCTATAAAATATCGTCCGACATTTTTCGATCATTTCAACTCAACGTAAAAAGGGGGATCCATTTTCGAAATTTCATTTTGATCTTGTTACCGCTCGCTATAGGAACAGTCAAGGACGTTTGATGTGCGGCGGAACGTTTTTCAAGGACGAAGGGGCTGTCAAGTCAGGATAGAATTAAAGGTTAATCCCACGGGTATAACTATTCTACGAGGGGCGGATTTTCTTCTTTTTCCCTCCTTGACTTATCTTCTGCATCGATAGAGGGCTTTGTTTTTTGGCCGCGTACCTCCAGGATACCATAAATATTTGCGCTCTTAAGTGCCTCCGGAATATAAGAACAGGCTCTGTGACACGATACGCTTTCTCCCTTTTGTCCAGGCACCTGACTACCCTTTCATGTCTGGGAAAGAAATTGTTGGATTTTGCTCATTTAATTTTCTCGTGACGTCGTCGCAGTGGTTTACTTAGGAAATTCTGTGCTTTCGTCAGGAATTTTCTTACAAGTACATGTACAACGAAACATTTTTGTTAGATATATTTATTTACTGTAATAATTAGAGTGCAGTACAAGCACATTTATATGAATTATGGATGTTTATATTTTCGTAGATCAGCAAACATGATATATCATAATTAGACAACGGATTTGATGCATTTATGGCAAAAAGGAGTAGGTTTAAATTAAAATGGTAAAAGCATTAGAGGAATTTAAAAACACTGTTATATTGTTTTCAACCAATTAAACATATTAACACATTACCAACCGGTGTTTATTGCATAATTTTGAAAAGTCTATGGTACATGGCTAAACACTTCTTAATGGAACCTTCAATAGCAACAGCAATTTTCATTTTGAACTAACAAGTCACCCTCAATAACGTCATCTAATAGTTTCATTTAAGATTGCAATGCAAAAGAAAATTTCTATGCTTTTGGTTTTATTTATTAAATATTTATGATTGAAAATCCTATTAACCTTCATACGCTCCTCAAGGATAGTTGCATAAAATAGACTAGGATAATAATTCACCCATGTTTGCTCTACACGTGAAATCAACAAATTATGTTCGTCACATTTTAAAGAAATACATCTCACAAGATACATATAAAGAGGTCAATGATTTTTTTTACAGTATATGGAAATAGTAAATGGGTGAATTTTTACCCTGAGGGTCGTATAACGGTAAAGTATAACCGGTAGGAAAGAAAATAAATTTCTATTTTACTCCAGGTTCTTGCTGTTCAGATCAAATTTTTATAATGAAAATAATTTTTGAAGAGTGACCTAACCGAGTAATTAACGAAGCCGCGGAGAACATTTTCAAATCACGTCAGGATTCACCCCTTTCGATGAAGTACAATTTCTTGGACACCCTGTATAATTATTGATATTTATATTTGTTTCTCGCTGAGTAAATCGAATCCTTTATTTCGCAAATGGCCTTCCTTCTAAAAAAAGAGACCGACTCGTAAGTGGTCGTCGAGGTGGAACGCTAAAAATAAGCGAGTTCAAGAGACACAGTAGATCGACTAGGACAGGACAAAGGAAGAGCCGTTCCCAAAATTGTCCGATATTTGTTCGATACGTAACGGGTCTAATACCAGGGGAAGGGGCACAAAGCCAATTTTACCCTGGAGATTCGCGCCAGGCAGTGAACATCGGGACAGAGTAGCCACCCTTCGGTGATCTATAAAGGTCCGGAACTAATTCCGCAATTTAGGGCGTTACCAGAAAAAGCATAACATCGAAATAAATCATAACACCCGGAACGTTATGTGTTTTGTATACAGGGTATCTCAGTTGAAAGAGGCCACCTAAATATCTCCTTCATATTTAACAGCACAAAACATATTTATGGCATAATTTAAATGGTATCGAAGGAGTTAATCTTTTTTAAATAATCTTTTATTTGCAAATAAGAAATAATAAATAGATCTCGCACACCTTTGGAAATATTTAAAATTATTTTTATTTAAATAAAAAGTTTAGTTATTATTTGCAATTAAAATCACACGTTTATTTATTATTTAAAATAAAATTTGCCCAACACTGCTCAGGTACCACCCCTTCGTATAAATAAGTGAAAAACGAATTTTGCAAGTAATTGCTTACGTGCAAGTAAATGCATTTTTTAATTGTAACTATGTAATTGTATCAAGTGTATAACTATTGTATAAATATCCTTGTATTGCTAATAAATAGAGCAATTTCTCGCGAGAACCAGAACTTCTACAGAATTTCATCTAGAATTTCGGTATTTCAAGGTGAAAAAGAGCCCAACCATTTTCTTCAAGCAATGAACTTTAATGAATAAGATATTTTCCCTTCTGTTCGATGATCTTTTGCCAAAACGAATAAATAAGAAAATATTTTATTGATTCATTTTATTGGTTCATTGCTTGAGTAAAGAAATTCGGTTTCATTTCACCTTAAAGTCCCGAAATTCATTTCTTGCCAACCCACCATACATATTCTTCCATTGCTAACAAATAGAGCAGTCTCTCGCAAGAACTAGAACTTAAATGCCCATATGATTTTTATGGAATGCATCCATACACCTTCGTCTTCGAGGCACGGATTAAATTTTCCAAACTTAAGCCACAGTGAACGGGGTAGAACGTCGATCTTATTTGCAATCTTAAAAAAAGTTGTGTGCGGTGGTGGAGTACTCGGTAATCTTGGCAATTTAAATGTTTGCCCACGATACGGATACGCAGGGTCGCCTAGCCATCGGCTTAGGGAAGCGACAGTAATCCCTTGTTGAAACAGCGTTAAGCCCTCACGGATTGTCTGTGGGATTGCAACAACGATAGAAGTGAAACTCTTCGGAAAGCTGTCGATTTTTCTCTATAATTTTCAGTCACGCTTTTCTGCTGTTATCTGGAAGCAGTTGATAGCGATTCTTTATTTTAGGACGGTGATATATGCCACCCCTAACAAAGAAAATATTCGATCGATGATTTTTTTTTTTTAATTTATTTATTTAATGTTGCTTCAACATCAAAGGGATCGATGATTGTTGAACGCATTATTTGAGTGTTGTTATTATTATTATTTAATAATGCATTACTTGATATAGATTAGAGTTGCAATGAGGACATTCTCGAATTAAACAAGTTACGATCTACATTGCCCATATTTGTAAATTGCCATCGAGCTCTATCAGGACACCTGTGTCCTACTATTTTTATGGGGTCTACCATTACTGTGATGGAGGTATTCATTTCTAAGTAAGCAGAGAGTCTGGTGAATATACAAGGTGTTCAACTTGAAGAAATGTTCACTGATACCAAAAATAGTCTTCTTTTGGTTGAATGTGATATACTGAACCAAATTGAATTTACAATAGGCCATTCGACAGTTTATCCAATGAAAAATATTTTTAATTCTGTATGTTGATATAGGGGGTAGTAATGAGGTGAGTAATTTCTCTCTCTCTCTCTCGTTCTCTTCAATTGAATATTCTGAAAAAAATTAGGCATACTTCAGCTATTAGACTGCATAACTATGCATTTTTTCCGAATTTTTAGCCTCGAAACTGAATTTTAAACAATAGACATCCGATCTCTGTCAGAGGGTGCTCGAAAATTCCTGGTTTTTGGAAAATCTGAAGAAATTGTACGTTAACGACCATAACGAGAAGCTAAACCTGTAAAAGTATAAACTTAGTGTTTCGTAGCTAGTAGAAGAAGTCGGCATTTCAAAATTTTTTGTTTTTAGAATTTGGTTTCGAAGCTAAAAATTCCGAAAAAAATTCACAGACGTGCACTCTAATCGTTAAAATATGTCTGATTTTTTCAGAATCTTAAATTGAAGAGGATAAGATAAATAATGGAGAAAATCTGATTTTCTCTGTCACCCCATTATTACCCCCTATGTCGACATACAGGATTGAAAATATTTTTCATTGGATAAACTATCGAATAGAATAGTTAAAATATGTCTGATTTTTTCAGAATCTTAAATTGAATAGGATAAGAGAAATAATGGAGAAAAACCTGAGTTTCTTTGTCACCCCATTATTACCCCCCGTGTCGACGCATATGGGGTTGTAAATTAGCACGAAGTATTTTCTTTGGTTAAGCTATCGAATGGCCTATTGCAAGTACTAATCCAGTAATTGTTTATCGGCAGTGAGAGCCGTGAAGCTTTAAAGAAGTTGCCAGGCCCTGCTTCAGAGACACCCGTTACGTTTTTGTACAAAATGCAAAAATTTCATGATGATTTCATGCGATATGTACACGAGTACTTATCGTCTTAACCTGTACGTGTTCCGCCAAAGGCGATGTCGTACCTCAGTTTGCATCATTGAAGGCTGTTCAAGCGTAAATGCGTCGGCAGATCACACGTCTTTAACCCTAGATCTCTGCGACAATGATTTTTATGAAACCTGGTAAACAACGTCTGTGAAATTCCTACGTTAAATCGTGTTCTGAAATTGCTTAAATCACGAGTTTCTAAATATTGTCAGAAATCGCCATTGACAGTTTATATCTTTTATTTAGAGAAACATTCTATAGGAAGTTACTGTTGCTGTTGTGGGTAATCAGATTTTCCAGAGAAATAGTTGCATGAAAAGGCGGATTGAAAGTATACAAAATTGCTTTCAAGTGCAGACAACAAAGCATAATAAAGAAGATACTTTAATTAAGTTATATATACACAGAGAACAAAAGACCGACAAACTTTTCCTAATTACAATATTTCACCAACATCAAAACTTCGAAGCTCTGACAACACTGACGTTTTTCTTTTGTAACGTTTTTGAAAATTAGGATTTAGCGTTGCTTCAACGGGCAGAGATAATTAGCAACGCTGTGAATGTTCCTATTGCATTGACTGGTTGTTTCGTAATTTACAGTTTCTATTATAACATAATCGATAGTGACGTGAAATGTAATATAAAAATGGTTTGCATTGAAAGTCTTCCTATGCTCTAATCGTGTCTTCAATTATTTTCCCTGACTGTAGACACATTTTCTTTTGTACGTTCGAGAATAACTTGCTCTGTCTTACGTAACGAGTTGATCAAGAGCATCGAAATTGCATGAGTCTTCATTATACATATTATGTACACGTTCGCGAGCCATGTTTCCCATTCACTTTTGTGTTCACCCTTCGGGGAGGACGGTGTTTGCTTCGCAGATCAAATAGCAAAAGAGGCTCTCGGCGCTCCGACGAAAATACGATTCGACTGAGAGTGAGATCAAAGGCAAAGAGGAGTACTGGCGATAATTCCGTTTGGTTGCTCATTTCGATCCAACGCATTAACCACCAGCGTAATCATTATTCTAAAGATGCTCGAACTCCATTTCGTTGGCCAAAGACATTTTCCAAAATGTTTGCGCCGACACCACATTTGACCGTCCCTAATTTTTCTCATGGCTTTGAGAAAAAACATATTTTTCAACTTTAAACAAATATTGTGATGTTACTAATAAAAGATATCGAACACTTTACAGAAAAAGATTCTGTAGACTTTCCCGGATACAGTGATATCCAATATTAATACATTATGATTGTTTAAACAATCATTAAAAACGGAGAGACGCCAGATTGGCACTAATTTTTGAGAATATTTTTCAATTTATCTCAAAAAATAAGGGTCCAGCGGAAAATCGAGCTACACCACGCGATAGAGCAGACTTTTATCGTGAGAAACCACCCTTTCAAGTTTGCATGGTCGATGTTTTTTTTTCGAACCAGAAAGCAATCTATAAATTGAAAAATATCCTCAAAAATTGGTGCAGAAAAGGTGTCTCTCCGTCTTTAATGATTGTTTAAACAAGTTTAAAAATTTCTTATACCAATCGCAAGTGACAGGAGCCACATAATCAGTTTATTCCTACTTTAATCATTTTGCCAATGTAATCATGTCAACTGTAATAGTATTTCTTGATCAAAACGCATTGCGAAATTTGCATTCTGTAATCGGACATTTCATATGCAACAACCTAATAGTTATCACTCTATTTGAACAGTGAACCTATCGAGCACTAAAAGCGATTAACATGTTTTAGTTTGCAAAAATGACGAGGCTCTATTTATTTAGATTTTCTGCAATTTTTACAACAATGTGTGCTTGGATACAGAATTTTATCGAATCAATTTCCACGGAAGCAACTAACTACTTTCAATAATTATGAAATGAAAAATACAGTGGGTGTACAAAGTATTCGTACACCTTTTAAAAACTAATAACTTCTTTATAATCGACCTGATTTTTTATAATCAATTAGAAGCATTGGTTTACGAAATGATATGCAAGAAAAATTTTACAAAAATTATAATTTACAAGGTTACATGCAGAAATATAAAAGACAATTTTTAAAACTCTTTTATTTGGGCCCCCTTGATGAAAATTTAAAATATATGTTTTGTAGATTTATGTTAGTTATACACGTGCTGTAAACTTCATCGAAATCGATCAACATACATACGAGCTGCAAGCGGTTAAAAATGGTAAAAATCGAAGTTTTGAAAAACACGACTGTTGATCAGTTTCTGCTTAAAATAAACAGAATCGTTCATCTTTCGATGCGTGTCGTTTTTTCCTGCGCCAACCGATTTCGATGAAATTTTCAGTATATGTATAACTAACATAGATCTACAAAATATATATTTCAAATTTTTATTAAGGGCCCAAAGAGAAAAGTTTTTAGAATATGCCTTTTTTATTTTTGCATTTTACCTTGTAAATTACAATGTATTTGGAAAATCTTTTTCGCATATCGTTTCGTAAACCAATGCTTCCAATTGATTATAAAAAGTCAGGTTGTTTGGTACAATTATAAAAATGTTATTTGTTTTTAAAAGGCGTACGAATACTTTGTACACCCACTGTATAAAACCGGTCATTTGATCGGCAGTGATAGGTTTGGTGTTAATATGACGGTGTACTGAATTTTAAGAACGATTGCGTTTTAGTCGTTTAGCTGCAGCAAAGCCGACCGAACAAAGGCAACCCTTGTTCTTTTACCGTCCCTTCACCTTTTTATTCTCGCCTGCAAAAAGCTCCTGGAAACGGCTGAAAAAAGCTTGGCAGGAAAAAGGAATCGAGGAAAAGGATATCGATTTACCCGAGAAGCGTCGACTTTATCGCTTCTCGCGTCAAAGCTACATCGTGCCAAGCATCTTCGAGCGCGATAAGACTGGTAAATGTGGGAGGAAAGTACTACAATCCATCGTATTACCTGGCGTGTTGGCAAGACATGGTTTTTTCCCTTCTTCGCGTTGGAATCGCTCGAAGAAAGTCGCTCCACTGCGACGGGCACAGGGAGAAAGTTCGACCGCCCCTCGTTCTTTCTTTCCGTGAACGCTGTCCGCGGGGATTCATAAGAAAAGTTACGTACTCTGGGGGTGATTCCCAACGCCAGACACCCTTCTTCTGGAATTGCGTGAATAAGGTTTTGGGTTTTCAGCCAGGTCGTTACGGGATCAACCACTTTCCTCGGACTTTCGAGGAAAACGTTCCAGACGTTTCTCGAAATCCTTCTACTTTTGTTCTCGCCTGTCGTGTCTCGCGAGCAATAAAAATAAACGAACCGGACACAACAAATTTAAAGATTAAATGAAGTTTTATGATGAACGTGTACGTTTTTCAGAATGAAGAAAGCAAGCGAGTTCTACTATCCAGCAACGAAACTATGAATAAAACGTATAATTCCAGTAAGAATATTTTTCTTCCTTTATCTCTAATGTTATATTGTTATGTCATATAGCAACACTTTATAGTCGTAGCTGCGACAAAATCAATGAATGAAAATGAAATGTAAAAAAAAAATGAGAAAATGAACGAGACAATAAATGGAACGGACACAACAAATTCAAAGATTAACACGTTCACTGCGGCGCACTACGGCGAAACTCTGCAGAATATGGGATAATTATGGAGATTGTGGTACGAACGTTTTTTTAACCTTGAAAGAATTCGTTAAACTGCACAATTTCAAGAAAATTGTGGTTTTTCTACGTTCTCAGGATTTTGCAAGAAATCGACTTTTGTGAACACAACTTGTGAAATCATTTTTTCGTTGAAATGATTTGGTAACCCACTAGTTTGAAGGAATATTGTATTCTCATATATAAAACACATTAAAAATGATCATAATGAAGTATTTGAACGTTTACTGAAAATCAGCGTGAAAAAATTCACGGGAAATTATGTGTCGCATGTTAATTGCGTGTAATTGTTAGTACATTTTTATAATGAATGTCTAGTTGCATCGATTGATGTAATAAAAAATATCTCATTCCATTTAAGAAAATGAATTTGACCTTCATATGTCCTTTACACGGCCGTCTACAAAAAAGCTACTAACATCTGATTAATGTTGAAACCTAGCAAGTTCCATCTGCTGCATTTCTTCCCAACAACAATAGCAGCCGAGTTATTCAGGTGGCTTGTTTCTGGCGCCTCACCCTGTATATGATTTTTATGGATATGAAAATGATATAATATCTCATATAATACTTTTGTAATTGTAAATGTTTCGTAGTTGATTCTATACCACCATAATTAATAATGTAAAGAATATTTTAGTGACTCTCGCCGAGTCGCCACTCGAGTGCTAAGGGTTAAGATGAAATGGAATGAAATTGAGAAGAAAAAATATCAAAATTAACAATAGCCGTGGCGTAACGAGCTAAAAAGAGACCACATATAATGAAAGGTACAGGTACTGTAGGAACAATCTGGTTGCCAGAATATTTAAGGAAAGATGGAAGAGAGGCAGAAGCCAACAATTAACAGCGCGAACGAGTCGCGGAGACTCGGAGACGTGAAACAGATACCGTGAAAACGAAGAAAAGAGAAAGTATGATTTATGTTAAGATAGATTTTGAATGTTGCAGCCTTTCATAAGCTATTGTAGGGAAATAGATGGAGTGGTTAGGACACCAAGAATAGGAATAAATTACTTGAACGAGGCAAAAAGATGAGAACGAGAGAAAGGCGAAAGTGAATGATACGAACAGGTGGATTAATTTAACTTTGTAGTGCTAGAATAAAATGTAAGCTTGTAATGTCAATTATACTACTAATTAACACTTTACCTACCGGGAGCCTATTAATAGGATTTTCAATAATTCTGCTGTACCAAAAGAAAGCATAGAAATTTACATTGCAATCTTAAATGAAACTATTAGATGACGTTACTGAGGTTGACTTGTTAGTTCACAATGAAAATTGCTGTTGCTGTTGAAGGTTCCATTGAAAAGTGTTTAGCCACGTACCATAGATTTTTCAAAATTATGCAATAATCACAGGTAGGTAATGTGTTAATATTTAATTATACATAAGTATTTATAGTATAAAATGTGGGCTGTGTAAAACGCTATGAACTTTTTTGGTGACGACGATAGTTAAAACTAGACTGCGGATGTTCATGCAATTTTCAGTTTTTGTAGGCAAATTTTAAGAAAGTGGAATCGCGTAAAATTTAATTTTCAATGCTAGTAGGCTTTGTAGTTCTGGAATTGGCTGCACTTTACTTTACCGGACTCAAAATTTCTGCTTTTCTCCTATAAATTATGATGTATTTGGTATGCGATCCAGTAGATTTGTACCCGGGGCGGCTGCAGATCGAAGTTTCGATCCTGTAGGATCAATAGTCCAGGAGTTATGCTTGCTTAAAGTTGAGCAATCTGCAGTGCTTTTGACAGGTAAGAGCGGCGCCATATTGGTAGTGACGGTCGCGTGCTGCTTACCGAGTTGCAAAGACCGGTGGTTCTGCTCTGTAAGCGGCTCGCGGTTGTCACTGTATACAAACCAATATGGCGGCGCCCTTACCTGTCAAAAACACAGCAGATTGCTCAACTTTAAGCGAGCATAACTTCTGAACCATTGATCCTACAGGATCGAAACTTCGAACTGCAGCCGCCTCGGGTACAAATCTACTGGATTACATACCAAATACATCGCCCGGTAAAGTAAAGTTTACCCCATAAGAATATTAATCCTGCGTTAGAAAATACTAATGTCAAGTATAGGTACTCTCACAAATTTTTCACAACCTTCTGTTCCTCCGTCGGATCAACAGGACACTGCCATTGTGTCATAAAAAACAACTTTACCAACAATTTTCCTTGTTGTAAACAATTTTTCAGCAAGTTTCTTAACCATTACAAAACCATTACTTTATTTATACACGCTGTACATGTATGTTGCATTGTTTAAGAGTGTCTTTTCAGACAACCTGTAAATGCATCTGCCGATCATTAACCCCTTGCAGTATTTTAACGAGTCAGACTCGTGATGATGATTTTAACAAAGTCTAACAAATATGAACATCACACGGTTCTTTTTACGAAATAATAATTTAAGCATTAAAACAAATGTAGCCGCATGGAAAATATAAATTTTCTTTTCTCTTCGACGACCATTTTTGGGGACAAAGAGATTTTAATCACTGTAACTCTCTTCTGGATGAGTGGAAGGTGTTGATGTAAAGAAACAACTTTACCAACAATTTTCTTTGTTATAAATAATCTTGCGGCAAGTTTCTCTTACAAATGTCCACCGATCCAGAGATGTTACTTTTTATACACCCTGTATTAGTGTACGGTTGAGAACTATCACTTTATAGAATCACAGAAGAATTTCGAATTTGACGTTGGCAATATTTATTCAAGTACGTTGTCAGACGCGGGAAGGAAATGTATGGAATGCAAAGGCATAGTTTACGATCCAGGATGCGCGTATGCGGTATCAGCGAGAGTGCTCCGCGAGGCAGATCCAGGAAGAGTTCCGGAAGCTATCTTCTGGTGCTGTACCAGTTGAGACATGAAACTTTATTGCCTCCGTTCAGCTCCTCCTTCCTACGGTGGAAGAGGGATGGCAATAGTACTTTTCCTTAGTAGCACCCCTCTAAGTCTGAGCATACAGCCATTTGCACGTGTCTGCGGTATATATATTTTTCGAGAAGCGTCCATCTGCTCGTCGGCCTATCTCCTTATATCGCAGATGCCTCGAATTTAACGGGGGGACGGAATATTTCAATGCATTTCCACTTAATTGCATACGATCGTAGAAAGTCAATTACTTTGCATACGGTAGATTAAAATTGTGCTCGCCACTTCCTGACACAGATGGTTGGATCTCTAATGAGGGAAATATTATAATAATTTATAAAACTGCGGATCTTTTTATGCATTTATAGTGTTTACCCATTTGTTAAATACAAGGACGCTTGTACAAAATAACTTTTTTATAATTGTACCAAACGACCTGATTTTTTATAATCAATTAGAAGCATTGGTCTACGAAATGATCTGTAAAAATGATTTTCCAGAAATTATAATTTACAAGGTTACATGCGAAAATAGAAAAGGCATTTTTTAAAACTTTTTTATTTGATGATCATAATGAAAATTATGAATATTTGAATAATGAGATAATGAAAATTTTTAATATTTGTTTTGTAGATCTATGGTAGGTACGCATATGCTGAAAATTTCATCGGAATCGATTAACACAGACACGAGATACAACCGGTTAAAAATGGTGAAAATCGTAGTTTTACACGAAACTCGCAGAATCGTACATCTCTCGATGCGTGTCGTTTTTCCCTGTGTCAACCGATTTCGATGAAATTTTCAGCATGTGTCCAACTACTATGTATCTACAAAACGTATATTTTAAATTTTCATTAAGGGCCTAAATAAAAAATTAAAAAAATGCTTTTTACCTTGTGAATTGTAATGTTTGGAAAATCTTTTTTACAGATCATTTCGTAAACCAATGCTTCTAATTGATTATGAAACATCAGGTCGTTTGGTACAATTATAAAAAAGTAATAATGGTTTACAGCGCGTTCAAATACTTTCGTGGTTCACTGTATGTGAAGGATACTGTGTCGTCGGATCCAGTCGGCAAATTCCAAAGGATCGGCAATTAAAGCGCCTAATTGCTCGATTCCAAGCTGATGAAATATCGCGAGCAAAATCGAGAAACTCGAACGGGAGGGGCCAGGCTAATTCGTGCCCTTGTAATTCGAATTGGATTTACCGGGAGGAAAGGTATGAACGGACAGACGGACAGTCGGGGTTGAAGCGGTTCGCGAATGAATAATGGAAGTTTCAATGAAATTTTCCAGTTCGCCGCGGGGCACCGTAATATTAGCTTACCGCCGCGCCGCCACGGTTCCAACAACCAAAGCCCCCTCCCCGACCGAACCTATAAACCCACGAACCGCGTGCTTCGTTCCGGGGTTGTCCACCCCATGCTACGATTTTATAGAGACGTGCTTCTCGCCTCCGAGAAACGCGAGTCTATTGTCGGTAGGGGTGAAATAGGGGAACGAGGAAATCCGACAGAGAGAGGCCAGCCAAGAAAATAAGCGATTGGTATTTAGGGGACCGGCACCGTAGTTCATTAAAACTGCATTAAACCATTTGAAAAAGAACTGTTCGACATTTCTTATACAAGGTGTCCTAAAACTGTTGTTTCTCCTTGGAAGGGATGATTCCTCAGCTCATTTGAAGTAACTTTTTCCTGTGCGAACATGTTCTACGCAGCTTCGTTAAGGAGTTATTAAGGAAAAACGCAGGCCAATCAGAGCGCGGGTACAGCGGACGCGTTCCGGCTCGGCCAATGACAACGCCCGGCTCAGCGCGACCCTCCAGTAGCCGGGTTCTGATTGGTCCGCGTTTTTTTGTTATTAATTCCTGAACGGAGCCGCGCAGAATATTTTCGCAAAGGAGAAAGTTACTTGAAATGATCTTGGGAATCGCCCCTTTCAAGGAAGTACGTTTATGGGACGCTTTGTATATTAATATTATATAATATACAAGGTGTCTCAGCTGAAGGAGGCCACCTAAATATCTTCTTCCTTTTTAATGGCACAAGAAAAGATATTTTTGGCATAATTTAATTGGTATCGATGGAGGAATATCATAGAAGAACAATTTTTTTTTGTCCGGCTATTTTTTCATAGTTTTTTCAAGGTCATCGTTAATTTTTATCGGGAAAACTTTTTTTTTCGTTCCGTCTTGTTAATGACTTCAGCATATTCAAATGTATTTTATCAGCCGCTATAAAATGGAGTAACAAAAAAAAGTTTTCCCGATAAAAAAAATAACGATTACCTTTTTTTATTTTCTCCGGACACGGGCGATGGTAATCGACGGACAGAGTTTTCGATTCGCCGGCATCTATCTCGCAAATACGTTTTCGTTTCTTGCGTCGGAGGGCTGACACAGAGATTCGACACCCCAACGAAATGTTGTCGCGAAAGCAATTTTCTCGAGAGAGTCGAGCGTCGCGTTCAGATTGTTGCGCGTTCGATCTTGCGTTTCCTTTCACGGCGTTCTGACTCGTTTGATCGATACTGGACGCAGTCGACACCGACTAATCGGTCTTGTTTTTACCCCTTGACAAACACGCGTTAAATGAAATTCGGTGTGGCCAAACGAAATGGCATGTTTGTATAGCGAAGAAGTAGTGAAAAATATATATTTATTCAGTCTTACACAAATAATAAGTTAAATAATAAATAATAAAAAATGTATACATATTTATTTAATCTTACAGAAATGACAAGTTCAAAAATGAACAGTGTGAAAAATATAAATTTATATTTATTTAATCTTACACAAATGATAAGTTCGAAGATCATTACTAGTATGAATGCTATCAATAGACAGCGGATCTTTATGCAAAATCAAATTTTTGTGCATCAACCACAAGATACAGGAGCTAAGTGAACATTTATTTTCCTCGTTAATAATTTGAATATGTTGGAAATAATATGTCGGCATTCTTCAATCCTTTTGAATTGGTTTACTGTTTCCAATTGCACCTATCCACTTTTGTCATAAATGGATAAAATAAAAACTCGCAGTCTAGTAATTAACATTTGAAAAACTATCTTGTAAGTACGTCCATCTTTCAAACATCTTGTACCACACGCGCACTACAAAATTGAAATGAATCATAAACGTGACGATTAGTTGAAAGGCAATGGCGTTCGACCCATTGGAAGACTGCACAGTGTAGCCGCGGTGAAATGTGTTCTAAGAAACTTGCGAAACCAGCCCAATTAGCAATTCTCGAACACAAACAGTAATCTCTAATTACAGAGATTCTTCGCCCTTTTTTTGTAATACACCGGCTGCTTAATGAACGTCTAGGTTATGTATTCCTAACACGTATTAGGTAATCGCGCGGGAAATGATTGATGCGTTTCGTTCTCTGAAGCAAAACCGCGTATTGATGATACCCTGACATCCAAAGGTCAAAAAGCGTGAACATTTCTCAAGAATTTCGTGTGTTGCGTTGCAGGACGAATGTCTTTGCGTGTCGCCTGAAATTGGTTATGTTTTCATACTTGCAAAGAATTTCTTCTTGCTATTATGGGTTCTGAAAATTTTCAAAAAATGCTAGGATATAAAATATGACAGACTATAGTACGATTTTAATTTATTCCAGACCTAAAAAGGCTACTGCCAAGGAAAATAAGATTTTACGCGATTCCACTTTCTTAAAATTCGTCCATAAAAATTGAAAATTGCATAAACATCCGCATTTACTACTTTAAAAATTGTTATTTAGGAAAACTTTGTTGTTAACCCCCTGCCTTACAATATCGCGTCTGACTCGTGATGAAGATTCTGAACAGATTCTGATAAAAATGCATGTTACGAATTTCCTGTAAACCGAGATACAATTCTGTTTTGGTTTTGTTACTTTACAGCTATGGGAGAACATACAGGAATACAATTTATATTAATTTATATTAATTGAATATTTAATTCCACATATTGCATCTAGCATTATAATTTACAATATTTTACAGACGCAATTATTTCTTGAAAATGATCTAAATTAAGATCGAAACGTTTAAATTTCAATGATCGAACTAGTGCGCCGATAACATTAATATTATTTTTTAACAACGTTACGATCGATAAAAGGAAATATTTATTTAATACAATTTACATTTATCTCCTTTTTTTTAGGAAATTACGATCTACAAAAAAAGTGCTAATCACTGAAACTGTAAAATATATTGTAGGCCAAGGGAGGGGGGGGGGGGGGTGGATGGAGAAGGACAAGTGAATAATGAATGGATTGTATCGATACGTAGCAAACGAACAATTTCACCAAAATTGTAGAAGAAAAGCATCCGATCGGACGACAATCGTTGACCATACATAGTTTCTTCAACCCTTTGTCCTTTCCACCCTCGTTCTTGTCGTAATATTTGCATTGTTCCAGTGTATTTTCAAGTACACCAGATCCATCTCATCGCTGCCCCTTACCAGCGAACCGTTACGAGACGAGTCGGTGCACGAGCCCTCGTAAATCCATTTATTTATTTATTTATGTGCCACGGGAGCGCGGGGACCGGATGGTCGTGGGGACGTCGAGGCTTATGGCGGCACAGCGCGGCGTATGCATCGAACCGGGATTCTCATGGGACTCTGGAAACGGCGGACAGGGAGGAAGATCGCAAAAGTCACGGATACACCCTCTCACTCTCTCTCTCTTTCTCTACTCTCTGCGTAGGCTGATGTCGCGGGAAGTAAATTCTCCGGAGGCGAGGCGGCTTGAAACGAAAATGCTGTTGTGCCACTTAGACAGGAGAAAGAATCTGCCCCATTTTTCCTCGCTTTTGTCTATTATCGCAGGAGTAGTACTCTACGGTGCCCGATTTCTGACAGCTTTTATGTCATGAATATTTAACGAACCTCTTTAAAGTCAGTCTCTCTGACAAAGGATACGGACGAAAATAAAGAAATACTGTCATTCTGTAGAACAGCCTATTGTTATTATTATTTTTTCCTGCGGACGAAAATTAATCTTCTGACGTTTAGCATAATTCTTTTGATACAGCAACATATTATATAATAAATCACGAAGAGCAGAATTTTTTCTCGAGAAAAAAACTCGAAATCGCCTTGGTTTTTCATTAAAAGTAAACATTTTACGAATTCTTAATGATGAAATTTGTAGACCATTGGAAATTGATTAAGTTTTATTGGAAACATTCTTTTGTCAGACTGCCAAAAGTGCTGCAAAAATCGTGGGGACTATATTGTAGACCACCCTGTATACACAGGGTCGCAACATATATAAACATATGTTGTAGATAAAAACATAGAATATAAAAGTAAGCGCGTAAAACTTGATCTGCTGACTGAACACCGTTTGATCTTCTTTTTACATAGTGAAAAAAGGTATAAAAATCAAAATCTTTATGGGCGTATACACTAGTAACTAAGAGTAAAGAAATATTGCAAAGAATTGTTTTTTAATTTTCTTTTACAAAAAATTTCTGCCGCAGAATGCCGATGAATTCTGCCGCAGTGTAAAAACTATATGTTAAATATCTTCGTAAAAAATGAGCATTGGCGGAAAGGCTCGGACACGTGTCTGTCTGATTATTTGTTCTCTCGAGTCGCCACAAAAAGTTACCTGAAAATCGGCGACCCCACAGATGCGACCTCTGAGATACCGTACAAGGAAACTCTTAAAACCGCATTACGAACGGGTCCTAGTTGCAGCCAGACTACACGTGCTGTTGAAATGTGGTTCTTCGCACGGTTGGTCGTGGGAACAGTTCATAGAATGTTATTCGGAGCACAATATAATTACAGTCATAATTTTTAACGACGCTTCTAACGACGAAATCTACGAATTAAAAACTTTTTCGAATAAATGAATCTCGTTTGTCTGCTCCCATTGCACAAGGTTTATAACACCCATTTTTGATAAACAGGTTCGAACTGAACATTACTTTTAGTTTTCTCCTCCCGTTGGAGATTGTCATTCATTTTTCTACTTCGGTTTCTTTTAGAATTAAAAGTAAGAAGATAGTCTTTCACTTACCCAATTGACAGTTTTCTGTTTTCGTTCCACTAGACGTTGCTGAAGTTTAGGCCCCGGCCCCGAAAGAAACGCCTTCACCATGTTCCTAGTCTTCTCCAAATGATTCGGTGCAACTACTTCAACCTGGGCCAAATATTTCTGCATGGTTACTTCTAAACTTGGGACTGGAAGAATTGGCAGGGTTTCTTCTTTCTGCAAACGAGAAGAAGATGCAATTGTTAGAATACGGCTGGATCTTAGATAATTAAAAGTTCACTGATCGTGGACTGCCATTGACCAGAGTTGGGTAAGAATTTTATGTAAATAAAAATTTTTGCCCAACTCTCCCATTAACTAATAACGATAAATAGGTTATGGAAGGTTTTCGAAAAGTTTGATATGACAATGTTGCTTTTTAAGTTGTGGCTTGAACAGTTTAAATGGTGATCATTCGATTATTATGAATTTTTTGCACTCAAGGTCATCTGAAGGTGATTGGATTTACATTGGTTTTAGGTATTATATTTATAGATTATATTTTCAAAACTCCGTTGGTCTTCATGTTTTCAAAAGATTGACCTTGAAACGTTTTTAAGACGAGAACGTTACTTTCTTTCTGACATTTGTCCTCTCATAGAAATTAAGATATTTAGTGTGTTCAAGTTGTGTGGGTCACCCAGTATACACGTAGCACTTTTTCCCCAGTATAGCATGATAGTTAGAACATCCTGTGTGCAAGGTATAGGCAACAGGTGGGACTAATTGTAAGGGACTATTCTACATAAGAAATAAGACGGAGGTCTAGAGTAACGATATGTTACGGTTTCTGTATCGATCGTAAAAGTTACTAATAATTAAAAATCTTCCCGAACGGTCACATTTATCGAAATGTTTCATCTGGGACCTTATGAATTTGTTTGTTACGTGGTTTGTTCGTGGCTAGTCGAATTCTAGAAAACTGTAAAACAGCAAAAAAAAAAAATGTTAAATTGTGAAAAATTGTAAAACGTAAAAAATGTTTAATTTTGAAAAATTGTAAAAAATCTTGAACTGCAAAAAACAGCGTGTTTCTATAAATTAAAGTAACGCTTCTCAATGAAAGACCCTGTACATCAGAACTATTGATTGAAATGTTTGTCTAAAGTGCATCTCGAGGATCGTAGTGATGACTTTTTAGTAAAAATAGAAGAAAACTAAATCGATGTCTTTAGCGGAGAATTTAACGAGTTCGAGAGTACATGAATTTGCGGGTGACGTACGTTGACCTTTACGATGTCACGGCGATTGTAAAATAAAGAATCGATTGAGAAACGAAGCGTGTCTGGCGGGAGTAAGGGCCCTTAAGGGCACCACGCTTCGTTGATCAGAATCCCCTTTCTAACAAGACCAACGCTGCCAATGCGACCCTTCCTTCTTCGTTTTGAATGTTTCCGGCAAGTGCAATAGTGGGACGAGGAGTGGGGTGAGAGCAGAAAATGAGGTTTTGAGGTAGCAAAGGCATAGAGTGAGAAAGGCGGGAAGGAGAGGAGAGTGAAAGGTAAAGAGAGAGTATGGGGAGTGAAGAAAGAGGAGAGCAAGGGAGAAAAAGAGGGGGGGAGAGAGAGAGAGAGAGAGAGAATTCAAAAGGAAAATAAAAGAGGGGAAGTAGAAAAACACAAGAGAAGAGGAGGAAGGGAGAAGAGAGGAAAAGAGGACAAGCTGTGCTTCATTAAACGTGGCCATAAAATTCGAAATTTGATGTTGAAGTCACATAATAAAAATTATGTAATAAATACAGTCGCTTTTTAAAACAAAAATATTGGGTTGGCAAGAAAGTAATTTCGGTATTTTAAGGTGAAACAGAGAACCTAAACCTTTTTCATTCAAGCAATAAACTTTAATAAATAAGATATTTTCCCTAGAGTTCGATGATCTTTTGCAAAAAAATATTTGCAATGAATAAGAACATATTTTATCGATTAAAGTTCATCGTTTGAATGAAGAAATTCGGTTTTATTTCACCTTAAACTACCGAAATTACTTTCTTACCAACCGGATAGCTACTTCGTGTTCGGAGCCCCTAAACTAGCTACTTATCGAACGGTCCATGGCACGCGCATCCTCCCCTAATCGTGTCTGTTTGCTTTCCTTCGGTGGTCACACACAGGAATTTGCGAGGTCATATACTAACTGATGGAGTAAGGTCTGCGCGGGTGTATGGGTAATGCGTCTCGGCGAGAGGCGTTCTTAACGGCTACTTATCGAGCGGTTGCTTTATGCACAAAATGTTTCGAAATTCTTGTCTACACTAGGTATTATTTCATATCATTGAATGACTTGATTCGTTGTTGTCCTGTATAGAATTTGTATTTGTGCACTCTAAAATTTGTCCTGTCAATTTATTATTTTATTCATTTGTTGAACATTTTAAATCGGATTATAATATCAATATACAGTTAAAGAGGAGTGATAAAAGTGAAATGTACGGTTTAACGACACGGCCGAATCACGCGACCAAATAATACAACGATGAAGTTCAAGTCGTTCACTCGTTTACTCGTTCGAGAATGTGAGGAAATCTAGAAAAATAGGCAATGCTCGATTCGACTCACGAAATGAATCCAGAGAATGCTCGGTAACGAGTTCGATTATACTGCTTTGGCATGCGTCAGTTTAGCCCCTCGGTGTTGCAGCCCGTTCGTTTCGTACGAGTTTCCATGTAACGGGTGTTTCGATTCCCAGGAGGTTTTCTACCCTCTTTTGAAGGCTCATTGCTATGCACCGCTCGAAACTCTGCTAACGACCTTTGCACCCCTGAACCTACAGCCAGCGTTTCGACCCGAAACGGCTTATCGAGCCACGCGATAGCGTGGATTTGAAATATTCGATCCAGGAATCTACGATTTCGTCCGTTCCCGATGTATATCAGTAGGCATTGAGAAGCTTATTAGAAAATCCTTCTAGATCCCCGTTTTATAAATTCCAACCGTGTCTCTCATATCTCAAACTAAAGTTTATCATTATTTATTATGAAACAATCTATTATTATTACGGAACAATGGCGTGGAACATTGTTTATTTACAGTAGCGGACAAAAGAAAGTTTCAGTAGTAGTGTACACGATAATTACCACCACAATTTTTGCAAACTGAAATTTTATTTTAAATCATAAAACTTGTACTTTTTCTAAATATTATGAAAATTCAGAGTTTATTTAAATTGTTGTGTAGATTATGAAAATTTACAGTTT
Organism: Lasioglossum baleicum; assembly: GCF_051020765.1. Classification (NCBI taxonomy): domain Eukaryota; kingdom Metazoa; phylum Arthropoda; class Insecta; order Hymenoptera; family Halictidae; genus Lasioglossum; species Lasioglossum baleicum. The sequence goes on from NC_134940.1 coordinate 14,070,524, forward strand.
ATTTAAATTGTTGTGTAGATTATGAGAGTTGATTTAAATTGATGTACATATTATGAAAATTTTGGAGTTTATTTAAAACAGTGACACAAGTGAAAAAACTCGGTGGCCAAAGTAAGTTTAAACATTTTGTTAATTTTATTACTTTGCACTTTACAGTCTGTTTGGTATACTTGCAACTGTTACAGCAACTAAAACTTCTTTATCTGTAATAATTTCACAGAGGAGGGAAGAAAATTGATATTTATTGCATGTCCACGTTTACTTCAATACTTAAGTGTTGGTTACAAACGAAAAGAATTCTATTTCATTTTAAAAGAAAGGTATAATGTTCATACTTAGTAGATCTTATTTAAAATGTTTCACAAAAAAAATAATACTTTGTTCGTACGAGCACTGGAAGATCTGGGTATTGTGGTGGGAGTTTTTCAAAATTTCTTTGAAAGATATGAATTCGTCAAAAGATTGGTTCCACCGTGACGTATTCGAATATGATAGTCGACGTCTAAATAATAATAAATGAATCTGCTAAATATTATCTAGATATTAATAAAAATAAAGTGGGAAAATATTATTGTAAAAAATAGTAATAAAGGCGTACAATACGTCATAAATCTGCGAGGAGACGAGAACGGTCGAAGAAATTCGATCAAACAGCCTCGTTTGTCCGATTCGATAATAATCAATTGGGTGTGCTGTCCATTCGGACGCACTGAATACGAAATAATTACCCTTCCATCTCCAAACCCCTCATTTCTCGCATTTTCTCCCTAGCTGGCTCGTGTTGCAATGGTACGAATATCCTGTAAACGGGATCATACGCTCGCTGGCGCGAGTATGCTCGTTAACGAAGAAAACAAACCATGTCGTTTCATTGAAATGCTCTATAAGCAACGTGCAAGCATGAATTATCGTCTGCAGAACTTTTATACAACTGGAATTTGTTTTTCACGTAACGGACGAGTGCTACTTGCTTCATGCAATCGGTTCGATCATGTATTGGGTTGGCAAGAAAGTAATTTCAATTTTTTTTCAAGCAATGAACTTGAAATAAGTCAAATATTTTCTTATTTATTCTTTTTAGCACAAGATCTTCGAACGAAAGGGGAAATATCTTATTATAATTATTTTATTATTTTACCTTAAAAAACCGAAATTACGTTCTTGCCAATCCAATATTTATTTTCTTTATACAGGGTGTCCCAAAACTATTGTACTTCCTCGAAGGGGCTGATTCCTGAGGCCATTCGAAGTATGTAACTGTTTCCTTTGTGAAAATTTGTTAACTTTTGTTAAATATAATGGGCAATGCTTAGGACCGTTCACAGCTCTAATTCAAAATTTTTTAATATTTACCTCAATGAAACAGCTATTCAGTTAGTTTAATTGCTACAAATTGAGTACGTAAATGACAATTTGGAAGTTCCCGGTGAAAAATGACTCCGACACAGCACTCGGAGGGTTAAGAAGTTATTAACGAAACCGCGCGGAGAACATTTTCGCGAAGGAGAAAATTATTTCAAATCACCCATCCCAACGAAATACATTTTTCCAATTCAATATACATAATTTTTCACATATATTAATAAATATAATCCAAAGACAACAGCAATTTAATTAATGCTCAGGATTCGAAACGAAATTAATATTTGAACGCAACACAAAAAGCTACATTTTTCTATCAAAAAGAAGTGCACAGCAAATATCAACAATCTAAACAACGTAGCAACCGTCAATAACCCAACCATAATGGTTAGACTCTGCCATTTGTAACTTTAATTCAGTCACTAACGCAGCACATACAAGATCAAGATATTTTAATGAACCTTAACGTTCCCTGGACGTTTCTGTTTAACCACAGAATCTTTCAAAGTTGAATTTAACCATCCGAATCTTCTCTCAAGATTGCCAATTAAAACTTTGAACTTGAAAGTTGGGATCCATACGATTGAACTTCGATGTGCTTGTCGAAAGTCAAATTAGATTTTCGATGACGTTCGCCCCAGATTGAATGGAACATCATTAGTTTGGATGTTTGCATAGACGCTGAAAAGAAATTGCACGAAGAAGAAAATAAATATTTTCAACGTGTGCACGGATAACAATTTTCTACGGAGGTGGTTTTAATATTTATATCGGAATCTATTACGATACGATGTATCTTCCAAAACGATCGCCGCGACGCGTCACAACAGTTTACAAGATTCTCCATCGAGGATTTCACGTATTTCCTCCGAGCGGAAATTTTACGTACGCTCAATTTCCTTGCACATCCCCTCGTTCTGCCCTACTGTGGACGCGCGCCAGATAATATGTACCTCCGTCATGAGTGGCACCTCGCGATCCCTTGCTAGAATTCCCCGTGGACCTGTATTCTATGCAAACTGGAGGCTATGAAGCTCGAGAGGAAAGCCGACAACGGAAGATCGAGATATCCGAACGGAATACGAAAACCGGACGAATTCGAATTGAGATTGTTGATCCTACATGTAAAAGTAAAGCGAGAAACAGGATATTTGACGACTAGTTTCCGAGAAAATCGACTTTAAACACTAGGTTTAAACTTTAAACTTAGGTTGTAAACATAACTAAAGCTTGGACATGCGTCTGCTTATTTTGTCTCTAGAATTAGCACAAAAAGTTTGATTGAAAACTATATCAAAGACTGTAAGCTGATCTACAGGATCTTCCTTTAAGAAGTGTTATTTTAAAGTGTAATAAAGTGTTATTCTAAGTTCTCTCATCTTCAATTCTGATCTTTAAATTATCAAGAATTGCTAATTGCAATAAAACAGCGTTTCTGTATAAATGATATTTTAAATTATAAAGAAACGTTGTTTTTTTACAGTTAACAGTTCTTTAGAATTTACAATTTTACTAACCACGTGTCGAAGAATTACAACTCTGATCTTCACCTCTTAACCCTTTGCACTGCGAATTATTTTTCAATTTCGTTGCCAACAACTGCCGAGTGTTTCATTTGAGATTTACATACTTCAAAGGACAGTTCCTTGGCTCCTACTTATTTTAAACAATTTCGTTTACTAATTATATTGAATATAGCTCTCAAACTTGTAAAAAAATACAGGAAGAACCAAAAGTACACATAAAAACACGTTTCATTTACATTTTCCTTTCTCCGATGTCGAGACACACTCGACAAATGAGTGCAAAGGGTTAATGGAAGACCTTTTATTTATGCTTCCAATTTTATACCACGAAGTTGAGTATTAAAATATCTGCAAAATGAGATGTAAAATTCACATATTGCACTATTCGAAGAAAAATCAATATTACGTGATACTGAAGGAATGAGAGAAAATAAAAAGGCTGCCGAGGAAAATGCGCAGAGTGCCCGAGGTAAATGTGCTGAAAAATTCTATAAGAACTTCATTTAAAACAAAAAGTCGGTACAAAGGGTAGGCGGAGGGGGCAAAAAATAATTATGGGGAAAAAATACATGCAGCAAAGGGGGAAACAGAGAAAGAAGAGGAAAAAAGGAAGATGGGGATAGCGGGTAGTACGGTGGATATAAAGGAAGCCTAAGGGGGTTGTTCCTGGTCTGACAGTGGTAAGGGGTGGGGGTGCTGGGTGTTACTAATTGAAGGGGTGCCGAGGGGGAAACCTTGTTATCTCTTAATTGCTACGACCCTCCGCACTGTTTTGCATCGATAAGAAGAACCAGCCACTCCTAGTCGACTTTTGTTTCATCTGGCCGCTTGTAGCTATACGATCGATTGTTGGAAATTGCTTCTTGTTGTTGAAATATATCGACTCGTTATTCCTACAGCTTTTTATCTGCTTCCCTTTGACGTGTTCAAGCACGAGATTTGAATATTGTGTCTATTTTAACGAATTATAATCAGACATTGATTATTCAGTTTTTGACTCCGATAGATGGAACATCGATGGCCGTATTATACTGGGTGTATCGAAAATCGTGGTACAACGCTCAATTATTTAACTAAAATACTTTATTTGAAGTAACTTTTTCCTTGACGAAATTTTCCTCCGCGGCTTCGTCAACGAAAAACATGGACCAATCAGAGCGCAGCTACTTGTTAACATGACTTGTTAACAAAGCCACGAAGGATATTTTCGCCAAGGAAAAACTACAAATGACTCCAGAAATCATCCCTTTCAAGGAAGTACATTTTTATCTTGTACTTTTCTGTTTTACCAATTTATTTATTATTTGATGATCAACTCTGATATTTTCTATATCAACTGTTCATTTATTTCATATATTACTTATCGGTTGTAAACGAATACTAATTTTTAAGAAAAGTATGCATCTGTGTGGGGTATTTATGCAACTCTAAATGTTTTCCGTTCAACTAGTTTTATTTACTCTAATATTTTCCATTTCAACTGTTCATTTCTTTCATATATTACTTATCGGTTGTAAACGAATACTAATTTTTAAGAGAAGTATACATACTCTTATCTGTGTGGTGTATTTATGAAACTTAAAATTTTTTCCGTTCATCGACCGAGATTGTGAGGGTGAAAGAAAATTCCACAGTTTCTTAAGATCGAAATTCCATTTGAAATCTTGATGTTATTCCTCGGCCAATTTTTATAAGCTACAAATGGGTAAACATCCGCAGGCGAATGTTCAATTTTTTCTACATAGCTAATCGGCTTGAGTCTGTCATATAATCGCGCGAGTCCCTCAGGACCGTTCTGGCCGACACTTTAATAAAGTCTCCGCCGTCGTCGTAGAGAAATGGCAGAGGAGAAACTTCAGGGGAAGAGTCAGTTTTCTGAGTGGTTTAGGAAAGAAGCAGATTCGTTTGCTCTACCATCTCTACCAAATGATGAAAGTCGACTTGCACGTCGCGATGCTGCTTCAGAAGGAATAATATGGTTCATCGAGCCTAATGGATTTAGCGAGCAACCTTCAAATATTTCATTCAAACATAATTTCACTTCCATCAAGACACTCCGACAAATCCTAATTACCAGGCTCCGGATCTTTATTGCCAAATAAATGTTATTCAAGCACACCACAAAAAGGTATTGGAGAAATAGTTAATGAAATAATCTTGTTTGTATGAAATAATATTTTAAGATTTATTTGACGTTATAGACATAAGTATGTGTATTCAAAATAGCCATTTGTGTTGTGGTAAAGAAAATTATTAATTGAAATTGTATTTTCTGTAGATGTAATAATTATTTGGAATAGTGTATTTCATGTGTTTACATTCCTATTAATTATTTGGAATTCTATATATTTCTTACGATTAATATTTATTATTTTTATATTATTTCAAAGGGAATATTTATTTCAGGTTCATATTGTAAACTATATATTTTAATTTGTAAAATCATTAAGTATTTCTCATTTATGACAGAAATAAATTACTATTTCAAATGAAACGTATGTAGCACAGTTGAGAGAAATAGCATTTGCAAACATTTGTATTTCTTAGAATTCTAAAAATTTCTAAAGTTTGAAACATATCACAGATAGCATTTCTAGAAAATTAAAAAAAATTTTTCATTCGTCAACTCTTTATATCTGTCTCTGTCAGCCAGGGGTGCAATCGCATCCCGTACACCGAGAGAAGGTTAATTGCAATTGTTCAGTGTCCAGCATGATTCATTTATATGGACATTTATAGCAAAATTGAAGATGTACATTAAAAATTGAAGATGTCAATATATGATTTCTATTTCTTGCAATCGATGCAGGCAATTTTTATTTTGCATAAAGATCCGCAGTCTAGTAATAATTAAACAAGGAAACAGTGATGGGTGTTACAGATCAAATAAAGCTCAAATATTAACAAAATTTCTTACGCCAATCACTCGCGCGGAGAGCTCCGCCGTGTAGTTCCGAATCCATGGGTCTGTTGTGCACTGATTTTCAGGAATGAATGCGGTGAAGAACTCGCAAATGTATTGAATCTCAACACGTTGGCAACCGAGCCCATTTTTTAGGGTTATAGATCCCATCTATGTATTTTTCGAACGGAGAACTTTCTTTCTGATTCTAATTATAATTAGAAGACATATATCTTATTAATAAGACATATATCTATCGGACTATTTTTTACTGAGAGTATCACCGGGTGAGTCCCGCGGAACAGACTGAATAAATATTCATTTTGTACCACAGGACTCACCGGCGAGCCCCAACGTAGGCAGCGTGTTAATATAATAAATTTTGATAAATCAATTCGTGTGTATTCTTGTCTCCTTCGAAAAATTTAGTATTCTCATGGGCTGTGATAAGATAAAGAATCATATTATCTTCATTTGCAAACGAGGCAACGCGAATGTTAACGATTTAAGGTTTATCACTAATTTAATAGTCGTATTTATCAATTGCAAGTTCCACAATGAAATCAACGCGCGATAAAACATTTTTGTTAGAGAATTTTTTGTTAGACAAGTTCATTACAGGTTTATTTATTATATTTGTTATATGTAGTATTAATTATTATTATTTGCTTTTACTTTTACCAACATTTTATAGCTTCAAAGGGGTGATTCCTAAAGTCATTTGAAGTAACTTTTTGCTTTGTGAAAATTTTCCATATTCTTGATCAATTCTTCTTCAATCTTCTAATTTAAAATCTGGTCGTCCTGTCGCAAATTATTTTTATCATTCTTTCATTAAATATCATCATTATTTGTGGTATTAAAATTGTTTTCAAAATTACAAACATGCTTTTCCCAACTTCTGTTTCAGAGGTATGCGAAGTGTTTCTCAATCCAGCTTTAACGCATTTGTTTGTTTAATAAAAGATAGATGGATTTAGAAATACAGTATTTCTTTTGAAAAATTGAAATGACGTTCACATAGCTTTGAACGGAAAACAATGAAAGAACGCATTGTATTTCAGCTATCATGGCATGGAGTCGATGAAATATGACACAGCACCTTTAGCTTCCGTGATACGAAATTATATTCCGACGTGAAAAAGATCGATAAACATTGATTAAGCAGTACAAAAGAAATTCGCCACCTCATTTTTCACCGCATGACACGGATATTATTAATGATATACTACTGAATGAACACCTCGATCGACGGAAGCTGCACATATTTACGATTAAAAACCAATATTAACAAAGCTTAATTGTATTAGTACAATATACAAATATCATATATGTATAATATACACATATATATATATATATGTAGAATATAGAAAATATACAAATATAATATATTGTATAGAAAGACATACATATATGCGATTAGAAAATAATATTAGCACAGCTTGATTGTATTAGTAAAATATAGAAATATAATATATTATTTAGAAATATAGAATATATGTAGAAAATATAGAAATATAATATATTATATAGAAATGGAGAATATATGTAGAAAATATAGAAATATAATATATTATATAGAAATATAGAAGATATAAAATATAGAAGATATAGAATATAGAAGATATAGAATATAGAAGATATAGAATATAGAAGATATAGAATATAGCAGATATAGAATATAGAAGATATAGAATATAGAAGATATAGAAATATAATATATTATATAGGAATATAGAATGTAGAAAATATAGACTATAAAAGATATAAAAATATAGTATGTTATATAGAAATACAGAATATAGAAAATATAGAAATTGATAATATTATGATAATCGTCATTTGAAAGAGATGCTGTGCACTTTTTTGCCACGAGTTATAATTGTACATAGTACTGCATAGGAGTACATATAGTGCATAGTAATTATAAATATATAGTAATACAGTTAATGTTAACAAAACATATCTGTACGTAATCTTTAATTTTTTTTTAACCATCGAAGACTGTCTTTTCTGTCTCATAAAGCTAGTGTTAAGCGATTATATACCATTTATTGGAAGCATAGTTCCCATTAATTATGTTGACCAACTAACTTTGCTATTGACTAAAGAGAAGCCTTTCCGTACGATGTGAATGGGATCCGGAACGCTTTACTTTTCATAACGTTGACATTTCCTGACTGGCGATGAAAGAAACCGCAGTCGGTCAACAATCGACAATCTTTTATAAACACCGTATTGTTTTAGTATGGTGCTGCTGCGTGTCGAATGAAAGTGATCCAACGCGTTTCCAGCGGATGACGAAACTCTCCGAGCGAAAGGAGGGAACCGAGTGTTTTCAGCGTAACGCAAACACCGGCAAACCGAACAAATTGGCAAACAGTCAGCGATGTGCAACCGTGCGAAGCAATTACGGATTTTGCGTGAACGACGCGTGCAAACTCTTTGTACACGTGCGAAAAGGGCCGAGAGAGTTTTCCTCAACAACGGTGACACTGGCGTAGCCACTACCTGCACGAATGTTCAACTCGCCGTTCCTTGAATTAAAATTTCGAAGATAAAATTAAGATATTTATTCAATAGAGAATATTTTCCACTCTGTTCTATTACTTTTTGCGATTTTGAGGTGACTTGAGATGAAAATGGTTTTTTAACAGTCTACTTAAGAGTTGCTATGACTTCTACAAATAATAAACAATTTTTTTAGATGATTTTCTATAAATAATAAGTAATAAGAATACATCAACGTAATCAGAAATCGGAACATATTGTTACTGTAATTGTTTAATTTGGGTAAAGTTTTGAGTAAATGTAAAATGTTCTTAAAAATCGTACTTTTATATTCAATTTAATTAAATGTCTCATTCTTGACGTAAAAGACTGTGATCCACATACCAAGTATTATTAACGATGTGCACTCAATAAATGAATTATGAATCATAATGTTGTCCAAATTATATCGTGTGCGAATATCTTATCGTTAATTAAATTCAAGAATACATCACCACTATATTATTATTTTTTATAATTGTTTAATTACGTTATATTATATAATTAAATAAATAATAATATACTATATAATTGTTCCGAGGTTTCAAATAGAGTATAGGACGCAATATAAATATGTATCAACACAACATCTTCTTTTATACATTTCATTTTAAAATTATTGGAATGATAATGATATTTCCACGAGGAACGATCGAATAAATTTTTTATTCAAGCACATGTAATAATAAAAATTGCGTAATGCCTGAATAAATTCTACCCTGTCATTTTTATAAGGCAACATGTACCAATCAGTGGATAAATTGATACAATCAACAAATAGTTTATCATTGCATTTGGGAATTAGTATTGTTGGCATGTTGATTCTCGAATTGTTATTAGGGGAGATAATCAAATTGCCTCGCATGCAGCACCTGTACATGTAACTAAATACTATTTTATCTGATTCAACGCCTACGCCACTGCGTATCTCCTGAACCTGCTCCAAACTGGGAACCCGGAACGAGCGAACAGTAATTGGAGAGCGAACCAGTAGGGGATTATGTTCGCGTTTCTAATGAGACGACCGAGAACTTGACCCCTGTACAAGTATGCCTCGCACCCTCCTCCAATTTATTTTCACTCTTTTACGTCGAATGTTGATAAACTTTTGTACGTTCCAATACACATTGCCGGAAGTAACGTCTATAAACAATTTTTCTATTTATCAGTCATACTACTGAGCAATTTTCACAATTTTTCTAGATTATTCTGAACGCATAATCTAAATGTACAGTTCACTTTGATCAATGCACATGGTGGCCGAAAAGTAACTGCACCTTAAATAGAATAAATCTTTTATTGGTTTAATGAATTTTGAGCTACCCATATATCTTTAGCAATAATAATAAAAATGAAACGTAAGCATTGTTTGGAAAATAACTATTTATAACATTACGTTGATGGTATACAATTGCGAAATGCTTTGTATTACACAGGCTATAATAAAATGTATCACTTCATTTATATATGTAACAGTTTATTAATCGTTTAGATTCTCATAATAATTGGTATTCATTTTACGCATTATTTGTCACACACGATTTTTTGGATCGATTTGTTTAGCTGTGAATGAAAGGTGTACTGCTATTTTTGTGATAGCATAAATAAACAACACCATGAATGTGTTTACCCAAAACAAATTATATTCATATAAATTGAATCTAGATAAATTCATTTGGAACAAAATTTTTTCACGTTTTCGCGAGTATTTTCGACCAAGAAAGTCTCTTCAGATTTTCCCCTGCTGCATCATACGAGAATATCCTAGCAAAAATGAACGAGAACATTCGAGAACGAGAAAAGAACGACGATCTGCGAAAGTGAAGGCTCCATGCTTTAGAATGTGTCCAGGATTATTGTTTTACTGTTATTTTTCACAAAATTATCCGAATTCGAACAGAAAAATTGTCCCCACTCTATCTTCCCCTTCCACGACGCTATTCCCCACGCTTCCGCCGCGTCACGTGACTAATCCGGCATTTGGTCCCTCCCCTCATCTGGCGCTTCTGATACAAACACTTCATTCGTCTACTGTAGGTATGTCTTGCAATTGGTGGGGATAATTTTGTCCACAGTCTACTGGTAAGTTATGGTAGCGTGATTTCAACGCACGGAGTATATAGCAATATTGATGACGGAGCTATCGCTGCCGGTTCCGGCCGGCCGGAAACATAAATTTCCGTATTAGTTAACTGTAGCACAGGAAAGTAATTTGGCCAACAATTAAAAGAGATTGGCGAGAGCGAAGCGGAAGAAACAGGGGAGAGGAAGCTACTAGATAATGGAGAGCGTCTTGGTTTTCCCTTCAATTATCCCTGCGTATAGTTTATGGTACGACGGTGCACCGTGCCATTAGGAACCCGATATCCGCTCCGATATGATGCTTTCAGCTTTTTCATATTTTATTCGGACCGTTTAAACTTTAAGACAGGCAACACTGCCAGCGAGGAATTCCGTAGCGTGTAATCTCTTCATCGATCTGCTGCTTTTACACCCCATGATTTCGCGTTGTCGGGTTTAAGTTATTTAAAGCGATGGAACACGAGCGAATTTATTTTCGCCTGGCTTCCGAGCAGCCGTCCGGTATCTATCAAACAATTATACGATTTAGCGTTGTTTATTCCTCTCGTCCCACATGCTTCGAAAATTCTGTTACAACTATATTCTTCCCCAATTTTTTTAACTATGTGAACTTTGAAACATCTGCAAAAATTATATGTTAAAAACTGTAAAAGTATATACTTAGTATTTCGCAACTTCTACACGAATTTCCGGCATCTGAAAATTTGTTTTATTTTTCAAAATTCGGGTTCGAAGCTGAAAATTCTGAAAAAATTCGTTGATGTGCATTCTAGTAGCTAAAATATGCCCGATTTTTTTTTAGGATTTTCAATTAAAGGGGCTAAGAGAAATTACGGGAAAACCTGATTGTCTTTGTCACCCCTTTACTTGGCTATAACCTCCTTCAAAATTTTGTATTATGGTAGGGAATACCATTGTACAATTTTAACGATGCAGAATTACAGACAGTGTAACTCCAAGTAGCAAAAAGTAAATCAACGAGCATACCTTCTCCCAATAAAAAATACAAAATATGTAACATGATTCCCTGGAAAGATAGAGTTCACTTTTAAATTTGAAATAAATGTGTAAACTTGATCAGTAAAAATGTTTGCATTTAAAAATGTTTGTTTAATAAAAGTAGTATTCTTCTTTTAACTATCATATGAAGCTGGGACTAATACACTGATGTCCTCGAATCTTTTCAATATGTCCACTGCCTCGAATTGTACCCTATCCATTACTGTCTGAATAAAATGAGAGATCAGTATTCGTTTGTTTCGAGTCCAGAGTAAATAATAGTAGTGCATTTTCTGTTATCGATGTCTGCCGAGAAATGGCCAGTTGACATGAATAGGAGGCACACAGTGTACGCGTGTCTGTTTGCGTCGGTCCTCAGGGGCAGCTTCCAGAAGTTTACACTTAATCACGAAATGGACTCGGATTGGAAATGGCAAACTCACCACCCTGTGTCGTTCAAACTTTAGTTAGCGACACTCGACGCGCTTTGAAGTTGAACGCGCCGCTTCCATTCAGTTTTCTATGAACAACCCCGATCGAGCTTATCAACGTAAATGCTGCCTGAGAATTCGACCTGTTACGTGATTCCTACTGCATCGAATAGATCCATTTTATCGATCATTAGTCTGCCGACTAATTTCCAGTGGTTGCAATATTTTCCGATACATTGCCGTTTCGCTTAATAGATTCCATTAGATAGGATGTTTGCAACAGCGATATAGATTTCTTTGTGTGGTTGCGGTTTGAACTTTTACAAATGGCGGTCATATACAGGGTGTTCGCGTCATTACCAGCGTTTCTTTCGAAAAACTATTGTGATCTGCAGAGTGTGAGAAATGCAACAGTGTTTGTAATAATTTTTCAACTTCATTATTTATTTCAGACGTGAAGGTGACCTTCAATTTCCTAAATGGAATTTTATGTAGTTTTTTATATGTGCCTAAAAGAATTTATTTCTATACTAAATAATGACCATCAAGGTCACACGAGGTTAGAAATGGAAAAAATAATTCTGACCTCTCTATTCTCCTGTGTAGAACCATCCAACATATTAATGTACTCAACTAATTATCTGCATTATGTTTTTAAAAGTGAAATATAATGTAATGGTGTCTGTAATTCTTATTCATCTGCAACATTCTTTTAGAAATGAAGATCACCTTTAACTTTTTAGATGGAAATACAAGGTCATAATGGAAGAAATAATTCTAACCTATACTCATGTGTAAAACCACCCAGTACTTATATTAATGTAATCAACTAATTATCTGCATTATGTTTTTATCTTATTAGTTAGTTATCTTATTAGTATAACTATTACTTGATTAATGTAATCAACTATAATTAAGTTTTCAGAAATGAAGTATAACGTAATGGTGTCTGTAATTCTTTTTCATCTGCATTATTCTTTCAGAAATGAAGGCGACCTTCAAAACTTTGTAAATGGAATGCTATGCATCTTTTTATATCGTATGAAAGAGTGTGCAAAGAAACGAATATTTATTCGCATACTACATAATGATCTTCAAGATCATAAATGGAAGAAACATTTTGGCGTGGTCGATGGTTCGAGTGTTAATAATATGATCGAGAGTTGCAGTGAAATAATATCGATAAATATAAAGAAGAAAGAATAATTCATTACTGATCTGTTTAAATGATTGCTGCATGTTGAAGAAGAGCCTAGTCACCGAGGATAATGGTAATGATAACTGCAGTCTATATCATAATAGAGTAGGTAGATGGTGGCAGATGGCACGTGACTCATCAGTGAACCTCCATCACCCTCTACCAGCACCGATTCGTAAATAAATTAGCCTCTATCGGATTTTGAGATAATGTGTTATTTATGGTTAGCTCGTGACGGTGCACCCTTACGAAAAAGGTGGCGGGTGCCAGGTAAAGCTGATCGTTTAGCTTAATGCAATTCGAGGGATTGAGGGATGCGCTCAGGTAGAATAAGTGGGCTTTGTCGTTTAACATCCAGTTGGTTCTGACACGTGTCGTGCTTTTGTTAGTTTCTTATCGCGCAACGATACCCTCCAGCGTGTTCCCGCTTTCGAAATTTCGGAAGCTTGTTGAAATCATTTTGGAAATAAAGTTGAACATAGATAATTTACTTATATTGTACTGGAGAGAGTTACCACTAATACAGAATTTGTTTATTCGGTTAAACACGATAAAATGTTTCGCATTCAATTTAATTACTGTTTAAGTTAAATATATTTTATTAAAATTCGCTAATAATATAAAAATCCGAATAAAATTTTAATATATCTCCTAAACGCGCGCGCATAGGCTTTTTCAAAAAAATTTTTTTATATATTGCATTGTCATCCAGTTCTGAGCTATGTTTAAAAGTTCAAGTCTCTAGCTTATCGGGAAGTTAGCTTAAAATCAATTGCAAAATTTGTACAGAACAAACAGACAGACGAACAGACAGACAAGAAAGCGAGCTAATAAAAACGTGGTAATATATTTGTATAAGAACAACCTGGATAACAATAATAGCAGGATATTATCTCGAAATTTCTAAATGCAAAAGACAATTACAATCGTGTATCAAACAATATAAATAATACTGAGAAGTACGTTATTTAATTACTTTATGCAAAATAAAAATATTCTACCCGAATTGCAACGAACTGGAGTGAAATAGAAGTTTATATTATATTTAGAAATAAATATATAAAAGTATAAGATAAGAAATGAAAGAGAATGAAGAAAAATATTATCTCGTTCAAAGATTAATCTACTAATATTTTTACCTGTGCATCCCAACAAACTAAAGTGAGATAGTTTATTTTCTGCCTTAATATGTTCAATAGGTTGATAATAATGTAACAGTATTGTTAAATTCTGCTAATATTTTTTTTACTTAAATTGCAACCTAATCAATTCTGTTATAAATGCATAAAATCAGCTGTCTACTGATTATTATTGTTCGCTCTAGAAGAGTGTCTCCTCAGCGGAGTTTAATATATCACATTGCAAACGCGAATGTCAAGCTGCTTTGTATTAGATAAGTGGAGCACATCCCCTTTCTACCGAATATTCTTTGGCACATCAGAAAAAATGACAAACGACGAGAATTTCTAGCATCCATAAGAAAATTACTCTCCAGGGAGCCACCGTCTCTTTTGAAGAGCGTGGAGGGAATGGAAGAGAGAAAGAAAGAAAGACAGACACACAGACAGGGAAGTGAAAAAATATTCGGTAGAGTGTCGCTCCCGATATTGGTTTTATATTGGATCTTCGATCGTGTTTCACGAGGATGTTCTCTGATTCTACGTACATCGAAGATAGCAGATCGGATTAGACGAATGCCTCTTTTTGAGGCTCGAAGTCGAGTGGTTGCAGAAGAGAAACAGAGAGAGAGGTGAATACGAGTGAGTAGAAGAGGTAGAAATGGGGATGAGATGCGTGACCGTAGGGGTCTCTGGTATCGATCGGCCAGCCAGGTGTACCACGCCCAGATATCAATTAACAATTGCTCAAACAGTCGGAAATTTCAATTGAAACCATCGTTGTTCTCTTCAGGATTGCTATTTGAATTAATTGGTACTCTAGCAGTCTTCAAATTTATAACTAGACTGCGTATCCTCATGCAAAATAAAAATTGTTTGCATCGATTTCAAGAAATAGAAACCACATTGAATGTTATTTCTTCCGCTGATGATTTTGATAGAGGCGAAATGATACATTGACATCTTCAATTTTTGAAATATTTCAACAAATTTGAATTTCGGGATTTGATGCATTTATGGCAAAAATGGATACGTACAATTTAAAACAGCGGAGGTATTAAAAAGATTTAAGGCCACCAGTGTATTAGTTTCACCTTAATAAGATAATTGAAAGGAGAATGACATTTTGATTTGGCTCCTGTCTTGCAGTCAATGCAAAAATTTTCTTATTTTTGCATAAAGATCCGCAGTCTGTTTATTAAGTTGTTGCATATGAAACGTCCGATTTTAGAACGCGACTCTTATAAAACGTTTCGATCAAGAAATACTGTTACAGTCTATAGGGTTTATTATATTATATAATAATATAAAACTCTCAGGCAAAAGATGTATCTCGTATGCATGTAGAATCTGTAGAATCATATGCAACAACAATACTTATGAAAATATTATAGAATCTTGAAGATTTTACAGAATAAAAAATACATGCGTAAATGCAACATCGTTCACGCCAAGCTGTCATTAATTAATCGCACGTATCATCATCGGAAAAGTATCAAGGAGGAGTATGGTTTAGAAGTCTCAACAAAGCTGTTAGTAAAACTTTTACAAAGGTAGAACGCAGAATAAGGAAAAGTTATGGTTCGTGTTACTCGTTGAGAGATTGATATATATTTATGTACTTATGTGCGATATACAACGTTAGAAGTTGTGGGAGTCATGCGAGTTATCAAATTGCTCGGTCCCCTACGGCAAGTTCTCGTTTACATAAAAAGTCGAAGATAAGAAACCGTGATTTCATAGTTTATGGCGAGTTCTTATATACGTTTGGCACGGTCACAGAGGATGCTTTGTAACATCGATCGTGTCATATTGAACAAACCTGCGTGTCGTGCATTTTTTTTTTGTATTTTTCGATAAATATTTCATTGGTCATTCATCGAGACACATTCATGGAGCGTACAATATTAATCTATTTGACGATTAATAATAACGGCGACCGAATTTGTTGAACAAACGATATAATAATCAAAACGTTTAAGGCGACTTTCCGAGAATAGCCGTTAAATCCACTTTATTCTTTCTGAAAGTTCGCGCATGGTCTGAACTGTTATACTATAATCCACTTCCACGAGTGTCGAAAAACTTTCTGAGCCCTCTATTCACTTTACGAAATATAGTAATGTATTATTTTCACCCTGTATGCGCTCGTTTCGAATACGTTCCTAAATCTCTTAAATCCACAGCCTATTTTCCTCTACAATTTACAGAAAAAGATTGAATATTGAAACATACGTTCCTGATAATAAATTATATCTAAACTTTGGATTCTGAAACGTCATCTCTGATAATATTTCGAAAAAGTTCGTAAAACCAATGATACTGGAATATATTACAATATAGTAGAATATAATAAAATATACTACAGTATACTAGAATATAGTAAAATACATATACTGGTATATACTGGAATATATTACAATATAGTAGAGCATACTAGAATTAGAACAGAGTAAACTATACTGGAATGTAGTAAAAGCTAGTGGAATATAGTAAAATATACTGGAATACAGTAAAATACAACTATAACTGTTACAAGTAGACTGGGGATATTTATGTAATTATGGCTTCTGAAAATTTTCAAAAAATTCGAGGATATAAAATATGACAGAATTTAGTACAATTTTAATTTATTTTATGTTAGATCAGAAAAGGCTACTACCACGGAAAACAAGACATTCTATTTTATTCCAGTTTCTTAAAATTCATCTACAAAAATTGAAAATTGCATAAACATCCGCAGTCTAGTTATAAGTAAATGCATTCGAGTAATAATAAATACCCAATAAAACAGAAATTGTTTTTAGTTTAATATACGTATTATGATCATAATACTTGAGACTTAAACTAACACTGTCAAAGAATAAATATACGCGTCGCACTCGCTGTTGCGTTCTATTTTCGTAATATGTTATTGTTTATTTCCGGCGACAAATTTTAAGAAAGAAAGGAAAATTATATTAATTCGATCATTACATTGCCACCTATTTATTGCATAATGCAACATTTATCGTACTTTTCAGAGTGTTACAATGTCTAAGGATTGCCTTTCTAATTCGGTGGTACACTTCCGCTACAGTTGCAATTGTTAACGTTATTATTGTAATTATACGCTACTACATTATAGTTGCAAAAGAAGCGTTGTAGGTAAATGATGAGAAATTGAAAGAACTGAAAAAGTAACTACATTGGCGATATTCTAGAATTTC
The DNA here is from genome assembly GCF_051020765.1 of Lasioglossum baleicum. NCBI lineage: Eukaryota > Metazoa > Arthropoda > Insecta > Hymenoptera > Halictidae > Lasioglossum > Lasioglossum baleicum. The sequence goes on from NC_134940.1 coordinate 14,087,904, forward strand.
AATATTTATCAAAGTAACTTCCGTCACAGAAAATGACTACATTGGCGATATTCTAGAATTTCAATATTTATCGAAGTAACTTCCGTCACAGAAAATAACTAGTACCTTCACGAGATATTCTAGAATTTCAATATAACTACCGTCACAGAACAAAGTAATTAATATAGAGTTTTTTGCTACTTATAGTTAATGTCGTATCACAGTACCAATGCCTGTTATTACCTACAAGCGACAACAATTCTCTATATTATTAATTCGTGTTTAATATTCCTGATTCTCTTCGGAGAATTTTTATTTTTGAAGGAGTTTTAACTTCTTAATTTTTGTCTACACACGTACGTATGTAATGATCTATAATTCATAGTATAGCACATGCAACGATTTAACACTAAACCTACCACGAGGGGTCAAATGACCCATTTTAGATTTTTAATTTGACAATTATTGAAATTGTAAAGGTGTTTTCATGAAAATTTATTGAATATATTTTTTTGACTCCAGTACATACATCATAGTAAAAATCGCACAAAATATAAATAAAAAGATCTTGTTATTTTGTATAATACAATACACATCAGTCACTTTTTATGGTCGCTAGGTTTAGTGTTAAAACACAACCTGACATTACGCATAGCATTACAGTTTCGTGAAGTACGAATGATGAAAAAAGGAAGTAAGATGGAAAAACTCTATGAATATCGTAGACTTTGATCTCCCCACGATAAATATTATCCTCCTGCTCGTGGTGGCAGTAACGAGATCGTATCTGATGCCGTTGCGTGTCATTTGCATATTTCAGCCGGAGGCGTTCGGCAGATCCTTGCTTTTGGCAATCCGAAATGCACGAGGGTTGCCAAACCACCTTTCGATTTACATTTCAGTATCGAACGCACGCTTCTACCCTCGAGGTGACGTGTAGGGGAAGTGATAACAGGAACGAATGTTTCATTAACGTCCGCAGATTTTTATATTCCTTCGAAATCATTTTCTCCAATAAATAATCGAAATAGTTACTACACAATTATGTTACTTTTCATTGCAATATGTTTTTTTTCGACGTTGTTAAATGGAAACAAAGTTTCTGTTCAACATGATGTATTTTTGCACACGAATTTCTATGGTTATGTAAAAAGAGATTTTTGTTATTATTCGTGCAGAGAAATTTTGGTATATATGGAAATATTGATTGAAATAATTATTTAATTCTTAATACTACAATTTCCCAATACTTATTACTAGACTGTGGATCTTTATGAAAAATAAAAATGTTCTGCATTGATTGTGGGAAGCAGGAATACCAGAAACATTGATTTCATCCCTCAATGACTTTGTTACAGTAAAAGCAACATTAGAACATTTTTGAATTTTTAAAATCTTTTACCGTTTTATATTTCACCCAACTAATTTCTTCATAAATGCATAGAGAAATAAAATCATTTTTAATCAAATAAAATGTTCTGCATTGATTGTGAGAAGCAGGAATAAAATAAAAATTTTTTTTTGATCCCTCAATGACTTCATTGCATTTAAAACAACATTGCAATATTCTTATATTGCCTAATCCTTTATTGTTTTATATTTCGCTCAGTCCAATCTAGGGGATAGCAGATAATAAATTTGTAATTACTGTTGCACCTCAAAATGATATTTGACCTCAAGGTAATACATGTCCTAAAAAATCGAGATTGCTATAGATATAATAAGAATAATAACTCCAATTGATTAAACATGCATTAATTTGAATGAGTGGTAATAAATAGAATTTCCTACTTATTACTAAATAAACAGACCAAAGCTGCCTAGATTTCCAATAAGAAGAAGAACTATTTATTTAGTAATTAGACCAAGGCCAATATTGATACCGCCGTTTCTGTGTGTTTCACTCGATAGAAATAAATACTGTCGGACTTACCTTGTCAGGACACGGCGAGGCGTCCCTGGAGAGACTGCCGATAGTCACCAATAAGCGTCGCGAGGCCCCCAACACTGAGTCTCGCCATCCCTCTGAAACAATAAACAGTAAAATGAAAAATATTCTGACATATTTTTTTTACAAACCTGTAAAATCGATGACGGAGAATCGACTGCCCCCACTATTGCGCCCGTCCGGCCTGGTGGGGGTAGCCGATTCCATGTCAACTCTCGGAGCACCAGTTGCCCAGGCCTGTTTGAAAGTGTGTGGTATTAAATATGTGTAGTATTTAAAATTTCTTTATTTCCAGCCCGCCTTCTTATGATTAAAAATTCATGTGCAGAACCACACTTAAATACTTCAACCTTCTGCACCCTGTTGGCGTCGTTATGGAAACTTTTATAATATGCTGCACAAGTAGTTATGTTAATAGTACTAACACTATTTTATTTACGTTAGGACACCTAGTTCTTCTAATTTATAAAATATTTATTATGTAAACCAAATGTGGTCGCTAATGACCATGTCGTTAATGCGCGACCTTCATAAATAAATAAATTAAAGAATGAAATAAAGCATACCAACAGAGGAAACAGAAACCAACAAGTAGACAAACCTCTCCAATTTTCTGTTTGTCAAAAAAATTCCTGATTTTCGAAAATTTTATTATAAATGTGCTTGGAGTGCTAATAATCGAAAAGTAGTTTGTACAGAGAAGGTGCTGAACACAACAAAATCAGAAATATAAGCTGTATGTGAAAGAAGACTTTTTAAAACATATTTTTGATTTGTACATTTAAACATAAAGTAGTGTTGGGCAATAAATAAATTTATTTAAATAAAAATTTAAATAACAAGTTATTTGTTATTTGGATATTCAAATAAAAAGCAAAAATAATGATCTATTATTTCAGCAAGTCTAAATAGAATTATTTAAAATAATAAAGTTAATTGTTATTTACAAATACAATTTCAATTATTATTTGTCTTGACAAATAACAAATTAAATTGTATTTTTTTATAGGCAGCTAGGGCCTCCTAAAAGGTTGCTATGGTAGACAACCAACGCGCACGAAGACCAAAAACTATTTATTTGGATCTCATCTCAATCAAAATAATAAATAATCTTTTATTTGCAAATAAGAAATAGTAAATAGATCACTTTTGGAATTATTTAAATTATTGTACTTTTATTGCAATAAAAAGTTCAATTATTATTTGCAATTAAGATCACACGTTTATTTATTATTTAAAATAAAATTTTCCCAACACTGTGTACATAAGACAATGTTTCAAAACTTTCATTGCGACAGACACGATCTTAATACTTATTGAAGTGATTGTGATTCAACGATTGTTACGTGAGTAACGTTTCGTCACATCGGTAGAGGTACTTGTCTCGACCTTCCTAGTCAAGTATGCGAGAGGCAGATAAATCTAGTCAGCTTCTTGAAATAATTGCTCGCTGTTCCAGTATTATTCGTTTGGTGGGATGTTTTCGGTGTCGTGCTTACAAACATCAAGTTACTGTGGTGATGTTGCCATCTTCCCATGTTACCATATGTGGTTGAAAATTTATATTTATTTTCTACCAACCTAATACAGTAGTACCTCGTTGGCAGATGCCCGAGCACAAATTCGTTCCCACCATTTCCTGGAACTGTTTCGGCTCGACGAATCTGTGGGTTTTTTTAAAACATTTGTATATATTGTTGCTTCACAATTACGGGATCGTTATAATGAAATTGCTGATGGTCCTCCGATAAAAATGATATTGAACACAACCCTATAAGAATTTTGATATGTATATACAACAATATAAATGTACTATAAAAGTATGTGCTCGAACTGTACGTATTGAAAATTACTTCGATAATATCTCGTTAACTATTCGGTTCAGGACATGTGAAGGTCAACACAGTTTTACGCAGAATTCATATCGATGTACGATACAGAGGGTAGGTCATTCTATTTAAAAAGATCGAGGTGACCTTAAAAACTGTCCCTCAAAGTCTTTTAAATTCGATGTTTTAAAATTCGCACGAAGTGTACATGTAGTCTAATCATTATTATCACACCCTGTATTACATCATTAGAATCTGGATTTTATGCATTTGTGACAAAAAAATGGCGGGAGCAATTTAAAACAGTGCAAAGATCAGAATCTAACTTTTTATTTTGCATAAAGATCCGGAGTCTAATTATCATAATTATTTCGGAAACAATTTATTTGGATAATGCCCAAGTAATGTTTCTCCCGGGATGAAGAACAGCGTTAGTTTAATAAATTCACAGGTATGATTATGATCATAGTGTCCGCGTTATCACGGTGAATATTTACCGCGGCGTGGGATAACGCGAATAAGAAAACAGAATAACGGGACTGGGGTGAGTTATGAGAGGGTAAGGCCGCAGGGGTGGTTTCATATTGCTAGATTAAGCGTTCAACTTCCACCTTCGACTCTGCCTCCGTTTCCTTGGACGGTGTGTCTTAAGCCGAAATGTCCTAAGTTATAGTCGCGAGTTTCATTAAACGGCTTGATGACGGATCGCTCCTTGTCTCGTTTATATTACGGCTGACGATCAAAACAGATTTAATCACAGAAACGGGGTCCATATTTAGCACTCCGACGCTGATACTAACCTGAAAGGTTTAATTGTTCTGTCTATGGTCGTGACGCCATAGGGACGCTCTGAGCCGAGTCGTCAGATCAGGGGAATGGACTCGAATCGAGGGGAAAAGTTACCCTCTCTCTGCCAGCATTGGATTAGTCACGTGACAGAGACGAAACGCGTCACGTGACCGGGCCGTGGCGGAAGCGTGGGGGAATAGCATCTAAAAAGTAGGGATACCGTGGCAATGCTGTCAATAAACTGTTCTATTAAACTTAAATAAAGATAGAGGACCTTCAACGTAGTGTACCATTTTTTAATAATTTTAAACAATCGGAAAATGGCGACTGTTGAAAGGAAAAATATCTTTTCTCTCGAAAAAATTTTAGTTTTTGTATTCCAGTCACTTTTACCGCAGGGTGCAAACTACCAAGGTTTTGCAGGACATGGAGTTAGATAATATTATGCAGCTCCACCATTTTGTAATTGTACGTATTCAAAAGATATGAAAATAAAGCTGATATGTTGCTTGACGTTTCCTAAATAAATACTTTTCTTTACAGCGTATCCTTACACGTGAAACAAATGTTAGATTTACTCAATTTTATTAGTCCTGAACACGTTACATGTATAAATAAAAAGAAACATGGTGTTTGGTTAAATGTTTTCACGATTCGTTCGAATTATGCCAATTTGTAAACTAGAATGGATCAGTTCTGCTACCGCGTATTGCGGAAAAGTCGACGCATCAAAATTTCTGTCTTATAATTTTAATAAAGTAACGGGATAAAGCCTACCGCAGAAAAAGAAGGATACGCTCGCAGCGTTGCCCACCAAATGGCCCCCGGATTAATAAATCTCAATTACGCAAGTTAATACCGGAGGCAATTCACTCCCCTAGGTCTGGCAAGGAACCGGATACGAGGGTGAAGGCATTTCTATCGGGGTATTGTCGGCATTGTCGCTGGAACAATGACGATGACGATTCTATGAAACCGTCTCCGCTTGTAAAACCGTCCGCAATGTCGCACAAAATTTATCGCCGTTCTTCGATGGGTTTACACTTATTAACGCGTTTATCATTGTACCAGCAACAATAGAGGGGAATTTAAAACACAAACCGACCAATACTGACTGCCCGATCGAAGTGAAAACTTCTATGGGGATTGTACATCTGTCTGTTTCTCCCTAGCTCGGCTAAACTCGGGAAGCCGAGTTTATATATTAATAGCGTTTCATCTCGGAGCGTGACGGATCAGACTCATTCACTGCCCAGCAATTGTGTACGCGATGCGCCTAAAGAAGTTTTCACCTAAAAAATGTACCCTATTTTCAATCTATTAACCCTTTGCACTCGGAGCTATTTTAGTTCAAAAATTAAACATTTTTTCGGACCTAGAATAATTCCATTCTATACAGTATTGTTTTATTTTATGGATATGAAATTGATATAAATACCTCGTACAATACTTAAATGTTCAGTAACTAGTTAGATTACAACATATTTAATAATGTGAACAATATTTTGAATAATGGTACAATCATTTCAAGATCAAAATTGTTTTTTTATTGGATCTTACAGGACTCAACGCGACGAACAAAAGTTGCAAAGGAACTATAAGTCTGAATTCAACCGTTCTCTTAAAAAAACGACTTTAAAGATTCGCCAACTATTTTCTTCTATATGTCTACAGGATGTCTTAAAATGGTATAAACGTGGAGGGGATGATTCTACACGGGAAAATAAGTCGAAAATATACGATAAGTTTTCTCATTTGACGCATCGTTTTTGAGGAAATTCACTAAAAATCCGTCAAGTTCGCGTGCCTAGCGTTCTCAAGAAGTAGAATGAGTCGGTCATGAACATACGAGTCAGACGATTCCTATCTTAAAATTTTCAAACTGAAATTTCTCGGAACGGAGGAGACAAATGAAAAAAATTTGTTCTATGTTTTCTCATGTAGAATCATCCCTTCCACGATTATTCCATCTTGGGACACCCTGTAGACATTTGGAATAAAATAGTTTACGAAACTTTAAAGTCGTTTTCTAAGAGAATGATTTTGTTCGTTGCGATGAGTACTATACGATGAAATAAAAAACAATTTTGACCTTGGGATTAGAAGAGCTGCAGAATCACACTATACTGCTCACGACATATAATTTTGAAACACCCTGCACTAACAAGTATTTTCTTTTATTCTAACAACAGAACAATTCAATTGCATCGGTGGTTCGATCCATATAAAAGTTTTAACACCAATTATCGGTTTCACATTTTTTATTTTTTTTAATGATTGAAATCATGAAGATGCTTTCACATCAGAAAGTATTCAATAAATTTCTTCATGTAATCACGTATTATTATAAAAATTGTGGAAGATCTAAATAAAATCTAAATAAGCTATTATGTAATATGTTAAGTATTAAGTAAATAAGTAAGTTCAGTCTTGTAATTTTTATAAAACAATGTATTTGGTTGGCATCTAAGTTCGCGACCTCCACATTTTTCAAACAAAGTCATTTATATATATTTTTGAACACTAAACTAAACAGTCAAATGATCGTTCTTACATTTCTAATTTTATAATTATTGAAACTATGACGTTGCTTACATGGAAAATGATTCGATTTTCTTTATCCAAGCGCATATTGCAATAAAAATTGCACGAAATCGAAATAAATAGAGCCTTGTCATTTTTGTGAGCTGAAACATTTTAATCGAATTCAGTACTCGGTAGTTTTAGACTTAACACTACGCAAATACTAAGCACGAGTATTTTATATCAAATTAATCGAAAAATTCAGAGCTTTCTAATGATATACAGTTCAAAAGGAAGGGTCACGGAATGAGGTTATAATGATACAATAAAAGAATCACGAAACCAAAGGTCGTGAATATAGTTGCCAACCTAATAATTTGTAGTTGTAAGAAAGAACGCCGCATGTTACATAATTTCACTTTCGAGATATTGCCGTTTAAATCGGTTAAATCGCATTCTTTTTTGAGCCTTTCGAATATATTTTCATGACTTTTTTTCTGGTAAATACGTAAATCCTATAATATGAAGCTCAAATAATGCATCTCAACTAAAATTTTTTTAAACTGTCGCGTGCGGCATTTTGTCCGAAGAGTTTTCTGGAATCGTCTTGGTACAGAACCCTTAAGCGGAAGTATGCCCTTAAGATCTCCTCATTTGGCGCATCTTGTTAGCGGCGAATCAAGTGCGCCGAAGGACACTTCCATTGCGGCTGGTCAGTTCATTCCACGTTAAGGTCAGCGAAGACTTGTTGACGGTCGGCGGTGATACGCAAAGTGCGGCAGATATGCCTTTATCAAGTTTCATTGTCATTGAAATCGTCCTGCTCGGGAAAGAGGAAGGACCTGCGCAATTTCCTGTGGGACAGGAGACAGAGAGAAAGAGAAACGGCGAGCCGTGACGAGGGGATGCAACCCTCGTAATCCCGTGGCTGAAAGCCTCGTTTAATATTTATGATTTATTTCGGTTTAATTCGACGTGCAAACGGGAGACGCATTTATATTCGATGTTTGCCCGCACATGCGCGGAAACCGGATTACCGAGCTGCGAGAACTTTTAATGAATCGAGATTTACTTCGACTATTGTTCCAACACTCTCGCGGATTGTTAAATATTTGAGCGCGCAAGTCGGAACAAGAATATACGGAGCCGTCTTTTGAGAGAATGATGACGTCAGCGAAATTCAGAGAAAATGCAAAGTACAAATTTCTACTTTGAGAATAATAGTTGAACACTCCTGTTTATCACCCCTTTCAAGTACCACATCTTAAGGACACCCTGTATAAAAGATTTCTGTTAATTTATATTCAACAATTACACGAAACATGAGTAAGTTAGATTTAACCTTTGCAAGGTAATGTGGGCGGCTCTCAGAGACCCAGCTTCAAATTTTTTAAAAGAATTTTTATATGAATAAAATAAAATCTGTTTGTTTAATTTTTATCCTGTGTTATTCTGTATCACAAATTGATTAAAAACGAGGCTATTTATGAAATTCATTTGTCGGGGTCTAAGAGACTCCACTTTACTATTTATGTGTTCTTAGATCTTACCTTGCGAGGGTTGACTAGAAAGTTTTGCATTTCCAGTTGCCATTTTTACTGATCGCGCGAATAAGGGACGACAATGCATCATTTGCTGACAAGCATCAAGGAAAACCACAGATCGTGTAAACGCGAATAAATAAGCAAGGAAGGTTACGCCTCCTTCCATTTTCTTGCCGGGTGGAGCACCCTAAAAGCAGCCACTACCCCTAGCAATACTGGACCAGCAGGGTGGTCGCAGTAACGACGCGTCGTCAGTTAATCAAGCCATTTCGTTCCGCCGAGACTGGAATGAGGATTCGACTCGAACGACCATCGATTTCCTTCTGACCGTTTGCTCGTCGAAATCCCTCCGTAGTGCCAATCTCGATCTCTGGGGTTGCTTTTTGTCTTTTTCGCCTGAAATTCGGACTCCGAAGAAACATTCTCCCGAAGAGTTTCGAGGCGTAGGGGAAACGAGCTAATTTCGAGTGACCTTTTCCAGTATGTAGAAAGGTTTCCATGTGACGGAACATGAGCTAAACGAAAAACTTAGTTGGCCGTTTCATCCAATTTACAACGAACTATAAAGTGCTACTGTATCTTACACAGTATGGTAATTAGTAGACTGCGGATCTTTATGTACTTATGGCTTATAAGAATGTTTGAAAAATGCTGGAGCATCAAATTCGACAGAATTTAGTACAATTTTTATTTATTTTGGATCTACAAATAGTATTAAAAATGAAAATAGGATTTTATTTGGTCCCACTTTCTTAAAGTTTGTCTACAAAACTTGAAAATTGCATAAACATCCGCAGTCTAATAATAATTAGTCTCCGGATTTTATGCATTTATGACGAACTTGAGCAGGTGTAATTTAAGACAGTGAAAAGATTGAAATGTTTAACAGTATTAATATATTATTTTTACTACATTAAAATTATTAATGAACAATATAGATTCATATTTAGCTCCCGCGGCTTGCAATTAATGCACAAACTTATTTTGCATAAACATTCGGAGTCTAATGATTAGACTGCGGATGTTTATGCAATTTGAAATTTTCGGAAACGGATTTTAAAACGGTGGAATCATATAAAATCTAATTTTTAGCGGCAGTAGCCTCTGCAGGTCTGAAATGACAAAAATCGTATTAAATTCTGTCAAATTTTGTACTCTGGCAGTTTGAAATTTTCGTAAACCGATTTTAAGAAGGTGGAATCGAATAAAATTTAATTTTTAGTGGCAGTAGCGTTTGCAGGTCTGAAATGACTAAAAATCGTATTAAATTCTGTCAAATTTTATACCCTGGCAGTTTGAAATTTTCGTAAACGGATTTTAAGAATGTGGAATCAAATAAAATCTCATTTTTAGTGGCAGTAGCCTTTGCAGGTCTGAAAAGACTAAAAATCGTATTAAATTTTGTCAAATTTTATACTCTGACATTTTTTAAATATCTTCAGAAGCCATAAATGCATAAAGACCCGCAGTCTACTAATGATAATGAATGAAGACATTTATGCAATGGAAAATTGTGATCAAAATCTGAGTAAAGTAGCAAAGTATAAATATATTAGTGCTTTAGTATTTAAACGAGCAGTAGAAATTAACTAGGAAAAATAAACAGAGAAAATATATTTGTTAATTAAATTGCACTATATTAATGTAATAGAAAATATTATAATACATTCAGAAGTATATTAAACATTTTTTCTAACGAAGCACATTACACTTTCGACAGTTTCGACGATTATTTTCTAGATAATTTATATTATAATAAAATGTAAAATTTGGTAGTTTTACCCCCATACTACCCTTAAACAAAGAGAGATGTGAAATTTTTTAAATTTTACAAAAAATACAAAATGGCAGAGGGCCGTTTATCCAGGCTTATCCGAGACCCTTTAAAGTACAGTCACAAAGTTGCTGGTTAGGGTTGAAACGAAAGATGTTTAACGTTTTCTCGATCATTACCCCGACCGTCTATTCGTACGAATTTAATAGTCAGTCCCAGAGCATATGGGGGAAGCGCTAATACCGTTTTATGTGCGGCTTGATACCCATAACGCAACATGGTGCCCCATGGCACACCGTGCATCGCGTCTGGAAGAAAACTTGATGTCATCGCTGGTGTGGGAATGGTTGGTGGATGATACTAAGAGGGTACATATGTGCGCAACTGCTCGCTTTATTCATAAGCCGGGGACGACGGCCGTAGAATGAAAACAGTAAGGAAGAAAGTTATGGTGAACGTAAAAGTATCAGGGGACGATGCTCAACTCTGAGTATGATTCCAGAAAGTAACAAGTTTCTTCTAACAATAAGTAGAAATTCGAGGGAGATTTTCAGTTTGAACGATGATAACTAGACTGCGGAATCTTTATGCCTTTATGGCAAAATTGAGTAGATGAAATTCAAATATTGTTGGAAAAGTTAGAAAATTGAAGATATCAATATATGATTTCTCCTCTATTAAAATCATTGAGAGAAAAAATTACCTTCAACTTAACGATTCAATAACAATCAAGAATTGTAAATCTCTGAATTTATTACTGGACTTATTGTTCTGAAATTTCGGTTCTATCTTTCATAATCATTGTGCTTAATTTCTCGAAAGTTTAATTGTTTATATACTGATTTGTCATTTCAGGAGTTGACCAGCTAGCAAGAATAAGGAATGTAGCTTGACGGAGTCCGATAACATTACCATAAATAAACGTAATTTAAAAAAAGATAAATTTTATTATTAATAACAAAAGAATCAATTGTATACCAAAATAATATTCGTGAACGTACATATTCTTAAATCCCGCGAAGGTTACCTTAAAGTAATTAAATTAACCTCGAACAAGACTTGTTAGGTTCACCTGGTGCTTCTAGGAACAGGTTTCATTTAAAATGCTCCTTCACCCAAAGTATCCCTGAATTTATTTTCACGTTAAATTGGAAGATTCCTTGGTTAAATGGAAAGTTGTGCTCGCGTGGGACGCGAGCGTAGGAGTGTATATTTAAGAGTGAGCCGCGGAAGAGAGTCCTCGAGGAAATTAGCTAGCAACGCGCAGCTTCAAGATTCTTTAAATTATTTATAGAGGAAAACTGTTCACCGAAGTATAATTTCTAATGTTCGTGTCTTTCATCACAACATTTCTTCGAAAAGTAGCTTGAAAACTTAAGGCCCAATGGGGAATAATTAAAATGTACATTGTATTCCAAAATACATTGTTTATTTTTAAAAATTTGTTTCACTTCATAATATAGTATAATCATTAGACTGCGGATCTTTGTGCATTTATAGAAAAATTGAGTAAATGAAATTCAAAATTGTCGGAAAATTTAAAAAATTGAAAATGCCAATATATGATTTCTCCTCTAAAATGAAATTTTTGAGCATTTTTTTTACTTAAATCGATAGGAAATTTTCCGAGGAATACGATTAAAAAAATTAGAAAGTGATCAGAGATGTCCTTGTACGTTATTTTCAAAATAAAGTGAACGGTTGTATTGAGCGGATCACAAAAACTGATTGCTCGATCTTTATGAAACATGGTATATATCTTCTATAAATAATTGGCCTCAGCATGACGAGCTTCGATTTTTTTTTAAGCGTTATCAGCAATTGTTTGTAACAGAAAATCCGTTTTCTTTCAAAACTTCGCCATTTTAATAATTTCGCAAATATTAATAAAAGAAGAACATAATGCTGAGTGTTTTTGCATAAACTAACATTACGCTGCATTGTACGCTGCATGGCGCATTTGCAGGATGCCATTATACCATTATTAACAATCAAAATTTATAAAAAATATTTTTTGTTACATTCTAACATTAATAAATGATGCCACAAAATTTAAATCAATCTACGCATTAGATTTTTCCAAAGAAATTCTTGAAAACCAGTCCATTTACACAAGATTTCCCCCTTGATGGAAAAAATAACATTCAGTTTGGTTTCTATTTCTTGCAATCGACGCAGACAATTTTTATTTTGCATAAAGATCCGCAGTCTAATAATCATATTTAAACGCATATTCGTTAATAATCGGGATCCGGTTAATCGAGGACGTACTGTACGTGCGTTCGTGTTGTACTGGTTTGAAAATTTTGTTCCCAAGTCTGCGAGGGAACCGAGGAAGCCGAGAATGTGACCCCCGAATCCACTTAGAGGGCACGCAGTCTGCGCGAATATCCCCTCGAGCAGCATGACTCGCGTGCTCTATCTAACTTTGGTCCGCTCGAGGCTAGCCGCCCTCGAACAAGCCGCGAGGGGGAGATGAAGAAAAGGGCGAAAAAGGAAGAGAGGTTGGGGGTTGATAGCGGCGAGCATGGTGGTCGAGACTTGGGGCTCCGTAACAAACGCGGATCGTGTAAGGGGTCGAGAAGATAAAACGAGATCGTGTCTCGGGGCTAGATATGAGGGTGGAAGACATAGGATGAAAGAAATTGTTACATCGTTTGGGAAGAATGAGTCGATGGACCGCAGACTGCACCGTGAACCTGTCTCCAAGGGATCCACGGCTAAACATCTTCTCCGTTCGAAGACAATGCAAGCAAAATTTCCATTAACCCCTTGCCCTACGATTTATTTTACGATTTCAATGATTAAAACTGTTTTTGTAATTCCCGATTCCCTAAAAAAGGAGGAACTTTGTATTTATTGTACGCCTATATGTTCTCCAATAGCTGCACATTAACAAAATTTTCTTTCGATTTAAAGGAATTTATTATAATAGCATACATATTTATTACCACGCTTTGTATTAGCTTGCCGAGTTGTCGTTGTTGTTCTTGTATGCGTCAAATCTTTTAATCGAATTTTAAACCACTTCCCGATGAGCTTAGAGACTCGAAACTTTAAACATAGCTCAGAACTGGATGACAATGCAATATTTAAAAAAACAAATGAAAAAAAACTGTGCGTTCAGGAGAAAAAAAAAGGCTTTAATATTAACCGTCAATTGGATGAAATATAAACCAGTAAAAAATGTTAAAAATTCAAGAATCTTCTAATAAAGTCGTTAAGGGATGAAATCATTTTTCATTTTATTCCTGCTGGCCACAATATCAATGAAGAACATTTTTATTTTGCACAAAGATCCGCGGTCCAGTAATGAAAAGTAAAAAGTGCCCCGAAACTTTTCACTGTAAATACTGAAATTGAGAAGGTTATGGCCGCCACACTTTCAGACTGATGGGGGATGAAAACGGAGAAAGGAGAAGTAGGAGTGTAGAAAGTTACGGGAAGGGAAGAAGAGAAAGAACTCGAGTGAGATTTTCAGACAAAGGCCAATGTTTGAGTGGTTGTTCATGGCATTGTTGCCCTTTACCCTCCGCCAATGAGCGGAAGGGGTTACCACCCCTCGAAAGGAAACACTTTGGCGCACGAATCGGAAATGCGGTCGTTTGGAGCTTCCCTGGTGTTCGGTGTCCGCTTTTTTCCGTGTACCTAAGTTGTTCGATTAATTCTCTCTTTCTAACTGATCTCCGGCCGGTGAAATACTAAGAGTGAATCTGATTTGCAAGACAGATGAATTTGATCTGCGACAGAGTGAATTTAATTTGCAGAAACCTGCAAAAGAGCTAATTGTGTATTTTATAAAATCCCACCAAACTTTTCTTAGATGTCACTACGATGATACCAATGTTATTGAGTCGAACTTCACTTATTCTAACAATCTTCTACGTGGAAAGAGGATCAGCAACGTCTAACCAAGTTCAGATAGAAATGTCAGACACACGAGTTCCCGGAAGGTATCACGGAATACCTATCTAAGGTACACCCCTACAAGTCGAAGTTGGGAAGCAAGAAACTTCTAATTTAGGTCCCTTGGAACAATACACCGTAAGTAATTAATGTACGGATCGCAGCCCTTACTATTTTATTAGTTATCTTAAAGTTTCCTCCACGTGGAACAAGTTTTCCGAGACGTGAAACGAACTCGTGAAGTCCAGGAAATGTACTTCGTTGAAATTGTTCTCCGCGGCTTTGTTAAAAAGTTATCAATAGACTGCGGATTTTATGCATTTATGACAAAAATGGGCACCGTACAATTTAAAGCAGTGGATGTGTTGAAAATCTTTAAGGACATCAATGTTTCAGCTTAATAAAATAATTCAGCTTTATAATTAAAAGAAGAATACAATTTTTATTTGGCTCCTGTGTCCTGCAATCAGTGCGAACATTTTTTATTTTGCATAAAGATCCGCAGTCTAGTTATCAACGAAAAACACATAAAAAACAGACATAAATGTTCAGAATAATTACAAATGGCACTCGAGCAATACCGTTATATCAGCATGTGTCGGACTACGATCGCATCAGACGCGTGCCTATTATCCTATTTTACTGATAAGCACGATAAAGTAGGCGGAAAGGGTGGGAGACGAAGTTTCCGATAATAACGGTCATGTATCGCACGATTTATCAAGCTTATCGATGTGTTGCGTACTCGAGATAGAAAGGGGATGGCATTGTCGGCGGTCGCGAATGTGACAAATTGTCAGTGCACGGGAAGGGTGAGCTCTAGACACATCGCTCGACGCCTACATCTGTTTCCGCGCTAATACCTTGTATAACTCTTACGCCGCTGTGGGGGGAAACCGTGTCGCCCATCAGAGCACCGCGAGGGAACAATGGAGAGAAGAGAAAAGAAGTTCAATCTTCCCGCATACACAGCGGCGGACCAAAGAATGTTTAGCAACAAAAGTATTCGAACGAAATTAACCTTCAATTACTCGCACTCCATTTTCTATCAGACGATTGCACACGTTCGTGTCCGATTTGAAAATAAAATTCAATGGTTAA
Organism: Lasioglossum baleicum; assembly: GCF_051020765.1. Lineage (NCBI taxonomy): Eukaryota > Metazoa > Arthropoda > Insecta > Hymenoptera > Halictidae > Lasioglossum > Lasioglossum baleicum. The sequence continues at coordinate 14,103,297 of NC_134940.1, forward strand.
AATTTTAAAAATTTACACACGGTGATATTTTGAAAAAATTTCTTTTTGTCTTAAATAGTTGTTTCAAGTCTTGAGAACAGAATGCGAAAGGTTTTACATGGATTTCAGGCTTCAGTACAAATTATTTTTCGAAGTACCATTTCGAGAGTGAGTTCGTATGGCTGCGAGAAATATTCACCTTTATTTATGCTTGAAACACTAAAATTAATGTTTTAAGATTGTAAGTACTTCAAGCGAGTAATTAAACGCGAACAGTTTACTAAAACTAAAAGAAACAAATGCAATTATAATGTTACAAGATGAACAAAGTTGAATGATTAACGTTCCACAGCATATCCTTTCGAATCGATCACTGTCTGCGTTCCTTTTGCCACGTGAACGTCGGAACTACTTTCAGTCGGAACACTTATCTTAATTTTAAATTTCTTGGCTTTCAAAGTATGCTTTAATTCATTCCGAAGATCTCGAATGGGACTTAAATTCTTACTTTAGCTATTCTATTATAGAAATTTCCTTTTGCTTTGACCACTTCGTTGCGACATTGGAAATACGATCTGGATAGTTATAATGTGGAAACGTCCATTTCAAAGAATAGGGAAGCATTTATCTTTAAAGTTTTTACGTACCCGATGTAATGGAAGAACACAATATCCAAAAAAAAACAACCGTAAACCGTTATATTGATTCCTCCATTTTTCTCAAGTGGGATATTCACAATATGCATTAAGTTTTTTCTCTTCTCTCTCGACAAAACCCATTAAATTCCATTCGAATCGAACAACTAAAACTTGCGGTCATATCGCTAAAAAGTGCATATGCCCAATTAGCTGCTATTCTATTATCTAACATCGGCGAAAGAGTTCCAATTTTCTTGCAGGAACTGGGGAAAGGTAGAAAAATGTTACATCACCCATAATTTATTATGGGTTTTTATATTTAGAAGCCTCTCCTGTATCTACCAGCATACCTTCCCTCTTCTCAAGTGCAGGATACATCGATAAGCCCACGTTCGATAAATCACACGATATACGAACACCAGTATCGGAACCCAACTTGTATTGCTCTTCCCATCGTTTTCCACAAAATCGAACGCTTGATGTGTTCACATTGCGTATGGTGAGGCATATACAAATATTTCTGACGTGTACGTTTACACGTAGAATAAATAAATAGCTTCAACATTTATATTATCTCCTGAGACAAGCCACCCGAATAACTTCTACATTTTTTGAAACAAACAGAAATGTTTCAGACAAAAGTTGTTTCGTTTCGAGGGGCTCATTACGCGACGTACGGGGTGTATAAAAAGTAATGGTCATCCGTCCTAGGGGTGAATCTACATCTCTGCTCCAGCCTCTGCTACAACCGCAAATGTTTATAACAAAGAAAATTGTTGTTAAAGTTTGTTTTTACATCGATTCCTACTACTCGTCAAGAAGAGAAAAAGTTTGAAAGGAGCCACGTGTCGCAAAGAAATAGTTATTGAGATATAAGCTGTTAAAGTTCTTGCAAAATTTGATTGTGTAGCATTATACGTATAGACAAAAGCTTACTACAGTAAGGTCGCGTTTACTGTCCGCGATCGGGTACGCGATCATTGTCCAGTGCTTACCCAGTCCACTGTCATGCTGTCTGTCTCTACGTTCGGCTTTCTTTTGAACTCTCTGCGCGGAACTCCGCACAATCAAATTTTGCAAAAACTTTAACAGCTTTATCTGAATAACTATTTGTTTGCGACATGTGGCTTCTTCAAACTTTTTTTCTCTTCTGGATGAGTGGAAGGTGTTGATGTAAAAACCAACTTGACCAACAATTTTCTTTGTTGAAAAATATGTAGTTCCATTTAAACAAACCAGGATGACCTTCAAATTTCCTAAGCACCTTCACCAGAAAAAAAGTTACGTGCACCGCGTAATGGGCCCATCGAAACCAAACAATTTCTGTCGGAAACATATCTTTCTATCTCAAGAGATGTAGAAGTAATTCACGTTTCCCTGGAAATTTGAACTGTTCTTCCCCCTCCTGGATTCACCTGAACAATCCTGTGTATCCTCTCAGAAACAATGAAAGTGTCTACTCGACTCCAATTCTGTGACTGTATATGAAAATCGAAGTTGTTGAAAAATTTTAAAAATTGAAGATGTCAATATATCATTTCTCCTGATCTTAATATAAGATCATTACGGAAAGAAGTAACGTTCAATTTAGTTTCTATTTCTTGCAATCAGTGTAGACAATTTTTATTTTGCATAACGATCCGCAGTCTACCTATTAGTGATCCTGAGCGCGAGATATTGTTTCAAATAATTGACAGCCCGTTTCGCGTGACAACAGGCGTTAGGTGATCGAGAACATCAAAGGAGCGTATCGGGAAGACAAACGAGTCGACAAATCGGATTCACGAACGGCAGACATCAGAAAGGAATTCGGGGTGGTAGACAAGATCGGGCTGAATTAGGTTCCAGCGCTTCGTCGTCCTTTCCCTTGCCACCTCGAACAAGTCGCGACCCTTCGAGATTGGCCAGGGACGATTAATTGACAGCGAGCCCTCTGAGACTTCTCGAGACGAGATTCGAAAAGACTCTTGCACATTCCAGGAGGGTGCGAAGAAAGCCATGAAGATGTTAGCGGCGCACCATGTAGATCTGTGTTGGGCGTCGGTGGCTTCAGATTGAGTCTTGTATTTTAACTTCTTCATCCGGGGACTCATCTGTCCCCTTTGATCGCTACCAGATTCGTTAATGTTAATTACCAATTTCTGTATCATCTGCATCGCAGCATCGTGAAAGCAAAGTTCAGGTTTCATGATCAAAACGTTTAAACTGTTAAAGTTACAATAATTGTCAAACCGATGCTTCAATTTTGGTGAAACATCTCTTTTCAGTTTAAGTTCCGTAACGTTAAGTTCTATGGATTTTTATGGAAAATAAAAATTGTCTGCATTCAATATTGCAATATATAGAATCTACAGACATTCATTTCTTTTTTAAATAATTCTAATCAGATGAAGATACTATAGAACAGCATTTATAAATTTGTTTTCATCTGATCTACTCGTTTTTATCATAAATGCATATAAAACCTATATTGTTCAAAACTAAAAGAAACTGCTCACATATTGTATACAACTTTGTTCTATGAAAGTTTTTTCGACTTTGAAATATTTTAAACACGTTTTTAAATTTTGATTTATGTTTCCCAAAAATTTTGCAACGGGAGTATGAAAAATCAGAATTGGTAGTCTTATTTGAGTAAATAAATATAAAAATGTCAAGATTTTTTATATTTCATTTAAATTTCATTGAATATATAATATATTTAAAGGAATATAAATCTATTTGAAATTGTCTAAAATCATCACTGCTTATAGGAATATCGTATCAATCTTCAAGCACTTAAAAATATTAATAGTACGTTGGGGTAATTTAAAAATTACGATAATGATAGCAAAGTTGTATCGCATAAATATTTGAACAGACTCGACAGTGACGCACATTCCATGATCGATTATTTCCTACTACTTTTCCAAACTCAAGAGCTGTCGAATTTGAATGGACCAATTGTCTGGCGACAATAATGTGAAGAGGGAATGAAAAATACGAGCAAAAAAAGGCGGAGAAGCATCCTACGATGGCAAAAGAAACATTGATTGAACGGAGAGGGTGGCAAGTTGGTGTTGTTGAGGACCGATGAGGCGAATAATCGGATTTAGGGATTACCAGCGCTCTTCGTGTTGCCCGCAACACTGTTAGCCTAGCATCGTCATCGTTTTCAGCGATCATTAACGCGATTAGTGAGTCTGTTTTGATAATCGTTGACACGACAATCATTTAAATCCTCTTCGATATTAGCGGAGATATTTGTCATATATTAGATGATTAGATGAAAATAGAATTCAATGGTTAAATTTTAAACAACATTACTAATCAATTATACATATAGTCACCATTCTTTTCTAATTGTATAGAAAATTTAACCATTTTTTAAGTTTAATTTAACCAATCCTTTTGTACCAAACGATGAAACTTTTTATTCTCTGTAAAAAGTATTAACCCATGTATGTCGAAAAATGATGAGTTCAGGAGATTTAATTTAAATTAAATATTGATTTAATTTAAATATTGCTGGTATAAATAATATAAATAGTAAGAACATTTTACTAATCACTGGAATGCTGTAAACTATTCATTGTATTCACGAAGTCATGCTTATAACTTAATGATAATCATTAGACTCCGGATATTTATGGAAAATAAAAAGTTTGCGCATCAATTGCAAGACGCAGGAGCGAAATATGAATTTATATTCTCCATTAATAATTTTGATGTGGTGAAAACAATATATCAATACTCTTAAAGTCTTTTAGTATTTTCACTGTTTTAAATCATAGTCTAATAATCATACTAGTGCTCTTAAAATAACACACTGGAAAAATAGCAATTTCTCATAACACCTGAGAAAAGTCCTCGTCGCACTCCATTATCTGATTGAATACAAATTAGTACTAGAAGAGCATACTAAATGATCAATTTCACTGATTAGTACATACACCTCGTTGTAGTTTCATGAAAGAAACATACGAATAATAAGAAGGCGTATTATTAGAATGAAAACTGTTAAATTAATTTATACATATACGCTATTAGTACCGATATATTATATCCTTTATGAATGAAACCGCCACGTTAGAAATTCATTAAAGAGAACAATGGGTGGGAGTTAATTTCAAATGAATTCATTGTGCGTGTTTAATCTTGGAGATTTTATGCTAATTTTCCATAATTAAATTACCAGCAACATGTGCTAAACGTCAAATGAATAAGAATAGTCGCAGTTCAAAGAAATCACGGAATATATTATATTTTACATTTAAACATTATGACATATATATTTTTTATTACTTACATTTAAATATATAAAATATAAAAGATGTATTTTAAACTTTCGTAAGGGTCACCGAAGAAAGAATTCTTTCACCAAAATAATAGTTCATACATTGACAATACTATGAAAATACAAAGAATAAAAATAAATATATTTTGCAATTAGTGATTGTTTTCTGAACAATTTTGAAAGCAAATTTAAGAACTTTATCGTAGTATTAGATTGAGAGTAAAGGCCAAGAACAACGTAATTTAGAAGATAAAGAGGTAATTAACAAAGTTGCTAGGTCCGTATGTTTTGATGCGACTACTACATTCATTGAAATCATCGACGAGTTCGTTGAAATCTCCACAATCGAGCTCCTCAAGCGTTCAATACTACTGTATACGTAGGATTAAAGTCGTCGAACTTTCCGAGCTAGAAAATAATCGATATAAATAACACCCGCCCCGATTTGTTTAACAAATTGTTAAATAATACTGTATCCAATACTTTTCTAATTTTTAGTCGATAAATACAAAAATATTATTATAGGAAACGCTTCATTATTTTTATTTCTATCTGTTACTCATTTATAAAAATTTTGTTAGTTAAATGAAATAGATTTTCAATTTTCTAGTCAATGAGTCTAATGGAAATGTATAGGAGACTTTTACATAATTTTTGGGGCAATAATATGTTTAACTCCAGCAGAAGAAATTGTTTTCTATTTTCTTTGTTAAATTTAAGAGGATTTCCTTTTATTTCTGGATTTTATTCAAAAGATTTAATTCTAGAATTTATAATATTAGGGTTGACAATAAATTAGTAATTTATATTTTAATAATTTCTACTATAATATACTCTATATTACAATAGTTTTATTTTTATTTTATTATTTATTTCCGTATAACGTATTATAAATTGGAAATATAAATTGATCGATGCTGACGTGCTCAAACATATGGTTACACGATTACGCATGGCAATAAATAATGAGGCGTTTGCGAAAAATTGGGATTAAACAGAACATTTTATCACAGGAAACAATTTATATAACTTGAAAACAATTTCAAAAAAAAAAATATTGAATTTACACTTGCGATAAATCAGTCGAAAAATTACAATATTCATTGAGCCTACTTCGGACACTGTTCAAGAAACAGTTTAATATTGATTTACGAAACTTCCACTGTGTTCGGTTAAGAATTTCAAGTTTATACAGGATGTCCCAAAAATATTGTACTTCCTTGAAAGAAGTCATTCCCGAGGCCATTTGAAGTAACTTTTTTAGGACATCTTGTATCGTTGTGCCACTTTATGTACATGTAATATATTCGTATACCTAACTCTTAATGCTTGAAGGTTAAAAGAGAAGTTTTTCAGTAAGGGCATAGCGTGACGTGATTTTTCTTTCACGGATTTCAGCAATCTCGGTCATAATCTGCTGGTAAAAATAGGAGTAGATCGATATCTTTGTTTCAGATGTTACGACGAGAGGGGAGTAATTCGAATTGAGGACAATTCGTGATCATATCTCGAGGAACACCCTGAATTAAACAGCGCGACAGGTATCAGCCAGAAACGCGATCAATATTACGCAGCCTATACAATGATATGGTCCTCGATATTGTTACATTACAATCGTATAGGGTGTGTCCTCCACGACGATCATTTATTTTTGCTAATATTGCATCGAATAGATGCTTGTTGCACAGTCAAGAGAGAAAACAAATTTCTATATCACTCCAGTTTGTTGCAATTCTGGTAGAAAATCTTTATTTTGCGTAAAGGTCTGATGTCTAATTATTAGACCGCGGATCTTCACGTATTTATAGCAAAATTGAGTACATAAAATTCAAAACTGTCGGAAAATTTTTAAAATTGAAGATGTTAATACATGATTTCTCTTCTATTCAAATCATTAAGTGAAGAAAAATACGTTCAATTTAGTTTCGATTCCTCACAATCGATGCAGACAATTTTTATTTTTCATAAAGATCCGCAGTCTACTAATTATTAAGGATAGTAATCGTGAAAATGTTTTACTGTTTCAACTCGTTAAGTTAACTAAGTTAAATATTTTGTGACATAGAAGAATTACCTCTCAGTTCGTTATTATTCATTTCCTGAATTATTTATATTTGTACTCCGGATGCAAATACAAAATAGATGTTATCAGTAGGACTTATTAAAATTATTAAAGTGTCCCATCAAGTTAAATATTTTGTGACACAGAAGAATTACCTGTCACTACGTTATTATTCATTTCTTGAATTATTTATGCAATATTTATACTTCGGATGCAAATACAAACTAGATGTTATCTGTAGGACTCATTGAATTATTAAAATGTCCCATTATTGTTACACTCGTAACATTTCCATATGATAATACAAACACACGAAATTTGCAATTCGCATTTGTTTGAAAAATAAAAACCGCCCGCTCCTGCCGGCTGATATTCGAGTCCAATTACCAGTTAGATCGATATCGGGAATAGTGAACGAGCAAACCTCTCGTAAACATATCGGGGAAGTTTCCAGGATATTCAGGGTAGTTCACCCCTCGAATACCTTGTCCCCCTGCACGAACCCCAACGATGTCTCCTACCCTCCGAGCCGCGCCCTAATATAAATATTATTACACTTTGATGGGGTTAGGTTGACACTGGGCCCCGCAGACATCCCATCAATGCTTTCTCGCCTCCCTCTTCCGTCCGCGTGTTTTATGCTTGCTTTTTCATTAGGCCCGAATTCCGCGCGGCGCGTGCCACCATTTTTCCGAAAGCTTAAGGCGCTTAAGCCCCGTTTCAATATCAGCTACAGTCGTTTAAATATTTTAAAACGTCTCGCAAAGTTCTAGCAGCGAGTTTCAATTCTATATTACAATCCCTTTGACGAGAGAATTTAGCGAACAACACAGTGCAGGGTAGACGCAATGTATTAGGTTGTTGCAAATGAATGACCCTTTTCAAATCTTTGACCACTTACAAGGAGAATTCACATCTGTGGGTCGCCGGTTTCTAATGAAACGATTTGAATGAAGTTTGAACCGTTCTGTACAAACATTTTATGACACATAATGCTTTAAAAAAATCTTTATTAATAAGTGGCACTATGTAAATCTGATCGTATCCTTTTGTAGGCGATTTCGAGACGAGTTCAATGATCTACTATACTATAAACTTGAACTGGCCTTGAACTAACAAATTCGTATGAAATTGTGACTCTTTCTGTTTGTAACAAAGCTTTATAATTTCTTTCATGTCTGCAAAGAAAACATAATAACTAGACAGCGGATCTTTATGCGAAATGAAAATTTTCTACCTGAATTGCAACGAACAGGAGTGAAATAGAAATTTATTTTCCTTCTTAATATGTTCAATAGGTTAAAAATGATATAGCAGTATTTCAAAATTCTTCTAATATTTTTACTGTTTTAAATTGCACCTACTCATTTTTGTCATAAATGCATAAACTCCGCTGTCTAATAATAACATTTTATTTTCTCTCCTCGCGAAATTCCCGATTTTATTCAGAATGCATAAAATCGGCGCATAACTTAAAAAGGACACGGACGAACGTAAAGAAGTTGGTATTGTCATTCTGTAGAGCAGCCTATTATTACATTGGTGAAAATTTCTTCAGTTTCTAATCTTCTGACGTTCAGCATCAATCTTTGTATACAGCAACCCATTAAAAACCACGAAGAGGTGGAATGCAATTGGAACATGTCCTGCTCCAGATATACATAGTGCTATTTTAAAAATTCAAAATGGTGCAATTTGTAGACCATCGACAATTGATTAACTTTTATTGCAAACATTCTTTTGTCAGACTGTCGAAAGTGCTGCAAAAATCGTGGGGACTAAATTGTAGACCACCTTGTATATGTTGTAGATAAGAACATAGAATATAAAAGTAAACGTAAAACTTGATCCGCAGACTGACCACCATTTGATCTTCTTTATAGGTTTACATAAAACAGAATGTAACGACTACTGCAACCATCATGGAAAAAGGTATAAAAATAAAAATCTTTATGGGCCTATACACTAGTAACTAAGAGAATTTTACCAATTGCTCGATATAGCACATTAACCTGTAATCTATAATGTTGGGGATGTTTCTACATGTAAAAATAAGTCGAAAGAAAGGAATAACATTTTCTCGTTCGACGTCTCGTTTTCGAGAAAAACGACTTTGAAGATCCGTCGCGTTCGCGTGCTGCAGTTAGTATACACAGGAAGTAGAATTGGTTGGTCATGATCAGACACGTCAGACGACTCCTATCAATAGTACGTGTATTTGCTGCATTTTCAAAATAGGTTTTCTTGAGAACGAGGCGTCAAACGAAAAAATGTTATTCCCCTTTTTCGACTTATTTTTACATGTAGAATCATCCCCTGCCCGGTTCTACCACACGCCCGGCCACACCCTGTATACAGAGAAATCTAAAAATTGTATGTTACATATCTTCGTAAAAAATGAGCATTGGCAAAAAAGCTCGGACACGTGTCTGCTTATTTTGTTTCTGGTATCAGTACAAAAAGTTTCATTAAAATCTGGATCCCACAGATGTGAACTCTCTTTGTTAAATGAAATTATATAGCGATTTTAGATTTATTTAATTATCTGAAGCTTGCCATATTGTTCTCCTGATAATTACCCCAATTTTATTTTAAGAAATAAGAAATCGATGATTGCTAGCTTTCGGATTTTGAATCAGTTCGTTATTTACTGAAATAAAATGAATATTTGAAATAGTTTAATATCAAATCACGAACCATGCTTGAAGAATTGTATTATATTAAGTTGGGGGGGGGAAGACAGTTCTTGCGGTTTATATTATAAAATCGAAATAACAAAAACCGTAAGAACTTTCTTTCCGACCTAATATTTGCAATATCTACCGATCATAACTATCTAGTAAAATTTTTATCAAAATGAAATTTACAACAATCTAGTATTTGATTTAAACCACTAAATTGAATAATTTCTTCACGTGGACGGACTCCTAGCTAAATTTAAACAGAACTGGCAATAAATTAATGAAAAATTTCGATTCGATTATTAGATAGAGTTCCATTAACGACGTCAGTCACCCTAATGAAAAATAAAATTTATCTAATTTCCGTAAATTGATTTAGTAAAATATGGTTGTGGGTAGTTCGTGGTAATTTAGAGATTACAACTCAAGGTATTCTTCGGTAACAATGACATGTTTAATAACCGGTTCAACAATGTTACAGTATCATATAGATTTCAAGTAAATACGCAGTTCAATACTTGATTTTCCTTAAATGTACATACATACATGCGTGTCCTGCTTGGGTACCTAGACTCATATCTCACATGTACTTTCGTTCTCTTATTCTTCTTTTTTTTTTTTTAAGTTTCCGCCTTGTATATAATTACTCGTGTGTACGCCAATATGTGTTCGTGTATATATACTCGTTGGTGCAGGTGCGTTTCGTTCCGGTGTATATGCACGACGGAAGTGCGAGTGTATTGCAGTTACTATGGATTTTCTTCACTTCTTTTTTTTTTTGTATATTTTAAAACAATCTTAAATTACGACCATTAATTTCACTACGGTAGATAATCATCTCCAAAATTCTTTGTATCGGATTGATGCTAGGATAATGGAAGTTCGACATATCGAAAATTAAAGATAAGAGAAGTATTGAAACATAAGCTTATCTAATTGTTGTTTTTATTTCAACCCTTTCAGTGTACCGTGCAAGTCATCTCGACAAATATTCATTCCGGGATATGCATGTACAGGGTGGCCCACGTAACACTTACACGATTTCTCCTAGCTTTAAACAGAAAATGATTGGTTTTCAATCGGCTACACGTTCATTGATCCCGCGTTTTTAAAATCAAGCTCGTCTCAAGGTCACAGAGTACTTTTAAACTGAAAAACATGTAACGCAATTTAAAGAAAGAAGGTCGAACGTTTTATCGATAAAAATATTCTGCAGATTTTTTTATTGTAACACACAGACATTTTGTTTTAACCCTTGCACTCCGAATTATTTTTCAATTTTGTTGCCAACAACCCCCTGTTTTATTTGAAATTTACTTCGAAGAACAGTTCATTGATTGTTTCCTAATGATATATTGCTCTCAAGCTTTGGTGTAATTTATAGTTGTTTTTTGATAAAAAATAAATAAAGGAAAAACCGAACACATAGAAGAACCCGTTGTATTTACATTTTCTTTCTCCGATGTCGAGTCACACTCGAGGACTGCAAAGGGTTAAAATATCTTCACGCTTTCAGTTATAAAATGTACGTAGCTTCACATAGAAAATTACTTCACATACAGAAAAATAAAGCGTTATCAATATGCGTTGAAATTGTATAAAAAAAAATGCCGATCGAAGGTGTTCCTCGGGAGATGATCGATGTCGAGGTACCAAGAGGGTTAAGGTCCTTTAGAATCAAAATGGCGAAGGGCGAGATTCTCTTAAAGGTAGGGAATTTTCGGAAAATTCGAAATAGAGGACAGTTAGATATGAAAATCGAACTAGCGACGAAGGAAGACTGGCACCGAGTTTGAAAACGTACCGATTGACTCTTCTCAGCTACGAAACTGAAACTTGCATTATTTCCGCATCAATCCAATGTCTCCTTAGTCTCTTCACTGTTTACTCGCAAGCCCACTAGCGGTGGGTAATGAACACACGAAATTGAGAAAAATATGGCGTGGAACCTAAGCGCCGCCTGTCAACACTTCTCGGAACGTATCTTTTCTATTCTTGTTTTCTTTCGTCTCGTCTCTGTTCATTGTTTCGCCAAGCATTTCGTAATTAGTTCGCACACATTTGATTTCGCTGTCACTACACACACACACACACACACATACACACATACACGCGCGCGGATATGTTATGTTACACGTAGGCAAGAAGATACGTACGCAGGTCCCTCGAATAGAAATAAGGAGAGATCTTCCTTTTTGTTTTCGGAGATAGTTCGATATAAGTATTAGTACTCAATTATTTTCGAAGTCGTGTAACACGGAAATCTTTCTTTCGATAAATGTTTTTATTTTTATTTATCGGATAGTATTTATTTATCGGACGAAATCCTCCTAAGACACAGATCATAATTATTACGTTTATTACGGGAATCCACGTGAAGACATTCGAACAATCGATAACGCAAACTTGATCAGGATAATTTCGCGATCCTCATATTATTCTCTCCATATACAAGTTACACTTTTAAGTCTGAATGTAATCTGTCATAGATTGATTATATTTAATGTACATTTAAGTAGGAATTAGAGGAACTACGTTAGTCTTGATTTCAACAGAAATTAGGTGTGAATTCTAGGTGGGTGGTGAAACTCAAATTAAATCTGAGCTCGAACTTCAGTTAAAAAGCTCGATTCACGCCGTTAGTTAAACCTTCCGTCGAGCGTAAGCTTAAGTTCGGATCATTATAGCAGGAAATTGCGTCAGCCATGGTCTGGCTGAAAGTTTAATTAAATATAGATTAACGTGTACCGTAAATCCGGTCCTAGTTTGATTTAGGCGTGTGACCAAAGGATATCAACTATGAGGTAGGTTCGTGCTGAAACTTAGATCTGCGTTTCGGTTTAAATTGGGTACGGTAAATCCTCTATAAACGCAAAAGCCTCGGGGAGGTTCGTTTGCATTCTTCGTAGAAAGACACTATTTTTTCCAGCTTCAAAGGCCGAGCTGAACGTAGAGAAGGACAGCGCGTGTACCGAGATATCGCGACTCTCCGCATCTGTTTCTTTCCCATACGCTGTCCTTCCTTGCGCCCGAAACGTTCACCGTGAATTAGACCACTAAATACAGTTGAAATTATATCGTGTTTGGTCTTATTTTAACCAGAAAAATGCCACAAATATATTGGAGAAAGTTTCATAAAAAAAATAAGTAATAATAAAAGATTAAATAACAAAGATTAAATATTAGTGTTAGATTGTGAGGACGCACGGGCCTTTGAACTGTGCCGGCGATTGCGACTCTCCGCGTCGCATTAGTAGTGGTTCACACCGATATACCCGAGCCGAGATCAGATTACAACAGTGGAGGGGATATTTGTTTTGCGTTTATCGTGTACAGCCTTTTTGCGTTTATTGAAGATTTACTGTATATGCATTTATCCTTCGAGAGCACGTGTATATCTCCGTTTCAACTATGTAATTCTAGAGTCGGCTTCAATTCTTTAGTTCGATCGAAATTTCAATAACGATTAGATTTAAGTTTAGGTTACTTGAAGAATAACTCTACACACTGGATTAATATGTTCACTCGCACCGCGTGCCCCCTTAATAATTATATATGTACTTTCACAGAACCCAACGACTGTTCAAACGAATCCTCCCCCGCGATTGCATCCTCTGTAAATAATCGAGTGCTAATACTCATTCTCCGTCACACGTTCCAGCACATCTAACGTATTTACAAGAGACGAAAGAAGCTACGATTATGTATTTTCGCGACATGTTATACGTATATACGAGTGTATATATATATATATATATATATATATATTTATCATTTTTCTCATACAACTTACGATATTAAGTAAGTACACACAACGCCTTGCTCGATAGTTATCATCGTTTGCTCCCGATTATTGTGACCGGACGAATGCAAAGAAATATTTGTATCGCGTGCTCTGTGTGTACAGAAGACTGTCCAAAATTATAAGTACAAAAACATCTAATCAGTAGAATTCACCGAGCGTTTACGAGCTATTGTTTCTATAAAACAGGCCCGGGTAACTTCCTCAGCTCTATCGCTTCGCGACTCCCACTACCTGGGGATACGGCCTCTTATATTTCTCGTTGTAAGGAAGAACGCCGCACGTCGCATACTTTCTCTTTCGAGATATGTATTGCCGTTTAAAGTCTTGATTACTAATTCTTTGACATAGGACTGGGAGTTCCAACATGAAGCTCGCGAGCCACACTTCTTCCCCCACTCTTAGACTTCGTCGTTGCAGTAGAACATCGACCCTGTTCCCCTGCCGCTATGCCGCCCCGCTAACTCTACGGCTGTACCTTCGGGTTCTCGGAGGGGAACAAGTTGGAACTTGCGTCACTTTTCTTGCGGGGGTGCGATACTTATTTATTAGGCAAAGGGTTAAATTGCATTATTTTCTGAGCCTTCCAAGTTTGTTTTCACGACTTTTTTCTGGTAAATACGTAAATCCTATACTCTAAAGCTCAATTAATGCATAAGCTCAATTTTTTTGAGAGTGTGACATGCGGCGTTTTTCCTAACAAACACAGATATACATTCATAATGTCCCCACTCTCCTTCCAAGCTCCACGGGAGTTGGGTGGGGAGGATCCAGAAGTAGGGGGAGAACCCCGTCACGTGACGGGTTCCATCTCTGTCGCGCAGAGTTGGGCATTAATCAATTAAAATTTTAACCGAGATTGATTGATTAATGTGTAGGATTAAAAAGGGTAATCATTGAAAAATGGACCACATTGTTGAAGTTAATCGCCACGGTCTATCCATAAATTGTAATAAGGAGGAGAGATAGGGACAGAGAGCGGAAATGGAGAATCAACAAAAATATATCTCGACAAAAACTCGGTTTACATATTTTTGCAGTATGTATACAATTTTGATTCCGTACTGCATTTCGAAATTTCAGCAGTTAATCATTAATCAATTATCCGATTGACGATTACAATTGAAGAGAATGTAATCGTTAACGGCAATTAAGACTAAAGTTGGAGTTTAATTGGTAATTGCGATTAACGATTAAAGTAGAAATTTATTCGACAAGCATTGATTAAACTTTTGCCCAACCCTGCTGTCACGTGACTAATCCAGTACTGGAGAGATGGTAACTTGTTCCCCTCATCTGGCGACTCTAATTTAGGTTTACCCATGCCTGCTCTAAGAATTGTACCAACCAGACCAGTTTGTACTCACACAGTTCCACAATAATGTACACTCAATTGTACGTACAGAATTTACTATCATTACTACCGTGTATTCTCTATATAATATTATACATCTTATATACACACGACACGTACATAATAAGATATAATATTATATAACTTCGCTATAATACAAAGTAACTTAAATTAAATGGGAAGATATCAGTGATAAATAGACGGCGGATCTTTATGCATTTACAACAACAATGAGTAGGTGTAATTTAGAACGGTGAAAACATTAGAAGAATTTAAAAATTCTGTTAAGAATATTTTCAACCTGTTTTATCCAGATTGACGAAGAAAATAAATTTCTATTTCACTCTCCAGTTTGTTATAATTCCGGTGAAACATTTCTATTTTGCATAAAGTCCCGCTGTCTAGTGATAAAGTACCAAAAGTTTGTCTTACGTCATCTACCTGACCAGAAAGTATTTCGTTGTATGTTTACGGTGGAAATCAAATCAACAGCAAACCGTTGTGTTCGAGATCTCGTAAGATAATACAATAATATCTAATAAACATTTCCTGATTGGTAAAACGAGTCAAATATTTCAGCACTTAATTGAATTTCTTAGTGACCAATGAAATAATATTGGGTTGGAACGAAAGTTCGTAGCGTTTGTAAATTAAAATCAAAATCTAAAATTCATTAACATACTTTCCATTCTGTTTTATTACTTTTTGCCATTTTCGAGATAACCTCTCGTGTTATTGAATAAACATATGAATAAACACCTTAATTTTATCTTCGATTCTTAATTTGAAAACGCTACGAACTTTCTTTCGAACCCAATAGATGAACGTGAATTTCATTCAATTTCTAACAATTAATGTCACGTCGATACGAACGCTATTGTTGCGGCTCATTTCAAGAGGTTGCAACGATCATAACATATGTGTATATATTTCCATAGAAAAATGTACAGGAATGGTCGATCCGAAAATTTCGACACCCCTGCTTGCATTCTTTCAAATATAATCTAGAAACAATCCACAAAACATCGTAACAGCTCTCTGTGTCCGATAACCATCGGCAAGTAACACGTTGACATTTCGTTATTAATTTTTTTACGCTAAGGTTCATAGAGGCCAGCTCATAGAAACGAAATTACTACTGCGGGTACATGTACAATATATATAAAAGGCGAATTAACTACATCTTGAATCAATCATAATAATTTAGTAAATCATCCATCAAATAAAAGTTTAATTTCATTGTAATCAGTAGACTGCGGATTTTATGCTTTTATTTAAAAAATGTATAGATAAAATTCGAAAATGCATTATTTCCAACTAGTTTAAATTATTTAGAGAAGAAATGAATGTCTATGTTGCTCCTGCATCTTGCAATTCATGCAGACAATTTTTACTTTGCAAAAAATTCGCAGTCTAGTGATCATTCCTAACTAGACTGCGGATTTTATGTTTTTATTTTAAAAAATCTATAGATCGAATTCGAAAATGCATTGTTTCCAACGAGTTTAAATTATTTAGCGAAGAAATGAATGTCTATGATGCTCCTGCATCTTGCAATTCATGCAGACAATTTTTACTTTGCAAAAAATTCGCAGTCTAGTGATCATTCCTAACTAGACTGCGGATTTTATGTTTTTATTTAAAAAAATGTATAGATCGAATTCGAAAATGCATTGTTTCCAACGAGTTTAAATTATTTAGCGAAGAAATGAATGTCTATGTTGCTCCTGCATCTTGCAATTAACGCATGCAATATTTACTTTGCATGAAAATTCGCAGTCTAGTTATAATTGAAACGTCGTCTCGAGACGATGACGAATAGAACATCGTAAGACAGGGAGCTCTAACATGTGGCTCGTGAGCCTCACGCTACTCCTTCCCCGCTCAGGTACTTCCCCCACTCTTAGACCCATTTTACCTTCCCCTCCCACGACGCTACTCTCCACGCTTCCGCCGCGGGCCGGTCACGTGGCGCGTCCCGCCTCAGTCGTGCATGTACTGGCAGAGCAGTGTCGCCAGAATCGACCAAAACTGGTCGATTTTCCCACTCCCCTCTCGATTTTCCCCTTCCACTATCCCATTCCAGCAACCTGAGCATACTCCAACATCCCCCACCAGAGTTGGGCAAAAATTTTATTTAAATAGAAATTTCGAATAAAATGGGTTTAAAACCCACTTGGAAAAAACCCACTTCATTCGAAATTTCTATTTAAATAAAATTTTTGCCCAACTCTGTCCCCCACTAAGACCGTACACTCGTCACGTATTAATCTGGTTATCAAAGAGGGTTAAACTGTATTCCCCTCGATTTCCTCGATCTGGCGACACTGTGGCAGAGAGAGAGGGTAGATTTTTCCCCTCAATTTGTGCTCCCTCCCCTCATCTGGCGACACTGGTACGTAGTAGTGAGAGGAGGTTCGACAAATGGTGAGGACAAGTTGGAATTCCCTGTCGTACGACATCCCGAGGTCAAAAATGGCTAATCTTAATGGTTCTAGTTAGTTTTCTATTCGAATGATTCGCATTGCTTATCCCTAAAAATGTACAGGCCTCGCAACGCGAATGAGAAATTAATTACCCTCCTACTGTCGAAGAGTATACACGCTATTCGAAAATATATTAACGTGAAAATAAATTATTCTCTATTACCTATAGAACTATTCCGGTGATATTCCCATCGATTTTTATAGTCGTTCTAGAACGCTTGTCTGTCTCACACGATTCATACCACTTACACATGAACGATGCGTGGCCTTTCTACTGGCGATTAGTATCGATTTAAAACTACTTGTTACTAGACAGCGGATCTCACGCGTTTACGAGATAAATGAATAAGTGAAATTTAAAATAGTAGAACTATTAGCAGAATTTAAAAATACTGTTATATTGTTTTCAATCTATTGAACACATTGAGAAAGAAAATAAATATCACTGCAGTTTGTTGCAATTCAGGTAGAAAATTTTGCACCTAGATCCGCTGTCTACTTGTTACTGTACGTCGAGGGCTCGAATAGCATACACCCCTCGTTCACACGAGTCAAATTTTGGATAGAAACACTTCGAAAATAACAAAACATATACACTACTGTGCAAGAGAAAGAAGCAACCAGTATAATTATAAGATATAATGACAAACTGATTGATTTATTGTATTTAAAAAAGAAAAGTATTAGATAATCCGCAATAACACATATTCTCAGAACTTCTTCTTTCTTTATGTAGAAGATCTATGTAGATCTTTATCTTTTATAATTCTACAATGATTGATTTATTGCATTTAAAGTCGTAGATAATCCGTAATAACAGATATTCTCAGAACTATTCAATTAACCCTAAACCTGCCACTGCCGCTCACATGACCGGTTTTATATTTTTCATTTCGCAGTTATTGAAATTGTAAAGTTGCTTACATGGAAATGGATTCGATAAACTTCTTTATCCAAGCAGATATCGCAATAAAAATTGCACACAATCTATCAGCTCGGAAAGAAAGTTCTAGCGGTTTTTATTATAAAATCAAAATAACAAAAACCGCAAGAACTTTCTTTCCAACCAAATAAATAAATAGAGCCTCGTCATTTTTGTAACGTAAAACATATTAATCGCTTTTCGTGGTCGGTAGGTTTAGCGTTAAACAGCGGAATCCTTTTTCGAAAATTACTGTGTCCTTATTTGATTTTTTACGTTTTTCTATGAAATACGGCCGGGTGGGGTTCTTTCTTTTGCACAGCAGCGTAGTTTCCGAATACGATTCACATAACCGACACATCATGTATACCCGATACGAAGAAACAGAATCGTCTAGATACAGAAAAATATAGGCTACGTTACATATGTATACATATATTCTATATATATATAATATTTTACGTTGCTTTCGGTGGAGTATACACACGTTTGGGAATCAGGAGTGTACGACGTAACAGGGTAGAAACATGAATGTTCAGGCACTGTGAACTGAAAGCACGCACGACGATTCTCATGATTGCGACGAACGAAGGAGGTACCAAAGCCATTGACGGTTTCTCATCGACTGAAACGACCGTGACCGTTTCGCCGACCTTCGAACACCTCGATGGTCGCATTGCAACCGCGTGCATCGCTGTCGGAAAATTTTCTACGACAACTTCCTTTTCCCGCGACACCTCCGAGTATTGACGAGTAGGTACGAACATGCTGTAGACACGAGCGTAAAATTTAACGAGCCTCGCAGGCACACTTTTCATTCAGCGATCACCCGATGAAGATATTAAGCCATTGCTTATGAAATGCCATTTTTATAGTCTCCCAACAGAATATGCGCAGGGTGATTCGGCCTAGTCTCCTGTCTAAATTACACGTCAACTATTTCGTAGAAAATTATTCAAACGAATGTTCTATGGGTTCTATGGTTTCAAGAAGTAGCAATATGTTTTAATAATTCGTGTTTAACCCTTCGCCTTTCAATATCGAGTCGGACTCGTGATGAAGATTCTGAACAAAGTCTAATAAATGTGTACGCGATTAATGTCTTTCAAATCGAAATAAAATTCTATTTTGGTTTTGTTGACTCAGGTATTCATCCGGTTGATACAGCCGAAAAATCTCGTTGGAGTAAAAAAATAGGTGGAAAAACGACCGCTATTAAATTTTCAATTGGTGCGTTAAGTGGTTAATGTATAGGCGTACACACAATAGATATAAAGTTTCTCCTTTTTTAGGAAATTAAGAGTTACAAGAAAAGTTTTAGTAACCAAATCGTAAAATAAATCGTAGGGGTTGATCGAACTTGTCTAAGATTTCGATGACCTTGAAATATGTCAAGGTCGCCATTCTGAACAACATTTCCCTTCAAAGCTTTTCTTCGTCGGCTTCAGTTTACGAGATAATTGCGAAAGAGTAAGTAAATGCGAAAGTTGCTCGTTATCCATGATTTTTATCCGAATAACTACTTGTTCTTCGTCGGATACACAGTTTGCAGTTTTCTGTTATTCAGGATTCGATTCTTAGATCAAAATTTACCATTTACAATCAAAAGAACAGCTCCACGTTACCTCCATACATACTACTCTTGAAATCATATAATTTTTATATATTCATACAAGTCTCTTCACATACCAAATGGTTCACAGGTAATTTAGATGTCACACTTAGGGAAGAGTAACTCCCTAAGTATACTGCGGTGACCGACACATGCCGATTTTGATGAAACTTTGTACACACGTTGATTAAACATGCTTAAGGATTTAGCAGCATTTCGTTCGCGCCCGTTTTTGATTTTAAGGGAGAAATCATCCCTCTCATTCGAACCGGACCTTCTACACAAGTGCTCATGTATGGCAGACGAAAAAAGATATCGAAATATAGTTCAAGTAAAAGTTGTATCACGTCTTTCAGCCCATAAATGTATGCGAAAAGTTTTTCGCAAAAATCAAAAACACTAAACCTACCGAGCCTTAAAAGTAACTGGTTCCCTTATAAAAATGACAAGATTAATTTTATCTACTGAAGATTTGTATACAACCACTCCTCATGAAATCATTTTTCTTATTTCAATAATCGTAAAATAAAAAATCTGGAACCGGTGATTTTGACCGGTGGTGGTAGGTTTAGTGTCAAAAAATTCCAGCACAGATTTATGAGCTGGAAAATGAGATGTAACTTTGCCTTCACCTATTTTCCGATATCTTTTGTCGTCTGCGATTTAAGAATATGTTGTGGGTCGTATGCGAAAGGGTTGATTTCTCCCTTGAAATCAAAAACGAGCACGAACGAGAAATGTGACTAAATTCTTAGGTATGCGTAATTAACTAGTGTGTAAAGTTTCATGAAAATATCCTTGTTAGCTGTCACGATAGATGCTCAATATCACCCTATATGATAAAAGCTTGCAAGGATCCGTAGACCAGGGATCGTATTGCTCCTTCGACTTTCTCGATTTGAAAGTGGTGATTTTGGTCTTGACTACCATTGACAAGTAGATTTATTGCTTAGAGAAAGTGACCGCTAATGGGTCGCTTAATGTCTATCTTTTTCAAGGCTGCATGATAAATTGTGACACTTGTGTTCTGTCCTGCGATCAGAGTCGCCAGATGAAGTGTCTACCTTCCCCTTCTACGACGCTATTCCCCCACGCTTCCACCACGGACCGGTCACGTGACGCGTTCCATCTTTGTTGTGCATGCGTCACGATGTCACGTGACTAATCCGGTACTGGCAGAAAGGGTAACTATTTCCCCTGAATTATCTGGCGACTCTGCCTGCGACGAGTATAGTCGAATCAGCGCGCTCGACTGCAGAAAATCGACATTTTATTTGCATCAGCTTAATAAACTTGCGACAGACGATATGTAAAAACAAAAAATAGATGAATCTGATCTGTTGACGCAAAGCAACAAAGTTCGTCGAGTTCGAACACTGTAAACGGAAGTTTCTATTCAGCAGAGATAGGTTGAGAAGGACTCGTGAAGCTTTACGTGCGAGTCGCTGGCACATGATAATCATTAATCTGCATATATACATATCATAATAGAAACGTACATCTACGTATTATACCTAACATCGTATGATTTCCATTGATAGGTCGACAGAAACAAAACGTTCTCTACTTTAAAAAAAAAAAGAAGAACTATTAGGATACAGATATGTAGCATTCAATATACAGTTACTCGCAAAACCGAACGCAGTCTACTACGAAACACTCACTCCGCAACATGGGAAAATCCAAACGCTGACGTAATTAACAGAAGGTAGTAGTCGTGATCGAGATCGTGGTTGAACTTCACCTCACGGGACCGCAGATTTCGGACTTCTTTTTATACAATTTCGTAGATTCTGATAGGAACATGCCAGAAATCCAAGTTTTAACGTTTGCAATTCACTGGTGCGAAAGTTATGCGTGTTTGAAGTTGGACGATTTTAAGAATCGCTGATTGAAAAACGCTGAAAATCGCCCAACTTTACACACGTATAACTTTTAAACCAGTGAGTGTCCAACGTTGAAACTTGGATTTTGGCATTATCTCGCCAAAATCTAGTTTTATTTATAAAAAAAGTCCAAAATTTGTGGTCCCGTGAGGTGAAGTATAGCCCCGATTTTCTAGCACGTCTATCGGCCTACTTCATAGTTGAAAAAGTACTAAAACGTGCTAATGGAACGCTAACTAATCAAGTCTCATTGATTCCTCGTCCGCAGTTTAAATTGTAAATGATAAATATCAAACTGTATAAAACGTCTGACTTTTACGTTTCATCCACTGGCTTAGCGAACGTTCGAATTAGCAAGCTGACACACAGATGTAACGGAACTAATACGATTCAACATTCTTTAGAATCCTCGATGCCCTTTAACGGTTAATTCAGGTTATTAATGAAAATATCCCTCGGCTATTAACAATAGGAGATTAGAGTACGTGATAATGATATGTTACGAGTTATACACCGTGGCTGAGGCGACATTTCAGATATCTCGATACCAATTTACTATACAACTACCTACATGAAAGCTTCAACGGCTATGTTTTAAACCGACGCCTTAACTAATGATATGATACTTCGGTTCAGCAAGATAATGGGAAATTAATTCGTAAAAACTGAAGATTCGCTAGCGAACGAAGGTCCTTGCTGAGGGGAAGCCTTCGCTGCTATTATCCTACCTTAATTCATGTCCTCGAGGATCAGTTTCCATCATACCACTTCTCAGCAGAGTTGGACAGTAATTGATTTCACTTCTAAAGCAAACGTGACAGTTAATTTTTCATTTCAGATTTTTGTTTCCGCGTGAATTTGAAATATGTAAACTATTTTTGCGATTTTAGATATACAGGTTGTCTCAAAAGATGTTAATAATTCTCAGTATTAATACTAAACTGCAGATCTTTGTGCGATATAAACATTTTCTGCATTAATTGCAAGAAATAAGGGCCAGACATTTAATTCCACATTTTAATTTTCCTCCTGTATTAAGTTGCACCAACCCATTTTTCTTATAAATGCATAAAGTCCGCAGTCTTATTATTACGAATCTCTAATTAAAGATATTGAACTAATTGCAATCATAGTGATAATCGTAATAATAAAATGTAGTACGGTCATTTTCATTTATTTATCACAATTATTAACTGTTCATTGATTATAATCATTATTCTTAGTTGCACTTGAATTGAAACAAGTTAAGTTTTAATCTAGATTGGGGGTTTATGGTTCACACACGAGTTTCGTATCACAATTATGATAAATTTATTTGTAAATTTATTACTTGAAGTAGGTTGTGAAGTTCACCGTCAGGAAATGTTTCAATTAGGCCTAGATTGTTCCCGAGTTTAATCGAATCTCATACAAAACGAAACATCATTAAATTTTAAGTATAATATTTTAGGTTTAATATAATAATAATAGTGGTTCGAATTTTTTCATCAATTTAGAATTGGAAACAATTTGCTAAAATCTTATGACATGGAATAAATATGATGTACCAATTAAGGAAGATATCATCTAAATTATACGAGCTGTACACTGAAAAAATGGATGTTGATTCTTAAATGAAGAGTTTTCAACTCTTGCCTGGTATTTTTGGGACACCCTGTATAACTATTGCCGGTGATCGTGATTATTAGACTGCGGATTTGATGCGTTTATGACAAAAATGGTCACGTACAATTTCGAGTAGTGGACGAATTAAAAAGATTTAAGGACATCGGTGCATTAATTTCAGCTTAATATAACAATTAAAAGACGAAACAAATTTCTATTCGGCTTCCTTATATCTTGCAATCAATGCAAACATTTTTTATTTTGCACAGAGATCCGCAGTCTCGTGATCCTAGTATCCGGAGTCTGCACAGTTTTCCGCTACATTCGAAATAGGACGAATAATTCTGCATCAGTGAAATATCGTTGTGAATTAAATTACAATTATCCAACTCTGCTTTCCCCCATCCTCGCAACACTTATGTGTCTCACACTGGACTATCACCTTCGTTCACCCGTCATTCTAACGCCCCCCACCCCCTGCAGTACACCTCAACAGTTTTTACTCGATCTATTTATTTTTGTGCATATTATTCGACTTTTCTTGCGTGTCGCGGACATTGGTCTGTAAACTTCGACCTCCTCCAACACTTTTCAACCCGTTGAGTGCCATGTTGACTATCCGAAAAGAGATTTCGAACGTGTTTCCCCGAAAAAAAGCAAATTATTCCCATCCCTCGTTAAAAATTCAAGAACATCGCGACACGGTGACAACGAATTTTCTATACGTCAGACACGATCGAGTTGCATGCACTGAAGATCACTGAAACCGAGAAATCACTTGTACCAACCGAAAGATCCAACATGGCAGCCAACACTAAACTTGGACCACATCTTCACACAACTCTTAGGTTCTAACACTAACTCCTCGGCTCTCATTCTCGATTCGCCTCCCCCTTCGAATGCTTGCAACTCTCAGAATATGTAACACTAATTCCTACGATCAATGAAGTTCTTCGACACTACCACACGGATTGATTCCAACAGCACCGCTAAAGGTATTACGTACAACCATTTTTTTTTTACGACGTACTTTTGCTTGTAAGATGAACAATATTCGAATACGATCGTTTTTGGAAGTCTTCCTCGACAAGTTAGAATCACAGGACAACACACTTTTACGATCACCGTAACAATACACGGTGCCGTATTAGTTCATTTTCTTGGTAATTGGAAGCTTGTCCCGAAGACTCTTCAATATCGATGATCAATCGCCGATACATTAGTACATTCCTTGTCTGAAGGGATTGCTATCGCCTCCAGCAGGAGGTCTCGGTTCAGCGTTGGGTCTCCTAAAGGGGTTGATGTCCTGACTCTGTTGTTCCTGTCCGTAAGGTCTCTGAGCGTAGCCTTGGGCACCTTGATTATAGTTAGCCGGTTGCTCGTAGGTCGGAGGTTGCTCGTAACCTTGCGCCTGATTGTAAGCAGGAGCGTTGACGTTCTGGCCGTACGCAGGCTGTTCGTAGTCCGGTCCTTGGTAGGTCTGTTCGTAGCCTTGATCGACGTTCGTCTCCATGCGCGTCTGATTCAGATGATTTCCTACATCGCCGGAGAGGGGTCTCTGTTCTTGCAAGACGTACGTCTGGTACTCTTTGTCGGGTGGGTCCTGCATGAGTACATCCGCTTCGTCTTGGAACGGCTTGAAGTCGTAGATGTGCCTCAGATATATTAGAACAGGCGCGTAGAGCAAGTTCGAGAACGCTATGCCTACGTTCAGAGCGGTGAAACCGATCGCCTCGACAACTCCGCCGGCTATGATAGGACCGACAGCGTACGCCACGCTGTACGAAATGTCTGCTATGGCGTAGATGCTACCGTAGACGGAGACGTATCGCACGTCCACCAGATAGCCCAAGGTGGGCAGCAGCGCGGTATCTATCAGAGCTATTCCGAAGCAGATTCCGCATATGGGGATCATGAGCACCTTGTATGAGGTGCAGAAGGGAATCATGAAACAGCAGACGCCCTCCAAAGCTAAGCCCGAGGCAGCTATCAACCACTGATGCTGCGGATACTGTTTCGCCATTTTCACGGTAAGTATCACGCCGAATACATGGGGGAAGAATGCCGGCAGCCAGATCATTCCCATCTTCCAATTGTCACGAGTGATATGGTCCTCCATCCACAGCGAGATCGTCGGCTCCAGGAATGCCAAAGCCACGTTGGACATCATCAGAGCTCCGGCGCAACAAGCGATGTAAGGATCTATCAGCAGCTTCCAAATGGGTATTGTAGGCCCCTGGTGTTCGTGGCTCTCTTTCAGTTGCTCCGAGATAGGCTTCATCACCAGCAAAAGCATGAATCCATCCGCCAGACTGATGAAAGCCAGTATAAGGAAAGGTACTTCCTTCCCAGCGAACTGGTACAGAGCACCGCCGAACGGCGGCGCCACCAGACACCCGAAACTGATAAAGGCCAACGCGATCCCGAGCGCTTTCGATCGTTCCGACTCCTCCGTGTAACGATCGGCTATCATGGCTAGCCCGCTAGTGTCCGCGAACGCCGAGCCCACTCCTTGGAGACTCCTGGCGAAGAATAGCACGCCGTAGCTCCCTCCGCAGGCGAACACCGCGGTCGATAAGAACATTATGCAGAGTCCTATCATCATGGGTATGTCGTATCCAATTCTATCTATCAGAGCCCCGGAGAATGGATTCACCATCAACTGTACGATGGCCTTGGACGCGAACAAGAGTCCCGTGGCCGAGTCCTGTCCGTGATGCACCGGTGGTCCGGTTGAGTTGGTTGTCTCTTCGACGTCTCCGAAAGCGCCCACGTACTTCAGGTAATCAGGTATAATCGGCACGATCACCATGTACAGCATGTTGTCGAGCAGCAATGCTATCGAGACAATGACTAAAACGAGTTTTCGCTGAGCTTTCGGTTCTTGTAGCTTCATCCAGATGAGCTCTTTAAGCTCGCTGAGCTGAATGTTGAGGACCGGTATTGTCGTCGACATGGTGGTTGTGTTAGGTAGTCGCCTTTAATGGAACAGGATCGTCTTCCAGGGTTTAATAACAACTAAACTCGGGAGTGACGAAGAGATCGTCGCGATTGGGGCGCATCAGGCCGGGCCGGGGATAACCTACAACAGATCACCGAGTGGCACGGTTAGCTCCCGAAATCATGCAATCTTTTTTTAATTGTATTTTTCTTTTTTTTTCGGTCGACCGCTCGTTTCCTTTGGGTTTTCGTTTAGAGAGAGAGAGAGAGAGAGTTTAATCACAACGGGCCGATGAGAGAATTTGGAATTTGAACAATTAGTAGGGGAGCCCTGACCCGGCCTGATCGGCGTTTATCCCACCCCAACCCGACCTTTTGCTACCAGCGATGGCGCAGAAGAGTTCATCTTCGTTTTGATGAAAGGTTTTCGCTCCGTCTAGCTAGAAGTTGATTCTTCGGTTGCTTCTGGTAGAACCTAACACCGGGTGGAGGCTCCCCCTCGAGGTACTCAGCCTACCTATGTCTTGTATCGAGTCTCGAGTTACCAGAGATAGAAACGTGGGGTTGTCGCCAGTGAAACGAGGGTGAAGGTCGAAACTTTGATGTCATGGGTTTACTTCGTAAATACGTGGCACGTGGTAATTGTTTCGTGGAGTTAGTTGACGCTATACTCGTTCGAACCGAGGAAATTCACGTATCGTGATTCGTATTAGTCGGCGTGGTGTCAGCGACACGGTACGTGGAGGTGTTACGAGAATTCTTCTTGGCGAATTCGAAACTTTTCGGAAATCAAGGTAAACGGTGTTGCTGCAATCGCTTTTTGTCTGATTGAGCTTGCAATACAAAAGAGTAAAACACGTTATTACTTTTTACGCTACGAAACGCATGACGGTTATAGAATGCATCGAAGTTATCGGGCTCGCTTGAAGTTAAGCCAAATGTTTTAATTATTTCGTAGCCGAGTCCTCGAAATTAAAGATTAAACGAATCAGTTATAGTAAATTTCATTTATTATACAGGGTGAGTAACCTAACGTCGCCACCTCAAATATCTTTGTTGTTTTTAAAGCCTAAGTATGAAGTCGACAAATAAGGGGCTTCGAAAATTAGCGAGTGATTAACGAGTGAACTGCGAATTTTTAATGGTTAATGCAAGGTGATAATGGACTGTGTCTGTTATGTGGACTAGGAGCTACTTAGAAAGTTTATAGGTGCACGGGTAATTATAGTCACTGAATTCCTAATGAAAGGAACTATCATTGTAGGTGTTTAAGAAAGGGTTCTTCCATTTTAAAAAATGAAGGTGACCTTGATATCTCTAAAAAAATATTTTTGTTGAACCATTCAACTTTGTCTTTCAGACATTTGTATCTTTAAAAACAACAAAGATATTTGAGGTGGCAACGTTAGGTGACTCACCCTGTACACGATACTATATTAGTAAGCTCTAGAGCCCTTGGAAAGTATCAGATTTATCGACTTAGAAAATTATGTAATAGGTCATGAAAATTTCGAGCACTGTCCTAACAGCATAGAAGGTACACATCCTGTGCTATTGTCACGTAGTATAGAGAAACATGTGACAAGCCTTTCACTATTCTTGCAACGGACAACATCTATTTTGTCGTGTTCCGTTGTCAACAGTTATGTCATCGTCAGAAACGGATTAATTATTATCGTGAACCGATCATTCGTAAACTGACATCCCATCGAAGGTAGTTAAATGCGTGTCGACACCCTCGTTTATTAATTACGGTGACTGGTGAGCGTGCAGGGGAACGATAACTTCGTCAACGATCGTAACGAGCCTCCATGACGAAGGGGAAACGCCGTGGACCGAAGAAAATTCGTAAACTTACCGGAGTTATTGGCGAACTTCTGCCTGAGGGAGTTGGCGAGGCGTTGGGGACCCGCCAATGCCGGAAGTCCGGCGAACAAACCGCTCAGTGTAGAGCCAACGCCGTCCTTGTCCTTCGAGTCGTTTAACGACTCTTCTGCACCTTGCGTCCCTTGGCCCTCCACCTTTTCAGCTGAATTTCGAACCGGGCCTGCAACACACAAATCCATTCCACTTCTTTTTAGTTTCCGTCACATCCTCGTAACCGAACGATTTCGCACACTGTTTCTATCAGCATTATTTAATTAATCAGTTTTTGTACTCTCCGAATTGAAGAAACAAATTTTTAGCGACATACCGTATCTGAAAGTGCACGACAACACCAGGGATACTCTAAAATCAACCAATAGCTGATGAGAAAAATGGACAGTTGAAGAAATTCTCAATGTTACTATTAATACATTCAGTACCAAACTAACTTCTTCATCTCATGTATCCTATTTCCATGCGAGGTAAAATATTTTTGTCGTCAAGTGAAAAGAGATATAATCGTGACTTTATTTGACGTCATTATTTCCACCTACGCGTTAGTATAGTTATCCAGGGTTATTTTGACAGTGATACGAAATGATTAACTAAATCTACTGGACTTCACGTGAAATATTTTTTTAAATTAACCGGTGCGTGGCATGATCTTTTTTAACAATACAAATGTGACGTGAAATGTAGACGTTCAGGCCATTTTGAAAAAGATACGAAATGATTAACTAAATCTGCCGGATTTCACGTGAAATATTTTTTTTAATTGAACGGTGCGTGGCATAATCTTTTTTTACAATACAAATGTAACGAGAAATTTAACTGAAAGCGCTACTGAGTTGTTTAAAACGTTCTCATAAAATGAACGCTACTGAATATCAGTTTATTAATACATACCGACATTAACTACATTGTACAGAATGTCTCGAGAAAAATAAGTGGAAGAAACGAATAAAATTTTCTCGGTTGACACTTCGTTTTTTAGAAAATTAGATTTGAAAGCTGGACGGAGTGCTAGACTTCTCAAGAAGTAGAATTAGTTGGCCATGATCAGACAAGCTTTCAAAGATGAACTCCTTAGCCCTTTGCACCTCGGAGCTATTTTAACTCGAATATTAAATATTTCTTCCGACCTAGAATATTTCCATTCAACTTGAATTTTTTTATTTTATAGATGTGAAATTGTATGTAAATTATAGGATGAAGACCAAAATTATGTTTTAATTTACAAGTGCTCCCATTATATGCAAATGCGAGGCCGGTGACAAAGGAAAAATATAAAAATGAGTATCTACTAGTATAAATATAATGATAATGTATAGATAATTTTTGTACACAAATTTCAAGAGACAGAGAGAGAGAGAGACTCGAATCAAATAGAATCTTATTTTCTGTGGTAGTAGCCTTTTTAGATCTGAAATAATTTAAAATCGTACTAAATTCTGTCATATTTTATATCCTTGCATTTTTTGAAAATTTTCAAAAGCGATAATTGCATAAAGATCCGCAGACTAATAATGTATGATCATACATTCTATTGATTCATGGTTAGCCATGATTGCCAGTTGATAAAATTTTTCTTTTTAGCTTGTTTTCTTAAGTCACTCATAAAATTATATAAGTTTAGAAGATCGTTAATTTCACGAAAGATTTTGTTGAATAATAAAGAAAATATTTTTCAATACGATTGACCGTATAGTTCTAAATATCCAGAAAGAAAATACGACTTACTCCACGTTAATATAATCACCGGAAAAATTATTTTATTTAAAAGACTAATTTGTGTATAACAAAGCGGTTACGAGTTGAGTTTTATCTGTAATTTTGTAACTCGAAGTGTTACAGTTAAAGTTAAGTGTATAGTTAAGAATACACGTCGCCAACCCTACTTGGCAGTAATCAAAAAGTTGTCATCTTCAGCACGTTTTCCTCTATCTATAGGCAGTAAGTTGATTTCATTTGTTCCTCCTCCAATACCGACACAATTTCCTTCACACTTCTATTATCTTACACAGAAGTTACCACTGGACGATCTATATTTAGAGCATTTACATCTATCTATAACATCTAGTCTTCCACACTTTACATGTTCCGACAACTGCACACATGTTAGTGTACTTCTAAAGTAATTTTCCTGATCGTGTTGTAATGCGATTATTCTGGCCACGTATTCGCTTGAATTAAATAATAAGTTTTCGGTGCTCCGAAACATGGCGCAGCCACAAAGATATATATTCTTTACACTTCACGATTCAAAATTTATCGAAATTATAGAAATTGATAAACTAATATAATATGTCCTTATTCCAAAATTATTAAATATGTTTTTTATACTTCACGACTCGAAATGATTGAATTGTTCGAAGTTATAGAAATTGTTAAACTAATATAATACATATATACTCATCGAAAAATGATTAAAAATATTTTCCCATTTCACAATTCGAAATAATTGAATTGTTCAAAATTATCAGAAATATTTTTATCACTTCACAATTCGAAATGATTGAATTGTTCAAAATTATAGAGAAATTGATAAACTATTATAATACATATATACTTATCGAAAAATTATCAAAAATATTTTTTCCACTTCACGACTCGAAATGATTGAATTGTTCAAAATTA
This sequence comes from Lasioglossum baleicum, assembly GCF_051020765.1. NCBI lineage: Eukaryota > Metazoa > Arthropoda > Insecta > Hymenoptera > Halictidae > Lasioglossum > Lasioglossum baleicum. The sequence continues at coordinate 14,134,043 of NC_134940.1, forward strand.
TGGAAATTGTAAAACTGATATAATATGTCCTCATTGCAAAATTATCAGAAATATTTTTTCACTTCACAATTCGAAATGATTGAATTGTTCAAAATTATGGAAATTGTAAAACTGATATAATATGTCCTCATTGCAAAATTATCAAAAATATTTTTTCACTTCACAATTCGAAATGATTGAATTGTTCAAAATTATGGAAATTGTAAAACTGATATAATATGTCCTCATTGCAAAATTATCAGAAATATTTTTTCACTTCACAATTCGAAATGGTTGAATTGTTCAAAATTATGGAAATTGTAAAACTGATATAATATGTCCTCATTGCAAAATTATCAAAAATATTTTTTCACTTCACAATTCGAAATTATTGAATTGTTCAAAATTATGGAAATTGAAAAACTAATACAATTTGTCCTCGTCGCAAAATTATCAAAAATATTTTTTACACTTCACAATTCGAAATGATTAAATTGTTCAAAATTATGGAAATTGAAAAACTAATATAATATGTCCTCATCGCAAAATTATCAAAAATATTTTTTACACTTCACAATTCGAAATGATTGAATTGTTCAAAATTATGGAAACTGATAAAGTAATATAATATGTCAATAAACAAATTGTATTATGATAATATATTGCTAAAACCAGCATGCATTGCACATTGCTCACTTTTCATTTCATTTCAAATACGAAACTTTTCTTACGAAGTATTGCGGCATATTGATACGGATACATAGATCTACATTGGCCTCGTGTTAGGACACTGATCGGGTACAAAATAAATTAGAAGACAGATTACAAAGTTATTGAAAGTTCTACTATGAAGTTGTAAAAATAGTTTAATGTAGAAGCTTCATGCGGTGTCACACGTTCCATATACAACACCGGTGTGTCAGTATCTTTGAGCTGCTACTCATCGTACAGTGTTCGATCCCTCCGAAAAAGAAGTTACCAATAATGCTCACTATGTGACATATTTTCCAGTGTACAGCACCTAATACACCATTAACTCTCGTACACAGATGTCTGAACACAATAAAATACAGAGAATACAAAAATTTTTAAAATTCAATATTAAGAACATATTTCCGGTAATAACAAAAAAAACTGAATAACAACTCTCGCTTAAATTCTCGCTGAAAGCTGACATTTCAGAAGAAAATGTCTACGAGTACCTAGACCAAGGAGGTCACAGGAAGGTCATTGAAACTACGTAGAAATGACCCTAAGCGTTCCACGAAGATGATATCATCAAAATGATTTTCGAAATCCACCTGGAAATCCTGCCAAGATGACATCGCTACGAAAGTCCTGACTGATTACAACGAATCATGAGTAACATAGTGATAATCGAGAAGATACAGGGAAAAGCGAAGCCGAGTTACATGTCGAAGGGTAGCTACCAAAATTGATATCGTGCCGATCAATCGATACACTGCTGGCTCGAACCAGGAAACTCGGTGACCTCAACACGACCGATCAACTAGATTCCTACATAGGACTTCTGTAAAAGATGAACCCTTACGGAGGAACGAGTAACGTAGAAAGCTGATACAAATGCATCGGCAGCTAAATAGTTTACCGGGGGGTGTAAGCTGTGCCGCTTGGGGTAAGGTTTCCGACATTTCGGTAGCGGCGGACAGGTGAGTTGATCGGTTGCCGTAGGAGATACCGAGGTGTCTATTGAACGGTGTCTGAGACAATGAGCGAGACACATCGGCGAAGTAGTGTGAACCGTGAAGAAAAGTTCGAATGCTCTGATGACTGAGAATACTTACTGAGACCGAAGGGCTCCCGATGACAGGGGCGTCTCGGTGTGTCTCTCCGTCGGGGTAGCTTTGGAACGTCTGCCCTCAGAGTCATCCCCGCCACCGTATCGTACGTCACCCTCTTCCCGTCCCCATGTTCCCCTAGCCTTCGGGGTGAAATTGCGATAGGGCGCAGCCGCGGTTTCCAGGATCCAGGGATTGGCCGCGGCACTGAGGCCGTGCGTCAGCCCCCAAACCCTCCACCATCAAACTATTCCGCATCCCCCTTCTCTGCTCTATTCCTCGTGCACCCTCTCCGCGAGTTGGGGGGGTAGCATGTCCCCGGGGGAAGAGGAAGAACAGGTATAACGGCGACGGTCGATGCTGCGCGGTATTTCTGGCGGCAGGTCGATAGCTGAGCTTCACCTGTACGACTCTGGGCTGATGGGAAAGAGGGTGCTTCGGACGTGGCGAACAGAATGGAGTTTGGATTCCTTTCGACATGAATTGGTCACCGATGTCACCGTTGCCCGAGAGTTTTACGGCACCCCACTGTCGAACGACGGGTTTGTCCTTCACTCCACCTACGAGCTTGCCTGCTACTCGGAGTCCAGGTTATCAGCACGAATTGTTCGAGACTCCGCGGTAAGTTCAATCCTGGATAACTGAGGGCACACCAAAATTGTTCAAATAATAATCTGAGTACCAAATATTATACGTTTCACTTACTCCGTTTCCTGACTCCTGTCTCGGATTGGCGTCGTCATCTCCACTCGTCAGAGCTCGGCTATCTAGGGTCGAGGAAGATACACCAAGCCTAGAAATTGTTATTCGGCATCGATTGAAATGACATGGTTATCTTAAGCTGCAAATGTGTCATTAAAATTTTAAAATAATTGTTGCGGGCATTTCTGGCGACAGGTCGATATGAACTTCACCAGTAAGATCTAGGGTCGAGGAAGAGTACACCGAGCCTGGAAATTGTTATTCGGCATCGATTGAAATGACATGGTTATCTTAAGCTGCACATCTGTAGTTAAAATTTTAAAACAATTATTACGGGCATTTCTGGCGACAGGTCGATATGAACTTCACCAGTAAGATCTAGGGTCGAGGAAGAGTACACCAAGCCTAGAAATTGTCATTCGGCATCGATTGAAATGACATGGTTATCTTAAGCTGCACATCTGTAGTTAAAATTTTAAAACAATTGTTACGGGCATTTCTGGCGACAGGTCGATGTGAACTTCACCAGTAAGATCTAGGGTCGAGAAAGAGTACACCAAGCCTAGAAATTGTCATTCGGCATCGATTGAAATGACATGGTTATCTTAAGCTGCACATCTGTAGTTAAAATTTTAAAACAATTGTTATGGGCATTTCTGGCGTCAGGTCGATATGAACTTCACCTGTACGACTCTGGGTAAGAGAGTCCTTCAGAAGCTGTCTCCTGCTCCCAGCAGTATTCTTACAGCTACATAGTTGAGAATGTTTCTAACTTTATTTGCCAATTTTTAAGAACATATTTTTGAAGATACTCCATGTAATCCCATTTAGTCTTCAAACATTGAATAATTCACGATTTTGATGTCAGAGGGTCAAACTGATCACCATCACTCCTTTCATTATCCAAATCTTTCACTATCCAAACTAAACTGGAAAAAACATGGGAGTTCGTGTGATAGAATAGTTACTTAATTACAAATTCAATCATTATTGATTGGTAGAGCAAAAGCGTGCTGGGTTGCTCTTGATTGAGCGGTTTAAATTTGAAGCATGCTCTCAGATATTTGGATAATCGAGATTGTATTCTATGCGAGGCTGTGTTGTAACTTTAGGGGAGTGTACGTCAATCGGCATTTCCACCACGGAGATTCGAACGCCATAAAACTGGCCAGGGTAGCTGAAAGATAGCTAAAGGGTAGCTAAAAGATAGCGAAAGGCTAGCTGTAATATTTATTAGGAGTCGATGCAATTTATTTTCCTATACGAGTTTTCTGCAAAATTTTAAACTTTAATATTTATTAGAAGTCCATGCGAAAAAGTATAAATTTAAAGAATTTGACTGTCATGGTACATAGTTGGTGAAAAAACATGCGAGTTCCTTTCGAACAAACCATTTTACCATTTTACCATTTGTTAGTTTCATATTATTGTGTCAGATACAAACTGTTAATGAATGAGACATTTTATATCTATCAAAGAACATGTAATTTAAGTAGAAATGTAGAATTACACAAGACATGGATTGCCGGAATTAATTATTATAGTATATTAAAGTCTGAGTCTACCTCAATGATTCATGGAAAATATTTTTGGTAATCAAAGTTTACTTCGCGTTCGCGAGATAGGAGCGCCACGTGGATACTCGTTAAATAATGATCATTAAACGGAGAGGAAACGAGTTTAACAATTAAAGTCGTTCAGTTTTAAAATTGCACGATTCTACTTTGCCGAGAAAGGGCAAAAATTCTCCGCGCGACCTATATTGGATCGTCCTATATATTCGTCACAAATTTGGACTCGCATTCGGATCAATATTTAAAACGTTCTTTTAAATTCGTTAAAGACCCAGACGTCCGTCTTGCTTTTGCATATAAAAACAAAAAAGATCTGGAAACTACTATGCCGCGAATTCTTTCACTTTTTGTGAAGACATTATAGACAGGAATAAAATATAAGATTTACAAGTATAAACAATTGTAATAGAATTTGACGAACTTATATACATATATACATATGCCAACGAATATTATACTTGTGAGCAAACTATTATTGCTCAATATGTATAACTAAATATATTCAAAATAATATTAAATATATGGTCGATGCAATGATAGTAAATATATGGTCGATCCATCTACACATTACCATATAGCAGGATTTAAACAGTGTTTAAACAATGTTTGTTTTCCTGGTAATTTATTTTTGTTATGTCTTAAATATGCTTTATTTACAATTTAAAGTTGCTGAGAGTTCAATGGAAAAAGTCATCGTTCAAGAAGATTCAGTGAAATTCCCCATGCGGGTAAGATTAATAAGGAGACTTGAGCGTGCGGATAGGGGTATAGTCGTTGCACGTGTTGATGTTACTATTCGGCTTTCTAGAATTGAGAGCAACCGCATATGCATCGTAGTATTTCATACTTCGTTAATTAAAATTATATCGTTTAACAAGTAGTGATAGATAGTTTAGATTATATACATATATTAATAGTTATTAATATATATAAATAAATATAGTAATAATTAGACTGCGAATCTCTTTATGCAAAATATATTAATAATATTTATAATATATATAAAAACATGTTTCTTATTTTCAACAATTTTAGGAAATTGGCAATAACATATGGGCGTTCTTAAATTGTCTTAATATTTTTCCTGTTTCAAATTACATCCATCCATTTTTGTTATAAACGCATAACATCCGCAGTCTACTAATAATGATGAACATAGTAATTTTTAGACATACAGGAGCTAAATATAAATTTATATTTTTCACTAATAATTTCATTGTAGTGAAAATAATATATTACGTTTTTATTTATATTTCGTTGCGTAATATATTTAATTTTTGTCATAAATCCATAAAATCCGCAGTCTAGTTGTTACTGAAACTTTGCACTTAAAATTCTGTGTGAGCACTGATAATATATTTACATTACGACAGACGCTTTATCATTTTGCAAACTTTGATGTATCGCCATGTTTTTGTTCTCTCGAAAGTTTCAAATAACGCTGCGTCAAAACCATGAATGTAATGAAATTATTCAATTCAGCGCTTTAACAAAATATTAAATTGTTGTAATAAATTTCATTTGTGAATAAAAATTTTCCTAGTTAGTTATGATTAGACAGCGGATCTTTATCCGAGATAAAAATTCTCTAGACAGATTGCAACAAATTTCAGTGAAATCTGTAATCAATATACAAAATTTCATGAAAATTTCATCTTACATGGAAAGGTCACATCTGTAGGGTCGCCGATTTTGATGAAACTTTTTGTACTGTTACTAGAGACAAAATAAGCAGACACGTGTCCGAGCTTTTTTACCAATGCTCATTTTTTACGAAGATATTTAACATACAATTTTTAGATTTCTCTGTATACAGGGTATGGGCGGGCGGGTGGTAGAACCGGGCAGGGGATCATTCTACATGTAAAAATAAGTCGAAAAAGAGGAATAACATTTTTTCGTTCGACGCCTCGTTCTCAAGAAAACCTATTTTGAAAATGCAGCAAACACACGTACTATTGATAGGAGTCGTCTGACGTGTCTGATCATGACCAACCAATTCTACTTCCTGCGTACACTAACTGCAGCACGCGAACGCGACGGATCTTCAAAGTCGATTTTCTCGAAAACGAGACATCGAACGAGAAAATGTTATTCCTTTCTTTCGACTTATTTTTACATGTAGAAACATCCCCAACATTATAGATTACAGGTTAATATGCTATATCGAGCAATTGGTAAAATTCTCTTAGTTACTAGTGTATAGGCCCATAAAGATTTTTATTTTTATACCTTTTTCCATGATGGTTGCAGTAGTCGTTACATTCTGTTTTATGTAAACCTATAAAGAAGATCAAATGGTGGTCAGTCTGCAGACCAAGTTTTACGTTTACTTTTATATTCTATGTTCTTATCTACAACATATACAAGGTGGTCCACAATTTAGTCCCCACGATTTTTGCAGTACTTTCGACAGTCTGACAAAAGAATGTTTGCAATAAAAGGTAATCAATTGTCAATGGTCTACAAATTGCACCATTTTGAGTTTTTTTTAAATAGAACTATGTATATCTGGAGCAGAACATGTTCCAATTGCATTCCACCTCTTCGTGATTTTTAATGGGTTGCTGTATACAAAGAATGCTGCTGAACGTCAGAAGATTAGAAACTGAAGAAATTTTCACCAATGTAAATAATAGGCTGCTCTACAGAATGACAATACCTACTTCTTTACGTTTGTCCGTGTCCTTTTTAAGTTATGCGCCGATTTTATACATTCTGAATAAAATCGGGAATTTTGCGAGGAGAGAAAATAAAATGTTATTATTAGACAGCGGAGTTTATGCATTTATGACAAAAATGTGTAGGTGCAATTTAAAACAGTAAAAATATTAGAAGGATTTTAAAATACTGCTATATCATTTTCAACCTATTGAACATATTAAGAAGGAAAATAAATTTCTATTTCACTCCTGTTCGTTGCAATTCAGGTAGAAAATTTCTATTTCGCATAAAGATCCGCTGTCTAGTTATTATGTTTTCTTGAAAGAAATGAAAGAAATTATAAAGCTTTGTTACAAACAAAAAGAGCCACTGTTTCATACCAATTTGTTCGTTCAAGGCCAGTTCAAGTTCATAGTATAATCGTTCATTGAACTTGTCACTTTACAATGCCAAGATGACCTTGACTTCCCACTGAAATAAAAACGTTTAAAACATGTAAACTTGTAAAGCATTGTGTGTCATAAAAAATTTGTACAGGACGGTTCGAACTAATGGTTTGTATTCATATGGTTCAATTAGTATAATTCCATAGAACTGAGATCGATGTAGAACGTAGATTTGTTCTACAGACTGCTATGCCACTATGGAAAGTTGAATGGGAAAAGAATAGAGCTCCCCGGAATGCCTAATCTAATAAACCGTGGCCTAATTTGAAAGTTGTCGAACAAGGTTTGATGACAAAAGGAGAAGAAGAAGATTCCGAGGGCCTATAATGAGCTTACTTATAGTTTCTTGGCTCGGCGAGACATTTTAAAGGGGCAGCGTTATGTTCTGCTAAGTAGACCGTCTAAAGCGTGAGAGCGTGACCGGGTGGCGAGAATCCAGAAAGAGATCGCTGCATCAGAATATCAGAGAATATTCCTGGTGTTCCAATGCATTGTTTAATAGAACCCCGTGTCAACTGATCCGATTACGCGCTGACAACAAATTTGTGGAAGACGCGGACTAGACTTTGCGAGACTCAGCGTCGCCAGATCAGGGGGGGGAGCACGAATTCAGGGGAAAAAGTTACCCTCTCTCTGTCAGTACCGAACTACCAATACTACACTGCTGGAATTAATACTGTATACTTTGAATAAAAATACTCTTTATTTCATGTTTGTGCAGAAATCAATCATCTAATCAATGATTGTCGATGAGTGTAATCATCGAATCAATCAATCATCTAACATTTACAAATTAACACGTTTGCTGCCAACAACGAGTTATCTCGTAGGTCGAAGTTTGTGTTTAGGTTTGTCATAAAACATTTTATATTAAAAATTATCTAAATTCAATATCTTTCCCATAAATACATGTTTTGTATTTTTGTTTTACAATTAATTAAAATTTGTTGGCGTGGTGGAACCGTTTTTGAAAATGTCGCTCGGCAGCGAACGTGTTAAGAAAACGGTATGAAAATAAAAAAAAAAGTATTATAGTTTTATTAAAAATACTGAATAAAAAGATCCATTTTAATTTCACGAACAAAACATTTTCTACATTCGTAGGACGTGAATTATTTCTATGTATAATCATTCGGTACAAATTTCAGTATTAAATTTTCAATTTAGAATTTAACCAGAATAATATCGTTGGATTATTCCTTAAATAATATTTGGAAGTTGTATGCCTGTTTTTGATACAGATAAATTTTGATTACATTGCTTGCGAATTTGATACACGTGGAATGTTAATTATATGTACATAGGAACATTAAAATTAAACTTGTTAAATTCAGAAGGCAGATAAAAGTTATTGAACTAGTTGTTCTCTTTTTATTAAGATTAAATTCATTTTATACTATATTGAATGCAACCTAAATCGCTGAATAACTGATCTCACTTGGAACCAGAAATGGCTGACTGTATTCGCGAATGGCGAAGGGAACTGAATAGTGAAAGAGGGTATTTTAACCTCTCGAGTAGGCAGATCAATATCGATTACTCGAATTAATGAATAACTGTACACGGATTGGTCGTGGGTTCAACGATGACCTAGTACCAGCCGATTTCAAATTTTTCAGCTCTTATAACGAGCATGGTTAAATGTCCGCCTCTTATCAATTTTATTCGTGCTGACGTTTGCAATGGTAAATCGTTAATTTGTATTTTATCATCAGCAAATGGAAAGTGAAAGATTTACATAGTTGTTCGATCAGAGACCACAATTTAGTTTAACAAAAATGTTTAATTATTGATTAAATTACTTATAAAATGAGAATAAAAGGCACAGATAATTGACAATACTTAAAAATTAACCAATTTAATTTTTTAATTGTACGTGAAATTTATTATTTTATTTAACTAATTTTAGTGTTCACCACGAGTTTGACACGTTATTATCCTCTAAGTAATTCAAGAATTTATGTTTAATAAGATTTGAACTTGATCGATCACCTAAAGAAATACAACTGTTAATAGTAAATACATATGGTGATATAAGCCCAAGGATTTTATTTTTTAATAAATGCAGGATATTTCGTGATCGAGAAAATATGATATGGCGGAGACCCATTCCGCACAAGCGGAGCGCTCTATTCGCGCTCGTTGAAGTTTCCAGTAATGGAGGAGACGAGTTGATCTCTCTGACGACTTATGGTTGAAATTCCCTATAAAGTTATAATTCTTTAATCGTACTGTGACCTAACCCAGGAGCGGGAAGAGAAGTCTCTGCGGTTCGCGGGCCGCAAACTGCCCAGGCCTGATGTAGATACTAATAAAAAATGCATTGCTGCTTGAAAAATTTCAGTCAGTAAAAATTGTTGTAGTTATCGTACATATTGTGTTGGATAGAAAGTAATTTCGGTATTTTACCCTTTGCACTCCAAGCTGTTTTAACTCGAAGATTAAACATTTCTTTCGGATTTAGAATATTTCCAGTCTCTATGATTTTATGCCGAAATGTTTAGTAATTGATTAGATACCGATATATTCCATAATCTAAACAATATTTTGAATAATGCTACAGCAATTTTTACTGACGCCTCAGAGTCGCCATTGGAGTGCTAAGGGTTAAGATGAAATAAAACCTTTAATCAATTAAATATTTTCTTATTTATTCTTTTTGGCAAAAGATCATCGAAAAAAGGGGGAAATATCTTATTCATTAATGTTCATTGCTTGAATAAAAGAATTGGGCTCTATTTCACCTTCAAATACTGAAATTACTTTCTTGCCACTGCAGGTCATGAAAATGTTCGAAATGTCATTATAAAAAGTAAAGTGTGAAGATAATGAATAAAATTGTACAACGGGTAAAAATCAGCCAAATGAAGTATGTTGAAGTAATACTATACATAGTACGGTATTGCAGTATTCGAAAATTGTAATGTGCAAAGAACGTTAGCGTGTTAATTGTTGCAGCAAGTCGACGGTGCGTGTTTTTCTACACACTTGGAACCGCAACAACTGTGCTAACAAGTCAACTCTTTCGCCGTAGTCTTCTCCTTTCCTCTTTTTCATTCATTCATTAATGAAACAAACCGCGAACTGTGAAACGTGGTTTCCAGCGTACGCACATAAATTTCACCGTAATTATGCATTGTGCGATTAAAATCGGTCTCTGCCAGTTTCCCACTCACCGTGGCGAGATTTTATCAAGATTTCGGCTATAAAGCGTCCAAGCTATAATTTGAGGAGGATTCTTCATTAGTGTTTTCGTGACAAATACGGTCGTGAAGGAACTTTTGTCTGTCAGAGATGCCACGATGGATCGCATCCTCTTTGGAATAACAATACCTCGACGAAAATTAATTCCTTCCCAATTCATGACTACACTCTGGAATTTTATGCGAAATAAAAAATTTGTGCATCAATTGCGAGTAGTGATGGGCATATAATACTCTGTCTTGCAAGTTTTCAAACAAATCTATCACCACAGAGTTTCGAATCAATTCGGTATTTATTCGAAATCAGAAATTCTTGAAACTCTTGACATTCTTCAAACTCTTCAAAGTTCTTGAAACTCTTCAAAATTCTTGAAACTCTTCAAAATTCTTGAAACTTCAAAATTCTTGAAACTCTTCAAAATTCTTGGAACTCTTCACAATTCTTGAAACTCTTAAAAGTCTTGAAGTCTTGAAAATTTTAAAAGTCTTGAAGTCTTGAAAATTTTAAAAGTCTTGATAATGTTCATAAATGTTATATTTTTTATAATATATTGATACGTTCATACTGTTATTCATGTCGAATATTTCCAATCGAAAACTGATCGATTTTTGTTTAAAATATTTTTCTATCAGATTATTGCAAGCACTTAATTGAAAAATCGTGAAAAGTGTTATGTGGGACACCCTGTATAATTTGTGGTGTACTTTATAGCTAATGTGCATGACGATTAACCCAGTATCCAAATAACAACAAATCATTTTACATTTCTAAGTTGGTAATATATTATACAATTTAAGAAAATAACAAATTTAGGTAATTTTCAAATGGTTCTCCTGTAAAATTTCCTTTTTTTGACTTATGTCACTTTTCTTATGACTGAACGATACATATAATTGTTTTAAGCAGTCTTTCAATCATTTCTAATTCTGATTGAATAAACAAACTAGATGAACATTTTATATTCTGCACTTTAATTTCTATTATTTATAATCTATGCTATGTCTATAATCTTACTTGAATCAGAAAAATTAAATAAATAATTAGTTTGATGTAAAATATATTTCGTTCCAATGTGAAATGAAATTCGCTTGCCCCCGTTTAATGTTCAAATAATGAAACAGTTGTAATATTACCTCCGTTTTGAATCGCATGCAGCTTATCTGCACAGATCTGGATTCAAACAATTAAATTTACATTAAGCTTGAATTAGGTCAACTATTATGTAATGCTGCTTTTGATTCTGCTCGGGTTATTGTTATTACATAAATGGTAGTAATTACTGCATAAACATTGTATTTCAACCCATATCTCGGTGTGCGTTGAGATTAAAAACTGGAATAAGTGGGGTCACATTTCGATTACGGTTTCTCATTACGACAGAATAAAATCAGATAAATGTTTACCTAACTTATTAAGTATTTAGAGTATTCTCGAACATATTGGAATTTAAATAAGGTTACAGATAACTGAAAATCTTAAATATGCAAAGTAAAAATTTTGATTTTAATTCGCTAATTACATATTATTATTCTGACGGATGCAAGAAAATGAAACAGCAAAACGAAATAATTTATAATGTATTTTTTAGTTAGAAAATTGTACATGTAATTGTACATAAATTATGTATAATAATATGCTGCACCTTATATTATATTTGTATGAATATAAAGCTGCACCTTATATTATATTTGTATGAATATAAAGCTGCACCTTATATTATATTTATATGAATATAATGATAATTGTAAAAATAATTATAATTATAGATATAATTATAAAATTATAATTATAAATATAATTATATTGCCATTAATACTCGTTGTCTGTTTATGCTTATTTGATTTTTGCTGGTGTTCATATTTGTGCAGAAACATTATGATAATGTATAATAATGTAATATGCAATAGTAGATAAGAAACATTTTGGTGGATACATATCATTATTATTTAATACGCCAGATGAAGGGAGAGAAATTCAAATTTTAAACTTTCTTTTGTCCGCCACTGTAAATAAATGTCTTGTTTTGATATTTCAATTTTAATAAATGCGTATATTCTAGTTTTCAAACAAATTCGGAAATGTTTCTCTCTATATTTTCTGTCTAGTTGCATCAGTAATGTATGCACGCAATAAAGTTTCAGCATCGTTAATGTTACGAATTTATAAGCTACACCGAATAAGTTAGTTGAAATTCAAAACTGTGTTTGAATAATCGCGTATGTGTGTGTACCCGTACTTTAAATTGGTAATTCTCCATTACGTTAACCTTTTCATCCTAAACCAAGAGTTTCAGGCATTACACGGTTTAAACGAACGAAATAATTATAGTGACCAGAATGTTGTGTTGGTTAAGCTATAAAAATTTGTAATTCAGTCCAATCTGGTTATAGAAGGCTCGAAAATAATGTATAATTATCTTGAACAATGTTCCTTAAGAATTTAGTAAATGAATATTATATTTGCTGTTTGAAAGTATTAATAAATAAATAAATTAATTAATAAATATATATTTCCTTTCAGTATGAAATACAATATATTGTTAACACATATATTATTGATGATAATACCTTATTTTAATTGTAAATAAATTTCCAGAGTGGTCGCTCTTAAGCTTCATTATGAAATCTCTATTTTTTCTGGTTTTTCATTTTACAACCGAAGTTTGCAAGCAAAAAATCGGAAAAAATTCCCGAACGATATTCGATAAGGAAAGAACATTTTATCCTATTGTATAAGAAAAGAACATTATGTCCTACGTCTAGCAATACGTGCATAGTCGTAGGGGGTACATAGGGAGGACTATTAATCTTCTAAGTGGATCGAACACTTTTAACTAATACCTTAATGAAGCAAGTTTAATGATCCATGTAACATCTATATGCGATAGTTCAAGATTAATGATAGTATAGAAAATGAATATAGCTTATGTCAACTTCATCTTCAATCACATGTAGTGTCTTTGATAGATTAATCCATATTAATTGGATACAGGCTGCAGGATAACCCACCTCGTCTCATGCGGCTGATGGGTATTCAATATCTCCAGCCTGATCAATAAATCTCAGGTGAACTCTTATCGACAGAACTATCAGTTGATAATTATTTTCATTGGCGTAACATGTGACCTCGTTGTTTCTTATTCAGCTTTATTTTATTAACACTAAACCTACCACGAGGGGTCAATTATTGAAATTGTAAAGGTGTTTTCATGGGAATTTATTGAATATATTTTTTGACTCCAGTATATAGTAAAAATCGCACAAAATATAAATTAATAATAATCTTGTTATTTTTATAATACTATACACATTACGGTCACTTTTCATTGAAATTACGACATATTGCATGCGCCATCTGGCTGTAATTAGACAAGAATATAAATAATGACCACGTGCTTGAAAGAAAATTACTTTACTAGAACAAAAACCTTCTCGCGATTGAAATGTTGCATAATCTTTTAATTTAGAATTGTATCAAATGAGTGGGGACCACGTGGCTCGCGACGAAGAAGAAGTTGAACAGGCCTGACTTAGAGGACTCCGATCGATAGTGTTTACGGAAGAAATGCTGAGGAGCATCGCAATTCTTCGGAGGAAATTCTTTAAGAACGGAAGAGGAAACAGGTGATCAGGCGGAAGAGAAGGGAGAGGTCGGCTCGGAGGGCGAGGTTCGAGGCCGAAACGTCGAGCGAGCGGCCCGTGTAATTTGGTTCCATTCGATCGAATTCACTTCGACTCTGAACGGGACAACACAGTGCCAAATCTCTCGCAAAATCTCGTTAGAAAGGAAAGAGTCAGGGGAATCGAATCCTGAGTTCCGACAGACGCCTCGTTTTTGAACCATAAAGATTTTTGGGAGACTTCGTATACAACAGTTCGTACCTAATTGTATAATAATTAAATCGAAGTGAACAGTTATCTTTACCTATTTAAAAAACTGTCCTGCATGTATCACAATGTCACGTGACTAATCCGGTAGTGACAGTCCCCACTCTGGCATTGAATACAGAATAACAATAATAAAAGTTCTATACAAACAAATTATTTTAGAACGTTTCTTCAAAAAGAGTAAAGTTTTTCCTATGGAGCATCATGAACAGGATTTGGACTGTGAATTATCCACATAAATGTTACAAATAGATAACATGTATTGAGAACACCAATTTAATGATAATAATTACTTAATAAATATTAAGTAAAAATACTTAATTAATAAATCAGTAAATAAGTAAATAAATACTTAATATTAAGTAAATATTAACCATATTGTTGTAGTACTATACATTGACTAGTATGTATCTTATTGTATGTACATTAATCTCATCTTATTACAATTATTAAAAAAGGGAATGCATTTTCATTCTACTTTTATTTTTTACAGTTGATTTTGATCATTTTCAGTTTGCATAAAGATCCGCAGTCTAGTAATTAGTAACAGAAAATTTCAGGGATTAGGCTGTGTTGTCCGGATAGCTTTAGAAACTCGAAGGCTCTCTAATAGATCAGAATTAAATGTGAGGGAAAAAATACAATCGCGAGAGAGAATGTTTGCAGCGCGGTAGAGCGAAACATTTATGGGAACTGGATGAAGTAAGAATCGCATTACAGGTAGGAAGACGCAACACGGGAATATAAATCGCGCAATGCTGCGCCGGTCCACGTGCGAGCACGCAGCGTTTGCATCCACACTAATTCTACGGTCGTAAGGTAAAAGGATATCGGCTTGATTTCAGTTCAGCTATCGTTTAATTTCGAGGTGGGTCGGATAATCGAACAGTTTTAATATTACTTATTAAATAGTGATACTGCTGTAATTACAAACGTGTCATATATATTTACATGATTATTGATATATGGCAACAATCATTGGCCGTACCACATCTTGTATAAAATGACTAGGTTTTATCAAATGAACGTTGATATGAAATATAGAAATACATATATAGAATATAGAAAATAAGGAAATGTAGAATATAGAAAATGTAGAAATATATTGTAGAATATAGAAATATAGAATATAGAAAATAAGGAAATGTAGAATATAGAAATATAGAAAATAGAAAATATAGAAAATATAGAAAATATAGAAAATATAGAATATAGAATATAGAAATATAGAAATATAGAAGGTAAAGAAATATAGAATATAAAAAATATAGAAATATAGAAATATAGAAGGTATAGAAATATAGAATATAGAAAAAATATAGAAATGTAGTATATAATATAGTAATATATATAGAAATATGATATATTATATAGTATATTATATAGAAATTGATAATATTATAATAATAGTCGTATGAAAAAGTTGAAAAGTTTCTTTACACACGTTATAATTGCTCTAATAATTTAATTCAGATGACTGTTTCTACATCCTCACTAAAGTCTCTTTACACATAACACACATCGTGTGTATATTACTATGTATGGATGTAAATGCATGTCCCGAACAATATCCGATTGTTAAGCAGAAATTAATTTGTTTTCTCGTTTCTCCTCACTTTTCCGTAGCCATTATTAATTCTCCTTTCATTCTTGAATGTCACCGCCAGAGCTCCAGAAATTACAGAGACTATTCTTTTACTCGAAAACTTTTAAATTCTCACTCGTATCTGCACGGAACACCAGAATAAGCGTAACGGTAGCTGTAACTGTGAGAAATTGAATAGGGAAAACGAACAGAAATCTTCCAGGGAAAACGAGCTTTTAGTTTCTTTGTTATCAGAATAATTGCATCTCAAATTACATTTGCAAGTCATTTTTCGTATTAAAACGGAATACAAATGATATCTCTCGCGGAATTACACATATGTATAGTACAATGTTCAGGGAGTATTCACTCGAATTCAATCCAAAGACTCGTTTCTTTTCCCTTCTTAGTTTCTACTTTGAAATTTAATCCAAAAGAATCCCACGTTACTTTTTACAGTACTATATGAAAAATATTCGATTATGATTTTTTTAACAGTAAGGGTGGTCCACCCTTTTAATCAATATGTAGAGATCGAAAACATATGTAAAGTGAAAGAGACTCACCAAATCATTTCAATGCAACATACTACACTCATGAAACTACAAGAAAGTTGAAAAAAATTATTTTTTTAACGATAAGGAGGGTCCACCTAAATTTTAATCAATATGTAGAGATGCAAAATATACTTAAGGTGAAAGAGACTCTCTAAATCGCTTCAATGCAACATTCTACACGCATGAAACTACAAAAAATTGAATAAAGTGATTTTTTTAACGATAAGGGTGGTCCACTTAAATTTTAATCGATATGTGGAGATGGAAAATATTGGATGTGCAAGAGACTTTCTAAATCACATCAATACAGCATTTTCTACACACACTAAACTACAAGAAAATTGACAAAAATATTGATTTTTTTTAACGATAAGGGTGGTCCACTTAGATTTTAATTAATATGTAGAGATGGGGAAAATGTTTCAAGTGAAAGAGACTTTCTGAATCGCGCAACAATGTTAATGTAAACGAAAATAGCAAATCCTCTGTATATAGACAACCCCTGGTCTGCCACCCGCGTGATTCTCACCACCCTCTAGAGACGTCGGTGGGGATGGCAAGTTACGGTGAAGATAAAACTAGTCCCTCTGTTTGATCCGCAAACACTGTAATTGCCTAGAATATTATATTAGGTACGCTGTCGTGAGTACTAGGGGTGGCGGATACGCGGAGGTGACATGAAAAGAGAGACAGCAGGGTTGCTGGCACCCCATCGAGCAGCGAATACTCCGAAACAATAATTTATGTTGCCGGTGCGCTGCTTCTGGCAGGTTGCTATTAAACAGTTCTGCTTTTTGCCTGATTCTTTCCTCTTTTCCCTTTTTCTTCTGTCAACCTTTTGTTGTCACTTACAGTTATTGGCCGCCTTGAACGACATGCCCGCCTGTGTTCCATTTTATGCGACATTTTCAGAATCCGCTGCAAACATTGTTTAAACATCACATTCGGAATATTAAGGACCGTCAAACAATATAGTATTGCTTTTGTCACAATATTTTTGATCTTAGTTTTATTCAGAGCTGGTCTGGGAAACTTCCTATTCGCTAGATTCGAATTGTGTCCCCACTCTACCTTCCCCTTCTACGCTATTCCCCACGCTTACGCAACATTCCGGTCACGTGACGCGTTCCGTCTCTGTCGTGCGTGTGTCCCAATGTCACGTGACATATTCCCCTCAATTCGTGCTCCCTCCCCTCGTCCGACGACTCCGCTGTACCCGCGCGCCCTGATTGGTCCCTGCTTTTCGTTGATCACTGTTTAACAAAGCTGCGGGGAACATTTTCGCAAAGGAAAAAATTACTTCGAATGAATTCAAGGATCGCCTTTTTTAAGGAAACACATTTTTGGGACACCCTGTATATCCCGCAGTACTTCGTGGAGAAGATAGTACACTTTATCTAGAATCAATGTTTCGTTACACTGCCACGGAATACGTTACCGTTCCATCTATGTATATATTCCTAAAAATAACATTTCACACAGTACTATAAATTCCAGATACGTAGCCACTCTGAATCTATCAGAGTCCTACATCAAATTTATATTCGAAGGTACGACGTGTAGATCCGATACAAACATATTCAACGATCGCTCGTCTGCGGTGCAGCCTGGCTATAAGAAAATTAAAATGCAAGCGATATGCGCTAAAAATTGTATAATGTTTAAAATTGGAATTTCTGTACGTGAGTATTAATAGTTTTAGCACTACATGGTTTTCCAAGTGTTGATAAATGTTGATACTGCACTAAGTGGCAATAAATGTTGATACTACATTTTTAAAAAAGCGAATGACCTTCATATGTCCTCTACGCGTCCACCTACAAGAAAAAAACTATTAATAAAAGAACGTGCTCCTCTTCTTATCATTCAACTCTGCATAAACCATTTTCCAGAATAATAATAGTCGTGTATATAAATAAACGGACATAAATAACCGGTGAAAACGGTCAAAAATTGTTGAAAAATGTAACATGTTCTGTTGACTTCAAAATCAAGTTACAATTTATGCATCACATCCAACTTGTTCTTCGCCGCGAGGCAAACAGTCCCCACCATCAACGTCACCACCCACCTCAGCGGAATGAAGAAGTGGGGGAATGGACCAAATGTGGCTCGCGGACCGCCAGTTGAACGGTAAGCGATGAAGTTTAGTTAGACGGCCAAGTGGATTTCCTGTTATTGCAGTGTGCAACAGTGAAATATGTACGAATGTAGGACGTGAACTGAAAATACCTTGCTCTTAAATCTAGATTATAAACGTGCGGGAAACTAGCACACTTTTTTTTAATCTATTTATTTCCCTTTCGCTGACAGTAAAATACTAGCACACACACGTTATAATCTACTTTGTCCACACTTACTTGTCGCATTTTTATGCTTTGAAGAATGTCAATTTAAAGAATGAAAGAATACATCAGTCAAAGTTTTTTTCCAACTAAATAAATAGGGTCTGTTAGAATTAGTATAAAAACGTATAAATGAAAATAAAAATTGAATAATATTAGGCTGATCCAAAAGAAATGGGAATTTTTATGATTTCAAGAATGTCAACTTAAAGAATGAAAGAATACATCAGTCAAAGTCTTCGTCCAACTAAATAAATAGCGTCTATTAGAAATAATATAAAAACGTATAATTGAAAATTAAAATTAAATTATATAAGGGTGATCCAAAAGAAATGGAAATTCTTATGATTTGAAGAATGTCAACTTAAAGAATGAAAGAATACATCAGTCTGTCTTTTTCCAACTAAATAAATAGCGTCTGTTAAAAATAATATAAAAACGTATAATTGAAAATTAAAATTAAATTATATAAGGGTGATCTAAAAGAAATGGAAATTCTTATGATTTGAAGAATGTCAACTTAAAGAATGAAAGAATACATCAGTCTGTCTTTTTCCAACTAAATAAATAGCGTCTGTTAGAAATAATATAAAAACGTATAATTGAAAATTAAAATTAAATTATATAAGGGTGATCCAAAAGAAATGGAAATTCTTATGATTTGAAGAATGTCAACTTAAAGAATGAAAGAATACATCAGTCTGTCTTTCTCCAACTAAATAAATAGCGTCTGTTAAAAATAATATAAAAACGTATAATTGAAAATTAAAATTAAATTATATAAAGGTTAACCAAAAGAAATGGGAATTTTTATGATTTGAAGAATATCAATTTAAATAATAAAAGAATACATCAGTCTGTCTTTTTCCAACTAAATAAATAGCGTCTGTTAAAAATAATATAAAAACGTATAATTGAAAATTAAAATTAAATTATATAAAGGTTAACCAAAAGAAATGGGAATTTTTATGATTTGAAGAATATCAATTTAAATAATAAAAGAATACATCAGTCTGTCTTTTTCCAACTAAATAAATAGCGTCTGTTAAAAATAATATAAAAACGTATATAATTGAAAATTAAAATTGAATAATATTAGGCTGATCCAAAAGAAATGGGAATTATTTTAGATTTTGCCCATACACTTCTTGTTTCACGCAGGACATGTTAATGTCCTAACAAATACGACTAGTTCGCTCGTGTATTGAAGATTTTCGAGTTGTGCCTCAGTTTCGTCTAAATTGTAATGATCATTTACGCCTAGATCCTGTTCACAACGGTGCATGCATGCGCTTACGTAAAGCCCATTAGTCTGCCAGCGGACGATTACCATCATCGTCTCGATGCAACCCAGTCTTTGTTAGTATTATAGATTTAACGAAACGGGATCGCACACCGGCCAGTTTCGTAACTGGTTAACACACGATTTAACACGTTCACGACCAGCGTTCACTTGAAAAATGAAATGCACTTTTTCTTATCAAATAGTGCACACAGAATGAAGTATTAATACATAATATCTCGCCACCCACGAGGCTGATATATGACAATTAATTTTAATTAAATGACAGTTTCATAGAATTTTCAACCATTTTGGATGTGCATGAAACAAGTAGTTTAACAGAGTTTACCAGAGAACTTCATTTTAATAACCATTGTTGAGTTAATTTTATTCCAGATAAACATACGATATTGTGTATTGTATTATAAAAATAACAAAACTAAATTTATTCATGTTTTGTGCGATTTTTCACTATAATGTATACTGGAGTGAAAAAATATATTCAATAAATTCCCATGAAAACACTTTTACAATTTCAATAATCGTCAAATAAAAAATCTAAAATGGGTCATTTGACTCCTCGTGGTAGGTTTAGAGTTAAGGTAACCTGTTTTCATTTTTGTGGTGAAGCGTCGACGTTAGGAGCACTGCTCGAATCCCTGAATGATGATCGCGGGATCACGTCGTAAGGCTCATTAGGCTGCACCGTTTTCCTGATGCAATAGGTGCGAAGGCGGTCAGCTGCTCTACAGGGGATCATCAAGTGAAAGTTAATTAAGCCGAGACGCTCGCATCTTCTTTTCGTACGATACCTATTGTGGACTATTTTATAACATCAGGTTGACAAATAGCGTTCTGCAAGAAAAAAACATTGTCTATGCTGGATGATTACCTTTCTACAAACTTGCCACCATTTTCTAGGCACTTGATGAATCAATCATCTAGTCAGAACTTCATTTAAGCTTACTCTAAGTGAGGTTTGTTATTACGAGTCGACTCCGGATTTTATGCATTTGTAACAAAAATGGGCATGTGTAATTTAAAACAGTGAAAATATTAAAAGACTTTTAATATATCATTTTCACCACATCAATATTATTAATAAAGAATATAAATTTATATTTAGCTCCTGCGACTTGCAATTGATGCATGAACTTTTTATTTTGTATAAACATCCGGAGTCTAATTATGAGGTTTATTATTATATTTCTTTAAAAGTAGCTTTTTGTGGTTATCGTTAAAACAACATTTCCTAAAAATATACTATGTTCCCTAAATCGTGTTGGTTGTACACACAATACAGCGTGTGTTGCATAAGATGGCTGCAATATGAATATTCATCAGTCTACCGTCAGACACGTGTGACCATTGTGGTTTGTTGTTCCATCGCCTGAAATGTAACATGTAATATTTTATCTAGTGAAATCCTGTCACACCTATCTCCTATTTAATATTATCATTAGTCGTATATTTTCTTCAGAATATCTTCTATGGCGTATACAAATAAAAATTAATATCTGTATGGATCATTGTGTTGAGCTATACTGTTTTCATTTAAATACTAAATTAGATTTGAATCATGGTGCAGTGTTGTCTTAAAAAATAAAAATTCTAATTTTGAGATAAATAAAAATTCTAATTTTGAGATAAATAAAAATTCTAATTTTGAGATAAATAAAACTTTTAATTTTGAGATAAATAAAAGCAATCAATATTTATGTATTTAAAGGGTGTTGATTTCAGAAGTAGTGGTGTCATAAGTGATTTCATCTAATAAGAATTTTGGAATGAAGAAATCAGGCGCAACTTTTTCATAAGATTATAAAAACATCAAAGTTGGCCTAAATGACTAAGAGTTAATGACCGCGAATTGATGTAACGAAAGCTAAGGTCAGCGAGTAAGTCGTAATTACGTGAACGTCAGTCGACGAGTTTCAATGTATAATTAACTCGTTGTGTATTTTAAGGAGATGGTCGAAATTCGTTTAAACAATACTGATCTTATCTCCAGCGCGGAGGAAAAGAATTTTGTAACCCAGGAATGTTTTACGTAATAGCAATTATTTGTGGTGCTATACTTTGGAAGACTAACCAAAGTCCCTTTTCACTATCTTTCAGTAGAGTAGAGAAACAACAATAATCACACATAAAGCATTGGGCGTCAAATGAATTTAAAGTACTATCGTTTACATTATTTCCTTTAACAGAGCAATATAAACAGGTCTCTTCTAACTAGATACAGAAACCTCGCTAAAACGATACACATGAATTAATATTTTACAGAAATTGAAAATTATTCTGGAATTTAAGGCTGAAGTAATTTGTAGGTAGTCATAATTTTTAAAGGATTGTCAATACAAATATAGGGTGTCCTAAAAATGGACTTTCTTGAAAGGGATGATTCCTGAGTTCATTTGAAGCAACTTTTTTCTTTGCAAAAATATTCTCCGCGGCTTTCTTCAGGAGTTATTAACAAAAAAACACGGGCCAATCAGAGCGCGACTACTATACTGTTCTGTCCTTAGTAGCCGCGCGCTGATTGGCCCGCGTATTTCGTTAATAACTCCTGAACGAAGCCACGAAGATCATTTTCGCAAAGGAAAAAGTTACTTGAAATGACCTCGGGAATTATCCTTTGCCACCAATGAGAAGTAGAATCATTTTTTAATTACTTTGCTACGTGTGTTAAATAAAAATATTATCACATCTTCGCTAAGCAAAAGAAGAAGAAGATAGTCCTCTTTAGCGGTGCATAAGTAACCTCGGGATATTGCACCCTGTGTGGTCCATTTCGCTTACTTAATCATGATCAGACGACTGCTCATTCAGGCGTATGTATAGTCGCTTTGCATACAGCGGAATACATACATCTACACCGTTAGCATTGATGTGTTCTATTTCGCTTAGTGTCTCAGTCGCAATCACACGAGTGCTTAACTAGTTATGAATAAACTTTTCGCTAGAATTCTTGAACTAACATGCTTGACAAACCTTACACAACGTAGCTTAGCTGCCGCGTCTGGCAACACAGTGTTAGTAAGCCTTTCATAGAAGATTCGAGTGTAATAGAGTCGTTTCAGCAAAGATATTTAAAATAAATATTTTTACAATTTATATTAAATAATATTCAAATGAAATATTATTTTCAAATTCTATTTTAAAAGGATCGCACCGAATGAAATATTTTATCTTCAAAGTTGTACACATATTTCAAACTAATTTTCAGCAAAAATATTTGAAATATATCTGTGAATTATACATTTTTACAATTTAAATTGAATATGTATTTAAACGAAATATTATTTTCAAATACTATCGAATAATGATGCAAAACGAAAGATTATTTTCAAATTCTATTTAAAAAGTTCTATATAAAAAGTTGTACACTTATTTCAAAATTATTTTCAGCAAAAATATTTGAAATATATATTTGAATTATACATTTCCACAATTTAAATTAAATATATATTTAAACGAAATATTATTTTCAAATGCTATTTTAGAAGGATTGCACCGAATTAAATATTCTATTTTCAATGTTATACGCATACTTCAAAAATATTTGAATTAGATATTTTTACAATTTAAATTAGATATATTCGAATGCAATATTACTTTCAAATATATATGTTACAAGGATTGCACCGAATAAAATATTTTATTTTCAAAGTTGTACGCATAGATCAAAATAAATTGGATTAAACACTATCTTACCCAGGTCTGTTTCTTCGAAGTCATCTCCCTTTCTCCGTTTTGAGCGATTCCGAAAGTAACGAAATATCTACGTGATGGAACTGGGTGATTCGAATCTTCGCCCAGCTGTCCATTCGTCTCCGAATGCTAGCTATTGTAATCACGGAGAACAGATAAAGACGGATCGATATAAGAATAAGAACAATGTTATTCTTAAATGAAACGCGTCGTTTTGAGGGCAGAGGAAATCGATTCGAGGTGAGTCATGGTCATCTAAATCCATATCACGTACGTACACATACCCGGTGAGATACAATTCCTATCATTCTTCACAGATAAGTGTACAATTATCTTCTTATGTATATGTTGCCATCGGAATCTGCGATCGATTCTAACGGCTGCATTAACAACATGTAAACATTCAAGTCAACTATCAGGTTCATGAAATGATCATTTACATATTCTCCAAATAAACATTATAGTATAAATAATGATTAGACAAAAATTTTATGGATTTATAAACAATAGAATCATTCAGTACGATCCAAAAACGGTACAGTGTTTATAAATTGCACTGTTAACATTTTTAATACACTGTCAACAATTACACTATTAACTAACAACAATATAAAATTATTCTTGCATTGTTTTCACCTGAATGAAATTATTGGATAACATTCATAAATGTAAGGGTTAATAATTATACGCTGAAATAATTCGTTGAACAATCGCATTCACAATTTTGTTCTAGTATTTTCTTTCAGGGCTAGTATTATCAAAATGACCTTTAAATCACTCGCAGACGAAATCTGTTGTGTAGACATTCGCCTCTACGACAGGTCAATAGGTTCACGTAAAGAGAACATCTTAGAGCCGACAAAGGAAACGTAACATAAATACACAATTAGTCTAGGTCGAACTGGTATGTGTCGGCGTACGCGTAGAAAGTTTCAGGCGACTATATTCAACTACGTGAACAAAACACCAGGAATGATTGAACGGACATTTTCGAACACTTACAGAGGTTTAAGAACGCTTAGAGCATTTTCAGTCGCGTTCGATTTTTCCATGCCTTTGAGCTTTCCCAGCGAGTTATTAAAGTTATGCAACCTTGGAAGCGTAAAAGCTAAATCTGAATTTTTTTCGTCTCTCAGGGATTGATAAACAACCAAGAATTTTATAGAAAATGTTAACACGTAGAATGCCACACTAGTCAATTGCACGATATCAAAAAAAAACTGGTTTAATAATACAAAAATAGAAAAGACAAAGATTGTCATAACCATGATCTTTGGAACATCCTCGCATAAGAGATTTATTTAATAAGTTTAATAAATTGTAGTTGAAATTGATTCGTCTAAAATTCATTTCGATTCATCTTATAGTTAAAAATTTTTTACTTGGTAGAATAATGCGATTATAGATAATAATACCTAAATTATGCCTAATACATTATAATTAATTTTACTCATTTAAATGGTGTATAGTCAGCGGATCTTGATACAAAATAATAATTGTCTGCATTCATTGTAGAATATATGTAGAAATTAAATATAAAGTTCTGCGTTTGTCTAAAAATTTTTAGAAATTTAATATAGTATACTCTTAAATTTTATTAATCTTCCTGCTATTTCAAAGTTCCTCTACACAGTTTTGCCATAAGTGCATAAAGTCCAGTGGTGGACATTAATGTTTCAATGGTACTTGGAAAATTTCAACTATTTAGAGAACTGAAATTTCAATGCAAATAGCCAGTTTACATAATGATTTGTACACTCATTATAGAAACGAAACACCTTAAATACAAATTTGGCTTTGTCTACACGAGCACAAGGAAGTCTACTGTGATTTATAGACGAAAGCGGGAACAAAACCTACAATCGTGACTTAAATGATACATTACAGCGACACATAGGGTGTTCCTGAAGTAAGTCTCCAACAGAAAGTTTCAGTGAAAAAGTTCGAATGGAGCGAGACACGTTCGACCACCACATTGTCGGAAATACATATTTAACCCTTTGCACTCGGGGCTATTTTAACTCGAAAATTAAACATTTCTTCGGATTTAGAATAATTTCATTCTATTTTAATCTTTTTCTTTATATGAATATGAAATTGATATAATACCTCGTACAATACTTACACGTTTAGTATTTGATTAGATACCAACATATTTTAATAATCCAAACAATATTTTGAATAATGGTACAGCAATTTTTTGCGGTGACTCTATCTATTCACGATACGAAAGGTAGGCTATTCTAATAGTAGAATTCGTAGAGGTAGGTCGTTCGGAAAGTCATTTCTTTTTGAATAAGTTTTATGACATTTTGTTTCATGATCTGTCGCGATTTTTCAGGCAACTTAAATATCCCATGCTCGTAGAATTTCTGTTTTTTATTAGCAAAAATAGAGTTGTACGAGTTTTTACGATTTTATTTGAAATGCAATTTGCTATCTCTACACGAAAAACGAGATTACTTTCCGAACGACCTAATATTTGAAAAAAAACAATACCTTTCATAAGATCTCGAAAAATATGACCTTGAGATGACCTTCACCCACGTAGTCTTTTTCCTCCTACAAATACAACAACTTTCTCCCCAAATATTTATTTGTATCTGTATAAACAAGGTCATTAAGCCCTTGCCCTACGATTTATTTAACGGTTTCAGTGATTAAAACTTTTTTTGTAGTTCGCAATTTCGTATAAAAGGAGAAAGTTTATATCTATCGTATGCCTACATGTTCTCCAATAACTATACGTTAACAAAACCAAAATAGAATTTCATCTTGGTGTAAAGGAAATTAATAACATACATATATATATATATATTTATTAGACTCTGTTCTGAATCTTCATCACGAGTCTGTCACGATATTGTAGGGCAAGAGGTTAAGGGTGGTAGAGTGTATATGGGACAGCCTGTTTATAACAAAGGTTATCTTATTTACGTTGTTAGAAAAGAAATCCGGAAAATGATCTCTAGCTTCCTAGACCAGAATCTCCCCTTAAGATAAAAGAGCATTTCTCCTATCACGTGTGAAATACACAAGTGTGTTTAGCGCCTGTAAATTGGCTCAGCAACACGAGCGTTTCGCGTGTGACACGCCACGCTTTCGAAATCGAATGTATTGTAAAGCGTGGTGCCAACTACACGAATGTTTTTCACGGTAAGCACAACCGATTGTGTTAGATATTGGAATGCAGGGAAACAAAAAAAGTGTCAAATCACCGATTACTATGTTTTGATAGCATGCCATTGTTAATCGCGTATACGTGCGGATGTTTCATTCAGCAATATCTTGAAGCTGTGACGTAGAAGCAATATTAACACTAAACCTACCACGAGGGGTCAAATGACCCGTTTCAGATTTTTTATATAAATCTCAGATGAACTCTTATCGACATAACCATCACTTAATAATTATTTTCATTGGCATAAAACATGTGACCTCGTTGTTTCTTGTTCAGCTTTATTTTATTAACACTAAACGTACCACGAGGGGTCAAATCACCCACAAAAAAGTTGAAAATGCAACTTTTAGTATTTTTCAACAATTCCGATCAATTGTAATTTTTGAAAAAAAATTTCTTTTCACATCCCGTAGTAAACTAATTGCTCTGGCTTCCCAAAAAAGTTCAAATCGTATAGTACAATATTAAAATAGTTATCGTCTTTTTTAGAGGGTCTTTAAACTTTTGTCCACTACTGTAAAGATGACAAGATTCGTTTCATTCAGACTTTGCGCAGCTCCTAATGTAATATGTACTCCACTAAAGATATCTATACAATCATATTTCTTATGAAATTATATCTTTATTATATCAATAATTGTAAAATAAAAATCTGGAACCGGTCATTTTGACCGGTGATGGTAGGTTTAGTGTTAGTCCTCTAATCACATGCCCACGATTAGTCATTTAGCAGTCCGTACTAACAATAAAACGCGAGGAAATAAAAATAGTTAAAAAATGCGGTAATAATCTCTCGGCTTTCAATCAAATTGCTCCGTATTTTTCTGAAATACTCACACGCGAACGATCGATTGAAAGAACGGTGAATGGGTCGCGATGTCATATTGATAATGAGACGTGTACCACCGCACGTACATAACTGCATGCGACGGAAGACAGGCTATTAAATCAAATTCTAGAGTAAACTGCAAGCCGCACACACAAATGTTACATAAGATAATCGCGACGCTTAGGCGAACAGTATGAAAGAGTATCCCTAAAGGTTGTTTGCCCTCTCAAGCCGGTAAACATCTTTCAATATTTAGCTAAAGAAAAGTGTGCTAACGATCGCGATGTTGATTTTTATCCACTGATTGTAACATTAACATAAGCACATGTGTACGCACAGATCAAATACGATAAAAATTTTAACGACGTCACCGTGGAAATTTCAGTGCTACTCACTCGCGTTAAAAAGGTCAGATTTTTCGTTTAAAGCAGTGGCAGACCCGGGAGTTATTGACTAATCTGGCCTGGCGAACTTTGGACCTTTCAATGACGCCCACGCATTCGCCGCACACACGGAAACCGCACAATGAATGAAACTTATTCTGCAAACTACATTTCGTAAATTGGTGCCCACCCACAACACGCTAATAGAGAAAACGCACGAGAGGAGACAAACAGTACAATAAATCAGGGAAAATATTATTCTCAAAATCAGACATTCAGAATGATACATGAAATTAAACGACAGGAGAAAAATGGGGTACGTTAAATGAGGCAAGAATCTGAAATTAATTCGGATATAATCTCAATCCGGTTCTGTCCTACACTGCATTCAATTTAAGGTTTTAATTCATTCAATTTGAAATGATCTCAATTCATCATAGAAAGAAAAAAAATTAAAATGTATTTTCTCTTTCAATCATCTTAGGAAGTCGACGATGATATAACAATATTTTCCAATTCTTCTAACATCTTTCCAGTTTTGAGTTTGAGCTATTCATCCTTTTCGAGAGTGAATGAAATCCGCAGTCTACTGATATCAAAGCAATCTACGACGTTCAAACTTTAAAATAAATTACGTTGACAATTAGCTTCGATACTATTGAACGACAAAAATTGAAAGGACTGTTAAAAATGAATATAAACAATTCCACCGAAGTGCAGTCAGCGGATTTTATGCGTTCATAATAGAAAATGGATCGGAGAAACACAAAACAGTAAACAAATTAGAAGAATTTCGAGCTATATTATTATATTTCCAGCCAATTGAACTTATTAAGAATGGAGATCGATTTATATTTAGCTCCAGTTTGTTGCGATAGAGGTAAACAGTTATTTTCCATAAAGATCCACAATCGATTGAAAAGATTGAAAAGGAGTAAAACTTTTGTATACAGCTATAGCAAATGCGACAACGTGAACAGTCTACGTCTACAACGAGATCCACCAAGCCGAAAAGCAGGCTGCCAGGTGAGGATTCAAAGCTGATTTCCTCGAGAACAATATCTGTTCACAAATATTCTATTCTAAACACAAAACAGTAAACAAATTAGAAGAATTTCGAGCTATATTATTTCCAGCCAATTGAACTTATTAAGAATGGAGATCGATTTATATTTAGCTCCAGTTTGTTGCGATCGAGGTAAACAGTTATTTTGCATAAAGATCCACAATCGATTGAAAAGATTGAAAAGGAGTAAAACTTTTGTATACAGCTATAGCAAATGCGACAACGTGAACAGTCTACGTCTACAACGAGATCCACCAAGCCGAAAAGCAGGCTGCCAGGTGAGGATTCAAAGCTGATTTCCTCGAGAACAATATTTGTTCAGAAATATTCTACATTTCCGTCTTGTAGAATCACGTCCACCAGTTACCCCCGGTAGAATTACATAAATAAATGCTTGTGGGGAACATCAGATATGTAAGAACCAGGTAGCACGGATTCGCCTGGGCAGGCGGCGGCGGCGGCACATCAATAGAGAAAGAAGAACAAGCGAACGACGACGGCGGCGCGGCGCAAGGATCAAAAAGCCAGTGACTTGTTCGAGGAACCAGACGCTCACGTGACCGCCACGGATGAAATCTCCTGCGTAATTCGAAGAGGTGCTCGTAGCGTGAAAAGGGAAGGTTCGAGGGATCGATGTGGTTTGGCAGAGTGCATGCACCCGCGCAGAACCACCACTACCATGAAAACCTCAGTTTTCGGAGGTGAGCATCACCGACGTCAAGCGGGGGATGGTTTTATTGATCGCGAGTAGCCACGCCCCCTACCCCTTTACGCCACGCCTACGCATGAAAGGGAACATGAACACGCTGATGCAGCCGACGACCTCCCTCGGAATCGACCTAACTTAACCTGGTCGGGTTAGGTCCGAGTCCCGAGGATGACGATTTCCGGGTGGAATGACGGTTCACCGTTTCTAGGCTGGACGGTTACACCGTCATCGGCTAGCTAACTTCGTTTCAATCGAAACGTATTGTTCCGAGATTATTGCGCGAAAGCGTTACTGGACGATCAACGCTCAACCACACATGCAGAATCTATGAGGCCATCGGCGGATATATATGTATGTACGGTTTGTATTTATACCCACCTGTTCAGCTGACGATTCTGATAGGATTGTTGCAAAGCACGGTGCTCAATATACAAGGGCTTGATGAGGCTTTGCCAAGAAATCAATTATTTCTTCCTTGTCTTCAACATTCACGTCTGGCAGGTGTCATCACCCTACACAGATGAAAATCCTTCAACAGATATATGTAGTTATGATTTGTATTTAATACCCACCTGTTCAGCTGACGATTCTGATAGGATTGTTGCAAAGCACAGTGCTCAATATACAGGGGCTTGGTGAGGCTTTGCAAACAGATGAATTGTTTTAGGCTGCACGATCTTCGACGTTCACGATTGGCAGGTGTCACCACCCTACAAAGATGAGAATCCTTCAGCAGATATATGTAGTTATGGTTTGTATTTAATACTCACCTGTTCAACTGACGATTCTGATAGGATTGTTGCAAAGCACAGTACTCAATATACATGGGCTTGATGAGGCTTTGCAAACAGATGAATTGTTTTAGGCTGCACGATCTTCGACGTTCACGATTGGCAGGTGACATCAGCCTTCCAAGATGAAAATACAAAACTGGTAACCCTTCACAGGTCGCGCTTGGTTGTTGAGGTGTTACTACACGTTAGTATGTGGCACAGACATTGTCACTGAAAGATTCAGCCAAGGAGATCAAGGATGCAAGGATACCAAGGGAGGATACTTTTTCATTACAAGACAGACATTTTTTTAATAGATTTACATCCCCCCTTTTTTGTGATGAATGTCCAGAGTGTCCTGAAACCCTCAGCAGGCTGACATGGTTGTCGACCGCAAGAATGTTCTCGAATCCACAGCAGGCTGACATGGTTGTCGACCGCAAGAATGTCCTGAAACCCACAGCAGGCTGACATGGTTGTCGACCGCAAAAATGCCCTAGAACCCACAGCAGGCTGACATGGTTATCGACTGCAAGAATGTCCTGAAACCCACAGCAGGCTGACATGGTTGTCGACCGCAAGAATGTCCTGAAACCCACAGCAGGCTGACATGGTTGTCGACCGCAAGAATGCCCTAGAACCCACAGCAGGCTGACATGGTTTTTTGTGATGAATGTCCAGAGTGTCCTGAAACCCTCAGCAGGCTGACATGGTCGTGGACTGCCAGAGTGTCCTGCAACCCACAGCAGGCTGACATGGTTGTCGACCGCCAGACTGATATCGTTGTCGAAATCCACAGTCTACTCACAAGCATCTCTCTCGTAACTTAATTATTTCGATTGAACGGTGCTAATGGAATAGAATACGTTACCTTCCAAATTTGAAACACGATGATCCCTACTAAGCATGACCATGTACCTAAGTAAGAAAATATGCATACGTACCAAGTATTTCTTAGCATGTACTTGATTCTAACAATAAATATGTCACCAGCTGTCTCAGGGTCGTTTTATTTGTATGCCTACTGAGACATTCATATGAATTATATGTGTAGGACTGAACGTATCGAGTCTATGCAAACGATGCATCGGAATTAAACGATCAATCATCTGTTTCCAATACAGGATATTTTCAAACGTTTCATCTTCATTTTCAGCGACATTTTAGCAGAGCATAACGAACCACCGAGGTCATTTAATGGGAAAGAGCAATACTGAGGATATAATCCTTGGGAACACAAATCCTAAATTGCGCATGCCTGTGTAAATTCCCGTTTTCGTTGACTGTGTTACACAAACCCAGTAGCCCGGGCCTAGGATCTAGTAAAAAGTAGATTGCTAGCATGATTTCTGTCTTGTTGAGAAGGTGAAGACACTTGCGTAGAGACCGACGCAATCTAATTATTATTCATTGCGACGACAGAGTCTCTATGCTAACAGCAAGCAACGACAATTTGAAATGTTTACATATGCGGGGGTGGTACAGTGCACCAGGAAGAGCCGTGCAATCGATACCAGGGATTTCCAGTTCATTCGCGAGTGCATCGCGGTGGGACTGCAGGTAGAGGTGGGAGTGGAACGGTGTGTTCGTGTGATCTTGGTATTGAAATGACGTAACGCTCTCATGAACCTGAGTTTAGGACACGCGACCACTACCGAGAATGTCACCCAATTCAGAATTTCCAATTTTAACGGAATTGAAATCACATCTCGCTCCGGTTTGAATCTGGAGAATCTAATATTTAATTAATATCGCCAAATACTGAATACAAAAAGCGTTGGATTTTTTTGGCATCGACAAAAATATTCTTCCAATTGCAAATTGATGTTACGTCTATTAACGAAGATTAAATTATGGTTTTATAAGATTAATAAGATTTTATATAATAATTCTGCATCTATCAACGAAAATTAAATTATGACTTTACAAGGATCTTTCGTTGGTAATTATGATATACGTATTTTTGTAATTATTATGTCATGGTGTTAAACGGTAGACATTGCAATTTTTCATGATTTTCGGCCTTTCTACTTTAACTAATTTCAATGAAATTTTCAGAAAGTTTATAATTCATACAGGTTTACAAAACACATCTTTTAAACTTTCGTCATTGGCTAAAAAAGTTGTACAAATCAATTTTTACTATTGTTCACCACAATTCCGTCCAAATGCATTTTTCCAACTTATTTAATGGACGTCATTTACTAAACTAATTCTTCTAGCCTTACAGAGAAATTGAAATCGTTTGATGCATTCACAAAAAAAGTTATTCTGATTTAAAGTGTGTGGAAACAGTTATGGAAACAAGTACAAAAAACCAAATGTTTAGTACGGATATATTTTACAATAGGTATAGGTGTATACACACTTTATCGATTCATAATGTACACTGTACACCAGTGCCGTAACGAGGGTATGAAGCGCCTGTAGCAAGTGTCTAACTTGCGCCTCCCCGTAACCCAATAACAAGTTAAATTTTACTAAAAATGCAATATATTAAATACTATTAACCTCGTCAAAATGAATTGCCTGTATATACAGTAATGTATTTGTCAAGGTATTTGTATAAATAAATAATCTATAACCTAAATAAGAACAAATTTTTATTCCTTCTTCGTCACGCCCTCGTTACAGCACTGCTGTACACTTGTATAGTCTGGTAAATGGTCCTTCTTATGCATGAACTCAGAATTGGCGTGAACTGCGCAATCAAACGACTCCGTGTCGTAATTAAGAATATTCTCATGCTTTCTTATCTCCTTACATTACTCAGAAACGAGAGATTTAATCAGAAGATTTCTAAACTTCTTGCACTCCTTGTACAGTCATGCTAACTTTTTTTCGTGCTATTCTCGTCTGGTTGTCTGTAATGCTGTATATAGTTTGATTCAGAGATAAACACATTAACTAGTTAATTATACTTAATTCTTGTGAAACATGCCTATGACTAACCGTTTGTTGTCTGTCGGCCGTTTATATTCAAAATATATAGCTTGATCGTTGTTTAATTTATTTTTATCGTTTTGGTAGTAAAGTTGAAGATTGTTTCATTTATTAGTGTATTTCTGACGTTAAAAAATAATACTTTTACAACTTTACTTTCTTGTAGATACATTAACCCTTTGCCGTATTTTAACGAGTCACACTCGTCATGAAGATTTTAAAGCGAAGTCTAAGAAATACGAATGTTACGCGTTTCTTTTTAAATGAAATAAAGTTTGATTCGTTTTTAATCAATATTTAAGCATTCAAATAAATGTAACCATTCAAAAAATATAAATTTTTAGGGATAAATACGTTTTGATCACTGTAACTGCAAAGAAAATGATGCGGCAAGGGGTTCATCTTTGGAACAGCTATTCATGTAGTTTAATTGGCAGAAATTGAATCCACAAATGACTGTTTTGATACTGTGTGAGTCAAAATAGACCCAAACACCGCCGTCAAAGGGTTAATTTTGTGTTCTTTTCGCGTTATCATCTAAGAATGTCGTTTAATTGGCAAAAGTTGAGTTCACAAACGACTATTTTGATACTCTGGATCAAAATAGACCCGAACATCGCCGTCAAAGGGTTAATTCCATCCCAGAAAAGTTCTACCTTCCCCTCCTACGGCGCTATTCCTCGCGCTTCAGCCATGGCCGGTCACGTGACGCGTTTCATTTCTGTCGTGCATGTGTCCGGTACCGGCACGAAGGAGTAGGGGTGTGCGAGAACCGAAAGAATCGGGTTTCCCGAAAATTTCGATAACATGGCACATGACAATCTTGAAAAGAATTCGTGATGGACGATATTCTTTCAATGAAAAGAGAACTTTGTATAGTAATTATATATATATATATATATTTTATATTGTATTAAATATATATAATATATTTATAAATATATATTTTGTAAATATATCTTTCTCTCTTTCCCTCTATATATTATTAGAATTAAGGTTATACTGTAAGAGCGAGGAGGTCAGAGGAAGAGTGTGTAAGAATTTGTAACCACAAGGGGAACCCCAAATAAAGTTATTATATATTTATACATATATAAAGAATAAATTACTTCGCGAATCCCGATATCGATATCGGCGACCCGACCCGATATTTCAGGTTCTCGCAGATCCCTGGAGAGGAGGTAACTTTTTCCTCTCACTTCGTGCTCCCTCCCCTCATCTGGCGATACTAGCTCAGGCGGTTTAAAAAACGATTTTTCTCTTCTTCCTCGTTCTCTGCGGCATTAAATTTCAATAATACAACATAAATGAACATAATGTGAAAATATGATGGTGGCGTGCACAGGTGACAAACACAAATTGCACACGTTGTTATATCAGTTTTGTAACGACGTTTCCGGTTAGCGTGACTTTCTTCCATGTACGATGCGCGAGCGAGCTGCAACGGACTCTTCCGTTCTGAATGTCCACGTGCGAACACATGTGAACGTCGACCGTGTCCGTTTATGGTACATCAACAACACTTTGCAATTTTAGCTACTTTCGCCATTTCGTTCCAACTGATCCGAGTTATTTGACCACTTTTCACAGTTAGCGAGATGTGATCGTATTCATTCTTAACACTAGGTTTAGGATTTCGGACTTCATTACAAAAACCATAACTATTAATTCTTTTGCAATTTATGCTGACAATTATTGGTGTGATGAGACGAATGTACAGGGTGTTCGCGCTATCACTGGCCAGCGTTTTTCTTGTAAATAGTAAATATTAGAAAAAAATGAAAGGGGAAATGTTTCTTCCATTTCTGACCGCGCATGACCTTGAAAGTCACTGTGCAGTATACGGATGAACTCGTCTAGACACACGCTTCCATGTGATATAAAAAAATATACATCATTCCATTTAAAAAATTGAAGGTCACCTTCATATCTAACAAAATAGTATATACACAACTAAATTACATACGCCATTGTGTTGCGCATAAAAAACAGTACTACTTTTTCCTCTTTCATTTTGTTCTAATATTTACTATTTACAACTGGTTAGTGATAATACGCGAATACCCTGGATACCCTTTATTTTCCCCTCAGGCCGGTAATTTCAGAATTCTGTATGATGTATACCTATCTCTATGGATACCCGACAAAATGGCTGGTAAGCTAGTTTCATAGTTAATCGTAATGAACCGTTTTTTTCCACGAAATTATTTTTCTGGTGATAAATGTAAAAGTAGTTAGTACGTAGATACTACATAAAAATCATAATTCAACGTAGATATCTTTCGATGACTCCGAACCCAATACAGTATTTTATCGGTAATTGTTCCCAACACGGGTCTGCCCAGGGACAATTATCTGCCAGGGATACTATTCTTTGATTCTTGCCGAACGTAGAAAAGGACAGCGGAGCTCGAGAGGTCTATGTCGTATACATTACTAATCCAATAACAAAACTTCTTTATTTTTTCATTATTTAAGTCTGTTAAGATTGTAATTGTTTTTAAATTAAATTAATCTTTTTTTTAAAGAAAATATTTCCTTTACCCGACAATTATTTGACGGGTGTTCGTGAAGATAGGTATACAAAAATGTCCGTGTTAATTGTATTACATCGTGACTTGAAAATTATCTTAAACTCCAAAATTTTGTGCAAACATAATTTCAATGAAAAATTATTTCTCACAGAATAAATCAGGGAAACATTTTTTAATTGCACTACCGGAAATGCCTAAAAAATGGGGACACGACTCAACGGGTACATTCTGTACATGGAAAATTATTTCGCTAATATCTCGTTATGATGATACACGATGGTAATTCATCGAGAATGCACAAGATAATATATATATCATACATATAAATTATACCTAAAACAGGCGAAGATTTCTTGGAAACTTTTGTTCATGTAAACAGTGTGTGTTTGCCAATTCTAACAACAAGCCAGGAATGGGCGAATACGTTTTACTTTCTCCAGCGAAGACATCGATACTCGAGGATCTGGAGAAAGCATGCGATAATTGGTCGTAAACGTCTTGTTCTATTATTCAACAATGATCTTCGCATTCTGTTACACTGCATATTGAATACATTGTACATTATAAAATATTTATGCAGTTTGATCGTTTACATTCGATGGCGTTATATAACTATCTACGGTTTCACTTGTAATTATGTATATAACACTTTACATATCTCGCTTTGCATAATGACGTTTCCATTTGCAGCATATTTTATCATTGGAGTGCGGATTTGTTAATGCAAAATAAAAATGTTTTACATTGATTGTGGGAAACAGGAATAACATAAAAATTGATTTCATCCCTTAACGACTTTGTTACATTAAAAGCAACATCACAACATTCTTGAATTTTTATAATCTTTCACCGTTTTATATTTCGCCCAACCAATTTCTTCATAACTGCATAAAGATCGGCACTCCAGTCATGAAGTATCCATTGAAATCGTAAGAAACTGAATGTCTCAAAATATTGTATAAACCGAATATTAAATATTTTTTTCCGAATAAAATGTTATAAAAAAGGAAGCTACTAATATTTATGTAATAGGTTGTGTACTCATTAGAGGTGTGTAGCTTACAGTAAGTCACGAAAATGGTTAGACCGCAGAGTACGTTCGACATTGATTGTATGTTTTACTTAATTATGGCGGGAATAACCTTTCTTACGATCGGTTATTCTCTGTTATTTCCATATATAATACGCGTGCATCTTTTATTTAATTAATTTGAGATAATTATACGTCAATTATACATCATTTTCTACTATACATTTAATTATTTTAATACGGGCTTAAATGTTGTTTACTCTGAACGTAATACAGTTCTTTATGCGTAGAAGAAATGTGTTTTATTCTCTACAGTGTGTCTGAAGAAATTCTTGCGCAACCGTTGGAAATATCGCCTTTCATATTGTCAGCTGTTGCTGTTGTGCGATGTCTTTGTAAGCATTTCGTCGGATACGATCAGTATTGCTAACTTAGAGTTTTCAAAACCGCATTGAGTTTGGACGATAGCTTTCTGAGCGCACGTTCAAATAAGTATGGAACCGTAAATGAGAAGAAGTACGGTTCAATGGTTAACACTAGACTGCGTATTTTATTCATTTATGGGAAAAATTAGTGGGTGCCATTTAAAACAGTAAATATAGTAGAATTAAGTGTTAGTTAGTGATTAAAGTAGGATTAAATGTTAGTGATTAAAATAAGAATTAAACGTCCATCTAACTCCTCTCTTTCAAAAGATACAGACAATTTTTATTTCGCATAAAGATCCGCAGTTTAGTTAACGCTATATGTATTTTGGTTAAACAATACAACAATATAAAGATATAATACTGTGATCGGACTCATCTTCTAGCCCATTCAACATTCCATAAGAATGTTCACGTTTTTAATTGAAAAAATGAATTCATGATCAATATGACACCTCTGATTAAACTCTGACAATACAATGGAAAGCATGGTGTATATATCTCTTCAATCAATAATTTTCAATAATTGTGCTGTACCAAAAGACAGCATAAAAATGTTCTTTTACATTGCAATCTTAAATGAAACTACTAGATGGCGTTATTGAGGGTGATTTGTTAGTTCACAATGAAAATTGCTGTTGCTATTGAAGGTTCCATTAAAAAGTGTTTAGCCATGTACCATAGATTTTTCAAAAATTTGCAATAATCACCGGTCGGTAATATGTTAACGTTGTATCAGGTCATTAAGTATGAAACTTGACAAATGAAACACAAACAAACACATTTGTCAGGTCGTCAGGTCATTAAGTATGAAACTTTACAAATAAAACACAAATTTCAAACACATTTGTCAAGTCATCGGTCACTAAGTATGAAACTTGACAAATAAAACACAAATTTCGAACACATTTGCCAAGTTTCATACTTAATGACCTGATAGAATGTAAAATTTGCGATCAAATTTTTAGATCTGTTTTGAATGATCGTCTACAAATACTTCATAACCAATTGAATGAATATCTACGACAAGCATTTAATTAAATAATTAGAAGCTAATGGGTTATGTATCGTTAGCGGAACGTTAAGTGCTCCTGTTCGTTAGTGTATCTTACACTGGCTAGTCATAATAACAACTTTAAATTAACGCGTCCGCTGTCGACGTCACACATGTGTGACGACCGAGATTTTATATGTCGCATAAAGAAAGTCAAATTAATGTTTACATGTTGTTGAAATGTTGGCAGTGAACGTGTTGAGAAACTGAAAAAAAAAAAAGAACGCTCGAAAGTGTAAATATTTTTGAGCTTTCACCGAAACATTAATCCCAACAAACTTTACTTTCCTTTGCAACTATAAGTGTCCATGTAAAGTTCCGCGGACGTGCAACAGGAAGTAAATAAAATTCAGTAAGCGAACCGATACACGGAAGATCGCTTCTAGTATTCACCGTGGGCACCAACAATAGCGGATTGCGATGAAACTACCGCTGACACAAATTCCGTTGTTAAACCTGACGGTAAAGAGTGGCGCCACCCGTGCAGACACGTGTAACACTTAACATTATTCTTAAACGAATGAAAAAATGCAATACTTCATTTTTGTTTATTCTGCGTTATTTATAAAAATATTACGTTGGCAACTAAGTCCGCGACCTCCACATTTTCTCAAACAAAGTCATTTATATATATTTTTTAATGTCTAATCTAATCTCTGATCGAATTTTATTGATTTTTTAAATTAATTGCTAAAATTCAAAGCTTTCTAATAATATACAGTCCAAAGGAATGGTCACTGAATAGGGTTTTAATGCTACAATCAGCGCCCGCTCTAGCGGTTACGTCGTCCCGGACAAAAAGACAAATTGCCGCCCCTTAAGAATATATATATTTTTTAAACAAAGGTACATATTTTTTATTGTCAATAAAAATCAAATCATTTTATTTATATTTTAATAAAAGCAAATTTTCTACTAATTGAGTATTTAACACTTCAATATTTTTCTCACGCCAAAATGGAAAATTTTGGCGCCCCGGACAAATGTCTTATTTGTAGAGGGCCCCTAGAGCGGGCCCAGGATACAATAAAAGAATTACGAAACAAGAGGTCGCGAATTTAGTTGCCAACCTAATTGTACTGGGTTGGCAAGAAAGTAATTTCGGTATTTTAAGGTGAAATGGAGCCCAATTTTTTTATCCAAACAATGAATTTTAATGAATAAGATATTTTCCCTTTTGTTCGATGATCCTTTGCCAGAGAGAATAAATAAGAAAATATTTTATTGATTTAAAGATTTAAAGTTCAACGCTTGAATAGAGAAATTCGGTTTTATTTCACCTTAAAATACCGAAATTACTTTCTCGCCAACCCAATACTAATTCTAGTCATTCTAGTCAGGTCCAATCAACTTCTAGCGGGTCTTCTGACACTTCTGGTGTGAAGTAGTGGATAAACATCGCCTCCCACAGTAGCAGAATGAAGAAGTGGAGAATGGACCAAATGTGGGCCTGACTTGAATTAACATTCTACTTTGGTTATACATAGACACTTTCTGCGCGTAATTTTAGTGTAACACGTTGTCAAGATATGAACAATTGAACTTGACACAAAATGAAATAGAATTCTATTCTTTCGTAACCAACATTTAAGCACTAAAGCAAATGTGGACATACAGTAGAAATAAATTTTCTTCCTCTTCTACAAAAGATGCAGATATTTATGAAAAAATTCCCTGCTACCTTAAAATAAAATTTTAGTCTGTAAAACTTGTCGCAATGTCACGTGACTTGCAGATCTGGCGACTCTGTTATACATATACCGTACAGGATTGAAACTTTCTTTTGCCCGCGACTGTATGTTTTCGCCTAATATGTGAACCACGTTTGCTTCAGTATCTATCGAGTACATCAAATTAGATTTTCTGCGCGTGCAGGGTAAAATACGTTTTGATATAATCCATTGGCGCGTTGAACGCGTTAAGGCACGGGTCGGTACGTTAATAAACAGTAGTCAGGATGTCGTCAAGTTCCCACGGGTCTCGCAGACACCTTAAAGTACATATCGAGTAGCGAGAAAGTTCGTGATTTTCCTGATGCAAGCCGGTCTTCGCCGGTCTTTTCGCAATCCCATGGAGCCGCGTGACGCGGACAACAATTTACAATCGGCGGCAGTTAATCAAAAAGGTCGTCCGCAGTGATCGTCCAGCCTTAAAACCTTCTGTGCGATTTAACCCGAGCGAATATGCTCCACGAGAAAGATACACAAAGACTAAATGAAAATTAATATTACTTCAACAAGCGGATTGGACCTTTTAACTAATGATATACTGTCGTCATTGTTGACAACATATTTCCATTTTAAATACCTCGTTTGAACACGTTTTTATGTTTATTTAGAAAATTTGGGAACAGGACGCAGAATATTTTTTTACTAATTGTAGAATTCATCTGTTCGTACATTCAGTTTAATATGTTAGATAGGGTTAATAAATATTTTCTTAATTTATATTGGTGTAGAACAGGCCTGTGCAACTCGCGGGCCACGTTTGGCTCGTTCCCCTACTTCTTCGTTTCGCTGAGATGGGAGGTGACGTTTTCCCACTATTGTCAGATACAATTACGTAGAAAAAAAAAAGATTTATTGTATACATTATACTATTTATATATTTAATGTACGTAAATGTAATAAATGTAATGTATGATATATATATATATTATATATAATTTTATATAATGACTTAATATAATATATTAATATATTAATATCTTAGTTGATTAATTAATTAAATATATTAATATGAATATATTTATGTACACATATATATTTATTTATTATTTATATGTATATTATTATTATATACATTATATTATATATTATAGTATATTATAATTATTTCAGAATGTATAATGTTCTTTCTATCAAGCACAACTCGAAAGGGCTGCATGTGCACCGAGATTCTCCTCCCGAACACCAACTCCATTTCACCCGCTGCTCCCCCCGCTCTTTTGAACGGAGCTTACGTCACTATAACGATGTCATCGACAGACGGCAGCCTCGTAATTAAATGTTCACCTGAAACGTACCGCAACGTCGTCCGATCGATCGCATTTTCCATGTTGCACGCGTCCCGAGGAGTGCAGCAAGTGCATTGAAAACAGTCCGTGGGCACGTACAACTGTAGTGTCGAAATTCGGACAATGGAGATGGCAAAATGGATTCTTGTCTAATGATACAATATCAGTTTATGGTATTCTAAGCTAACGTTTAGGGACACAGGTTTTGATCTGACGACACTACGCTTACATGAGTATCTTCTTTTCTTCGTTATTGTTACTTGTGACCTTCCTTTTTCATATATTTTGTTTGATTTTAGAACATAAAAATACATATAGGCTGTCCACGTGATCAAGTGAATGTAATTACTTTCTATTAACCTAAACTGTGACTGAAACCTTATTTTAAAAAGTGTGCACACATCAAAATATCAGTCATAAAGTTAATATTTTTTAGTGTTAACATAAGTTTTTGTACAGATATGATATCGTTTAATCTCATTATATTTTGTCAAAAATGTCGTTCTCTTTAAATAAATGAAATAAATTTGATTGAAATAATACAGTATAGAAAAAATTTTTGTATGCTCAAGATATGCTATAATTAATTGCTTTTAACAATATAATTGCTCTGGGTTCCAAATAATATAATAATTTCATTTTTATTGCCTGCCAATGCAACTAATTCTGTTTTAAATCATGAAACTAATTGCTAATTTTCTATTTTATATCTACTATTCTCAACGTAATAATAAATTAGTAAGATTAAATGCGAAACTGCAACTTTTGTGTACCGACAAATGCCTCCGCGATGTAAGAACTTTAGAGAAGAGCTTCACCTTAATTGTCTGCTAATTATACGGAACGATTTTTTCGCTGTTAATGCGATCGTTTCAGGAGAACTATAATTTCCGACTTCTTAAACGAAAAGGTTAAACAACACGACAGGCAACGAAGTAAAAGTATCACCTTGGAAATTATCAAAGATAATTCCTCGACCCGTACTCTGTGATTATAAAGCATTCTTTCCAGGTAGTGTTTTTAGGGCCATACATTAACTTTTCTGCATCTGTTTCACAAGAATTTAAATGGTACAAAAGTGAATTGTACCTCATTACATCTACTATACAATTTCTATATGTATACATATATGTAAATAGATAATTATATAAATCTTCATTTCAATAAGATGCTTTTCAAAGCCATAAGCTATGAAAATCTCATCCCGATAATAAACGTATTAATTACGTTAACAATCTGATTATATCTTGCGTGCTTACATAAAATTCAAATCTTTGAAAAATACAAAGGTATCTATGAAGGCTGGCATACAGTGTGTCTGCATTTTGTTAAATAATTATGAGTGTACAGTGGAATGATAATAATAAAATGAAAATATTATTACTTTGAATATATAACAATCAAATTTTATTCATATGCTAATTTTTATACCCTTCTTTATTTATACTGAGAAGGTATTACTGAATGATAACAATTAATAAAAATGAAAGCACGTTTCCATGTGGATGACGATTTAGTATCTTTCTATAATACATTAACTAAATGTTTTTTTGTATTCTTCAATGTGCCTGAGCAATAAATATTTCATTTCGTATATGGATTTTGTACAATACAATAATTAAATATTTTTGTGTAATAAATATTTCATTTAAGCGAGCACTTTCTTTTCCAAATACATATAAGACGGAATTTTCATTAAAAGTTTGATGTAGCAACAGCTTTATCCTCAACGACAGTAATAAAGGAACTCTATTAAAGCTGTCATTCAATTTAACGAAAGCTTTTTCAGTTATTGTCGTTCGTTACGCAAACCAGGTGCGTATGTGTTTCTCTTATTTTCAACACAGCAGAGAATATTGATTAAACTGCAAAACCAGTAATTTTTCGAACAAAGCCCTTCAACAGCACAGTCATAAAGACAAATTCAATCAATTTGACGAAGGGTCTGTTTGCAATAAACGTGAATACAGTGTAGGTTACAGTGAGTGTAAAAAGCATTCGTACGCCCTTTAAAATAGAATAACTTTTTTACAATTGTATTATAACAAACGACCTGATTTTTTATAATCAATTGGAAGCATTGTGATGCTTGAATAAGGATGCCTGAGATTATACGAATATATCTACAACTATATTTATATACTATA
This sequence comes from Lasioglossum baleicum, assembly GCF_051020765.1. Taxonomy (NCBI): domain Eukaryota; kingdom Metazoa; phylum Arthropoda; class Insecta; order Hymenoptera; family Halictidae; genus Lasioglossum; species Lasioglossum baleicum. Next base: position 14,177,868 of record NC_134940.1, read on the forward strand.
CACATAACTATAATTATATAATATATAAATATATAGTTACACATACACACATAATTATATTCATTTTATTGCAATTAGTAGTTCTTGTATTGTTTCATTATTTAAAGTAGAATTACTCACATAAATTATTTATTATATGTATTATTAGGCTCCCGGAGCAATTATGAATAGTAGTACAGTCAACGATGATTTGTATATCGCGCACAGAATATTTTTTTCTACACTATATTATTTCAGTCAAATTTATTTAGGAATAACATTTTCGTCAAAATCTAGTCAGGCTAAATGCTATCATGTCTGTATAATACTAAAATGTATTAACAAATTTATGACTGATATTTTGATTCACACTTTTTTAAGTTAATAGAAAGTAATTACATTCACTTGGTCATGAGGACAGTCTACTTTTTTATGTACACTAAAATCAAACAAAATATATGAAAAAAAGGTCACAAGTAACAATGACGAAGAAAAGAAGATACTCGTGTAAGCGTAGTGTCATTAGATCAAAACCTGTGTCCCCACGCTACCTTCCCCTTCCACGACGCTATTCGGCCCGGTCACGTGACTGGGCCCAGGACTGGCAGAGAGAGGGTAACTGTTTCTCCTCAATTCGTGCTCTCTCCCCACATCCAACGACACTGGTGCGTAGTAGTGGGAAGAAGTTTGACCTCAGTGGAGACCTTGCTGATCTCGGAGGGGAACAAGTTATAACTCCCTGTTCTATATGTCTGACATTCGACGTAGATTTTTCAAATAGTTCTACGATTCCTAGAAATTGAAGCTCTCAATTCCAAGGATAAAGATCACCCAGTAAAATGTCTAGCCTCTTTGCTACAAATATGAAAGATTGTCTAAGCTCCCATTAGAGTGTACATTTGAATGATATCTGATCGAAAACTTGAAATAACAAAGAACGTACCAGTACAGCTATTTCAATGAAACCCACAATTAGTTGCTATTGCGTTATGTTTTGAAATAACTCGCAGCAAAGTCATCTGAAAAGTTGCATACATTGCGAAATGTATCTACATTTCATCAAGAAGTTCTTGTTCGAAATAGATAACGAGGAATAAACGTGCAACTGATTCGATGCAATAATTTCCACTTACCAACGCTCCAGTTTAATTACTTCGACATCGTCCCTGTTACGATATGGAAGTTGTATAATTTATTTGTAACGTGTGACGCAATGCATATTGATACAAAAATGTCTGTTTATAATTTTCTCAATCAATTAGTTGCAACCAGCGTATGATTAAAGTACTGTAATTAATGGATCGATCACTAATTAAAAGATGGCGTTTAATGACATACATGTAAGCACAGGAAACATGATCAATCTGTTGATTGTTTATACACAGAAAATTCTCAAGAAATTCGAACAAGATTTTGAAACGTTAATTGAACTAAGTGGTAGCTAATGGGCAATCTCAGACAATAGAAATCATTAAGAGGTCACGTTAATATGGGGATAACGTATATATGTAGTTCGTAACGTGTTGATTGCGGTAGATGCGATCACTCTTCGTGTAGATTGCGAGAGCAAAAGTGTTCCAACTGTAAGTAGAATATGACTGTCCATATTAGTCCAACAAAGACCACAGAATGCAATCCATGAGACTAAAGATAATTCTACCAATTCCACATAATAATTAATTACAAACGAGAAAATCAGATCCTAGAAAACTATTTGTGCTTCACAGGAGATTGCATAGATCTATTCTACTTCTTCTAACAAAGCTATGAATGTTCTTTTAATCCATCTTTTAATAAAAAAAATGTTACTTCAGTTCACTTGTACACGCCGATAGAAAAATATGGCAGAGAGAGGGTAACTTTTCCCCTCAATTCGTGCTCCCTCTCCTCATCTTGGCGACACTTCGTTCAACTGCGGTGCTTGCGAAGATTTTCTTGCAGTCTCATCATGAATGATCTCCCTCGATCTCTCGCACTCACTAAATCGAATTGGTCGCAGTGAATTTCTAAACCGAACAGATTGCAGTAAATGATATAAGAAACGTCCGTATCGACTATTTGCGATTTATATTACACGGGTTCATGATGAGACTACAAAAAGCCTGTTCACTGCAAGTAGCTGAGGTTTAAGCAATCCATACGTTTCCTGGAAACATGAACGGAGGCTACAGATTCATTCTCGACCATACAAATATATCGAAGTTAATAAGTCTCGTTTTAAATGTTTTCTAAAATTCAATCAACGTCACTACTCCCCTTTTTCCATAAAAATTTACTGTGACGATAAACATCATTATCAAGTTAAATCAAAATGTATTGAAAAAGTTAAGTTTTTAAATAAGATTGTAAAAAACCTTATTAAGTTAAAAAAATAAAACTGTTGCTTATAACTCTTTCTAGATAACTTCAGAATATACAGGTACCCAAAGTCAGAACAGTTTTTTTTATATGAGAAACATTAAATTGTAAATTGAAAAGTGTGTGAAAAGAAGAAACATAACAAATAGAACGTGTCCTTTCATATTAATTGCACACTTTGTTACGTTTTATATTTACAATAACAGTCCTTTGTGGAAACGCTTTTATGATGTGACTTTTCCGATGCTAATTAATTAACCCAGACTTAATTCAGCCGAGATTCAAATCTTTATATCAGAGTGTGCACATCTAATCTCGAGACATGATGGAATATCTAACTCGAAACTGAATGTGTCAAAAAGATCTTCCACGAGTCGTTTGATATGGAACGAGCTGTTAAAAGATGAAAGTGATATTCTCGTGGATGGAAATTTCGAGATAACGTTCATTTAAACAGCACGACAACATTCTTTGAAAAAATACTAACGATCTATCACACTTATAATTTTGATTGATTGAAAATATTTATTACTTGAAAAAAGAATTTCTATAGTGTGATGAGAAGGAAGTCTCTTTCTTTCAAATTTGGTAATGTTGTAATGGAAAAGTAACTTTCAAGATTTTAAACATTGATGAAACTATTTTAATTTAACGCTAGCCTTAGCAGAATAAAACTATAAATGTATACGGACATTGGCCGTTATTATAAGTAGTGTGTCATGACGAACAATTAAATGTGTATATTACATGTTGAAGGTTATACAAAAAAACCGAAATGACGATGACAATAATTATTACCATGTGCCAAAGGAATAATTTCTGTGTACCATCTAAAGTAATTAAAATATCACTAATAACAAATAAAAATGCATCTGGTTCATTTTTTATTTGTAGTTCACTTTCTAAGTATTCGCATAAAACTTCGAATAATAATGCAAGCAATTATGAATAATAATTTCCATCAATAAAATACTTTACTTGTACGTGTACACGGATCCTTCATTTCTTGTAATTCTTGTAATTTCATACGTCATTCAAAAATGTTATTCTTATCTTTGAATTTGTTGACATTTGTATTTATTGTTGTGACTTGTGCCTTTGGTATTTTTCCAGAAATTTGCCGCCCTAAATCCACCACTGAATGCAGTTCAAATTACATCGTATTCAGCGCCATTTTAATCAGAAAAATGCCACAAATTAATCCGTCAAAGTCTGATAAAAAAATAATGAAAAACAAAGAAGTTTTATAATTGTATTGGTAGTGGTTCGCACCGATATACCCGACCCCGTATCGAATTATGCGTTATGTTTACGCTTTGTTTACGTTTAATTTGATATTTGCGGTTTACTTTCATAAAATGACCTTCAACTTGTACCATTGATAAGGAAACACCTGGCATACATGGACCAAGAAGAACTTACTGAAGAACCGCAACTGTTGACTAGCAACGATCATCTTATTCGTCATTGAAGATTGCTCAGAGAACTGCGTAACACTCTAGACTGATCTCTGTCTAGTGACCTCTGCGCTGGTAATTACGGTCACGTATTTTTACCACTGGAATCCGCTCATTTTGGTTTGATGTTCTTCTAATTCGGTGTGTGGAAAAAATGATTGATCCGTGATTGTCGGTGGTCGGTAACAGAGAGGAGGAGGAGGAGGACGCCAGTTCCAGGAAAAGGAGTCCGATCGTCGTGTTCCCGTTTTCGGCGCGTCACAATTTCCATTGCACGTGGCCAAGACGATCATGGAAGAAGGGAGATCGAAAGGAGGATAGATCAGCGTGGGGTAGGAAAAAGCGAAAGTCATGTCAGACCAATCGCAGCCGAGGCAGACACGAAGCATTGTGCGCATCTTTGCCCCAGATAATTAATATCCGTGCTCGAGAGCGTATTCTGCAGCGCATCGCCGCGTCCTCCTCGATTGCCACATTTTCCCGTCGAGCTAATTGATTAAAGGGATTATTATTACGAGCAGGATGCGCCTACGGCCGATTTCCTTCTCTTCTCAACCGCTCGTACGTGTTGTAACCGCTGATTTTTCCACCCTTCTGTCTCGACTCGCGTCAACATCCTTCTGACCGTCTCCTCGTCTGTACTACGATTATTCGGTGCTTCGATTCAACTCGTTTACAGGTCGACAATATTCTGCGATATAAATTATTTAACTGTTTCAGACTTTTGTTCGACTTTGAAAAGGATATTTTATTCTGCTATTTAGATTCGTGACGTAGAAATATTCTATTATGATTAGAATATACTAGAAATAAATATTTTAAATGCTATCGCATATTTTAGACTCTATTCGGCTTTGAGAAATATTTTATTCTACTATTCAGATTCTTGACACAGAAATATTTTATTATGTTCAGTAGACAGCGAATCTTTATGCAAAATAAAAATTTTTTACCCGAATTGCAACAAACTGGGGTGAAATAGAAATGTATTTCCTTTTATTCTACGATTTATATTCTAGATATAGAAATATTTCATTATGATTAGAATAGAATTTTTTATTTTGTGATTAGAGGTGGGCAATATTTAGCGAAATAAATTCTTTCATTGCTACCGAATAGTTTCGAGTTTATTTATAGATATAGAAATATTTTATTATAATTATTGACAGAGGATCTTTATGCAAAATAAAAATTTTCTACCTGAATTGCAACTAACTGGAGTGATATAGAAATTTATTTTCTTCTTTAATATGTTCAATCGGTTAAAAATAATATAACAGTACTTTCAAATCCTTCTAATGTTGTTACTGTTTTAAATTACACCGACTCATTTTTTCATAAATGCATAAAATGCGCTGTCTAATGATCAGAATAGAATGTTTAATTTTGTGATTGGAGATGGATAATATTTAGCAAAGTAAATACATTAATACTATCGAATATGTTCGACTCTATTTGACTTTGAAAAATATTTTATCCTACTATTTATTATAGATTCTTGATATTATGATGAAAGTAGTATATTGTATTTTGTGATTCAGATTGTTAGAATGGAAACATATTTTTTTTATTGCACCACTTAATCTTGATATCTTCTACGAGACAGTGTTAACCTAGTTAAGTGAAAAAATCTTTTTTCAAGAGATATGGGAGGAGGAATTCAATGTGACGCGATAATGTAACTTATAACATCCGGAAATCCTTGCATTACCATTTCGATTTACTATTATTATACGTAGCGGAAAATGGTTCGCGTAGGGTTGAATGCTATCAAAGGTAGCACATTCTGACGTTAATAATATTTTTTACATGGACGCGTAGAGGACATATATGAAGATCATTCATTTTTTTTTAATAAGAACATATTTTTTATCACACCACTTAATCTTGATATCGTTTACGAGAAAGTGTTAACCTACTTAAGTGAAAAAATTATTTTTTCAAGAGATGTGGGAGGTTCCTACAAAAAGACAATCACGTTACAGTTACAAGAATGGTCCTCCGTCCGAGGATTAATTCGTGTTAAATCAAAGTCCCTTAACAAGAAAAAATTGAGGGTTAAGATTTACACTGTAAGTACATAAATTCGCCATTTTTCTCGAGCTAAGAGGCTCCGTAAAGTCAACTATAAGAGTAGTCAATATATCACTCTTCCAATTTGCACCGCCTAACCGTCCGAATAAATTTCCTCGGAGATGCAATCAGCCGTCGTAGTTCATCACGTCGGCATATCGAGTAAGAGGGTGAAACGTAGCTGCGATCCACAGAGCAATCCGTCGTTTTGCTCGATTACACTGTCCTCTTCTGAGCTGAATCCGTTGTTCGATCAACGATAACGTCATTTTCGCGAACGGCTTCGTATCCGTAGGCAGATCATGTCCTCGGCCTAGAAATCATCGATCCTCGTCATCTCTGTTCCGCATATCGCAATAACTCAGAGCAAAACGTGCTCCGTGGAAGTATTGCAGCCATATTAGTCATAATTACACTCCTGCATTTATCACAAAAATCAGTAGGTGCAATTTCAAACAGTGAAAAGATTAAAAGACTATAACAGTATTATTATTATTTTCACTACATTAAAATTATTAGTGAAAAACATACATTGACATTTACCTCCTACTGTGTCTTACAATTGCCGATGAACGTTTCATTTTGCATAAATATCCAGAATCTAGTCAGTCATTACGGATTTTTAATTCCTATTTAAAAAAAATTTAATTTCTCATACAGTACCCGAAATTCCCATCATGCCGTACCTTGATGTTTATTTCCGAAATATTTAATTAAGGAATCACAGCATCCCTACAGGCTTCAAATTTGAGTAGCTCGATCTAAGGCGAGCCATAAGCCACATTAGTTACTGTACAAACTAATAAACATTTAATCTAGCGTTGTAATTCAGTAATTGGTTTATTATACGAACTTTTAGATTTTCCTGTTTGGATCGAACAATAGAGGTTCTACTGTACTGATCATCCATCGGGAGATGGCAGTGTGGAACTTGTAGGGACACGTAGTATCCCTACTCCGTGGTAGCGCTACACGTCTTCCGCGATTGGCCGTATCGTTTGACGTGGTGACGCTGAGCCCCTACGTCGACCGGCCATACCGCAAGAGGGGATCCTCAGTTTGGTGCAGTGTCGTCAGATGAGAGCCAAACAGCTCTCACACATTCTCCTCCTTTTCCCCTTCCACTATCCCATTCCAGCACCATGCGCACACTCCAACGTCCCCCACTAAGACCGTAGACCACGGTGCCCGTGCCGTAGACTGGACTGGTCATCAGAGAGGGGGTTCTTAATTCCCCTCGATTTTCTCAGTCTGCAATCCACACGGATCGCATTTCCTCTCCTCCTTTCCCCCTTCTCCTATCCCATTCCTATCCCATTCCTATCTCATCATGCGCACACTCCAACGTGCCGTAGACTGGTCTGGTCATCAGAGAAAGGGTACTTGTATTCCCCTCGATTTTCTCGACCCGGCGACACTGGTCTAGAGTAGAGTAGCTCGCAGATCCCGCTGCAATGTCGAAATCACTGCCATCTTCTGATTAACGATCAGTACATACCTTTGAACGGTTGGAAGATAAAAGAAATTTTTTTATATATATAAAATTATGAATCTTTAAAAAATCAGTATGTACGTTTCACTATAAAATATCTGAGGTTCCTCCCCACCAAACTCCTGTGGAGTGTAGGAGGGGTAGTGGGGGAACCGGTTCACTAGTAGTGGAAGTCGTAAAGCGACCAATCTAAAAATTGGATATTATGTTCATTTAAATACTGACCTGGTTCTAAATCAAACAATTTGTTGTAAAATCTAAAACCCGGCAAATTCAAATGAAACCGGTCGTATATTTCATGAAAATGTTCATTTGTTCGAATTACCAAATAATTTGTCAGAAAACAAACGACCCGGGTTACTGATTTATACATCCTTTGTTAAACGATATATGTAGTACGCACACATAACCAATATTTCATGCAAATTGAACGAGGACGATACCTTTATTGTCGTGTGTTTAATATTATATACAAATGAGAAATCAATAACTTATTAACAATAGATACGCTAATAATACGCGTCCTTTTAAATGTCGCCGTGAACATTTGCAAATTGAAACAAAGAATTTTTGTCAGTTCGTAATTACATACGTCGAGTTTTTTTTAATAAAGCGAGGATTTTCCTCGATTCCGGCAGAAACGTGGGAATGGCGCGGCATGTTCGGTTCCATTCAACGATTCGATCTCGATGTCAGATAAAACACCAGATTTTGTATCTCCGCACAGTTCGTTTCCCGGATTTTTTTTCTTCGTTCCGTATCAATATATACCACGAAATCCATCCAATGCCTAACACGCTCTCACTGATTGCTGAAATAACGTTGCTAAATCGACGATTTATTATTGCCCCGTGTAGCAATAACGTGGCCAATACCAAGCTGCCACTGATGTCGAGATGCGCCCGGTATGACAACGTTGCGGTAATATGAATAGCTGGCCCAGATACGAATGTGTTGATGAGTACTATAAAATATTCTGCCGGACAAAAAAAGTTTAAATAATAACGTATACGATAGCTACGCCAATTTTGTCAAACTGGAATTTTATTTTAATGAAGCAATGGATTTTTTAGAAATGCATATCTACATCTTATAAAATAATGAGAAACGTATACGACAACTACCTCAATTTTTACAAACTGAAATTTGATTTTAATGAAGCAATGGATTTTTTAGAAATGCATATCTATATCTTATAAAATAATTGGGAACGTATACGACAGCTACCTCAATTTTTACACACTGAAATTTTATTTTTAAGAAGCAATGAATTTTTTAGAAATGCATATCTACATCTTATAAAATAATTGGGAACGTATACGACAGCTACCTCAATTTTTGCAAACTGAAATTTGATTTTAATGAAGCAATGAATTTTTTAGAAATGCATATCTACATCTTATAAAATAATTGGGAACGTATACGACAGCTACCTCAATTTTTGCAAACTGAAATTTGATTTTTAAGAAGCAATGGATTTTTTAGAAATATCTACATCTTATATAATAATGGGAAATTGATAGGTTATTTAAATCAATGAAACAAGTAAAGGAATAGGGTAGGCAAAAGTAAGTTCAATTCCATATTTTTGTGATTGCAATTTCTATATTAAAACACTTTGCTGGTTTTATAACTTTACAGGACAATAATTGGAACTTCTTTGTCTGTAATGATTTCACAGACGAGGGAATAAAGTGTACAGGGTGTCCAAAAATGTTATACTTCAATAAAAAGATCCTGATATGAACTTTTTCCTTGTTAAGGAGCTATTAACGAAAAAAACATGGACAATCAGAGCGCGCCTTTTTGTGGACGGAGCCCGGCTTCGGCGACGGGTCCCCCCGAATGATATCCCCTTATACTTTTATAAATATGACTGTGTACTATATCGGATAAGAGAGTCATGTTTCCCAATGTAGAATAAAAAGTTATTATCACGCTCGGTCCGTTAATGTTCCAATCTTATTTTTAAGTTAACTTTTTCTATTTCTTATAGCTAACTGTTTGGACGCATTGAGTGCAAATCTTGAAATAACATGTTTTTAGATTTCGATGTGTTAATCAATTTATAGTACAATCGTGAAATGAATGTAGAAAAAAGAACATTAGCACAATTCATAATAAGAACTTAATCATCAGTTAATTGAAACTGTGTCCCAATATAATCATCAAACTTTATCTTCGGAAATTGTTTCGTTTAAATGTTTCATTTATTTTATACTTTACGTCAGACCTATCCAACTCTTTGCCGGGATCATTTCTGACCCACGTCGATATTTGATTAATATTGACACGGTCACACGCGCTTATTCTCACCGATAACTGGTGTCATCAGATTAAGACTTGTCTCCCACTATACCTTCCCCTTCTACGACGCCATTCCCCCCTTCCCCGACGGTCCGTTGGGTATTCCCCCGTCACGTGACGCATTATATTCTTGCGTGTGTCACAGTATCTCGTGTCTAAACCGGGAAGAGAGAGGGTAACTGTATTCCCCTCAATTTCCCCGATCTGGCTTAATTAGTAGTTTAAATATGTAGTATTTAGAATGAATTTCTCTAAAATTAAATTAGCTTCGATCAATCGGTAATCTACAATTTTTATAAAAGTATAAATCTATTTGCTGTAATACCTCGAATTTTGTAATAAATCATTTAATTTAGAAATATGTCTCGAGACAATCGATTTAATATTCACAGAGAAATATTGAATAAACAATGTACTTACCAAGATATGTAATATAGAATTTAATTTTCTAGAATAAATAAATTCAAAAATTATTTTTACCATTTGAATCGAGGGAAAAATTGTTTATCGAAATTGGCAGCTATCGCTGAAGCCAAGCAACAATCTAAGAGTCTCTCCTCGTAAAAAGAAGACCGAGCATGGTTGTCAAAGTAAAGGGCAAACTGTGAAAAGTTCATTGTTGAGTTGTTACGAAAGGGCGCGAATAAATAATCTACATAAATATTTTCTAAAATGGCGAAACGTCGAATAACTCGTACGCTGTGTATATGCAAGCCCTCCGGGTGATTGTTACTATCATCATCATCCTCGATCGCTCTTCCATCAGCTATGACATCAAGGCCGCATCTGCCGTAATTTATCATAACAAGAACGTTAAGTTCGTGACGCTGCTGGAGGAAAGAGAAATATGAAAAAGGGACACGAGGATGACAATGAAAAGACAAAGGAGATGGGGTCTTCAAAGAGCATCAAGTAAAAAATGTCGATAGCATGATCACGACCGAATATACTGGCCGAACAGGTGAATACTATTAAGAGATCGATCAATTAATTATGTTTGATTATGATCGAGTATAATTGTAATGACATTAATGGCTAAATTGGATTTCGTTCTAATGCAATAGTACATTTATTCAGCTGCAATTACCGATTAAATTCTCACGTAAGATTCAAATCGACTGCACTCTTGAATTATTATTAGCTGGGCGATTCTCTGAAGAAGCTAATCAATTTAAACTTCATGTCTATGTGAGAATATTGCATTCTATAAAGTAGAACATTTTTCAATATTTTCAGCTGTATTCATTGTTCAAAATTATTAGATAGCACAGATATTAATAATTTTTCAAAATTATTACATATTATATAATAAAGAAGCAAAAATCAATTTAAATTCCATTTCTTGCCATTTTTCAAAATTATTAGATATTAGATATTACTATTGTTAGATATTACCACAATTTCATGATTAATAAATTGTAAAAATCGTGAACAGAAATACAAAAAGATTTCAATAATTTAAAATTGTTTTTAATCATTAGTTAAATACATTAAGAATTATTATTAGCTGTATAACTTCTATTAGTAACCTGCACCACTGAGGTTAACACAAAGTTATTCGTTAATAAATTGTAGCACCTCCCCACCGGCTCAAACAATTAATCAATAATAAAATTAAGAAGGGAAGTAGAATTTCACGAGTAAAAGTGTTAAATATTTTGTGATTTCTCGATCACTGCATGAGAATTTTATAAAAATCGAATAAAGTTCACGAAACAGTGAATTATAATAAATTATAATTTATAATAAAGTGATTATCATCTCTACGTCACTATAAACTGCGGATCTTTATACATTCTTCTAAAAATTTCCAGAAAATGCTGGAATATAAAATTCTACAGAATTCAATTCGATTTTTATATATTTCAGAACTATACAAAGACTACTACCACTGAAAATAAAATTTCACTTGACTTCACTTTCTGAAAATTTGCCTACAAAAATTGAAAATTGCATAAACATCCGCAGGAAATGGAGTTGTCCCAAATTCTCTTACTAACTGATTATCAACCAATATTGTATTGATTGAATAATTGATAACAGTTCGAATAGTAAATTAATAATAAACTATAATTTTTATAATTTTCTGAAATGAAATCAAGGAAGACAATAATTCATAGGAAATGGAGTTGTTCTAATTTCTCTTATATTGATTGAAAAATTGATAACAATTCGAATGGTGAATTGATAACAAACTAGAATTATCGGCTATTAACCAGAAACACTATGAAATCGAATTTTTTTATCAAAATTATTTATCGAAATATGGATAGATACAGAAAACAAGTCATCTGCACATTTAACTGATTTCGTCTTTTCAGTTATCAACCAATATTATATTGATTGAAAAATTGAGAACAATTCGAATTGTAAATTGATGATTAACCACAATTTCTGATTATTAACTAAAAATACTATGAAATCGAATTTGTTTATCAAAAGTACCTTTATCGAAATATGGACAGAAAACAATGTAGAATTATCAAGACTTCATTAGATTAAATTTTACTCAACACTGATCTCCCGATCGACGCCCCCTCTCCTCGATTCCTCCCCTCCCGACATTCACCCCACGTTCACCAAGAGTCCTACCTGGTAGCATCCTCTTGTACTCCCGTGAAGACTTTCTCCGAAAGACGGCCAACTATATAAGCCAGATCTCCGATGTTTGAACCATGTTAGACGAAATCTTACGGATGCGTCGAGTAGGCTACGTAGCCTCCGCGACTAGATCTGAAATCTCTAGTTTTTTTTTCGTCACTTGTTCAATATCCATCATAGACACGTGAACGCATCGAAGAAAAAGTCCTCCCGTGATTAAAGGACAGTTCGTGTATGTGAATTGTCGTCCAACTCTATTTTTGATACTCCACGATCGTCAGCCATGAGGCCCGCGGGAAGCTGGGCCTCTTTGGCAGCGACCGTACTTGCTACGGCCCTGCTCCTGCAGAACATCCACGCTGAGGGTAAGAAATCCATAAAAATTCCAATTCTCCTCCCCGTCAAACATTCACGTAGTCGATACCGCGCGTACGTTCAATTCTCTTGTAGACAAGATCTGTTAGCGTGTAATAATTTTTTGTACGAATCTTTGCCTGGGAAGAAAGTAATTTCACTTTCTCCATTTTTCACCTTCCGTAGTGTAACCTTAATTGTGGTATAATTTAATTAGTAGACTGCGGATCTTGACGCAAAATAAAAATGTTATAGCTGAATTTCAACAAAATTGGAGTGACATAGAATTTTTTTACTTTTTTTAATATAGTCATATTTTTAAATTCTTCTAATGTTTTTACTTTTTTTAAATTACGCTTACTCGTTCTTAATTGGACACTCTGAACCGCGTGAAATTAATAATTAAAAAATTTTAGTAATATAAATAATGAATAATTTATAAATGCACACTGCGGACAATTTTTTAAACATTTCAAGAAAGCAGGAATTGAAAGTGAAGTTAAAGAAAATGTTATATAATATAAAATTATAAAATTTATCCTTTTACTTCCGAATAAAATAATTGTGTAAATCGCTTTATATTTGTGTAATTCACTTTTGTGCATTCTACTTCTCGGAAGATTAAGCTCATACATTCGAGAGAAAAATTAATTTGGATTGTTTACGTAATGTTTACTCTTTCTTTAAGATCTTTAAGCAAAATACATAGTGAACATATCCTAGTGTGCTGTCCCTCGTGTCCTACGTTAGAAACATTAGTATATGCTCGTCAAACAAACGCTAAACAATATAAATTCTGATAACAGAAACATCTTAATATAATACAATACTATAATTCATATTAAATATATAAAAAACTTCGACATAAACTCGGCGGCAAGATCAAAATGGAAAGTTGAAATCTTCGTAAAATAGTAGAAAGTTTGGAGAGACAATTCGGGATAATACGCGACTACAATAAGAAATTATCTCCGCTGCTACCAATAAGTATTCATTCAATAGAACGTGACTAGTAGACAGCGGATTTCATTTATTTATTACAAAAATGAGTAGTTGCAATTTAACACAGTAGAAAGATTAGGAGAATTTAGAAATACTGTTACATTGTTTTCAACCTATTAAACATATTAAGAAAGAAAATAAATTTCTATTTCACTCCAGATTGTTGCAATTCAGGTACAACATGTTTATTTGGCATAAAAATCCGCTGTCATTGAAGTCTTGAACTCTTCACAAATTCTTTAATCTTCTCCAATTTTATGTAACGATTACATATAAAGAAGGTAGTGAAATTTTTTTCTTCTATGTAAATATAATTTACAGTTTATCAATAGCGAAACTAACTCTACCGTTTCTTTTTCAGTACAGTAAAAGTGATGTAACTTATTCATTTTTCTTTTATGTCGATAATATAGTCTTTCACAAACATTTTAGCAGCGTGTAAATTAATGTTGCTTATCGGATGGAATTTTCAATGCCTACAGAACCTCGAAAAACCTAGAATACCGTAGAAAGTTAAGATAAGTAATTCGGGGTAATACGTGATCCTGATGTCTCGCGATAATGCGATGGTTAGCGATACGTGATGGAACTATTGCTCGGCACTCTCACGGATTAAACCAGGCAAAGGATAAACATTTCACGCGATCCCCACGCGATAAGTTTCTCTTTGGCGACGGACATCCGGCGGTGAATAAAAATTAGACGCGAAATTGAAAAATCAGGACACGACTCGGATATACAGTGAATCGCAGTAGTATTCGGACACTTTCAAAGGGACGATCACCTTTTTAACATCGGATTTTTTCGCGAAGTTAGAAAAATTAGTTTGCTACGAGACGTGGAAAAAAATCTCTGAGAAAATAGTAAAATTGTTGTTTACAACCGTATCATGTGGGCCTGTATTGAAAATTTAAAAAATACATTTTGCAGATCTATGTTAATTATATTCTGAGAATTTCATCAACATTTTTTGTTAATTTTATAGAGCTGACAACAATACAGCAGTATTTTATAAAATAAGTTTACTACGAGACGTGGAAAAAAATTTTCAAAGAAAATAGTAAAATTGTTGTTTAAAACGTATTATGTGGGCCTGTACTGAGAATTAAAAAAATACATTTTGCAGATCTATGTTAATTGTATTCTGAGAATTTCATCCAAATTTTTTCTGAATAATTTATAGAGCTAAAAAAATAATACAGCAGTATTTTAAAATGCTTCAAATGTTTTCATTGTTTTCTCAACAAATTCGCTGTCTAGTTATACAGGGTGTCCCAAAAACGTTGCACTACCTTGAAAGGGGTGATTCCTGACGTTATTTCAAGTAACTTTTCCCTTTGAGAAAAATTTTCTACACAGCTTAGTTAAGGAGTTATTAACTAAAAACCACGGGCCAATCAGAGTGCGGCTACTGGCGGCTCGCGATGAGCCGGGCACTGGCATTGGCGCGCTCTGACTGGTCCATGTTTTTCGTTAATAGTTCCTGAACGAAGCCGCGGATAACATTTTTGCAAAAAGAAATGTTACTTGAAATCACCTCAGGAATTGCCCCTTTCAATAAAGTACAACATATTTGGGACTCAAAATGAGTGAATAAAATTATATTAAACCGAAAATTTGACATTTCTTTTACAGTGATTCTGCTCTGGTTTATTTTAATGGGATACACTCTAAACAGATAGTCAATATTGAAAAGCATGCTCGATAGAATAAGTAAACTCGATATCTTTTGAAGACCATTCATCATGCGCTTATTTGATGGAGTAGAGAACACCAAGCGTGGAAATAATTTGAAAGGGATTTTCATTTTTATTTCTTGTATTAAAAAGCGAAGCAGGTCGATAAATCCAATATAAAATGAATTATGAAATATATTCGAACGTCGATGAAAGGGCTTTGATATTCTTTAGAAGCACATCATATTCAATTCAGTAGTAATGGAATTATAAACCCTCCGATTCCTGCAAATTCTACGCCTATACCAGAGTCATATCTGATTCACATCGATATTTGACTAATCAGTTTAATTTTGTTATAAGACAGCGGATTTTATGCTTTCATGACATGTAAATAACATGTAACATAAATGACATTTAAATGATATGTAAAAATATTTAAAAAATTGAAAAATCACATTTTTTTCAATTTATTAAATATATTACGAAAGAAACTAAATTTCTATTTCAGTTTGCTAGGTTACGGATTTTTAGAGAAAACAAAAACTGTCCAAGTTAATTGTGAGATACGAGAGCTACATACACGTTCATTTTTTTAAAATAATTTTAGTCAGAATAATACGACAATATTTTTAATATTCTCTAAATGTTTTGTGTTTGATCTACTAATTGTTATCACGAATGCGTAAAATGGTAATTAATTATGCCAAGACGAAATTATTTTAAACCTCAATTTTGTCTAAATTTTTAAGTGACATGATAAAGAATACATAAAATTTAAAGTAGAGTAACACAATTAGATTCAAGAAAAGAACGAAATTTCTATTTACTTTCTGTGTCCTCAGACAAAAGATTTTGCATATCTACAGCCTATCATAACAATTGTCTAACTAGTTTCTAAGCACTCCGCATTCGTCAGAATAGTCCAAGAAGCTTCATAAAATATTATGACAATATCTTCGACAGTAGCTCCTGCAACTAATGATGAAGTAATTTAGAGAACAGAAATGTTCGCCATAGTGCTTTCAAGGAACAATAGCTAAACAATTGTCTCCTAACTCGAAGCGAAAAGATTGTTCCCTGTGATATGAACTAACAAGGAGGGGACATAATCTTGACGATCGGTTTTTTAACGGAACTAGGCTTAAATTGTAGAGACCGACGAGTATAAACAATGTGTAATTAGCTGTGCCTAGCCAGCCATTTTTATGAAGAATTACTTCAAACGTTGAGATTTCAACACCGTCCGAGGCGATTATGCTCGCAAGTGAAAACTTGTGACACACGACAGAGGAAAGGCACATCACTTTTCCTTTAAATGATTGATAATCTTGTAAACAAGATTAGCAATGAATACGTCATGTAGAATTAACAACAAGGATTTAACGATTATTTTTCAAATAATTTTGTGTAATATTAATTACTATTTTTCTTTATATTTAGAATAATATTTTATTGATCAGACATTCTACTGACATTTTTCGTTAATAATTTGTTAATAATTGATGAATATCTCTATCTTTCAAATTACATATTAATAGTATAGTATATTTAATAAAGTATAATAATAAATGATTTAGAATTTTTCACAAAAGCTTTAACGTATTATTTACATCTTACTAATTGCAATTTAGCAGAAATCTCAATCTTATCTGACAATGAGTAATACAAAATCGTTAGTTTTTTTTCGATTTAATAGTTTTTTGATTTGATATATTTTTTCGATAAAAATAGAATGTATCATACGTATTCTTTTTTTATTAGAAAAATAGAATGAAAAAGATGTATTCTTTTTTTATTAGAAAAATAGAATGAAAAAGATGTATTCTTTTTTTATTATTATGAAAATAGAATAAATAGGATGTATTCTTTTTTATTATAAAAATAGAATTAATAGGATGTATTCTTCTTTATTATATAAAAATAGAATGAATAGGATGTGTACTCTTTTTTTATTACAAAAATAGAATACATATCATATGTATTCCTTTTTTTATTATAAAAATAGAATACATATCATATGTATTCCTTTTTTTATTATAAAACTAGAATACATATCATATGTATTCCTTTTTTTATTATAAAACTAGAATACATATATGTATTCTTTTTATTTACTAGAAAAATAGAACACATATCATACGCATTCTTTTTTTTTAATTATAAAAATAGAACACATATCATACGCATTCTTTTTTTTTAATTATAAAAATAGAATACATATCATATGCGTATGTTTAAAGATCTGCCAACGTTTATTGCACATGTTCACTTTGTCAGAGGTTCGAATAAACAATTCATAAATGCTCGTCTGTTGGAGGAAAATGTAGGTCAACGAAATAAGAATTATAAAGTAATTATAAAGATCACGTGCTATGAAAGAATTAGAAGCCATTCCTCAATGCGCAATGAACAACATATTAAGATGAAAAAGAAAGTGAACACGTCATACATCCATAAGGATAGTACTGTAAAACGTCATCGCAGAAGTATTCTAATCATGACAATATTTTAGATATAATGACTACGGTGACGAAACATTCTGTGCAATTGCTATTTTCATACCCTGAACATTCTCTTAAGACTCAAGCATATAATCATATCGCAATTGTGTTTCTCGATGGAAATTGGTTACGATCTACTTACGATTTCGTGCTAATATAATCTGTTTTAAATCGCAGAGTTCAGTATACACGTATACAATGAACTTTCTTATTCAATTAATTAATCAGCGAAATTTCACGTTACGTAAGGCAACAACGGTATGTTTTTTCGTTAATTATTCGTTATGCAAACTTTATCAATTAGAGAATAATATTTCATCACTATCAAAGAAATTTAACATCAACGATTCAAATGTTATTGAAAATTTACGAAATTCGTCAAATGTTTTGTTGTTACGACACGGAAAATATTTTAAACATTTTATTTCGAAAGAATTTTCTGTAATAATTATGTAACGTTTAACAAGCACAATTTTTCTGATTAATCTGTCAATATAAATTAGAAATCTCTTGACTGTATTACAGTAGAAATTTTTTGGTCGATCAGGTTCTTCGTCATTGTCATTATCATTTTAAATTATAAAAAATAATTATAATAAGTAAATTATAATAAAATGTGGATATTCTCAATTAGAACGACATCTCTGGGAAAATACGAAGACGGAGAATAATCAAAAGCGTATTTAATTGGAGACAACATTCTGGCTCCCGTGATTTCGAAGGTACCTCGACAAGAAGGTGCAGCAGCACTAAGAGAACACAGTGTGAAGTTATAAACTACCTCTCGCATGAATAATTACGATGCTTAATCACGCGGGAAATCTCTCAGTCTTACAAAATGACTGCGCGTATGAAGATGTAACGATCAAACAGCTGGAATGCGCTTCGTGTTATACATTAATGTATTTTAAACTACCATGTACAGTGGATGCAAAAAGTATTTACACAAGGTGTATAAAAAGTAATGGTGAATCTACGCCTCCGGATCGGCAGAAATTTGTAAAAGAAACTCGCCGCAAAATTGTTGTTAAAGTTTCTATTTACATCAACATTTTCCACTCACCCAGAAAAGAAAAAGTTTGAAAAAAGTCACACGTCCCAAACAAATAATTAATGAGATATAAGCTGTTGAAGTTTTTGCAAAATTTGATTGAGTGGAGTTATATGTATAGACAAAAGCCTATTAAATACTAAAGTCTATCTGACCGTGTCGATGAGACAGAACATAATCGCGTGCCACGAAACAAACGAAATTTAAAAGGACATTCGAAGATGTTACTCCGACCACGATCAAAATAGTACTGCGATTGTCAACTTGTTTTTTTTGTGAATGGTTAAGGGTGGATTCAGGTGCGGAAATGTAGCTTTTGTTAATTGGACGCGGTTGTGCCAGAAGGACTTTATACTGAGTGAGAAACTGTCAAAGAAATTCCTTTTATGTATTATTGTCTTCGGTTGTCAATGGCGTTTCTTATAACTGTATGCCCGCTCGTTGCTTCGGTGGGTCCATCTGTCGGGGTTGAAATTGTCGGAGCGCGTTCGTTGTAAAACAATAGAACAGTTCGAAGCCGATCCTCGTACGTTTTTTGTCAGCTATAATGTCCTTTTCAGGTAAATGTAAGATTTTCTTTCATTTTATTTTACAACTTCAAATGTATGATTTGAATGGGCTGGGAGACGAAGATGACTTTTTTGGTACGGACCTAGCGACGAATGTCCCTCTAACCCTTTACACTCCGAATTATTTTTGAATTTTATTGCTAACAACTCCCTACTATTTCAAAGAACAGTTTCTTGACTGCTACATACTTTAAACAATTTTGTTAAGTAATTATGTTAAATATAGCTCTCGTACTTTGTTGTAATTTATATTTGAGGTACGTATATTCGTTTTTAACTAAAAAATAAGACAATTAAATAGATGAAAGAATAACCACATACATGTAAAAACCCGTTTTATTTGCATTTTTCTTTCTCCGATGTCGAGTGACACTCGACAAAGGAGTGCAAAGGGTTAAATTTCGTTTGTCTCGAGGCACGCACGCGATTATATGTATTGTGTCTCATCGACACGCTCAGATGAACTGTAGTAGTAGGCTTTTGTCTATACGTATAACTCCACTCAATACATTTTTTCAAAAAATTCAACAATTTATACCTTAACAAGCATTTGTTTACGACATCCGGTTCCTTTCAAACTTTTTCTCTTCTCGTTGTGTAAAAGGTGTTGATGTAAATATTGGGTTGGAACGAAAGGTCGCGTTTGTAAATTAAAATTGAAAGCTAAAATTCAGATATTTATTCATAGATTTATTCAATAACATATTTTCCATTCTGGTCTATTACTTTTTGCCATTTTCGAGGTAACTTCTCGTGTTATCGAATAAACACATGAATAAATACCTTAATTTTACCATTGATTCTTAATTTGAAAACACTGCGAA
The DNA here is from genome assembly GCF_051020765.1 of Lasioglossum baleicum. Taxonomy (NCBI): domain Eukaryota; kingdom Metazoa; phylum Arthropoda; class Insecta; order Hymenoptera; family Halictidae; genus Lasioglossum; species Lasioglossum baleicum. Next base: position 14,198,115 of record NC_134940.1, read on the forward strand.
CTTTCCTTCCAACCCAACACAAACAACAATTTTCTTTGACATAAACAATTTTACGGCAAGTAGATTCATCCCAAGGGCGAATGACCATTACTTTTTACACATCCTGTACATTAATAGTATTTGTACGTAAATGTATGTTCAGATGTAGCAGAAAATTACTTTTCCCCATTACTTTTCAGGAAATTGTTGCAGAAATTACACTATTTTAGAAGGACGTTCAATTGCATTTTATAACTGAAGCATCTGATAAAAAAACAATTTATTTTCCAGCGCCGATTTCGGGCAGCTACTTACCCCCATCAACCAGCTACGGGACGCCAAACTTAGGCGGAGGAAGCTTCGGTGGCAGTCCATCTTCCAGCTACGGTGCTCCATCCGGTGGTGGCGGTCGCCCATCATCGAACTACGGTGCTCCTAGCGGCGGTGGTGGTGGTGGTTACAATGGTGGCGGCGGTGGCGGCGGTTACAACGGTGGTGGCGGTGGTGGAGGACTGTCATCCACTTATGGTGCTCCAGGATTCGGTGGAGGTAACGGAGGAGGTGGAGGAGGACCATCGTCCACTTACGGTGCACCTGGATTCGGTGGTGGCGGTGGAGGAGGTCCATCATCCACTTACGGTGCTCCGAACGGCGGCGGCGGCGGCGGAAGACCATCGTCGAACTATGGTGCTCCTTCGGGAGGCGGAGGAGGAGGTGGAAGACCATCGTCAAGCTACGGTGCACCAGGATTCGGTGGTGGAAACGGCGGCGGAAGACCATCCTCGAACTATGGTGCTCCTTCAGGAGGAGGCGGTGGAGGCGGAAGGCCATCGTCAAGCTACGGTGCTCCAGGATTCGGAGGTGGAAATGGCGGTGGAAGACCGTCGTCAACGTATGGAGCTCCCAGTGGAGGTGGTGTGTCAACTAACTATGGGGCGCCTTCTGGAGGCGGTGGAGGATATTCGAGACCTTCGTCGACTTACGGTACACCTAGCACCGGTGGTGGCAGTTTCGGAGGGTAAAAGTCACGATATTATTTACTTTTGTTGTTCTGAAATTATGATCGAACTCCACGTGTCTAGAACAATACTTCATCTATGAATTCACGACTTCTTTATCGTTCATGCTATCACTGAAAAATTCAGTTAGAGAAATTGTAGAGTTATAATTATGATAGATAATGAGACCCAGTACGAAATGCTATTACTATTAGGTTGTAGCATAAGAAGTGTGTCCAGACTTGTATCCCCACTCTATTTTCCCCTTCTACCACCCTATTCCCCTACGTTTCCGCCACGGCCGGTCACGTGACGCTTGGCACGTCTCTATCGTGCATGCGTCACAATGTCACGTGACTAATTCGGTACTGGCACAGAGGGGGTAACTGCTCCCCCTCAATTCGAGTCACTTCCCCCTATCCGGCAACTCTCATCACGGGTCTGACTCATCATTCTACGGGAAGTGGTTGAAACTATGATTCTTCCACTTAAAATTCATGAAACTATTGTCAGAATTGCTGCAATGACTTTCAAACATATTTAAGTTGTTTATCAGACTCACGGCTTACTTACTGATTAAAAGATTTTCTTAGTTTTAATTCGAACTTGAAGACACATGGAGTTCTATGTATAGTACTTAACTTGGACCGCACACAATAGATAGATCGAAACGTCTGTGCAATGTGAATCAAGAAACTGATCCACCTTTAGTTGTTTGCCACTCTTAGTCGAGCATTCCATAACTCGAGTGGCAAGAATCTTTCGGGCACTTAACACAATCTTCAATACTACAAATCAAAAGGAACACAGAGAAAATACGTGTACACAGGGTGCTCGGTGACGCGTGGCCGTCAGACACCAATTGTTTTGCTCTTCAATGAATTCGACAAATCAATAAATCTCATTAGAAACTGATCTAGTGCAATTTCATTCAATGTTGGCCGTAAGCAATGTATACTGTAATGTGTAGATTATTCTGTTATTCATATTACCAGTAGCATTTACCCTTTGTCGCTTTATAATTTTCTATTACTGATACAATACTTTGTTTAAAACCTGGTAGCTTATACGGTACAATATTTTTATGCTACTTCATGTTTTCTATCGTCAATTTCCTGTACAATAATGTCTCGATACATGTGAAAACCTCAGGACCAAAGTATCATTTATGTTGTGTACAGACCCTGAAAGCAAAGACTTTCCAAGACCTCTCGTCTTGTTCCCCGACGTAAAATTCCTTGTCCACCACGATCTCCTAGCACCTCTAAACTTTTATTTATGGAGACGTGTTAAGGGGGTAGACTCGTTTCCAGGATACGCCTTCTCAGTTCGCGATAATACAAAGATGGGCTTTTTCAGTAGTCAAAAGCGCTAGGTAAAAGATCGATCTAGGGCGCTATCACCCTCAAAAGTCCTATTCTTACGTTTACGAGGCGTAATTTGCATTATTCGGAAGCAAGTACTGTGCGGAGCATGAGAGAAAACTAGCTGGAAGGGAACGGGGAAAGAAGCCTGACCATTCAGATTGCCTTTGCGTTCCTCTTGCCCCGTTCCCCTCCCGCTACTTTTCTTTCGTGCTCTGGACAGTAGCTGTCGCAGCTTCATGAAAGTAGCTGCATGCTTCCGAATTTTCGGGATTCCCGACAATGTACGGGATATAGAATAATATTTGGGATTCCCCCGAAAGTATCATTATTCGCAATTACTTTCTACAATATTACTAACATAAACATTCCCGACTAATTCTTATTAGTCTACTACTAATACTATTTCTTACATAATCTTCGAGAACACAATGGCTTTCTGATTCTTGTAAATATTGGAACTGTGGAGAAACTTCAAAATGTCGGGATTCCGTCCCGATCCCGCGAGAAAATCCCGTCCCGACCGGGATCTCGCACACCCCTAATTATCGAGAAATGAGAACGCGCATTCCGCACACTAGCAATCCTGGATAAACGAGTCTACCCCCTTAATGAGAATATCGAGACATTACTGTGATCGCATGCGTCACCGAAAAGAGCCATGAGACAAACGAACCATGTGTACACGGAACTCGCACAATCCTTGCCGTCTGAGCTGAGCGTCTGGTTAAACGGCAAGAATCTTTCGAGCACTTAACACAATCTTCAAAAGCTACTGAAAAACTGAGAACAGAGGCGTTTAAAAAACAATGTAAAATAGTTGAGGTAGTGTTCGTTCCCCAGATGATGGCTAAATGAAGAATACGGTCCCGGTCAGACTCTCCTAGCATCCTCGAGTACTGGCGCTATTGGCTGAAGACGATGACGGAGAACGGCAGCGGATCTCCGTCACCGTTTTTGGCCAATAGCAACAACACGTGCGATGGTAGGAGATTCGGGATAGAACGGGAACATAAACACTTAACTATCATCTGGCAGACGGACAGTACATTGAGGTGATGTAACTTGGTATGTACGATATGAGAGTCTGAAATTGACGTTGGTGGTTGCGTTGACAGGTCCGGTGGGTATTCTGGAGGCGGCGGCGGCAACGGTGGTTACTCCGGTGGCGGCGGCGGCGGTAACGGCGGTTATTCCGGGGGCGGTGGCGGCTACTCTGGAGGTGGAAACGGCGGATATTCCGGCGGCGGCGGAGGTTACTCGGGTGGCGGTAGCAGTGGAGGTTACTCGGGTGGAGGTAATGGAGGCTACTCTGGAGGCGGCGGAGGTGGCTATTCTGGAGGAGGCAATGGAGGCGGCGGAGGTGGCTACTCTGGAGGAGGCGGCGGTGGCTACTCTGGAGGCGGCGGAGGTGGTTACTCCGGTGGTGGAGGTAGTGGAGGTGGTCAGGGCTACGCCAGTAATGGAGGCTACCAATACTAAATACATTAAATCTCGCGCGGTCACCTTCGACTATCCTTCACCCCGGAACAAGAACTTCGATGACTACTCGAGATCGCGCAATTACACCGTCGGAAACGCCAACGGCTACAGGTTAACGAAACCCCAGAGAGGAAGGGTGAACGAAGGATCGAAGGTCGTTCTCGCGGAATTGGGATCATTCAAGCATCGATTCGAATTCAAAGTTTAACATCGCCGGACGAGAGTTAATCAGACGCGTTCCCGTGAACAGGCGACAGAAGAAAAAAAAAAGAAAGAGGTTAGCACTAGCACGAGAGATCTTTTCGCGACTTGGTCTCAGGAATGCGTCTACTGAGTTCTATTCATCAAGGGGAACAAATTTCACGCAAGACGGCTGCTGAAAGGAGATTACGACGACGAGAAGAGAAAGAAAGATACAAAGGATAAAGAGTTCATTCCTCATTCAGAGCCTGTAATTTATTTATTTTGTAAAAATGCTTTTTGTACTAATAAAACTGCTACGCTGGAAAAAATGAAACCTACCTTGAGGTACAATTCATTTCAACCTAACTTCGTCCGGATGTTGCACGAACGGTTGTCCTCGATTAACTCTTCGGGGACGACGATAGATGGTCGACATTATATCATACTACAGATGGTACAATGATCTCCTGATCATTTCGCGACTTTTTGATATTTTCCCTAGCTATCCTCAGACTCTAATAACAGTGTTTCACAACCTGTGTGCCGCGAGAGATTGTCAAATGTGCCGCAATGGTTTTTGACAAATAATTAAAATTGCATGGGTTTTGTATTCAATTATAAAATTTAATTGCTATTAACATTCTTGTGCCTTTTGCATCTTCATGGTTCTGCGAATTTGGATTTTCCAAATACAGTCCAAAAAGCGAGAAAGACTTTCAAAAGTTGACGATGAAATGCGAACTTTTCTGGCGACTTTGGGGAACCTAGTTTTGATTTAATTTGTCCAAGAAAACAGGCTCAGCCCACTCATTGAATAAATTTTGTAAATAAATAATTTGTTCCGTTTTTTTTTTCTGTCATACAACTTTTACATTTTGCATATTCAGGCGTGCCGCAAATAATTCCAAATATTATATTTTTAGTATGCTGTCAAACAAAAAAGGTTGGAAACACTGCTCTATAATAATTTGACCTCTTGTAGTCGATTTTAAAATATTTCTCAGAGTCAGTGCGGTTTACTTATGTCGAGTTGGGTCCAACGGGTTGAGAGAAATCATTATAACGAATGAGAAACAAAACTATTAGAAGTATCGGAAACTATTAGAAGAATTTAAGAATGTTGTTTCATTATTCTCGACTTATTCAAATTATTATTGGACGAAGATATACATCTACATCTTGTTGAACAAGACGAAGACTATGTTCACGTTCATTGCCTCGTCTTGTTGCACAAGGTATAACTTCCATTTCTAACGATCGAATATTTTTTATCGCACATGAAAATCCACCAACTGATAGCAAAACGTTCATCATATACAACCGCGTTCTTTTATTGACAACATAAACATAAACACGGTCGACATTGGAAACAAAATAATCGATAAGACTTCGTGAGCACGATGTAGCGACTCTTTGAACAGTTACGGTATGTTCGAGGCATACGCGAAACTTTGTGATACTAATTTAGAATTGTCGTGTATAAGTAAGACGGTGGTGCCGGGGAGTAAGGTTAGTTGGACAACGTCGGCAACCGGTCGATTTATTGATTCTCCCAACTCGTCCACCGGGAAGGCATGAATAAGTAAGAGCTTTTTCTATTTCTGTTGTAAGCCAACTAAAAAACATATATTGACGAGGACCCTACGTCGATATCCCTCCGGTAGAAAATCATATATTCTATTCGCCGATTCCTCCAAGCGTATCAGCATCGGACAGTTCGACAGAACAATTATTGTCCTTTTCTCGCCGTGCCAGTCTTTCTCAGAAAAATGTTGCAATATTCTTCGAAGTAATAAAATGACAATTATAACTGTTGCACAATATATTCTCGATGGTAGCCGAACAGATACGGGAGCTTAGAAACTGTCTTCGTTAAAACGAACATATAAAAATACTTTTTACTTTGAAAAACAGAGGTTTGAGAAGAAAACAATTTCAAAAAAATATTTCAAATGTATCGACAGAAACGCAAGCTCAATTATTGGAATCGTAATAATGGAATTGTAATACTGTGACCGGACTGGACGCATGTTCGTGTGTCATGCGCAGCACTTTATACGTTAGGTTCGATCACATCGATCGATAATCGAGTCCCTCGTCAGTGTTGCCAACTTAGATTTTTGAAAGTCCGTATAGAAGATCCAAAATCTTCGTAGGATTCCGTAGATTTTCCGCGGATGTTTTATAACTGTAAGTTACAATGCGAAAAACTGCTATTTAGGTTGTCAGATGCATGAAAAGAACGCTGATACAAATTATCGCGAACACCCTGTATACCAATACATTGTATGTAACAAAAATATTGCTGGTCCTTGAATGGGCTGATTCGTGGGGTGATTTGGAACAAATTTTTTGAAATATTCAATTGCTGATCATATCAGAAATGAAAAAGTTATGAACAAAAAGAAGGAAAAGATAAACATCCGTGGATTTTGGTTTGAAATCCATACGTAAAATGAGAAATCCGTAGAATTAGCAACACTGACGCTGCGGACAAACCACGCGTGCCACAGAAACAAAATAAAACAAGACACATTCGAACTCCTAATCATTTCAGCAACCGATAAGAGGGGTCGTCGAAATAACGAACGCCGGTTTGGTTTTTACACGCCGTTTATTTTTAACATTTACAATCAACATCGCGTTCAGTTTCTCAATTATACACGTATAGTTTATGTCGTATGATACAATACAGCGGTAACGCTTTCGTAGTACATATACATGAATATACTCTTAGTTAGGGATTGAAGTCGGTTCCTTCTGTCTTTACACATAATAATACTCTACGAATAGGTAGGCATCCCAGGCTCGCGAGATAGGACGAAGGTTACAACAACATTAGGTTCGAGTTTCAAAGCAGGCGAGTAAGTCGCGTGGAACATTATCGTTCCTGTAACACTGGAATTTCATCGGAGAATCCTCAAACCAGCTCGATTGAACCTTTTTTACGTTCGGCGTTCGGGCAGCCCATCGTTCGTACATATTTTTCGCGCGCCATATTTCGGTTTATTCATTTATTTATTTATTTATTTATTTTTTCGTTTCTCTTATTAACGCGAGAACAAGAGAAATTAGAAGGACACCGACGCACACAGTCCGGCAAATTGTGTCCCTCTAACTTTTCTTCATCGACTTCTCGTCGATTCTCTCTTTTACGAGGGGGGTATATATAGCACGTATATATATGTACATGTTTTTTTAACGTTTTCTTGTTACTTAGCTGGTTGGTTTCTTTACTGTTTTATCTTACAGACTAGAATACCTAGAATATGTTAGAGCACGTTTCATGATATGTATAGGTTCCTCGTTACATCGTTGATTACAATGCAAATTGATATGTATGTCACCCTGGCTGTTTTATGATTAAAATTATGTTGCTACTCTGTTTCGTTTTTTTTTTTTTTCATTTTTCTTTATCTCTTTGGTACGCCTCTATGTAACAGCTTTCGTTTGCTCTAGTTTGTTCACTTCATTTGTTACACGTACATATATGGATTCGTGTGAGTGGTGTACATTAACACATTCAGGATAGCAGGTCGATCTATTGGACACTCAACGCCGTCGATATTTCCTAGAGTTACGATTTAAATGGATTGCTTTTTATTGTTGTATCACCCCATCACGCAGACGCGTAACGTTATTCGACGAAACAAAGGAAAATTCACGATCACCGGTGGGTGATTTCGTCTGCGAGATGCCATTTTTTCTTCGATTTAGATCAGAGTCGCCAGATCAAGACTTCTGTGTCCCCGCTCTACCTTCCCCTTCTACGTAGCTACTCCCCTGTCACTCTTGCGCATGCGTCCGGTACTGGCAGAGTGGGGGCAACTTCTTCCCCTCATCTGGCGACTCTGGATCGGGCTACTAGTGAGTGATGTTTCTTATTTCAACGCTTCCATCGATTATTGCAAGAAGTCCACTAATAAATCATCTTACCTACTCTAATACTACATTCGTCTCGCAACAGAATGGCCATTAGTAAATTTCTTCTTCCTTAATTATAATAGGACGACCACCAGCGGGCCGTATTGTTCATATTCACTAAACATTATAACGATCGCAACACGGTTGCCTCTGGTGGATTATATATCTAGAACTTTCATGTTTTCTTTGTTACGATAGGATGACCCAACGACAAGTCGTATTGTGTATTGAATTTTATTAATCACCATGATCCACCAACGAATCATGTCATCTGTATAGTCGTGTAATGCGATCACAAGATAAATCACACTGTCCTGAATGTGTTAAAGAAACTATATCGATCATCAAACTAAACACACAGTCAACGTTTTACCTGCGTCAGCCTGTCAATGTAAAGGTCTCCTTTTCCGCAATTCTCGCGTGAACACTTGAACCCTACTAGAAATATGGAGAATTCTTTGGAATTTGTTGCGTCAGCATTAACGACTTCCGAAACTGGAAATGATCGCACATCCAGTGCTACTTCTTTCCGTTGCCTTTCCGTTTCCTTACGATCATTATTTCATTTTCTAAATACCAAGAATTCATTTCGCTAAACAAGCATTGCCGTTAATTGCAAGACACGAAAGCTACATAAACATTTATTTCTTTTATTGATAATCACTAGACTGCGGATTTTATGCATTTATGACTAAAATGAGTAGGTGTAATTTAAAATAACAAAAATATTTGAAAAATTTATACTTCAACCTATTAAATATGCTAGGGAAGAAAGTAAATTTCTATTTCACTCCAGTTTGTTGCAATTCAGGTAAGAAATTTTTATTTTGCATAAAGATCCGCAGTCTAATAATCACATTTGAATTCTTTAAATGTCTTCTATTTCATTTAAATGCATAAAATCCACAGTCTGGTCGTGTTAGTGAGAAAAATAATGTTTTTATGGGCACTAAAGAATGCAATGTTTTTGCAGAACTTTTTCTCGAAAATCATCGTACGATCCCGTTTTTTTTTCGCGTGAATGAACCGATAGACATTTCTCTCGATCTAGCAAGATCAAGCAACAAGCTTGAAACCGATTAGATCCAACGAACCCGGAATCCTTAATGCCACTATCTCTTGACTAATTGTTCGTTCGATCCGCAATCTTCCAACAGTGTAATTTCGGTCGCTGACAAAGAAACAGTTTACGGTCGTCTAATTCAGTTTCTCGTCGTAAAAGGGAGATAGTCTGCTATAAAGTGGCCTTGCTGGGAATTGTAATAACAGTAATTGTTGTTCCTGTTCGTTGTCTACAGTCTTCCAGGCTCAATATCCGAGTGAAAGTCCTACTATCCGTCAGTGAGACGAAAATACGTGGAAGATGCATCTGTATGCATCTGTGTGCACCTGGTGCACCTTCTCTGGTCTCTGTCAACCGTCTAGACAAGTCATATCACCTTCGCTACGCGAAGCGTTCGCTGACAAGCGACACGTACACTGTTACATTATTACTCACTAACACGCCACTTCCGGAATGATCAGCCTTCGTTTCATGATCATATTGTATTAATGACTGCGGATCTTTATGCGAAATCAAAATCTCATGAACCAATCAGAAAAAGAAACAGGAACTGTACGAACATTTAGTTCTTCTTTTAATCGTTCCAAAAATTTACAAATCATGTCTGCAAAGTGTCGTAATTAGTACAATTTTTTCCAGAACAATTGTGATTCGAAAGAAATGAAAGAGGAAAAGTTTTCTGCAAGCAATATAATGGTGTCTGTAATTATTTTTTATCTGCATTATTATTTTAGAAATGAAGGTAATCTTGTAGCAATTTAATGGTTCCTGTAATTGTTTTATCTGCATCATTTTGTTGGAAATTAATATTTCAAACAACCCTAACAGAAGCTGCCAGAAATGTAATTAGGAAATGTGAACATTTACTGTGGTCTCGTCACTAAAGAATACTTGTAACCTAAAATATTATTATTGTTTACCCAGGTCTGACGTGCATAACATCCGCAGTCCATTAATGACTAATTTCAATTGTCAATTTCAATTAATTTCAAATTTTATAATATTGTTACTGCACCAGCAACAGAACAATTTAGTAATTATTCAAATCTATGAGCTGTTATTATAACTTTAACATCGTTCCTAATTTTCCATTGGTACCATAGACTTTCTTAATGGTTTTTTGAATGGACATTTTCCAAATTTGTAAAGCTAGTAAAAGTGTATGGTCTGAAACACCGCGAGTTCTCTTACAATTTTATTTTTCAAGATGATATTCGGGGTATTTAAAAAACGATGTAGTTAATTTAATATATCACGTTTTTCGTACTATCAGTAAATACGATTCTCTCGTATCTCTTCGTGAAATCAGCTGACACACACGTTCGCAAAGTGCGAAACTATTAGCTTCATTAATAAAATTGTTACAAATTATTCACTGTTCCACGAAACAGAAGATCACCTCCGACCGACAGGCTGATCGATCGACGTTCATTTCAACAGTCATTCACTCAATATGGCAGCACTTCCGTTCACTCAGAGTTGGGCAACTTTCGTTCCAAATAATTGTTAACCTTCCAGCGCTGGGCATGACGAGTTAACTCGTCATATTCGTATTTGTTCTTACCATTCAGAAACTCTTAATTCAATGAGAATTGTTAATTGTGTCACAGGATCCATATTGGTACGAACTATATTGTATTTACGTTAGTCGTGGTAAAATTTTAGTTAAATCAATTTTACTCATCTTTCGTTATGACATTGTAGTCAATAATTCAAGTCATTCATAATTCATAATTCAGTTCAAAGGTCAAACTAGGCCTGGGCAACGATTCCTCCCCCTACTCCTTGAATCCTACTCTCCAAACTCCTGTGGAATGTAGGAGGAGGTTGGGGAGATTAGGAGCTCGGTATAAGTGGGGGAGCCGGTACACTGGTAGTAGGAGACGTAGGAGTCGTGAAGCGGCAGGGAGAAATAAGTTGCCCGGGTAAAACAATGTCAAATAAATATACAGTAGGACCTCGATTAACCGGCTTAATCGAGAGACAAACAGCCCTGATAAATTAAGGCCCGATGGATAATCGAGACCCGATAGAATTAAAATGTACATTATATCCGAAAATGAATTTTTTATTTTTGAAAATTTATTTCCCTTCATAATGTAACATTATACATAATTAAACGCATATTTGTTTATAATCGGGATCCGGTGAATCGAGCATTAAAATGTACATTATATTCGAAAATGAACTTTTATTTTTGAAGATTTATTTCCCTTCATAATATAACCATACTTAAACGCATATTCGTTTATAGTCGGGATCCGGTTCATCGAGGTCCTACTGTACTTGATTTATCCCAAAAGAGGAAATATAGATTTATGCTTAAAATATCATTTTACTTATTCGTTAAAAACAGTTTCTCACAATTGCGTTACCTTCTGTAACAGTTCGACGATTAAAAAAAGAGATAGATTTATAAAATAGTTAATCTTCCACATTTTTATTTTTCATTTAATTCCATCTTTCACTCAAAGCATAAACTTTATACACGTAAATTGAATAAAAAGTTTATTTGGAGAGTGCCCAACTCTGCGTTCATTCAATGATAAATACTTTATTATCGATTAGTGTTTTGGCGAGGTAAACGGTAACGATAACGGAAAATTCAGTTTTCATAATCTTTTTACAGTAAAGAAGAAGAAACTCTTATCAACAATTTCCCCGTTAACGAAAAACAGACGGATCGCTACAATTCTGCATCATCGTTGAGTATCCCACGAATACTCTACTTAACGAAGACGGTAGAAAATGGCTCGCGCCTGATCATGCTCGCCTATTAAACATTTTCGTTGAGAAAACACTGTGAAATTTGGGCACACGCAGAGTAGGAACTACTCGTACTTAATAAGTAAATAAGCACTAAATTTCACCTTGTTTTCAGCTGAAAGAAAAATAGGATAAGCAATTGCGACGAGCAATGACGCTACTATAATAAGCATTAACGTGCGAGTAATCCGGCTACGCTCAAACAATATAACAAATGAATCCATTAAATCAACAATAACGGCGATTCATATTCTGTTTAACAGTCTACAGCATTTTTTTAGTCTTCTTGTGTGTTGGTATAATGTGTACATTAGATACATATATGTCTTGAGATATTCTGATGCTAAATCTCATTCGTCTCGTTTCAATGTCAGTATTTCCGATTATATTACACACTGTATATATATATATATATATGTATATATACTATATAATAAACACAACGAATCTGTGCGACGATCGATCCGTTTAACAATTAGCATCGCCCACTTTTGCTGATTTTTGGTAGAAAACTAGAACATTCGAGGTTACGCTTTTCATATGAAAAATATGGCTGAAGGTGTTACTAACAAATTTCCATTTGTTTACACGGTCAGTACCGAGGGTATCAAAATGTCTAAAACTAAGTAGATGCGCATTTTCATCGAACAGAATAACAAATTAATCATTTGATTAAAATTTAATAATTAATTTTCATCAAAGGGGTGATTCAGAAATTTCGTTCAGAAAGTTCAGATAATTTCAATTGCAACTCGAATATAAATGAATACTGATAACAAATGATCAAGTTCAATAATACACAGACGTATGCATATATGCACTATTGAATCAAATATAACCCTCGCTTTATTATACGGATAAAGATTAAAAAACCGAAAATAACTGAGAAGATTGAACGGTTGAAGTAGAATTCAGAATTATTATTTTTTCTGTGTAACAACATATTATTTATACAGAAACTATATATTATAGTTTTTAATACATTGATCGATATGGCATCTTATTGTCTTGAAAGAAGTGTTAAGCTATTTATGCCAATTACATTAGGAGATATACTATTGTTATTCACGTTGGTAAAAAATTCGACAACATGAATACGATATTAAATGAATTGATTAAATTTACATCTTTTTAGTAGGAAATAATAAACTGGTTCGATTTGTTTATTAACTACGTGACTCTTCTACAAATGAAATCTGGATTGTAACCATTTTGTCTGAAATATTTTTCGGCATATCTTCAACTCTGAAGAATTGATAAATGCTGATCAGTTCGATTTGAGGTATACTGGTGACGTCGTTCATAAAAAAACGATCATCTGGTGTGTGTACACTGCTATAATTTCTATTTTATAGTTTTTCGAAAAACCCCAGTACACTACGTAAAGACTCCGTCCGTCCGCAATGATAAACAACAACCGTTAGATAAACAATAGGATATTTATAAATGTTCTACTTTAATATCAAACATCATCAAAAGCAACGAGCTAGAGTTGACTGATATTCTTCGTAAGTTCCCGTACGTATCTTTTAACGACTCAAGAATCGCATACGAAAGTCTTACTCAGCCTTTGCACTAACAAATTAAAAAATCGCCTTCGAACTTTCTCATAATTCTATTATTCGAAGAATAAGAATCTGCTTTTACAATTTTTTCACTCGTATGACCCGAGTTCTTTGACTTATTCGAATTTCAATGAGTAACAAGAAAAAATTGTAAAAAGGAAACATGACCTTCAAATAAATGCAATTAACCCTCCTGTGCGTAGGTGCAGTGCAGAACCCCGGTGCACTACATTTCGTCTACATTTGTCGCCAAAAGAATTGATTCAAACTATCGGTTAAATGAAAACGAAAGAATAACAATGCGTCGACGTGTTAAAAAATTGTTCGTTATTTCACCCACCTACTTTCTTTATTTTCTTAACATCCAATTTCTAAATAATTCTTTTGAACTTTCGTGTGCGAGTCGAAAAAGTCCTGAGCACATTTCTACTACGAGCGACTGCGAAACGGGCTAGTCAGTAACATCTACCGTCTCCTCGTTTCCATAGTAAAAACATATCTAGATATATCGTCTACATACCCAGTCGGTCTAAGCGAGGGAAGAACAATCGAGTACAAAAGCTTCTTGACTTACTCTGTACTGTTTTTTTTTTCTTTTCTTTTTTTTTTCTTCATATTTTTCAACTTTTATTTCCCCTAGCAATAATTGTCTTGTGAGTGGCGAGGAACGTGGAAGAAGACTAACAAACGATAACGTGATCCTAATTCGTCGCGTTCTAGTAACTCCACACACGCAAAACCTCTTGTCAGCTTCGCATTATTACTAGGACAAATTCCACCGAATGAATCCCTGCCATAAAATTACCGGATCGGATTCGATAAGTATTCTTCACGCCCAGGGAATTTCTGCTAGTAATAATACCAACTGGCGAGGTTCTTTGTACATTTCCCTAAAAGATTCCATCTTGGCAGCCGCTCGTCTTGATTGAGTTTCTAATTTCTAATTCGATCGATCGAGAAACACTCGCCTGACGAAATTAGAAATTAGAAATTGGGTGAAACGATCAGTTATCGATCGATATTCCCTATATCTCTGAACGGATTGGTCGTGCAAGACGTTACTCCTCACAAGCAGTTTGATAAACTCTAAATATATGTAATATAGTCATATATAATTATATATATACAGGGTGAACCACGAATCGTGATCAGTAGAGATTACTCTGTTAATAGCAGTCCGATCGAAAATGTTTTTATCAGATACAGCATGGATTGAAGGGAGCTTCCACGTGATTATAGCAAGTTTTTTTTTTAATCTTATAATACTTATCGAACTCGTCTTGAAATCCTCTAACAAGATAGGTGAATCATGTAAATCATGAAAAAAAGGAGTTAACAAAAAATTTGCTATAATCACGTGAAAGCTCTCTCGAAACCATGCTATATCCGATACAAAGATTTTCGGTCGGACTGCTAATAACAGAATGATCTCTACTGATCACGATTCGTGGTTCACCCTGTATGTATGTACGAACAGATATATAATTATATATAAATATAATTATTTTATATATATATATTTCTCAAAAAGGAAATTACTAGGCCTAATTGGCGGTACAGGTAGGGACCACCTCACCAGACTCTCCGAGAAGCTCCGATCAAGTATGTCACCTGCATCTCGCAGTTCCTTGCAAGTTCATTCGTTCTCGATTGTCCGTGCTCGATCTATTCCTTTCGTTATTAACAAGCTTCGAGTACGAATGAACCAACTCAGACAGGTACAGGTTGCTGTTAGAGTCGCGAGTATAAACGCGGCCACGAGAAAGATTCGTATTTAATGGAACTCGAGATTGAATCGCGTCGGAGCTTCGCGGACATAGGTGAGGCGAAAGAAAAAGTTCGGGGGCTAAATGAAATGAAAAAACGGTTGGGCCATAATAATTTTCGAAAATTAGTCGAACGATGTAAAAACGCTTGATATGCTTCTGGCTTATCAGACGGCTTTTTTGATTCGTCAGGTTTCAATTAACGTGGGTATCTAACTCTGGACCAGAGTCTCCAGATCAAAAAGGAACTCCCACCCCTTATCCGATGATTCTTATCCGAATCAAGCCTGGGCAACTTGCGGCTCGTGCGTCGCAGACTTCTCCCCCTCCTCCTGGTTCCTGGAGGTTGGGGAGAAGTCACGTGAGGGAAAGCACGGTAGGGGTAATATGATATAGTTGGTAGTGGGGGAACCGGTACACGGGAGTCGTGAAGCGACAGCGGAAAAGAAGTGGCCCGGGCCCAAATCACGTGACAACTTGGATTCATCCTTAACACGTTCCGTGCCAAGCCCTTTTTTATGGCCTGAATTTCACGTTTAATGTATACCGGTGGTACACGTGACACGGAACGTGTTAATACATGCGATCGATAGCAATTTCTTCAAGACAAGGGATTGTGGGACAAGTTCCAATCAGATTTGTGTTAAGTCAGAGAATCAAATATATTAAACTATTATTATCAAATCTGAATATAAACTAGCCTGTATATTGAATTATTTCAAAAAATCTCTATATCACAGATATATTCCAATTAAAGAATTAACGAGAAGGTACTGCCCGTATTCACGCGTTTCATGGTAGACATATTGATAAATAATATCAACGAACATCAGTACTTATATGTTGGATGCGTTGGTCCTATCCCCTAAGTCGTATGCAGTCAACCCTTTCGTTCGTATGTGCTTTCGTACGAGAAAGTCTGTCGCGATTATTCATTTTTAAAACAATTGAAACCGCGGATCGTTACATGAATGCCGAGTACAGTCGATAGCCTGAGGCACACAGGCCTTTGCAGTTTTAATAGACGTTCGACTGTAGTTCTTAGGACTGAGAGGGTTCAACTAAGTCTGGTGTTGTTGCTAGTTAGCCTATCCCTGTCTTATCAAAAAGCCTGCTGATAAAAGCGATGCATTACCAAGCCACCGACGATATCCTCTAAATCAGGCTCGGGGCAACTGGTTGCTCAGGAGCTGCTCGTTATCCCCACTCCGTGCTCCGACTCGCACGAGAAGAGAATACGAGCCTTAGATACTAGCAACAGTAGTAATTTACTAGGCGAGTTCGTATTCCCCTCGCACGAGCCTCGTAAGCAATCAGTTGACCAGGCCTGCTCTAAACGTTTGCTTTTCTATAAAGGATACCTGGCCACTCGGTGAAGTAACGAAAAGAGAGGGGTATCGCGTGGAAAAAGAAAAAGAGAAATGAAAGAGTGAACCACTCACCAACGAAAACTTGATACTGGAACAAAATGCAAACCCGCACCGCCGCGCTTATTGTTGGTCACAGCATCCGATCACGGAACCAGGGATTAGAACGCGGTACTAGATTGCGGTTGCCTAGGCGCGTTGGCTCCGTGAGGGGCGAGGTGTCCTCCACCACCACCTCCGCCAACAACGCCGTCCGTCATCCCTGCGACCTTGTATCCCGGCTCCATGTCGTAGTCCGGCTCGAGCGCTGGATTCACTCGTCCGTTCGATTCATCCTTGCTACCATAAAGCCTGCCAACCCCAGCAGCTAAGACAGACATTTGCTCGCCCTCTGCTGGATCCGGCCCGACTCTCTCGACGTCTTCAGGTATGTTGACGACACACCTGAAGACATCGTAACCGGGCGCCAATCTACCAGTCAGGAAGGCCACCTGCGTGCCGTACGACACACCGATCAGAGTCACCAGAGACATCATCATCGCCATCGTTCTGAAGGGGAATCCCTGCGTTTGCGTCTCCTCGTCGTAGCCCGGATAATGGATCAACGCGGGTAGACCCATCAACGGCTCGCCTCCGCTGATCCTCACTACGAAGGCTATTATATAGGCAGACAGGCTGCCGTACGTGTTACAGTAATCTTTAAAATGGACCACCATCAACAGTTGGGGGAAGAGGATCACGTAGACCAGATCCGAGCACATTGACCAGAGGCCGTAGATCGACGGAATCGTTAACGCCATCACTGTGCTTAGGACACCGACTACGCCTATGCCCACGCGCATCACCCAGATGATCTCCATTTCCGACGCCTGTTTGGGAAAATGGTTGTAGAGAGGAAGGAGAACCAAGCGCACGCGGGAGGATCGAGTAATTGGCGTATGATGTCGAAGAGATGTTTTTCACGATGTTTTTTCGGCTGAGAAACATCGACTTCACGAGAGTTTGTGTGATGAGTTCGAACAAAGTAGACTGAACGCGAATTCAAACGCGAGACGAATCGGAACGGGTCCAACCTGGGACCGATGCTACTTCGTACAATGTCGTTCTTCCGGTTCTTTCGTTCTCCATCAGCAATTTGTGTGTCTAGTTTGTAAGATATGTAATCTGAACTGATTTGGCACAATTGGAAACAATGACGTTCGAAAGTCTACTTTCTTTTGCGTTTGATTGGAAGCGATGATAATAATGTTTCGGGCTTACGTGTCTAGTTTCGTTTGATGGTTATGATGAACGTGATGATGGTGGTGACGATGGTAATAGTGATGATGATGATGAAGCCGATTTAGAGGAAATCGTCGAAGATGAACTTACCCTCTGACGGAAGATTAATTTATACACGTTTCTGGCGAACATGGAGCTAGCTGAGAGGATGCTACTGTCTGCCGAAGACATTACTGCTGCCGATACTGCGCCTAATCCGAAAAACGAAACGAAGTCTGGAGTCAAGTATTGCAATACCAATGGTAGAATCATGCTGGTCTCCCTCTCGGTGAGCGGATAGGGACCGGTGTATCTTGTCTCGTTCCAAGCTGTAACAATTTAATCATTCGCAACATCGTTAAAAAAGTAATTATTACTCCTAAAACATTTGCATTGCACTAAGCAAAGGCCGGTTTATTATACTCCCATTATCTATCGCAGTGGTCGGGAAACTCTCTCCCACGTGTTTAAAATAAATCTATTTTATTTTAACTTAATATATAGAATTTCAATATACAATTTTCAATCAATCAGTGTGTTATATCTAAATTCAAATAAAGTGCAATTTCTACTCTATTTTTATCAATACATAAGATTATTATAAAAACAGGGTTCTTGTAAAGAAATTTAGCTCTCAATCTACATCGTTGTACTGCTGATATTTGGCTCTTTCGACTAACGAGTTTGCGGACCACTGATCTATGGGACACAGTAGAACTTCGAATATCCGAACCGACGGTGACAAAAGAATGGTTTCTCTGTCCGAAAAACTGAAAGTACAGAAGACACTGATACACGACGTCATTAATTCCGGCGTGTCTGCTGTACTGCGTGTTAGTGGACGAGTCGCATTATCACCCTCACCCTCGCGCCTAGAACGCCATATGGCAAAATCCCACGCTATTGTACACGCTGTGGGATATCAAAGCACCCTTCGTCCACACACCCTTCCGTTACAACACCGACCCGCTTAGCCCTGGAACCTTGTAAATACCAGCAGTTCTCTCTCTTTCTCTCTCCCTCTCTCTGTTCGTCTGCAACAGCAGCAAATGTCAAGTAGCCTTCGAATGTGAAGCGGAGGGGGTTGAAGAGCAAACCGTATCTAATTCGATCCCCTTTAGCTTCAGGTACCCATGAAACATGGGTATTTTAGGTTTTCCCCCTCAAGCACGAGAAGTGACGCTTAGTTTCTATTCTACGACACATGGTATACAACGTGCCGCGACTAAACACGGCCGTACACATATTTTTCTGAACTATAATAACGCGAACAATGTCTTTCATGTAACACGAGTGATAGGGGATCTATATTCGGCGAGGATATTTTTTCCGGAAGTTCTCAAGACTATCAACTATGTAACTATGTAATCTTTCCTATTTCATCGTGTAGCAGCCGCGCCGCTAACTGGTTCGCATGAACGAGGTTCTACCGTGCTATAATTCTTTTTAACCAACAGTAGCCGGGGTTACAATACAAACATTTAGAGAGGACGTGCGAAAATGAACAACGGAATTGTTAATGTTGCAAATTTCACTCACGGGTCGCTTTGGCAATGGCTCCGATCAGCACAGGCGGGATAGCCATGAGGATGCAGCCTCCGGCAGCCACATAGCTCAACAGCTGAGCTCTCCCCGCCGTTTTCGATGACAAGACCCGTTGGAAATACACTTGCCACGGAATTCCACCAAACACCAACAACAAACCATTGTCAAAGTAAGACCAGTACTGTTTTGGGTCTACTTCACCGATCCAATCCACATCCATGGAACTAAGGGGTTCTACCACTGGATTCGACCACGCAAATGGAATGCACATCCACTGTAACGAAACCATAACACTGTGTTTTTGAAAGGTCATCTTAAGATCGGTTTCACCTTTCTCAATGGGACTATACCTAGGCTTCTTATTCCATCGTGTTTTAGCTGACCTTCGAATTACCTTGAAGAAAGAAATATCGAAGAAATCAAGGGAAAGGAACCTGTTTCATTGCAATGAGATGACACGTCCGAAATACTAAATATTAACATGACATATGTTCATGTTAGAATGTAAATGTAAGAGAAACATGAAAAATATCATCGTATCAAAGCCAACAGGTTAAGGCCAATAGTAATGTCTCCCTCGATTTACTCGATATTTTTACATTCAAGGACGTCTTCTAAGGTCACGGCATATCAGCGTCAGCTACAACACCGTGGGATAAACAATATAGGTACTGCACCATTAGAAAAAGTCTAGGTGACCTCCATCTATTTTCGCAGAAACATATTTTCAATCTTTTTTATTGTAATTGTACTTTCTGAAAATTTAATTGAATTACAGAAAAAACCAGCGAACTATTTATTACAGTTAAAACGAGGCATCAGGCGAATAACATTAATTTTTTACTCGACTTATTTTTTCATGTAGATTCACCTTCTTGCGGATTGTACCACCGGTTACACGACACCCACAACAGTTTTTCAAATATTTCTGGTACTTGAAAACTTCATTTCGAGAAAACTGCGTTAAAATTTTCACACAAAATTGTTTATTCTTCGATTGTGAACTCTCCATTTTGGGATCTATTAATTTATTTTAATGTTTTTATGGTGGTGGATATACTTTTTAATTCTGTTTGTGTGGTGCAACGTACAAAAAGTTTGAGAACCCCTTCGGAATATGCAATTTTTGAAAAATTGAATTTTTGTACCCCATCAATGGTGTGTAGCCTCCTAATAAGAAATAACACGTATGATACAGAATGGTACCAAGTGTTGTGACTTACCAGTCCAATGAAGATGCAAAAAAGTTGAATAACATCAGTATAAGCAACAGAATAAAGACCTCCGAAGAGAGTGTACAAAACTGCAATACAGGCGCTCAAAATGACCGAGGCACCCTGCTCCATGTCGACGATGACTGCTATTGTGGCGCCTAGAGCTGCCAAAATACCCGCGGCCCAGAACACTTCACCACAGAGGGCAGGAAGAAAGAGAAGACCCCCCATACGTTCACCAAACGCATCCTGAAGAGGATCCAACATCGTGATATACCCTTGCTCTCGCATTTTGTTCGCAAAAAATATGCCACCTGCAAGAAGCATAAGCAGAAAACAATACTTATTATTATTTGTGTACTAAAGTACTTCTAACGATCGAATAAGTTATTTATTGTGCTTTTATGTAATTCCAATTGCATCATTTGTCAGAGATCTATTATATATGTGACAACTTCTTCCCCGCTGTCGCTTCACGATCCCCACTACCAGTGTACCGGTTCCCCCACTACCAACTATTTCATATTGCCCCTACCGTGCTTTGCCTCCCCAACCTCCTCCTCCACTGCACAGGAGTTTGGTGGGGAGGACCCGCTGCCGCTTCACGACTTCTGAGCAAATATTACCACGTTTTTATTAGCTCGCTTTCTTGTTTGTTTGTCTGTTTGTTCGGTGGCAAATTTTGTAATTGATTTTAAACTAACTTCCTGATGAGCTAGAGACTTGAAATCGGTTATTTTCTTGTCGATTAAAAATCGTCAAATAAGAATTTCACTAAAAGAATTTATATTTTTTCCTCCCACTAATATTAGTTACGAAACGAGAAGAGAGTGTAAACATATAGAAGTAAAAAAGGATGGTGAAGAGGATAGTAAATAGAAAGAACAAATTAGAGGATGGAAAGAGAAAGTGGACAAGAGAGCAAAAGGGTTTGGAAGCAATTAGGGAGATGGAAAGAGGAACTGAAAAGACTTGGAAAATATGAGTGTGAAAGCAGTTAGACAAGTGGGTAAGCAGGAGTAGGAAAGTTGAAAGGAGATAGACTTGAAATTGTTCAAGAAAAACAAATAGATGACGAAATATAAAATACGAATAAGTGGTAACAATCTTGTGGAAGAAGAAGGGACCAATAGCAATTAAACTATTTAGTGAAATTTAAGTTAGTATTTAAATAGTATTATGTATCAATGACCTAGCTTACGATGACCTTGAAATGATCTTGAGGTGACCTTGAACTGAGTAATCATTACGAGAATGTATCGCCACAATATTTAATCTGGTTCTTTACTATTCTGTAACGAATGTACTTGTTGTCAAAAATCTTTTTTACGTCATAGCTTCCACAATAGATTTCCATAAAATCCTTTCGTTTCTTTTTAACGTATGTTGTGACGTTTGTATATCGTGAAATTATTTATTGATTTATAAATTATTGACTTTAGATTTAAAATAATTCAAAAGCTTGGATAGCTTTTATCTAATAATTGAAAATTTCTTATTTAGTTTATAGAATACACGACATACAGTAGCATATGTATGTATTACGATGATCATTCAGAAACTACATCCTCATAGTTTCAACGAGAAGTTACACACTTGTTTATTCTTCTTCAAGGCGATAGAATCTTAAGCAGTCCTAAAAGTTATTCTATGTTGGAGTATTGATTCCCCACGTGGTTTACTATATGTACATGCATATATGTTATAGGCTGTGTACTACATGTACTACATGTATATGTACGGTTTGTTGCGTTGGGACAGCTTGTGTACATTTTCTATTAGCAACGAATATAAAACAGTAAATATTTCTGCAGACTCTATATGCAGTAATTCTCATGAGTAACTCTTGGGAGAATCGATTTTAAATGAAACGCAAATAGTTTTGTTGTCCGCTGATAGTCTAAGCTAGGCCTGGACAACTGGACCTCACTAAATGTATTTATATATACACTCTTGCTCAAAAGTATGTGGACAACACGTTTAATTTTTATATGAATCTTTGATCAGTTTTATTCAATTTTATGCAGTCCTGTGTACACAGTTAATAATAATTCATTAGATACCTCACCAATCATCATTATTATTGTCTTGAGAAGACAGCAAACCACGACAAATTAAATTGTACAATTTAATTGTTGTCCACATACTTTTAAGCGGGCGTGTATTATTGAAGGCCGTATCCTCGGAGTCACGCGAGGCAAAGTACGGTACACTGGTAGTGGGAGTGGTAAAGCGACGGGGAAGTTGTTGCCCGGGTCCGGTCTAAGCTCGTAATTTGTTGATTGTTGATTGTCATAATTGCCAACTTACCAAAAACGAGACTGAGGGCATATCCGAAAGGAGCTTGGCACCAAACAAGTCCATGTGTGTAGATCGCTTCAGCTGTACCGTTAATGTAACCACCACCGACCCATGTCGCCGTCATCGTAAATATTCCGACGAACAATCCAATCGAGCGACCCGCTAGCATGACTTCCTCCTCGGAGTCGTTTCCAGCCTCTTTCTTCCTGGCCGCCCATATTCCTACGCCCAAGATCAGCGCGTAGAACAGAGCGATTGAGATAACACCAGCGATATTTATCATCTTCGGTGAGTACGGGTCCACTTGCGTGAACTCGAACTGTCGAAGGTTTGGCGATCGATCTGATTTCGAGAAGTTGGGATACCTGGAAGCAAACGTGACAATCGGCTCGTTAATGGAAACTCACATATTTTCTTCTAAATCAAACTTATTAATCACATCAAGTACATATCATTGTAATCGTGATATCTAAAAAGGATTATGAGTTTGTGTCGAGTACAAATGAAATTTTTTATTAGATTGTCCTCTATACAGGGTGCCCATGCAACTGTAGCAGGCTGTATCTCCTAAACGGTTGGAAATAGAGTTATAGATCACAGTTACATGATATCGGAACGTGCATAATATAGAAATAACTTTATGCACTTTTGTGCATCGATGTATCAGAAATATCCAACAGCCCGCCCCCCCCCCAATGTTTTTGATGCAGTTTTTTGTACTGTTTTCTGAATTATTTATCAGCAAGTGTTGTGATTAGTTTAAAAGGTATTATTTTAACATCTAATAGTAGAGTTCCTGACTTTTTAAGGTTCAATCACATCTTCTGTAAACCCAAAGGACAGGCAAATATATAAGAAAATAAGACATATTGTTATATTATGTAGAAAGTGAGTGAAGAAAATTAATTGTACATGTACAGAACATAGAAAAGTATAAACACACTCCATAAAACATAGTGTAAGAATGTGGCGTGTTGTATGTGTGTATGTATAAAGCCTTACAGAAATGCTTATACGACGTACAATGACCTACGACCGAAGCTCATTCATGGCCTTGAAGGGCAACTATGGTGGAAAGTGATTTACGTCGAGCATCCATTTACTTGTATGCATACTGTTGATACACACAACCGTTCAACATAATGGCCTTGGGAGTCTGTGCACGTTCTGAAGAGTTTCCATTTCTTTCAGCATAAAAACCTGCTGCATCATTATATTTGCCACAAATGAAACCCCTAACAACTTTCACTGCTTTCGCATAACACACTGCGAGACGACGCGTTGGACACATTTAGTATACCGCGAAGTAATACTTACAGCGATGAGCATTGTTTGTTCAGATTCATACAAGAACTCACAAGAGTGCTGTTACTAAAAACATGAAGAAAAGAGTCTAAATGCCCAGTGTCATTGTACCCGTGTTAAAAAATAAGTAAAACAACATTTAATTTTCGAATAAAACCAAAACTCCGCACCTCCTAACATTATGTACAAAGTTGCTATCAGCAACCAATTCTGTTCCAGACCACGAGAGCTTGGTAAGGATGTATTTTTTTCAATTTCTAGTGAAACTGAGATGCAATTCCTTCGCCAAAGAAATGGTACGATAAGTTGTAGTCTGTTAATAAATACACATTAGAGGAAGAGAAGATAGGAAAAATATTGTATAGTTTCCGCATACAAAATCCTCTTCTTGGGCTTGCGATTAATATCTATCACTATCTGTAAATTACATCGCGCTCTCTTCTACTTTATTAACAATGCGGTCGCACGCCTGAGCTTAACGCGTGCAATTAACTGTAAATTCTATGTTCCTACCCAGAAGCATTTAAATCGCCCGGTTGAGTTTACCCTCTAATCCCATTAGTGCCGCCTCGCCCCATAGAGCACCAGCCCTTGCGTAAGGGACACATACCAGCGCAGAAAAAGTAGTGTAACGCTTGTAAATCGAACAACCGAGCGTTCAAGGTCCCTCTATTCGATGCACCGAGAATGCTGAACAATGTAAACAAATTATAGACAATTTTTACATCTATGACACGTGATCATCTTAGATTATTTTATTATTAATAAACTGATCAAACAGGATGTATATCTATCTCTCTATCCTAATAAATTGTTTATTTGTTCCCTGTCTCGATCAATTTTATATCCGTTCTTTATCGGAATAAATCTTTTATCTGTTTTCGGGAGTCTTCAGCTCAGTGTCGTCAGACGAGGAGAGGGAGCAGGAATTGAGGGGAAAAGTTACCCTCCCTCTCTGCCAGTACCGGACGCGTCACGTGACCGGGCCGCGGCGGAAGCGTGGGGAGTAGCGTCGTGGAAGGGAAAGGTAGAGTGGGGAGACAGGTCTTGTATAAATGTGCTTAACCCTTCGAGTGCTGTGCCGGAGTCATTTTTGACTAGCAACATCCAAAAATTGTCATTTAAGTACTCAATTTGTGGCAATTAAACTAACTGAATAGCTAGTTTTATTGAAGAAATCGGTCTAACGCGTCTACACGAGACATCACATCAAAAGTAAATTTTTTAAAATTATTAATTAGAGCTGTGAACGGTCCTAAGCATTGCCAATTATGTAGCTATAAAAATCGTCCGTTGTCCGAGGGTTAAATAAAGAAGTCAATTGTGTCTATGAAAGCGTTTTTATAATTTCCACAATTGTGAAATTGAGAGCCGGTCAACAAAGTTAGTGAAGTTGATGAGCATAGTGTTGATGGCGCGACAACCTCATTGCGACCAGAGAGAACAATATTTATTAATTAAAATGCTGATGAAACATTTTCTATTTAGACATTGTATGGAGTTCTATTCATTCGTGCACTGGCTTTATATCTTGTGAATATTTTTTGACGTTTCACACATTCTGTCGATTAAATTCGCGCATTTGATTTTATACTGTAGGACTGTACGTCAATCTCGGTATAGATAATCTGCCACGGACTAGTGGAACACAAAAGTGGTTGTAACTTTGAAACAAGGTCAAATTGAGACACGTTTGTACGAACTTTTCACGCCGCGTTTGTGTCCCCCCCATTAAGATGCAGCACAGTTCGTGCTTTAACCGTTGACATGGGTGTGGAACCCCTTCCACTCACAAGCATCCACGAACACGTCCGCGTTCTCGAAGCAAAGACCAAATCACGCAAACAACGTGAAACACGAAAGTTGCGCGCGGCCTGAACTGAAAATGTAAAGTATGAGAAGCGATTTTTATTTTTAAGTGGCGTTAGCGTACCCTCAGATTTCTATCGTTAGCATACAATGAAAATATAATTCCTGAATAATACTGGATTGTTTGTTAATGTTACTGCTCGAGACTAACATCGAAAAAATGGGAACGGGAGTTTTCCATTCATTAGAGACGTTCTTTACTGTCTCCGTGTGTGTGGATCTAATAAGGATTCCTTGGCCGTGAAGCATATCAAGGATTAGAGTAATGCATTTTTTATAAATTCTCCCGCCTGCTCCGGCAGAGATATTGGATTGTTCCGGATAACTTTGAAAAAATGTCGCGACCTAAATCCCTCGAAGAAGTGGGATATCTAGAACAGGCCCGGGCAACTTCTTCCCCGCTGTCGCTTCACCACTCCCACTACCAGTGTACCGGTTCCCCCACCATCAACTATTTTCTCCACTATCCTCTGCGAGGATACGGCCTCCTATTATATGGTTAGTGGAGAAGACCCAGGAGTAGGGAGAGCAGTGTCGCCAGAAACAACCAAAACAGGTTGTTTCTTCCTCTCCTCCTTTGCCCCTTCCACTATCCCATTCCAGCACCATGAGCACACTTCAACGACTACCAATAAGACCGTAGATAAACAAAAATAACGATGACCTTGAAAAAAACTATGAAAAAATAACCGGACAAAAGAAATTGTTCTTCTATGATATTCCTCCTTCGATATCGTTTAAATTATGCCATAAATATTGTTTTTGTGCCATTAAAAATAAAGGAGATATTTAGGTGGCCTCTCCTTCAGCTGAGACACCCTGTATTGTATAAAGTGTTTTAGTATTTTGTCCAGTAGTTAACTGGTGCCATCAGTCCGATGAAGATGAGGTTGGTTAATTGATTTGTTAATTTGCATTACCTCTGAAGACCCCGTGGGGTACAATCACGCAGTAGCGGGGGACAGCCTCACACCGGTACCGGCAGCATGTCCTGATGTTGGTCCTTCCAGACAGCCGACGACGACGGAAGGTTGGGGTTTGGGGGGCAGCAGTCGCCCCACCGGAGCGAGGTCTTCTGGGAGGGGCTATTCCTTGTTCTAAACGCGAGGCCGCCCATGGGCGCTGATGGCCATCGATTTTTACACAACTCACTGAGTCTGCTCTTCTACCCTTTCCTTCCTCCTTGATTTTCTCCTTCGATCGCGCCACTTACGTACCAATCGCTATTGATCAGTACGATCGCTCATCTGAAACATATCCAACCAAAATTGGCTATTATTCGAATATCTATTTCTATAAAACTGTATACGGGGCGATTCCGCTAAATTCGAGATCAACGTTTTTCTCGTAAACCGTAAGTATTTGAACAAAATGGAAGAGCCAGAACTTAGGGTATATTCTTACAGTCAACACGATAACCTACGTCAATTTTTTATATTTACATTATTGTTTTTCAAGAAACGATGGTAACCTTCAGTATTTTAAACCGAATGTTCTATGATTTTTAATGAACCGTGGAAACATGGGTCCAGACTGACGATTACTGCCAAGGTCGTACAACGTCAGAAACAACGTTATTTTAGACGACTATAAAACCATCAATTTTTAAGATTTGGAAAAATCCTTCGAGATACGAATTTGAAGAAAATCCTAAACTTTATTTATTTAGTTATATTTATTATGTATATACATATGATCATTTCAGACGACTAAAATATTATTTATGCTGTCCCAAATAAGTTGATAATTATTTAAATACAATTAACCCTTCAGAGACGACGCCTGTGCACTGTACTGACTCTGATAAATATTTCAAAATTGATTTCACATGGTCGGATGATTATTAGAGGCAATACACTTTCATGCATCATTGTTTTCTTTCTAGAATTTCAGGATAGCTGTGAAAAATATCAAAAAATCAGTAATCAAAAGATTACGGTCGTCCCTGAAGAAATAAATTCAGACACATGTTTAAAACAAAATGCAACAGAGACCATAATTTTCAAAAATTGATTTAAACTTGAAATTCCAACCAGTTAAATCTTAAATTAATTTTCTATAAAAATTAACTTAGAATAAATTTATTATAAGAATTCTCCTTAACTTTTTAGATTCATTAATCTTTGGACACGTGGGACTGAATGTAAAATAATACTACATACGCAGTTCTATACACTATACATACAACCTATACATATGTCAATCACCATTCAAAGCACAGTTGAGTTTATACATTCGTGAAGTTTCCGTGAGAAATTGTTTACCTTGAAAACTATACTACTTTAAGTATTTAGTAACGATTCGTGTATAGTGTCAGCATTGTGCGTACAATATTCATAATCATTGCTAGTGTTGTTACAGGTAAGTCTCGTTGTTATAGTTCGTTCACATCGCATCACTTTCTACGCTTCATTATTAATCTTTACTATTAGTATTATATATTACTATATATTACTATTATGGTAATTAATACTTCTGAAGAATTAAAACCATCCCTGATAACCAGTATCGAATGTTCAAAACTCGTTGTGACTTTGTCGTTACTGCACTGAACTTTGAGATTAGCTTAGAGTGAGAGATTTCAACGCTATCCAGCATTAAAATCTCCAAGTACTAAGTCCCTTGCGATTCATGGCTCCAGCGAATACAGATTAAATTCTTGCGCAAAATTGTGATAAGTAGACACCGGATTTTATGCATTTAAAACAGTGAAAATGTTAAAAGACTTTAAGAGTGTGAATATATCATATTATTTTCATCACATTAAAATT
Organism: Lasioglossum baleicum; assembly: GCF_051020765.1. Taxonomy (NCBI): domain Eukaryota; kingdom Metazoa; phylum Arthropoda; class Insecta; order Hymenoptera; family Halictidae; genus Lasioglossum; species Lasioglossum baleicum. Next base: position 14,226,837 of record NC_134940.1, read on the forward strand.
ATTAATGAAGAATATAAATTTATATTTAGCTCCTACGTCTTGCAATTGCAAACATAAACATCCGGAGTCTAGCGATAACATTTCCGGATATATATTTTTTCTTTTATCTGTTCGATTGACTAACCAGAATCCAACATAGACATTCGACATTTGCTCAAATCAAACATATGTTCGAGTTTGCACATGTCAAGTTATCATTCGCTTCGCACTTTTAATTGAACATAGCTGACACGACCATGAATTGGAAGTCTATAACACTACCGACCTTCGTGTGGCCTTAAACCTCAATATTCATGTAGAAAGTGTATATATCATTTTTATGGCAACTAGAAAGGAGGTATGTATGGTCGGGGACAGAGTGAGATGAGTGAAAAGGCGAAGACTATTCGTTCTGGACCAACTAGCGACTTTCATCAGTTCAACTACGTAGCATTCCTAATCTAACACTATACATATAAATTGTCTTGAACGTCGATACATTTAGCAATAGAGCAAGAAAGTTTGTATAAATTCTGTTAACATACATAAACGCACAATAAAAAAAACAATCGTTTTTCTGTAGTATACATTTCATAAAATTGTACGACGAGCAACTTTCTTTCATTTTTGCTTTCTTCATTGCAAACGATATTTGTTCCCATAATTATGAAAGTGGCCTAATTGTAAGTCAGAATTAAGGAAAAATTAGTTTATCAATTATTTCACAGCGCATTATTTTAAACTAAATTAATTCAATGTCATTTTTACCATATTTGTTGTATATGACTTTGTATATGACTTAGACCACTTTCATAATTTATGGGCTTTCAAATTATCTATTATTAGAATCTATTGTTCGTATCGAAAGTTATTTATGACTCGACCTAATACATTAAGTACATATAAAATTTAAATACTGTTTACATCAAAATTCAAAGAAAATATTTTATGCATATCAGTCTTTTGATGGTCATTATTAGACTGTGGATCTTTATGCAAAATAAAAATTATCTGCATCGATTGCAAAAAATAGAAACTAAATTGAATGTTATTTCTTCCCTTAATGATTTGAAGAGGGAATCATTTATCATGATAACAGTCATTGTTTCAACGTGTACAGAATATTTCTGTGATGAATCGACATCGGTATAATAAATATGTATTATCAGTATCAGCGTGAAATATCATGTAACTATGGCGTTTGCAGTGACCTTACAGCTTTTATAGACGGAATAATTGAAGAAATCGATCTACTCTAAAAGAGCGGTATAGAAGAGAAGTCTAGAATAAGTATAGATGCACGTGTAAAAACAGTGAGATCATATGAAATGAGTTAATCAAGCCATACAAGATTTTTTCAACTGAAATGCAAATTATAAAGAAATCTTTTACATTGAAAATTCTTTTATCATAATACAACTCGAGCAATCTTTCACGAATAGTTTCAATTATTAAAAATCGGAGGGAGAGAAAATTGTATGCTAATATTTTGAGTGTAGAAAAGTGTTTAAAATTAAGGAAAAGAATCAAATTATAGTCCAAGTCATTTGTTTGTTAATTTACATATTGAACAGTATGAAAAATGAAGAAAATAAAAGAAAAATGTTACGAAATTTATTTTTTTTCAAGATTTGTGTGGGTACATAGATAAATCTGTACTTACACACCTCCCCTCCGCCCCCCCCACCTAATTATCTTTCCATGGTTTCCCATGATATACCTATACCTTGTTTACATAGACAGAATCGATAAACAAAATTACATACAACCCGTACGTTACCAGCTATGACTATTCAACTAAATAATCGTCCATAAACAAAAATAAGGAAAATAATGGAAACATTAAATACGGTTCTTACCCCATGAGTAATATTTTTTCCACGAATGTGAGCAATGTTCATTAATGAAAATCACATATTAATTATCTGTACATTATTATTTGCTCTTTGATATAATTTCAAAAAACTATGTATGTACATACACTAATGTATGTAAACTATGTATGTAAACTATGTACGAGTTTATAAACAGTAACCCTTAGTTGGTCCAGGAATATTTCGTTCACGTAAGAAGCTTGATCGTAACAAAGTCGTTAATTACTTTACACAGTAAACTAATTAACTAGAGACGTTAACGAACATGTACATATGTATATATGTCATCCTCTACTACTGCCAGAATGACATCCACAAATTGTAAGTAGAATTGGTTTCAGAAAACGTATTCCTTTATGAGCCATTCCATGCCAAGTAATCGTACTTTTTACGATTTCAAACTTACTAAATTAAGAATAATTACCGAAAATGTAATGTTAACAAAATTTGTTTGAAAAATTGTAGTTCGAACAATATCATAGACATCAATACGAAACAGACTATACTGTATGTAAATCGACAATAGAATGTGTTGCATGAAGTTAGTTGCAGGCCGTTAATGTCCCGGTGATGTTTAAGATATATTTTGATTAAGTGGACCTTTTTATATTTTTCATTGTTTGCAAATTCCACATATTAAGCGATGATGAAAGAAAGTGAATGTAACACTCTGGTCTCGTATAATCAATTTTGGGACAGTCATTAGAGCCAGTATGGTGTACAGATGGGGTCCATGAAGGGTTAAGTTAACATTTAAAATGGCCGCAAGTACATTAACTCTTCCTCGTTTTATAAGACAGACTCAACATTGATTTTGCACCAATAGTAAAAACAATTGTAGTATTTAACTGTATAATGTATAATACTGTATAATGTTGTAACAAATTCTGAAATAAAAGAGAGGGAACACGTTGGAGCGCAAGGGGTTAAGCTTGGTTCGTGACCGGCTTGTTCATGGTTCGTTCATGTTCGCTTCGTGCTTCGTTCATGTCTAGTTCATTCGTTCATAACTAGTTTTGTAAACCGATCGAGTGAGACTCGTTCAAGTATGTACAAGTTATGTATCTTAAGTTAGTTCAAGTCTAGTTAGATCTCAGTTTAGGTCTAAGATCTAGAAACTAGACCACATTCACATTCAGTCTGAAGTTGCTCACTAAACACTACATTCCTTCAGTTCAGGAATGTAATCGATCGAATCTAAAAATTACGGATTCCGGGAATATTTCATTTTTAGACAGAAATTATACTACATTTCATACATTTTCTAATCATTCGACCGCGGATCTTTATGCAATATAGAAATTTCTTACCTTAATTGCAACAAACTGGCGGGAAATAGAAGTTCATTCTCTTCCCTCTTATATCATTTTTGTCACGAATGCATAAAATCCACAGTCATGCAGAATTAACGAAAATTTGAAGTTTGGCATTGTACATTTCAAATATACAAAGATTTGTCACACGATTTATTAGAGAATACACGGAATGTATTAGAAAATAGAGAAGACCTTACGGTAAAAAGAAAATTGCATTTCTTCATTCGTGCATGTTTCCTTTCAAACATTTGCCTTAAGTTGAATTAGAACTTATCATTAATCAAATACTTTACGCTTGCTAAAGTATTACGAAATGAGACGTTTTTATTTAAAAAATAAGTAAAAATTAACACGTAACAGAACTTTAATATTGAACTAAACGAATAACAAGTATGCAAAAATAATAATCTTTTGTAATAACGCAGAAAGAGAGTAACTCCAATTCAGAAATGAAAGGATACGCGATATCTTAGCCAGACGGCAAATCGGATTATTAACCGACTAAACAAATTTTCCGAAAAATGTCAGTTACGGAACAGCGCGGTACATTTCGAGAAAAGAAGAAATCAACGGATAAAATCATACGAAGTATAAATACTTACAGGTCCGTGATGTGCTGAATCCTGAATCTCCGTGCTACCACTCGCTGTTGCATCGGAACGGTGGAAGATCCATCTTGTATCCCACTATTCTTGAAAGAAACTCGGGTCTCCGGTGACGAACTCCGATCGAATGCTTGATCGCGACCACTTAATTTCACTTTTACGGTGAACCGGAACCGTTGAATTGGGAAAAAGTCGTCGGTACCTTCGGGAACGAAACAAGCCGGGACGAGACGCGAAACGAGACGATAGAAAAAATAACTAAAACGTAATCGAGGGTGACGAGCAACGAGACACCCCTGATGATTCTCGTACTCCTCGTCGTCGTCGCCCTCGTCAAGAACGGCGTGCTCTGGCGTTCTTAACGGTCCTGAAGGCCACCCCGTACTGAACCAACGATATCTCTTAGACAAGGACTGGCGGAGGGGTGATTCTGATATTGATTCGAGCCTCGTGACGTCATAGCCACTCTCGGGGGTATGTCCTACCCTCTGACTTTACCTCCATCTCGTTCGCACAGTTTTCGTTTCGATTGGCTGTCTCCTTCTAAACGCCCACCTCCACTTCTCCTCGCGGCGCTCCGGGTTCTTTTGAACCCCCGATAGGGTTGAAGGGAGGCGTGGACTGAAAGGTTACGGGCCTGCGCTTCGTACGCTACCACCGGCGCGAGAGCTACCCCCTTTCACTAGCTGTGAACGGGAATCCAGGTGAGCAAAGGTGTGTAGTCCGGTACCATGTTGGTCAAAAGAGAGTTTGGAGGATGATTGCTGTATTAGAAATGAGTATTTAATAGCGGCCATTTAATCGCGACCAATCGATCTGTTATTCCACCCCCGGAATTACTGAAACAATCCGTACTCTTATTTGCATTAGTAAGAACAGGTACGTATTTGACGCACAGTCCATCGTTTCAAGCAAATCAGAGGCAAAGTGCCATTTGCTTAATGAATGGTACCAATGGAAATGATGAACGTTCGTTACTTCTACCTCTACGCAAACGTGAGATTCGATTTGTTTTATCAACACTAGATTCACATTACATTTGTTTTAATTACTTTTTCTAAGTAACAAGAACGTATCGATCCAAATTTTTAGCCATTCTTTTTATAATATGCATATACCCAAAGAAATACATTTGTTATGATTAGACTGCGGATGTTTATGCAATTTTTATAGGCGAATTTTAAGAAAGTGGAATAAAATATAATCTTATTTCCAGTGGTAGAGTAGCCTTTGCAGATCTCAACAAAATAAAAATTATAATAAGTTCTATTGAATTTTATATTCCACCCTTTTTTGAAAATTTTCAGAAGCCATAAGTGCATAAAGATCCGCAGTCTTGTTATCATTTTACATTACTTTGTCAGCGTAACAAGAATGTATCTGTCCTTTTCAGTCACTTCTTTACAATATATTATAAATATACCGAAATAAATAATTGTGAATTAATAATATTAAAAATATTGAAAGCAAACATGCATTTACAATGAAGAAATGCAATTTTCTTTTTACCATAGTCTCTTTTATTTTCTAATATATTTCACTGATTGTTCTCACTGGAAATTGTATTTCTATTTAAAATCGAGTGACAGATCTTTGTGTATTTGAAATGTACAATGCAAAACTTCAAATTCTGGTCAATTATGTATGACTGCAGATTTTATGCATTCATGACAAAAGTAAGTGGGTGTAAATCTAAATATTAAAAATTTAAACATATTATTTTTAAGAAGAAAATAAATTTCTACATATTACACTCCAGTTTGTTGCAAATCAGGTAGAGAATTTTAATTTTGCATAAAGATCCGCTGTCTAGTGATCAGATACAACACTGAAAGAACGACTAATGAACAGATATGAATAATAATGAATAGAAAATAAACATATAGGACCCAATTTCGCGCTAATGATAGAAACTCTATTTGCTTAAAGCCATCCCAGCATAATTATAAAATGGAAATTGTCTCCCACACTTTATATATTTGCTATAATTTCACGTGGAATGTACATGGATCGTGTTTGTCACAGTGTACTGGCTTTTTCTCTTGTGAGACAAAGCGTTGACAAGATTAGCATAAAGAAAGCTAATAGTGTCTGAACAATGAAAAGTTTCCCTACTGTATCTGCCCTGGGTAATAGAAGCTCCGCACGAACAGACTCGCCAGATTAAGACTTGTGTCCCCACTCTACCTTCCCCTTCTAGAACGCTATACTCCCACGCATCCGCCGCGGCCCGGTCACGTGACGCATTTCCTCTCTGTCTTTCATGTGTCCGGTACTGGCGAAGAGAGGATATGTAACTCGTTCCTTTCAATTTATGCTCCCTCCCCGCATCTCTGCGCACAAATACATTTAATCCGTCTTATCTTACTTCACACGTCCGCTACCAACGTCACTTCTTTATGACGCCCACGATCTCGTATTTTATGGAAAAGTTAATTTAATATTCATTATGCACGTTTTTAAGACAATTTAATAGAAATTAGAATAGCGTGCACGTATTTTCTTCGTGTTGCCGACAGTCAATAAACGATAGGTTATGCATTATTTTCAGACTTTTGTTTTATTAATTACAAGTGAAGTATTGCTAATGATGAAAATATTTTTAGTTGTAGCAGTGAGAGAGAGATATTGCTGTCTTACGCAAAGATTTATGCGTTTATTGTGAAAAAGTGACGACGAATACAATCTTGTTATGTGCAATTCATTAATTTACCTAATTCTTGTGTTTATTAGTATAATACATTTTTATTGTACGATATAATCTTCTCAGAAATAAAATGTGCAACTATATAAAAATCATAAGATTCTAACATGAACTGTCATAGAATTTATTGTATATACTATACTTCCGTAGATGCAAAATATTTTTTGGCGAAAATAGAACTTTGTGTACATTTCAAGAATAGAGAAGAATATTCAATTTTATCATTAACTAATAGTTGAGTCACGACAACGAATGATATCTTGCCAGGGGAGGGAGCACGAAACGCGTCACGTGACCGGGCCGCGGAAACGAGGGGGAATAGCGTCGTAGGAGGGGAATGTATATATGGAGTGGAGACACAAGTTTTGAGGCGACACTGCCTCTACATATATTGACAGCCATTCTGTGACAACGAAGATGCGACATAGCGAATTGAAATTTTCAGAGACAATGTCGTCGCAGAATGAAGATAGACAAAAATCGTATTCGCTAAGTGAATCGGGAAACCAAACCTTCCTATACCTTCTCCGCTCCTGCATAGTCGATACCACTTGACCCACTCTTCCGAATCCAGAAACTGTACCTTCGCTTTTATATCCATTCTCCATAGATCCTCGACATCGACAAACTCGATTTTATCAAAGGCGACTGGGTAGGACACGTGGGACCGAGCACAAAGTAAACAGTTATGATTGAAACGAAGGAGAATAACGTCCCCAACGATGAAAAAGGATCGTTCCTTTGTTTATGGTACCAACAATAAATCGGGAATTCATGAAAGAAATCATGCCAGATCTCAAGATTCATGAGTTACCGTTTCAATTAGTAATAGCCATTGTTAAAAAATACAATTTTAATGTCTACGACAAAAATACCATTGCGTTAATAAATGTAATGTATTCCATCAATGGAAATAAGAACACATATTATTATGTAAATTATTATATAAATATTGTAGATACTCAAAGTTCATTGGCAAATTATTCCACAGGAGCTTCTTGATAACAGGGCACACAGCGCACTTTATTACGGTCGACACAGGTGGAAGTTTTCTGAAACAAACATCAGAATATATTTCAGATACTTACAAATGCACATTTGAAAAATTAATACTGTTATCAAATTAATTGTATTGGAGTTTAATATATTGTACTGGACATTTATAGAAAATATCTCGGTAACTATTAACTTTTTATCCCTTATATCCTTATTAGTTTTTTATTCGGGGTTCAATTCTCTCTTCAACCACAAGATTGAAATTTACCCTTTACAATAAAGAAACTCAAGGTGATCTTTATATCTCGATAAAGAAGAAAAATAGAAAAAAAAACTAATCATCATATTGAATGTTACTCGTGAAACCATACAACTTTCGTTTCAACCATTTTTTCATATACCAAATAGTTCGCAAGTAAAGGTGGCACACTTAACTGAATCACCCTGTAGATGAACGACAGGAGCACAGAATCGAGTTATTGAACTTATTAACTGGAGAAATAATAGATTCCGCTATGTTTAGTAACGGAAAATTGAATATTCGACGAGGCAAGATCCAACGATATTGGTCACGCTGCTAAATGTCACGTCAAAAAGTCAAGTAGTTCACGTCGCGCGGACTGGTGTATTGAAAATTGCCACGTGTCAGGTGAAGCACCTGGCAACAATAGGCACGTGCACTCTGGAACGTCGTAACAGGATATGATATGACTGGGTTCCACGGGTATCAGGGGTGGTTCGAGTTCATGGCCCTCATTGTGACTCCCGAGTGCCTCGTGCCGTGCACTGTACAGTCTCATAGGTTGCGAAAGGGGTGCTGTGACTCACAACGTAAGTTTGCAGCGGATTTGAGCTTCAATAAAATTCTATTTTACAAAACGATTTCTTTTTGTAAAGATTCCTATGCAGATCGAAAGTGTATCTGAAAAAGCCGTACGTTATTATTCAGTTCGCTTTGTTTCATCCATTTAGCAATTAGCGTCGCCTACTTTTGCTGACTTTTTATGTGAAAAATATGGCAGAAGGTGTCATTGACGAATTTCCATTTGTTTCCACGGTCAGTACGAGGTTACCAAAATATCTAAAACTTATTGTAAGTAGATGCACATTTTCATCGAACAGAAAGTTGTGAATAACATATATCCAAAGAATATATACCATAACAAATTAATAACTTAATTGCAAATTAATCATTAATTTTCCTTGCAAAGGGCAATTCCTAAGATCATTCATTCATTCACTCGGAGAACATTTTCGCAAAGGAAAAAGTAACTTCAAATGACCTCAGGATACACTCTTGTCAAGGAAGTACATTTTTTGGATACCCTATATACACAAACAAAGAAAACAATTTAATATTTAAAACTTTTAAAAATATGAGAGGCACTGTAGATATGCTCCGCAGTGTATTTTCGAACATTACCTTGTCGAACACTTCATCGGCCGGACAAGGAAGTATCTTAGCTGTAGATCCCGCGCATTCGACGTACAGCAAACAGTCCAGAGGATAAGGCAACAGGAGTACCCTTTCCTGATCTTCCGAACTCTTTACTTGCGGACACCGTGGAATTTGACAATTGTCCGCCAGTTGAGTATCAGATTCGCCTATTTGTGGTAATGGTACACCAGCTGCTACCAGAACGATCATCAAGCATGCGCTGTACATTGCCAGAGCCAATTTCATTTTGTCTTTGAATTCTGAAAACAGAATCGAACTAAGCATACAAAATATTTTTTACACCATGGCATTTGGAGGACTCGTTTAGGTGGCTACCTTTAAGTGGACCACCCTAGATGTACAAACAAATGTACAAAGTTAATTATTTAACCTCCGACCTGAATACGCGCGGGGATGCAATTACCGAAAAAGTAGCAATACGGCTGAGGGACATTGTTCAACTTCGTTGCTTCACCTACAATTAAAGGGTAATTAGTGAAATATGATCGTCTGCTTTGTAAGCAAGTAATAACGGTTAATTAAGTATGTCAACTAAGATGTTCTTCTAGCAACATGGTGCAATTGTACACAAAAGAATGCGACGAGGTCATGGCGCAAGGAAAATTTTGTTGGTTAATTGTACTTCTAATTAAGGGTTACGGTGTTCGTACAATTCAAGTTTACTATATATACACAGACAAGTTTTTATGCAGATAGATATCTCGGAAGAAATGTGGTACGCACACTTGTTAGACTCCATGCGGTTGTAATTGCATAACTATAGCTACACCTTTCTCAAGCTCCCTTTCCCATGTTCACCTGCTAACGAAATTTCGGATGTTTATTCTGAGCAATTATTATAAACAATAGTAAAAACTATATTCAAAATCGTATATTCTAAACAGATTTTTGTGCAGATCCGCTTTAATAACTAAAACATGTATGGAATTTGTAGGTATAATTTAAAGCAACTTTTATAAATTAAATTCACTTTCATTTCAGACAGCAAAGTCCACTTTCATTTTATGTTACAATTTAAAATTCGAAAATTTTTTCAAACATGTTTTATTTATAAATATTTTATTAGAATTATATGTACTTTTATATTGAATATTGTTTGTTGTCAATTTCTTAATCAAAACTAGTTACCGAAATGACAAACATTACTAGCGTACAATTAAACATTATTATTGAGGATAAAGATAATAATTAATCATTATTATTATTATCATTATAATTAAACATAATTAAATATCACGTATACGAATACAGACAAAACACTGAACTTTAATTTGACCGGGTCAAAAGCTTTCGCTTCAATCGACGAAGATAACCGGAGCCGGCTTCCTTCATTAAATCAAAATCAGATAGTCCATACGTATATCATAATTGATACGATCGCATTCGGATGGTTCTTCAAGAACACACACGCGTGATCCTCAATAGCCAAGTTGTCGAGGGATGTCCGATTAGTGCTCGACACGATTTTTTTTTTTTAAGGTAATATTTTAGTCGGCGCGAGCCTTGCCTACGTTTGCTATGTTCAACGAGGGAAGCAGAAGGTGTTCTTCAAGTAGGAAGCAGTTGTCGATGGACAAAATGGGTCACGAGTCGTGACCTCCGCGTCTTTTGCACAACCTCGAGGGTCCTGCTTCTCCACTTAATTACCTCTACGTCCTCTGTGCATGCGACACGAATTTTAACACATCGAATGTAGACGTCGTCGCGTCGTCGTGACGAAGAAAGTCATTTTGGATAATGCAACACTGAAGACGGTTAACAGAGAACGAATTCTCCCAATGTTCTTTCATCTTTCTTACGTTGCAACTATCGGTGAACTTGTAGAAAAGGCTCCTTCCTTCAGATCTCAATGACCTTGACAACATATTTCAAGGTCATTGAGATCTGAGGGAAGGAGCCTTTTCTACAGGTCCCGATAGTTGCAGCGTAAGAAAGATGAAAGCACGTTGGGAAAATTTGTTCTCTGTTAACTGTCCACAAAATAGTCATTTCTTTGTTAGCACGAACACTTAAGGGAGAGTATGCTCCTATGAAATTGTCAGGAGATTTTTAATGGAATTGTGATTGGCACTTGAGTTTTGAAATTCTTATTTCCTCAAACAAATTGAATGCTATCTTTGAAGCAGTGTCGTTAGATCAAGGGGGGGGGAGCGCGGATTGAGGAGAAGAAGTTAGAAGCGTGAGGAATAGCGGCGTAGAATGGGAAGATAGAGTGGGGACACAAGTCTTGATCTGGTGACACTGCTTTGAAGTGTGCTTAGAGTCGATATCTTGCTGAAAGATAAACGATTCGAATTAATTCTATTATTCCTATGTCATCTGTTTAATTAAGGATACAGATGTGCACTACACAGGGTGGGCCGGAAATCGTAGTACAGTCGGGCAGGGAGTGATTCTAGATAGAAGATTAAGAAAAAAATTTGTCTTAACATTTTTTGTCCGAAGCTCCATTTTCGAGAAAATCGAGTTTGAAAATGCAGCGAATACACGTGCTATTGCATAGGAATCGTCTGACGCGTCTGACCATCATCAACCAATTCTACTTCCTGTATATACCAAAGCACGCGAACCGGGCAGCCAAACGACAAAATGTTCTTCCTTTTTTATCGATTTATTTTTACATGTAGAATCATCCTCCACCCAATTGTACTACGATTTCCGGCCCACTCTGTATAGTTGTCAATATTATTAGTAGACAACGGATTGTATGCATTTATGACAAAAATGAGTAGGTGTAATTTAAAAAAGTATGTAAAGTAAAAGCATTAGACAAATTCAAAATACTGTTATGTAATTTTCAACATATTAAACATATTAGAATATAAAATGAATTTCTATTTCACAAAACAAAAGCATTATGTGAAAATAGACAGAAATTCCAGTGTTGAACATTCTCTTGTCCGCCACTGTATTTTCATTTCCTAGAAGATCGATCAAAAGCACGTCCCATATTTCTCGACACGCTGCCTCTGTACAAAGGTTGATAGAAAAACAGAAATTACCAATCGGGTGAAAACCACTTCGTAAGAAAGTGTGTCTAGCGCAACAAATGCTTCAGAATCGTTCAAACTGTTTCAAAACGTTTTTATGATTAGACAGTTTTCCCGATAATTAAATGTCAAGTTGTCGGGCTCTTCGAGATAAACAATATTCAGATTCTACAGTACATCATTATTTTTATATGAATTATATTTTATTTCTCTGACGAAAATTGTTTGATCAAACAAATGAAATGTCTGTCGGTGGAATTATTCATATTTTCAATATGAAAAACATTTACATTAACCATAAAGGCAGATGCAATGAAAAGATCGTCATATACAAAGATGGATATATTTGTTTCTTCATACTGTACAGCAGAGACTCGTCGCGTTTAATATATTTATTATTTTTCGTGTTTAATATACGCTCAAATAATTCGTTGAACAGTCACATTCACTTGTAATTTTGATCGAATATTTTTTGCCAAGAGTAGTAGTGATAACATATAGAAATTAGTCAACACAGTTTCTATAAATTGAAAATACTTTTGCGCATGAAAATTCAATTAATATTATGCACACTTCGAAAAAGAATGACGACAGTGATAGACGACATTTTAGTTTCGTTTCTAGCATTCTAACGTCTTATAGTTTAAAATAGGCACGAGTATAAACAAAACTTTCTGCTTGTTTGTATTTGTTACTTGCCGGCCCGGTTTTTTATGCGCGTGCTCGCGAATACAAAGGCGTTAATATTTCGTGGAGTCTGTCACACCTTTTCAGTCCTTTGTGATCTTTATGTGTAATGGAAAAACTTGCGACAAAAGGGACCACAGCCTTCTTCTTCTTACACCATATTTGCATGCAAACATGCAGAGAGTATGTTTATGTATGTGGTCTAAGGTTCTCGTGGATCTAGTCCCAACATTTACCGTTCGTCAGCGTCACTACAAATATTGCATGGAATACATTTTTCTGTCTGCGATTCTGAATTACCGACCCTATAGAAAATGCTCTAGTCTAGTACAATAGCGGACTCTACCGAAATAGAACGGTCAGCTAGCGAACTACACGGGGTTGCAAAAGAATATCGACATTGTTATTGAATAAACATTAACGATACAACTAGATTAGCTATGCCAGACGAGATATCTCGTCTGTGGTGTTACCATATCACAGCTATATGTACTTTGCTAAAAATAACAGATACCATTTTCATATCTAATTATAACACACGTGATTAGATAAACAGTTTGTCACGCGATATAATTAATTGCAGTGTTCATCAGATCTGGCCTAAAGCTTATTTAAATGAAAAAAGAGTATTGCAGAGTAGATAACAAGTCACCTGTAATCTACCTTTACCATTTTAAAGAAATATGCGTTTAAGTACATGGTGGCGCCATCATGTCAGAACACCGTGGCATTAATTGATGAGAAGCTTGAGTCTCTAACCGTAGATGGCATTACTAATATCTTCGAATTAATATGGCGGATGTCAACATTACTACCAACATTGTAAAAATTTATATGATAGATAAAATTGATTTCCATTTTATCTTGACTACATATTTCCACACACTACTTTATATTGCCTTGAGCGATGCATGTTATACATATTTCAGAGTAATGAAAATGACATTTGATCATCCCGGCAAACTGATTACTTCTGACAGAAAGGATATCCCCTCTGCTTCTGATTACACCCCTAGGAATTTTGTGGAAATGTTCACAAGTTGATCACGATTCCTCAATCATTCTTTTGTTTCCTCAACATTAGAACTACAAAAAACAGACTACAAAAATTTGTTTATTTACCGATTATTATACACAGTGTTATTGTACACTGAATATTGTTCTACAGTGAGGAAATATCGGCAGTTTTCTCGCGCTTGCGCACTCAAAACAGTAACGTATCAGGACGTATCTATATCTATATTATGAAGAAAAGGTAATGGGGTAGTGGTATTGGCGGGAAAGTGCCGGAATAATCTGTTCCGGACAAAGAGACTCCAGAACAAGAGAAGTGACACGACACCACACGACACGTGACGAAACGAGACGAGACGAGTGTCCTACGAGTTACAGAATATACACAAATCCACATGCTATACATTCATTTTTCACCCCATGTACCCTATTTTGTACCGAATTATACTTTACACGAGAAAACTTGGCCAATATCTTCTCACTCTGGCTAGGATTTTCCAGGTTGGTGATCGGTAAGATCAATTCGTTTAAAACTTGATTCTCGTCGACTGAAACAAGCAGATTGAGACGCAATCCGCGTTATGCTTGAGACTTGAGACTGATCAGACCAATCAAGCCCAGAGGAAGACCGGTCCGTTTGAATGATCAATCCAATTCAAGCCAATTGGTTCGATTCAAGTCAGACAATGGAAGACAACCCATGCCACTTTTTATCTCGTAATTTCCATTCCTCTGCGATCATCAAGGAAAAATTGCAATTTTTTATGGTACCTTATAATACATTTATCACATATTCATATACACGCACGCCCCTTGCTATTTTTAATCGCCTCTAACCTTCCGACGGACGTGTATGTGTATGGAGAATGGAGTAATACAACAAAACCTTTTACTCCGTAGTTGTATCGACTTCGATCCTTTTCCTATTCCTCAAATAGAGGTTTCTACACATTACTGTGCATTGGTACCACGAAAATTCAGTGTAAAAGCATTTTCACACAAGAAACATTTGAATAATTATAATTAAATAGTAATTACTAATAATAATGAACTCTCTCTGTCAAAATCACTCAATTAATTGACTCATCTGATGTATTATCCCATGAACTTCTGAATGTGATACATAATAACTTCTCCAGATGTGTTCGAAACATATACGATTAATTTTTCTCCTATTTCTTCAATACATTATATCCGACAGGAAACGGTATTTCGAGGAGGGGAAATTTATATTCGACGGATGTCGTTCCACGCACAGTAGCCTCCGGCAGAACTTTACAGCTCTAGCAAAAACTGAAGAAAAAAATGTAACTGTAAGTTTTGAATCACGAGAACAGTTTCTACTTGACAGAGTTGTGCCAACCCAGCATATGTAACTTTCCAAACAAATGGAAAAAGGTTGTAGAACAAAATGATGCCTATATATCGTCTTTAGAAAAGATTTATACAAATTATTTATACTAAATGTTACACAAATATTTATACAAATGCTATACATAAATTACTTCTATAAAATTTTATACAAAAGAAATCCTGTCAAGAGATACGAATAGACCTATTACTCATCCAAATCATCCCTACAGTACACTCGCCTTAGAAGATAATGTTCGGAAATGTTGAAGGACACATAAGAAACGGAAATAGAAAAGAATGGGGGCATTTCATCCTAAGAAGATTTTGGTTTAGCAACGCAGGTATGGTCGTTAAAGTCCAGGAAAATCAGGGGTAGGCTAAGTAAATACCTGGGAAGGATATTTTCTTAGAAGGTCTGGAGATACCGTTACAATATGTACAATGAATTTATTGTACCGTATCCGTTAAGGCGTGAAGGGTCAAAATGGTTTATGACGCAGGTACGAGAATTGCTTTTAGAAATGAAAGGAACACCGTAAGCAGAATTTCTCAAGTTAGTTTATAATTTACAAAATATTCTGAAATATATTCTCAAAATAACCTGACAAACGTGCGGGCGGTAATCCTAAATTTTACGTGCCCTGTGTATCTGTATTTATTATTCCATGATGAATGACCTTGAGGGAAACTGTGTCGTATACGAATCAATTCGTTTTGACACACACTTTCATATGATATAAAAGAATGCATGGCATTCCATTGAAAAAATTGAAGGTCAGATTCGTTTCTACAAAGATATTGCAGATGAAAAAAAATTACAGACACCATTGTTACATTGCTTGCAAAGAAGTCGATCATAGATGATATCAAGGAGGTGTTAAAAGTGTTAATGTATACATAGAGTGAGTAAGAATAACATTCTTCGGGATTTGCAAATCAGACGGCGAAACACGTGAAGAGCCGAAACGATAACGGAGTGGGAATAATGACATCGTATGGGCGAAGGTCATAAGAAGGACATAATTGAACAGAACTTTTATCATAGTCGTAAGTATAATATTGTGTTGTTCGCAGATCACCCTACGAAACGATTCTCGCTCTTTTGAGGCGTGACTCCGCGAGGGCGCAGCTTTGTACGCATGGCTCACACCGGAAATGGCTTGTACGAGTAGCAGCTTGAACAAACTTTGTCGGAACGTTTGCTATTGGAGCCTCAAATCAGAAAACCTTGACGTCCTACAGACAGTGTTGCCAGTTCTTTAAAAACGTAGGTATTGTATATCTCCTTCGTTCCCTATCAGCAAAATGATAAAATGAGAAGTAGGGGCCATCATATTCACTGATTGTGAGTGAAAGCTGCTGGGTAAAATAGTATTTGAATTAAAAAATTAAAATATTTTCAGAGATTATTCCTTAAACTGTCGCTACATTAAATAGTGTTAAAAAGATACATTATAAGTTAACTGCAATAAACCGTTAAATTTTTTGTGGTAAAATTGTGAGGGTATTCGAAACAGTTAGGCCCGGTCGACCAACCGAGGCGTTGTTAGCTTCAGATAAATTCGGAATCGGATAAAAGAATGTTTAGTCAACCGCGACAAAACCAGTGACTGTCAACCAGCCGAGAAGAACGGAATGCCCAATAACGCTTGCATATTGTAAACCTCTGCTAGTAATTTTCAAATTTTATGAGATTATGCAGCAGACTCGTATCATGTTCATTTTAAGGCAATTGAATTATTTGCAACATAATTTCAAATTTATATTATTTCAAAAGATATTGTTGCACAGTTCCCTTTCACCACTTAAAAATCGCTGATCTGTACTGCAACGTAAAGGCTATCCGCTAAACAATTTTATGGAAGTAATAACAAATAATTTTGTGCATTATAAGAATAGAATATCTAGCTTAGAACATGGACGACCTATCCTTCATTAAAAACAAATAATAAATATTTGAATTAATGTACAGTAAATCGTACAAAAAATTAACTCGTTTTACGTATTGCATGGTTAACAATTTAATTTATCGTTTCCTTCCTCGAATGCCTGAAAGAATTAATTCTATATTATTGCTCCTAAAATTACAGTGAATTGCTCCAGGGTGGTCCATGTTTCGATTGTCATCTAACGCTCTGTTAAAACCAATTCTCATGTACGAACCTTCCCGATTAGAACGGAATGAAATACGTTGTTCTTTGAGGCAAATGATAAGGTCTTGAAAATGTCGGACCACAAGAAGCACTGACGTTACAAAAATACAGTGGAAACGTGACTGAGGATGATCGGATCTCAGGCTCGCTTATATCTATTAAATCACAAAAGACGAAGTGCTAACCGTTAAATAAATCTGCATGATACCAAGGTAAAGCCAAAATGTTGTGTCACTAAAAAAGCCGGTCCAACAAGTTTCGTAATTCGTAGAAAAAGTCAAGTAAAAAAGCCTGCTCAGTGCACAGTCGCTGCGCGACCCCACCATTAATTTTCTAGTCTCCCACTCTTCAGCACCACTGCAAGCTTGACTTTATTTCCAGAACCAGGGAATTACCGCGCGGCGGACCTTGGGTCGAACGCTATTTTTCTTTCATAGGATACCCATGGGCCCAAGGACCCATGGGCAGCCAGTTCTTCGGTTCTGCTGTACATAGCCGAAAATGAAAAGGGGCTGCGTTTCGCTGAAAGGCTAAGGCTAAGGCTAAAGCTTCTTTGTCTCCTCCAGGTATGCACGACAGGTGCACAGCGAAGGGAAAAACGATACCTAAATTCACTGGAAAGTTTCCCTTGTACAAGCCAAGTGCATCACACCTAAAATAGCAACCAATATTCGAGGTTTTGCACTTCGTGGAAAACTGCCTCGCTCTTTGTCCCTTTGACATATAATAAAGACATTAACAATTTCAGCATTCATACGTGTTCATACATATTGAAAAATGTATACATTATCATTAGAGTGTACTCAGTAATTAGACAAAATAGTAGTGGATTCAATGAAAATTTGTAAGCTATGTTCATATCTAACGTCTAAATTATCAAAATAGATAAACTTCAATAATAAAGTGAAAATAAAGGAAAAAAGCTGTGTTGTAAAAATTACTTTATATGTTCGAAGTAGTTTTATACAATATTACGAAATACGAATCTTTTTATTGTACAATATAGTCAAAGGTAGTAAATGCTAACGTACAATATATAATAAGTATTTAATTCATTCTTTTCTAGAGAGTACTTTAAGTACAAACATTTTCTGTTGTATAAGATAGATTTAGAATTTCGTTCGTACCCTATAAATTTTTCTACATAATGGTACAAGGCTCATAAAATGCAAGTATCCCAAGATGTATATGCAATATAGAATATAATACATTTCTGACATTTTGTTATCACTTCGAAACGCTAACTTCCATTTGCATGAGCAATAAAATGAAATTTTCAATTTAATGTCCTTTCACTAATACGTTCAAACATCTTAAGATCTTATATACATACATAGTTTATTAAAAACATTAAATAATTACGAAATTTTCATTTTGGGTACAGAAAATTTTTTTTAAGAATTCAACATTTTATTTACGTAGTCCTATAATGTTGAAATCATTTAAAAGGGAACGTGTTTCCTATTTTCTCGCATGAGATGCAGAGCTCGTAAAAATTCTCGATAATTAATTTCTAAATGGCCACCTCGTTCAACGGAAAAGCATTTGTGCACAACGTCCAATTCTCGAGTACTTATTAACTGTAACATACGTCTGATGGAAAGAGCTTTAATTAAGCACTCTTTCGAAACTGTTCCAATATTTTCTTTGTCGAAATCCTACAACGAAAAAACAATTGTATGTTATTTGGTTAACTTCCTTTAAGGTGGAACAAGTACACAAAGAAGTGATTGTTGCCGTTTTCTTACAAAAACTATTATCATCCATTACCATTTTATACAAAATAGTTTGCAAATAATTAAGGTTGCACACTTAGCTGAATCACCCTGTATACTATATGTTTTGAATATTTGTACCGACCTTGAACAGCTCTTCAAGGTTCGGCTCCTGCATTATGGCCAACTTGCTGATCGCAGTCGTGACCATATGCCTCTCCTCGAAGTTCAAGAATGTTTTGGGAGAGGCTTCCGAGGGGACATGCTGCACAGGCACCAAGAGAGGTGCTCGTTCTAAACTTCCTGTGGCAACAGCTTCCTCAATGGCATCTCCGAATTTTACGTAATCCACATAATTCGATCTTTAAAATTGCAAACTCTTTAACATCTTTCAATTTCAATTACCTCGATTCTACAGGGTGTCCCATAATGTTGTGCTTCCTTGAAAGAGGTGATTCTTGAGATCCTGAGATGATTGAAGTAACTTTTACCTTTGCGAAATGTTATTAAAGGAAAACATGGACAATTAGAGCGCGTAGACAACTACAGCTGAGCGTAGTGTTGAGCGGAGCTGTAG
The DNA here is from genome assembly GCF_051020765.1 of Lasioglossum baleicum. Taxonomy (NCBI): domain Eukaryota; kingdom Metazoa; phylum Arthropoda; class Insecta; order Hymenoptera; family Halictidae; genus Lasioglossum; species Lasioglossum baleicum. The sequence goes on from NC_134940.1 coordinate 14,246,259, forward strand.
CCACGCTCTGATTGGTCCGCGTTTTTCTTTAATAGCTCGAAAACAAAGCCGTGGAGAGCATTTTCAGAGATTATTTCAAATGACCTTAGGAATCACCCATTTCAAGAAAGTGTAGCATTTTGGGACACCCTATATATGTATGATTGCATGATTGACTTTGACTCTGGGCTGATAAATTAATTATGTAAAATTCTTCCAAATTAAAATGAAAAGTTACATACCTTAAAGGCGATTGAAAAACTTTCGACAGTGTCATCATCTCAGTACAAGTTAAATTACATCGTAGTTGATCAAGTCCTTGTATAAATTGTGTTTTATTTATAACAAATTCGTGGTTAGGGTCGTACTGACGCATGAATTCGATAGCCTTTGTACAAAAACATGCAAAAAGTTCACGCATTAGATCAAAGACAAGAAATATACTAGCATTCAAAATTACTGTCTCTCATAGTATTGCTTTGAACATTTCCTAAATAGATTACGGATCTGTATGGATCTTAACAAACATTACTAATATTTTTATTTAATCCTTGCTATAAAAACACACATGCAACAACTTTGGAAAGTCAAATAAGTAAATGATAAAAAAATCGAAGTTAAGTATTGATAATTTGAAACGCTGGAATTAAACATATTTTCAATGTTGTAATCTCTATTTTTAATTACGATGAAATTTGTCTAGAACAGTCTTGTTCGACTAGGAGCGGGCATAGTTGAACGGGACTGCTCCAGAGGTATGAATATGAAGAATTACTTTTATTCTTTCTCGTACAACTTTTGCTTTAATTTTCGCTAGAATTAGAACAATATTTGTTTCATCCGCGTCAGCTGCAGGAGGCGGTCTTTCAGAATTGAGTTTCTTTTTCTCTTCTAACACAGAATTGTACAACGGTGGTTCAATTGGTTTCGATTCGACCTCTTTCAAAAACCAAATATAATTGAATCCTATGTCATTGTTGTATCTTTTCTCCAAGGCAAACTCTTCTTCTTGAGAGAGTAAAACTGCCGCGGTGGTCAAAACTTGACGTAACTGGGACCGCGACACGTGACCTTTATTATTTCTAAGAATCGTTAAAGATACTTCATATTAAATTTCAATTAATAATCATGACGTTGGACGTTGTCGTAACAGTAATTATGAATAATAATAATAACTTAAATCAAGATGGTAATATTAGCTCTGATTGTTCCGTGTTTTCCGCAACCTTTCCCGAGTATGTATTTTATTCTAATTTAAAGTGTGTGTGATCACTTACGTATTCAACTTACGCAACAACATGCTGCATGATTAAAAACTACACGTCTTGAACAACACCCTGATAACAAACAAAAATGAAGTGCCCATACCTATCATAATCTTTGAAAAACTGTTTTATCAAAATTCTTCTTTCATTAACGCGGAATCGAATTTTTTGTAATGCTTCTTCACAAAGATTTCTTGCATCCATTGTTTCGCATTGCCATTTCAACGCCCCTTTCCGAGGCAATTCTTCTACTTCAGTTGGTGGCGACTTAACTCTCAAATTAGGCAATTTTTCCAGTTCTTTGATGGTAAACACTAAATTTGCATTCAGGGATATATTTGTAAGTAAGAATATAAAATATGGATTACGCTTTAAAAATTCGATGTTGATCTTTCTAAGCCTTAAGGTCATCTGAAGGTCGAATAAATAACAGCTTAATGTGCTGTAAAACAGCTTCTATTGAGAACATTTTTTCATATCATTTATTTTTTTCGAAATATTTCCCCTGGGAATTTAAAATAGGATGCTCTGTATATTTGAAATATCCTGTTTTTGAATACCTTGATCGATATCATCTGCAAATGTACGCCAACACATACGGTCGGGATCATTTGGATCTTTGTAAATCGTTACAAGTGCGTCAATTTCCGATTCCGCAAGATACAAACGCCCCAAAGTGGAAACTTGGAGGCCATCTAACACTCTTTTAAACTGTGAAATCGTCACTTTCCCGATGTTCAGAGGATCAAATCTCTGTTATTATCAATTTCAATTGTCAAATATTTCTGTTCAGAGTGACTTATAAACATTATTTAACTTCAACTAATCTTTAACCCTTAATCGGACGTTTAAAATGTACTTCAAAAATGCAATGATTCAATTAAGTTATATTTAATATTCATCTCCATATCGAAATGGTAAATAGAAACGTAGTGAAATTGTAAAATTTGATATAAATCCACAAATAATTATGAACACAAAGAGCGAGGCCACCCTAATAGTTCACTTAAGGGTTAATTCAAATTCAAATAAATAAACTAAGCTTAGATGTGGTAGACAAGAGATATTGTAAACCTTGAAAAATTCAGAAACACGGATCCTATTCTCGAGAATATGTTTCTGAACGCGTAGAATAATTTCTCTTAAAGGCATAGTGCTCTTGGATTCTCCCATCACCGGATGAAAAACTGTCTGCTTCCTGAACACTTTGCTGGGCATTATTTTACCGATTTCCGGCCGAGGATATTTTGGTAGTTCCGCTGTGATGATACGACCAGGAAACTGATCTAGCATTTCCTTTCGGATGAGTTAAAACAATAATTTACAACAATTCTATTACAACATTGAAAAACTCGTACAATACAATATGGTTTTGCTATTCTCTGTATTCTGAAATATGTATACTCAACATTCGATTCCAGCAACTAATATGTATAAATAAAGTACAAGTGCAAATACCGAAATATTTGTAAATAGTTGTTTGATTACACAAGTACTACTACCTCTGATTAGTAATTATGACGAAAAATAACATAGCAACATGCAAAACTATTTTTATTCATAGGCAATACATATACATACTTTGTAGTGTGCCGTAGAGAAGGATAGCGATTGAAGAAGAAAAAAGGAACGTTCAGCAAACATCAAAGAACTCGTGCTAGCTCATCCTTTTTAAATTCAAAAATCAAAATACCTAATTTTTTGGTTTTTCATCAATGAAACGTTTACCATTGCGTTCATCTCGTTTTCTGATTGAAATTACACTAAATACTTGACAATTACTGTAGAGGTAACACGAATTCCTAACTTCATTCATTCCATCTACACGCGGTGTTTGTGCAATATATATGAGTTATATTTTATCATTTAATACGACTAGTATTATTAATTAATAAAATAGTTAATAGTTACCTATAATTGCCGATGTTACGTATGTAGAATTCTGCGTTTTCTTCCTACTGCTTGCTCCCTAAAATTGAAATTTTCAATGCCTGGAGATGCAACTGAGTGGATGGTAGCATACGCGGGGCGAAGGCTTCCAATTCTTTAAAGATTGAATTCATTCTGCTTCTTTCTCGGGCATTTAATTGTATGGCACAGTGTTCCGGCTTTTGTTCGTAGCTTAAATTCTGTTTGTTGTTTTCGTCTGTAGTTTCATCAGCACTGGCTTGCCCTCCATAAATTCTTACTAAGCGGATTCCGTTTCTGTTCTTAAATTTTGAGAGCCAGCCATCACTTACTTTGAAGTCAGAACAGGACGGTATGCTCTCTTTCAACTCGAATGCCTTTTCCAAAAGTAGAGCATCGGATACGTGGATCCCAAGTTTCTTCCTTTCTATAAACCAGCTATATAAACGTTGATCGATTTCGGAATATACTGGGTTTCTTAGACGTTGGCGTTTTTTTTGCAGTCTATCTTTGTTCGCAAACTTCAAAATTGTGGAAGCATTTCCTTTTATTCTCTGAATTGTCCTGTTGCTTACGCGATATTTTACGGCGACCGTCGACACTGGTAGCGTTTCCAAATCCTTTAAAACCTCCAGTCGCTGTTGCATAGTTAAAGTGACTACTGTGGCCGCCATGTCAATTAATTCGATACAATTATTTACAAAAATTAACACTGCTATTTACACCAAATTAACACTAATGAATGTGTAATACATTCGTACCACTTAATTGGCACTAACTAATGTACACAGTTCAAAAAAACTGTTCACCGTTTAAAATTCGCACAAACAATGTTCACAGTTTATAATCATGTTCGTGGTGATATTACGCGAATGTTAACAAGTCACATATAATAAACTGTAATAATTAAAACAATAACAATAATTACCAACAAATAAAATCCCGTGAACTTGCGCAAAATAAACACAAAATTATATTAAATGTATCGCGGTGACGAGACTGAAAATTCACCGTGGGAATCTCTTTTAGAGATTCTCTTTTTTCTTTAAAAAAACAAGGGTGGGAGAAAAACCTCAGGTGAAAGAAATTTTTCCAAAATTAATGAAAATAACATGAAACATCTAGTATTACTATATTTTTAAAATAAATTTCAAGTTTTACCTCCGTATACGTATACGTATATTAATCTAACAGAAAAAAGGAGGCAGCCAAGAGCTAATACATAGCAAGAACTAGATGCGGAAACTTCGAAGAAGGGGAAACCGGTACATACTGGCTAGAAGAGGAAAAAGGAAATGTTTGTTGTGTATGTCACAGATAGGTACAACGAGGCATCTATTATATATTAATCTAAAGTATTACAATAAGTTTTGTTCAAGATGTAGAAGCTATTAGATAAAAACTTATGAAAATAAGAGACAATGCAATTTTTCATTTCCGCGGTTACAGAAAATAATTATCTTATTGTGCTACAACACAAAAAGATGTATTATAAATACTAAGTCTGTAATTTATGGAAAATATTTTTAATTTTACCGAAAATTGATTTGATTCGATTCATTGAGGCACGGATACTGGTTATCACAAATTTCTTGTGTCCGGTAAATAGAGCCAAAACATAGTTAATATTTCGGTAATTATTTACAATAGGGCATTCCTCACCGATTTCAACGACTTTGAAATATGTTGTTGGGGGCATAATTATGAACTGTTTCCTATACATGTTATCGCCGGACGACCTGCATTTCCGAGATATTTGCAAAAGTCTGTTGCTACTGCACGGAGTCCGGTTTCTAGCCTACAACACGACATGTATTTATACATACTTCTAGCATACTTTATATTATTCTCTTTCCTGTCACCACGGATTGGTATGGGAACATAAGAAATACAATATATTGCTTTAAATAATTGCCTACATTTAACTCGAACGATCTACTACCTCGCGCACCGTAGTTCATAGTTCATACTGTGTAAGTACTGGTAAATACACATGTACACTATTGTACACGCATGAGGGATGGCGCCATGGCGCTTCCGTCACCGCCCGGTCACGTGACGTCTGATTCCCCTGATCTGGCTCAGTATGTTTCGTCTCTGTCGTACCTACTATTTACATGTATCACAATGTCACGTGACTAATCCAGTACTGGCAGAGAGAGGGTAACTGTATTCCCCTCGATTCGCGCGAGTCAATTCCAGTGTCCCGTGTTACCAAATTATACCCTCCCCTTCTACGACGTTATTCCCCTATTTTCTGGCAGCAAGCATCCCCACGTTTTCGCCACGGATCGGTCACGTGACATTACACTTATGATTAGAGAGAGAGAGAATAAAAAAAAATAATTTACATTTATTTGTTAACAGTGTGGAACAAGACCGAGGGAGAAGAATTTAAGAAAACTAAAAGAATATACTAAAAATTGATATTCTTTTTAATCAGTGATCACTTGATCCTTTTCTGCGTAGTTTTGTGGCATTGTATTTTTATTTAAATTTAAAAATTCATATTTATAAATTGTGGGCAGTGTATAGAGTTGTTTGACAACACTATACGATAGTCATCCCCGTAAGGCATGAGTCATTATTTTGGTTAAAGGTATCAATATATGATAAGTGATTTTTTTTGCACAGTGATCTACATTCTCTTTCATAATTCTATCAATAAATTGTATCTTTCTCCTCTTAGTGCACTGTTCTGTATCTAATAAATTGCAACACTACTCACACAGCACGCTACGTTTTTGACAAGGAGATATGCACTCAATAAGTCTGGTAGAAAATTTCAAGAACACGTTAAGATCGTTATCCATAATTTTCAAGATTTTATGATTAACATTGAATAGAATATAAGCAATGAAATAGAGGAAAGCAAGCAAACCTTATTTACACAAAAAGTAGAACTATATGAATGGTTAAAAGTTTATATATGTATCTGGATTCGAGGACTAGAGTATAGCAAGTCCAGCTTTTCTAAAGAATAACATTGTACCGTAATATATATAATGTACTATGTAGTACAATTGTAAAAATTATATTAACATGGTTTGTTGCATGGAATCGTATGTTAAATACAATTTCAGTTTTGAGCACAAAGAATAAAAATTAATTGAAATATCGAGTCAATCAATTTTATATATAGAACTAAATAAAAATTGATATGAAGAAAATCCACACGTTTAGTGTGTTTCAAATCAACATTGTGCTACAAAATAGCATAAAATAATCAATATGCAGTGTACTAATACTACATAAATATATAAAATATTACTCCGCCAAGAGATAACATTCCATGTTTGTCCAAGTATGACTGAACTTCATCAACCGCTTGCAAGAAGGCTATGTAATTAATTGTGTAGGCATCTTTGGCAAATCGTTTTACGAGTAAAGAATATTCATTGCAGGCAAGTACAATGCCGAGGAACTTTAAAATTCGTCCAAAATGTGCAAATGTTACTGTGCCAGAATTCTTTGCGATCTATAAGCAACAATTAAAATCTGATTTATTATAATCCCATTGTTCAAAGGTAATTGTTCACTATATAATGAGTATAAAGAACATAGGGAAGATATTTTGAACAATAAACTTCTGTCTCTAACCAGAATGCTTCTAATAGATATTACAAATCAATGAACAATAAATAGCAAAAGTAAATTAAAAATTGATTGCGACTGAACTACGCACTAAGATTAAGCTTAATAAAACTGTAGTTCTATTGCATTCTGCTCATACAAATATACTACAAATATGAATAACGATAAATTAGGATTACCAACAATAAATATACTAGAGAATATAACAATGTTGATATTATTTGTTCATATTAGAATATTTTTAATATAGTGAATAAAACTTACCGAAGAACAATAATAAAATTATAAATGGATCAATGGTAATATTTCAATGGTAAGATCTTTGGTAATTTATAATTTGTAATATAAAGTGTCAATTTTTATAAAAACGTAGTATGTATGCAATTTTTAAAATATATGTAGAATATTTTCTTTCGTATTGTATAAATTTAAAAAGTAAACTGTTCCACGCACCAATTCGTAATCTTGGAAATAGGGTCGTAAGACAAGTCGTCTTTTGTTTACAAAAACAGCAATTTGCGTGAGGATAAGACATAATCTTCGATATTCCGTTGGACTTAATCGATTCACGTGTTCGGGATCTTCCCATTCTAGGCCAGTTACTAGCGGTTTGTTCTTATCGAATTCAGGTACTATAATAAAAGTATTTAGTAATCACTTATGCACACACACGTACTTACGTTATATAATATTACTGTTATATAACATTTTAGTTAAAGAATAAGTATGTCTATGACTACGAGTGAAATATACAAAAGAGGTAGAGGCTTGTATAAGGAAATGAATTTTACCCAAATGGGTATAGTTCACTTAACGGTACCGGGTCAGGTATAGCGGTCAACCACGAATCCGTGTAGTGCCCCTGAAATTTTCCATGAGAATTTTCGGCTATCTATTATTTGCTTGCAATGGAAGTATATGCTATTGAATCAACCGTTTTTTTAATGAAATGTACAGCAAAATTCGGGACTAAATAAGACGTATAAATTGAGCTTTAAATGTTGTTACTACTTCACCGTTATTTGAAAATTTAACGTTAAAATCTATACAAATATTTTGGGATGACCGGTAACTCCGCTGTTAAACCGAAGTCAGTGGTTTTCAACTTGTACAGTGGTTGTTACAACGATTGCATGATAAACTGCAATTCCATTCCAGATTGCATTTTATTTTATTTTCTTTCATTCCCTTCTAATTAATTCATTTTAGTTACGTACGACTTTTAGTTTTCAGTTAATGATACGTAAATATACATATTGAAAAGTATGTGCCATACTGCATTCCATGAAAATTCACAAACATTTTTTGAAATGTATACGTGATCAACGTTTCATTTTTTTTATAAATTATTATAGATATACCATTGTCTTGAATAATTGTGCAAAACTGTGTGTAAAGTATTCGTCCATCCTGAACACGAAAATAATCAGCTAAGTCATCAATTTCTTTGTCGCATAAACCAATTGTATCTTTCAATGGACCAGCCAACACAGAAACAAACTTGGACTCTGTATATTAATAATAATATTATATTACATAATATAGAGATTAAATATTACATATATGTATATATATATACTGAATATTAAATTTAGTACTCTAATAACATATGTATGTAAATACTATACATATATATTTAGATGAAAATACTTATGTATATATTTATAATTTATACTTCATGAAAAATGTTAATATATAAAAAAAAGAAATGAACTTTTGTGCATATTTAATTCTGTCATCAATTTTAAAGTAGAGCATTTATAGAGTCATAATTGAAACTAACTATAAAAATAATTTCATACTGAAGCATAATGTAAAGGAATATTGACATAAAAATTCAATGATAAATTAAGTTTATGTTTATTACAACTAAAAAATTACATAAAGTATACATCACTATAGAGTATATTTTAAAGTTAATAGAGTATTTAATATGGGAATTAAACTAAAATATTACAAGTATAATGGAAAACGTAGAATATGAATTGCATAACATGATTACACTCATTTGCGCAACTCCAAAGAGATAGATATTCTCTTTAAATCAATCTATGTACTATTTGAATATCTACGAAACTGTTAATGATACAAAACAATGTTTGGATGCGTTCAAAAAAGAATTTATATATAGACGTCTAGAAGTTACATAAAGCACAATTTTGTATCTTTTAAATTGAATCATATATTTCTTGTAACAATATTAAGTGCGAATCAAAGAATAGAAAAGGTATTTAGGCCTTTACGGCAAAAAACTATTAATTTCAGAGATATTTTGATTTGAATATTACATGAAGTCAAATCATATAGCTTATTAAAGGTGATGTTTAAAAATTTGTCTTCAGTCTAAATTAAAAAATATACTCCATTTCTGAATGATGTGTTAATCTTTTCTAACATTTCTTTAGGAATTTGCTGGCATTCTCAAACAATCTGCTGTTATAAATTGTTAGGTGTTGTATACTCTTCTACACTCTGTTTTATTTTTTAAATATTCTCATAAGAAAAAGTCTAAGACTGACCAATCTCATGAGCTTGGCAGAAACTGAATAGGGCAACCTCTTTGTCATCAATATTTTTTAAAAGTAACTATACATTCTGCATTCTCCATAAAATTAAAGTCATATGACGAGTCCAACTCACAATGCAATGCTGTATTGCTCGATATAAATGCATATAGTACTAGAAATGTTTGTAACGACACTCTAAATCTTAGTTGTTTATACCTTTCGTATACTAATTACTTTAGAGTGAATTAAAACAGATGTATATTGCAACAATGTGTGGCTTGTTATTTCAGCCGAGGTAAATTTGATACGAATGGGTTAAGTAAACCAAATGTTATTAGGATCTACGAGGTGTCAGATAAACTTTGTTTTTTCTATTCGTGTATTATTAAATAAGGTGTTTTGATTTTGTGAGACTTTCATGGGCATCGGTGTGACACTCAGCATGTTAATTAGTCCACAGCACACATTAAACCATCACTGATACTGATGCGAAACCAAACATAACCAGTGCAAATTAGTATTGAACCAATAGTGGCAATGTGGCGAATTTACCTTTAAATAAAAGTTTATTTTGTCGGAAAATAAAACAAAAATTGAGATTTTCGAACATTTTCCGCTGCATATACTGAGAAAATTCAAATCGACGAACGAAATCACTGTCACTTGGTGCAAAGACACATTGTATGTATACATATTTAGTAAATACCGATGTCTTCTCAATTGTATTCGCGAAAACGTGGACCGAAGAATAATACAATATGTTCTTTAATCTCGCAGGTACTTACTAGTATGTATTCCGATTTGAAGTTACTAATACAATAATTGCAACATTCTATAAAACCAATGGTGTTTGGTTAACATTCCTCTGTATTTAAATAGGTATGTAAATAAATAGATACTTTTGCCGTCCATGTAATACACAACGAAAAATGAAAATACGATGTAAATGTCGTGAATTAGAATATTTTTTACAATATTGTACTGTGTGCTTGTCGGTAATTTTCGCAACATTCTCCGAACTCTGGATCACGTCAACGATAGTTATTTTCAACTTAATCGTAACCAACAATTGAACCATGCTATTTACATACATCTCAATTTTCCATTCATACGTTTATGTTGCAAATGCTCTTTAAAAATATATCCCTGAATATCAATAAAACATTATTTTTCTATCGTTAATAGTTTAGCAGATATTCGAGTGGGATATCCTGTACATGTAAATTCGTATCAAATTTAGTATACAAATAATGAAAATATAGCAAAGTATGAATAACATTGCGTGAATGATCTTTTAATATCTTTTTCAGCTTTGTGAAATAAATATAAACAAAACTTGTATACACATACGCATATGCATGTACGACAAAAATTTAAGTACAATTTAAGTAATTATACCTGAAATTAAACAATTATTCTCAGGATCTAAGGGTTTATAATAATCCCACAAGTTAAATCCAACACGGAATATTGCAGCTCGTATTTTATTGCAAGTACGCCAGACATCCTGTAGCCTCAAAATCTATAGGTAAAGTATATGTGTTTGGAAAGGAAGTACGAGTTTCCCCTTATGATTTTACGTTAGAAACTTAGGGGAAAATATAGTTTTACCTTCTGTTCAGGCATTTTGACAATTCAAAGAAAATGTTTTGTCCTTTGACTGAACAAAATTTTTCCTACAACAACCTACAAATTTAGTAATACTGAAGACATTACGTTAACAAACAAAGAACTGACGTAGACTTATGCGTAAACAAAAAAGTCGCTATTTATAGATCATAAACTGCGACTAATTATAACAATGACTAATTGCTGTACTGATAATCATTCGAAGAGTTGTGTAATGGTGTAACAAAATAAATAATTAGTAATTTTAATAGATAATGAAATGGAATAGAGAAATTGTTACAACTTATTAGTAATTTTAAATTAAAAATTTCAAGTACAAATTTCTTTGAATAATACGTATCAATATATATAATACGTATGTATGTAGATCGATGTGAAATAAAAATAAATTATAATTCCTATATCCGCGACAATATAGTGGCGTCATATGCCGCCATCTATATCGATGACAGCGCCAACTGTTAGCGTCTATGAAACAATGAGAATGCTGAATCAACGTAACCGTTTCCCGCTTTTATTGAACATGATCATCGAGCTCTTTTCTTCTGATCTAAATAATAAATAAAAAGTATTGAATAAATATGAGAAATAATAAAATTGATTTAGAAGAATTACATATAACAGGACTACAATTAGATAGCATATATTTTATTGATTTCTTAGAAATCCACACGCATAGAATTCTGGGAAATGAAGCTACTGAATGAAGCCGCTTGGTCGGCAAACTCCTATTGGCTGCTACGTAGTACTCAACATTTGTTGCTAGTCTGATTGGCTCTTCGTTTTCGCTCCATTCCCCACGCCCAAAATTTTCGTATGCATGCCATTATATCCGCCGTTCCCCCTTGGCATCACGGAATTCCCAGCAGACATCGATTGATGTTACAGGGCCGTATCAATGCCTCAAGATTTCGATTCTTTCCCTACAATCTGATAATTAAATAAAATTGTTTGTATTATCTAAACTAATAAATACAAGTACTATAATTACAATTAATTACGTACATTCATCTGAAATATCATGAAAACAATCGCAATAAATATTGATTGTTAAAATCTGTATACAATAACATTCAACAATTTTTTTAACAAAATTATATGTACTACTTTGTACAAAGTATAGATTTGTATATAAAGATACTTTTAGTGCATACAAATACCTTCTCATTATATTTTATGAAACGAATTGTAACGCTAAATAAATAGATTTTATTATCTTACTGGGAATAATAAATGTTACTCTAAATAGCACAAAAAATGCCAATGGGACTTCAGAATGTTTTCATAAATATTGTATAATTTGCTATTGATAAGGATGGTCTGGTTTTAATAACGAAATAATTTAAACATTTTCCAGTTAAATTCTTTACTGTTCAGTGGCTAGGTTAGGTTAGTCGAGAGTGATAATAATACATTACAATAACGCTTTACTAAGTAATATAACAATGTACCTATTTACTTATGAATATATTTAACAGCTCAAAATAAATTACAGTAGTTTCTACAATAAATAATGTAAAAATTCAAAACTTATTTGAATATAATGTGGAAATATTAAATTGAACTGTGTAATACACAATGGAAATACTAACAATATTGTAATGAACAGAAAAATAAAACTTCTTAGATAACACAATTATATGCCATTTATAAGAAGTAGTTTATGCAGTAAATTATACATATGATAATAGTATAAATAGCCAGTAAATGTAGATGTAAACAAAGTTTTACTGAATATACATATTATAGAAAGAAGAATACATTTTATATTTGCAATTAATAATTGATCGATTTCAGAATTAAAGATGGTTATGCTGAAATGATACGAACTTCTATGAAATTTTATCTAAATAAAGAAATAACACGTAAAGCTGTAGCTTAAAATATCACAAGCTCCCATGCAAGCTACGGTCCTGAATGCTAAACTCTGATTGGTTGAGAGGTACACTAGGGGGAGGTAAAAGAGATCCATGATGCTTTGCGCGGAATCTGAGTCAAACTGAGCGCAAGTCATAGCTCTCCCTTCTCCATTCGGCGGCCGATCAGTACGGACGTGAGAGTGTAGTTAGCTCGTGCAGTGTATTTAAATATTAGTAAAAACACGATTTCAAATTGTGTTTTTAAGTGTTCCCTTTAAGAAATATAAATTAAATATCAAAAAATGGCCGATCAGGAGAACAAGGACTTCAGCGAAGATATCGCGGATCAAAACTTCGAGCAGAACGGTGAAGCAGAGAACGGCGGCGGGGACGCCGCAGAAAATGGCCAAGAGTCTCAGGAGGACAGGTAACCTTTTTGTCTCTCTTAGTTCTCTATGTTTTTCTCAAATGTTAACTCAAATCGATTTCAATTCGCTCGATACTTGGTATACGCGTGAATTTTTCCAAGAAAGCTTACCATAAAGTAAGAATTGCTTCGTGCGATACGATAGTCGCGAATGACAAAATGGCGGATGCGCGAGGTTCCTAAAATTGTAATCCGTTTCCATCTACCACGAAGCGTGCGTTATTACTATCTTAGTTAAATGTTTTTAAATCGCTGCAGAGTGGAGAATTCGTAGGTACTAATCGTTTTTTGCTGAACACTTTAGAAATAATAATAAAACGGAAATGAGTCAAACAAGTAGGAATGCCGGCCGCTAGTTGGGAAAAGGCGCGCCCATGCATTGCCCCATAAGCGATGCAAAGATGAAAAATTTTTCTGTGTTAAATCGACATAATTTATTTTATATGTTTGGGCTCGTTTTTTATCTTATGTTACAAATACATGGTATCACGTTCTCGAGAATTTCGTTTCCACGCACGAATTTTCTCACGTATTAGTGCGGCAAGATGCAATTTTAAATAATATTTTTAATATAAATATTTAGATAATTCAGGGAGGGTAATAATATTTTATTACTTCGATAACACCGTGATATTTTCTTAGTAGTATTTAATAGATTGTAAGATTTGTTGGTGGCTGGTGGCACACAGCACCTTGGCCTTTCCCCTTTTTCAGCGAAACAAGATGAGCTGGACGATTTGAGCACCGAAGAATTTAGTCTGACGTTGATGTACGGAATACACAGTTTTTATGTAAATATTCTGTGATACTACAATTATACATTCGCTCCTATTTTCTGTTTTTCATTGTCGCAGCATTTTGGGTTCTATACTAAAGGGATTCTACTTTTTTTAAAAACTTATATCCCTACAGCTTTGGATTATCGCAAACTCTTACATAGTTTGGGGTATGTTTTTGCATATATGGGTAAGCTATTTTTAGATTGTAACTTATAGAAGTATTCGACTTTAGCCACGTTATTTTCTGTGGTCTCACTAAGCTACGTGTGGGATAAACGCTTACCCTAAAACTTTCATTTTATGACAATTTTTTTTCTAAGATTTACTTTAACTATAGAGCGAATACCTCGAGGATTATGTATTTAAACAGATTTAGAAGCAAAATATATAGTATCAAGAAAATCATAAATGTTGATACAAAATTCAATAATGGGAAAAATTTATTATTTTGTATTCGAGATAAAGGAAAAGTTTCAGTTGATATTAGTTATTAAATTCTTGTTATACGTATCAACGATTGATATTTATAAATATTTTAAATACTAATGAACACAATTTTGTTCTTGATCTTATTGTGTATGTGATTATTCCGTGGTCATTTGTATTTATTATAGCATTCATATTTAGTTATATATTAATAATTAGTATTTACTGCATATCTATGAGAATATTGAATTTATTACATTGAAAAATATACTTTGCTTTTATAAAAGTTGTACGGATACAAAAAGCGTAAATAAAGTAATGTGATAGTATTGATACTACTACTGTAAAACAAAAATGAATTGTAAATTTCTGTCATCTATAATTGATACATACGAGATAATTTACAAATTTTAACATGAATTTAATTTTCATGTATTGTTCTATTTAAGGTAGAATTGAGAACTAATTTATTATTGAAATGACATTTTTACATTTAGTATACTAAAATTTCGGAAAAAGTATTGTAAATTATTCTCTATTCTCTCCCAAGTGGTAAAATCAATTAAAAATCACGGAGCTAGAATTCTACCCCACATGTGGCTTAGCGGGTTAAAATAATATAGGGAAAGATGATGTAACCTTCAAATTTAAAGGAAATTGATTTGTTTACAATGCTTGTTCATTAATAAAATTATTGAACATGGACATATTTATTCTGATATCGACATGATATTGTTTAAACTACAATAAGAATTTGGAGGTGTGCCTCCTCTCACCCTCTATTAAAATATAGGTGTGCGTGTAAAAGGACGTGATTCCTATGCATAACGTAACAGAAAGAAATAATTACCGGCTGGCATTCTACTTTTGAATATGAGAACTTAATATGTAGAGGAAAGATGAAAATAAATGTTGCATGTTGTTTCGTTTTGCAAAATTAAGATATAAGGTATCTATATACATATATAAGAATAAGTATTAGTTGTAACTTTATATGTGCTGTTGTTGCGAGGTATACGTTTATCTGTTTAAAATTTTGTAATTTTGTGTAAACTCCTTATTTCTGCTCTCCTACCTAGTTAATTCTATTCTAGTTTTGTAATTGATGAAAAGAAGTTGTAATTCTCATGAATGAACAAATTTGTGTACATTACACGCAAATAATAATTGTAATGTTTTTATAGAGTGCGTATAACTTTAAAATGTATTTTTGGCCAGCTGAGTCTTCCTCATTGATTCATTGCAGCAGAATTCTGGTTGTTAGTCAATTGCATATGATTGACCGATATGTACGCTTACCTGGGATCTGTGAACTGAAACGTGTGAAGCCTAACAATTGACTTCTGAGTCTGAATTATTGTGAGAAGTCAACGTCAAGTTCAAGTCCGTCATGTTTCGTCACAACACAAGCACTGGAAGTCGAGTCAATAACGTCAGAGTCAATAAGTCTCGCACAGACACACACTTGCCTGCTGGGTCACGCGTAGAGTAATTTCTGATCCGATGTCAAAGCTGTTTGGGCGTGATCAAAGCACAGAGTCACTAGGGCCAATGCGAAAACCTCCGATAGGTCGGAATGCCATTAACCCAGTTTATGTGGCTTGGTCTGCAGGTGGCAAACGACCCAGTGCGATTATGGCGGGCGGCTCGCAACCGGCTAACCGTGACCCGACCAACAACTGATTACCGGCGAGTGACTGGTGCCTACGGTATTTATCACCAGCCCTAGATGATATACAAAAAGATCAATCTAAGTACAGACAACTACCATCACACTGCCAGAAAAGTGAAAAATATTGCAGCTAATAATTGTATTTGTATATGAAAAGGCTGAAAAGTATATCAGGACTTGAGACATAATAATATTTTGCTGACAACTAAAGAAAGAGAGAGAAAGAGATACATATATAAATATATATACATACGTATACATAAATATAAACGTCCAATATCGTGTGCATATATAGATATTATAAAAGTTTCAAGAAGTGACCATCATTAACTTGTAATGCAAAAACAATTTTTTTAGCTTTTTAATAGAGTTGCAGTCTATCTACCATATGCCAATTCTTTGGGCCAATCAGCAGTCAGAGTTCTACTTGGAAAAGTTAAATCTTATTTCCTTTAGGAGCAGCCGTATGTCAACTGGAGTTGTAACTATTGTTCGGGTTCACATGAATGTCATCAAAAGTACTTTGCTCTCTCATTGCGTTAATTTTTACATATATATATATTATATATAATATATATTATATACACTTTTTTCCAAGTTTTTCCTTTCATTTTTTGTTGACAAGCACATTCATTTGAAGTTTAAGTCAAGGTCTATGTGGTGTGCAAAGCAGTCTTCTCATGGTTATTTCTCATAATCCTATGTTTCTTGTTAAGGACAAACACTCGTATCTTTTGTATGATAAGCTTGTATCAGTGAACTCATTTATTCTAGGAATGGTATGTTCGTATTAATATTTGCAAGTTTGAATTGTAAGATAATAATTTTGTTCTCACAAAGATATTTTTCCAAATTTCACGAGTAGACATTAATGTAGGTCACTTAATCAACTGTAGAATACATTTATATATGAGCATATATTTATACAATATTCCTAAGAAGCACTTAATAAATTACTTATTACCTATTGAATAAAATTCCTTACCAAAATGTCTTTAAGAATTTATCCAGTGCCCCTTTTCCAAATGATATACTGGTATACTACTGGTTCTCTATTACATTTTGTGTATATTGTCAATACTAAATTTTAATATTTTAACTCTGATTCTAATTTTTCCAGGGGTCAAGTCAAACTCCTTTTTTAAATATATAACTGGAAATGATTTGTAACAAAACAAATTTTTGCTTCAATCTTAGTCCTTAATAATGACAGAAAAGTTTTAAGATCAGTTTATTAAAATTCATTACATTGCTTTACAGGTCAACCGGAGGTAACCAGGATTCCTTGAATGATAGGTACATTAAATATTTATTATTTTATTTTTTTTTTGAGTCTGTGCATGGCAGTGAGTATTGAAAAAGGTTATATTAGTTAAACGTGGTCAAAGTACGATAGTTTTTTTTTGGACAACTATAAAGCTTTCCAAGAGTATAGAATTTTCATAGGAAATAGAACATTGTTTAAATGTTTAATTTTTATATTTCATATTATTGAACAATTATTTTATTTTATCTTTTTGCAGGAAATTGTTCGTTGGTGGACTGAGTTGGGAAACCACAGACAGTAAGTAACTCTTTATTTTTTATCAAGATCTCCCTACTATCTATACTATTTTCATTATTAATTGATATTTTACTTATTAGATTCTATTATGAAATTTATTATTTAAATTTTCACTTTTTCATTACACAACATTCGAATATGCAAAACTTTTTAAAACATGTAGTATATAAATTTAAAGTCCTTTCAATGTGAAATATAATAAACAATGATGTTATACCTTAGGACACCTTCGGATGACATTAAGTCATGTGAGACTAACCACGTTACAACTGAGTTTATTTTTGAAAAAAGCCAAAAGATTTCCATTTCTCTCCCAGTTTTCTTCCAGTTCTCGGTCTTTAAACAAATTTCTTTACTTTCAGAGGAACTGAGAGACCATTTCGGGACCTACGGAGACATTGAGAGCATCAATGTTAAAACAGATCCTAACACGGGACGTTCACGAGGATTTGCTTTCATTGTGTTCGCAAAGGCTGAATCACTCGACAAGGTAAAGTAATAAATCGTATAGTAAGTACTGGCACACGAGCTAGACAAACTATAGAGAATTTTGTCAAATAACCTCATTATTAACAACAAAAGTATTTTAATAATATAGAAATTTTCTTTTCTATTCCAAGATGTGTGGAATATTAATGTTTCATATGTACGCATACATTTCTTTTACTATTATGATGATAATTTCAATTGTCAGTTCTGCTACTGAGTTTTTTTGTGAAGACATTCCACATTCTGAGTTCACGATATAATATAAACTTACTAACGTGTAAAAATTGCAATACGTTTCATACGAATAATTCATGTTCCCAGATTATGGCAGCTGGCGATCATGTAATTAACAACAAGAAAGTTGACCCCAAGAAGGCAAAGGCCAGGCATGGTAAAATCTTTGTCGGTGGTCTTTCAACAGAGCTGTCTGATGAGGATATCAAGTCATTCTTCTCACAATTTGGAACCGTAAGTGTTTTAGTCAGAGTTTATATACATCTCATTTACAAGTTATCCCGTGCAAAACAATTTCTAGAACGAATCAAATCTCTAATTTTAGATCGTCGAAGTAGAAATGCCATTCGACAAGACAAAGAACCAAAGGAAAGGGTTCTGCTTCATAACATTCGAGTCTGAGCAAGTAGTGAACGAGCTGTTGAAGACTCCCAAGCAGACAATTAATGGCAAAGAGGTAAATGAAAAAGTTGTGGATAATTGTGTTTCGCAACGTTTTTAAAATGATTCTTAGACATGATGTTAAAACGATAAATATTTCCTATATAGGTTGACGTGAAGAAGGCCACACCTAAACCAGACGGAATGGGCGGTATGCGGGGTGGTGCTGGAGGTCGCGGAGGTCGCGGCGGAAGGGGTGGCCGAGGACGTGGTTTCGGCGGTCAAGGCGGCTGGGGTCAAGGCGGATATGGCGGCGGTTACGGAGGCGGTTACGGCCAAGGCGGTTATGGCGGTGGCTATGACGGCTACGGAGGAGGCTACGATTATTACGGCGGTGGGTACGGCGGCTATGGTGGTTACGACTACAGTGGATACGGTAATTTGATTGATTATTATTAAAGAACTTACACGCGCTTACCGCTGTGTAGGATCATTTCGAAGAATTTGGTTTTTCCTTTTCATAATAATCAATGGCAGATGATTGTCTGCTGCTACCGTCCCAGTGTATTCGGCAGACGATAACGCAACTTTACACTTATAAGTTATAGCTTTTATGTTCGACCTTGTCTACCCTGTGTCTTTCACCCAATTTTCACACAGTAATTTCGAAAATCTCGAAGATCTTTTGAAATTACTAGTGTCTGTGGTCAGATAACTTCTACCACATATGTGTACTCAGAATCTACATTTTTCAATGTGTATGTTCGATACATATTTTATTTAATCGGATCGAATGATTTAATCTTCAACTTCAGAGATTTCTATTGGAATATCATTGTTATTATATATTGAATTAATCACATATTGAATCGTTTTCATTTATCTTGATTTTTGGTACCAGAAAATCAAAATGTATCCGATTAGATAAAATATACCTTATTGTAATTTTCAAGTATTTAAAGCATATGCATATGCGGTCATATATTAACCAAAAGTATATACTTACCTCTGCCTATCCATCCAATGATTTATTCTAAATCTTACAAAACAAATTTAACTTCTATTATATATAAATTATAATCGTCTGCCTCAACAATACTACATCGTAGTACATTGATGGAGTGACAAAAATTGGTATTGTATGTATGTATCATACAAAACGATGAAAGATTTATAATATCAATAATAGATGCTGCAGGGTGAGCGCTGGTTTGCAGGCGGATCAGCGATAATGTTTATTTTTAAATGAATGCATATTGTTAGTTAAAGTAAAGACGAATTGATTCTTATAAATGCATTTAAAATAATATTTTCAAAAATCAGATTGAATTCTATATAAACATATAAAGTAAACCAGCAACTCAAACACGTAGTAAAGACATTCGGATTGTGTATTTTTCCCTTTGGAATACCTTATGTAGGGTTAGAAGTTTGTAGAAATAAATAGCTATATTTTTTATATTATTTCAATACTAGTTCTATTTCTATTTTTATATTTTATTGATTTTTGTACATTCTCTAAGTGCAGAACTATATTACCTTTATAGTAAAATCATAGTCTGATAAAGAATTCATTTAATTAAGGGATCATGGCATTATTATACAGTTGTTAATGTAAAGAAGTAATTCGAAGCTATAGTTACGCATTTCTACATTCTAACCGTCAAAATATTTTTGTTCGAAGTACTGAATGCTCTAATTTTTATGTAGTACAGTATCAAAATTCTATATTTCGTAGAAGAAATAAATTTAATAATAACACAATCCGAAATGTATAATCCCTACTTCCAGAGGGTTGGATGTTTTTGAGCTGTGACCAATTAACTTACATATTCCATCAAATTGATTAAGTTACATTGTTTGATGCCTCATGAATACCTAACTTCTATATACATATATATATATACACACATACATACAAACGAATATGGCATTAATAATGAATTCCACAAAGCCAGGACATCATATAATATGTAACAGTGAATGTGTGAAGTACAACACATTTTATATGAAAATAAATTAGGAGTTCAAATTTGTTGCAACTTTCGAATTGTATCGGCATGAGTTTTATGTAGTAGATTCGTGTCCCGTTTTGATAATACTTCAATTATATTCATAATAGAATATAGCGTATTACATATCCATAATTTCTCTTCGTAACACATACAAATATTAATATTTCATCATACGTTCACTGATCGATGTCAGTGAATTTGTAGAACAAATTTTTTTTTACATTCATTTTTCATTTTCCTTTTCATTTTCGTTGAAAATTTTGCAAACACATTTACAGAAAACACGCAGTCACTGTAACATAACTATATGTGAATTTACAATGTGTAGAAAACATTAAAGTAAAACTACACAGGACGATATATCGTGTGAAGTGGTATTAAACCTTAAAATCCTTGCTTTTGAGTCCTATCAGTCCCAATATGCATGTTTTACTCTACATTTCACGTAACCCTCTCATTCATGAAAGATTAACGTTTTTCTTTGACAATACTTACGAACACTCGCAATGATTGTGGTTTACCTATTCCTTTCGTTAATTGTTTTTTCATTGTCTTCAGCATGACTATTACGTTACTCACGAAAAAACAAAACATTTCATTTTTCATTGATCCGATTGTAAACTTAATTTCTCACAAAAAAATTATATCATGGTTCATGCGCCGCATAAAGGCACCATAAGTTTTTGCAACACATACACTCGCGTGTTCGACCCTGCACACACTTCCTTTCCCTGGGACTGTGGCGAATCATTCCAAATATTACACTAAAATACGTCGTCACAATGAGAAATTTAAATGCATGTAATTTTTATGAGTCATTCAAATAGAATTCAAAATGATTAATATCAAAGATTAATGAACAGCAGCCTCTGCACTAGTTACGTATAACATTGGATGTGCAAACAATGAACCCTTTGGAAGATAACATTATCTTCTTACATATAATGATATAATTACATTTGATAATGTTTTCGATAACTTTGAACATAGATGTAAAGACTTTTCTTTAAATACCGGCAATAATTGATGTTGTCATAGAAATATTTTTTAATATAGAAATAAAAGCATAATTCTGCCGGTACATGTTAATACTGACCCCATTGTCTCTTGTACCGTGTGTTCCATGAAACGCAGACGGCTATGGCTATGGCGGTGGTAGTTACGATGGTGGCTACAGTGGTGGGCGCGGTGGTGCACGCGGTAAAGGTACGCATTAGCGTTCCTTCTCTATTCTTTTTGTACTTCCCCCGTCCCACTTTGCTGGCATAAATCATATTCATTTTTATTTTTCATCAATTATTCCCTACCTCATTTATCTCACTCCTCAGTCATCTTTCTCCAGTGTTTTTCTTGCATATATACATGTGATCGTATGGGACTTATAATTTTATAGTACGTCTGTACAAATAAGAAAGAACAGTATTTCCTGACGCGCGCATTGATCTACGTACGAAGAGAATATTTTTCTTCCTTTTCTGTGAAAATGTTTTCATGTTTTATGCTTGATACACACTGTACATATTTGATTTTCCTGGTCACTGGCAAAGTAGTTCATTTCTTTAACCAAATAAAACAAGAATTGTTGTTTACACCGTATTCAATAATACTTCGAAAATGAATATCATCTATACTTTTGTATACAGAGAATAAATATTCGTGTGAATTTACATTTGTATATGTTAATTTAAAACAACTGGAATTCAATAAAAATTTATTTTCTCCATTAAAAGCTAAAACGATCAAATACTTTCAATTCGAACACTTTCATGAGTAAATACACACATCAATACACAAGCATTTATAGTTTATTTATATGGTTTATTTAACTATTTAGAAATATTATGATTTTGACTTAATATATGTATCCTTTAAAATTGAATATTAACATACAGGCGATACACAAAATTGTCATGGTGAACGAGTAAAGACAATTTGGACTGCCAGAGAAATTAATGAAACTGAAGTTTGGTTAAAGAAGGTTTTCTGTAGCGATAATTACACTAATGTACTTAGTAATAATCAATCAATTATTAATTGTACGTTGTAAACGTGCATATGTATGTTTTACACATACACTGTATGGTCGGTAATAGTAATAAGAGTGAATGAAGAAATAGAACTAAATATAAGTTCTATGATTCTCGTGAGTAACATGTAGTTACCAGAACATCTTAAGGAAAATAATTTCGATCATTACCTTTAATTGTTTCTACTAACTAACTAAAACAACACGATTCCTTCCGTTCGTACATATAAACATCCAAATTGCATGTTCAATTTGATCGGTCGTTTCCGTTTCACACAACGTGATATACACGCATTGAGAAAAAATTCAATTCCTCGTTACACTGCTAAATTCATCTCACCTTAGTTTCATCTTCACATCCTTAACCTTAAACATTTCTGGTTATTTTGTAGAACTAGTTTCAATTATTCTTAACAGTAGCATACATAAAATCATATACTGTTCTAACAGTATTTAAGAATTATTTAATTTAGGATTAAAATAGAAATTTATTTAAGGTTATCATAGATTACTTAAGTAACTCGAATGCTTTAACCATGTATTCGACACATCCTCTTAGTATTCCAGCATACGAAGATCCCAGAAATGTGTAAGGAGAAAAGGAGAGTTTGAATCAGTACGCAGCCTGCAGCTTACTACCTTAGCCTGTAGCCTCTATGTAGATTCTTTGTAGTTTTATATCCATTACGTTAGTCTGTATTTTCATATTATTTATTCTGTTATTGATAGAAGTGTGCGTGCGATAATTTCTATATGAATAGACCTTTTTGTACGGTCTTTTTTAATATTAAAAAATGGCGGGAAGGAGGAGGGGTGGGAAAACCAAGTTACTGGACTAACGTACGTCATGGGTATTGTTTCAGGAGGCTCAGGCTACGGCGGAAAGCAGAGGGGAGGTGGTCGTCAGAACCAAAGGCACCAACCCTATTAATGGAAATCATTCATTGCGACCGCAATGCAATTCGCATTGTAACCGCTGGTGAGTCATCATAGCTTTCCTCTGACAGCTATAACTTCAGTATCGACAACCTTTCTCTTCCTTTTCCAATATCATTTACAACGGCTTCGAAAATAGTTGTCCATACTAACATGTACAAGCGTATTTCCTGCCCCTAGACTCATGTTCCTACATATGGTGAACTCGTAGTTAGTTAATGAACAATGTCTTTTGTATCGTATTTATTACTCCGAAAAGAGTTGTTTGTTTATTTATTTTTTTTTTATAGCAATCTTGTAAAATGTGTTATATTATATAGCACAACAAGATATGAATATACAACAATGTCTATACATAAATTATGTATAGTTTTCAGGGAAAATATAACTGCATTGCGATCGGTGGTAATATCATATTGATATTCTATCGCCATATGTAAATCAACCAATGGACTTTTCTAATTATTATAACAAAATTAGTTAACTGGTAGTTGGTGTGTTTTGAGATAACTGATTTAAAACGAGACTGATTCCAATA
The DNA here is from genome assembly GCF_051020765.1 of Lasioglossum baleicum. Classification (NCBI taxonomy): domain Eukaryota; kingdom Metazoa; phylum Arthropoda; class Insecta; order Hymenoptera; family Halictidae; genus Lasioglossum; species Lasioglossum baleicum. Next base: position 14,270,487 of record NC_134940.1, read on the forward strand.
TATTCAGTTCCAAGATATTTGCAAAAATGTTCGTTGTTAGTGTTGTCACAAAAATCAATATCTTTTTAATATCAGAAATGGAGGTTCTTCATAAAATATAAGTAATATCATTTTGTAATATAGAATTAATTGACAATAAAACGTCGCTCACACTTATTACATCGATTATAAGAGCTTTTTGCACATCACAATGTTCTGTTGGTATGGACAGCCATTTCTAGACCCTTTATTATTTATTTTATGCGATTACAAAACGATTTTAAATGCGAAGAAAATAATGGAAAATTCAATTATTTAAATTATCATGTTTTCTTTTCAGGTTTCCTGTCCTACAACAAATCTCATAACTCGTTAAATCATCATTCCATTAAACCACGCCACTTTCAACCAGATTTTCAACAACGCAGATTACTGCCGCAAAATAAAACGAACCATCAGGAATCACGACAGAAACTGTAATAGCGTCACGTCTTGCGTCTAGCAATACATACATCCGCATTATCAAGACAGAAAACAAAAGCAACATATATATACATATATATATTATATATATATACATATAGATTCACGATGCTTTCTTCCATCTCTCGTTTACCCTTTTGTACAAAGTCGAAAATGCTTCATGTTTCTCATTGGTCTCTCATTTTTCATCTTATTTATCATTTAATTTTTTTTACCGCGAAATACGTTACGTGATTCAACGTAAGGCACTGTCGTATCGCAGTATGCTCGAAAGATTTTTGAGGGGATAATTAACTCGAACCATATGGATGACTAAATAACGTAAATTGACGTTACTCCTTACGATGAAGTATTGTAACGTAATATAGAACGTTTGTGCAAATGGGAAAGCAACAGATGATAGGAGATAATTTAAATACAGATATTAGGAAGAATCAAGTTTTCTCATTCACAATTTAGGGACTATTGAGAGACGAGCAATTTTGTCCCTAATTTCAATAATAAGATTATTTTAATTTGTCTATAAAAAAAACTAAACGTAATAAGATGCGAAGTCCACTATAGAAGCGTAAGCAGGCAATGTACTTTTTACACGGCTACGTTAAGACAAAACAAGAAATGAGAAGTACCGAGTTGTTTATAATGATTGTGTGAGGTATGTGAAATGAGGTAAAAAGATTATTGCTTCCTTATTGGTAAGAGAAAATAGGATAAAATAAATTCATTTTGTGTACATAAAATATAACTCGCGTATGTTTGTATTTGTGTTAACCGATCCTAATAATTTAATTTTCGAAAAGAAAAGAACTATAATATGTACACAATATTTTAAAACCTAGCGAACGAACGTCTATACACTAGATTTAAAATAAGACTGACACGGAGGTTTAGTGTGTTTTGTATTACAAACAATATTTTGCTGATTCTACTACAGTACATGTAACAAGCTAGATGTACATTCTTTCAGTTTTAACTCTACACTCAAGGAATAGCACATGTACATTATATATATCGACGATTTCATTCTAGGCAAAGAACATCGTAATAAGGTTTTTAAAGTGAAAGAAAATATTGTATTTTTCTCAAATTCAACACTGTTCCATGTCACAAAAGTATTACATTAAAAAAAATTAGTGTAAAGTGTTGTGTTTCCTTAATTTCACTAATCATGTATATGTATATGTTTCAAAGCTTACGAGATACATATATCGAAGTGAAAATAATTTACGTATTTTATTGTGACTTTGTTTTTGATCAACTTAGATCAATTTTTTATCTTTTCGCCATTAAATCATTCTTTTGTGCAATTTAGTAGAGGGTTCAGTGATTGTAGTGAAAGATTAATCATTAGTTAATTTCGTATGGCTAAATGCTTGTACCAAAAGAAAAACTTCAACATTGTCAGTTTGTTTTTTTTTTTATTATACTACATATATATTTACAAGTTATAATATACACTTCATATTTCAATACAATTTTAGCATTTCAGTCTGTACAAAACTGCGCCTGATTTAGTTTATACTAAAAATAATATGAAGAGATCAAACACTATGCATATCGAACACAACAATTTTATGTATTTTTTTTAAATACTGAAATTTGCTTTAGTTATACAACGATCATGTTACGAATTGTAAAAATACTTAGGTATTTTAAATTAATTTGTGCATTCTTATATATTGAAAAATATGCATTAATATATGAATAAAAATGATTTTCTTCAATATACAGTGATGCATTAATAAGTATACTAAATTTCTATATAAATATATTAATAAAATTAAGTAAAAAATTATTGATTTTTATCAAAACCTAGCTAACTTTATTTTTGTTTGCCATTGATTAGTTTTCTTTATAATTCAATGTACAGAAATTTGTTTCGAGGTAAATAAAATCTAATGAAACAGAAAACAGTTTACTAAAAGTGCTAATTGTAATTAGCATATTGATTAATAATTGAAATATATTTTACAAATACAATATGTGGGGGCTCAATTATTATTTCTTATATATTATTTATAAAATTTTATTAATTCATGAAATACCCTTTTCCATAATATCCTCTCTGATAATATGAAGTTCCACAATACTTTTACGTTACAGGCAAGTATTATACTCTCGATATCCAAAACAATGAATCTCTAAATAATATATATTTACAAAAATCGTTGCCAGTGTAAGTCTTTTTCATTATAACTTGTACGAATATAAAAATACGAATATACATTTTGATAAATTTATAATTACGATAATATAAGCTATGTTTATTTTTTATTACAATAAAAGTTTATATATTCCTTCACCGATATAATCATAATATGCTAAAACTTGCATCTCATCGAAGTCTTTATTTTATTCTCTCTTGAATATTCGATAATTGTTCGAGTCTATTTATTGAGCATGATAAATGTAACAAACTGATTTTGTAAAATTGTCTACTATGTACAGCAATAAATAAAGCTACAGCGCAACAGCTTATAGCGTCCATCTTGCTGCGTGCCCAGTATCAATCTCATTTTACTAAAATCTGCTAGCTCATTGGCTGAAAACCTACTTACCGTGCTAAATGTATCGCGATCCTTTATCTCTAGATTTTTCTTATTGGTACAGTTTCCACCCACCATGCTATCTAACCAATCAAAATCGTAATACGTCGGGGAACTATGTTTCTGGAACTAGATCAATTCGCAATGTAAGTACTTAGTTCTTACAAAGTCCGCAATGCTTCGACTTGTCTATAAGAGTCGGTCATCTTTCTACGACCGGTGCTTCTGTGCAGGTTCCGCTGCATGTGCTGACATCAAGGTGCTCGGAGGACTCATACATTGAATTGTTTTTATAATTACCATTATTGTGAACTGTTGTTATCCACGCGAGCTTTTCGTTATCGTAGCAGCTTCTTGTTCCACCAGGAAAAACCAGTGACTGTATCGACTAGAAGTTGGTCTGTCGGGTGAGTCCACAACGCCATAAGATCTGTGTTCTTTCATTCGACTACTCGGAGGGAAGAGCTTAAACGAAAGCCAGCATGGGACAAGGGACTTATTACCACTTATAAACAATATTTACCATCTAACCGCATAAAGCATTTCAATATTTCTTTGAAACGTGTTCAAAGTCTCGCATTAGTATAACCAACGTTATGGATTCTTGAACGAAGAAAAATCGCCATGCTTGCCCGAACAACCGGGCGGCCCCCCTTGTCCTCGAATTCTTGCACAGTACACGAGTTGAGAGAACTCTTGTTTCCCAACAATTCGCTTCGACGCGAATTTTTTTTATTCATTTTCATGTCTATAAGAACACGTGTCCGTATGTGTGCACCGATAAACAAAGTTTCATAGAAAATTGTTGAAAATTAAAATGCAAGAACATCGCCTGAACATTTTATCGTGTTTATCGTACGAACGATATAGTTCTATATACCTATTTGTGTTTATTTTGCAGAGCATTGCATTAAGCAGTGCCGAACGCACAAATTCACTTGGAAAAGATATATGATACACTGTTTTTGGCTTTCTTTTATTATTGTTTAAATATTCCTTTACTGAGCACATCACTCTCAGGTGATATTCAGAGAGCCACTTAGATTGATGTGTGACTGATGCACTTTTGTGTGCATTATAGATAGGCTCCAGATTTTTCGTGTATTAATAGTGAAATTTAAGTTTTTGTCTGTTAGATCAAGTGGTTTCAAACGTTCAACTAAATATCATATTCAAACTTGTATGCGAATATACTCGAACAATCTACATATATTAATAACAGCATTTAAATTCTGGAACAGTTGAACTATTAAATATAGATTAGCATTTTAAGGTAGTTTCTAATTAATACATAAAAATTACATTTGGTTAGCTGTGTACAAAAGTAAGCTGGTGATATGTGCTCAGCTTATTTACCTAGAGGTTTAGATAAAATAAATTATTCACAGTTTTTGAATTACAGAATTTGTTGTTTTGTTTTTTTCATTTTATGTATACGTATATTTTTCGTGACACTCTCAAAAACGAGCAGCACAGTGTCAACGAGCGCAGTTATTACAGAGAATTTCTAATATAAAAGATATAACATTTGTCTTTTGATTTTAAGCTTATGTATTAAAAAATTGTATTATAGGATATTATATTTAACAAAAGAGTTTCATAACTTTATACATATGTAATTTTTGCTCTTAAAAACTTTGCAAAGTTAGCTGTTATTTATTTAATATGCACCATCCATACATTATACAATGTTTTTCAGATTGTAATGTACAATTAGTTTGTTGTACATTCTCAAGACTATTTCTTTGATACACTCTTGTTTCTATTTTTTACTTAATGATTTATTGGTATCCATTATATTACTTATTGCAGATCAATATAGTACGCTCATCTGTAATCCAGTCGAACCTTAATAACTAGAATCTCGTACAAAAAAATAAAACCCGCCACTCGTAGAGGTTTTGTTGTATTGAATTTTTGAGTAAAAGATGTTTAATAAACCAAAATTTCACCCACAAAAACTAGGAAAAGTTGACAATTGCAATTCTTCAGTAACAGTAATGAAACTTTGATTTACAGAAGTAAGTTTCGATTTGCAGAGGTTCGGCTCTTTATGAATTAAACAAACATACGTAAAATAACATACATTACAGAGGTTTTTACAGTGGATTATAAGAGTCTGGAGGAAAGTATTGTTATTACAGAGGTTTTTGGAATACAAAGATTTGAGTTATCAAGGTTGGACTATATAAGAAACAAAGTACAAAGTTCTTATTTATTGTTATGTAAACACTTGTAAACGTTCACCAAACTTTGGAGAGAAAATGATGAAAGAATTTATTACAATAAAAGATTTATTAAAACTCGGAAACAATTGGACAGAAGTATTATTGGTACAGTACTTTTGTATATCATGGATATCTAAGGATAATTTAGGAAATTACTTTTTGTAATTAAAGATTTACACAAATCTAATAGATGCAGTCTATGTAGATAGTTTTATTGTATTTATAGCTATGTACTTTTCTTTGTTACAGAAATTTTCTAATTCTACATTTATTGCATAAACTTTCCATCGCCGTTTAAGCAAAGCATTACTTTAGACGTTAGGAGTAAGAAAATGGTCATGGAGGCGTCCCCTTCTCCGCAGAATGTCGGTCGTGAATTTGTCCGACAATATTACACTTTACTCAATCAGGCTCCTGCACATCTCCACAGGTAATTAATTATATTATTTCCTGATTCAGTATACTAGCTTTTATCTACATTATACTAATACCACTTTTTTCAAATGTTATTCTAGGTTTTATAATCAGCATTCTTCCTTTGTGCATGGAGGACTAGATTCCAATAGAGAATCAACTCCGGCAATTGGCCAGAAGCAAATACACCAGAAAATTCAACAACTAAACTTTCGAGACTGTCATGCTAAAATAAGTCAGGTTGACTCGCAGCTGACTCTTGAGAATGGCGTTGTCGTACAAGTGAGTGATAATTATATATAAGTATGATTATTCTACTTTAAAATCTGTCACCAGTTCTGAATAAGTGTACAAATTGAAAAGGTAATCTTAACATTTTAAACAGTTGCAGATAGTTTAGAAATGAACCCTTTTTCAGGGCTGACAATACATCCCAAGTTGATTTTTTATAAAAACTAAAATAGTTCAGTGTGCCATACTTTAATTGTGACCAACCCTTGTTATACAATATAGTTCGACCACGAAATAATCAAATCCAAACCATTATCTTTCGAAGTATCAGCGGTTTAAAAAAGTGATCATATAGTAAGATTCTCCCAAAAAGCATGCGAACCAATCTTTTTGAAATCTTTTTTCTCTTGAACCCTTAAATATGTTGATCTTATTTCGTACGGTAAGGGTTCACCACTGACATATCGTATATTCTAATTAAATACATAATTAGCAAAAAATCTTATTTAAAATCACTAAAGTTTAAGTAAAGAAAAACTATAAGATTTTATTTGATTTTTATAAAATAATACAGATATTATTATGCACTCGTGATTTGAAAGAGATAATTTTTAACTTCGGTTACAAAGAGATCATCCTATGTTATCGCGTTTTAGCTTTTCATTTATTTGATAATATTATATAAAATAAATATGTAAAGCTAACTAAAAACAGATATCTACTCCTACAATGACTTGTGACAATGACGATACAATTTATAGCAATTGTGTACATTATATAAATATAGAGGCAACGCCATAAATATTTCCAGTACTGTATATGTATTAAATAGTGTAACATTTAACATTGGTTATTTATTATACTTAATTATTTATAGGTGTCTGGAGAACTCTCTAACGCGGGACAGCCAATGCGTCGCTTTACACAAACTTTCGTGTTGGCAATACAAGCACCGAAAACATATTATGTACATAACGATATATTCCGTTACCAAGATTTGATCTTTCCCGACGAGGAGGAAGCAGATGTAGGTGGTGTAGAAGGGGGTGTAGGTGAGTCCGGTGAGAGAGAAGTGGAGGAGGGAGGGCGTTCTGAGCCCGAGGAAGATGAACACCAAAATCAAGGACAACTTTCAGCGCCAGCTACGTCTACTGAACCACAAGTCCAGCCACCGCTTATTCCTGCACAACAACCTGTACTTCAGCAACAACAGCAAATGTACTACGCACCACCACCACAACAGTCTCATGTTAGTTCGCTGCCTTAACTGAAATACCCAAATGAAACATTCGACTAATTAGTCAATTATTTTAGGTACTCCCAGTAATGCAGCAAGTTCTAAATGGTTCGGTTCATGAAGAAACCTCATTAATCAACCAGTCACCACCACAGCAGCAGCAGCAGCAGCAACAACAACCGCCGCCGCCACCACCTGCACAGCAGCACCAATATATTAACGAATCTCCGTCACAGACACAGTTCGTACAAGAAACGGAATTAGACAGCTCAGCCGAACAGCAGCAACAACCTGAGAATGAACCGCAGACTCAGTCCAATGAAAATCGTGATCAGCCTGAAACTGAGACGTTTAATGCCACTGCTCAAGACTCTGAACCGGAACATCAGGTGTCGAATACAAATGTGACAAGCAGTGGACCAAAAACATATGCCAATCTTGTCAAGTCTTTCCCAAGCACCACTGGCGCTACTAGTCCTCAGGCACCCAAGTTGTCCATGTCTCCGGTATATATTGATGATTATCAATACATAGTTTAATTCAGGGACTTTTATCGAAATGTAAAATACCGGTATTTATCGATAAATTTTTAAGCACGGGTTTAGAACTATTTTATAATCGACATTATGTTAGCAAATACCGAAATTGATATGCAATACCACAATTGCTATGATAACAAAATCAGAGTTATTGCTACCATGTTTATGAAAAGAATACGATATTACAATTTGCAGTAGTTGACATATCTTATACGTACAATGTTGTGATATCAATAGCAATCGGTACCTCCGCGGCTGCGGCTGCTGGCCTTCGAAAAACGAAACATTGTTTCCTTTCTTGCGACCGCAGCTGCGTCACGATTGGAGACAAAAGGAAAACCAAAAAAGATACCGGTATCAAAATCATACCGGTTAGAAGTCCCTGGTTTACTCATGGTTATTTTGAGATTTAGATTAAGTAATTGAAATATAGACAAATAAGTTGGAATTGATATTTACAGCCACCAATGACGAACTTACGTTTGGATGATAGATCGCCATTACATCCGTCTAACAGTGGTCCAATACTGGGTGCGTCAACTACAATTTCTACGCCTCAACAGCAAACTCACAGAGTTGGTAATCAACAGCCACAACAACATCAAACGCAACGGGCACCAAGAGGAGGAGGTGTACAAAGAGGTAAAGACGTTGTTTACTCTCCTTAAATTCTGTTAGAACTAATTATCTTTTGTTTTATATATACACTCACAGGGTGAGTCACCTAACGTTGTCACCTCAAATATCTTTGTTGTTTTCGAAGATACATTAAATGTCTTGAGGACAAAGTTGAATGGTAAAATGGGTCTCACACGATACCAAAAAATTTTTGTTTTTATGTAATTTTTTTAGAGACATCAAGATCACCTTCATTTTTTAAAATGGAGCCATCCTTTTATAAATATCTACGATGATAGTCGCTTTCATTACGAATTTACGAAACTAAAATATGGGAGCGGAATACCTGTATTTCATAAATGTTCGAAATGATGCTCTGAGGGAATGTCCGTGATCTTGAATAACCTTGAGTAACTATAGTCATTTAATTCGTAATGAAAGGGACTATCATTGTAGGTGTTTAAAAAAGGGTGGTTCCATTTAAAATAATAGAAAAAAGGTGACCTCGATATCACTTAAAAATATTAAATAAAAACAAAAATTTGTTGGTATTGTGTGAGCCCCGTTTTACCATTCAACTTTGTCTTCAAGACATTTAACGTATCTTTGAAAACAACAAAGATATTTGAGGTGAAAACGTTAGGTGACCCACCCTGAATATTTTAGTTATAAGAGTTAGTTTTTAAGTCGGTACAGTTCAGTTCTGGCCGTTCCTTTGAAGGTTCGACATGCTGCTGCATCGACCAAGCAAATAAAGCACATTATTATTTACAAATTGGGTTGTATGTAGTTAACATGCCCGTTACAACGAACACATTCAATCATTCTGTCCACTGTTATTGTTGCAGCTGAGATAATTTACATGCAAATATTATTGTAGATGGTGATCGCCGTGGTACGAGGCAAAGTCAATATAGTGATGCACATCAACTGTTTCTTGGAAATTTGCCGCACAACGCATCCGAGGAGGATCTGCGGCAAATATTTGAAGCATATGGTAGAGTAGTGGAACTACGTATACACAGTAAACCGAATGACAGATGCAAAGGACCGCAAGGAAATAATACAGGAAAAGTGCCTAATTATGGATTTATCACCTTTGAAGATAAACAAGTTGTTAGCACGGTGTTACAGAATCTGGTTAGTTAACAAACATTTTCTCGAATAAATTTATTCTATTTCCGTTTTCATTTGCTGAGTTTACATCCTTCTTTTTCTGGTTCTAGCCGATTTATTATCCTGCGGAGAATGGACACAAATTAAATGTGGAAGAGAAAAAAGTCAGGCCTAGAGGAACGATAGACGGAAGCGGAGGACGGTTAAATTCGAACGATGGCAATATGAGAGCAATGGGCGGACAGCAACAGCAACAACAGCAGAGAGGTCCTGGTATGTTCTACATATTATATACTTGCAATAACGTTAGAGTAGAATTCGTTAATAACTCGAAAATTCGTTTGCTTTGAAATTTGGGTGAAATATTGCTGCAAGAGCAAGTATTCGGTATTCGGAATACAAATTACAGAAGTATTTCACATTTCATAACATGATTAAATACAAAATGCCAAGGCTTTATTATGTATTCAATAGAAGTATTTTGTAATGACTAGACTGCGGATCTTTATGCAACATAAATGTTTGCGTCGTTTGCAAGACACAGATGCCAATAATAAAAGTTTCTTTCATGATTTAATTATCTTATTAAACTGAAACTAATACAGTGATGCCCTTAAATTTTTTTAATATAACCACTGCTTTAAATTGTGCGTAGCCATTTTTATCATAAATGCATAAAATTCGCAGTCTAGTTATGACATAATCGATTACAATATCTAAATACGTGTCGCGTTCGGAAACAAAATAGATTAGAAGTAGATAATGTATATTTGATTCGAATATTTTTGGAATGTATATTAATATTTGGATATTTAGTTTTCCCACACTTTACAGGAGGTCCCGGTGTGATGAGGGGTGGCCAACATGGAGCGAGAGGCGGCCGAGGAGGATTCTCGCGGGGTGGCGATGGTGGAAGAAGTGGCGGTGGAATGAGGCAACCCGGTAACCCAAGCAACCCAAGCTACCAGAACCGTCGCTAATATATGCAGCAAGATTAAAGGCACTCCCGACTTTCTGTCTTCTTGAACAAGTCACCGGTATACAACTACCATCCTCATTTCCAAAACATAAAATCCAAGACTATCTCGTATGCCACACGATGCGGTTAAAGGCGCTACCCTTTTACGCTTAAAAAGAAACCATCGCTTGCATCGTTCGTCAAGCAACCGAACTACAGATGACGCAGCTCAAACTGTATGGACCACGAACTCGAGTGAGATCAATCGGGTCTATTGCATTTAACTATAAGTTCGTGGATAAGGGGATAAATCAACGTTCACAACCTAGTTCGACGAATATTTGATGAGAAACGCTACGAGTTCGTCCTTCATACATCGACGTCAATCCACAGGACTTTACGATAGAAAAAAGTATATCTACATGTATGCGTATAACAACGAGCGACGCGACGTTATCATCCAGGTTAGGAACGTGGGCGTGTCTCTCGTCTCCCAGGTTTCTTCCAAGTCAACACACCCGAGGAGCAAGCAAATTGTTGCGAAGTTCTGGTGCGAAGTGCGGAAGGGAACTGTGACGATAGGACTAAGGGAAAATTAGGGACAGTGTTGGAGACGTACACAGATTACACACACACTAGTAACTTTGGTTTTGTGATGGAATGCGTTGTACACGTCGCTCCTGAAATTTTCTCCATGCGCAGGTTAGGAGACACAAGCGGTGCGAATTCCGCTTTCGTATACAATAAGTCACGAGCCAAACTAAACGAAATTAATTACGAGAGGATACGAACCGTCTGAATTGTGAGAAATATCGTGCCGCACACTTCATATGCTCTCGTGTTAATTCATTGACTGCCGATGTGAAACGTTCCACCTACGAATTTTCGTAGAGAGGTCGGCAATAATGTTTATATAGGTGGTAGAGTTGCTCGGTGTTGGTTAAAACGAAGTAGAGAACTACGACTGTTCTGTGTTCGCATACAGAAAGAAAACACAGTGTCGACTTTTCTCGTGAACCATTGGCCGATTATCAATCGACCGGTATCGATTGATAGTGGGACAATTAACCTTAGACTGCAGCTGGTCTCGCCGTTTCCCGAATCACTAACCACTTATGGCCCCGTTTCTGATTTTTGTTCAATTCCCTGTTTCTCGTGCATCTATTTCAACGTATGCTCTTTTGCTTTTTCTTCTTATGTTCATATTTAACTGATTTCGAATTTACCAAGTTTCTTTTTCTTTCTTCTTTTTTCTTCTTTTTTTTGTAATTCTTCAAGTCGAATAAATGATTTTACCTTGAAATTCCAATGTTTTAATTATACAAGTATTATCGGTTCGCATGGGTTTCACAGACTCTGGTAATCGCAGAACTCGCGACTGTTGAGAGGAAGAGGGAAAGAGGCCTAGTTACTAAAAAAAATTTTTAGCTTGGGCTATACCTACTTAATAAAGTTTATTAAAATACTATAACTTTCTTCCCATACTAATGTAACCGGCGTTATTCTTGTAATTATTATACATACGTAAATAGAAATTCTTGGAAGAGTGAACAAAATCAGTCGAGAGTGATAAATGTTGTATATGAAAATATATGAATGATTTTTTTTTAGATTGTACAGGGTATTTCAGAATGACAAATATTTAGTTCGACTGGCTCGTGCAGTTCGATGTATACAAAGTGTCCCTAGGAAAGAGATTGAACTCTCTGACCCATTCGTTGTACACATATTGTAAAATAGTTTATATTTTAGAACAACTCTTTACTGCCAAAGGGGAAACATCCACGTACAATAACATTTGAAGATGTAGTAGATATATTTACTAACCAATTAAGTTATCCGTCATTTTACAATATGTAAGAATATATAAAAAAATCTTAAGATACAAACTCAAGTTTTGTAGGCACTCCTTGTATTGTTTCTATTTCGAATGCTATTAGGTCTTTGTCTGCATTTCTGAAACACCCTGTATATACGTGTGTACTAAAACTAGATTAAACTAGAAATATTTGTTTCTAAATTGGTTATTAGTTTCCACACGCTAATTAGTAGCACCTTTCAACTTTTTAAAGGAAAATATGATAAATTCAGTACATGCACTTCTTATACATTGTCAAATGGAATTGAGGAAAACTTATTCCCTTGTACTGATAAGTACATACAATATATTGCCATAATTTATAGTACCATTGTCCTACTAGCGTATTCGGAGAGATTAGAAACTCCAGTGGGGTATCCTGTCGTATTAAAATCTTTATAGAGAGCATGATTCACCGGTAACCACTCTGCCACAATTGATAGAATATTAGAGAAGACAATGTACTCTTCCGTCTGTGATTATTCTATTGTAATAGAAAGTTTTGCAGGTAATATGAACCATCGATGGTCATTCTGGCACAATTAATGCAATTACACGATAAGCAATTTAAATCATTTTATTATAATCAATATAAAATAGAGCTGTTGACAGTATGATCCACCGATAGTCAGTCCTGCTACAGCGAATGAAATATGAGTGCAGCGTGCGTTATCTGCCGGTGGTCATTCTATCACAACAAAGCGTCGTAGACAGCGTGACCCATGTGGAGTCAATCTATTATAATTAACACGTCCGCAATCACCGTACTGTTAGAAAAATTGGCCACTACAGCCCAAGCTTTTGTTTTTAATAGACGCCTGTGTGACGTTCGGCTCTCCGAAAAATCGGAGTGTTACACACACGTGATTCGTATATGTGGAAACGAACGTGTTAATAAGACCCTTTGTATGCGACAGGACCTAAAATTTTATCTATTTAGCTGTAAAAGAAATTTTAGATTTTCACTTCCGGCCTGGATGTACTCAGAAACAAAAATACTAGAAGAGAATGAGAGAAGAATATATAATACAATTATATATATAGGAAAGAAACGAGACCTTTAAAATTTCTATTTACGACTAACAAAGTGAGTCTGCGATTGTTAGAGACAGGACGCCATACTTCTGCGATCTATTAATCCATTAGTAGTGTATTATCAATTTGTTTCGATATCGATAGTGATTAGAAATTTTCTCGCGTGAGAGGTCAACAGGAGTCGAAACATAATATGTGAGAAACAAAGAAAAAGTCACAAGTGTAAATTGTATTTGAGAAGACTTCCATCATTGTGAAACGTTCGTTGCGCATATGAGAATTTATGTGCCATCTTGTATACAATCTCGCCCTGGCCCCAAGTGTACACGAATCTTCGCGTTATTTTTTTCACGGTGATAACGAAACAGAGGCGACAAGAATTATACATGTTGATGGTAGTAAATCGATTGAAACGAAAAGAGAAACGATAAGAATGAAAAATCACAAAGTGCACGACGACTAAACCGCAAGATGCTACGACATTTAAGGCTGAGAACGTTGTGAAGAGTAATTATATTTACGTTTCTTACCGAGATCCATTAAAATGAAAATTGTTACGTAGTCGACATTCGAACATCCGCAATAGTTTGTAATCGAGTGCGTTACAATCGCTATGTCTGGGATGTAGCAGAGTCATCGCAGGTCTTCAACGCCAGGTCTTCGTTGTACTCTATCCCCCCTTTCCCAACGTCTACGTATTTAAGTTAGATAAGGGCCTCGCACCCTTACAAAAGTTTTGTGTAACAAAAATTCATGTTTTCAAAACATTGCTTTTGTACTGTAGCGATGAAGCTGCTTGATCTCAGTCGTAGATAAAGGTACAGCTTCGCGTGTTCGCGTTGCTATAAGTTGTTTCTACACTTGTATGCTCAGCTTACACGCTTGAGAAACTATACGGACACGTATAAATGAACATTTACTATATAATGTAATAAATTTTCATAGTGAAATAGGAAATTATTTATTTGCAGTGCTTTCAATCGTACAAGCAACAGTGTTCGAAATTTTATATATATATATATACACACACACACACACACACACATACCTTGATCAATGACATTGCTAGTCTTACATCCCTCACGAAAGGTATGAGGTGTTTAGTGCAACATATTCAAGTTTCTTGAAGGGTGTATCCGAAGCTATACGCTCACGCGAGACTGTATCTTTATACTTGAACGAAAGCTGCAAATTTTTAGTGTGAATGTTTTCGTTTCTAAGTAACTATTAATAATGATAATAATAAATAAATAAATAAATAATAATAATATTAATAATAATAAGAGGAATGAATATAAATGAACGAAGAAAACGGAATACGATGAAACACAAATAATTATAACAATATAATAACTAGAGGATGGCGATTGAATAAGTTGTGAATTTTTGTAGCATACAATTTTTATTTTGGTCCACCAGGGCCAATTTGTGTGTAAACAACCATGGACAACAAACAAAAAAAAAACTAATGTTAAAGGAAAATGACAAGAAACAAAGTCAAATGTATTGTAACTTTTTGCATTTAGTATAATATACCTACCTTACTACCAGCTCCTATCAGTTTTTCTTTATCTGTCTGAACATTACCATATATATATATATATATATATATATATATATATGTGTATATTTCTTTGTAATGTCGATGATATATAGTGGTAGTTGAGTTTAGAAATTTTAGTTCACTGTTGTGTATGTGCGTGTAATAACGTGTGATCAATGTTATTATTTACAATGGTTAATACGGTTGTACGAATAATGAACGGTTACACCGGCGGTTATTACGCTGCGCATGTAAAGTATACGTGAAATATACATAACATATAACAGTCTTCGGAGAGACCGGTGAGGAGAGACCGTTTATAAAATGTGCAGAGGTATCGTTATTGTCGAGTAAAACAGCCTAGAAACCGCTTTCAGGTTCATCGACTGATAAATATGCTCGTTCCTCAACCGATGAACGTGTACAGTTTATTTCATGAGAAATGGCTAAGTCATATATAGTCTCCAAATGCATACATATATATAAATATATGTAGAGTGTTTAATTTATTTTGTTCATCTACGGGGTACTCCATTTATCTTCACCATCCACGAAATATATACATATATGTATATATATGTATATTTAAGAAAGAGATCTTTCCTCGTTAATTAATGTACAATGTATAGGATTATTCATTCATCTTAATCGCACCTGCGGTGTTTCATTTGTCTTAACCATTGTATAAAAATACACGTGCGGAAGAATTTAATGTTAATAATGAAACGACCGTTTTAGGACAAATGAAACACCCTGTCCTTGAACAAAAGAAATTAAACCTCCCGCATGTGGTACGCTAGACGAAACGGCAAATGTGAATATACAATCCATAAATACCGACATCAATCATTCACACATTCCTTCTATGTATTTCCATAGTGCACAAGAAACATGAATTATATAAAATTTGATAGATAATAAATAAAATTAATTTCTTACTCCAGAACGCGGATTAGACGAGCAGGATCAATTAAGTAACTTGTATCGTAATGTACTGTTTGTATGGAAATATAAAATACTTCTTCATAATATACATATTTTCGCATCCGGTACATACATATATATTAATATATTTTATAGGTGGACAAAATAAATAAGCTAGCCTGTATATCTAGAACGATGTACACATATTTAGTTCTGTGGAAAAGTTTTAGGCCACCACGTAAAATTTATCTTATATACTAGAATAAATGTCAGTGATACAGTAAAGTCTTGATCTAAGCTGGACGGAGCTGCACGATCTTAGTAAATCGTCTACCCCCTCCACTGGGCGGCGGGGTGAACCACTATCAAGCCAATTACAAAATTTCTTTATTTTTCGGCATTCTTCTATGGGACTTTCGCCAACGTATTTGTGGCGTTTTTCTGATAAAAACGTTTTTGTATGTTGTATTTAGTGGTTTAATTGACTTTACACATAATTTTATGAAAAATAAAATAATCAAGTAGTTCTTCGGTTGATCAGAACATTCTTTATGGTAACAATAAAGCAAAAATGTTTTTACGAATACGTTCTCTTGCACTTTGGAAGTTTGTATACACCATAAATGCATAAACAGCAGTCGAATTGTAATTAATATTGTACAATTTTTAACAGTACATATTATACATACATGATTAGATTGCGGATCTTTACGCAAAATAAAAATGTTCTGCATTGATTGTGGGGGGGGGGGGGGGAAGCAGGAATAAAATAAAAACTGATTTCATCCCTTAATGACTTTTTACGATGTTCTTAAATTTTTTTAGTCATTTACTGTTTTCTATTTCACTCGACCAATTTCTTCATAAATGTATAAAGATATATACCTGATAATAGCGTACAATAAATTGCATATCTCTGTGTACAAAAGAGATATACATTTTCAGTGCTATGTATAAGTGGCCCAAGACTTTTGCACAGTATACAGGGTGTTCGCGTTATTACTAGCCAAAATGAAAGAGGAAAAAGTTGTACCGTTTTTTGCAAGTAATGTGAAGGTATCCGTCGAAGGTGACCTTCAATTTTTAAATGGAATTTTATGTATTTTGTTATAAATCATATGATAATATATACAGTGTCCCACAAAAGTGTTCGTACGCCCTTTAAAACAGAATAACTTTTTTATAATCGCATCAAACGACCTGACGTTTTGTAAGCAATTAGAAGCATCGGTTTATTGAATGATGTGCAAAAATAAATTTTCCAAAAATTATAATTTACAAAGTTACATGCAAAAATAAAAAAGGCATTTTTTAAAAACTTTTATATGGGCCCTTAATGAAAATTTAAAATGTTTGTTTTGTAGATCTATGTTAGTTATACACATGCTGAAAATTTCATCGAAATCGGTTGACGCAGGAAGAAACGACACTCATCGAAAGATGTACGATTTCGTGTATTTTAAAACTGATCAAAAGTCGTGTAAAACTATGATTTTCATCATTTTTAATCGCTCTTAACTCGTGTGTATGTTAATAGATTTCGATGAAACTATCAGTATGTGTATAACTAACATAGATCTACAAAACAAACATTTTAAATTTTCATTAAGGGCCCAAATAAAAAAGTTTTAAAAAATGCTTCTTTTATTTTTGCATGTAACCTTGTAAATTATAATTTCTGGAAAATCTTTCTTGCATATCATTTCGTAAACCAATGCTTTTAATTGATTATAAAAAAATCAGGTCGTTTGGTACAATTATAAAAAAGTTATTCTGTTTTAAAGGGCGTACGAACACTTTTGTGGGCCATTATACCTTGGCTGGGGGTATTCAAAGAATTTCTTCCATTTCCGACCTTGCGTGACCTTGAAGGTCATTACGTGGAGTACGAATAAATTCATTTTGGCATACGCTTCCATACGATATAAAAGAGCATCCCATTTAACAAAAATTAAAGGTCACCTTCATTTCCAAAAAAATGGCAAAAAACAGTATAAGTATTTTCTTTTTTTTTCGAGTCACTAGTTTTCGTGAAGAACGCTGACTAGTAATGACGCGAACACCCTGTATATGTATGCATTATGCATATATACTGTATGCGTTTTGTGAGTAGAAAAGATGCAGCCAAAGTTGAATAACTGAAACGAGATTCGCGAGGCCGACTCGAGAGCGATTACTCGAAAGAAAGAATCTTCCAGATCCGTGGGCATCGCGTTGCGTAATTATTGTTGCAGCCTCGCTCGTGAAGCGACAAGAGGAACGAGAACCAGTGCATCTGGCAGAAAGATCAAACGGGGGTGTCAGAAGAAAGAAAAACGATGAGATCATCATTGCTGGGCCGCTGTGTGCTTGCCGCCTTGCCGAGCCCGCCGCGAGCGTAGTCAGTACCGGTCCTGCGACCGATTTGGAGTGTTCTTTTGAGCGTTCCAGAAAACGGCTGGAGAAAGGACCGAACTGCGACGCTGATCGCCGGCCAAAGAAAGAGGTCCTCAGAAGAGTGTAGTCGCTCCAGGTACGTAATTGTGCAGGTGTGCACCTCCGTATGAAAGACCTACGAAAGCTGCATTTGAACGATCTCTGTCGTATGGCTCAATATATGTATAGCCCGTCTGGTAGAAAGGGATTCGAAGAATAAAAACTTTACTTCAGATACGCGAACAGTGTGGAATATTTGTGAAGTCTGAACACGATATTAACACTAAACCTACCGAGCTCTAAAAGTAGCCGAAAAATAACAAGATTAAATTTATTTAATCATATTTTACAATGTTTTCCGCTATTAAATGTATTTATTTAATCATTTACCATGGAAGCATCTTTATAATAACAATAATTGTGAAATAGAGAATCTGGAGCCGGTCACGTGACCGGTGGTGGTAGGTTTAGTGTTAAACAGTGTACGACAGTTTTGTGCGTTGACGATTATAATTAAATAAATCGTGACACCAAAAATTTACTATTTATACTACTGATATTTTTTTTTCGTTTACTTGAAAGTCATCCTCGTTAGAAAATTCGTGACCCACGATAATCTACAGGCTACTTTTAAATGCAGTTTTGTGAAGCAATGGGACATGATATGTATTTTTTTAGTATTCTCTTTTTATAATTTACCGTTTGTGATATAATAACTAGACTGCGGATTTGTATGCATTTAGGAAGATATTGGCTGAGTGAAATACAAAACAGCTAAAGATTAGGAATATCTAAGTATATTGTTCTGATGTAAAAAATCTATTAAGGGATGAAGCGAATATTTTATTTCAATCCTGCTGCTGTCATAATCGTTGAAAAGCATTTTTATTTTGTATGAAGATCCGCATTCTAGTAATGACACGTTTCGAATGATGTATGAATGATATAATCATTGTCGAATATTAATACAATTACGTATAAGGAGCATAATCAACTTGCGCCAACTTTATTCGAATAATATAATCAATTAGTTGGACAACAGTAATTATATAACTGTGATAAGTAAATGGAAGATTTATGGATAGCACAATTAATCGATGTTAATTTTGCCATTAACACATGCTATCATTAATATTAGTTGTCGGAGATCTATCAACAACGAACAAATATGATGAATTATTTATACATTATTTATCAAATTTCTAAAAAATGCCATGTAAATTACTTTTGCAATTTCAATTCTACTATTTTTTCTATTCCCAATGTTAATTTTTATTATTTTCATTGTAAATTCTATTCCCAAATGTCGATTGAACGATTAATAAATTAATTTATAACGTGTTTCTGCTGAAATTATCTAAATTTTTTACGATGTGTGTGAAAAAAGTATGTCTTAATAATCAGTAAATAAAGAAGGCTTACAAAGATTTCTTACTTTGCTCTTGCCAGTCAATATTTTCCATTCAAATATCAAATTATTACTATATTATAGCTTCCATTAAAATAAGCTCGTATTATTTCGATTTCAATGTGGGAGTTTATTCGCCTAATTACGTCTAGCAGTATAGTCGACACGGAAGATACGTTGCACACGCAAATCTATTTCTTTAATTAAGTGATGAATAAACTGCATTCGTTCTACAAGATGAAAGCGTATACAGTTGCGGTCAATCCATTGATAGTGGGCGTACTGTCACAATTAATTTATCTTCTCGAGAACTATCTTTCTTGGAACGGAAATCAAACATCCTCTCGTCGGAGAAAAATATAATTATCGTAGTATTGTATATCGTTTCGCGTATAGTTTGTAACATCAAAAGATTACAGTAGTATCCATAGCACGTTGCTACAGTGAAGGGCAAAAGCAATCGTACGTTTCGAATGTTAGTTTTACATATGCGAATATTACTCGAAATTCTAAATGCAGATTAGTGATTTATAGACTGCGGATTTTATGCATTTATGACAAAAATAGATACGTACAATTTAAAGCAGCGAACATGAAAAGATTTAAGCACATCAGTGTATTAGTTTCAACTGTATAAAACAATTAGAAGGAGAAAAAATTTCTAGGTGGCCCCTGTTTCTTGCTACTGATGCAGAAATTTCTTATTTTGCATAAAGATCCGCAGTCCAGTGATAATAATTATAAAAATATAATAAAATAATGATTAAAAAAATGATATAAATTACATCATACAGGACCTATTTACCTAAAAATAAATAATGCAATACATTTGACTAAAATCGATTACAAGTCGAAAATCCACGCATTATACGTTGAATATATTTACACGCCTGATACATAAATTTTCGAATTCATTAAATTATTTTGGTAAATAATTTTCTTTGGATTTTTCATGGCAGACTTGTCAAAGTCAGTCCTTGAACACGTTTCTCGAATTTATGCATTAAAGTAACACGATAGCTGAGTTTTTCAATGATCAGCAAAATTGTACATTCCGATTCAACATTTGCATGTAGACAATGATGAGAGGCCTTAATTTTTTCACAATAGAAACTCATCTGATACTCGTGCATGATTTATATTATTATTAACCCTTTGCACTTGGTTGTCCCCTCTGAGGCACCACTAAAACTTGCTGTGCCATTATTCAAAATATTGTTTAAATTATGAAATATATCAAAATAATTAAAATAATCAATTACTAAACATTTAGGTATTGTATGAGGTAATTTCATATCCATTTTCAAAAACCATAGGGAATGGAAATATTCTAGATCGGAAGAAATGTTTAATTTTTCAGTTAAAATAGCTCCGAGTGCAAAGGATTAAGACTTGAGACAGAGTAAAAATCTGATATCATTGAAAGATATAGTGTACACCACTGTATACAGGTCCGCCATTGCAGTGAATTTTTAATTTTATTTCATTTCGGACATTCTCGGCGATTAAATGTAAATTTTCCTTGATTCTACCGCTTTTATTACGAGGATATCTCGTATTACTTAATAAAGTGAAATGAATGAAAGCGCTTACGGGCGGTGCTGCATGTCGTGACTACGATAACAATCCGAATTATGCCGCGTTTGTAAATAGTCACGCAGTCCCGTCTGTAAATTGGAAAATGTCACTATCACGAGAGAGAAGCAGTGAAGTTCTTTAGAATTTCGCATGACGGCGGTTATGTGATTTCGTGGGCGCCGATCAGCGAAGTGATAAAAACAGGGTCGACCGGGATTTCTACGCTACCGTCGCCCCCACGTTGCATGCACTGTACATACAGGGTGATTCAATTAAGTGTGCCACCTAAATTATTTTCAAACTATTTGGTATATTAAGAAAGTGGTTGTATAGTTTCAAGAGTAGCACACAGTGTAGTGATTAGTTTCGTTTTGTTTTTTCATCGATATCTGAAGGTCTGATTCTTGAAGGTCACCTTGAGTTTCGTTTCTTGCAAACGTAAATTTTAATCCTACAGTTCAGAAGAGAATTGGGCTCTGAATACAAAACTATAAGAGTATACACGATATATACGAAGTGAAAAAATTAATATTGAGTATACTCACAGATATTCTCCAAATTATTTTTAATGCAAATGATGCTCAAATGTATATCGCTACAGTAGATTCACAGTAATTTATTTAAAATAATAGCAATCCTATAATACAGGAATGAAGACTTAATTTTGTATGTTTTCTAAACATTATTTCATTCGAACAGCAAACAATGATATGTTAATGATTTATTAATTAAGAGATTGTTTAAGTATGGTATTCTATGAAAAAGATGTGATCTATATCTATTTTTTGGCTTGGTACTTGATCTCCAAAAGATAGTCATTTTAATGCAAAGTCTTTTGACGTCACTTCTGATTGAAACACAATTTGATCTTAATCTTGGGTTAAATAAGATTTTTATGGGACACATGCGGAATGGAAGAGAATGTTCTGGGGTTGACATGGCTTCGAGGAAACGATGATTAGAGATACATTACTTCTTGGAAAGATTGTCATACATATAACTACACAAGAATGAGATTTGTCCCCAATCGGTCAGAGGAGGGGAGGGAGCACGAACATAGGGGAAACAGTCACGTGACCGAGCGGAAGCGTGGGGAATAGCGTCGTGGAAGGGGAAGGTGGAGTGATTCCCAATTCTCTGTATAGACTTCAATACGTTTTGCATTACCCATGTAATTTAACTGAGAATAAGGATAACAATTAAATGGGTGAGCACTAGCTAATCTGTTACTCATAATCTACCAGAAGAAATTTAATAATAATGAAATTCAAATTCTATTTGTTTCGTGTACTAAAGAACAATTTTAAAAGCGAATTTGTCACACATAATCTACCAGAAGAAAAACTACAAAAGAATTAGCATATCTTTTAATAATTAATTTAGTTACATCGATAACCTTGAGGCGAAGTTATTTTATGTTTTATTTGAACAAAAAAAATTTTTTAAATACCATTTGATGTAGCAGTCCAATGAAAATAAATTTATTAATTCATTATTGCCAAGGATTACTTGTTATCGTATTTCAAATGAAATGTGCCCAACTCTGTTTAATCAATTACAATGTTATTTCGTAGCGCGGTGATCCGTGTGTGAAATTTTTTCGAGAGAAAAAAATAGATGTGTAAAATGTTTGATGGCACGATGCCAGAGGTCTGTGTTTAACGTTTCGCAGCAATTTCATGCTACAAATGTAATCAAACCCAATGAAGACTTACGCAGAAACCAAACGAGTTATATTTAGTAAATTCGTAACAGAAAGTTAGGAAGCTATGCTCTAATTTCCAGTTTCTGAGTTGCTCTACAGAAATGAAAAAATATTCCAGTGAGACTGGACCCCTGAATGCAACGAATTATTAATTATACGCATTATATGATAATAATTAAGAATGTGTGTGTGTGAGACGGGGCAAAAATAGGATTATAATTAAATAATTTATGTTGCGATGTGAAACTATATTATTTACAGTTGTGAAATCTATTGTGATATCTTTGCACAAGTTTAGAAAATTTTTACTGCGTTATATTTAAATAAACAAAATTTTATTGGGATTTTTAGAAAATTTAAAATTTACTTATTATTGCTTTAAACCGAGTGATTTATATAGCAAGTACAATATTGTTACACGTAGCTTGCATTACATAGGTGTTACATTGTTTCTAAATTCTTGCGGAACAAAAATTTAGTAATGTAAAATAATACTAATGTAAAAATTCGTTTACGCTTAAGGACGAATTATAATTGTTCGATCCAAATGACGAAGTTGAAATTACACGTGGGCGTCCATATTCCAACGATGAGTTCAACATGGCCTTCATCTATGATCGTTCAATTGAAATCATGCAGGGGCACCGTATAAATAGATTTTATCATCAGCGTTTGTCGTAACAAGAACTTACGCATACGAGAAATCCGAAAAAATGAATCGCGCGCGCTCACGATTATACGAGCAAGTTCGAGAAAGACTTTTGTGATTTCCTAGTATCTGGGTTATCGCTTCGTTACTCCTATTAAGATCTGCGAGATTTATCACTGGCCACACTGACCCATACAGTATCCGTGGACGCATGTCATAATAAATTTTCAAAGCGAACGATCGTCGTACATGCGAATCGTTTCAGACGAACAATCTCCAATTGTGTATTCCAATCAAATAATAAACTCTAGCGATGGAAGTGTCAACAATGATCAATTGGACGACAAAAGCTTGCACTGTCAGATAAATTTGCAATGCAACAAACTAGAGTTTTACTCTGTTCTCTGTTCCACTCTACATTACTCTGAAAATAATTAATATTTCAATTCTGTTGCATTTTATTCACTAGTTACAGTATTTTATTCCAAAATACTGTAAAGTCTTGATCTAAGAGGAGGAAGCTGTACAATCTTAGTAAGTTCGCCTACCCCCTCCACAGTGTAAAGTGTAAACATGCGGCGTAATCTGATACGGGGTTGGGTATATCGGTGTGAACCACTACTAATCCAATTACACAACTTCTATATTTTTCATTATTTTTCTAGAAGAGTTTTGCCAACCTATTTGTGGCATTTTTCTGATTGTATTAGATGCTTGCATAAATTCGTGGCCGATTTAAAAGTAAAATTCAATGGTTAAAATTTGAAGAACACAACTTACTAAGTTAACTATTCTTACACTATTTTTATGAGTGTTTCGACCTTTGTTTAAGCAATTATGGATTTTGAAAATTATCAAACAATACCAGGATACAAAATATTGCTGAATTTAATATGATTTTAATTCATTTCAGATCTAAAAAGGCTATTACCACGGAAAATAAGATTCTATTGTATTCCACTTTCTTAAAATTCGTTTACAAAAATTGAAAATTGCATAGACATCCGCAGTCTACTGATATCATTCTCTTCGACTGGCATGTTTTCAATTGCTTCTGTTAATTACGTTCATAATATTTATGACCACTGGTCACACAAATTCTGTACTGTCTGTAAAAATTGTGTGCAGAATTCTTCTTCGAGAACTTTCGATGTCTCGTTTTCTACTTTTATCGAATGCTCAGCCTACAGCAAGATGCGGGCTTGGAACAAAAAAGGATCGTTATCTAATCGAACGTGGTTTCAGTTTATGAATCTGCTGGCTGAGCTGAATGAGATCTCTCTAGATTTTTTAAAGAATACCGCGTGTACCAGTTCTCCTGGTCATTATTCAATTGTGTTGAACAGTAATCAGAAATTACCAAACTAATACATCTTATTGTTTTAGCTGATCAATTGCACATTTTTAATATACAAACAATTCAATTTATAAATTGTATCTAATAGTGATAACAATATTTTGTTACTGTCGAGTGGTTTCTATTTATTAATGTATAATACATATTTTTTAAAATAATTTCTGTTCATACGATAAATATAGACAGGCATATACGACGTCTAATATTATATATTGTACGTATATATTTTATAATATGTATACAGGGTGTCTCAACTGAAGCAGGCCACCTAAATATCTCCTTTATTTTTAATGACACAAAAAAAATATTTATGGCATAATTTAAATGGTATCGAAGGAGGAATATCATAGAAGAACAATTTTTTTTGTCCGATTATTTTTTCACTTTTTTCAAGGTCGTCGTTATTTTTTATCGGGAGAACTTTTTTTTTATTCAATTTTGTTAATGACTTAAGCATATTCAAATTTATTTTTTCAGCCGCTATAAGATGGAATAAAAAAAAAAGTTTTCCTGTTAAAAAAATAACGATGACTGAAAAAACTGAAAAAATAACCGTACAAAAAAATTGTTCTTCATTCCTCCTTCGATACCACTTAAATTATGCCATTAAAAAAAAGGAGATATTTAGGTGGCCTCCTTCAGGTGAGACACCCTGTATAATGAAAATATGCATATTTATAATGTTTTAATCACAAGTTTCTATTTGACGTGAATTTAATATTCTTCTCTGTGAAAGTAAATTACACGTTCTTCATTCTGCACGTACTTACTAATTAATAATTAACTGTATTATATTTGTATTTGCAGATATCAAAATGCGGACAAAAATACAGCTTCTATTTTACGCGTTGCTCTTGATGGGCCTTTGCATGGACGCGTCCGGTGAGGGGGTAAGACAATTAAAAACTGAATACATTTTAATATTAATTAACTGAACAATTACTCGTGCTCATGTGGGTACAGTTTACACAAAAATTATACAAAAGCTATACATATATTGTAATTCATTGTATGGTGGTTTTATACACGCATAGCTGCCACCTGTTCTTTTCCATATGCTTAATTGCTAGGACGTATACATTGTTCACCTGCTCAGAATAGCGAGTCAACACATGACGGATAAAATTCATTTATTGATTTGACTATGGACAGTGAAGGATATTTATCCAAATGTCACATATAGACGAATTGTAATTTTCATAAAATCTCTATACAAAATGTTTATGTCAACAGAGGAAACCCTTTAGGAAAAGACAATGTATAATCTTTGTGTTGAACCTTTTGCGCTACAATATCGAGCAAGACTCTTCATGTGTTTATGTTATTAATTTCCTTTAAACCGAATTAAAAATTTAATATAACGATAAATATAAACTTAGCTCTCCTTCTAAGAAATTACTAATGACAAAATAAAGTTCTGATCACTGTAACTGTAAAATAAATCGTAGTGCAAGGAGTTACTTTCCACGGAGAAAATTGTTTATAAATTTATAATGTTGATATTATAAAATAAATAAGGGAGGATTGATTTCCAGCGTCGGAGGAAATTTCGACGTCGTACAACGACGACAACGGAAACCAGCGTTCCAGATGAGGTCATGAACATGCTCGAGGCTGACGAAATAGCCGAGAAGGCAGCGGAGGACGCTGAGGTCACCGTCGAAGATGGCGGAAACGAGGTTGGATCGAAGCGTCAGGGCTTGCTCCGTATGGACCCGTGCATGGATAAACACTGTGGCGCAGGACGAGTCTGCAAGGTTCGTCCAAATCAATCGAACGATCCCTCGCTTTCCTCTCTGCCTTATCGATAGCAATGCAACAAAACTGATTACCAGACTGCGACTTTATGCATTATTATATAGCAAAATTGAGTAGATGAAACTCAAAATTGTTGGAAAATTTTTAAAATTGAACATGTCAGTATATGATTTCTCCTCTATTAACTCTGGAACATCATACTTATTTTTTGAGACATGTACTTCACACTCGGGTCTCAGAAATCCAAAATTCTTTTTTAGAAAAAAAGCAGAAAATGTGAATATTTAATGGTTTCGTGAGAATAACTAATCTTAACCCTTTACACTCATTTATTGAGTGTGTCTCGACATCGGAGAAAGAAAAATGTAATTGAACGGGTTTTTATATGTATTTGGTTCTTCCTTTATTTATTCAATTTTTTAGAACAAAAGAAATACAACAAGTTTGAGAGGTTAATAGAATGCGTAGAAAAAGATTCAATCATGGTTTGTTATTTTGCAAAGAGTTATAATTCATGATAGTGAAAAATAGCAAGCAACTCGTGCGAATGTTACATTAGAAGTAATGACGCTCTGGGTTTCTGAGAGCCAAGTTGAGACCAAGTTAAAATCATTAAGGGAAGGAACAACATTCAATTTAGTTTCTATTTCTTGCAATCGATGCAGACAATTATTATTTTGCATAGAGATCCGCAGTCTGATTACCAAAAGATTACCAAAATCTAATATACATTGTGGAGCATAACTGCATATTTTAAGACCGGGTCGGGAATAAGGGAATAAATAATAAATTAATACCCGGGAATAAAATAGGGAAGCTTGCGAACACGGTTATTCCCCACGAGTGTCCTACAAACAGTATTCCGCCTTTTCTTATCTCTCAAAACCAAATGGCGATTAGTTTTCCCTGCCAACTTCGTAATTGTTAGTTACCGACCGCTGTTGCTAATCTCGCAATATAGTGCTACCAAAATTTTCAAGATTTTTGCCAGCGTTTTATCCCGAAAACGATTGTGATTTGAAAAAAAATGAAGTTATACGAGTCACGTACAGTGAATATTTTAATCGTGTATTTTAACGATTTCTGTTGCAATGACATAAAACAATCCATGCAATCACAAGTAAAGTTTTTTGCTGTTATCTTGTAAACTAAAGCCGACCGACAAAAACATTGCAGGGAAATTTTGTTCAGAACCTTGACAACATATTTCAAGGTCGTTGAAATCAGAGCGGAGGGTCCTAATCGACAAGGTTTTAAATAGCAACTTACTAGTCGAATGTATTGCCCACTTTCATCATAATCAGAATTTGTGTGTCGAAACGTTATCAATAATTCCAGGCGATCGACGAAGACACCGCCGAATGCGTTTGCGTTAATGTGTGCGACGAGGAATCCGATCCCAGGCGAAAAGTTTGCACGAATTACAATGAGACGTTCGGCAGCGACTGCGAAGTGTACCAAGCACGTTGTTTCTGCGACACCGGTGACACTAGGTGCAGGGGACCCGACTATCAACACGTTCACATTGAATACTATGGCGAATGTCGACAGATGCCTGTAAGTATTTCATACGCTACCCGCGATGCATTTGGAGCTGCCATTTTGTTTTGAAAACCGAGCACCGTAAACAGCATGCCAGGTGTTCACCGCTGTGAGCAAAAGAATCAAATTATTACATAGCACGAACTAACTTTTCGTTTCTAATGTGAAATAATTATTAGATACTACCGTACAGATATTTAATACTAGGTTCACAGGACCCGTCAAAATGGCGGGTTCTAATATTCTTAATTTGCTATTATTAAGATTGTAAAAATTTCTTCTCTGAGGGATTACTTACCAAATTTATTTCTTTGGGTATATATTATTGGAAAAATGGCCAATTTGGATAGAAAGTGAAGGATAGAGAGTGAAATAGAGTTATTTCTAGGGCCCCGTAAACTTAGTGTTTAGGGAGTAGACTCCTTTTTCCAGGATTGCAAGGGTGCGGGATTCTCATTCCTTGATAATACAAAAATGAGGATTTTCAGTAGTCAAAAACGCTAGATAAAAGAAAATGCTATAAATGTAGCTATGAAAATAGCTTCATGTGCAGTTGTATGCTTCCCAATAATGCAAATTATGCCTCGTAACCGAGAAAATAGCATTTTTGAGAGCCATAGCGCCCTAGAACGATCTTATCTAGCGTTTTTGACTACTGAAAAACCCCACTTTTGTATTATCGAGAAATGAGAACGCGAATCCGGCATCTTTGCGATCCTGGAAACGAGTCTACCGCCTTAAGATCATGGTGGAAGAAACGGACAGTAGACAGTAAATGTTTTAAATAATCTGATAGCGGGCTATTGAATTCCCATTTTATCGGACATATATGCTGTGTACTAACTGTGGTTAGTGCACAAGCGTAAGATAGCAGAGTTGTGTAAGAATGCCAGATACTGTTTACTCGGACAGTGTACGCTTATGGTATATTATCACGTCTCGTTCAGCGGCGACGTACTTACTGCCCCGGCCAGTTCCGCCGTAGCGAAAGGATGGAATCTTTTATTTGACTGTGCCTTATTCAACAGCTACAAATGTGCTACATTTACAAACGATAAAAGTTCATAAAAACATTTAAGAGTACATACCATGTTCCCAAACAGTACACGTACCAAAAAAATGTATTGTAAATCATCAGCAGAAATAGAACAATAGACCATACCAAATCCACATATTAGTTCTTGTACATTTTATGTCATAAAGATTATACTTATAATAAATATATATTATACATTGTACACAAAGTAAATTATCACTTGGAAAAAAGATGTCATTAATTCGTGAGTTACACGTAACAAGGTTTTATTAATAATGACTTTTCACAATAAATTGATATGTACACGAATTTTAGTTTAAGTTCTACGATATTGTTTGAACATCGAAGATCGAAAAGGTACTTTCACTTTTAACATTAAACTTAACATGCAGACAATATAAATTCCACATTAACGTTATGCTACATATAATTCGGGGAATCCCCACAATGAGAAATGTGATGAGCACGATCAGATAGGAGCTCGGCCAACCGTGAACTTCTGTGAAGTGATTGTGGAGTAGTAAGAAGTGCAATGCGCAGAACTTTTTAAAAAGGGAATGGAATTCGGTTTTGTAAATTCATATTATATTATTATAAAATCATGTGGAAACGCAAGATGCACAGTTTAGTTCAATTTTCGAAAGTATTCAGTGTCGCCAGATCGAGGAAATCGAGGGGAATACGGTTTACCCTCTCTCTGATGGCCAGATTAATACGTAAGCAGTCTACGGACTTAGTGGGGGATGTTGGAGTATGCTCATGGTGCTGGAATGGGATAGTGGAAGGGGAAAAGGACGAGAGGAAACATCTACTAGTTTTGGTCGATTCTGGCGACACTGAAAGTATTTCCAAGTATGTGGTAAGACTGGTTATACATATACATGGTGTTTGGGCCAGCGGGTGATTGTAATAAAAAACAGACAATAAGTTGAAAAAAAAGGAATAACATTTTTTCGGTTGACAGCACATTTTCTAGAAAATCGAGTTCGAAAATGCAGCGAATACGCGTGCTATTGCATAGGAATCGTTTGACGCGTCTGACCATGATCAACCAATTCTACTTTGTGCGCGAACCTGGCGGAACTTCAAACTTGATTTTCTCGAAAACGAGCTGCCAAACGAAAAATTGTTATTCCTTGTATATACATATATACTTTTAAGTAGCAAACAATTCTTACGAGTTATCCAACTAAGTTTTACTTTGATAATGATCCAGATCAAATAATAATTGAAATTCGTTCGAATAAACGTTGATTCGTATTGCAGATGTGCAAAGAAGAAGATATGGCGGACTTCCCAAGACGCATGCGCGACTGGCTTTTCAACATCATGAGAGATTTAGCCGATCGTCAAGAATTGCCATCTCATTATTTGAAAATGCAACGCGAAGCTGAATCGAATCACACACTACGTTGGACCAACGCTGCTATTTGGAAATGGTGTGACTTGGATGGCCATCCTCATGACAGAGCTGTCTCTAGACACGAGCTTTTCCCTATTCGGGCCCCGTTAATGGCTCTAGAGCACTGCATCGCGCCATTCCTCGATTCCTGTGACATTAATGACGATCATAAAATTACCCTTATCGAATGGGGTAAATGTTTACAGCTTGCAGAGGTAATGTCTTTTTTTTTGTGCATACGCGTACAAAACTTCCTAAATGTTCAGACAAAGCTCAAGTAATATTAAGGGTGTAATTACGTTTACATAAAAATCCCGAACTTGTCTCATAAATTTTTAATGTTGCTAGCTTGTAAAGGTACAAAGTTCCTTCAAATCATAAGTAGTAAAACGAGTAAAAGTTCGTAGCGTTTTTAATTTAAAAGTCATAGATGAAATTAAGATATTATATAAAATATTATGAGATATTATAAAATGAAAACATTAATGGTTAAATATTATCTTTTGAACATTTTACATATTTTCTACTTTATATTAAAAAGTGCACCAATAATTATTTCGCTCAAGTATTCGATTTTATTTTAAAAGATTTAAAAGATTATGTGAAAAGATTATGATTATCATGTTTCAAACAATATATTGCCGAGCAGGGACAGAGATCATGTAGGAAAACTATTTTTTTTATGACTGCGTCGACCGCGCCAATAATTAATTAATTAATACAAAGGATGCCGAACGTAGTTTCTTTGTCCCTCGCGGTGATCCCCCTCAGTGAAAGGGGTAGGCGAAGGGACAGTGATCGTGGCGATCCTCAGAGAGCTAGATCGCGACTTTACTGTACCATGTTCCGGCCAGCGGTTAAATCGCTCTATGACGCAATAAACACATTACGGTTTTGTAAAATTGCAGGACGATTTAGAAGACAAATGCGACGAACTAGTGGAAGCAGCCAACGCTAGCGAATAATAACTACGACACATTTGAACAACATTGGAGGAGGGAAAAGTGGTAACCATATAGCGGACATTGACGTCGAAAGCAACGAGAAAATGGCGGGAAAAGTTGCATGTAAACCATTGGAAGCTACGCGCATGCCTTAGCACACGAACTCGTCGATATTGCAAGCTATCATCGTGCCAACTGTAGTTTTAGGCCGGGCTCTCTAATAATATAAAGATGTATAACGTTAGGGACACACGTTAATTTCGTAACAACTTTTTAATATCAACTGAAACACTTCCTTCCTCACTCATCCCTATCGTATAATCTTCGTATTATTCTCGTAGCAACACGTACGTATTTTCTACATATATATACACATCTATTGTATTCATATATACACACGTTTTGTAAAAATTTATTATGTGACTGCCATTTTTTCAATAAACTTTATGTGAAGTTACCTTGTCCAAGAGAAATTAATATATATAATAATCACGCGCGTGATATTGCAAAACGTTCTCAATCGCCCAATTTTAAAAATATCAACTCGTACTACTCCCAAGTAGCCACGTACGTCCCTAAAACGTACGCAGAATGGACGTAGGACGTTTGGACGTGAACCGTACGTTTTAGGGACGTACGTGGCTACTTGAGAAATATATTAGAATTTAATTCAAAAAGCATCGGCTGGTATCACTACAATAGAAAAATCGCGTATAACAATTTTATATATTTTCGTAAAAGATCGATTTTCAATTTTATTTTTCCATGCAGTAACGTTCATCAAGTCTTTATTAAAAGAAAATTGCAATTACAATTTTCGTATTTGTTATCACCTGTAATTAGAAGTAAGACATTGCATCATGCAATACATTTTTCTGTCTAGGTTTCTGGATTACCGACTCTGTAGAAAATTCTCTGGCACGATAGCGGACTCTATCAAAATGGAACGGTCAGCTACCGACGAGGGCATATCTACACAGTCGGTAATTCAGAAGCGTAGCCTGAAAACTGTATTGCATGGACAATCTGTAAGGGTTTTAAGTCTATGGAGCTACTTTCAATTGGTGTATTCGAGTCACGTGGTATAACCGCGGGATGCGCCGACAGCGCCAAGCGTATTTGGCGGGACCGCGCTTAGACGGCGTCGTCTGTGCTCCTCGTAAGTCTGTCGTGTAGTGAACCGCAAAGGCTCTCGTCGCATAATGGTGAGTATCCGCAAGTTTTCGCCGGATCCTTTAGCCATCCGCGTCTCGTAGTTACACCATCGCGTTCTACGATCTTCAAGCTGTCTACTGGTGAAGTTTCGTGGCCGTACTCTGCAAATTAACCGTGATTTTTGCTTCCAAATAGGCTGGCGGAAAGGCGGGCAAGGACTCTGGCAAAGCAAAGGCGAAAGCGGTCTCTCGTTCAGCGAGGGCCGGCTTGCAGGTGAGTTACACGCTCCTCGGCTCACATAGTTATTAATCAAAGGTACATCAGTGTTATATTTTGAAAATAAACACGTTCACACTCCCTTCGTATAATTTTAAAGGTAAACAGCTTAAATCGTAATGGTTGGCGCGAAAAATTGGAATGTTTTAGACAAGTAATGAACCGTTTATTTTGACTAATATAAATTAATATTCGTGGCAACAGATCGTGTGAATTGATTCATTTAACATTCGTTTCTATAAATAACGATAGAAACGTGACGAAGCTGTCAAGGGAATAGATTATTTTTTGAAGTAAAGATATGGTGGTTGTGTCTAAGTTCGGAAGTTTTCAAACGAAACGGTTGAGTCTGTTGTGTCCCCCTCCTCTTGTTTCTTTCTATTCATTTATTAACCATTTTTATTGAAACATTATAAATGATTGCCGATGAAAACTAACGATTATTAATTAATAAAAGGTGATAGTTTACTCGTGTCGAATCGGCTCTATTGTATTAAATTAACATCAAATGACAGCAAGTCTGACTTGGTCCCGGCAGTATTATTGTCGTATTTGGTTGCGCTTATCTGCCATCGAGTCTCAATAGAAAATACGATCGAATTGTTTGAGCTTGAAGCGTCCAATTTTACAATTGACACCGATCGTTTAATAAGTAAATATGTCAATATTAAATTAATCGATATATTTTAGTATGATAACAATTTTTAAATATAGAAACAGTGATCGTGAAATCGCGGTTGACTTCTCGTAACTTCCGACGGTGTGTGAAGGAGTCGATGATATTTTGATCGTAAATAAAATAAAGATAGGCCGACACAATAGAATGACGAAACGTATACCAAAGCTGGAAAGCTCGGGAAAGTCGGAATCATCGCGCACCGCTCGATATCCGTTGCGTTAAAAGTGGACCGAGTTACGTATGCTATTCCATGTGCAAATGTATTTACTTTTTTCGAAATGTCTCAACAGAATTGGATACGACAAGGAATACTAGTTGTAAAATCGTTGTAAACACAAAGTATTGCGAAAAATCGTGTCATTGCTCCTCGTTCGATATTTTTTGCATGAAAAGCTGCTGACGCGTGTGACCTTATGTTATTTGAACGGACATTACATATGATGCGTTCTAACCTGTAAATATTTACCTTGTCACCGGGCCAATGTTATCTTTCGGTATAGGATCATTTGTGCGTGTAGAAGATATATCATAATTGTGTTTTACTTTGCAGTTTCCTGTTGGTAGGATTCATAGGCATTTGAAAAACAGAACCACAAGTCACGGTCGAGTCGGTGCTACCGCGGCAGTATACAGTGCAGCAATCTTGGAATACCTTACTGCCGAGGTGAGTGAAACATATATATATACACACACACACATATATATATGTATATATATGAAAGAACATGCGGTGGAACAAGGATAGACAGTGTATGGGGGAGTGAGTGAAAAGGTGTGATGGGCGGTGCGAGAGGGAAAGAGAGAAAGAGAAATGCACAATAGAAAGATCAGTCGTTACAACCAGAACTGCATGCGTTGGCATCACTAGCAACTAATGGCGTCACTAACATCAAACATGGCCGATTTTTCCCGCCTTTTTATCTAACTTATCTTTTCTTCCTTTTTTCCTCCACTTTTCGTATATTTCGCGTTTGTACACGTAAGAAATACGATAAAATATTTTTAACGCGACATATCCATTTTGGTTGTTTACAAATACCGTGATTTACATTTAAAATATTTTTAAATATTTACGATAATTATTAATTTACTTATTTAATAATCGATTTCGTTTATGCAACAGAATTAATATAAAAAATAAAGATTATTGTAGTAGATTTCGTTGGTAACGATATATTTAGAAATATTAGAAAAGATCACCTTCCATTTTTATTACCAAATCAGCTACAATTTGTTTACTGTTATGGAATTTTGTTTTACTTGGATTATATTATTTAGCCTTATAAAATTAACTGTATACTACTATGTGTTAGTGGAATATTCTATTTAATTGTACTATAATGAGAGAGCAAATAAAAGAGGCAATAGTTGAAAAGATTGGTAAAAGGAGTTATGCAATAATCGATTCTTGCAATTATTAAGAATTATGTAAGATATGTGAATAGGAAAGTTTTTTTTAAATGATGCATGTTTCATTTCTCTTATATTTAAATGAAATATTTGTCTTCAAGGAGTAGTCATAAAATTCTATTGTGCAGGTGTGGTTTAAGTAATTTTGAGAATTTATTTGTACATTTAAGAAAACATGAAGATATGTATATGAACAAAATTATGCATGGCAAAAAAAGGTCTTAACCAGTTAGAAACATAGGATTTTATACATACAATTAAATAATACTTTTCATTTCTGTCCTCAGGTTCTAGAATTAGCAGGGAATGCGTCGAAAGATCTTAAGGTAAAACGTATCACACCAAGACATCTTCAGCTTGCAATTCGCGGCGACGAAGAATTAGATAGTCTCATTAAAGCAACCATCGCAGGAGGAGGTACGTTCTACTATAAATTATTGTGTGTTAAAAATACTGTAATACTATTTTTAAATGTAACTTAAAGGAGGGCCTATATCTAAAAGGTCGAAAAGTGAGCTTAACTTTGAAAATTGGTTTTATTTCAACAAATGGTTATATTGGAAAAACATTTAGTGCATAATTGTGTCACACTTTCATCTACAAAATACTAAAATTTCGTTAAAAAGTAATCAATAGAAGTGGAGTGGCAACCATGTTTATGACACGATTTTTCAAGGAGAGCGTTTGCGGTAATCATTGTACCTCCGTTATTCATTATACGACTCAAGAAAGGAAAAATTCTCCTTGATGCGGGCAAAAAATACTAGTACTTGTCATAGCCGATTTCTGTTTTCTGCATTTTTCACAAAATGGCGGACGTTCGAGCATAAAAGTCGTTTCTTGCGCGAAAAATGTAATAGGCTTTTATTTATTTAAAAAAATCTACGATGTTTAGGATCAAAATCCTATGACTAAGACTAGATAATTGTATCAAGTATGCCTGTAAAAAATTTCAAAGGAATTGGTCCAGTAGTTTTTGAGCGTTTTGAAAAACCGTCTATAATCGTAATATAATCAATTGTTGGAATAAAAAATTCTCAAAGTCAAGCTCACTTTTTGACCTCCTAGGTGTATGCCCTCCTAGATTTATAAGTTAATTGGACATTCTAGAAGTGTCAAAATACACAATTTTATAACTAGAGCTATTAGAAATAAAATACTGATCAGACTGTTACATTTAAACCAAAGTTATGGTATTACAGTATTGTAATTTGCTTACTATAAAATACGAGGTGCCCATAAAAGCAGAAAGAACGTGGTAAACGTTTCCAATCAAGAGCCATGAGAAGCGCAACAATCTCTTTTAATTTTACAAATACTAAATTTTTAGTACTGATCTCGTCCTGTCTCATTCTTTCTCGTTTCAACTCTTCTATATAACATTTCGTTGCAATATAGTATTATCGTTGACCACGGAGATTACCTCATCCTCGAGGCACCTGCAACGTGAAATTAATTTGTAAACGGACGAATTTGGAGCAAAACCTGTATATACCTCTACAAACTTTTAATATTTCATAATATATATTCGCGCAGTACTTAGATTATATTTTATTTATTCTTAGTCAATGTTTTTCATTCTGTTACTTTATTACAATGTGTTGCCACTTTATTGCAATGTATCGGCACGCAAAAACATTTCTGCCAGTTCGCGTATTTAACATTACTGCATTGATTTGTTACAGGTGTTATTCCACATATCCATAAATCGTTGATTGGCAAAAAGGGTTCGCAAAAACCTGCATAATTTAGTGAGACATTCAGGAACATTTGAAGCTACGTAGGCAAAGAACGAGAGATGCAAAACAGCAGAGTGATTGTTGACAAAGTGTACCTATGTTATTAAATTGATGGCGAGACTGGCGTGATATAAATATATATATTATATATAGATATACAAATGAAAACAAATATTGATATAATTTAATGTAGGTAAATGAGAATTAAGGAAAAGACAAATTTTCACCAGGCAATTGGCATATACAGAAAGGGACAACTAATAATTATAGGTCTGAAATAAAGAAATAAATTTTAGTGTACACTGTATACTGCAAATAGTTGACGAGCGATGCGTTGTAGCATGGTTTGTTAAAAAGTGCGGAAATTTTTGGTATAGTACACATCCTGAAAGTTGGAGTATTTAAAGACTAGGATGTGTGTGAGGCCATATAAAAATTTCGTTTTCTTTCTCTTTATTACATAAGTGGTGTAATTTGTCTCCTTTTTTTAAATGACCGCGTATTACTAACGCTATTTTCTTAAATTTTGCTATTTGGATATAGCATACTTATTGTTCTAAAAAAAAGCTGTATGATATGCGCAAGTATTCAGTAGATTTCAATACTTTCAATATTAAACATATTCCATTTTTCCTCATGTCTCCATGTCTAATACTCCACTCGTGTGGACATAAATGGAAGTAAAATAATCATTCTTGTTATTAAATACTCTGAACTATCTTGAGAAACAGTCAACAGTGTGTATAAATGTTTGTAGAGAATAATTTTTATTTTGGATTATTTATCTAAAAAATGATTTTGCTAAATATCTGATTCAGTTTTTAAAGCTTTCAGTCGTCATGTGATTAATGTATTGTACAGGGTAGTTCCGTAAAAGTGTACACGTACATATATATTTAGAAAAGAATAAATTCTGAATCAATAACCGATGTACAAAAATAAATTCAGTTATGCAATTTGTGTATTTGTATAATTTATGCATTGATTTTCCTTAATTTATCATAAGTACTAAAAAATGTTATTGCAATGTTCGTTTACCGTATAGTATTAAATATTCGAGTGTGTATAAAATGCATAACACTGAATTAAATTATGGTTTTGTTGTCAATATACGTGAGAAAATCTGAGAGAAGAATTCTAATTGTTTTGAACGATTGCCGTACACTTTTCTATATTCTGCCCTGTATAAAGAATATTTTATAAACGATTGTCTTTAGACACTTATTTCTACTATGTTCTACTATGTTCTGCTAACATTTTAAGACACTGACCTGGTCCGAACTTAAAACGATCTAGATTTATGCCACAGTGTATTGAGAATTATGAGACTGGAATCTTTGAAGCACGGTAAACTTTTCCACCGATGTAAAAGTGTGAAAAAAAAACATTTCGGCATCAAAAAATCCATGATGTAATATCATAATGGTCTATTCCAGTAGTATTCAAGTGTAAAATCTAAATCATATTAGATAAATTCTGAACCAGTTTGAAACCTACAAGGAGTATATGTTTATTAATCAAAAAGAAGTAGTTTTTGATTCCTTTGGCATTACTTTATTTTCCATTTATTTTTCATAAAATTGTTGATATTTACCGCATTTAGTGTAATTTTCATTGTACCAACGGTAACGCACCGTATATTAAAATACACGAGCCATATGTAAAACGTTCATTTTTTATAATAAAGAAAACTTTTACTATTAAACATTTCCTGATCATTAGAGTTGCAAATTAAAAGAAAGATACGTATGCTAATTTGTATTTTGTGCCTTCTTTAAAAATTATTATATTAATATTGTTAAAAAAAAGTGTGAGAGTAGGCGGAAGGCTGTAATACAACGAATGAGTTTTGTATGTGCACCATTGTACATGAATTGTGTATCGTCATTTTTTGGTATTACGTGTAAACATACAAATTTAGAAATACATATACTTTCTCTGGTAGAATATGGCTGTGTGATTAAAGACAAAAAACTACCTACAGTTCAAATTCTGAACAGATACATGAAATGCCTTGCTCACATTTTTATATTTAATTCTGAAATGCAATAACACATGTTAATTGTTCCGAAGTGTGTTCGTATAACATTATCAACGAATAAAACAAGATAAAAGACATTGCATTGTTCCTAAATAGGAGTATTCGCTACACTCGTCTAATGTAATATTTCTTCAAAAACGTAACTGTTATAAAATAACAAATCAATCAGTTTATTATAATAATAATAATATAACGTTATTTTACGATACAAAACTATGTCATAGATCTAAAGGAGACATATACTTTTGTTATAAACAAATCTTAATATTTTGAAGATAATAATGTGGCGTTTATTTGAAGTCGAATTTTAATACTTACGTGGCTTAAACATTATTACGTTAAACTAATGTTATTATTGAGTAGTTTTAATATAAGAAATAAATATCTCTGTATATTACTTATATACATATACACATAATTTTAGAAACTGTTGTGTATCAAAATTAATCCGTCTAAAGTGAAACTCTTCAATAATATTTATTTCTTTAAAAGACACTAAAAAGTTATAAAGAAACATACAATTGTATAGGGTACATAAAAATTGACCGCAATACAAAATCGTACTCTTTAATATTAAGCAAAACGTTAAGAAAAGAAGGGTGTACACACATCAGATTGTACGAATGATTTCAAATATTTTATTAATTAAAAAGGTTATTTTGTTCTCTTCAAGAAATTCTTACGATATCATTTATTATAGAAAAATCTTACTGAAAAATCGGTTTAGGTACACTAGTCAGCAAGATTGTAAGACACCATAAAAATGATCGGGACAAGGATTTAATATTGTACATATTGTATATTAAATAGTATTCTATGATAAATAAGGTTTATTTGTAATCATTATCTTTATTAATTAAACGAATAATACAACAAACGTTCAATGTGAATAGAAACAATAGAATTTTACTTACGACTACATTTAGAATAAATTCCATAAGGCAGATTTTTATAATTCTAGATGAAGTCCATGTAAAATTGCTCCTTTAAACTCATATTTTACTTGTCATCTTCGTACACCATTGTACTGAGTTTATCTTGCACATTATCTACGATATCAATGCTTGAGACCATTTCGAGTAATATATAAACTCGACGATTCCAGTTTAAAAATATTTTTCAATATTCTAATCGTACGAATAGCAGCATTCTGCACTGAACTATGGAGTGTTCTTCAGTTATTCCATTTGTAGAATTCTAAAATTGTTTGCTAATGAATTTTACTCTCATCCATTCGAAAATTGTGAAAAGTAGTATTTCCATCAATCAAGCACATGCAAATTCATTTTTCCTTTATCGGTAAGGACTGTTTGTCACTAAAGATAGTTTATTGCTTAAAATAAGGTGGTTATTTACATTATGACAGAAGCTCTGCAATAATAATGGAAGCTCTATAATTTACTGGAAATCATATTCAGGACAATGTCAGTAGAACAACTAAAGTAAACTTATATTTTACAATTACACTATTTTCGCGGTTAGAATATTGAAAAGTATAATTTTAAATATTATGGAAATTATATGGGATTATCTCAGCAGACTGAGCTTCTTCAAAGCTCGGTCTAGAGTTTCATAAAAAAAGTGATATAAAAGTCTACCTTATCGAACGATCAAGGCACCGCAAACTGAAAAAGAATCTACCCTCTAGTATTATAAATATCCGATACTTTTTAATCCTATATATTTTATTTATTCTCAGTGTCTTTTAGTTATGCTCAAGAGAAATTTGATCGCATCTATGAAAATTGACAGGATAATGGTTACAAATAACTATATATAGCTCTGTTCTCTAATCTATAATAACTAGGCTGCTTCATGTGAAATAAAAGTTGTCCAAGTGAATCGTGAGAAACGGAAGTTGAATGAAATTTGCCTTTTGAATAGGTAGATGAGATATGAACAACGTAGGAACATAT
Source organism: Lasioglossum baleicum (assembly GCF_051020765.1). Lineage (NCBI taxonomy): Eukaryota > Metazoa > Arthropoda > Insecta > Hymenoptera > Halictidae > Lasioglossum > Lasioglossum baleicum. The sequence goes on from NC_134940.1 coordinate 14,311,206, forward strand.
CATTTTGTTCTTTCATTGTTCTTGCACAGGTTTGTATTCGACTAATTATTTGTTGTTATAAGATCGACTAATAAAGACGTTTAGTACGAGCAGAGAGTACGAAGCCGGTCTTATCCGGAGAATGATCAGGGTGTTTTAGGGGATGGTATGTATTTCCATACCACGTGTTTCGAGAGGGGTTGGTGAGGGGGTGTGAAACGTTACAGAACAGTAGAACCATGAAGCATATATCAAAATTCATCGCACAGTGCTGCCACCATAGTGGGAGCGGTCTCCAACCTCTGTTCCCCCACCAGGCAGCCAATCCCATGGCAGGTTGAAAGCCTTGCGGCTTTTCGTCGGGTCCGCTGATAGTGGGGTACAGTGTGTAGCTCCTTGCGTCTGTGCGCGAGGGAGATAGCAGCAAGGAAGAGCTCCGAGCTCCCCACAGTCCCCACTAAGCCGGTCAGAAGCTCAGTCGCCTTTCACAAGTACGGTCGGCTAGGCTGGGCGACTTGGTGCCGCGGGTATAGTCGTAAACGTGAACCATCCGTACTCAAATTCCATTCGTGTCGAAGTACTCTTTTATTGACTTGACACGGGGGACAGGATCTCTCAACGGATCGTCCTCCGTAGTCCAGAGAGACTGTAGTGCTCGCCGGTGACAAACGCGTGACTACTTAGCCAGCCAGTGCACCCAGCTCAACATCCCAACACACTTTATTTGTGATCCTTGCGACTCCGACAGAAACCAGTGCTCCAGGACTTGTTTTCGGTTCAGTCAGCGCTGTTGCCGTGCCTCTGCCGAATTTTTACGCGCGCGAACCACGAGGGAGGGGATTTGAAAGCCGGTGCATCCGGAACCAAAGAGTTCCCATAAAAATATATCATCATCAATCTTTTTATCCGTGCCGTTACTTACTATGACTGCGGCCTAAGTCGAAGATTCCTCGAGGATGGCCAAACACGCTGATCGAGCCCCCCTTCGGTGAGTAAATTTCTGTTTCTGTTGCGTGACAACACTTTTACTTGATCAAGCTGCTGGCCGAGTTATTACGCCGGCACGGTGAAAGGAAAAGACGTTCCGCTGGGAATTCACTGGCGTGTCGCATTCTTCGAAAAATATTCGCGGAATTAACTCATCCGTGCAATTATATCTTCGCGCTCCTTCCTCCTGCCCCGTTGTCATTTCACTTCCCCATTCAAAGGAGTGCGTGAGAAGCGTGTAGGTATCTGAACACTAGTTGCTTCCACACTCGAAGGTCAACGAACAGTATTGACGTTTACCTTTGACACTTTCAAGAATCTCTTAGGAAAATATTCAGGAGCAAACCGCGTTCCTTTTCACGGTGTCACGTGACTCCGGATATTTTGCGAATGCAATTTCAGACGTCGCGTCGCTTCTATCGAAACAATTTCTCATTTATAACCGCTCCGTCTGTGTCTGTTCGCTTGTCGGAATTTCTGGATTTCAAAATTATGAATATATTAGTAATTAAATAGAGAACTCTCTGTGTACGTGTGTGTGTGAAAACATAGCATACGATCCATACACAGTCCCGTAAATATTGAAATTATTCGAAATTGGAACGGATCTATTTGAAATTTTGTTTTGTGATAACATTGATTGGAGAGTATACAAACGATTCAATTTCCGATTGCCAATAATATTGTAATATTGAAATTTTTTTATTTTATATTTATTAATCTTTCAAGAATGGAGTTCTACACCGTCGTATAGTACGACGATACAAAATTATTGTCAAATGCATATAATTTGCAAATAGTTATTAATCTTCAGTGACTCGGTGATCGTGTTTGTCTGCATTAGGATACAATTGATGTATTAGAAGGCGTTTATTCATTGATTTTGTGAATGTTTACTTGATCATATTTCCGGTGGATATTAGAGCTCACGGAACAGAAGCAATACCGTGCGATTTATTGCAGCACCGTACACATAATATTTGTGATCATTCACGCAGGCTTTGTTTGTTTTCAACATAAATTTGTATCTTGCTCCGAATCAAATGCGATTTTACTGCGTATAGTTGCAGATTTAATTCCCGATACTATCCTCATATTTATATGCACTGGAATATTTAACAACGGATAATATTTCAGCAGTTTCATCGAGATTATTTTTTACCGAATAATCAATACGGTGCTAATGTTTTTAATAAAAACGATTCAATGGTAGTGGACCGGTAGTTTAATATTAGGTTGTTGCATATGAAATGTATGGTTTTAGAAGACAAAAGCAATATTATACATACCATTTTAGGGTATCAAGCTGATCATGGTTGTCTTATTTTTTTAAATTATTATTTGTCTTAATTTTGAATTAGACATCCAATTTGACTTTCAAGTATATTTTAATGTATTTTAAGTTTACTCCAATGTTCACGAATGTGAATGTACACATTATGTGAAAATTTTATGCCAAATTTTCTACCTGAATTGTAACAAACGGAGTGAATTAGAAACTCATCTTCTTGCTCGGAATGTTTAATATGTTGAAAATAATATAACAGTATTTTTAAATTTTTCTAATATTCTACTGTTCTAAATTACACCTACTAATTTTCGTCATAATGTTTAATTACGAGATACCTGATCAAAATCTGGCGATGAATGAACGATTCATACGTCGATAGAAAAATGTTCAAAACAGAGATGACAGTTTTGCAATTGAAGGACACTGAAGAACATTTTATATGCAACAATCTAACATCATTCATCCTATCGTTTGTATATTGCTCATTATCCTGAAAGCTTTTTATCGATTATCCTAGCACGTAACAGTTTGCTATGCTCTTCACAAGGTCATCTGCAGATTATTGAAAGATGACACACTGGTTCTTGGGAAAGCATTCTACTCGGATAGTCTGCCAAAGATGATGGGATAAAAGATACAGGATTTCTAATAATAAGCATGACAAATTGCTCGTGTGAAATGCCTGATAATTCTTAATTAACAAACTAATCACTCCATAAGTTTTAAACATTTTTAGAAATGCCTAATAAAGTACTGTATACATGATGTGTACAGTGTTGTATGTAATAGTATAATGCAGTGTTTCTCAACCTGTGTGCCACGAGAGATTATTAAATGTGCCGCAAGGGCTTTTGACAAATAAAATTAAAATAGCATGGGTTTCGTAACTTCGAAATAGTAACTTAAAAGTTTCGATGAGTTTTGGCTTTCTGTCAAAGAGTACCCTGCAATCAGCTCGAAATCTATTAAAATTCTTCTGCCGTTTGCATCTTCATGGTTCCGTGAATTTGGATTTTCAGCATTGACAGAAATCAAGTCCGAAAAGCGGGAAAGACTTATAAAAGTTGTCGATGAGATGCGAACTTTTCTGGCGACTTTGGAACCTCGTTTCGATTTAATTTGTTCATGAAAACAGGCTCAGCCCTCTCATTGAATAAATTTCGTAAATAAATAATTTGTTTTTTTTTTGTATCATATAACTTTTACATTTTTTACATTCGGGTGTGTCGCAAATAATTCCGGATACTTTTACTGTGCCGCCAACCAAAAAAGGTTGAGAGACACTGGTATAATGTAACAAACAGTGTACACGTGAAATATGGGAAAAAGAAGCTGAAATATTATTTTTACACGTTCAAGTGTTTCACGTTTCGATGTATTTTTCATGTTGTTACCCCGCCCAGGACAATTTACGTCCGGGGTTGAATTACTCGCTACAGAAGCGCAGGTTTTCTTCTTGTATCATTACGCTTATCTCTGTGACGGTACATTGATTTCCTTGGAATTGGCAAAAAGTCAACGGTGGTAATTGAGGTCCATCCAGTTCGTTACTGTAACCATTTCTTTCCCGGTGTGCTCGAAACATATAATTCGTTGTTTTCTCTCGTAGCGGAGTAGAATTGTTTTCAGTAATCTAAATACCGATACTAGGAACGCAAGGTCGGTTGATTGTCGACGTCATTGAGGCGATGGCAAATGTTGCCGGTGAAAGTTTATCGTACGTGGTAGGGGCCTTTATACTAGACGTGTACTCAGGGAGCTATTCGGACCTGATCCCCTCTACCTCAGGGCTTCAGCCTCTTGGCTGCCCTCTCTGCGCTGTAAAGTCTACAACACGGCGAACCGGGTTCAGCTAAGGCGGGCTTCTCAAGACATCGGCCCTGTAAGCCCGGATTGCTCGAGCGCTGTGCTGGTTCGACCACTTTGATCTACGCATAACCTTTGTCCCCATGAGGCGGTGTGTCGCACCATTGCGTCTCAATCGTCAGTGTTATTTATATTTTTAATAAGTACACCTTTGCACACTGACTATAGCTTACTCCTCGAAAAACCCAGACCTGGCATATTGACCTGATGTGATCACAGAACTATCTATGAGAGGAGATAGACACATGATGCCAGGCATAGGCACAGACTGATCTTTGAGCTGCTATCCTGACTACATCTCAAACCCACAGTTGCTCAGGACACTCTAGAGCGAGGGAAGATAATCTTCCATCACTCTCTTTAATGTGATTTACCTTGAAGTGTTGCTCCAGAGAGCTCCATAGCTACTCTAAATAGTGATTGGACTATCAGGTGCCAGTTGGACTCACACTCTATGATCTTGCCCAGGGGTTGTTAAACTTATGTAGTCCAAGGCCCCGCTCCTGAAAAACACTTTTTTTGCGGACCCCATTCCAGCTTTAGGCATTTTTCTTCTTCATGTAAGATTTATATTGAATGAGTTATTTGAATAAAAGCGAAAAGTTGGGGGATGTAAAGACCCTCAGGGGTCCGCGGACCACAGTTTAAGAACCTCTGATCTAGCCTATTATTAGGTATGCAAGGTGTGTATGGTATAGGATATGGATGGATGTGTAACTTAAGGTATGGTTTGTAAACCAAGTCCATTTCTTGATTTTATGCATTTATGACGAAAATGGCACGTACAATTGAAAGCAGTGGACATGTTCGAAATATTTAAGTACATACATCAATGTATTAGTTTCAGCTTAATAGGATAATTAAAAGAAGCTCTTCTGGCGTCATTCGGTCCCACACCCGGCGCAGAGATTGTTTCAGCGACTCGAAACTTTTATGGGGCTGAGCACAGGCCCTGGCCTCCAAAATCGACCAAACGCTGGAGTTAATAGAGTTGAGATCCGGCGAGTACGGCGGCCATTCCGCAGATGTGATGAAACCTGGAAAATGGGATTTGCTTCGGTTTTCGAGGATCAAGGGGTAAAAATCAACCAAGAAGTGTATCGACGGGACATTCTCGAAGCCGTCGTATTTCTGTGGGCCCAACAGCACCTTGGCGATCCACATGCGCCGGCCCACACTGCGAAAACGACTCAGGAGTGGTGCAAAGCCCATTTTCCAGGTTTCACCACATCTGTGGAATGACCGCCGTACTCACCGAATCTCAACCCGATGGACTACAGCGTGTGGTCGATTGTGGAGGCCAGGACCTGTGCTCGGCCCCATAAAAATTTGGAGTCATCGAAAAAATCTCTGTACCAGGAGTGGGACCGAATGACGCCAAAAGAGCTGCGGCCCATAGCCGAAAATTTCAAGACACGTTTGAGCCTTTGTATCGGCGCAAAGGGTGGTCATTTCGAAACTTCTTAAATATATGAATACTAAAGGTCCATGTTATGGTTGTTATTATTTGGTTTTTCAAAATTCGTCAATTTGACAGACTTATAATAAGAAATGATTAACTCCGTTATTTCTTGTCACCCTGTACATAATAACAGTGCTCAAGATGGTTGACCACTGCAACAATTCCCCTATCTCTGGGCCACTCGATTCACCGAACAGAAGCCACAGCTACATTTCTCCGCGTAAACCTAAGATCATAATAGATTTCGGTACAATCTGTAACACGATAGATTGTTGCGTTTCGAGCAAGCGTTGCCATACGTTGCAGGAATCATCGTACGATAAATCGCACCCTGCATAGAGCCCCTTTAGCTTAGCCCGGTTAATCCTGATATGGAGGGAGGTAGAACGTGCAGCCTTGAGACGGCGATGATCGGCTCTGTGCAGATGTCTGCTCTACACACTGTACCTCGAAGACGAAACGAACATGGAATCGTTCTTAACGCGAGAGTCCTCTTAGCTGAGGCATTTCCTTTATAAATGCAAGAATATCGCTGCATCACTTAACGCGGCCTCGAAAAGTCTTAATCATGCTTGGGGACACGCTTCTCTCTCTCTCTCTTTCTCCCGGATTTTTCTTTTAGGAAAAACTGTTCTATCAGAGACCAAAGTTCTTTTTCTCTTTGAAGAGCTGGCAGACCTTTCGGATGCCGCATCAGATTACCTCCATGATTTTTGCCTTTCGGAATCAGTCGGAATAGCATGGATCGTTTGAAAACATTGAAAGTAATGCGTCACTCCTGTCATTCTTATCAGTTGGACCAAAAAATTGATCTGCTAGATCATGTTCCCTATTATGTTCCACCAATTACGAGATTCTAATTGTGTTAAATAATGTGCGACGGTGTCTATTAAACTTTTGCTATCTCCACCGCAACGATACGTCCACAAGTCACGGTACACAGCTTTTTATGGTTCCCGAGAGTGTGACTTAACGATAAGTCAATATATGACACACGACGGAGTATCACTCTAGGATCTGAATGCGTCATATTGTCGAGCTTCCGTCAACACGAGAACTTATGATATTCATATTGTTCGTACGCGAGAATTGAAATCGCGCGAATAACTTGGTTCGCTAGAAAATCCTGCAGTTTCGGAGTACGAGTTCTCTCCCGCGGCTCTTCTGTGCGACAGCATGGTCGATGACCTAGAGGATGTGCTAACGGATCACGGAGCGCCGGTGAATCGAGAACCCGCAAAGGCGACTTGCTCGTAAATGTCTTCGAAAAACATGATAAACTGTGGCTGCCTGTCCAGACTAAAGTCCGTTTGCAGAACTGCCTCTGAAAGGGTTTAATTTTATGGTTAGACCGAGCAGTGAATGATGAATGCGAAGGATCCGAATGCCGGAGCTTCTCCCGACATTTTGAAAAACAAGTAGATCTTCGTTCGACCTAATGGAGAATTCCAGTCTACGCTCGGGCAGATTTTCGGAATTACAGAAAATTAAAGTGACGTTTGTTGATCACTTCGGTGCCAAGTAAAAATGTCTTTCATCTTTTAATTATCTTACTGAGGTGAAACTAATACACTGGTGGCCTTGAATCTTTTTAATATGTCCACTGTTTTAAATTGTACGTACCCCTTTTTGTCATAAACGCATAAAATCCGCAGTCTACTAATTATATATTTAATATTACTCAAACTTTGTTGTAATTTATATTTGTGGAACTTTATATTTGTTTTTTAACACATTACCGACCGGTGATTATTGCATAATTTTGAAATGTGTATGGTACATCCTCAATAACCTCATCTAATAGTTTCAATTAAGATAGTAAATGTAAAAGAAAATTTCTATGCTTTCTTTTGGTACAATTATTGGAAATCTTATTATTAACCCTTTGCACTTGGAGCTATTTTAACTGGAAAATTAAACATTTCTTCCGATCTAGAATATTTCCATTTTCTATGATTTTTGAAATTTTATGTGATGTGAACAATATTTTGAATAATGTTACAGCAATTTTTAGTGGTGCCTCAGAGGGGACAACCTCTTCCGGTAGGTAAAGTGTTAACTAAAAAATAAGACAAATAAACAAAGGAAGAGTAAAATATTAGGTTGTACCAAAAGTTTCTTGCGGAATGTGTTCCTTTAATATTTGCTAAATAAATATTAGGTTGTCCCGAAAGTTGGTTTCCGATTCATGCACATAATGCAAGTTCACGTTAGGAAGTACTAAAACATTAACATGAAGATTATCGCATTGTTTGCATTTATTTAGCAACATTAAAGGAACACATTCCGAAAGAAACTTTTGGGTCAACCTAATACATGTAAAATCCCGTTTTATTTACATTTCTCTATCTCTGATGTCGATTCACACTCGACATGGAGTGCAAAGGGTTAATATTCAAAACATTACCGAGTTGTAGAGGAACAAAAACAAGCAATAATCACGTTTTATCCCGTTCCTGTCGCGTCTGCACAGTTGAGGGGTTTAGTTGATTGTCACGGCTAACGAGAGCCCGGTGTATCATACCAACTGTAAACTATTACATCTATTAATTTTGTTTGGTCACGGGACATGCGAGTTGTGTTATGTACCTACTCCCGTCCGAATGACCAATTTGGTTAATTAACTTTCCGATAACGACACAACAAATTTACCCAGATATTCTACGTTCAGCAGGTGGCAGATTAGTAGTTCCAGATGAAACGAGAAATGTAAGACATGTCATTAAATCCTTTTTAACGAGAACATCAGGTCGAATATTACATACATATTTCAGTTCTGAAAAATTCTAGGGTCGGAAAAGTTCTTTTTCCTTTTCGCTAAGCGATAAATCACTCGCCGGATACTCGTACATCTGTTTCACTGGTTTCACATCGTATCCATTATACTCTTCGCTAAAACACCGATGTCTACGCTTCGCTAGGAACCCTATATGTATATCGTGTCGAGTCCGATCCTTTCCCGGCGTATAAAAATTTTTCATCTCGGTTGAATGATTAGTATGAGTAAAAAAAGAAGCGTTGTGACGCTTTCAATGGATAAAAGATGTACGAGTGGTAAAAACGAGTGAAAAGCAAACATTTCTTTTCTATGTTGGAATACCGTCCACGTGAATGTTATAAGACACTATACTAAAGCATACAAATCTGTATGGTTATCCAAAAGAACTTGTCCCTCCCATATACAGGGTGGCAATTATAAAGCGTTACAAACGAATATCTCCAAAACTATTTATACGCAAAAATGTTTCAGATGACAGTTCAGTGCCGAGGGGGGCATCATGTGGTGGGACTTTTATTTTTCCCGGTGGACACTCCAACGTGCGGTGAAGGACAACTTTCTTTTTTTAAATGGAACGATATGTTTTCTTATCCATCATCAAATAGTGCGTTTTATTCTAAGTTCAATGACCTACGACTCAAGGTCATTCAAGGTCAAACTTGCAGGGAAATGCAGAAAAGGAGTGATCGTTTTATTTCTACTCTAGTTTAGTAGTATGCGTTCAAAATAATTACCTCTTACTTCAGTGCATGTAACAATTCTTTGTTTAAATGATTCTCTAACATTTATCTTAGCACAAGTTCCGCGTATTTTGACTCTCGTGTTTTCACGTGTCGGAGGAAAACGCTGTTCTAGTCTTTTAAATGCTATATGCGATTTTGATGGTCCATCTGGGTAGGATTGTGCATACGAATTAGCAGCCATTCTGTAATTTTTCCTGCATTCTCGTATCATAAACAAATCAAGACAAGTTCGATACATTTCCATTTTCACCACTTATTTAAGCACTATCGTTCAGCCAAGGATACCTCAGCACAAATACTAATGAAACATAAATACCTTTGTTTTCATTTCATTGAAAAATGACTTCGATGTTGTCCCGAGTTATGCTGATATTTTGAACACATGTTATTGTTTCGGTGTGAAAGTTCGCAGGCACGAACTAAAGTATACGAACAAAACGATCACACCTTTCCTGCATTTCCCTGCAAGTTTGACTTTGAGTCATAGGTCATTGAAGTCATCTTAAAACGCACTATTTGATGGTGGATAAACAAAAACACATCATTCCATTTAAAGAAAGAAAGTAGACCTTCATCTCAGCGTGTCCACCGGGAAAAATAAAAGTCCCACCATATGATATTCCCCTCGGCACTGAACTTTCATCTGAAATATTTTTGCGTATAATCAATAGTTTTGGAGATATTCGTTTGTAACGTTTTATAATTGCAACCCTGTAGATCATTTTTCCTCTCTCAAAATCATTAAAGAAAGAATTAACATTCAATTTGGTTTCTATGTATTTCTTGCAATCGATGAAGGCGATTTTTATTTTGCATAAAGATCTGCAGTCTGGTCCTAATACATGATTCATAATCCTGATATTAATGTTTACCTTGATGAGAATCAATTAACATTCGTTCAACGCGCGTAAATAGAATTGCACTAGATTTAATGATTTCGAAGATGGTCTTGGCCAAAAGCGTAGGAGGATCGATCCCAAAAAAACACACGCACACACAAGTGGAAACAGAAATGAGAAGACAAAGGTGGAAGAGCATAGAGAATGTCCCAATACATAATACACAATCCTGATATTAATGTTTATCTTGATGAGAATCAATTAACATTCGTTCAACGCGCGTAAATAGAATTGCACTAGATTTAATGATTTCGGAGATGGTCGTGGCCAAAAGCGTAGGAGGATCGATCCCAAAAAAACACACGCACACACAAGTGGAAACAGAAATGAGAAGACAAAGGTGGAAGAGCATAGAGAATGTCCCAATACATAATACACAATCCTGATATTAATGTTTACCTTGATGAGAATCAATTAACATTCGTTCAACGCGCGTAAATAGAATTGCACTAGATTTAATGATTTCGAAGATGGTCTTGGCCAAACGCGTAGGAGGATCGATCCCAAAAAAAACACACGCACACACAAGTGGAAACAGAAACGAGAAGACAAAGGTGGAAGAGCATATGTAGAGAATGTCCCAATATATAATACACAATCCTGATATTAATGTTTACCTTGATGAGAATCAATTAACATTCATTCAACGCGCGTAAATAGAATTGCACTAGATTTAATGATTTCGGAGATGGTCGTGGCCAAACGCGTAGGAGGATCGATCCCAAAAAAAACACACGCACACACAAGTGGAAACAGAAACGAGAAGACAAAGGTGGAAGAGCATATGTAGAGAATGTCCCAATATATAATACACAATCCTGATATTAATGTTTACCTTGATGAGAATCAGTTAACATTCGTTCAACGCGCGTAAATAGAATTGCACTAGATTTAATGATTTCGAAGATGGTCGTGGCCAAACGCGTAGGAGGATCGATCCCAAAAAAAAACACACGCACACACAAGTGGAAACAGAAATGAGAAGACAAAGGTGGAAGAGCATAGAGATAGTCCGTCTACGATAGGTAGAAGCAGGGGATCGAGGTAACGGTATACATAACCTGACGTTGCCCACACGCTGGTGTATTGTCTGTACCGAGCATGGAAAGACGAGATATGGTTTCTACGTATGCGTGCATGCATTACAGACTACAGACCATGCCCACAGCCACCGAGCTCATGTTCACCGCTACGCGAACGCACACTCTTAATTCGCCGATGTACACATACACATACATATATCTTCGGCGTCCCCGGCACCTGCAGTTGCAATATTCACACGAGCACACCTTCGTCTTTAGGATCCGGCGTGCTGAGCTCGACTCGGCCGAACAAGTCGTGGTTGGCGCTTAAATATCCTTGATAGGGTGCGGGTTGCAGGCGCCATAAAAGGATCGAATGCAAATGCAGCCGCGTTTTCTTATACGCGTTGTGTGGAAAACATTTTTTTTACGGGGCCGTTAGAACAAACTATGGAAGCACGCCTATATTCGTGTAACAAGATGCCAAAGTAAAAACTTCTCTGGCTTCGTGTACTTTCGCCGGTCCATGCACAGAAGCATACAGTTTCCGTTTAAAATGCAGAGTTGATCTTGAAATATGTTCGAGGTTTCTTCACCTAGAATAAAGACGCGCTGCAGCCGTCGCTACAACGATTCTTTTGCCACGGGCCGGGTCGGGGGCCGGCTCTCGTCTAAATTCCTTTTGGCGAATTTCGTCCGGCTCTGCGAAACTCCCGAGGGAACATTAACGTTGCACATCGTTTCCCTAAAGACTGTATTCGCAGAGAAATATTTTTCTAATTCAGACTATCTACCTGGCGAATGTATTTCGGATAACGACAAAACTTTTCATCGGAACTACGAAGGTTGTTCAGTGGCAGTGTTGCGTTATTTAGCAGCGGAGGAGCGCGGCGTCTTGAATCGTCGGTGACGAGGTTCCACAACTTTCCTCATTAACTTCAACTCTCAATTTTTAACCAGAGAAGCGACGGCGGCGGGAGCGTGCACCCGCTTGCGTCTCTACACCTCAATTGCGCAACACACAAGATTTCGCTTCTATTCAAACTCGCGTGAGAGTCCAGATTCTCGAAATACCGCGATACAATTGTGGAAACCGTTCATTACACTGGAAACAGCTCATTGTTCTCACCGCGTCGTTGCTATTGACACGACGGTTTTTCTCTTTTAACCGTGCGATTTACAGCGGATCCGAAATTTGCACTATCATCTAGTAAAAGCTAATTCGTCCAGCTTGCCAGAATAACCGATGCCGGTTGGCGCATTTGTAAATTGTTATTCTGATTTAGAGATTTCAAAAATTTCAATTTTATGGTTATAATCATCTTTCTTTTGGTTATAATCAGTCTTTAGGATCACGCAGATCCCCATATACATACAGTGGGTGTATGTAAACGACCTGATTTTTTTATAATCAAATAGAAGCATCGGTTTACAAAATGATATGCAAAAAAGATTTTCCAAAATTTTCATTAAGGGCACAAATAAAAAGACGTTTTAAAAAATGCCTTTTTTATTTTTGCGTGTAACCTTGTAAATAAATCTTTTTTGCATACCATTTCGTAAACCAATGCTTCTAATTGATTATAAAAAATCAGGTCGTTTGGTACAATTATGAAAAAGCTGTCCTATTTTGAAGGGCGTACGAATATTTTTTACACACTCACTGAACGTTCCTCTCATTCATTTCGAAATTGCCAGAAAGGTACAGGCTTGTTGTAACTGACAAACTGCGACTGAATTTGTTATATTACTCCTGGATACGTATATGTATTTGTAAGTTGAACAAATTTAATCCTTCCGCTTAGCGCATATTTTTCCATTTCAAGAGCCGAGAGCTATCCGAGTGATGCTGTGTGTCACATTTTTATGATGGAAGGATTCCCTGATATTTTATTTCGTATTTACTTCAACGTTTTAACGTTTCGCGACTGACAACGCAAACATTTTCCTGTATGATTCTAATATACATAGAATATAAGTATCACTGGAATGGATTTAATGGCTAATTTGATTTGTATTTTAAAGGGAACTTTTATCGAGAATATTTAGAAATACTCCATTGTTTTTTAAATAAAAATGCAATATGTATACCTTGTGAAATTTTTCTATCTTTTAAGAAATAAAAATGAATACAGTTTGTATTATTTATAAATTGTAGTAAGTATTTAGAATTAGCTAATGAGGAACATTAGAAAATGCTGCTTAAAAAAACCAGAGAACCCTGTAAGTGTCTTGTAAAATATTTGGCAGGGCCCGTCTTGTACAATAATAATCAAACTGACAAAAATGTTAGAAATTGATCGAGAAAGACGAAAATATATTTTTGTGACGAAAACACATTTTTAAAAACGTGTAAGACGTAAGAAGTGCATTTATGTCAAAAAGTGGATGAAGTTAAGAATGTCGTTACATCATTTTCGGCTTACTGAAATTATTGAAAGAAGGAATACATTCTCATCTAACTTCTATTGACCTCCCAATGTCACCGATTAGAATGATTCCTTAATTATTAAAGAATCTTCTGAACGAAAATGTTCACCGCATTATTCCCGCTCTTTCCTACTTGCAAACTAAAAAAAGTGGAAAGAACTTTTCTTGTTTAACTCATTAAAACGAGCAGGCCACTCGAGTGGCCGAAAAGTCCTCGGGGGCTGTGTCGTCGCGCGATGAAGTTTCCAACGAAACAAAATATTTGCGTTAAGCGTGCAAGTGAAAGTGTTACTCTCCCCGGAAGTCGACGCGATTTAGCAAGTACATCCTGTTACAATTAGATTTACATGAAAATTCTACAAGGTTTCGGTAGAGGTTAACTGTACCATCGCTCTACTTGTGCCTCTGACATAAACTCGGTCTAAGGCGGAGGTAGAAATTGCCAGAGATATTTCTCGACGGCGATGTTTCGTGAACTAGAAATTCGCGTTCATTCGCCTGTAAAGCGATATCGTAGGCACACCATTCTTTGCATTTTCTTTGAGCCCCGTACCATCCAGACTCTTTCAATACGAGAAATCAGAACGAACGAAATAAGTAAGAAAAAACGAAACCGGAGAATCGAGTTCAAGAATATATCGGGTACAACGGAAATGTAATCAGCTGGAAAATATTCCTTAACAAAGTCAGAATATTAAGCTCAATCGCATTTCACTAGATTACACAGATTGCAGATTCTACTCGAACAGGAAAAAATCTAATACCAATGTGACACCTGTATTTCGCATGCAACTACCACTTTCATTGGAACATTCTTTTTGTGCAAACGAGATGAATATCGGTGCTATAGAAAATTAATTATAGCTTAAAACTTCATATTTTCCATTTAATGTTTTCTTGAACATTACGAAGATGGAAGATTATTGGATGAATTAAAAATAAAAAATCAAATAAGAACACAGTATGTTTTGGAAAAGGATTCCGTTGTTTAATTGAATAGTTCTTTTTTTGATTATATCTAATACTTTAAATGCAATAATATAAAGATATTTATCATTATATCTTATAATTATGTACAACAAAATCTAAATTTCAAGCAGCTTTCTTAATTCTCATGCTTTATAAAACGATAGCGTTAGTGGTAAAATTGTTTATTCTCTAAAAAATGTTGAACAGTGAAACAAAGAGACAGGAACTCAATAATAGAAATTATTAAGGTGGCACACAGTATATTAGCACATTAAATTCAATAGATTTTGCAAACGCTTTCTATGAAAGGGAATAAAAACACCGACAACAAACAATACGATTCAGAAAGCCGTATACAAATTTTCCGAAAACTAAATAAATTTGTATCACGTCCCCTATCAAGAGTTTCAGCTGTTGATTAAATTCACGCACCTAAATTTCAAAATTCCGAGTTCTATGGTAATAACTTAATAAATCGATTCGAACTCCAGACGCGGCAACTTGTAACGTTATTTTAACTCCATTAGCCGAAAATTGCATTATAATTTCTCAGTCGCCCCGTCTGAACAGGCATCGTACATAATCTCGCTACTTGTAGTTTCGGTGAACTCCGTGTTAACTATACCGACAGAAATTGATGGAGACGTTCAGGAAGCTGACGTTTCGCCAACTCAAAATTCGCCATTACCAGCTACCTCCGAAGTAATATACGAGTACACATGTGCACGTAAAGGACTCAATTTATCCAGTTTTCCGGAGTTTCAGTTTCCAGAACGTTACTTTATTTCGTTTTCCTGCAACTGGTCGCGAACGTACAAAGCTAATTCTTTCCTTAATTATTGCATAATTAAAAGAGGAATGATCCTGAAGATCATTAGGTCGTATTATAATGAATGCGTTTTGGCACACGCTTTCATACGATATCAAAAAAATACGTAACATTCCATTTAAAGAATTGAAGATCACCTTCATTTCTAGAAAAATAATGCAGATAAAAAATTGCGGACGCCATTGTATTGCTTGCAAAAAACAGCATACAGTAGGACCTCGATTAACCGGCTAATTAAGGCCTGATGGATAATCCAGACCCGAGGGAGATAATTAAAATGTACATTATATTCCAAAATAAATTTTTTATTTTTGAACATTTATTTCTCTTCATAATATAATCATATTTTACTGTTTCCTCTTTCACATTTTTCGAAAAAAAAGCTGGTTAGTAATGACGCGAACACCCCGTATAAGTTTATACATATAAAATCGCTAGATTAAAACTTGTGTTCCCACTCTACCTTCCCCTTCTACGACGCGCAGAGAGGGGGTAACTGTTTCTCCTCAAGTCGTGGTCCCTCCCTTATCTGGCGACTCTGATCATAGTTCTATCTATGTATCGAGATGTGTGTCGAACGGCAGGCCAATGGTAAAAGGACGAAATCTGATACAAGTGCAATAGTAGAACAAAAAGAAAAAAAGAATGGAATAAAATGAATCCTAGAGAGAGGAAAAATAATATCACGCGAACTTTTTCAAGTTCTTAACACTAGGTTTGCGGAGCTCTAGAAGTAATTACTTTACATTAGTTTATGAACATAACAAGAATGTGTTTATCCAAATTTTTCGCCATTTTTCCAATAGTATATACCCTAAGAAATAAATTTGGTAAATGATTCCTCAGGGAAGCATCTTTACAATCTTAATAATCGCAAGTTAAGAATATTAGAATTTTCACATTCATGTTCACAAGATTAAAACAATTGGGCCCGATGCACACATCTCTTTTCAACAAAAGTTCCATACAACTTTCTGGACGACCTAACCTAACATATCGTTACGATGTGGTTGCACAAGCTTACTTCGAATAAAAAGGGTTCAGTGCATCGACATTGCATTTTGATAGAAGATTCGGCTACCTAATCAGCAATTGAAAACATTAAATAAAATATAATACTCGGTGGTTCAGCTAGATTCGAAAGATCAAATAGTTTCCGATACACGTACGGTCCGCAGCGTTTTAAAAAGTAATTAATTATTCGTCGAAACGCTCACCAGTTAATTGAGATTGAACAGTAACGAATTAATCAATTAATTTTCAATGAACCAACGATCGTACTGATACGGGCCGAGCATGCGATCCGAAACCCGAAGCTCGAAGCCCGGAGCGTAGATTCGCTGGTTGATAATGATTACTTCGTGACAGATTGGTTCGGTGGCGCATCGGCTTTTGTTTCTCCTGGACGCAGTTACGCATCTTAAGTATTGGCACGTGTCAGCCGGTAGCTCGCTATTGCTCCATTATACTGGATAAATGAAAAGCTACGAGCTATGAATGCACCGCACGTGACTTCGATATGTCACGTTTCTGATCCTCCGCTTCCTATATACAGAGAGCTCCTTGCTCCTCCGCGTTCGCATCCTTCCATTTCCTCTCGTACTCTCGCACAGTCTCGAAATTCGAGTTAGCACAATTGGGAATCCTGGCTGGTATCGGCTGACTGCCGCTCTGAATAATCGAACGGGGCCGAATTTTGAGTTTGTTGAGCGTGTCGCTTCCTAAAAATACTTTTATCAGCCAATTCGTGGTGCTAGTGATGCTGATGGTTACTGTTGTCCACTTGCAAGGCAAGGACCCCAAGTGTCCGACTTCGATTTTGATAATTTTTTGTGAGATGATGGTATATGGATCCCTAATTATGCATGCAAAATATTAGGTGTAGTTACTCAATAGTTTTAAAGATATAAACAATTAAAGTTTCATGCCTTGTTGGTATACCATGATTTGAGCTGTGTGCAACTTTAATTGTTTATATCTTTAAAACTATTGAGCAACTACACCTAATATTTTGCATATATCATTAGGGATTCATTCTTTTGGTGCAAATATATTCTTGTCTTAAACTTGTTATAAAATATACGTTTTTATCGCTTTAAATAAATACGTCAGCGTGTCCACCAGTGGTACACGTGACACTGAACGTGTTAAAAGATACAGTTTCATATCATTCAAATGTAGAATTAACTAATGTTTGAACCATGTATTGTTCTCTCAGTTTTTAAATCGGCTAACGCTCGATAGTCACCACGGCTAGAATACTTCCTGTAAACAACACAACGTTACCGTACACCACGACATACCTAATTATAGCTTATCCTTTGTGCTCCATTAACAATTCCTTCGTGGCAATTCAATGGGTGTTGCAATCCTCGTGATTGAATACTGCTAATTAAACCGTATCTTCCATTTCTGTCTACTCCGATATAGTAACGTGAAAATAAAGGGATCTACCCTGCTTCAAGAGCGACCGAGTATTGCCGCGGGAAATGAGACTATACACTCCGTAACAATACTATAAGACACTATACAAAACCATACAGACCTCTGTTATGAAAAGGAACGTGTCCCTCCCATATACTATATTTATTGTTCATTCACAGCATGTACAGCTACCTTTCTTTTTCGTAACCTCCAACAATCTTTTTGATATACACTAACGAGCATAACTGATTCAACACACTTTAAATCAGAATAACTTTTTTATGAATGGACCAATCGACTTCAATTTCTCTGTAAGGCTAGACGAATTAGTTTCGTAAATGACGTCTAAAAAATGTGTTGAAAAAATGCATTTTCTACTTTTTTTTGCTGGGCCAATAACGAAAATTTAAAAGATGTGTTTGGTCAGCTTGTATAGATGATATACGTTCTGAAAATTTCATTGAAATTGGTTAATTGGTTTACCAGTTATACACGATCAGAAGTGGCAAAAATTGCAGTTTTTAAAAATCTCGGCCTTTTTACCACTTTTGATCGTGTATAACTCGTAAACCAATTAACGAATTTCAATGGAATTTTCAGAACGCATATAAATCATACGAGTTTACAAAACACATCTTTTAAATTTTCGTTATTGGCCCAGCTAAAAAAGTTGTAACAATCAATTTTTATTATTGTTTATCACAACTCCGACCAAATGCATTTTTTCAAAATATTTTTTAGACGTAATTTACTAAACTAATTCTTCTAGCCTCGCAGAGAAATTGAAGTCGTTTGGTCCATTCATAAAAAAGTTATTCTGATTTAAAGAGTGTTGAATCAGTTATGCTCGTTAGTGGAGATAGACAGCTATACATAGAAAAGGTGTACTAAATTGTTTGTAGCGTTCCGAATATAGACAAAGATAGCGATTCAAACAGAAAGAGGAGTTCAGCAAACATTCAAGCATTCGGGAGAACTCAACCTTCTAAATTCGAAAATGAAAAAATTCCTTATTTTTCGTTTTTCGCCAATGAAACTTTTACCATCGTGCTCGTCTCGTTTTTCTGATTAAAATGACGCCAAACACGATATACTTGCGATCGTAATTACTTGTGTAACAAGCGATTACAGTTTCGGATTTCACATTTACGGTAGAGATACACGAATTTTTAACTTCGCTTGTTGCACAAGTAATTATGATCGTAACCGCATCGTGTTTGGTGGCATTTTAATTAGAAAAGCAAGACGCATGCGACGGTAAATGTTTCATAAAAAAGTTTAATATGTTGAAGATAATATAACATTATTTTAAAATTTTTCTGTTGTTCTTACTGTTTTGAATTACACCTACCGTATTTGTCATAGATGCATAAAATCAGCTGTCTAATTATCAGTTACTTTTATTCGTAATTCTTAGAAATATTAATTAAAATATATGTAGTATATGAATATAAGTAAATTATAAAACACATAGTACCGAAGAGAAAGAAATTCCTTTTTATGATATAGATTTGTATGATTTTACGTGTAGTACCTTATAGAATCGTTGCGGACTGTAATTTGCACACGCGACTGTGACTAATATTTCGTTCAAAGCGTAAGACGTTGGTAGCGCATAGGTATAGACACGAATAAGCATAAACTTCAGAACGACGAAACAGAAAGTATCGAGCTCGACAATTGCCGGATCTGCACAAAGAAGCAATGAAACGACTGCGTTTTCACGGGTACTAGCGAATGCCAGGTGAACGAGACCGATTTCCCTCGAGTTATTCCGTTTCACATTGTCGTCTCTATAGAAACTTTATCCTTAATACACCATTTCAACGACAAATACGACACCGCGATTGAACTGGTTATCGTATATCAGTGCGGGATGGTTTTACGAATTGAACTCGAAGTCGTACCTAACTCTTTTCCTTTTACCATTTCTGTTGTATTTAAATGAACACTTTCTCATTGCTTTTAGAGGATTCATATATACAGGGTGTCCCATGGCAGCTGCCGTTTCTTATAACTCCTGAACGGTAAGCGATGGGGCACAGATGTAGAGGGACTTTGTTTCTACCATCATTTTCTACGTGGAATTATCAGTAGACAGCGGATCTTTATGCAAAATAAACATTTTGTACCTGAATTGCAACAAACCCGAGTGAAATAGGTTAATAGGTTGAAAATAATATGATAGCATTTTTAAATTCTTCTAATATTTTTACCGTCTTAAATTACACCTATTCATTTTTGTCATAAAAATTTTTATCTTTATTTTTCCAGTTATTTCAAAGTTACTTCGTGTTTTTAAAATGGAATGTTATATTTTCGTTTTGGTATTATGAAGGTACAGAAGGAAACAAGTTCAGCTTACGTCTTTGAAATGATCTTGAGCTAATCCAA
The DNA here is from genome assembly GCF_051020765.1 of Lasioglossum baleicum. Taxonomy (NCBI): domain Eukaryota; kingdom Metazoa; phylum Arthropoda; class Insecta; order Hymenoptera; family Halictidae; genus Lasioglossum; species Lasioglossum baleicum. The sequence goes on from NC_134940.1 coordinate 14,331,280, forward strand.
GCTTGTAGAAATGAATAACTTTTAAAAGAGACGAAAGTTCTTCTACATTTTTGCCCCCAACAGGAGTTACGTCATGCGTGCATTTTCGTTACATTAACTATACAACTAACAGGAGTGCAGGGAATATTCACACACTTATAATAAAGTGTACAATGGCAGGCCTTGATTCATTAGTTAATCATCATCTGTCGATATTAAAATAACAGATTGTATAGACGTTATTATGTACAGTTACTCGGATTGTTATAATGAGTGATTAATGAATAAAAAATATGGTACGGTGTATCGTTGGTTCTCGAGCTAATTAATAAGAACCTTATGAACACAATGTGATATTCGGACTCACTATTGTTCAACTGATTACAATGCAGAGTTCATGATATATCGTTGATTGTTACGATATAAATACATGTATTATTTGTTTACCTTGTAGATTTGTAATTATAATTACCCGCCAAAATTTCGCTTTAATTAATAATCCTGGTCGAGTTCATTATTAAAATTTCCTCATTCCGTGTGTAATTGTATATATATTTATTTATTTAATTTGAACCATACGGTCAAGGAATGGACTTGGTTTACAAATCATATCTTATATCTAATTGGTTAATTAGGCGATAGTGGTGAGAGTGGAAGAGGGGGAGTGTGGAAAATGGATTTGATACTCTGAGGGGACCAAATAATTAAAAAAAAAAACTAATTAGTTAATTTCAATCTGTGGCTGTTTCTTCTTATCCCTTCAATATCTCGAAACCCCTAAACCATTCTATTACTTCTGCTACCCTTCGTGTGTGTGTGTGTGTGCTTGTAGTATCTATTCTATACTTATTTTTAAAATTCGGAATGTATTAATTTAGAACTCCTCAAATTAAATTAATATATACATACAATTAAAATTCGAATAGTTTGTAAAATTTGAAAATGTAAGCGTTAAATAGCGCGTAAAATTATGCCTTATAGGGACAGACAGGAATACAGAGAAGTATCGACAAATACGTATTAGTTTACAGTATTTTGCAAAAGATTTTGAAGTTACTTTTGCAGCTACACGTGACGAAAAAATAGTATTGTTAACGTATTATGTGAAAACAGACGAATAAACGAAAGATGTTTCATGGTGTGTAATTACAATATGGAATTTTCTTCCCCGCTGTAGCTTCACGACTCCCACTACCAGTGCGTCGGTTCCCCCACTATCAACTCTTTCATAGTGCCCCTATCGTGCTTCACTTCGCCTGACTGCGAGGATACGGCCTCCTATACACTCCTGATCTACCCAACCTCCTCCTACACTCCACAGAAGCCTGGTTTGAGGCACAAAAAGAATGTAGGTACCTAATTCTGCACAGTTATTTACATTGAGAAACAAATGTGATTTAGTAGCCAAAAAGTTTGGTATTATTAAATTGTAGAGTAAATTGTAAATCGTAAATTGCAATTTGTGTAAATTGTAAATTAAAAACTATACAATAGAAATTGTAAAGATTCCTGATTTTAATTGAAGTAAATGAGATTTCTGTTCCTCCAACACCTGTGTCTCTCTATCAGTTCGGATATGGGAGGCTCTGCTGTATTTCGAATCGCCCCCAAGCCTCGAATTGGTTAGACTATTCTGTGAAAAATGTAGAAGAGGAATTTAGCGGAGTTTATACGATATCGTGACAGTTTAAGTAGTGAAAATTTCATTTGAAACACGGCCGTATCGATTCTTCGCATGTCTGCGTAAATATGTAGCGTCTACTTCTCCGTAGCGGCAGGCAGCAGTGCATTGCAGTCCGTTTGCCGGAATTTGCAGGGCCTTGCGGTCGTATGGCTCTAAATAATCCAGCGAGTTGGTAATACCACCTCGGTCCACTAAATTTCCCTGGGCTAAATAACGAGAGGCTGTCGGTAGAGTGCCGGCTGCTAGGCACAGTTGAGAAATGGCTTATCCTCTCTTGGAGGATTATAGCTTACTAGGCATAATCGTCGTAATGAAATTTAAACCAGCCCCGGTCGATGTGGACCACTAAATGCAAGCTCCACCTGAACGGAGCTGTTTTGTGCTTGGTTACAGTTATCACGACAGCTCCGGGATTGAAAGCAGCGCGCTTAGTCAACGGAACCAATTCAAAAGGTGTCGCACGATCCAACAGTGCGAGTCGTTTGTCCGAACGTTCAACTCAATCTGATTCGCAATCACGCGGTAAAAAAGTAAAACTGATAGGCGCCATCATAAAAAGAGAAGAACGCGCAGTGGCCAAACATCGTAAAAACGCGGATTAACTCGGGCTACGCTTAGACCATAAAGTTGCAACTAGACTGCGGATCTTTATGCAAAAAATAACAATTTTCTGCACCGATCGCAAGAAATTGAAACTAAATTGAATGTCAGTTCTTCCCGTATGGATCTTAATAGAGGAGGAATTATATATTGACATCTTGAGAGGTTCTTCTTTTGCAATTACAGTTCTTTGTTCTTCGGTCGGAAAGTAAATGTAAATAGTTATGGAGAAACTTCCGCGCACGTTACGCATGTTACTTCTTTGTTGTTTTTCTAGACTCACAAGGCAACTTTCTGAAGTGTTAATTTCCGCGCGTTGGAACGTGTTAAACACGTATGCATGTAGTCTTTTCATCGATTAAAATTTACATTCCAAGTATGAAAACGACTTTCGACATGGCCCAATCAGGATTATTGACTCGAATCGGGAGAGAAAAGTTACCCTCTCTCTGCCAGTACTAGTCACATGACATTGTGACATATGCACGACAGAGACGGAACGCGTCACGTGACCGGGCCGTGGTGGAAGCGTGGGGGAAGATAGAGTGGGGACACAAGTCTTACGAATTTAAAACATATTTAATCGGACGCTTTGGAAATTATTAATTACTGCTAAATATTAGATGATTGCGTAAGTTCGTGCCCGATTTGAAAATAAAATTCAATGGTTAAATTTTAAAGAATATAACTTTATTAATCAATTATACATATAGTCATCATTTATTTCTAATTGTAGAAAATTTAACCATTTTTTAATTTTAATTTAACCAATCTCCAACTAAATCTACAAAATTTAACCATTGAATTTTATTTTCGAATCAGACACGAATTCATGCAGTCATCTGATATTAGAATAATAAAAATTATCTAGAATTAAGAGGATGAAAAATGCATAGGACCATCCATTTTAGTGTAAAACATTTATATATAAATTCATATTTAATTTCCGCCGAGGATATCTCGTTACATATTATCGAACAAATCTTATTTTTTTCTAATATTTCAGACAATTGCCTGATGTTGTATTTATTTTTTGTTCGTCAATGATTTAAAATCAAATCCGCGTGTAGAAAACTTCGATGATAGAGAGTTCTGATAAAGACGTATATTGTATATGATTTTATACCGGATATGGTATATAACGATTAGGTTTCAAGATAATCAACAACAAATAATCTGATCGCTTAATGAAATTTGAACCTGGTTGATTCGCTCGTAACGCAAGGCTTCACTTCTGCAGTCTTGTTACTAGCAGTATACATATACATAACCTCGGGGTCTCGACCTTAAGTCTCGCACTTACCCTAAAAGACAAATTTCCTTAGGTATTCCAAGGAACGGCGTAACCTTGTCCGCGTGTTTCGGTAATCCCTACTTGTAATCGCCCCCGTGTACGGGAAGATGAAAGGAAAATCTTGTTAAACTATTTACCCCTCCTGTAAAATACCTTCACCGTGATTTTGCTGGCAGATGAACGACCTAACGCGCACTGAATCGCATTACGCAAATGACCGGTTCAATTTCGTTTTACGAAATTACGAGATTCCGCATCTGTCTAACTATATTTTCCGATTTCCGTTTCCAAATTTACTTTTATCGATTACTTTAACCATTTGCAGTCGGAGCCATTTTAACTTGAAAATTAAAACATTTCTTCCGATCTAGAATAATTCCATTGTATTTGATTTTTTTCATTTATGGATATGAAATTGATATAGTACCTCGTGCAATCCTTAAATGTGTAGTAATGGATTGGATACAAATATATCTTTAATTTATGGATATGAAATTGATATAGTACCTCGTGTAATACTTAAATGTGTAGTAATGGATTGGATACAAATATATTGAATAATGAAAACAATATTGTGAATACAGCAATTTTTAGTCGTGACTTTAAGTCACCCCTCGACTGCTAAGGGTTAATTATTCATTTCCTTGGCAAAGTTAAATATAGGTTCTCTCAAAAATGTCATTTGAAGTGACATTTCGTTTACAAAAATCTCCGCGGCTTTGTTAACACTAGAACTACCGAGCACTAAACGCAATTGGCATACATTGCCTCATAATAGTGACAGAGTTGCATTTATTTAGCAATATTGCAATATTTTCTGGCTTGCAATATCGACTTGCGATATTTTCTTCGATAGAGAAGTTCAAAAACAATTTCTCAGAAAAACATATTTATAATTTTCTAAAAAAAAAAAACAAATCAGGAGCGGGCCATTTTGACTCCCCTTCGTAGATCTGGTGTTAAGGAGTTATTAACGAAAAACACGGACAAATCACAGCGCGGCAACGATGCTCGACGCGACGGCTCGCGAAGTCCGGCTCGGCGGCAGGTTCTACTGAGCGTAGCGTTGGCGTCGCGTCGCGGTGAAGCAGTGAACAAGAGAAGGAGCAGAAATTGATTGGATTAAAACTCACTCATTCAGCCGTAAATGCACTTACTGCTTCGAAACGTCTGTCATTGCGCTATTCGGAGACGAGTTGCACAGCTGACTTCACAGGTACAACACAATAAACTGCGCAGCTGGTGGTAGATAACAACCGCGAGCTTCGAATTGACACGTCTCTAATAAATGTCTCGAAAGAATTATTATGAAGGCGTTATAAAACAATTTTATTGAAAGATAAGAAATATGAACGTTCTTCCTTACTTTAGTGTGCTAAATCCATCAATGAAATTATATTACGATTTGTATGTAAAAGCTTTCAAACATGTGGAATTAATAAAGAATCGAGAATCGTGTCCACATTTTTTCGCAATATCCGGGAACCGTGTCGACTGTATATATTTTTTATGCGAGAATTCAGGGAGATTAAGCCGATGAAGGAGAAATTGGTTATTGCAATCGGGAGAATTAATACGCGCGGTCATTTGACTGAATGTATCAGAATTGTTCGGCTTCCACCCGAGATACGCGTCCATATTTCCTCTCAATATTCAGTATATCCTGATCCGACAGTTCGATAGAATTTGTGAAATTGAACATCACTTCCGTTGAGAACGTTACTTTTACCATCAGCGGGTTTAAAATGGATGAAACGAATACGACAGTAGCACTTATCTAGTCAAATATCATAGTTAATGTTATACTTGTGACACGATACTCCGAGGCGGAGGAAACGGTAGAAGTCTGTTTACAAATGCTGGGAGCAGCTTCAAACGCATTCTGATCTCGAAAGTTTTCATTATCTCGAAATTTCGTTCATATTCATAAGAAAAGTGACATAAGGGAGAAATGGGAATTTTACAGGAGAGCCATTTGAAAATTACCTAAAATTGCCCATTTATTTTTTCGTATATCATCAACTTAGAAATGCAAAATAATTTGTTATTATTTAGATACTGGGCTAATTGTCATGCACATAAGTTACAAAAAGTACACCACAATTTATATATTTATTATTAGACAGCGGATGTTTATGCATTTATGGCTTATGTAATTCAAAAGATGCTATAATATAAAATTCGATAGAATTTAGTACGATTTTTATTTGTTTTAGATCAACGAAGGCTGTTTCCGTGAAAAATAGGATTTTGTTCCATTCTACTTTCTCAAAATTTGTCTATAAAAATTGGAAATTGCATAAACATCCGCAGTCTATTATTATACTTTTTTTAGAAATACATTTTGAGTTGCGTCACTTTTTTCATGAATGAACATCTTGGAATATTTCGTTTAGAATAAATATTTCGAGCAGAAATAAAAAATAAATGCACAATTACTATAGCACTTTTTTTTTACTATATTTACTTTTTACTATAGCAATTAATAAGCACTTTTTAATGTGAAAGATGCGTATGTAATTTTTGGTACTTCCAATAAATGTTCTACTTGTTCCGAGACAAATATTTGTTAATAATGGAGAATTGTTACAATAATTATAGAAGACGTTCCAGTATAAAAGAATAAATTCTTTATTTCGTAATCGAGAAGGAAGGCAAACCGCGTTATGACGTTCCTCTTGACCGAGTTAAATGGTGTCCAAACACATTTAGAACAGCCATTTAAAGTCGCCTTGTTCATTTATTAATGACGTAATGATGTATTTCCCGCGCCATTCGCCCATTCTGAAACATCTTTTCGAAACCCGTGGCCTGTCAAATGTGCTGGATTAACAATCTAACAAAATGTACGATAATTTTAGGTGAAATACTGCGAAAACTGTTCCAGTTGTCTATGATTTTAATTGAATATTCCTTTATTCAGAGACGAGACATCAACTCGCGCAAAAACTCGTTGAAAATTTAAAAAACCAGTGGAATTGTACGTGTGTAACAGAGCGCGTTACACGATGACAGCTTGTTAACCAGTTCAACATTTTCTTTTACAATTTTCTGCTACAAAACAGAGTTGTAGGTCAGCCTGTACTTTGCTATTATTTTTTATCAGAACTGATCCCCATGATGCATAGAATACAATGCAATAAACAAAAGTTTGAGGTGTTTTCATCGATTCGAAGGTGTAGAATACGCTTGTGGCAACGAAAACCAAAATTTCTTTACACTCTGTACTCTGTACATGCTTTTATCGGGTTGTGTAATAAATTCCTGCGTTTTTTGTATTTTATTTTTTCCCGCAATTTTGTGTTTTGTTAGGTAAAGTGTATATATACATTCGCAAGTCTTTTTCTTGCTCTACAAACCTATCTGTTTCAATTTTTCGAATGAATTAATTTTACTCAATATTGTTAATCGATTAATTAATTCTAATCAATTCGAAAAATTGAAGCAGGCAGGTTCGTAGAGCAAGAAAAAGACTTGCGAATGCATATAATATACTTTACTTAACAGAACACAAAATTGCGGGAAAAAAATAATATACAAGAAACGCGGGAATTTATTACACAACCCAATATTTGACGGAGCACGAATCATGTATATACAGGGTGTCCCAAAATTCGTGAAAATCCCGAAAGGGGGTGGTTCATGAGACCATTTCAAGCGACATTTTCCTTTGCAAAAATGTTATCGGCGGCTTTGTTTAGGAGTTATTAAGGAAAAACACGGACCAATCAGAACGCGATCTAGACGCGAGTTGCCACAGTCGGCCAATAGACAGTTGGCGCGTCGGCGACTGTGGCAACTCGCGTCTAGATTGCGTTCTGATTGGTCCGTGTTTTTCCTTAATAACTCCTAAACAAAGCCGCCGATAACATTTTTGCAAAGGAAAATGTCGCTTGAAATGGTCTCATGAACCACCCCCTTTCGGGATTTTCACGAATTTTGGGACACCCTGTATATAGTATACTTACTTTTAGTACAATTGAGGACACATCTTTATTCGCTACAGACTCGAGTTCAAGGCGGAGCTTCATACTTTACGACTCGAGAATCAACACTTTCTTACTCGTCGGTATCGATCGAATCCTCTAGGATCTGTGGATTTCGCCCGGATTTTCTTTAATCCCCGTTCACGTGTAGGATTACCAAAAACCTGTGGACGCAAATTCAGCCGATTGCTAAAATCGTCTGGAATTCGCGTGTTGTATGCACAGAAAATCAATACTCGACTTTGAGACGTTATTATTATGTACACGAAATTACGTACGCCCTTTAAAATAGAATAACTTTTTTAAAATTGTACCAAACGACCTGATTTTTTATAATCAATTAGAAGCATTGATTTACGAAACGATATGCGAAAAAGATTTTCCAAATAATTATAATTTACAGGGTTACATGCAAAAATAAAAGGTGCATTTTTTAAAACTGTTTTATTTGGGCTCTTAATGAAAATTTAAAATATATGTTTTGTAGATCTATGTTAGTTATACACATGCTGAAAATTTCATCGAAATCGGTTGACGCAGGAAAAAACGACACGCATCGGAAGATGTACGATTCTGTGGATTTGAAAATCCACAGTAAAACTATGATTTTCACCATTTTTAATCGCTTGTAACTCGTGTGTACGTTAATCGATTTCGATAAAATTTTCAGCATGTGTATAAATAACAATGTAGATCTACAAAACATATATTTTAAATTTTCTATAAGAGCCCAAATAAAAATATTTAAAAAAAATGCTGTTTTTGCCTATTATCTATAAATCAATGCTTCTAAGTGATTATAAAAAATCAGGTCGTTTGGTACAATTATAAAAAAGTTATTCTATTTTAAAGAGCGTACGAATACTTTTTAAACTCGCTGTATATGTTATTTTATATGTTTCTTCAAATTCGGAGCTTTTAGCCCCGGTCTCTGCTATTGAAAGTGAAGGTGTGAAATAAATTCAATCGAATAGTTATTTCGTAGTTTCATTGCAAATAAAATTTGCCCAGGTCTGAACGTTATTTCGCGAAAAGTGTATCTGTCGGAATATTTTCGTACGTATCGTATAGCATAGCATACTTGTCGAAGAGCGACGCGACGCTTCCATTTGACACTTGACCCGAAAGTATCGAACCCACAAAATATTGACCGGGAGCACGTTGGTCGTTTAGCTGGACTAACAAGAAAAGAGAGGAACGTGAATCGTGGGCTAGCTTTCAATCGCACAGTCAGAAAGTTAGTCAGCCGGTAACAAGCACATAACGTGGAGAGGCGAGAAAACCGGTTTCCCGTGGCGCTCGCAACAGAAGCAATTTCCACCGGATGGAAAAAGGAGACGGAGAATCCCGATTTTCTTCCTCTTCGTGTTGCCTCCTTCTCGCGGACGCGAACGTAAATTTTTTTCCCTCTCTCTGTTTTCCCTCCTTTTCTTCGTTCGTTCTCCGAAAGACTTAATTCGTCGGACGTCTTAATCAAAAGTTACGATTCCCTGTTTTGCCGAAAGTTAAACGTCACGCGGGAGCTACGGGCCGGCGCTTATGAGAACGGATTTTAATTCGACGAAAGTGAAAAGCAAATTTAATCTCTCGGCCTCTCACAGTGTAATATCGCCGTCGGGGATAAGGAACAGAGAAGAGATCGCTTTCCGCGATGCTTGTTATTTTGCTACTCATACTTTTCCTCGTGAAATATTCGCAGTCGATACCCGTCCATTTTACCTGGACATGTGCAATAGTCTTTGGTTGAATTTCACCTACTGGGACCAAAAATATCGCACTGTTTTTATACAATCCTATAGATTTTAACGCGAAAACTCCTAAAATGCAAGTTTTAAAGCGAGGAGTTCACTAGTTCACAAGTTATATGTGTGTAAATTTTGCGATTTCAAGCGTTTTTGACTCGTAGACGCCGCCATATTGGTATGTACTCAGCGTCGCGCGTCGTTTAACCACCGCAGCCGCTAGATGGCACCACAAGCACACGGCGATGTCAGTAAAGTAGATTTACAAGCGCTGTCGGGCCTATGACGAACCTAATCACAACCAACTTGAACTATCTATCTCCCCTTTGAGATCCTGCATATGATTCTGTATATTTCAATTACTATTCGATGACAGCTTGTCCCAGAATAAAGTAAACTGTACTAGCAAATAACTGAATCGAATAACATCTCAGATTCGCATAACTTGATATTGAAATCGCACAACTTTTAAATTTCTGACTCCCGGAAAATTGTCGATGACTAAACTGTGATAATTTCGTATAAACAAATAGCACAACCATAAACCTGGATTCATCTTAAAGATTGAAGCCTCTACTTCCGCAAAGCATTATTCATTTTGCTATCCAAGGTGGACATAGTTATTGCCCCATCCTGTATATACGCTCCTACTCTCCCCAACAACCACAGGAGTTTGGTGAGGAGGACCTAGAACTGCCTAGAAGTAGCGAGGGGAGTCTGTGGCTCGCGAGCCGCAAGTTAGGCTTGCTCTAAGTTACTTACCGAAGTCATTATAGAAAGAAGGCTATCTGTTTCCTGTTCCTCGCCTATGAAACGGACAACTTTTATTTTGCATAAAGATCCGCAGTCTACTTATAATCGTCCGCTTTTTCCCCGCTTTGCAGTGAGAAGACGCTTTAATTAGCGAGGAATTTCGGTGGCATTGGTACACTAATTGCAGTTGAAGTAGGGATGGATGTACCGTATGCAAAACATGCAGCGTTCAGATGTCTCCTTTTAATTGCCCAACTCATTATCATGTGTCCGTCAAAGTTGCCATTTAAACACCGTCGCGACGCGACCGACGACTAAAAAAAAAGGAGAGCGAAACGGATCGTTTGTTGGCCGTCGTGCATAAACATTTGTATGCTTTAATTCTCTCTTCATCTTCTAGCAAAAAATCCTCTTACGTAGATAGCATCAAAAGTTTAAAGGATTTCTGGGCGAAAACGCGCGGATTACGATATAGTCGCTGCGCCTGCTTAAAGCTGTACGTTAGTATCTCTTCCTCTCTTCCTCTCTCTCTCTCTCTTTCATTTTCCACTGTGCATCGTCTGATCCTATCTTTCTAATTCCCTTCTTGCTACAAGCACCCCATTAACCGAAGCTGATCATTAACGGAAGTTCATCAGATCGCTGGAATAATTAGGCAGGACCGATCTAGCGGTGTACATACGCAAAACGTACTATAATAGTAATGATAAATAATAATAGCAACGTCTTCGTTTCGTCGCGTAAAAAGAATCCATATACAGTCAGTCACCTTTTTTTTTGTTTTGGGGTGGTGGGGAAATGCTGTTATGCACACCCCCCTAAGATGATGATTGGGGGGGGTACCCATACCCACTAAAACCCCACCGCCAAGGGTTGATAACCCTTCTACTTCCTCCATCTATCCAGAGAAAGAGAAGTACAGGGACCCACTGTCCATATTTACTCCTGTACTCTCCGAGGTTCCCATGGTAAATCCTCGCATGTTCTTATCCAATAATATATAGTTAGTCACCACCTTTTTTTTGGATTTAGGGCGGTGGGGGAATACTGTTACGTACACCCCCATAAGATGATGATTGGGGGGGGGGGTAGTGTGGGACTCGGCCCCCTCTGGGAAGATATTTGAGGGAAACGGGACTTTAATCCCTGCCCATACTCACTAAAACCCCATCGTCCAAGGCCATAGACCCTTCTCCCCTCCATACCCGATACTAATACCACCGGCGTCCCACTATTCGTATTACTCCCGTGGTGTTGCTTGACGCTTTTATCGGGTCTCCCTCTGTCACTTTGGACATATCTTATTCCTTAAATACAGTCAGTCACCTAATTCAGGCCCGGGAAACTTCTTTCCCGCTGTCGATTCACGACTCCCACTACCAGTGCACCGGTTCCCCCACTTACAACTATTTCATATGGAGGGAGGGAGGGAGGGAGGGAGTTTGGTGGGGAGGACCCAGGAGTAGGGAGTCGGACTGACCTAATTGATGGCACGCATATGAAATCACAGAACTGATCAAATTATCATCAGCGCTGTGAAACTATGTACTTATTTGAGGCTTGGTAACAAATGGAATTAATATTGTACATAGTCTTCACACATCATTTTGGAACACCCTGTACTTCTACATTTTATGAGGTGCAAAATTATCGTACTATGAATAAATTTATAAATAAATCCTACTTATAATTATATGATAATGCCGTTGAATATTGTTGTATTTTCAATAGCATATGGCGATGATTTAAAATATTCGCGAGTGAAAAAGGCAGCTCCACTTTTAAGTAATTGGAGTAAACGAATGAAACGCAATTGAAAATGAAGTACTGTTTCAAACGTGCTACGAATTTATGGTCAATGATATTCGCATTGACAAATTCTTGCTTTGTATATGAAACCTTTTCGTTGCTTTTCATAGAAGTGGCCTTTGTATCAATAAAAGTGCCTGTTTGTTCATTAAAAAAGACCATAAGTGAATTCCTGTTGGTCACAGTTATGCGCCTTTGTAATGCGTCATAACTAGATTCTTCGAATTAGAACATGTTTATATGCACTTGCGAAATTGAAGATTTGCGGATATTTTAAAGGCATTACAATTTCGCCCGACGAAATTGTACTTTTATTTCTGTTCTATGCAACAACTTGCCGTTTGATAGAATTCGCTCATTCCACCTCGCCTGGTCCAGTGTTTCTTTTTTAATATGCTGCTTTTGGCGTGATGGCGGGTAGTAAAATTTCAAACTGCGTGTAGTCTCAGCGAGAGGGATTAAGTAAGGCGATGCTTTAAATTATCACATAGTAATGAACATTTATTACGATATCTTTACGAGTTACCAAGTTTTTTCTACACCTTCTGGTTTCTATCGGAGGAATTAATGGCCTCCGAACAGCCGGAATTTTCAACTCGATGCTTCACGAGCTGCACAAAAGTTCTTGCGAGTTTCTCCTGTCGGACAGAAGATCAATACACTAATTTTAGGTGAATGTCAAAAACACAACTCTTGCAAAAAAAAAAAGAGAAACATCGTGTAGAAGAAAGGTTAATGTTCGGAAAGTTTAACAGAACAGAGCAAATTCAAGATTGAGAATAAAATTTCGGAACGGGTGCATAAGAGATCCCAGGATAATACTTTGATCATTTGTCTTTTACATTTTAAATCAACAAATAATTGTTCCGTTAATAATATCTCGTTATTAATAATATCGTTAATTTGCGATTATTAAGATTGTAAAGATGCCTCCCTGAGGAATTATTGGATTGGCAAAAAAGTAATTTCGGTATTTTAAGATGAAATAAAAAAGCCAATATTTTTATTCAAGCAATGAACTTTAATCAATAAAATATTTTCCCTTTTGTTCGATGATCTTTTGCCAAAAAGAATAAATAATAAAACATATTATTCATTAAAGTTCATCGCTTGAACAAAAAAAAATTTTCTCTTCACCTTAAAATACCGAAATTACTTTCCTGCCAACCCAATGTTTACCAAATTTATTTCTTTGGGTATATATTATTGGAAAATGGCCAACAATTTGGACAGACACATACTTCTTATGTTTATAAAATAATGTGAAATAGTTGTTTCTATAGCTTTGTAAACCTTTAATCTGTTAAACTGTTAAAGAAGTACGTTTTACAATGCAAACAAAAAGAACTTGAATGCTTGTACATAATAGCAGGACAAAAGTAAGGAGTCGAAGTGCATGATTTATTCCTTATTGCGATGGCGTAAAGATAAGGATACACAGTTCTTAAAGATATACAGAGTGTCCCAGAAATGTTGTAGATAAAATCGAAGTTTTTATCGTTGCGATAAAACTTGGAAGCTGTAGCATCAGACGATTATGTCAACGGCATATTTCTTTATTCCGTGAATCTGATATAATGCCTTGCGCTTGGTTCGTGTGAAGATTCTCGCCAAGATAAGAAACTTACCCTCTACAGGTCTCAGACGCTAAACCTAACCGTGTTTTATTATTCATTCCCAAACTGTCTGTTTATTTTAACTAGAATCAGCAAGGACGTATGCATTGACCAGTTGCACGTGAACGCCCGCGCAAGTAGATAATACTATATGAATTTTTAAATCCAATTTTTTCAAAAACACAGCCTTCGATTATTTTTTTTTTTATGCGAGGCATATCCGATTTTCTCCAGTTCCATGAATTTTATACCTTGTCCGGTTTATATTTCAATGAAAAATGACTTTGGCCGAGCGAAATTATTCTCGTGTATTGATCTGGCCGGTCACCATTTTTAGAGACCCAACAGTGCATTATTCTTGCATACGCGCGACACTATTTTTGAATCGGTGTGCAGAATAACCCAGTTTCTCGTCGCTCATCCGAGATTTCGAAATTCACAGAATTCTAATTTCATAAAAAATATTAGCGATGGAATATTGATAGAACGTGAAGGTAACGTGTGCGGGTAAATACATCTGTATATGTGTGGCGAAGAGTTCAAACTGTGTGAGTGTGATGACGGTAAAAAAAAAATTATTGAAATGCAAATGATTAAAAAAATGTGAACATTCACCAAACGTAATATCGTTAAAGTTTGCCGCAATTAATTGCAAAATATTTATTTCTTCAATGTTGTCCATGTTGTTTGAATGACTAAACAATAAAAATCCTTTCTTTTTGTTCATACGGTCAAGCATAATATTTCCACATAATGTTATTTATTGCTCATTTCAATAATAATACTTATGACTGCTTTGAAAGATATTGATGTTACGCTAATGTAATCATTGTAATACATAGGAGACTAATTAGTACCGTATAATTAATGCAGAAATGTGCATATTGGATCAATATTGTTGTTACGTCGCGTAACCACAATTCATTTGTCGAATTTCACGGGATCGTAAATCCCTCTACACTTGTTTGCGACGATGTCTCGTGATATTGGCCATGTGAAATTGATTACAAAGCCTAGTTGAGACGGGCAATTAAATTCGAATGCACTCATCAAGATCAGTACATGTATGTTTCAAAATACAACAATTAATTTAATAAATCGATTAAATACGATGATTCATGAATCAAAATATCAGCCCCGATTTATTTTATTCCACTTAATTGAAATATTGTTAACTGTTTCATTCGGTTCTGTGTGTAATTGGTTGTATCACGTTCAGTGGCACTTCCCCTTCTACGACGCTATTCCCCCACGCTTCTGCCGAGACTCGGTCACGTGACGCATTTTGTCTCTGTCGTGCATGTGTCCGGCACTGGCAGAGAGAGAGAGAGAGAGAGAGAGAGAGAGAGAGAGAGATTGATTGATTGATTATTGATTTTATTGATTGATTACAATTGTTATAACGAATTCCTTTAGCATTCTCTTAAATATCTCTAGACTTTCACAGCGATTTACTTCGTCTGGTAGTGCATTATACATTAATACTCCCACATAAAAAATTTTTTTGTGCATTTCTCGTTTTGCGAAATTCAACTGCAATATTCCCAGCTTGCCTTGTTTGCATTACACTTTTACCGCCTACTACAGTGGCCGAAATTTCTATAAAGTCATCTTCTTTTTTATAGATATTTTAAAAATATCAACATATAAAAAAAACTAATTGTAAGCGACGTGCTAGAACGCTGTATTACACATTCGAATCCGAAATTACATTCTTACGAACCCAATAAATTCTTCTCACATCGCGATCCATCAAATTCCTTCGCTAATGTCTGTTCAATGAGTCGAACTAGTGCGGGCAAACATTAGCGTGTCTATCCTATAATACTTGAAAAATATGAATTCCACATTGGCTCACTTAAATAGTCATCGCGTAGAGTTATTTCAACTGACTAGACCCTAGTCGACAGATGTGCCCAAAGTTGAAAGTAGTTCGAGGAAGCGGCGGCATATCTGGCAATCAAAAGATAATGTGCCCACCGTGGCAGACATTTCCCAAGCTTGCAAGCTCCGTCTACTGTGATGCATGTAGGGTGGTGGTTTGCGATAGGGAAGGCCTGCAAGTGGATTTATGGCGCGTCAATTGCTATTTAGTGTGAAACCAGAAGGGTTGGAGGCACGCGTATCGAATAGAAGTGTTCAACGATTAAGCGACTTTTAGGAAACAAATTCTTGATTCAATTATATGTTCACTATATGATTGACGTAATTTTTTATATAGAATCAACCCCTTTGGGATTGCACCACCAGTTACCGATCACCCTGTATTATATTATAAACTTGTTGGTTGACATTGTTGTGAATTCGTACGATCGGTAAACGGCAGCGTTATTTAGTGGTAGGAATATAAAACAGCACAATAAAGAACTAACCTCAAATTCTGTACGCTGTACACCGTTGTCTTTTTCTTTACCCGGTTCTAAAAATTGTTCTTAACGTACATTATGTACATAATAGTATTTCACATTTACGGTAGAGATACACCGTTATAATCATAACCATATCGTGTTTGGTGTCATTTTAATTAGAAAAGCGAGGCGAAAACGATGGTAACAGTTTCATAAAAACAATAAACAATTAGGAAAGTTGCAATCTTTTGCTTCGCTTGCATTAGTGAGAGTCTCACCGGGTGGGGATAAAATTTTGACAGTTACGGTAGAGACCCTAGCAACAGTTAAATTATTATTCTAATCTCTCGTGGCACTGTCGATAATACGTAACTAATTGTGTACGTGTATCAGTCTTACTGTACATCAGAATTATGATATGATCTTCATGCAAAATAAAAATTTTCCACCTGAATTGCAACAAACCGGAGTGATATAGAAATTTATTTTCTCTCTTAATATGTTCAATAGGTTGAAAATTATATAAAAATATTTTAAAATTCGTCTAATGTTATGAATGTTTTAAATTATACCCACTCATTTTTGTCATAAATGCATAAAATCCGCTGTCTAGTAATCTACAATAATACGATACGTTTAAAAATTATTTTAAGTCATGGATAATATCGTTAAAGCTAAAATTAATTTGTTTAGTATTTTATCATGTCCGTCATAAACTTTCTATTCTCCACTTTGACAAATCAAAGGCGGTTCGAAATGTGTTACTAGTCTTAGTAAACCAATATAGAGCAATATCAACGTAGTGGCAGCATTTTGTATTTGAATAGAGGTCTTCGAAGAAAACTTCTGAACAGTGTCGCATATGGTTTCGATTAGAAATTTCCTTCGAGAGCCGCAAGGAACTCCGCAAGTTATAAAGGGAAAAAGCAAGAAACTTTCGATAGAAACGGAACTTCAGAGGAAGATAGGAAGAACGCGCTTCTAATAAAGTGAAATCGAATAGCTCCAATTGTTTTACATATTCCGCGCGTTCCTCAACCACAACGTTGTACAAACCAAACTATTTTGTAAATGTTTGTTACGGATTCAGACAGAAAAGCTATACTACTTTTCTTGAAATTCCTGTCATTATAATTTTTTAAGCATTTCTCTTATTCACCATGTAGTCGACTAATCCTTCTATGCTCTTAAGAAAACACGGCCCAGATAGCACAAAGACGTCTTATAGAAGTTGGACATTCAGACGTTTTAGGAGAGAGAAAACGGTTCAGGAGACGATCGTAGGACATTCGGGAGGTCTTTAAGACGTCTCTAGGAAGTCTTAAAGGTCCATAAATTGTAATTAAATTAAAAGCAGGGAAGAGTAAAAATAGATTTCGACAAAAACGAGTTTAAAGTTAAACCATAGCTTTATCAGAAGAACGCATATGAAATTGACATAAAAAGTGTAATAAAAATCACAATAAAAATAAAAATTACAATCATAATTAAAATCACAATAAAAATTGAAATTGAAATTGAAGCAAAAACACTAACTCGAACAAATAATACCAATGCTAATACTACTCTGCTGGATTAAGGCTATACGATAAAAACCACACTTTTTTTGGACTTAAAGATGTCTTTTTAAAGACTTTCAGACCAAAAATAAACATAAAATGGACGTCGTCTTTAAGACATCGTGTGCTATCTGGGGAGTAGTTTGGTCCACGTTTAAAAAACTTATTGCAAAGGCTGTATGAAGACTTTTTTGACTGACTGTATATAACATTTGTTCTCATAGAATGTGTTAGTAATAACTGGGACACCCTGTACGTAGGAATAACACAAGATTCCTTGGTTCTTCAAAATGAAAATTGATTCTTGTCACTGTAATCTGATACATGACAAACAACGAGTTTGCAGATGAACCTTTAGATAACGTATGACCTTCAGATGACATTGAATACCAATCGAAGAGGTCATTAGTAGCGAATCCACATAATTCGCAACAGAGAAAGCGGTTGGCTACGGGCGGAGCCTCTCACGTACCGCAAACGCCCACCACACGAGCTAAGGATAGCGGTAACCGGAACAGATAGCGGTGTGTGCGTGTTTCACTGAAAAATTCTTGCATTCCATGCAGATCTTTGATTCTAGTATCATTTTCGCTGTATCGGTTTCCTCGACATTATAAAGGCAGCGTAATCGATTATAACATTGAACCACTACTATATCAATAAATCGATAGTGTTGGGCAAATGTTATTTAGAATAACGAATGAATTCAATTATTTATTATTCGCGAATTATGCTAAGTAACACTTTACCTACCGAAAGCCTATTTTCAATAATTGTGCTATGCCAAAAGAAAGCACACAAATTTTCTTTTACATTACAATCTTAAATGAAACTATTAGATGAGGTTATTGACGGTGATTTGTTAGTTCACAACGAAAATTGCTGTTGCTATTGAAGATTTCATTAAAAAATGTTTAGCCATGTACCATACACATTTCAAAATTATGCAATAATCATCGGTCGGTAATGTGTTAATTTATTCATTATTCATCAATATAGAATAAATTGTACTTATTCGTTATTTAATATCTTCCAATAAAAGAATGATTTGTATATCGCAATAAATGAATAAGAAGATGATTAATGAAAATAAATTATTAGTCATCTTAAACATTTTTATCAGATTTCGTCACATACCCCTTCTCAGATTATTAGTATATTTACAATGGTAGTTTAATGTGATGGTTCTAGATTCTATAGCGAAAATCGATATCCTCCGGATATTCTGAATTATAGCAAAGAATGAAAAATTTTCAAATCAGCTGTTACGTGTTAGGGAAATGCACGTTTCTGTTCGAGAGTAATAGGGTAGTAGGTCAGGGTAGGGCAGTAGGCCAAGAAGTGCCCTTCAGCAGACACTACTGGTACTTCTTTAACCGTAAAAGAATATATTTCGCCTGGGAAACTGGTTCAATGCTAATTAAATGAAATTATCAATTAATATCATTTATTTTTTATCATATCATTTGTGCAAGTCTAACAATGCATTTTCGTATAAATTCAAAAAAGGTTTCTGAAATGATAATAGACATGTTGAGGCTAGTACAAACTATTAATGTTGAACAATATTTTATATCAAAGGACTTATAATATAATATAAGGGAATTATAATATTCAAAAATATGTAAAAATATATCCAAGCTGAAAGCATATCGATTACAACTAGTTGTAAGTTAAGTTAAGTTGTAAGGTACTATTATGTATTGTTAAGTGAAGCTAATAGGTGCTACTATGTATTGTTAAGGGGACTAATATGTAATATGTTAATATGTTCATGTATTGTTTATGTTACGCAAATCATACTTGGTTTAAAGCATTAAATAAATAATAAATAATAAATTATCCAGCTCGTTTTGAAGATATTAACACTAAACCTACCACGAGGGGTCAAACGACACATTTCAGATTTTTTTTTTTGACAATTATTGAAATTGTAAAGGTGTTTCCATAGGAATTTAGTGAACATATTTTTTGACTGAAAATAAATAACTGAAAAAATAAATTATTTGTCATATGTGATACGGTCGAATACAAAACAAAGCCACGTCGCGAGATGTGCAACAACACGTTATGCGGCGAGTATTTATACATTGATTATAAATACAACAATAAAAATATGCTGATATTCTGATCGGGTTATTTGCATTTGTATACATATTTGACACTTTCGATCAGTCATGAACTGCGTTGTTCCTTTTTCTCGCATTTAAATGGTAAATCCAGTAACAATAAACGGAACACATTAACACGCATATAGTTGATCCATTTATAATACAGCAAACATTTTCCATACAACAACATACAGTTTCCATAAATATTTTTATGGAATAGTTTTTGTTGCACCTTCATGAACGTGCATGTAAAATATTTTTCCAATTTCATCTCGTAGAACGTACCTAGAACGGCTAAAATAAATAATGGATGAAGTAATATGCAATATTGCAGGAGTGTGTTTGGTTTGTAAACTTTCCTGGAAAGAGTTCATAAAGCAGACTCGCGTATCGAAGAGGTAATAAATAGGAAGATCCTCTAAAGGGAGTTACTAACAGCAAGTGCTGAAAAAAGCCGAACACTGCACAATAACAGTTAATTTAAGCGAAAACTAAACTCGATATTATACTCGCGACGAAAATAATCGATGTTATAATGAAACTATGCGCGAAAGCTCCACGAAATTAACAACATTGGTTACATGGAGGACTACGTGTTGACTACGAGTTCAATTTCCTTCTAATTTCGCATGCCCGTTCCGTAATGTTTGTTCAACCTTCCCTCTCGTTGCAAGTTCCCTATTACCCAAGGACAGAACGCTGCACTTAAACGACCATCTCGTTTAAGAGTTCGTAATTGCACGGTTATCCCGAACCATTCAGCGACTTTCATCCACGCCTGGGTTCCATATTGGCGATTTTAGATCAACCCACCTATTACCACTCGAATTCGTTTTGAGCGTGACCATGAATATTAGTTTCAAGAATTTTCGGCGAACTTGCCCAGAATATCGAACAAACGACAATTACGGTAAATGTACCTATTACTGCGGGTGTGCGTTTTACTGTGGTATTTTTCCCAATGAGATTAAAGTACGTAAAAATAAATATTCTGCCCTCAATAAATTGGGTCTAGCAGACTAAGAATGATCCAGCGGCCTCACCCACAATTTCTATTGATATTGTCTGGAAAACAATGGTTTTAGGTTGAAAGATAACCCCCTAAAAGTTGAACAACGGCCGACAGCCAGCAGCCGCTGCTGAGTGGCGTCGAATCGGCCGTCGCGTCGGTCGATGAAGAACGTAAGCTAACGATTTACCTTTTTATCAACTCAGAATAATATCATATAACACTTTGTTGGATTTGTCACAGTATTTGCTATTATTTTCTGAAGAAAAAAATATAGTATTCCATTAAAAATTATTATTATTATTATTATTATTATTATGTTCCACCAATTCGATCATCTTGAAACTTTTGTATATATTATAGATAGGTAACAGAACATTGTACTTGAATGTTTTGGAAGTGGTCACTCGAAGGGTTGCTTGCAATCCCCATCCCCCAAAAATTAAATGATTTTTTCTACCCTTAATAATTTGATCACGATTGTGAAAAAAATATATGATATGAAGGAGGTAAGTTCGAGTATTTTCGTGTTTTTTTAATCTGAATATCTTCATTAACAATCGAGAAAAAAATGATACAGTATTCAGGGGGTTATCTTTCAACCTAAAACCATTGTTGCTGGACCATTCTTAGTCTGCTAGACCCGAAGAGTCTATTCAATGAGAATGTATTCCCGTTGGCGAAAAAAACATTCTTCATAAAAGGTAAAAAGAAATAAATTGAGCAAGACATATAGCAGTTCTTCGATATAAATCGGATATTAAATTTACAATTCATTAGAATTCCTTCGAAATATTGAAGTCATTTAAGAAACTTCAGCAACCACCGACCAGATCGACATAGCAGCTTTAGAAAAGGTGCCTGGCAAGGCATCCCTCTTAGTCCCTTCTTGAAAAGTACTTCAGACTTCGTATATTACAATGGTTCTTTAACCCTCAGACACTGTAGTAATACTCAATCGATACGTTGTAGTTGCTCTCAGAAATCTATATCCACGTCACTTTAAACAACGCTGTAAAAAATTGAGATTCTTTGTAGATATAACATTTCCTTCGACGAGGCTGTTAAGGTTTCAACGCGTTTTTACCCTCAGCACTCGAGTGGTGATTCTGAGGCGCCACTAAAAATTGCTGTACCATTGTTTAAAATATTGTTTACATTATTAGGTATGTTGTGTAATCAATTATTAAACATTTAAGTACTGTATGAGGTATTACATCAATTTCGTATCCACCAAATTTAAAATATTATTGAGAATGGAAATATTGTAGGGCGGATGAAATGTTTAATTTTCGAGTTGAAATATAAATATTAAGAAAAAAATATATTAAGAAATAGGTTCGAGTGCAAAGGGTTAATATCAGTACCTATATTATCAACTACTTTTTTTTGTATACATATATAATCAGTATTATATATTATCAGTTTATCAGTATCAAATATTATATACCCTTTGCAGTGGGTAATTTTTCAATTACGAACGCTTGAAAGACCAGAGATTTTACTAGAATATAATTAACACAAATAAAATATAGGTTATGATTATATGTATATATCAAGAAATAAATGCAAAGTTCCTAAAATGTGAGGGCAAACTTGATTAATGAATCTCAACTTGTTATCTCCAGTTAAAAGGATATTATGTTAGTCTTTTTTTAAGTGTGGAATTATGATTAATGAGACAAGTTTGGCTCAATTAATAAAGTTATTCTTTTCGTAATGGTAATATGAAAATTTTAGGTATATATTCATCAGACGGAGGATCTTCACTAAAAATGAAAACTTTCAACATTTGTTGCAAGAAACGGGAGCAACTTAGACATTTCTTTTTTTCTTTAATAATTGTATCTGGTCGGAACTAATATATCACTGCTCTTCAATTGTTTAAATATATCCACTGTAGCAAATTGCCGCCTTGAGAATGCACAAAATCTAATAATCATGTATTATTTTCTCGTAGTATGGCGACGGTCTTGATTATAAAGAAGACCAGACGTTTTTCGAGGCGCCAGGTCATAAAATGAAAATACTGCAATTACTTAGATCTGTAAAGTATCTTCCTAGCAAGTATCGACCCACTTGAGCTGTTAACGTTGTACGATAAACGTTGCACGCTTTTTTTTTTTTATTATCGTAGATTTATCGTAGTATCATTGCAGAACGGGTAGAACGATGTTACACTCGCGCCTCGCCGGTATTATTTCAGTGGGACACATCGTTCCTGTTTTATAGTGTGCAATAAATTTCACTTTCCGCAAAGACCGATACTCTTGCTGCTTTACGAAGAAATTTTACAGGACCCAAAACACTGGCTACTCTATATGTTTTAAATGCTGCGTTGGAGCCATCAAGTCGATTCTCTTTCTGACAATTTTCAATATGGTACAGTGGAACCTCGATAACTCGAATTTTAAGGAAAGGGAAAAGATCGTCGAGCTATAGGTTGAAGGAAGTGATTCCCGGGGTCAATTGGAGTAACTTTTTCCTTTGCGAAAATGTTATCCGCGGCGTCGTTAAGGCGATATTAACACTTTACCTACCGGAAGCCTATTAATAGGATTTTCTTTTACATTGCAATCTTAAATGAAACTATTAGATGACGTTATTGAGGGTGACTTGTTAGTTCACAATGAAAATTGCTGTTGCTATCGAAGGTTCCATTAAAAAGGATTTTCAAAATTTTCCAAAATCACCGGTCGATAATATATTAATGATAAACACCGACCAATCAGAGCGCGGCTTTGGCGGACGGAGTAGCGTTCTGATTAGTCGATGTTTTTCCTTAAGGGGGTAGACTCCTTTTTCCAGGATTGCAAGGGTGCGGGATTCGCGTTCTCACCTCTCGATAATACAAAAATAAAAACGTGGTAAAAAGGGATTTTTCAGTAGTCAAAAACGCTAGATAAAAGATCGATCTAGGGCGCTATCTCCCTCAAAAGTCCTATTCTTCTTTTACGAGGCGTAATTTGCATTATTCGGCAGCATGTAGCTATGAAAATAGCTGCATGTGCAGTTGTATGCTTCCTAATAATGCAAATTAGCTGCCGAATAATGCAAATTACGCCTTGTAAACGAAAATTAGGACTTTTGAGGGAGATAGCGTCCTAGATCGATCTTTTACCTAGCGTTTTTGACTACTGAAAAACCCCGTGTTCGTATTATCGAGAAATGAGAACATTTTCGCAAAGGTAAAAAGTTGCTAAAACCTCGGGAATCACCCCTTTCAAGGGAGTGCAACATTTTTCATAGCTTGTTTTAATCGTTGAATATTATTATCAGTGCCTGGCGCAGAGTCTGGCAAAGGGGGAAACATCAAATCTGCACACACGCTCTGTTGCGAAAATGAAAAAATATGTGAAAATGAGATTTTAGTGAGAGGTAGTTTTCATTAAAATATTTGACACGAATTTCTTTCGGCCGTTATCCACGTTGAAAGGGGATGAAAACAGCTTTCAACGAATATTTCCGCTCTTTTAAATCACGTGTCAAATATTTTAATGAAAGCTACTTCTCACTAAAATCTTATTTTCATCAAAACATTTTACCAAAATCGGTGTGCCCAGATTTGATATACATATGTATCTTTTTTTGGCAGATTTTTGCGACAGTTACGGAGATAATACTGTAGCATTGACGCGGGGTGTAAAAGTCATGTGAAAATATCCGAAGGACCTTGGTTCCTTTCCACGGCGTCTGAGATCTATGTATTTCATTTTGAAGGAAAGGGTTATAGCAACCCTTTGGCATGTGGGTGGACGATAACTCGGCAATCTCGCGGACTTTCTCCGGTGTTCTGCTTCTCAGTTGTACGGCGCGGTGGCTCTGAGGAACTATTCCTAACTGCAAGGTTACCATTTCCAACTTCTAGTTTAAAGGATCCCGCAGACCAACGTAAACTATTCGCAGCGGCAGCAAATATTTTGTTTCGAGCTGCGGGATCCTTTATGATATATCGGTGGTCACTCGAGGCTCTTCTAACTAATCACGAAACGCGCATCTGACTGGCAAAGGTCGGAGGCGAGCATCCCTCAAGATTTCCATTTCGAATTGCGCATCCTGGACTGTCTTTTGCATATCCTGCTGTAATAATTAATTGTTGACACTCACGTGACAGTTCAGCGCAATGTCAAATAGGGTAAACTGTACAATGATTGGCACCCTAAGCCAAAATCGTGGGAAGAATCTTTTTATCTTTTTTTGAAATGTTTAAACGAGCTCAATTTCCTATTATCATAACCTAATAGAGATTTTTCAGCAAAATCAAACAGTTTTACGAGTCATAAACCTTTTATTATAAAATATATTCAGTGAATAACAATCGTAAGACAAATAGTACAGTCATTGGCACATTTGCTAGTCATATGTGGAACTCTGTTATGAAAACTTACAACATTGCTTTGGAATATAAATAAGGACAAATATAAAATGATTTTCTATACAAGGAATTCTTAATATTTGCCGTTTAAATCAAAAGTGCCAATAACTGCTGCAGTGCCAGCAATAGCAGTTTACCCTACGTGATATAAACAGTAAAAATGACGTTATATCAATAGAGAAGCCGTCTATCTACATGCTACCCCTATTACATATAACAATTTGCCAAATGTCTGCACAAACAATTTTTGCAAAGAATATTGGTATTGTACAAATATCTAATATTTGGTAGATAGTGTTAAATATTTCTATCTCTTTTATGCTTTTTTAAAATCGACTTGTATTGCTATTTCCGGCAGTTTCACGTTGATTTTCAGTTTTAAAATAAAAATTTCTGTAAATACCGTGAACACTTAACTACTGGAGTGGATCCTTCTGAAGCCTAATTTCAGTGCAGGTTGTTTTAAAAATATGTGAATCTAAATTAATTACCATTGATGCGAGTAATTTCGTGGAGTATCTGAGAGAGTTAAATATGGAAGCATCAAACTTATTTATACGCTTCTCGGCTAACCAGGGTATGTGGCTATTCATATAGCAGGTAGAGAACACTTCACTCGTTTATATGTGTGTTGTCGATGTCATGGACAGTTTTAATTAGGTATAAAAACTGCACATTAAAAATTATAAACTAGCGAAGCACCATCACCAGTGGGAAATTAATTAGGATGTTACTTCAAAACAATTAAATAAAATATAAAGCTTAAACAAACACCAAAACCATTGTTGACATTAAAGAACTATGTGTTGCAGATCGACGAATTTATGTCTAATACGTCTATCACACGCAAATACATAAATGAAGCTTCTGTGAGGAACATTTTTTCATCATTTTAATTATACTCGAAATATAACAAGTGATAGAGTTACGTGATGTATTTCTTTTATTGCACTTTGCATTCAAGATAGTTGCATACAGGTGCTTGTACCTGCTGCGTTGGGCTTAATTATCATAATACATACTGGGTGTACAAAATATTCGTACACCTTTTAAAAACGAATTACTTTTTCAAGCTTCAAGTTTTACTAACTAATATGTAAATAATTTTTTTTTTTTAAAATTGTTATTGCTCGCAATTTGTCAAGGAAAAATTAAAAGTGACAATTTTTAAATTTTTCGTCTGTGCCCGTAATGGAAATTGAAAACATGTATGTACTTTGTAAATTTAAGTAAGTTATATACATGTACAAAGTTTCATTGAATTGATGTATAAAAAAGCTGTGAGCATTGTAAAATGTAAAAATCTTTGAATTTTGGGTTTGAGATTCATTTAAATCGCAGATTCTTACAATTTTTGCTATTTTCAATCAATCATATTTCATAACAACCTTGATCGATTTCGATGAAACTTTGCACATGTTTATAACTTACTTAGACCTACCAAATGCAGCTTCTAAATTTTCATTGCAGGCACAGATAAAAAATTTAAAAATCGTCACCTTTACTTTCTCCTTCGCAATTGCGACCAATAACGATTTTTAAAATAAATTATTTACACATTAGCTAGCAAACTGATTCTTCTAACGTCTGAAAAAATCTGAAACTGGTGGGACCAATTTCGAAAAAGTTATTCGTTTTTAAAATGTAAACTAATATTTTGTATAGCCAAAGCAATTCTTCATAAGGTATACATATTTAGTAATTTTGTTGTTTCTCTTTTAAATGAGTTAAATGTGTACATATCATGTTACGATTTCTGATTCGTAAGTGTTCTAGTGGTGTTAACTAATTATGGAGATAATTCTGCTGTACTAACTTTTACGTAAAGAAGCAGACACTTTAAAAGCGGTAGAAAATTAATGAAATAATGAATACAATACATTCGGTGGGAAAGATGGAAGGAGGACTATCGGTGTGAACCTATTTTACATAAAGATACAAAGATACAGAGATACAGTGAGGCAGATAAAGGTGTCCATCTCGAGAAGTAGGATAGATTGTCCTTCGATACGTCAAGGAACCTATTCTATTCTCTTTTGTATTGTTTTATCCGAATTCGTCTCTTCCAAACTCTGATCGTGTCTCTGATAAATCCTCAAGTTAATTAATCGGTTTACCAGTGCCGTAGCGATCCATAAGTATTCCTCAACGCTGAGGTACCTTGATAAGACAGACGTCTTCATTAACTACGAAACAATATTTCGAGAGACACAAGCTGCGCTGCGTTTCCTCGACATGCCAATTTAATTACGGTTTGACTTAGCCAGACTATTAGCGATCGCTATACTCAATCTGCGTACAGTGATGCTTGTATCCAGCTATATCCAGATACGCCTTTAGAACTTCCCTTGGAACGACAATATAGATATTTTTATAAACATTGAAATGTTTTTCTCGCGATCGAAACCTCCGTCGATTTAAACATTCAAGAACAAGCATTTATTCGGTTGATCTAAACGCACCATTACAAACGCATACGAACTCGTCGGATTTTGAAAGTCCATTTTCTCCACAGCGAGACGTCAAACAAAACAAATTTATTGTATATTGGGACACCCTGTAGACATATGGAACATTTTATGCAACTTTATAGCCGATTTTTAAAAGAACGGTTGACTTACGAAAAATATTCTGAACCGAACTTGTTGGATCCACCGTAAATGGAAAATGTTTTTTCTCAAAACACTTTGGTCGGAGGATTCTATAACTAAACACTACTACTAATTTTACTATTGGTTACTTCTACTTGTAAGTAGACTTATGTTTACTGGTTATTGATATTTATACTGATTCCCCTAATTTCCTCAGTGATCTTATACAAATTTGCAAATATTTGGGGGACTACAGGTGGTTTCCAGTTAAATCACAGTCGTGCGCATTCGTAATGAGTAGATTCGCAGATTCGGAACATCTTTATACTTTCATAACTTATTTATGTTACAACGCAACACTTAAAACGATCGAAAAATTCGAATGGAAAATTGAACGTTCGTTTTATTTTTGTCGGGGATGTTTATTTTAGAAAAAACTTTTGATATATTTATTTATTGGTTTCTACGTTTTGGTGAATAGTTTTGAACTATCTTTGGCAAAATAAACGTTTCGAACGAAAATAAAAAAGTTCATGTCCTCGAACCGACGCGGTTCTCCGTTTTAGATTAACGCACCCGTACATGTCTAAAATTTACTGTTTGTTGAAATGAAGAAAGTACCTGAAAGTTATCTCAATATCTCAGAAACAACGGGACATATAAAAATAACACGATATTTCTCTAAATAAAAATATAACTAACGCGACTTTACCGTAGTTCTTGCTGACGCACCCTGTATATTGCAGATTATTAAAAGATATACTAATGTTCTCGGCGCAGTGGTTCAATCTAATTTTACATCAAAGCAATTTTGCAAATTGAATTAAATTTTCGTAGTTTCGATCTACGCGTAGATCATTTTCAAGAAAACTAATAACTGCGTCTGTGAATTATTAAACAGAAAAACTAGTGTTATTACCATCACTGAATTAAACATTGAATGTCAAAATGGTATACTTTGTTACTCACTTGCTTAATGAAATTATATTAACTGATTTGAAACAACGAAACACGTGCTGTTCTCATGTCGTTAAGCTACTGAGGCAAACGTGAAACTAATAGAAACGAACCAATCAGATCATCGATCGACATAACCAATCAATATATGGCGGTTATTTCAAACCGTGAAAAGTCAAATCAAAACTTTTAACTGCTTGTATACCAAGATGTCATGGTAATATTAAATTAACATCAATATTGACCAATTTGTGAAACATTTTTGTTTGCAAAAGATTACATTTAGGTGTTACTGTAAGTGGTGAAGCCACAGGATAATAAAGTTTTGTTTGGAAGAAATTCCAGATTATTCTGTGTAAGAATTACCTACACAATTTTCAAAATCTAGTCTCACCCGGTTCTTGCACCAGGCTGTTCGATCCGTCTATTTGGATTTTCATTGAATATGACGGGGAAGAGTGAAACGAAGAATCTCCTTTGGTTCTGTTGTTTTGTCGAAAGTTGTCGAGCACCGTCGTCGCAGTCGAACGTTTCTCTTATAGATAGTTCCGTTCGGCAGAGGGTGCAGGGACGAAAAGTTCGTCGGATGAGGTTGCCATCATCGATTGCGCAGCGCGAATTTCAGATCGTTATTTACTGTGCAGAGAGTTTGGAGACTGCAGCACGATCTCGGCTCGTATGCAAATAGATATTTCATTCCTGTCTACAGGAACAAGGATTGAGGCTGGAGGGTAAGGTGATTTTCTCGGGGGAAATTCAGCAAAGGGCATTCTGACTCGTGGTGCAGGCTCCGAAGCGTGTCGTGGATACGAACGATTTTCTTTGTTTTTCCGTGGACTGCGACACTTCGAATGCGCCGGTGTCTGTCCAGTTTCTTCGTTTTCTTTTTTTACTTTTTTTCGAATGTACCTCATTTTCCCGGATGACATGTCGTGACATCCGACCGAATCATTCTTGTCACTTCCGGGATATTGTCTTTCATTGATGCGATCGGTCACTGAAACAGCGCTGGTAACATTATGAGGGGAAAATGGCGGTGGACTCGTTTCCAGGATTGCAAGATCTCATTTCTCGATAATACAAAGATGGGATCTTCAGTAGTGAAAATCGCTAGATAAAAGATCGATCTATGGCGCTTATCGCCCTCCTATTTTTTCGTTTTTGAGGCGTAATTTGCATTATTCGGCAGCACGTAGCTATGGAAATAGCTACATGCGCAGTTGTGTGCTTCCGAATAATGCAAATCACGCTGTCGAATAATGCAAATTACACCTTGTAAACGAAAAAATAGGATTTTGAGGGCGATGGCGTCCTAGATCGATCTTTTATCTAGCGTTTTTGACTACTGAAAAACCCCACATTTTTGTATTATATTACAAATATTTAATAGTTCTGTATTGTATTGCACCCTTGCAATCCTGGGAAAAGGAGTCTACTCCCTTAAATGAAACACAGAAAAGATATACTGGGTGAATCCTGTTTCGCCAGATTAAGACTTCCCCTGCTTTCCCCGTCTACGACGGTCACGTGACGCGTTCCGGTACTCGCCGAGAGAGGGTAACTTTCTCCCCTCATCTGGCGACTCTGGCCGCGAGTTGCCAGGCCTGGTCTAATTATAACATTCGAATGCCACGTATGATTTCAATCTTTAATCATTTGCACTAAATCGTAATTGTAATCGCCGACTGCCACAAACAGCGATGTCCGTTCTAATAATCTCGATAGCGTTATTCAGGTTTGAGCGATAAAATCTGCAACCGATTCTATTCACGAAGTAACTCTGCTGTCGCCTTCTCCCATGCCAAAGGGCTGCTTCGTCCCTCCGCTTAAAACGGAACAAACGTTATTGTTAGAGAGACACTAAAGAAAGTTCGAGGGACTTAAGAGGCGTCAGCCTTTTCGCAAGGAACAGTTTTATTATACAGGGTGATTCAGCTAAGAGCACCACCTAGATTACTTGTGAACTATTTGATATATGGAAAAAATGGTTTCATTTTATTATATTAAGTTTGCATCCGACCTCTACCAGGTTCTAGCTCGATACCCGCGTTTCATTGCGGAATTTCACTGTTTTAAATTTAATTTCGACTCCGATAAACTTCCCTTTGATTCTAATGGACTATTCAAACTTCGCAGAATTACCTCGTGCCAGGTTTCAATTCCCACTTCACTTCTCCTTAAATTCTCATTAGAGGCGGATTTCTTTTTGTGCCACATTCATATTCAAATTGAAATTCTCTTGAGTTACTTCTCCCCCTTATACTTGATGGCATATTTTATGCGGTAAGAATAGAAATATTTGGAAACTTGGGGGACAAGTCTTTCGAACAGATTTCCTTTACCAGTGTATTGATTCCCCCCACTAACAACTGTTTCATATCGAGGGGAAGAGTTTGCTGGGGAGGATTTGATCAAAGTGTTTCGAAGATACTTAAAGATAATTAATGGACCCATCAAAACTACGATAAATTTAGTTATTTATACTTAACGTATAGATTTGTTGGTTTTGTTCTTCTCACAATTAATCGTCTACTTCCTGTACGGTTCGTGACAAAATTACTAATACAGTAAAGTCGCGTTTACTGTCGAACAGCCTGTGTTCTGCACGGACAGTGATCGCATATCGACATCAAAAGAAAGCAAAACGTAGAGAAGGACAACATACTCATACGTTTTTGTAGATGTTGCTTATTTGTGTATTAGCCGAGATGCATCGATTTTATCAGAAGTCGTTTATTAAGCGTCTAAGTAAAGTTTAACAGCAGAATAGCTTCACAGAGTTTTCGAGGGTACGTTTTAGCGAAGTTTCGATCTATCAAGGTTCGGATTCTCACGATCGTCTCTCGTCTTGGATTTCAATTAGTTAAGACAATTATGTCGTTTAGTTCGTACGAGCATCCGGGTTTGAACTTTCTGCGACAAGTAGGAATCGAGCGAATTTGTGGAAACAAATTCTGGTCGTTCGAACTGTCAAACGACACCGCAGTGCAAACTCTGCAAGTCACGAACAATTAGGTCCGTGACTTCACCGAATGATAAACCGAGAACAGGCTGCGAATATTTATGCAGATATACAGGGTGTCCCACGTAACGTAAAAATGTTTGTGTTAGATGCGTTGATGTAAAAATCAGATTTTATATTTGCTACCCGTGTGGTAGAGTCAACGCAACACTTTGTACAGAAACTTATGCACTGAATGTAAAGAACTGAGGGACAAATAAATGAGATGAAGGCGATTTGGTGAACAATGTGGCCTTATTTAATGAAACTGAACGTGAATGTTCGAAAGGAGTAGTGGCGATAGCTAGGATCGCGGGTTGCGAGTTGCGGATGTTGTGTTTACTGTTTACGGAACCAAGAGTTTGACCTGAACTGAGTCGAATGATTCGGCAATAACGGTTCCTAGTCGAACGTACAATTCGCCGAATAATTCTGACGTCACGAGACACTAATTACTCACATCTGCGCAGAGATGGAGCAATCAGTGCCTCGCGCGTCGATAATATCGGTATCGCAATCGGTCGTCGCGCGGCCACGCAGGTGACGCCAGGGGGATGCTCGCTCGTTCCACAGTTTGGAACAAAATAATTGGCATTTAGTCGGCTACAAAATGCAATACAAATATCATTCTTGAATTCCTTCCTAGTGCATTTTGTAGCCGACTAAAAAATAATTAATTTTGTCCCAATTTATTTGAATACTGTACATCTATAAAGTCTATATTACATTCTCTATAAAATTTTTATAAGTAATATTACCCCCGCCCCCCCTCAAATAATATTAATTATATAAAATTTCAGAATAATTTAATTCTATTTTAAAAGAATATATTAGATTCTATATAAAATTTCTATAAATAATATATTGTCAACCTGGAAATGTACACTACTGTGCAAAAGAGGGTTTCGTTTCCGGCAGTGTCGCCAGATCAGGGGAATCGTGGTGAGGTGATGTACCCTCTCTCTGATGACCAGACCAGTCCACGGCACGGGCACCGTGGTCAACGATCTTACGAGAGGGACGTAGGAGTGTGCGCATGGTTCTGGAATGGGATAGTGGAAGGGGAAAAGGACGAGAGTACATGGCATCCGTGTTTGGATGCCATGTGGCATCACTGGTTTCCGGTTGCACGGTGAAAAGGTATCTGTTTTCAAGTGTAAGAGAAAGATTCGATATTACCAAGCGAAAGTCAAGGAGGGAAGAGCCGGTGAGTGGCGCAGGAAGAAGAAGAACCGAGGAGAGGTTGGATATAAGAAAGTGAAAAAAGATAAGTGAGAAAAGAAGAAAGGAGAGCAGGATAAGTGAGAAGAAAGTGAGGTTAGGAGTGTAGCGAGGAAAAGGCGGGAGAGGCAAGAAGAGGCAGAAGGAACTGGAAAGACAGCGACATCGTGCTGGGAAAGAAGGAAGGTCAGAGACCAGAAGACGCGAAGGTAGATAAAGTAGGAAGATAAGTAGGAAAAGAAAACAAAACGAAATGAGCACAGAGGATAGAAACGAACAGGAAAGGAAGGAAACGGTAAAGAAGATAGAAGAACAAGGGAAAAGAAGCTACAGCTTACCGAAAATGGAGAGCATAGAGCTATGGTTGGGTAGAAAAAGAAACGTGAGAGAAAGCGAGGAAAGAGAAGAAAAGGAAGAGGAAGTGGTTAAAAAAAGCCAAAAGATAGAGGGAACGTCAGTGAAAAGGGGTAGAGAGGACAGACAAGATGGGAGTTGGACGGAGGAACTCAAAGAATGCAAAGAATTGAGAGAATTAAGAGAATTAAAAGAGTTGATAAGGTTGAGGGAGGAAATGAACGTAGGGAAAAGAGAGGAACAGAAAGAAAAGGAAAGGGTAAGAAAGATAAAGAAGATGGAAGAACAAGGAAGAGAAAGAAGTGATAGCTTACAGAGTATGGAGAGCATAGAGCTAGAGATGGATATAGAAAGAAAAATGAGCGAGAGCGAGGAAAGTGAAGAAAAGGAAGAGGAAGTGGTTAAAAAAAGCCAAAAGATAGAAGGAACGACAATGAAAAAGGATAGAGAGGACAGACAAGACAAGAGTTGGACGGAGGAATTCAGAGAATGCAGAGAATTAAGAGAATTAAGAGAATTAAGAGAGTTGATAAGGAAAGAGCTTAAGGGGGGATTGAGGGTGGAAGTGAACGTAGGGGAAGGAAAGGTAAAGAAGATGGAAGAACAAGAACAAACAAGGATGGATAAAAAAAGAAAAGTGAGAGAGAGCGAGGAAAGAGAAGAAGAAGAAGAGCGAGTACTTAAAAAAAGCCGAAAGATAGAAAGACAGCCGAGGAAAAAGGATAGAGAGGGCAAACACGAAAGGACTTGGACAGAGGAAATCAGAGAGATGATAAGGGAAGAAATTAAGGAGGGAATAAGAGTGACGTGGAGAGAAGGATGGAAAGAGATAAAGGCAGTGATAAATGATCTGGAAGAAATGAGAGAAGATTGGGAGAACGAAAGGGATAAAGACAGAAGGTCGCTGAGGGAAATAAAAGAGAGAATAAAGAAGATAGAGTTGGAAGGAAAAACAGAGGATAAAATACAGGAAAGTGTAGAAGAGATGGAGAAGAAGAGAGGAAGAGAACACGGTGAAGGGGAAAGCGGAGAAGTGGAAAGGAGGCGGAACGAGTTGCAGATGATGTGGGAAAGAAAGGAAAGGGAAATAAGAAAAAGGAATATAATAATAAAAGGTTTACAGATGAAAGATGGTGGAGATGGTCTAGATGAAGTACTGAACTTACTACGAATGACAGGGGAAAAGGTCGACATTGAAGAAATCAGGAGAGAGGGTAGAAAGGGGATAGGGAAAGGAGAATGGGTAGTGGTAAAGCTAGCGACAATGGAACAGAAAAAAAGAATAATGGCAGAGAAAAAGAGATTGACATGGGGAAAAGTAAGGATAGGAGATGATCTGACATGGGAAGAAAGAAGGGTGCAATGGAAGTTAAGGCAGATAATGAACAAGGAGAGAGAGAAGGGGAAATTCGTCAATACAGGATATATGAAATTATGGATGGATGGAAAGTTGTGGAAATGGGATGAGAAGGAGAAAGTACTGAGGGACAGAGAAGGAAACGCATGGAGGGAGAAGTAGGGGAAGAGATAAAAAAAAGATGAAGACATTAGAAGAGCAGAAGGAAAAAGGAGGGGAAGGAGAAAAGAAGAAAATCGTATTCTGGAAGGAAGCAGGAATGATAGGAAAAGACGATGGACCCTGGAAAGATCTAGGAAGAGGGATGCAATGGTACTGCTGGAGACGGGGGTAGAAGAAAAATGTGGGAAAAGGCAGAGAGAAGGCAAAGACAATGACAAGGGAGGGAGAGGAAGGGATGTGAGAGAGAGAAAGAGTGATAAAAAAGAAAAAAAATTATATGTATTGTGTACAGTGATAAAGGGAATTGTAATTGTAAAACTTTATATTGTAAAGTGTAAAGGGAACGGGATCTCATTGTAAACCGTAAGGGAACATGTTATAAACATACATACACCAGAAAAGAAAGAAGCACCCGGCCACATTTAATAGAAAAAGGTTATTGCGGATTATCTAATAGTTTAAATGCAATAAATCAATCATTCCACAATACAATTTCTACATAAAGATAATGTTTGTCATTATATCTTACAATTATACAGGGTGTTTCTTTCTTTTGCACAGCAGTGTATACCGAAATGTATAGGTTCTATATTTTGTTAATCGCGATTAGTAAATTGATAGTTTTCCTGGATACTGAAAGTTCAACCGTATCAGCAATGGCCGTTGCATGGCACGAACAGCCACACGTACAAAAGCTAGCCAGGTACTATATTACGTCTGGAGAACAATACGGGCGACGCTTTATCATGTCGAAATTATACCTCGTGTTAAAAAAATTATGCACATTAAGCGTGCACGAGCGAAGAAAAGGCGGCGCGGACCGCCATTTGTGTTGCGTGACATCCACATTGCCGACCTTCCAATTCTGGCTCTAGAACAAATGGCTCCACGAGAATTTCTTTCTTTCCTTTTTTTGTTAAGCATCGGGAACTTCAGATGTGATTTATTTCAGTTCCGCGTAAATACATTTATTACTATGCATCAACTTCTAAAGTTGAAACTGGTTTTAAAAAATACCAGATTAACATTTGTTCTAGCAATCGTGGACATTCGAGCAAGTGGTGTTTGTATATTTTTGTATATTGTTAAGTAAGTCTTACTTAAGTAAGCCTTACATGGTTAGCCTAACCATGTCAAAAGATAAGATTAATATCTTTAATATTATTGTTGAATTCGTTTTTCAATTAAACAAGTGCTGTGTCCATCTCTGTGATTATTAATTTTTAACCCCTACACCTTCGTAGTTTTCACTCGACACTCAATATTATTTCGAATCGCAAAATCAAACATTACGGAGTTCGTTCACGAATAGCTCTTTGTTTCGCATTCCAAAAGGTCGTGCAGGTAACGGGTCCTCTTCTTAAATCAGAGACGTTTTAGTCCAGACCTTTACCCTTGCACGTTGCTGTAAGGGCAACGTATCCCATGACAGTTCCCATCTCGACCTCTGATCCTTAGAAACCGCTTCGGTGGGTGGCACCAGCGGAATGGATTCTGTCCATTTCTCTGCGTGGGTGGTTCATGACTACGACATCGTTACTACAGGCTGGGACTCGTAATTGATTTCCAGCGGGGAGGCCTCTTCCATTTACAATAATCTAAATCTTTTCGATACGCTAGGACAGCAATTGACTGGGCAGGGTCAACTGTAAGATCCATGTTCTGTCCATGGCCTGCCCAATTACTTTGTTTCAGGGGAGGCATCTTATAGTGGTCGCAAATCATTTATAGGTGGACGTGCTTCTGTCTAGCTTATGTAAATTTCGAACGGAACTAAATGCCCTTGAATGAGCTTGGAAGCCGAAAGTGTTATATTGGGTTGGCAAGAAAGTAATTTACTTTAAGGTGAAGTAAAACCGAATTTTTTTATTCTAGCGATGAACTTAATAAATAAGATATTTTCTTATTTATTCTTTTTGGCAAAAGATCATCGAACCAAAGGGAAAATATCTTATTTATTAAAGTTCATTACTTGAATTAAAAATTGGGTTCTACTTCAATATAATAGTGAATTCACTGATTAATGTATCAGTGAATTCGTCTTGGGATAGGCTACACGCTTACCCAAATAAAAGCATACAGTTCCGTGTAAAAAGAACAGGGATCACCTTGAAATTTCGAACGCACGTCCACCTAGAGTCCCTCATCAGAAATACGACGAAAGCCAGTACCATGCCATCGTCTAATATCGGAATAAAACTGTATGCCACGAACAAGCCCAACTAGTAGATTCAGTTATCCCAGTGCTCGAGAGAAATTCCAGTTCCCTTCGGTCGATAGAATTATGTGAATCTCCATACTACTTGAACCGTACGAACAGATTGAAAGATGATCTTGTAATTTATCCGGCTCGTCCACTCTTGATACTGGCATCGAGCTCTCATTTTTCCGGCAGAAGGCTAATCGTCCGCGTACTTCAAGAGTGGTTCAGCCACTCTAAACTACATTCTCTGCTCGTTTCGCTCTTAAAAATATGCTCGAGGATTGGCTGCGCGCACGGAAGCTAGTAATTAGTCGATCGGCTTCTGGTTCCCGGAGACTCTTCTTGGTACGTTCATGCGTTTGCGAGTTCTGCTCAAGCTAACAAATTGTGGCTCGGTTTTCTGTTATATTCTGACAATGAGCCAGACTCAGGGTCGAATTGGCCGCTGCGGAGCACTAAATCTTCCGTCCCAGTATATATTCAAGATTATTTAACTTCGTGTTCAGTGTTCGTCAACACGTAGTTACAGCATTCCCTCGTTATGGGATACAGTTGCATACACAAGCACGTACATGTGTATACGTATATAAAAAGTAAGTCGACAATGTAGAATAACATCTTTCCATATGAGCGTCGGTTTTCGAAAAAATTGCAAATTAAATAGTAAAAACAGAAGAATATAAAGAGTGCATACGAGTTTGCATGAAAATGAATTAATAATTACTGCGAAAAATTACTAATATTTTACTGAAACAAATAACGCACAATCAAAAAAGAGTTCACTGTCCTCTAGTGCAGGTCCGGGCAACAGTCTACCGATTCCCCCACTTTCGACTATTTCATATTTCCCCTACCGTGCTTTTGCCTCGTGTAATAGCGAAGACATTCCTCCAACTTTGGTGGGGAGGACCGAGGAGTAGGAAGGGGAGTTGTCTCGCCCAGGCCTGCTCTAGTGTCCAAGAACCTTCAGAAAAGATGCTTCTAACTTCCACCTTTGAGGGCTGTTTTCATCCCTTCAATGCGAATGATGGCCAATAAAAACTATGGGTTGAATCATCAGAAGTTCATAAAATACTCAAATCATTTGAATATGCAAATTATGTATATTTCGTACGTTCCCCACCTCCCAGCGACCAATTGATTGGCACAACAATTCAATTGCGAGGACAATCGACGAGTAGAATTATCGTTCAGCTTCTATGAAAGCTAAAAGATGAGTAAGGGAGGAGGCAGAGAATAACAGTCGCGAGTAAAGAAGAGGAAACAGGCTGAGCGATGAAGCCACCCCAGGGTATCGCAAAGAGCGAATTCCTACCGCTCTTCCTGTCACTTTCGGACGCAGAAACTCTGTCCGGAGTTCTCTCTTTAAGCGGGCAGCAGATGTTCTCTACGACATTCGCGCACGGCGAAACTTCTCCTCGAGGAGGGTGATGTGCTTAACTAGCCGTCACCACCCGATGGCGTCCGCCATTTCGGTTCTCTCGATTTCCCTCAGCCCCAAAACAAAATGGTCCATCTTCTACCGGCAGAAACGCTTCGTAACCGAGTCTGTCGGCCGGCATCGACTTTGCGTTCGCCTTTTAATATTTATAGGATACTCGCAAAAAATGTGCCAATTCGAAACTTATTACCTTGTTGAATGCGGATTCGATACTCTTCCTTCTGCACTCTCAGAAGAGGACATATTTAGAAATTAAAGACGGAGTCAGGTGTTGAATACTTTCCAGGGACTATGACTTATTGTACCGGAACAATCGAATGATTAAGAAGTCAACTGTACATTATTTTTTAATATAACAGGTATATAATGTAAACAGGTTTGGTTAGAGGACATATTTAGAAGTTAAAGACGGAGTCAGGTGTTGAATACTTTCCAGGGACTATGACTTATTGTACCGGAACAATCGAATGATTAAGAAGTCAACTGTACATTATTTTTTAATATAACAAGTACTGTAAACAGGTTTGGTTAGACTACCGTAAATATTTTTTATTGCCACGCTTATATTAGCTTGCCGAGTTGTCGTTGTTGTTGTTGTTGTATGCGTCAAATCTCGTAATCGAATTTGAAACCACTTCCCGATGAGCCAGAGACTTGAAACTTTAAACATAGCTCAGAACTGGATGACAATGCAATATTAAAAAAGAAATTTAAAAACAAAACTGTGCGTCCAGGAGAAACAAAAAATTAAGTGAATTATTTCAGAAGACATTTAGCCTCCGCGGAAATTCACTAGATCGAATATAAATCATTTTTAATGTGATGTTTATTTAATCTTGTGTTCCTGGATCGGCATTATTCGATAAAAAATGCAAGCAGTTCGCGAAGCTTTTAAGCGGCGTCTCTGTAAACCATTTGCCTTTATTTTCGTCGAACGAGCATGATAAGAAAAAAGAAAAAGGGATTTTACATGTTGTACACGTGTGCGAAACGGAACGTTGTCGATATGAAAATTCAAGACGAAATGGTGCATTAGCGGCGCAATATGCAGCATGAAATTTAGTTTAACGCACGGCCGGTCGGTAAAATTGCTAAGAATTTCATTAGCAACGGAATTCACGTTGCCTGCGACTTCCGGATTCGCAGAGCCGTCAACGGCACGCAGAACTGGGAGACTGATACTGAAAATATATTTGCCTCGACGATGTCGATGTCAGCGAAACGATGCAGGCGTTCCGGGGGTATATTTTTCACGTTATGGCGGCAGCTGGACGTGATCGATGAACAGTCGCCTTTTCATATAAAACACGTCGAAGTAAACAGAATTTTGAATTGCTTACTTATTTCTTCGGCGGAGTAATGAACGACTATCACCCGTCGATATTTTGTGAAGCATTGATGAACACAGATTCTTTGCACAACATATGAACACAGGGTACGTAGTCGTTAACAATGGATTTACGATTATTGATCGATTCTAACGACGCATTCACGAGGAATTGTTTAAATTGCTTTAGGTAATAAGTGGACTGCGGATTTTATGCATTTCTGGCAAAAACGGGCATTCGTAATTTAAAGTAGTGGATATGTTAACCCTTCACTGCATGATTTTTTAATTGGGATGAAAAAAATTGAAAGTAGGTCAGTTTTTGTGTTTTATTTAAGGGAAACATATTTTAAAAAATTAAAACAACATTTTATCAACTCAGATAAAATGTGTAGAATATAAGAAAACACACATTCTTAGTTGATTATATACCAGATTTGCAAAATATTTAAGGACATCAACGTATTACTTTCAGCTTAATGGGATAATTAAAAGAAGAATACAATTTTTATTTGGCTCCTGTGTCCTGCAATCAATTCAAAAATTTTTATTTTGCATGAAGATCTGCAGTCTAGTAATAAGTTAATTAGGTTGCTCGTAGTGAGGTATAAGTCAAATCTCACGTTGATAAACATTAAGACAATCTTTGAAACCGTTCCATCAATTTTATCTAGTTACTGGTGTCCAAGGTCACCTGAAGGTCATAATCCAACCATAGCCAAATGTGCCCTTTCATCCACCATAAAATGCAATACCGAGAAATACACGTTTTTATAATAAAAAATGAGTGAGTGACCTTTAAAAAAACATGAAAAATGACCAGACAAAAACTTATCGTTTTCTATTTTTCGTGCTGTGAACATTTTCAGCTTGGACATCTCGCAACTATTTAAAAAATGGCTAAAAACTGTGGCCTTCGCGACCTTTTACCCTTGAGACAAGTATAAAAGGACAGAGAGGAAGGAAGTGTGGTGATGAAATTAAGAAACGTGTGAAGTGAAAGGAAAGAAAGCACATAGGAGGTTGAGAAAAAGAAAACTATAAAGAAGGAGATATTACAGAAGTTATGGTAGGAGGAGGAAACAGGAAACGTAAGGTTAAGGAGATTATCAAAGAAAAGTAGATTGGCGATAAAAGATTAAAAAAAGTTAAAGATGAAATGAAGAAGATAAAGAAGCAGGACGGGAGCCGCAACGGATCGTAAAGGTAGAAGTAAAAAAGGTACGGATGGAAGAGTAGTGGGGAGGTAGAGAAAAAAAATGAAGGGAGGTAGAACTAAAAAGAGACGTAACGAAGGCGCGAAAGGGGGCGAGGGAATAGAAAAGATGGCCGAAAGCAATTAGAGAGATAGAAAGGAATCTTAAAGGTATGAAAAGCGCGAGATTGGAAACAGGTGGACGAGCGAGTGCCGAGGAAGGGGAGACGAGCCTAAGGAATCTTTAATGAAGATTAATAATGAAAGATGGAGAGGGAAGAAATATAGTAATGAAGGGGGCCGGAGAAGGAGAAAGTTTGGGGGCTGAGAACATAATAAAGTTGGAGACAAAGAAGGATAGAGAAACGGTAGTGAGAGACGAGGTTAGAGAGGACATGAGACGCGATTGAACGTGGGGGCAGAAAAACTGCAGTTCAGAAGAATAGTAAGGAACGAAGAGTGGAGGGGGGAGTAGGTAAACGTACCATACATAAAGATATGAATGAGAAAAGAATGATGAAAATGGGGCGCGAGATAAAAGAAGCGTTATGAAAGTTGGGTTAGAAAGCGAGAAGAGATGGCAGAAGAAAGTTAGGCACTGAAGAGAAGGGAGAGAAACGGGGAGGGGGACCAAAAAGAGAACGATATTTCGAAATGTAACAAGACTAACGAAGAAACGAATATTTTGGCAACAAGTCGAGGAATTAAACGCTACTCAATTAATTTTGAATAAATCAAAGGAAAAATAAATAGTTAATAAACCTTATAAACATGTAAATCAAGAAAGTGTTTGTTATGTGTAGAGCGATCAATAAGAAATTTTAGCATTTGTTGTAACAAACCCACCTAAACGATAGACTTTAAAGTACAGGGTTGTCCCAAAACTGTAAACACACTTTAAATCTGAAAGTTAAACCACTCGGTTAAACCTGAAAGGAGGGGGTGGGTGGAATTAAGTGAGTTATCAGCTGTTAAAGTGTGTGCATTTTTAAGAGACACCTTGTATATGTCGCTGAAAGTACCATGAAACTAGAGTTCACAAAATGTCCAATTATAATTATCGACTGACAAGAGTAGAATTTTAGAATGAAATTGGAAATGCGCCAGCGAGACATGAACCCGTAATCTCAAGATTAGCATTCTCATCAGCCATGCTTTCATAATCCCGGTCACAAAGTTCGCCAAGTTTTTCCTAATTTCTTATGCATCTTAACAGTTTCGTTGCCGGGAGCCTACTAATAGACTCCTTAATAACTGTGTCGTATTTGAAAGAAGCTTAATTACCTTCCTTTAGATAATAATCTGAAATCAGTTTATTAGGTTACATTACGTAAGGTGAGGTTTATGAATGAAACTGCCATCGCTGTTAAACAATTCGTTATAAATCTTGAATTCTTCATCTTTGATAGGTACATGACTATTGACAAATAAAAAGTTTGGTACGTGGTATGATCTAGGAAACTTTAATAAAAACTTGTCAATTTAAAACCACCCTTACATACATTCAGTGTCACCAGATCAAGATTTGTGTCCCCACTCTATCTTCCCCTTCTACGACGCTATTCCCTACGTTTCCGCCGAGGTTCGATCACATGACGCGTTTGGCAGAAAGAATTTTCCTCTCAATTCGTGCTCCCTTCCCTCATCTAGCGACATTGCAAACATAAATGAGAAGACAAACGCGGGAAATTAAAGAATCTCTTCAGAAACGGTGAGATCTATCTCCTATGATCTTAAATGCACGATCTATCTCCCGATGCATAGCAGTGTTTTCAAATTCTGTCGATGACTGCTGGTAATATTCAGCATAATTCGTTGTTGCGAGTAACGAATTTATGCTGTTCTCAATTATTATCCGTAGAAAATTTAGTAAATAGTACCCCAGGGTCACTATCGTATCGACATCATTACACCCATGAAACTCATTCATGGTTATGCGCCGAAACTCATAACAGACTCTCCAAGCAGATAAACCATGTAGTCTCGTGTTTACGATATTATCTTATTCCACTGATATACGTATGTATATACTTTCTATAAGTTACATATACACATGCTGAAAGAGTTCCATCGAAACTGATTAATTGGCTTCCAAGGTACAACGAATAATTATGAATAATTTTTATTTTTACTCTTTTATTCTATTCATCAATTTCCACCATTTTTACCATTTCGTTACGGACTCGAATAAAAAACATTATAAAAGCAACTGTTATTATATCATTTTTTGTGATTCCAACTACACGTGATTTTTCTAAAATTTTCGTTGTACCTCCAGTTCATTCTGTTCGTTATATGAAAAACTGAAATCGTTTGGTGCATTTAACCCCTTGCCGTACTTTGACGAGCCAGACTCGTGATGAAGGCCTTTAGCGAAATCTAACAAATATGAATGTTACGCGTCTCATTTTAGATGAACTAAAATTGATTCGTTTGTGATCAATATTTAAGCATTAAGATAAATGTAGCCATACAAAAAATATACATTTTCTTTTCCCTTCTACGACATGTTTCTGCATAAAGACGTTTTAATCACTGTAACGGTAAAAGAAACATTATTGTATGCGGAGAAAAGTCTCAGTGAATTAGTATTAACGACGATATTAACGATACTCCTAAAATTTGACAAACCTTCGAGATCTTTCCGTTTGATAATAAAAAAAACTTTGCCAAAATTTTTTAAGAAAACTATCGAGTTTCGATCGATGGTTCCTTCTGCACAAAAAAATCGTTGACCTTTCGGCCTTGAAATCCAAGGTCAAACTTAATTTTGCATTTCTAACATCAATTTCGGTGA
This sequence comes from Lasioglossum baleicum, assembly GCF_051020765.1. Taxonomy (NCBI): domain Eukaryota; kingdom Metazoa; phylum Arthropoda; class Insecta; order Hymenoptera; family Halictidae; genus Lasioglossum; species Lasioglossum baleicum. The sequence goes on from NC_134940.1 coordinate 14,374,751, forward strand.
GGAATCTCGCGATATATAATTTCTACACACCCTGTGCATATTCTATCGTGTGAATAGTGTGAATCCGATACGAATGAGCACATTTCTATGTATGCATGTAGACTCGCCGATAGAAAAGGGCAATACTTTTGCTTTCATGTTCACTCTGCAGGAATAAATACATCTGTTCTCTTGTAAATCTTCGTGCATCGAATCGGGATCTGTGTATAGTGTGAGAGCGGGTATAAAAAATGTGGCATGCACGGTAAGTGATCGCGGCGTATTTCGTGGAGCGTGGCCAGTCAGCGGGAAAAGTGGAAAACCGTTCATGCGTGTATCTCATGCTTCTCACGCAAGACAACGTCACTTTTTTTTTTCCACCGAAACATTTTTCCTTTATTCACCGTAAAAGGCTTGGAAACGGTCCATTCCCGAGCACGGAGAAACTTTTATATATATCCCAATAAAATTATTAAATTATTTACACGAACACTTTCTTCCAACTGTTTGCGCCGCGCTTATTGCTAAGTAAGTCCATCGTGACGTCACGAAACGTTTTACACACTGGAAATTGTCCGCGTTTCGTAGTTTCAGTAATGCATTTCCAAGCGACATAATATATTGGTGTATTTAGAACGGCGCGCTTAGTTGATGTGGGTGCATATTTATGTAACGTAATTGCGTAGCGTAATTATAGATGTACGATGTGAAAAGCAGGATTGTGTATGCATCAGTTTATATATCTGCGTTTGGTTTCTGTATTCCTAATTCCTAGTATTAATTAAACTGTTGCATATGAAATGTCCGATTTCAGAATGCAAATCTTATGAAACGTTTCGATCATGAAATGCTATTACAGTCTGCAGGTTTATTATACAAAATGCACCGAAAATGTTGTAGTTCCTGTTTTAAAAGTTGTTCATTTTTGTACGTATGCTAAACTTGTTTTTCTATGTACAAAATATCGTCTTTGCCCTATCACTTTCTTTCTTTCCTTTGTAAAGAATTTGTTTGTTTTTCTGTTACAGGTGAGTCTGAAGTGTTTCGAGAGTTTTCATCACGGGAACAGTGGCTAAGTAGTTAAATGATCAAATCATCCGTAGAAAATTCAATTTTTCATAGAAATAATGATACAAACAAAAATGTTCGTAAAATATCGATTTCTGCCAGATCGAAATCATCGATTTCGGTGAGGGAGTGATTAATCTCTGCTCTTACTCTCCTGTTTCCTCTGCTTCTGTTTTGAAGCGAAGCAACGGATAATTGTGTATACGCCGTATTATTATTGTTACAGTAGTTACCTTTAATTTATAGTAATGACCAATATTTCATATCATACGATGAAGGGTACTTCCAAATGTTCATTAGCAGGAGGATGTCTCCTTGCTTCACTATTACTCGACAATTTGTAATCAATCTAGTTTGAGATAGTCGAGTCGTAATTATTATAGTCAAGTTGTAATTACAGTCGAGCCGTAATTATTGACTCGAGGTAATTACATATATTCTGGACGATTGTACATTTCCCCATGATGTAGCAGGCTCTGCGATCGGTGTCTGCCATTGTTTCATGAATATTAAATCAGGCATGCGGTCTTTGTAATACTTGATTCCGCGGTTCTTGCTCATAATGCATATATACAGAGTTAAGTAATTACATTCTTACATCGGCTTACAAAATATCAATTTAATGCGATGAATATTCAAGCTTGGGGACTTGGCCCCGCAGAGTGAAACATCGGACAGTTAGTATGTCGGGTTAACGCGTTCCTGGCCACGACTAAAGGACTTTTCAATTCTGGAAAGTTAAATGGAGAGTTCTGAATAGTTAAATGTTAACGAACTTGTCGCAAGAACAAACGATTTCGGAATAATACATTTTCGCGATTCATATTCTGTAGTTTAAAACGTCTTCTCGTAGCAAAGTTCTTCAACTGTATTTATTCTTTCAAGAGAAAGGAAAAGGAAGGGAAAGGGGAAGGGGGGCAAAAATAATTAAAGTAAATAAATATAGTATTTAAAGTAATACATAACAAGCTGTGGTTAATGACGGATGATCGATCGACGCATGCATGAGTGAGAGCGTTAGATAATGGGCCAATTATTGTAAACCGTATTTCGAATTTAGAAATTTAGAGTCACATACTGATTATCTTATTAGTAGACTGCGGATTTTTATGCAAAATAAAAATTGTCTGCACCATTTTCAAGAGACTGGAGTCAGATAAACGGTTTAATTCTTACTTTAATCGTTTTAACAAACGGAAAACATTAGATTCGCATTATTAGATCATTGTAACTTTTTTCACTGTTTTAAATGGCAACTACTCATTTTTCCCATCAATGCATAAAATCCGCAGTCTACTTATTAGTAATACGAATTTTTTAAATAAAATTCTGTGGTAAATCAGACGTGCACTTACGAGAATAAAATATTTTATTTGTTAGAAAAAGTTTCTTAAATATTAGATGATTGCACAAGTTTGTGCCCGATTTGAAAATAAAATTCAATGGTTAAATTTTAAAGAATACAACTTTGTTAATCAATTATATTATACATATTGTCACCATTCTTTTCTAATTATAGAAAATTTAACCATTTTTTAATTCTCACCCTTCACTGCATGATTTTGTTAAATTGGGATGAAAAAATTGAAAGAACGCTAGTTTTTGTGTTTTATTTAAGGGAAAAATATTTTAAAAAATTAAATATTTAATTAGAGGATGTATAAAAGGATGTAAGTAAAAGAGGATGTATAGTACAGGATGTATAAAAAATATATGTAAATAATGCCTTTGACCTCGCTTTTCAAGATCTACTCCATCGCATCGTACAGTACTCGCGACGAAAAACAAAAGTACATATACAAGGAACCATAGGTTGCAAAAGAACCGTTCTTTTAAAAAATGACTTTAAAGTTTCGTAAACTACTTCATTTTATATGGCTACAGGAAGTTCCAGTATTGGGTACAACCATGTTAGGGGTTAAATTACGGTTTTATCTGTTTCCTCAATCCATTTTCATCCTCACGAAATATTTTAAATACCATTTAACGCAAAGTTCAAGCACTTTATTTCATGTTTTAGGTTATCAAAATAAAAATATTCTATTTTTGGTATTTCTCATTTCAATTCTAGAAAAACGATTGTCTATATAATAAAAATGAAATGCTGTTCGTTGATCACGATATCACGGGAGAACGGCTGGAGCGATTTGGCTAATTTTTATTTTAAATGTTCGTTGTTGTCCGAATCAGGTTTTTAGATTAAAAAAAAAAAATTGGAAAAGTTGCCCGGAAACATGAAAATTCGGGAAAAACTAAAAGTGCTTTAAGATCGTATTTCAATACAACAACGAAAACGAACGTCGCAGCTTTTAATCAATATTTCAATAGACATTATCGTCATTATAAACATTCGCCAAATAAAATGCGTACCATTAACCCTCTCGCGAGCGAGCTACAACAACTCTACTCGCGAAGCTAGTAGAGCAACAACTCCCCTCTAGTTTGAAATAGTATATGAAGTATTGTTTCTCCAAAATGTTACTCAGCCCTGGTCACGAACAAGAGGGTTACAGATAGGCTTCGAGCGATCTAAAGAGTTGGTGTCTTTGGCTGTAGCGATCCTGGGACCTTTTTAAAGATCGATTTATCTTAGCCAGTCCAGGCCAGTCTGACAGAAGCTTACTACCCTGATTATGTATCAAATATTTTAGCTTTTTGGAAAATACTGGATACAAAACCAGGGTAACAAGGTTCTGTCCGACTGGCCTGTAAGAAAAACCGACCTTTATACTCCGTTCGTCACGAACGCAAACTTGTGCGTCGCGAATGGAAAGTTACGACGAATGGAGTATGGATCGCAAAACACTGCGTCGAGACGCGCTTATGAGATCCCACCTTTACTATTCCCTGGAATTTTCAGTAGACCCTAGCCGGTCTAGCTACCCGTTGTAACGAAAAGGCGCGGACTGCGATATCGTATGGAGGAGAGATGACGGAGAGGAGCAGTTTGCTTCCTCTCCTCGCTTCTTCTCCTTCTACAAGCCAGCGGGAATCGATTTTCGCGTCTCTACGTTGCAAGACTGGGAGTCCACCAGTGAATGGAGAGGGATAGAGAGAGAGAGAGAAAGGAGAGACCGAGTCCATACGTTTCTCTGAGAACGGTCCCTGCCAGCTCGCCAAAAGCCTCCTCGTCGCATATGTATTTGACGTCGCGGTTGAAATTATCCGTTCCCGAAAATCGTGGCCATCCTTTGCCACCGTGTCCTCATTCTGGTTACTCATTTTCACGCCTTCCCGTCAGTGGAGTTCAGTCTCGAGATTTGTTTTCCCCGGCTGATTGACACGCGAAGCTTCTCCCTCGATTTCGGATCCCAGTTACGTGCCACGAGAACAAGTTGTTGCTTTACGTGTTGTGATCTCTCGGCAGCGGATGCGCTAGCCTAATCATGTGGCCCGTTTAGCCGAGTATCAAGTCGGTTTGAATACAACCTTGATTTGATAGATCGAGTCAGATTGCATAATCTTTTACAATTGTTTTTCACTCGTTCCTTATGATAGAATGATCACCGGTTAAGTTATGTCGTCTGTTCGATGTTCCCTCGTTTACGATAGCGTCCGCTAATGGCTGATGGACACCTATCGAGGCCGTGCGAAACCATAACATTCATTCTTGATTGCCGTTCCGTGTTGATTCGATGAACGTGATCAATGAATCTCCTATCCTGTTTACCATGCTGCTGAGAAACAAACTTTTCTAATGTCAACTGTACTGACAACTGAAAGGACTTTGAGGTTCGTCGTAATTGAGACCTAGATCTCTCTCTCTCTCTCTCTTCTTTGGAACTATTTTAACACAATAATACTGCATTTTTCAGGAAATATAGAATCCAGAAAGTGCTTCGCGAATTTGTACGAAGGTATTGTGGATTGTTATGCAAAATGAAAACTATCTGCGTCACTTACCAGACACGGAAACAAAATATCTTTCTTCTTTTAACAGTTTGAATAGGATGAGAATATTATAATATATTGACGTTCTTAAAATCACATTTTTACCTTTTTTAAAGTTAACCCACCTACTTTTTTAATGAATGCATAATTATTACTGTTGATTTTTTATATCATTTATTAAAAATTGTTTATGAATAGTACGGTTGTATGAATTATGTCGTTGAACAACACCAACACAAAATAATGGTGTTTCATTTATCTTATGAAAACTTTCTTAATAAATGTTCCAAGAGAACTTCTTTTCATGAAGTTTTATTGCACAGATTTTAAAGTATCTGTGCAATTAGAACTCTTTTGGAAAAAGTTACCAGGGGTAACAAGTCTTTTCATAAAAATCTCACACAAGCGAAGATAATTTTTGAAACGAGAAACATGAATTCATACAGAATTTTTTAAAACCCAGAGGATGACGGTTTATTTCGAGCGTTGCACACGCGATGAAAATTTGTTTGGGTAACATTTTAACTCCGATCCCTTGAACAGTAAAATAACTAAATAACCATAAAACCTAGTTTCTCGGTTATCTTTTAAATTATTGAGAAAAGCGTGAAAAAAGCTTGTGGATGCATCTTTTATATTCTACAAAGCTTTTAGATCTACACAGTATGCATCTTTTATATTCTATTTTACTTTTCTCGTAGAACGACTGGTTTTTTTTTACGAAAAACATGGAAAACAGTTCGACCGATAGTAAAGAATTTTTTCGCAATTTTGAAAGTTGGGTCATCTCTTTTTTTGATAAATTAATTGTGGCTAAAATGTGTATTGTATTTCTTTAAACGTTGGTGTGAAAACAGAAGGCAAACATTTGATTTATCATTCATAAAAAATAACCAAAATACACGTTCCTTTTTGAAATTGCAAACAAAATAGTTTACTTTTGTGTTACAATAGATATTTCTTTCATCTTTTTCAAAAACCGTTTGTCGTACGAAAAAAATGGTAAAACAATACGTGGCATTCAATAAAACCAGTTTTCATAACGGTACATACAATGCAGTTTGCATCAATATGAATATCATGACTAGACAGCGGATTTTATGCAATTTTGACAAAAATTGGTAGGTGTAATTTAAAATATTAAACACATTAGATGAATTTAAAAATACCTTTATATTATTCTCAACCTATTGAACATATTAAGAGAGAAAATTAATTTCTATGTCACTGTGGTTTGTGTGTGTTGTAATTCAGGTGGAATATTTTTATTTTGCATAAAGATCCGCTGTCTAATCGTGACACAGTTGAGCCGTTTATTCTGGAAGTGGCCTAAGTCCATTTTCGAGAAAATTCAAGCTAGCAATTTTAATATTTACATTTCTACGTTATCTTTTCATTCTGCAGCAAATTGCAACTAATATATAGACTGCGGATCTTTATGCATTTATAGGAGAATTGAGAAGATGAGTTTCAAAATTGTGGAAAATTTTCAAAATTGAACATGTCAATATACGATTAAGGTAAACAGTTATTCGTAGAATTAAGGAAAAACTAAAAATATCTGAGAGGTGATTAAAAGATACGCTGATAAGTGTAACATAGTGAAGTCGATAATGAAATGTTTCGTAATTTCGTATTATCGACGTCCCCATGAAACTGTAATCTTTCTAGACGTTTTCTAAAGTTTTTACGAGAATCGCATCGGTGGTTTCACGGTAAAATGTTGAGGCTGGCAATATCTCTAGGATTCGGAGCATTGACGTCTCGACGTCCGTTAACCTGCCCCGTAACACTATATCCTTTTGATAACATTTTCGGTCGGACCTGAAACCTCCATCCTCCGTCTTTCCGTGTCCTGTTACAGTCGCGCGAGTACAATTATGTAGCTGCCAGAAAGCGTGCATTTTTCTGTCACCCTTTCATGTTGCGCGCACACGCATAAAGGATCCAATCCAGCGAACATGCTTCCCGAATACAAGGCGGGGCGCGTCGAGTTTTTCGTGTTTCCAATTTATAATGTCGCTTCCTCGTATGAAACACCGGGGTAACTTGACGTGTGCTTCTCGTCGTCGGGTTCGTCGCTCGCTTATACTCTTCCCATGACGTATCGCAAATTGGTGTTTTATGTGCGTAGCAACGTAAACACGATCCAGATGAATTCGAATTTACCGACAAAATTGACACCACACGTGTGTGCTGTCTATAATTTCTTCACGACTATACAGAATTTCTGAACGGAAGAGACAGTGTCACAATTGTTATGATGCGGAGAGATCAAGCCTGTTAATAAAGTTAATAAAAAAAAGGAACAGATTCCTGAAGGTAAGATTGCAAAGTTATGAAGTTGATACATACATATAATAATATACAGGTTGGATTTACAGTTAGGAGTAAAACTGATCACACATACTTTAAATCAGAATAACTTTTTTGTGAATGGATCGAAGGACTTCAATTTTTCTGTAAGGCTAGAGGAATTAGTTTAGTAAATGACGTCTAAAAAATATGTTGAAAAAATGCATTTGATCGGAATTGCGAAAAACAATAGTAAAAATTGATTTTTACAACCTTTTTTAGCTGGGCCAATAACGAATTTAAAAGATGTGTTTTGTAAACTCGTATAAATTATATACGTTCTGTAAATTTCATTGAAATTGGTTAATTGGTTTACGAGTTATAAACGATCGAATGTGGTAAAAATTGCAGTTTTTCAAAATCTCGGGCTTTTTACCACATTTGATCGTGTATAACTCGTAAACCAATTAACCAATTTCAATGCAACTTTCAGAACGTATATAAATCATACGAGTTTACAAAACACAGCTAAAAAAAGTCGTAAAAATAACTTTTTACTATTGTTTATCACAACTCCGACCAAATGCATTTTTTCAACATATTTTTAGACGTCATTTGCTAAACTAATTCTTCTAGCCTTACAGAGAAATTGAAATCGTTTGGTCGATTCATAAAAAAGTTATTCTGATTTAAAGTGTGTTGAATCAGTTTTGCTCCGAACTGTATACATAAGGGTGTCCCAAAAATGGTATACTTCCTTGAAGTAACTGTTTCCTCTGCGAAAATATTTTCTGCGGTTTTTTTTTGAAATTGTTTATTATATATCGAGGTCATTAGCGACCACTTTTGGTATACAGTTATAAGTACATTCTTTTGTTATCGCAATAATACATAAGTGTAAATATAATTAAATTTTGTAATATAGGTCTACATTTTTGAGGAAAGTCAGAACGCTTGTAATAATTAATAATATAATTTTATAATAATTAATAATTTTATATAAATAATAAATTTCTGCGGTTTTGTTACGGAGTTATCAACGAAAAACACTGGCCAATCAGAGCGTCCGCTGAGGGCGGCGTGGAGATTAGCCAAGCCGAAATCCGTCTGTCAAAGCCGCGCTCCGATTGGTTGGTGTTTTAATATCTCCGTAACGAAGCTGCGGAGAATATTTCCCTAAAGGAAAAAGTTACTTGAAATGACTTCGGAAACCATTTCAAGGAAGTACAACATTTTTGTTCATGTATCTTCCTGACAGTCACGCAATGAAAAGTTCATCCGCTTTCTTTACGCTTGTAATAAGTAGAGGTAAACAATTGTACATGAATATTATCGATAGAACAAGATTCCAAGAGGACGTCTTCGTCTCGTAGGGTACTGAAATGTTAAAAGCATCAGTTGTGTGTGCGTGTGTGTGTGTGAGGGTGTTTGTATGCGACGCGGAGGCATCTTCCGAGTGACAACGTTTCCGTAAATTGGAAAGGAAAATTCTTCAGGAAGTCAGGACATTTCTTGGCTCCGTCAGGACTTCATTACTGAATTCCACGTAGAATGTCTCGCGTTCGGGAAAAATTGGAAACAAGAGAGACGGTTCTCGATTTCTTCTGCTATATGTAATCACGCGGTATGACGGAAATTTTCCATTCGTGATTCCGGATAATGGAGCATTTGCGGAACATTGAAATGGAATTTCCGTCGAAATTTCATTATACATATTTATTTTAACGGTTGGAAATTAACGGGAGAAAATCAAGTGCACATTCTAATCGTCGAAACTGTTGCTAGGAGTGTTGAAATTCCTTTCGTTACTTGAACAACATTTTGTTGTAGGTAACATCCAAAACACACGTAAAATAAAAGTTGTTCTAAAATAATGATTTTATAAAAATTGATTACTCAAGGTTTTCTATAAACGAGTTATTTATATATAATAATAATATATAACGAATTTGCTATATAGTTATTTGCGGAACATATTTCGAAAGACAAGTGAAGCTTGCAGAAATTAATTGTAAAATTAATATTTTACATTAGTTCCGAGAACTTACATATTTCAAAACTGTTAAACAAACAAATTAACTGTCAATCTCTCGGATAAGTAAGCAAAGAACGCAAACTGATTAAATTGAAATTCAATACGTTCCATTGTGCTTTTCCAACCCTTTTATCAAATAGCGGATAAAAGCGTTTCACAATTAAATTAGAGTTTGGCGAATACAATGTATCAAGAAATTTCATTTTCTCTTTCATCGTATAGACCTGCTATTTTTCAAGCCATGGTGCATTACGTTATTGTTGGTGGTGCAATTCTTACACAAACTAGTTTGTTTACTGTTTGATTATAAACACTCCATTTGGTATGTCTGGATTTTGATCGGGAAATACTTTTATGGTGACACAGACATTTGTTGATTTTTATCTATGTGGTAGAAAATTGAAAAAGTTCGAGAACCCCTGGTATAGACAGCACTCTATCGTACATTATAATATCCGTTCCTATTTTACCGTGTGCATCGGCCACAAACTGATGCTATTTAATACTTTAAGTGACGTAAAGTTAAAAGTGTGAGAACACAATTGAAACTTGCTCCCTGTGTAACCGGTGTAGTCAGACTAGCTCAGTTATTCGAAATGCCACACGTGCGCGCCTATAATTTGTTCATAGCGTTGCCCATACTTCACATTCCACGGTGCAAATTCCGTAGCCTTCGAACTTCCAAGTGTTTCAACAATTTCGGAGAGTTTAACGCTTTGTTCAACTAGCGTTTTCTCGAAGCATTCAGCTCGTTCAAGTTGCTGCCATTTTATTTCTACGAATGAATAAAACTGCGGCCAACCATCTCCGATTTGGATCACGAGTTGCAACAATTATACAGTGGATCTCTTTGCAAAATAAAAATTTATTTTCTTTCTCAATATGTTTAATAAGTTGCAAACAGTATAACAGTATTTTAAAATTTTTTAAATGTTTTCACTATTTTAAATCGCACCTTCTCATTTTTGTCATGAATTTTTTAAATCCCCTTCAAAATCAATTTTGCTATCTACTGAATAATGTTTTACACTAGAATTACCGGATGAATCAAAATAACTTGTTCCTGATTTCTTCTATTAGAAATATTAAAATTATATATATGTTTTTCCGAGGTTTAATTTATTATTTGCCAATACAAATAATAATTGAAATTGTATTTGTAAATAACAATTGACTTTATTATTTTAAATAATCCATTATTTAGACTTGCTCAAATAATAAATAATTATTTTTCCTTTTCATTTGAATATCCAAATAACGAATAACTTGTTAATTAAATAGATTTATTTGTTGCCCAACAGTGGCTAATATCAAATAAATAAATGTTTTAGTTTATCTTGATTTATTTATCAGAGAGAGGGTAACTTTCTCCCCTGAATTCGTACTCCCTCCCCTCATCTGGCGACTCTGGCCTGTGCGGATAGTATAAATCGACCTTGAAAGGCATTTCTTTTGTAGACTACGCGTCAATTAAGGATATTCTGGAGGTATATAAAAACGCAACAAAATTTTTGAAAATTTGACAAGATATAATTCTTACTAAATTAATGGAATTACCAAAGTTTGGGTTCGATTCACTGCGCCGTTTAAGAATTATAGCAACTTGAAGTTTTCACATTTTAACACGTTCATAAAAATCCACTTCAAACCCTATTTAAACCTTGAAAAAAACGCAACTACAAACTCCAAAAACAAAAATATACTCATGAATGGCTTTCATTGCCGACATATTGATGGATTTCGAATTTCTTGTACTTTTGTCTCCCATTCTACCTCCAGAACATCCTTAAGAATTAGCCAACCATTTGAAATGTCCTAAACGAATCCCCGCATACACGCCGCAATTGCTGGAACAAAAGCGTAACAAAATTATTCGCACGATGCGATGTGCGTACTAGTAAGTAAGCATGTGCAGCGATGGTTCTTGTGCACATGCTGCATTTACATGGGACCTAAACGTCTCCTTCTGGAAGAATCCCTGTACGTATGCGCGCACAAGGACATGTGGTGGCACAGATATAGCACGACATGTGTAGGTAAACAGAAATACAGGTAGGACGACGCATACGGCGTCGCCGGATCCGATGGTTATCGTTTGGAATAGTCGCGAAACTTTCAACGAAGTTCTTCCGAGAAAACGGGAACGGTCGTTTTCCCGGGTAATACAATATACTCTCCGAATAATGCCTGGAAATGGTAAAACGGCGAAAATGGAAACTTCGCCGGGGAATGAGAAAGAGATGGACGAAGAGGGTGAGTATACGAATATACGTATATAAGAGAGACGGAAAGACAAAGGTACATACGGGAGAGGAGCGAATGGGAAAGTCTCCGCGGCGCATACTGTCGGAAATCTTCGAGAACCTAATCGAAATAATATTTACGAGTTGTGACATTCAATATTGATATGATCCAATTTGATCGAACTCGATCGTATTTACTAAAATATGAAATTGCACATTCAGTCGCTGAATGTTTACTAACCGCCCACGCTGGAGAAGCCGGGGCTAGTTAACTAATTGTTAACATGTACCATTTTTACAAACGAATTATTGATTGGACCGTTGCCTATCAAAAGCTTCGTGTATATTCATTGAGCCATAGTTTATTATTACTAATTGAATTAATTTTAATATATTTTTATTAGTAAGTGTAAAAGTAATTCACATACAAAGAAGTTCACTAGCACTTTTATATGCTTGTTAATCGAGTAACCCTATCCAATATTTTTAACATGTTAACGTCGATAATATGGACCGTTTATTTTGAAAGTGGTGCAAGTCCATTTTTTGTTGTTTCGAGAAAATTAAAAGTCTGGCAATGTTTCTAATAATTTATCAATATATGTAATTTGATTATATAAATTTCTTTCAGGCGAATTTAACTAAAAGAATATATGTTTACAGACTGTAAATGGACTTACACCACATTTTCATAATTAGTCAATTGTTAAAATCATTTAATTTCCATTAAGAAGAGAATTAAATATCACTTAAAATATATTTTGTATTAATCCAATTTTGTTTATAAATAATAACAAGAAATGAAATAGTAGTAGTATTTTTTATTTTGAACGTTGATTATATTCATATATTGTTATCTATACAATCTATAACATACAAAAAAAGTATAGACATCTATAGAATCATTTCTTATGAAATCATTTTTATTATATCAACAATTGTAAATTAGAAATCTGGAACATTGTGACCGGTGGTGGTAGTTTTAGTGTTAATGGACACAAATTCCTAAATTATCACAACGAAACTATTTGCTTACCGCTGATGTTGTTAGGTTTGTTATCTTTGCTCATATAACAAGAGCGACTGTCTGATACGCTGACACCTTAAATAACGAACTATAGTCAATCATATAAAGCATCATCTGCTCTACCAGCAACAATTAAAGAGAAGTAGTCAACTAGCTCCGGTCTTCCCTATTGCGAAAGTAATCACGGACTTCACCCCTCGTTCTCAGAGTTACGTTCGCTGAACATTAGTGTATAGTTCTGTCCATGATAACATTTTTAGATTAATCGAAATGTAATCTTCATGACACATCTGTGACCATGGTAATGGTCAGTGAATGCAATAAATCAGCGACAGTCGTAATGACCAACGCTGGCTATTATTGAACGATTCACATACACATGTATGACATGTTAAGCTACTCAGATACAGCAAAACAACGAATACCCTATATTCTACATGGATAATACTGAATAAACTAAATAATGAATAACATTTTTGAACATCTATTATGAATCACAGATCTAATTATTTAGCAAAGATCTAATTATTTAGACGATTAGCTTCATCAATCGATTGAATCAATCGCCGATTTTTCGACGATTTCTTCTTTTAATCGTACACATTAATCAATCAATCTTGATTAAAATTTTAATCGATTAATGCCCAACTCTGCATGGTGTAGAGGGGGAAATATTGTGATGTAAACACTTTATACATATAGGCACGAAGGTGTTCCGGAGATTGTTTGCAAAAGTGATTGAAACGCTCTCTATGTGAATAACGTTCACTAGATATTTATTTGCGAATGCTATTAGCAAGATACATACGATCGATGCTTGAGGGAACAATTTGGAAGTTTCGTGTAAATGTGTGGTTCACATTCTGTGCCAGTAGAAACCCGGAACTAGCAGAGAGTTCAATTACATTAAATCGTGTAAACAAAATTCTTTACGAGTACTCTCGAAATGGGAATCGATGCGATGCGAGAACAAACAATGCGCGAGATCTATCGGAACGAAGATAGGAATACGGGGTTGATTAAACGTTCATCCAACCCCGGGTGGTGTAGGTGGCCTGTGAATTGACGATTACTTGTGTATTATATTGGCGTGCGTTTGTGTGGTCACAACAGTATCCGTTTAAGCAGGAACTCGCACGGTTCAACTGTTTTCGAAGGGGAACGACCACCACCGACGCGAGTTCTCATAATCTGGTAGTTGACCCTGAGTCAGTGGTCTCTGAGATTGGCAACGTTTTTGCATCCGGCGTGTTTCCCCCTTGAACCGGCGGCGGCGGCTTAGGGTCGTGCACCGACTTTTTGCTCTTATCTACACGCATTGATTATAAATTCTGCCGGTCGAATTATTGCAACGAGATTCGACGATTGTGACCATAATTATGAAAGTGGTCTAAGTCCTATAGCGATGTGTTCTGTAAATATTAAACACGATTATACATATTCAAAATCTACAGTTGCATTAATCAATTATACAGGGTGGCTTAATAACTACGGCCACCTTGAATATCTGCGTTATTTGCAGTAATGTAGAAAAATTATGTACAGGGTGTTTACGGTAAATTGAGCCAGCGTTTCAATAAAAAAAATGTGGAAGAGGAAGAACAGAGCAGGATGTACAAAAACGTACTTCTGGTTCGGTGGAGACCTTTTAAAAAAATGGACCGGGAAATTGATCTTGACCCTTTTTGAAGGTCAAACATGTTTTTTATCGCTTCACATAGTACTCATCGCGGGGAACAAAAGTCGCATTGCAAGTTTTAACGGTGAACTATTTTTTGAACAGTTCCGATCGAAGATATTTAACGACACATATCGTAATACAAGTAATATTCTTTCATTTACCACTTTGGTGATATATTGGATTATTTCCCTCACATTTCTGGAACTTCTGCACATCGCGGGAACTAAAATTGTTCCTCTTCCACTAACGGATGTCCGATTGACGCGCAATTGATGGCACGATTATCGATTGCCTTTGGGAAACTAAATACCCTTTTAGAGAGATCGTTACTCCTTTATCCAGATACATATTTCGATGTTCTCCGTCGCGTTCTGTACCGCTTTATCGGTAATTACTTGAAACATTATATTGAAAATGTTACTGTACTTCATCTAGATACTGATGAAACAGTACTCGATTGCAATGAAAAACAAAAGTTATAATTGCAATGTAATTATTTCAAATTGTGCAGAGAATACTCGAGACTTACGACTAACCAAGAGACATATATCAGATTTTTTTGCGAAGTTTCATTTCATCCATCCATTCGCGAAGCATCAAAAGAGAAAGGTATTTTAATAATCCGAGTTACTGTGAAAACATATTAAGAGAATCTTGTTATTGTTAGCATGCACAGTGTTTTTTACAATTATTCTCCTACAAAATAGATGGAGAGAATGTGGTTATTAAGGTAGACGTTGTTTCATTTATTTTGCCGTGTAAATACGCTTTTCATATGTATGCATATGCTGTTTCTCCGACAACCCACAAAAGCGTAATTTGCAAATGAAAACGAAATGAAAATATCATGTGAGACTTTAGTCTAAACATTGTGTTACCAAGGTTTAAGCAAATAATTATGCAGAACACAAGAAATTGATTACTTTTATTATATTTAAATTTAGGTAGGTATGTGGGACTGTCACCAACTTATTTGTGGCATTTTTCTGATTAAAATGACACTAAACACGACATAATTTGAACTGTATTTTCTACGTTCGGCGAGGTCACAGAAAGATAGTAGACCTACACGATCTAAGAAACAGCGCGGACCCGAGAATTTTTCTTAGTTAGATCAAACCTTTGTGCAATTCACTTCAATAAAAACGTTGATCTCCATCTTTAATGAAAAATTGTATTGCGTCATATACATATACCGAAATTTGGTTACTTTCGAAGCTTTCATTTGACGCATAATTTTCTTTTTCGCGATCGTTAGCACGAACGAAGCAATCGATAACTACCTCGCGATTACGCATAAATGGTGTGCTTTTATACTTTCCGTAATCACTATCAGCAAATACAAGCAATAATTCAACACTTCCAGACAGAATATTGGTTTTTCTTCATTTAATTTGTATCGCATAATGTCCGCGAAATTACTATTCTCATTTTCATCCCCCGAATTCACGATTATTTCGTATGTAAAATAGGACAGAGGAACAATATAAAACGGTATATGGAATATAAATTGAAATAATCGGGGCGTGCGTGGAATAAATATCGGGGAAAAGTTGATAGCATTTCGTTGGAATAAATATCATTCGAATAACAAGATACGTTGCATTAAATATTCTATGATAATTCGAGTATTTGCAATTAGCCGCACCGAGAGGATAATACACTTTACTGACGTGTCTCCGTAGTGGGATAAATATTGATTCTGCATTCAAATAGTTAATCATTTTTTTAGATAAAGTTTTCATTTATACATATATTATATTTTGCTCGTTATAGTTAAAATATTTTGTAGTTACGTCACTTTACACTTTTTGATTAAATTTTGTAAATGTTCATCATCGAACAAAACTTTTTCGTAATTTCTAGCGAAATGCTTATAGCATTTAACTAAAATTATTATGACATTCTAATAGAATACGGTTAATGTCCATTGGTAATTCATGTGTGACGCGCCGCGCTCGTTTCTTTTCAATGAATTATATTCGAGCCGTTTATTTAGAAAGTGGCCGAAGTCTATTTAAGTTTAAATTGAGATAAACTTGTTATCCCATCGACTATGTTTGCTGTATCATAGATGCTAGTTTAATTAGATGAGGTAGCAGATACGCGTAAGTGATTGATTCACATATTCCGAATTACTCGGTTCTAGAATGCAACCGAGTAATTGCTTCTCGTACAACAATACATCGTTTCATCCAAATTGAATTTCGTTTATGTTTCATCTCTGTATCTCTGTTCGCGATCATCTTCTTAGTTCGAGTTCCTGCTGTTCCGCGATACCTTCGCAGTTCGTGGCCGCTTAGAGCGCCAAATTACGACGTACCTGTACATAGACGGCATGCACTGGCACGTTGGCGCGGTAATGGTGGCTTAGCTGCATGCTGCAACCGAAATATGTTTGTGTTATGTCTTCCAACCAAAAACATCGTTACATAGAACGTCATTTCCGGAAAATCGACTTAGTCTTCATTGGACGGACGAAATATGTACGGTGGATCCAAAAAATATTTGAAATCGGCAGGATAAAAGATTTTATTTCGCGATGTATAGTTTCAATGAAATATTAAATTTTTTATGTATGTAAAATATTTGACAGATTATTCAAACAATAAACGAATCATTTTCGAGCACCGGGTACAAAATGTTTATATATTGTTTTAAAAAAATTACAAGACTGCATTTATGTAGATTTTTCACAATTTTTATAATAATGCGTCCTCGAATAAAGAAATTTATTGAATGATTTCTAATGGGAGTGTCTTTATAATTTCAATTATTAAAAAATAAAGAATGACGATTATGTGTATTCTTACTTCAATTTGTTATTCTGAAACGAATTAATTAACCCCTTGCCCTACAATATCGTGTTAAAGATTCTGTACAGAGTTAAATAAATTATTATCATTAATTTAATTCCCATGAAAAGTTTAATAATTTTAATAATTTATTAAATTCTAATTAAAATTATTACTATTAATTTCTTTTAAACCGAAATAAAATTATACTTTGGTTTTGTTAACGTACATCTATTGGAGAATATAGTAGGCATACAATAGATATAAATTTTCTCCTTTTTTTTAAGAAATTACGAACTACAAAAAAATTCTAATCACTGAAGCCGTAAAATAAATCATAGGGCTTGGGGTTAATGATTGATTTTCGAAAATTTGTTACTACTTTGCGGAAACTGAATTGATCCTTTCGTTTCCTGTGTTTCAATTACGGCAACTGTTAGTTAAGTCGGGTTACTTTACAATCGAGTACTGGCTGCCAGTGATAACAGTAGAATGTTACTATATTATCAGAACTATCCTAATTCCCTTGGTTTCGCAGAACGAATGGTGCAATTGAACCACATTTCTCTATGTGCATACGTAACACCTACAATATACCCCTGGTAATTTCGCCTAGGTAACCGCCGCCGATCGAAAGTCCCCATAATCTGACAATTGGTTCGCCACGGTGGAACATTCGCGGGTACTCGTAAAAGCTTTCGGCTAAACCATATCCTACCAACGTTTTATCATGTCACGCAGCTGCCCTATTGAGTCCCACATATCCTATACGTTCGCTAGGTCTGGGTTAGATAATGACCACAAAACTGGTTCGTACGGGGTTGTAGGCGATTCTTGGGCGATCCCTATTATCAGAGTAACAGGATGGAATCTGCCTCGTTTCCCCTTATCTTCTTCTCTGTCATCTAATATCGCAGGATTCTGCTGGAATGGGATTCCAGGGATTCGCGAGGATGACCACTGCGAAACGTAGTTTGTAGATGCGTCTTAGTGGCTTAGCTTTATCGATTAGTTTCACTGTGTCTTTTCGGAGCCCCCTCAATAGGGATTCCGGGCTGGCTCTGCAAATTGTTTTCTATTTTCGGAGGGAAAGCTAAATACCTTGAAAACTTCGGCTTAAAATGTCTAGAAACCTAAAGCTTCATCTCGATCATTTCCCAAATGAAGAGACGCTGTTTTCCTATCGTAATACCTTTTCTTTTTCGTTTTACGTCGCTTCTCCAACTGCTACGGTTATTAAGCGTAATACCTAATTATGAAAATTTTGAGAGAAGCAAGTAGTTCTCTTGGAAGGAGATAAAGTAGCAGTACATATATACAAAGACACATTAAAGGAAGAATTTCCTTCATTAGATTTATTGCTGTAAGAATAAAATAAAAATGTTTTCCGTGTTTTTATTAATGTTAGAAAGTAGAATGTAGGTATGTTCGATTGCTGCGCCATCCGACCAATCGACAATAATATGAAAAGGTTATTACTATCAAACCTAGAAATTGTATCGAGTAAGACTATGACTGTCTCAACTGTGCGAAGCTTAACACTGAACCTAACACTGCCGGTCAAATGACCGGTTTTATATTTTTAATTTCACCATTAATGAAATGATTAAATTGCTTACATGGAAATTGTTTCGTTCGATTTCTTTATCCAAGCACATATTGTAATAAAAATGGCAAAAAATCTAAATAGAGTCGTGTCATTTTTATAAGCTAAAACATTTTCATCGCTTTTAGTGCTCGGTCCATCAAAAGTGACTGATGTGTATACGTAGATATTATAAAAATAACAAGATTAAATTTATTTATATTTTGTGCGATTTTTACTATAATATACATATGCATACTCGAGTCAAAAAATATATTCAATAAATTCCCATGAAAGCACCTTTACAATTTCAATAATTGTCAAATTAAAAATCTAGAATGGTAGGCTTACTGTTAACTTGTTAAAATAAATCATCTCAAGGATTAACCAAACACTAACCCGTCTACAATCCGATCTTCCGTAAGCCTAGCAATGAGTACACACATATTTTCTTGTATTTTAGAAATTTTCACGTGCCATATGTACAACGATTCGCAGTCTATTCAGTGATCAATCTTCTACTCACGATGGTGAATCATTCAGTGGTAACTGGACATCGCAAAGGTAGTTAGAAAGTACGTGCAATAACGCTTACAATCTTTAACGAATACAGTGTCTCGTGATGGTGTTCATGGTTCTATTGGTTGGTTTACGTTGATTCTCTAACCGTACGAGTAGTGGTGTTGGTAGAAGAGCCAAATCTATGATGATGATTCGTGCGTATGGTTCTCGGTTTCCTCGACATTGATTGCTTAATCATGACTGCGAGATTCATTTGCCTGTCACGTGCAGACGTTCAAAACCTTCAGCTTATGGCTGTTTGACCGAACGCGGGTGACCCTGAAGTGCCGAAGGTCGTTACGACTCTTACTTAATTGCTTCCAGTTGCATAGAATTTAATTTTTGCTATTTCTAACGATATTAATCAAGTTTATATAGAGCATCAATACTTTACTCTCGACGCTGCTTTAAATATGGAATTCGTACGTTTTATCCGGTTTTATAAACAACGAGAATAACGAAGTTACACGCACTTGTACTACTATTAAACAATTTATTTAACACGAAAACTAAACATTTCTTCTAACCTAGAATGTTTCCATTCTATACGATATCTTTTTCATTTTATGCATATTCAACTGATGCAATTTACTCATGCAGTACTCAAATGTTTAGTAATTTATTTGATATCTAGAGTTTAAACGTTTAAGGGAGTAGACACTCCTTTTCCCAGGATTGCAAGGATGCGGGATTCGCGTTCTTATTTCTCGATAATACGAAATTGGGGGTTTTGTATAGTCAAAAACGCTAGATAGAAGATCAATCAATTTTTATTAGCTTGCTTTCTTGTCCGTCTGTCTGTTCGGTACAAATTTTGCAATTGATTTTAAACTAACATCCCGATGAGCTAGATACTCGAAATTTTAAACATAGCTCAGAACTGGATGACAATGCAATATTTTAAAAAGATTTTTTAAAAAAGCCTATGCGTTTAGGAGATATAAACTATTAAATTTAACCGTTACAACTCCCCGCGCGACGCTTGGTAGTACGTGATCGCGTTCAGCGATCCCCACTCCGCGCGACAGCGCTCCCTACTCCACTACGCGTTCCCACTCTGCAATTAGTCGGAGCTTAGAGATTAGAGCAATTAGTCTACTACAGGAGTTGTCAGCAAATGATCGGAATTGTAGAAAAAAATACTAAAAGTTGCATTTTACAACTTTTTTATGTGGGCCTATATCAAACATTTAAAAAGTACGTTTTGTAGGAAAAACGACAGGCATTGAAAGATGCAAGAATTCTTAGATACAGGCCGAAAACCCCGATTTTTGTATAATATTATCGAGAAATGAGAACGCGAATTCCGCACCCTCGTAATGCTGGAAAAATGAGTCTACTCCCTTAATTAACTTGAAAACCGCCAAAAAATAACCGCGGAACGTAATAAGCTTCTTTATTTACTTTAAATTTTATACGAAAATTCACTTGGTCCAATATGTAAAGTATCTCAGCAAAATGCCCCGGTTTTTACCAGGTTCTGCCTTCCTCTATGAACAATTGACGCGATAACAAAGCACAATATTCCCTTCTTCGCTCATTTACTTTACAATACATCCGCGACTGGCTCTATACAGTTTAATTGATGTATCATACTGGCGCCAACTGCCGGATGATTGATGAGTTGTATTATTCGCAATTTTTTGCGAGACGTTGATGAAAACACCGCCCGTATAAGCTTCGGTGTAATGGTCTCATTTCTCCCAGTAACAAAACGCCTCGGAGTTTGAAATACGACCAACACCTTATTAAGGAGTAAATCTGACTCGTCTGCCCGTTATTATTTTCTGTATGCGTTGTGTATTCTTTGACTTTCCTACAAACAGCAAAACTAGACGAGTAGACATTTTGAAAATATAACTTATTCCTGATCGTTTGCCGGAAAATTTCGTTGAACTATTTCTTGAACTGTTTCATTTTATATTGTATGATAATATTTCTGTATATTGAATTGTTTATATGTCTTTTACAATACAACCATTCTCTCATAACAGATTTCTTGTGTTCGTCAAACTAAATTAAAAGATGTAACTTGTTTCTGAGATTATTAATGCTATTGAAAAGTGTCTGAAATAAAAGCTACTATACGATTTCAAGGGGAACATGTTAGATAGAGGCGAAGAGAGCACGCGAAGGTCACTTTCAATTTTTTTCAAGGAAGCTCTGCCAGAAAATTATAGGACACGTGTACTATTTTCACGAGACTCTAATAATGTGAAGAATAATTATTACGCTTCGCTAGTTACTCTGCACAGTAATTTGTTACATTAAGTAATTGTTTTAACTATCGTGATAACGACAGACTGCATACAATTAAATCAATTCGGAATTTAAACGATTTTTAATCGTGAACAGAAAGGTATACGTACAACCTTTTCGAAAATATCGGAATTGGTAGGTGAAGGGCAGAATGTCGTTAAAAATTGATTAATCACGTATTGTCGACGTGAATTGGGCGACAGGGAAGCGCGTGGTGTAAATGTAGAACTGAAAAGCATAGCTTACGTAAAACTCATTAACGAGAAAATAATGAGACATGCGAGAGGGATCAGTGGAAGAGAATTCATATTTCAGCAGAACAATGGACGGTATGTATACTGCAAAAATTAGAAGACGGCATTGGATATGCAAAACTTCAGCATTTTACAATGTCGGTCGAGAATAATCGGATTTGAGTAAATAAATTTAAATTGATCGGTTTAGAACAATTAACAAGGAATTAAAAAGAAAAATACGCAAAAGTTTATATGAAAGGTGAAAAAATATGCATGCTATTAAAATTCACAAAAATAAATTTTTAAAAAACATGTATTTTCATAGCTATTAAAAATTCACAATCACAAATTTTCAGGACTATCTGTACGTGGGGCTAGGAAAAATTATTTTGTACTTTTTAGTCCGTTTTAAAAACGTGGTATTTTTTAAAGATTTATTTTTATTTAAATAATTATTTTCTGCTTTTTAGTCTTTTGCGTGCGAAATTTTTCAATCGGTTTTAAACATTTTGATGAGATTATAACAGAGGCATATAGTAAATTTCAGACGGTATGGCGACCGCGTCATATCGAGAACAAACGCCGTGGTAAAATGTCAAAGATAAAGATTCGACGGAGAATCTCGGTGTTACTGTTCTTTCGCTTGGTAAACGAACATTATAGTATAATAATACGTAGTAACTTTGTAAACACCGCACGGAGCTCGAACGCACACTGAGCTCCTCCGATGCGAAGCGGGTTAGTAGAGTGGGAACGCGTAGTGGAGTAGGGAGCGCTGTCGCGCGGAGTGGGGATCGCTGAACGCGATCACGCACTACCGAGCATCACGCAGGGAGGTGTAACGGTTAAATTTAATAGTTTATATCTCCTAAACGTATAGGCTTTTTAAAAAGTTAGTTTTTTAATATTCCATTGTCATCCAGTTCTGAGCTATGTTTAAAATTTCAAGTCTCTAGCTCATCGGGAAGTTAATTTGTACCGGACAGACAGACAAGAAAGCGAGCTAATAATAAAAAATACCGGCGTTTTAAAATTGAATTGTCATTTTTTAGATATTACGTATCTCCCGGAGGTTAATTTTTAGGTTGTACAGTTAGTTGCTACAAAAAACAGCAGCGTGCCGCTATTTCTGATCCACTGTGTCGGGGACAAGGGACAGCGGAAATCGGTACAGTCATTCCACACGTGCTCATTTAATATTCTTAATCTGCAGAAGTGTTTTCCTTTGCAGAACAGAATGGACACTAGCGCACATGGGGAAGCTCTTTTCTGCGTTTGTTTTACCTGCAGGAAATCTTCGAAAAACACGTACGGCTAGCTAAGGCTGTAGAGGTTTTGCTCGCTGAAACTCCCACAGTGGCCTACCTCGCTTCACAAAATCTCTGTAATTGCAGGGAGTGAGGTCGCACTGTGCTAGTGAGACGAGACAGGAGTAACCACCTACCCACTAGGTCCACCTGGTCTCCTACTTTCTCGGTGGAGTTGCGCAGTTAGAACGTTCTCCGATGCTTGGTAGATCTGTATGCGTGTAGGGCTCTCGTATTCGTGTTAGTCAATGTTCTGCTCTACCAATGGGGTACGTGTTTCGCATTAAAGTCACCCCTTATTAACCATGCGCCTGAGACACTTGTTAAGGAGTCAAGTAGGTTTGTCAACGAGTTTTTGGTTTTGTGCTCCGAACTCGTTTGTAGTCTAAGCTCTGGTATATTTGAATTCTGAGATTGCCGTGCCCGGTTGTAGAATATTTTCGTAAACGAAACTTTTGTGCGCTGTCGAGGGCTGCGTCGGCTTCGTTGTACGATTGTCTGAAATTACGGATTATGTGATAATCTGTTATTGAGAACTGTTATTGTTATGTGAGCCATGTTCCAGAAATTATTTTCCGGTCTCAATGTAGAATCACCGGTTTAGGATTCAACATCTAAAGGTGATCGATTTGATAAAACTATTTTTTTTTTGTAACAGATTCGTATCAATTAGAGGTAGAATTTCACCCTTCTGCAAATCAATTTCACCCTTTTGCAAATCAAATTCACCCACTAAGAATATTAGTTAATTATTTATTTATTTCGATTAAATTATATATTTATTTAGACTTCAATAAATATGTACTTTCATTTCTAAAATTTATTAACCAGAAAATGATTACATTTCAACAGGAGAATTATTCACTATGGACTTTTACTACAAGCTTTAAAGCTAACAGCTACTGCATATATGTTCGCTATGACTTCAATGGGTGCAGAAAGAATTTGGGGGAAAGCAACTGTCATCAATTAACCATAAGAGCGCCTTGTTTATGCAAGACAATATGAAACCGCAAACAGAAAACGCCATTTCGTACGAAAGTACAAACAATTCCTTTGATTCTTCTATCAACCGATTGGTAAACTTCATTTTACTAAAATGCTTGGTTCAAAGCTATACATATACTTTTAAGTAGTACATGTCAGCAATAGATCAGCCGTAACCGGCAATGATTATGATCGTATCCGTGAAAAGTTCCAAGTTTTGTAAAAACGTTTGATAACTGTGTCGCGTTTAATAACTGACCGTTCTATTAAAAAATTATAATAAAGCTTTTTCATTATCAAACTGATTTTATTTATATTATACGTTCGCGATATATTTCGCGCGCAAAGAAATCATTTCCAAGGGCTTCACTAATATATGTATAGGACGCTATACATATAATTTGACTGACGGTTGAAAATATAATATAAATGAAATTAGTTGAAACACTATCGAGTGATAATGTTAATAACTTCAGCCTAATTTTTTTAAGAGTACGATCGAGTTTTGTAGTGAAAAAAATCGTCGAGTTTGAAATTCAAGGGCAAAGTTAATCTTGCGGCAGCTGTCGTACATCAATTTCCACCATACCGGTAGAATTTCGCTATAAGATATAATTTCTATGCGCCCGGTACAACGTTCGCAAAGAATATAGAAAATATCTGTACGAGAAACGTCGACCACGCGAATTTGTGTCCATTTTCCTTTCACACCAGCTTTCGGCTTATCGAATTGTATCCTCGGGAACGTTCCTAGAACCGTTAGGGAAAAAGTCCACAACTACAGGGGTTGTTGGATCAAGCGGAACTTGTACACCTCTATCGCGCATCCAATTCCGAGAAACCTATCCTGCGGAGAATACCGAAAACCGTTGACCGGGAATCCCTTGTCGTAAATACCCGGTGATCCGGATCCATGACCGAGATCACATCCGAAGAAACCGATCTTTAATTCTTCCTGTCGAGCAATGCGTTCAATACAGTGGTCCGCGAAAACATACTCCGGGATTCTACTTTTTGTATGTCGCGGAAACGGGAAAAATATTTTCGCGAGATTTTAATGAAGGATCTGCAGGGTCGTATCATTAATCAACATCTCACGAACGAGGATTTATTAAAATAATAAGAATATTTTCCTCGGAGACCTAGATTGTACGGTTTGCTTATTTTGTGTGTAGAATCACCACAAAAAGTTTCACTCAGTCGGCGACTCCACCCTTTCCTTGTTACTGTGATACAGTAATCGCGCGATTTTTGTCAAACAGCCTGTGTGCTGCACCGTCGAATATTGCGCAGGGAAATTATTGTTTTATGACTGCGTCGACCGCGCCGGGACTTCAATCGACGAGCCTAACAGAGAGAAGGACAGAATGAAATAGAATCGCGTGGCCGCAGCGTGTCGCCGTCGCCGGCACAGTTTAAAGGCCCGTGCGTCATCACGATGTATCACCGAAATTTAAACTTCTTTAGTTTTCATTATTTTTTTATGGAATTTTTACCAACATATTCGTGGAATTTTGCTAATGCAAAATGATACCAAACACGATATAATTTCAACTGTGTTTAGTGGTGTAATCGACGATGAAAGTTTCGAACGTATCCTTTGCAAGGAGTTATTAACGAAAAACACAGACCAATCAGAGCTCGACCTAGACGCGTGTTGGCACAGTCGGCCAATTGACAGTTGGCGCGCCGGGTGTGATTTCTGAAATTCTATGGGTAAGAAATTGGTGTAACAGATCGTACGATACCCGAATGTTTAGTAATTGATTAGTAGACCGCGGATTTCCTGCATTTATGACAAAAATGGGTACGCACAATGTAAAACAGTGGAGGTATTAAAGTAGTTTCACCTTAATAAGATAATTAAAAGGAGAATGATATTTTTATTTGGCTCCTGTGTCTTGCAATCAATGCAAACATTTTTTATTTTGCATAAACATCCGCAGTCTATTGATTAGATACTGACACGTTTAATAATGTAAACAATTGTTCCTTTTAATGTCGATCGTATAATTGTTAATAAACGATGTACTAATGCTCTCGGCGGCGCACTGGTTCGATCTGATTTTACGTCAAAGCAATTTTGCAAATTAAATTAAATTGTGATGATAATAACACTACTTTTTCTGTTTAATAATTCACAGACGCAGTTATTAGTTTTCTTGGCAAATGATCTACACATACATAGAATCGAAACGTCGAAAATTTAATTTAATTTGCAAAATCGCTTTGATGTAAAATCAGATCGAACCGGTGCGCCGAGAGCATTACACATCGTTTATTAATGTAAACAATATGTAATGTATAATATTCAAATGTTCTCGGCGCAACGGTTCGATCAGTTAATAGGAAAAAAGATCAGTTAATAGGAAAGCAGCATGTGCTAAGACAATTTCAATTCCGTATTTATAATCTTTATAAAGCAATGTAAGTAAATTATTGCAGTATCTTGTTACATTGTTACATTCTGGTTACACAGATATTTTAAAGTTTCTGGTTTTACATTGTGAAAATATATTTTTCAGACGCAGTTTTTTCTACTTTCTTGAAAATGATCTGAATGAAGATCGAAACGTTGAAAGTTCCTAACTAACGTGCAAATTTTGCTTTTTTCCTATTAACTGATCGAACCGTTGCGCCGAGAACATTTGAATATTATACATTTCATTATCTTGCGATCGATATTTCAAACAACATAAACAATATGTATATTGAATAATGGTACAGCAATTTTTAGTGGTGCCGCAGAGTCACTTTGTGTTTACGCCATCCAGTAGACACGCAACCTCGAAGCGTTCGGTCGAATTTAGAAGTTGTTCTAATATTAAAATGCGGTCAAATGCGCTGTTAAAACGGGCTGCTACGCCATAATTGACACATTGCAAAATTAGCTGAAGCGTCACGTCGATCAGTTGTCAAGTTTGCATTATTTAGATACCCATTTTATGTTCCACACTGTTCAACACGCGACGACGAGATTCGGATTAATAGAGACAATGACATTCTATAATTAAAGTGTCCGAAGTTTAGCAGGCTAGAGCGAAGAAACGGTCAAGTGCAAAGTAAAGAACGATCTTTTAAAATCACATCCGCTCGGCAAAGTGTAGGGCGAAAGTAATTATAGCCAACACCGTTGGCTGTCGTATTGAGCGACTTTCGTCAGGGAACCTCGTTTTCACGTATCCAATGAAGAGAGGACAAACTATCGTGGGAAGTCCATTTGCGGTGTGTCTGAGATCAGGCACGGTAAATCGAAATTCTATGTAGGCCAAGGGCTTGAACAATCCAAAGGACAGCTCCTCGAGTTCGGTTTACTCCGAACAAAACTGAATGAAACGAATCGGAATAGAATCTGCCTTCTAACAATAGTACGAAGATACACGATGTGCTCTTTTAACCCTCGAAAGAACAGTAGTGTCCGGACTAATTTCGGATTTTGAAACTCAATGACACTTTTATTTGGGCATATCTTTCGAACTCTGGCGTTTTATGTCGGGTAATTGAAAATTAATTAGTGGAATGATATTTTTTTTTTTTGGTATGGAATAATTGAGATTTATTTTTCTGTAAACACGTACAAATGCACTGGACATTTTATTTGTAATATTACTTGTAATTTCATTATAATTTTATTTGTATTTGTATCATAATTTTATTTATATTGTTATATCTATATTTTGCTTTTCCTGATTAAAATGTTTTCTATGCTGTCTGATTTTTATTCATATCGATGTGTAAATGTTCTTATAAGCAGAAATATTATACTTCCTCGATTTTCTCTATATTTCTTTTTCTTTGTGAATCGTTTACACTAAAACAAAATAGAATTAGATACGATACAAATGATAGTCTCTCGATTTTGATTTAAATGGATGAAACTTAATATCACAAAAGAAAATGCATTTCGAGTGCGTCTTAGTTTTTTCCTGTCTCGATCTTTCGACAACGTGATCTTCTACTGGCAACCGCACAACAGATTTCCTAACCCAATCATCCGTAATCCATATTCACTGCTTCTTTTATCGTGCTCCCATAACCGTAGTACGTTCGTAGACTAACTCCTAGTCCAAGAATTTTGCAATCTACGCGAGACTGCGGATTACGAGGAAACCACGACGTCGCACCGGTAATGAAAGTGGATGTGGACGAGATGGAAGGCACACGGTGTTTCTCAGATGATACTTTCGTATTTACCTCGTCGAAAGGGTTGTCGTCTCGGCGAAACAAGAAATAAGGAAATGCGGGCGAGATGAATGACAGTAACGTCTCGAAGTCGCAAATCCACAAATGAGAAGGACATGAAAAGCGGGAAATTTGATACCAATAAGCTGCTGGCCTACAGGATCAGGTTTTCTAGATTGAAAGATACCTCGCAATTTGAAAAGGTTCTTCTCAAATTGGTTTAATAAGTCTGCTAAATGCAACAGGGCTGGTTTGTCTTATCAGATTTTACGTTCTTGTTTAACGCGTTGAAAAGCCGCTTATCAGTATTGCGACAGCTTTAACCCCTAGCACTCGACTGGTGATTCAGAGTCACCACTAAAAATAGCTGTAGCATTATTTACATTATTGTTTACATTATTAATTATGTTGGTATCTAATCAATTACTGCACATTTAAATATTGTATGAGGTGTTATATCAATTTTATATGAAAAAAATCATAATAAAATTATTCTATGTCGGAGGAAATGTTTGATTTTCAAGTTAAAATAGCTCAGAGAACTTAGACACGTAGTTACAAGTATTAATAAAATATAGCACATGGTAAGTCCTAATGTTCAATAATATTAAACCCAATCTCAATCGATCAGCCATCAAATAATAAATTCGAATTAATAGAAAATATAGATAATAAATCATTCAAGTTGAATGTAAAATGAAAATAAATTTGAACTAAATGAACTTGACTTCTATTGCACGACAAAACACAAATAACAAATTCAATAGATCGTCGTGACACAAGTGGAAATTATCGCGAGAAGGCAACGTCACGATTCGAGAAAAGATTTAAATCGATGAAAATTAAAGGGTAAACTTTACTTTACCGGACTCAAAATTAGTACCTTTCTTCTACGAATTATGATGTATTTGGTATGTAATCCAGTAGATTTGTAACCGACGCGGATGCAGATCGAAGTTTCGATCTTCTAGGATCAATAGTTGAGGAGCTATGGTCGCTACTGACGTACCAATAGACAGGGTGACTAGTGACGTCACGATCGGTGCTATAGGCGACTTTTGTGTTTGATTGATAAATGGAAAAAACCACGAACCCCAATTTTTAGAAAATACGTACTATTTTAAGAGAAATTTTTGAGCCAATTTTAGCATGCATTCTTATTGGAATTTTCGAACGTTTCAAGGCTCAAATTAAAGGTGGAGGATCGTAGTTTGTGATAGGAGTAAAATCAATGAAACTCGGCTGTCAGCTTGATCAAAATTTACTCGATTTCGATAGAATTCTTCGAGACAATTCAACAATGTATTCCAGCAAGAATTTCGACTCTGAGGGCTTAAATTAAAGGCACATCAAAAGGAAAACTTATATTTATTGTACACTTGCATTTAGTCTAATGCCTAGACTGCGGATCTCTATGCAAAATGAAAATGTTCTGCATTGATTTTGGGGGAGGCAGGAATAAAATAAAAATTGATTTCATCCCTTTATGACTTTATTACATTAAAAACAACATTACAATATTTTTAGAAAATACGTACTATTTTAAGAGAAAGTTTTGAGCCAATTTTAGCATGCATTCTTATTGGAATTTTCGAACGTTTCAAGGCTCAAATTAAAGGTGGAGGATCGTAGTTTGTGATAGGAGTAAAATCAATGAAACTCGGCTGTCAGCTTGATCAAAATTTACTCGATTTCGATAGAATTCTTCGAGACAATTCAACAATGTATTCCAGTAAGAATTTCGACTCTAAGGGCTTAAATTAAAGGCACATCAAAAGGAAAACTTATATTTATTGTACACTTACATTTAGTATAATGCCTAGACTGCGGATCTCTATGCAAAATGAAAATGTTCTGCATTGATTTTGGGAGGCAAGAATAAAATAAAAATTGATTTCATCCCTTTATGACTTTATTACATTAAAAACAACATTACAATATTTTTAGAAAATACGCACTATTTTAAGAGAAAGTTTTGAGCCAATTTTAGCATGCATTCTTATTGGAATTTTCGAACGTTTCAAGGCTCAAATTAAAGGTGGAGGATCGTAGTTTGTGATAGGAGTAAAATCAATGAAACTCGGCTGTCAGCTTGATCAAAATTTACTCGATTTCGATAGAATTCTTCGAGACAATTCAACAATGTATTCCAGCAAGAATTTCGACTCTGAGGGCTTAAATTAAAGGCACATCAAAAGGAAAACTTATATTTATTGTACACTTGCATTTAGTCTAATGCCTAGACTGCGGATCTCTATGCAAAATGAAAATGTTCTGCATTGATTTTGGGGGAGGCAGGAATAAAATAAAAATTGATTTCATCCCTTAATGACTTCATTACATTAAAAACAACATTACAATATTCTCAGATTTTTGTAATCCTTTACTGGTTTCTACTTGACGCAGACAATTGCTTCATAACAAAGGTATGCAATTATATGTCGATCTTGATCTCAAAGAAGTGAGGAATTGAGAAATTGCGGCTGCGATGAAATCGTCGAAACTGTTCGCTATCAAACGTTTAATGATTTTGACACGTTACAAACTTCGCGAACGCTTCAATTGCTGCGAATAAATAAAGGTCGGATAGTACGGCGTGGGATGAAAATAGCGCCATTAGATTGAAGGCAGTGGAGACTTGGGGACAAATCCGACGGAACAAAAGTTTCGTCGAGGAAAATTGTTGCCCTTAGAATTGAGGGTAAAGGGGTGGAAGACAGAGAGAAGAAAAGAAGCCACAAGAACGGACGGAAATTTACGATAACCCCTACCAATAGTCGTTCGTACACATGCTTACGATTCACGCGAGATTGCGCTTACCCCTTTCGGAAAGCACAAATGCTTATGCTGAGCTTAAATTACGAGCGGGACACAGTTAAACCCTTCTGCCTGGCCAAAGGAGGCGATCCTGGTATTTAAGTGCTCATTTTATTACGAACTCCCGCGTCTCTACAAGTAGTCTTTAATTCATTGGCAGAACAATATGAAAATATTCAACGTTACCACCAAAGATGGCTCGGAATTGTTAGTCTTTTGTTCTAATTTCACTAATTAATATTTTTGCGTAAAAAATATTCTTGCTTAAATATTCTCGTTTACACTGCAATTTCTTTTCAATTTTCTATGAAAGTAAAAGGAATTAATTTTGTTGCTCGAAACAGTATCATCAATAAGAGAATATATTTATAATAATTATCGATAACGAGAATATTCTCTTGTCTGCGTTGGACCAACAAAGCTTTTTGCTCGTACAAAATCGAACATATTGGTGGAGATATACTCTTATCAAAAAATATTTCAATAATATCCTAGAAAATAATCTGCAAATGAAAAATTTCCTTTTTAAAATTGTAAACTTAATGTAACCTTCTTTTATTTCTATTCACGATTTTTATCATGTATTCATCATGCAAGTAACCATTCGATGTCCGTAAAAACGCCTTCCTTCTTCGTGTATTCTGTGTGAATGACACGCAAAAGCTTTAATACATATCAGTAATAGAAAAAATGGAGTCAAGTCAGTTTCGCAATAAACGGCTCAATGATTACTTGTGGGCCTTGAGTACTGAAAGAAGCAATGAGAGTATGAACATACCCATTAAGTAGTAATTGTTTATTATTACTTTGTTTGTGCGAGATGAACTCTCTTGCTCGTTTAGTTCTCTCCTGTGTCGGTTTGAAGAACTAAGGAACCGATCTCCTGTCGTTCCACCGGAAGGATGAAAAGGACCACTAACGCGATAAAACCGATTCAGAACTGAAAACGAATCGGAAGCGCGCTCACCCTCGATGGGTTGCGCCGAAGACTCATTAATTAAGACACTCCGAGGATAGGAGGCCGGGACACGCGAGACGAAA
Organism: Lasioglossum baleicum; assembly: GCF_051020765.1. Lineage (NCBI taxonomy): Eukaryota > Metazoa > Arthropoda > Insecta > Hymenoptera > Halictidae > Lasioglossum > Lasioglossum baleicum. The sequence goes on from NC_134940.1 coordinate 14,406,740, forward strand.
ATAATTAATGAGAGTAATGAATGGTAGAGCAACACGAGGAATGAGACGAATTCATTAGGAACAAAAGAATTCACACCCGAAGAATTTCCAATAGACACGAATGATAATTAAAATACGCGCAGTACGGTACAAGCGATTGTTTCTGCGAGTCGCTTAGCTACGCTGCGCTAAAAAATTAATAAACTAGTCGATCACAGCGTAAACCTGCTGCATGTTTCGTTGTCAATACAGACATCGCTGTATACAAGAGATATTAATCATATTTGATCGTTGAGATCAATTTCGTTTGGACTAAAAATCGTTCTTTTAGTTAAAAGTTATTAAAATAGTATCTCAACATAGTATTCTATTTGATGAATATTAAAAGTATTTGGATTTCATTTCACGAAATATTATAGTATTTTTATTTTAAACATTTTTGAGGGTAAATTAAAGTAAGATTAATAAAATAGTACACAGTGAGATTCATAAAATATTTTATTTTCTGTTTCAGACTGTTCAACAGAAATATTTTATTTAATGATTCAAATTCTCGAAATATAGAACTATTTTATTTCGTGGTTTCGATTGTCGAAATAAGACATTTTACCTTTGAAATTATATTTGAAATACTTATTCTTTTAAGCCACAAATAAAATCAAGAATATATAAATATTGGGTTGGCAAGAGAAAGTAATTTCGGTATTTTAAGGTGAAATAAAACCGAATTTCTGTCAGAGAGCTGGGGAAAATAGTATTTTAAACAGTAAATAATAAATAATTCTATTTATTTTGAAGTATGTGTACAACTTTGAATATAAAATATATTTAATGTAGTAATTTTTGAAAATAGTATTTTATTTGGAGAATATATTACAAATATTTGTATTTTGTCTTTATTTTTAATTTTGATTATAAATATTATTGCTGAAAATAATAACAATAATAGACAGAGTATTATAACAATGCAAAAAGTAAAATATTTTATTTTGTGTTTCATGTTAAAATTTGTTAACATAGAGATATTTTATTTTCTGGGTCAAATGGTTGAAACAGAAATATTTTATTTTGCGTTTCAGATTGTTAAAATGGAAATATATTATTTTATATTATTATCAGTAAAACATTTTCTTATTTATTCTTTTTGGCAAAAGATTATTGGACAAAAGAGAAAATATCTTATTCATTACAGATGACTGCTTGAATAAAAAAATTGGGCTCTCTATTTCACCTTAAAATACCGAAATTACTTTCTTGCGGCCCTAATAGAATTCGAAATATTTGTTCCGCCAATAATTGCTCACCTCTGCAGTGCACAAATTCGGAAGGGGACTATTTCGAAGGAGACACCCTCGTCGACTTGGGAAATTGAAGCACCGAATTTCGTTGATGCGATTCCGCGAACTTTGTGAACAGAGTGTTCCTGTAGTCGGATCAGATTGTTGCCGGATTCACCGGTCTCACTGGTTATTTATCATTTTTCGCACGCCGTGATAGCTGCCACATGGAAGAGAACGTGTAAAACACCGGACAATTGATTGCTTTTGAGCGTGGAACGGCCGAGACTCGATCCACCGGGAACCAGCGTAAACGTTTCTGCCATATGCCGGGATCGAACGTCGACTCAGCCGTTCGAGATAATCGGTCTTATTGTTACTAAGAGAATTTCCCCGTCAGTTCGCAAACTCGAAACTTTCGTCGACTGCAAAGTTTCAGCGACGATTTCAGCTTTCCCGGAGAAACTACGGCTTCCGAGGCATCCATGGAAAGTCTCGGAAGGAACAGCTGTATTGGATCGATGCTTGGAAAACCTGATTTCCATTGGCGCTACGCAGCGAAATTATTTGGGAACCGTGGTCCGTTAAAAATTATGCTCCGCAAAAATAACGGTATCTCGCTGGTTGCGGCTGATCGCGAACGTAGAGAACGTTCGTATTTAACGACTGGGAATATTTATGCTAAATCGTTAAAACGATATAGCCGGTCTATGACACGTGACAAGTTTTAAGATTATGTCCGAAACGTTAGAAAAAATGTTCCACGAGGTGAACACTATATCTGTATAGTATATTTAGTAGAAGCATGTACAGTCTAATGAGTCGTAAAAGTATTCTATCGCGTGTGTTATTGTTTATTACTTTTTGTATGTTGCTTTGCATTTATATTTAATGCGTTAAATACTTTTATGGTCCATCACTGGTTCTGCCAGAGTCGGCAGATGAGGGGAGCGAGCACGAATTGAGGGGTAAATGTTGTTACCCTCTCTGTGCCAGTCTCGGATTAGTCACGTGACGCTGTGATACGTGCACGTGACCGGATCGCGGCGGAAGCGGGGAGAATAGCTTCGTAGAAGGGGAAGGTAGACTCGGTATTCTAGTAAACAAATATCATTTGTCTTGAAAGTGGTGCAGAAGTTCAATTTTTCAAAAGTTCACTATAAATCTTTCGTTTAGCTAAATAAAATCTTACAATATTCATATATTTTAATCAATTGAATTTTCGTTAGTAAATGGAATTGCATAATCAATTATTTCAAATGTCACTGTAAGTTCATTTCAAGTTCATTTCCTGTCATTTGTGTGTGTGTCACTAATAATCAAAAATAACTGCTACGTTATCATTTTATTTAATAATAAATGTATTTATTATTAATACATTTATATTTAACCCCTGCTTTTTATAACTGATGAAGACAATTTTTATTTTGCATAAAAATATGAATAAGCTGTTCTAATACGATTAATATGCTCGCAAATTATATATAATTACGTTTAAATTCTAAATTATACCACGTCTTCTTTTTAGATGAATAATAGTTTTTAATTTCTATCGGGTCTTACCAAAGCGCAAACCCAAGATTGAGGAAAGCATAAAATTATATGGAGCAGGGAACGCCGAATTAAAAATTCTTTTATCGTCGTTCCGACGAGGGAGACCATAAAAATTTTAATACTTTTATGCCAAAAGCACAGGAACATGATACAGCTATTGTCGTACAATCGCCTGTGTATCATCACTATTTCAGAACTTTCATACGACGACTCGAAATTAAAAACAGAATAACTTAATATTAATTCTACATACATACTGCAACAGTGAATAAATAAATAAATATTGAGATTAAACGACAGTATTTCGTTTGTCCTGCTCGTGTTTACAAACGAAAGTGGATTAACGCATGAATTTTAAATAAACAAAATGTGTCAGATTGTACGTTTTACTAATTCTGAAAATGATGCTAGTTCATTCATGACGTTCAAAGTAGACATTATATTTCGATAAATTTTTAAACAAAACTATTTGTGTGCATAATGAATACAAATACATTTATGTAAAAACATAGATACATACATTCAATATTTCAAAAAAAGATTTTCCTGTCTTTTCGAAACCATTCGACCTTTTTGCTACCCGCCTGTGCCTTTATGGTACGGTCGACGATCTGGGAGGTTTTCAGTAATTTTTTTCTCAGCGTCGAGCATTATTATCAATAAGCACAATTAGAAGGTTTTACGACTTATGAAATTCAATTTAGAGAGCCTTCCGGTCCCAGTGCCGAAAGGTCAGGTAGTAAGTAAGCATCTGCACAAGACAAGCGGCTCAGTCACCCCCACCCTATACATAGGAAGACCCCAAAGGGAAAGATAAATATTGGTGGGGGAAGCAAGCGTTTGAGGGGCCCCAACCGTGTCCAGCACTGGCTAATCACACAGCTAACGATTAACGTTCAGGATACGCTTCTGCAACAAATCAGTGTTCGATCCACAAGTAATGATGAGTCACTTTCAATTAGTCAAGTGCAATAATCAGAGGATCTCGATTATCACAATTCGCATGAAATATTTCTTGTACCACTAAAAACAAAGAAGGTGTTATCGCAAATCATAGACATATAGAGATAGACTGCGCCGTCTTATGGGCGAGTTGAAGCCCATAGCGCTCTCTTTCTAATTGATGTATTTATTGATGTTTTATTTTTGTTTTTTGCCGCCATTGTGGGCTTCAGCGCTTCGTACAGGCCGCGCAGTCTGTCTCTATATGTCTATGTCGCAAATGTAAATGTTCGATAAGTTTCGTAAACAACAATGTATATGCATTAATTTACATATCGGTGGGTTGCGTAAGAACCGGACGCTCTTTCTTTTTACCATCTTTGTATATTCAAGGCGTAAAGTTCAACTCGTTATCGAAGTTTTAGTTATTGTTAGTTCGAAGCAGAATGGAATGAAGACAAGTTGGAAATAGGACGTCGGGCAATCGATATTTTCTTGAGACACTTTTCAGCGACGATCGATATTGTGTCGGAGATTTAACGAGGGACGTAAGAAAACTTCAGACTTTGCATAATGAATGAATTTACATGACCCCAATTAAATGAGATCCGGGTGAACGCAAAACCGCTGTGAAAGTGGTTAATTCAGTGTTTGCGGAAATTTCATGTGAATGCAAATTTCGAAGAATTCTATGAAAATTTACTCTCGTTGGAAATGTTAAGGTTTGCGGGGAATGCGGGTTTTTATATTCATGAAATTAGACTCGGTCGCAACTTGAACTGTCTCGTTGCAACTGCGTGTGAGCTAAATAGAATGTTATTATTCCCGTCAATTTTTTTTAAACTGGGAATTATTTACGAATATATCCTCCCCACCGATTTCAATGACCTAGTAATATGTTGTCAACTTTTTCCTAATTGCAAGAGCAATTAGTTTACTACAGGATGTGAGAAGAAATTTTAGGTAAACTTTACTTTGCCGGATTGAAAATTAGTACCTTTCTCCTACGAATTATGATGTATTTGGTATGTAATCCGGTAGATTCGTACCCGGCGCGGATGCAGATCGAAGTTTCAATCTTCTAGGATCAATAGTTTACGAGTTATGGTCGCTTAAAGTTGAGCAATCTGCAGTGTTTTTGACAGGTAAGGGCGCCGCCATAATGGTTTGTAGTGACAACCGCGAGCCACTTACCTTGCCGCCGCCGCGCCCCACCCTCGACCTAATCCTAAACAACTCAGTAAGCGGCGTGCGACCGTCACTACAAACCAATATGGCGGCGCTCTTATCTGCCAAGAAACTGGAAATATGCTCAACTTTAAGCAAGCATAACTCCTGAACCATTGATCGTACAGGATCAAAACTTCGATCTGTAGCCGCGCCGAGTACAAATCTACTGGATTACATACCAAATATATCATAATTCGTATGAGAAAGGCACAAATTTTGAGTCCGGTAAAGTAAAGAGCAATAGATCGATAACTAAATAATTGTAGAAGAAATATTAAAAGTTGCAATTTCAACTTTTTTATGGGCCTATATTAAAAATTTAAAAAGTACATTTTGTAGATCTGTGTCAATTATACGCACTGTGAAAGTTTCATCGACATCGGTCGATGTGGGAAAAAATGACAGGCGTTGGAAGATGTAAGAATCCTTAGATTTATTGGAGTTACAGGCCGGAAATCGTGAAAAATTGCAATTTTCACCATCTTTAAACGTTTGTAGGTCATTGCAACGTCGGCCGATTTTGATGAAATTTTCAGAATATGCGTAATTGACACAGATGTACAAAACGTATTTTTTAAATTTTCGATATAGGTCCATATAAAAAAGTTGTGAGATATAACTTTTACTATATTTTCTACAATTCACTTTCTACAATATTTGTGTCCCAATATTTTTGTGATCGACTGTATATGCACAAAGTAGAATTGGTTGATCATGGTCAGACGCGTCAGACGATTCCTATGCAATATCATACGTATTTGCTGCACTCTCAAACTCGATTTTCTCGAAAACGAAGCGTCAAACAGAAAAAACGTGGTAAAAATGTTATTCTTTTTTTCGACTTATTTTTACATGTAGTATCACCCCCCCGCTCGGTTGTACCACCCTTCCGTCCACACCCTGTAGAAAGGTTACTAATATTAATGTACAGGAGTTTCAAAATTGGCTTCTGATTTGAAATGATTCTACGTTCACAATCGCACAAACAGTGTTAAGTACAATAGTTTCTCATGGAACTGCATTCTCGATAAAATTAATTTTACTCATTCGTCGAATAAACGAGCTTTTAATTACGATGGTATAATATAATTTCTATCGTCTACGGACCAATAAATGCGGACTCCAATACGGTATTATTTGATTTTCATCGATCGTTTTTCTCTTTAATTATCTTTCATACGAGGTTGACATAAAGTGTGTAATAATATGTATTATTGCGTAATATTATTACTTATATTATGTGTCGCAGATGGTTTTCAAATGATGTTAAAATACTGATTGCAAATGATATTCATATTGGACTTTGTATTACTTGTTGTGGAAATATTTGTGAATTTTTCCAACATGTTATTCGTATTTTTGGTAATTCTGCAACGGTTATTATTATAGAGAAAATATTAGAGATACTAATTAATTCGTACCTTTGTTACGAACAATTACAAAATGCAATGATTCAATTAAATGATGGGCAATATTCGTATCTATGGAGACGGTAAATAGAAACGTAATGAGATAGTCAAATTTCATGTAGATCCACAAATATTATTAATAGTTACACATTAAATCATTATTAGCATAATTTTGAGTGAAACCGCATCGACCCCAATTTCACTTCAGGGTTCAAGTGACGGATTAAGTGTGAGCTAACAATTAACACCTATGATACCGTACATAGATATAGGTGTAAACAATCAGTAACAGATACATAATAAATTCTCACTTTTTATTTTTTTTTTGTCGTGGAAAGAAAAATTTTATTTTCTATTTTCTATTGTTTTTACACAAAACTTATTTCCTAACAGTCCCATTAATCGGGGGACACGACATGATTTAATGTTTATTATTGAAATATTTACTAGTAAATTATTTATTATATTTGTTATTTTTATTATTAAATCATTCATTTGATTTGTTATTAAATTATTCATTGCATTTATTATTAAGTTATCTATTGTATTTATTATTAAATTAGAAATATTTCTAACTTTCAAATTGTTTCAATCTGAATACGCATCGAACACTGCACACATCGGTATGACAGGCGACTTAACGGCTTCTCGTTCCGTATTTAGGAGAATGCGTAATCGAGTTCCGGTCACGCAGTAACGTACCGTTCGATGCACTCGAAGATATCCTGCGTCGATGCATTCTTTATAGTCGGTATGATGTAACACAAAATTTATTCGGAGATGTTTTTTCGAGAATATAATTTTAATTGTATTCAGCATTCAACGATTATATTGAACATATTTTTGTCTTATACATATGTTAATGCTAAATACACTATATTATACGCACATGCTAAAATGGATGGTAATTAATACATGCTAAATAAATTCGTCAGCCACGAATTAATATTGAATTTAGTTGTATAATTCTCATGCGTATAATCCCAGACAAACCATGCATGCAAGTTATTGATTACTCGCAAAATATAGATGCCTTTTATTGATTATTTTACTTCGTCATTATTAGATCGCGGATTTTTATAGAAAATAAAAATTGTTCGGCATGCATTCGGAGAAATAGAACCAAATAGAAAGTTCTCGCTTTCTTCAATAATGTTAATAAATCGGGATTAAAATTTCACGTACTCGATTGTGCCGTAAATGCATAAAATCACAGTCTAGTCACTGTAATATTTATTGTAAAAAATATCAGTTATCACCTGATCGCTAATGACTTCGTTCTTTTTCAGGTTTAGACCTGTGAAAAACACGCTGCACAACATGAGGTAATGTAAAAATAGAAAATTATGTTTAAACTGTTCCGAAAATCTGTTAAATTGGTAACTTTTCGAAATTATAGGACAGAATGTACTGTCACAAATTTTCATCGCTGATTAGTCAGTTTGAAAATATTTTTCGAGCAAAATCGTGGAAATGCATTTTCGAATTTCGCCTCCATTTTCATCCTTCAATCCCTTGTTATCACGCTTGTTGTCGCGCCAGCGTGAAATTCAGCAACGTCAAAATATTCCGTACGTTATTCGACACAACCGTGCGAACCAATGAAACATTTTACAGAAGGGGATAATTGTAAACGGGGAAATTGGAACGCATGCATTCATGAATGCATCGAATTTTTTCCGGCTGGTAATTGTCACATTTGCATGTATTTTTCATTCGATTTACTGGTCGACGCATGGAATGGTATTCTTGTGTAAAGCGCTAGTGTCTCGAGCCTTACAGGATGTTTGACAAGAATCGGGACTTTACTGTAGTATTATCAAAACATTAACCCTTTGCACTTCGAATTATTTTTCGATTTTGTTGCCAACAATTCCCTGTTTTATTTGTAATTTATTTCAAATTACAGTTTCTTGACTGCTACTTATTTTGGACAATGTTGTTTATATTAAATGCAGCTCTCAAACTTTGTTGTAATTTATATTTGTGCAACTCGTATTTGTTTTTAATTAAAAAATAAGACAATTAAATCTGTTATGTCGAGTAATGGTCAAAGTTGAATTTTTATAAGTTTTAACGGTGAGCATTTTTGTCAATTAATCTCTCGTTTCTACAGAAAGACGTTCTAAAATTTTCAGAGCTGTTCAATCATTTCACCTTCAATTATACAGTGTGTATATTCATCTGGTAGTGCAAACCGAATCTACATGTAAAAATATGTCGGAAAAAAATAGCATTTTATCGTACGCGGTTTCATTTCCCAATAAATCGATGTTGAAAACTCATCGAGTACGCGTACATTTTGGCTGCGTTGTAAACTGTTTGTTGCATCTGTATTCATAAACATCATCAATACCCCAGCTTGTTCTCGTTTCCCAGTCAGATTTTCCGTCTTTGCCATTCCGTCGACATGGCAACATACAGTAATTGGGAGTACATCGATACGGTCGTAGTGTTAGGCGCGTGTTCCTGCGACGCATTTATGGCTGGTAATTACTGCAGAGATCTTCGTCTAAATCGCAGTAATCCTGATGCAAGAAACGGTCAAAGAACCGAGCAAACATTTGCGGAATGTGGGTCTCACGATATTCTCGGACAAATTGCAAGAAATGTGCAAGAAAAATATACTACTTACCTCTCTGGCAAAAATTATTCGAGCAAACAATTCAAGTATCAAATAATTAGTCATATATAAACAAAATATTAATATAAAAATGAAAGTTTTTGTTTTCTTCTAATGTACAGAATGAGAAAGTTATACACTTGCATGAGAAGAAGGGATTAATCATCTCCTCGCATTCAGAATATTTTTTAAATAATGTTTATCGTCGTGCGCATCGTCAGAAATATTGAAAATGTTCTAACGCTTTGTCACATCATGGCGACGCGCATATCTATCAAAAGCACTTAAAACCGTTTAACATTAAACACGCAAAACTATTGAACTAGTGAATTCCTAACGTTAAAACTTGCATTTTTGGCATTTTCTTGTCTAAATTTACGGGATTGTGTAACAAAAAGTCTAAAACTTTTTATTCCGCAAGGTGAAGTTTAGCCCCTTCTGCAATTGATGAAGCTAGGATGGGAACCAAGGAACTAAGAGCTAGCAAAAGAACTAAAAGTTGATTGAACTACAGTGATTCGACGTTTAGCTTGAATTGGCAAACGAAGCAATAAATATGTATAGCTTGAAAATTCAAGATCAAGAACCGCAATTATTTTTGCACCAACCTGATAAAATGGTGCACCAGCATACTTCGGTAAATCTTTCAGAGACTTTTTGAACAGCAAATATCCCGATGGGGTTGGTCGTAAGGACAAAGTAGCTTGGTCACCGCGATCTCCGGACTTGACACCAATGGACTTTTACTTACGAAGCCGTGTCAAGTACCGAGTCTGCCGGGAGGAAAATACGGATCGAAAACAGCTCGAACAGAAAATTCAGTTCGCATTTGGAAATTTGAAAAGGGAAAATACCTTGGAAAACACTCATGAATGCGTGGTTCAATGGCGTAGTTCGTATACCGTATTCGGCGGGGTAGTAAATCCCGTTACGCTTGCTTGCACCGATATTTAAAGAACGCTGGCGAATGGATGTCCGACTACAGGTGGGAGAAAATTTCATAGGTGGTTCTCCATGGCAATATAAAACGAAAATTATGAATAAAAAAATTTCGATTTCGGCTTCGTTTTTCAGTTATTAACCCTTTGGGGGCGAATGTCGTCACATTGACGACATGGTGACTATGCTATTATATTTTTCTATGATTCAATTCCTAAAGTTGCAGACAACTTTAATTGTAAAATGTAGTTGTGAACATGATACAATGTTAGTATACAAAATAGAACAACTTTTTTATAATTGTACCAAACGCCCTGATTTTTTATAATCGATTGGAAGCATTGGTTTACGAAATGATATGCAAAAAAGATATTCCAAAGATTATAATTTACAAGGTTACATGCAAAAAGAAAACAGGCATTTTTCAAAACTTTTTTATTTGGGCCCTTAATGAGAATTTAAAATACATTTTTTGTAGATCTATGTTAGTTATACGCATGCTGAACATTTCATCGAACTTTTTACACTAGCTGTATATTTCTATTTTTTCCAGCACTCAAGACTTTGTTACATGATCTAGTCCTCCCATTTACTTCTCCTCTTTAATATTTGAAAAAATCTTCGTCCCCAAAGGGTTAACGATTGAAAATCCGCCTGAAATGCGACGACCCGACCAGCAGAGGTGTACGTTGCGTACGTCATAGAGGCGCGCGACAGTATCAATTGACAGATGCGTTAGGGTGGACATTATTTACTCTCGGCGGAAAAAATTTTCGAGAACAATGGGAAAAAATGTTTAAATTTTGGAACTTGATTTTCTCTATTATAGTGCATCGTAAATATACATTTCTATATATCGTTGAATTTGTCTTTCCATTCTCTATAACCATATGCAAATACGATAAAAGGTCATCGTAAAAAAAATTCGCAACTTTGAAATTTCGCTTTTAAAAAAACATTTTTCTTTAGCATTATATTTACTTGGTCGAAGAATACAACTTCTGTTTGTCACATGTACGTACGTTGTTCGATCGATCTAAAATTTTGCGCATACAGAAAATCCTCTATAGTCGCAAGAAGGTCGTACACGATGAATGCAAAAAAATATCCCCTCCACTGTAGTAACCTGATCTCGGCTCGGGTATAACTCGGGTAAAACTTCTATATTTTTCATTATTTTTTTATGGACCGTCCACCATCTTATTTCTGGCATTTTTCTGATTAAAATAACGCCAAACACGATATAATTTCAATTGTATTTAGTGGTTTAATTGACGATGAACGTTTCGGGCGCAAGGAAGGACAGCGTATGGGAAGGAAAGAGTCTCTCTTTACACGCGCTGTCTTCTTCTACGTTCGGCTCGGTCTGTGAAGCTCGAAAACGACCAATAAAGAAAAGAGTGTCCGTCAACGAACTTTGCAAACGAACCTCCCGAGGCTTTCGCGACTATAGAGGATTTACTGTATGATTTTCTAGCCAGTTGTCACAATTCCAGTGGGTGTTACGAAAAAATTCGAGGTTAGAAAAATAAAGTCCACTCTAATGCTTACCTCGGTTCTCGTTTGGGGCCCCAGCGACGTGAAAATCTTTATGGATTTCGAAATCTCTTTATCTTTATGGATTTCGAAAAAGTCTAAAGCTGCAACAAACTGAAATCGAACGAAATGTACAAGCCGAGGAAAAATGTTGAAATATCGGGGCTTTAGTGGACGGTGTAGCGGTATCGCATTGCAGAGAAACACATAGCGAGAACAACCAGCAATTTTGGCATGGGTCAGATGAAACATCAGTTTTATTAGACTGTCAGAGAACTGTGACAACTTTTCAAAATATGCGAATGCTTGAAGAACATTTTCCCGATAGCGGGGCAGTAATTCTCGTTGGTCGTGTTTTTGGTATTAGGTGGGGTAGGGGTGGCAGCACGGGAATGACGACGGTTGCGAGCCGGAGACCCGTAGCCAGCGTTCGGCATTAACGAGATAATTAAAATCGAATTTTAGGCGGGTGTGTTATGCACGCAGCCGGGCATGATTATCGAAATTACCGAAGTTCGTTCTGGCTCTGGTGGATCTCTAAATACCGGCGGAATTATGTTTCGAAATTTACTGGCAGAACGACATCTATATGTCTTGACATTTTCCAGTAATGCAGCTGCGCGCGCGCGCGCGTGTAGTCACAATGATACGTAGGTACATATGTATGTAGGTGTGGCTTCACCCACAGATTATTACGATTGACGATAAATCGGCGTTCTGCGCCGGATGGAACTCTAATTATCTTGTTTTAGTTTACCGTGACAAAGGATTTTGGTACAAGTCAGTCTCTGACAATGCGATAGCTTATCATTATTAAAAATCTTTGTGTACAAAATAATTCATCGGCGGCTGTACCGCTGTAGTACAACTGATCACGGATAGCGTGACCTGTTAACAACCGGACTATCGTAATTAATGAAATGGCTGTCAAACAGCATGAACCATATTTAGGCAATCATAGTTCTAAAGAGAAACATCTGGTCAGCATGATTTACCAGTAGTCGAATTTGCAAGCTTGTCAATTTGTGTGCAGTAAATATAAAACAAAAAATATTTTGTGTACTATTTGAATGGTTTGAGGGAACCATTATATGTATTGCAAACAATATTTTTTTCCGAAGGTCATTCTCTTCGAAGTTATCAAGGTCATCGATGTTTTTTGATACATAACTACACTGCTATATAATGATATGTAATGTATTATTATTATCAAACAGTATTTATTGCTAAAGTCTATTATGAATATGTATGTAATGTATTCTAATAGTACTAAAATAAACGATTTAGTTATTCAATTTTCTTAAATAAATAAAAGAAAAACTATGGGATCGTGTAGATGGACAAGTCCGAAAACGATGTCCCAAATCTGAAAAACATTTGTGGGACATCTTAGAATCTGAGTGGAACCTTATTGAAAGTGGAGTAATGAAAAAAAGCATAAAGTAAAAAATAAAATAAAAGAAAAATCAAATAAAAGCACGCGGTGGATATGTAGAAAAGAAAATATAATTATTTTTTATCATTATCGGTGAGATATTTAATAAATTATTATTAAAATATGTTCCCCAATATTGTACGAACTGAAATACATACAAGATAATCAAATTTACCAAAGATATCATAACTTTTTTTAGGTAGTTATAAGAATTAAGGAAGTGTCCACATACTTTTGAGCGGTAGTGTACATTTTTTCTATTGCGTCGTGTAACTGGTCGAAAAATACATTGAGATATTTATAATAACAGACCTTGAAATGACCTTGATCTTCGAAAATTAAAGTTTTTACCACTGCTCGGTCACGTGACTCATTCCGTATTTGTCGTGCATGTGTCACAGTGTCATGTGACTAATCCGGTACTGGCATGGGGGGGGGGGGGAATTTTCCCCTTATATTCGAGTCAATTCCACTTGCCATGTCTGCACAGTACAAGTAAGTTTTATAAAGCGTTCTAATCAGATAAGCAAGAGCAATTCTGACAGCAGAGGCTGCCTCGATAAATGGAAACCCGTACTTTTCGTTGGTTTAGTTTCAAACTTCGACCAGCGAAACCAAAATTATTCCTCGCATCGACTGGGACCAATTCGTTGTAACATTTTTACAGAGTTTCATTTGAACGGAATTTCATGAAGCGGCCGCGTTCGTGATTCTACATGCAGAAACAAGCCGAAAAAAAGGAATAACATGTTGTCGTTTGACGTTTCGTTTTCGAGTAAATACCGAGTTTGGAAAAAATCAGCAAATACGCGTGCTATTAGATAGCAATCAGTTGGCGCGTTTGTTCGCGACGAATGTTGAGGTTGTAGTTAGGTAAAGCCTGGAAGAGAGTCAATAATTGTTCATTGAAATACTATTTGTCGTTGAAAGAACTAATACAATGAAATTGGAAAATGAATAGAAATTGCTTGACGAATATTCAATATTGCAAATATTAATTTTTATGAATTCTTAAGCTTTCTGTCTTGGAGAAAAAAGGAAAATGTCGTAGAAGAGAAAAGAAAATCTATATTTTTTTGTATGGCTACATTTATTTCAGTGCTTAAATATTGATTACTAGACTGTGGATCTTTATGCAATTATGGCTTTTGAAAATTTTCAAAAATTTAAGATAGGAAATCTAGGATATAAAATATGACAGAATTTAGTACGATTTTAATTTATTTCAGACCTGAAAAGGCTACAACCACGGGAAATAAGATTCTATTTTATTCCACTTTCTCTCTTAAAATTCGTCTACAAAAATTGTAAATTTCATGTACATTCCCTGTCTAATCAATGATTACAAACCAATCAAATTTTATTTCATCTAAAAAGAAACGCGTGACATTCATATTTGTTAGACTTTCTTAAAAATCTCCATCACGAGTGTGACTTGTTAAAAACCGGCAAAGGGTTAACGAACCACTCTTTTCAAGGAAGCACAACATTTTTGGGGTAGCCTATATAATTGACTTACTAAAATGTACGTTCATACCGACTTGAAATAATTACGGTTGAAACTGCTACGACGCGTTGCGGTTCTCGCGTTTCGTCATTAGTCGGCGATTTCTAGCTTGTTGCTCGCGTTCGCGTCGCACCGTTTCGAAGGAGGAACGCACGCCGGCTCGTTTCGTACGGGAAATGGATCGAGAGGTTAGAGGAACTTGAAGATAGGACCAGCGGGAGAAATGTATAAAATGTAATCATGAGACGAGAAGTTGCTGCAGAGTAGTGATAAGGTGAGTGACCATTTTGAAAATGAAATGTTATAAGTACAGCGAATCTGGAATTTTTCTAATATCAATGTGCACGCAGTAATTGGAAAAATTCTATGGTGTAGAATGTTAGTCGGCAACTCAATTTACATAAACGTCAACAAGCCAATAATTCCTTTAAAAAAACCCATTGTTGTAAAAATATGGCGGCGCCCTTGCCTGCAAAAACTCAACTTGAGTTGAAATTTGTATTGTTGGTGTTTCTTCGTCAAAATCTACAGGACCGTATAAAAAAAAAAAATGCAAAATTTTTGCCCCAGAAGAAAAAGAATAGCCAGTTTGGATTTTTACGTTCTACGAGTTTTTTTACGCGCCGATAACTACGTGAACGATTTTCCATTTTTCGCTCTATGTAGTTTCCAATCTGAAACAGTTTTTCCATTATTTTGTGGCGACAAATAATGGTGGACTTACACGTTTTAGAACCCAAAGAACCTAACACCTTGTCAATATTTTCCATGTCCGAGCTACCCCAAAATTTAATCACATTTTCAACATCGGCCTTTGATTAAAATCAGTGTCACATGTTGCACGTATGTAAGTGTTGCTGTGCGTGTCGCTGTCTGCTTCTCGTCGACGTTGTATTTGCATCGAAACGAGGCTCTCTCGCCGCATAGTTACGTGATAATGTATCTTGGTTCTTGTGTTCACATATACATATGTACACACCACTCGATACCGACCCCTGTAGCGCGCGCGCGGCTAGGTCTGTTTATTACTTGACAATTAGAGTATAGAATGCAGACATAGGTAACGAGATGTCGAAACTACACCCGGAGATTATTCGAATACCTCCGGCTGCGTGTATGAACGCAAGGGCCGGAACTTCTGCATGCATTTCGGGATGATGCAGTCTAATACACGAATGTACACATCGGATAACAAAAGCATTCGTACAGTGACACCCGTGGAAACACTAGGTCTGCGTTCACAGTGCTGTACACAACTCGTTACGCAACAGATTACAGAAATTTCTTTTTAATAACGGACATTTAGGGTATTTTTAACACATTACTGACCGGTACGATCGTTGCATAAGTTTCGAAAATCTATGGTACATGGCTTTTTAATGGAACTTTTTAATGGAACTTTTTAATGGAACCTTCAATAGCAACAGCAATTTTCATGTGTGTTACTGTCGGCCAAACCGTGTCAATGAAGACATTTGTCGATGATTTGACCGTGTATATGAAAACATAGTGTCGACGAAAGTTACTGTCGGTCCGATCGTCAATGAAAACAGTGTCGGCCAAATGAGTTGTCGACCAACCCAAGCTAACCCGGGGTTACTAACCCCAGTAATTTTCATCGTGAACTAACAAGTCACCTTCAATAACGTCATCTAGGGTTGTTAGATCTTCTATATTTGATATGAGCCTTCTATACTTGATATGAGCATTCTATACTTGATATGAGCCTCCTATATTTGACATGAGTCTTCTATATTTGAACTTGATCTTTACGTACCTACAGGAATTTTCAAAAATCTTTGTTTGAATAAAAAAGTTTAAAATGTGCTGTATACCTGTTTTACTTGAACTCCTATATTTTGAGCCTATCTCATATACATAATTGCAGTTTTCACTACTTCTTCTATATTTGGATAAAACGTTTCTGGCAACCCTAACGTCATCTAATAGTTTCATTTAAGATTGCAATGTAAAAGAAAATTTCTATGCTTTCCTTTGGTCCAGCACAATTATTGAAAATCCTATTTAATAGGCTCCCGGTAGGTACAGTGTTAAATATACAAAATTGTACATGATTTTTCGATTTGCTCTTCATCTGAATTTGTGTTAGACTTGTCCATCGAATGAGCACATGAGCTCGGCAATGCCATGGTATTCTAAGAACGTCTCTGATGCGTATAATGTGTCTTTCCTGTTTAGACATCGCGAGGAATTATCAGTGGAATATAAGACTGGCGTCAACCGGTGTACGTTACGCGCCAATCAATTCCAGGAACGCTAAGAGTAAGATAGCGACAATAGTCTTGATTACGCGAATTGTCATGCACATGTTCATCACGATTGAAAGAATATAGAAAGGTAGAAAGAGAAAGAAATATGCCTACGCCTCCTGGCCACCTAATTAACGAATGACGTTCTTGCACAAACCGAACTCTTGGTTTAAAGGCCAGTTCATCGTAGCCAGTCCAGGCCAGTCGGACAGAATCTTACTGCCCTGGTTTTGTATCCAGTATTTTCCAAAAAGCTAAAATACTGGATACAAAACCAGGGTAGTAAGGTTCTGTCTGACTGGCCTGGACTGGCTAAGATAAACCGAGCTTTAATCAGGCATGGACATACTTCTGGTTAGAGTCGTCATATCACGGGAATTGACTCCATTTGAGGGGACAAATTACCCCTTAACTCTTTGCACTCGGAGAAATTTCAACTCGAGAATTAAACATTCCTTCCGACCTAGAATAATTCTATTCTAAATGATTTTGTTCGTACTATTTTATCGATAAATGTCCCAAATGTCTGGCCGAAACAATTGTCCCAGGACTATCCCCACTCCTGCGGGGTGTACCCCCTTGAGGGGCCAAGAAGCTCGAGAGGCCTCAGTCGCCGAGAAGTATGACATCATACCTCTCGGGTATGTCGGTGAGACCACACTAATCCAACGACAAAACTTCTTTATTTTTCATTATTTTTCTATGGAACTTTCGCCAACATATTCGTGGCATTTTTCTGATCAAAATGATACCAAATATGATATAATTCCGATGATATTTACTTGTGTTATGGACGATGAAAGTTTCCGCGTCTCTTTCCCATACGCTGTCCTTCTCTGCGTCGAAAACTTTCATCGTTCATTAAACAAGTAAATATAACTGGAATTATATCATATTTGGTATAATTTTCATTAGAAAAATGCCACGAATATGTTAGTCAAAGTCCCATGAATAAATAATGAAAAATAAAGAAGCTCTTTGTTATTGGATTAGTTATGTTTACACTTCTCGGCGACCGAGACCTCTCGAGCTCTGCTGTCCTTTTCTAATTGTCCCTGTCGGATAATTGTCCCTGGGTAGACCCATGTTGGGGACAATTATAAAACACTGTATTATTACGTAATTTGTTTAGCAGTTGATTAGATACCAAGATATCAATGTGAAAAATATTTGCAACAATGGTAAAGCAATTTTTAGTGGCGAATATGATTAGGCAACAGTAAAGCAATGCGAACAATTTCAGAGTAAACTCACGTACTTGCCGTAGGTCCATGAGGTGTTCTGAACTTGTCGCGATTGTTCAAATCAAGTTACGAACTACCCTGTATAACCATGTGACAAGTATATCCTAAAAACATCCGGAAGTTCTTTTCGGAATGTCTTATACAATGTCCTTTTGTGAGTAATGTTAAAATAAGTTGCGAACGCGAACAGAAAACTGGAGAGACCCTCGGAAGGTAACCATGGAGCGCGAGAATCATGGCGCATTGTAGCAGCGAGCCACCCCCCACCCACCGAGTCTATCGTTACGATGCGACGGGAAGCTAATAACTCTCGCTTCAAGGAGCAACATCGTCCCTTACAAATACAGAGTTGAAGGAACGAAGATCCTGGAGGTTGTTGCATGAAAAAGTTTCGCAACAATGCTGAGTAAGTCTTGCCCTCGCTAACGAAAGAGTTGGCGAACGACGACGAGGAAACGGATTGAAATTCAAAGACAGAGAAAAGTAGTCCGATGGAGAAAGATAGAAGAGAGGAAGAGGATAGACCTGGTCCGGCTGGTAGCCGCGATGCGATGATTTGAAATGCTCACTGGCTCCACGCGCATTGCCCGATCGATATATGGTTGTTTCTCGCAAGCACGACACGAGACGTGATTCCCGTTGTCATGTCGTCGCGTTTCGCGTTTTTCTCGTTGTTTTCGCCGCTGAAAGAGATAAAAGGAATACCCTTACGGCGATCGACGCGATCGACGACATCGAGTCTTCGCGAAGAATGGAACGCGCTTCGCGCAATCGACTGTCGCGATCATGCGAACGGAAATTAAAATGGCGGCCACCGAAGATTGGACCGTATCGATTTACCTACAATTTTTGCATTCGAAATTCTTGACGTTAATGTCGAATAGCTTTTTGCCAATCTGATTGGTATCGGAGTATAATCATTCGACTGCGGATGTTTATGCAGTTTTCAATATTTCGGCGAATCTGAAAAGAGAGAGTAGAATCATATAAAATCTTATTTTCCGTGGTAGCAGTCTCTTTGTAGTTCCGAAATAAATCAAAATCGTACTAAATTCTCAGAATTTTTTAAATGCGCTTAATACGATCGAGTCACGATTAATTTACATTTGATTTGGTTTTATTTACAAGAACTTTCTTAAGAATACTACATTTGCAAAAGCGTGAAATTGACTTGCAAAAGGGAGAATTTAGAGTGCGAAATACTATCAAGCATTACACTGAATGTAGACACGTACGGTAAATCAAAATATTCTCTCTCTCTCTACTACAGAACTATTAAGGAGAAAACGTTTTATAGCATTGAGGAAAATAGTACGTCAACGAGTTGAGCATCTTGAGATCTTCGGAATAATGAGATCAAGGATAGGGATCGATGAAATAGAAAAAGGAAATGGATCGGAATATTAAAGTTGAATGCGGAGCAAGAGTGGATGCATCGAAGCAAAATAATTTGTTTAACAACGCGGAATAAGTAACGGAACAACGGACGAGTGAAAAACCGGGAAGAAAAATATCGATTGGAGGTAAACATTCGAGCAAAATATATTTCCAAGACCATGTTTGCACGTTATGCTGCGAGATCGTATAACTGAATGCGAAAAACAGCTCATGAGCCACGCGTCAGCGATCCGCAAATATTTCCAATTTCTCCAGGAAAATAAAGCGATAAATATCCGCTTTGCGTGTTTGTCCTTGCCTCGCCAGTAAAATTCAGCGTTTCCGGAGCGAATTCATCAAAGGGAGCTCCCACATCTTCATCGATCCTCGGAAAAGATTCCAGAAAAAGAGCAAAATAAGGTTCGCGCAATTTATTTCAGACATTCTCCCCCTACCTGTTCCATACGGATTATTTATTATTGAAAATAATATCAATTGCGCCGAATACATACTTTATTTATAGAGTAAAATAATATCGCTGGAACGTATCTAACACGTGCATACTAGTTAATTTATGGCACTCGATACCGGAGCTTGAAACATCTGATTCTGAATGGATTAAAGCGTATTTTATAGGATTTATTAGCTGGCTGATCATACATTTCAATTACAGTCAATTAACCAGTCGTCCGCATTCGCAATGCACAGTTTTCCCGAGCCCACGCCACATGTTACTCCAACAATAAAATTCGCCTACACCAACACGCGACCAATACCTGTTACAGGAAAACATACTTTCGCGTTATCGAATCGATATTCTGAATGAACGTTCTCGAATCGCGAACGATAACTATCGCATATGTTATTTGTTTAAATACTGTTTTAAGCAGAATTTGCTGTTTCATCCGAATTCGTCGGGAAATATTAGGCATTCCATTTTGTGGATTGATTTGCTCCATTTACATTTAAACACCCAGTATGCAGAAACAAAACCTTTAACATTCAAGTTGTTTATAAAAGAAAAAGCGAATCGTTCCTTTGCGACACGAATATTTATTGTATTAGGCCAGCGTAATTTTTCACTCTTCCGAATAACGCCGCTCAGTTCAGACGCGCATTTGTATTATGTTATCATAATGATTGTGTTCCTAATAAATTTTGTTTGTTCAATGATCTTTGGGTTGCATGGTTTAAGATCTTCTACAATGATATTATATTAGAAATCTCCCACACATTTAAAGAACTGAAGGTGACCTTCATATTCATATAACTACTTACGAGCTATTTGAAATCGTCATGTCACGAGGCTTGCCCTGTATATTCAAGAGATTTAGTTCCCTATACAGGGAGTCTCAAAAATGTTGTACTTCCTCGAAAGGGCTGATTTCTGAGATCATATCAAGCAACTTTTTCCTTTCGAAAATGTTCTCCGCGGCTTTGTTAAGCTTTCTTAACGAAAAACACCAACCAATCAGAGGTCGGTGAGCAAAGGAAAGAATTACTCTGAATTACTTCAGAGATCACCCCTTTCAAGGAAGCACAAAAATTCTGGGACACCCTGTATAGAAAGGTGCGACTTAATCGTTGGGAATTTATTCCTTTTTCTCCGAGACAGAAAGCTTAAAAATTAATATTTGCAATATTGAATATTCCTTATGTAATTTCCATCCGTCTTCCAATTTCATGTACTAGTTCTCAAACGACAAATAGTATTTCAATAGACAATCATTGAGTCCATTATACCTAACTACAACCTCAACATTAGTCACAAACAGCCGCGTCAATTGATTCCTATTTATCTAATAGCACGCGTATTTGCTGATTTTTCAAACTCGATTTTTACTCGAAAACGAAACATCAAACGAAAACATGTTATTCCCTTTTACTCTATTCTTTTTGGATCTCAATTAAAAAAAGGTGCTTTCAAGACTTACAGTACATGTCAGACACAGGATTAAATCGGCTGTTGCAGAAAAACCCTTCTTAAACAGACGACTGCGTTTTCTTTGACATCATCTGTCCAATATACACTGTCGGCTAAAAGTTTGAGACCACTCTATATTTTATTACATTTTACAAGCATGAGTACTGGCTTTAGCGGTTCTGTAATGTTTTCCTGGGTTCAGGTCTGGGTCATTTTTGGGACACCAGGTATACGAAAGTTTTCAAGTAATTGGGCAAACTGTACTATTGCTGGCACTGCAGTAGTTTTGGCACTTTTGAATTCAATTTTGATTCAATTCTGAATTTTGAGTTCAAGAATTCCTGGTATAAAAAATCATTTTTCATTGTTTCTTATTTATATTTCAAAGGAACGTTGTAAGTTTTCATAACAGAGTTCCACATACGACTGTTAGCAACTGTGCCAATGACTGTACGATTGTTATTCACTGAAAATTTTTGTAATAAAAGATTTGTGACTCGTAAAACTGTTTGATTTTGCTGAAAATCTCTATTGGCTTATAACAGTGGATCTTTATGCAAAATAAAAATTTTTTCACCGGATATTGTAACAAACTGGAGTGAAATAGAAACTTATTGTCTTTCTCAATATGTTTAACCCTCATAACGTTCCTAAAAAATAGTTACATATAAAAGTCTAGAATAATGTTTCACCTATTTTTATTTTACACTTTAAAACAAGTTATGTTTCGTTTATACTGTTTGTAGCGTCACACTTTAAGGAAGTACGTCTCGCAACACAAACAGAAAGAGATGAATTATTTTACAGTATGTAAGAATAGTAAATTGACGAATTTTCACCCTGAGGAACGTTTGATAGTTAATACGTTGAAAATAACATAACAGTATTTTTAAATTCTTCTTATGTTTTTACTGTTTTCACTGACACCTACTCATTTTTGTCATGAATCCGTCAAATCCGCGGTCTACTTATAATAATAGAAAGTTCAGCTCATTAAACATTTCAAAAAAAGATAAAAAGTTCAGCTCGTTTGAACATTTCAAAAAAAGATAAAATGATTTTTACTACCAATCATTGTGCCAATCATTGTACAGTTTACCCTAATTAGGTTTGGTCTTGAACATGACCACCGGTGTGGCCACCCCAATGATAACGAATTAACATACATAAATTAATATACATAAAGATCCAAATTTGGCATCGAAACCTTTATGATTTTTGAATAAATTAGCAAAAGTGCTTTGATTGTTATCAAGGATCGAACCGTAGCGCCGAAAACATTTAAAGATTTAATTAATATACATAAAATTGTTCATATAAGATTTATGCTGCTTGCAACGGAATGCGAGTTGAGCGCAGAATGGAAGCATTTCGATCATCGGAACAAATCGAACACGATGCCGCGGCCACTCGCAAGGATTGTGTAGCACAGATCGCTTTTCAAGTTATATGCTCGTACATGTAGCAAACAGATTGAAGTTTTCAGTCCGTGACGACTTTACTCGGTTATGCGCGCACATGTTCGAGGGCAGACAGTATCACGGTTAACGACAAACGGATAATCGTATTTTGATCGAATAGTATCAAAGGGTCCGTGCAGATGGACCAACCGTGATCGCGGCGCACTATGCATGTGGCTCAAAGGTGCATTCACGATATCTGATATAGGCAGTCATCCGTGGAATGCAGGTACGCGTGCATCGACCGGAAATTCTCTATGGATTAAATTCGTGCGTGCGAAATCGGCGGAGTTGCCCGGTGCCCCTGGAAACCGAGCCCTAGGTTACGCGAGGTGGGGGCGATCGAAGCCGAGAGGAACGAGAGGACGAACAAAGCACTGAATATCTCTCTGGCTCCGCAAATTCCAGGAACTACTCGAAACGGAAATCGGTTACCTTACGGACGTACAGCTTCCCTTACGTTTTCATCTCGAAATTTCGCGAGCAGGATCACCACACCCGCGCTACGCCGATTTAACGAGTAAACATCACGCTCTGTTGTGGCTCGCGGTAACACGGGTCTACAAATGTATCTAGCCACAGTCAGGTTTGCGTTAGGTTTCGTTTAGTTTTGTGTTCATTGTGGGCTATTGAAAGGAAAAGTAAAGAATAAAGAGTAAAGAATATATAAAAAAGAAACTTTTTAAAAACCACGCTTACAGTCAGTGACAATTTAAAAGTGGACACCCTTAAAAATCGCATAGCTTTTTAGAAATTGGACCAACTTGAATTTTTTTAAGATGTTAGACCGGCTAGTTCGCCAGAGAATAAGTAAACAAAAATTTAATACGATTGCAATTGGTAGGAATTATACAAAATTTTTAAAAATGATGTTTTGTCAACTTTTTTATCCGGGCCTGTAACGATAATTTAAAAAATGCGTTTTATAGATTTCGGTAACTTATATGCATACTGAAAATTTCATCGAAATCGGTCTACATTGCAATGAGCTACATACGTTTAAAGATGAGAGCTTAAGGGTGAAAGTCGCAGATTTTCAGCCTTGCCAGGGCATTTCGCCCTTACGTGATCATCTTTAAACGTATGTAGCTCATTGCAATCTCTTTCGACATTAAGCCTTAATCAAAAATGTTTTTAGTGTTCGAGCCATGGACAAATATTATTAAATATAATGTAGTGCATATATCTTATAATTAATTAATCCAGACAAATGTGATACAACGCAGAACCATTAAAATAAGCTTATTGCAGCATATATCACTGTTAACAACATTTCATCGAGTTAGTAAAATGTCGATCGCCGCTGTAAAGCTTTTTACGACTGATTCACAATGCTTGCAGCACTGGATCAAGCTGGTATCTAGATACATATCTACAGACGAGCATCGCGCTCACGAGTGCCACGCACGTACGCCACGCTTGAATGTGCTAACAGTTCACGCAAGTAGGATCGAAAAAAATTCACAATATTTTCTCTGTCGTAAATAGTTCGATTGTCGACGTACGTTTCGGGCAGACTCGGAATTTGTTACCGGAAGCAGACCCGAATCTCACTCCACGCGTCTGTTTCTCGTGTAGCGAGTGTTGTGTCGAGACGTGACGGCACTGCCAACAAGTCGATACGTCAACGTGACGCACTACGGACTTTTAATATTCCTCCGTCGAATTGGATTCGTCTGCGCAAGCAGGTCGCGTCTCTTGGACTTCCATCGGTTCGATGTTGTATTGCTAACTTCGAGAAAATCTTCATTCTTTTCCCGCCTCTAGGGAAATGATAAGGGAAGCAGCTGGATCTGTAAATTGTGGCGATAAAAAACCAGGTGAAATTTCGAGGACATCACGTTCAATGTCGAATATCAATCCGAAAAATTTCCACTGTATCAAAATATTGGATGATTCTAAAAATTCGTGCTTGATTTGAAAATGAAACAACTCACGCTTCACGTCTCCTACTACCAGTGTACAAGTTTCCCCACTATCAACTATGTTTTCTCATATTGCTCCTACCGTGCTTTGCTTCACGTGACTGGGAGGATATGGCCTCCTATACAATACATACTCCTAATCTCCCGAACCTCCTACTATACTCCACAGGAGTTTCGTGGGGAGGACCCAGGAGTAGGGAGAGGAATTCGGTGAGGAGGACTAAAGAGTAGAGAAAGGAACTTGGTGGGGAGAATCCAGAAGTGTAAAGACAGGAGTTTGGTGCGGAGGGCCCAGAATTAGGGAGAGGAGTTTGGTGGGGAAGACCCAGGAATAGGGAGAGGAGTTTGATGGGGAAGGCCTAAAAGTAGGGAGAGGTGTTTGATGTGGAAGACCTAGGAGTAGGGAGAGGAGTTTGGTGTGGAGGACCCAGGAGTAGAGAGAGAGGAGTTTGGTGGGGAGGAACCAGAAGTAGGGAGAGGAGTTTGGTGGGGAGGAACCAGAAGTAGGGAGAGGAGTTTGGAGGAGAGGACCCAGAAGTAGGGAGAGGAGTTTGGTGGGGAAGACCCAGGAATAGGGAGAGGAGTTTGATGTGGAAGACCTAGGAGTAGGGAGAGGAGTTTGATGTGGAAGACCTAGGAGTAGGGAGAGGAGTTTGGAGGAGAGGACCCAGAAGTAGGGAGAGGAGTTTGGTGGGGAAGACCCAGGAATAGGGAGAGGAGTTTGATGTGGAAGACCTAGGAGTAGGGAGAGGAGTTTGATGTGGAAGACCTAGGAGTAGGGAGAGGAGTTTGGAGGAGAGGACCCAGAAGTAGGGAGAGGAGTTTGGTGGGGAAGACCCAGGAATAGGGAGAGGAGTTTGAGGTGGTGAGGCCTAAAAGTAGGGAGAGGAGTTTGAGGTGGTGAGGCCTAAAAGTAGGGAGAGGTGTTTGATGTGGAAGACGTAGGAGTAGGGAGAGGAGTTTGGTGTGGTGGTCCCAGGAGTAGAGAGAGGAGTTTGGTGGGGAGGAACCAGAAGTAGGGAGAGCAGTTTGGAGGAGAGGACCCAGAAGTAGGGAGAGGAGTTTGGTGGGGAAGACCCAGGAATAGGGAGAGGAGTTTGAGGTGGTGAGGCCTAAAAGTAGGGAGAGGAGTTTGAGGTGGTGAGGCCTAAAAGTAGGGAGAGGTGTTTGATGTGGAAGACGTAGGAGTAGGGAGAGGAGTTTGGTGTGGTGGTCCCAGGAGTAGAGAGAGGAGTTTGGTGGGGAGGAACCAGAAGTAGGGAGAGCAGTTTGGAGGAGAGGACCCAGAAGTAGGGAGAGGAGTTTGGTGGGGAAGACCCAGGAATAGGGAGAGGAGTTTGAGGTGGTGAGGCCTAAAAGTAGGGAGAGGAGTTTGGTGTGGAGGTCCCGGGAGTAGTGAGAGGAGTCTGCGGCTCGCGAGCCGCAAGTTCCCCAGGCCATTGTAAAGTAAACAATTTTATTAATCAGTTATACAGAACGTGTCACTTAACTGTACTATCTAACTTATAATAGAGTATTGCAATAATATGATCATTAATTTTCTGCTGTTCCAATCGAAAGAATATTAAATGCAGAATAAAAAACTATCAAGATATATACGGGGTTATAGACGAATAATTACCGAGATACTCTTCAATGATGGATGGTGGTATTTCTGTGCATTTTGTATGCTTGGTTTAATCAATAACTTTTCGGTTTCTAATAATTTTTTAATGATGCTTTTACGAACATGTACGTGGCTCATTCCTGATTAAACTGATACCAAACGTGACAAGGTTGAGATCATATTCACTTGTTTCATCCACGGTTTAGTGGAACCTCGATTATCCAGAATAGGATTCCAAGGTACGATACAAGTTGATGTCCTCTACGAATATGTCAGATTCAGCAGATATTTGTTATTTCTTCCTGCCATGTCTCAAACTTGACATCGGACGGTTTCATCGCGCGGAAAAAGGACTGCTACAACTATGCTGGATACGATATTACCTGGTTCGTGTTTGTATCTTCTTATCCCCCCGAGCTATTGGATCCTATGTACAGGATGTTTCATCTGTGATGGACATCTATGAAGTATTTGAAGAAAGAATGTTAGACCAATACCGGACGCAACGACAAAGATGAAACGCGTCACGTGACCGGGGGAATAGCGTCGTAGAAGGGGAAGGTAGAGTCGGGAGTCGGGACGCAAGTCTTAATCTGTTGATTCTGTATTAAACTCTAACATACTCCCATTAATATTCAAAGTTTTTGAAAGAACGATGCCGTTTTTAATATCGGACTATACAACCTGGATTTTTATTCAGAAATTAGAACAATTGATTTACTACATGACGCGAGAAAGATGTTGAAAAAAATTGCAATTTGTCGTAGTTCCAGAGAAAATGCTAAAATGTGTATTTCTTAATGTGGGTCTATATTGACAATTTAAAAAACACATTTCGTAGATCTGCATCAATTATTATATCTGAATATTCCACCGAAATCAGTCAACGTCGCAATGAGCAACAAAGTTTAAAGTGGAAAATATTGTTTTAAATTTCATTCGTGAAAAAGTATAGATTCTCATAAAAAATTAGTATCGTTGTAAGATGTATAATTCTGAAACTGTGCAACATTTAGTTTTTAGTATCTTTATTCATATAATTTTCTATATGTATACATAAGAACAAAATGTTAAAAAACAAAATGTAAATTATTAGAATTATAAATACATAATTGTTTTTATATCTTATACTTCAAAATACACATGTACAGCTGAAATAGTAGAAGTTCAATATTAACTGTGGAAATTATTTAAATTCACTCGTATCTACTTAAAATGATTTGCAACGTAAAGTACTTCTATTTCTACTTTCCATCTTACTTAATTTACACATTTGACCTCGTCCTATTTTAGATTCTCATTAAGTATTCTCTGTGAAGTGTTGAACACTGAATCGCTACCTACCCTAGAGCATTCCCGCTTCAGAAGGCCGTACTCCTTTTTGGTATTTAAACTTGCCTGCCGTCTGCATACGACTTATAAAATTAATACTCACGCAGCGTGACCATTGGTCAACTTATAAAATGAAAGTTATAGAATTGTGTAATTGACAGATGTTGTGAATAAAAATCGTAAACATTAATTCTGCAGCTTTTTTACTTCAGCTCGTCAGAACAATTTGAAAAATACAGTTGTCTAATTTGAGATTATTGCAATGATTTTTAACAAATAATTTGTTGCAACATTTTATATTGTAAATAGTATGAATATAAAATAGTATATGCGGATGGAAGACAATACAGTAATTTAAATGAAGTAACGAGGGAACCGAGAGTTGTGCAACTCCGAACTTGGGAAATCTAGAAATTCAGAAAATCATGGAACTTTGTGTGTAAGCAGAGTAATTTATTCGTAACGCAAACCTAGTTTTAATTCGCGCCATAATAAGGGTTCTCGGGGTGCAATCACGGCTTGTGAAGAATGCAGAATTTTCTTTCTCGTAGTAAATTCCAAGAGAACAGTCAGAGATATTAAAAAATTAATTATCAAGTTGCATATATGCCCCGTTTGGTATGAAACAATTTTCGTTTGGAACATTTTTTTATAAAACAGAAAGTTCACGAGTACAAAAAGTAGTACAATTAAATCACTCACTCTGTATATAATACACGTCTAATTTATATCTTTTTGTAAATAAATTAATAAATTTCTTAATATATATGCAATGCATGTATCCACTGATTTAACCACACGCAGAGTCGCCAGATGAGGGGAGGGAGCACAAATTGAGGAGAAAGAGTTATCCTTTCTCTGCCAACACCGGATTAACACTAAATTGACTAAACCTACCATCACCGGTCGAAATGACCGGTTCCAGATTTATTATTTTCAGGAACCAAAAATAACAGTTATTCTAAAATTGTATACGATAAAAATCATTAATAAAAAGTTGATTATTATTGACATTTAAGATAATCAACACGAAATATAAAGAAAAAATTCGAAGAACAAAATGATTAAAAAATATCGATTGTTATTCTGATTACAAGTAACAGTTATTAGTGTCAAAAAAATTGGATCCTCTTCGATAACTGTTGTCGATGAAGAAAAACTGTTTTGATTGGTCAAAGCAGTTATCAATAATATCAATAATTTCTGGAAAAAATGTTCGGTTACTTATAATCCTTATTTGTAACCAATACGATTTAAGTCGATGAAATACTTGTTATTCCATGACTTTCTTTCTTTTTGGTTATGACAGTTATGGTCTCTGATTATTTTACAATTATTGAAATAATAAAAATGATTTTATAAGAATTGATTGTATGAACAACAAAGTCTAAATAAAATCAGTCTTGTAATTTTTATAAGGGAACATGTACCAATTACTAATTTAAGGCTCGTTAGGTTCAGTGTTAATCACGTGACGCCAACGGATCGCGTCACGTGACCAGGCCGTGGAGTAGGGGAATAGCGTCGTAGAAGACGAAGGTAGAGTGGGGAGACACAAATCTCAATTTGGCTACTCTGGCCACAAGGATTTCTTTCCCAAAGGTGAATCCATTCGTTTATTGACACCCCGTATATCCGCCTGACGCGGAAACCAAATGTTTCCGTCTTGATAGAGATAGAAATCCTCGCTTGTAAGGATGTATTCGTTTCGGCATCTCTATCTGCAGGAAAATAGGACTCTGTTTCGTGGCGGATTATGCATCATGCGTTGAGTGGCAGGAAATGCTCAAAACGGAAGCCGGTTATCTATAGGACAAATGTCAGCCGCGGGCATGATAGACCTTTCTCTGTATCTGTATCATCGTCTGCACATTGTTTTGACTTCTGACAGGCCAGGCTATGCAAATTAGGATTTCGATAATTGCAAGCATCTCTGTGAATAGGCTACCGAATAGTGCCCGGTTGGAATTTCGACCGATTCGCGTTGCACGGTATTTACGTAGAAGTTTTCATCCCTCGCGTAGACAGTATTGTAGTAGTCTAATTTCTAGAATACTTACTTGCACAGGGCGTCAAGAATTTATCGGCGAAGATCTGTTAAAATGTTTTGTGCAAAAGTGACCTCGATCGACATTTTGAGAAACGTCTCCTAATTTTTAACACCTGTCTCTCGGTACCTATTGGGTCAAAAAATACGTTGGATGAGTGAAATTTAATGCTCTTTTCAAAAATAAAAAGGAAAAGTTCGTAGGACCCATAGTTTTTGAGATATAGACGAAATACCAAAAACAGGTAACAAAAATTGTGGTTTTTTCCCCCTCCCAAAGTTAGCACAGGGTCCTTGAGGTCGAAAAAACTCAGATTCGACTCCCCAGAGTACCCCCAAATGACGTGTCAAAATTTCATTAAGTTCGGAGTACTTCTTTCCAGGTAGACGCCCTTTTTTCGACCTGGCGACTGGATTAGTACACCAACGAGCATAACTGATTCAACACACTTTAAATCAGAACAACTTTTTTATGAATGGACCAAACGACTTCAATTTCTCTGTAAGGCTAGAAGAATTAGTTTAGTACATGACGTCTAAAAAATATGTTGAGAAAGATGCATTTGGTCGGAATTGTGAAAAACAATAGTAAAAATTTATTTATATATCACCAAGATTTCTTTATAGTTCATTGGCCATTAACAACGGATGAAACTTTTCTTGTAACGTGATGATATTGTTCATTCATAATAAAAGTCACTCAAAACATATTTCTAAAAAAGTATAATAATAAAAATATATAAATTGCGGTATAAGTACTATTAACCCAGTATCTAAATAACAACAGATTATTTTACATTTCCAAGTTGGTGATATACAATAATTCCTTTACAGTTTCCTTTTCTTGCCTTATCTTATGAATATTTCTTTTCTTATGAATAGACTGCGGATCTCCATGCAATATAGAAAATGTTTGCATTGATTGCAAGACACAGGAGCCAATTAACAAATTCATTCTTCTTCTAATCATCTTATTAAGGTGAAACTGATACACTGGTGGTAATCTTTTTAACACCTCCACTGTTTTAAATTGTACATATCCATTTCTGTCATAAATGCATCAAATCCGCAGTCTACTTACGAATGAACGATATAAATCGCCACCAACGAGCCATTTTTCAACAGGCATTTAATGTTGAATTCCGGAGGACATTCCGACGATTCAAGTCCGCCTTCCACCAGATGCTGCAGTGCGATGTACTCCGCTCCTGCGGATGGCAACGAAACTGCTTTGTATAATAGATTTCCAATCAATTGGTCCTCGCGATCAAGTTACTGCACGTGTCGTGCTCGATCGTCCATCACCTCTACATCGACCACAGTCGACGGTGGCGCATGGCGCCCCCATACATTTTCGCGTGGCTGTCGCGTCGGATTCGCTGTAAACAACGCCATAATTTAAGGTATCCTTTAAATATCCGAGAATCCTTTTGGCAGTAGTCCAATGAGTTTCTCCGTAGTAGTCGTTGAACTAATACGTCGTCGGTATCGGGAATATCTGGTCTAATAATAATCAGAGTTCTGCCACGGACGGGTTAAAAGCGGCGAGAGAGCACCGCCGAATTTATCCGACCGTCTTATCGGCGTTACCCGCACCGCCCGATTCGAAGCCGAATCAGATCGAGACCCGGAAATTTTTATCCCTGCGAACCCGCCCGAACGGTTTAGGTTAGGTGTTTATCCGAATCGCCCGAACGGAGCCGAGCTGTTTATCCGAATCGTCTGAACGGCTCCGGCGGCGTTTATCCGCACTCGCTCGGTTTTATCCGGCGCTGGACGCTCCAGGGCCTTCGAGTTCCCTTGCTTCTAACTTCTAGAGCACTGTAATTTCGATTATTGGCTATCTTCTGTTCGCATTATCTGTTTTTATTTGTATAGTACACTGTGCCGTGCGAAATTAAAGTGGCTCTGCAGTGTTGCCTGATGAGGGGAGGGACACGAATCGAGGGGAAAAAGTTACCCCCTCTCTGCCAGCATCGGGTTGGTCACGTGGCAGGAAGCGTGGAGAATAGCGTCGTAGAAGGGGAAGTCTTGATCTGGCGACACTGGTCTTCAGGTTTAGAATACCCTAAAGCCGGGGTCGGCAAACTATGGCCTGCGAGGCAGTGTTGGGCAAATTTGATTTTAAATAATAAATAAACGTGTGATTTTAATTGCAAATAATAAGTGAACTTTTTACTTAGATAAAAGTAATTTAAATAATTCCAAAAGTGGTCTATTTATTAATTCTTATTTGCAGATAAACGATTATTTATTAGCTGGATTGAGGTGGAAATCAAGTAAATAGTTTTTGGTCTTCTCTTATTTCTTGTATTTTGTATACGATGAACACGTGCGCGTTTTTTGTCTGCTGTAGCAACCTTTTCTAGAAAAAAAATACAATTCAATTTATTATTTGTCAATACAAATAATAATTGAAATTGTGTTTGTAAATGACAATTAACTTTCTTATTTTAGATAATTCATCTAGACTTGCTCGAGTATAATAAATAATTATTTCTGTTTTTTATTCGAATATCCTTGAATCCTTTTAAAATTTTTATTTAAATGAATTTACTTATTGCCCAACAACACACTGCCGCGTGGTTAATGAACACGAAAACATAAAAAACAAGTAAAATTGCGTAAAATAAGAAACATTATGTGAACATATCAATTTCTAACACAAAATTTTGAACTAGTTTCTTTTTTCTGTTGCTCCATGAGTAGAATTACAAAAGTTTTACGAATTGGCCCTTCCCAAAAGAAGTTTGCCGACCCCTGCCCTAAAGCATCATTTTGTGAGCCTTGTTCGGAAATTTTTATAACGATTTAAACAGACAACTGTGTTGCATTGAAGTTTTGCGCATGTATTTTCTACAATTTTAACTATGCAGTATAATTTGCTTCGTAGTAAAATACACAAATGTGTTATTCAAGTGTAAACACGTGTGACGAATTAGATCCCGCGCTGTGGCTAGTCGCTCTAACAAATTCATGGGCACGGCAATGTCCATCATCTTCAGAGTGGCGGTATGAGACGCTGCGGCACTGGACACACGTTTTGAAGGCTTAATGGAAGATCCCTAAAACGACATCAGTCGCTCGCAGCTGTGTCACCAGTCTACACGGGTTTATAACTCGTTAAGTGCTATTGAGGCGCGCGACACACTCGGAACTTTCCATGCCTAAATTAGAGCTCGGAGTACCTCTCTTGTTTCGATAGATTGAACGCGTCGAGGTAATACCGGAGAAGTCATTGGATAAAGAAAAACAGTTGAAATTCGAGGAACATTGTCGATGTATTCTTTGATCAGTGTCGCCAGGAACGACCAAAACTGGTCGGTTTTACCTCTCCTCTTTTTCCCCTTCCACTATGCCATTCCAGCACCATGAGCATACTCCAACATCCCCCATTACGTCCGTAGACTGCTCACGTATTAATCTGGTCATCAGAGAGGGGGTAAACTGTATTCCCCTCGATTTCCTCAATCTGGCGACACGATCGACTTTAATACGTAGAATGGATTTACTCGATGTAGCCTCTACTAGCTGCCACGACCTGCTTGAGCTGGTGCCTGAACCTGCTGCATGTTCCAGCTTCATCTCCTCCTTGTCTATTTTCGTCATCACCTCCGTGATGACGGGCTTAAGGAGGTAGACTCGTTCCCAGGATTGCAAGGGTGTGGGATGTGCCTCCTCATTTCTCGATAATGCAAAGATGGGGCTTTTCAGTAATCATAAGCGCTAGATAAAGGATCAATCGAGGCCGCTATCGTTCTCAAAAGTTCTATTTTTACGTTTACGAGGCGTAATTTGCATTATTCGAATAATTATTAAAATAGCTACACGCGCTGCTGTATGCTTTCAAATAATGCAAATTACGCCTCGTAGACGTAAAAATAGGACTTTTGAGGGCGATCGCGGCCAGGGTTACCATATTCTAGTCTCGCCAGGCCACTTACCCTTCCGCCCCTCGCCCAGCTGCGCAGCGAAGCCCGCCTTTGCTTCCCCCACTCTTCTCACTAACGCTGACGCGTACCACGTGCAGCAAGCTAAGGGTGGATTTATAGTGGAGCTGCGAGCATCGATGATAGCGGCGCGGTGAAAAGAAACCAACATTCGTGACAACATTTCGACACATACTAATGAAAAAGTACATATGTATTTTCTTTGTTTTTCTTTTTTTTTCACCGCACAGCTCACCTCGCTGCTCCACTGTAAATCCACCCTAACTTAGGGTGCGTTCCGTTTCACGCATCAGACATCGTTCCGTTTCGTTAATGCGCGTGATGCGCGCTTGGAAACGGAACGCTTTTCCATGCATTTGATGCGAATCGAAAATGGCTGCTTACATGGGTGACAAAACTTGTGAAATAAAGCCATTGCAAAAGAAGAATTGAACAATTGTAGTGATTTGAATGATACCACCGATATCAGTGACAGCGAAGATGAATTGAAAGATATTTTTGTAAATTTTGATTTGGAGTTAATTTATTTATAATTACATGTTATGTAAAAAATATATTGATTGTATATATTTTACACGTTGAGTAGCCCTCACAGCACTTTCCTTGTCAAGCAACAAGGTCAATACTTCATTGCTTTCTTCACAAATTGTGCTTTGTTTCATAATGTGCTTTACCTGCATCTGCTTTTTTCAAATCTACCGCTAATGCATCGGCTACGTATCAAACGCATCACTTCTGAATTCTCGTAGCTGATGCACGGTTGATGCGAGAGAAGTGGTGGGAATCTGGGGAATTCTGTGCGCTCTGATGCGCTGCTGATGCGCGCATTGAACGCACCCTTAGCTCTTCGCGGCCTAGATTGATCTTTTATCACGAATTCCGCGTGTGTCTCACGGTCAGAACGATTCCTGTGGCCAGTGTCGTCAGATTAAGACTTGTTTTTCTCCCACCTTACCCCTTCGTAACATGCATTTCCCCTCCGCCCTTAAACAAGAAAAAAAAAGAGAGGTCCGAGCTTCACCGCCTGAAGTTACGGATAAAATCGGGCGAACGTTTCCGTCTCGGCGGGTTAGATATCCAAGGTATCTGGAATAGAGTTCCGGACGGGATCGGACAAGTGAAACGCCACTGGCTTCGAATAAAATCGGATCGGCCGAATTGAATCACAGTCAGACAAGAAGTGGCGCCCGCTCGATCACACCCGTCCCTCGCAGAACTCTGGCAGTAACAGCAAAATACAGAAGCGCAGCAACAATATGGCCTTACCTTAATGGCGTCATTCTTTTCCACCATTCCTTTTTTTTTTGCGCACCGCGTGGAATCTTTGTCCATAAAATTGGCCACACGTTACGTCCCTTCGTCACGTAACTAACACTGAAAGCGCGTTTAAACACCGCTGCGTCGACTTACGCGTTTGAAATAAAATTGTGTTCAAACAATTTCACCGAAATTTAGATATTTGTCGACAAATTTCAAGAGAAAGTGGAATGAAATAAAATCTTATTTTTAACGGGAACAGTCTTTGTACATTCAAAAGAAATGAAAATTATACAACATTTTATCGAATTTCATATTCTAGCCTTTTTTGAACATATTTCGTAAGCCACAAATGCATAAATTGATTGGCTGAAATATAAAACGGTAAGAGAGATTTAAAAAAATTCAAGAATGTTGTGGTGTTGCTTTTAATGTAACATAGTCGTGAAGGGATGAAATCAATTTTTGAGTTATTCCTGCTTTCCACAATCAATGCGAAACATTTTTATTTTGCATAAAGAACCGCTGTCTACTTATAACTATTACTAATTCGAATAATTTCTATATTTACAAATACTTGTAACTTTCGAAAAGGTTTATTCAGATCTCATTTATATAAAAAAAAAAGTCATCGATTAGGAACGATGAACAAACGAATGAACATTTGCAATCTGTTCAAAACTATTCGACAAAATGTACAATTAATCGATATCAATGTTGTCGGTAAAATAGAAAACAACGTTGCCGACGTCCGCCGCAATAGACATTAACCGATTTATCTTGAATCTTTGATTTTTCGAATTAATTCAACGTAACGAACGTATCATCAAATTACCTTTCTTCGAGTAGTAAAGACAAGGGTCCGCAACAGTTGGCTCAAGTCCTAAGTCTTTCAGCTTATGGCAAAGCCGCTCGAGCCACTGTTCTCCGGCTTGACGTAGCCTATAAACTGCCTTGTTGAAGCAACACACCGTATCTTCATTTGCCCCTTATCGATTTAGCGTGGTGATCGTGATTTACATGTTTCTCCACTCTGCGACGCCATTGACAATATCATGCAATTATTCGCTAATGGTCCAGTCAACGAAAAGTTGTAAAGGGAAATGGAAGGAACACAATTTTTAATTTTGGGTCTTTGTTTGGTTTAGTTAGGAGGTAAACATACTAAAAGTCCCCACCTAGGAGGTGACCTATGCGGTTTTCCGCTTATATCTCGGAAACTGTGCGTCCTAGCGATAAGACCATTCTATGCAAAATTAAAGCTGACAAAATGTGCCATAAGATTGATCTGATTCAGTTTTTCGCTATCTCTCATAGTTTCTGAGATATTTGCGCTCAAAGTTCACTAATTGTGAAAAATAAATTTTTGCCTCACGTTTTCTTGCCTTATTTGACTAGCTAACTCTTCAGCACAGCGGGACTTTTAGTATATTTCTGCTTTAGATGCTTCTGCTTTAGTATATTTATCTCCTAACTAGTCCAAACAAAGTCCCGAAGTTAAAAATTGTGTTCATTGACTGGACTATAAATAATTCGGACGTCTCCGTAGAAGCTTCCTCCTGAAAAAGATAAAGCTCTGCTGCACCGTTCACGTAGTTGTTGCGTTAGTATTCGTGCATTGAAATTCATCGAAGTTGACGATCAATTAAAGAAAAAGACTTCTATTCAATTTTCTCCAACCTTGAACGTTACGTTAACACCTTGCCGTATAATTTTCTTTACAGTGACAGTGATTAAAACGTCTTTGTCCCGAAAAATGTCGTAGAAAAGAGGAGAAAATTTATATTTTTTGTATGGCTACATTTATTTTAATGCTTAAATATTTTATTACATTTAAAAGGAAAGGCGTAACACTCATATTAGTTAGACTCTGTTTAAAATCTTCATGACGAGCGTGGCTCGTTAAAATACGTCAAGGGGTTAATTTATATGCTTAAATTGAGACTGAAATTGACATAAAGGGTGAATGCTCAGTTAATCGTTTATGGTAGACATAATCAGTAACCGTCTACGATGACAACATCGTCTGAGGACAATTGTCTGTCAGTCTGGACGGGACTGTATACGCTGCGACAAACAATCATCAGACCATATTATGATCGATTTCCCCGTACCGATAAATTCCGCCATAACAAGTGAACCACGAGTTTACCTCGTGATCGCCAATTTTGTATTGCACGTAATCATTAGCATGCCTCGCGTTTCACAGCCATCGATTCATAAATTATAAAATGAATCGCGCACAATATTGTCAGGTAAGAAGATGAATCGACAAGTAAGGTCAACGATCGAAATTTGTATTGTATCCTAGAATTACCAGTGAAAATGACTGGTTTCCATGTTCTGCTTTCACGATTACTGAAATTACAAGCTATACTAAGCGCTCGTTAATTTTTCATATAGTTCTAAAATATGAATGATTTCAGCAAATTTCGCATTCACGTGCGCGATAGGAAACCTTTTGGCAGAGGTTGTATACACGAGCGAAGCCAGATATTTCGGTTAATATGTATATGCGTGATGTGCCTGTACATATAATTCATAATCAAATATCGCTGAAATTAGCATAGTTTATTCAACTACGTTATTATAAACTAGCCCGCATCGCGCGTTATCAAATCATTTAATGCTTAAACATTTGAAATTTGAAGTTTGGACAGCTCGTGAAATCACTGCTCTGACAGTGAAATAAATTACAAAAGCTATGTCTTGTTTCTTTTGGTTTTATTATGAACTAGCGCCCGCATCGCGCGTTATCAAATCACTTAATGCTTAAACATTTGAAATTTGAAGTTTGGACAGCTTGCGAAATCACTGCTCCGAGTGAAATAAAGTACAAATGCTACGTGTCTTGTTTCTTTTGGTTTGTCGTATTCAGTTCACTAACTAATAATAATAATTACATTAATAATTACTATTACTTCAAGCTATAAACTTTCACTAATATGATGATGACCTGAAATCGCACTTGGATCAGTTTTTGGTCGATAAGGAGCAGAATTTTTGTGAGCGCAGAATTGTGAAGCTACCAGAAAGATGGCAAAAGATCATCGAACAAAAAAAATTGGGTTTTTGTTGCACCTTAAAATACCGAAACTACTTTCTTGCCAACCCAATATGTATTTCGAAAACTAAATCATTTCTGTCCGATGTGACTCGTTTCGTTGTAATAATGTTTACATAATTCTGTAGTTAGGACTGAAGGAAGTAATGAGGCTTTGTGAACAGCTACCAAAGCAGCTGGTTCAAATAGTCGTACAAAAAATATCGGTTAACCTGACGGTTATCAAGCTGTTGAACCAGTCTGCGTCATTTATTTGAGCAAAACAGGCCTATAGCCGCTTAATGGAGTGCCGAGGCATTAACCTACACCCCTGAAAGGTTGCGGCGTCTAACCCACCACCAAGTGATGCTGGTACTGGCAAAAACCATCATCCGTAAAAACAGACCGTTCAAGGATCGAAGTCTCGACTCTTCAGCCGCGACAAATTTGTCTTCTAGGCAATTTCGCGTCTTCTAGTTACATTTAAACTAATCACTAGATCGTGGATTTTTATGTTAAATAATAGTTGGCTGCTGCTACCGCAAGGGACAGGAACCAGAAAGATATTTGATTCTTACGTTAATCAGTTGAACATGCTGAAAGTAATAAAATACATTGGTGTTTTTAAATTATTTTAATTCCTCTACTGGTTCGAAATACACCTACTCAGTTTTGCTACAAGTGCATTAAATTTGCAGTGATTGCATTACCTGATTGTTGCGATTTGCGCTCCAATACAAGTGATATTGCAATTGTTAGGGCTGAATAAGTGAGTTTTAATTAAATAAAGTTTCTGCTCGTTCTCTTGTTCACTACTTCACCGCGGCGCGGCCCAACGCTACGCTCAGCGGAACCTACCATCGAGCCGGATTCCCGGTTTTCCGTTAATAACTCCTTAACAAAGCCGAGGCAGACATTTTCGTATAGGAAAATGTCACTTCGAATGACCTCGGGAACCGCATCTTTCAAGGAACTCGATATTGAGACACCTGTACTGTGGTCAGATGATCATAGGATCTTCTTGTCATCTCGCCACGGTATATGATTGACCCCCGTATAATATCGTACTCTTGTGTGTAATTACTAGACTGCGGATCTTTATGCAAAATAAATATTGTCTGCATCGATTGGAAGAAATAGAAACTAAATTCAATGTTACTCCTTCAATCATTTAATGAATAGATTCGTCAATTTCTAAAATTTCTCGACAATTTTGAACTTCATCTTCTCAATTTTCCTATAAATGCATAAAGATCCGCACTCTAGCAATTACAAAACTGAATTTGTTTAGCAAACACAGATTTTTTGACCGAGATCCGAACACTATAGAGTCAAATATAAAAATATTTTGCTATGCGTGTAGCGATCAGGATCTGGTGTATTGTTTTCAACATGGAATAAAAAAAATATGGATAAAATAAACGTTTGTTTGGTGTTGCATTCGTGTAGCTTGTCAAATTTGAAATTGGTCTGAACATGCGGCCAGTGTTAAACAGCAGAAAGAAAAAGCAAGGGGTGTGAAATATGAATTGCGGTTGAATGCTCCGCAACTTTGCTCGCGTTGAACGGACCGAACGTTTTGAATCTGCTTTTAAAACTCAGCATGTTTTGCCCCGCTGTCAACGGTTAACGTGTTTCCGCTATGCAGATTTGCTTTAACCGGGGCGAAAAAGGGGCAGCTAGGGGAGACCGGAGGCAAGTTGATACAGGAGCGGGTTGATATAACGAAATTATGTACCTGGACACTATGTATTAATGGTACTACATTTTTGGTTAGATGTTCAAGGTTCGTTAGTTAACTGGTTCTTCCGATGGAATTTACGCAGCCGTAGATAGTTATTATTAGACTGAGGATTTTACGCATTTATGATAAAAACGGCTACGTATAAATTAAAACAGTAGACGTAAATGTAATATTAACCCTTTTTAATAATTCTTATACCATTATCCAAAATATTTGTTGCATTATTAAATTTGTTTCATTTTATCATGTTATCATTCATTTATTCAATAAATTATTTTAAGAAACTGCTGAAAGTATTGTACGAGGTATTATATCAGTTTTATATCGATCAAATTAAGAAAATCATACGAAATGAAAATATTTCAGGGCGGTAGAAAAATTTGGTTTTCGAATTAGAATAGCTCCGAGAGTGCAAGGGGTTAAAAAGATTTAAGAACATCAGTGTACAATATTAGTTTCAACTTTTAAATTTTTATTTGGCGTCTCTGTCTTTGAACCAATGCGAACATTTTTTATTTTGCATAAAATTCCGCAGTCTAGTTATATATTCAATATTTTTCGTTTCTACAGCAGCAAAGTAAATAGTGTGAAGAGATGATAATTTCGCCCTTTTATTTATTCCGGCGATGTTTTCTTATGGAGATGTTTTTTTTTATTATTACCACCGGTGGAGCACGTTGATGTAGTTTTTCTAATTTATTTTTTTAATCTTCCATTCCGAGAAAAATGGTTCGAAGTTATGTTAAAATGAAATGAAAAATGGACAGATTATGTTAAATTAATTTTTGAAAAAATTGTTGAGAGAGCTTATACCGCAATGAAAAATTTATTATCATCTCAGGGTTCTGCTTGACCCCACTCTTTCGATTCGGCCAATAGCGGAAGACGTGTAGCTCGGAGTAGGGATATCACGTGGTACAAGTTTCACACAGCCATTTCCTGATGGACGATCAGTATTTGCCAGTTGAAATAATGTCTTCTTAAATCTATCACGAAGCGGTTTTCCTCAGTCAACATTTAGATTTAATACGGTTCACAGAATTGCATGAATTGTAATCGGAAATTAATTTAACTTGTTCATTTAACTTGTGGAACATTCCACGTAATGTTTTGCAAGATTTTATGCTTTTCCGTGTACGTAATAAAATATGATTTTAACGATGACCAAAAATTGAGTGTTCGTACCTCTCGCACTCTCACTAAATAGAGTCACAAATTCACCGCCTAAAATATTTCAAACCACTTCTGAATTGCCTTCGCCGTTCTCTGTATTTTCGGGAATTAAATTACCTCGAAATGAATGCGCGCACTTTCGCAAATATTCCTGTATTAATTTCCAGCCTTTGATCGAGTATATATAAACGATTTTGCACAGTAAGTTAAAGTTCAGTCAGCTTTTTCTCGTTGAAAACTGAGGGAAAATTCGAAGTGGTCGCTAATTACCCACCACCGGAGCAGTACTTCCGGTCGAATAAATTCTCGAATGAAAGAATCGGTGCGTCGTCTCGTTCTGTTTCGTATAAATTATACATACCAACTTACTAACACATTTTCATCCTCGTTTGCCTTTCACGGTGCTCGCATATTAATTGCCGACTTGCGATATGTACCTTATAATATAAATTATTATAATATGGATTATAATTATTCATTCTCTGCATAATGAATTCTTGCAGCTTTTCAGGTAGACTCTTGGGTATTGTATTGCAGTCTATTCTTTAATCAGTCTCTTTCAGCTTCAGTTTCGCGGTGAAAATGGCGTTTTAAAAGCTCTTGATTTGCAGTTCAGTGTACCTATGGACAAGTGCGTAGAGCAGTGCTAGCAGTGTTGCCAGATCGAGGAAATCAAGGGGAATACAGTTTACCCCTTCTCTGATAACCAGATTAGTACGTAGTGGGGGACGTTGGAGTATGCTCATGGAATGGGATAGTGGAAAGGGAAAATTCTGGCGACACTGGTCGCAACAGAGATGAATCATACCCCTTTCAGCATGGAACAGAACCTATGTCCATCTTTAACATGCTAAATGGTTCTATTCCATGTTAAGGTGGTAGAGTCGTTTCCAGGATTGCAAAAGTGCGGGATGCGCGCTCCATTTCTCAATAATGCAAAGATGGAGCTTTTCAGGAGTCAAAAATACTAGATAAAATATTAATCGAGGCCGCAACCGTTTTCAAAAGTAATATTTTTACGTTTACGAGGCGTAATTTGCATTATTCGGCAGTATGTAGCTGTCGCGGCTTTATGAAAATAGCTAGATGCCGAATAATGCAAATTACGCCTCGGAAACGTAATAATAGGGCCTTTGAGGGCGATCGCGGCCAAGATTGATCTTTATCCAGCACTTTTGACTACTGAAAAACCCCATCTTTGCATTATTGAGATATGAGAAGGCGCATCCCGCACCCTTGCAATCCTGGAAAAACGAATCTACTAATGTCAAGAGCTATTTTTTATACTGCTTTTGATTTTCAAAAAGTCTGAAAAAATTGCTAGATATTCCTTTGAGTCTTTGCTTTAATACTGACATCAATAACATATTTGACGGCTTAAATTCGGACAAATGAGCCACCTAATAGGATGAAGTTTGCTCAAATTGAATTTGCCTTTATCTTTCTCCTGCTTCACTTATAATTGCAACAAACTGAAGTGAGGTAGAAAGTAATTTTCTTCGTTGATACGTTTGATAGATTGAAAATGATACACAACAGTATTCTTAAATTCTTCGAATGTTTTCACTGTTTTCAATTACACCTTCTCATTTTCGTCATAAGTGCATAAAATCCGCTGTCTAATTACGATAAAGTCTCCCCTATCGCAGAGGAAACTCCATCTGGATTGTCGAGCACACGTAGGAGAAGGGATAAGCATGATCCTAGAAATAAGAGGACAAAGGACTTCTAAAAAGAAGGGTGAGAAGACAGTTCTAAACAGCAGTTTGCGGGGAGTGCGTCACGGTCAATTAAGCCGGCTGAAATGAAAGTTTTCTAATTAACAGGCGTCGCGCGGAGGGTGTCGGTGGTTGGCCAGCCACTCGTATCATTCTTCACGGCCGCAGAATTCGAACCTCAACCTAAACGCAGACGAAACC
The DNA here is from genome assembly GCF_051020765.1 of Lasioglossum baleicum. Classification (NCBI taxonomy): domain Eukaryota; kingdom Metazoa; phylum Arthropoda; class Insecta; order Hymenoptera; family Halictidae; genus Lasioglossum; species Lasioglossum baleicum. Next base: position 14,449,442 of record NC_134940.1, read on the forward strand.
GCCGGATAATTAAGTTCGTTTGCGCGAATGAGTAGTCGGGATTGTTAAATCGAGCGTCAATTTATTTGGACGGTGCAGAATGGCTTTTGTTTTGTGTTTTCTAGTGCAAAACGAGACCTCGATAAACTTGCTGTGTATACCGCCATTTAATAAAAGTTTTTAGCCACTCGTATATCTAGTGCGAGAAAATAATGGAAATATTCTGGTGGGTACAAAAAACAAATCGATGTTCGAATATTATGTTTCAGCATGATCTGCATAAATGTAGGAAAATTACAAGCTGAAAATTATTAATTATTGTATGCCCCTGTTGTCGAAATAAGCTTCCTCATCTTTAGAACGTCTTTTGAAACAGGCCTGCGCAACTTGCGGCTCGGGATCCGCAGACTCCTCTCCCTACTCTTGGACCCTCCCCACCAAAGGCCTCTGGAGTGTAGGAGGGGGTTGGGGAGATTAGGAAGGGGACGGTAAGGACACTGTAGGGGCAATATGAAATAGTTCTGAAGCTACAGCGGAGAAGAAGTAGCCCGGGCCTATTTTAAAATCAAGAGAAAGCAATAATATTGAGAATCTGTCGCGCGATTAAAGTTTACGGTCGTCATCGTTATTCTATTGGGTTGGAACGAAAGTTCGTACCGTTTGTAAATTAAAATTGAAAGCTAAAATTCAGATATTTATTCATAGACTTATTTAATAACATATTTTCCATTCCATTCTATTACTTTTTGCCATTTACGAGGTAACTTCTCGTGTTATTGAATAAACATATGAATAAATACCTTAAATTTATCTTGGATTCTTAATTTGGAAGCGCTACGAACTTTCCCTCCAACCCAATACCAATGCAAATTATACAGGGTGTCCCAGAAAGGATTCTTTTTACAAAAAATTTGCTATAATCACGTGAAACTTCTTTTGAGGCCATGTATATGTGATAAAAACATTTTCGATCGGACAGCTAATAGCAGAGTAATCTCTACTGATCACGATTCGTGATTCACCGTGTATATTAAATGGCCAAAAATTTGGGCAGACAAATTCTCGTTATGTTCATGAAATAATGTGAAATAGTTAGTTCTAACGCTCCGTAAACCTAGTGTTAAATATGCAGCGCTCATGGAGCGCACTGTTACCTGGGGGATTTTTGATTTCCGCAATAATCTGTGCTCGTAAGCTTAATTAATCATTACTTAATTTCTAGATGTAACTAGCGGGCGTTCGAATTACCGCTGTAGAATTGCTGTGGCTACGTGCTTGTGGTGCCACAGAGCGGATCAACTCGGTAAACATCAATATGGTGGCGCCCTTTCCGCTCAAAAACGCTTGGAATGACTCAACTTTACACGCGTATAACTTTTGAACAATCGAACTCCGCGCTTTGAAACCTGTATTTTTGAAGTTTCCACGCCACAATTTACAGGATTGAATAAAATAAGTGCGAAATTTTTGGTCCCGGAAGCAGAATGATGCAGAAAACCAATATACCAACATCCAATTCTGTCGTATCTACGCGAAAGATTGATTTTTTATCCATCATCGTATTTTTACGATAATGGGTTCATTTTTTATTAATTATTGTTTTATTGAAGTTCGTGTAAATTTAGTTGCCGACTAACATTTACACCTCAGAATTCCTCCAATTACTGCGTGCACTTTGACATCAGAAAAATTCCAGATTCGGATTTGGATTTACAACTTTTCATTTTCAAAATGGTCACTCACCTTATCACTTCTCTGCAGCAACTTTCCTAGCGTTAAAACTGGAACTTTCGGACTTTTCTCGCCAAAAATTTACAGGAGTGTATAAAAAAAAGTGGGAAATTTTTGGTCCCAGAAAGTTCAACCGACAGCGGGGAAAAAGTTGCGTGGACCTGGTTAAAAATCTGCTCGAATGTGGAGATAAGATAAAATGAAGTTTAACGAACACGTAATAAATAAATCACTGGGGATACTCTGAGAAGTTGAAAGGTATTAATCGCTGTTTATGGCGGCAGGTAGTAGAATAGATTTAGTACTCTTCTTGATAAGAATCAACAATCTCTATATCTCATGGCCACTCCAATTTCTGCTTTTTCCTTTTTCCCCCGTTTATTTACTCGCGGGGAAAGTGACGGTATATCTCTCTACCGGAGATGGGGAAACTGAATGGAAATAGGGTTCCGGAGAAACTTCTTTCGCTTCGGCCAGCACACGATCGTAGATAGCGCGCGCGTATAATATGCGCTGTGGAGGCTGTGACTAAAAATTTGGAACACTACCAGGAACCTAGATAATATATTAATGATATAATACTACGCGTGTATCACGTCGTACTTAATTTTTCTTATCGTGCTCGGAAGAATGCGCCACCAATGGGACATGTAGTTCCGAATATTGAAACTGAATGTTCAGAACCCTTTTCGAAATACTCTGACACAATAAAGACTCGTATATCAATAATGAATCATATCAATAATGACTCGTAAAAAGATCCCAACAATTTTAAAATTAATAAAATTATTGTAAGATTCTAAAATCGTCACAGTATGGAGTAACGTCTATGGGAACACCGTATTGGGTGAATTATGCAAACAGGATCTCAAATAATCTCGCCTGAGAATAGAACACACAATTAATTAGTCAAATTAAATTAACGTGTGGCCATCCAATGTCAAAAACCACCCCAAAAAAATGCAACCAATGTAACGTAGATGTCACAACCAAATAGCATTCTCCAACAACTTTCAGAATGGCGACCTTGACAACATATCTCAAGGTCATTGGAACCGGAGAGGAGGTTGCCATTATCTCGTAAATTAAAGATGACCTTGATAACATATCTCAGTTTACCTAATTCTAAAAATCTAATTACCAGACTGCGGATCTTCATGCGAAATAAAAATTGTCTGCACCGATTACAAGAAGGAGAAACTAAATTCAATGTTTTCTTCCCTTGAATTAAATTCATGTTATTAAATTTAAATTGAATTTATTTAATTAAATTTCTTCCCCTAATGATTTGAATAGAGGAGAAATCATAATATTGACACGTTCAATTTTTCTAATTCTCCAACAATTTCGAGTTTCATCTACACAATTTTACTATAAATGCATGAAGATCCGTAGTCTGGTTATTAATCTTCAAAGTGGGTGAAAATACTTTTGTCCATCACTGTATATTGTCTATCTAAGCAAAGAGATCGATAATATAAAATATAAAGAGGCGTTCCTATACGTAAAATTGATGTCGAGTGTGACTCTCGACAAAGAACTACAAAGAGTTGGACATGATTAAAAGCACATTACCGAAACGGAAATGAAGAACGAAAGAGAAGAATTTGCGGTGAATATGAAACTGTGCACAAGCTGAAGAATGGAAATGAAATATTCTAGTTCGACAAAAATATGTTACACAGCATCCATTGGGTCGTAACCGCGTGCACCGGAAACGCGTTTATAAATCAAGTCGAATCTGTGTTTTGAAACAAAAAAAGGACCCCCCCCCATCAACCGTACATATAATATACGTACACGTGTCAGGTAATAAAATCAGAATACGGGTCATCCATTTTTACAGGCGGCGCGTTTCCAGAAAATGGCGATTCCGGCGTGAAAGGATACGCTTGTTCAAAAATACAATATGATTTGTTTCCATGACGTCGATCGTAATTTCATCGTGTTTCATTGCATTTGACGATCAACAACGAACGGGTGGAGCCCCGTGCTACCATTTAGTTTTATCGTATCGGATCAGCTATCAAACTTCGTTCGGTCATGGTTCTTCTAACCAATGCTAACCGCGTGATATTCGAAATGTTCTAAAATGCTGAATAATTTCAACAAATATTCCTTACTGTATAAAATTATTATAGAAGGACAAGTATATTCCAGAAACCACTATTCGAACAATTAAACACTCAGCATGATCATAACCGACGGTTTTTCACGTGGGTTCAATATTATTATTATTAGACTGCGGATTGGCTCATTTCTTCATAAAAGTGTAATTTTTTCATTAAACCCTTTGCACTCCTTTGTCGAGTGTGACTCGACATCGGAGAAAGGAGAATGTAAATGGTACTTATATTTGTTTTTAACTGAGAGATACGACTTAAATAAATAAAGGAAGAACCAAATACATATAAAAGCATGTTTAAGTGCCACAAATATAAATTACTACAAAGTTTCAGAGCTATATTTAATATAATTGGTAAACAAAATTGTTCAAAATAAGTAGAAATCGAGGAACTGTCCTTCGAAGTAAATTGCAAATAAAAAACTGAAAATAGTAGGGAGTTGTTGGCAAAAAGATTAATTAAAATAAGTAGAAGTCGAGGAACTGTCCTTCGAAGTAAATTGCAAATAAAAAACTGAAAATAGTAGGAAGTTGTTGGCAACAAAATTGTTTAAAATAAGTAGAAATCGAGGAACTGTCCTTAGAAGTAAATTGCAAATAAAAAACTGAAAATAGTGAGAGTTGTTGGCAACAAAATTGTGAAAAATAATTCGGTGTGAGTTAACCTATGCATCTCCGATTATGGAGAAGAATGGATTAATTTGAAAGATACGAATTCATAAAAGATTTATCGTTCTATTTCTTTTTCCCCAACCTAATACAAGTTTATTTATATTTTGTATTGTATTATAAAAAGTATCACAATGTATTGAAAATTTATGTATTGCAAAATAATCTCTACCTAGAGATTCAAATTGTATCGAATAAAAAAAAAAAAAAATTGGAATCATCTTCATTTGAAAAATGCCACGAATATATTGATCAAAGTCCCATAAAAAAATAATGAAAAATGAAGAAGTTTTGTTATTGGATTAGTTACGTTTACACTTCTCGGCGATCGAGGCTTCTCGAGCTTGGCTGTGCTTTTCTACGTTCGGCGCGGTCGACGCGGCCACAAAAAATCGTATCCGATCTCAATCTATGTCACAAGATGTAGATCGAGAATCAAGATAATAGAACCGAGAATTGTGTGACTTAGATTAGGACTTTACTGTAATCTACATTTTTTAAGAAATCTGCTAATCGCAGCTTGAACGTTTTCAGAACAGAAAGTACATTACAATCGCAGCTTGAACTTCTTCTAAATACTTTCAAGAAAATAAAAGTTCAAGAAAAAACAAAACAGTAATTCGTGAAAGTGTTTAAAAATTCGGAAGTACTGAATGGCGCAGAAATGGAATAGAAGATTCCAGATTCAATTTGTTCCGCGCCTCGATCAGTGGCAAATGGATCCCGCTAGACAGTCGTCGTCTCCCGGTTTAATTACGGCGTAAAGATCGTTCGCGATAGAGTGCTATCTATCACTGTACCCGTCGTGAAGTGCAAACAATGCTCGCATCCAGCGTGAAGGAAGCAATTTTTACCGGTGCGAAATTGGTGAGTCTGTCGATTGTGATATACGATGGTAATGCAGAACCATGGAAATAGTCACTTCGTCAGGATCGTCGCTCGATAGACCACCACTTCGTCAGGACGATGCATTCTGCCGTGGAGTTCGGTTGGCCGACTCCATTCGATTATCCTGATAAAGTCGTTGATAAAGTCGAACCTTCCTTGAACCGAGGCCATGGGACCACCACGCTCTTTACTTCGACGTTGATTAATGCAAGCCAGCTACCGTTCGACGTTGGACCTAGTGAATTATCGCTGGGACAAAGAGGCTAGTTGGATTACCAGCACGAAAATACTAATCCGATTATTAACTGCGTCCAGTCCTGCATTTTCATCGTTCGTTCATTCCAAGTCGCGTTTACCGTTTCCATTTTTCTTAGAATTCAAATACTCGTTTACACGGTGGGAAACGTTTTTCCATGCGCTTCCCGTTCCAAGCGGATGTTGCAAAATATTCTAATCCTCATTAATACGACATCAACGGCTCACGAGATACAGTAGTACCTCGGTAGTTGCACGGAACGGGACAGAAAAAGCCTGCAAGTATCGAGGTATCTACAACTATCGAGGTAACTGTATGGAATCTCTCACTTCTATTATGTCTGAAGAGCGATAAATGTTGGAACTGGATACACGACCATATACATATGGTCTAAGATTCTATTTTGTTATTTCATGTACATGTTTCGTGGTGTGATAAGAAGATTAGCTCCGTACTCACCGCGTCTCACAAGAAGTGCCTCGACACGGCACAGGGGCAAAGGGGAATGATCCAATCGGACGGCTTACCGTTGCGTTCCTTTCGAATTCGAGTCGAAAATCTATGTGCGGCCCGTCATTCGTGCCTACGTCACCGTATTACTGTCAGGGACCATCTTCTCGTAACACCATGATACATACATTGAATATTGTAATTTTTTAATGAAAAATAAAGAATATTAGTTACAATAGTTAATGTGTTCTTCTTTCGCCACCCTGTACATGAAGATTCGATAGTATTACTGTCAGGGACCATCTTCTGATAACACCATGATACATACATTGAATATTGTAATTTTTTAATGAAAAATAAAGAATATTAGTTACAATAGTTAATGTGTTCTTCTTTCGCCAACTTGTACATGAAGATTCGATAGTATTACTGTCAGGGACCATCTTCTCATAACACCATGATACATACATTGAATTTTGTAATTTTTTAATGAAAAATAAAGAATATTAGTTACAATAGTTAATGTGTTCTTCTTTCGCCACCCTGTACATGAAGATTCGATAGTATTACTGTCAGGGACCATCTTCTCATAACACCATGATACATACATTGAATATTGTAATTTTTTAATGAAAAATAAAGAATATTAGTTACAATAGTTAATGTGTTCTTCTTTCGCCAACTTGTACATGAAGATTCGATAGTATTACTGTCAGGGACCATCTTCTGATAACACCATGATACATACATTGAATATTGTAATTTTTTAATGAAAAATAAAGAATATTAGTTACAATAGTTAATGTGTTCTTCTTTCGCCACCCTGTACATGAAGATTCGATAGTATTACTGTCAGGGACCATCTTCTCATAACACCATGATACATACATTGAATATTGTAATTTTTTAATGAAAAATAAAGAATATTAGTTACAATAGTTAATGTGTTCTTCTTTCGCCAACTTGTACATGAAGATTCGATAGTATTACTGTCAGGGACCATCTTCTGATAACACCATGATACATACATTGAATATTGTAATTTTTTAATGAAAAATAAAGAATATTAGTTACAATAGTTAATGTGTTCTTCTTTCGCCACCCTGTACTTGAAGATTCGATAGTATAATTAGATTAACATATTCGAAAATTTTTGACCGGGATGCATTTTTCGATTCTCGAAAATTTTTCGGTCGTCTGACTTGTCGTTTAATTGTACTACTGAATTTCATTCCAACTCCTTCGGTATCACGTTCTCCTAATACTGAAGTCCATTCTCGAGGTTCCCGAAAATTTTTCGACCGTCTGGCTTGTCCTCGAGTTGCACTACGGAATTTTCGAAAAATTTTCGGCCGTCTGGCTTGTCGTCGACTTGCACTACTGAATTTCGTGCCATCTCCTTCGACACCATGTGCTCCTAATACAAAACTCAATTCGATCGTCTGACTTGTCGTTGAGTTGTACTACTGAATTTTCGAAAATTTTTCGGCCGTCTGACTTGTGGTTGACTCGCACTACTGAATTTTCGGCAATTTTCGACCGTCTGACTTATCGTTGACTTGTACTACTGAATTTCCGGAAAAGCGCCGGAAAATTTTCGAAAATTCAGTAGTACAAGTCAACGATAAGTCAGACGACCGAAAATTTTATAAATTTCAGTAGTGCGCATCAACGAAGAGTCAGACGGGCGAAAATTTTCGTAAATTCAGTAGTACAACTCAACGACAAGTCAGACGATCGAAAATTGCCGAAAATCTCGAAAATTGAGTTTTGTATTAGGAGAACATGATATAAAAAGAGGTGGCACGAATTTAAGTAGTACAACCAATCGAGAAGTCAGACGCCCGAAAATTTTTGTTTACCAAAGTTTCGCTATTTCTCAATTACAAATCAGTAGTGTAATTCAATGAGAAGTTAGACTGGTACGAATTTTTACGGAGATCAGTAGTATAACTCAAGGACAGGTCGATAATTAAAGAAAAATTGGTGTTTCAATAAATATATACGCAGATACGTTTCGTAATGAAATATTCTTTATTTATTCTTTGTAGATTCATACATAAATTGCTTGAATTGTACATATACATATCTTATATTCTAAACGTTTATAACAAAACTGTAGACTGGCTCTGAGAGAACTGTCCTTTGAAGTATGTTTCAAATAAAACACTTCAAATATAGTAGGGAGTTATTGGCAAGAAAATTGAAAAATAATCCGGAGTGCAAGGGATTAATTTATATAGAGTTTAGAATCGGTGATTTCGATGTGTGGGACCCCAAGAGTCCGGTTTTCTTTTCGATCACACCTTGCGTTTCACTTCCTGATTTCTCGAGCAGTCTAATTATTCCTCGTCTTGAAGCCAAAATTTAACGTCGCCGGTCTGCGAGGGAAAACGGAAACGGAATAACACGGAGCCTGGTAAAAAGCAGTCGGAGCAGCTACTTTTTCTCTGTTTATCTGCCCTCGAGCTAGACCGACTTTTATGCTGAAGAGCACCTTTCCACGGAAATAACAGCGTATACCTGGTTCGCGTCTGCAAACAAAGCGGAGCATGTAATCGCGACTAAATTATACCGAGCCCTTTCCTGGCGTCATACAAAGTTTGAAAAGAATCGTCAACATTCAGAGTGGCAGCTGAAGCAACTCGTTTTTGCGAGCGACGGTCGGCGACCAGGCCGCTCGCGACATAGAAACATGGCCGCGCAATTTCTCCGTCGATGTGAATCGTTGCGGTGTAGCCTTCTCATATATTTCTTCCTCTAAATCGAATTCTTCCTTCCGGGTCTCTGTCACAGCGCATACATACGGTGACTCTTATTAATATTCGGACACTCTGAAAAAGACAGGAACTTTTTTAACTCCTTGCTGTACTTTTTCCTTTACAGTTACAGTGATTAAAACGTCTTTATCCCGAAAAATGTGGTCGAAGAGACGAGAAAATTTATATTACTTTTTGTATGGCTACATTTATTTTAATGCTTAACTATTGATTACAAACGAATCGAACTTTATTTCATCTAAAATGAAACGCGCAACATTCATATTCGTTAGACTTTGTTAAAAACCTTCGGTAATTATTTACAAAAGCACTGCGTACTCTGATTTTGATCAAATTTTACTATATTATAGACTTCGACATTTTGAACAACTTTTTTCCTGTTCCAATATAGGGGGGTTGCTTTTAGTTTTCGAGATATTTGCAAAAAAACTATCGCGAATACTGTATCGAATTTTTCGTATTCCTGAACTCTCCGCTGCAACGTAAACCTGTTTCGGTGCGGCATTTGTTTACATTTTGACGCTGTAGAGATAAGAGAGAAAACAGGGGGGCGGAAAGGGCCAGCCTGACACCACACACACACCCACCCAATGTTTCTAAAAAGAAGGTTTCCGTTAAGAAATTAACATTTGTGCAAATTTTCAATATCATATTCGTAATCAGCACGTGAAAATACGTAAGAATCTAGAGTATAATTTAGAAACAGTGGGTGCGTGTGAAGCACTGGGTGGGTGTGTGTGGTGTCAGGCCGGCCCCCTTTCCGCCCCCCTGGTTTCTTCCTCATCTCTGCAGCGTCAAAATGTAAACAAACGGCGCACCGGAACAGGCTTACGTTGCTGCGGAGCGTGCAAGAATACGAAAAATTCGATAGAGTATTCGCGACAGTTTTTTGCAAATATCTCAAAAACTAAAAGCGACCCCCCTATATTGGAAAAGGAAAAAGTTGTTTAGAATGTGTTGCTGCATAACATATTTAAATTTGATCAAAATCGGAGTACGCAGTGCTTGTGTAAATAATTACCAAACCTTCATCACATTAAAAAAGAAATTTGTTTTTCTTTTTTACATTGCTTTTCACGTTTAAGGTCGATTTCGCGGGGGTTCCTGTAATTTTCGACTAAATCGGGAGTGTAGAATCGTGCTATGGTGTCCGCGACATATAATTTTGTGACATCCTGTACAATGTGTTCTTGAAATTAGGCGTCTAACTGTAAGAGAGCTTGTGCTGACGCCATGCTAAGAAAGATCTAGGAAAGATGTCCCGAGCTGGTCATATGACATGCAACTTGTTGAAACAGAAACGCTCACACACATACGCGCCGCGTGCTAAAATGCCGTTGGGAAAACAATTTTTTTGCTGGAGTTTATTTCATACGCCGGGAACAGAACTTCTCTGTGGACATTTGATACATTACTAATACATATTTTCATTTCATACTTTCTGAGTCTGCAACAAACTCGCCTCAGGAAATGTAAACGCGGAGAACATTATGAAAAATTTACATTACAAAGTTACATTCTATTATAAACATTACAAAGTTCTCCTATTTAAAAAAGGCTATCTACCTCTCATGGATTTGTTCAGTGCTTTTCGAAAACGCGTATATGCATGCCTGCAGCAATTCGCGAAAATATTCGAACGTTTACATTTGGAACGTTTAGCAAGTGGAACATTAAACTGAAGCGTTTAATATAACCTGGAATCTATTTGCAACACAACTCTCGCAATCGTACCGGCAAAATTGATAAATAATTGAACAACATGCAAAATATTCACGTGAAACCGCTGCGTGACCCGTTTCAGTAGCCTTTTTCAGTTAGAATATTTTATTAAATGGAAGCGGTATGGTGTATAAAAATTATGGGAAATTGTACATATTGCCCGATTCTCGCGATGTCCATCATAATTTAAATTAAAAGTATGCGTACAATTCATTTGACATTATTTACTATCATTCCTTCTTTATCCAAATCATTAAGGGAAGAAACAACGTTCAATTTAATTTCGATTCCTTGCAATCGATGCAGATAATTTTTATTATTATACCTCATACTATACCTCTGAGGTATTATATAACTGATACAATACCTAAATGTTCAGTAATTGATTAGATTATCGACACACTTAATAATGTGAACAATATTTTGAATAATGGTACAGCAATTTTTAGTGATCACTGGATCAAAAATGTATAATTATTAGTTGAATGTTCTGCATTGATTGTGCGAAGCAGGAATAAAATATTTCTTGAAATAATTGATTTCGCCCCTTGATGATTTTGTCGTATTGAAAACATCACTACAATATTCTTAAATTTTTGTCATCTTTCTTTATATTTCACCCAGCCAATTTCTTTATAAATGCATAAAAATCCGCAGTCTGATTATTAGCATTTAGCTGATTATAATTGGGTGAAAAAAAATTTGGAATTAGAATCGACATTTAGAATGATAGATGTTTAAAACACGAATTGTTCTTCCTTTGTCGTACGATACTCCGCTTTAAAGTTATGAATAAGTTTTCAGAGAGGCGATTTTTCGGATAGACTTAGTAAGTTAGATTTTATATTCCGAAGAAAGACGACGCGTCCTAAGGCGTTCTTGGCGGTGTGGGCATAGCATGGAGGAGACTCGACGTTCACTGCATATTTCGTGCGATGTTGACACATAGCGAGACATAGCGTTACGTTGTCTTCAGCGCTTCAAACGTTACTGCTATACCCTCGGGGCCCCGATAAAGCAAATTCTGCCATTTGTCCAACGATGCCTCTCGTGCTTTAGCGCTCCAGAACTTGCACAGCGTTTTCTATATGCGAAGTTAATGTTCGCGGGTTAATTGTTCTACTATTTTAATCGAAAGCGACTTAACTAAACCTAACTAACCGGTAAAAATGACTGGTTCCGGATTTATTATTTTACAATTATTGAAATAATAAAAATGGTTTTATAAGAATTGATTGTATAAATATCTTCAGTAGAGCACAAAATCAATATTGTCATTTTTATAAGGGAACTTGTGTACCAGTTACTTTTATGCCTCGGTAGGGCTAACCTCTTCAAAACAATTTTTCATTCTACTCGTGACCGAAATTTTCAATCAAGTATTGGTACAATCTATTTTTATAAATTTTATTATTTATGACAACGGTTCGTGTACAACATTATTTATCAAAAAAATTTTAATGTCTTCTTAAATATTCGTTATCGTACACTCTGTTTTATTGAGGCATATAACTGTTGCGATAATCATGCAAAATAGTATGCAAAACGTATCAGATGATTGCACAAGTTCGTGGCCGATTTGAAAATAAAATTCAATGGTTAGATTTTAAAGAATACAGTTTTAGTAATCAGTTAGAATCATCTAATGTGTACAGAAACTAGTTCTTTAGAAAATATTCTCTCTGCGTTTCCAAACGATTTCTGAAAGTTAATAATTACAAGACTGTGAATGTTATGCATTTACGGCTACTGAAAATTTTCAAAAAATGGTAGAATGGTAGACTTTTTACTCATATCAAAATTACGCGAAGACTACTACCAGTTTCCAGTCTTGTTTCCGTAAGATTTTACATGGTTCGATTTTCTTAAGATTTGCCAACAAAAATTGAAAATGACATAAACATCCGCAGTTTAATAACAGTGTTCAACACCAAATTTGTTCAACAATTACTGTTGGGTGATTCTTATAGTTTCTGCGCTGATTCTCAAATCGGAAATTGAAAAACAGACGTATTTTCAAGTTATAACACGTTCATGTTGAACTTTCCGTTCAGGCCGATTGGAATTCTCATTGAAAAACGAACAATGTTTTAAAAATTTATTGTAAAGTCAAGTAGAGGACTGTATCTGAAGACTGTAGAATATTCCGACCAAAAGAATTAGGTACATAATTCTAAAAAATACAGTACAGAACAAAGCAAATAGACTGAATGAAAAATCGAGCAAAAACAGCTCGGCACGGAACGTGTTAAACAAACGTAGTGATGTTATTATAAAAGATTTTGAATTGTTCTTTACAGCAAAAGATTCTGTAGACTTTCCCGGATACAGTGATATCCAATATTAATACATTATGAATGTTTAAACGTGTTTGAACAATCATTAAAGATGGAGAGACACCACTTTTGCACCAATTCTAGAGGATATTTTTCAGTTTATCTTAAAAAATATGGGTCTAGCATGAAATGGAACTATATCACGCGATAGAGCAGGCTTTTATCTTGTCGAACACGGAAAAAGTTCGATTTTGTTGGACAGTGTAACAAGAACACTAATAACACTGTCCAACAAATTTCAACATTTTTTATGATTTCAATATACTGTTGGGTCCTTCTTATAGAGTTTTTTGCGCTGATTCCGAATCTGTCCTTAATTTTTCTCCTATACGCACAGTTTTTGAAAAACATGGCTTTGAAAAAAAAAACATATTTTTCAACTTTAAACAAATATTGTGATGTTATTATAAAAGATATTGAATTGTTCTTTACAGAAAAAGATTCTGTAGACTTTCCCGGATACAGTGATATCCAATATTAATACATTATGATTGTTCAAACATGTTTAAACAATGATTAAAGACGGAGAGACGCCACTTTTGCACCAATTTTTGAGGATATATTTCAATTTATCTCAGAAAATTAGGGTCCAGCGGAAAATCGAACTATACCACGCGATAGACTGGTGACAACTCATGTCGGGCGAAGATATTTTGCTTTCTGGTTCGAAAAAAACGTCGACGTTACAAACTTGAAAGGGTAGTTTCTCAAGATAAAAGTCTGCTCTATCGCGTGGTATAGTTCGATTTTCCGCTGGACCCTTATTTTGTGAGATAAATTGAAAAATATCCTAAAAAATTAGTGCAAAAGTGGTGTCTCTCCGTCCTTAATCATTGTTTAAACATGTTTAAACAATCATAATGTATTAATATTGGATATCATTGTATTCGGGAAAGTCTACAGAATCTTTTTCTGTAAAGAACGATTCAATATCTTTCATAATAACATCACAATATTTGTTTAAAGTTGAAAAATATGTTTTTTCTTTCAAAGCCGTGTTTTTCAAAAACTGTGCGTATAGGAGAAAATTTAAGGACAGATTCGGAATCCGCGCAAAAAACTCTATAAGAAGGACCCAACAGTATATTGAAAACAATTTTCGTATCCAGGGAGCATTGGCAGGCTTGTGGATGTTCTGCGGTGTTGCAATAGGTTTAATTCATTTATTATTTCACTCGGTTCCAGGAACGATGGTTGACCTAAACGTGAAGGGAAGCTGGCAAAGGTTCTGCGTCATCGCGGAACGGGGCCGCGTACATAAAGTTTCATATTTCGTTTTAAGGGCCTCGCGTATACCCGAGGTTAGCGTATTTCAACGTTGGCCTGGCAATGGTACTAACGTTAATAATTTATGCAATCAACGCGGAGATGTCCGTATCGTGCGGCAGTTACTTACGGTACGATGAAACGTGTTCCACTCGTGCTCGCCGTCGCCAGACACCCTCGCTCTATGCTGTCGTCCGTTTACGAGCAGGCTAACGTTGTCTCAGAATTAATTCCGGTTAAACCCGCGGCTGTAATTAACAGGTGCCGCGTTATAGGTTCCGGTGTTGTTTGCAGTTTGATTTATTTCGTTTGCTTAGGCACGATGCCTCGCGCGTTATTACTGGAGCATCCGGCGCGATTGCAAATTTTATGGCAACGATTAGAGCCATTGTATCCATTAAATTTTCTCCCGGCTAGCCGAGAGAACGGTGTTCTCAAATAAATTCCCCAATTGAAATTTCTTGCTCTCCGAAATTGCTTCTGCTGCAAATACAAAATTTGTATATCCAAGGGTATACCGTGTGTTTCAACGTCGCACAGTGTGCTCTGTCAGTAGTTGTACATATCTTTGTTTTAATTAGTTTCTACCTTAGACCATACTCACAGACCCGGATTCAGATAACACATGCCGTATTCCAAGATTAGATTGTCCAGCAGATGACGGTTGTGGGCAAATTGCTATAGTCTGTTCAGGAGTCACAGTACAGCTATGTGTTAGAGCTGATTCTGTATAAATATTTATGAAAACTGTAACTGTGATATATATTTCTTTACTCGAGATTTTATTACTCGTTCATTTTTACTTTGCTCTTATTATTTTGAATAGTGCTGACGCATTCTGTCAATTATAATTTGGATAAAGTTAAATTTTAATGTGGATGCTGATATATGTATATTGTGAAATCCGTATTTAATTCCTCACAGCTTACTTTATTTAAAAAAAAACGGAATATATGAATATATGAAAAGATGTACATATTTGTATCACGGTTCTGTGGTTCTTTATAATCCTTTATGCAACGAGTTTGCACCATTTTTCCAAATGTATACGAAAGAATGCATAAATATACCTGTATACACCATTCTGAATTATCTTGTGACGTCAGTTGTGGACACCAGATACTCTCATTTCCTTAGAAAAAGTGGAAACATCAAAACCCCGGGCGTGAGCTCTCTCATTTCCTCTTTGACTGAACAATGAACTGTGTGGGTTCTGGTCAGTGATGCTATATGAGGGGAGTCACGGTGAAATGATGTACCCCTTCTTCGATGACGGAGAATGAGTGGGACGAATGGGAGACACGTTGCACGTGCGCGATGGGGACCGTGGAGTGTGCGCCTGCGCACGGTGCTGGAATGAAATAGTGGAAGGGATATGTAGGAGAGTACGGGAGCTCCGTCTGGAGCTCATTATGGCAACACCGGTTCTGGTCCACAGACATTTGCAACACTTCCTTGGAAAACATGCAAATATTATTAAATTGTGGTATAAAAGTTATGGATAGAAAGTCTACTTACAATTCGTTTGTTTCTGTGTAAAACGAAGCGTAAGAAAACGAATCAGCGATGGAGAAACACATTGACTTATAAATAAACGAAGAAAAACCGGTAATACTAATGCATCAGAGCGTGAAATTGAGTTATGTTTCTGTGCAACTGTCGAGTAGTATCGGTGCGGAAGAAAAATATAATCGACATACATAAATGGAGGCTGTTCAGCGTAACAACAGTGGAACAGCGTGTAGAGGAAGTAATACACTAGCAATAATTACAAGAAGGTATTCTTCATCAAAATTCTGTAATTAGGTTGTCTCAAAAATTTCTTTCGGAATGTGTTCCTTTAATGTTGCTAAATAAATACAAACAATGCGATAATCTTTACATGTTAATGTTTCAGTACTTGCTAACACGAATTTGCGTTATGTGCATGAATCGGAAACCAACTTTCGGGACAACCTAATAATTATTTAGTAATATTTACACTTTATACATACACTGCTGTGCAAAAGAAAGAAGCACCCAGTACAATTATAAGTAGACCGCGGATATTATGCATTTATCACAAGAATGGGAACCTATCGAATATAGTGATTGGTACAAGTTCGACGTTAGCGGCTTCATAATGCACCAATCAACGTGTTAATTAAATTTCCGCTTCCAGCAATTCATTAATACCGATATACGTAAAGTGGACGGAGCCTAATAAATGACACAAAATTGAAAGACTTGTGTTTTAATTAGCTGTCTGCACTATTCTGAAATTCAGTATTATTCCGAGTATACGTACACTCCCGCTTAAAAGTATGTGGACAACACATTTAACTTTTATATGAATGTTTGATGAGTTTCGTTCAATTTTATGCGGTCTGGTTTATACGGTACTGGAGAATATATTTTAATAATAATTATGAGAGAGCTCCATATTTCGGAAATTTGTTTTCAACCCTTATTACTTTGAACATTAAATATGTTTTTAAAACTTGTTTAACACTTTTGTCGATAAATAAACATATTATTTGTATGTCTATGATATGTATACACGCCCGCTCAGAAGTATGTGGATAACACGTTCAATTTTTATATGAATCTTTGATCAGTTTTATTCGATTTTATGCATTCTAGTTTACACAGTTAATATATAATAATAATTCATTAGATATTTCACCAGTAATTACTACTATTGTCTGAATAAGACAACAGACCACGCTAATAATGGATCATCAATGAAATTGTACAATTTGGCACTATTACAATAAATTATACTTGCAACAAAGTGTCCACATACTTTCGAGCGGGAGTATAAGTGCACGTTCAGTGTAATCTCCTTCAAACTTATTCTGGGTTATATGCGCATATATGCAGCAGGCAATTATAGATCTATCGGCAAGATTGACACACAATCAGAGTTGATCATACCCGGGTCACTTTAAATACAGCAGAAAATCGATAAAAGCGTGACCGTAGAAGCATGTATAATCGCGCGAATAAGTCTTCGTTAAATGTTTTCGCTTAATACTAACATAACACGCGTACTTTGGTCAAATACACCATTATTCGCGTTAATTCGAGTGATCGGACTCGGTAACTGCGTTATCACAGTCGCTCATTAATTCCGCAACGTACGAGTGACAAACCAGCAATTTGCTTAGTCTTTGTAAGTTTCGCGGAGTTTCGGCATTATTTCAAGGGTCAGGCACACTTGACCATTAAACACTATAATTTATGTAATTACCGTCCACTGTATTGAGACCAGTTCCACAGGTGAGAACACGCCACTGTTATAGCGCCCGCATGCAAACGTATACATGTCTCTTGTCTCACGTGCGCAACGCTAACGGAATCGTATGGGTGACGTAATTAACACGTCCGAATTTATACGCTCTCTTCAGTCAGAGTAGCAGCATGAGCATATATTGAAACGTCCATTCTATCCCTAATTGCTAACAAGGGAGATTTGTGCAGGCTGTCTCAAAAATGTACTTCCTCGAAAGAGGCTATTCCTGAGATTATTCGAAGTTACTTTCTCCCTTTGCGAAAATTCTCGACACTGGAAAAATTACGAAAATCCTTAAATTCTTCTACGCGCTTTCACATATTAATGTATCTTCTTTTCCCACCTACTGATTTCCAAGTTCACCATATTCCAATGAAATCATAATCAGCAACATCTGTCATTCGGAAAATTTTCAATTTTGCGCCGCCTCCGAAAAGATTTTATTCTGTTTAACCCTTAGCACTCGAGTGGCGACTCTGAGGCGCCACTAAAAATTACAATTTCATGTTCACACAAAGAAAAGAATTAATACAGAATGGAATTATTCTAGGTCGAAAGAAATGTTTAATTTTCCCGTTAAAATAGGTCCGAGTGCAAAGGGTTAAGTTCGTGTGTATTCACATAAATTGAATGGAAATTATTTCATACTTTTTAGTGCGTTTTTTCGAAGTCGGTTTAATATTTTTTTATAAAATTTTTTTATTTCACACTTTTTAGCGGAACGAGCAGAATTTGTAGAACACCGTAGGATGGTTTCTCGGTCTTATCGGTTATTTGTAATAAAAACAGCAAAGAATGAGAAAATGCAAAATTTGTTTTCAAGGGACCAATCGGGAGACATACCCTACAAAATGCAGAAGGTTTCATCCTGATTGGTCCATCCATTTCAGAGTAATCGGTGAACATACATGAAATAATTCATTTTTCGCAAATAATATCGTAAGGAATAAAAAAAACGCAACTTTTTTTCACGGGGACATACTCTACAAGATGCAAAAGGTTTCGTTCCGATTGGTCCATCCATCTCGGCGTAATCGGTGAACATACATAGAAAAAAAGGGAAAAACGAAAAAATAAAAGAAAAGGCACATACAGATCGAATCGAGTAACCTCCTCCTTTTGCGATGTCGGTTAAAAACAAAGTGTTTGTATTTATCAATAACGTAAAACAGAATATTGACTGCAGATGCAGGTATGTTAAATCATTTTCGTAATTGCAGGTAGTATCGATCAACCTTAATACTTTAAGCATAATACGGATGAATACAAATTACTGTTTATTCGCGATATAAATTTCGCATGGTATAAACTCAAGCGAAGTGATATTGTCGACTTGTGATATTGCATTTTTACACACCGTATACATAGAGTCTGGTAATTTGTGACGATTAGATATTGCATATTCTACAAGAAAATCTGAAAGGAAAATAAGTGGACAGCCAATCTTGTTACGCTTTGATGCAAAAATCTCAATTACTATGTTCATATTTTCATCGAGCAGTTGGCCTTCCCATTCCCAAGATAAATTATTGCCATAAATTTCTCGGCTTTAGAAAACTCTGGGTAAAGCTCAACGAACCGATAACAAATTGGTGATGAAATTGCAAAAACTCTCGGCACTATACCCGCTATTCCGATTATGAATATGAATTTTGGAAGGGTGAAGAAAGAGGGAACCTAAGTTGGCGAACTGCGGTACATGCGACCTATACAGGGCGATCCAAAAATGTTGTAGTTCTATTTGAAGCAACTTTTTCCTTTACGAAAATATTCTCCGCGGCTTCGTTAAGGAGTTGTTAGGTGTAGAAATTAATTCGGTGCCTTGATATTAAATTATTTATAACTGGTTGGAATACAAATAATCGTCCGCCATTTTGTAACGTTTAAGTACCAACACTTACAGTTATGAAACATTTGAGATCAAGTCTAAACAAAAACTATTAGTAAGCAAGATGGCGGCGTCTGACAAGACCCACATACACTGTATACTCTGTTTGCCTTTCAAATAAAGAAAAATACTTCCGAAGCCGCTGGAATGATTTGTTCTGCTTTGATTTTGATGAACGAATTGAATTCTGCTTGAATCTTCATTTATTCCGATCACTCCAGCATCATTTTGCAGATACAAATTTCCAAACATTGGAAGAAATGCCAGAAAGTATTGACAAATTCATTACATCAAAATCGCCATCTTTCTTCCGTCAAGGAATTCGACAGTAGCCTGAAAGATGAACCAAAGTCATCGAAAATAATGGAGACTATTTCGAACCATAACAGACGTATGATTACATTGTAAACAAATTCTAAATTTGTTTTAAAAAGGCACCGAATTGATCTCTACTCCTAATATTAACGAAAAACGCGGACCAATCACAGCGCGGCTATAGCTGACGGATTTCGGCTCGACCAATGCCAACGCCACTGTAGCTGCGCTCTGATTGGTCCGTGTTTTTCGCTAATAACTCCTTAACGAAGCCGCATAGAACATTTTCGCAAAGAAAAAAGTTATTTCAGATGACTGAAGTTATTTTCAAATTTTTAGGACACCCTGTATAATTCGAATAACTGGAACCCTGAATGGTTCAGATAGTCGATCATTGACTTGAGAGGAGTCATTAATCTATTATGTTCGGACGCGTGGATAATTGCGTTAGGAAGTAACGTAGGTAGTATTAAATTTGTTAACGCCTATCTGTATTTTCCTAACCGACTCATGGGTGTCATATATCACAATTCCTTGAAATACGCGCCGCTAGGACTTTTGGAGACACCAACAAGTTTCAGACGTATAATTTACACATGATGGAGCACCTGCCCATTCTCGTTTAGATGCTAGTCAACGCTGAGATGGAAGTTTCGCTGGAAGATGGATTAGGCCAGCTGAACATGTGGTAGTGATTGTTCGCTCGTGCGATTTGCATCTTTTGGATCTTCTTTTGACACATTGATTAAATTAGCACGCGTACACAGTTGATGAAAATAGGCACCGAGAAGCTAAGATTTATCATAGTCGGCATTATTTTCATCTTCTCGCGATTTGTAGTTGTTATATACCAGAAAATGAAAAATTGGTGCAAAAGTGGTGTCACCTCGTCTCTAATGATTGTTTAAACATGTTTAAACAATAAGAACAATTCCATATCATTTATAATAACATCGCAATATTTGTTTAAAGTTGGGAAATATGTTTTTTTTTCAAAGCCATGTTTCTCAAAAACTGTGCGTATAGGAGAAAAATTGAGGACAGATTCGGAATCAGCGCAAAAAACTCTACAATAAGAAGGTCCCAACAGTATATTGAAATCATAAAAAAAGTTGAAATTTGTTGGACAGTGTTATTGGACACATAAGATATAGTTTTTGAAGTATATAAAATTATACATGGTCTTTTTCGATTTCTTCTTTGCATCAAATTACATTAAGAATCTTATTCACATTTTTCAAAGTAATTGCATATGGAAAGTTCGACTTTTGGGAAACGTTGTTTAAACCTCAGTGACGCGTAAATATGCATCTACGTACTGAGCAAGCAGCCACATGTACTTACGCATACAATAAAAACGCAAAGGCCAATGACCTCTGTTACGAGTTTTCTTCATGAGCAACGTACTACGATTTTTTTTATAGCTGTTAGCGTGCCTTTTTCTCGTAATGTTGTGCGCAATTGTTCATATTTTTCCACCGGGTACGATTTGCACGCGTGCAATGCAAAATGTAGTATGGATATGAATCACTAGAATGTACTCAAATGTACTAGAATGTACTCAAATGAACTAGAATAGACCAGAATATATTAGAATAGACCAGAATATATTAGAATAGACCAGAATGTATTAGAATAGACCAGAATATATTAGAATAGACCAGAATATATTAGAATATTCCAAAATAGACCAGAATATATTAGAATATTCCAGAATAGACCAAAATATATTAGAATATTCCAGAATAGACCAGAATAGACCAGAATATATTAGAATATACCAGAATTGACCAGAATATATTAGAATATATCAGAATATACAAGAATATACCATAATAATCTAGAATATACTAGAATATACTAGAATATAATAAAATATACTAGAATATTGGAATATATTAGAATATATTAGAATATACCAGAATATACTGGAATATACTATTATAGATTATACCGATACTAGATTATACTAGAATATATCCGCATATACCAGAATATACCAAAATATACCGGGATATACCGGAATGTATCACAATATACCAGAATATACTAGAATTTGACAGAGAAGGTGTTTCCCCTCGATTCGAATCAATTTCCCTCATAAAGAGACTCTGCACAGTATTCGTTCTATTAGAGTGTCTGTTTTTAACTTCACTTTACCTTTTTACATTCAACTACAATAATTCATTTATTATTAGGTTCCTTTCCTAAAGTATACTCTCCAGCAGATATTGCTCGAAAATTTAACCGCAAGAGTGGAAGAAGAGTAACGTTTATGTGGCATACCTTTCTTTGATTAAGACTTAATTACTGTGAAAACGCACCAACAAAGCGAAATTCATGTCTCCGCATGTCGCAAATTTCGTTCCAGTGAAACAGAAATTGTAGAATCCAACCTGAATGTTATTATACTTACCTCTCCTGAATCCCTTTATTATTCCGAATTATCATTTTCCTACGTTTTAATTTGTAATTGTGGCTGCAGAATTGTTTTGAGTGTGCTTGTTATTTCTACCATATTGGGACTCGCTATGAAAATCTGAATTAATTATTGGTCTTCGTTGAATTGGCAAAGATAACTATCAAAAAGAACGTAACTCATTGAATTGATACAAAATGTAGAATTGTAATTCTAAAGATCCATTGAATGAAAAGTAAGAAACTATAATAAAAGTTATAATTAGACTGCCGATCTTTATGCAAAATAAAAATGTTTTGCAATGATTGTGGCAAGCAGGAATAACATAAATATTAATTTTACCCCTTAACGACTTTGTTACGTTAAAAGCAATATTACAACATTCTTGAATTTTTCAAATCTTTTACTGTTTTATATGTATTTTGCTCAACCAATTTCTTCATAAATGCATAAAGATCCGCAGTCTAGATATAATTGTACAATTTTATTTCGTTCTAAAAAAGAAGAAAGAAATGTTGACCACGAGTCTGCCTCGCTCTATTATACAAGTTTAAATAATCCATTCAAAAAATCTAACAAGAAGAACAGGAAAATTTGGGTTTAAACGAATGTTCTTCGCGTTTGTAAATTAAAATTGAAAGCTAAAGTTCAAATATATATTTATTCATAACATATTTTCCATTCTGTCCTATTACTTTTTGCCATTTTCGAGGTAACTTCTCGTGTTATTGCATAAACACATGAATAAATATCTTAATTGTATCTACGATTCTTAATTTGAAAACGCTACGAACATTCTTTCCAACCTAATGCATAGAAATTGCGATTACTGAATGGTGTTCCACCGACTGCACAAAGGTCACAGTAAATATATAGAATTTGTTAACGAGCTCTTTCGTTGTTTTTCCTCGACGCGTCGCCGTGCCGCGTTGCGCGCCGTAGACTTGTGCCTCGGCCAAGCGACGAGGATTTACCAGAAAATGACACGTTGCTAGGTTTTAACGAGCCGTTTAAACGTAACGAGCGTATGCCGTGATTGCTCACGAGAGGTACCACCGGCTTGGTCCTCGAGCTTACTTATCAAAACCACCATTTCTAACAGCGGTGCGTTAGCCTACCGCTTAAGTTAGTTTACTACGAAACACAGACAGGTTTAATAAAGCTCTGCGGCGCGGGGCGGCTCGTGTTATATTATAGGCGTTACAGCTGCACCGGTTTCATTACCGAGGAAAATATCCGCTCGAAACATCTTCGGCTAACTTCTGTGTTCAAGGGAGGATAAATCGTTTATCAATGAACATGTCTTTAACGCTGAACCAAAGGCGAGGAATCACCTTGCGCGGAATATTTCATTAAAAAATATCAATTCTTGACAATAAACGTTTCATTTCCAATGGGATGCATCGGTTAGGTGTGGGTAATGATTGCACCGATACCTTATCAGTAGACTGTGGATCTTTATGCAAAATAAAAATAATCTGCGTTGATTATGGCCAGCAGATACAAAATAAAAATTGATTTCATCCCTTAACGACTTTGATGCATTCAAAACAACACCACAGTACTCTTAAATTTTCCTAACTCCTTCCAAACTCCTTCTTTTACTGCTTTATACTTCACTCAACAAATTTTTTCATGAATGCATAAAGATCCGCAGTCTACTTATCAATATACATAGAGAGAAATAGGATCGTACCCATTTCTAGCATGGAATAGAACCTGCACCTACTGTTAGCATTCAAAGATGGACATAGGTTCTGTTCCAAAATACATATACTAGAATATACTAGAATACACTAAACATATAGTAGAATATGTACAATACACTAGAATGCACCAGAATATATCCGCACATACCAGAATATACCAAACTGTACCAAAATATACCAGAATATATCAGAATATACCATTATACATACATATATTGCGAGCTAAGCTGTAATTTCCAAATGCTTCATCAATAGCATGAAGCATCTGACGCACGTTATAATTTCTTCTTCTACTTTGCATAACTGACGTCTAACACTCACTACACGAAAGATCAGAGAAAACTGTGCTTATACATTGGCAGTGGTCATCTGAAAGTTGTGATGTTTACAGTCCTCTATTTGTTTACATCCGTTCCGTTTACAAAATAATGGTGGCCATATCGAAGCCGCTGTTCAAGGACGATTGTTAACAGCCATAAACCATGATGGTTCTCAACTCAAGGAACGGAAGAAGACGTTAAAACCTGTAACATTCTTTCATAAGAGAACGGTTGAGTTGCGACCTATGGTTCCTTTGACAAGTTTGGTCCCCGTGGTGAGTAGAATGTGACACAAGAAGCATAAAAAAATTTGACCTTGAATCTCAAGGTCAAAGTCAATTTTGCGGCAATTTCTTTTAAGAAATCTCCACCGATCCGAAGATGTACAACCATCTGCCGAAACCATGACACTAAACTTTGTTGAGTACTGAGAAACGAATGTAATTGGTTAAGCATCTACAATTCCCTAGAATCGACAGCTTATACGGTATCGTGCGCTCCACTTCCCTAATGAATGATTTAGGTGCGGGCAGAAGTTCGACGTCGCACCACCGATCCGCAACATTAATGCAATTCGCGTTGCCCGGGTAACTGCAACATTCATAGTTGACGCAATTAGCTCAAGCCATATTAAACATGTCCACCTAGAAGGGAAGTTAGTTTAGTCATATCGCGATGAAGCATTACCATTACGCTAGCGAGAACTGGTAGCACACGTGCCTTTGGTGTGGCAGTGTTGGCGTAGTCCTGATGTTTAGCGTCAACTAATTAACGCGTGGTAGAAGACCGATTCCACTCTATGGGAGCTGTACATATCTACCTGTTCGATGATGATTTGCGGCCTTATTGACGCCGTATTCTCATTATCTTGATAATACCTGATTCGCACGTGCGGTACTATCAGACCACACTTCGTCGCTCTAGGATGTCTTTAGACTTACAGTGAGGAGCATAACTGTTTCCACATACTTTAAATCAGAATAACTTTTTTATGAATGGACCGAACGACTTAAATTTCTCTGCGAGGCTAGAAGAATTAGTTTAGGAAATGACGTCTAAAAAATAAGTTGAAAAAGTGCATTTTGTCGGAATTGTGATAAACAATAGTAAAAATTGATTTTTACTAGATTTTTAGCTGGGCCAATAACGAAAATGTAAAAAAGATGTGTTTTGTCAACCGGTACGATACGTTCTGAAAATTTCATTGGAACTGGTTAATTGGTTTACGAATTATAAACGATCAAAAGTGGTAAAAATTGCAATTTTTCATGATTTTCGGCGTATTTACCACTTTTGATCGTTTATAACTCGTAAACCAATTAGTCAATTTCAATGGAATTTTCAGGACGTATACAATTCATACGAGTTTACAAAACGTTGTTTACAAGAAGTTGTAAAATTACAAAAGAATCGTTTGATTACAAAAAGTTGTAAAAATCAATTTTTATTATTGTGTATCACGATTTCCACCAAATGCATTTTTCAACTTATTGATTAGACGTCATTTACTAAACTAATTCTCCTAGCTTTACAGAGAAATTGAAGTAGTATGGTCGATTCATGAAAAAGTTATTCTGATTTAAACTGTGCGGAAACAGTTATGCTACTCACTGTAAATACTTACTGGAAGTTTAATGAAACTTCTGGTGAATCTAGAGCAAAAATAAGCAGACCCATATCCGATTGTTTTTGACAACACTCTCATTTATAAAGATAATTAACATTTAACTTTATGATATCCAGAAAATATCTTGATATACTTAATTTTTCCGGGCTTTATCTGATTTCAGTATTCTTGGTACGCAACGATATTGATATCTGACAGATCTAATCTTTTCAACGTGAACCAGTTTGCTTTCAGGAACAGCACAGTGCCTATGTAATTCATTAGCATTCATAAAATGTTCATGCTGCCGAAATTATTTATGTTTCAAATGTTTTTTACAAATTATACTAAATATCTCCCTTATTTTTAATGGCACAAAAAATATTTATGGCATAATTTAAATGGTATCACAGGAGGAATATCATAGAAGAACAATTTCTTTCGTCCGGTTATTTTTTCATAGCTTTTTCGAGGTCATCGTTATTCTTTTATCGGTAAAACTTGTTTTTCTTTATTCCATCTTATAGCGGCTGAAAAAATACATTTTAATATGCTTAAGTCATTAACAAGATGGAATAAATAAAAAATAAGTTTTCCCGATAAAAAAATAACGAAGACCTCGAAAAAACTATGAACAAATAACCGGACAAAAAAAATTGTTCTTCTATGCGATATTCCTCCTTCGATACCATTTAAATTATGCTATAAATATTTTTTTAAAGGAGATATTTAGGTGGCCTCCTGCAGCTGAGAACACCCTGTATAACTAATTGCACTACTGACGACCGCAACAACAACTAAATAGCAAGATTAGAAAGAAAGCGAAAAGAAAATAATTCATTAAAAAAAAAGAGAAACAAAGAAAAAAGGACTTGATTTCGAATCATGAATGTGCTAGAATGATTGGTACGAATTCGTCAGAATTGAGATGGTCAACAGCAGATTACGTACGACTGTTTCCATTTGTTATACGATATGTAAAAACTGTTCGCGTTTGAATTGTTTGAATATTGGACATCTCGCATGTTAAAACGTAGTTATTATTGAATCGGATTAATTGTATACACAATAAATGCGCGAGGCGCCTTTCCCACGAACTGTGAAATGCGAAACGAATGTTTCGTGCCATTGGTTCGGAACAAGAAGCACCGTTAAATTATTGTCGAAGAACAGGAAATTAAACGCAGTATCTATGTCCATATGATAATGAGGCACACTGCCACAATGTATCGTGGCGGTGCAGACATGAATTCATTCTCGAGTCTCCTTTGTTAAGAGGCATCAATGCAGCAACAATGACGAGTGGTAACTAATGAGGGTGTACCTATTTACCACTAGTGACAATTGCGAACTGCGTTAGGGGTCGTTTCTACACCTGTGTGACCACTCTACAGTTACGTACGACTTAATGACAAACGTCATTTGCCGATAGCACCCTCATTGTCAGTACTGTTTTCGTCCGACTGCAGAATGATCGCTTAAACGTTCCGCTTAGAATCATTGGACATCTGTGAAGCGGAAATGATCATCAGCTTTTATCACAGGATCTGAAATCAAAAAATATATTTACTGATTAAGAGAGGTTTCCTGGTTTATCATTTTCAAAAATGTTTATGCAAACGCACAATGCACAAGTTGAATGAGCAGGAGATCGAAAATTCGATCGTACGAAGTTTTACTTTACCGAAAATTAAATTTGAAAATTCGCGAAACACGCGCGCGATATGATTTGGATACGGTGCGTCATTCTGGTGCTGACAGTTTCCGGGTAATCAGCAAAAACGTGTTGTATTAAATCGGATCGTCACTGTCAAACTATACATGGGAACGCTGCGACAGGCAGGTGTAATCGATAACAGAAAAACGCGAGGCTCGAGTGCTGTTCATTCGTACGCGCAGCCCAGACATTTTCAGAATTAATTTTGTTAGTTACAGAGTATCGTTGAAACGGTTAAGAAATTTCAATTACAAAATTGGGAATATATGCGCGAAATCGGTATGGGTTCAATCAATGGTTTTCTATTTGAAATTTTAAAATTATGTCACAGGCAAATGAATAGTTAATTGATCCTCCGTTGTTTCAATCCATTAATGTTTGCAACATGTACAGTAGCGGACAAAAGTTTAAGACCGCTCTGAAGAAGACGATAACTTTTTTAATTAGTTTACTAAAGGATGTGAAAAGAAATTTTTTCAAAAATTGCGATCGATCGGAATTGTTGAAAAAAAATACTAAAAGTTGATTTTTTAACTTTTTTTATGTGGGCCTATATTGAAAATTTAAAATATATGTACGTTTAGTAGATCTGTGTCAATTAAACATACTCTGAAAATTTCGTCAAAATCGGTCGACGTTGCAATCAGCTGCAAACGTTTAAAGATGGTAAAAATTGCTGATTTTCACAATTTTCGGCAATAAATCGGAAATCACGTGATTGAAGTCTTACCGTTATAGTTAAACACGCTGCTCAAATCATGACGCTAACTCCTCCATAAGTGTCGTTCACATGTCTGGCCTGTCAAAGACGGAGTAATAATTAAAATAATGTAATACAAATACAAAAAATATAAAATATGTCCTTACTTCTCCTTTGTAATAAAATTCATTAAATTGTTCAACGTTTATACATTTTCTTGCCGTGACCTCGACATATTTAAAAGGTTTCTTCCGTGAAGAGAGCATGTCTCTATTTTTAGTAAGTTTTTATACTTTTAATTGTCGTATTAAATTGGTGAAGTGAGCTCTAACAAGGATAGCGTTTTCATGGAAAATTGCCGGTTTTCGTTGCTTTGATCGACAAGAGATGACCCGTAGCGTGGCACTGTTCATTTATCGGTTTCATTAGATATTAAGTGCAAGCATACACATGATGTACACATAGAGAGACATTCTGCGGTGCACGATGTACATATACGCGCCAATGCCATAGGAATGCAGTGGTTTCAGTACGCGTTTTGACAGTAAACGCCGCGCCGTTCAATGCGTCGCGTCGATACGGTGCGTCCCGCCGCGGTTTCCATTTCGCAGTGGCCGGTGTACCTATTATCGCGTGCCCGAATCAAAGCGACCGCGGTCCATTCATCATCGAGATAAATTCTGTAAATCATTACGAAAAAAATATCGAACCGATAGCTTTAGGAATTACCGAAATCCGGCTCAATATTCGAGCAGAAAACCGATATGTCCCTCGGGTCACGAGGTAGGAGTCAAATATGGTAAACGTGAAAAATGGCGAATCCACACCGAATAAGAAGGATATCGGCATATTCATTTCTGTGCGATAACATAAGTTGGAAATGCAGCGTATTGGTACAGTCTGGATATTTTAGCACTTTTACTATTGACTAAAGTAGATCCCACGAGAGAGTAACACTGTTTCGCGCAGCTTAGAATTTTTGCTCGAAAACGTGCCCGAAAATCGAAAAAATGAACTTTCAAATCGAGAGTTTTGGATCCTTGTACTTATGTTTGGGCTGTTTTATGGTTATTGAAAAAAGTGTCTGGTCCTTCTACTTATGGAGGGTACCCCTGGAGGTAAATAAATCATACTTACGTATTGTATAAGGTGCAAATAATTATGGATAATCTATTATACGGGATGTATAAAAATGTCAAAAAACTAGGGAAATAGTTACGATTGTGAGGGATTGTGAGCATGGGACTTGTACACACTTTTAGATTACAGTATCACCTAGTACAGGGGTCGGCAACCTGCGGCTCGCGAGCCACATGCGGCTCTTTGGATGTGAAGCTGCGGCTCTTTAGTTCCATACGCAAATATTATTTATTTTATAAAAAAAAAACATTTAAAAATCGTTCTGAACTGATTAACGAGGATTAGGCATCGATTCTATCTCTCAGCCACTTGTACTCGTTTTTCACCGCACCCCTCCCCCGTGACACGAGTCGTCACTGTCGTCAGTCCGTCGGAAGCTCTCGAATGACGCCGTCGTCGGATATTTCTATGTAGGTTTTAATTCGCTTTCGACGCAAGACAATTTGGCGTCTTCACCAGTGCTTTGGCTGTGACGTATAGTTTGTTGTTTCAAGTAAAAGAGTTAGAAGCGAATTATCTTCTCAAAGTTATGTATGTACATATATACAATATACATATATATTATCTAATTTGTTGTGAAAAACACTACTTATATATGAATAAACAGATATTTTTTCTTATGAATAAATAGATTAGTTTTTTTTATCAAAAAACTTTATTTATGCGAGTACTATTCATTGTTGGCAAGAAAAAATTTTGTGGCTCTTTAAAAACTTTGAAATTTTATAAATTGTAATTTTTGACTCTTCCGACTGAAAAGGTTGCCGACCCCTGACCTAGTAGAATCAACAAATATTGGACACCCCTAGGTGCCACTTTAGTTACTATGACTATTTTTGTAATACGGAGTGCATGTCCGCGTATTACAAATGTCCGTATTCAATCCCCTTGGCGGCCGTAGTTGCTGCGAGCAACTACACGGGTATTACACGGGTATACGCCGGCACGAGAAATATGGGAATACTAATTTTCAAGAGAATCCAATAATTTTTTTGGGTTACGCATCCGCCATTTTGTTTTTTGTAATTTTGACATCAGATTTATGATCAGCGAGCCTAAAAACCTATGAGTATCAATTTTGAACTAAATTGGAGTACTCTTTCCTATTTTGGGCCCGTTTTGGCGATTTCCGACCACTGTGGGACGCAGCGAGCCTATCATCTCTCACTTCACTACCCACTTTCTTGAAACAATTAGGACGAAGATACGCGAAGGCGAACGAAACGAAGGTGATCTTCAAAGACCGAGCCGAACGTAGAGAAGCACAGCGCGTGTAAAAAGAGTGCGACTCTCCATGTCTCTTTCTTTCCCATACGCTGTCCTTCCTTGCGCCCGAAACTTTCATCGTCAATTAAACCACTAAATACAGTTAAAATTATATCGTGTTTGGTTTTATTTTAATTAGAAAAATGCCACAACTATAATATATTGGTAAAAGTTTCGTAATAAAATAAATAATAATTAAAAAAAATTTTATATTGGTATTAAGTTATGAGGACGTGCGAGCCTTTGAACTGTGCCGGCGACTGCGACTCTCCACGTCGCATTAGTAGTGGTTCACATTGGTATACCAGAGCCGAAATCAGGTGTACGACCTTTTTGCGAGTATCGAAGATTTACTGTACCAGTTTACCGGTTCCCCCAGTGTACTGGTTGCCCCACTACCACGGTATCCATTTCCCCACGAGTACTTTACCGCGTGGAGAATAACGTAGCATGATTCAGATATTATTGGTTTAATTTCCCTGAAAGCAACCAGTCGGTTCTGTTGTAATGCCAGCAATGATAATTGTCACCGCAACAACTAAAGGTATACATATACGTGGCGTATATGTATCACCGCAGATACCTCTGAATTAGCCGACATTGAACGTAAATGGTACAACGGAATGATCGCAGCGAAGAAGCATATTTATGTCGGAGGACATTTGTCCTGGTAGCATCTTTCACAGCTACATTCAGATCGAGTCGCGACACGAACGTATTGTTGTAAATTCAGCATTTTCACGAAAATGCTGCTGTAATCGGAATGATAATAACTGACGTGCTAATGCACGCTACGTACGGAGCATAAATGGTTGAATAAGCCTGGAAACATGAATCACGACTTCCGCCGTTGAGGTGAGGTTGTCTCCTTAGAACATTTCTATGCGCTGCTTCTCCAACCCGTATGTCGTTGTTACTTAAACAATACACGGATATTAGATCGTTTAGACTGATTCGACAAATGTGATTCGTCGATAATCAATTTTTCAATCATGAAATTGGTCTTGTGATTTCTTTGTCCAAGCACACATTGTAATAAAACTTGCACGAAATCTAAATAAATAGAATCTTGTCGGTTTTCTAAGCTAGAACATTTTAATCGCTTTTAGTACTCGGCAGTTTTAGTGTTAATTGTAAATAAAGCACCTATACGGTGTTATTTTAACGCTTTACCTACCGAAAGCCTATTAATAGGATTTTCAATAATTGTGTTATACCAAATGAAAACACAGAAATTTTCTTTCACATTCAAATCTTAAATGAAACTATTAGATGAGGTTATTGAGAGTGACTTGTTAGTTCACAATGAAAATTGCTGTTGCTGTTGAAGGTTCGATTAGAAAGTGTGTAGCCACATGTACCATAGATATTTCAAAATTATGCAATAACCAATATTTGTACAAATTATGAATAAAGTATTTAATTAATTTCGACGAATAGCTGCTGACAGGTTGCTATAGGTATTTTGATTAAGACAAGATGACCGGCTATAGGTAATGTCAATCGCATGACTGGTTTATTAATTATCCTAGCACTACTATTGGTAGACGTTAAGATCATTGTACACCATAGTGGTCAGGGGTGCGACTAATGGAAACCCGTAGCTCATAACGGACGCTGATGGTGCTCTTTGCTACTATGCAAGATCTTAATATTATATAATAAATCCTCCTTTATCCAGATTAGTGAAGTCATATGATCTTGCAGGAAATTAATACCTATTGTCCTAATTAATCCCATTGTTCGTGCATTTCGAGAGAAGGAGGCGGTAAATACGAAGTCTGGCAAGAGGATTCGTTCAGTTTTTAACGTGGAAGAATTTTCACGTTTAAAGCTTTACAAAGCAGGTCGCAAAAAACTATCGAACCATTTTAAATTTTATACAAGGGTCCTGTAAAAATTAGCACTTGAATATCTCTGTTATTTTTAGAGATATTGTAAAGGATTATCAACAGAAGTTGTTTAGTGCAGGAAGATCTGTAGTATGGCGGTAATAATTTTTTCAGCCGGAGTATTTCAAGGTTACCTTCAGTGTTTTAAATGTAGAATCAATACTATGGTGACCTCGAAATCGCCGACAATCCGTATACAATAACAAATAAACGCTATTGTAAACATCATTTGAAAATGTTTACAGTGATATCTTATTCACTGGAAGAGTATTTTTATAGATACTTAATGTTTTGACAATATAATATAATTAAAACATTTTAAATCGTTATTATGGAAGTAGGATTACATAGTCAAATTATTTTCCTATATTAAATTATACTATTTTCATTCGTTGCAGTCATGAAACTGAGAATTCCAGTGAAAAATGTAAACGGTGTGCACATGTAGCGGCTTGTGCGAGGCATGCTTTTCAAAAATCCGTTTCCAATACCAGAAATATTTCCGTCAATTTCCGTTCGAATTTGAAAAGCAACATATTCGCTTCAGGCATGCAGATAAAACTAGTATTCGCAACAGTCGATTTTGAAAATTCCAGTTTTGGGAGGGAATAACAGTTCCGTTATTGGAAAACTTCGGTGTTTTCCTTGACAGATTCTCTTCCGCTTCGGAAGAAGAAAATTGCATAAAAAAGAATGGTGTTTATTTAATAAGAAAAATTCATTACGTAATCAATTTAATAGATTTTAGTTTTCGTAGATTATTTCATAAAAACCAAGATGAGGGACAAGTTCAACTTATCAATTAGCAAATTCCTTATGGTAAGAATAGAGTGGAGATATTATCAATGTAAAGTTAAAACCGTATAAATGCCATATAAACGCATAATATTTATCACATTTATCATAACACATTTTTTCTGGGAAGCAGTAAAATGCCACCTGATTAATTACAGCATTCCAGCAACATTTATTTCGGTACATTATTCATTTATATAATGGACTGCGTCAAAGTTTTATTATACTCTTGTAAAAAAATTCGCTGTTGGATCATATTTAAAAGTAAACTTCCAATTCATTAATGTACTATCATCTTTCATACAAGTCGGGAGGTTTACAATGGTTATAATTAATTACCCTCAAACAGTTATTATTGCGTCATAATAATTTCAGAGCATTTTAATGAATTTCTACCAAACCAAATGTACACAAGGTTAACCGCGAATTCTCTTGGTACAGAGAAATAATTTATTGTTTAATCAGTAAAGCAAACCGTCTGTAATGCGTTAAGATAGTTAATGACTAGCGTATAGTGGTTTCTGATCCCAACCATGCGAGAACGGTGTCTCTAATTGCCGCGCATCAGGCTGCAAGGAAAATGGAGAACGACGCCAGGGATAAAATCGTCCTCGGAATTGTCCTCACGATCCCCGTGTTTCGTGTGGGTACGTGACGCTGCAGGTCGCCAGCTGCATTTCTGTCGTCACGTGTCATACGTCACGCGTCATGGCAAATATGCACATTGCGCAACGGAGCTTTTCTACGGTCGCGACAACGCTACTTAATTAAATCGTTCACGTTAGCAACCGTTGTTCTTGACAGAATCGGATTTAGTAACATTTCACGAATTTTTCATCCGTTCATTTTGAAAGTGGCCTCTTTGTCCATCTAAGTTTAAATTGAGATATTTAAGAGTTTGCGTTTCAATGAAATGAAAAATATACGTATAGGATAGCAATGTATCAATGTATTAAATTTACAACCCCTATTAAACACCGTTTATGCAACATTTTTTCGACGCCTTGTACACCGATCACAACGAAATCGAATTTTATTTCGGTTTAAAGGAAATTAATAACACAAGACAGTCGGTAAATTATTTTCCTTCTGATTTCAGGTTCCCTAAGGAGTTTGTTCTACTGCTGGTAGTTTGTATTTCGGCTACATGTATCGGTGAGTGTGACTTCGCAATTTTTAGTAATTTAATTGTCCAATTTAGAGGTGACGTCATGCCACAGTTAAAGACCAATCATCGATGGATATTCCGTATTGCCAAATGCAATTTTCTCGAGATCGAATTCCCAAATTAAAAATCGTTCAAGTCAGTGCTAAAACATATTCGCGAGTTGAACGTTTCGAATAAATTATTACGTTGATTTAATAACAATCTCTGCATATCTAAAACAATATTCGTCTCTGTACTGTCTATATTCTCACAATGTACATTCGTATGTAGTTATTCACCAGCCACAGTGTAAATTTAACGAAACTTAGTGTTTCCGTTATATTACTGGGGCATGTGCACGAATATGCTCAAAACGGAACGTCACTTGTTTGAACACTCGGCTACTCAGCCAAATTTATTCATTACATTCACGTGTAATCCTAATTCGCTATGCCAATGTAAGTATTTCTTACAAGTGCAATAAATTTTTAATTCCTAATTGACATTAATGTTATTATCTAGTTACTTGTTCTAGTTATTCAACAATCTAGTTATTCAACCATTTTCATGCGACGGCAATCATTTGTGAATAATTCTAAAGTACCTAATCCTCGTGTTAAGTTTATATTTGTCACTGGTTCAAAAGTTATGGTTGTTTGAAGTTGAACATAGCGACGCCTTTACCAGTGGAAAACTTTAAACACGCATAACTTTTGAACCAGTGATCTCCTAACACTAAAACTTGGATTTTTGGCATTTTCTTGTCAAAATCTACAGAATTAAATACAAAAAACTCCAAAATTTTTGGTCCTATAAGGTGAAGTTTAATCCACAATTCTGAAGACATTAAAAAAACGTTAAGATATCGTTATATTATCGTTGATTTATGGAAATTATTAATTAGAAAACATTCATTGCACACGTAGTGTACTAAAACTAAAATCGTTTGGTGTATTAACAAAAAAAGTTACTCTGGCTTAATGTGTCCGTGAT
The DNA here is from genome assembly GCF_051020765.1 of Lasioglossum baleicum. Lineage (NCBI taxonomy): Eukaryota > Metazoa > Arthropoda > Insecta > Hymenoptera > Halictidae > Lasioglossum > Lasioglossum baleicum. The sequence goes on from NC_134940.1 coordinate 14,484,825, forward strand.
GAACTACTGCACAAACTGTATGCAAAACTGAATAATTAAAATAAATCTTGTTCGTAGCGTTTTTAAATTAAAACTCGAAGATAAAATTAGGATATTTATACATGGAGATGGTTCAATAACATATTTTCCATTCTCTTCTATTACCTTTTGCCATTTTTTAGGTGACTTATCATGTTATTCAATAAACCTATGAATAAATGCCTTAATTGTATCTGTGAATTTTGATTTGAAAACGCTACGAACTTTCGTTCCAACCTAATATTTGAATGATTATTTTAAATGCGTTTCATTTGAAAAGCAGCCACCCTTAAGACATGATGTACGGCTTTTCATATGAAGACAGTACGTACAGTGTTTTCGAATAGGCTGCAGCAGTGTTTGAGATCCTTATCTTTTTCCTTCGGCAAACTGCAGTTCCTTTGGGGAACCCAGTGAAAACTGAATCGTGACTCGTTTAGTATCGAAGTAAACGCTGCTTTCGCCTGCTATATTCGTGCCGCGTCTAACCTCGGGAAAAACCCGATGGAGGACGGCTGCCCGTCCGTAGGCTGCGTTTTTGAAACTCGAGTTGTTTGCTCACCGCTTGTATACCGGTGATCACTCAAAGGGAAACGTTTGCACACTCAGAAATATGGATCAATCACGTTCTAACGATGCATTCAAGGGCGGCGCACGTACCGACGCGGCGTAATTACCGTGGGGAGGAGCCCTGGCTATGATTTTCGCGGCTCCACCGATTTTTATATCTCCTTTCCGCGATTTCACGTATTTCGGGGCATTTACTACATTTAGAATAAACGCTCGAAGGGGGCGTCTGAAAAGTTCACGGATTCCGCAGTGGACAGGCTCTCTTAATGATAAGAATGGAATCTCTTTGTTTTGTCGCGGAACTGTCGGTTCGCGAATGTTCGGATCACTGCCCGCCAAGCTAATCTTGGGCAAGCTAATTCAATGACATGATGAGCACAAAAGACAATGATTATTTCGCATGAAAATGAAAGACGTTAATGGAAGCGTTTCGTCCCGGACCTGCTAGTGGACTCGTCAGTAAGGCTGATCTAGCAGGTCCTGCCTTAAACGCTTGGTAATTCATGACATTTACCTTATTTTGTTGTGGAAAGATTATTCGTGATGGAAGTTTCGATTACGAATAAAAGTAGTCGTTTCGTTTTGTTATATCGATCGTAACTGTTTTTATGAGGGGAAACCATGAAGTAAGAGTAAGGAGATCTATCTGTACAGTTTGGAAGTGGCGACAAAACTTGTTCCCGTATTGGGGTGGTACGCCAAATGGAATGGCATGAACAGAGAATGTCAGTGTCAAAAACGTGTCAAACGATGAAACGGAAAGGTTAGAAATATATGGTTATGTTATGAGACAGGACGTGCAAATACGCAAAATTTGAAGAAAAAGAATGTTATAAATTTTTTAAAAAGATTTTCAAAATCTTATTATTTTTGTAAAATAAAGAGGTGGTACCTTATAATATAATTAAAAGTAGTTGTAATTCTTATAATGTAATTAAAAGTACAATAAGTTTTTACACATTATAGGATTTGTTGCTTTTACAACTATTTATATTATATATATATATATATGTATAAATATTACATACTATTCCATTTGGCGTACCTCCCCAATACGGGAACAAGTTTTGTCGCCACTTTTTTCTTCTATACGCTATCGAGATAGGTCTCCTTACTCTTACTTCATGGGGGGAAACATTTGTTATTTTGTTTCTAATCAGTTTATGGCTGATTTTAATGATATTTCGTGAAAATGCAAGGCGATGTGTTGATTGGGCATTGCCGAACGTTTGCATTTTCCATTCAAACACACCCTTGATGACTCGTCATCCTCCACGGCCGACTCGAGCAGCCTTCAGGTGAAAGGAGAGAGACAAAGAATGAAGTAATCGATATTACTCCAGTAAACGGTCTCTTGTGATCGAGAGAAAACGCATCTAACTATCGTCCGAAGGAAATACACGAATATTGTTCCTGCGCGACGGAACATCTTAGCTTATGCAAGTTCGGCAACTCTATTAGTAGACGAACAGTTATTTCAAGTTATTCTACGTCGGTGTCGAACTCTTTCAGCAGAGAAGTAAATCAGATTCGTCGAAACTGAAAGAAAGAGAGGAAAGGCGTTTCCTTTTTCCGGTAAAGGAAATAGGAAGCTTCAACCGAACCGTCTTGCCCATTTCGTCCTCTTTTTTTCCCTTAGAAAAGCCGCGTCTCTCTCTCTCTCTCTCTCGCTCGAGGAAGAAGTCTTGAAACGGTTTTCCACCGGAAGGAAAAATGTTGCCCTCCGCTACCTTTCTTTTTTTTTCTTCTCACGTTTCTCATCCACCCTTCCCCTTCGCCCATTGCCCGCCATTTCCACCTATATCCGCCTCCGTCACCCTCGCCTTCCTTAATTCCGTTACTTTCGTTGCACGCATTGCTGTTTGCCTTTAGTTTCTCCTCCGCGAGCCATGAATCCCTCTCCGTCTCGTTCCGTTGAGCAGTTTGTTTCTTTTTCATTACGACTTCCAGACTGGCTGTACACCAACGGACGTGAATAACCATTCTCACGACTTGCTCGTAATGCAAAATCAATCTTGATACTGGTTTTAATTATAACGTTCCAGCACGTCCCCGGTAGAACATCTCTGCCAACAAATATTACCGGCAACATGCCCGTTATCGTTCCAATTACAGGTTAGGCTTACACGAATGATGAGTTAACGAGTCAATAAATTTTACCTTCAGTCACATCGAATTTTATTTAATTCGTCAAAGTTGTGGGGTTTATTTCTTCAGCATTCAAATTCGAGGAATATGTGGACGTATTGCTGTCGATATACAGGGTCGGCCGGAAATCGAAGTATATCCGGGCATGGGGTAATCCTACACTGAGAAAAAGATCCTGTCGAAACAAACGAAAATATATGTTGATTCAATAAGATGCACTATTGAATAGTGCCAATATCATATGAACTTATTTTAATATTTAATACTATTGAATTTCAATAGCAAAACTCATTTCCGCCAATCATATAAGCGAATAGCTTGACCATCAATGTTTTCAAAAAAATAAGATATCGCCTCAAACCAATTCCAGTATAAATCAATACATTTCTCAAATTTTTTCAACGACATATCTGATTGAAGGGAAAAAAGAAATATTACGAATAATAATGTACGGTATTGAATCGAATAATATTTTCAATCATTTCATGTGATAGACAATTCAAATACATCACGATTTGCTTCTAAGTTTCATACTATTGTCAAGAATACATTGATATTCATCGAAGTGAAAAAATTACGATAACACGCGTGTTATTGAAGTAACTACTTTTTTTCTCAGTGTACATGCAAAAATAAGTCGAAAAGAGGAATAACATTGTTTCGTTTGGCAGCTCGTTTTCGAGAAAATTGATTTGAAAGTTCGCGTGCTTCGGTATATGCAGAAAGTAGTATTGGTTGATCATGGTCAGACGATTCAATGCATTCGCTGCATTTTCAAACTCGACTTCCTCGAGAACGAGCTGCCAAACGAAAAAATGTTATTCCCTTCTTCTCGACTTATCTTCGCATGTAGAATCGCAACCTGTATATTTGAAACCAGTGCTCTGGATTTGAGGAGAAAAAGTTACCCTCTCTTTGCCACCGCCGGACACGTGCGCGACAGAGACGAAACGCGTCACGTGACTCACCCGCGGAAGCGTGGGGAATAGCGTTGTAGAAGGGGAAGGGGAAGGTAGAGTGGGGACACAAGTTGTTGGGAGGCAATTCACCAAAAACCCGATCTTACATAAATGCATAAAATCCGCAGTCTAGTAATCAACGAAAGGTATGAATAATACGAAAGGTATGTACATATGTAACACAGACCCAACAACAATGAATAATAACAACGAAATAACTGAACTGTGCATTTTATGCATGAAAACAGTTTCTGAATGTAGATGTACTATTTTCATTTTATAAAAACTACTAAAGACAAAATAGAATTTTAGTTTGGAATTGAATTGAATTGAAAATAGAATTTTTATTTGAAATTAAAAATGTAATTATAGATAGATTATTATAGATATTACAGCTTGTTGAGCCTTTTTTATAGAAAATATGTATCAGTTGTCGAAACATCACTGATATGACTCTGTGTTCGTGCTATTCTTTATGCGTCAGTTCGAATTATGTTTAATTAGTTCGTTTGAATGTTGTTGTATTGCCAGCACAGTATTAAAAAATACAGTATTTTGTCATGCGATAACGATTTTCTTTGTGAATTTCTTTAAAAGAACCCACAAACACATATCTGTGTAGAAGCGTACTTGTGAAATTGAATTTCCGGCACGACTAATTTACTGTAAAAGATATTATCGAATATCCTTTAATATTTGCGTTTGTACGTTTCACGTTTCGAAGATACAAAAGAGGAACACGGCCGCACTAAATTTCTTTTCACGTATATTTGTCTGCTCTGATGGGTAACCAATAAAAGATAAAAGCAAGTTCCTGTTCATATGCGGTCAGTGTTTCTCCTGGTGTACAGGTTGATCGATTGTAGAGATTCGTTCTAATTTGTTTAATGTTTATAGAGAATCAAATTGCAAACCGGAGTATGGTCGAGTAATTAAGAAAATATCGATTTTTTGTTTATCTTTTCACTGGAAACTCGTATTGAATTTACTCGCAATTCGTTCGAGGCTATTTACGGTCCAATTAATTCGGTTGTCACAGAAGCTACTGTTATATAAAAAAATTCTTTTATGATATGTGTACAGCTATGTATAAAGGGTGTCCCAGAAATGTTACACTTCCTTGCACGGAGCGATTCCTGATGCGATTTTTAGTATCTTTTTCCATTTTCCCACAGCTTTGTTAAGGAGTTATTAACGAAAAACACGGATTCGTTGACATTGGCCGAGCCGGACTCCGTCTGCTGTAGCCGTGCTCTGATTGGCCCGTGGTTTTTCGTTAATAACTCCTTAACGAAGCCGCGGGGAACATTTTCCCAAAGGAAAACGCTGCTTTAAAGACTTGAAGAATCTATTCATTAGATAGAATCATTCAACACAGCATGTTTCGGACACCCTGTATAATAACTCAGTTAGATGCAAGTTAGATGATATTAGTTGTTACTAGACTGCGGATTTTATGCATTTATAACAAAAATGTGCACGTACAATTTAAGCCTGCGGACATGTTAACAATATTTAAGGACGTTAATGTATTAATTTCAGCTTGATAAGATAATTAAAAGAAGAATGCAACTTTTATTTGGCTTCTGTGTCCTGCAATCAATGCAAACATTTTTTATTTTGCATAAAGATCCGCAGTCTAGTTATGACTGTCGAATTTTAAAAATAGCACATATTTAAGAGAAGCATTACTATTATGTACAAAACCTTATGGAAAGATTCATTTTTTGATTGACTTGAATTCAATAATGGTACTACATTTCATGCAAAATTAATTATCGAAAAATAACTGGATATTTGTTCCGTTCGAAGAGAGTTGACGGAATTGTTCATTATTTAATAGTGGTATGAATTGTGCGTGATATTTTATTTTACCTATGTTGTGTGGTATATTAAAGCAATCAGAGTACGATAACCTTTTGCCTGTACGCTACGTGTAGCAATGAAGCTTGCAATCTCTGAATTACTTATGTAATATTATTATCACAGCTGCAACGAGGGATCAGCAACCTGATAATTCAATTTCCCTGAAATCTTACTTTATGAATCATTTCTATCGAATAAAAATACGCCTTCAAATATACTCAAATAATTCAGCGACATATTTTGTACAATTTTATACAATTTTTTCTAGGACTAAAGCCAACTCGCAGAACTCTTTCCTCGAAACCAGAAATTTTCAATAAAATTTAGTCAGCCAGTTTTGAATAACATAAAAAATAGTTCCATTTTTTATTTTAATAATGTTACTAGATCTGTTATCGTTTCCATATATATGTAAGAAAATAGTATGTATTTTTATAATTTAATATTCAAGAGAATCTAATATGTTTTTATTCAGAAAAATCAGAGAAGATATTATATTTCCCTTGGAAATATTTCAAACTATTGGAAAGCATTTTCCATAATATCTTCGACGCGTGGTACACACTGACAGAATGGTCACGAATTGATCACGTTTTCCAACTTTTATTAATTTACAGGTCGGCCATTGAAACGATTCTGCGATAATGAAATGCAACAATTGAAAACTGTTGAACGTTTACTAAATCACACAGTTTTTAGTAACTGAATGAATATTTGTATGATATTGTTCGTAAAAAGAATAGAAGATGTGTGTTGACCCCTTACTGATTCAACGTATTTTCTAAAATGATTCCGCTTATAAAAAATAACTTTGAACAAGCGTTATGTTATTGAATTTTCACAAATAGAGACGAAATTAAATTGTGACCATACTTTCCCGAATATTTAGCACGGCCATATTGAATCAGTTGATTGTAAAATCAATTTCATTGACAGTGTCAAAATTGATGGCATGTGAACTGATATATTATAAATTGTCATAAATAATTAATGTATAAGAAGTGAGAGGCACAAGTAGATCCTATTAATTTAACGTATAGCGAACTTTTTCCAACCTTACCAATTTTTTAAATAAAAATTAACAATGTTGGATGCTCCATATTCAATTAAAGGAACATTGTGATTCTGACAAATCTCTTCCAACAAGCTGATAGACATCGAAGCGACAGCTGCTAATTAACACGTCGATTGTCACACGTAGGCGACGCAATTATTTGTACGAATTAAAAATTAAATTTTTACGCTGACATATTGAGCGTGACAAAGTTTAAGATCTGCGAATGACAGAAGCGTTGGAAGAGTCATCGTGATAAATTGTCACTTTCCGGTTGCAGTTTCATTACATAAATTAATTTTGTGGAGTTTTTGTGGCAGCTGGTTCGGCAGCGTACGTGTTAAAACTGTCAGGGTCTAGCAAGTGGTGAAGCATTAAATCATTCGCTTAATTTGTTACGTGTCGTGATGGCCTGTTCTGCAGCTTATGCGCTGCCACAGCTTACGTGCTGTAATTTAAAGATTTTTTACGGAATTTAGTGTTGCAAAAATTTCAATGAAACACAATATTTCCATTTTATTTGGAACTCGTTCTGGAAACTTTTATGTCTTCAATAACGCAATTGTGTTTTATGTCGAATATATACTTATGAGTGTATATTTTTTAGGTTTCAGTTTATTCAATTATGTAGGCGTATACAAATTAAATATGGACGAGTTTTTCAAGCAAAATAAAATCAACATAAAATCTCAAAAAAAATCATAGAGAATGGAAATATTCTAAATCGAAAGAAATGTTTAATTTTCGAGTTAAAATAGCTTAGAGTGTCGGTATTACCAACACCAGCGTGTCGGTGGAACAATACTAATCCAATAGCAAAACTTTTTTATTTTTAATTATTTTGTTATGAAACGAATACGAAAATGTTCGTGACATTCTTCCGATTAAAATGATAACAAAGATGATATAATTACCTACTAAAAATAACCATACTTACAGCAACATTTACAGCAACGCCTCGATTACAACCTAAACTCGTTTCACACTGATCGTGTTGCAGACACGATCCGAGGGAAACGCATTTAAAGTTTTACACTGATACTGCTACTCCATCGTTCTCCTCAAATCGTCGTAACTTTGATCAATTTACAAAATCACGATTTAATTGACGATTTGAGTGCTTAAAACGTTTTATGTAATTCTTTATTTCCTAAAACAGGAGAAACTTTATATCCATTGTACGCCTATATGTTCCCCAATAGCTGTACATGAACTTTTTGCACTCTTAATTATTTTTCAATTTTGTTGCCAACAATAGCTTACTATTTGAAGCGTTTTATTTGAAATTTACTCAAAAGGACAGTTCCTGTACTGCTACTTATTTTAAACAATTTTGTTTACTAATTCTATTAAATATATCTCTCCAACCTATAAAGTAAGAATGAGACAATTAAATAAATAAAGGAAGAACCAAATAAATATAAAAACCCGTTTTATTTACATTTATCATTCTCTAATGTCGAGTCAGAGGTGGGCATTCTTTAGCGAAACAAATATTTCAAATACTATTTAATATTCTAGATTTTATTTTGTTTAGATATACAATTTCGAAAATAATATATTTCTATTTTAACAATCTGAACCTCGAAATAAAATATTTCTATTTCAACAATTTGATCCACAAAATAAAATATTTCTATTTCAACAATTTGATCCACAAAATAAAATATTTCTATTTCAACAATTTGATCCACAAAATAAAATATTTCTATTTTAACAACCAGAAACGCGAAATAAAACATTTTACTTATTGCATTGTTATAATACTCTGAAAACCCACATAAACATACAGTCTCTATCTTATCGTTAAGAAACGATTTGCACTCATAAATGTACTGAATTCGAACCATTACTTCCAGCAATAATATTTAAAGTTGATATTGAAAATAAAGACAAACTACAAATATTTTCAATATTCTCCAAATAAAATACTACTTTAAAAAATTGCCTCAAATATATTATTCTATTTTCAAAAATTACTGCATCAAATAAACTATTTTATTTTCAAAGTTGTACACATACTTTAAAAAAAATAAATAGGATTATTTACTATTTAAAATACTATTTTCCCCAGCTCTCGAGTCACACAGGACCAAAATAGAGTTTTATTTCGATTTAAAGGAAATTAGTAGCATACATATTTATTAGACTCTGTTCACAGAATCTTCATCGCGAGTCTGACACGACATTTTAAGGCGACGGGTTAAACTTCAATAAATGGAAAAACAGTTCGCATATTAACGAATCCGAGGCAGCGTGGTAGCGTCGCGTCTCATGAATGCAGCATATGTGAAATAAACGGAAAACAATTAATTCAAGATCGTTCGTGTTTGAAAGTTCCGAGTCGGCGTTGCAGGAATATTTGTACCGAAATCGATACTGCACGCATCGCCCGTATGTATATCAGCCTGTCGAGCTCTTCGAATTTCCATCGGTCACCCCGTTTGCATACTGTCATTTCGTTCCTGAATGTGGCTTCTGCCCGGGAGATTCATTCAGGATCCTGTTAAATACGGCTTCGTCGAGCCCGAGCAACGAGTTTCCGATAATGCCGGATGCAGTCGTCCGTACTACTGGATAATACGTCGCTCGCTCAATAATGCGCGGTATTCGCGTCTGTTCGATCACATTTGATCGCTTGAAATGTCCCTATCCACCCCGTCGCGTACCCGCCACCGTGCAACTCATCTTTTCTTTAGCCCTCTTTCATCGACTCGTCGCCGTACGTCCGTGTCTCCGTCATCGTATCCATTTCCTCTTCCTCCCGTTTTTCCCGGTCATTATTTCGCTCTCGCACACTCCTCCACCCTTCGTCGCCCTGTGCTCCGCACCTTTTTCTCTCTCTCTCTCTCTTTCTCGTTAGACCTTTCTGCTTCTCTTTTGTTCGATCCACGCGACGACGGATCAACCCGTTAATAATCGTAACTGTGATCCAGACGAATAATTTGTCTCTGCGCGAGTAGCGACGATTGTTTCGCGCCTCTTCCACTGGCTTCCGGCGTGCGGTTTCTCATCGTCGTTAAAACGTTTCCATGACATATTCCGAAATGCATAATACGGGACGCCTGCGGAGACAAATGCAAAACTTCACGAGCTTTTAGTACCGACCAGAAGCGTCAGACGAGGGGAGGGAGCACGAATCGAGGGGAAAAAGCTACCCCCTCTCTCTCTGCCAGGAATTCGTCACGTGACTTTGTGACACATGCACGACCTTTGTGACACACGCAAGCTGACTTTTGTTCGAAGTACTGTGCATGCAATGTTTAGAAGAAAATTTGATCGTGAAATTCAAGGTCAAGGACAACATTGCGGCACCTTTTTACCACGCTTACGCAGGGTGACAAGATATAACGGAGTTAAACATATCTTATTATAATTCTGTCAAATCGACGAATTTTTTGAAAAACCAAATGATAACAACCATAACATAGACCTTTAGTATTGATATATTTAAGAAGTTTTGAAGTGGCCACCGTTCGAGCCGATTCAGAGGCTCAAACGTGTTTTGAAATTTTCGGCTATGGGCCGCAGCTCTTCTGGCGTCATTCGGTCGCACACCCTGGCCCTGGCCTCCAAAAGTACAAAAGTGTTACTATTCATAAAAAAGAGACTGTTACTATTTTTCTGCTATTAAAAATTGGCATATAACTATGCAGATTGCTGAAAAAAGTATCATTTTTAGTTTGAAGTATTTTTAAAAAGTAATTCTAATTTTGTAATTCAAACAATTTGCAATAATTATAATTAATAACAACAATAATTGTGCACAGATGTTTTACATTTACGTGCTGCGTAAATATTTTACTTGTTACATCCGTCGTTTTATTCTTCGTTATAAAACACGAGAATGGTTGCCGATATTTTGTAATTATTTATATTTCGATGTTGAATAAAATTCGAACAAAGGAAAACTGAATATTCGTTAACAAATGTTCACGAAACAGACAAAAGAGAGTACTGTAATATTTTCGTGATACAAGTATTCGTTTAACTGTATGATTTCTATGTTCTCTAAATAATTGATAACGTTAGCTATAAATATTTCTGAGAAATATGATCCACACTCTAGACCGAGTCCGATTTCAAGGAGGTTGTTTCACTCGTAAAGTGAACTGTGACTCCGCAGTAGTAGCACTCTGCGTATAGTCTGGCACGATTCCATATGATACGATACTGTTCGAAGCAATCGTACATTGTACAATGTAAGACGTCAATTATTTTTTGTGTTTCACTTACACTATTGTAGGAGGGAATCCATACATTGATATATTGTTTGTCAGACCTATATAGTTGATAGCAGTGGGCTACGAACAATTTGTACATTGACTTTACAGAACAGATATAACCAAAAACGTGCAAGATGAAACATTGTAGTAACATCTTTTAATCTTGATACTAGACTCGACTAATATTTCAATATTTCTTCACAGTAACAAAATTGAATTCATGTCCTACAACTGTTATTATACAATATATGTTTATTTGTGAATTTCTGATTTAACATTTTTGTAATTTCAATAATTATTAAAGAAGAGAAATCAGAACCAATTTTAACAATAACCTTTTTAAACTTAAAGATCCACAGTTGAAATCATCATCATTTGTAATTTAACAAATTTTTAGAATCAATGTAATAACTTCTGAAATTATTATTTAAAAAAAGATTAGCGAGTTTTTTTTACACACAGTTCACTCCTTAAAAAGTCTAAACTGTTAAAAATACACAAAATATATTTTTCCAACATTTACAAATAGACAGTGGATCTTTATGCAAAGTAAAAATTTTCTACCTGAATTGCAACAACTTGGAGTGAAATAGAAGTTTATTTTTTCTCCTAATATGTTTAATCAGTTAAAAATAATATAGCAGTGTCTTCAAATTATGATTTGTCTACTGTTCTATATTACACCTACTCGTTTTTGTCATAAATGCATAAAATCTGCAGTCTATTTATAACAGATCAAATTATATCAGAAATTGTTCATTTTTACACGATCCCGGGTAACGAGCGAAGAATTTGTTAGAATGCCGTACCTCTCCAGTGTACTCTGTAAAAAATTTAATTAATTAGGAATATGAAGTGCCAGCATTAAATACAGAGCCGTGCTATACAATAAAAGCATCCGCATGTTACATGCACACAATTCATGTATATTCGAGAGTTCACAAATTGTTTTATCGACAACTACCACCAATTTAATTTCAAATTAAAACCACTGGTCAAGTAAGATAAATAGGTGTGGAGAGGGACGAGAGATTTTACATTTACCAATTTATAATTCACTTCAAATAAAAAAAGGTAACAGTAAAAATATCGTTCACCGCAAATTAAACATACGGTGTCGTAAGCAGAAAATGAAAAAATGTGTCCATAAATGTTTCTACAGTTTTATAATAATTCCGAAATAAATATCAGCCATTTCACCGACCGCGAAAAACAAGGTCAACGAAGTCGCATTCAATTGGAGAACGGGTTCTTGGAAAAAGAGTAAGAATTATTAGGGAAATTGAACAAGTTTCTGCTTCCAGTTAGATGGCATTCGTCAAGTCAAAGTTGGAGACGAGTCTCCGGCAAATTTAAACATACATTGAGAAGTTCTTTGATGTTGCCTGAAGAAGAGACAAGTAAGTTTTATACTTGTCTCTTGATTACATCCGCGCAGGATCTTCTCATTTTTATGGGCACAACTTCGCCGTGAAATATACACAATCCTGTTTCACCTGCTCGTACCTTTTTAACTTGTTGCTATTTTAGAACAACGACATTTTAGAATCATAAACACAACGTTTATGTCACATTTTACCTACAAACGAGCATAGTGAAATTTTCTAAATGCAAATCTGCCGCATTTTGACGAGCCAGACTCGTGATGAAGGTTTTTAACAAAGTCTAACAAATATGAATGTTACGTGTTTCATTGATGAAATAAAATTTGATTCGTTTGTAATCAATATGTAAGCATTAAACTAAATGTGGCCGTACAAGAAATATACATTTTCTTCTCCCTTCCACGACATTTTTCCGCATAAAGACGCTTCAATCACTGTAACTGTAAAGAAAATGGTACGGCGAGGGGTTAAAATAAAAGAGGTACAGGAACTATGTACATTCTTAAGTGGGCCCTACACGGTCAATCAGGAATGACAGTCTGATTGAAAAGTCAGACTGCTATTCCTGACTTCAATCACGAAGGTCCCTACACCTATCAGTCAGACCTGTCAGTACGAACGACGTAATTTTAGCTCGGTTTACATTGAGACACCAAACAGTGCGGATCTGGCGCAATTTCCAATGAAGAAAAAGCTTGTTTGGCCATTATCCTGGCATTGGGCAGCAGGAGAAAAGTGGAACGCACAGTATGGATGATGAGGAAGTGGTATAAAAAACGGGATCAATGCCTTAGATGACTATAAAAATTACTTGCGTATGGACGGAAATCTTTTTAACACATTGATCAACAAGGTAGCAGTCACTTCATCCCTTCCAGATCCACTTCTCATTGAACTTTTAATTTTGTTGAGCTTCTGTCTATAGTTGCAACGTAAAGTGTTCATCTTTTTAGCAAGGTCCTTGACTACAGCTTTAGGCTTTATTTCTCTGTAGATCACGAGAAGTTTCTCTAAGGCTGTTTGTTCTTTGTGCTCGCTCACTTTAGGTATGTCCAACGAAGACTTGCGTAAAGTTTCATGAAAAGCGGCGTGTATCGGTCACCGGGGTTGCCCGGTAAGTCGCATTGTGCAGACCGTTAATAGCGAAACGAGACGTGAAGGTAGTATAAATGGATTTCGTAGAAATCTCTTCGGGCCAATTGTCGAATCAAGTAGCGTGGACCTAGCCGAAAAATATACGACACAGCCGGCGTTTGTGTAGGCGACACGGGTGCAGCTTTGAAATTGACGCCGGGCGCAAATTAACATGTCCAACGCATGTAATCAAAGAACACGCTAGTAGTTGTTACCGCGCGCTTCTGCCAGCCACATCCGCGGAAAATAAATTACTTGCGTCCGTGGACCGACATCAAAGCGATCCTTCCGGGGCCCCACGTTCATTTAATTTCGTCGAGCCGTGAACTGCCATGGTGAGAAGAAACGGAGACGAACGGAGAGGCTCCGGCCCACCACGGAAGAAGGGAGAACGAAGGCGAAATAACCGGGCAATGGTCGAAGGTGCGGTCCACAGACTACAGACACGGGGCCAACACGGTCGTGTTCGCCCTCAACAAGGATTACACAGGGTAACAGCCAAAAAGGAGGTAATTATCCACCGGCGGCCCTTCGTCTGCTACGCTACAGACATATACGATCTCCTCAGACCCTTGGCTTCGTAATCGCAATTCTCTATGTACAGAGCCGCGCAATCTTTATGAATTATAAAACTATGCTTTGTTCGCTCGCACAGTTTCCGAGGGAGTTTGTCTTTTGTTTATTCCTTAAGCTCTTATAACTGGCCGCAACGGCTCCTGACTAAAAATATTAGGACCACTCACAATTTTCGACAGTATCTTAATAAAAGCTTCTGGTTCGAACAGAGGTTAAGGGGCTAGCCAAGCTCTATCGTTCAAAGTACTCGAATTGTTCTTTTCTCTCATTTTTCAAGGTTACTTCAATCTTTTAAACCCAATCTTTTACCCTATGGAACACAAACCAAGATCCAAATTCTCCGTTTTTCTCATAAAGTTATTCAGTTGGGGTTAGGGGCCCCGAAATTCTACTTTGCCCAAGGCAGAGTTGTGCAGAATTACAATTGAATTACTCCAGAATTATAATTACAAAGTAATTTAATTAAATTGTAATTGAATTATGTTGTAATTTATAATCCAGATCTTCAGTCAATTGAATTACAATGTAATTGAATTATCACAACTCTGGCCCAAGGCCCCAACTAGTTATAACGCGCTACTGGTGATAGTCCCTTTCATTAGGATCTCGGCGACTATAGTTATAGTCACCTATAGCTATAGACTCAAGGTCATCCAAGCTCACAGACAGAGGACACGTTCGTAGCTAATAAAAATAATGATTAAATTTCGTTCGGAATTTTATAATGTTACCAACACGTGTGAAAAATGTTTTAATTTTCTGGCCCCTTGTACTTCTCTGCACATGGAAAATACATATTTTTGGGTTGGAACGAAAGTTCGTAGCGTTTGTAAATTAAAATTGAAAGCTAAAAATCAGATATTTATTCAATAACATATTTTCCATTCTGTTCTATTACTTTTCACCATTTTCGAGGTAACTTCTCGTGGTATTGAATGAACATATGGGTAAATGTATTTATTAAATACCTTAATTTCAGCTTCGACTCTTAATTTGAAAATGCTACGAACTTTCTTACCAACCCAATAGTTTCACTTAAACCAGGGCTGGCCAACACGCGGCCCGCCGGGCGATTTTATGTTCCTTGTTCCTATTGAAACCTTTGTTTCTCGTTGTATGTACACAAAAAACATCAAATAAATTAAAATTTGCATGTGTCATATTGTTATAATGCGCAAATGCGATGTATAACAATAAAGTTTTATCCATTTTGTATTTGTGTTACATTTTTTAGTCACCGTTTCCAGCTATCTGTCCGCATCCATTTTTCCATGAAAAAGAGTTAGCACTTCTCAAAACGATAATTGAATTTTACCACGTGATACTCTCGATTAGTTTCGCATTGCAGACCATAAAATGCGTCTCAAAAATAGAAGGCACCGCAGAAAAATTGGAGAGCGTTTTGCGAATGACGGTTTCGTTTCCGAGATATTCACAATTGAAAATTGAAATGTAAAACCCAGTTGGTTAGTTAGTCGATCCCTGAACTGCATGCATGCGTAAATACAATCCAACAATGGACGATAAAACTCCCGACATGCTTCTTTTTTTCATTGCCTCGCATTTTTTTCAAACATTCCAACACGTTTTCTGCTTTTTTTTCAATGTTACGGCGAACACTTGTTCGTAGTTATTTTTGGCACAATAATAAAAATGTCACTGCTCTTAAGAGTATGTAGAACTTTTAAAAAAAAGAAGCTGCTTTATAGTAAACATTTGTAGATTATTTCATTTATGGGGACAACCGAGTGCAGAGGGTTAACTCAATAATAGCTGGTTCTATTTGTGACAGAATCTCTATAAAAAAACCAATCTCAAAATATCTTCAGGAATTTGAATTTGTAAATTAGTTCCTAGACATTTTTAAAGTATTTTATATAGCTATTCGATAGCCACGCCGAGAGGTGTGCTGTCGGATCTCGCTGACAACAAAAGAGACTTTTCCGAAAGGGGGATGCACTTTATTTACAGTCCTGTCCGTTTAATGGTCGCAGAGTCATCCCTAGTCCTCTTCTCTTTATTTTAATCACATCCAATATTTCTCACTCTCGTTCCCGAGCCATTCGAGAAGAGAGCGGAGAGAAAGAAAATAAATCCTCCTCCCCCTCCTCTCCATTCAGAAAATGTTCGCGACAGTGGCCCGAAAATACAAGCATTAAACGAACTTTGTGATATACGGACACTTTCATCAATTTCTTATTTTTCTTTAGTATTCCCATTTCTTGGATTATTTCGTTCGAGTGTGCGATTCACTTGTTTCTTAGCTGTCTCGTTGCTAGTATGTACATACTTAAGGTTGGCGCACACTAGACCGCACCGCGACTGCACGCCGACCGCCCGCTTCCGCTGTTTTGACTTTCTTCTATTAGTTTCAATTTTAATGGGAGTGCGCACACCTAACAGGAAGTTCACAGCGCCAGCATGCCTCCGTACCGCTACGTGAAAATGTGCGCACCTAGACCGCACCGCTCAGTGGGCTAAACCCATGAAATCTGTGTCAAAATCAAAGAACTTTCGATAGAAATGAGATAGAGCGATGAAATTTTTTTAAAATAAAAGCTGAAACTTTGCAGAATATGGGATAATTATGGAGATTGTGGTACGAACGTTTTTTAACGTTGAGAAACTTCGTTAAACTTGCACAATTTCGAGAAAATTGTGGTTTTTCCAATACCACAAGCGGAAAAATTTTTTTTTTAACATGCTGTACTTCATTTCCCGTAGATTTTTTCACGCTGATTTCAAATCTGGTCTCACAATTTGTCTACGACCTCAGGATATTGCAAAATCGATTTCTTGAAATTCTACATGTTTAACGAATTTTCTCAAGGTTAAAAAACGTTCGTACTATAAAATCTCCCTATTTTTCCCATATTCTGCAAAGTTGCAGCTTTAATTTAAAAAAAATTTCATCGCTCTACCTCATTTTTATCGAAAGTTGTTTGATTTTGAATCGAGTCTGGTCCAAATTTTCCACTGTGCGCCGATGTAGTATTTTTTCAACAATTCCGATCAATTGTAATTTTTGAAAAAATTTCTTTTCACATCCTTTAGTAAACTAATTGCTCTAGCTTCCCAAAAAAGTTCAAATCGTATAGTACAATATTGAAAGAGTTATCGTCTTCTTTAGAGCGGTCTTAAACTTTCGTCCGCTACTGTATATGTAGAATCGACTCTCCGACAAAAATATTCTCAGTAAGAGAAATCCGATAACAAATATTCCGAGCGAATTCGTTGGTCGAAATCCCGAAATCCGCGTATACATGCCTACTGCCGCAATATCACACGCAGCGCTGCGGGGATCCCCGAGATTTTAATTATTCGCGGTGCTTGTAGATGCACAGACGACGAACGACGAATCGTAAACGGAACGTATCGCGATGATTGTGCTCAGCTAACGTGTCTAACCGAGACCGTGGCTCATGGTCCGAAAGGCTGAAACACCGAGGGGTTGGCTGGATAGGTAAAGCGCGATCGGATGGTCGAATGGTCGCGTCGGCGACCGTCCATTTGAAGCGCCGCTGAAAAGAGCCAATATTCCGCTCGGCTGCACTATGCAGAGTTCGATTCATCGGGGAATTCAATTAGCGCCAGTTGCCGGAAACCTCAAGTAATTTGCGCCCAGCCTCCTACCGCCCTCTCTGTCTCCCTCGGACCATACCATTTCTGTCTTTGTCACGATTTCACGTCTGTTCCCAGGACCCGGCTCCCAGCCGATTCTAGCTAGCGCGTTTCTACCTGTCCGTGTTTGATTCTCCTTTGCTGGTACGCCCAGTGCCTCGGGTAGGTGTAGCTAGACTTCTCGTATACTTCCTTTAAATCCAATTCTTTCTTCCGGGTCTCCTTCACAGCGTATACAGTCAGGGACAATTTAAAGTGGACACCCTTAAAAATCGCATAACTTTTTAGAAATTGGTCCTCAGGACTTGAATCTTTCTGAGATGTTAGACCGGCTAGTTCTCTAGAGAATAAGTAAACAAAAATTTACTACGATTGCAATTGGTAGGAGTTATACAAAATTTTTTAAAAATGATGTTTTGTCAACTTTTTTATCTGGGCCTGTGTAACGATAATTTGAAAAATTCGTTTTATAGATTTCGGTAACTTATATGCACAATGAAAATTCCATCGAGATCAAAGATGAGAGCTTAAGGGTGGAAGTAGCAGATTTTCAGCCTTGCCAGGGCATTTCGCCCTTACGTGATCATCTTTAAACGTTTGTAGCTCATTGCAATGTTGACCGATTTCGATGAAATTTTCAGTATGCATATAAGTTTTACCGAAATCTATAAAACGCATTTTTTAAATTATCGTTACACAGGCCCAGATAAAAAGGTTGACAAAACATCATTTTTAAAAATTTTGTATAATTCCTACCAATTGCAATCGCATTAAATTTTTGTTTACTTATTCTCTAGCGAACTAGCCGGTCTAACATCTTAAAAAAATTCAAGTCCTGTGGACCAATTTCTAAAAAGTTACGCGATTTTTAAGGGTGTCGACTTTAAATTGTCCCTGACTGTACACTGTACATACGGTGACTCTTGTTAATATTCGGACACTCTGAGAAAGGCAAGAACTCTTTTTTAACCCCTTTGCTGTACCTTTTCTTTTACAGTC
The DNA here is from genome assembly GCF_051020765.1 of Lasioglossum baleicum. Lineage (NCBI taxonomy): Eukaryota > Metazoa > Arthropoda > Insecta > Hymenoptera > Halictidae > Lasioglossum > Lasioglossum baleicum. Next base: position 14,503,381 of record NC_134940.1, read on the forward strand.
ACAGTTGTTAGAACGTCTTTATCCCGATAAATGTCGTAGAAGAGACGGGTAAAATTTATATTTTTATCATGGCTACATTTACTTCAATGCTTAAATATTGATTACAATCGAATCAAATTTTATTTCGTCGAAAATGAAACGCGTAATATTCATATTTGTTAGACTTTGTTAACCCCTTGCCTTACAATATCGTGTCCGACTCGTGTTGAAGATTCTGAACAGATTCTGATAAACATGTATGTTAATAATTTTCTTTAAACCGAAATGAAATTCTATTTTGGTTTTTGTTAATATACAGCTGTTGGAGAACATCTAGGCATACAGTTTATATAAATTTTCTCCTTTTTCAGGAAATTACGATCTAAAAAAACTTCTAGTCACTGAAACCGTAAAATAAATCGTAGGGCAAGGGGCTAAAAACCTTCATCACGAGTCTGACTCGTCAAAATACGGCGAGGGATTAATAATGGACAATATTAGAACAATTAGTTTACTCCGTGACGTGTAATAATTTTTGAAAAAATTGCAATTGTCGGAATCACAGGGGACATAATAGAAGATTGTTGTTTACAGCTTTTTTTATGTGGGCTATCGCCGACCGCCACAAATTTTAAAGAGAAATGGTGTTCACAACGGTGACCTTGACATCGACAAGTTTACCCGAGTCTTTCAGACTGTCATTTTGATTGTGACGATCAACTTAAATGTTTATACGACGCTAGATTGAATAATCTCTTTCTGTCGTTCTCCGTGAAGTGAGAGAAGGGACCACTCTTCTATCGATCTTCTCTTCATGCTAAAACTCTTGCATAAAATTCGCCCGCTGCACTTTTGTTCATATAGAAGGTATCGTAATACCCGCCCTTGTCCCGAAACCATCTGGCTCTCAATACTTGTTTCTTATCAGCTCGATGTTGTTCTGCGTTATGGCTTCCATAGGTCTTCCCCGACGCAGTCCACTTTCAACGTTCTCGTCTTCTTAAATGGAATAAACTTTACCCATTTTTTTACGGGGAAGTACGAGCAAGAGGAATCCTTATAAACAGCGCACTGGCGGCACTTAATCCCCGTGAAACTTTTACCTTTTTCTCTGCGAGAATTTAATCATAACTGTATTTCTCGCTCGAAACACTTCCGAATTGACAAATTTCAACGAACACAGTAATTACAAGACGACGCGCCGCGTCGCGTCGCCTCGTTGCCAAAAGTTAGTCTCGAAACTTATGGATTTAATGCTAGACTATATGTATATGTGTATGTAGTTTAGTGTAGACTGCGTGGCGTTCTTGGAGCACGCGAAATCTCGCTTCTGACTGTTCGAGGAGTGAAGAGGGCGCAAACCACCATCGAGAGTGGATCAGTCAGATTAATTTCATCGACGTCTTTTAATCACTTTACTCGACTAGGGTATTACTTGCTTAACTATCTTTGCCAGCAGTAATGATGTTTACTTTTGGACACTTGCATGTATGAGAGTCTCGTTAGCAGGTACGCGCACAAAATATTACGCACACTGGATGACGAAATTTAGGATTGGCGAAAGATCACGTATAAATTAAAGAAAATTAAAAATCTGAAAAATTAGCATCCGTCCCTCATTTCACGAACTGAATTGCTCAAATTGATACAGTGATAAAAAAAATCGATAAAATAACAAGGTGAACAGTTATTTTTCGATGTTTTTTTAATCAAATTGATGAGTTAACGTTTACATCTTAGGTTTTCTGGTTATGTGTTTCGCATTGAAAAAATAAAAGTCACGAAGTTTTGGACAAATTTACCTACAAATAATAGAACAGTATGAACATATTTCGGGAGAACTGTGTCAGATTGACACGAGGGACGGATGAGGGTTAAAAATCTCAAAATTTGAATAAGATTTACGGGTATTCTGGTTTTGAACTTTAAAAATATCAATTTTTTGCATTTCTGTGAGTGTAATTTGTGTCCCCACTCTACTTCCCCCCTCCACGACGCTACTCCCCACGCTTCCGCCGCGGCCCGGTCACGTGACGCGTTTCGTCTCTAGCAGCGCTCTGATTGGTCCGTGTTTTACGTTAATAAATTGAAAACGTACATTCTTTGACAAAATAAATTGAGGTCAGTGAGTTGTAACAAAAAGCGACCTACAAAGCGCCCTCTATGCTAAAGCGTACACTTCTCATTTGTTTTTCATGTGTAAAATATAAACATAAAGAGACTAGTTTAAAAAAATATATAATAAAACTTTTTAAAAACCACACTTTTATTAAAATGCACTAAAAAGGAGAAAATAATTTTTTTAGACATCAGTGACTATAAATAAAAGCGTACAGCGCTAAACTATATTGACGTAATCTTCGTAAGCGCTCCACGCTTTCATTTATAGTCACTAATGATTAAAAAAATTATTTTCTCCTTTTTAGTGCATTGTAATATAAGCGTGGTTTTTAAAAGGTTTTCTTTATATATTTTTTTATTTTCTACTTTTTAGTCTGTTTTAAATGGAACGCAAGATATAGTAATACTGGAATACGCGAGATAAAATGAGGGGACCGAAAATGGAGTCCGAAATTGTCCGAAATGGAACTGAATGAACGGAACACCATACTGACTGAGCTCCTCCGGTGCGAAGTGGGTCATTGGAGTGGGGATGAATCGGAGTGGGAACGCGTAGTCGAGTAGGGAGCGCTGGCGCGCGGAGTGGGGATCGTTGAACGCGATCACGTACTACCGAGCGTCGCGCGACGAGGTTTGACGGTTAATATGTATATTAAAATCTTTTTTTCTCCTGTCACGCACAGTTTTTTTGTAAAATTTCTTTTTTGATATTGCATTATCATCCGGTTCTGAGTTATGTTTAAAGTTTCAAGTCTCTAGCTCATCGGGAAGTGGTTTAAAATTCGATTACAAGATTTGACGCGTACAACAACTCGGCAAGCTAATATAAGCGTGGTAAAAAGCAATAAACTCTGTCGTTAATCGTAATTTCTGATTGAAATAATGATGTAATTACCGAAGTAGCAGATACTGACTGCCTACTGTGAACTCAATTCTTGGAGTGCGCGCATGTCCTCAAACACATGCTCCCTATGTACAAGATGGGAAGCTATCGACAGTGGTAGCGCATGTAGGTACGCGTATGTACCGAATCTAATGGGGTTTGTCCGTCTGGAATTCACCGGTGGTCGGTTATCGATCGGTGGATCGATGGCGCCTGTGAGGACGTTGCCTTCCATTATCGTCGGATGAAACGACGAATCCAGGAATTGCGGAATTGTCGCGTGGAAAATTTTCCTCTCGGTGTTCCTTATCCCGTTTCCCCGTCTATTTCTTAAGGGGACCCCGCTATTACACTTGGATTTTCCAATATCTGAAGAAGCTAAGTTTCCATTTATAGATGAAGGAGATTCGCAAGGTTCGCGTTCGACGATGGATCTGCATGCCTCCACGCTTTCCCACGTCTGATTGTTATTAGGTCGTTACATCCGAACGAAATGTTAAACGGCGAACCAATTTGTCCGCAGCTTTTATTTATTGGCCAACGTCGCGTCGCGTCGTTCTTCCGCCTCGAAGAAAGAAGACGGAGCACGCCGAATACCGTACGAAGAAAGGGGGATAGGATTGTATTCATCTTTAATATTGAAATCTAATGCAGCAAGGAATTTAATAACCTGGATGAAAGAAATTTCCAGAATTTGTGGGGTCGTAACTTTCATTTTCGTTTCGCGACAGTTTACGAGATCGGGACTTCCCCTGTTGGATTAATGATATCAATCTGTTTCGTATGATTTACTTGCTACGTATTAATAGGAGAACACTTTAAGTCAACAATGCGTACGTTCAATTTCTTCGAACATACAAAATTTATTAATCTAATCGAGAAAAACGCGACCACTTGGGTATAAAACTGTAGTCGCTAATGACTTTACTGTGGAGATTTATGCAATATAAAAATTGTCTGCATTGATTGCAAGAAATACAAGCCAAATTGAACGTTATTTCTTCTCTTAATTATTTTAATAGAGGAGAAATGATATGTTGACAGCTTCAATTTTTTAAATTTTACAACAATTTTGAATTCCATCTACACAATTTTAATGACCCTTGTTAGAAGAACATCGATCAAGGGTTTAAATGGCACTACATATGTTTTAGTACATGATATAACCTTATATATTGAATTATATATATTAAATTTTAATAATTTTTAGTAATATTATGTACTAAAAAGTATGTAGTACCATTTTAAAAAATGAAGGTGATCTTCATTTTCGATGAACAAATTTAATTTTGTTCCAAACATTTTTTTTATTTTTGCCAGTTTACTCCATTCTCCATCCACGTGTTCGATCGAGAAGTTTCTGTTCTTGTAATAAAGATTAAAGTTAAATTTTTAAATATTTGTTGCTTCGAGTTTAACGATATATCTGATATTTTATCGTACACACTTTTTCTCAAGCTCACTGCAACTATGACACCGTAACCTGTTATTAAAAGTACAGCACTGGCCACTTTGTTGCAAATTTAAGAAGGGCAGCGAAGACAGCCGGTAATTTCTCGATATTTACCTCCTCCGATAGTTGCTTCGATAACCTCTGAAACTCTCTGCAACTAAGTGGCCAGTGTTGTACTTGCTATTTTGTGAGCTTTAATAAAAGTAACTCACGCAGGTAAATGCTCACGTATGTTCAAATAATTATTAAATGGAAAAATTACTAACTTACTAAATTGATGCTTGTCGCTTTCGCTTGTTAGTTATTGCAAAATTGTTACTTTCAACATATCTTTGCAGTTTATGTATTCGATTAACCCACAGTGACCCATTCGGATCGATTCGATTCAAAAGTATACCTTTATTTTTTATTCGAATTATATATTTTGTTAGAGTATCACTTAGTGTACAATATAATTTCGAGTATATAAATCTGTTTCTATTTGATATCGACGTTTTCGATGTAATTCACAAAGCATTAACGTGAAAAACCCTACATCAAGAAAAGTTTTATTTCCTACATTGTTGTCAGTCAATTAAAATTAATATAAGATTGCAGTAATTTTCTGGGAATGTTTGATTTCATTGGTTTGTAAAAACGTGTGTATACTGTAAGTGCATAAATGTCTACAGTTAGGAGCAAAACTAATCACACACACTTTAAATTAGATTAACTTTTTCATGAATGGCCAAACGACTGTAATTTCTCTGTAAGGCTAGAAGGAATTAGTTTACTAAATGACGTCTAAAAAATATGTTGAAAAAATGCAGTAAATTTGCAAGATGTGTTTGGTCAACTTGTATAAATTATAGACGATCAAAAGTGGTAAAAAATTGCAGTTTTTCAAAATCTCGGCCTTTTTACCATTTTTGATCGTGCATAACTCGTAAACCAATTAAGCAATTTCAATAAAATTTTCGTAGCGTATATAATTTATACAAGTTGACCAAACACATCTAAATTTTCGTTATCGGCCCAGGTAAAAAAGTCGTCAAAATCAATTTCTACTATTGTTTTTACAATTCCGACCAAATGCATTTTTGCAACATATTTTTTACACATCATTTACTAAACTAATTCATCTAGCCTTACAGAGAAATTGAAGTCGTTTGGTCCATTCATAAATAACATCAATAATCATTACTTTCTGGACTTTATTTTCTTCAAATATAAATAAATATATAAAAATGTATAAAACTCTGTGTTGATACTACTAAACTCGGCATAAATAAACGTCTCACCAAACCTTCCAATCTGCAAACAATCAATCTGAAAGTATTGTTAATAGCATATATTTCAGCTTATAATTACGATCATTATAAAATTGTCACAATCAAAGGTACTATTTATTTGCTATACCGTATACGTCATATCTCCGGTTATCCCTGAAGCCAGTAGAAATATCCAGTAATAGCCAGCCACATCGGGCAATATTCAGGAACATGAATCCTCGTAGAAAATTCAAATTGACCTGTCCGGAACACTAATTGTTCCGTATTTTCGAACGAGGTTCTATTGTACATGTAGGAACGTCTCCTTTCGGCCACTTCTCGAATTACACTCTACCTCGTAGATGGCGGTGTGCTCAATAACGTGCAACTATGCGAATTAATATTATTACCGGAAAATTGGATAGTAATGGTATCCCACAAACTAATTTCCACGGAATAGCACATTTAATTAAGAACTTGGTGTTCCTTGTCGAAACGATCGTGTCGTTTCAGTGGCTCCTTAAAGGACTCTTGCGAGATTTCGGTAGTTTCGAAAAGAAGGAATGTGCCGAACATCGTGAAAGACACCGTAGGATTCAGAAAATGCATATATTCATTGGTTGTCGAATAGATTAGTAGAACAGTGGATTAATAAAACGCGTAGGCCGAAAAAGAAGTGAGAAAAACACGGACAATTTTTCGCACCAATTCTATCACTCGCTTAATAACGAAAGGGAAATTTTCATCAGCGTGGTGGCTGTGATTGTTTCACGAAAATGTTCGTTCTCATGCAAAACCGGCGCGACTCATTGTTAGCCCACGCAGTCGATCTGTGAACCCGAGCCAATGAACAATACACAACTATGTATTGGCTTTCCTTTATCCGAAGGTGCCGTGGAACTGTATTGACAGCGCACCTCTTTCATTTCGACCTCTCCTATGTTCGTATTGTTCCAGACAACTGTTATCGAAATTAGTCAACTTCCTATATGCAGCACACCGCTGGAGATTGCGATAACTCCACTGAAAATTTCACGCTTTCGTACATGGATGAAACACAATAATATTATTACTGCTTATTCATTGTATCGCCCTGTCTCTCTTCACTCCCACACCATTTTATATATTGTCTGAACCGTACACTGAATTCGAAACTGTGGCATATCAAAATTTAGCAGAAGTTATACGATACGATATAGAAACTGCAGATTTTATGCATTCATGGGAACAATGGGTAAGTAAAATGCAGAGCAGTGAAAATATCTAACGAATTTAACCCTCGGCGAAACTTCACCTTACTGGACCACAAATTTTTGACTTTTCTTTATATGATCCCATAGATTTTGAAGTACCAAACAATCCACATTTTAACGTTACGAATACACTGGTTCAAGAGTTATGCGTGTTTCTAGTTTCTGACAGGTAATCACATGCTCAAATAAATGTATGTCTATTTTGACAAACACCTAGATAATGATTTTCTGAAAAATTGGTTTCATTGGTTCAATTTAGCTCCTCGCTGAATATCTGGGATAATATTGGGTTGGAAAGAAAGTTCGTAGCGCTTTCAAATTAAGAATCAAAGATAAAATTCAGATATTTATTCGTATGTTTATTCAATAACACGAGTTACCTCGAAAATGGCAAAAAGTAATAGCACAGAATGGAAAATACGTTACTGAATAAATCTATGAATAAATATCTGAATTTTAGCTTTCAATTTGAATTTACAAGAAGAACTTCCGTTCCAACCTAATATTTTCTTACTTGTATTCGTATACTTACTGTTCGCAGTGAATATACAGAGAGAGAGATTTGAGATTAGCTAATTGTAAGTAACAGCTCACTAGAAACTGTTGGAGCATTGCTGCAATACAACACTGTTCGTGGCATCTCGACGCGCAGTCGCAGCCGTCATGCGTCCAAACAAGCATTACATTCCATGTTGCACATATTCCAAACAAGCTGCCGAGTAGTTCCTATGAAAGTCATCAAAACAATTATATTAAGGAACCAGCTATTTTATAAACTGTGATAATATAATATACTCATTGGACTGCGGATTTTATGCATTTATGATAAAAATGGCTACGCACAATTTAAAGCAGTGGTCGTATTGAAAAGATTTAAGGACATCAGTGTATTAGTTTCAGTTTAATAAGATAATTATTATAAATGATGAACAAATTTTTTATTTGGCCCTGCGTCTTCCAAACAACGTAAATATTTTTCATAAAGATCGGCAGCCTAGTAATGATTTATGATACCTTCTGTATTATATAAAAATATTGCATATTCAACGAAATATTATACAAAATATTATGTATTAATATATTATAACTAGACTGCGGATCTTTATGCAATTATCGCTTTCGAAAATTTTCAAAAAATGCCAGGATATAACATAACAGAATTTCATACGATTTTAATTTACTTCAGAGATCTAAGAAAAGGCTACTACCAAATTTGATTCGAGTTTCATCAAATTCGTGTACAAAAATCGCAAATTTCATAAATTTTGCACCATAATTCATTTCAAAAATGATTCCTATCTACTGATAATTATCGTAATAAATATACATATATACAGGGTGTCCCGTAACTGGTGGTACAACCGAGTAGGGGGTGATTCTACGTGAAAATTGAATCGAAAATGTAGAATAAAATTTTTTCACATGGCACTTTATTTTTGAAAAAAATAAGTTTGCAAAATTTGTTGATATCATCATGTTGACAATGTTTGTAAACATTGCAAGAAGCACGGAAGTACTCTCCTACTCGGAACAGTAAGATAGTAAAATCCGTTGAGCTGAAGCTGGCCCAATTGCACGCGTACTTGAAAAAATTTTCAAACTTATTTTTTGTCGAAAATAAAGTGTCATATGAAAAAATTTTATTCTACATTTTCGATTCAATTTTTCACGTAGAATCACCCCCTACTCGGTTGTACCACCAGTTACGGTACACTCTGTATTTTTTGCCCGATTTTCCCGTCCGGAACTTTTCTTTACGGTATCATATCTACCTTAAAATAATTGTTATTTCTCCGAAACGGATAGACTTTTAAAAAAAATGTTTTGTTTTAATAATGCATGGTCATCCAGTTCTGAGCTATGTTTAAAATTTCAAGCCTCTAGCTCAGCGGGAAGTTAGTTTAAAATCAATTGCAAAATTTGCCACCGAACAAACAAACACACAAACAAGAAAGCGAGCTAATAAAAACGTGGTGAAATAGTCAAAAGTGAGCCGAGTTTCAGACGGAAAAGTTCCGAGTTTTTATGCCGTTCGTCCTGGGTTCGCGATTTTATAGAAAGAGCATTAATCGAATTCTAAAGCACGAAGATTGTTGCTGTTAATTGGCTATTTGATTTCCAATAAATAGATTGGAAAAGATTTTTTGCAGTAGCGTAAGGACAGAGAGAAGGTTAAGACGGACAAGATAAACGCAACGCTCTTGTACATCGCATTGAATCCGCGGGAGCTCTCCGTCATCTCGTCGGTTATTATCCGATAAGCTCCGATAAGTTCCAGGATCGATTCTCGAACGTCAGCCCGGCGGACGAGGCTACATTGGAAGGCGAGACGACGGCGGATATATTTTTTTCCTCTCTCATCTTTTTCGAGGCAGATATATATGTATATATATCTGCTTTGCTGATTCGATCACGATCAACAACTTCATTCGTGACGAACGAGCGTCCGTGTTTCCACTCGATTTAAATTCTATCGTCTGGCCGGAGGCGCAAGTAAACCGTTCCCTGTCTCGTCCCTCGGTGATTCCAATGAGCATTTATTTATTAAGCAAAGCCGAACGAATCTACTTCAGTTTGTTTCTTTCAACGAAAAAGTTTCCGTCGAGGCTCCAGCTTTCGTACCGCGTTCTGTATACCGAATCGATGGAACTTTCGAAAACTGCGGCTTCGGTCCGAATGCAGAATTCACGCAGAAAGTGGATGCATCAATTTGGATATGAAAGAATAACTCGCTCGAAAGAAACTTCGGTTGCGGAGGGAACAAAAGTCATTATTGGATTGGAAACGGTGGAACTTTCAATGCAATTCACGATGCTCGTCTTCGGCTCTTCTGTTCGTTTTGCGTTCGTTCGTTCGTTGTGCATGCACTTAATGAAGCGGGATGCAATTAAAAGTCAAATGAAATCAGATTACGAATTCTATACAAATACAGCTTTTTAAGGCCGTTGCTGTAGGTATCGAGAACACGAGATCGTTTCAGCTTTATAATCAAAGACTCGATTTATTAAATTCAGTATTCATAGTAAAATTCAGTATTTGGTGTATTTAACGTGGTTAACGTTTGGTGATTTTAAAGTGGTTTTTTTATTACTGCTATACATATTACAGACTTCATATTATAACTTCAGATTGAACAATATTCGTGAATTTGTTTTAATGTTATGTCTAACGTTATAAATCTTTTCTATAATTTATTCGCTTGCTTTATAAAGTTTTAATTAATCATATCTTGGTTTTATTTTACCCGCAATAAAGATCCCTTGCTCTACAAAAATCTATTTTGTTGTCAATATACAGGGTGTTCACGCGCTATTATGAGTCAACCTTTTTCTTGTAAATAATGAACATTAGAAAAAAATGAAAGAGCAAGAAGTAATACTGTTTTTCATATAGAGAATATTGAGTAGTTATTTAGTAAAGTTTCAATTTCACTCATTGTCAAATTTTAAATTGGAGAACCGTACTATTTCCTCTAGTCTGTCACATAAACGATCAACAGAAAAGTAAAACCTACATTTGATGTCGTAATATAGATACATACTGCAAACATTCTATAACAAAATCTCTTATCAACCGATATGTTCACAGTGTCACAATTTTATGACTCGCTTACTGATCACTGGACTGTGGATCTTTATGCAAAATAAAAATTGTCTGCATCGATTACAAGCCACAGAAACCAAGTAACAAATTCTTTCTTCTTTTAATTACCTGATTAAGCTGAAACTAATACACACCGATGTCCTTAAATCATTTTAACATGTCCACTGCTTTAAATTGTACGTGTCTATGTTTCTTATAAATGCATAAAATCCGCAGTCTACTGATCACACTTCAGAATAGTTTATAAATTCTAATCCACTACCGATCGCAGCACTGAAATTTAGGAAACATCATAATGTATTGCATAACGCTCGTGTTAACTTCGATGAAATTAATAACACACCGACCGGGCTGAGAGATTCAATAGTGGCCACTTTGTAGTAGCTGATTAACGCTTATATTGTGCTTGCGTAACCCACCGATAATCACTTTGTAGTAATTAATGCAATATCAAATATGCATTATAATCCATTAGTGTACGCTTCCTCGAAATGGCTGAAGTTCGCATTTACAAAGGGAATGTTCCGTTGACAATCGTCTGTTAATCTAATAAGATCAGACTTCCAATTACGAAAACTTCTGTCAAATTTTATGTTGAAAATAATATTCATATAGCCAACATAATATCATTATATGAAAACCATTCATTTCATTATCAATCTAAACATCTTCTTTTGAATAAACATATTGGATCGTAACGTAAATAAGTTCGATTAAATTCGATATGTTTTCTACTAAAAGGAAAAGTAGCTTCTTCACTAGATAAAAATGATTTTGTAATAAAAAGACTACAAGTGACTAATTAATTATGCTTGTTACACTGACAGTAGGACACATTGTATAGAAATGACTGAATGATATTTTCTATTAAATATTAATCTAATTATATATTACTTACTGAATCTTAGTAATATTTTTTAATTTTTTTTAATTAAAGATATTCTTGGATTCACCGTAATTATTTTTATTTTTTTAATCACAACTTTAATCTTTCCCTACACTCTTAATGACCCAGATAACTTTATCATAGCTAACCCAATAATTACCCCAGAACATTGTATTAAACCTGAATGATATTTTCTATTTGCTTACACAATTCTCCGAATTATCCCAAATAAATTTGGAGGAGTATTAGGATTATTTTTATCTATTTTTTTTAATTCTATTATTTCTACCATCCCTAAATTATAATAATTTATCCTCAAGAAAATTGTATTTCTTAGGAAAAATTTTACATTTTGAATTTTCATTTTACCATTTATTATATTAACTTGATTAGGAGGTCAATTAATTGAAATACCATTTATTAATTTAAGAATTTTATTCACAATTATTTACTTCTCATTCTTTATTTCTTCTCCCTTAGTACTTATTACTATTTATATACTAACAAGTTATATTTTAAACTTATTTACCCTTACTACTTGCTAAATCGTCAGAAGACGGCGGAGGGGCGAGTGGTGTGTCAGTTTTATAACACGATAAATATTAGTCGCCGAATTGAGTAAAACTGTAATCCGTGAATACGATATTTGTCTTTCTCAGCCCCAAAATCCTCAAACGCGGAACAATAAATTAGGATCGACAAGATTAACTCCCTGGCCACGTTTCTGATATTGATTACCACTGTGCTCGGTTGCAACCCTCGACCCTCGACGAACCTTATCCATCGCGTACTCGGAGATAGCTTAACGACGAATCGTCCAGGCCAGGGGTTGTGTGTCTAAAGGCCGCCGATTATTTACACTTATCATCGAAGAGCGAAAGGCCAGTCATCGGCCATCCTTTGTAATGGCCGGACATTCTAAGCGGCATTGTACGCGCCCTTTCATAACGACGTTCCACAAATCACCGGCACCGTTTGTAAAGGCTGCGGAACTGTTCTCGGTGGAAAGTAATTTAGATACTAGTAAGATGCGGATATTCAGCTGGAAAATTGCTGCGCGGTCGCACGCGACTACAACCAGTCGCCAACCCTTTAAAACCGTGTACGCGGCTGTTCCCTTTGCGTAATCTACATAACACTATGCTTACACTCTTTGTGCTATTAACCCTCAAAAAAGCAATAATGTCCATCCGATACATTTTGAATTTCATTCACAGATATTGATAGCGTGATCTTCAAGAGACCTCCGACTTCTAAAATTGAAATTATTGGGAAAGTAATCACGATGTTTCAAGGTGAAATAAAACCGAATTTCTTTATTCAAACGATGAACTTTAATCAATAAAATATTTTCTTATTTATTCTTTTTGCAAAAGATCATTGAGCAAACGGGAAAATATCTTATTCATTGAAGTTTATTGCTTGAATAATGAAATTCGACTCTACTTCACCATCAAATACCGATATTACTTTCTTGCCAAACCCAATAGGTACGATAGTAGCTGACATTAGTAGCGACAAGTGAAAACCTTGAAAATCCTTGAAAATAGAGACGGCAAAGAATTTACTACAATTATGTTAAAGCTCTGAACCGTGCTATACTGGATAAAAAAATTTCGATCTAGTCACGTTCCGTAGATCACCCTGTATATGTATACAACTTCTCTTTTAATTATAATTTAAAAAAGTTGCCTGCATCGATTGCAAGAAATAGAAACTAAATTGAACGTTATTCCTCCCGTTAATGATTTTAATTGACATCTTCAATTTTATAGATTTTACAACAATTTTGAATTCCATCTACTCAATTTTGCTATTACTACATAAAGATCCGCAGTCTAATTATCATATTTTACTTATAATGATAATTTTCATTAATATTAATGCGTGCCCTTTCCTACTATAATGATTGGAATATAAATGGAGTACGTGTTTGAAAATATAAAATGTCACAATTTTTCAGAATAATATTATTATTATTAAAGAATTATATATGACTACATTAAAGATAATTGTTCTATAATTATTAACTGGAACTCAGTTTACTTGAATCGTATATAAAACTTAAATAAACGTATTTGATAAAAACTTGGAAGCTTTCAGTTTTCAGTAATTTAATAGTGAAAAAAAGCCATGACGAATAAAATGATCGTCATCCATTAAAAGCAAAGAAGAACAACGTGTAACAGATTTTCAATATAACGTGACTGACGTGAAAATACGTGTTAGGAAATAAGCTTCTAAAAATGGAGGAGTCAGGGATCGGAAAGTAGTTAACCTAACATGTATAGGGGTAACGATGGTGGAACGGAGGCTGGCGTATGAAAAAAGCGCTGCTGTCGGCGCTGGCCAAAGAATGGGGGTGATGAATTATCACGTTTTAATAATCTACAAGGAACGATCGCTGAATCGGCTGCGGAGGGGAACGTGAGAAAAGACGTGATATATCGTGTAGTCAGTGCCGTTTAGAAGGATATTGAATTAGATACTTTTCTATACAGATCGACAAGATTATCTTGGCAGATGAGTTTCGTGTATTCCGTTGGCACGAGCTATTCATCTAACCCGCCAAGTTGTTCTCTTGAATTTGCAACAGAAGATATCGCACACTCGAGAAAAACTGAGAAAAGTATGTACAAAGAGTAAAGAAATTATGTCACGACTATCATAGCGCGACCTTTTCAAGGACGAAGATTTTTTTATTGAATCTCATTCCAAAATCAACCGTTCTCTCAAAAAAGTTATGATAATGTTTTTCCATTAAAAACTGATTTTATTTATAACATATTTTTGATATACTTTAAGTATTTCACGCGCAATGAAATCGTTTCCAACGGCTTGTAATACCATACAACTCGCAACTTGTAACTCCATACAGCTTTTGCAATTAAAATATAATATAAATAAAATTAGCTAAAATGAAAATACTTTACTATTGGGTTGGCAAATAAGTTCGTTCGGTTTTTTACATTGGAATAGATCACAAAAAACCGAACGAACTTAGTTGCCAACCCAATATAACTTTTTAACCGATTTTGTTTTGTTTGACCGACGGTTTATTACAATAAAAAGAATTTCTGATCTTCAACGTCGAATTTCGATGACAATGCGTAGAAAGAAATCGAGTTTTAAAAATTTTTGAATGACTATACCCCATGAAACCTAGTTGAGAACTCCCATTTTTGATAAAGATTATAATGTTATCAAAATATCTGAGCTATAAGAAAATATACTATTGGAAGAATATAAAGTGTTTTTTATGCTACTGATTTGAGATTTATTTGCGTCCTTGGAACATTGTTGAAACCATTTGTTGACCCCAAATTAATGGTAGACACTATGTTTCGACGAGATTATTACTAGACCGCGGATCTTTCTGCAAAATAAAAAATGTTTGCATTAATTGCAGGACACAGGAGCGAAATAAAAATTGTATTCTTCTATTAATTATCCTATTAAGCTGAAACTAATATGTTGATGTCCTGAAATATTTTTGACATGTCCACTGCTTTAAATTGCACGTGTCCATTTTTATCATATGTGCATAACATCCGCAGTCTAATTATTACTTACGTCTCGATTCACTGCGGTGTTACAATGAATATTTCGCACAGGTTTGAACATGAAATTTGCCGAGAACTGTAATGTAATACAATTATTATTTTAGCAAGTGGTCTACTACGAAATTTCAGTGAACCAGATAGTGACCACAGACAAGAATAATCTTCCCCCATCTGTAACCATTATGAGAATTTTGGATAATTTAGGTAACTCGACGTTAACATTCGCACACTATTGCTAACGTATATGTACATTATTACTATAATGAATAATTTTTGATATGAAAATACTCGCAGCTTTTAATAATATCTCCCGGACGATCCTCGCACAGTATTTCATACTGAACAGAAAATTGGAAGAGAAATTATTCCACCAGTCTTCATTTCTCAATAGCAATAAGTTCGTGTAAAAACATGTTCAGTACTGATTAACGAAGGACCTGTGCATTTTTTTTTTGGTATTTTCTACGATAACATAAATATCGAATGCGATATCGGATTTTCAAGAAAAACGCTGGTCGAAGCAGAAAACGAGCACAGAGAGTTTATACAATTTTCATGACGTGGAACGTTTCGACTTGAAAATTAAATCCCGTTCCTGGAAGAACATGTCCAGTGTGGTCTGCTTCGCATATTAATGTACAATCAGTATTTTAGGGAGCAATGTCATAAAGTGACTAAAACGAGACTTCTACAAGAAGGATGAAATTTTCAACGACGTATGGACCGTCGTGCTAATTATAATTGTATATGTCCTTTTCTTGCTGCGATGTGCCAGGGCTTCTGCCTGGAATTCATCAAAATTTTATTACGTAGAGGTACTCCTATTAGAATGCTTTCTCGTAGCAACGGCTACTATTTATTATTTATGATAAAAGACATTATTTAAGAAGAAGTGTGTTGGCAAGAAGATTTCAGACATTACCATTAGTAGCTAGTATTAGAAAGTTATACATTTAACACAGAAATGAGGTCATCTGTATACAGAGAAGTTTGGAATGGCAACATTGTTAGGCAACAATCGATTAGTTTCAAATTTCACAAATACTGAAATACTAATTAGTGCCAGAATATAGATGATCGTTAATTAGACAGAAGATTCAGTTAATTAGGCAGAAGAATTCAAGAAAATTGTTACGTTAATTTTAATTTATGAATATCATTTAAAGGACAAAATAAAAAGTTATTTCGTTTCAATTTGCTAGAACGACCTGGACAATTTTTATTTTCGATAAAAATCCGCTGTTTTTTTATGGTAATGTCGAGCATAACTGAAATTAGTTAGCAACGTGCGATGATTTCAAATGTTTAAACAAGAAAAGAATGGTCGTTGCATGTGTTGTACGCGAACTTTTACTAATTTCTACGTTAAAACATATAAATTTTCATTTGCCATTTCGCTACCATGTAAAACAGTTGCTGGGTAACTTGCGGCTCGCGAGCCACAGACTAATGATGGGCATTATCGACTAAATTCAACTATCGACTAATTACTATTTAGTTACTACATACTATCGAATATTTAGTCGATAGTTTTTAGTCGACTGAAATTTCGTTTTAGTGGTTATACGTCTAGATTGCGGGCTATAGTCTATGCCTACGTATAGATCTCATTTCTCACTCACTCTTACAGCATTGTACTGCAGTGCTCACTCAGTATTATAGGCACAGTAAGAGTAAATTGGGGTAAATATACCAGACAATAATTAAATAATTAATAATAATAAAAATAATTTTTTTATAATTTTTAATAATTCGATATCGCTAATGAGTGAATGTATTTGATAGTAACTCTTATAAAATTTATTCAAAACACCCGCCGTTAAAATTCAACCAATAGCTCGATAGTTTTAAGCGACTGATTCAGTAACTGAATTTAGTCGATAGTTTTCAGTCGTTTACAGGTTATTCTCGTATTTACTCTTATTCTCGATGTTCGCTAGTTAAATGAATAGTAGGACAGTATGGGACAGTACAGAGATATTAAATTTCGTGATTGAATGATTTTGTCTTTATTTAATAATAAATTCATACACTATGTTATAAATATAAATGTACACAATTTATTTATATCGCATATATAGTTTATATTGCATAAATAGCAATAAGATTTTAACATCCAATATGAATTAAAGTATTGAAATATCTATTACATATTTCATTACTTGCATATTTGCACGTCCTGTCATAATTATGTATTTCTAACCTTCTCGTTTCATCGTCTGACACTGACATTTGAAATTTCAAGATGGCGACGTGTAAACAGTCGACTGAAAATAGTAACCCCACCACTACTAAATTCAGTCGATAGTTTAAAAAATCAGTCGACTGAAAATAGTAGTTGAATACTATCGATTTAGTCGATAGTTTTTAGTCGATGGTGCCCATCACTACCACAGACTCCTCTCCCTACTCCCGAGTCCTCACCGTCGAACTCTAGCATAGTGGGGGAACCGGTACACTGCTAGTGGAATGAATTTGCTCTACAAAACTTAATTTTTTTTCAAAAACCAAGGAAGAATAATGTGTTTCGGATTCATGCTTATTGTTAGCTGATCAAAACCGATAAAAATATAGGTATCGAAACGTTCGAATGAATGCTACTTTTGGTGATGCATTTTCAATACCGTATTCGTTGTAATATACTATAGGTTAACCTTCAATTAAAATCCTATCACGAGCTTGCGTACTAAAGGGAGGGTATACAATCATCTTTATTTAACTGGTGGCATAATCTGTCAAAATTACTAGCAACCCTAATCGACGGTGTGGTTAACCGGTGGTTACCCCCAGCAGTAGGTACATCAAGCGACTTCGCACACTCTTTGATTTAGTTATGGACAACCTAGTATAATTAATAGGAACTTTGCTCAAATAACGTGACTCGCTGGTCGATCTTGTAATCGGATTTGATTAATCGTTGGATTTATCGTCGAATGAGAACATGTAGGTAGTTTATAAGCCTTTACATTCAGAATACTCTAAGATTAGATTTTTCAGTCCAGACGTATGAAACTAAGCCCGTCGAGTCACGAACGAAAATATAACATTCTTCTACGTTTTATTAACACTAAACCTACCGAGCCTTAAAAGTAACTGGAACACACATATGTTCCCTTATATAAATGACAAGATTGATTTTATTTGGACTTTGTGCGGTTCCTATTATAATACGTGCTCTACTCAAGTTGTTTATACAACCACTTCTTATAAAATCACTTTTATTATTTCAATAATTGTAAAATTATAAATCTAGAACCGGTCTAGTGTTAAAACTCATTTACGAAATATCTGTATAACTATTTGTAATTAATTTAAATACACGAGTACACGTTTTAGTTTAATAGAACTGTTAACGCCCGAAGCTGTGCTTTTGTCATGATAACATTATTATCTCATTAATCCTAATCTTTTATTCTTTACCTCCACAACATGTTCGAACTAATTTCGTTATCTAGTTAATCTTAATTGCAGCAATCTGTATTCTACTTTGTTATTTGAACATCACAAAGTAGAAATTACCGTAATTACTTGTCCGAATTAATTACCGTGCCCGGTCACGGAAGGAACAGCACGAAAAGAAACCCCGGTGTTTAGCGGCAGATATCCAATGGAAAAGTTGAAAATAAACATAATAATACAACAAACTGTTTGTTAGAAATTGTTGCGTATGAAGCGCTACGTTTTCGTACTCCGGAAACTGCATTTTCCATCTCATTAGGCAGGCTGGAACGTTTCGAGAACGTTTTATGTCTGCGCAATTTATTGTAAAAGAGAAATTGTAAACGTATTGTGAAGAACGATTAAACTAGCATTCGAGCCTTTAGGTCGTAAAGTAATATAATATTATCTCGTTGTGCACGGTAATTGCAGCGATTCCAGCAAATGAACTTAATATGAAAAGTAAAGCATGAGAAAATTATCACAAGTTGCAAGTTCCCTTGGTACACAATAGTATAACGGTGTCTATGTATAAGTTCAGAAGTTCGTTATCTCTGCATTTACATCTCAACATTAATATAAAGAAAACAACGACCTAGTAGAACATGACTGGGCAACTTCTTGCCCGCTATCGCTTCACGATTCCCACTACCGGTGTACAGTACTGTACAGGTTTCCCCACTACATACACAGAAGTTTGGTGGGGAGGACACAGGAGTAGGGAGAGGTGTCTTCTGCACCTCGCGAGCCGCAAGTTGCCCAGGTCTGTGAACAGAAGATTATTCTTATCTATTTCCACTCTTTTAAATTGAAAGTATTGGAATTTTTAACACTAAACCTACCGAGCTTTAAAAGAGTAGCCGGTATATGTTGCTTTATAAAAATAACAAGATTAAATTTATTTGAACTTCGTGCTGTTCATATTATAATATCTACTAAATGTATTTATTTAATCGAAAGCATCTTTATAATTTCAATAATTGTGAAATAAAAAATCTGGAACCGGTCATTTAACCGGTGGTGGCAGGTTTAGTGTTAAAATATCAAAATATTGGAATTTTTTAAAAATAAAAGTATTGGAATTTTTTAAATATCGAAATATTGGAATTTTTTAAATATCGAAATATTGGAATTTGTAAAATATCGAAATATTGGAATTTCTAAAATATCAAAGTATTGAAATTTTTTAAATATAAAAATATTGGAATTTTTTAAATATCAAAATATTGAATTGACAATATTGCAAAGAAATGATTCTTTTGTAATCTACTCACATTGTTGACACAGTTAAAATGATTATCATCTCTACCTCATCTACAATGAAGGAACTCTGAAACTTTGTAAATGGAGTTGTCCCACTGTGATAGTAAATGATTTTGCACTTTCATCAATCAATACTATACTGATCAATTTGATAATAATGTAAAACGGTGAATTAATAATGAACTATAATTTCTGGTTAACCACGTACAATATCGAGTCAGACTCGCAGTCGCCAGATCAGGGGAATTGACTCGAACCGAGGGGAAAAGTTACCCTCTCTCTCTGCCAGTACCGGATTAGTCACATGACGAATACCGTCGTAGAGGGGGAAGATAGAGTGGGGTAACTGGTAACCTTACTTCAAGAGACTTGAACTTGATAATTATTTATGCAACAAATGAGATCAGATATAAGACTTTTCAGTCTATACATATATCAATCAAGTATTAGCTTCCGAAAGGACCTAGTTTGAAACAATTTCATGACACGAACATTTTCCGTTTTCGTCACTGTGGGGGACCAGAAAAGCAATCTAATAAAATAATGCTTTAGTCAAGGTTTCGAGGTTCCCAAGAATTGTGACGCCAGCAGCCCCGTCTTTGGCCTTGCGGTTCCCTTCAAATGAAAAATAACACCTACCGTTGGGGTGGCTGGCCTAACAGGCGCAACCATGGGGTGAATTGTGGATATAACGACCGTTTTAAAAGGGGTGGCTGCTGCTCTTTTCGTCGGTGCCGCTTGAATTCTACTCAAGTGGAAGCGCTGATAGGGATTCGGCGAATTCGTTGGTAGGGTGCAATCGAATGTCAGAGGTAATTGCTTCTGCGATGTACCTTCCACGGGCCTCCTCTCAATGATAAATGAACACAGCGGGTTAGGGTTCGAGACGCGAGTCCGATCATCAGTCTACTTCTCCACGAGCGTTAGTTCAACGGAACGAAACTGCGGAACGTGCGATACAGTTGTCCAGTATTCTTTGTACAATTTACTATACGAGACCTTGCGAGCCAGACCTGCTAGATGATTATGCAAAGTGGTTACTCCGTGGATTGCTTCGCCTGTACTTTCCGATAAATGCGCGAATGCTGGTGTTCTGGTGCTTCCGCGTTTGACTTGCTTTTTGGATTATAAAAATCTAGGATGGCTATCGTCGATAAGACTGACACAGTGGATTCAAAAAGATGTTTTTGTTACATTTCAGACATTCAAATTCATACTCTTATGTTTATTGATAACTAGACTGCGGATGTTTATGCAATTTGCAATTCTTGTAGACGAATTTGAAGAAACTCGAATCAAATGAAATCTGATCTACCGTGGTAGCAGTTTTCTTCAGAACTAAAATAAATTTAAATCGTACTAAATTCTGTCATATGTTATTGTATACCGTAGCATTTTTTGAAAATTTTCAAGAGCCATAATTGCATAAAAAGATCCGCAGTCTAATAATAATTTTTGAAGCGCGACAATAAAATATCCAAAAACTGTGAATGTGGGCAGTGTCAGTGTCGGGCAAATTTTATTTTAAATAATAAATGAACGTGTGACTTTCATTGCAAATAATAACTAAACTTTTTATTTAAATAAAAGTAATTTAAATATTTCCAAAAGTGATCTATTTATTATTTCTTATATTTGCAAATAAAAGATTATTTATTATTCGGATTGAGGTGGAGATCAAACAAAATAATTTTTGGTCTTCTCTTATTTCTTGTATTTAAAAATAAAAAATACAATTCAATTTATTATTTGTCAATACAAATAATAATTGAAATTGTATTTGTAAATAACAGTTAACTGTATTATTTTAAATAATTCATTTTTAGACTTGCTCAAATAATAAATAACTCGTTATTTAAATAATTATTTATTTAAATAAATTTATTTATCACCCAACACTGGACAGTGTGCATAAATTAATTTTTTTATATTCAAGTGATATTCCACTACAATGTATTAACAGTCAAGCTGCATTTCAAAATGCTGTTCTCTTAATTGCTAGAGATATTGCAATGAGATTATGAGAAAGACACTTTTTTTAGTGCAAACTGCATCGAAACGATATTCGCAAAAAGGATGTGAGGCTCATGCCCTCACTGTATCTATGACCTCAATTGAAAAGCTCATCGCTATCGACTGAAACGGATACAGCACGATTTTTCATCCCATGTTTTGATACCTCGAAAAATCGAATTGCACACTTCACAGTTTCTATTATACGATCCCGAACATTTTAATGTCGTAGTATTCGCGCAGAAACCAGTTGCTGCGAGAGATGTAAATGTAAAAAATATTAAACTATTTAAGAAATTCTCGATTACCGTTAATAAGAGATCCTGAATACGATACCAGAGGAAAATCTTTTTAAACTTTTTAAATACTTTAAATATTCTCACGGTTTAAATTTTATATTGCTTTATAAAATCGTACGTATAAAGTAAACCGATAGTGCACGGTATTAAAGTGACGAAATTTTGAAACTATTCTGGAATATTTTAATAATAAAATATTTAAAAATTAAATATTAATAAAAAAAATATTCTAATAATAATTCACGAATAATGGGGAAATTGCAAGATTCGTATGAATACAGTATGAAACTATGGGAAAAATGACAAGAAAACAGAAGAATAACAACGAAACTTTAAAAAAAAATACGACCTACAATTTGATTGTTTTAATCCATGAATATTGAATTTCAGTAGAAATTCGTTGAATCGTTGATTCGTTGGTTCGCGCCAAATGCACAAAATAAAATGATAGAAGTTCGTTTCGACGGACAATTTGGAGAAGCCATCGGTGCCAGAAATTCTACAGTATTTGTAGTTTAAATTAGTTTGTTTTTACGTGAAAATATCGGATTGTTTTTTTTTATCAAGTTATTATTATTAAAGATTTAAAACATCCTTGCAGCAAAATATGTCAATAGATAAAACTATCATTTTATAAACAAATATAAAGACAAAATTGCAACAAACTTGTTCACTTATCGTTTAAACTGATTTTAATAGCAAGCAATATAAAAAGAATGCTGAATAGCATTTTACAGTGTTATTCGTAGTTCGAAATTAATTTTTTGAAAATTTTTATGTGAATTTTAAAACATACTTTTTTTCTTTTTCAGGTATGTAACCAAATGTTTCTAGTGATCACGCTTTCTGAAATTCGTAAGTTGACACCTCTCATCGCTTTTATCAAATGATTCAACAATATAATAATATATCAAATGATACAACAATTTCATATATTTGTATATAAGTTATTCAATTATAACATAATAGTAATGCAGTAAATCCGCTGTCTAGTGATAATAAGAATCTTAACACGCAACTAAATAATAATCTGACATCGCCGGTATTTAGTAAAAAGATGCTATTTTTACTCCTTTTTTTCAAATACTTTTATCTATACTTTACGATGTTTTGCTAGAAACGAAAAACAATTTATTTCAAATAACCTCTTTCCAATTTTCTTGTTTCGTTTCATGTCTACTTTCTATTTTGATGTGTCCCCAACATGTCTGTTTCTATTTCACAAATATTTCAATTGCCATCTAAATGACTCTAGTCGATCTTATTTTTCCTTTTTCCCCGAAATTCATCGGGAAAATCTCTTGCGACGATATCGATGATATTGCAAGGTTTTCGAGGACACACGATATTTTTTCACGGCAAATAAAAGGGAAATAGCGATACGAAATCGGAAATATCGAAACCATATCCGTGTTCATTTCTATATATGCTCGACCGTGTACGCTGTGTATAGCCCAATTGTCACGCCATGCCAATTGGTAACTTCGAACTAAAACCTAGGCAGTTTCAAGTTTCAAGCTAAAACTTTTCAGAGTGTTCTCATTCAGGAGCGAATTATGATATTTTGTATTAAATTTGTACTTTTATATTGGATTCGTTTTCGACAAGAGATACGAAAAATTCAATTGGCGGCGATGATTGATCTCGGCTCGGGTATATCTCAGGTAAAACATCTTAATTTTTCATTATTTTTTGATGAGCCTTGCACCATCTTATTTCTGGCATTTTTCTGATTAAAATAACACCAAACACGATACAATTCCAACTGTATTTGGTGGTTCAATCAACGATGAAAGTTTCGGGCGCGAGGAAGGGCAGCGTATGGGAAAGAAAGAGACGCGGACAGCCCGCGTGTTCGCTGTCCTTCCTTGCGCCCCGAAACTTTCATAATCAATAAAACCACTAAATACATTTGAAATTATATCGCGTATGGTGTTATTTTAATCAGAAAAATGCCAGAAATAAGTTGGCGAAAGTCCCATTAAAAAATAATGAAAAACAAAGAAGTTTTTGTACATTCGATTAGTGGTGATTCACACCGATACACTTCGGCCACGCGATCCGTATTTCATGCTGTCCTTCAATACTTTCCTTCGTAAAAAAAAAAAATAATGTCGGTATGCGATAGTTGCCCGTGCAAAACACAGGCTGTTTGACAAGAATCGCGACTTTGCTGTAATCCGACTGCGGATCTTTCTGCAAAATAAAAATGTTTACACCAATTGTGCGAAACAGATATCAACGATATTGCTTTAACAGCTTCAACAAGTCAGAAATAGTTCGATATTCTGAAATTGTTTAAACCACACCTATTTAATTCTCCTCGTGGATACATAAAATCTACAAGTTGTGTCTAGTAATAATAAATCGGAGGTTTAAAAAGCTATGTCGATCTTCATCGGTAACGCGTAAATGTGCAAGTTCTGGACAAAAAAATCTGGCTACGCAATTGAATAGGAAAAGCATGTTTACGCTCGGCGGTACGTGTGAAAGTACGTTGACGCGTAAAACGATGACGCGAGTAAGCCAGCCGTACCATTTTAATAAGCCGCTGCCCATGATTGCCACGCAGGAAGCACGGTAACACGTACAACATAATATTCTAGGCCGGTCAATTAATATCACGATTCCCATAGCTACTGTCAGAACTACATGCCCGATGCTTTTTCTCTGTCACGGTCCATGCCAGCTCATCTACTTATGCGTTTCTTATCTTGCTCCAAGAAACATCGGTTGTGAAGACGTGTTCATAAATCATACAAAATTCTAGAGGATCCCGAGCAAGATTTATCGATTTTTTTATTATTATCTTAAGCTAAACTGCATATATCTGAATATTTCCATTATTTGCGATAATATTTAAACAATTATATACGTAAAAAAGTTGTAAAATGCAGCTCTTAGTATTTTTTTTCTACAATTCCGATCAATTGCAATTTTTGAAAAAATTTAATTTCGCATCCTCCAGTAAACTAATTGCTCCAGCTTCCCAAAAAAAGTTCAAATCGTCTTTTTTAGACCGTCCGAATATTAATCCGAGTCACTGTGTATCGAGAAATCATTAGTTTCAGATATATTTCGATTGAAATATTGCGAATTTTTGGTAAGCGGGTGTGTTTGAAGAATCTGCTTTCGAATACGGAATTTTTATTTCCGGCTACGTAATAAAATTTCGTTACGAAGTTCCTCCGCGCTAGATGTAAATACTGAAGCTCGATTTATGGATCACAGTCCGGCATTATAAATTCTAACGACGGGACAATCAATTCTCCGCGAACATTTGAATGGTTGTTTGCGCATGTCCAAAGAATTCTTCGCGAAGACTACCGCTGCACCTAATGAACATTCAACAATTCAATATCAAACAGTAGCTTTCATAAATACGGACACGGAACAAATTGGCCATCGTTCCGACGTGACAACTATGCTTCGAAATTCTTATAGTAATCGAATAAGAATAATTGCTACTTTTGTCGTTCGAACAATTAAATTTCCGACTCGAAATCCTGTGCAAACATTTGCGCAGGTTCCGGTTTATCGCGTCAAGCATTCATGGCGCAAATCATACAATACTAATTATCAGAGACCGCTTGGTCTCCATTTACACCAGTCATCCAAAATTAATTCAGCGAACGACAGCTCGAGCAAACGCGTACCACGATAATTCAATCGTCGGCCTTACAACCTGAACAGAATTTAATCACAAACCAAACCGTTTATTTGCGATAAAGGGAATAATTACAAATTTTTCGCAATACTTTTATGCATTGAACAATGAAGCATTAATATTGTAAAGGACAATATGCGTGGCTTAACAATTTCAAAGGTAAATATTAATCGTAATCCAATATTTACAAGAGAGGTTATAAAAGAGACAAATATATTTACTATATTACGTGCTTTCATTGCTTGTTAATATCGTTTCCGTAATCCGTTACAAATACAGTAGGCACATACTCGTTGACCGTAAAGAAACATTTAAACTCGTTACTAACGAAACGAAAGTTATGAAACACCCTGTATAAATTACTTCATAATATGGATGTATAAAAAAATATTCTAAAAAAGGGTCAGGATGGTTCGGTTTAATCATCGCGATTAAACAATACGTTAGAAACTGTTACTGTGCAAATTAAATAATCGGAAAGTTTCACCGTGAGCTTTACATTTAATCGAAAGTAAATTAATGATTAATTATTATCAATTTTCCAGTAGGAGTTTGAAAAGAAAATGATCAATAACAAAGTTTAATAGTGGTACTCTCACGTCCTTTCCTGCACGACACTTTGCGTCTCGATCTCTGCTATCGATATCGTCTTCTGATCGATGGATCTTCTCGCAATAATAAACAATAATTAAAATGAAATAATAAATTAATAATAAATTAATAATAAAATAAAATAGGATAATAAATATGTAATAAATAAAATAATAAATAATAACCCACTTTAAAGTACAAAATGTTGTGTCGGTAAGGTAGAAAATGGCACAGTGATGATAGGTAAATTTTTTCTAAACAAATATCTCCTAAACAAAGCCGCGGGCGACGTTTTTGCAAAGGAAAAAGTTGTCCCAAATGTGTAGATATATAACATATTTAAATTTCATCAAAATCGGAGGAATACTTATGTAGATATAGAATGTTTAAGTAATTATAGTTTTTTGTACATATCTCGGCAACCGTTAATTTCCGCACAATAATTCTTTCGGTTTCGTATTACCCTCCTCCCCCCTCGCCATACACGCCTAATCCCCACCACCGCAGGCATTGTCACCATACTAAACTTCTGCCGAGACCTGTAGCATACAAAAGGTACATATTTCACCTAACTTGATAATCTTAAATGTCTCGTTTATCTTTTCGGTTCGAAGGGGAAAATATGGTGATTATCTCACGGTCATCGAAGTCTTTTTTAAATGGGATTACATATTTTTATTACAACAGTCTTAAAGCCCCTTTAAAATCAATTACAATGATGTGCGGTGTGCTGACTTTCACGTAACCTTCAACGAGAAAATCATGTTTGTATGGGGAGAATATCAAGGTAAGATAAGATATTATAAAAAACTATTGAGTAACAACACCTAATATTTTACAGACATCATTGGGGATCCATATACCACCGTCTCACAAAAGATTATCAAAATCGAAATCGGACACTTGGGGTCGTTCCCTTGTAAGAAAAGTATGTTTGAAGTTACACCAAATAATAGCTCTTGTGTGAAACATGAACAAATTGCGTTAATTGAAATCCGAAAAAAAGTAACTACTATCTTTCGATGAAAAAAAGCATATTACGTGTAATAGTTTACCACTTTCTATTGCGCGTTTAAGCCCGTATGAAAGCATTACGCGCATCAGTAAAGTGTCCAACCAACGACGACCCATTAATTGAAAACAATCCGCGTTGACTCCGGGAAAAGCGAAAATTCACACTCTTCCAGTATATCTAGCAGTTAATTTCCGAAGTTTATTAAGAGACTAATTGTTGCTCGTCACCAGGCCCATTACATTAATTAAATGGAAATGTTCCTGGCGCGGCCGAACTGCTGCAATTTATTTTCCAGCTGCACCGTTCGCGTAATTAACTGCAGCAACGGAAACTTTTATCGAAGCTAGTTGTTTCTTCCGAAGCGCACTTGATTATTAAAAGCTCGTTCGGCCGGACCAACACAAGGAGTTTTCTCCCATTAACATCTTCGAAAAGTTTCAACTTCCACGACGAAAATCTGTGAGCACACTTGACTAGAGATTGAACAATATACGCAGCGGATAATATCGTTCTGGTATGGAGCGTACTTAAATTTTTTATCATCATGCTTAAATCAATATCGATATTAATGCATACAGATTATTTTATGGAAATTGTGCATAGAAGGTTACATCTCGTCAACTTCGATTGCTGAGAAACAGTCGACGACGAGCAAAATTCAATGTAGTATAGTCAGAATTGGGCAAAAATTTCATTTGAATAAAAATTTCTAATAAAGTGGGTTTAAAACCCACTTGGAAAAAATCCACTTTGTTCGAAGTTTTTATTTAAATAAAATTTTTGCCCAACTCTGAGTATAGTAGGGGAAGAGGTTGGGTTGTGAGACACTAGTTTTTTTTACTAGAAACGAACTAGAACTGTCAAATATCGTTGTTTGTGTTAGAATTAAGTGTTTATTTGTCATTTAACGTTTGTTTTAGTTTATTTTTTGAATTTATAGTCGTGTTAACTCCAAGAAAATCGCCCGCAAACAAAGAAATTAATTTTAATGCCGTGCTTAGTGCAATTAAAGATCATTTGCTGGAGAAGAAAGGCATAAGAAAGGCTGCCAAAGAATATGGCGTTGATAAGAGCACGTTGCTTTTTTTGTCTTTGCTTTTTTTTCAATTTTTTGCCATTCTTTTTAACTTCTTTAGCCACTTAATGTCTTTAAAATAAATGAAAATTCATTTTTGCATAAAGTTACATGGGTTTTACTTTATATTTTACCACTTTTAGTTGATTTTTCCGAGTGTCTGACAACCCAACCATTTTTTTCAGGAAGCCAAAAAACATGTCCCTGGAAAATTGGCCATAAAATTTTACTTGTTGATCAAATCACGAAACGATGCAAGTCGCGAGTAAAAATACCAGATAATATTATATAAATGATGGTTTCATTTCGGAAAATGTAAAGATCTCTATTATATCGAGCTAATATTATAATTCAATTTATTGAGATTAATGATTAATTCCGCCATTGTGTGATATTTAACTTCGGTGAACTATTAATTTAGTTCTCTGAAATAACGTTGCGCAAAAAAATGAAAGAACAGCGCGCCATTGTGAATCCAGACCGCGGAGATTCTCTTTCCAATCCACGTAGGATTGTAAATCCCAGATTCGATCGTTGCGGTACGCGTCCCGATTCCGAACAACTGCCCGCCAAATTAATATTGGACAAATGATTCAAATGCGGTAAAGCTAGTGGTTGCATATTACGTCACGCCATTATTGTACGTGAACTTTCATCGAAATTCCCTTCGCACGCGACGGACAATTATATTGGTGAATTCTTTTCGACTAACAAAGGAAGAGCTTCAATTATACAATTTTTGTTTCAACAAGTCAAGTGATGACTAGTTCTTATTTCATTTTATTATTAAAATAAATGTAGCCATACACAAAATATACATTTTCTTTTCCCGTCTGCGACATTTTTGTCCATTAAGATTAAATTTTAATCATGATTGATTGATTAATGTGTACGATTAAAAAAAGAAATCGTCGAAAAATCGACGATTGATTCAATCGATTGATTTAATCGTCAATCGTTGATTAAAAAAAGGAATCATCGAAAAAAAAACAGAAAAGCACGTAAACAGAATTTGTATTATTGACCAAATGACAATACACCTAAACTCAGTTTACATTTTTTTCAATATTCATACAGTTCTGGTTACGTATTGTAATCGTTAATCGCAATTAACGACTGAAGTAGATATTTAATCGTTAACCGCGATTAACGATTGATAAGTATTTAATCGTTAACCGCAATTTTCACGACTAAACTAGGAGATTAATTGTTAGTTGCGATGAACGATTGAAGTAGAAATTTAGTCGTCAATCGTTGATTAATTTTTTGCCCAACACTGATTATGCAGAGAATTTTGCTGTTTAATATACGGAATACGATGGGTTCCAAGTTTTGCCTAGAACCAATCAATGCTAAGCTGGCTGATCTGCCTAACAGGATCGATTTTAGAAGCTTATCCTCATTAATACTAGAAGTTTCAACGTGCGCACATCATTATTCATTTCATAACTTCATCATTTTAGAATTGTTTCCATCGAACAGAAAAGTTAACAAGCGAAACAATTACTGTTATGTATATCAGGCAACTAATTGAAAATTTTAACAGCTTTATTCGACCCCCGACGTAAACACTTAGCTCTTCCACGTTGCGTTCGGCTCATTGAACACCGTCAAAGCCTGCCAGCAACTTCTGCCATACTGATACACTCCCAGCGTAGTTAAGATCCTCCATAAAAGTTCTGCAATTAGCAGTCGAGCTTAAACGCCGCGAAAAGGTTTATTAACGAGGCTAATAATGAGGACAATTGTGAGAGAGCAAAACGAGAGAAATGAATAGTTCCCCCTTTAAATCACTCGAGATACAAATTAGAAGCACGCAGAGCAATTCCATCGAGTTGCTGGATTAAGAAGTTCTGCCTGTCGATGTAATCCGATCTACACTGCACGAAACTGAGCGAGCCAATCAGGGTTACTTCTTCGCGAGAGAAACGGGCTATTCAATGCACATACAGAGTGTATCAAACTGTACCCAGAAACGATATTATTCGACTTACGAAACATGAATATTTCAGCAAGATTTCAAGTATAGTCGAGATTAATACGGTCTACTCGGTTCATGTTCACACAGGGTACTGCATTTAAACGCGACTGGTGGAATATTTCGAGGGACCAGAGAGCTTCCAAAACAATCTACCTACAAAAGTTATTTCGTACTTCGGTATAAGGCAACATATTGTGTGGCGTAAATGATGTTTCTGTGGAAATCAAAATAATATATATTTTTAAGGGTACGTTGTATGTTTCAGAGTTGGGCATTAATCGATTAGAATTTTAATCGAGATTGATTGATTAATGTGTACGATTAAAAAAGGTGATCATTGAAAAATCGACGATTGATTCAATCGATTGATGACGTTAACTGTCAATCGTTGATTAAAAGAAGAAATCATCGAAAAATCGGAGACTGATTCAATCGATTGATGACGTTAATCGACAATCGTTTATTAAAAAAAGACATCATCGAAAAAAAGACATAAAAGCACGTAAACAGAGTTTGTATTATAGACCAAATGACAATACACCTAAACTTCATTGTCAGTTTACATTTTCTTCAGCATTCATATAGTTTTGATTCCGTATTTCATTCCGAAATTTCAGCAGTTAATCATTAATCAATTATCCGGTTGACGATTGCAATTGAAAGGAATGTAATCGTTAATCGCAATTAACAACTAAAGTAGAAAAACCGCGATTCCCAATTAACGATTAATAAGTATTTAATCGTTATCGCAATTATATACAGTGACTCAAACAATTGATCAAATGTTTAATTTTGTTTCAATTTTTATTCAATTGAACACGTGTTACTAAGATATGTAACAAAATATTTTATTATAATATATACATAGTTTTCGTAGTTCATATAATACAGAATTAACGTAAATATATTACACTTTGTAAACAAAATTAAATGAAATTAACAAATTGTGTAATGATCAAATTTTTGTATTTGAAAAAATGAAATATTAGTACTTCGTATACCCTCCTTTGGCTTTCAGTACGGCTTCTATGCGTCTTGGCATACTATCTACTAAACTTTTACACTGTTCAGCCTTAATATTTTCCCAAGCAGTTTTAACTTCTGACCACAATTCAATAATACTTCTTGAATTGTGATCGAAGTTGGCAACTCTTCTTTTTAGTAAACCCCATAGGTGTTCTATTGGGTTCAGATCGGGAGACTGTGGGGGCCAGTCTAAAGCAGTAAAACCATGAGCTGTTAACCATTCTTTGGTGATTTTTGCCTTGTGTTTAGGGTCATTATCGTGCTGAAAAATGACTTCTTCTGCGTTCTTATTCCATTTTGCCAAACTTCCAATTAAACTTTTCTGCAGGATGGATGTGTATGATATTGCAGTCATTCGACCTTCAATTTTTTCAACGCATCCGACGCCCTCACTGGTCATACAACCCCAAACCATGATATGGCCTCCTCCAAATTTCACTGTTGGATGAACGTGATGCGACCGTACTTGTTCTTTATTTCCTCGCCATGTCCATTCGCGTCCATCGCACCCAAAACGATTAATTTTCGTCTCATCTGACCATATTACTCGGGTCCAATCGAGATCTGTATAATTTTTATATTTTTCGGCAAACTGCAGCCGAAGTTTCTTGTGCCGCTTTGTAAGAAGAGGTTTCTTTATTTTTGCACGTCCTCTTAAATTCACTTCTCGCAGTGCATTACGCACTGTTTCAGCGCTTACGTTAATATTATGGTGTGTGACTAAATTTTTTTGCATCTGTACAGCATTATCAACGCTACCATTACGGATTGATCGTATGATTAATCGCTTTGTGGTAGTGGATAACTTTGATTTTCGTCCTGCTTTATTTTTTAGTATGTTTTCTTTTAAAGTTTTACGTACTGAAGACACAGTACCAACAGAGCACAGTACCTTCTTAGAAATCTCGCGATGAGAAAGCCCAGATATTAATAGTTTTTTAATTTCTGATATTTTACTTGCTTGTATTGGTCTCATTATGAAATATGACTAAAAATATTTGTTTTTATTAATTATTTTATCACAAACGTATTCTCGAATGTTTAAAAATAACGTTATGACTTACCAGTAATTATATTTGTGCTAAGGAATGCCAAAAATATAAGAATTTTTCACAATTGAGCTTAACACAAATAATTGATCAAATATGCACAGAATATACAAATTCGTAATACACGTCCGCTTTGTACGATTACAGGGCTTAAACTGTCGTGAAGTACCGACGCAATGTTTACATTTTTCGTATATGTATCAACAGTCGTAAGCAAGATTCTGAGAAAGGTATACTGTGACTTGTTTCCTTTTCGTTCGAACATTTGATCAATTGTTTGAGTCACTGTATATAATATATGTATATATAATATAATATAATATAATATATATAATATAATATAATATATATATAATATATATATATATAACGATTAAACTAGCAGATTAATTGTTAACTGCGATTAACGATTGAAGTACAAATTTATTCGTCAATTGTTGATTAAATTTTTGTCAACTCTTCTTCTATCCGATACTGTTCCATGTAGTAAAACAATAAATTAATTATAAATTGTGTCTCTCTACCTTCCAAATGCACAGAGACAGCTCGGGAAGTTGCAGCGTGACTAAAAGATCGCGAAACAAGTTGCAATTCATAATTAAACGTTCGGCAAACTGAAAGCTGTCATTCACTATGCTGCGCGTGGGAGTGAAATCCGTTATTGGATAACCCTCCGGAGATCAAACTCCAGGGGGTATAGTGCCTGCCGGACACGTTAATTACTGCGTTCGGTCTTCGCGCTTATAATACATCAATGGGAAACGAAATTGGGAGCCGAGAAGCAAACGTATTTGCTAAACTACGTAATAACTAATAACTGATAACCAGCTACATAACGATAATCAACGGTTAAAGTCCAATTGCCTTTTTTCGTCTACTTTCAAAAAGTATTCTTATCTGCAATCGATCAGCAGGTTTCCTTTTTCAACGCGAGTATGTATCGCATATTTATGTTAGGTCGTCCGGAAAGTCATTTCGTTTCTCTTGTAGATATGGCATTTTGCTTTAATTTGTTATTATTTAACCTTATTTTAAATTGCAAAGTCGTGGTATATCTTGACAGCTGACATTTCGGACGTCATTTCGTGCCTTGTAGGGCTTTGTAACCCTTCAAGCATTTTTTTATCATCGCATCAAATATGCAAAATAAAAGTAAGGATTTCCATCGCCTTTTGTTTTTCTCTTTTATTACCGCAGAAGTAAAAATGCAGCGCATGAAAGAAAAAGTTGTGTGCGCGCAAAGGATGTACCATCGGATTACCATTTTGCCACTCTTTTCAACATTCATTGTGCGGTGCAAATTTTATTTCCGATAAAGTCGTAAAAAGTGGTAGAACTCAATTTTTTGCTAATAAGAAGCAGAAATTCTACGAGCATGGGATCATTAAGTTGCCTGAAAAATCGCAAGAAAAAAAGATCATAGAACAAAATGTTATAAAACTTATTTTAAATAGTAGAAAAGTGGCTCGCAATTCCCCTTGATAAAACGAAACGACTATCAGAACGACCCAATAGATGGTAGGCAATGCTAGTTGTGAAAATTTCAATCAAATCAACATGTATCAATTGACAACGCTGTGTTCAGAAGTTTAATATGCTTAACCGGGGGTGCTCAGTGTATAATTTCTCGCTCCACTTTGCTAGAATGGAATTCCACGGTACGCCGGAAGGATTGTCGCGAGACGACCGATTTGAAATTCGGTTACAGGCTTCGTTACCCTTATTTCGCACCCCTTCAGGCTGTCGACAGTGCCTGTTCGTGGGAACAACCCTAAAAGTCCCATAGAAGGAGTTTCTCAACTCGTTTTCACGAGCCGTTTGTGCCAGACGGTTGGGGAGGTATCTGTGCACTACTTTCGTCTGGTTCGTCTCTTGTATTTTTGTACAGCTGTGTATATGGAAATGTTACATAGCGATCGTCACGTCCATTTCATCCTAGTGTCCGAAACTGTGGTTTCAGTCAGGCTATACGTCTATGACTGCATGATCGTATAGCTTCTACTTCTCATTTCCAATTTTACCACGTTTTTATTAGCTCGCTTTCTTGTTTGTTTGTTTGTCTGTTTGTCTGTTCGGTGGCAAATTTTGCAATTGATTTTAAACTAACTTCCTGATGAGCTAGAGACTTGAAATCGGTTATTTATGTCTTCTTGGGTACATCACAAAAATAATATCAAACGATTAACTTTTAAATAAATTCTTTTAAAACAGCTGAAGATGACCGCATATCTCGATAAAAAAGAAAAGTAACAAAGTCCCCCTGGAAACCATGCAACATTTTTTTTTTTAATTTATTCGTACGATATATCAGGTTACGGGATTCGCTCTGTATTACATTTATATTCGGGTTAACTCGTACCTTTTTTGAAAATTAAATATAGATAAGCAGATGATAATAAAAATAACATCTTTATTAAGAAGTTTGTAAATCATGATTAAAATGTAAAACTGATTAGTATTACACGTGTCTAAAGACATTGTTTTCCCTTTTTTCTTTTACGAAATTTATTCGCCAGACGAATTGGTGTCGGACAACGTCTTGAGATCGCTGCAATTATAATGACTATGTCAAAAGGGTCATCCGAGGGACAATGAATTTAAAACACAGTCGAGATCCTCATTATTCCAGCGCCTTTTAAAAACTTCCCGAAGTCCTTTCTCCCGCTCGTTCTGAATCGGTCTTATGAAATTTTCGCGGGGAGAACAAGTTTTCATGTCATTGAAGATGAATAATAAGTTTGAAATTGTTCAAGTCCACTAAAACAATTCTAACTAAATGATCGTCAATTGAATCGTTCTTATTATAAAAAGTCGCTTTTAGCGTTATTTTTTGGCATAAAACACAAAACAACATGAAAAAAATAGGATAGTTACATTGATACAATTAAGGATATCAAGTTCATCAATTATATTTTTTAAATAGAATGGTATTTATTCATTGTGTCTCGAAAGATTTGTATCAATATTTTCTGAAATCGTCAAACTATATTGCTTTACGGATTCGTATTGGAACGTATGTATGTTATGTTGTCATATTGACGTTATCGGTTCGAATAATTTCATTGTTCCATCTCCGAGATACAAGAAAATAACATAAAAATCTATAATATGTACAATAATTATGTACATTAATAGTACGACTTATGCGAAATTGTTGCACTAAAATAAATCCACAACTGCACATTCCCCTATTTATACATATACACTAGGTCATTCAGAAAGTTCGTAGCCTAACGATGAAATGACATGAAATAATGAATCAAAATACATGTATTCTTCAGTAATAAATGTATCCCTTAAGCTCAATACTAATTCATTTACCCCATCTTTGAAACGATTCTCCTCGAGACCTCTAAAATCCCATCTACGGAAAACGCCCTGCCACGTAGAAGTTGCTTTTCAATTTGATGACTTGAACAATGAAACCGCATGGGTCCACCCCTTTCAGGGAGCTACAACATTTTTGGGACACCTTTCAATCCTCCTTAAGTATTCCCTACTGTAACAGACAATTAAGGAGACACAGTGAGGTGATAAACCGTGCGAAATTACATTTTCGTTGGTCGGAGAAATACAAGCACCGTCTCAAATCTCTGGAAGGAAAGAGGAAGATGGAGACCGTTTCACGAGAGGCAATTAAAGGTCGAGTCAGTGCCGATCAAATCTGGGAAAGTGAACGGACTTGATGAAGTCGAAAGCTTGCGTGAAAAAGGAGAAGGAGACACAGAGGACACGTTCTTCGTATTCGTTGCTGGATCTCGTTCACTTTCTTTCTTCTCACTTGCTCATCATGCAAGCCATCGGAAGAGAGCTTTTAAATTATTGCCGACTTACGGACCGCTACTTCGCGTTGTGTTAATTTTATAGAGCAAAGGAAGTCTCTAGCGCGGTGCTTTTTGTCGCTTATCCGGCTGGGCTTTGAGCTTATCGATTTCTTCTGAATAGAGCCACGTTCAATTTCGCCTGCCACTTCATTACCGACGAAGCAATTACGGCACCCCTGCGCGAAACGTAATCAGAACGTTCCACTGCATAACCCCGACGAATTTCCATGAGTCGAGCGTAAATATGTACGAATAACCGGTATGTATAAAGGAACTTTCGCGCATCGATATTTTTATACATACATACACAATATTACACAATTATAGAATCGTTTGTGGCAATGGTCATGCTCATATTACCGACGACTCATTTGCACTGTACCACAGACGATGGCAATATACTGGGTGTCCCTAAATGTACTTCCTTGAAAGAGGAAACCCCGAGGTCATTTGACGTCACTTTTTCCTTTGCGAATATGTTCTTCGCGACTTTGATCAGGAGTTATTAACACGTTCCGTGCCAATCCGTTTTTGCTCGACTTTCCATTCAGGCCATTCGATGTTTCGACTGAAGATTGATATATGTACATACATTATCCATAAATGTCCCAAATGTCTGGCCGATAAATGTCCCAGAACTATCCCCACTACTGCGGGGTGTAGCCCCTTGACGGGCCTTGAAAAAAATATTTGAAATACTATTTAATATTTTAGATTTTATTTTGCTTAAAGAAAATAGTCTTTTAAATGAGATACAGAATTTCGAAAATAAAATATTTCTATGTTAAAACAATCTGAACCTCAAAATAAAATATTTCTATTTCAACAATTTGATCCACGAAATAAAATATTTCTATTTTAACAATCTGAAACTCGAAATAAAATATTACACTTTTTGCATTGTTATAATACTCTGAGTAGCCGCATAAACATACGGTCTATCTTATCGTCAAGAAGCATTTTCTATAACGCCTCATTCTTTTAGTGGAAATATATTC
Organism: Lasioglossum baleicum; assembly: GCF_051020765.1. Lineage (NCBI taxonomy): Eukaryota > Metazoa > Arthropoda > Insecta > Hymenoptera > Halictidae > Lasioglossum > Lasioglossum baleicum. The sequence goes on from NC_134940.1 coordinate 14,540,611, forward strand.
TGAGGACTCAAATTTATTTTTAAATATATGTTTTTAGCGAATTAAATAAATATTTCAGCGTGTGTACCATCAATGGTACACGTGGCTTGGATGGAAAGTTTAATTTATGGTTCAATCTTCAAAACTGTGGTAGACTCAACCCCGAAAAAAATTTTCCAATGTTTTTGCAAAGATTTTAATTTGTGGTATTTTTTAGGAAAAATGGGTCTTCAGTTTCCCACTCGTTACATTATGCGACAGTATCGTAGAAGGAAATGAGAAATGTTCTTCGAGAAGCTTCAAGTTTTAAAATCAGTCCAAATCTATGTCTGCACTATTGTTATTTACGAAATTACCACAGGTTACATATCAAATAGTCTTCGCATCCACAGTTAGTTTGTTAGCAAAATATTTATATAAAAGATAAAAATAAATGTCAAGCTTGCTCATTACTTTAGACGACAAAGATTGCACGAGATGAACCCAATTAATTTTTACGCGCGCCATGCACGCTTTTTCTTGTCGAGACAACGGTATCCACAATTGTTCTGCGCGAAAAAACCGCTCGCAGAGTTAATGAAAAAAGGAAGACATTTTCTTGAAATGAAAATTTTTCGTACGGAAAATTCAATTATATTTAAAATACGGAAAGCTAACAAATTATTTAAATTGTTACAGTGTAGTGAAAATATTGCGAGAATCGCGAAATGAAATGTGAAAATATAAGGATACAATGAAAATCGTCTCTTTACGTTATCAAAAGCTCAATTTTCTACAACGAACTAAACTTTCTCTATGGTGCTGTTAATCAGAACGGTCAAATTTTGAAAAAACAGCGGAGTGGAAAAATATGTCGTGGAAATTCATATTCGAGCACGTCAAAGCGTTTTATATTAATATCAGAGAAGCTATAAAAATCTGTTTGGTCCTTTGAACGAATCCGCTCTCCCACAGGTCAAAGTTTTATTGAACGAATCAAGAATATGAGTTAGCCACTGGAAATGTGAAAACCAACACGTTGTTTATTAACAATATATTAGGTTGTTGCAATTGAAATGTTTAGTTTTTCCAGGACAGATGGGGTTGAAGTTGTACAATTTGAAAAGTACGTATCTCGTACATGAATTTGCGTGTATAAGATTATTAATATTGTATAGTATACATGATTCAAAATCGATTTTCGTTCACCATGGAAAAAAAGGAAATTCGTATAATGTACTTGTACAAATAATGCATTTGTAAAAAAAATGAGCAGAGAGTTGAAGTGTGAAGTTCTTCCTCACCCTCATTATTCGCCTGACCTGTCACCTACTGGTTACCATTTTGTCAAGCACCTAGATGGATTTTTGAATAGAAAAATATTCAAAGAAGAACGTGCTGTAAGAACTGCATTTGATGAATTGATTGGAATTGAAGGCATTGATGCACTTGTATCACGATGGAAGAAGTGCTTTGATGTCGATGGAAATTATTTCAATTAATGGAATATGAATAAAGCTTGTAAAATAAAAGTTTATGTTAATGATTCAAAAAAGGCCATTTCATTTGCAACAACCTAATACTTCGAAAGTGAGTAAACTGCGGATCTTTATACAAAATAAAAGTTGTCTCCATTAAATGTGAAAAATTCTAGTCAAGTATTTATAAAATGGAAATGATAGATCAGTATTGTTAATTTCACCTGCTCAATTTTGTCATAAGTGCAGAACATTCGCAGTCCACATATTGCTTACTTTTGTGGTTTCGTACGACACAGTTTTGAGAAGCTAAATATAATTTTAGAAATGAAATAATATAAGGAGAGTAAATGGAAGAGAGACATTGAATTATCCACTGGAAGTTTGACAAAGGGTTCAATCTGTATAGACCGGAACGAGGTTTCGCTTTTCCAACAAAAAGTAAAGTAACGTAAAGTAAAGAGGACAAAGGGGAACGGTAACAGAGGCAAGAAGACCAGACGGATGAAAGAAGATTAGGTAGATGAGTGGAAGGTTAGATGTTCAGCCGTTACGACGTCTAACATAGAGGATTTACTCCAATGTAAAGGAAATCCCTGCTCGGATAAGAGCATTTTCAACAGTTTCGTGGGGGTTAGCATATGTATTATACGCGCGAAATACTCGATTTTGACCTTATTCTTCTATTAAAATGGCACCGTTTATAAATACACCTTTTAAAAAGAATTATTCCGCTATTTATTTGATAGGCGAATGTTCTTCGCGATAAAGTACGCAGGATTTACACAAGCAAAAAGCTACTGACAAATTAAGACGAAGTAATGTAGTAAAACCCCGTGGAGAAACCTTCCACTGTTCTCCATTAATTAAGGACTTTATTAAGGACTTCTACGTCCCACATTTTCCGCCAGTATTCGTTACTTTCAAAAAATTCACTCAAAAATTTTACTTCACCACTTTGCACAATCCGTTTCCTTTTTTTTACCACTTTCCAAGCATTCTGGTAAAAGGTTGACGTGTATTATTCTCTCTTGTGCTAGATTTCTTGCCTCCTTTCACTATTTTAACCAGTTACTGAAGATGTAACGCCAGCTGGAAAGGAGAAGAAAGGTGGCGGAAATACAGAAGAGTGGAAAGGAAAGGAGCGCTTTATTCTGAGCTTGCAAGTGGAGTCGTCGGATGAGGGGAATTTACTTGAATTGAGGAGAAAAAGTTACCCTCCCTCTGCCAGTGCCGGATTAGTCACGTGACCGGGCCGTGGCGTCGTAGAAGGGGAAGCTAGAGTGGGGACACAAGTCTTCATCTGGACACTCTGCTCATCAGTGAGGCTACCCAGCAGACTACTACGATTTCGGAAATACTCAAAAAATGATCCGTTTAAAGATTATTTAAATAAAAATAAACTTTTAAAAAATACCACGTTTTTAAAACGGACTAAAAAGTATAAAATAATTTTTCCTAGCCCAATAGTCCTGAAAATTTTGTGATTGTGAATTTTGAATTGCTATGAAAATACGTGTAAGATTTAAAACGAAAAACGTAGGGCGCAAAACAGTAACAGGAGAGTATCACTCAAACCTTTTGGATCAACTGGATGCACAAATTCGGGAGAAAAGACCTGGCTTAGTGAAGAGAGAAGTCATTTTTCACCAGGACAATGCACCGGCTCACAAAGGTGTTCTTGCAATGGCCAAATTGAAGGAGTTACGCTATGAATTGTCGCAGCATCCACCATATTCACCCCACTAACTTCCATTTGTTCCTAAACCTCAAAAAATTCCTACGTGGCAGGTAGTTTTTCATTAAGGATGTTCTGGAGGTATGTAAAAACGCAATAAAATTTTTGAAAAAACAAGGTATAATTCTTACTAAATTAATGCAATTACCAAAGTTTGGGTTCGATTCACTGCACAGTTTAAGAATTATAGTTAACTTAAAGTTTGCACATTTTAACACGTCTTCTTATGGAGAATTCATAAAATTACACTTCAAATCCTATTTAAACCTTGAAAAAACGCAACTAGAAACTCCAGTTTTGTTTTTAATATGTAGTAAAGATTATGTAATTAATTATGTTCAAACTTTATTAGGATTCACTAAACAGTTACAGAGCAAGATAATTATAAACTGTTACAAAACGTCAAATTTATCGTAGCGTAGACCACTGAATATAGCTACAGAGGGTACAGTATTCGCAAAAGTTTAATGCAAAATATACTCATGAATGGCTTTCATTGCCATGTATTGATGGATTTCGAATTTCTTGTACTTTTGTCTCCCATTTTATCTGCAGAACATCCTTAAATGAAGAAGTTATAGCAGCCGTAGACGAGAGGATTTTAGAGGTCTCGAGGAAAATCATTTCAGAGATGGGGTAAATGAATTAGAAAATCGCTGGAAAAAATATATTGAGCTTAAGGGAGAATATACTGAAGAATAAATATGTTTTGACTCATTATTTCATGTCATTTCATTGTTAGGCTACGAACTTTCTGAATGACGTAGTTATATAAATAGGGAAATATGCAGTTGTGGATTTATTTTAATGAAACAATTTCGCATAAATTGTACATTGTTGATTTTTATGTTATTTTCTTGTATCTCGGAGATGGATCAACATTTTTGGGTATGTCGCGCGAGGAAACTTGCCCCACTCAACTAATAATGTGTGTTTCATTCATAAATTCTATGCGACCTCGGAGGAATTAGAGATAGCACGCATGTACCATCAGTTCCCCAGGAGTGTAAAAACAGATTACATGTTGCGGATCATGCTAGGTAGGTACGTTTGATAAAGCAGGAAGATCGCAAAGCTACTTTCTACGCCACCCAAGCTTTTCAACGTAACCGAGGTAAAGAGAGAGCTTTTCAGTTCGCTGTTTCTGCATCTGTGAAGTCGTCGTAGTCGTAGACGCGTCTGAAGTAGGGGACGAAATGAAAAGAAAACGAGCGTTGAACAAAAATGCTCGGGCCGAAAGATGGCCGGTACGAAGAATGTAAGAATTCTGGGCTTAATGGGAATCGCGGCGCATGGATTTGCATGGGGAACGGGGTTTCCGGGGCGAGGAATCCTGGCAAGAGGATCGTCTCAGGCTAGCTAGGGCCAAGTAGTCTCACGGGTACCATTTTACGGAATTAATCGCACCCGGTTACAAAAGAAACTCCGTCGTTCGACTATTGTGCTACGCTAAGGCTTGGAAATAATTAGTTCGAGCACCGGAACGCTTCTTACATCCTTTTCGCCGTGGAACGCAACCAGACGAACCCCACCGAAAGAACCGTTCAACTTTTTAGGTTTCAGAGAGAGACGAATTATCAGTTCGAAACCGTTCTCGTCGAACAACTTTCGAGACGCGTACCATTCAGCAAAATTGAAACGTTCTGCGGAAATACTTGGCGGCAACGGTGTGTGTAGAAATTCGAAAGAAAATGAAAACAAGTTTATATACAGGATAGACTAACGAATTTGATGGCTGCCTTAACACTAAACCTACCGAGCACCGAAAGCGATTAAAATGTTTTACCTTGTTAAAATGACGAGGCTCTATTTCTTTAGATTTTGTGGAACTTTTATTACAATATGTGCTTGGATAAAGAAATCGATCGAATCGATTTTCATGTAAGCAACTTCATAATTTCAATAATTGTGAAATGGAAAATATAAAACCGTTGTTTGTAAGAATATGAAAAAATGATATACAGGGTCACCCATTTTAAATATCTCTGAAGCTAATGCGTTCAAAATTATATGATACCATCAAAGAAAATAAAGGACATATGACCTTCATATGTACAAACACACTAATTTCGTAAAATTACTTTAAAAAATATGTGAGTAGACAATTGCCCTTCTAGATTGAAATGAGTCAAAATTTTATGGAGAATTTAATATATAGCGTATTAATCATATAAAATTTCATAATCATTTTAAAATAATATTAAATTCTATATAAAATTTTTATAGATAATATTACCCCCTCTAAAACTCAATGCATGATGCGGGGGGTAAAATTTTAACTTCCTTTAAATGGAACGACTCACTTTTCTTATCGTGTATAGTGCACCAAATTCTGCGTAAAGATATATGGACCTAATAATTACAGAATTGCCGTAATAATAAGCACTTTTTAAATACAAATCGAAGAATTATTTTTCAGTATCGGTATGACAATACTGTTTTATGATGCTGCATAGTCTATAAATCTATCTTGCGAAATGGTTTCATGTTTCAAACGTACCATTTTATCATTTACATGTTTAAAGCTGCGCGAATAATTAAGAATGATGCAATATTTCGTATCACAGAGTTCTACCTTCATGAAACTTTGTTCCGTGACATTTTTACGTTATTCGAGATAGTTGGATAACACGAATCATTACGAAAATCCAAGCATTAACGAAATTGATTACGGTAGCATTGTTCGCAATAGTATTGTCCCTCAACAACGAACGATACCACAGCTGTGATCGGATTGTACGACTTCCTTCACATTGTGTGCTTCAGCGACTGCGCCCGTCGCATAATTTCGCGACGTTCCCCAAGTGCACGTTTGTCCCGAAATACTCTGACTCCGTTGGGACCAACTTTGACCATGTGTATGAATTGGCTATAACAAAACAACACGATAACTTTCTTCCTGTTCTTTGGTTGCATACAGTATTGTGAATTCGCAATAGGTCCTCTGGGTACATTGACAGCTAGCAATAAATCATAGATGTCTTCGTATTGCACCGTTATCACAAAATAATTTGGCAGTAAAGTACCAGACCGGAAAGCAACACGATCACGCTTTTAAAACGGGTCCGTGTTGTTTCTTAGATCGTGTAGGTCTACTGTTTTTCTGTGACGTAAACACGGACACAATTAAATTAAACCACTAAATACAGTTTAAATTATATCTTTATATATAATCTATATTTACAAATAGACAGATCTTTATGCAAAATAAAAATTTTCTTCCTGGATTACAACAAACTGCAGTGACATAGAAATTTATTTTCTTTCTTAGTATGTTTAAGGGATTAAAAATAATACACCAGTATTATCTTCTATTCATCTTTGTCATAAATGTGTAAAATCCGCTGTCTATTTATAAATGATACTTCGGCCTTTTTGATTTAATTAATATTAAAGTCATACATACAATTAACATAATACTGCACCCATTAAGTCACAATTAACGTTATCGCAAACAGACGTGTCATTCGTGATTAATTCCTTCGTCGAAAACAGTATTTGATACGTTAGATTTTTCAATCCAGACATTTGCAACGACATTTGCATCACGCATAAATCTATTACAGTGCACGTCAAGTCGCTCGGAGCGAATAATGCATTTCACGAAACCTTTCTTGCTGCCGGAAACATCGGTTTTATGTGCACTCGATATTCCGTGATTTACGATCGCGGAATAATTCATCGAATCATTGTTCCATGGGAAAGTTATAGTAATCGGATAAAAAACTGATTTCATGAAGATATTTTACATGTGATTTGCGTTACGCAGACTGGTATAATGTTTACTGTACTTTAGTCTTACCAATATAATATCGTACTAACAGAAAAGAAATCAACTGTCTAATATGAGTAAACAATTTAAAAGATTGATACGGTAAAATGGCGTTTAATTTGACTTTTACTGTAATTTCGAAATTCTATGGAATAATTAAGTACGTTAGAACCTTCATACGCTCCTCAAGAATATTTGCATAAAAGACACTAGGATAATAATTCACCCATGTTTGCTCTACACGTGAAATCGACCAATTATGTTCCATTTGTAACGTCACATTTTAAAGAAATACATCTCACAACATAGACATAAAGGGATCAATGATTTTACAGTATGAATTTTTACCCTGAGGATTGTATAAGGGTTAATGCTCATTGCAGAGCAGTATTACAGTAAAGTATACAATGTTTACGTTTACTGTGTGTGTGGCTCGCGTCGTTGGACAAGGTGAGTATTCGCACAGTTCTCAGGCTCTTATTAACTCTGTACAAATAATATAAATATTCCTTAAATAATTTGGAACTGTGAAATATTTTCATATCCCCAAAGAATTTGATACTTCCCACTTACATTGCTTCGGTTATGTCATCAACGGTGTATTATACGTACCAAAAGTTATCCTTTTATTTTCGAGAAAATCCAACCCTTGAATGGACGTTTGTTTTGAATTTCTCCACTTGCAAATTAAAACTTTAAAATAACCATTCACAGTCTAATGAGTCTCGACGAACCGATTTGTCACTGTTCGTTTCAAGAAAAATAGAAGTAACGTTTATTGATTCTGCGAAAATACACTGTCTGCTTTCAACTGGAAAGTTTTTCCATTATGAAGTTGTAATCCCTCTTTTATTGGTTTAGAGAGAGAAAGAGAGAGAGAGAGAGACACGTGGAACTTGAAGGAATTAAAATTACAGTCTTCGTGCCAATTCTACCTTCGATTAGGTGCAACTTAATAATGAATCACACAGAGAGAATTTTGAATGTGATCCGTATTTGTTATTTCAGTCCTTCTGTCCCTAGATCACAAGGGAGATTATGATATATTTTATGCAACAACTGAAAGCTAAATATTCGGAGATTTCATTTGCAACGTAAAGGGAGTAAAACGTGAAACTATTAATAGAAGACAATGGGAAAGTAGGAGTCTTGTCTCAATTGAGGCAAAAATGCCACCCTTGTTCTACGGCAACGATGAAGTCTAAGAGTGGGGGTAGAACATAAGCGAGGAATGTGCCGCGTATGACTCGCGAGCTACGAGTTGGAACTCGCTGTATTTACATAATCCTTAGTCCTTATACCAAATTCAGAATAATAAAAATATACAGCCTCGGCTATCGTCCTTACTTTCTAATTTGGCAGCGTATGTGTTAATAACTAAATCCGAAATCTCGTTACGATTTAGTTTATTGTATTACCGAATCGTGTTCGTTATGTTATCCTATTACCACTTGTACTCCGCAACGAACGATGAAATAATCGTGTTTAGGTTCAACGTGGACAAGACAGCAGTATTCCGAAATTGTCTCAATTTGCGACGGTTCCACGCGTACAATGCCTAACAACTTACACCACCAGCTCACAGTTTCTATAGGAAATTCCGAGTTGGTGCGCGTGTGTTCGTGCACGTGGTCAAAGTTAGCTTCCACTGATAGAAACTTTGCTGGATAACTATGACAGCCAGCTTTGGGCATATTGGAGTTTGTTTCGTTGCACACCACTTTCGTGTTATGCACGAGGAAAGAAGTAGTGACCAATCTGGGGGAAAAAGAAATGTCTTTTAACCTTGATAGATGTAAGGTTTTGTAATATCACTATTACGAGGTTTGAGATTGTTCAATTTTACAATGTTCAGGTGTTTGTCATATCAGATTTTTATATTTCCATTACGAATATTGTTTTGTTAGCGATACGATAATTATTCCAGTTTCGACTTTCAATATTTATTGTTCAATCTGCGATAAGAAACTAACATAAATTTTGCTATAAAGAACATTTAAACTAATTCTTTGTACGTTCTTCAACGTTCTCCATCGTCCTCAGTTTTTGATTCTTAAAATTAAAAATGTCTTTTTTACGGAAAGAAAACAAAAATTGTGTTCACAATTTTCTTTGAATATCCTAGAATATTTGAATGGGGCCATTCAAGTAATTAGTATTGAATTAATTATTATCGTTTGCCAGCCTTTCATCACCAACATAATATTTGTAATTATTTAATGGTAACTTTCAAGTCGCCAGGCTTTTTAATTTGAACACTGTTTGCTTTATAATTTCTCTTATAAACATTCGTCTATTACCTGTTAAATTTGATTTATGAATTAGCGTTCTGATGTTTTACTCACGGTACGCTCGCAATATGTGTTTTGCGACTCATCGTTCACCATTTATGCGCGGCTTTATAGGGTAATGATTGCATTAGAAAATCCGAGCATCCCATGATCATATTTACTAACTAACTACCCATTTGCCATGCAAATCCGCATACTGCTGGGAATTCCCATTAAGCTTCGATTCCTTCTCTATCTACCTCAGAACTCTCTCCCTTGCGCGCCGGCCGTTTACTTCTCGCCCCTTTTTTACCACCTAATTCCTCCAAAGTCCCCAGACACACGTTTGTCTGCAGCATCCACCCCGTTCTTCTGCTACTGCTTGAACTTCCGCATAATTTTGGTATTTATCGATGTGAAAACTTGAATTTATTCGTATTCTTTAGCTCTTCTCCGACTCAGCCCGCAGAACGAAAAACTTTGATTACGTTCGCGTACGTTGAAGTAGTTTCAGAAAGAAAATAAAACAGACAAGAAAATAGTTTATCCGTTAGTTAGTTAGCAGAAGTTTGTTCGAAGAACTTTGTATAATATGAAATATAATAGAAAATAATATGAAATTTCATAATATTATAGATGTCTTCTGCATCTTTTCTTCGCATTAAATTGCATTAAAAATGTCAAGTCTTCTGTTAAATAAACATAATCTCTGTTAAATTTTCAAAGAAAATGTTCCATGTAGTTATTGATCTTTTCAAGATACTACATTATATTTTTATGCTATGCATTTTCCTTGTATTTCGGTAACTGCAGCAGGTATCAACGCATAAAACAAAAGAAGGTACGAACGTTCTTACGCTCGACGACCACGGTGACGCAAATGTACGCGCATTTATGCGCTGACGTATCGCGCGGGCTTTTAAGGAAATTGCATTAACAAGTCTAAAATAATTCCCCGGCCGCCAACGCCGATACGAAGGGGAGGTTTCATCGTCTAGTTTCCCCGCGAAGTTTCGTTTCACCCTTACCTCTCTTGTCGCCTCTTGTTTCCACAGTCCTTTTCACGCCCGAGTCTCGTTGGAGCACTTTGTTTGATGGTGAAGACGGCGCGAACATGTCGCCGAAAATCCGATTTCTTTCGTTGGCAGACAGCTCGGAAAGAGTCATTACGGTGTTTTCGGTTCGCCAGGCTTTTTGCGAATTTTCCTTCGCGCAATGACTACGGTTGTCAAGCTCCGATACCTGCACTTTGCCTTCACGGGTATTTCCAGTGTTACCAGTGTCCCCAGATCATGGGAGGAGCACGAAAATTCAGGGGAAAAAGTTACCCTCTCCCTGCGTCGTAGAAGGGGAAGCTAGAGTGGGGACAGAAGTTTTGAGCTGGCGACACTGGTTAGTACCAGACTCTCTGTAACAAAATTATTATTATGGGAAATCCTTTGTAAATCTTCTATTCGATTACAGAATTAATTTCTATTAACCCTTTGCACACACTCGGAATTATTTTTAAATTTTGTTGGCAACAACTCCCTACTATCTGAAGTGTTTTGTGTGTGTTTGAAATTTACTTCAAAGGACTGTTCCTCGACGGCTATTTATTTAAAATCATTTTGTTTACTAATTATATTAAATATAGCTCTCGAACGTTGTTGTAATTTATTGGCGAGAAAGTAATTTCGGTATTTTAAGGTGAAATAGAGAACCAAATTTTTTTATCCAAGCAATGAACAGTAATTAATAAGATATTATCCCTTTTGTTCGATGATCTTATGCCAAAAAGAATACATAAGAAAATATTTTATTGATTAAAGTTCATAGCGTGAATAAATTTGTTTCACCTTGAAATACCGAAATCACTTTCTTGCCAGCCCAATGTTTGTGGGACTTATATTCGTTTTAACTAAAAAATAAGACAATTAAATAAATAAAGGAAGAACCAAACACATATAAGAACTGATTTTATTTACATTTTTCTTTCTCTGATGTCGAGTCACACACAAAGCATTGCAAAGGGTGAATTTGTACGATAAAAATATATTAAAAATACTTTTTAAAAACCACGCTTATATTAAAATGCACTAAAAAGGAAATATAATTATTTTCATGGTTTTCCATAAAATAGCGAATAGATAGAACAAATTTAATATGAATTTAAATAAAATCATAACATTAGTGACTATAAATAAAAGCGTGGAGCGCCCGGCCACGAAGATTACGTCAATTAGTTTAGCGCTCCACGCTTTTATTTTTATAGTCGCTAATGTCATGATTTTATTTAGATTTATATTAAATTTTTCCATCTATTCCAACACTAATTTTATAACAGAAGAAATCTTGAACTAATTGCTTAAAATTTTGGGGGAAAATATTATTAATCATTCAACTGGATTCGGTATTTTATGGAGAACCAGGAAAAAAATTATTATCTCCTTTTCAGTGCATTTTAATATAAGCGTGGTTTTTAAAAAGTTCTTTTTATATATTTTATTTTCTACTTTTATTGTCATCGGAAGCAAGTGCGTATGCAAAATTTAAAATTTAATTACAAGATTTGATGCATACAACAACACGGCAAATTAATATAAACGTGGTAATAAAGTTGCATATATTAACAACAGACATCGGGAGTTCGGATAATCGTCGTGCTACTCTGTACATCTAACGGGAATCGCATAAACTAATAACAATTTTTAACATTCCTCCACTTCGTGAATCCCGAACCCTGAAAAGTGACGTTCTCGTTCGTATTGTCTATTCATTCCATGTTCTTATTTATTCGTCGAGTCTGTTACGTCGGAATCGCCGTTGATACAGTCAACAGGGGACACGATAGAACGCTGTCAGCCAAAGGAAGCCCGTTAACTCTTCACATCGCGAAAATTGTTTGCACTTTGTACTTACCGGACCGTCACTTTCAATTCCTCGCGCGTCAATAGGATTTCGATACGGTTACAACGGTCAGCTACTACATTACCGAACTCGATAAAACGATTTTCCAGCCCCCTCGAGCATGTGTCGTGTTTTCCTTTCAATCGATTGCTCGTCAGACGAATTCCCAGCACGTTTAACGCGATACCGTTCAAGCTAATGATTCTTTTTTCTTTGCGAAAAATCAACCAACACCGTCGTACCCTTTGAAATACCTGTTCGTGCGTCTTTCGTCTTTTTTTCTGGGGATCGTTGAAAGCCTGCGACTTCCGGACGGAATCAATTCCTAATGGCTCTTTCCCGCTTCAAACCTTCTCCGCCTGACTTTTTAAACAGCCCTGCTTTGTCTAGCCAAATTACGTGTTCCCCTGTTCAAGATTTATTTTTATGCTTTCACTTCGAGCGAATTCAATTTCCGGAAGCTGACGGATGCGCTCGTAACTCAAGATTCCCGGATAGGGGCAATCGTGAAATCTTATTTCTTATCGAGTTATCTGATCGTCCGCGGACCGGTCAGTATTATATCGTCCGGCAGAGAAGTCGGGGAAACAATTATCATCACATACCGACTATGGGGAATGTACTGAATCATGTACAGTCGATTCAAGAAATAAATTTCCGATACACGAAAAATCGTCGATATTTAAACTGTATCAATTTCGTTTGGAAAAGTAGTGCAATACACCAAGCCCGGTCAACTTCTTCCTCACTATCAACTATTTTATATTACCTAACTATGCTTTACCCCGTGTGACTGCGACGATACGGCCTTCTATACATACACTATCGCTCAAAAGCATATGAACACTTTCTATCCACAAATACGAAATTTAGTGGAACGGTCTCGATGCTTGAAAGGGTTTCAAGTTTCACTTTGTTTCATTTCTAAGATGCAGAGCGTATTCAGAGAATTTTTCGATACAAATACTAATGATGAAATACTAATAGAATAAAAAACTAATAGAGATAATGGATAATATGTATTACTCCCTCTGTCCCATAATGATAGTAGCAAGTGAATATTAATTTTTCGTAGCGCAAAATTGCGAAGCCTTCAATCGAAATCAATGTTTCATGACATCTTTCAATTTTTAGGTCAACCTTAATTATTACGAATTATAACTATTTTTCTAATTTCATCCGCTGATCGAAATCAATTGTTTTATTTCAGTTGAATATCAACCCATTGTAAAAGTAAGATGAAAAAAAAACAAGTGATGCTGGAAGCAATGAAGAACGATGGCTCCGATAAATTTTAAGCTCACGCATATAGGGAAAGCAAAGCTTCGCAGCCGAGGAATGCTCCCTACAAGTTTAAAATGCAGTGACGAAATTATTGAAAAATCCAGAAACCATCTGAACACTCAAAATAAATAAAGGAGTAATATTTTTAATTTATTGTTTAATGTAAGCTATAGTTTTTTTGATAATAAATCTTGCGTTCTACATTTATTTTCTTTTGCTACTATTATTATGGGACAAATTAAATTCATCAACTGCTATACTATTATTACAGGACAGAGGGAGTAGTATCTTTATGCATTTGTAGCAAAATTGAGTAGATGAAATTGAAAATAGTAGGAAAATTTTAAAAATTGAAGATGTCAATATACTATTCCTCATCTATTAAAATTAACGAGGGTTGAAATAACATTCTGTTTGGTTTCTATCCCATGCAATCGACACGGATAATTTTTATTTTGCACAAAGATCCGCAGCCTAGTGATTAGAATTGAATATATTTTCTCTGATGCCATTCCGATGGTTTCGGTACTAGCAACTGGGCCTGCACCTATACATCTAGCACGACCACTAATTACATTTAACTTTGGAATGAGTTTATAAGGCGACAGCGCCTATTGTCGATCCCCGGCCGAGCTGCTAAGTGAGACACGTAAGCGACGGAGTTCTGTAATTATCGATAAAAGCCAAACTAATTGAGTATCACTCATAATGTCGGAGCTTGCACGCTACGCGGACAATATTAACGAACATCTGATGGTACAACGAACCTATGACTGGTTCCGTGTGTGTATTACGTCTTATGGGATGTGTGCGTGTGAATATTTAACTTCGCCTAGCATACGTGTTACCTTCAGGGGTTGCGCTATGTGCAACACGGGAAGTGGCGAGCTCGAGGTACTTTAACTGCTTCACAGATACCAAGGAAGCGAAATGCTTATGTATGGAACCGGGTTTGCACGTAGCCCCACGACGGGAAAACCATTCCCAAAATGATACTACTGGCTTGGGTTTAGTGTGCGTTTCTGGGTCGGAGCTTCGATGTCCCCAGAGATGCCACCCGAGCCACAAACGACGAGACTCCCTCTTGCCTGCCTAGCCAGTGAGAGGTTTGAACTATCATCGTGGCAGTGGTAGCCCCATACCGCGGTATAGCTTGCCTTTCAGGTCAACCGATAGGTGCTAGAGTCCCGATGCGCTGCTTCAACAACGTATGTAGCTTCAATTGGACCTGCCTACCAAGCCCTGGCTCAAGGAAACCGCCCACGAGATAAGCGAAAAGCTTCAGTACACATAGCATCCAAGTTAAACCCAAGTGTCTAACTGCTTTTGAACTATCACTTCACAAATCTGTGGTTATCGTTCACTTGACTGTTTATGGGGATGAAGACGCTTTATCCTGCATATTCGGGACGAATCTTGGTGGATAACTATTCCATTGGACCCTATTTCGGAAGAAACGAAAATTGAGAGACTCTTTCGAAGTGTTGAAAAAGATAACTTATTTTTACAGTAATATTATCGTAAATGAAAATGATTTTTATCGAAATGGCAGATCGTATACAGTGTACATAATAACTTTTTTATAATTGTACCAAACCTATAACCAAACGACCTGATTTTTTCTAATCGATTAGAAGCATTGGTTTACGAAATAATATGCAAAATGAAATGTTCAGCATGTGTACATATAAATAACATTGATCTATAAAACATTTATTTAAAATTTGCATTAAGGGACGAAATAAAAATGTTTTGAAAAATGCCTTTTTATTATTGCATGTGACCTTGCAAATTATAAATAATTTTTGACAATCTTTCTTGCAAGTCATTTCGTGAACCAATGCTTCTAATTGATTAGAAAAAATCATGTCGTTTGATACAACTATAAAAAAGTTATTAGTTCTTAAAAGAGGTACGAATACTTTGTACGCCCACTGTATATAGATTGCGAATTTTTTACATTTATACCAAAAATGTGTAAGCAAGATAGTTGAAAACAATAGTTGAAAGATTTATACAACCGAAGGACATCGAAGTTTAACGATAGGAATAGAAAGTTTAACGTTCAGTCAGAATTTGAGAGATCTAAAGTAATTTAGCAAACTGAAAAGAAATGGTCGAACGAGAATCTGCTTTTAAAACATATGTAGTGATTTGGTGTTGCGCGTTTATCTTGTTCAGCGTTGCCGTAACCGAGTAAATAATGGGTATGTTTAAATTGACATAAGCTTCAGTAAATAAGGAAGCTGCAAGTAAAGGAGGCGATGTCCACGGTACGCAAAACAGGACGAGAATATTGCATCCTCGTGGAACAGATTGAGGCGCAAGAAAATGAGTATTCCCTTTGACTCGGAACCTCGAAATGAGTTACTTTAATGGCAAATGAAAAACCTCTGACATTACATACCATCAAGTATTAAAGTTTCCACGGCGAACGATGCCAGCGAGGAAATACGATAGAACGGAGTCTATAAAATGTGTAGACCGTAATTCGTGGTGTACTCTTTATACAGAAATAAAGAAAACGACTAAACCGAGTATGTACATATTCCACTCACGAAATTTACAAGAAAATTCATAGCGTACGTTCGTAAACGTTATTATTTCTATATGAAAAAATGACTTGACACTATATTTTCTTTCTATAGTAATTATTAGGTTGTTGCATACGAAATTTCTGAATAATACTATTATAACTAGACTGCGGATCTAAAAATGTTCTGCATTGATTGAAGGCAGCAGGAATAAAATAGAAAATTTATAACTTTGTTACATTAAAAACATACCATATTCTTCAATTTTTCAAATCCTTTACTGTTTTATATTTCACTCAACCAATTTCTTCATAAATGCATAAAGAGCCGCAGTCTAATTATAACCTACACGTTTATTAGTATACCATTTCAAGGTACATACCAGTGTACCAGTTCCCCCCACTATTTCATATTGCCCTTACCGTGCTTCGCCTCACGTGACTACGAGGATACAGTCTCCTATACATATGTACGCTCCTGAACTCTCCCACCTCCTCGTACACTCCACAGAAATTTGGTGGGGAGGACTCAGGAGTAGGGAGCCACAAGCCGTCAGATACAGTACATCTGCAATCAGTTACTTTTCTGTTGCATTACAAATCACTAAACTCCGGATTTTATTTAAAAAACAAAATTAATAGATCAAATTTAAAACAGTACATACATGAAGAAAATTATAGATCACTGCCCCATTATCTTTCATGTATCACCACTGTTAATGGTGGAATTACATTTCCATTTATTCTTTGCTTCTCACGATCAGTGCAGCAGGTTTAATATGTTGCAATAAAGATTCGCAATCTGCAAATTACAAAACAAATTCATTCTGTATACGTGTTCGGGCAACTTTGGTGCTCGGTGCAAGTACTAGTACGAGAAGAATGAAACGATCGTATTAATTGAAATGTAATAGCCAATAATTAGCCGCGAGGAAGTCAAGTCTGATTGGTTACACCCTCTGTTTCCGGTATCCCCACAGTAACGTTCGCTCGCGAGTGCGATACGGACGATAAGGTGGACTTTTCACGGCGCAAACCCGTTTTTATTGCCCCGCTTATCGTTTATGATCCGGTCTTTACATAAACCAACGGACTAGTACACGCTTATAGGCCAACTCTGTTATTATCAGCCGCTTCAGTCGCTCGTAAAACCACCCCCTCAGGTTTCGAGTCAGAAAGGGTTGATTGCTTGTTTGTGTATACAACCACGCATACAAACAAAGCCCAGGACTTTTCACCGTGAAAGATCGAAATAGCCAAAGGTCTCTCTGTGATTTTCTATATTTTCTTAAGTATGCATAACCTGTGAAATATACATTCTAATAATCGATAACGTGTAAATTATCACGGATTTAAAGAACCCAGTACAAGTTGTGTCATGCCAGATGGTAAAAATAGAAAATGGACCGTCTTATTATCAATTCCATCAATTTCTCAATGAAAACCATAAATACTATCGGCTTCGTCGATTTCACCATTTCTCGGATTTTCATGTCTCTTAGCTCTGTATGTATAGGAAACACAGCAATGGCAATAGCGGACCATCAATAATTCCATTTGGTTCGCGGGCTCCATCTTCGGATATCAATTATGGAAGCAGCAGCGAACGAGGGAAAAATGGTGAGGCGGCTGTGTCGGGTTTTTAAGCTATTCGTTGCGATCTCCTTTCTGTGTACCGCATGAAACTTTAATTGGAATTCCGCGAAAGCCAAATATCACGTCGAAGATTATTTCGAGAATTACGAACGTTCTTGATTGTGCATTCAAAATTCATGGTATTGTTATAAGACGTAGGACTCCGAGAGTCGATGACGTAGAATCGGCTACCCCCACCCGGCCAGCGCGAGAGGGGAATACAATTTACCCCCTCTCTGATGACCAGATTAATATGTGACACGTGGCGCGCGCGCGACGGGGATTGAGTGGGACGAATGGGAGACACGTTACGCGTGCGGCACGTCACGTGACCAGTCTACGGTCTTAGTGGGGGACGTTGGAGTATAGAAAACATGATTCAATGCTTGAAATGCAAATCACAGGTGCACGATGTATGCGCTGGTGTTGACAAAAGAACAAAAAAATTTGTATGTTATGTTTGTACGAACTGAATACCTATGTATCATGTAAACAGATTAATGAAAAATACGTTTTAATTATTATTGTTGCTTAATTGAATTCTTAGGTACGACTTGGGAAACCGGTTCCTTTAGTCGTACCGATGTAAGTTTTTAAAGATTTCGTTTATTTCACGTGAAAGCACATAGATTTTCTAATTTCGTTATAATAAATAACAACAATGTCAACACAAGTTTTGAATAACACATTTAATTTTTATTTAGTTGATAAATCCTAAGTTCTATACGGTTTTTTTTTCTTAAGGGGTACGACTTGAGCAACCTTACCCTAATTACCATAATGGATTTGCACATGGTTAATGGAATTCTATAGTCTTCTCCCCATTTGGCAAAAACATTGATTTCTATTCCTTGGAGGTTCTATCGAATGTGATATGATGAATATGTGATCAATGACACTAGAATCCAGTGATAATGGAACGAAAAAATAACACGCAATGAGGAATACACAATTTTAATTACCAACTAGGATAAAAAGCAGATACCTCGTGAATAGATTACCCCCTAGAGAATAGTATGATCGAGTCGCACAGTTGTGCAGTCCTGTGGTAGACGCTGAGGAAAATTCCAGATAACAGGCACGGAATCTACAGCAATTGGGGAGAGAAAGAATCCAAAAGGCGCGTTACGGTTTAACGATTATAGTTGGCTCGGTTGCAGCATTGTTCTCCAACAACATACGCGGGGAAGCGGAAATGCTCGATGCAAAGTAGCAGTTTCTGGTTGTTTTATGGATTTTATGGATTCCCGGCGATAAAAGTGTGAAAAGAAAGGCAACGTTGCTAAGAATTCCGCGGGATAGTGGTTACGTACTCGCGGGGAAATCAACCGTCCTTGACATTAAAGCTTGATGTATTTATTAGGTTTGGTTCGGGTTGGCCAGCTTTCAAAAGTTCTGGCGAAACCGCGATGACGAAGCTACTTTGCCAACTTCCTAATAGTTTTATGACTTTTCAGACTTACAGTGCTGCCTCATTCCCAACAAATTAGCGGCTCGAGAGAAGGTACGCGCGAGACCGAAACTTTCTTTCCTTCCGTCCATCTTTTTTCCGAGTTTGACCCCTTTGTAACAATGTTATAAAGAAAGCTGCTTCTGGGAATGCAGAGAAAGATTGGAGAACGGAAGTGCACGAAACTTGGCAATTGTGTTTCGTGCACGGTATAACGGCGTCCGTTAGAATTTCGTCCTACGCCATTTACCGAACGGTAAACTATGATTTAGAAAAGCCTTCGATAACCTCGCGCAGGATTTAAGGCAACACAGTTTAGGGTTTTGCAATATCAACGGTCTTAGAGCTAACAATAAGTGAGCGACGAATTACCGCGGACGCAGACGTACTCTCACACAAACGTAACACCAATTTATATATTAATCACAATGTCACAAGCATTGGTTCACGTAGATATTAAAAATACGAACTTTATATTGAGTTGGCAAGAAAGTAATTTCGGTATTTTAAGGTGAAATAAAAATTTCGTTGAGCAATGAACTTTAATCGATCAAATATTTTCCATTTTGCTCGATGCTCTTTTGCCATTTTTCTGGTAGCTTAATAAAGTTATTGTCTATTTTCATAAAGCTGCGACAGCTCCGTATCGAATAACAAAATTGGGTTTCATTTCACCTTAAAATACCGAAATTACTTTCTTGCCAACCCAATACAGATTTATTTACACGGCGCGCCGTTTTTATTTTGAGAAGAATGAATTCGAAATCGTTCCAATTTCAGCGCTATTATTCGATGTCGTACGTCATGAACGAATTACTTGTCGCTCGAACATTTATAAAAGAAGACTACCGGCTCGATAAGCCCCGAATTCTTCAAACAAAAATGATTATTGACATAACCGTGTGTACCGACTCACAAAAATTGGTGTCGATGGCACGCGTGAATCAATCATAATCCATTATGCTTTACGCGCTGTTAATCACCGAAGTCGACGTGATAGATCATCCGCGATCGGATGTGAAACGATCAACGTCCTGGGATGGCGGGACGCCTTAATTAACGTCAATGATGTACCTTGACGCATCGACGCTTTTATGAATTTTCAATCGACGGGCGCCGTCGTACTACACTGCGACGTTCGCTCTTGGATTAACAGCTAAAAGCAATTTTACATTCTGTATTACTTAATTCTCTTTATTCTTTTTGCATTGAATAGACAATACTTGGTTCAACGAAATGTAAATTTTTTAAATCCTATTCAAACGAAAACTGTTAATCTCGCGAATCTTTTCTTAAAAGAAAAGTACCACATGTAAGAAATTCCAATGCAGCTGATGAAAAAGTTTCGGTGTTTTCGGCTCCTGAAGACAAGAATGGTTTATTGTTTCAGGCGCGAACAATGTGAACGAGCCACCAGTCCTGGAAAGTGGAGGATACCCAGCGGGTTTACCTCTACCAGAATCAACCAAAGTCGGCACAGAAGTATTCGTCCTTAAGGGCCACGATCCCGAAGGATCACCAGTGAAATATGGTATACAACTCACAGACCATTTCGCCGTCAATCCACACACTGGCGTCATCACCTTGGCTAAACCACTTAATCGTGAGGTAGGTGTGATTCGTTTACTTTCTTTCCTTCACCCAATGATTCCAATAAAATGTTAATATTAATTTAATTGCAAATACAGTGGAACCTCGGTATACGTCTACTTCGCAGTACGTCCAATTTCGGAATACGTCCTGTTTGGACGTGAAAAATTTTGCTCGGTATTACGACATAAATTATATTTTGTGTGAATTTTTTTCTTTTATTTTTCTAAATAATTATCTCAGAGGAAAAATTAATAATCAATTATAAAGGAGGGATTTTTTTATCGATCGCAATTTTTGTTTGAAACAAACTTGGAATAGTAATATTTTTCTACATCCGGATTTGAACCAGTTAACGTTTTCGATTCGGATTTGAATCAGTCAAATGCCAAGTGCTATTCTATTGGAGGAAAACAAAGGTGGTGTGTTTCGTTAACTGGTTCACATCCGAATCGAAACGTTTTATGCCCTACAACATAGCTATATTTAATGTAGAATTTGATCGAACCAGAGCGCCGAAAAATATTACTATTCCAAGTTTGTTTCAAATAATCAATTATATTCAGAGCTGATGTATTATTAACTGACTGATCATTAGACTGCGGATTTGGAAAATGAGTGGGCGCCATTTAAAACCGTGAATAAGTTAGAATTATCTAACAATCTAGTGTCTTCAGCTTGTTAAGATCATCAAAATAAGAATTAAACATCCATCTGACTCCAGTCTCTTGCAAACGATACAGACAATTTTTATTTTGCATAAAAATCCGCAGTCTACTGATCATACAAGTAAGGATCAGTAATGGAATTAGAGAGATTAAAGGAAATGATCAGTCGATCGAGTGTTTCTTTCTGTCTATTAGCATTAAGCAGAGTTCAAATTTAAAAACTGTAATAAAATCTCACTTTTTATTTATGCGTTTGAACAGTGTTTAAATTATTTTGCAACCCCATTAATATAGGTATAATATCACAATAGGATATTCCATGTGCCATTTAAATTGTAGTGCCCAAGGTGGTTCGGAACCCACCTGATAAAAACTGTAGGTCCCGTCGCGAAAAAACCCTGGCAGTTAAGTGCGACGTAAAATAACCATTAAAAAAAAGTATCAATAGGAGTTTTTTTTTTAATCATTCTTATATTACTTCTTATGGGAAAGGTTGGTTTGGTGTACGTCCTATTCGGTATAAGTCCAAATATCAGGAACGGATTAAGGTCGTATACCGAGGTTGCACTGTATCAAGATAAGCATCTGGATTATTTAGTCTGAAATTATACAGGGTGGAGCGGACATCGCAATACAACCGGGCAGGGGGTGATTGTGATTGAAATTGTTAACGAACATCATGTTCATTCTAGGTAAATTACGTTTTAACAAATTGTTGAACATCAAAACTGCCATTCCATGGTAGTGAATAAACTGAGAGAAACTAAGCGGAGTAATAGAATTCTGTATGAAACGCGAGACACAGATTGTATATGTATATTGGGGAGGACATTTTGGAAAATAGAAGTCAGGATTTCAGTTCGTTAGCGCAACTCGATCAAGCGACATTGATTTAATTCTAGCAAATAGGTTAAGATCCCTTCCCACTCCCGTTCATTCAGAAATGTGCGTGATAGCTGGCTGCATTAAAGCGCTTATCTAACGCCCCTTTGACAGCATCGCTTTTCACGCTTCAAAGTAGTATTCTCAGATAGAGCCGCGTATCCGAACTTAATTACGTAGCCGACCCACCGTTTAATGCCCCCGCTGGAAGAATTCTGCGTCGTCATGTTGATGACAAGTGGCGAGGCTAATGGAGCCGCCACTCTCCGTGTAAAATGGGGAACAATTCTGTTCGTATTCAGTAGATCACACGCTACCTTTCGCCATACAAAAAAATCAGATTAGCACGAAGGGAAGGAAACGTTATCTTTATTAACATGCACGCGGGAAACTTGCCAAATGCATACTGGACAAGAACGGATCCCCAACCTGTAAATTCTAAAAGTTATGGAATTTTGGGAATATGCTGTGCATCTGTAGGTCACAGTTGGGTATTAATCGATTAAAATTTTAATCATGATTGATTGATTAATGTGTACGATTAAAAAAAGAAATCATCGATTAATCGACGATTGATTTAATCGATTGATGAAGTCAATCGTCAATCGTTGATTAAAAGAAGAAATCGACCCTCGAAAATTCCATTATTTCTCGATTTTCCATTATAACTCGCGAACTATAAGAGATAGGGGAATAGAATTTGTCAATTATGCTTTTACGGCTTGTACAAATTTTCGAAAAATTCTTGAGTATGAAATTCAACATAATTTAGTACGGTTTTTATTTATTTTCGATCTAGAAATGCTATTACCAATGAAAATAGGATTTTATATGTGGTCCCACTTTCTGAAAATTTGTCTACAGAACTTTGTGCCACTTTGTGGGTTTGGAACGCTTTGTGTTTTACAGGCTGACATATAGTGATTTTATTTGCAAAGATAGGTAGAAAAGACAAAACGACATTTCCTCTTTTGACGCTTCGTTTTCGAGAAAATCGAGTTAGAACATTCAACGGCAACGCGTGCTGTTGATTGGGAACCCGCTGACGCGTCTGATCGTGGCCAACCAATTCCACTTCCTCTGAATGTTAGGGCACTGGAACCTGGCGGATTTTCGATCTCGTTCTTCTCAAAAACGAAGTGTCGACCGAAAAAATGTTAATTGTTTATTTCTATTCTTTAGTAAATCCATGCCCCTTTGTACCAGCTGTCCGAACACACCCTACATAGCAAGCAATATCAGTTTTAACACTGAACCTAACGAGCACTGTGAGCAATTAAAACGCGTTTCATCTGATAAAAATGACAAGGCTCTATTTATTTAGATTTTATATCATAATAGAGATAACAGATAAAGAAATTTACCGAATCAATTTCCATGTAAACAACGTCATCTGTTCAATCATTATAAAATTAAAAAAAATCTAACAATAAGACCGGTTAATTGACCGGCAGTGGCAGGTTTAGTGTTAAAGGGATTATCAAAAAATTACTTAAATTGCTGTATCACTTGTATTACTTGAATGGGAGACTTACGATTCGCACATATGAGTACTCCATGATCGTAAGTACCATAAATTACTAACGTCACTGTATCGGCGTTTTCATATTGCTACCATTTATCTGCGCGTTTCGTTAAGCACCGTATCGATTATTGGGCGGATTTTTCGAAATAGCTTTTCAATAATAATCGGAGAGTATTGATTTATCTTCGTTCAGAATATAGTGCGTTATTGCAGAGCATGTAACCATTTTCCAGCATGCCCCGAATTTTTTTCCCGGATACGGCGTTATGTTTTACAAGTATTAGTGAAAGAAATATTACAGAAATATTTTGTTATGAAGTCCTAATACAAATACGAAAGAATAATTGACTAGCTTTCCTCGTTCAATACAACATGACGTAATTCGATAATAGAACTGTTCCTTTTTCTAAAAGAATTTTCTATAAAAGAATTTAACTTTTTATAATTATATTGAGAAAGAGTGAAACAGTTGAGAAAAGACACAATCGTAGTCACGCACCGGTTGTTGGAGAATTTCCGTCACCCATCCGACTACTGTGTCTGACCATTGCGTGTTCGTTCTACTTAGGATAAACACCGAGTGTAACACGTTATTATCTGTCTTCCACTGATGTTTCCCGCTGATCTTTCATTTCCCTGCTTAAGTAGAAATGAACACCGCAAATCAGAGACGCGAACATGATGATGGTTCTAAACACAGCTACCATATACAATTTTTCATTTGATTTGCTGGAGTTTGAAATACAGCAGACATTTTATTCTAACGTTTTCATTCAATTTTGCACGCAAAATTAGTTTTTATTTGATTATTTTGTCTCTTGATTTATCCAGTATATAATTAATATTAACTTATCTTCTTTTTGATTGGATATTTTACCATATGTACTTATATAACATAAACATAGGAAATTTCGATACAAGTTCGTACCGTTCAAACTGAACAAATATAATGCAGCAACAGAGATATTGTACTTTACTTTTTATTTAATAAAATATGCTCTCCATGAAGCGTATGACGCATTTTTTGGATTCAGTTTCAGTTTCAAAAACAGAATTCTTAGTGATATTTTCATTTATTTTGTCCATTTCGTTTTTTTTTTCAATTGCTAATTGCTATAGCAATTGTAAATTACTAGTAATTATTAATTTATTACATGTTTCAAAAACAGATCTTATTCTTAGTGATATTTTCGTTTATTTTGTCTACTTCGTTTTTCTTCAATTGCTAATTCCTATAGCAATTGTAAATTACTATTAATTATTAATTTATTACAATGAATAATTACCATAGCTAATGGATTTGAATTCTGTTGCTTTATTTCTGTCTATTTTGCATTCATTTCTGCAAGCCTTTTACTGAAATAAACAACTAAAAAGGTTTTCATATTCCAGTTTTATCGCTCTATTATCCTAGAAATAAGTACTAAGAAACTGAGAGGATGATTTTTTCAATATTTCATATTTATTATATCGTGCAAAGGTAAAAGTCTGAACAAGAAAATCTGTTCAATCAATATTTGAAATATAGTCTAATGAAATTATTCATAATTTATTAAGATAATGTAACAACATTTGAAATTTTGTTTTAGTAAGTAAGTGTCATAAGTAAAATTATGAAAGTTCAGAGGGAAACATTTTTTAGAGGAAAGCATTTCTATGTATATGCAATAGACTCAGATCCAACAAAATAAAGATTTATTGCTCGTTTCGATACACAATCATTATAAAAATGATAGTATTCAAAAGAATATTCGAAACGACGAAACTTTTCCCATTGGGCGCGTCGTATAATAGCAAGCTTTCCACAAACTATACAACGGGACGTTGGACGAGAAATTTCCTTTGCATAATAAAACTCTATTGAAGTCTCAAGTTGTCCAAGTCTTTCACGAAACTAACCGCTCTTATGCCATGCGCATTTAAAACCTATGCATTAGTGATCCTCGTTCTACAATGTTATGCTGTAAGTACAAGCCAATAGTCAAATCTCATCCGACGAGAATATTGAAAAATGTGTTGGAAAAGCAAAAATTATTATTAAAAACAATATTTTGCATGTGTCTCATAATTGATGACACTAGTCTTCAAATGACTTTAGGTTTCCTGGCACGCTGGGTGGATTAGTTTACTAGATGATATGTAATGAAAATTTTTTAAAAATTAACGTTTAATCTGAATTACTTAAAAGATTGTAAAAGTTGTTTTTTACGACTTTTTTGTTTTGGCTCGTGACGAAAATTTAAAAAATGCATTTTGCATCTTCTAAATTGATAATACGCCAAACATTTAAAAGTACACCAGAAAACTTGTCCTCTTGGATATTCAGTTTCTATGTACACATCGTTTCATATCTTGAGTCGTTTCGAAATAGGATTATCTGGTTTTGTACTCTTGTTATTAGCTGAAACACGCTCTACAATTATTCTACGTAACGTCGATCGATCGTCATAACTAGGCTGCGGATTTTTACGCATTTATGGCAAAAATTAGTAGTTGTAATTTGAAACAATAAAAAGCTTAGAGGAATTTAAAACTACCGTTGTATTGTATTCAACTAATTAAACATATTATCACTTTACCTATCGAAAGCCTATTAATAGGATTTTAAATAATTGTGCTGTACCAAAAGAAAGCATAGAAATTTTCTTTTTTTCATTACAATCTTAAATAAAACTATCAGATGACGTTATTGAGGATGACTTGTTAGTTCACAATGAAAATTGCTGTTGCTATTGAAGTTTCCATTAAAAAGTTCCATTACAAAGCCCTGTACCATAGATTTTTCGAACTTATGCAATAATCACCGGTCGATAATGTGTTAAGACAGAAAATAAATTTCTATTTCATTATAATTTGTTACGATTCCTGTAGACATTTTTTTTGTTGCATAAAAAGATCCGCAGACTCGTAACACATAAGCGCTCGATCTTAGCCCGTTATCTTCGTCTCTTCTACCAATATCCTTGTCCTCCGAAACTCACATTCGGTCCAGACTTAGTTTAAAAGTCGGGAGACCTACGATCGGTACGTGCCTGAAATGGAAAACTCGATGCATATTCTTTCTCGGCTCACCTCTTTTTTCATTTCTGGGAACTCGGTTCTGCATAAACGCAATGAAATTTATGGACGAAATGCATCGAATCGAGCAACAGAGAGACGAGCGAACCGTCTATTCCCAGCGACTCCGTCCTCGACCAAATCCTCCGGAACGATAATTAATTACACGGGAGCAGAGAACCACGGTTCTCATCCTTTTCGGAGTCCACTGGCCAGATGGACTTCTGCCACGTCATTCCCTGCCCGAGAATTCGTGATTTATTTCCTGTTCGCGAAAACCGCATATCCCCCCTCTCTCTATATTTCAGAGTCCTCGCCATACAGAGCGATTCAGCTAAGAAGTCCCGCCCTAAATTGCTTGTCAACTATTCGATATATGATAAAATAGTTGAAGCGAAAGTTGATTAGTTCTTTTACGGTTTACCTTTTTATCGAGATATGAAGGTCACCTTGAGACAGAGTTGGGCAAAAATTTAATCAACGATTGACGAATAAATTCCTACTTCAATCGTTAATCGCAATTAACAATTAATCTGCTAGTTTAGTCATTAATCGCGGTTAACGGTTAAATACTTATTAATCGTTAATTGGGAATAACGGTTAAATTTCTACTTTAGTCGTTAATTGCGATTAACGATTACATTCATTTCAATTGTAATCGTCAATCGGATAATTGATTAATGATTAACTGCTGAAATTTCGAAATTAAATATAGAATCAAAACTCTGTTTACGTGCTTTTATGTTTTTTTTCGTTGTTTTCTTTTTTTGATCAACGATTGACGATTAACTACATTAATCGATTGAATCAATCGTCGATTTTTCAATGATTACCTTTTTTAATCGTACACATTAAACACATTAAACATCTTAAAAAGATTATAATGTCCAAATAGAAACACATTTTCTTGGACATTCGTGTTCATTGCTGAGAAAAAAAGAGATAGTTCTGCTGTAGTTAGTGGTTCCAATCTCCGAGCTGTGTCGCACGAGTCGTACGCAATTCTTCTTGCCAATTGACATACCAAATTTCTCGTGTAAAGAAATACATTCACTGTCACATTCTCTTTGACTATATTTCTAAGGCACCATTCACATCGGGTAGCCGATAAGAAAAACCTGATGAGAAATCTCACGGTCCATAAACCGCACACTAAACTACATTCCCTGGGGTCTTATCTACCCTCCAGAACCCTTAGAATTATTTGACACGCTGCTTGAAAAGGCTTATCGTAAATAGATACAAAAGACCGCGTCGAACGGTGCCCTGCCACAAATATAGGGTGTTCTATAAAATGTGGTCAAGAGAACAAAAGCTTCGTTATCACACTATCCCTAATTCAGAGTTTGCATAGACAACGATAGACAAAGTGAAGAGAGTAAAACAGCAAAAAATGTGAAAAGTGGGAAAATATATTCGGAAATGTTATGTATTAAAGTACAAACTGTTTCGCAAAATGAATCCATTTAAACGCATCGAATAACAATGTACGGGAGGCAAGGAAAGTGAATACCGCCATTTTGGTAACCCAGTGTTAGAGAGAATTTCTACATGAAAGAATAAGTCGAAAGATTCGCCTGACCAAAGAATAGAATTATTTACGATAATTTATGAAATGATTATCACACGGTTCGTTTTCTTTGTTACTGAAATTAACAATGGGGAAACTATAAAATTGTATTTAGGCGTTGTTAATAACAAATTCAAACAAATTACCGCATAATTTACATGACCTTATTATGCTAACATTTAAACGATTCCAACTGCAGTGGCATAAACGATAATCATTAGTGACGCTGATTAGAGCTTATGCAAATATTAGCTGCTGTTCTGTAATATTCGGAACGTTGCGGAACAAGCTTCTCAAATGCTGTATATGTATTTTTGAATTATTAATCTGGAATACAATATTTCCAAAATTATGTAACTTATTAATAGTCAGTTTCGAAGAATAGAATTGTGCATTACACGTATTCACACATTATGAAAAAAATGCAAAAGATAGTCGAATCTAGTGAACATAAGAAAAGATTTAGAAATATCCATTTTTTGACCCTACATAGGAGTTCTCCTAATGTCGGACAGTAGCTGTGTCTCTAACATTTCAAACTTTACGAAACAGTAAAAATATTTAAAGAAATTAGATGTATTACTGATGTATTACTAAAATTATTTTAAGAATCTATTGAATAGTCCAGTTATAACTTAGAAAATATAAACGTAGAGAATTGTTTCCCCTGAACAGAATATTCTCGAGAAAGAAATTTTCCAGATCTACATTTTAAAAAATTTGGATATATTACAGTTTTTAAACAGTTGTGTTTATGACCTAATGGTTCGTCCTGTTATTAATTTAAACTACGCAGTGACAGGAACGTATCTCATTTAAAAAGATCGATGCCTTCATAAGACATGAATTTCAGAGGAGTTACTCTTCCATAAAAACATTAATACCTAAAAGAAAGGATGTCTTCTGCTTTTTGCCCTCGTTGAAAGCAACGAGGTTACTTTCACTATTAAACGAGATTACCACTGTAAAAAGGGGATCTTTATTTTCAGTCTCTCATTACGTTCAAGTAAATTTTTTATCATCACAATACCACCAGTAAAATCAATTACTTCGCATTTGAAATTTATAACACGGGCGGAATGAAAATTTATGCAGCTTCGTACCGTTCTTTCATTACATTCCAGGTCGTCGCTCAACACTATCCACCCTGATCCTCGAACGCAGGATGGGTTCTCATTATTTAGCGCCAGTGGCGCAATATCGGATAGCTTTGTAGGTAAAAATCATTTAACGCTCGCTTGACTCTAGCCCCTGGCTGTGTAAACAATACCAGGCGATTCACACTGCTGATAAAGGCTACAGGATTCCTAGCGAGGTTTTATTGCAGGTTCGGCAGCCAGTTGATCACCGGTCACAAACGACCTGCCCTTTTGAACGTTACCTCGCTTTTAGATCTGGATCACTAAACTGCCGATTTTCCTGCAAAATACAAATTCTCTGAGTCAATTGTAAAAAGCAGGAGACAGATGAGAATGTATATTCTTCATACAATTTTAACATGTTCGCTATTATAACCTAACAGTTCACTTAGAAAGTGTCAAATTAACTTTATGCACTTCGTCGCAAATCGATCACTTTTTGCAGGCACCATCATCGATTTTGTTCTAAATGAAATATGTTGTAGTCCATGTGAAATTAGGGGGGGGGGGGTTTAAGTCATCATTTTTCTGGTTTCGAATTTTTTTAGAAATGACAGGCCTTCAAAGTTTTCAATTTTTGCCCATTTTGGTGGTACTAATATTGTCCTCGAGATGTAAATAGGGTTATTTAGTCGTATACTGTCTGCTGGTATTTTCTCGAGACCAGCGGTTAAATCTAAATTTTTCGACATTATAAAATTGATTTTCGAGGTTGCAAAAAATTATTTCGTAATAGCCCAATCCTTTCCGAATAAAACAGAAAAAAATGTAGCTCAATCGGACAAACAGATCCTGAGATAAAAATTCGTAAGTGAGGCGCGTTTTCGCACTTGTCTGAGGAAATTAGACGGTTACTCATAAATTGTTTGCAATTCCTTTATCTTCTTATTTCTCAATGAGACTTTTTCAACGTAAACCCAACACCATCATGACTACACGAACTATACGTATACTACAGCTACGGCTGGAAAATAACCAATCATCGATAACTCGATCGTCGTCTCACGAATTGTAACTTTGTCTGTGGTAGTGTCCATGCTAAAGTGTCGAACAGTTTTTTTCGTCCTTTGGTCAGAACCGTTTACGATTGGACTGATAACGACTTTTGAAATTGATTTTCGGTAGCGTTGATGGAAGTTCGAAAGTGCGTTTCATTTATTGCCTTTGGGACACGTCGCCGATCGTATTTGCTTAATCCATTTTTATTGGATAATCTTCTGTCATCTCCAGTCTTTTACTTTGTACTATCGTTATCGGAAAGAGAGCGATTTATAGCAAAAGGAACCCTTTTAAATCGCAATAAAAAATGCCGATAGATTTCTCCATGGGTGTATAGTTTGTCTGATCGAATCTTGTATTTGTACGTACCTGGCAAACCAATTTTGTGACCACCCCTATTTGCAATTAACTTTCGTTTGAATACGCGTTAACTATGCCGGTATAATAGTGCCATTAATAATAGCCAACCAATACGTCCATTCAACTCATCGTGATTAAATAATACAATATTCAAATAAATAATCGATGCTACTGTGTGCAGGGTGAGTCGCCTAACGTTGCCACCTCAAATATCATTGTTGTGTTTAAAGATACGTCAAACGTCTGAAGGCCAAAGTCGAATGGTTCACACAGTGGAGCTCAGATTATACCAAAAATATTGTTGTTTCTATGTGATTTTTTTTAGACATATCAGGTCACCTTCATTTTTTAAAATGGAAGCACCCTTTTTTAAACACCTACAATGATAGGAATTCAGTGACTATAATTACCCCTGCACGTATCAACTTTCTAGTCCATATAACAGACACAGAACATTATCATTTTGCATTAACCATTAAAAATTCGCAGTCTACTCGTTAATCACTCACTAATTTTCAAAGCCCCTTATTTGTAGACTTTATACTTAGGCTTTAAAAACAACAAGGTGACTCACCCTGTATAAATAGATGTATTATTAATTTGGTAAATATTTACAAAAGGGGACTCAGCTCCGATGACCTTGGATTTGAAGTATGTTGTCAATCTGATATCAGGATATCTAGTCACCGGATGTAAGAAGAATAACACGCCAGTAAATTGTTCATGTATTAAATCTCCAATAATATTGTTTATCTTGCAAACTTGGTAAGATACACGAACACTTCAATGTTACATTTACGATCCAGCGTAGCTTCGTCTCTTTTCGAAATTTCATTTCGTTCAATTTTTAACATATCGATCACTATTGCTTGACGGAAATGGACGTTGTTCTATATTCAACGATTTTGACAGCTTTTAGTAGCGTGACAAATTCTGTACACTTCAAACAGAGATTTTGTGATAGAAAACACAAAGCGCCTACGCAAATAGTCTGCGTTTTGATAAGCACAGATCATCTCTTGACCCATCTTATTATTAGTATTTTTTAATGATAAGAGTCTTTAAAAATTCGTAATAATAAAGCTTTTATTTATATGCGAAGAGCTGAACGGATGAAATTCGTTTCCACAATATGCACCGTTGTTATTAGCTTTTTTTCCGAGGCAACTGTATGACGTTGAAAAACAGATACAGGAGTGTTTGTCTCTTTGTCAAGACTCTTAGAAATTGCAAATAGAATCGGATTAAAATGAGAAATCCAGCGTGGGCTAGTAACGAATGTATGAATTCGAATTCGCGTTTCATTAATTACGCCTTAAGTGTCAGTGTTCCTAAAGTGGAATACCGTGAACGAACTTAAATCGTGTCTGCCTACCGTGCAGAGTTGAATTAGGTCTCACCTCATCAGTTATGTCTGCCCTTGGAGAGCCAATTTTCCGGGTTCGTAGTATTTGATTCGTCAACTGTAGGGACATATGGACATATTGCAGAAAAGGATTTTTAATTAACATTAGCGGTTGAAACGCTTGTAAAGAAGAAGTAGATTTGAATAATGTCGAAATTGCTATATGGACAATAAATCGAGGATGTAGTGCGGTACTTTTTTTGTATGTTTCTTGTTTCCTGTTCTTTCTGTAAGTTTTATTGGATAACAAACATCCCCACTTGCAGAAATTAAAAGATAATTTTGTTTTAATAACGGAGTGTTATAAAATGAATTTATTGTTTTGTTATTTCTATTTTACGAAGATTTATGTAACAGTGTGAACCATTTATTGAGATTTTCCATTTCATTTCGTTTAAATAACAGTCCTTCTCCTCGATTTGTGTAGGAATTTATATTACCGACTGTAAGACGTGAATTTTCAAAATACATAATGATTAAATTGTCTGTTTTACTCTCAATTAATTACTTTTTAATCCCTTCCATTTATTATATCGTCTTCAATATATGTACAGTAGTGTCATTTTGATTTACGAAGCCACCATCTGCGCAATGTGTACTGGAATCCTAAAATGCCAATAAATCGATTAATTTCCGATAGACTGTCAATCATATCTGCTATTTAATACATAGAAGCATCGTTATGGTTGATGAATAGACGCCGTGGCGATTGTTCCTGAGAATGCCAAAATTCGAAACCCAACGAAATTCATCAATTTTTCGACAGGCAACGACGCAGGGTTGCTGCTTAAAAGTATATTTCCCCTTCGTGAAAATCAATAGACATTTTGTTGTATTGCAATTTTTTGAAAATTTCTTGAAAAGTATTTCGTATAAAATTTTCCTTTGCCACAGATAGGATAAATGTAACAAGTATACATTTTGTAGGAAAAATTGTTCGAAACAATTTTCGTTCGTTATCAGAACAAAATGATACAATTTTCCTATGTTAATTAAAAAGTTTTATTGACCTTCAATAAATGAAAAGAGAATTTGATTTATTTGAATATTTCACATCTTTCTCAAAATGTAACAGCTTTTTAATAAATAATTGGTGAAAATTTAAACGAATTCCAAACATAAAGAACCAGATGCAAACATAACAGAAACTTGATCTAAATATCAATTCACATTACGAGATGGCTATTGATGTGGATTTCAACAGCGAACAATGCACGACGTGTGCTAATTAATATCAGTATACCTTCCTTTTGTCCATACTTCGCGATATCACCGAAATTTGATATCTATTTTACTCTCCAAAACGCGATATTGATGTATTATAACAATAAGCGATTCAACTTCTGCGAGGAGTATTTGAAAATTAAAAACATATTTCGATAATTGCTGGACGACCCATATTTGAAAAATATAGAACTGTTTTCAGTTCAAAATATTTATTCAATCCAGAGTTATAACAATACAAGGGGAACACCTTAACTACAATTATTTAGGACGGCGGCTATGATAATAATATTAGAAATCATATTAGAAATAATAATATTAAAAATCCTGGCAGATGTTGAATCTACATGAGTGGACAGCGGATTTTATACATTTATGGCACGAATGAATAGGTGTAAATTGATACATTGTTTTCAACCTACTAAACATATTTTGAAAGAAAATAAATTTCTAATTCGCTCCACTTTGTTAGAATGCAGTTAGACAATTTTTATTTTGCATAAAGATCCAAAGAAGAACAAATAATGAAAAATTAAGAGAATTACAAAGACTCAAACTGTCTATCTCAGAAAGTAATTCGAAACTTTAATTATGAAAACAGTCCAAGCGGTAATGAAACAGCAAATTGAAGCATACATTCCCCGTTCACATACGGTAACATGTGCGTGGGAGGAAGATCCACGATCAGAGAGGCCTGCAAACGAATAGATCTAAGAGGGTGCTTCTCGTAGATCCGCCAATTGCCTTGCCTTGTACATGCCTATGACGCGCCAATTACTATTGAGTAAGGGAGTCCGGTCACTAGAAACGCACCAGTTTATCTGGTAATAAAGCGGCACAGTGTCCGAGTCCTAATTGCCCAATTAATTGATCGACAGCTGCAAAGACCATTTGAGAAAACTGTTTAAAAGAAAAATAGTGGGTTATACGCATTCTCATGGAAGTTTTCGAACGCATTTAAAAATCGTATAATCTTCTTAAAATTTCAAAAAATCTTCCACTTCTCTATCTGTGTTTATTAGACATTAGACGAATTGGAGGATGTTTCGATGGTGTTTTTGACTCGTTGAAATGATTAAAAGAGTCTCAATACAGGCTCGTTTAGCTTCTGTTCCTTCCAGTTGACTTGGACAATTTTTATTTGGTCGTGAAGATCCGCAGTCTAGCGATCGGTCGTGAGGGTGGCTATAATTGTTCACGGTACTGTATTAAGGATGTTCTGGAGGTACAATGGGAGACAAAAGTACAAGAAATTCGAAATCCATCAATACATGGCAATGCAAGCCATTCATGAGTATATTTTACATTAAACTTTTGCGAATACTGTACCCTCTGTAGCTATATTCAGTGGTCTACGCTTGTCGCGTTTCCATGCTAGTGAGAGACAACACGATAAATTTGACGTTTTGTAACAGTTTATAATTTTCTTGCTCTGTAACTGTTTAGAGAATCCTAATAAATTTTGAACATAATTAATTACATAATTTTTACTACATATAAAAGAAAACTGGAGTTTCTAGTTGCGTTTCTTCAAGGTTTAAATAGGGTTTCAAGTGGAATTTTATGAATTCTCCATAAGAAGACGTGTTAAAATCTGCAAACTTTAAGTTGACTATAATTCTTAAACTCTGTGCAGTGAATCGAACCCAAACTTTGGTAATTGCATTAATTTAGTAAGAATTATATCTTGTCAAATTTTCAAAAATTTTGTTGCGTTTTTGTATACCTCCAGAACATCCTTAAACATTCTTGCGATAATCAATCGCGTGACCGAACAAGCGAGAACAGTGTAACATCAGATGGCAGAGACTTCCGAGCGGCGTAGCACAGGTCGATTCAGTGTAATCCGAACGAGCGACGCAACGATCGCGTCGATAAAGGTCGTCGCACAGAGGCTGTTTGCTTCTGGTATCGCGACCGTCTAAATAAAAGCGCAAAAGCGAGGGAAACACAGCTGTGTCGAGCCTTTGTCCGGCGCGGATCGCGATTCTGTACACGTAGCCGCGATATACGGTGACCGAAAGTAGCAACTAGCCCGAAGCCAGGAGCTTGCATTGTGTCGAGAAAGCGACTACGGTTGTGTCCCTTTCCTCCTGTCGGCGACAGGAAGCTCCGGAACGAGAAGAGAATTATATGAAAACGTTGGAAGGCAAAGGGGCGAGAAGAGAGAAGGGAGGGACGGGCAGAAAGACGGAAGAAAGAGAATCAAAAGAGGAGAACGGAGAACGGCAGAAAAGAGTCGCGTGACTGTACCACTTCCGGCGAGCAGAAAACCCTCCAAGGTTAGACACCGTCGCGTACACTTGTCTCCCCCGAGGAGGGAAAGCGAAGAAGCATTCATGAAACGTGAATGTGTGCGCAGACGGAAAAGGAAGTTCTTCTGGTCCATCAAGTCAAAATTACCGTGCTCTTGTATTGTGGTCGGAGGAGAACCGACGACACGCAAGATAAGACTGGACTACGTGTTTGGATCCTTGACCTCCCAGCAAATTGTAGTCATTCAGTAGAATTGCACGGTTCTCGGTCCTCTCACTTCCGGTCTCGCCGCGGAATACAATGTTCCCGCGATTGATGCGACTTTCGGGTGTGCGGATGATGTGACTTGTTTATCCCCACTACTAGGAGGTTCCCCCTTGAGCGGGCGATCGCGCTACAAAGAAATTGAGGTATTAGGGTGTTTAAATCAGGGCTTCGGAGTCGGTTGACAAAATTCTTAACTCCGACTCCTCTTTTTTTTTACCTCCGACTCCGACTCCGACGCCGATTTCGACTCCGACTCTCCAAATTGAAAAAATATGTACTCGAAATAATTAAGATTTGTAATAAAACTGAATAAATAGTTGAAATATTGTATTAAAGTCTAAGAATATGGAACTTTCTCGATGTTACTTTCTCACTTTCAGGAAATAGTTAGAAAATACTACTACCATAACTTTAACTGTTTCTCCTCTACATAGTGCCGAGGTATATACATACATATACAATACGTCTATACTGTAGATCGAATATTATCGATTTATTTATGTATACATAAATCTATTAATGATTTATAAACAAAAGAGCCAGAGTTGGAGCCAGAATTGATATAATATCAATAGGAGTTAGTCAGCCATCAGTAGAACGGATTAATCATTTTTACATTACCTCTTATGGGAAACGTTGGTTTGGTATACGTCCTATTCGATATAAGTCCTAACATCAGGAACGGATTAAGGATTAACGAATCCAAATTAATTTGCACAGAGCAGTGAATTTTAAATGTCTAGTATTTTGCAGAGCTAAACTAGCCTATCTAATTTTACTTTTTTGTGGGAACTTCTTTAAACTATGCTTACCCAGAAAATAACGAGCTTTAATTGAGAGAAAAGCAAGCACCGGTAAAACTCGAGGGGACAGCCTGTTCCGGAGTGGCATCTCGTTTGAGAAGTTTGAAAGTTTAACGAACAGACTTCTTTTTTTTTCGTTCATGTATCAAAAACAGTCTTTAAACTTGTCTTACGTTAAACACTGTGTTTATATTTAAGCTTCCGTGGCTCACTGCAGACTTTCTTAAGCAGTTCCGGCAATACTTACGTGACGTTCGTTTTATCCCTCTGAAGGAGCAAACAAGACAACTTGAAAAAATAAAGAAAATCTCTTCGTGCAGTGTAAGAATTTGTTTTATACGCTTTCGCGAACATAAGCAAGTCTTTTGTGAAAGATTCAATAACTTGAATTTTAGATGGTCGTATTAATAAATCTGTTAGTAAATTTTAATTGTTACAAGTTCAGTAGGGAGATTATTCCGCGAGTACTTATATAATAATTAAATATTTGGTATAAATATAAGTCAGAATATTTTCTATAAATTTTACTAATCTCTGTAGAACGTTACCAATAAATAATTAGTTCTGATCGGATGTTTTACTGAATAATGAAACGCAGTGCTGGGCACGGTTGAGGCCAGAGTCGCCACATGAAGGGAGGGAGCACAAATTGAGGGGAAAACAGAAACAGAACGTGTCACGTGACCGGGCCGTGGCGGAAGCGTGGGGGAAGGTAGAGTCGGGACACAAGTCTTAACCCTTGTATAGCCAACCGGGATACCAGTTACTTGTTAAAGTTCCTCTAAAAATATTTCAAAATTTCCCTGAATATCTATTCTTTGTTTTTTTCTTAAATTTTTCTTGAATTTGTGCAAATATGTTAAATACAGAAGGTTTCAAATAATCTATACATTTTGGTTGGCTACATAAGCGTTGATTTAGCGAGGTTAGGGCCCCTCAAACGCTTCCTCCCCCAACTCTCTTTCGCCAGCGTTCCCCACCATAGAAGCGCGTTCTTTCTCCATGACAACGGCTCTTATTGGAGGGAGGCAGAGGGCGCTATGGTGGGGACGGTTTTGCCTCAATCGAGGCAAATGTGCTCGGCCTAAGACGTCGCGTGTTCACTCCGGAAGTGGTAAGCAAGATACAGGGCGTATTTAGCGTGCATTTCCTACCACTAAATATGCAAGATATATAAATATGTCTTAATATCAGGTCTTGACAAATGTGTTTGAAAATTGTGTTTTATTTGTCAAGTTTCATACTTCACGACCTGATATTTTGTCCAGGAGCGTGTACAGCTAGGAAGCCATAAGATATAAGAAAGGATTTGTACTTTGAGTAACGCGAGATTCAGTCATTGTAGAAAGTTCTTATCGTCCGAGTAAGTAACCGGAATTTTCGCATCTATATGTATGCGAGAATTATGCCGCAGGTGCATTATCGAAAGCAAATTTGCTAAGAAGTTAAACGACTCGTTCAAGTTTCAAACTTCCATTCCACGGCTGTATAAAGAACGATATCCGCTTCAAGAGTCAAGATCGGTTCGTGAATGATCGATCTCGTAAAAGAGAAGGTACGTAACTCTGGTTTCTCACGTACGGGCTTGAGCACGTTCGCGACCAAATCCAAAGGCTTCTTTGAGGGACAGTAAAACTTCTCAAGTAACTTCGTACCTCCGAACGTGCGCCCTGCTCTTTCATGTATGTTCACCAACCAAGTCGGAATACCTCGCCGGCTTTGGACGAAGTGAATCTCAAGTGACGTCGACCTAATTGTGCAGGATCGTACGTGTACGTACAACGCACCGTGACAATAATAATCAGCCGTCAAAGACAAACCGATATAGTGGACAGAAGAAAGTTTAAAATTCGAATTTCTGTATTATGAGTATTGCCGACTTCAGCACTGGATGGCTTCTCAAATGTTGATATGGTTTATCTAATCTGAGGTAACCTCGCCACACTATACGACATCCTTTTGTTTGCTCGTCCGTTTTTGCATAATTAACGATACCTTTTGTTCGTCACGTGCAACGGACAAAAGTGAGTTTAAAGTTCCCGGCATTGTAATAATATTAGCAACTACAGATCGTTTTTCGTACTCCGCGCTACAGAGAGACAAAGACTGGTTTGCTGAGCTCCTATGTCTTCTCTGTCGACCGTACCCGCCAGAACCTAAGCGTAAAAGTGGGGGCCGCAGCCTGGCGTCAAAATTAGGAACTCGCAGATCCCCCTGCGCCCCACTCCTAATGGACGATCAGTATATTGTACACATTTGTCGATATTTCTCGCCATTTCTGTGAACACATTGACTTTAGCTAACATCTGAATGATAGACAGATGAATAAGAAAAAAAAATGTATAAAAAGAAACTTTTTAAAAGCCACGCTTACATTAAAATGCACTGAAAAGGAAAAAATAATTTTTTTAGACATTAGTGACTATAAATAAAAGCGTGGAGCGCTAAACTATATTGACGCAATCTTCGTGGGCGCTCCACGCTTTTATTTATAGTCACTGATGTCTAAAAAAATTATTTTTTCCTTTTCAGTGCATTTTAATATAAGCATGGTTTTCAAAAAGTTTTTTTTACATATTTTTTTATTATCTACTTTTTACAACAACAAAAACGACAACTCGGCAAGCTAATATAAGCGTGATAAAATAACATTGATTCGGGTCGTTTATTTTTCAGCGAGACGTCGACCTCGAACACACTCCAAAAGTGGCATCCAATTTTTTTTACGAAAAAAGAATTTGTTTATTTGTACCGCGAATATCGGTCCACCCTGTGCATACGATTTGTCAGTCTTTAATTTAATAATTCGACATAAGTACAGCAAGATCTTTTCGAGAAATATCTCGTATACCTTATCCAGAAATTTGTTGCTTGTTTTAGGAGAACGATACGATACGCTTCCGCGTCACGCTGGAAGACGAAGTACCCGCGGGTCAACAGCCGAATATCGTTGGTGTCGATGCATTCGTGATCGTTCTCGACGAGAACGACAATCCCCCACGATTTCTGGGTGTGCCGTACGAAGCCGTAGCCGAAGAGGACCTTCCAGTTGGCACGACAATTCTTCCGGGTATTAGAGTAACGGATCCTGACCTATTGGGCGACAACATAGATCTAACCTGTGTTCCTCAGCCTCAGGTGAGTCATTAATACTCATTACAGGACTAATATCGCATGGAAATGTATTACACCTAACAGATGGAACTTCTCCTTACTCCCTGTACATATATTATCATCTGTAGAGAATTACTACTAGCTCCATTTCTCCCAAATTGGTCACACACCACGTGGCATTGTGGGTCGTTTCTATAAAGTAGGTAAAACTTTTTTATTTTTAGCATTATAAACTCAAGTACAGATACATTTAGACGATATGATTCCAATATGGTTATTCCGATGGTATTATCAGAGTCGCCAGATGAGATGAGGGAGCACGAATTGAGGGGAAAAGGTTACCCCCTCTCTGCCAGTATCGGATTAGTCACGTGACCGAGCCGTGGCGAAAGCGTGGGTAATAGCGTCGTAGAAGGGGAGGCTAAGGGCGCGGTTGGGGCCACTCAAACGCTTGCTTCCCCCACCAACGTTCGTTCCGTGAAAATAAGAAGAGTAGGACACCATAAAATCAATGGTGGGGGTCCTAATTCCTATTTAATAACACAGATACATATTCGTCTATTTATCAAACGCGATTTCGTCGAAAAGCTAAGCGTTAAACAAGAAATTCAGAGTTGAATGTTCTCAGTGTGAAATTATAATCCCAAAGACATAGTCGCGTACTTGGCAACTCGCTCGCCATAGAAAATTCAAGCGACTCCGAGATGAATCCTCCGCAGCGGGAGTTTATATTGTCTCGTATTAATACATTACGTAAGACACCATACTAGGGAGAATATGCAGCACGTTGAATTAAATAGTCAAACGCCCCGAGATTAATTTCGTAGACGATACTCGCAAGCGATTTCGAATTCATCCCGTAACATCAATTAATCATTCTGCACAAACGACGTTAAAAAACGTACGCGAACGAAAGAAGTCGGCAGCGACGTTCTCCATTTATTTATCATTGAGGAACAGACAAGCTGCTACAAAAAGTCCAGCGTGCTCTTCTATGAATGTTAAATCGAAAGTACAGACGAGAAGATATTCTTTGGAAAATGTTGACATTTAATAAAACCGTCTGTGCAGCTGTCTAGATTCTCATTTCGATTGTTAGTGAAGCCCAGTTGGGAAATACGGATGATTTAATGAAATCTGGCGAATTATGAAGGAGTTCGGTGCTCGCTGTTGAACGTCCTAAACAAAGATTTACATTTTATCCTGGCAATACGTTTGCGAGCAGCACACGAAGGATATTCTTGCATCTTTTATCTCGAGCTGCGCCATGAATTCAGGGTAATAGACCTTTCTGGTGTAAGTTTCAGTCACACGGCTCCACTCAGAAGAAGCTGATGTATAAAATAGTATCTACCCATTTCCACCCGGTTTAATATTTGACTATGCACACTTCATTTTGCAGTAGAAGATACTACAAAGGAAATTAATCGATACTGTACCGCCTTGAGCCTTTAACATCCCTTAAATCATACTTGGCGCGTAGATCTATCACCGGTAAATTCTATTGTATTGTACAGTGAAGCCTTGATCTAACAATAAGAAAAACCCTCGGGGCCGTGCTGTTTCTTAGATCCTACGGTTTCCATTTTTCTTAGATCAAAGCTTCACTGTAATACATCATGGCGCATAACTACAACGCCACTACAATTTTCAAGAGTTTTGAACTTTAATTGCACAATCTTGTCTTGCAGAAGGAAAATATTTAGATAAAAATTCCATTGTGTTATTATTATTTATAATTAAAATAGATCCGCTCGATTGAAATTGAAACAAGTAGAACCCGGGTATACTTAATTCAAGTCAAAGCAGTCGCAAAGTAATTTCATCAGCTACATATTCGTACACGCACCTACGTCGACCTAATGCTCACGTTTGATCTTTGCAATCACTCTGGAAACTCATATATAATGAGTCTAATTAATTAGGACAAAATAATTAGACTTAAAATAGTAACTTGGAAGAAGCGAATCAATAACTTTGACGGTATGCCTTATAATTAGTTCGTCGTTATAAAGCAATACCTTTAAATAGCTACGTACAATAATAATTAACGCGAGACATATCGAAATAATTTTCGATACGTTCCTACTAAATATGTACCCGAAAGCTAGAGATGTTTAATTCAACTGTGAAACATATTATACCTTATCAAATTATGTTCGATCAAAATTATTCATCTGTCACATTTGCAATAGTATTATATCACCTTATTATGAATAATGATTAAACAGTTTTGCTTTATATACACAACAAAATAAATGTAATCCTATAATAACTCTACATTATCAAACATGATAATACAGTTACACATGTTATATTATTGGACTACGAACTTGATGCATTTATAACAAAATTGATCAAATCAAAATCAAATTCCGAATAGAGTAAAATTATTTAAAGAATCTAAAAATACTCTTGTGTTCTTTCCAACTGACTAAAATTATTAAGAGAAGAAATAAACGTATATGTAGTTCCAGATTTTGTAATTATAATGTAACGTCGTAACACAGTAAAAATATTGGAAATGTTTTTGATAAAATTTTAGTTTGAAGTACAAGCTTTTCATTTACATCGAAGGGACTTCATTAAAATTTTAAAATTTATAAATTGATGAATTATAAATTTTAAATTAAAAAATTTTTTAATTTTCTATTGGGGAAATAAATTTTAGATAGTTCGTTAAAGTAAAAGTTATTTTAAAATTTTCATTTTCAGTAATTATTTAAGAATTCATTTGTCTACTTATACAACGCCTAATAAAGAATACTACAAAATTCGACATGTTTCAAAAAACATTACGGACGTTGAACGACCAAGCATTGTTCGCCATTTCGCTGTGTAAAGAAAGGAGACGTTAAAGTTCACCATCGCAAAGCCGCCGAGCCATTGGTTAAAGAGTTTTACAGTTTTATTGGTCGTCCAACGGCTCCCTGAATTTATCGAGCGGATATGACGTAGATGGTACGCGTTGTACCCGCTAATATTCCAGCTGCACCTTTCCAGTTTCCCCGCAGAACTTCTACGGGTACATAATATTCCCCGTGCCATGGTGATAAACGTATCGGAATATTTTTTAGAAAAAAGTGCCCAATACGGTGATCATTTTTCTTACGATTTGATCGTTTAAAACCTGCGCAACGGATGGTTCAGTTATCGAACCCCGAAAGACGATATAAATGGTTCACGCTGCGTTTGTACCGTAAATCGCTGTGATATCGAACGCCCCGTAAACACCGAGCCTGACAATGAGTCAGATGAGGGGAGGGAGCAAGAATTAAGGGGAAGAAGTTACCCTCTCTCTGCCTGCACCGGATTGATCACGTGACGTGGTAGCGTCGTAGAGGGGGAAGGTAGAGCAGAGACACAAGTTTTAATCTGGCGACTCTGAGCCTAACGTAGCGTTCGTTCGCAAATAATTTTTCATTTAAATTTATCTATTCCAATAAAATAACAGATAATTTTATCACGTGATGAACTCTTTGTAAATTTGATCTTCGGAAGAAATGCTTCAACTGTCTCGTTAGATGCTATATATTTAACCCCATCTTGGTCCAACTCTTCGAATTTTCAGAGCGGTACAGTTTTTAGTAAATGTTCAACAAATGTTTACAACTCGTTGCGCAAAAT
This sequence comes from Lasioglossum baleicum, assembly GCF_051020765.1. Classification (NCBI taxonomy): domain Eukaryota; kingdom Metazoa; phylum Arthropoda; class Insecta; order Hymenoptera; family Halictidae; genus Lasioglossum; species Lasioglossum baleicum. Next base: position 14,584,104 of record NC_134940.1, read on the forward strand.
ATCTTAAGTTGGAATATCTCTCGGATGTAATGTAATTATTGTAAAAATTAATTTTTGATGTGGATTTGAAAAAATTTGGTTCATTTCATTGTTGCACTGTAACTCGATTATATCGAAGATATCAAATATAGAACTGGAGTTCGTAGTCGCACTTGCGCATTATAACAATGACACTTAATTTATTTAATATTTTTTGTATACATACAACGAGAGACAAAAGTTTCAATAGAAATGTAAAATCGCACGGCGAGGCCGCGTGTTGGACAGGCCTGGTTTAGAATGTGAGAGTGTGTGTCAATGGTTACATGTAAAATTAGTTTCGCTTTAAAAGTCAAAAATCGTGTGATAGGTATTTGTATTTATTTCGTCAATTATTATATTAAGACAATATCTCGTACTTAAATAAGATATATTATTTCAATTTTAATAGTTACTTTTGAAATATTTTGTTGAAATAGTAGCTACATCTAATTCAAAGATAACTACGGGCAATATTGTGCACAGTTTCCGTAATATAGGGCGATTCTGAACAAATCTATTGGGTTGCAGCGATTACGTTAAGCGGTGATAATGACCGATTCACGATATACATATGTATGTATGTACTATGTACATCAGCTAATGAAATTCTCCTGTATATTGTAGAACCGAGTTTAGTCGCGTAGGTGGATAGAACATTTATTTACAATGTGTATATATGTAGAAATGCGTCGGCAGTTATTTCCAAACAGAAAGGACCACATGCGAAATACCTACAAAATTACCCACGCCCGATTTGCTTTAAACTTTGCACATTACCAGCTATGCTACCTATGAATTCAACATCGTTTCCACGTAAAGTCCTTTTTATTGGGTCCCGAGGTCGAGAGGAACCTAGCAAATCGATTAATCTTTGATTAAGAATAGTAATCGTGTAGCAACTTATTCCAAAAAATGAAACTCACCAATAATCAATTACAAGAAATTAAATCTTTCCGGCTGCATAAAATATTATACAGGGTGTCCCAAAAATGTTGTATAATATCTCCTTGAAAGGGGTGATTCCTGAGGTCATTTGAAGAAACTTTTTCCTTTGCGAAAATATTTTCCGCAGCTTCATTGTGGAGTTATTAACGAATAATACGGACCAATCACAGCGATGCTACGCTTTGACGCGACGCGGACAGATTCCGGCTCGACCAATGTCAACGCCCCGCTCAGCAGGACCTGTCGCCATCCCGGAATTTGCCTGCTGTAGCCACGCTCTGATTGGTCCGTGTTTTTAGTTAATAGCTCCTCAACAAAGCCGCCGGAGAACATTTTCGCAAGGGAAAAAGTTACTTCAAATGGCTTCAACGAACTGGTGAACGCGTAAATATATTCTACAGCGCATACTCGATAAGTAATTCTGGATTTCTTTTACAGTTTCTCGATGCCTGCGATAAATTCGGCATTGTCAAGGTGGAGAAAAGTCAGAACTCATACGTCGGGGCACTAGTGCTGCGACAACCACTCGACTACAGGGAGAGACCCTTCTACCAATTGGTACTTCGGGCGAGTGTAAGTGTACAGTTTGCAAAGTAATTTCCATTATGCCGTCACTAAGTAGTTACCTATATGCACAGATTGTCAGTCATCATCGTTGGACATTTTTTGAAATTTGATTATAGGGTAAGGTTGCTCAAGTCGTACTCCCCTTAAGAAAAGAACCGTATAAAACTTAGGATTTATCAAATAAACAGAAATTAAATGTGTTATTCAAAGGTAGATTTCGTACCAAACGATTATGTAAATTCTACTGAATTTATACTTAATAAGGAACATAATATTATCAATAATTTACTTGCAACATTGACTACCAAACATATGTAGAAAATTATAAGAAAATTGAAATAAACTTACTTGATGACAGGATTTATAATGAGGCTGGTTTGTGGCAGCAACTCTTGTGCTGTCGTCGCCGTAGTTCGTTCAAAATTCAAATGATACGACTTGAGCAACTTTACCCTAAATTTTTTACACACGAGACAAATGAATTTTTGTTTTATATACAGCTATATTGTCGACGTATTCTTAATTCGGACTGTTTTACATTTATGCAATGAGCCACGTTGAATTCATGTTCCTTATTCAATTTGAGAGAGCGCGCCTAGAAATGTATATGCCGGAGAAATGACCACCGCGGTTCCACATCGCCTCATTCATCAGAGTCGCAGAACGATAACACGGGGGTCAGACTGCGAAGTCACTTTTGAAAGTATGAATTTTACTCGCAGGACGGCTTGAACAATGAAACCACAGGGGTCGAAATCAAGGTAGCGGATATTCAGAATAGCCCGCCGGAATTTCTGGACTCGCTAACTGGTGTGGTGCGCGAAGACGATCCCATTGGAACACTGGTTATGACTATCAAAGCTCGAGACGGTGACAGGGGAATGCCGAGAAAAATGATCTACGAACTGGTTACCAGTAAGTAAACGTCACAATCTCTCAGTACATGTTCTCCTCTTCACAGTATTTCAGGATTTTTTCAATTAACATCTCTACTGTTCATAACCGGGTAATATCTCTGTGTCTGTCGCAGAGGTGTCTACCGTAACTGTCCAAATTTTATTCCCACCCGTGGGGCATCCCCCTTGGAAACCCGTCAACCGGTAAACACGCTCGACGACCGAGCCAGCGAGGGGTCGAATATCGGCGAAACTCACACTAATGCAAGCGAAGCAGAAGATTATGCAACTTTTCTAACTTTTTATTTTTTTCGTGAAACCTTTACCATCGCACTCGTCTCGTTTTTCTAATCAACATGACACCAATCACGATATAATTACGATTCTAATTATTCGTCTTGCCTTTATCGCGAATGCCAAGTCCGAAACACTAATCGCTTGTTACAGAAATAATTATGATCGCAACTATATCATATATGGTGTCACTTTAATCAGAAAAACAAGGCGAATGGTATGGTAAAAGTTTCATCGTCGAAAAACCAAAAATAAGGAATCTCGATTTCTGAATTTAAAAGACTGAGCTGGCACGAGAGTCCTTTGATGTCTGATCTTCTCTACGTTCCGCACACTACAAATAATGGAGCACCTCTGCTAGAACTGATGATCGTCAGACCCGACGATACGACATGACAGTTACGGAAATATTACTGTACACAGTTGGGTGCCCGTTTGGGACTTTGTGCTAGACATGTTTTATGATCCTGATAAAATATCCATAAACCCGTTTACACCCTCGATATTTGACTCATATACGATCGATTTATGTTTTTACAGTTGAAAATATTGTTTGTCAACAAAAAAAAAATCGACATCGATAATAATAGAACAAAAAGTGTAGCACCTCTGCTAGAACTGTCGCTCAGCAGACCCGACGATACGACACGACAGTTACGGAGATATTACTGTACACAGTTGGGTGCCCGTTTGGGACTTTGTGCTAGACATGTTTTATGATCCTGATAAAGTATCTATAAATTCGTTCAGACCCTCGATATTTGACTCATATACGATCGATTTATCTTTTTACAGTTGAAAATATTGTTTGTAGATAAAAAGAAATCGACATCAATGATGATAGAAATAATAATAGTGATAATAACCTTTCCTAGATCCATTTGATTATTTCCTGTTGGACGACGAAACTGGCGAGCTGAGGACAGCGAAGCCATTGAATAGGGAAGCATTGAAGGACTCAACTGGAGTGCTCACATTGAAGGTGAAAGCACGGGAATTGATAGATGGAATACCAGGCAGCGACAATTTGACGGTTTCAACGGCAGAAGCTACGGTGACGATAAAGGATGTCAACGACGAACCTCCAACATTTAATCGTCGCGAATACAATATCGAAATTCCGGAGAATGTACCGGACGGTACGCCTCTGCCGCATTTGGATATGACTGTCGAGGATCCCGATGTCGTAAGTTTGCATTAGCTTCACAAGAAACAATTTGTGGTTATTATTTACTTTGACAATTCCCCGCGGATTTCATTGACCTTGAAGCATATTGTCAAGGTCATCGCTCTGAGCAACTTATCCTTGTAGATGTTACCGCCGCACGGCCTTAGTTTTTAGATATTCACGAAAAATTGTTAGGATGACATTAGAAAACTCCGCCTTTTCCCAATGACCGAATTCGTCCTTCAGGGCGGGGGACGGGCCCCACCCCTATCCCTGCACCTCCTCTTAAAAGAATCTATCCCAATCCTAACCAAAATTTATTTTTTATAATGGAATTTAAAAGTTTCATAACATTACACTGAATTATGTTATAGGGCCTGAATTCAGTATTCTCCTTGCGACTGGAAGACATTACGGATGGGGCATTCACCATCGAGCCAACAATGGCGACTGGGAGCACATCAGTTAATATTCGCGTTACAAATGGCTCTCTTGATTATGAGAATCCGAACCAACGGAAATTTATCATTCTGGTACACTATGCATTTCTCACTATTACTTAAAATGAAATTAATTCTAATAGTTTAAGGCAAAAGACAATATACAATTATAAACCTTTCAAAAACATATAAAGGCATTTCAAAGAAAGATAGTTCCCATAAAGAAAGCGATAGAATATTTGTAGTTATTTAGTAGTTAGTACAGTTATTTATTCTGTAAATGAAGGGTAAAATGTACTGTTAATGTACACACGATTATACATATCGTTGACTACAAGGTAAAACATATTTGCTTCTAATTGTACAGGTTGTTGCAGAAGAGGTTCACACAAATCCTAAGCTCACATCCACCGCAACCGTGACTGCTACGATTACGGACGAAAATGATAACTCGCCATCTTTTAGTAGACCTACTTTCACAGCCATGGTGTCGGAGACTGCACCACAAGGCACACCTGTGATAACCATCACAGCCAAAGATCGTGATAGCGGACGGTAAGAAATGTTACCTATGCAAATATTATAAATAAAGCTTTTTTTAAATCGCATGGTTCAGAGAGGCGAATATTTTAGTATGTATTAACCATCGCGGTGTATTTAGTACACCACATGTATCACTGTGTGACTGAGTACTGTGCGGAGCACGAGAGAAAACTAGCGGCCAGGGAACGGGGAAAGAAGATTGCCTTTGCGTTCCTCTTGCCCCGTTCCGATACATATGTAATAAAAAGTTGTCAAGAATGATGGCCTTAATAACATATTTCAATAATTAATATAATCTAAAATAATATACAATAAATTTCGTAAATTGTGTTCCAGGTATGGTACAGCTGGAATAGCTTATCAATTACTTGGCCAAGGTGCACAGCATTTTTCTGTAGACAAAAAGTCTGGAATCATCTCAATAGCTCCATGTTCATCACCTGGGAATCCACCTTGCTTGGATTACGAAGATCAGACTGAATATTTCCTCACGTACAAGGTATTTGCATTATCTATAAAAATTGTTCGAAAATTACACAAGTAATCTCGACCCTTTCTCCTTATAGGCGACTGATAATGACGGGCAAGGTCAAACAACCAGTGTCTCTCTACGCATTAGTTTATCAGACGCCAATGACAATCCTCCGCGATTCCTCCAAGACAAATATCGTGCAGTAATAGATGAAGGAGCTGAAAAATTTGAGCCAGAACTAAAAGTGCAAGCCAGAGACAAAGATAAAACGTCAAAAATCACATACTCGATAGTCGACGGCACTGATCATGGTCTGTTTGCCATAGATCAAGATTCGGGTGAAATTACAATAAGAAACAAGGGTCCAACAGATTTGAAGAATTCAACCCGTGATTGGATTGCTCTTGAAGTTCAAGCAAACGACGGAACATTTGTTGATTTCGCCACCGTTAATATTACGATCCGAGATGTCAATAATAACGCGCCTGTCTTCCTTCGTGAATTCTATACTGCCAGCATTCCAGAGATAGATCCCATTGGTAAGTGATTAAGTTCCCAAAGTCGATTATTTGAATGCCGATTATCCGAATAGAGGATAAATAACATATACATATAATGTACAATAGGCCTAGAATGTACATATAATAGAACTCGCTAAGGTCGAGTCCCTTATTCCTTAAATTCGTCTATTAACAGAAAAAAGATCGTACCACACGTGTACTTGACGCTATAATTTCGTTTTCAGGAACGTTCGTGAAAGAAGTCACAGCAACTGATGCTGATACAGGAATTAATGCAGAATTAGTTTACAGAATACAGAAAGGTGCTTTTGACGACTTCGCTATTAACGAAACAACAGGAATAGTGACAGTGTTCAGAAAATTAGATTATGATAACAAGAACAGATACCACGTGGAGATAATAGCTCTTGACAAAGGTAGGAACACCAACAAATATCCTCGATTCAGTTTATTGTTCTTTCAAAAGGATAGCTATTACAATCGCTTCATAAAGTAGGTAATTATTTACAAAGAGGTATGTACTCCCCTCCAATTTTGATGAAATTCTCTTGATGAAAAACTCTTTCTAAATAATTACCTCGATATTAGATATTGTATAGTTTAATAAAATTAATAGCGGATAAGTTATTCTTTTGTTTCTATTGCAGCTTTAAGGTGATTTATTGTGATATTGATTAATTTGTTGGAGAATCATCGATTCTCAGATGTTTATAATTACGGCATAAAAATGTAATTAGCATACCTGAATTTTTTACAGGAACTCCCAGTTTAACTGCAACAACTACTTTATTGATAGATGTTGTAAATAGTAATGACAAGCCTCCATACTTCACACCAGAGACACAGCGTGCTGAGGTTACAGAAGACACGCCTATCGGCACTGTTTTTACATCACTAAAAGCTACGGACCCTGATAGCGCTAATTTGGAAGCATTAAACTTTGCCATTTCGGAACCTATCACAGCCATTGACAGAAACGGACAGAAGGTCAACGACAGTAAAACTTTCAAGGTATAACAATAAACGCAAAGTTCATTATTTTATTCGTTATTATTTAAATAGAATAAAATGTAGGTCGTTTTATTCGATGTATTATTTCGTTCGAATATCTTTTTCTTACACACTAACTCATGGTCTGTCCGGTAAGTATCGAGACTGAAGTCATTAAAAAAAAGTTGCACATAATACCATCACTGAGTGTGGAGTGATACCCAGTCACCGAGTCACCCAGTGATGGCACCTGAGTACCTGACATCCCCTACCATCGATCCGGCCTATGTAGATCTGTAGATCCCTCTTCATCCCTTCCCCCTGGCAGGAAAAAATCGGTCCCGATACTTACCGGCTAGACCATGTTCGAAAAAGGGGACCTGTTCATGTTGTATGTAACAAGTGCCATCGCAAACTATTTCCATAGAAAATGTTCTTGTTTCAGGACTTTTTCGCAGTCGATCGTGCAACCGGTCAAGTGTCAGTCGTCAGACCTCTAGACCGTGATGTTGCAGCAACAGTAAGCATCACTATAGTTGTTAGTGACACAACAGCGCCCACATTACAACAAGGAAGAGGTATACACTTATAAATGTATATGTACAATGAGCAATTTATGCAAATTTTGTTTACTTTTACCAATTGATTTACTTGATTGCCGATTATATTAGTTTGAGCGCAGAAAGTAGGTGTGCGGAAGCACCAAATATGATCTCGTGATTATAAGTTGCTCGTTTGTTTAACGACAGAAAAATTGATCTAAGATTCAGTTTTAATAAAATTTTCATTGTATTCGATTTAATACAGTTTGCTTATGGTATAACTGTACGGAATTTATTGATTTATTCAAATGAAACAGTTCACGATGCCATACTGTTTGTACTTGAAAGTTCCTTCAAATGTTGAACAGGTACCCTAATAGTTACGATTATTGACGTGAATCACATGGCTCCAGAATTTTTGAAACCATGGACAAGAGAAAATCCACGGTATTTAATAGAAATGCAAGAGGAACAACCAACGGGAGCGGTTGTAGGAGCGTTCACAGCAGTAGATGCAGACAGCAACATAGCAGGATACGCTATAGACCCTCCGAGTCCTTATTTCAACATAGATAATGTCACAGGTTTGTCATATGACTAATAAGAAAAGACTTCAGTTAACATTTTTTCCATGCTCGCGGATCCCTCCACACTTGACCAAATACGTATAGATTTCTAAATATCTGACTAAATATGACATACATCACAGGAATTGTGCGGACCAGCCAAGTAATAGATTACGAAGAAACAAAACAGCTGGAATTTCAAGTAATTGCTTATGACTCCGGCGTGCCTCAGCTAACAGCGACAGCAAAAGTTACAGTCACCATAATAAACGTGAACGACCAAGATCCTAAATTTGAAAAGGAATTATACAATGCCTCTGTAAAAGAAAATTCGCCAGCAGGGACACACGTTACTGTTGTGAAAGCGACAGACGGAGATGAGGGACTATTCGGAGAAGTCAGTTACAGTCTCATTGGCGAACATGCTGCAGATTTTAATATAGGTAAACTAATTTCGTACGAGATTAAATAATTACTAAATAATTTCTTCTGTCAAAGTAATTTCGGACTTGGATATATTTATAATTTTATTGATCATCTCGTATTACGTATTATTATCTACAATAGTAGAAAGTAGTATTTACACATTGTTAACTATTTCATTAGTTCGTTGAATTGTTCTAAAACATTTTACATTTCAATGTACAATGTTTAGTTAGTTCTTTTAAACATTTGCTTATACGTATTGTCAGGCCATGAAACCGGAGAAATTACTGTCGGTGGTGCGGCTGTTCTTGACAGAGAAATAACTCCCGAAGTCACGATAACTGTAATGGCAAGCGACGGCGCCCATGTTAACTCTCGTCGGAGTACAACTGTTCCAGTGCTTGTAAAGCTTATCGACGTCAATGACAATCGACCAATATTTTCACAACATAGTTACATATCTTCTGTAGCTGAAAATTTGTCTGTCAATCCACCTGCGCCAATTTTACAAGTCAGTGAATTTGTTCAAATCTGTTTTAATACTTTTCAACACTTTTATCTAGCTTTTGTGTTTTGCTTGAAAATATGTAGCCTCCCAATGACTAATATATAATATCCATGCCATTAGGTGAGAGCAGTAGATCACGATGAAGGAATTAATGGAGAAGTTTGGTATACTATAACCAGCGGTAACGAGAACGAATCGTTTTCATTAAATCGCGAAACAGGTATTTTGTATCCTGGAGCAGCCCTTCTTGGTAGAGCTGGCTCTTATAGGATCAAAGTAGAAGCTAGAGACGGTGCTGGTAGCGGTCCTCATTCAGACGAATGTAATGTTGATATACGAGTAACCCCAGTAAATCAACACAAGCCGCAATTTGTTTTACCAGAATTAACAAATGCTACTGTTGAAGTTCCCGAAGTAAGTACCAGAATTCTACAATCTCTAGACGAGTAGCGCTCATTTCAAGCGCTTTAATTAAAACAGTAAAATTAAGAACGCCAACGCAACTTTATAAGAACATAAATTATTTCGTAAAAAAGTTGTACAGTATGTGTGATTTATCTAGGAAGTATAACTATCTCGGAAATTTACAGTCAGCTCATTTGTAGAGAGCATCTCAGTAACTGTTATAGTTTTTCATCCCAAATTAATTAATTGTAATTAATCCCAATTGAATTCATTTTTGTAGAATGCTGGTGTGCCAAATTACTTGATCCTAACGGTAAAAGCGATTGATAGAGATCCTGGTGAGAATGGGCACGTAAGTTACCATCTGAAAGTTGGAAATCGTAATACTCAAGAGACAGAGGAGTTCTCAATAGATCAAGACACTGGTGAATTGAGATCGAAGATTATTCTAGATCGTGAAGCGAAAAGCAAATTTGAGGTAAAGTAAATGATATAATAAGTAAATCAATAACATTACAAATACTTTTATATGATAAAACAAGATTTAACATTCGTCTATTAGTGCTTTAAGAAACTCATAATTTTCGTGAATTTGACTCAATTATGCATATGTACTGATGCTCTAGTTCAATTCAATTTCAGCTTGTTCTGGTAGCTACTGACCATGGTACACCTACAGCATACGAAACTCTACGGCTTCTTACTGTACAATTAGTCGACACAAATGATAATGCCCCGCAATTCGAGGGTGAATATCATTATCAGTTATCAGAAAATCGTCCAAAGGAATACTTTGTAGGACAGGTAACTGCGGAAGACAGAGATGAAGGCACGCATGCAAAAGTTTACTACTACATCGTGGGTGGTAAGTAGCATCAGCTTGAATAAATGTAACACTATTTTCTATACAAATTTGTGAAATACGACAGTTAACTTTTGTTGATGTAGTATTGTTATTATAGAACAAAGAGAGGTAATACAAATATTTTACAGGGAACGAAGATTATGCTTTCTACATAGACAAAACAGATGGCAGTATTTACGCGAATAAATCATTCGATCGTGAAACACGAGATACATATGTTTTATCGATTCTGGCTTCCAACGATCCTGATATTTATATAAATCCAATAGATGCAGGGCGTCCAGCGACTCAAATCACTGATCATGGACACGTTAATGTAATTATAACCATTCTAGACGAAAATGATAATCCACCGATTTTTGAGCGTAACGACTACTACGCTGGTGTTAATTCGATGGCAAATGTGAACGATTTCGTAACGAAAGTAACTGCATCTGATTTAGACGTTGGTGACAATGGAACACTCCATTATTACGTTGCCAGCGCTAATCTATATAAGTATGGATCAGTGAAACCTAGTGGTTCTATAGTTCCAAGTCCTTTCAATGTAACTCAGGATGGTAAACTTGTAACAAGTGGATATATGGCTGAATATAATCAGGATAGATTTATTGTTGAAGTAATAGCAAAAGAGACTGCTATCCCAGAAAGATATGCAATGACCAGAGTACATGTAAGTATTTTATTTGTTAAACGAAATTATAATTAAATCGTATTTATATGCAAGTGAGGTCTTAATCCAATTGCTTATTTCAAATATGTATAGATTTATAAAACAAAAATTACTTTTATTATTCATAAAATGATCACTTTATTCTATATCATTTTATTACTATTGTATTCTTTAAAAATTTATTATAATTTCCTGTTCCTTGGTTCCATAGTCTTTTCTATAAATGAATGTTCATCTTTTTTGCTATCTTTTAAAATTCCCAAGACATATTTTTCATGCATCTATTTTACTTAACTTTATTTCATTTTTATTACGTGCTTTTAATATGAATCTACTTTTCTCTGTTATAAAGGTTTGGGTATTTGAGCCTTCTCAATTAATAAAAGTTATCTTATCACGGCCTCCAGAAGAAGTGAATCGCGAACGGGATGAAATTGTATCAGAATTATCAAATGCAACGCAAAGCAGAGTTGTCGTTGATGAAATTCGATATCATGTGGATGCGTCCGGACACATTCGCCGAGAATGGTAAAAAAATAATTTTTTTTAACGTCTTTAAGGATTTTTGTGACACGCATATCTTAATATAGTTCTTTGTAAAACAATGAAAAACGTATTAAATAATAGCTTCTCTTTGAAATGAGTAAAGAAAAATTATAAAAAAATTTTTCAAACAACCAAACCGGCAAACTATTAACTTAATATTGTCTAATGCAATTTTATTCTATCTTATACCATCTTAAAATTATAGCGTTGCCTATAGTTGTCTTAAGCATCCTACGTATTACAATACTAAAATAAAAGTAGTTAATAATAGTAAAAGATACATACAGGTATAATGAAATACAAGGAAATTATTATTAATGCATGAATAAATGTGCAAACCAGTGTATGACCTAGAAATTCCATGTATTGCGCAATGTCTAGATGCGAATTAAAATATTACAAATTTGTGAAGCATTTAAATATGTTGTATATACAGGTGTGATATGTATCTACATGTTGTGGAACCCAAAACCCAAACCATTGCTCCAATTCCACAAGTACTTAAAGTCATCGATGCGAAATATGACTTTTTGAAAGACTATTATACAGGGTTTGCAATCGAAAATGTTGTGGTAAGTATTTTGTACTGTTTAACATGTAGATAGATTAAATTAAGGGAAACGATAATATTTTTATTACTACAATGGACATTATTTTCAGCCTGCGTATGCTGGAATACAAGAAGAACCCTTCGATCCTGCACTAGCAGCTTTGATTGCTCTGCTAGTAGTACTATTAGTTGGTGCTGTTACAGTAACAGTTGTTTGTTGCTGTTTACGTCATTGGTAAATTTTGAAGAAGCTACTTAATGATTATGTACCTTAAACTGTGCAATGTATAATATAAAATATCTTGCATGATATTTCAGGGTGATTACTGTGCCAAGTGATATAAGGAAAAAAGATGGCTTAATAAAAAAACAAATTATTGATGAATTAAACACCACAGAAAATCCATTATGGATTGAACAGTAAGTTACTACTTTACTTTCCAAGAAAAAATTATATGATATGAATAGAATATTCAGTACTACGTTTGCCTTTCTAGGAAACTTAAACCGTACGAGGAACAAGAGTTAACAATGCAAGTGTTTAGTGAACCTGAAAGTGGTCTTGTTACGGAGAGACGTGGAAGTGGTGTCAGTATTGGTATGGGTGATACATCTCAGGATAATACTTATGCTACTATACAACGTCCACTGCCTACCAGTAGGCACTGTCCAACAACACCTGATTATACAACGCTTCCAGGAAATCACAATGTATGTATATAAACACATGAACTGATCTGCCTGTAATATAATTCAACTCAAGCATATTTATAATAATTAAGTATAGAGCTTCTTCTAGAAATATTAGACTGCATTATTTAAACTTGAATGGGAATTTTTACACAATTATCATTGCATAGGGTTTTCGACTACAGGTGGGAGAAAATTTAAGGGAAGTTCTCCATGACAATATAAGACGAAAATGAAGAATAGAATTTCGGCTTCGTCCTTTAAATATATAAAATATATAAATAAATACCCTAAACACTGTTATAGTTTCATCTGATCTTAAGAAAGAAGTAATTGCTCGTTACATTGTAGCTTTATGAATCTGCAATGGGTTTCCAAGGATCAACCTTCCAGCCATCTTCGAATGCAATACCACAACTTACGCTCGATCGCGATGGCCAACCCCAGTTCGTTTCAGGACTAGTATAAGTTAAGATTTCCGCCAAGTCCATTTTTTAATGAATGTATAACTTCATCCACATATGTTGTACATCTTCATTCCCGACTCTATCTGTAGCACGCGCCTCTGAATGAAAAGACACTCGCATGCACACACCTTCTTGACAATAAGCGGATAATATTGTTAGGTTTGTCTGCGAGTAGACGCGTGTATAAGATGAGCAAGGATTTTCCGAATTAACTAGAGAAGCCTCTGACCATTTGTTAATTCAGTTTGAATCCGACAGCAAAAAATATTAAACGAAGCGTAACGACGAATGACAGTCAATATTATTGGAATAAATATTCCCCCTGTAGCTGGTGTGTGCATGTATATATGTGTGCGTTGCCAACCTGTGGTCCCATCTAATTAATTAATCGTTAGATTCATCACTAGAAAAATCAAAAACGCTAGATGATAGACACTGTGAAATAGCTTAAACGACCGAAGCTTGGCACGACAGATATATGTATATAAGTGAATGTTTAGACTCCGTCCAGCGCAGTTTTTTCATTACTTCCTCACTAGTTTAATATTTATACACCTTGCGTACGTTTTACATGTGGAAAAATGGGAGAACGTACTTATAGTGTGTGTCATTACTCTGTACTCTGTACACGTGTACGCAAACAAGAGGATGCCTGTAGGTAACTTGTAGGTATCAAACAAGCTCATACTCTTAAAGCAGCGTTTGAAATTGTTTTAAAAATAACATATTCCTGCCAGAACGATTCATAAAGATCTTCCATAAGAATTTCCGTTACAATTCTGACAAATTTTATGAAAAAATATGAAGAGCTATATTGTTCTCTTGACAATGTCATTCTTCGTCAGAGCAGAAGTGTTTTGATTTTATTCAACTTTATGGTTAACTGTTACGAATATATGTTGTATTATATAAAAGTTCTAGTGTCAAATTATTTATATTGTAAAGTCACTAACATTCTGTAATTATTATATGTCGTGATATAGTTAGCTGTAACACCTGTTACGAGTAAAATTTCTAGTTGAGGATTTGATCGTTGATATTCGGGTTCCATTATACGAATTTAAATATAAATTTGATTTTAAACGAACGTAATGAAAAGAAAAATTATTAATTTATTCATTGGGTATAGGTAACTTATAAATTTAGGTAGTAATAATTGTTACTATAATAACATAAAGAATAATAATATTAAGAAGCAATTAGAAAAAAAAACATAAATAAATAAAATGTGAGGAAAATATTTTAAAAATTGGTAAAAAAATTGATTGTATTGGCAAAAAAAATGAAGCTAATAGATATCAGAATATGATATTTATAAAAAATGAATACTAAGTTCATTAAAAATAAGATATATAAATCGAAGTTTATCAACAAAGCTGAATGCAAATTTGTAACAAATCAGGAGCAAACTGCTTACTGGAAGTAAATTACATCTTCTTTAAATTTCATTCTGCTCTGAAAGAAATATTCAAGGATCAAAATAGACTAATTCTGGAGACATATTTCAATCTCTGCCTTGAAGATACTCACACTAGAAGAAATTCGAAAGGAAATATCAGCATATATCATACGTTCGCGTGTAAATGTTATTTACAATATTATTCGTTAGATATTTATTTAAGTTAGAGTTGAAGAACTGATTTTTATCCGATAAAACTGTGATTTGATTACGCCCGCGTATGTATGTGATTGTTGACTTGCATTTGGGGTTTTGTACAAGATGTTAGCGATGGGCGGATATAGTCATATCATAGCTAGTTAAAATGGAATCGTTTGCATTCAGTTTTCATGTTGTGTGAGAATATAAACACATTCTTTACAAGGGCCACTTAATTTCTCATCACCTAAACCGTCCTCAACGAAGTATGCACATTGGGGTCTAAAAAATTGACTGCAAACGGTTCTGGTCATAATCTATCATGTACCCGAAGAAAAACAATAACTTAACTATGATCATGTTATGTCTATGAACATTTAATGTAAAACTAATATCAGTATCACAACATTATTAGGTGGTTATGAATATTCCAGTCCTTAAAAAAATATCTGTTTATTGATTATAAATTTATTGTATCATATTTTATGTAAATCATCGAAGAAAAGTATTCATACACCAACATACATCACATCTAACATCATGTGGAAATAAATATTCAATTCTGTGTATTTATTTAGTTTCTTCTGTAGGAACAGATCTACCTTTTCCTGAAGTGCTATCTTTTGTCTTAGCATTAGGATCGCTGTTGATCACTTTTGATCTTGGTGCATAATTAAAAATCTGAATTACCGAATTATCCTGCTCTGTCCATAATTTATGACCCTTTTTTGTTGGATACTTTTTCACGCTTAAACAAACTAGACATGTCCACTTCACACCTTTTACAGGCTTCGATATCAATCGTACTTTAGCTGTTTCACCAGGTATAAGTGGAGACTGGCAGCATTTGCAAATTGTCTTTTTAATATCAGATTCTCTAAAAAGGTTGTAATTATAAAATATTTATTTTATCGATAAGAGAAATTTTCTCTCATGTAAAGAATTTGATAATGTGAATGCTTGTTTATGCGGAAATATTTTGAATTTTGAAGATGATGAATTACACTCACATTCGTAATACAGATTTTTTTGCACACCCTACCATCATATTTCCATAGCATGATGCTGCTACTCTATTTTTTAATGCCATTAAATGACTTGCCTGAAAAAGTTGTATTCAATAATTATGATAATAAAAAATAAAACAATTACAATGAAAATTACCTGATAAAGGTAATTCATCCTTTCAAATATATCTTTTCCTTGACATAGTTTTACATCTGAATCTATAAAAGTGGAGAAATATAGTGTTTTGTAATAATATTTAGAAGTGATATAGTTACACTAAAGTTATTGTCCGATAGAAGATAACTAAGGTCATAATAGTTGTTTACTGCACACCTATATGTTGTTAGTGTAACACAGTAGGTGTAGAATAGGCAGCAATTATGACTTCAGCTATCTTCTTTTAAAAAATTGAAAATAATCGGTCTAGAATTATTTCTGAGTTTTTACATTCTGTTCTAGTTATTGGCAAGTTCTTGATAATTTCAAGAAAATGATGGTTGACTTGACACTAACATATCTTTGATTTATAATATTGTATGTATTTGTAATATCATTTATCTAATGTGCACATACACATATAGTATAGACGGCTTTGTATTCCTGAATATATTCTTGATTATGGATTTCTGAAATATTCTTTCTTATGGATTTAATGCCAGAATTGTTGTATGATAAAATTCTATTAATTCTTACTTTACCTAACTAAGCAACTCTTTTCCACTGACTGAGAAGCAGATCAGTTTTAATACTTTTCTAAATATTTTTTTCAAGAGCAACGGTTTCTTTCGTTCACTATTTAGCTTAGAAGTTGATTCCTAATCACATTTGAAACACCTACTTGGTAATATTTCTATAGAGTATTTTTAACAATTGGCTATCATCTTTGCACATAATGTTTCATCACTTGTAATATATTAATATTTGTCTATTATTTACTATAGTCAAATAACAATTTTTATGAACCATCTGGTTATTGATTCCATTATAATTCTCACTATCCTAATAAACAATTGTTTAATACATTGTGTAATATGTGCACCCCTAAAATTGGTCAAAGATTAAATTTTGAAAAACTAGCAAAAATGTGCAAATATAAATCTTTTTCATAATAAACTTTGAGTCTTAGATTAATTATTTTGTAGTGTAATTAAGATTACTATTCCTAAAAAAATTCTAACGTAATTGTTTTCGTTGGTAGTTTTATCACAAAAAAGCGTTACCCTGTAAATTGTTATTGTTACATACAGAATAATAACTTCTGTGCAGTTGCTAGTGAGGTTTATGAATAACATTATAGGACCATCCTTATTTGCATATCAATAATACGATAATAATACAAAAATTAAATTCCTTTTACTTTTGTAAAAGAATGTAAATACCTGTTGTCTTTTACTGTATATGTAACAAATTGTAAAGTTAAGATGTTAGATTACAAACCCATAATTGTGCATTAATTTAAGCACAAGTTTTCGCCACTTCTTTATTATGCACTACTCCCGAATATTAGTAAGTTAAAAACAGTGTAACAAGGTTTCATATTTGACAAGTATAGGTTATATCTAGCATTCTTCCAATTATACTTTACTTATAAACAAAGAATATAGGAGGGGTACAGTGGACTGCAGTGGACGGTCATAGGCACGCGGGAAACAGACTATAGCACTTTGCCCACAACCGTCGTCTGGTAGATAATATAATCTTGGAACAAAGTATGTTGCTTAGATTATACATATATATTACTTATCCAAGATTACATTGGATTACATCGTCTACTAGTCTACCAGATGATGAATATGGGCAAAGTGCTATAGTCTGTTGAGAAGTCGCAGCACCGCGAACCTATATAAAGTGTTGGAAAGGAAAGGGTATATATATGTCACCGTATCTCATTCTATAACTTTTTCAATTTTACTTTACTCTTATTATGTTAAATAGTGCTAACTCGTACGTATTTCGCGATTGGTTATATCGTTAAATGGTGGGGATAATATAAAGCATGGATGAGCATGGATACCAATGGATACTCCAGGAATGTAACTTCTTTGCGCCGGAGTCTCTCGTCTCTGGTTAAATATTCTATGGTAACAGATGTGAATACAAGCAGAGATGCAAGCGGTAAAAATTTGGGGTTATATCAGTTGATATACAAACTTCATCAATAAAATAGTTCACTCACGATTGTGAGAGTTATTATAAAAAGTTCAAAGTATCTTTATTAGTAATATTCAGCAGACAATGCCAAAATATTATTGTGATTATTGTGACACTTACTTGACACACGATTCACCGAGTGTACGCAAGACCCACTGTCAGGGTCGTAAACACAAAGACAATGTCAAGTATTTTTATCAAAAATGGATGGAAGAACAAGCGCAGCATCTGATCGATGCTACGACTGCGGCATTCAAAGCTGGAAAAATTGCATCTAATCCGTTTGCGGCGAATAAAGGAGCAGCAATACCACCGCCATCGAGTCTCGGACCTAGACCTGGGGTACCGCCTCAGGGTCCACCAGGTATGATGCCACCTCCTGGAATGCACCCTGGTGGACCAATGGGTCCTGGAGGTCCAATGATGATGGGACCACACGGACCTATACCTCCAATGATGGGCATGCGACCACCTATGATGGGCCCAATGGGGCCAATGGGACCAATGATGGGACCTATGGGACCTATGGGTCCAATGAGACCACCTATGAATGGACCACCACCGCCTATGGGAGGACCACCACCAATGAAGAAATAATTAAAACATGTACTATTTTAAACCATTCTGATTTTAACATAAATCACTTGATGATCTAATATAATGATGATTTAATATAGTGTGTACATATGGTTGTAAAAGATGAAGCATACATTTTGTGAATGTTGGGACACTTAGCAAGTCTACAAATCTCTTAATTAAATTGTAACTGAACTGACTAAGTAAATTGAAACATGTCTCATTCTAACTTTTACATGTTTTTTGGTATTAAATTTGATATGTCGATGCCAATAAAAGATGTTTATTAATAGTAGAAAAAATACACAAATTTAATTATACCTTGATGGCTACTATATACAGTTAAAGACAAAATGAAGTGGACACCCTTTAAAAACTAAAATTTTTTTAAATCTTTAGATCTATCTAAGCACAAAGTTTCATCGAAATCAATCAAAACGTTTAGATATTGTAAAAATGGTAAGAATCTGTGATTTACAATATCTATAGCTTTTTTATATGTCAACCGATTTTGATGAAACTTTCTTTATGTATATAACTTACATAGATCTACAAAAGGCATATTTTAAATTTTCATTACAGACGCATATAAAGAAGTTAAAAATCGTGACCTACACTTTTTTCTTCAAAATTTCGAGCAACAGAAATTTTGAAAAACTTGTTTACACATACACAGTAACATCATCCTTCTAACGTCTAAAAAAAACGTAAGTTGTACGGTTCAATTTTAAAAAAGTTATTAGCTGTTAAAAGGTGTGTCCACTGTAAGTAATATGTGACTTCTTTTCGAACAAAATGATTTTATTGACTAAAGTAGACAAAGATATTTAATGCATCATAGAACATCGTATTATATAAAGGTGCTCTCCTTCGTTTTTTTTTGCAAGCTGACTTTTTCAATGTAAGAATCAAATATCAATATTACTTAGACACTCATGCGATATTGGTATACACATAGTGTATAACATTGTATTCCCTTAAGATTAAGTTCCATTATATACTTTCCAAACAATTCTATCTTAGACTTTTACTATATATACATTATATTTTCTTAAGTTAACTCTTTCATTAGTGATACCTACAGCCATACACATAGAGTGGTCAATTTATTTCTTACATCTAGCATAATTTCTCTGTTTCTAACAGCGGGTTAAATTGTTTCAGATGGAATTTGATTCATATTCATCAGTATTTCTTATTTTCTGGAAACTCTCAATTCGGGCACTATGCAGCGAAGAGATTAAATATAATTAAATTCTTGTTGTATGTAAACAATAATATAATAAATTACGAAAAATGAATCAGAACGATCAAACCGCTCTGATGTATTTAAAAATATAACAAATTCTGCAAAATAAGAAATTTTAAACGTTTTTTCTTCCTTACAACTGTAGCTCAAGATGACAATGAATTGAAGTATTTAAAGCTCAAAACGAGATTAAGTTCAAATTCATATCAGATGCACATTTTTTACCCATAAAGATCTATGTACTTCTTTTATAATTTTCATGCCCAGTAGAAATGTTTAGATGTTCGGTTCCTTACATGTGACTTCGTATAATTCTTTGTATGCTCTAGTAAATACTTACAATAATATTTTATCATTTTTCAAAAAGGTTTTATATTTTTATTCACAGTCTTTGTGGAAGAAATTAATATGAGTACATTTTACTTAAAAACAAAATTCATTGTAGATAACTACAAAATGAACTCACATATTGCTGATGGTCTCTTTCTAAATTTATTAGTCTCTGTAGCACATCTATGTGTTCCTGTTTAATATTTTTATCATTTATTCGCTTTTTTACCTCTTCTACAGCTTTGTTCATGTATGGTAAGTTGAATTCAAGTGCTTCATTTATTACCTTTTTAGCCTTACTTTCTATAGCCACATCAGTGCTTACCCCTACATTTTTCGCAACTTCTGTGTTACTTTCACTATTTTTCTTCTTCTTTTTCTTTCTCTTCTTTGTAACAGGTGTTTCAGGGATGTCTGTATGTTCTTGTTGTAAACTAGATGTTGCTGGTGCATTATTATTTTTTACAGTTTCTCTGTTTTCTTCAGAGTTATTGTCATTGCTTTGTATTAATGTACAAGATGTATGTTTTATCTGATTATTGCCAGATTGGTGCGATATTGTACCGACTATTGGCGTATTAATTAAATTTGGTTGCCAAATTCTTTCTTGAATCTGATTTGTCGTATTTTCCACTTTATCATTAGTTGAGGTGTCGTTATTACACTGAAGTTGTACTGTTTCTATGGGATAAGTAGCCTTACTTTCAGAAACAGTATTACTAGAATCTCCTACATGACATCTTCCAGTAGGAACACCTGTGTTAGTTCTTGTAACATTGTCATTTCGTTGAACATTACTAGTTGCTGAAATCGTTTCAGTAGATGTACATATAGGTACTTTTTTGTTTTGTTCCTGAGTAACATTTTCGTTAGATACCCAAATAGGTATTATATTACTATGTTCCTGAATATCATTTTTATTAGATGTACAAACAGATGTTCTCTTGATTTGTTCTTGACTAACATTTTCCGTAGATGTGCAAGTCGCTATCATCTTGCTTTGTTCCTGAATAGCATTTCCAGTAGTTGTACAAGCAGGTAATCTCTTGTTCTGTTCCTGAGTAATACTTGCAGTAGGTGCACAAGGAAGTATTTTCCCACTTTGTTCTCGAATAATGTTTGGTGAAGTTGTACTGCTATTTTTTGGATTTTGTTTTCCAGTTTTCTTCTGTTTTAGTGGAGTCATGTTTAGGTTGTAGCTTTGTAAAAATAGTGCATATGGATCAAGTTTCTTTCTCTGTTTCTTACTTCTCGGCATAGGTTGTTGTTTATATTTTATAAATAAGACTTTCATCTCTTTATCTGTTAATGTACGCGGCAAATATATTTCATTGTAGATGTGTATACATCGTAAATATACCTTATCAGTGAAGACAAATGTCTTTGGTTTCTTGCGTAAACTTTTCTTGACCCTTTTAGTGATTTGCCTAAGTGTCTCTGGCCAGCGACTTACTTTGATGTTATAAATATTCAGTAACTTACTCCGTAAACGCAATATTCTATCAGTAGTAGTATGTAATATAGAAGGATCAGTGATACTAGTCAGTGTTGATTTTAATGTTTTTATCTCATTAGACAGAGTATGAGGGTTGTCTGCAGTCTTTAGCATTTCTTCCCATTTCATATAGAAAACATGTAACAGTTTCTCTACATCGCGTGGAATATTTACGTGCACTTTTAACAATCGTTTGTCTTCGTCAGTTAGTTTCAACCAATAAATGAAAATTTCTTGTATGTATCCTACATGACCAGTGAATGATCGTATTCTTATGAACAATGCTTTGTTCTTGGTACGATATATTACTAAATCAAACGGGACTATCTTTATCAATTCGTGCAGAAAAATCGGAGGGAATTCATCTTTCAAAAAATTATCCGTTTTAAAATATAAGTCACCGTCTAATTCTTTATGTCCTATTTGGCCATTAGGTGCCGACGTTTTAAAAGAGCCATACCTATATAAAATAGAGGAATATTGAACGTCACCTAATCCTTCTGGAATTATTATATTCTTAGTTTTCTCTTTTTTGGTTTTCGGGTCAGACAATGGTATCACGTCTTCACTTGCACTGTTTCTTCTTTCCTCATTTCCCTCCATGTAGTTTGTTACAAATGCTGGTGTTGGAAAGTGTTGAGACCACCGATAGTCGTGGCATGTAGAGGAGTCGTGTCCACGCCTGGTACAATTACAACAGTAAAGCAGATCTGCAGGTTTCATAACTTCAGACAAATTTTCTGGAACGTGTATTTCAGAATTCTGTGTCTGAAATAACAAAGATTAATGAAAAACCTCGTAATTTCCGTATGTCGAAGATTTATTGTCCGCACGCCGAGAGCTGGCAGTGGCGTCAGGCAGTGGGGTGCAGGGGATCTGAGAGTCCCCACTCTTGACGCCAGGCTGCGGATCCCACTCTTACGCTAGGAACTTACGGAACGCTAGACATATACAGCTTGTCAAATCTAGCTGTACGGCTGAATGTCCCCCGCAAGGGGAAATCTTTGTATTTGTTTGCCCATTCCTATGTTTTGGTCAGCCGCACAGCTAGATTTGACAAGCTGTAGAAGTTTAGCGTCGCCACATCGCTCTGTTGCAGTCACACTTAATACGCTCGTTTACTGTCTTCGCCAATGTAGCGCGTAGTAGGAATATCACGTGGTACCCACAAGTTTCTCTCTGCCAACTCTCGGCGTGCGGATTATGTATTGAGTAAAAAAGAAAAAGAAAAACTAACTGTCTGATGAAACCGTCTCCAATGATCAGGGCATTCTGTTGACTTGTGTCCTATGGCTCTACACATGTCACAATATAATGTGCGACAAAATTCACAAGTTTTTCTAAACGTACCTTGCTTTTTACCACACTGCAAAGGAATAATATGTAATTATAAGATTATATAATGTAATATATTCCATATGAAATATATTCGAACCGTGAGGCACATTTTTTGAGGACATCGTGTTTCTGTGTGTCCTTGAGTACCACACATATAACAGCGAGGAGGTTTTCTAGGTAGTGTACAATGGTATGTTTGGTGGCCCACGTCGTTACAATTATTACACTTAACGTTCCAGAAGCGTTTCCTCCTCGCGAAATTCGGCATCAAGTCCTCGTCTAAGATAGCCCACAGTCTCGGATCCTCTGTAATTCATGAAAAGTATAAATTATAATAAAGACTCGCACCCTTCTAATATCAACACTGGATAACATTACGGTAGTTATCGCTTTAGAAAGGTTTGACAATCTTAAATCTGGCGATCTTAAAAATAATGTAGAAACTTTTAAAAACGTACTTGACATTTTACTTTGTATAGCTTTAATATTAAAATTTTCTTGACCTCGTGATTCATTATAGAAGGCTTTAATTTTTTCAGACATCGGACGGAAGAAATAATCTCTCCAAACTGTTTCAGTTTTATCCTTGTCTCCATGTTGATCGGTATATACTTCAGAAGGTGTATCTTTACTATACGACTGTTTTTTCTGTTTTGCATTGACAGAACACTCATTGTCATTCTCTCTGTGCCTTTTTCTGCTCGAACTTGGTTGATGAGAAATTTCTAAATTTGTTACATCTTCCATAGAGGTAACCAATTTATCCTTATCTCTATCAAACACAACATTACTACTACAAGAAGGTACCGCTGGAACACGAAACTCTGGTACGTTATCTTTTTCGCTGCTAGACAATGATTTTCTAGTCTCATTAAGATTTTTATTACACGTTTTGCTCATTGAAGCAGATTTCTTCTCCTCAGAGTCATTTTTATTCTTATCGTGACACTCTCCTGATTTGTTTTGTACAGTTTTACTCATTTCCTTTATTTCTGTTATACTTGATGCACCTTTTTGGACTTCGGAGCAATTTAAAACTATATCTTCTGTTATATTGTATATTAATCTATCTTTAGAAGAATTTGTCTTTCTTAAACTAGTATGTGACACTTTTTTATTAATTTCATCTTCAACTATAAATGAGCATTCATCTGAATCATCGTTATTACTTAATGCATCTGAATCATCCGAATCTTGTAAATTTATAACAGGTGGTTGAGGTTTTGGTGGAATTGGTACTTCGAAAATAGATTGTTCAGAATCAGTTTCTGTATCTGACGATAACATTATCTCGTCTTCGAAAAAGTCACTCGCTTTCCACTGCTTATCATTCTTTGTATATACATTATATTTCGAGTCTGTTTCTGTTTCACTTGTAGAATTTGTGCGTATATTGGATGTAATCTCCTCTTTTTTTTCCTTAATTCCTTCTTCGCATTCCTTTTCTTTCAAATTCATTTCTTTTTCTTCTTTCCATTTTTGTAATTCTAGTTGTAACTGTTCATATTTTTGTTGGTATAACTCGTTGATAAACAATTTTGAAAATTCATACCTATTAAGTATATTGTCGTGATGAACATCATGTCTTACAAAACTTAATTCTTCTTCCTGGATATTTTCACCCGTATCATCAACACTAGATTTTAAATGAGATCCGGTTGCAGATTCATTTATTTCAAAATTTGAATTTGTAGTTTCTAATTCTACTTCACCTTCTTCTGCTTCTGGTTTGATAGAAACATCTCTACTTGTATTAGAAGAAATCGAGCGATCGATAACTTCTACTCTCTGACTTACAGATCCTTTGCCACCTTGTGAAATAACATTTTCTTGAAGATGTTTTAATGTATGGAATACATTCGAATTGCTTTTACTATCTTTATCTGATACTTCAGTTTGGTTTCCACTGCAGATAGACTTAACATTAGATTTATTATCTTCCTCCGCTAATACTGGGTCAGTTGTTATGTAATTATTCTCATAATTTCTCGTAACATCTTTCCGAGCATTGTCACTAAATGTTCTACTACTGTCCACTTTGTTACAAAACCCTTCATTACCAGTATTAGGAGGTTCAAATTTAATGCTTGGTTTTGTATCTACATTTTCTACGTCATTTGACGCATAGTAAATTTTAGAGTATAAGTGGGATTGTAAATCACGATTAGCTTCTTCGTCATCGCTATTTTCGGCTTTACAATAATCTGCAACAGTCAAAGTAACTCATTAGAGTTACTATTATATAAAAAGAAACAGTAAAGGTTATAATGTAGTGTTCTCACCCCGAAATGCATCGTCTTCCATATTTGATTATTCGATACATAAAGCTATTTTATATTACAATATTTTAAAGACAACACATGGAAAAGAAACAAGGGTTATTGTTGTGGTTTTAAGAACAGAATCATGTATTCTTAAAAATCACATGTGCTTACATGGTGTCTGTAAACTTTCGTTTTTATGCCGCAATTATACCTAGTATCATCGCGATAACACAGTTTGTTCTCTACATTAGCAATCCACAGGTTTTGTTCTGCTATAGGCAAAAATAAGAAACAAAGATTTCAGTCAGTGATGCCAGGTGTAAGTGAGGTGTAAGGAAAAAATTAAAGTGTAAGCAAGTGTAAGTAGGACATAGAACGCTCTCTGTCTGTAGAAAGCGCTGATGAAATCATAGACTTATAGAGATTATAGACTGCGCGGCTTCTATGAAGCGCTAAAGCCTACAATGGCGGCCGGTGGGATCTCTATCTCACTCGCACACCGGTAGTTGGTGGGGGCGCAGCGAGCCAGTCAACTCTCACTTCCTACGCACTCTCCACTTTCATTGGGCGAATCTCTCCCCACCAACTTGTCAATTAGAAAGAGAGCGCGATCCCATTGGCTATTGCTCTCTCTCCCACTCTTTATACCCCGCGCCACCATTGTAGGCTTTAGCGCTTCGTACAGGCCGCGCAGTCTATCTTGGTCTATCTCTATAAGTCTATGAGCCAATTGAACCGCCATTGTTGTTGTGTTTTGCTCTAATAGCAAAACTAACAGTTCTATAGAGAGAAAAACTTTATTTTTCAATAATGCTGAATGCTATGTACACAATTTCTGTGAGTTGTGGAGTCGCCACATTATGCATTGCTCATTGCTCTTCACAATGTTACTGTATTCTTTGTGTGCATAATAAGACTTTGTATATTTATTTACGACAATGATTTGTCTGTATTAAATAGACATACAAATAGCGATTGATTTTTAAGGATAATATATAAAAATTTCGTTGTGCTTTTTATCAGAGAGGATACTCTGTTTTTATATTTATAACAATTTGTAATAACCTTTCTGGGTTTATACTGGTTTATACCCCTAGATCTCCCTAGTTCAGAGACGACTGATACGGGAAAATTCGGCGGTAGTGTGGCCAATCAGGATCTTCTATAGTTCGCGATCAGTGCAGTTGATAAATGAAGGATTTGTGTTTGTCAAGGTAGTTTTGTTTACGCGTAAATTTTCACTCGGTATCAATTTCGCGCGCGTTTTGTGTGTGCTAAGAGGTAGATGAAGGTGCGTAACAGTTTCCCTCAGGTTTCGTATTAAATTCGAAAGGTATGGAAATTCTCGACTTGGAGAAATGTATTGTAATGCGAACGCTTGTCGTACGGAACATACGAACTATGTAGGGAAGAACGATCGTTAAAAAATGGAAAACTATACAAACTGCCACTTAAATTTTGCATTAACAACTTTGTAATCTTTCTTCATGGATTCTGTCGAAATAAAAAGTGAGGTTATCTTGGGTACATCGGACAGTCTTGTAATCTACATTTTTACTCATAGGTTATGAAATCACTTATAGTTACTCACAAAATTTAGCATACATTTATGAAAAGAAGAAATTGAATAATTGAGATAGGCTCTGTATAATTTTCTTATTAATTGAACCGAGTCAAATAGGTTGGTTTGTAGTGGAAAAGACAAGTTTTTTCACACAGGTTTTATTATTTAATGATTTGTTAAATATTCTATAAATCAGCATATTTTTTAGGTATATCTATTTTTTCTTATCTATCTATTTTTCTATGACATACTGTATTACATGAAATTGCGATATAGTGCTTGTAACAGTATAAAATTGTTTACTTGCAATCATGTGTTTGACATTAATTTTGATTAACCTATACTTTATTGAATTCTACTTTGTTGTTGTTATATTCTTCATTCTGTTTTAATTCAATACGTTCCACGATGCTTCAGTATTACAAACTATTCAACATGTTTCAAGCATTTTATGTTTAACATTTATATAAAAAAGTATATTTTTTTTAGGTACAAGTACTTATTTTTCGTTACCTCAATATCATTTTTAGAATGTATGGAAAATTAAATGGAATGTAACTCAAAACATTGCACATTGATTCCTTGTAGGGAATTTCCATACAACATTGTTCTAGAAGAGATATATAGAAACATATAGTTGGAAAATTGCTAATTTTTATACAGTTATGTCTATAGAATACTATTTCACTTTTTCTACTCTTCGCTTCCAATAACACTATTTAATTATTTCAATTAAGTATTAGTTTTCTCAGATGTCTCCAATTGTTTTTATACATTATGAAGTCATAATTTTATATTCAGTGCATATTAAATTTTATGAGTAACTGCACACATAAAATTAAATGTGAAATAGTATAACTTTTGTTCAATTTAAATGAAAAAAATCCTGTTAGTTTTTAATAGTAAAATATATAATAATTATCATACAACTATGTTTAATTGGAAGCCTTAAAAACATATGTTATATTTCATTTAAAATTAACAGGATTTTCCAATTGATCTAATAGGGTAAATAGTTTAATTATTTATTGATAGACTAGAGAAATGTGTTTAATATTAACATTATGCTATTATATTCAATAGTTTATTCGATTAGACTTTCCTATCAATTTAAATTATCATTTGTTTACTGTTCATATAACTTGAAATAACTTCCTTTATATTGTACCCTGGTGATATTCTAATTTTCTGAATCCCGCTGAAGTTAGTGAAGAATTTTCAGTTTTCAAAACCGTGTATCTTATTTCGTAAATAGAATTGCATTTAATACAAATTTTACATTATGTTTATTAATTTCCCAACGAAATTTTACTTAGAATTTTATAAAATCAACGGAAATCTTCAAAAATATATAATTTATATTGGTTATACCATTTGCATAGTTCTGATTTGATGTGTCGCACTTGAATCACGTTTAGGGATACATTGAAGTATTATAGTTGTAGAGTATTTCGAAAATAGGGTATGGCTTTCATATAATTATAACAGAAACTAATTAAATTATTTCAGTATTTAAGATGTCCCGCAATCACAAGGACAAATATGAAAACTCTAACCCACGTCGTACTCACACTTTCATGTCCACGGAGGATGCAAACTCTGGGAAGAAATCTTATTGGCCGGAGTTGGAGATAACAGGCAGTATAAGAAATCTGAGTCCGAACTTATGGCAGTTAACACATCTGACAGCATTATATCTCAATGATAATAGTTTGCAAAGGATACCAGCTGAGATTGGTCGGATGGCTAACTTGCGTGCTTTAGATCTCAGTAGCAACAAATTACGTAGTTTGCCAGCAGAACTGGGGGACCTCATCTACCTCAGGTATAATTTCCATTTGCTTCATATAATTAGACAAATCTTTAAGTAATTATACAAAACCAAAGTAACAATATTTTTGATTGTAAATTCATTTGTTGTTTCAGGGAGTTATTATTGAATCAAAATTACCTTCGAGTGTTACCGTACGAATTAGGAAAGTTGTTCCAATTGAAAGTGCTTGGACTGCAGGGTAATCCGCTCAGCAAAGAAGTGATGGCATTGTATGGTGAACCTTCAGGGACTAGCAAGCTGCTTTCGTACATGTTGGACAACTTACAAGGTATGTAAGCATGATCCTTTTTTGTAATACATAACTAAAATGACTGTCATGTGCAGACATGGTCTGCTAGTTTATACCAAAACACTATTGAACTCTTGGAAGGTTAGTTCCAAGGACGACTATCAGAGTTTGTAGAATTAGGGGTGGATTCCCTGATCTGTCTAACTACTGATTACAATCGGATATTATTATCAAGACTGTATTACAGTGGTTGGGTAAGAAGTGTGCAACAGAAAAAGCTATAAATGGAAAGGAAAATTTAAGTTAATAGCGAAGACAGGTTTTTGTCAACACATACTTGACCCATGTGACTAATATGTTGTTATAATGATATATGTTGTTACGAGACAGGAATTATCCAGCGGAAGGGTTATTACTCTTGGAATATGGTTTGAATTTGTTAGTTTGGTGCGCAGACGAATCTGATATGAAATGAGAGAGACGCTAAGATTATAGACAGCGAGAACGAACCAGACGCGTAGTCAGGGAGCCTCTAGGAATGGAATCAAACGCAGAGGAACCCGATGCGAAATCAGGGAGCCGCAGGATGGTATAGTTTTTGTGGAGGAACCCAATGTGAAATTGGGGAGCTATTAGGTTGGAAACATTTCTCTTTGGATTATGTTATGTTAATAATACAATTTAGTCGATACAATCTGGGAGGTAAGATTGTATCGTGTGGGAATCTTTCGAAGATCTCCCTCGTGTAACTCCCTCCTGTTCAAAACCTGGTTACTTACATAGGTTTGGGTGGAACATGCGAACTCGAGTGCTACAAGATCGCTTACTGTAGTCCCACCCTCTAACAATAAGAGGTGTATACGATGTGCTATAAAAAAGGAACCGAAATCCATCAATTTCCCTATGTCGGTTTCAGATAAATTTTAATGACTTTGGGGGTCACGTGCCTATGCCCTTGAGTATCAGTCTGTCAAATTTCGTCGAGCTGCGAATATCTTGTGTGTTGCAAGCAGTAGTTTAGTGGAACTGTGATCGTGTGGTTTTGGAAACATGAAGTTTTGTTACCAAAATTTGATAGAGTAATCATCGATGAAATCGATGTTAATGAAGTGGGATTTTCACAGTGGAGGAAGTTGGAGAAAATGATTTCTCAAAAATCATTTCAGGTATCGTAGAACTGTTGGAATTATTATATCAACGTGTTATATCAAAGGAGATGAAAACCAAATTTATATTTGCTGATTAATGACACAATGAAAATTTTACATTTCATCCCTTTGTTCGAATTTCAGGTCCAATTTCAAATCGCGAAGCCACGTAATCGTATTTCTACGAAATTGCTCGTGACACGTGTTAAGATATGCGCAGCCCGATGAAATTTGACAAATTGGTACACGAGGGCATAAGAAGATGACCCGCGAAGCCATTAAGCTTTATCTGATACCGACGAAAAGAATCTTTTTAGATAGTACCTCGAATGATTAGCCCTTAATGGACGGATGTTAGTGCTACGCACATAATTTATCACTAGGTCGTCAATTTATTCTTATTGGTACAGTATTGTTACCTCTCACGTGACGTATGTCTATTATTGGTTGACGATCGTTAACATTGATTAACAATCCAATTTCTGAGAATGACCTGAACGAAAGTACGAAGAGTCAGTGTGATATTTCTAGTCATGCAGTAAGTTACGCTGGAATTGTAAGGAGCATCATTCAATCCTGTCTGTACGTTACATGTGATCTAAATCAGAGTATGTCGAGCATCATTCAATATCATGTAACGTAAAGACTGGAAATTCGAAAATGTGTTCAACACGAAACTATTTGCAGGTGAAAGATAACAGTACTTTGCAAAATTGCTTTAGAATGAATATGTTAATCGAAGACGATACTTCCTAATTTACTTATTCATTTACTATAATAATGAGTGTTAAATTATTATTGCATTCATTACGAGGTCACTTGTTTCAGATTGTAATCATTACAGTTTTTTCTACTCGTATAGAATTATTTATCGAAAAACTGCCTGGTTAACAGATTAAGAGAGTAAGGACGTTTTATTGTTCTGTTATTGACTTCTTAACATGCTTTGTGCATTAGCTAGCTTTGGAGATAAAATAATTAAATCTGTTGGAGTTGCAGTATAAGAAATTTGATTATTCCGATCATTTTTTTCGGTTCTTGAGAGTAAAAGTAGTCGCAAAGGTTAATGCGACGCTTCTTTTACTGACGAATATTATAAAATATAAGATATATTGACAAATTTCGTCAAAAAATACCTGCATTTCAACGTATGTCTTCCTGAAATAATTCTTCGAAGTATACTTTGTTCCGAATTTTCGTATTTTCTTTCGTAGTATTTTCGAAATCCTGGCTATTGTAAACCTTTGAACTCCTATTAAACGGTTTGTATTCGATCCTATTATTGAAATTTTTCTTTTCACTTTCTTCGACTGCGACTAATACGTCAATGCAATCACACAATATGTCTGAAGTCATCCGCCAGTATTCGCGGTTGTTATATTTGATATATAGGGTGTCTGAAGTAAGATCATTTTATTTGAATAGTAATCAACTATTGCTTACAATAATAAAGATTCGCCAGTGTTTCCATCGGGCGTGGTTTCGTTGCCCTCGGTGTCGTCGGAGCCAGAACAGTGCTCCCCAGGGCAATCTCTACCCACAGCTGAAAACGAGTTGTCGAAAGTATAGACTCATCGCGCGTGGAAATAGTAATCCGCATAGTCGTCAAGGAATCGAAGCGGAATAGACAATTGTTATGGTCGTGTGTGTACTATAACATTGAATAGGCGCTGTATCTGGGTCGAGCTTCAAAGAGTTTCCAACCAAAGACAATTTAACGGTTTTCCTCTCCCATTCGACTTTACTTAACGATCCTCCCTGCTCGGAAGAGCTATGTTACTTTAAATGTCTTGTCTTGTATGTGCAAATGATCCCGTGTTAGTGCTGTTTACAAGTAGGCCCCGCTTCGGTACGAATTAGAAGTTTTGCACGCGACATTACAATGGGTATAGAGTGACAGTGGTAAAAACAGGAAATTTCAAGGTTCTCGACTTCACCGCAAGTGATTGCTAATGGCCTTAAGGTTGTCTCAATAACGGAAGCCACGTAGGAGAAAGTCCTATTTGCTCGCGAGTTCAGTTTGAATGGCACTGGTCTATGAGAGCAGTATAAGTATTGTGGGCATGGTGCAGCATGGCTGTAAATTAAAATTGTTACAAGTGGATCCTACAAGCGCAATTCGATTGCATGCATACAATCATTAAATTAATTTTGCAAGAAAATTATATTCGGGGCTACACGGTTATTTTTGAGCGGGTAGAAACATATTGTTATGTTTTTTTTTTGTAGAATTATTGAAAAATGTTTCGTTCTTGTTTACAATGGATCAGGATTAATTCTGAAGAATGATTCTATTATAATTGATTGATTTGTATATTTGATTTAACCGCCTTTCCCGTTCAGCCTAGGTCTCTCGCCATTGAACTAGAGCGGCCTTCGAGGACCTAAGGATTTCATAAAGCTCGCTGTCATTTGGACAAGCAAGCTTGACTCATGAAGACCTTTTACTGGCTTCGGGAGCACATTAGTGCCCACATAATTTCATTTCTTCTAACTTCGGGGTCAAGTGGGTGTGTCAGGGCGCAGGCGTGCTAGGTGTACGGGTGGTTAGGTCGGAGAACGTGGGGGAATTGCAAAGGGGTCCAGAAGGGAAGGCGTACTTCTATCCATTGTGTTCCACAATTTTTGCCAGTTACCCAATTGCTTGAAAGGTCTCGGTTGTACCATTCCGTTTATCCATTGTTCTCTGACTTTTACTATTCGTCAGCGTTGCCAGTCATTTCCTGCTCCTCCAGAGGATATTCCCTTGCCATTGTCGCCCTTCACCTTCTCCTCACTTTTCTTCGTGCCAGGGGGTTGTTCTTCGCGTATCTCGAATCAAACTACGCCGGCAAACTTTTCGCCACACGTAATGAAATACGTATACTCGAACCAGTCGTCCGAGCCCCTCGCTCTCGACACTTTTACTGATCGGCGACACTAGAACAGAATATTCGAGGCAGGTGTAGGGTGGTCCTTGTTTTTCGACTTTCGATTTTTCCCTCCCTAAATTGTCAGGTTAAAATGAGCCCAAACACGACACAGTTTAATCAGTGGATGTGTGTCCGGATAGTGGAGGGATCAAGTAAACATAGTTCAAATTTTGTCGTGTTTGGACTCGTTTAAATCAACAAACCTTCACAGACACATTAGTACAAGATTTACAAAGAAATAATTAAGAACGAGCAAATTTTGTCATCGTATTAAATATTAACTAACGAATATCTTGGTAATTATTATATATCTCGGTAAATATTACAGTTTATAAGTTAGAAATACAAGGTCACCTTCACAAAAAAAATTCGTCGTTTCACCCTTCTAAATTAGTGTTTTCCAGTTGGAACCAAAGATTTGGCCTGATTGTTCTACTGAACACCTCGATCGTTAATAATAACAGCCACTCGATCTTTTAAAAAGTTTATTCGTCCTGAAAATTTAACGACACCATAATAAACGCTGTACTCCAATCGCGGCCGAATTATTTATATTTAATAGCGTAGCCGGTGTAATCGATATTTCCGATTTGGTAACCGTTAGCTTCCAATGATTATTTCAATCCTCTTTGATCGCCGGCATACATAGTCAATCGAGAGGATACATTCGAGAGCTCCTTGTAAATTGGTTTGAACTTCCTCCTACCGTAACCGTATAACTTCCTACGGAATGGTTATTGCAATGTCTACATTCGTTCCTCAATAGGAAATTCACGGCGACGGTTTAGCGTCACGGCAACCCCCGATGATGGAACTTCACCGAGTTTGTATATTGTACACAATCGAATGATCGTTACCTTTACCAACATCGACCCTTTTAATGGAAAGTGAATCGAACACGTTAGGAAGCTTCGCTCTGCTCGGATCCTATCCTATCAGCTGGGGGTCTTCTTAGACTGGACTGACGACCGAATTCTAATTTAAACCTAGTCTTGCTGCTACTACTAATCGTCTTTTAACCATATAATTACTAAATTTCTGACGAATGAATGTTGAATCAGCAGCAACGCGAAGACTAAATGGGTCTGTGTGAAGCACCTTCGAAAATGGGAAAAAAATGAATAAATGAGGCTGAGTGGTTCAGAGCCACGTCTAACCCAGATACAATATTTATGGGTGGAAGAATCATCTTCCAGGATTAACTTGAAGGATTCGACTTGAAGGATTGTTGAACTGTGCCTAATCAGGTTATACAGGATGCTCAAAAAATGTTGTACTTAAAAGAGGTAATTTTACGTCTTGAAACGAAGAAATAAAAAGTTCATAAATTAAATTCGAGGCTAAAAGACACTAAGACGAAATTGTCTTAAGATATTAATAATTCAATATTTTTATCGAAAGAGGGTAAACTGAAAAAGTGAAAAGTGCTGTAATAGCATGAAAGTACTGAAGAACAGTATTTATATTGCTATAACACTTAATGGTAGACAATGTAAGTAGGTTGAATTTCTCTGATAATATCGGAGAAAGTTAATATATTCTGTCAACCACTTTCGATGGTTGTGTTAATGTTTGTGTTCATAAAGCTACAACCAGTCTGTCCACTAAGATTATCTTCTTTTCATTACACTCTTCTCAAACGATTTTCAAATATTCCTTTGATTTATAAAATAATTTATCGAATCTTCTCCGATTTTCTGCTTTAGAATTTTCAATAATACATTGGTTAACAACGTGAGAAACATTAACCGTCTCGGTGACGCTCGAAGAGCATGGTTTTTGGATTTCCAAGTAATCAAATACTTTTAACAGAATTATAGCGGGCGAATTACGAAGAGAGCTTATGCGTATCATCAAGACGTAAAAACTATAATTGCGGCTTCGGCGTTGCGACATCCTGTATACATTTACATGTTTAAAAATATGTATCCATCCGGAGCAAGAAAATAGGTTTAAGTGACTGTCCAAGTATAGCCAACTAATGGTAGAGTTGGCTTCTCCCTTGCTTTTTCCCCAATTAACTTACAGATTAATTATGGTCCTGTTTAAGACGTGAAGCTTTTTTGACAAACGTTCTTACGGGGAGTAGTACTTTTGTTTTCAACAGAGCTTATAGAATGTATAAAAACATCAATTTATTTATTAAAAGATTTGCTAAACGTTACTGTTCAAACTCGGACATGTAGACATAAGACATCCTGACTTATTTTATGATGTCGCTAATAGCCTAACAGTTATAATTGAATAAATATTAATAGTGGTAATGAATAAATTAACAATAAATAAGCAAATAATGATAACCTAATATTATTTACAAGTCCGAATATTTTTCGAACTAAGACAACATACTTCGATCCCTGATTTACACTTTTGTTTGCGTATCCCTTATCTCGTTGCTCGTTCGAGAAGATTCTCAGCTCCTTTTATTAGGCAATTTCGCCGACGCGAGACATCTGGCACATGTATACACGGAAGGATCTCGTTGATGGTTCGGTCGTCGAGTGGGGAAGTAGAAAGCAGAGAAACGCTTGTCACGGGCAAATAAGAAAATGTTCGTTTCGGCGTGTTCCCCCGGCGCGAAAGAAAACTGGGTCTCGTCGACGGGACAAGTGAAAGGGGTCCCCCGGCCCGAAAAAGAAAGAGAAAAAAAAAAGAGAAGAAATTACGCGCGATTCACCAGGCTGCCCACTGCCCCTCACCCGTATAATTACACGGGGCCTCGGTCTCGGGCTCCCTGTAATTGAGGACGAGCCTGAGAGGAGAAAGTGAACCGCGGTTTTGTGTGTACACCGTGGCGAGGGCTCGCATGATTCATTCATTATTCGGTGCATACGGTGTGCACGTGGTTAGGCGTCGAGTACGAGCCGTGAATCGCGATGACTGTAGCGGATTCGTGTATATCGCGGACCCAGGACCAGGCTACATTACAAACACTATGAAACCCTATGCCGTATAATCGTATCCACTACTAGCACCTCGAGGAAGATTTATAGTTCTAGCTGAATCTTAATAGGATATACCCGGCGACGAAAAAGATCTCAGATATCTCCAGAGGCAGTTTAACACTTTCAGCAGAGTTACCCCCTCTCCTGTACCGAATTAGTCACGTGACACATGCTCGGCGAAGTCGATACGCGTCACGTGACCGGAGCGTGGGGGATAGCGTGGTAGAAGGGGAAGGTATAGTGGGGACACAATCTGGAGACTTGTCCAAATACTTACTTATAATTGATAGTATGTGCTAGATTTCTCTTTATGCAAAATAAACAATTTCCGCGTCGATTCCAAGACACAGAAGCTGAGTAAAAATTTCTTTCTTGTTTGAATTATTTTATTAAACTGAAACTAACACGTTGATGTTCTTAAATTTCTTTAATATGACCATTGCTTTAGATTGTACGTTTCTATTTTTGTTATAAATGCATAAAATCCGCAGTCCAATCATTGTTCGATTCTTGGGACAGTCGTGATTAATTGATCTTTGTGTGTGTCCATTGAATTATCTGAATGCCGGTGGCAACATTTCTCATTCGACGCTGAATGAAATATCAACGAAAAAATGTTGCGTTAAAAAGTTAATGCAAACGATCGTTAAATGTAAAATATGTTAAACGAAAGCATCTCGATTTTTTACCATTCCACATAGTGAAGAAACGTTTCCGGAAAAAGACTGGCACATTGTTCCGAAAATAGAGATTTCACGCTTTGAAGTGTGATCAATACGATCTTTCATTATCGAGCTAAAACGCTTGAAAAATCAATTTTCTGGTGAAAATTTAGTGTTTCATTGATTCGCACGTCAGCGTGTCCCTCCATCGTGAATTTCGATTGCTAAAAAATTGCCGATAGTCGCGCGTCGCTTCGTAAATGTCTTTTGTAAGTCCAGCATTACACTCGAGCCTTCCCATTCCATTTCCCAAGTGGGACATCCTTTCAGAATGTGTTCAAGAGTATTATCGGTGCCGTAGCCGTACATTTACCGAACTTATGTAGAAAACCAGCGAAGCAGCTATGCTTCATAATTGCTTCAGTCAGGTGGAAATCTAGTTTTCTATGCCCCTTTCACGTTTATTTCTTAATACCTGAGATCCACTTATGCGTCTTCCTTCCTTTATACTTTATATCTCAGACCCCAGCAGTTCTAGGCTTTCCTGTTGTCTGCGTTTATATTGTTCTCACTTTGGTTGCTCATTTCGCTCTCCATCCACGGTGCGACCGTGTACACGCATTAGAATATTTTCTAATATAAATTATGCACGTAGTTGCTTGAAAAATTGTACGATGGTAGCAAGCGTGCACTGCATTATTAAAAGCAATGAAAAACATTACGAAATATTATATAAAAATATTATAAAATATTATATAAAGGTATCATAAAATATTACAAAACATTATATAAAGGTATCATAAAATATTACAAAATATTATATATAAAGGTATCATAAAATATTACAAAATATTATATATAAAGGTATCATAAAATATTACAAAATATTATATTATATAAAGGTATCATAAAATATTACAAAATATTAATTTTAATTCATTATAATTCCATTAAGTTTAATGTTTACATTTAATTATAATTTGATCTATTCAGTTGTAGTGCTCGGTTGTTCCAGTATTGAAAAGCTATCCGAAATTTACGTTGTGCACGTTAATCGAAAATGAAAAAAACTTTCGGGTCACCCTAATTTATTGAAAGCTGTTGAAACATCACAGCGTGCTCGAGGCAAAAGCTTCACGTGTAGGATACCGCTATCTGCTACTTGGTTACACGTGCACGAACGTGTAGCCGAGCACTAAGTTGATTGGGGCTTAAACATCACACCCTAGAAGTTGGACCTTCAATTTTCGACTGATAATACCTTGGAAACAAAGCCTTAACTTGCTTGGTGAAAGCTTCCTTGATTATTTGTACACTGCGGATTTTATGCATTTGTGACAAGAATGGGACGGTGCAATTTAGATTAAAATGTAAAAATTTTTACAATTTCCAGCTTGTTGAAGTTACTAAAGGAAAAATGACATTTCTACACAGTCGAAAATTTTGCATAAACATCCGCAAAGTCTAGTTATATGTATTAAATTTGTAATATGTTGTTTCTCATATTAATAGTTGACTGATAATCCAAAACTTTATTGAACTGTGCAAGATTTTGTACTTTTCTGACTTATCGAGACTTGTGTAAGCCACGAACATATTCATCTGCAAGATAGTTATTGTGTATATATTTTTAAATCTTTTATACCTCCTGATGAATTGATATGGGGACATATTGTTTTTCCAGAAAAGAATAATTATTACGTTTTTGTACCAAATGGAACTTTTTAAACGCCATCCTAGCTGTATATTAATACTATACAGTGTATTCAACAGATTAGTATTTTTCATATGTTTTTCATATGAGTACATGTGATATTCTGACTAATAATAATTAATTCTCGCATGACGGTAGCTACCTTGCTGGAAACCTGATCTGTGGGCTTCGGTTGCATATACTGAGTGGCCATTTTAATCTTGCTAGGATTACGAACATCTCAAGAATATCGAAGATAGAATATAGCATTTCTAACAGTGGAAATTGTAAGGTACATATCAAGTAAAATACACATTTATATTTATTTAGCCATGCAGCAAGCTTAGAAATTCTGTAAGAGCTAATTTAAAGTTCTTAATTCTAGATTTTTTATTAGACATTCTTATTCATTTTCATTAGACGACTGCATTATAAGCACATGCACCAAAAGTGTTTACTATTTGCTACTAGAAAGTAACAGATTAAATAAACCAGTCTAATTAAAATTAATAATTAGTAGGACTGAATACACGTGACACTTACATTATACAATTAGGTTGGAACGAAAGTTCGTAGTAAAATTAAGATATTTATTCATACGTTTATTGAATAACATGATAAGTCACGTAAAAAATGGCAAAAAGTAATAGAAGAGAATGGAAAATATGTTATTGAACAAATCTATGTATAAATATCCTAATTTTACCTTTGAGTTTTAATTTAAAAACGCTACGAATTATTATTAATATTATTATTCCAATATTATTATTCCCAATTCTATTATATATTTTTTTATTATATATTATATATTTATTATAAGATTGCATCTAATTTGATCCAGCATTACCTTACAATATAAACATTTTTTACACTTACATTGATGTAAATGTGCTAAATAAACTCATGCAATAAATTCATAAAAGAATGTTCTTTATAAATATACTTGCCGCCGTGTGCAATCTTGAGGATCACTTGAAATCCTTGACATAGAATATTCATAGCATTGTTCGAACTAATTTTGCTGTATAATTGAGGATCATAATTTCGATCATCTCAACAGTTATTCTAATCTACATAGTTATGGCCCCATTCTGATATCTCTAGCACATTATTCTCCGCGTGTCCTATTATGTGTATTCCATGATAGATCTCAATATTTAGGGGATTACGTGCCAAATTCTAGGGTCTGACGGCTAACACGAATATATTATTTTTCATGCTTGTTATTTATAGTTCTTAAATTTATAGTTATGTAAAATAAAAATTGCAAGATACAGAAGCTAAATTGACGTTCATTTCCTGTTCTCATGATTTCAATGACTATTATTGTATTTATTATAAACCGATCGTAGTCCTTTTACACAAATGTTTACAATAGAATAAAAAAGAATTAACATAAATTAACGAAGAGGAGACATGCGCAAAAACTGTTGGAATACATCATTTTCTTCTGAATGTGTGTAACGACCCATTAAAAGAATCAATAACTATTACATAGTGTGTTAGAGTTTGCAATAATGCGATTTATAGGATTTATTAATCCATATGTGGATTAGGATTTAACCCTCCACTGCATGATTTCGTTAATTGGGATGAAAAAATTGAAAAAAGGTCAGTTTTTGTGTTTTATTTAAGGGAAAAATATTTAAGAAAGTTAAAACAACATTTAAAATTCCAGGTTGACTGTGTTTAATATTGTAGAGTAATCATGATCAAAGATTGGCATAGGATTATTCATCTTATATGAACAAAACCTGAGACACTTATGCTGCACTCTCGCAAGCACGATTTCGCATTTAAAGCTTAAAATATCATCCGTAGATCCGCTAAACGTTGTTACTGTTTCTGATCTACTGACGTCTGTCATAACTGAATAATAGTGATTATTAATACATACGCTTAACGCGATGATGATATTTTCAGCGCGAGCGGTTCCACGAAAGAGGTCGAATCCAAACGATCGCCTATCGAGACCACAGTTGTGAACCTAACCGGCAGTTAACCCTGTCCCCGGCTCGAATTCTAATTTCATTTATCCGAGGAATTTCCCCATTTTCATTAACTAAACGTGCAATCTTACAATTACGATTTCAATCGGAATCATTTTATATCTTAAAAGTTCGGCTGAATGCGGGTTGATTGAATCGCATTAGCCGTCCTCGGGGCGTTTTCAATTTATAAAGTTTCTACACGGTTGAATACATTTAAATGGACTTGGCCGATATAAAAGCAAAGATCGCATTTACCACGTTTTTATGGACGCTCCTGCGCGCGCGCGCGTGGCTCTGTGTGTTTCTCGTCGAATCGCGTTCGCTGTGGTTTTTGCAATTCGTTGAACGATTCGGACGTGGGAAAGCGTCGAGTGTTTTCAGCCGGAAAACTCGTTGCACGCTTCCTCCGGGCTCCGGATACTTCTTTTTGAAAGTTGGGCGCTTTTTATTGCCTCCTTGCTGCAGTTCTTCAAAAATTACTTCGTTCGTTAAGTTGAAAGGTTCGTTCGCAGACGGAATTGCATTAGTCCTCATTTGCAGTGTGCTACCGGCTAGCCCGGAATCGCCGAGGAGAGAGATCCGTTATCAGCGCCCGCGAAATCGTTCGAAACGAAAACAAGACCACGCCGCTAATCGTCGCATTCATTAACGTCGCACAGTGGGGTACAATTTGGCCCGAAAAGTCGGAAAAAACTGTTTCGGCGCTATTTATGGGCTCGAGGCCATAATATAGTAGGCCTTTAAATTCGTTTTAATGTCAATTTCCTTAAAAATCTCGACTTGAAAATCGCTAAGATGGAGTGGGGTAAGTCCGTCTACGGCGCAAGTCCGTTAATTAGTTATTTTTATTATGATATGAACGAAATTTCTCTGGCTTGTATTTATTAATGTAGTATAAGTTAGTATGAACTACTCTACATAGATGTCGTCCGAGAATAAAAGTGTTTCCCTCGCTTAAATCAACCAATGCCAAACAGTCACGTGCGAGGTACACGTACAACTTTGAGGTTACCCTGAACGTGCAATAGTGTACAAGTTATTAATATTAATACTAATTCATCAGTAATAATTGTGGCAAGAGTTCGATACCAAGAACGTTCAGTTTTTACATACCAGACCGAAAATACATCAGTTTAAAGTCCAACTTTGCAAAAACTAGGGCGGACTTACTCCACTCCGCCTTAATTTCGAAGCTAGAATTTTGAAATTGCCAAATACCCCACTGGGTATCGTCCGAAACGGAGAATTATGGTATGTAGAAACTCAATGTTTTAGTCATTCACCTCTACATTTTCAAGATTATCATCTCTGTTTTATAGAATAGAACGTATATTAATTAATCACCAGATTTGAACATTTCCTCAAAACTTAATTTCAAAGCCAAACTACATGTTTCTCTCGGTAACCGATCATCTGGGCCAATCAGTAGAAAGTTTTCTTGCAAAAGAACGAAACTCTTCACGCCAAACGCCACACCTAAACGTATCACTCACGTTCACTGCACACCGAGTCGTATTGTACCGTAGTTCTAACGCAAAGTAAATCCGTCTGTATTTAACCTAAATCTCACCAGATCTAATATGTTATTTCTAGCTATTAAGGGTTTAATCTTTCACGTATCCCAGACTGAAAGCTAAACTTGATCAACACGTTCCCGCTGGTGTTATACATACATCACTGCTGCAGTCCCGTAATTTATGTGCAGACCGCCAAATTAATTTGGAATCCAATAACCGATTTGTTTCAAATTTTAAAGGAATATTCTACACATAGTACCAGAGTCGTCAGATGAGGGGAGGGAGTATGGGGACTGGCGTTGTAGAAGGGGAAGGTAGAGTTGGGACACAAGTATTAACCTGGCATATTCAAGGAGTCATATGAAAAAGATTTAAGGACACGAGTGTATTAGCTTCAGCTTATCAAGATAATTATGAGGAGAAAAAATGTTTTATTTAGCTCCTGTGTCTTGCAACAAACGTAAATATTTTTTATTTTGCATAAAGATCCGCAGTCTGGTTA
Organism: Lasioglossum baleicum; assembly: GCF_051020765.1. Lineage (NCBI taxonomy): Eukaryota > Metazoa > Arthropoda > Insecta > Hymenoptera > Halictidae > Lasioglossum > Lasioglossum baleicum. The sequence continues at coordinate 14,626,204 of NC_134940.1, forward strand.
TAAACAATAATTGTTTTTCCTTGCTTGATATGAAAGATTTGAACCTCCCCTTCCCTCTAAGCCCGAATCTGTCTCGCATAGTCGGTTTTGCACAGTAGATCGAGCCGGATCCCGTGCCGCGAGATCAATGAAACGGTGGAAACGTGTCGGAACGAACAGAACAGAAATGTTCCGCGAAAGTTCGTGAAACGAAAAACCGGGACAAAGTTTAACGAGTAGTCCGGCTCCGAAGTAAACCATGAATCTCCATATAAAGGAAGGCTTTCGGAGACGAACAAACGAGAAAAGGAGAAGAGGAAAAAAATGGGAATGCCCCTTAACCACGGATGTCGGCGGCTTTGAGAATGGCGATAACTCGTCGAGGGAGAAACAAGCCGGTGGTTATCCTTCGTCGAGCGATTTAACAACGAATTTGCTCGCGGTTAATAATAGTTCAAGCAAGGAAAGCACTCGAGCGGCCTATTGGGTGGCACGGGTCAGGTGCTCGTAGAAAGTGAACCGTGTACTTGGAACTCGAGAACGAGAATGAGAACGTGAACACAACCCGTTTGGTCGGCTCAGCCATCGAAACGTGTTCCACTATCGCGCAGTCCACGGGTACGATAGTACTACCAACAGGAAGAGACATTCGCTAGACACGCTACAGACTCGAGTTGATTCGTCACCGCTTCGTACGCCTGGGAGAAATCAATTTTTCGGAGTGGGGTACACGTACAGGAGGATGGACGGAAAAAACTTTTTCTTGATGATTAAATTGTAATCAGGGGTGGGGGCGGGTACCTCTTGATGATTAGGGTCGGGTCGGGTTGGGACCCGTAAATTCATGATACTCGGGTACCCGGAAATTTCGGATATCTGAAGTCGAAATTGAAATCGAAAAGAGCAGTTGTCTACTTGGGTTAATGAAACGTGTACAAAATTACAGCTCGATCGGACCATTCCTTAATTTTCAAAATTTTGGTCGCAAAACAGAGCAGAGTTGGGCAAAAATTTAATCAACGATTGACCACTAAATTTCGACTTCAATCGTTAATCGCAGTTAACAATTAATCTCCTAGTTTAGTCGTCAAAATTGCGGTTAACGATTAAATACTTGTTAATCGTTCATTGCGGTTAACGATTACATTTCTACTTTAGTCGTTAATTGCGATTAACAATTATCAATCGTCAAATTTTCGAAATGAAATATGGAATCTAAACTGTATGAATACTGAAAAAAATGTAAACTAAATTTAGGTAAACTCTGTTTACGTGCTTTTATGTTCTTTCTCGATGATTTCTTTTTTTAATCAACGATTGACGAGTAACTTCAGCAATCGATGGATCCAATCGTCGATTTTTCAATGATTTCTTCTTTTAGTCAACGATTGACGATTAACTTCATCAATCGATTGAAGCAATCGTCGATTTTTCGATGATTTCTTTTTTTAATCGTACACATCAATCAATCAATCGTGATTAAAATTTTAATCGATTAATGCCCAACTCTGAGACAGAACCTCTACTGGCGGAGAGACTCCGCATATGGGAGGGACAAATTCTTTTCCACAATGTAGATTTGTCTGGTTTTGTGTAATGCCTCGTAGCATTGTCGTGGAGTGTACATCACATTTCTAGAGGAGGAAACGTGAAAAATAGCGTTTCTCTATGCTGCAACAGGCATTTAACGGTGTAAATGCAGGCCCGACATCACTAATTCGTATCACAAGCCAAGGTAATAAAATACCGTACAACCAAAGTTCGAGTCTGCATAGGAGGAAATCACGTGTCTCGGATTTCCACTCGAGCGATTTGCATTGACTGGCGGGCCTGGAAACCGTTCGTCCGGTAATAACTCTCATCGAGGTTCATGATATTGGGAATTACGTGTTTAGGGGAGTACCAAATGATACGTGTTAGTCACGCTTTTTTTTTTCTCCTCGACGTTTCCTCGCGGGATTCGTCCAGAGGAAAGTCTTCATTGGCACCGATTATAAATTTTCGTTGCTTCTATTGGGTTCGTGGGAAGACACTTAAACATTTATTTTCGATAAACTGCTTGGACAAGTCAAAAGTTCTCAAACATTACTATTGATTACTTTTATCATGATTGATTATTATTATTGATTTACGTTAAATAATATACATTCTATGAAATAGGTACAGCGGATCCAAACAGCATTTTGCAAACGGACTTATTATTCGAGTCTTTAGTAGTAGAACTATGTTTGCATTTTTTAATTGTATTTTCAGTGAATGAATTTCTAAAAATCGATTACCATTAGTCAGCTTAGATAAATTAGATGAAATTAGAATTTATAAATGATTAAATTAGAAGTTAACTAGTTAACTGTAAAAATATCGAATTCAATCACCAATAAATACAGATATATTAATCACCGAACCGAACGTCACTGCTCGTTCGTGAATAATATTCATGAATTTAAAGGTCCCTGAAATTTCTCTACACGTTTGTGCATTTCATATCGTTACACAAATATAGCGTTCGAGTGAGGAATTTAATTGAACATATCTGTCAGGTACTTTTTTCTACAGTGAAATGCTGATAGCAGCGAACCGAAACCCTTAAAGTTGTAAGACCTATTCAACTAAAAGTATTATTACACAAAAAGTCTTTTGAAAAATTTACGAATTTTTCCCAAAAACTTCCGAAACAGGTTCGTCGATGAGAATTAATAGTTTCTAGTTCAGCTATGATTTCCGAAAAAATGTTCACGGATCATGCGGAAAAAAATATACAATTTCAATTTTGAATTCTATTTCCGCCGCCGCGGTATAAAAGCCTTTCAGTTCAAAAAATTCCTGTGAAATGTGATTCGCCTGTGCGAAATTTCAGTGAAAGATGGTAATTCTCGTTTCGGAATGGTTCCGCACACGAATACCATTAAACTAAATAAGTTGATGATGATAGTTGATAAAAGTAAATAGTAGTTTAGAAACTACCGTCTTACATAGTTTACGATCTACGAGAGGCGTGGCAGTTGAAGTCAGAGCGGTTTACTTTTTGATGCCGCAGATAAGCAATGTTTAGTATGTAGCTGTTTAGAAAATAGATTGAGTTAGGGAGATAAACATTACGAATGGTCGACTATCACGGGCTCACACCTCGCAGTTTATAATAAATTCAATCCGGTGCTGTTCCGCGTTTGCAAAACACTTGACCCGCGTGTGAACTTTCAAGTTGCTCGGAGCAGCTGCATCAATTAAACGAAATGTGTTTTGGCCAATAATATTATACAGTGGATGTTCATATTATTCGAGTCACGTGTAGATTATTTATTTATAAACCTGCAGTTACTCGCACTCCATGTTCTACGTAACTGTTCAATTTTCCACAACGTAAATAACTTTTTCATTCAATGAAATAACAACTTGAATGCAAAATGAATTTTTCCTGGTGTAGACGGCACCTTTGTTTATGCTTGAAATACTAAATTTAATGTTTTAATTTAACGTAATAATTATAAATAAAAAGACAATTGCGAAACCTTCAAAGAACAAGAAAATACTTAACAAACTTTATTAAATGAAGATTTCACATGCATAAAAGTATAAAATTATAAAAGGACAATACTTGATCTTGTAATTAGGATAGCAGCCTAAATAATTCGAGCATCCGCTGCGAATTAATAAATCGGAGCAGCGTCGCCATGAAATTATAGAACCGTAGAAAAATATAATATCGCATCAGTCGAAGTTTTTCACCGGAGCTGGGGCGCCTTTTCATGGAAACGGCCTTAAGGATCTCAACGGTGGGGAATGCGGAATCACAGAAAACAGTGGACATTATGCGGGTGCAATTTGAAAAGTTCGCGGCCTAACAATGGAGCCATACAACTGTAGGTTTCGAATTACTTTTATTTTTCAATATGGTGGGACTCTGAATGCGGCGCATCCCAGCGATGTTCCAGCGCTTTCATGCCATCCAGGAAATCACCGGGAACTTTTCGCATTGGCTGGTATAATTGATTTAATAAAACCGACCAACACCGTGGTAAATTAATCTGCTTATGCATCGTCAGAGAGGGACAGAGAAAGAAAGAAAAAGAGCTGGGCATTATACCTTGCCAATATTTTCTTACGCCTCCGACGAAAATAATACAACCGCCGGCACCGCGTCGTCGCGGTTAAAAAAGAAATTCATTAGCCCACTTTCTCCGCGGGCGGTTCTTATCCTTCATCCATAAACCTGCGGCTTAATAAACGTCCCGTAATTAATGCACCAGAACTTTTCCCCCGCAACAGGATCGGCTCGACTTGGCTCGACACGGCACGACAGTCGATTACCCCTCTTCTGTCCACAACTTTCTCGGGATCGGTTCGGTGTGCGTCAGAGTCCTTTCCGTGGAACGGATCGGCACAGTAGTGCTCACCGAAATTCCCAATCTTTCGGAACCGGAAGCAAACTCACGCGTTACAGGGTTGCGTTTTTCTTCCAGGAATCGACTCGACAAATAGTGTTGCCAGATCTTCTATATTTGATATGAGTCTTCTATATTTTAACTTGATTTGATCTCCTATATCATATTTGAATTTTCAAAAATCTTTGTTTAAATTAAAATGTTTAAAATGTGCTGTGTACCTCTTTTACTTGAACTCCTATATTTTGAGCCTAAAGCATTTGAGATAAAGCATTACTGGCAACCCTATCGATAAAGTACACTCCGGGACAAAACGATACCCCACGCGTTAACATTTACCGATCGTCCATCGGGAGATGGCAGACACGTGTAGGAACCACACGTGATACCTCTTCTACGCGTCTTCCGCTATTCGAATCGCTTGACGAAGACAGCGAAGAGTGGGGTCCGCAGCCTGGCATCAACACTGCCGAAATTACTGATGGACGATCAGTAGGTACATGATTCTCATTTATTTTCACGTTGTAACTGAAATTTCTCTACATTATTGAAGCGTAATAACATACAGTGACTTATATTGAAGACTGAGCCAATGAAACAGAATAGCAAAGGTACATTAAAACGACCAGTTAGGGTCATTGCGAAAGCAGGGGTAGATCGGGGATGAGTCGTGGGGACATTGAAGTGTAACAGATTCAGCGAATTCAAGTGAGCACTACTGTACCCTACGTGTGTACTGGTTCCCTCGCCGGGTCATGCCAGGCATATGTGTGCTCGTGAATGCGAGAACGTGTGCACAGGCATAACCACACGCGATTTCCTGCCTTTCTCTACAGTCAACAAACTCGGCAAACGAACCGAATCAAACGATAAGGCATTCACTTGCCGGCACACACCGGCGAACAGAGACGCGAATGTGGGCAGTGGGTAGCACAGCTATTATAAACGAGACTCCTTATCTCTGAGAACTAACCGACACTGCTCTTTCCCACGTTTTGTTGCTCCTGTGGCCTAACAGGGCGTTTCCTTCCCCAGGAACTATGCGCGCCGAAAGATCAGTCGAATTTCGTTGCGCCGCGTCCCCAGGTTTCTCCCATTATAAATGTCGTTCTTTTTTCTTCTTCTTCTTCTTCTTCGTCTTTTCGAAGTGAAATCTTGCCGATTTCTTCGGAGATTGTTCTCTAACGCCAAGAGAAAGTTCCAGTTGGTGATTTCTGCTCCAACTTGAAAGATAGTTCTCTCGGATACAGTATGACTCTTCAGGCAATTCCTCTTGTTACGTACCGGGGGGGAAATAACAACCGTGGAATAATCAGAATGATTACACTACCGGCGTAAACAGTACGACTGCCGAGATGATACGACTGAAAGGAAATTATCGGTTCTCCCTCGCCCAGGACCAAGGGTCAAAAGATTGCACCTACGTATTAGACTGGAATATGCCACTGGTCAGTAAGCACATCCTGCGTGCCGTTATTCCGCTCGTCTGTTGGTTTCTTGTAATCTACAATTCAAGGGTCCGAAACTGTTCTCTGTATCACGTGTGGGATAAACAGGTGTTGCTTTGTTGATACCCTTTTCTTCATCTTTTAGACGACCGAGCACGGTTGGCGGACCTGTTCTCTGCAAACAAAGTCGGGACACTTTAATGTTCAGATAGTGTAGGATTTTTGAACGTTGAACGTCGTAAATCATTATTAACATAATGCAGTTTTTACGATGTTAACTATAATGAATAAAACATTGTGAATACAATTTGTACTATTTTTAAGTAGATATTGATTATTGTTCTACTTGCCACAACGATATAGTTTGCAGAATGTTAAACATAGTGAATGTTTCTGTGAAAATATGTTTTAATTTAAATATTCGATATATTAATTACCTATAAAAGTATGTTTCTGACAATTATTAAACACTTTTACCACTCTTAACAAATTCGTATCGAGAACATGAAACAAAGGATGCCAGAAGCGTTGTTATGAATCATTCGGATCAATCAATATCAGTTTTCATGATTGTGATATTTTACTAAATACGACATTGTTTCCTTTACGAAGTATAATAATTTGGATAATTCTCATTACGAATTTAAATGAGAACGCGTACGACTGCACGATATCAATTCGGCTTTCTTTACATAAAATACGAGATTGTGAAACAATATTTATTTAAAACCGCTGGGATATCAAAAAATAAAGAGTAATTTCATGGTTTCATAAGACATCTGAAACATAATTTATGTAAAAAAACAGGTACATAGTAAGCATAAATTCAATGGAAAATGAGCAGAAACGAGAAAACATAAGAGACAGGGGTAAACGAGTTAGCTGTTTATACAATACTAAAATTAACATATTTCCGAAAATAATAGAATATGAAATTCAATGATTCCAAATCTGAGGGAGTATCAATTAATTTATTATAAAATAAATCTAAATATATGGGAATAACAGTCAATGAATTTGTTACCTTTCGTTCTTCCATACATTATTACAAATTACTGCAAATGTTACAGAAAATACTCTTCATAATGTATTCATCTCCATTCATTTATTTCTAACGAAACTTGGACAACAGTAAAGCCACAGTCCGAAAAACATATAACAAGAGAAGATGGTAACAATTCCATGTAGCCATATTTTAATTAAAAAATTGATTGTTTTAATACAAATTCGGCAATTTATTGGTTCTAATAATTGAAGGGGTGGATGGATAAAGGTGTCAAGTTTGTTTTCTGTAAAAGCGTTTTTAACAAAATATGTTGTCCTTTTTCGATGAATGAAGATAATTATCTTTTGTTGTATTAGAGATTAACCATATATATGTATTTGTAATTGATTTGTGTTATTATCTTCATTCATCAAAAAAGGACAACATAGCTCGCTAAAAACTCTTTTACAGAAAACAAACAATTTGTTACTTGACACCTTTATCCATCCACCCCTTCAATTAGATTACTCGATGGAAAATTTAACTGTTAAAAGATTATTAATTTTATATACATATGTACTTATATATAGAAAATTATTTCGACAATATCTCGTTAACTATTAGACCAAGGACATATGAAGGTCAACACATTTTTGCTCAGAATTTGATACTTCATTGCCTTGCGATACAAAAAGTAGGTCATTCCGCTAAAAAAATGAAGATGACCATGAAATAACCACAGAAAAGCAAGTACTGCGTGAGAAGGGCCATTTAAATTCCACGTTTTCCAATTTCTATAAAATGTATCGTTTAATATTTTCAAATTTATGATTTCTAATAAGTCTTAACGGGTTTTGAATTTCTATTGTATAATTAGTCGGGGTAATCAAGTTAGCTGGGACACCCTGCAGATGAAGTTTTGTTGAAAATAAATAAGGTTCCTTTCGGTAGCCGGCATTGTTGCCAGCGAACGTTTCCCTCATAAGCGTTCGCCTCGGAGCACGGTAATTCACAATGTGTTCCGAGAAGAAAGGATTGCTTCGAGAAGAGGCAGCCTAAGTCCACTTTCTATTCCTCGATTGTCGTCGTTCTCTAAACCTGGTCGATAGGAAGCTGGCAACGTGTTCGTGGAACGGTAGAAATTTCTCCGGCACGGTGGGCCGAGGCCTTTCGAGTTAGTCGGTGTTTTATTAAAAGGCTCCTCTTTGTGTTTTCAAGAGCGGGTACAGTTATCGAATCCCTCCGCCCCTGCCCCCGTTACACCACTAATGTTCCGGCTGTTTGAGCTAGGGGAATTAATAACTATGTCGCCAACATCGTGTGCCCCGAGAAATTATTCTCATTTAATTTGTAATCCGCGTTACAACATCACAATGCCGGTATTACAAGAAAGGCTCTCCGCGAGTAGAATAATGCGTCAGCATTGAGAAGGGATAAGGTGATGTCCAAGCAAACAGAAGGATGATGATTCAAAAGGGACGAACGTTGAATTGGACCATAAATCACCCGGCAGAATGTTGCAATTGCGTAAATGGAGGGAACGGCGAGCCTCGGCGCGATCGCCTACGCTTTTAAATAAATGATCTCTACAGGATCCACGATTTATACAGGGTGGTTCAACTCAGCGTCCTACCAAAATCACTTGGAAACTAGTTGGTCTATGAAAAAATGGCTGGAACGAAAGTAGAAAGATTTTTTTCTATTCTGTGTTTTTTTTTATCGTTATTTTATTTATATTAATATGCTATTAACTCTTTCAACTATTCATTTTTCATCCCTTGCAAGATTAAAGTTTACATTGGAGACATTCAATGTCACTTTTCTGTCTCAATAGAAAAAATAGAGAACAAGACTGATTATTACATTATATTCTACTCTTGAAACCGCACAACTTTCGTTTCAATCATTGTTTCATACACCAAGTAGTTCATATGTTATTTTTACTGAAATCTTTACACTCCTTGATCGAAAATACACAAATTTTAAAGGAAATCGTTGTCCTACGCCCTCTAGCAAAAATAGGGTTTTCCACCCCCAACTTTAAGGGCGAGTTCCACCCGCAATGGATCATTGGAGATAAAAAACTACGTGTCAAATATTTTTCAACAAACTGTGTCCCGTATAAATTTGATAAAAATCGGCGTGTTACACTTAAATCTACCTGAATCGCCCTGTAGAATGGCTATCCGGCTGTGACTTCGTCCCGAGCTATATTAATTAAAAAAGACAAATTCCCATTGATAAATCCTCGGCACGGTGTAGTATGTCCGAAGCGAGGAGGTTTGGTTTATGTCTTCCGAGGCTTTTCCCTGTCGAATACGTTCAGGAACTATTGGCTCTGCAATGTTATAAATCGTTGCGTGCGCGTTCGAAAAGTAACGCGCGCGACGACCTTTGTATATTTTTTTTTTTTCGTTTTTTGTTGAGCAGCTGACAAAATCGAGATGACAAACGGCGGCCCGTTATCAATCACGATAAATTCCGGAACGGGCACGCTATATCCGAAAAGTTTATCGGTAATTTTGCATCGTGTTTCACGGGGATAATGCGTATCCAGTGTCGTTACTCTTTTACGAACATCGGCTGCGCCCTGTCTCCGCCTCCGTTCGACTTTTTCCCGCGACCAGTTTCACCGGCATGTCGTGAATCAATAATCATGCTCGGCGACGAAGCGTCCAGTTACACGAATCAAATGAATATTCCGTCTTGATTAAGTAAACCTTTATCATGGCGACATAAATTCCTAACTGAATAATTATTTAATTTGCGGCCACCGGGAAGATACTCGGTTTCCAATTGTTTGGAATCGTTACATTTTATTAATCATTCCCGACGTTCTTGTTGTCACCGGGGAACAAAAACAACAGCTGTCCCACAAATTTTCATGAAGAAAATCGATAAACTTGTTCAGCACTGTGATGCCTTGATCTAAGAAAAACTTAGATCCTGTGAATCCAATATTTCTTTGCGACCTCGCCAAAAGGAACATTTATTTTGAATTGTAAACTAGCTCTTGTTGTTTCTATACCAACTATCGTTGCTTAAAATTTAATTTTCAAATAAATTTTTTGTTTAAGTCCGTTGATGACGTTTTTATCATTCTGGTCTGGACGTTTCAGAAGTGTACATGCGTAGGAAAATGTGCATGCGGGTTGTTCCAGGTGTCCTCCATAGAATGGCGTCAGCATGTTAAGCAAACACAACTGTTCTGATATTTAACATTATTCTTTTTATTTTTATACGTGGAATATGCTAACACTGTTTTGTAGGAAATACTTGGGACCTGCTGTGTAATTAGGTATTTCATATAAGAATTTTATTAAATTACTCATAAGTCCATTTGTTCGTTTATGAGAAACAAAGTCAACTTGAAAAATGTAACAGAGAATTTAGATATAATCGGTTCGGATAATCGTGCCGATAAATTGTGCCATGTTTGGCCTCGTTTTAATGAGAAAAATGTCGCAGATACGTTGGTAAAATTGACATAAAAGAGTAACGAAAGACGAAAATGTTTTGTCATTAGATTAGCGTTGTCTTGGCGCCTGTGCGTGTGGGGATAATTCTTCACAAATATCGCGTACATCTCTGTCACTTGTATCGAGGCATTACCGTAAATCGAGGTCCATCAAACTGAATCCGGAACCGGTAGTGGGGGAACCGATACACTGGTGGGAGTCGTGAAGCGGGGAAGAAGTTGCCCGGGCCTGACCTAGAGAATATCTAGAAAAATGCGGCGGTTTTCTAACAATAAGGCCCGAAGTTAGTCTATCGTTATCCCTATCAAATCTCGGCGATTAAATGTAGCTGGACCTCATGGGGTTAAGAAATTCATGAATAAATACCTGGTTTCTTCTGCCTGGATGCGAACAAAGATGACCATGATCCATATCAGTCGAGCAATTTCCGTGACGGGTAATTCGTTGCCCGTAGAATGACGAAAGACAGGCTGAACGTCGTTAGAGTAAAAAGGGTTGCTACACGAGGTGAACCTATTAAGAGGAAGTTTCAGCAAAACATGGGGGCTGTTTTGTCTTGCTCGTACGCCTGGGCTGATGTTAAACTAGGGGAACTGACGGGACAAATAGACGGACAAAAACCCTTGTTCCGACGCGATAAAATTGAATGGAAAAAATCATGTAGGAGAAGTATACAACGGGGATTAGGTTATTCCCATGTGTGGGAAGTAAAATGGAACGTGGCACCCAATTATGCCTAGACTGATGAATGTCTTCTTTTTTTCTTCGTTGTAAGAAATCCGTATTTGTTAATATCATTCGTGTTTAAAATAATGGGGAGAAACATTCGTTCTAAAATGTTATTATTCTTTATTATTGACTGATCTTGAAGACATTTGTCTTCTTGGACCTTGAAGGACTACTATATTTTCAATATTTTCAAACCTGGTTGTTTGTAATTTATAGTAATAAATACAATTTGTTTTTCCTATATCTATTCTGTTATAGCTAGCCCGCGTTAATTGACAGAATATTACATAATCCAGAACTAATACAAACTCCAAAATTTATATTAATGAACAGAGGGTTTACCTAACAACTTTAGCCCCTAATTGCTTAACTATGTAGCAATATTTATTAACTTATATTATGCAATGTGTGTGGCTTTATAAGAGTGCTTCGGTACATAGTAAATGTCTGGCCTAATTGTTGTGTTATGATAGTTTTCACACTTTTAAACAATTTGGTGCATCAATAATAAAATATAAATGCTGATACTTCTATATTAGACAAATCTGAATAGATGCAACTATAGCAGTGGATATAAGCTTCTCAATTTCATGTCAAATTTAGAGCGGTAGAGAAATACTTAAACAATTTAAGAATATCTACGCATTATTTTTAATCTACTGAAATGATTAAAGAAAGAAATTTATACTTGGCTCCCGTTCTACGCGCGATGTAGAAAATATATATTTCGCATATAAAGACCCAGTTAGAATTTTTAATACTGGAAATACCGTGAACATTTCAGTGTAAAAGTTACCCGTGGCAGAAAGAGTTGCTCGCAGTTACTAAAAAGTTATACATGTAAAAACTTGGTTCACATTTCATTTAGAAAATTGAAGTTCCACTCGAAGCGGAGTTGTTTCTTCTGTTAACATATATCACGCGGGAGCGGTTTTAATAATATTTTACACGATGTATCTTGAAACAAGTCATCCTGATATCATTAATAAGTTCGTGCACCTCGGCTTGTAACACGTACGATGAAGTACCTCGTATATATCGCTCTAGTAAATACGAATATTATTCAACTCACATCAGCTGAAGGGCAACATTATTCTGTGCTTATGAATATTCAACTTTTACAGTAAACATACACCTACGGCGAATACAGAACTTCTTTCTCTCTGCTGGGAAATCATTAACTACAAAGTAACTCTTGCGAGCACCGTTGCGAAATAAATCACGAGACGAACGGTTAATGTTGCAAATATTTATGCTAATGTGTGCAAATCAAATATGATTTTATACAAACCAAAAATGTAACATCACACGGAGTCGATATGCAATGAGTATTATATCATATGTGTAATAGTATGTGCAATGAAACTGGAACTGTTATGATTTTATCGTTATAGTGGAACACAGCCTAGTATACTATGCCCTTGACATGACCCTAACATTGAGATCTTAACAGTAAGGCAGGCTTGAGTTGACATTCTTTCGAGAGATCAATCTTTGACCAATATCAACTCAAGCCTGTCTACTGTTATGATCTCACTGTTAAGGTCATGTCAAGGTCATAGTATACTACGCCGTTGAACTCGTCTTGACATAAGCAATAACATCCTGTACTAAAAAATATGTATTGCCATTTAAACAAATCAGGATGACCTTCATTGTTCATGAAGAAACTTTTTGGCTGCTCTTTACTTTACCGGACTCAAAATTTGTGGCTTTCTCCTACGAATTATGATGTATTTGGTTGTAATCCAGTAGATTTGCACCCGGCGCGGATGCAGATCGAAGTTTCGAACCTCTAGGATCAATAGTTGAGGAGATATGGTCGCTTAGAGTTGAGCAAATTTCCAGTTTCTTGACAGGTAAGGTATCACGACAGGTAGAAACCAATATGGCGGCGCTCTTGTCAAAAATGCTCAACTTTAAGCGACCATAGCTCCTCAACTATTGATCCTATAGGATCGAAACTTCGATCTGCATCTGCGCCGGGTACAAATCTACTGGATTACATACCAAATACGTCATAATTCGCAGGATAAAGGTACTAATTTTGAGTCCGGTAAAGTTCACCCAATTTTTTATCTGGTTACCGGAAGTGCCGGAAAAATCGTGGCGACATTCACGTGGGATACTGTGTATATTAAATGCGCAAAATATATAAAGTAAATAGTGCATTGTTCTAAAGAGAAACAGAATTTCGTTCAACTTTATTATGAACTCCATAAAAAGCTTGCACTTACATGTACGTAGACACATGGCGTATAAATAAAGCGATGGAAGCTGTTGTCATTCACGTTGTGGAAGATCTTTGTGTAAATAATCCCGAGGAAGCTTTGTCAAATAACGATAGAACATTGTACTCGTTTGAATATCTGTGACTGCACTGTCTAAACCGACGGGACGGGACGCGATTCCGCCTTCCGCCGTGTCTGGATCCGAATGAAAGAATTGTGTGCCGAACGTGACACCCTTCCTGGATAGCTACCTCCAATGTTTAATGCGCGCAGGACCGAAAACCCGTTTTTGCGATCGGTACCCGTGAGAATTCGAAATTTTTCGATAGGTCGATGCCGCCGTGGCCTGGCATAACTCTTCTGGCACGAGATCGACCGTACCTTCGGGCGATATGAATGCAAATGATTCGCCTTTGTGTTATAGGAACGTTGAATAGATTTTGCTACTTTTCGTACTTCAGAAAATCACTCGGCAACGATCCTTCCATGAAAACGGAAAGATATTACTTTTATTGTTGATCCCAGCTTCTCGCGAATGTTCCCTGACTTATTCAACTCTTCGCAGTATGTATTATAATACCGATAATTATCATTTTTATGCAAAATTGTAGGTACAGTTAATTGACATTGACCTCTTCAGAGTATGGCACATCTGTGTACGTTAGTTTTCTTTCCAAATTAAAATTATTCTAAGTAAAACAAAATCAAAAAAATTTGTTGTAGTACGGAATCTCTCGACGAGATAAAAAGATTTGTCGTATAGAAGCATTGACAATATTTCAATCAAACGTTTCCTCTCTCTAATTTGGAAAATTCATCTCCGAATTAGTAAAATACGGACTGTGAAACTAATAGAGAACATCAACAGTATAAACGGTGATTAATGGTAACATTTAACATAAATCTAACGCCACTGAATATCAATTACTTCCTGTATTAATAGATTGATATTCAATATTAATAAACTTCCTAACTAAAATACAGTATTAATCATCTCTGTATTAATGAACTAGATTATAGTCTAAGGTGAAATCTTCATTACTACAAAAAAATGGACACGTACGATTCAAAGCAGTGGACATGTTAAAAATATTAAAGGGCCTCAATGTATTAGTTTCAGTTTAATAGAATAATTAAAAGAAGAATACAATTTTTATTCAGCTCCTGCATCCTGCTATCAATGCGAACATTTTTTATTTTGCATAACGATCCGCAGTCTATTCATTACGAAGTAGCCAACAGTTGTCCTGAATCACACCGATCGCTTCAACGAAGGAAATCGGCGAAACTCGTGTGACACATGGAAAATCGTGTGGCATCGAACGCGTTAAAAAAAGCAAGCACAAACACGGAAAAGTTCGAACGCGACTTTCGCCGCGTAAGGGTTAACCTGTGGAGGATGTTTCCACTTTCAAGGAGCAGAAAGTACAGTGGGGAACAACTTGCCGACACTTGAGGTCCTCTCGAAGTGCGCCGAGCACAAAGGAAAACACCGAAAATTGTCGAGTTGCGAAGTTTCCTTGTTAGTTTCAACGAGAGCGGTTCGCAATCTCGTGCGCGAGTTCAATTTCTCGAGATGGAATAGAAATTGATTACCGGTCGGGTGGGGGGTTGGTCATACTGTTTTTTCGTTAGCAGCGTCATGGAAGTTGCGGGGGTTATCGGGGGTAATGGGACGTAAGAGTGAGATTGCTAGGCATTGCAGATAGTTCGCGCGACGGCGAGGACGACGGGAGCCGATATTTTTTTGTTGTGACAAGTCTTGTTTCTAAAAGAAAGTTTCATCCCGGCGGGATTGGAGTTCGATTTCTCGTTGGCCAAGGAAAAATCGAGTAGGTAGCGCCGACTACGAAACGAGGGAGAGTGAAAGCTGTGCATCGGTGTATGTGTGTGTGTTCTCTTCTCTTCCTTTTCTTTTTCGTCGCGTTGAATACGAATCGCGGCACGTGGCTGCGACGAGACGCGCGCGGCGCCGGCACCAGCTCGTCGTTTCGCGACAGAAGGATATTTTTCCCCTCTACGCTCCTCCACCTTTTCCCCCCACCCCCATGAAAACAAACGTTCTACGTGCCCGGAAATTTCGATCATTCGATTCGATATCGCAAGACTGGACTTTTCCAATTAGGCAGCGCCGAGATTCGTGACAGCTTCAGACTCAAAAATCTTTCTATTGTTCCTAGGTAAGGTGGAGGGCCCAATCAGAGTCGCCGGAACAGGGGAAATAGTTACCCTCTCTCTGCCAATATCGGATTAGTCACGTGACCGCACGCGGTACAAGGGGAAGGTGGAGTGGGGAATCTTAATCTGGCCACTCTGATTTCAAGTCGTACCAGGTTCATGCTGATATCAAAAACTTATAGGGTGAAAGAGACGCCACGCTTTTTCATTAGGAGCCAATAACAACTTTCTTTTCCATTGAATTAATTAGGACACATGTCCCCTCTCAAGTTATTAGAGACTATAGTGTATTAATGATTATTAGACTGCGGATCTTTATGCATTTATGGAATATGAAAATTTTCAAGAAATGCTGGAACGTAAAATTCGACAGAATTTGGTACGGTTTTTATTCATTTCAGATCTAGAAACGCTACTGCCACTGAAAATAGGATTTTACTTATGCCCACTGTCTTAAAATTTGCCTGCAAACATGATTAACAACTTATTTATAAACATTATGAGAGTTCCTTTAGTAACAGAATGATTATTAAAAGAGACAAAAAATTGATTCTCGATTCGGAGAGTCGAATACCAGAGAGAATCGATCTTTGAACATTTCTACCTCGAACCGTCGGACAGGAAAGATTTGATATATTCAATATGGTCTACTGTGTATATCTAACCGACAGTCTCACCCAGTTAAATAGATAAAGGATGATGGTGAATGGAGGTCAAACCGCGGCGAGAGAGGATAAAAACGTACACATAGAAGAAGGGAAATCCGTGAGCAAGCGGCGAATATAACAGACACAACACACAGAAATTTTCGACTCGACTCGATAATATCGCGGTTAGTGGGACGATCACCGGAGAAAGTTACCTTCTCCTTTCTCGCCGTTTCCCTGGCTGACCCACTCCTGTACCCGCCGCGCCGCGCCGCGTGCTCGAAAACCTTCTCCGCTCTTGTCTCCCGGCGTGTCCTCCTTTTGTAACTCATCCTGCCACGAAACGCTCCGTTTCCAACTAATTAGACCAATTTTTACCGAAACCAAAGAAACAGTAATTGCGATCTTCCCAGTTAAAGCCGTGAAACTCCGCGACAATGCCGTTTCCCAGAGGAACTCGCCTTGCCTCGCCGAGCTGAATCGGAATTTTCGTAGGAATCGTAACGATTATCTTTCCTCCGATAATACGGAACGGATTATTGAAACCGAGAATGGCGCGTAATTAACTGCGCTCGCTCGAACAGCCACGGGACAGTGCCTAGAAATGGATTTCCGTTGAGTCCGAAGCGTTTCAGAATTTCGCTGCAGCTACCCGTTGTACAGTGGGGTGTTTGGCACGAAAAGTCGGGGAAAGGTCTATTTAAAAATTTTACGTAAGTCGTACAATTTTGGTTTCAGTATTGTCTTTTTTGTAAATTGTGTAAAGTCAATTTAAATCTGATTTGTTAAGTAAATATAATAATAGTCAAGTTCGAGAGTCTCTTGAAGCACCAGTCAGTTTTGTTCGCACGAATTCAGGGGAAAAAGCTACCCCCTCTCTGCCAGAGAAACATGTCACGTGACCGCCGCGGAAATGTCCCCACTCTGCTGTTCGCCTTCTTCGCCGCTAATCGACACGCCGCGGCCCCGTCACGTGACGAGCTTCGATTCTGTCATGTGTCCGGTACTGGCAGAGGGGAGGTAATTTTTTCCCCTCGATTCGCGCACCCTTCCCTCATCTGGCGACTCTGCTCCGTAGTCCTTTCTGAACTTCGTTCTGATGTAATCTAAATGGAACATGGTCTCGGTGGATCGATAAGACTTTGTCCTGAAACGAAACAATAACTACGTCGTGCGTATACAAGGGATACATCAGCGGGCTACTATTATAGATGATAGTTCCACTACTCTGCGAGATGCACTGGTAATGGATTGTACATTCCAATCTTCATTCGACTTCTTGTGCACAGTATGGCTTCTTCATAGACGATGCAAAGGAGTGGTATGATTTTTAATCGAATAATTTCGAAAAATTTTTTACCAGAACACTCGCGTGATGTAAAATGAACTACTCGGCTAAATTTTCATAGAACTGCTTTTGTAGCAAACCTCAAAAAATGCATTTTTGTTATTTCTTTAGAAGAACCTGGAGAAGATTTTTGCCATTTTTAGAAGATCTATACACACGCGATTAGGATATTGAAATACAATTTATTAATTATGATCGGAATCTATAACGATCTCGTTCGTAATTACTAGATTGCAGATTTTAATGAAATATATAATAAAATAAAATTGTAATAAAAAATGCATATTAAAATTTTTTTAGTAAAATACATAATCAAATCATTTTAATAAAGCATGTAGAATACATTTATTATCAATTAATAAATGAACAGAATATATTTTCGATGGAGGTATATTCCCTTTTATCCCGGTATAGAGCGGCCCTAGGGACGGGAACTCTCACGATCGTGATTTAAATGACCCGAGACCGTTGTCTATCGAGAACAATGGAAAGATAAGGTATACGGAAATTGAAATTAAAACTACTCTACCGCTGGACCCCCCAGACACTTGAGATTCGTTAAAAAACTAGGAAAATCAGGGGTGCCACCGTGGTCCTGGTGTTTAATTCATGGCTGGCCGACAAATTCCAAGATGGCTGGCTCTCGTGTCCTACTTACATCACTGTTCTTTAATCATTCACAGCATTCATCTGAAAAACGTTTATTAAATCATTCCCCCCATATCAAGCTTTCTTCAATGTAAATTATTTAAAACTATTTAGAATCATTTAAAGAGAAGAAAAAAGGTATAATTTAATTCATTTGTGAGGATGTTCCGTATTACTATATTACTCAGCAGTTTGTTAAATGTTTATGGATGTTTTACAACAAAGATGAAAGCTTAAATAACTCCTACGTTGAACTGATGTCTGCTAGTCGTGCATGGAGACACATGCTTTTTATTTAACCCTCATACGCCCCTCGGAAATAGTTGCATAAAAGATTCTATGATAACATCTTACCCATTTTTGCTGTACACGTTAACCTAACAAATTATGTTTCATTTACGAGGTCACATTTTCTAGAAATACAACTCAAAACACAGATAAAGAGAGACCAGTCATTTTATAGTATGCAAAAATAGTGAATGAGTGAATTATCACCCTGAGGAACGTATTAGGGTTAAAAATAAAATTAAATACCTGAATTGTATAATATTCAAATGTTCTCGGCGCAACGGTTCGATCAGTTAATAGGAAAAAAGCTAATATATAAAAAGCTAATAAAAGTTAATATTATACATTTCATTATCTTGCGATCGATATTTCAAACAACATTTAAATACCTGAATAATTACTAAAGATAGGGCGTTAAAGACAGGTTTTGTAGCTAAAATGGTATATGTATGATAAACTTGTGATAATATTTCTTGATCAGAACGTTTTATAACATTTGCACCAACAAAAATTCTTCTTTAAATCTGGACGAACAATACACCTACACACAGGGTGGCAGAGCAGTAAATTTGTTTATTTGAGGAATAATTGAATTTAATTGTTTATTAAATTTCTGTTCTCCGGCACATACATAATTCGGAAAATTTCGAACACGTAAAGATCGTTTCTAAATGTTTCAAGCACTCCGACCACGTTGCTGTCATTGCACGAAGTTAATCTCGAAACCTTGTTACTATTCCGCGTTGCATTCAGAAACTTTCGAAATAAATTGTATCGCTTCGAACATACAATCGCTGTTATAACTTCCCCAAGCCGGAATCCAACAGAATTTTGCACAAAAAGCCGTGCTGAATGTACGGGAGATGTTCTATAAAATTATATAATATGTATAATGAGCCAAACAATGACGGTGGAACTAATGAATCGCGGTATCATCGAGTACGTGTAATGTTTCGCAAGGAAGATTCACCCGTGCAATCGACACGTGATCGAAGTACTGAATAAAATGATAGCACGTATATGCTATCTCTAATTTCTAGATGACTACTTAGAATTTCTGAACGAAACACGCGATGTCATAATTGTAGCAACGTGGAAAGAAGGAACCTGCTAATAAACAGAGACAGGCAAAAATTTAATCAACGATTGACGAATCAATTTCTACTTCAATCGTTAATCGCAATTAACAATTAAACTCCCACTTTAGTCGTTAATTGCGGTTCACGATTACATTCTTTTCGATTGTCATCGTCAATCGGATAATTGATTAACGATTAACTGCTGAAATTTCGAAATGAAGTCGAGATATACCGTGTGGCGATTAACTTCAACAATTGATTGAATCAGTCTCCGATTTTTCGATGATTTCTTTTTTTAATCAACGATTGACGATTAACTTCGTCAATCGATTGAATCAATCGTCCATTTTTCAATGATTACATTTTTTAGTCGTACACATTAATCAATCAATCTTGGTTAAAATTTTAATTGACTAATGCCCAACTCTGCTAATAAATGCGGTTCACCCGGGCTATCTAAAGAAGTGGATGAAAAACAGGAATGCTGGAAGCTAAATGATAGCACAGTTACCAAGTTTTATATGTATATATACAATATTATTATATATTTCAATGTGTTATAAACTTCAGATTCTAAAATATTTGTTCCACAAGAACGCTATTAAACAGTTCCCGTTGGATAACATTTTTTGCCATTGAAATTCCACAAGAACGAGTATGTTCCTAAACAGAAGGCAACATTTAAACAGAGTCTTTCCAGAAACAAAAAATAAGTGTCAGATTCGATCTCTATTGAGACCGCTACATATATATGTCGTTAAACTACTTTCTAATTTGGCTGATACAATCGACTTTCCCCTTGCTATAAATACCACTGCATTGTTCGAAACACTTCGGTAGAACACAGACACTGTAAAAGAAGACGGGAAATGGGACAAAAAAAAGGCGAGAGACGCTTTCTCGCGCCAACAACATCTCAAGAACCAGTTAAAGCGAGGGTGGTCGGGCTACGGGAAAAGAAGACACTGTCCAGACGCAATGTCTTTCTCGAACGGCGCCGATACTCGTTGATGGTTTACAGACGTTGCCGTTGCAAAGAGGTTTCAGCACTCGACACGAGGACACTTTCCCCGCTCGACTTTCTCGGGGATGGAAGGGATCATAAAATGGTGGAGATCGATACACGAAGGATTCGACAAAGACCCCGGGGGCCACGCGAGCCGGAATATTCGAAACAAATAAGATATCGCTTTGCGTATAGTATTAGGTTGTCCCAAAAGTTTCTTCCGGGGAATGTGATCCTTTAATATTGCTAAATAAATATTAGGTTGTCCCAAAAGTTGGTTTTCGATGCATGCACATAATGCAAATTCATATTAAGAAGCACTAAAATATTAACATAATAGATTATTGTATTGTTTGTATTTATTTAGCGACATTAAAGGAACACATTTCGGAAGAAACTTTTGGGACAACCTAATATTACTCGTATAGTAAACACAAATGAAAAGTACATCACCAAGTATTATCACCGGAATTTTCGCGAAGGACTCTACCCCATAACAGACCTTTCTCTTCAGATCTTTAACACTAAACTTACCACTGCTGGTCGAATGGCCGGTTTGGTATTTTACCACGTTTTTATTAGCTCGCTTTCTTGTCCGTCTGTTTGTCTGTTCGGTACAAACTTTGCAATTGATTTTTTTAATTTTGCATTTATTGAAATGATGAAGTTACTTACATGGAAATCGATTCGGTAAATTTCTTTGTCCAAGCACACGTTGTACTCAAAACTGCAGAGAATATAAAGGAATAGAGCTTTCTCATTTTTATAAGCTAAAACATTTTAATCGCTTTTAGTGCACGGTAGGCAAAAATTTTACGTCTGTCGCAAAATTTTGAAATTGATCTTTCTCCCGTCTTTTCGGACCAAATACTCTACTGTCGATCGTCCGAAACGGAGAATCCGCTTTGAAGTGTAGCGAGTCTAATCGTGCGTATGGTTTCGCGAGCGATTGTGCGTTGAAGTTGTGAGTCTAGCTTATTGTCGCGTAGTTGATCGGCTGTCGAGAGCGTCGCCCCAGGTGGGGCATATTGTCGTCAAAGGGAATTGTGTCAGCTGTCGCAAAGAAAACCGAACAGGCCGGTGAACAATCAAGATTAAAATTTTTCCGCGCGGCGCGAGTCGTAAATCCGATGAAACGAATTCTATGGGAAGGTGTATCGCGTACAATTGCCGAGGAGGTAGCAACAGCTAGCAGGTTTTCGCCTGTATACATAGATTGCAGTCGCCGTCGTCGTCGTCGGGGCCTCTCTCCGTATCCCGGACGGTCCCTCGCCTTAGGTGTTCGCAGTCAAAGGGAATTGTCACATGGTGCTTCCGCCAAGCCCCTTTTCACAGCTTCTGTCATCGCGCCCGTCGGATTTCAACTGTTCCGATGCATATACGCCGTCGGGTGTCGTCGGAAATATCCCCGGAGGCGTTTCGCGCCGGTTCCCTCTCTTTGTCGATTATAGAACGTGCGTGAATCGCCCACTTATTTTCCGCGGGCATGTTCGCGCTTCACTTTAATAGCGCAAAGCAGCCGCAATTTTGAGGGCGTGTTACCTACACCCCGGAAAGCTACGCGGCGCTTTCTCGTCTTTGATCTAGCCAGAGAATTCATTCGTAACTATTGCCTAAACCGGTGACGGTTAAACGGTGGATCAAGCCGGGGCTAAACGGTAAACGGAAATTCCTGCCGCTATGTGCGCGCGGCAATTTATCGACTTATTCGGAGATATTCGTTTCGGAGCAATTACGATTACACACGAAATGATAGCGCGTCTGTGCTGCTACCTTTAAAATCGCGCGCAATCACTGAAGGAAACGTGTACTGTCGTAATCGCGAGCCAAGGATCTTAACAAGATCGTTGATCTTTACGCAAAATACGAATTTTCTAAGGCAGTCGCGAGAAATTGAAATGAAATGAAACACGAATTTGTGCATTGCATTAAATGCCGAATCGAGCGAACTAAGATGCACACAAACCTTCAGCTTTTGACGTACATTCTCTCGGCCGAATTATTTCGTTGTATCGAGGCTGTACTGTATTCAATATCAATTAAAATTCGTTTGCACTTCGTTTTCGAGATGTAAAGTGAAAAATCTATCTGGCCGGGAAGTTTCGCGCGTCGCCTGTATGCGGGCCTGCAGTGTATCGGATTCGCTAGAATGTATTTTTGCACTTTTCACGTGAAATATCGTTGTCAGCTATAAATCACTGCGGCCGTTTTTCGTTTTAAGCGCGGCAAGCCGTAGACAAGTTGGTTTCACCTGCGAACACGTGATCAGAATTCCACGATAGATCTGAGACGTGTGGCGGAGCGGCTGATTGCGTGGCCCACCTGTGGTCACCCGTCTGGTAATTCAATTATCCATAGGGAGGGCAACTGGCAGTTAAGTTTTTCGTTAAACGAATAGAAAAGGATATTATGGTGAACTTGTCGAAACGTTACTCCCTCTCGAATTTTGATGAGCTTTAACACTAAACCTACCACTGCCAGTCAAATGACCGGTCTTAAATTCTTAATTTTATAATTATTGAAATTATAACGTTGCTTACATAGGAAATGATTCGATAAATAAAGCACACATTGCAATAAAAATTGCATGAAATTTAAATAAATAGAACCTCGTCATTTTTATCAGCTAAAACATGCTAATCGCTTTCAGTGCTCGGTAGTTTCAGTGTTAAATATCTTGGCAAGACCACCATATGGCGGTCGGATTTAGTTTACAAGATATTCGCAAAAATAGTTTCTTAAAGTTGCTATACGCGACGCGAGTATCGTGTAATATCATGAATATCAGCTACAGTGTCATGTATAGTGTGTTTTCGCATATTCTCAATGACCAAATATGTCCTTTACGGCAGGAGGAGGGGCAGAGCCTTTCCCCGGGAAACCTAACACGAACTAACTCTGAAATTCACTTAAATTTAAATCGCAAACTGATCAAAACTGTCAACCTAACCATGTACGATGGCTAAAAGCTCGAGTTGCTGTTCTTTGTTGTAATTAAACTAAATTTCACAGTGAGTTCGTGTTAGGTGTTTCGAAGAGGGGGTACACAGAGAAAAGGACTCTGCCGCAAAGAACAATTTCCGTCATTCAAAGTAGGCAAGATTCGCAGCAGTGGGTCTGATACTCTCACTTAAAGTTCGATAAAAGGACTGAAAAAACATTGTACATCAATTTTTAAATCTGTGTTGGTTTCAGTCACGAGAGAATATTTTCAAAGCTCCCGCAGACGTTTGAATGCGTAGCATTTTTTAGAATAAAATAAACGAGGGATTGTGTAACCAGAGACTTCTAGGTTTAAAATAAGTTAAGATTTATCGGGTATTTAGTGTCCAAAGACTTGTTGGATTAGCTGCTGCCGAGCATTAGGGGAGATCTTACTTCCCCCTGGTTTTAGAAGGACACGTCCTGCAGGACGACGATCTATTCCTTTTCATGGACGCATAGAACCTGCAACGGCCAATTTCTATGAAATTTCAGGACGCAATAGGGGCTAGGTCCGAACAGAAGGAAGGGAGGAAAAACTAGAAAATGCTCGTATTATTCAGAGAAGGGAGAGCCGACGGTAGCCTGGGCCAGGTTATTACAAGATGCAGACACCGTTTCTGAAATAAATGTGCCCGCTTTTCAACGAACATGCTCGTAGTAGACCCTCTCTTCGCGCATTCCAGCTGTTTTGTGCTTATTGCGGGCTTTCCTCTCTTTGCCAGCCCACCTCTCCAATGTGGAAAAAAAAAAGATAGTAAAAGCTGCCGGACGAAAACATCTGGAGAGCCCATAGCTTACCTTCGTCATCCGGGCGCTTTCATACTGTTGATTGTTGGGGTTGTTAAACTTCCTGTTTCGCACAAAAGACCTGTTTATTTATTCTTGCCGCTGTTGGAACGCGTGCTATCTCCCCGCTAAATTGTGTTTGATGATTTAAGACGCTGGTTTCACCGTCTATTCTGTTCACTTTAATAGCCACGATTATTAATTGCAGGAGCAATTTTGATTGGCAAATGACTCTTACGATTTTGTTTGCAATTTGAAAGCTCAATATTTATAAGTAGATATTACATATCTATATCGATATTACATATCATAGAAACTACATATTTCGTTTACGGGTATGACTATTGGGGTTAGCCAATGTGTTGAATGCCTCATTTAAACAAGTATTAAAAATTGTCCGCATCAATTGCAAGAAACATAAGCCATCTCGGAATTGCTTTCTCTCTTTCTTTAATAATTTTAGAAATTCGGGATACTTCGGCATACTTCAATTCTTTTAATCTTTTTACTATTTTTAATCATAATTGCATCGAGCCGCAGTCTAATTATTAAATAGATGGAAAATAATAGAAAGTTACCAAAAAGGTAGACAATTTATATACTTCACATGGGAGTTCAAATAAATAAACGAATAAAGTTCAAAATTCACACGAAACTTGATATTATTTGAATGATATAACTGGATAGAGAGGGGAAGTGTCACGTGACCGACCGTGGCGGAAGGGTAGGGGAATACGTCGTGGAAGGGGAAGATAGTGGGGGAACACAATTCTCTTCAATCTGGTGACTCTGGCTAATTGTAAAGTGTCTATCTGACAATGAGACATAGTGGACAAGCAATTTCGGCTTCGAACTCTTGTCGCCAACATTTGCAATCGGAACATTAAAAGCCACAAGTGTTCCCGGTGCGATTATGGAAAATATGAAAATACAATTACAGCGCGTCCGTAAACGTACGGCCGGCGATGCACGGTTATGGCTCCCGCGATAAATCTACCAGCAGGTTTTTCCGCTAGGCTTTTTATTTCGGAAAGGAACGATGCAGTGGGGAAAAATAAACATCGGAGCCCGTGCATATTGTTCCCCGGGGTGCTTTTGATTTCAAAGCATCAAGTGCGGCTGTAAAACGTCGCGAGCACGTGTGCGTTGTGGAAAGGAGAAAAGGGGTAGGGAGAACATAAAAGAATGAAGCGCTGAAGCTGGAACTTTTCGACAGTGAAACATCACAGATGCCTCTTACCCGAACAAAATCCTTTTTCGCGTTCCGCTCGCGCAACGGGCATGCAGGGACTTTTTTTTCAATTACTTAGCTCCGGGCATCGCGCGGCGATAATTACGGCTGAGTGATCCGAGTGATTTTAAGGAAATTTGTTTCGGCGATCTCGATTTCACTATCCCTCCGGAAAATATCGAATTGTCTCGAAAATTCATCAGCAGTTTCATTCAGAATATTGCTCCTATTGTCCCATAGAATTCGCGTTCAATAACACGCTATAGACGGACCGCCATTTTCTCTCGGCAGAAGCTCGCGCAGCTATTAAGCGCACGCGAACTAATTAACTCGCCAAGTCCAAGCTGCTATTCTTTTCCAAAATCTCGGAACCCGCGATTGTTAGCAAAATTAATATTCATAGTAACTTTCTCGCGGCTGATAGTGACGTCAGTGAATTGCGGCCGAATGACGCGCAGAAACAATCTGCCGTATCATCAGCGTTTATAAAGTTGCTAGATCAGCCTGTTTTATAATTTGACAAACTCTTGCCTGTCATTTCTTTTGTTTTTTTTTTGTCGCCGGATCTCGTTAACCCCTTGCCGTATCATTTTCTTTACAGTTACAGGGATTGAAACGTCTTTATCCCGAAAAATGTCGTAGAAGAGAAAATAAAATTTATATTCTTCGTGTGGCTACATTTATTTCAATGCTTAAATATTGATTAAAAATTACAAACGAATCAAATTTTATCTCATTTAAGTTAGACTTCGTTTAAAATCTTCGTCGCTAGTGTGACTTGTTAAAATACGGCAGGGGGTTAAGTCAACAGTACAAAAATTCGTGGATCTCAAAGACCCAATCATAGAAGGGTTAAACGAAGCAATTTGTACTGCATAATTATGTTACTTATTTCATACGTCCTGTTCATATCAAATACTTTCCATTAAGCTTGTACACATGGTTCCCAATCAGAAACCAAGTTATTCGTCTGTTCGTAATAGACGTTCCTTAATGAAACATACATATTCTTAAGAATGTACTCACTCGTGCAGATCTTTTCACAGTTTTAAATTGCCTGGCCCTTAGCAAAATTTTTTCAAATTCTAAATGAATGGGAACCTAGTGAAAACGAACGCGGTGAATGGATAGCGCGAGATAAAATTTGATATTTCCACCCGTATTCGCCTCTTATATCTATTTGACATACTTTCGCTCATGTATAACGCAGGTTGCGTTAAATGTGAAAGAAAGTATGCGTTATGGAATGCTTTGTTGTTTGGGAGTGATACAGAATCTTACGTCTGAATGCAGTGAATTTTTTATTTTCGATAGAAAAACTTGTGAATATAAAGAAAATTGAGTTTCGGAATTGGGGAGTGTGGATTGGATTTAATTCCTTGGTTTCTATTGTGAAACAAACCTGGTAATGTTGAATAATAGGATCCCCTTGCAGTCTTTTAAATGCTAGTATGTAATTTGTACTGTTTTAATATTTTTTAAATTATCTTGAAATTTCTCCATGAATTTTTGTTTCTTCATGATGAAGCTCTTGTTTCACACGTGTTTTCATACAACAAATAATTTACAATAGCTTTAATATTCTTTAAATTATCTTGAAATTTCTCAATGAATTTTTGTTTCTCCATGATGAAGCTCTTGTTTCACACGTTTCTTCATACAACAAATAATTTACAATAGTTTTAATATTCCTTAAATTATCTTGAAATTTCTCAATGAATTTTTGTTTCTCCATGATGAAGCTCTTGTTTCACACGTTTCTTCATACAACAAATAATTTATAAATAAATAGTCTGTTGATATGGTCTTTTTAATAATTATACTACACCAAAAAGAAGCTCAGAAATCTTCTTTTACATTACAATCCCAAACGATATTAAATGGCGTAACTGAAAATGAATTGTTGGTTCACGATTGAAATTGCTGTTGCAGGATCTGCTCTAAAATCTGTATCCACGAACAATTTTATAAAATTTATGAAATAATCACCGATAATAAGAGCCGTTATAATAGTTACGTTTAGCTCTCGGTAGTTCCAGTGTTAATGGTTCTGAATTGATCAAGGAAAGAACGGATTGATCGATTCGAAACTAAATCCACCTACTGCAGGGGACTGGTAGAGGGAAGCGCAGTGACATGCAGGTTAGATGAGGTACCCGTGACCGAACAAGGCGCGGCCGAGCCTACCATAAATCGAAATAGGCTATACTAGGGTGCGCAGTCCTCCATTGTGCGCAAGTGTGCAGATTACCTTTATTGCTGGAAAGTTACGACGGCAATGGTCCTTAGAAATTGTGTCCGCCGAACGGGACTTTTTAATTAAGTGCATACTGTTCGTGTCGTCAATAGGTATTGTCTCGCCACGCCATAAGGGATAATAGAGAAATTTTAGAATTTCTAGCCTTAACCGTTCCGAGGAAAACCGCGGGAATAAAGCTGTGGAACTTGTGCGGCGGAATAGCTAACGATCATGGAAGAATACGTGATGTCTTATTAGGTTGTCGCAGAATAATTACGGTATTAATAAGTTTTTATTAATATTTTACTCTCTCTCTTTTCGTTTTTATCAACTGTGTACAAAAGTTTCAGTCTTGTTCTTGCACTTTCTTTTATCCATATATTATTGTATACCAGGTATACCATAAATGAACTTGGTTGTTTATCATATCGATCATGGTCATTGTGATTATACATCATTTTTAGACAGCGGAATAGGTGTAATTTAAAACACTATTGAACCATTCTAACTGTTGGATTATCAATAAGTTACCAGCACAATGAACTTATTGTTCGTTGTCAAAAATGAATCAACGATTTCAGAATCGTATTAATAAACAGAGATTACGAAGTATCGATGGAAACGTTCTCGGAATCGTTTCTAAACAGAGATTTCGAGGTGTCCCATTTGATACTTTGTTTCAAGAGCCGGACTGTGGGGCCTAACCTGAACAGTCTGGAGATACCTACGAGGGGACCCTGGTTTTCTTTCGGGATTCCAACGGTTTCCTTCTCATTGTCAGCGTCAGTCGAAGTCGAAGCTAAGATTTTTTTTTAGTAAAGAGCTTTCTCCCGCGCCGTGAAATAAAGATTTGTTTTATTTCAAAAGTACCAGTGTGCAATCATTAACACCAATATCCAATACTAACAAAGAAACTAAATGTCTATTTTACTCCAGTAGTCATTATGCATCTAGTCATTATGTACCAACTAAACAATTTAATGATTTCGGCGCCAATTTAAATTGTTCTCGACGTTTCGATCCAAATGTGGACCATTTTCAAGAGAAATTTTGCGTCTGTAAAATACTGTAAGCTATAGTAATTGTTCAACAAAACCGGGTAATGCCAATAAAACTTTGACATGCTTGCTAAGTGTAAACGAATTATATAAATTTACTGATGGAACTTTTGAGAAAACTAATTAACTCCATGCCGGTAGACGTTAAACTGAAACCATGTGGCCATTAAGGAAGAACCAAATGTCAGAACAAAGGAATGACGCGTATCGAACGCTGGCCAATCAGAACACAGAGATCGATGAGTTCTCAAATCAATATTTGGCGGTAATTATGAATCATGCCGGTCCACCAAAGCCACTTCACATGTGCTTATATACCATGTAGATGTTCTGGTAAATTAATAATTGACATTCACGCTCTTGAACCTGTGGCGCCGAAATCATTAAATTGTTTATATGCACTATCTACGATCGACATAAAGGAAAATTCATTATGTATCAACAATCGAAAAGGCACTACGCAACCAAAAGAATTTAGTTCTCAATATCTCCCCCCTCCGCAGAATAATTAATAAAGATATAATTGATTGAGATCGCGACCGCCAACGAATGAACGCGCGCACTGAATAATTTTCAGTACGAGTATTCAGTTTGTACGCACAGTTTTTCCAGTTTGTTATCAAGTTCGAGTTCGAGAGGCTCGGGGTCCCGAGCTAACAGTGATCGTCGAAATATGAAATTTAATTTCCTACGGCTCAAATCTAAACTGGATCCTCCGTCAGTTTCCACCGATCAGACTTCCATTTCCTCGGGGAACGAGAGCTCCTCGCGAAAAAGTTTAGCCCCAGCATCTCCGAAGTATTTCTGCCCGCTAGAATAAGTACCTTTTTGAGTTCTCTACATTCAGCCATATAAGACAGCCACATATCAATTTCAAAGTTTCTTTCGGGGTAAAGCTGTAAGTGGCTTACGGGAGCGCCAGCCCGGAGCGTCGCGGCGTGTCCCAGAATGCGTCGTCATCCCTCAAACTTCCATCGGCGAGGTACACTTCGAAATTAATGCTCGGGAGTGCTATTCCCCCTTGGTACGCAATATGAAATTCCAGAGTGGGCTAGACGCGTCATCCATAGAACGGTGCATACGTCTAAATGCGTTGGCTCCGTTTGTAATATCGTCGGTAAACCTGGCACGAGCACACGGGATTCTTAATGCTAGATATTCCATATTGAATAATACGGAGTACATACTTGTGTACCCTGAACTTTGCTATTTCCATCGTCGACTGGCGCACAATGAAGCTTCGAAACGCGAGAGCTCGCTACGAGACCAGCCGATTTTCCAGCTAGGAAATGTCTTTCGAAAGATCGCAGTCGAACGATCACATTCTCCCGATCTCTTTCTTTACCTTCAATGCTGGGAATGGTAAACGGTCCCATGTGAAAACTGAGACTTAATCATAATCTTGAGAATTCAGAATTTGCTGATTTGCTGAAATCCTCACCTCAGCACGAACAACAGCATATTATCAACATAGCGCACGTGTATCTAATTTCTGAAGTTCCAAGCGAATAGTTTCGTTATTTAAGTCAGGCCGCCTCTCCTCTCCCACCCTTCAAAAAAACTTTCATATGAAACAAAAGAGTATTTTTCAAACTATCACAGTGATATCTCGAGGCTGTAGTGTTCGAATACTTTTTGGATCCATTTTTAAACAATGCGGTGGTTGATAAGCAGCGTTCGAGACTGCGTTAGAGAAACGTTTGTCGCGTCCGTTTCGCGGAAAAGTCGAAAAAAAATCGTGAAAAATACGGTGAACAGTCAGAGGTTATGTATGCAGGTTGTTTTTAAGATGTAAGTGCACACGATTGTGGCCGCAGGATGCGCGTGCGGAGCGCAGGCTGCACGCATGCATATTGGAAGGCTGGCTGCCATGCGGACGTGCTGGCATTTGGCATTGCGCCGCATATTATCCAAGGATGCACGAAATACCTTGCCATTTGCACACAGGACACGCTCGTTCGACGTTGTTGCTGTTGTTGCGTTGCCGTTGCCGTTGCCGCAGCCTCGTTCCTCCATGTTCAGAGGGCTGTGACACGACGCATTCGATCCCTCCTGTCTCGCTACGGGAGAGAAATGCGTCTTTCGAACAGAACAGGACAGGCTTTCGCGTTATCACCGAGAATTTCTGCGGCTTCTGCGAACGCATTTAAATCCCCCTTGAAAGCCCTTCATACCATATTATTTATCAATTGAGCCGCTTATTTTGAAAGTGGCGCAAGTCCATTTTCGAGGAAAGTCAAGCTTGCAATTTTAACTAGTTGTAACTAATATATTTAAAAACACAAAGATTTTTCAAAAAGGAAATTAGCTGGTTAATAGAATGATACAAATTTTTATTTTGAAAGTGGCCCAAGTCCATTTTCGAGGAAAATCAAGCTTGCAATTTTATCTAATTGTAACTAATATATTTAAAATCACAAAGATTTTGTCAAAAGGAAATTAGCTGGTTAATAGAATGATACAAATTTTTATTTTGAAAGTGGCCGAAGTCCATTTTCGAGAGAAATCAAGCTGGCAATTTTAATATTCACATTTCTACGTTATCTTTTCATTCTGAAGCAAATTATAACTAATATATTTGAAATCACAAAGGTTTTGTAAAAAGGAAATTAGCTGGTTAATAGAATGATACAAATTTTTATTTTGAAAGTGGTTTAAGTCCATTTATCAGTTGACAAATGGACCATAAATTCTTAGTATGTATCAGGACAGAGATTTTGGCGTCTAGAAATGTCATTAAAGAGAAATAGTTTACTGTTTGTCCCCCAAGATTATTATAATGTTTTGTTCATATAAAAATATGATTCCAGTTTCGTAAAAATTCACTGAAGATAGTAAAATGCAAACAAAGATATTACACGGATTATTAATTACATTTGCTTGATAATATATTTTTCACATGCTTGCAAAATATTCTACCGTCTAACGCGAATAAATAACCTCGAGTGTCGTGTTCATAAGCAAATGATTTATAAGTAGCAACTACGTGTATTTGTGATATTCGAACGAGTTCACGTTCAATTATTAAAATTGACACTTCATGTATAATTTAATTACCAAGAATGAAAATTGATGCCGGTTTCATCGTTGGAAATTAAATGTCGCATCGAACTAATTAAATGTAATGTATGTATAATGATTATAGACTGCGGATCTTTATGCGTTTATAGCTTCCAGAAATGTTAAAACAATGCTAGAGAATATAATTCCAAAGAATCTAGTACGATTTTTATTTATTTCGGATCTACAAAGGCTACACTACCATTGAAAATAAGATTTTATTGAATTCCACTTTCTTAAAATTAACCTAGAAAAATTGAAAATTGCATGAACATTCGCAGTCTGATAATGATACACCACTGTGTAGAAATTATGATATAATTTCACACTTTTGCGGCTGAAAAAACTCTACAATTTTAGTTTCAGACATCTGTAATTGATATTAATTTATACCGACTCTTAAGTAAAATAAAACTTTACTTCATCGACTGGTATTTTAGCATAAATACAAATAATCCTGATCACGAGTTCGTCGGCAGTGAAATAAATTCATTGATCATCGAATAACGATCGCTCGTGGATTTCTCTTCGATCGGTTAACGTCCGGACTAATTTTACAACGGAATAATCCTTCACGAGAAAGAGAGAGAGTTTCATTAGTCAGATAACCTAAGACCGTGAATCATCGCCGAAGACAGAACTGTACGGTATCGGGTGCAAAGGGGTCGTGCGAAACGGGTCTAAAAGAACTACAACTCGTTTACTGGAACATTTCTAATCCCTCTTATTTCCATTGGCGCCTGCGTTCCACGCTTCCCAAATCATATTGGGCATAACGGCATCACAGGGATTAATCGACGGCAATAACTCGTTGGCACACGTGCTCATTAAATAAACACCGAGCAAGAGACAGTCACGTGCTAGCCCACAATGGATCAAGTGTGCCGGCGCGGCGTGTGTGCAAACATACGGTGGGATACCGTTGCGAGATATCGCCGGAATGTTCAAAGAACAAACCGTGAAAACATTAGGGGAACGAGTGTCAGAACGGCGGCGTTAAGAACTGTTCCCGCGCACGCAGCTTGAATGAATTGTTTGCTGGATGCGCGGCAAATTTCTCTTCGGACTTGGTGAAAAATGAAATTTCATTAGTCCTAATAACCTGCGCGTTACAGCACGTCTTCAGGCGAAGAACGCCAAAGCTGCGGGAATCGAAGATTACTTATCCACCTTAGAGTCTTAACAGTTATACTTCCATAATGAGTTTGACAGAATCGCCTGGTGAGGGGAGGCAGCACAAATCGAAGGGAAAAGTTACCCTCCAGGTCTGCAGTCCAGTCATTGTTAAAAATTTGAATATTTTTTGTAGTTTTTCTTAGCAGTTCTACTTTCATACAAGGTTATACGTGTGCTCAATCTACACTCAGTAAAATAAGTCTCCGTACACCCTTTAAAACAGAATAATTCTTTTGTAATTATACCAAATGATCTGATGTTTTGTTTGCAATTAGAAGCATTAGTTTACTGAATGATGTGCAAATAATATTTTCTAAAAATCACAATTTACAAGGTTGCATGCAAAAATAACAAAGGCACTTTCTAAAACTTTTTTATTTGGGTCCCTAACGAAAATTTAAAATATATGTTTTGGAGATCTATGTTAGTTATACACATGCTGAAAATTTCATCGAAATCGGCTCAAGGGCCCAAATAAAAAAGTTTTAAAAAGTGGCTTTTTTATTTTTGCATGCCACCTTGTAAGTCGTAATTTTTAGGAAACATGTTTTACACATCATTCAGTAAACCAATGCTTCTAATTGCTTACAAAACATCAGGTCATTTGGTATAATTATAATAAAGGGTGTACGGAGACTCATTTTACTGAGTGTATCTGTTTCTGTCATTGAATAATAATGATTAAATTCATACTACTTTCTCTTATAGAAATAGTATACAGATTCGAGATTCTAAAAATGTTGACGACCCATTTAAAAAGTGCAGACGATATCTCGAAGTATTATCTACGCATCCGCAATTTTATATTTTGACAGATAACAAAAATATTCAAGCTGGACAAAGCTGTTGCTGTATCCTGAATATGCGCTGCTCGAATGAAACGATGTTTCTGTTTTTATTGGCTGGCTGTATGTCAGTGTATGTAGTTGTGGACGGGCGAGAGTAGTGGTTGAAGAGGGAACGCGGATGACATGCAAATGTCAAGAACCCCAGTTTATGGCTGTTTGACCCTCCGTGAGCGTGCCATGGTCATTTCGACTCTACCTGCGTAGGGTCGTAATATGAGCGAAAGGGGTGAATACAACCCTCAAAGGAATATCGTTTGAACAATGGACCCATACATGCAAATAGTAAAAATCAGCATATTTTTAAAAATTGATAAACGATCCTTTACCAAACAGTAAAAATTTGAGATGTTCGGTAAAGGTTGATCAATTTTTAAAAATATGCTGATTTTTTAACTTCTCTCGAACTTCTTCAAGA
This sequence comes from Lasioglossum baleicum, assembly GCF_051020765.1. Taxonomy (NCBI): domain Eukaryota; kingdom Metazoa; phylum Arthropoda; class Insecta; order Hymenoptera; family Halictidae; genus Lasioglossum; species Lasioglossum baleicum. The sequence continues at coordinate 14,660,429 of NC_134940.1, forward strand.
TCTATTACGAAATTGGAGACGAAAAATTGTTGAATTCCTTCAATATATTATACAAATATGCCCCAAGTTGTATCGTGTTTTTTCTAATTTAAATAAAAAAAACAACAGATATGTTGGTAAACGTTTCATAAAAAAAGAAACAAAAATGTTTATTTGTATATTATCTTCTAAATTGAAGAATCGTTTGTACACGATAAACGTGTCATTTCGCATCCGAAATTCCCGGATACACGTATCGGTGGCAATAAACGTGGAGCTCGCTTTATTGTTTGCAGAGGCAATAATTCTGTTCATTGTGCTTAATCTCGTTCCCTTGTAAAATACCGAACTCTCGGTAGATGACCACTTGACATGAGTGGGATCGTTCACGTAAGCTCGATAGAGTTGGAAACGAATGACCATTGGCCGATACGATGTGCTTAGTCAGCTACTCGAGGAAGCACCTGCACATAATGTCCGACGTCGCAGCATGGACGTCCGTAGATAGTTGACTGCCTCTGGAAAATTCGGAATACTCGATTTCACGGACGACGAGGCTCGCGGCATTACGGCGTTCGTTGCTCCTGCAGAAGTCGAGAAACACCGTGGATTCCTTTTTTTCCCCTCGCTTTAACCCCAGCCCCAGCCGCCGCCCACGCCCCGCCCCTCGGAGGGTGAAATCTGTTATTTTCTTTCGTTTCCGTGTCGCGCGCTTTTCACGTTCGAATTAATCCAGATTCAAACGATGAAACTCGATCTATCGAACGAGTTCGGCGCGAACGTGAATTTCGAAACGTTTTCGAGTTTTCGATTCGCCGGGGAAAATGTCCGCGACTGGAAAGAGCGCGAAGAACGCGAGGCATTGCGTCAGCAGCAGCAGCAGCGCGTCGGGTGAATTTTTCGTCCCTCGGCTCGCCTCGAAATTTCGTCACTCGATTGCGATTCTACGCGATGCACGCGTATGCGCCGGGGATCAAAGGTTTCTAAACGGCGCATAATTTTGTAAGGTATGTTGGTTTATTGCTCGAGGTACGTTTTGCGTGGAAGTTTGCATTTGGAAACCCCACATTTGAACATTCCAATATAAGATATCTCTCTCTCTCTCCGCGCATTCCGCGGTGGTTAGTAAACATACGTAACGGTGAGCATTGGCAAGCGAGACCGCTGCCAAGCTGTTTTCGTTGCGAGCGTTATTTGCCTGGAAAAACTATCGGCTAACTCAAGATTTAATTGGTTCCTTTCAACAACCGTACGGTCCTATTCAAACCCAAAACACTACTACTTGTGCCGGTCATGAAGAAAAAGTGATTCGAGTCACGATCCCAATTAACTTTTCACTTATTCTGTATTATATCGATTGATTTTACTATATTACGAAAAATTGACTTTCAACCAGAGTTGGGCAATAGTCAACTAATAATGAAAAATGACTAAATAGTCTTTTTGAATGTTAGTCATAGCAAAATAGTTATTAGTCAAAACTTTTTGATTAGTTAGTGATAACCAAATGGCAAATAGTTAGTCACAGCTCCAACAAGGGAAGAATTCCAAGTGTCCGACTTCGATTTTGATAATTTTTTGTGTGACGATGGTATATGCATCCCTAATGATGTCTGCAAAATTAGTTATCACTAAGTAATCAAAAAGTTTTGACTAATGACTGACTATTTTGCTATGACTAACATTCAGGAAGACTATTCGTCATTTTTAATTATTAGTTGATTGTTGCCCAACTCTGCTTTCAACTGCTCATAGATTATCTATTTCCACCAATCTATTTTGGACTAAGTCACGATCCCAATTAACTTGTCACTTATTTTGTGTTATATCGACTGATTTTATTATATTACGGAAAATTGCCTCTCAACTGTTCGTAAACTGCATTGAAATTATTTTTCAATTCAAGTAATTATTTTTACCTTTCGTGAAGAATGTTTTTTCAAATCCTGAGATTAAAAAAATATAAGAATGATTGACAAAATTATTTGTCTTGCGAACGAGAATATATTCTCAGTGAATTCTACAAATTTATTCAGGACAAAATATTTATTTTGACGTATTTTAATGTCATCGAGGAAAAATACCGCAATGAAACGTACACCCGCAGTAATAGGCACATTTACCCTACGCGATAAAAGTTGGTTGAAACAATTTTGGGCAGAGAGTGGGACAAAAGTATTGTCTGGCCCAGTTGTTAGAGTCGACCCGTATAAAAGCCAACAACGGATGAGCTCACGAACCTGTGATGTATACTTAAAAGTGTAGCCTCCAGTGCATTTGTTGCTCTTTACATGCAAAGGGAAAGGTAATGAGTATAGTTTGGCTGAATGAGAGCGGAACCATGTCACGCCTGCGCAAGAAGCTACGGGGAACCGGAGAGGGAGGCACAGATACTGTGTGTCACACTTTGTTATACACCGTAGCAAGAGCACGGAACAGTATTGAATGAATGCTCTACTAATTCGAGCGGCGTTTCTCAATAATTCACTACATACGATTAATTATTCTACGATGATTCACTAGGATTCTTCCTCTGCTGCATTATGAATCATGGCTCTGCTGAAATAAAAATGTTTTCAATCAGAAACTTCAGATTCTGACTAAAGATAAGCTAAGCCACGTTCTCTAGAAAACTGATGAAAGTTTCTAACACTCGCATAGAATCATATTATCGTATAGTATCACTGGAAATACTACTTTTAACGTTTTTTGTATCAATGCACACCGAAACCAATCAATAGACTGCGGATTTTATGCATTTATAATAAAAATGGGTACGTGCAATTTAAAACAGTGGACGTATTAAAAAAATTTAAGGACATCAGTGTATTAGTTTCAGTTTAATACAATAATTAAGACAAGAAAAAATGTTTTATTCGGGTTTTGTGCCTTGCAATCAGTGCAAAGATTTTTTATTTTGCATAAAGATCCGCAAAATACAAAAGTTCGTGCATCAATTGTAAGACACTGAAGCTAACTGGAAATTTATATCTTTTATAATTATAATATAGTGTAAATAATATATCAATACACTTAGTCTTTTACTCTTTCACTTTCTCAATATTGTCATAAATGCATAAAACCCCTCGTCTACTAATTAATGATACTGATATATATTTACTGTCTATTTTAAAGGAGTTTGAATCTTTTGAAAGCCTTTGCATTTAACATTTCTACATGAATTTTTACTTCATAATTACGCATTGATGTAATAGTGAGGAAAGTGTAATACTTCTAGAAGGACATTAAAAGGTTGCGTTCGAGTTTCTATTCGTTTAAAAAAATTGTGCGACCCACTTCAGGAAGACTGTAGTTTCACTGTAATATTTAATTAACCGCTCTTCATTCTATTTAGTCGCAAACTCGATGCTTCAAAGCAAAAATTTGTTGCAGCAGTGGACTCTAACTTCGGTTTGCCTTAAAATTGCAATCTCTCTGAATGTGATATTTTTCGTCAACTTAATATTAAGCAGGAGTCCACTAAAAAACGTCCGTTGACTAACTTCTAGTATGCCAAAGACCGAAGTCCGCTTCTCAGACAGCGACTTCACGAAAACAAGTTGGTCAAAGAGGAAACTACTTGTGCATCAGCACCACCGAGTCGAACCTTCGACGAATAACTACTTGAAACTACACGAACCATGCGAGTTTCGGAGTCCTTCGATACCTTAACACTTTCGGTCATGGCGTCCTCCTATAACGACATAAAAAAGATCATAATTTAATTCAAAGAACTGCTTAGCAAAGCCATGATTTTTTCCAGTGTTAATTCAATTACAGTGGACGATATATCTATAAGAAGACTGTTCTCAATACTGTTCTCACAGAAAAATATTAATTTGGTAGTACAAGAAAGGAATGGTTATGAAATCATGTCGGATGGTTGGAAAAGAAGGAAAATGTACTGGTTTTTCGTGAAATGTAAAAGAACGTTTAGGTGGAACTTAAATTTTAATCTAAAAAGGTTCCCTGAAGAATACTATATAAAAGGCTTCAAAGGCTGTGAAAGGTCGAATACTCCTGCTGTAGACGAACGTGTTTCGAAGCCGTCCGATACCCTAATTGAATTACCTTTCCCGGCGACCGCTAGCTAGAGCACGAAAGATATTTAAAGTATTCATTTGGTAATCCCTTGAGCGGACGCGTGCACTGTCGAGTATGTGCCATCGAATATTCAGCGTACTTATGAAGCCTATGTCAGCTGGACGTCGCATTTCCAAAAGGACGGTATTTAGAGAATGATTTCGAGGCACGTGCCGATGCACAGTGGCTGGCATCGATACCCGCATCCGGATTTTCAAAGGAGTCATTCGACGAGGTATGCCCCTGCTCCGTCCGCGGAACTATCCGCATAGAATGCCAAATCTCCTATTCCCTCGTACTCATACACACACACTGTTCCCTGTCTTTGGCCCTATCCTCTTCCCACTTGTCTCCTATCCAGGCGGGAAAGCCTGGTGGCATCTAGATCATCTCTCATTCCCTCTCTCTCTCTCTCTCTCTCTCTCTCTCTCTCTCTCTCTCTCTCTCTCTTCTCCCGGTTGATTAATCGAAGATCCAAGTTCAAAGGCGTTCGCCGTCCACAATCTACGTAATCTCGGGGGCACTTACCGGAGCGGTACGTGTTCGACGATCTATATTGATCACTTGATCGTGATGGTTCAGCGACACGCGAGACGCTACAAGATTGTTTGATTAAACGCCGGGCCTTAACGATTGCCGAGATAATGGTCAACCGAGCGATAACCGTGAGACATTCTCGGACACCGTAGTCTCCATATTGCGATGCCTTTGTTTTCTAATCGGGACTTCTCTTCTCGCTCGTCACTTTTTTTCCCCCGTCGTTTTCCAATCAGACCCGACTGGTTGCGCGAGCGTGGATTATTTAAAACGGAAAACGGTTATCGATCATGGGAGCCTCGATGATTGGGATCGCGGCATGATGCATTCCGTGGGCCGGGCGATGACTCACGGCCGATTTTTCGACTGCTCGCCCGAGACCGATTATGAATCGCCTCGTACTTCACGCGTTTTATGCTTCATCGGTCGTTTATGATTGCCCCGGCAAGATCGCGAGATCGCCCCGCTATAGAATTCTGGCTGCCAGTATAGATTACCATACATTAAAAACTGGTATTATTGGACAACCGCGGATAGCCGGGCAAATGCTCCTTTTGTGACCATCTCGCGCAATGATCTACGACAGTGATGGCCCACGGTAGGGGCCCCTCAAACGCCCCAGCTTCCCCCTAAAACGATGGCTTCCTCCATCAACGTTTCTTCCGTGCAGCGCGCACCTTTGTCACATTCGCTGGTGTCTTATGTCTTCGTTGCTCCACCTTAATAGCGCTTAGTAGAAGGAGTGGACACTATGGTGGGGACGGTTTCATCTCAATTGAGACAAAAATGCCCGTCCCTGATCTACGAGGTCCGCTAAATGCACCGGTGTGACTCCGGCGATCGCGACGATCGATAACTCCGCTTCTGGAAGGTGGAAGGAGATCGCGCAGAAAAATGTAATACGCTTTCGGGAGCTGCGTCATTCTATTATACGAGACTGTTCTCGCGATGACGCGAGTGTAATTGCACGTTCCTTTTAGATGACATTGCACACACCAGTTCTTACGCGTACGATCTGTGTTACATTCGAGTGTCTAAAGTCAGTTCCTTCGGGATTGTTCGAGATACCAGAGGGAACTTTCGACGCTGCAGCTACCGAGACGAGTCAGGATGAGTTCTCCGGATTTGTTCTCTTACAATTGCAGAAATTGTATAACAACGTTCAGAAATTTTTTATTACCATTCTTCATTCGAGCACGCGTCACGATAAAAATCGTACCGCAGTCTGAATAGATCCAATCTTGTTATTATTATAAAGGAGTTTAGTGTTGGCTGGTAGTAAGTAACTGGTACACGTTCCCTTATAAAAATGACAAGATTGATGGTATTTAGACTTGATGAAATAATTTCTTGTGGAATCGTTTTTATTATTTCAATAATTGTAAAATACAAAATCTGGAACCAAGGGGATAAACTTTGTAGTGAAACGTGGTTGACATACGAATTGAATAGAACAAAATTCGGGACGATCCATTGTTCGCGAGCTACATTCCTCATTCTACGCTGTTACGCGGATCGGTAGTATAGCGGTGCCTAATAAGATTAATGCCAGGCTAATCGAATCAATGATTGAGGGGCGAGCTCGCATAAATAATTGTTTGAATTTAACGGTCGCGTTTACGGGCATGGCCTTGAGTCGATTTAGCCTGGTCCGATGTCCTTCCACACAACATTAAAGAAATGTTAAGGGGGTGATAAAGCACTGTACACGGTGTGCAGAAAACACGCGAGCTAGGGACGAACCTCCTCCCGCGGTCCATAAAGTGCGAGCCCGATATGGAGAGGCAGCGCGATGCGTTAGACTGTCCGCGAGTTTTCGATTTACGACGTGACGGGATCGAAGTTTATACAAGCACTGGCTTTAAGAGACCATCGGTTTTCCGTGGTCGGCTCTTTTTATTCGATCCCCACTGTACACGCTAGATCCTATTTGCATAAGTGGATAGAATAATGCCGGTAAACGGTGAACGCCGCGCTGCAGATCTATGTCCCGAGGGTCAACGCACCAGTCTTCCCGAATGTTTTCAAACAAGAACAAGGAAGCTTATCCCGCCGGAGGAACTCAAATGGGGAAATGTTCCGGCGAAAAGAATGCCACTTATTCTTTCATCCGTTGATATATTGATCATTCTTTCGCCGTACCGTACCGGCTGACTTTTCTCCAACCGATAGGTGAATACGGTGGAAGTATTACCTCCTCGCGCACGGATAGCATACTGCTTCCGAATACATTATGGATTTCGATCCTCGCATCTTGTTCGGCAGGCTTACAGCGAGCAGCAAAACTCAACCAATGAAACCATTTTTCCAGATCGTCGTTATTTGTTTCTTCAAACGAGAAACACACCTGCACATGATTTTACATGGATTTTCAGAAACGATTAATAGTTTACTTTACGAGTCACAGTACAGTAAAATCGCGTTTACTGCCCGCGGTCGCGTACGCGATCACTGTCCAGTGTCTACCCACTCCACTGTCATTCTGTCCTTCTCTACGTTCGGCTTTCTTTTAAACTCTCGGCGCGGTCGGTAAACGCGACTTTACTGTATTTTATTCCTGACTCAATTTTGCGCCAAAATATTAACAGAAAGGTTAATAGTTTATTCGAAACCTTCGATACAAAATATCAATTGTAGGATCAAATGTGTTCGCATCTACTAGTCATGTAATTTTATAGAAAACTCTAACCCCTTTCCTGCAATATCGAATCACAACCTCATTTGGCGACTGTAAAGTACCACAATGGGACGAGTTTCACAGAATACCAGAAAAGAACAAATATTCTTTATTTTTCATTATTTATCGATGAGACTGACCAAAATATTCTTGACATTTTTCTAATGAAAATGATACCAAATATGATATAATTCCAATTATATTTACTTGTGTAGTGAACGATGAAAGTTTTCGACGCACAGAAGGACAGCGTATGGGAAAGAAAGTGTTCGAAACTTCCATCATTCATTAAACAAGTAAATATTATCGCAACTATATCATATTTGGTACCATTTTCATTAGAAAAATGCCACGAATATGTTGGTGGAAATTCCATAAAAAAATAATGAAAAATAAAGAAGTTTTGTCATTGGATTAGTGTGGTCACACCGATATACACGAGGCCTCTCGAGCTTCTTGGCTCCTCACAGACATTTGGGACATTTATGTATTAGGACGGAAGTCTTGTTTTACAAATTTATTTTTTAACAGTGTATTCTTCTTTCTGTTGCAGGTATGTGGCTAATATTTAATCAAGGTAGATCGGTGAGTTTTTGCTCCGGAACTGTCTTCGACGTAATTCGAATCAAAAGTTCATGTTCACTTTCCCTACTAGTTCGGAGTTGCCCACTTAATTTTTTATCGGAAATTTTAGTGGAAGAGGTTGAATTTTTTAAATATACAGTTTACACTTCTCTCTAGTACTATACAGGGTGAATCACGAATCGTGATCAGTAGAGATTATCAGTAGAAAATGTTTTTATCAGGCATAGCATGGTTTCAAGAGAACTTTCACGTGATTATAGCATATTTTTCGTCGTCTTTTTTTAACGATTTTTTAAAGTCACCTTCAATTTTTTGCAAGTGCACCTATCATTTTTTTACGCCTATTTGTTCGAGGATTTCAAGGCGAATTCGATAACACATCATAACATCAAAAAATTGCAAAAAATTCCTTTTCTAATCTTTTTTACAAAAACATTGCTATAATCCCGTGAAAGCTTTTTTGAAACCATGCATATGTGATAAAAACATAGTGATTCACCCTGTATATACAGTATACAATGATACAGTTTTATTCCGATGTAAGACGATGGCTAGTGACTGGCTTTCGTCCTATTTCGGATGAGAGTACCAATGCGTCACTTAAGTCAATGAAGAGTTACGGTTTTCTACATTTAGTATGTGAACTACTTTTTTAATTACGGCAGTTATGGATAAAACTAGAGAGGATCACGTAACAACGATAAAGGCGCAACAGCTAGATTAGATTTCAGAGTGTATAGCAATGAAAATAATCGCTTCTAAACCCCTCGGTGTAATCCACAGTTCTTCTGTAATACATTCCCGTTCTAGTCACGATAGAAAATAAATAATGGTTCAAATACAGAAATGTTCAAGTACTTACGGGCCACTATGTAAACTGAAATACACGGCTACACGTGCAGTTAATCCTGCTGCAACGCTCGGGTAATTGTTCTAGCAATATTTTGAGAATTAAATTGGATGAAATCCAATTAAGGGAAAGGCTTGCCTACAGTGTGTCCCAATTGTCCTATTTATCTGAATATCTTAAATTGTTAGTGTGAAAATTAGTACGATCTAAATAATTTTCTTCTGGATGAATTTATACAAAACATTTTGCAGTTAACGTAAAAATTGCACGAATAACAATTAAGGGAAACGCTTGTCTACATGAGAATTGTAACATTCAGCGTGTCTTATTTATTTGAAAATCTTTTAAAAATTAGTACGCGACTTAAACAATTTTCTTGTGGATGAATTTATACAAGAAAGTCAACTTTTTCGCTGAATAATGGATCAGTTTTCATAATCCTTGTCAGATGTAGTAGCTTCTGCTATTTTTTTGTGTTAAAAACTCTGCATTACAAATTTCAACAGCTTTTGGAAAATATGTGTATTAATTGACTATAAGGTGAAATTGTCACTGCCGTGAATAATAGAAATCGTTGTAACTTTTGTTATTATATCGTAAAATGTTTATCTCGTTTAATATGCGCATACTCTATCTCTCGACTGTGACATTAAATAAAATTTTCATAATGCCGGATAGTCATGAATACAGTACAGCAGCAGGCGTGTACGGTTCGAGTATGCATAATTTATTCTTTGATACGGAAATGCGCCGCACAAAATAGATACAACGAGAAACGAAAGTGTTTCAAAAGCGAGATATTGAAAGGATTGTTATAAACGGAAATCTTGTGCGAATATTAATAAACTCCTGGAGCAATTTCTTTTTAAACTTATTCCGTCGATATGGATTTTATCTTCATAATATATTATTATTCATAAATACTGAAAATTGTAATTATGGGTATTGCGTTATTGCATAAGTTGATCTTCAATGGATTCTGTACAACTGTTTCTATTACCAACTAACAAACCGAAAGAATATAGACAGCATTAACATTACTGAATAAATTTAAGTGTAAGAAATTTTGCAAATTGAAGGGAGCTCTGCTCTAATTATTTGGCGACTTCCCCCACTTGATACTTTCCCCAAAAAATGCTCGAGGCACTAAGTGGTAGCGGGTGGTGCAAATTTAAGTGTAATAAATTTTGCAAATTTAAGGGAGCTCTGCTCTAATTATTTGGCGACTTCCCCCACTTGGTACTTGCCTCGAATGCCGTTAGGGATGCAGCGGGTGAGATCAGTGATGGAGGTGTTCGCATGCAAGGCAAAGTAGAGAGGATTCTGGACAGCGCGCGTGTCATCGGGACGGAAATTCGTAGTTCTCTCGGTAAAAGTCGCTCGTACGGAAAATCGGGGCGGTATGGCACGGCATAGTATGGGGAGGATTGAAGAGGGGCGGAGGTCGAGGGCGCGCTTGGGACCACCGTACCGGCTTGCTCACAGATCGCGATACGGGCTATTAAGTGTATGCAAAGCAGAGTTAATTTCATTGAACTTTCCGGTGGCTCCGGCGCGCGCGCAAACTTTTGCTTCGGAGCCATGAAATGTGGGGGTTTAAACGGCCATCAGGAGAATACATAATGAGGATGAGAAAACTATACCCGGGGTACAGTGGCTGCGAAGTAAAATACCTGATGGCACGGCGTCGTGCTTAACTCGCTGGATACATGGCTCGCGCCTCCACTTGACGGAAGTTACTGTATTACAGTGCATTACGGGCCGGCGTTGGCGGGAGTGACGAGCTTCCGTGTCATTCTTTTGCCTCCAGTTGCCAGTTGCCGCGCCACCGCCATGCCCGGAACACGATTTATATAGAATCACTTTGCCACGGAACTTTCTAATTGAATGTCAACGGTACGGACAGGGGGTTGATAACATTGTTTACGGAAAACTTTTTTTTTTAACGGACGCCGTTTCGCCGATTAGCTACACGCCTTCGAACGAGTCACGTTTAATCCTCCGGCCATCCTTCACAGACGAATAACTTTTAGAAAATTGGCTCGAACGGCTTCAGTTTTTTGGAGACGTTAGAAGGATTAATGCACTAGGTAATAGTAAACACAATTGGATTGAACAGAAATGTCCGCTTAAACGGATCTACTGTCCTTTTTTTAAGGGTTCAAAAACAAGGGTTGAAAACAAATTCTTCTGTACGAATGATCTACGAAACTTGTGCTCAAAGAGAGAATATGCAGAAAATCGATTTTTTAGAAATGAAAAACCAGACTATCTCCTTAAATGGACCTGATCATTACTGTTTACCAAATTCAAACAAATCCCACATTTGCACTTAAAGAAAACACAAAAAATAAAAAATCGATTTTTGGACCTGATCATTACAGTTTCTGCAGCCCAGAATAATATTAAACATGTATTTCTATAAATTGATTCCAATGATTTCTTTAACGCTAAACCTACCGAGACTCAAAAGTAACTGGTACATACATGTTCCCTTATAAAAATGACAAGAATGATTTTATTTAGACTTTCTACGGCTCCTATTGTAATATGTGCACCATTAAAAATATCTATACAATCGTTTCTTATGAAATCAGTATTATTACGTTTCTAATTGCAAAATAAAGAACCTGGAACTGGTCATTTTCTGAGGGTTCAAAACTACGTCAATTTTACGCATTCAAACAAATTCTTCTGCACGAATATTCTAAAAAACTTCTGCTCAAAGAAAATGCAGAAAATCGACTTTTTAGAAATGAAAAACCAGACTATGTATCCCCATAAATGGACCTGATCATTACCGTTTACCAAATTCAAACAAATCCCATATTTGCACTTAAAGAAATACAAAAAATAAAAAATCGATTTTTGGACCTGATCATTACTGACGTTACCATTTCTGCAGCCCCGAAAAACGTACATTTTCTGAGGGTTCTAAACCAATTCGAAAGCATGGTAAACAACTAAAGATTAATCTGATTACAAATTGGTTGGAGAGTACAGGTTACGTTCCGGTTTCTCCCCTTTGCTTGTCCATGGCGCAACCGTTGCACAAGTTCATAGTGCCTCCCATAAAGCGTGATCCTTATGTAATAAGATTACGTTATTATACAACGATGATACCACTAGCCTGTAGAAAAAAAAGAAGAAGAAGAGAATCATGGAAATTGCTTTGGGCGCGATTAACGATCCATAACAGGTAGATGAAACAGAACTATTTACCAACCGGTTTCGTATCCTTTCTTTTCGCGATATTCTATTCATAGCGGGGTGCTTGCGTAACCAACGACAAATTCGCGTTATAGACGCCAGCTTTCTATAGTCGCATTATGCAAAATTATGCAAAGACGTGTGTAAATAATTGTACGAAATGAATGCCGCGCTTCAATTAGTCGTAATTTTCTCGAGCCGCGGTACGATGACAACGTGTGCGGTCTAACATTGTCTTCTCCTCTTTTTTTCTTGCTGGTATGTTGCTAAACATTGTCAAGGTAGATCGGTGAGTTTGCCTTCCTATTGTTATTATGACTGTGACGACCTTGGCAGCGAACTGTGTTTTGCTACGGAGCTGTCCTTGACTCAATCCGAATCTATGTTTTCTGTTCTGCTCTTTCTCAGTTAATTCTTTTTCCGAACATTTTAGTTGAAACGATTTGTGAAAGTGAATTTTGCAAAAATGAAGTAACATTTAAAGCTATTGAAAATTAATTGGGCAAACTATATTCAATTCTTGCCTTGACCGAGAGCCAGATTTTAATTTGTGACTAATGATACACATATGTGCTTCGTAACTTTGTCTCTTATAGCCACTTTGGTTTATGTTATTTAAAGTATGTTGTTTGTAAGGAAAGATCCATACATACAAACAAATAGAATTCTTTTTTGTTCAACTTCTGAACATGAGATAAATGTTCTTCCATATTGGAAGCAATAGCTAGATTCAAGAATAAAGTATTTCACACTCTGAAATAATCAATGCAAAATGGCTGGAGTTACCAATTAATATGCAACTAACCCCCACGATGGTCTTGATAGATTTGCATATAACGATTAAAACATTTTAGATTGACCTACTATATTAAATTTAATGGAACAGAGTTTCAATTTTCCATTTCTCAATACTACTGGTACAAGATAATCAAACGTTATGTAAATAAGGAAATTCCTACAATTTCCTATTTTTAGCAAATCCCAACAATTTCATACTTCAACACGTCGACTTAAAAATGTGTAAAACAATTGAGGAAAACGGCAACCACTGAATTCCTCGGAGGCAGTGAAAATAACGTGCATTAGAACGTGCATGCGATCCGAACGGAATCAAGTAGCGAGTCTGGTAACAACACGAATCATTACGATGACTCAGATTACAATTTAATAATAATCTATTTATGTTTGAACGTCGTTGCTAGGAGAAATACGATTACTAGTATCCCGGGTCCGTTACCAAGTATCCCCCAGCTATTGGGATCGCATGACTGTTATTTATTATCCTATATTTACACTGGAGACCGTTATTAACGGCAGGTATGAATGTTGCTTACTTGCGGAATGGGCATTAATTAATCAAAATGCATGTAATGTTGGATAGGCGAGGCACCAATAGCCGATACGGGTCAGGAAAGATCATTGTGCGATTACCGATCAGAATCGAGCGTAGACGCAGTTGGACGACGAGTTTTCTTATGCAAGAAATGACAGGTTCTCAGGGTATAGCCCCCCATTAACACCAAGACATAACGACTGCCGGTCGTTAAACCTGCTTACTGCACACTTACCTGCTTGTGATCGCGGTGTTCTTCTTTGTAGTTTAGTAGACTCATATTCTCAAACGAGCCAGCCCCATAAATGACGCTTGACGAAACCCAAGTGATCCATTACGGAAAGATATCGTCCCCGGATAACGTATCGTATTTCAACCGACCTAGAAATACTAAACAATTTTACAGCTGTTCGCATCATTTTGAAAACTGATTTGTCGACGTTTCACTTGATTTAAACCTTCGATGCATTTTTTTGGAGGAGCCTTACGCCTCTCGGAAATAGTTACACGAAAGATCCTCGGGTGATATTTCATCCATTTTCGCTCTACACTTCAATTAATGTTATTGGGAATCTACAGTGTTGGGTAATAAGTAAATTTATTTAAATAACAAGTTATTTATTATTTGAGCAAGTCTATAAACGAATAATTATTTAAAATAATACAGTTAATTGTTTTGATTTCCTATTTATTTGATTTCCACCTCAATCCAAATAATAAATAATCTTTCATTTGCAAATAAGAAATACTAGTTTATTTCAATAAAAAGTTTAGTTATTATTTGCAATTAAAATCGCACGTTTATTTGTTATTTAAAATAAAATTTGCCCAACACTGAGAATCTATTATAATATATTTCGTTAAAAGTTAATTACATTCGTGAATTTCTTTATTATATATATCTTGCAGTTACTACATATATAAATAGCATTTTTATGCTCGCCACATACATTTTTCTTACAAATTTCGCCAGCAAAACTCGTGTTTTACATATAATATGATATTTTACACAAATACTCCAAGTTATAACACATTTAGAAAGAAATCAAACATAATACAGAATCTGGAAACAGAAAATGGGTCAATTTTCAACCGAGGAGCGTATGAGGGTTAAACAGCCTTAAATTGTGGGATATTTTTATGGTCAAAGTTTCTTCTTTGTAGATACAACATAATGTGTATTCTGCTTTTGTTTTCTTTTTACAAAACAGAGAAAAAGCAAGTATTCCAATAGGAAAAAATTGTGGGATACACTGCGTTACATGACATGTGTTCATTTTTGTCGTAAATACGTAAAATCCGCACTTGTCGCGTGCCGTGAGAAGCAACTTTTTCGAGTAATTCCCCAAGTCTCGGTTGAGCGTATCTTAATAAATGTATGTGAGACGAAACAGTAGTGGGACAGTAGGTCAGAGTAGAGCAGAGTAAACCAAGCCACGTGCTCCGCTGTCAGATCGTTACCGTTTTATAGACGTTCCCGGTACTCGCACCGTAGAACAAACAGCAGCGTGCTAACATAAAAATTGTGCAAACATCCGTGTGTACGAACTATGTATTTCCATCAATTCGGCTTGTATCATCCGAGACTTGTGTCCCCACTCTACCTTTCCCTTCCGCCGCGGCCCGGTCACGTGACGCGTTCCATCTCTGTCGTGCATATGTCGCAATGTCACGTGACTAATCCGGTACTGGCAGAGAGAGAAGGTAACTTCCTCCCCTTATCTGGCGACTCCGGTAGCATCGGTCGCCCAAAATGATCCCGCGCGTTAAGGAACGCCCTGTATACCATTCTTTATAACACAAGGAAATCTTGGGGGAAAGAAGGAAGCGAGTGGGGAAAGATAGTGAAAGCAAAGGTGAGAGTGGGAAGGCTCTCCGACATGAATTGTGCCGGTGAAGGTTTGGCAAGCAGCAGATGCTCGTTTCAGTATTTTTACTCCTCAATTTCAGATCTTTTGCTTACGTTGCTGCAAGCGAAATGCAGATTTCACAGGCTAAACTAGAAATTGTAGACCTGTTTATGCAACCGTAGAAGTGTATCAAATGACGCGGGTGAACTGCGAGCTTCGTGCGTTTATGGGATAGACAATTTGTTGATGAACGAAATACAAATTTCGATATTAATACAGTTATCTTTAATATAACTCTTTAATAATTCGTAAAATTATCGCTACAGAAAATCGAATGTTTCATAAATTCGTTCAAATTGTTTGTTGAAGAGAAAACTCATACGTCTACATAAATAATTGGTCAAAAAGGGCTTTAAAGATGTGGTCGAATAAATTATTCTAATTTTCATTTAGCAACCAAGCAACTGTACTTTTAACATTATTATTTCTGATCCAAGAAAGATGTTACAAAATGCAGAGCAATAACCGAGACTTCTACTCCATGCATTCACGTGTAAATAAGAAACTTCATCTTCCGTAAAATTAGAACGTGTTCTGCTTAAACAGGAATATTTATTCTGCTCTGGAAAAGTTGCAGCTGTGATTAACAGATATTCTGACAATGGCGCAGCTACCGTGGATCCGAAAAGTATTTAAACAACTACAGCTACAGACAATGAAATTTTGCCGTGCTTTCCGCGAAATTTATTTAACTGGAAAACTGCATAAACTTCCGCAGTCTAATCTTGGGCTGAGTTACGCGATTGCATTGGATTTTGTTTGGTAAACGCGCGTAACGATTTTAATTAAAGTTTCTCGTACCGTAGCATACTTAATTTAAAGGAAAACTAATTATTCTCCGTGTACTAGGAATTCGACGCGGAAAATTTAAAAAATGATCCGACAAAGAAGCTCTCGTCGTTCGTTTTATCATCTCGGGGCGAACTTCCAACAGGCGGCCAGATTACTTCATATTTTTCCAGTTTGAACTAAAGTACGGGGGCAACTTTTAAATTTGTTGTGAGATATAAGCTAAAAGTCTGACGTCCCCCGCATTCAGGTTAATGAATAATCATTTTTCTACTTTGTAACCGGATCAGTATACCTACCGACGCGAGGGCGTGGGATCGATGAGAACTTCCCGGGACAAGCTTTAATTATATCGTTCTTGAGTTATTGAAATCTTCCGAGCAAAAATGGAACGAACAACGAGTTAAGAAAAGGTATCGAAACCGAGGCAGAGATACAGTAAATCCTCAATAAACGCAAAAAGGCTGTACACGATAAACGCAAAAAAAATATTCCCTGTAGTAATCTGATCTCGGCTTTCAAAACTGAAAGCTCACCCTATACAGGGTCATCCGTTTTTAAACGGGGCCAAACGTTAACCAGCTGTAGAGGACCCCAAATGGAACAACTTTTACCCCTATCACTTTTTTTTTATCCGTAGGTCATACAAAAAAGTTTATTTCATAAAAAAGATGCCCCTACTTATTTTAAACTAAACAAAGGAAAAACCATCAAGATTCATCATTGGAGTCCTGAGATATTTAATTTTATGTGAACTCGAAAAATGATGGTTTTTTGCAATTATCTGGAAATCAAGGCCGAAACAAAAGAAGTGATACGGGTAAAAGTTGTTCCATTTGGGGTATTAGCGATGGTTTGTCGCAAATATCTCGAAAACTAAAATCGAGCGACGGTAACATGTATAGGAAAAAGTTGTTCAGAATGGTGACTTTGACAACATATTTCAATTTCATCAAAATCGGCGAGGACGCCCTGAATGTAAATAATTACCAAATGTTGGAGTTTGATAGAACCATGATTCGACGTATCCCTAGAATATTTCGTTCCCGTAACGTTCCAACATTTTCTCGCAGAGCGAATGTTTTCGTTCCTCATGAAATCTGTCTGTCGTCTGTCACTTCCTTTGCCGCGGCACACGTCTGGGAAATCAAATCTCCGCTCTGTTCGCGATAATTCGTCAGTATTGATTAACCAGTATGATTGCGGTGTCCCTCGGCGGAACGAGACTTGTATCGAACCGTCGTCGTCGGCGTCTGTTGGTATGCGAGTCGCCACCCACCCGCACCCACACACACAGAAATGTCCCATGGTATATCGTCCTATTCGTAAGCTGTTGTGTTCCTCGTCATTCTCTCCTACATTCGATGACCTGCCCATATACCAGCCAGTCAGATTCGATGTCGTTCCATATCACCGTTCTAACGTATCCGTTGGGATATTACTACTACAGTAGCCGCAAAAAGTTTCATCCGCGAAATATTATACGCGACCGCATCATTATTGACTATATCCACACGATCCCTGCCACGGCTCCCCTGATATCACAGCTAATTCATTAATAATTAATCATCATTCACCCTTGGACGGCGGATGCGTTCGATAATTTCGCTGCAACCACATCCACTCGAATCTTCACTGTATCAATCTTCTATTTTATTCAGAAAATAGAAGATACAGACTTATATCGTTCATTCATAAGAAAACTGACACTATTCAAAATATATTTCTAAAACAAGTCTAATCACTATGACGATTAACCCAGAATCTAAATTGTAACAATAAATTACTCTACATTTCTGAGTTGGTTATTATACCGTCTGAACAAATTTCTGTGAAATCACCTCTTCGGATATACATATAGCCAATACCGGTCCTGATCGGTGGCCACATATCCGAACATTACTATTTATTGTTCTATTCTTTCATAATGAAGTTATCACAGTACAAATATCAGCAATTTCTCGAGATTGGGTAATTTAGTGTTCAAATACATTTTGGGTCCACTGTGTATGATTGTTTATTTATATGTTTGTACACAGTGTTGGTCAAATTTTATTTTAAATAATAAATAAACGTGTGGTTTTAATCGCAAATAATAACTAAAATTTTTTATTTAGATAAAAGTAATTTAAATATTTCCAAAAGTGATCTATTTATTATTTCTTATTTGCAAATAAACGGTTATTTATTATTTGGATCGAGGTGGAAATCAAATAAATAGTTTTTGGTCTTCTTTTATTTCTTGTATTTTTTATATGTATACCGCTATAGCAATCTTTTCAGGTATACCGCCAGTTATTTGTCAATACAAATAATAATTGAAATTGTATTTGTAAATAACAATTAACTTTATTATTTTAAATAATTCTATTTAGACTTGCTCAAATAATAAATAATTATTTTTGCTTTTTATCTGAATATCCAAATAACAAATAATTCTTTATTTAAATAAATTTATTTATTGTCTTAACACTGTTTCTACACAGATTAAATCTAATTTGTCCGGACATTTCGCATACATTTTTACGTACCACGAACCATATAAAAGTGCCGTATGAGTGATTACATATTATCTATTGCAACAGCCATGGAATTCCTCGTCGCCGTATTCAGTGACACAAATAAATAAATTCCAGTGATATTTTTAAACAGAAGATCCTGTAAATACTAGCTAATTAGGTTGCCGGATAAATATCTTCGAAGTGATTTTATGACAACAATTTATGAGTCATAAAATTCATGGCAGCACGCCACATTTGATGACCAATTAAATCGAAAGAACTCAGTGTGTTTCGTACGTATAGTATAAACACGTGTATAAATCGAATTGTATTATAAGAAAGTTGAACTGTCCACCGTTAAATCAGATGGGTTAGTGACTTCAAATTATCTTTCAATCTAAAAGCATTGTTTTGCACACGATGTCGATCAAAATTGTCGGGGGTCGCTGGACCATGCTTATCGTGCGTGATCATTGATACGGTTTAATCGAAGGAAAACGAATGTCCGAAAAAGAAATGTTTTTTGTGACACGCGATAAGTTTGGTTAATAAATTCGTTCATAAAGGATTAACGAGATAATTTCCAGACAGTTGTCGGTCGGTTAAATTGAATTCCATCGGCGTTATAATAAACGCTCTAGCCGTGGAATGCCGGCTCAGAATGATCCGTCAGATTAAAATTTAATCTATTATACTCATAAATATGTCAATTGAATAAATATACAACATATATATGTATATATTCTGTTGCAATTGTTCAACTTTCCGCGTTTGGCTTTTAAGCGATTCCAGGAAAAATTCATCAGCCGTGGCCTTTCCCGAGTAATCCATTCTCCGATAATAAAGCTCCGCCGCTGTACATGTATCCACCGAATCGCCGTTTTAAAACAGGCCGAATTTCACGGGTTGGCGATTTTATTTTTAAACATGGGCCGCGCATCGAATGCATACAGCCTGCGATATAATCATGTTAACTTATGTCAAAAAAACACTCGCCTCGCCGATACTACGCGCGGGCTACACACTTGTCGCGACCACGCGCAATCGTTCGGAATAATACGCGATCTCGTGGCCAGAATTAAAATGCTTTCATGTTCATTTTCCCATAAAACGATTACCAAAAATTCACGAACACTGCGACTGAAAATTCTGTATTCTGCAATTACTAAAAATATTAGGATACTTTGGGAATTCATTCAACAGACTTCTCCTTATTTAAATACAGTTACTCGAATTAATATTCGGACGCTCTAAAAATGACGATAACTTTTTTAATATTGTACTATACGATTTGAACTTTTTTTTGGGAAGCTAGAGCATTTAGTTTACTACAGGATGTGGAAAGATTTCTTTTTGAAAATTGCAACTGATCGGTATTGTAGAAAAAATACTAAAAGTTACATTTTCAATTTTTAGAGTGCACCTGTATTGAAAATTTTAAAAATACGTTTTGTCGATCTGCGTCAATTACATTACACACAGTAATATAATTAACGCAGACCTACAAAACGTATTTTTTAAATTTTCAATATGGACCCACATAAAAAAATTGGACAATGCAACTTTTAGTATTTTTTCTACAATTCCGATCAATTGCTATTTTTGAAAAACGATTTGTTCACATCCTGTAGTAAACTAATTGCCCTAGCTTCCCAAAAAAGTTCAAATCGTATAGTACGATATTAAAAAAGTTATCGTCTTTTTTAAAGCGTCCGAATATTAATTCGAGTAACTGTACATATTAAAAATCGCTTTATCTCTCGTCCCAAAAATATTTCCTCGAATATTCCTGACGTTACAAAATTAAGAAATTTTTATAAATGTTTACCATGTTTCGAAAAATTTTCAGTATTTCTGGATAAAGGCTGTCTCGATTCAGTTGAACAGTATGAATTTCAATAGTCCAATAGTTAAATGGCGCGACAGCGATTGCCTTTTTTTTTATTTATATTTATCGTCGACGGTATTCAACGATTTCGGAACGTGGAGATATTTTAATCACATTCGAGTATGATTGTCAATATAACAAGTATTATTCGTCTCGCAGTATAAACACTGTTACTTCGTTACCGCGTTATTCTGCTGTGAATTTCCGAAAATTTTTCATATTCCCTGAATCGTTGTTATTGAATCGACGGCTCTCTTTATTAATACGTGGACGGAGTTTTTCATTGTTCGCGTTGCTTTGATGTATGACCTGTTATCACGAAGGACGCGTGTATTGTTATGCACAACCCAATTCGGATTGCACTACCAGATTAGTATGTTTGCAAAGCATTGATTGCACTGGTCAGCTCTCATTGGTCGCAGCATGAGGGCTATCGGAGCAATCGTGATAACATGAACCGATGTACGCGCGACTGAAAGTTCGCTGGAATTAATGAAATTCGTTCATTATACTGATGCCGTATTTTATCAATCGAACAAACTCTCCGAAATAATTATACTAAGCTGACCTACATCAATGTTCTCGTTTCGCTGCCCGATGCTTCTTCTTTTTTTCTCTCTCTCTCTTCTTCGTTCGCTTATAATTGCAGCCGAACCATTTTATAAATCTGCATCCGCACAACCGAAAACTAATAAAAATAAGTCGATTGCACGATCAATATTAATTTTAGCGCATTCGCTGCCGAGTCAGCTATTAAATACCTACAAAATCGAGAGGCAGGTTGTTTAATGACACAGAAAATGAAAAGTCGATGTTTATTGCCCGATATATTACTAGCTATTAAAGGTTCATAAACAATTATATCGCCTGCATGCCATTGGCACGCAATCAAACTGTTTAATACAATTCTCATTTGCGTATTCCGAATTGCTGCGACTCGTTTTTGCAAAATGAACAGGGTGATAAGGTGGATGTAAATGTTTTTTTTCTTGTAAAATACTACCCAGTCGCCTGACGAGGGGAGGGAGCACGAATGGAGGGGAAAAAGTTACCCTCTCTGTGCCAGTACTGGATCAAGTCACGTGACTTGTGACACAGGCACGACGGAGGCGGAACGCGTCACGTGACCGGATACTAGAATATATTATAATATACCAGAATATATATATATACTCGAATATACCAGAATAATACTAATTACTTGCTTACAATAAATATACAGGGTGTCTCAGCTGTAGGAGGCCACCTATAAATATCTCCTTTATTTTTAATGGCACATCAAAAATATTTATGGCATAATTTAAATGGTATCGGTGGAGGAATATCATAGAATTACAATTTTTATTTGTCCGGTTATTTTTTCAAGGACATCGTTATTTTTTATCGGGAAAACTTATTTTTTTGTATTCCATCTTGTCAATGAGTTTAGCATATTCAAATCTATTTTATCAGCAGCTATAAAAGATGGAATAAAAAAGATAAGTTTTCCCGATAAAAAGATAACCTTGAGAAAACTATGAAAAAATAACCGGACGAAAGAAATTGTTCTTCTACGATATTCCATCTCCGATACCATTTAAATTATGCCATAAATATCTCTTGTGCCATTAAAAATAAAGGAGATATTCAGATGGCCAACTTCAGCTGAGACACCCACTATAATATTTATCCAAAAATGAAAAAGAAATTGGTCATGGCGCGTTCTGATATTGTACCTACACACTTCTCGATTGAAATACGAACTTTCGAAGGCCGAGGTACTGCTACACATTTATTACGGCATTCCGAAAACGTGAAAGCTTTCTTTCCTCATATTAGTGAATCGTTTTCCGCGATGTCGATAGATACGGAGCGTTTTATCATCGGTAAACTTCAAACCAGAAACGAAAGCGGTTTGTCATTGTCGTGGTGCTCGGCAGCATTTCGACGTATCGCTTTCACCGTAAAATCACTCGTTTAGCCGTACTTATCGAGCAAGATTTTCACAACGGTCACGGCGTACTTTCACGTAACACTTCGACCGTCTCTCTGCTCTCTTTCTCTTTTTCGTTTGCCAGGCTCTCCCCCCCTCTCTCTCTCTCTCTCTGGCCCTGCCATCCTCTCATTCTTTCTCTCTCTCCCTTTCCGTTGCTTTTGATACGCGTCATTTCTCTTTCACGAAAAGCCCACGTATCGCAGTTTCGGAGGCGTACGTACCCGGCCGGGCCAATGGCGTTCGAGCATGATTAGTTTTCTACACGGAATACCCGTTAGGAAAGTGTGTCAAGATGCCCGTGAGTTTCTCCACTCGGTTGGCTGGCTTATAAAATTATGATAAATTTCGTCGCGCTACAGATACATTCGCACGACCAGCCCGAGAAAGCTCCCTTTACAAGCTCGAGCTTGACAGCCAGCAGGTTTATCGCGCTTCATTAGTCTTCCTGCCGCGTCGACATTTATTCCAGTAGAATTCCATGAGCAGTTTGACAGTCGTAAACTGTTCCGTGGAATGAATCGGCTGGTATACAGTCAGTCACGCTACTCTCGAGCATGGCTTCGCGACCGCTGAGAGCCGTGTCTATTGTACAATTAGGTTGCGAACAAAAAAAATACTATCCGAATGTCGAACTCGAAGAACGTGCTAGAAATTGGCCGATTCTTGACCTTGGTGACGACGAACTATTTTAGTATGTCATTTTCCTATATCTCTTAACCCTTGCACTCCTTTGGCGAGTGTAACTCGACATTAGAGAAAGAAAAATGTAAATAAATCGAGTTTTTATATGTATTTGATTCTTCCTTTGTTTATTTTATGGTCTTAGTTTTTTAGTTAAAAACGACTACAAGTTCCACAAATATAAATTACACAATTGTTTAAAATAAGTGGCAGTCCAGGAACTGTCCTTTGAAGTAAATTACAAATAAATACACTTAAAATAGTAGAGAATTGTTGGCAACATAATGGAAAAAGAATATATTTATTAGACCGTGAATTTTATACATTTCAATGGGTAGGTGAAATTCAACACTGCAAATAGATTGTATTAGACCTATTGTTAGAATCTAATTAGCAGGAAGTTAGAATCTAAAATTGTTGGAATCTAATTATGTAGCAGGAAGTTAGAATCTAAAATTGTTAGAATCTTATAATTTGGAACCGAAGAATAATTATAAGAATTTCTGAAAATCGCAAGAAAAGAATTACATTATTAACGTTATTCACTACTACCACTGCAGCTCAAATGACCGGTTTCTACTTCGTAATTAATGAAATTATCAAGAAGAACAATTCAGCTTGCGTAGCGATAAAACAGCGAAACGATTCACTACTGCGCACCAGTTAGGTGGGCTATATGTACACAGAAGAGACAAGAATGATCGAGCGCCCGTGTGTAAACGTCATTTAGCCTTGAGTCCGGACCTGACCTACGACAATCCTGCTGCGCACCTATCTAATTATCTAGGAATGATAATACCCATTTTGTGTCACGGTTACGCTGCGAATTTCGATACAAATTATATTTTCTCTCGAGTATTTTTTTCCCGATTCGAGTTAATTGGTAACGCGTTTTTTTTATTGCATTAAATAAATTCGCATATATATGAAATGAGATAATTTATCACGACAAAAAAATAAATGAATTCAGTGATGTGAGGTGAAAGTGGATCGTGCAGTATATTTCAGCATCGATCAGTATCTTTGCAGAGTCTAAAAGAATTCTAACTGCGTGGATTGTTATTAAACAAAAATTTCGAATAAAGTGGGTTTAAAACCCACCTGAAAAAAGCCCACTTTTTTATTTAAATTGTTATTTAAATCACAATTTTTATTTAAATCAAATTTTTGGTGAACTCTGGTCATAGCCACATGCATAGATTAACGATTTCGCAATGAAACAGTCAATTTTATTGTGAAACGAATATCTTCTTATTGTTATTTTATGAAATATCGATGCTCGAGACTTATGAATAAACATTGAGTGACACTGCAGGTAATATTATTCGTGAATAAGAAATATGGTTATCACGGCTCCAACAATTTCGACGGTCACTGTATATAAAGCTGATCACACATTAAATAGCGACAACAATTTATGATTGATCGGATGCAAATGAGATGTACATAAAATAACGAACGAGATTTCGAAATCGATTGGCAAAGACACTTTTAAAGGAATTTTCAACCACTAGCGGCGCGGGGAACGTCTATTTCCAGGCGATTGGGAGTTATAAAAATTATGATTCAAATGCAAATGCGATTGCGACTCGTCATTAGCTCCAGAAATGGTTTTCATGGGTGAATAATAAAGCGCAATTAGCAAGTCAATGTGCGGAGCAAAGAATTTCGAAGATAATGCTACCTTATTCGATTGTTCGCGAAAAGGAGCTGAAAGAGCATACAAATCGCGTGAACCTTCGCCTGATAGCCGATGCCGTTTCATCTCGATTCGACGAGGCTGCGGAAATCCATGCCGCGATTACTAATTTATGTCTTATTTATGAGTTTTAATCAATGGCATCGATAAAATCGGACCAATGCGGCCGGATAGATATCAGAGTCGCAATCGTCGGGTGGAGATCTCGCGTCCACAACGAAGCACCGATGTTTACCCGTGTTATCGCGCGGGTCGTGCCGCATGTTATCGCTGCTACGATCGACGTACCGTTAGTGATTGTTATGGGATACTTTTTAGGTAATATACGCGGCACACAATTCGAGGAAGCCGGTCTCGCCATTCTACATCTCGCGATGCCCGAACACGTTTCAGATATATAATGTACTTACATAATACAGACTGTTTGTCATGGGAGTGGTGTTAGTGGTAAGCTAGACGAGAATTTGCATACAAATTTCGTAAAATATTCTCGATGTAATAATTTAGTCATAATATACATATACGATTTGTTTTCAATAATTCAGTAAAATATTATGACAGTGGGGTGAGGCAAGAAATTTTTACTAATATATTCATGACATTTTTCTAATTAAAATAAGTGAAAACAGGAGGAGATGATTCGGAGTGTGCTTGCTTGATCAATTGACGAATCAATGGAATTCATTATTCAGATACGTGTTGCACGAGTGAACAGTGGAACCTAAAGTGATCCACACACCAGAATCCATTGTACCAACCATTAAAGATTCAATCTAGCACTGTACCTATTCTAGCTAGGTAAATATTCTATTATTTGACCGCTCATGCTCCTCTAGCTACAACTGATACTCGAGGTTCTACCGTTTAGTGAATTAAACAGACATGATGCAAACGGTGTCGTGTTTGAGGCCTTTTAATCCGAGAAATATCCTAAACATTTCGGTGGAAGTCTCAAAGAAATCATGTACAATGAAATTATTTCAAGTTGGAAGAAATGTTTATTTTAAAAGGATCAAATTTGTTGAAACCTGTTTCAAAAATTAGCCTCAACCTGCTCATTGTCTGCACATTTGCATCCCTCCGAATGCATTGCGAGTGTACCGAGATGTCCAAGAGAAAGAAAGCATTAGCCTTGATTGTCGACGTTTTAGTGAAGGCGACTTCCACTTTTCGATCCGAAACAGCTCGGTCGAGACGCTTTTCAGAAAAGTTTCCGCCGCGGCACTTTGGACCGGGCCAAAAACCGTGCGAAGCATGGTCGAATCCGTTCGAGAAGGACGTGTAAGGTTCGAGCCCGGTGGTTTTCTCGCGCTCGAGATCACGCTATCGTGGTTCCAGGTGGCAGCGAACAAGTCGGGAGGTTGGTGGCAGGTTTGATAATGGCAGTGCGAACGAAAGGAGGGATCGAACGTCGCGTTACTCCGCTCCAGATGAGACGTTCTAGAGAGTAGGTGGGTCGTATGCGAGGGTTTAACCCAGGGCGGTAGCGTGCCTCGGGCGATTGATGACTTGTGACCCACTTTTAAAGGCTTGTGGCCTAGATGCGAGGGTGCCGTGACCTGATCTAAGATATCAGGCTTCCTTCTCTTCCCCCTACCGCCTTCTCCTCGCCCACAAACTTCCCGTCTCATCGTTCCTTTTTTCCCTCGTTCTTTTACTCTTTCTCGTCTCGTCCCCGTGCCATCTACTTCACAGATGACGGTTCCCCGGACGTGGGTAGTCGGGACATAACTCTTGTCCTCACGGGATTCTCCTACCTTCCTCTTCTTCTTGAATTTCGCTGGCCTCTGTTACTCTCTTCCCTACTTTAAGCTCGAACGCATGTCAATTTTAAGGAGCTCGTTCCACCCGAAAATTCACCCTATATTCCTCGGTCAACGATCTATTGTTTTTTCACCCGTTAAGTGTCGCCTTCCTGGTTCACTGATTACTGCATTCTTCGTACGTTCTTTGTACAAGTACTAGTCAACAGTAGACTCTCCACTCTCCACACTCTTCCCCTACCCCCAGGGATACGTGTACCACACTTTGGGAGATGGTGTCTCGACCAGTGGTCGTTGATTAAGTAGCCATTGTAAATATCCAATCATCAAATCTGTAATAGATTCATTCACAAAAATCTTTTTTTATGCTTCCACAGACGATTCAATTTAATTGTCCGGGTATTTTGTAACGTAGCTATTGTACATGCAGTGGGTGATCAAATTGTTAGAAGCAGAATGTAAAAAATTCATTTTTTAGGCATGAATAATGTTATCTATACATAGTACTGCTGCTATAAATGTTCATTTAAAATTCAAGCATGAATAGTTCCTATAAAAACTATAAGAATTCAGTTTAGCTCCATTTAAATAATAAATAAATGTTGGTTTTAGGGAAGCAAGGTAATTTTGTAATAAAAAGGCAGATATTTATAGGATGCTCTCTCTTCCAAAGCTAGGCTTCGACTGGCTGAGTTCGGTAACTCGTCAAAACATTTGAACGTGAATCGCTCATGTCGGCATGCGGACTCAAAGGGTCTTTGATTTCAACCGAAAAATACCGCGAAGTATTTGATACGAATGGAAACCTGTGGATAAAAAAGTGCGCGGATAAAAGAAAGTGTCCTACGAAAATTGCTGGTCTTTTTACGTACAATAAGATACCATAATAAAGGATATAGGTTTCCATCTGAAAAAACAAAGTTGACCTTCACATCACCTTGAAAACGCCACCCAAATAAAAAACTGATACTGCCTCCCTCTTTCCCCCTCGAAATCCTTGGACACGTGTTTTATATATTACATTTTTTAAATACATATCTTTCATACTTTTCGAGATATTCGGATGGAAAGTTTTCAAATGAACACCCTGTATATTTACAATAGTTCTCGGAACAGTATTAATTTCTGTATCATGTGTACATATATCAGTAATAAAGCAATACATTTAAATGAAATAAGTATAACATTTGCTATTATGCACAATATATGCTATCTCTTAATGACAATTAGCCTTCTATTAATTTAATAAGAATTGTAAGTTACGACAGCGAAGAAGTTTCCCTTCAAATAGAATTTACACGCTCGCAGAAATAAATTATGGAAATTAATTATGGATGGTAGTTTCGAATGTTGACTTGCTGTTTTCTGTCCGTTCGAAAGGATAATAGAAATTGATACCCTCGCACCAAGTACTCGTCATGATTCTTCGCGAATTAGGTTGCGCAACAATTACATAACAAGGACAATTACAGTGTCTTTAATAACAGCCTTAACTGGCCATGTAACACGCTGTAATGATCGACAAGAAGAAATTCATCTGCATCGGTTCCTATCCTCGAAACAATGATAGAACGCCAACTCCGTTACTACAGTAATTACTTGCAGCTGATAAATTTACAAACCGTACGGTGCATGCAAAACGTAACTGTATTATTATCTGTCTGTGCCCTCATATGATACGAATAATCAGCAGAGTTACGTTTTGTCATTTACAGACATTCTAATGAGTAGTCTACGGATCTTTATGCAAACTAAAAAATGTTTGCATTGATTGCAAGACACAGGAGCCAAATAACAAATTCATTCTTTTTTTAATTATCTTTTTAAGGCGAAACTAATACATTGGTGGCCTTAAAACTTTTTAATACCCCCACTGTTTTAAATTGTACGTACCCACTTTTCTCATAAATGCACAAAATCCGCAGTCGGTGATGAGTATGCAGTAATCAAAACTATAATTTTTAATTGTGAATCTCGAGAAGATTGATTTATTCTCTGTCGGTTGCAAATGATCATCGCATATTGAATTTTAATTTTCAAGGAATAATACTAAGAAATTGTAACATTATTTTACCAAGCGGTAGTAATAACTTATTGGACGCAATAAACACAATAAGTAATTAAAAAATGAAGATGCAGATGATACCGAATGAAAATTTCGAAACAATTCCACAAATATCATTTGGCTGCTCAAATGAACCAGTATATGATTATTTCACACGACATATCGCTGCTCCGGAAGTATAATGACGCAACTGTAAAATTTTGTGAAATTGACTTTATTGTGTTGGCGGGGTCAAAAATGCATTTACTAGATGTTTGTAAATCGACATAATTGTAGTTACAAAATTCGCCACGGGAGGGCTATAATTTTTGTAAAGAATTTTCTATAATTTTTTGTTAAAATCGATTTATACTTTTCATACTATTTTGATAATTTTTGTTCAAATAAACTTTTTCTTCATATTTTTACTTGTTTTCCTTACTCCTATAACGACAGAAGTGTAAAATTTGCGATGCATTTTCAGAAGAACAATTATTATTTTATAAAATGAAATAACTTAAAAGTTGCAATAATAAAACCCACAATGTCTATAAAACTACTCTCATAGAAGACTTAAACCGAATCTGCAGATCATTCTATTAAGACAAATTGTAATTATTTTTCTTTTGCTTGTCCTGTAAAACTTCAATTCTTGCAGTTGTGTCATCATACATCCGGAGCAGCGATATAATGAATATATTAATCAATTATTTTCCAAATAATTTATTTCGATACCGAGGAAGCCCAGTAGAAACCCAGCTCGCAAAATAAGACGGCGGAGTTTGTCCGCCGGCAATCTCCATCATTTCCACTTTCTGGCCGCGGGGACAACATTCATATCCTCCTGTCTTTCCTGCTCAGCTTTCTTCGACGCCTATCTAAACCGTGACAGGATCGTCCACCGGAAGGAACGACGTTATGTGTGTATGTATAAGCATAAAGTTTTGTTCATCGGTGCGGAGAGGTACATTGTAAAGAAAGGTGTCCGAGAGAGGGTGCGGAACGAGAGGGAGGGAGGGAGGGAGGGAGAGAGAGAAAGAAAGAAAGAGTGAAAGAGAAAGGAGGATAGAACGATCGAGTAGACAGAAGAGAGAAGAGCGAGAAGGTGTGGTGGGGACGTGTGTATTGGCATCGAGTGGGGTAGTAGAGGCAGTAACGGTGGAAGTGGTAGCGGTGGAGTTAGTGGGGGTTGGCTCGCGTCGCAGAACGAGGCGAAATACGGTGTAGGCGCGCTCGTCGGATCCAGCTTCAGTGTCGTTCCGGCTGCGGCTCCGTACGGTTAGTCAGAGGTGTCTGTTCAGTCGTTTACGTTCAAAACGCTACTTTTCCAGTCGTCGTTCTCTGCGATGATAGAGTCGCCGACCTGACTTCGGTGCAGTGTTAGTTCACCCGGTTTTACCAATGACAATGGGCTAAGCGTCCAGTGTCCACGTCGAAAAAGAAAACCAAAAAAAAAGAAAAAACCGAGAAATCATTCGAACATTGTGAACGTGTGAGACTGTGCTACCGCGATGTATCCTGGTAGTTAATGAAGTCTTGAAGTGTACGACGACCGTGACAGCTAATCAGATCGGCAGGACCGGTGATATAAAATGAGCCCAGCCTCGCAGGGCGGCGTAGAGGTGGAGCGTTACATAGGTAGCTGTTTGATATCGTCGAGCCTGAGGTCTGCGCCGCACAAGGCTATCGTGGCTAAGAAGGATCCGGTGTCGCGAGGGAAAACGCGGGGTTGTTACACGGGGCAAGGTTTCGCGAACGAGCAGGTGCAATATGGTCCGGGAGGTTGGGCGGGCGCCCCCTTGATATCTATGACGTCGAGCCCGCGAAGGTGTAACCAGAGATCGTCGCCTTCCTTGCTCCAACAACAACAACAACAGCCGCAACAACAGCAGCAGCAGCAACAGCAGGTCTGCGATCAGCAGCAAGTGTCGACACACCTGCCCAAGAATCCGCTCTCGAGGCTCGCTATCCACACGCAGGGAGCGCCGCTAATCTTGACCGGTCGGTTTCACAATCGGGGCAAGCTGCACAACAGCGGCGGGAACGTTAATGGCATCGGTAACGCGGCCTGCAGTGCTGTCTCGGTTAATAGTTACGTCCACGGTAATGGGAACGGTGCGACGAACGGGACGATGAACAGTGCCGTGAAGTGTCCGTCGCGGTCGCAGAGGCCCGATCTGCTGCCGAAGAAGCCGCAGGGTAGCCCGAAGCCCGACTGTTCCGGGAAGGAGAGCAGCAGCAGCATCAGTAGTACCGGAACGAGCAACAACATCGCGAACATCGACTCGCTGAGCATCGCCAGCGACGAGAGCTCGGGCTCGAACAACTCCGAGAACAGTCTGCCGCGGATAATCAAGCCCCGTAAGCGCAGAAAGAAGGACAGGAAGCCGACGACGAACAACGCGGTGGCGGTCGGCGAGATCGCGAAACACGAGGAACAACAACAACAACAACAACAGCAGTCGGGCGGGAGCGTGGCCAGCGATTCAACCGTGGTCCCTTTAAATCCGTACACGGCCGGCTGTTACGAAGCCGCGCCTCAGCTCAGGAATCACAGAAGGCCGCCCATCGCGAGGGAAAGCGTGTACGCCGGGTGTAGAGCGCAGACATCGAGCATGTCGGAGATCGCCGACGCGAGACAAAGGTATGCACACCGGCACGTGGAAGTGAAAGTACTCGACGACAACAGAAACGTCGTCGTGCCGGTGCAAATTCGAACGGTCCCGAAAGGCGGCGGCGGTGGCTACAGGCACAACACCCACCACCACGTGGTGCCGCGTTATCTGCACGAGTACAACCTGGTGGGCTGCGAGGACGGGATCAAGGACGGATTGGGCTCGTGTCAATGCACGTACCGCGACCCTTCCGGCCTGATCTGGGACGTCGATCAGAACTGTTACTCCCCGTTCTTCCCGCCGACCACCACCGAGTTCTGCTCGAACCACCATTTCTCCCACGTGCCGTTGTTCCTCTCGCGACCAGCCCTCAACTGTCAAGGGCACAGCGTCGAGAAGCTGTTGAACGACCATCATCTGGCCCATCAGGAGAAGGACAACACCGGGCCGTCCGGCGTCGTGCTCAGACGCAGCTGGAGCGACCCGTCCAGCTACTTCACCGAGGAGATCGCCGCGCCGAGTAAAGACGTCGGTGTGATCGGTGATAGGGGACAGACTGAGAGTGGCAAGCGTCGAACGCTGTGGCGCGGCGACTCGATCGGTATACCGACGAATGGCGTAGGGTCGTCCGGGCCCGGAGTAGTGAACGGTACCATATCGTCGCCCAAGGGGTTGGAGGTCTCCACCGAGATCATCACGTCGCCCAACGGCCACCGAGACTTGGAGATCAAGTTCTACTCCGCTTCGCCGAACGCCCCGGCGACCGGCGAGGACAAACTCGTGTTCGCGGAGGAGGTCGACGACGACGAGGAAGACTTCAGCGACATTTGGAGTTACCACGAGTCCAAGTTGCAGCAGGACTTCCGCACGTTGCTGCAGGCAGAGGAGTGAACGATGCACCCTCCCATCATCTGCCTGGTCTTCTTCTTCTTCTCCTTCTTCATCTTCTTCTCGTTCGGAGCAGTCACGCGTTTGTGCACTATTGTGGGGTTACCTTGAGGTGTGCGTGAACGAAAGAGGCGATCCACCACCCTGGAGGTTCAATTAGTTCGCCCGGTACAAGATGGAATCGTTAGTTCGAGATCTGTATGCGTATCGAATGTTTGCGAAGTTTGTGCGCGACGAGTCCTCGGTATGGTCGAGACCGGGTAAACACGGAGAAGGGGATCTTCTGCGGGGGTGGCGGCAGTTGCGAGCAAGTCCCGGGCGAACTGCCGTGTTTTCTTACTGGAAGGACCTCGGGAACGCGAACTCCTTCCGGTGTGATTCATCGAGGATTATTCAAAATTACTTTGCGTCAATGGGTAGCATACAGAAATCCGATTCGAGACGACGAACTTTCGACGAACTCCTCGGAACCCTACTTTGGTGCTTTCAACTGTTCCCCCGACGTAGGAATTCTCGAACGTGTTTTCCCGGGAATGTGAATTTTGTTATTGTTCGAGGGGGTCGTTTGTGCTGTGTCCGAAGTCTCCCGGTTGTCGCCGGAGGCGTCTTAATTTCGTTAACCCGTGAGACTGTTTCTTCGTGTCGTCGACCATACTCGAGGCTTGTCGGCCCCAATGACGCCCACGTCGCAGTCTTCGACGAGAGTGTAGCCGCCGGTAACGAGCAAAGCTACGTGTCGAACGATTCTTCCTCCTAACGGTGTACGTTGTATACACACACATACTATACGTGACGTGCGTGCACGCATCAGACTAGCTTCTGGAGGATCGTACCTGGACGTCGCAAGTGCACGCGGTTCGTTTTATCGATGACACCGTGCTACATAATAAAGCGGTGGTTGTCTCGCATTTTCGATCGAATCGGTTCCGACGAAGCCAATCTGGGTCTGCGTCGTTGCTGGAACAAACATGTAGTGACTTTCCCGAGCGGCTTCTTAAGCCTGTCCGTTAACCGGACCGGATCTGGGCTATCTCAGGATTTTCATTGAAAGAAACAAAGAAGAAAAATATCGTTCATCCTTTCGGTACTTCCGGCAGCCGCCTCTTTTCTCGCCGGCTACTATATTTGTTCCAGCCGGCGCAAGAACGCTCGCGTGTGTAATTTTCCACTTCCTCGAACGTGTAACCCGGGCGGAGTTGGGTGTGATCCCAACACGGTCTCTTCGGATTGAAACTGCGAACGAAACCAACGCGATGAATAATGAATAATAGTTTAGCGGAATGGAATTACATTCGTTACGTCCGCGTTCGTTGAAGCCTCTCCTCGTCGTGTCCGAGAGGTTAGTCGGGAGCTCTAGTAATTGATGGTCGCACACGTTCGATCGACGTTCGCAACGAGATAGCGTCTTTTCTTCGCCGCTGCCGCCGCCGACGACGACCACCGTCAACGAGACAAATAGAGTCGCGACTGTTTAAATCGTAATAATCGATGGAATCGTCCGGTGATCGTCAGGCCAGCCTCGTATTTCATGTCTACGCGGCCTCTACGCCCCGCGCTTAACCGCAGTCACGCGATCCCCGGCTGTGCTCTTCGAGCCACGACTCATTGTTTTCCCATCGAACGCGCTCCACCACTTTGTGTTTTCCCCCCTCGAGTCCACGGCTTTTTCCAGCGAACGTCCAGCTCCGTCGAACGGTATTTTGCGTACTGTTCGCGAAAATGTTCTCTTTTAAAATCAATCCAGCACTGCCGGGTTCAAACAGTGTTGCGTTTCACTCGCGTTGAACAGTTTTATTATCATCCGATATCCAGCTGAATCGCATTTCCTAATCATTCGTAGAGCCTCGATTATCCGAACTAAACAGGGAACTCGGTTATAACGCTAGATTCAATTTTTATCAACGTTGAAACTACCATTGCCGGTCAAATGACCGGTTTTATATTTTTCATCGCGCAATTATTAAAATTGATTCGATAAATTTCTTTATCCGAGCACACATTGTGATAATAATTGCACAGAATCTAAATAAATAGAGCTTTGTCATTTTTGTAAGGTAAAACACATTGTAATCGCTTTCGGTGCTCGGTAGGTTTAGCGTTAAATTCTAGCCAGTGCTGTCGAGATATTTACGTCTGGGATGCTAGAGAGTCATCGGAGGTTCGGCTAGTCGAGGTGTCCTACCGTAGCGTTGAAATTCGGGATAAGTTTGTGTTTCGACGTCGTTTACACACCCTCAGCCAAAAGGTCCGAGCACCCTTGAGCAATTGAGAGTACGCAATAGCAGCGCGATAGTAATTGAACGGCAATTCCAACTGACGCTCGTATCCAGGACAACAGTTGCTCGGTTGTTTCGCTCGAGACAAAACACGAAAACCCTTCGAATTCGATCGGCGAATTGCTTGGCCAGCTAGGGGCATCGTAGCCTTTATGATTGATGGGTGCGTCGGTGACTCTTCTGCGCCTCAATCTGAGCTGTTCGTCCATTTTTGGGGCTGGGACTGTTTGAAACAGGCGGGTCGAATCGAACACAGGGTGTTCATGAAATTATTTTGCCCTACAAGCCCCCTGAGCCACGCTGACATTTTCGGACCCTTCGGAATTCCTTTATCGAAATGGCCTCTCCGAGTAACACTTCTAAAAAGTTCTAACACTAAACCTACAGCGAGCTAACAGTGCCGCGATGCCTCATGAAAATGACAAAATGGAATTTATTCATTCTGTCGACGATACTTATTCCATTTCTCAATATTAGTGGACTACAAAATCTAACTGGCGGCTGTAGGTTCAATGTTAAAATACCTCCATTGGTGTCCAGGTTTCATTTCTGTCGATTCGATTCCTTTAGTTCGAAATCACGTATTTTATTCAGTGGGCTGTAGTAATGTATTCAGTAGCGCGTTATAACTAGTTGGGGCCTTGGGCAAAGTAGAATTTCGGGGCCCCTAACCGCAACTAAATAACTTTATGAGAAAAACGTAGAATTTGGATTTTGGATCTAGGTTTTACTTCGGGCCCCGAGCATTTGCCCAAGTAGCTTATAGGGTAACACGTCACTGAATGTGTTCTGTTTCATAGTACAATTCTTAATACTAGAAGCACCGCGTAGATCATTATCACTGATGCACAAGGAGAACGTCACAACTGAAAGTTTCTCAGTTTTCGTTCTATTCCATTAAAATACATTTTTATGTTAATTCATGCTTATAAAACGAACCCTACAGATAGCTCTATTAGGTTTTATCCGTTTTTACTTGCAGTCACAGCTAGTTCAACTATCAAACTAACTTTGAAGAGCTTTCCTGTAAAATTTGTACTTTTATATTTGTGACGTTTTTCTTGTGCATGAGCGATATGGCCGCAACGGGTTAATGATTTCTTCCGGTGGCAGATAATCTCCGAAAAATCTACGACGCTGGTTTCCAAGTGTAGAAGTGTTCGAACAATTCAGCTTTTAAAAATGGAGAACGAGACGGTAGGGGCCCAATATTTCGGTGGTGGCTCGGCGAATTGGCACGCGGTGCGGTGTTCAGCCGTGGACCGTTCCTCGTCGTGATTTTTCACGGGAATGGTGTGTAATAAGACGCAGCGGGAATTTATCGAGGCCGATTCGTTCGTTCGTGTGCGTGCAGCGGTAACTGTACTCGGTTTAGTCAAAGGGCATCGCCGCGGATTTGCGTAAAACTTTACTTTACGGAAACGAAACATAGAAACGAGTCGATCGATCACACTCGCGGGGACAGCGTGTCGCGTTTGCCGCGATGGCGTCCGGTGATAGGTCGACTTGTTCATCCTAACAAAGAAAAAAACAACGTCTGCGTACGACGAGCTACGACGTACACAAATCTTTTCGCCAACGTCTTTTTCGTACGCGATACGAGAATTTCACGTTGATTGAGAAACTAGGGGAAAAAAACAAGCGACACGTATACACGTATTTAATATACATACACACGCGTAACGAAGCATCATATACCACGGACGAGGTGCACGGTGTCTGACCCAACGTTCGATATGTGTCGTCGACGGACTGCGGATCTTCGCGCGAATTTTTTCGCGGACTTATTTATATTCGACGAGAGGGAATCCGTTCGTGAGACAGTTTCCGATTACCGTGGAATTGTTTGCACTAGAGTCCGCGGTCGGATCATCTTGTCAGTGCCCCCCACTCTACTTTTCTCCATGCTTCTGTCTTCAATTGGAGTCGCATCTTGTTGCCAAATGAGGAGAGGGTGCACGAATTAACACTAAGCCTACCACCACCGGTCAAATGACCGGTTCCAGAGTTTTTATTTCACGATTATTGAAATTATAAAGATGCTTTCGTGGTAAATTAAATGAATATATTTAATAGCGCGGATATTATAATATGAACCTCTCAAAATTTAAATAAATCTGAAGGGGGAAAAATTACCCCCTTTCTGCCAGTACCGGACAGATAGCGTCGTGGAAGGGGAAGGTAGAGTGGGAAGGCTTAATCTGGCGACTCTGCTTGCTACAGACGAATACAAATAATTTTAGTGGACGCGTATAACGAAGTCGTGGAAACTGTCAAGCGGCAGGCGCGTTCGCACCGTGCAGTAAACATCTGGACAGAAATCTGAGGGGGGGTTTCGAAAGTTGCTCAGGACTTTGTAGGAAGTGTCCCACTCTGAGTCGGGTAGTCTTGTAAAAATCAACGTCTCCGAAACGGGACGCGACACTACTGGCCTGAGACCTGCTCGTGTCTCACTCATCAATCACTCTCAGTCACTAGTCGACTGTTTTACGACTTTCCTATACATATATCTTCCGCTCAGAATACGGAATAAGTCTATTTATTGGCTTCTACCTAGGCTGCGTGTCCTCCACTGAAAAACTATCGATTCGAGTTAACCGATGATCGGGGAAAAATTGGATTAATATTTTTCATTCTCGTCTTCTATCTTCAATGCGATGGAAATTATGAGAGCAAGAAATTCTGAAAGTTTAAAATTTAATTTATCATTTATTTTGTATTAGATTGACGTGTGGTAGATTGACGTTTTGGCAGATTATCGAAAGTAATTTAATTATAAATATGAAGTTCTAAATGAAACACAAAAGATTATATGAGTTTATTAAAAATTGTATAATTGACAAAATAATGTTTTTATAGTTCTATGAATTATAGTGACAAAGATTTTTCTTTTCGACAACGACGAGTAATAAACATTTCTTCAGATCAATGTCGTTGCTCTAATTTCAAAACCATAATTTCCAATCACTTGCAGTGTAAATGTAACTAATTAACGACGTTATGAATCATACTTAATTTCTTACTTTACAAGATCGGTATAAGAAATCAGTTTTTTTTTGCCAATAGCTAGATTCTATATTAAAAATAAAATACGTAACTACTTATGTTTATTCAGTTTGCTTGTCTAACCGTGACCCATATACATACGAAACTGTGACAGTGTTAACGCGTGATAATTGTCGCGAAGGCAATGTAGCACAATTGTTTAAACTTTGCCAGGCTCGCACGTTAGCGCAATTAGGAAGTCGTGTTTCGTGAAAATGTTTAAAGCAATGTAGCAAGAAGGTTCGTTCAGTCTCGTAAACACCAATTCGTACGATAACAATGGAAATCTCTTGTTTCTTGAAGGTTGCACTGAAATGTCTTTACTCTGAGGTATGCTTGTAATTGATCTTACAATTCGTCCAGTTTTCACGCAAAATCGTCTGATAAAAAGAACGAATTACCCGGAACAATATTCAGAACATATTCCGACACAAAAAGTTGAATTGACCTCTGTCAGTTTTTCGAAGCCGTATCGCATTTTACCGACGCGATATTTCCGATTGTTTTTCGAAGCCGTGAAATGCAAACGAGTAGCAAACAAGTAATGAATTTATACGGCAATTGGTTGCGCACACTATCCTTTTACAGACAGGAATATTTTATTCGTAACTGTTGATTGCACGGAAGAGATATCTCCGTAATTCTGCAGTATTATTTTATGTCATTACTGTTTGGAATTTTGTAACTCTCTGACTCGAAAAGTGATCTCAATTGGTTGTGTCTTGTTAGTGCTGCAAACATTGTTCGTTGTTCAAACGGTGTCCAAATCCCACGCCATTCTATATTCATAATAGAATAACTCGATTCCAATTTTAAGTGAGCACAGAGTATCGAAAGTTAGATCAATTTTGGACTCCCATCAAACCGTGTCTTCATGACAATTGTTTTATTAGTTTCTGTTTTTATTACATGAAATAGTATTTATTATTATTACTTTAGGAAATGAAGTTATTTCAAGCTCTGATTCCCTCCCTGTTGCTCCAGGAAATTAAATTATACTTTGTCAAGGAACATGCCCATGTACTGTACGCGCTTCAAAAGAATTCCCCGGCAGAAATGCGGCTGTAAGCCGTCTGATTGGGCGCGTTTTCGGTCCTAGTCATTGGCTGAGGTCTGCGACGTAGCCCAACCATTGGGCGCGAGCGAGAAGACCACACCCTTTTCTCCCTCCCGCGAGACTTCTTCTGAGAGTACATGTAGCGCATCCTCAGCATATGCCCACTTGTGGACATCATTTTCTCAGAGAGATAGGGATCGGAAATACATAATAAAAGCGCCCACCCAGTACATAGTCACGTAATACAGAAGTTTGAATCTTTAAACACACACACACACATACCGGCATCTTTTCGTTTGTTTAAATAGCTTCCTCACGCTTGAGCATGTCTACGTGGTTCATTCCTGAACTGCTCTCTCTCACCCCCTTGCGTCCCATATCAAATCGTAATACAATAAATCCGCATGCCCGTGTAGATCGCAAAATCCATTAACTGCAATTTCATGAAACATAATCTTACTCTCTAGAGTAGGCGGTATCTGTAATGGGGGCGGGTCAAATGCACGAACATGAATATTCGCGTTCATTCTCGCAAAAGCGTAAACCCATCCCGTCCGACATACAAACCACATGCCTGTTCTTGACAAAGCATCTCAACATGTGTGATAGTTTCCATTGTGCATCCTCCACGGATGTATGGTCCAGCAACGGTATCATTTCTTTTGTAGCATCGTTTGTTATTGAGCCTAACTCTCTGTCTTCATCCAAT
The DNA here is from genome assembly GCF_051020765.1 of Lasioglossum baleicum. NCBI lineage: Eukaryota > Metazoa > Arthropoda > Insecta > Hymenoptera > Halictidae > Lasioglossum > Lasioglossum baleicum. The sequence goes on from NC_134940.1 coordinate 14,699,523, forward strand.
TTCTGTCCAGTTGTTCTATCATAAATCTGCACACTCGGTAGCTCGTTTGATTAACCTTCTTCAGCGATTCCAGCTCTGGTCCGCAAACTCGATCACCCGAATCTGTGCCCAAGCAAACGTTATGACTAGACTGCGCATATTTATGCGAAATAAAAATTTCTTTAGTTAATTTTAAGAACAAGGGGCCACGTAAAAAATTCTTTCATCCTTTCATAATTTTAATACGTACATTCATGTTTCTAAATTCTTTTGATCTTTATTCTATTTGAGATTGTACGTACGGTTTTGCATTACTAAAATCCGCAGTCTGTTTATAATATTCTTTCGATGCGCGTACTGACAAGATGTTACTGCCATCTTCTGATGGACGAGCAGTACTTGGCCACTTGGGTGTATCGAGATCAATCGTTCACGTTTATCAACGAAATTAGAAGGGAAACTTCTACCTCGAGGAATTGCAATCTTTACGCGAGTTTCATAAGCACATGTCCATTATGCATACTTTGTAATTTCCATTAGTTTTATTATCATCATTAAATGTTCCTGATTAAGTGAATTTCGCTCTGCTTAATGCATACATTATTACAGTCTTGTACAATTTAAGACAAGGATGTTCCCAGGATGGGGAAACTGTTTAAATGAACTGTCGATTAACCCTTTGCACTCAACCATTTCCTCTGAGGGACCACCGTAAATCTAATTAGCAACTGGGACGTACCTTTCAAGGATACGAACAAATTACTGGGAATTATGGTTCTTATGAAATCCAAAATTCTTGATAATGTAACGGTAAAACTTCATGCCATATCTCGTTTCTATGGGGCGCGATTATTTCCGTAAACAATAAATAAATAAATGCGTCCAAGTTTCCGGTTGGCGAGATCCGAGTTTGTTTTAACAGTGGAGCTTGTAGAAATTTTATTTACAAGGTACCTGGTCGATAACAATGTTAACCAGGTGCCAGATGTTTCAGAAGATAAACATTATCAATTATACAGTTACAAAAATGGCTGACCGTCCGAGGGTTAAATGTTGGTTACAAAAGATTTTATCTGATGCTAAAGGAAAGTCGTATAACTAGACGAAAACGAGTGACAGTAATTGAAAACAGTGCACAGATCGGAAAATATAAATTTGTATTTAGCTGAAAATATAATTTTCAATAAATATAAATTAATATTGAGCTCCTCTGTGTTCTGAAATCGATGCACAAACATTTTATTTCGCATAAAGATCCGCATTCGTCCGAAGTATTCACGACAAGTCTGGCAAGGGGTTGAATGCGTCTGATCGATCGATCAACGGTGCGATCGAACACGTTAAAAAAAAAAGCAGTACGAATCGCTCGTGTGCCAGTGACTGCCGAAACAATGGTACAGAATAGACGCAGAACTCTCGTGCAGCGTGTCAGGTGCGCCAAGAACCTCGCCCGTGTCCACCATGTCCTCTTTCGTTTAGAGTGTAAGACCTAGACTGTAAGGCGATCTACTTAGATTACCACACACCGTTGTCTATATGTGTATAGAGAAGAAACGTCGCGCGTTGAACGGTCCGCCTTTTATTTACCATTAGACCGTTAGGGAAGATACAAAGACGACGCGGCGAGATTCCGAGGAGGGCTGCGAAAGAATAAAAGAACGAACGAAAGAAAGAAAGAAAAGCGAGAAAGAGAGCGCGAGAGCATTACCGACGACTAATTAGAAGTAGAACGCTTCGTGTCCCGGGCGAGTTCACCGACGAGACACAAAGTTCTCGCTTGAAGAATCGTACGAGCAATATTTCTCTCTTGCTGGTTCGCGCACCGAGTACGTAGCAAGTTTTATTGCTAAGTAGCAACAGACAAATATTGACACGCGCCGACACTTGTTAAAGCAGCACTTGCGTGCGCGCGCGCGTATGAGATACGCAGAGAGAAAATGAGAGAGAGAGTGTGTGTGTGTGAGAGAGAGACACTGTTGTTGCTGCTTTAATAACATCGCCCTGTGGTATTCTTCGGGTACTCGCGGAAAAACCCGATTCGCCCACGTTGTGTGTCCGAACACCAACGTACCCTCTTCAGCGTTTTTCAATCGACTCATGTCACGATGTTCCCAGTCTTGAGTGTATCGCGTTCCTTTTTTCCCATTTCGTGCGGTGGACCAGGGTCGCCAGAATCGAGGGGAAAGAGTTACCCCCACTCTGTCAGTACCGGTCACATGACGCGTCTTCGTCGCGCGGAAGCGTGGGGGAGGCAGAGTGGGGACGCGAAACTCAATCTGACGACTCTGAGGACTGCCACCGATTGATTGGCTAAGTTTTCACGAAGCTATCCTGAAGAAGGATCTTCAATCTCGCGAAGATTGTGGCCCATTTTATTCTCTCGTCGTCGTATATCCCCGTAGGGATGTAGAATTTATTTACAATCGAAATTCGTAACTTTTTTTTTGTTCCGTTCCGAGTACCAGCGATATTCGAACGCTTTGTGTCTCGTTGATCGTTCGAGAGAATCGAACACAGCATATGTGGTGTATATGATCACGGCGTGACTCGTGTTAGTTTTTGTAACGTTGAGAACCGTCTCTCTCATCGAATCCTTTTATTGTTTTTTTTTCCTCTCCTCCGATTTTTGTTTACCGATTATACGATCGTTCGCCACCCGCACGTCTCCGCTATCTGATCTCCGATGGAGAAAGAGAGAAAGAGAATGAGGCGAAGAGAGGGACTTCGAGATGTACGATTATTGTTAAGTGATTTCGATACTTTTCTACGTTTCGTTGACGGATTCGATTCGGCCGAACTACATACACACGCACGCGATAAACAACGCAATACTCTTCTCCTTCTCTCGTTCTCTCGCCTGTATTTATTTTACACATCGTCGTCGTTCGACGGTACAACGTATTGTGATAACGCAACGAGATGATACACTTGACTCTGCTTCGTCGTCCAGACTGATCAACACCGATCTACCAACGTCGCTTTAGTGCTGTACTGCACTGTCTCAAATTACAGTGTTTGAAAAAATCCAATAAAAATGTCTTTAATTTAATCCCGAGCGTTTCTGTGCCCCTTCCTTGGACCCCTCTGCGATTCACCCATCGCGCAGTGTCGTATTTGGCCCGAAAAATTGAAAAGAACTATTTCAGCGTTACTTGTGGGCTTAAGATCATAGTATAGTAAGTAGTCAAATTCGTCTTAATATCAGCCATGACATTATCAAATCAAAAATCCATTTTGACATTTAAAAAATCAAAATAATTCACACGTGGTCAAATGATTAGATACGATACACTTTCATAGTTTATTTTCTATTTAATACAGAACTATTTAATACATACTATTAAATACAGTTTACCCCCTCTCTGATAACCAGACCAGTTTTACAAGGGAAGGACACCAAGTGTCGGACTTCGATTTTGATAATTTTTTGTGAGATTATGGTGTATGGATCCCTAATTATGTACGCAAAATATTAGGTGTTGTTACTCAATAGTTTCAAAGATATAAACAATTGAACTTTCACGCAACCTGCTTACTCATGGTATATCAACAAGGTATGAAAGTTTAATTGTTTATATCTTGAAAACTATTGAGTAACTACACCTAATATTTTGCAGACATCATTAGCGATCCATATACCATCGTCTCACAAAAAATTATCAAAATCGAAGTCGACCACTCGGGGTCCTTCCCTTGATAGGGGTGGACGTTAGAATGTGCTCGTGGCAGTGGAAGGGGAAAAAAGCATTCGTTTCGGTAGCTTTCCGGCGACATTGTCCGTGTCACGTGACCGGCCCGTGGTGGAAGGAATAGCGCTGTAGAAGGGGAACGTAGAGTGGGGGAACGTGTTAATGTGATAAAGTTCGTAACAAGGGTTCTTTCAACTTTTATCCGTAAGACGGCAATTTCGTAGTAGCTCAAAGTACAAGCATTGGCCATGATGAGAAACGAATTGGTGTTTAGCGCTTTGGGGCGGACTAAAAGAAGTAATAAAAATATCAAACGAAACGGCGTTGAAGTTGCCGCGCGGCGAGACCGAACTCTGACTGAAGATATCAAAACAAGCGCCGCGGCATTGATCGATGACGACAGAGGACGCCGATTGGCGTCTTCCATTTGCCGAACGTTGCCGACACAACAAAGCGGCAAACAAAACACGATGGCATTATTGGAATTTATTTTCCAGAGCGTTTTAGGTATTCTTAGTGTTTACATATCTTTTCTGTGGGAAACAATTTTAACTTCCATAAGAAATGTACTTTGTAATACAGTACTATGTGCATGATCTGTGTGAGACAAAAGGGAATCACGTCGTTTTCTTATGTAATTAGTTGTTGCATTATTTCATAACAGTATATATCTCACAAGTATCGTTTTACAAGAGAAACTAGTGATGTAGTATTTTCAGTATGTCTGGGTTACAATTTTTCAAAAACAACAATGCCAGTTTGCTTTATGTACAATACATTTTGCTGATTCAATGAAATCCGTAAATTTTAGGACGGTTTGTTACAATTTTAATTAACTCGCCCTAGTAAATTTTACAAAGCTCTTGTGTTTTCAGTTCCGTAAACGTTGAATGCATTTTAGTCTACATAATGTGTACTGCATTTCCAAACTGGCGTACAACGTTACTCAAAAATTGATCATTCAATTAACTTGAAATTTTACACATGTGTAGCTAAATATATTTCGCAGTATTCTCAGATTTAATCATTGCATTTACATGATTTTATTTTTGTTTACTATTTTTGTTTAAATACCACCATATTTGCCAATACTGCATCTTTTCTCATGAAATCAAGTTGACATATTCCGCAATTTCGTTCCGAACAAATGTTCGATTTTTACATATTTAGTAAGCACTACACTTCAATGCAGGTTTTGAACATTTCTGTAACTATCGTATTCATCAAAAAAGGAAAAAAAAAAGTTGTCTTTATAAGTTGTCCCTCTTACAAGAATGTATATGTATTCACTGTGAACTTTTCAGTTTCAGTTCCATTAACCAGATTACTTTGATTTTATGGGATTTCTCGGGACAGTGATTCCCGTGCGTGTTAATACCCATGTCTAGAAGTGTTGGGTGAAACAAGTTGACTGCAGTAACGATCTGGTAGTATGTAATACATACTTTTTATTTCGCGCGAGAAGAATGTTTCGTTTGATTAATAATCGCTCGTTTCTGTATTTTTCACCGGCCGACCCGGCGAGGTAGCCTGGAAATTTATATTACAATTTATCGTTTAGCTCGCGCTCAATAATCAGGGCTTAGTGTTCGCGTATGCTATCATCAATGTCGGGGTACAAACAGCGACGCACAGCAGATCGCTATAAACGTTACCCCCATGATTTCATTTCAGATGAACGACGGATTCCATCAGCGGATACCAGGGAATTGGCCTCTGCAGAATGTTCCTTCTCTTTATTCGTATTGCGCTGCTGCATAAAGTCAAGTTGATTGATCTCGTTTAACACGGGCCAGCGCGGGCCGATTATGTCTCGGACTTTTTCCCGCTGCAAGCGTTGTTCGGAATTTGTTTAAATCGATCTCGAGGGATTCTACATTTCCGGGATACAAGGGACTGATTTTTTTAGCTTTTCTGACGCTTGGAAATTGGACGCATATACCGGGTGTTCCCTCGTATCTTTCGGGAACTTCCGGTAGCCAGATAAGAGAATGGGTACACGATTAATTAGGTTTTAGTCGGGTACAAAATGTAATAGAAAAATATTTGAGAAAGAAATTTGTTCATGGAGGTCACCTTCATTTCTTTAAGTGGCACATCTTTTTTAGTACATAATATCATCGCTTATGACCGTATACTGAATATAATATACAATATTTCACTACTATGACCTTGGCGTGACCTTAACAGTAAAGTAGGCTTGAGTTTTTGATATTTCTTGCAAGAGATCAAGAAAAGACAAATTTAACAATCTACATAAAAACATATTATTTCGCTAATTTAATTACAAAATATTTATAAAATGCCCCCTTGATATGAGCCGCTTCTGATCTCCCTACTGTTTTAAATTTCGAACGCATAACAATATTTCAGAACAAGGATTATATTGTTGCAATCCTATTAGAATGAATCATTGACGTAAATAGAGCTTGCGCGAAAAGAAGTGCTACACACGAGCTGTCCATATAAAGAAGACAAAATTTTTATGTCTCTTCACAAATAAACGACTTATATTTCAGTGATGCTCCACGATGGTTTACACAAATTCGAGTCGGGCATCATAAATAAAAGGCACGAGATCGCGTTATCTATTCCTGACAGGAAGGTCTCGTTAATCCATCGGTGGAACTTGTAGAAAGATACAATGGGAGATATAAAAGTTTCCATATTTATTAGCGCGTAACTCATTTTGTATTCTCACGTCATTTCTTGCGTCATTTCCGATCGAAGGCGAGGAACTCCGAAGCGTCGAACGGGGATCACACTGTCTCTTTTCCCGAGTCAGTCAACCGTAAGAACGATCAAGATTGCTCCACGTCTGCGGACGGTCTTTTCGATGCAGGGGATTAATGTCGTACCATAAAGATTAACTTGTAATGTCTGACAAAAATATTATGGAATCCATTGTGCGCGACATGCCGTGTCAGAGAGTCAACGGACTCAATCGTGTTAGGGTGGCCCTGAGGTTTAGAGGAAAATGTTTTTAATGTTTTGAGACGCCCTAATCTGTGGTAAGCTAAAATTGATTAAGTGAAAGTGGAAGGACTTAAGGACTTTGATTAAACATTTGGAAAGCTCATTTAATTCGTTGTGCACACAAGTCTTATCAAACAAGTCTCAAATTGAGACTCCCCACGCTTGCCTTCAGCTTCCCCCTCTACGACGCTATTCCCCCACGCTTCCGCCCGGTCACGTGGCGTGTTTCGTCCCTGTTGCGCATGTGCCACTATGTCACGTGACTAATCCGTTACTGGCAGAGAGGGGGTAACTTTTTCCCTTAAATTCATGCTCCCCAAATTGCCTACATTTAAACCGTGACGATGTCGTGAAAAATCATCGTACGACAACAAACTCGGTCTCATTTCAAAGCTAAAAGCCTCTAGTTTCGTAACCCAACGTTCATTTTATTCTAAGACTTTTTCTCATGAAGCAGTAGGCGAGAAACTGGAGACACGTTTTCTCATGAAAATACTACATATTCAAACGTCTGTGGAAACTTTGAAAAATTTTGTTCGCGATTAAAACTACCAGAGATTTGAATATTGAAGCTTCCTTCTTACAACAACACATTAAAAATTGTTGTACGATTTTTTTCAGTCGGTTTTATCGAGCTTTCAAAGAGGTGTGCCAACTTCATAGTTCGTCAACAGTTTTGGTCCATAAAACATTTGGTCTCCGGTCCGACCGAACTAATTTTGCTCAAAAACGCGTTCCTTTTTCATATCGACGCGGCTCATATACGTGTATTGTTAAAAATACGGTAATGCATTTCCTCACTGTCATGATAGCCTGCCGTTGACATGCGAACCCTCTGTTTATAGCCTTTATATCTCGGTTTACTATCTCTCGCTATAACGTAATCTCTTAACCCTTCGAAAAGCGGATGGTTTTATCGTCGTACGTGGCGGATGCTAGGTTCATTTTACGTCTTCCCGTGAATGTACAGTGTGTTCCATTTACACTGGGAACGCTGGAATTCCTCGTAAATCGTTGAAAATGTAACCAAATTGTTACTATGTATATCGAAGTTGTTCGGTACGCCGAGGTGTAAACAGAGTATGTATTCGTGCACGAAATTCTCGAAAAACAATTCCGAGAATTTGATGTAGGTCTATGCTTTGATAACGAATGAAAAGAAATATTAAATACGAGACCGAATTTATGTTGGAACCCAGTGATTTTATTGTTTATTATTTATTATGTCGCCTTGCCTCTCGCGGCTTTGGCAAAAACTCCCCTCTTCACTATTATATAATTTTATGTAATGGATCTTTATGCATTTATGGCGTATGAAAATTTTCAAAAAATAGCAGAACACGAAATTCAACAGAATTTGGTACGATTTTTATTAATTTTGTATCTAGAAAGGCCATATTTGATCCCACTTACTTAAAATTGATCTACAACGATTAAAAATTGTCTTCATTACATAAACTATACAAACTACAAACTATCCGATCATTTTAAACAAAAGTGAAGTCAACTTAAGTGGATGGTTTGTTATAAAAAAAATATTTATTAACTCGTATCTGCCATGGGTACCCGTTTAACAATTGTTTACGTACTCTTGTTTATCATTAGACTGTGAATCTTTATGCAAACTAAAAATTGTCTGCATCGATTTCGAGAAGTAGATATCAAATCGAATGTTATTTCTTCCCTCGATGATTTTAATAGAGGAGAAAACATATATTGACATGTTCAATTGTTAAAATTTTCCAACAATTTTGTATTTCATCTACTCAATTTTGCGATAAATGCATAATGATCCGCAGTCTATTTCTCTTACTTCAATTTATAAAGATTTATGCAACGAATCTGAACTTATCGAAGCTGTAAAATTATTTATGTAGTTGCCAATAACATAGGGATTGTCTAAATTCTTCGCATGATGAATATCACGATAATATTAAGATCTCCCCCAGCCGATTCGCGGTGAACTATGTGCACCAGGTGCTGACGACCTATTCCATGTCTCAGGAATGAGTAATGACACTCATGTCCCTCTGTGTGGGCTGGTAAACTGTTATAATTCGCCCACCGATATCGTAGTACAGTCTATTTCATCGTCAGGCTTCGGATCGTTTCCTCTTGTTCCTTATTTCTTTCAGGTTTCGCCAATTTTTGTGTACACATTCCGAGTCGGGACGCCCACGCGTCGATGACACGTTTTCGATTCACTGCTAAAAATGTACTCTCGGTTTATCGGATGCCAGAATAAGGGAATCTCCGATCTACCTGATGACTTCATTCTGAACGGATCATTTTCCAAATTTTCGTATAGGCGTCAGACTTTACTTCGTGTTGTCCAACGAACACACCGGGTGATTTCTCTTTGACGTTTGCTGTGATAAAAACGGTAGGTTTTCGGGAATGAACAGGCTATGTTCCGTGGGAATGCGGCTTAAGACCGCATGTCTCTCGACAGGAATTAGTAGAGAGACTGTCATTCAGAGACCCAGACATACTACGCCATCAATACCTCCTGAACATGGGCCCAGCTATAGGTCATTGTGACAATTAATTACTTCCGCTGAAGTTCCAAGAATTCCAAAGCAATAACTACCATTCCTCTTCGACTGGCACAAAACACTGACGATGGAACACAGAGAGATTATTATTGTCCAAGGGTGGTTTTAACTGGCAGGGTTGACAATTCAGCCCTTTGGAGGCGAAATGTGAAAAATGAGGAGCGGTATTCAATGAATTAAAAGCGTTTAAGAGCATTGTTACGTTACTATCAACTTATTAAAACGATTCGAGAAAAGACAGGGGTGTACTAGTATCGGCCTTAGGGTAATTTTTTTTACAAAAGAGCACGTTTTCATTTGGAAGTTTTAGCAGCGGTTATTGTACACGAGGAAAGTACCACGTATGAATTATTTAGAAGGAACGCAAGTACGATTCGAACGCGTATCAATTATTTATAACGAATACGACACGACCCGATAGAATAACAAGTCACGGGTATTCAATAATTACTGTACATTTTGTATGTCTGTATTACAATGATTCAGACGTTGCTTGGGTAAGACGTCTTATCCGATCTGACGGCTTAATTGACGTCTGCAACCGAAGACACGCGACGATCCTTCCGAGGCAGGCACGATCCTCTGCCATCGATCTCCACCCTTCCAGAATCATTGTCTTTCCCTGTGAAAGTCGACCGGGGTAAGTGTTCTCGTCTCAATTATTCTTCTCTTGCTGCAAACCCGACATCCGCAGCCCACTCGACGACGTTGGTGACGTTGCCGAAGGACACTGCGTCTGGACGGTATCAGTCTTCTGCAACACGACCACCCCCGCTTTCGCCGCAGCCGCAATACGTTGCAACCCACCACCACCCCCCCCTGTCGACCAAGAATCTCCGACGATCCTCGGACACTCGTGTACACACTTCGCTCGTACATGCCCCCCTCCAGCAAAACATTATTACATGCGAAATGTAATTGTTTACATACATTTTAACGCTTGACAAATAAGAGAAGTTCAACCATTTTACTCGTAACAGAGTGCTCCTTCAAGAAAATCAATATGTACATCTTATTATGCGATGTTTAAGTACTACTTGCTGGGAAGTTGACCTATCTTAAATTGGAAGGATGTGGCAGCCATGTTTTTAAATTTTAAGAGAATGCTTGGAGAAGTTACAAGAAATTTCACCATTTTTTCATGTAGAACATCGTGTTTCTTTGAAAAATTAATATGTGTATCTTATGATGTGATATCTGAGAAGTACTTGCTGGGAAGTTGACCTATCTTAAACTGGAAGGACGAGGGAGCCATTTTTGCAAAGCTGTGTCTGCACAAAAGAGAAATAGGCTCGGAGTCGCCAGATTAAGGGGTTAGGCTCGTTTTTATAGGATTCAAGGGTGCGGTATGCGCGTTCACATTTCTTAATAATACAAAGATGGGGGTTCCAGTAGTCAAAAGTGCTAGACAAAAGAGGCCGCGATCGCCCTTAAAAGTCCTATTTTCACGTTTACGAGGCGTAATTTGCATTAAGCATACAGCTCTGCGTATGTAGCTACAGTAAATCCTTATAAATCCTCTATAAACGCAAAAGCCTCGGGGAGGTTCGTTTGCATATTTCGTAGACGGAGACTATTTTTTTGAGCTTCAAAAACCGAGCAGTGTTGGTGCAATGTTTGGTCTTATTTTAAGCAGAAAAATGCCACGAATATATTGGTGAAAGTTTCATACAAAAATAAGTAATAATAAAAAAGATTAAATATTGGTGTTACATTGTAAGGACGCACGGGCTTTTGAACTGTGCCGACGACTGCGACACTCCGCGTCGCATTAGTAGTGGTTCACACTACTCAGATCAGAAATCAGATTACTACAGTGGAGGGGATATTTTTGTTGCGTTTATCGTGTACGGCCTTTTAGCGTTTATAGATGATTTACTGTATTTTCATAAAGCTGCGACAGCTACATGCTTCCGAATAATGCGAATTACGTCACGTAAACGTAAAGGTAGGACTTTTGAGGGCGATCGCGGTCTAGATTGATCTTTTATCTAGCGCTTTGGACTACTAAAAATATTGCACCCTTGCAATCCTGGAAACTATTCTATCCCCTTAAGACTTATGTCCCCACTCTAGCTTCCTATTTTACGATGCTATTCCCCCACGAAACTGCACAAAATTCGTGCTCCCTCCCCTCCTCTAGCGATTTTGCCTCCTTCTACACTTCACAGGAGTTTGGTGGGGAGGACCCAGGAGTAGGGAGAGGAGTCCTGACTGAAGTACAAGCATGCATGATGTACTAAGTTTATATTCGAGATCTTCGTGACCCGTATATAGAACATGGGACTGTGACCTTGTTAATGATCCATAAAACCATTTGATAATAGCGAGAGGTACACGATGTTACCACCGATAGTAAATTGAGGACTGCACGCGGAGGGAAGGGTTTCCCCCAGCACAGCAAGCAAGAAAAGTGGCAGTAAATCCTTCGCATTACACTTGTTCCGTGTCAGAAATCGTAGGAAATGTTAAGGATGTATGATGTGAGAACGATAAATGGTTATTTTTACACCGGCGACACATACGGAGAGTCTACACCGTTGGTAACGATAACTGCAATCTTTTTGTCAGTTGACTTTACGTGTTGCGAGACTGTTCATATTTTTTTAATGACCGGGTTTTATCTGCGATTTGTGTGACGCAATCTTTGCTTTATTATGTAGCACACTTCGAAATGCGGAGTCACTTAAGACACGCGAAAGTCGGCAATTTTTTTCTCGCACAGTGAATTTGTTAATTTCAAAGACTCGTTGTTTCTTAAAAATTCTTATTTTTTAAATTCTAGCTAAGAACGATTTTAGTTCTCAGTTTACATAGTAATTGTTGCGTATGCTTGACGCGCTCTTATCGATCTCGACGCCACCTGTTTCCTTTGATTCGTAACAATTTAATTAATTAAATGCGGAGTAATTTGCCAATGATAATGTTATCTTTCAGAATGTAAATGTATGCGAAGCGCTTAACGAAGCATCGTTTATGTGAATTAATGGAATATCCATATGATCGATAACACTCGTAACATTCATGATTCACGAGGATTGTATCGCGTTCGGCGGTAGATGTTTCCAATATTTCAACGTAAGCTCTGTACCATCTTTTCGGAGCAACGTTGCAATTTATCATTCGTAATTACGGAGAATGAATTACATCTCGTGTTTGTTAATTCACCGAGAAATTTTCGCGAGAGCGTACCCGCCTCTCGGGAACGAGGGGCATTGTTTTAATTGAAAATGGCGGTCAAAGTAATTCGATCAACTGCGAAACATATTCGAGAGTAACCTTTGAACGAAGATTGACGTTTCTACCACGTGACAGTTCATTAACGGATCAACGCATTGTATCCTTGCAATCAAAGACCGGAGGTTTAGTCGGTCAAATTGTTTTATGGTCGTCCTGCCTCTAGAGTAGGCTGGGGCAATTTCTACCCCACTGTCGCTTCACACCTCTCACTACCAGTGTACCGGGTTCCCCCACTGTCAACTATAATATTTCATATTACCCAGAGTCGCCAGATTAAGATTCGTGTCCCCACTCTACCTTCCTCTTCTCTCTCTACGACGCTATTCTCCCACTGTCCGATACTGGCAGAGAGAGGGTAACTTTTTCCCCCTTCAATTCGTGTTCCCTCCCCTCATCTTCCCGACAGAACCTAAGAGTGGGGTTTCGCAGATCCCTCTGCGCCCCATTGTGTTAAACAGTCTCTGAAACAGTGTTTATTCATTATAGAGTTGGGCAATAATCAACTAATATTTAAAAATGCAGAGGTGGGCATTATTTGGCGAAACAAATATTTCAAATACTATTTAATATTTTACATTTGATTTTGCTTAAAGAAAATAGTATCTTAAATAAGATTTACAATTTCGCGAAAGAATATTTCTATTATAACAATTTGATCCCCCCAAAATAAAATATTTCTATTTTAACAATCGGAAACACGAAATACAATATTTTACTTTTTGCATTGTTGTAATACTCTGAGAAACCGCATAAACATACAGTCTGTCTTATTCGTTAAGAAACGATTTGCACCCATAAATGTATTGAATTCGAACCATTATTTTCAGCAGTAATATTTAAAATTGTCATTGAAAATAAAGACAAAATACAAATATTTTCAATATTCTTCAAATAAAATACTATTTTCAAACAAATTACTGCCTCAAATAAATTATTTTATTTTCAAAAATTACTGCACCAAACAAATTATTTTATTTTCAAAAATTACTGCACCAAATAAAATATTTTATTTTCGAAGTTGCACACATACTTTAAAAAATAAATAGGATTATTTACTGTTTACTATTTAAAATACTATTTCCCCCAGCTCTGTAGAAATGACTAATAGTCTTTTTCAATGTTAGTCATAGCAAAATAGTCATTAGTCAAAACTTTTTGATTAGTTAGTGATGACTAAATTGCAAATAGTAATATACTAAATTAGTATAGTTATTAATATTTGAACATAATCAATCATTCTGTAAGTTTTTTTTACGATTGTAAAACTGCATTGACGATTTTATTATACTGTTGAGTAACATTCGGTGCTCTTTTATAACATAAAGGTTTCTGATCATAGTGCAAAAGGAATTAGTCCCAGATTTGCACAGATTGAAGATTTATAACTAGTTTAAGTAGAGAGAATATTAATACTTGCTTTCACAATTTTTTATCTAGACCTGTATTGAATGTTTTTAAATATCGGTTCGAAAAGAAACAGTTATTCTACTGTAACGAGTGTTCGAATGTTAATTCAGTTAGCTGTAGATAAAAACTAATTGGATAAGTACACTGTACTTGAATATCGATATACCATATTTTTATCAATTTTTCCGATATTCCATTTATTGTAATCGAGGCAGTTTTCGATTTCGCTTTATTAAATATTTGTTACATTTCATATCTTTCCAGCTGCTAAGTCGCATCAATTTTTCATTTCCGAGCGATCGCGATACATTTACGAACGATAATATGATTTTCCTGTTAATGTTATAATAATATCGAAACTGTTGGAAATACGTTTTCCCCCGAAGGTTACCCGTCACTGTATATGCATCGCATAAATGTTTTATTGTCCTGTTCAAATTACGTTGCAGTTTGAGTACAGGCTACCCCCCTCGCCCGTCCGATTCAGACAGAGTTATACGTTTAGCTTTGTACAATTTAACGTTTTGTTAGATCGTTACGAGCGAGCGTAACCTAGATTTACGACCCGCGAAATTCAAAATTCGGATTGCGGTGCACGGGTGCTAATGGCATGTTTGAGGACCGAACGCGCTAAACTCCGGCGTTAATTAGCTAATCATTGTGTTTGAGCGTACGAGACTGTTCGATAAAGCAGTGAAACGTAATACATAAGTGAATCAATTAGCGAAAAAGGAACCGTTCCATTCGGTTCGAAAGTGAACATTATAATATAACTGAATTATATAATTGTTGAAATTATGTTCTCAGTTCAGCTATAGAAAACAGTAATAACGACTGTATAAATATATTCATAAAATACAGTTATTCTTGCATTTTAGTACCTAGGAGGAAATTGACCACAGCAGGGAACAGCACCGTGTATTCTTTCGAACTGTTCTTTTAATTGGCACTGTATTTCATTGCTGGATTGTGGAGTTTATGCAATTTATAACACCCACCATCATTCTGGGACTCGGTTCAGAATAATGGCCAATAAAAATCTTTATTTCCTTTTGTTACGACTGTTACGTAACCTTCAATACAGCAATCAATTCTCTGCTTTGTATTAACGTATAATCGATCGATTACAACTCAGAGTTGGACAGTAATTAATTACATGAGTATTTAATTACATCTTCAATTACATGTGCAAAAGTGGACTATAATTACAATAAGAAAATGGTTAAATGGTCCAAAATATAAAAATTAGTCGTTTAAAAGAACAATTACGCTGAAGTAATTGTTGGACTCAATTGCAATTACTCTAATCGTGTTAAGTAATTGCAATTACTCTTTCCACAATTACTATAATTGTAATTACATGTAATTGTAATTTTATTTCTGCAATTTCAAGTAATTGTAATTGGTAGTTGCGATTACTTAACGCCAAAATGGCAGTAAAAAAAGTAATTAGATACCTACTCAATGGAAATGTCTAAAAAGAACAAACAAAAAGCATATGTTGTATATTATCCGACTACAACTTTGAAATGAGGGTCATTTTGAAAAGTAATGGTAATCGTTTTTGGGATATATCAAATAATTAGCTACAAATAAATATTTAATGAATAATAAATATTTCCTAACATATGCTTTTTGTTTGTTCTTTTTAGACATTCCCATTGAGTACGTATCTAATTAATGTTGTAATTGCAACAATTACTTGTAATTGTAATTGAAATTACATTTTGCCCAACTCTGTTACAACTTAACTGTGGCCCATTTCTAAAAAATGCTGCAACTTCAAATATTCCGAAAAACTTTCAAAAATGTTTATCGTAACAATTTACGAATGTTTATTTTATAACTACTACAGATTTGAAGATTAAAGCCTCCTCTTTACAAATAACCCTTTACAAATTGATATGCGATTTTGTCTCACTGTTTTATAGAAAGAAAATCAAAAATTTAATGTGTCGTTGTAAAGTGAAAGCTTCAATATTCAAATCTGTGGTAGTTTGAGTCATAGTGAGGGAACAAGTCTTAATCTGTCCACTCTGCGTTTGTTCCACTGTACAAGACCGACGCAGGGATCCACATTACTGTTCTCGTTTGCATTCGAATGAAAGCGTTGCAAAATCGAAGTCAATAACTTCAAAAATAAATTCATAAAAGAAATGTTTGCATAAAAGAATGCTCGGTCGAGATCGTAATTCCTTTATTGCATTCGAAACCGGTAGATTATAATCCGTAGAATGGTTTTCCCTGAAGAAGAGAGTTACGTCGAAGAAATCGTAGAACCGCGAAGATGATGGAATTATGAGTGTTGATTCTCGGGGGGGTTTTAACGAACACGGATTCCCCGTTGATAAGAAAGCGTACGGGTTCGCGCGTTCATTATTCGTAACAGACTCGTTAGTGGTGAAAATGTAAATGGCCCATACGGGAGAAACGGCACGAAAGGAATGATAAAAGGATACTACTTCCCTTTCCTGAGACACTTCGCCGCCGAGTAAAAGTTGCGGTACGAGTTCGGAGACCGGAAACGCGTGCGTTTAACGTACTATAGTGATTAATCTTCGCGTTTGTTGAAGCAGGAAGGGCTGATCCAACTGCTAGATAATCCTGTGAACGGCCTCTTTTCCGCTGGTAACGATCAAACAATAATAATCACAACGTTCCCTCTTACATCTCAAGCAATACGATCGGATTTTTCTTTTCCTATTATACGCGGTCTAATACGTTTCTAATAATACTTCATCCCCGTACGATTACCGCACTTTTTGCTGTATTTGTTGCGTTATGATTCACGTACGAATGACCAGCATTTATGTCGCCATTTATGACGAGAGTGATCGGCCTGTAACCATCGCGAACAAAAGTATTGACGCAGCTAGCTTTTAATTATACATTGCACACGGGTAGTCGTATATGGTGCTCGGTTAATTTTTTGTAACATCAGAACTGTTGTCGTTAGATTGCGGACACCATTATGCGTTTATGAAAAATTTTAAAAATCGAAGATGCCAATATATGACTTCTCCTCTATTAAAATCATGAACGGAAGAAACAAACATTCAATTCATATAGAGACAATTTTTATTTTGCATAAAGATCCGCAATCTAGTTACCGCATATAACAACGTATAGGTCTTTAGAAGAAACATACCAGGAACAAATTCAATGAGGAAGGTGAAAGAGAAACATTCTATGCGGTGTTTCAAAAAAAAAAATATCGTGAAACCTGAAACAGTCTTTGTGGGAAAAGAGCGTAGCAAAGCGACAGAGAGTATCTGGAAAACCATAGGACAGGGAACGCGCAATGCACACGAACAGTAATTAACGCGTTTGTCTAGGATGGCAAAAGGTGTGAACACGAATCCCGGCGCAGAGTTTCGAACTCTCTCGCCTTCGGGTCTCTTTTTTTCCATCTCGAAATCCCCCGTCTGTGACCGGCAAACACGTGCGACACACGTTTTTAATCGACAATATCTTCGTGCACACAGTCGGGTGTATTCAGGGGAATATTCCCTCTCTGCCAATACCGGATTAGTCACGTGACGAAAGTAATTAAACTTACTTATTAAATATAAAAGTACCACTGCTGTAATTAGAAACATTCAACACAAAACTTATCGGTTAACTTAAACTTTTTTTTAACGATTCAAGACTGTCCTTTCGGATAATCGAGGCTCCACTGCATTCAATTTTGCAGCGTTTACATGGGACTGCCCCCTTAAGTCCACTGTCGACTCGGAGACACGCGTCGAATACAATAGCCGGCCGGTTCACACGGAATAACTTAGCATCTGCTTCTCTTGTTTACAAATTCTCGTCTGGATGCCCGGTGACTTATGCTTATCGATTGTCCCTTTACAGTCGCGGTGTATTAATCGACGAAGCCCTTCGATAACAATTTGTCGATCCACCCGCCGACCAAAAATTATTAGGTGTGCCAATAAGTTGTTTCCCCCTTTTTGGCAAATCGAAGATTTTATTACACATTTTGCGTACATAAAAGTCTGGCGACTCCCAATCTTTCTGTCAATTCTTCTTGCGTCTGGGTCGGATTTTCGTTGAGCAATTCCTCTAACTGGCCGTCATCAAACTTTCTCGGTGCACCTGAACGGTCGTCGTCTTCCAAAGAAAAATTTCCCTCTTCAAATCTTTGGTACCATTTTTTGCATGTTCTGTAAGATATAGCGGTCTCTTCAAGTGTCGTACAAACCATTTCAGTAGCTTCTTAGATTATTCTTATAGACTCTTCTTAAAACTAAAAGAACGCTCCTTCGGATGGCACCAAAATCGGGAAGTAATTCGAATTCAGTCAAACGTTATGATTATAGAAAGAAAGGGGAAGGAACTTATTTGCACACCTAATATTTATGTTATTAATACATATGTAGTGTATAATAAACAGTCCTTTACCACATTCTGGCCCACTATGCGCCGCGGCCAAGATTGAGCCGAGATCCAAGAACGGGTTCGCTCGCAATCTAGGCCCGATCGAGGCCTATGACACAAGCCTGATCAAGATCAAGATACAACATTTACTCGCCACTTGACCCTGTCCCAGTCTGCGTATAGCATCACGCTAATTTAGACTTCACCCAGATAGAGTTTCTTTGAACCACTTGCTCGTCAATCGTTCCAGAAGCGCCACACGACGCGACGCGTTACGAGTCGCCTAACTGGACGAACGGGCGACTTTATAACATTCATATATTCACTGGTAAATTCCGTCAATGAAATCACGAAAACACTAGCACGGTAGATAATCGACTAAATTTTATACATTTGTATATGCATACATTTTCTCTGAACTTGTTGACTACCAAATCGATCACATGTGGATGACACTAATCTTCAATCAGTTTTAGAAATTCATTTAACCTCGATGTATTCGAGTAAATCGACTATCATTTTTAAAATGCAAGAGCACTGTGTGTTACATTTTAACTTTCTGCTATCGGTTTTATTAGCCGTAATGCTTTGGGAATGTTTAACAAGCTATCAAATTCATTAATTCATTTGAAAACGCGAATACTTTTATCTTTCTGTTCACGAGTTCAGCCTGAAAAAGAGCGCAGCAACTGCGCGAACACTGCGTTCGGTATGAATATTAGGATACAGTGGCGGAACTGCGGCACATTTAACAAAATTAAGCCGACTTCTCTTCGGGTGTTTTAAGAAGCGCCAGTAAAAAAATCCCATGATCCTCCAGCAGCGCAGTATAAGACCGGGTCGCCGAGCGTTCTATGTGCGTCTGTAAAAATTCTTGATACGTGGTCGTGTGTTATCAGAGGTATGTCCAGTAGCCTAAGGTGGAGAGCAGGAAAAAAAAAGAAGTAGGTTCGCGAACAAGTGCAACGAGTCTGGACGCGGTAGAACACGTTAGAGCCGAGTAGAATCGCGACGAGTCCTGTCCCGTGTATCCTCTTCTGTCCTCTTCCACCTGCCGTCGCCAGTTTTTACGTTCTCGCTCGTCTTCCCAGTCGCTATTTCTCCTTTTTTTCCCTTCAACTGTCTCGTCTCTCCCGCTTACCAAATTTTTTACCGGTCTCTCGAACCTGCACGTCGAATGTGGACCAGCACGTCGCCACGGATGTTGCCCGGATATCGATAGCTACCAACCGGAGGCGGATGCGCCATTTTTCCTTGTTTTCTTTCGGAATAAGGTTACCGATCACATGAACTCGAGGATCTCTGATTCGTACGGCGCGCATTGGAGTATTTGGCCCGGAAAGTCGGAGAAAAGTCGATTTCAAAATTTTGCGTGCAATTTTTGCTATTCGACGTAGTTAGCCCGAAGAATAAGGCTTCGGATTGTTTTATTTTATTCGTACACTCGTGAAGTACTCTAATTCATTGAGAGTCCTTTCAAGAAAGTACATTCCTTGGACACCCTGTATGTACAGTGGCTCACGAAAGTGTTCGTACGCCCTTTAAGACAAAATAACTTTTTTATAATTGTACCAAACGACCTGATGTTTTGTAAGCAATTAGAAGCATGAAAGATTTTCCAAATAATTATAATTTACAAGGTTACTTGCAAGAATAGAAAAGATATTTTTTAGAACTTTTTTATTTGGGTCCTTAATGTAAAATTAAAATATATGTTAGTTATACGCATACTGATAATTTCATCGAAATCGATTGAGATACACGCGAGCTACAAGCGGTTAAAAATCGTACTTTCTCACGACTTTTGATCAGTTTCTGCTTGAAATCCACAAAATCGTACATCTTTCGATGCGTGTCGTTTATTTCTGTGTCAACCGATTTCGATGAAATTTTTGGTATGTGTATAACTAACATAGATCTACGAAACATATATCTTAAATTTTCATTAAGGTAGAACTTTTCCCAAATAAAGAAGTTTTAAAAAATGCCTTTTTTTATTTTTGCATGTAACCTTGTAAATTATAATTTTTGGCAAATTCTTTTTGCACATCATTTAGTAAACCAATGCTTCTAATTGCTTACAAACACCATCAGGTCGTTTGTTGCAATTATAAAACAGTGATTCTGTTTTAAAAGGCGTAGGAACACTTTTGTGGGCCACTGTATTATGTGTACATGTGGTTACGAGACTAAAGAGACCAAGAACATCACATGTTCTAGGAGATATATGGAAATAATTGATAAAATAAAATCATTTCGTAACATGTTGCACAGCCAAACGCTAAATCGTCACTTCCGCCAATTCGCATTTTTGCGAGAGTGTTTGTATGCGTTTACGGGAAATCTTATTCGCAAGTATTGCTGCAATTTGTGAAGCACGTTGTACAAGTGCCCCATAATGCGAGGGTTACCTGTAATTTCATATCTAAGCTACCCGACCACGGCTTCTCACGGAATGTACTGTCGTAGTTAAACAGCTTTATCTCGAATAGATCTCGAAGTTAAATCTTTCCTTTTCTAACTTTATTAAGGTCAGATCCGGTGTTCTTCAAGGCTCTCTCACCTTGATCCCTTACTTTTCAACCTATTTATGAGCAACATGTTTGAATAGTCTTGCTACCGTCGGTTTGACTTGTTTGCGGATGGCTTAAAACGGTTCCGTGGCATTTACAACGAAGGAAGTTAGTATGACCTTCCCAATTTAGAGTCTTGGTGTACACAGCTAGTTCTGGGTATAATTTATTGGACAAATAGTTACAACGCTACGTTAAATAATCCTCATTCTACAGTTTAAATAATGTATTACTTCATACAGGAAGAGAGAAATGTCAGCAAATAAAATATTCTAATTCTGGCAATTCAAAGTGTAAAATAAAATAGTTTAGCTTGGTATAGTAAATAGCACTTGAAATATTCCTTCATAATAAAAATACATAATGGAAAGAATTAATATCAATTTATAATTATTATAAACCAAGACTAAATTGATTTACTGTTTTAGTACGTTTACTCAAATGTAACACGTTGTTAAAAGCTTCCATTATTTAAACTGTTCATTCGTGAGCAAAGAGTTAATCTAGCAAAATTAATCGGCATAGTTTATTTAAAAAATAATTGCTTACTGTATTTGTATGTTTTGATATTTTGAATTCTCGTATTTTAGTACAGGGGGTACGTTATAATAAAATTTGAAAAGATTTTCTCACAAAAAATGAAATATTCGAATTTCAAAAGTAGTAAAATGGAATAGATATTATTTACTATTCACTAATTAGAATAGTATTTAGGTAGCTCTGTAGAGAAGGTAATTTTATCATAATTAATTATAATTATACATTTAATAATTCTGCTTCATCATTTTTATCCTCTGTAAATGATATTCGTAAGTACAATATTTTCATTTAACATGTTTACATTAGCTTATTCAACATCAATATATTAACAGGTGAAGGTTTTATTTATTGTTCTTGTGCAGATACATATTGTTCGCGGAATTGTCCGCCATAATATTATTGTTATCATTGTATCGTGTATGTGAGAAATTGCTCAGCACGGATTTTTATGTGTAGCTATCTGAACTGCGCCATATTGATCTACAACCATGATTTCACACCTATCTGGAATCATTTGAATTTTATGCCTCTTGAGCGACAACGCTTCATGCTGGCTTTACTATACTCACATAGCGTACTCAATAGTACTTATCTTCATCTGTCTCGGGGCTCTATCATATCTTAAATTGTATGCATCTTAGTTCACTTCACATCACTTCTTTTTTACAAGAACTCACGTGTGTTGCAGACTGTGAAAATCGTGTTGAAGTGTATTAAATTCTAACGACGCAATAAACCCGTAAAATTCCCATTATTTGCACAAATGGTTCGAGACTATTGTAACTAATTGGTGAATCCAATTGTTTAGATTCTTGCTCGCGAATTGCTTTTATAATTACCAGACTGCGGATTTTATAGAGTTATGGCAAAATCGAGTTGGTGGAATTTGAAACAGTAAAGAAATTAAAAGGACATCGTGTTGTATTATGTTCAATATAGTAAGATCATTAAAGCAAAAAAGAAATCCTAATTTGTCTTCTTGCAATTAATACCATTTTTATTTCGCATAAAAATCCCCAGTGTAACAATTAATTGTATTATTGGCAACTCTTGAACGCCGAAATTTTACTCCATGCTATTTTGTTATAATATTCTTAAGGAATGTGATAACTGGTGACGTTACCTTTTTAGGTATTTACTTAGGGTATTAGTAGTGATAACGTTATCTGAAAATATACCAATTCACTCACATACACTACTGCAAACGGGGCAGAGATGATTAGGGTTGACATCGATGATAATTTTTAAGGATTAATAATTTCTACTAATAGTATAACTACTATAAACATTTTCCGTAAAACCAGATTTTTTCACTTGAAATTTCTGTCATTTCTATAACAATTAAACAATTTCGAAAATGTGCATTGTTTTGCAATTTTTAATTGGTCCATGGCTAACCAGAAAGCCACCCTCGATAACGTAATCTAATAATTCCGTTTAAGATTACTACATAAAATGTTCATTGATGCAACTATTAAAAATCTTACTAATAGGCTTCCAGTATATAACTTATTGAATTTACGTTCATGGCAAGAACGAGTAAACAAAATGCAAACGAGTAAAGATACCGATATTTACTTTATTATTATTTATTTAATAAGATTAAGGAGGAAATGCATTTCCATTTGATATCTCTTTTCTATAATTGACATAGAAACGTTTCAATTTGCATAAAGATCGGCAATCCACCTACTTTTAACTCGCAGCATCACAGCAGAAGAAATAAACGTGCGCGTGTTTCCCGTAACGTAATCGATGCACAAAATTCTAATTCTGCATGAAGATCGCTGCTTATCTGTGGAGACTTATGTATCTATTTCGAGAAAGAATAATATGTTAACGACAGGAAATGTAAAAGCAACTGCCAGATAAAGTAAGATGTTTGTGTTGCAAAGGTGGTCTGCTTTCGGAATGCTCTGTATAATCTGCAGCATCTCCAGCATCCAGTCTGTCACGCTTCTCTTCCTCCTCTTTCGTTGATCTCTCCCGTTTCCATATGGCTTTCACAAGGTTTTCGGTGCTTTCGCGTATTCGTCAACGGGCTCCACTTGCCAAGGAACAGTCAAAGAATCTACTGCAATGCGCCCACACGTCGGCTAAGCTCTTGGCGCGAGCTCATCATTTAATTAACCTATCGGTACACAAGCCGACTCAAAGCGCCGCGGCGCAATTTAATGATGCGTTCTGCGTCCTGAAAGTGACGGAGGATACGTCGACTCTGCGTGGACTTCAAAACAGGCGACGACAAAGTTGCGTACTAAACGCCGCCTCGGAAATCGGTCGATCTGAAAATCCACACAATGCGCACAATGCCAGATCAGGAGAAACACAAATACAGTTACTCCCTCTCTCCCTGTACCCGATCAGTCAAGTGACCTCGTGACGAATGCACGACGGAGGCGGGAACAGCGTCGTAGAAGGGGAAAATACAGTGAGAACTTAGTCTTTAAGTATTTAAGTTATTAACAAGGGAAGGACCCCGAGTGTCCGACTTCGATTTTGATAATTTTTTGTGAGACGATGGTATATCGATCCCTAATGATGCCTGCAAAATATTAGGCGTAGATACTCAATAGTTTCAAAGATATAAACAAATAAACTTTCATACCTTGTTGGTATACCATGATGTGCAGCTCAAGTTTTCGATGTTCAATTGTTTATATCTTTAAAACTATTGAGTAACTACGCCTAATATTTTGCAGTCATCATTAGGGATCCATGTACCATCGTCTCACAAAAGTTGATCAGAATCGAAGTCGGACATTTGGGGTCCTCCCCTTGTAAGTTTACATTAGGTTCGAATGAAAGTTTTTACGTATCGTTTTTAAATAAAAATTCAGGGTTTGTTGAATAACATGATGAGTAAAGTAATAGAAGAGAATGGAAAATATGTTATTGAACAAATGTGTGCACGAATGTCCTAATACTTAGAAATAATCTTCATGTACAATAACAGCTAGAGTCGCGTGTTAACAGACAGTCATCCGCAGTCGTAATTAGTACAATTTCAAGCAGTGGGAAAATTAAGAAGATTTAAGGACATCAGTGTATTCATTTCAGCTTAATAAGACAATTAAAAGGAGAAAGAAATTTCTATTTGGCTCCTGTGTCTTGCAATTAACGAAAAACATCTTTTATATTGCATGAAGATTCGCAGTCTATAGTCATAATAGAGATTTGTGCCTTGCAACAAATAAGTGAGCTCCTTTATAGAATTCATAGAACATAATTACACGCAAATAGAATACGGTCTAGCATAGATTGACAGAACCTATTATACTGCATCACACGCGAACGTTCAGCCATTTTTATTACACCTCGGTCCCGCACAAAGGAAAAGTTGCACACCTACGATTGCTAGTTTCGTATGCGCCTAGCGAATGGCTTCAGGTAGCAAAATGTACAGCGTTCTTTCTCATGCAAATTAGTATTTAGTTACCGAGGTACACAGTCGTGTACAGTATCGTTCACGGTTCCCAGTAATGATCCAGTGAAAACTGCTTCGGCAAGGATTGAGAGCTGCCAGTACCTACACGGGGTCTAGCAATCAGTTCATTGTACAAGCTGTTCCACTTTATGGTCGGTGTATGACTATTTGCACTTATCGCACTCTCTCTAATAGTCGCTAATTTCGCCGCGAATCCGACGCGGCGCGTAGCTTTCTGCCGACAGTGTGTTTATTTTGATTCGTTTGAACTCGTGTATTACGACTCGTAACTCGTGAGTTTCGTGCGTGACGCACCGACGCGATTTTTTGAATAAAACTCGTCCTTCCCGCTATTCCTGCACGTGACGACCTTTCGAAACATCCGCGGCGGAATGTAACGGGCAAACATCAGGAAATCATTGATAATTTTTCCGCGGACCGCGCGCGCTGCGTCTGAATTATGAACACGTATGCCAGCTTGCTCCTCGCCCCGTGGGAGACTTCGCTTATGGGGGCAGTCTCCTACGGACGAGTGAACGAATCGGATACGTTTTTTTACTCTGCTGTTTAAAAAGCCTAGAATAAGCTAAGAATGGAGAAAAAAGTGTATAGCAAAAACTGTTTAACATTATGAAATATTTTATATTGCATTTTTGAGTTTCTATTGGGTTGGAAAGAAAGTTCGTAGCGTTTTCAAGCGAAGAATCGAAGATAAAATACAGTAACACGAGAAGTTACCTGAAAAATGGCAGAAAGTAATAGAACAGAATGGAAAATATGTTGTTGCATAAATCTCTTGGAATTTTAGCTATCAATTTTAATTTACAAACGCCACGAACTTTCGTTCCAACCCAATACGTTATTTTTCTGAACATAAAAATATTCAATAATATATAATGCACCTACGGAAAAGTAAAGAAATATCAGAAAAATTGATTTTTAATTTAGCTTAACTACCATGCACTATTTAACAAATTAAGGATAATGGTTTCAACAATATCTCATTACTTTTATAAAGCTGGTATTTCCGAAATTTCAATGCGAAATATGAATTCTTTTGAATTTTTGGAGATTTCTAATTCTTTTTTTAAACCGTTTCGCAAAATCTGAAGAAAGTACACATTAGTAATCGCGATGAGACACGATTAATATAATAATATAAATGTGATACTCTTGCAGATTCAATATAAAATCGGCAATTTATTACTTTTAGGTTAAGTACGACTTGAGCAACTATTTCTGAGTAGCGTGTAAGGGTTAAATGAGCCTAGCGGAAACTCGTTGTCTCGGGAAAGAATTCCGGCTGCCGTGTCGTCCGGTCGACCTTTTTCACCTTCGTTTTTCCGAGGTACGAAAGTAATCTTGCCGCGACAAAATGTCGGATACTTCAGTTTTTCCGTTTCCAATGTTATCCAGCGAAAGAACCGCGCGACTCGCTGAAAGAGATACAGCGTTGTCGTTAAGTCGACTCGCGGCTAAAGCACTTCTGTTTTTGTTGGTCGGTTAAAGGAGTTGACATACGCTCCGAAGGGAATCGAGGTTCGTTTCGAGTCGTTCGTG
Source organism: Lasioglossum baleicum (assembly GCF_051020765.1). Lineage (NCBI taxonomy): Eukaryota > Metazoa > Arthropoda > Insecta > Hymenoptera > Halictidae > Lasioglossum > Lasioglossum baleicum. The sequence goes on from NC_134940.1 coordinate 14,725,852, forward strand.
CTATCTTAATTTTTGCTTCGATTCGATAATAACCTCTTCACTTCGGTTCGATGAAACTCTGGCGAGACGGTATTCCGCGAGGATGAAATGTATACAGGGTGACTCATCTCAAGTAACTTCTTCCTTTGTGAAAATCAAAATTCTGCGGCTTTGTTGAGGAGTTATTAATCAGTTATAATCAGAGTACAAGAGTGAGCCGAATGTCATCCGCATTTTTCGTTAATAACTCCTTTCGAGGATTGCCAGGGTGCGGGATTCGCGTTCTTATTTCTCGATAATACAAAAATGGGGGATTTCAGTAGTTAAAAACGCTGGATAAGAGATCGATCCACGGCTCTAGCCTAGTCCAAGTCCTATTTTTTCGTTTACGAGGCGTAATTTGCAGCATGTAGCGCGTTATAACTAGTTGGGGCCTTGGGCAAAGTAGAATTTCGGTGCCCCCGGGGAAAAACGTAGCATTTGGATCTTGGTTTGAGTTCGGGGCCACCTTTTGCTGTGGGGCCCCGGGAATTTGTCCGAGTTGCCCATAGGGTGACACGCCACTGTTCGGCAGCATGTACAGTGGGCGTACAAAGTATTCGTACACCTTTTAAGAACTAATAACTTTTTTATAATTGCACCAAACGATCTGAATTTTTATAATCAATTAGAAGCATTTCTGAATATTTCTAAGAAAACTAATCGGTCATATACTGTGATCAATAATTATATCAATTTACGTGAAAATTACGGAAAAAATCATCTTAAAGGTAGTAATAAAAAATAGTCAAAGAGAGAACATTCAATATTAATGAGGTCTGCAGCTAAGGAAAGGAAAAATGCAGCACAATCTCGAGCTGAATTCGAGCTACCAGTAATAACAAGACGTGTGCAACAACTTTTAAATTCTTCTGGACAAAAATACAACGTAAACCAGGCCTTAAAGAAGTACATAAACCGGCCCGTATTGATTTCGCACGGGCACAAAACACAGTGACTTTATAGAAATTTCGACCACAGTATGTCCATGTGATTGCTATACTACGGAGACTATGAATCGATACTACAGAGACTGTATATACTAGAGAAACAAACATAACGAGATCACATGTTCTAGGAGGTATATGAAGGTCATTATCATAGCGGCTCCAGTAATATTTGCTTGGTTAAGAAAGATACCGCGTCATAACCGCATTATGCAATTTCCAGCAGGGAGGTGTATACTAAACACATGTGTATTAATAATACCGGGATAAGGTGGCACGTAACAGCAGGAATCGTTGGGAGGTAATTTACACCTACAGAAGTACGCAACAGAACAGTCGAAGTACATATGTGCACGTGTGCGACGAGTCCTATTAAGCGTAGGTGGATTGGATTCGCCGATGGATAGAGTACGACGGGGAACTGGGCGGTTAGGGGAGAGAATGATGAAACATGAAATTGCAATTGAATGGAATTGTAATGGAACGGAAGTGATTCTGTGTGATACGAGAAGAGCAGATTACGACCAATCCCCCCGAAAGAAATTCGTGGCGCCTCGAGCTACGTAACTTTTTTCATACGGTATGCTAAGCATGTCGGTTTCTTCGTGGATGTTAACCTGTGTATGCGTATACAGGATGGTCCAATATAACTTTGTTCACCTTGTATATTACCGTTGCTTGTAATAATAAATTGTAAATTTCTCAGGTTTTGTGCATATAAGACGAACAACCCAATGTCAATCTTTGATCATGATTACTCAAAGATATTAAACACAGTCAACCTGGAAACATTATCTGATCGAAGAATAATATCCGACCAGAGCTTTATTTTTAATTTGATAAATAATAATATAGATTGTCCTGTGCACTCCCGAGGCAAATCAATTTCTACGTACCTGAACGAGTTTTGAGAACAAGAGCAGGATTTCAAACAATGAAATCCAAATCCACATATGGAGTAATAAAATCCTTTAAATCGCATTATTGCTAGCTCAAACATACTTTATAATAATATTGATTTTTTAAATGGCACGTTACAGGCATTCAAAAGAAAATTACGCAAGACTATTTGTTAATCGTACCTGTATTTGATTAGTTTCGCGCTTGTCCCTTTTATGTAAATTTTAGGTTAAGACTGTTTTTTTTTCTTTTCGTTATGTTTCTTTCTGTTTTTATCAGTTCTACTGTAAAAAAAACTGTAAACATTTGTATAAAAGGACCTCGGTCCGTATATAATAATAATAATAATAATATGAAAACATGATGTAATTCGATAATGCGTCATTAATGCGGATGTTTATGCAATTTTTAATTTTTGTAGATAAATTTTAAGAAAGTGGAATCAAGTAGAATCTTATTGTTAGTGGCAATGGCCTTTGTAGATGCAAAATTAATAAAAATCCTACCAGATTCTATTGAATTTCGTGTTCTAATATTATTTGAAAGTTTTCATACGCCATAAATGCATAAAGATCCGCTGTCTACTCATTAACTGTTAGATCAATGACATGTGAAGGCCAATGCATTTTTACTGCTTTTTCCATATAAAAAGTGTTTAATCATAATTATCTCCCCCTCTATACCATGCAACTTTTGTATATATCATTTTTTTATATTGTTGTAACAAGTAATATTGTTGGGACAAAGTTATTGCCCCACCCTGTACAATGTGGTACAGTCGACGAATATTCCACCTCCAAATAAATCATCGTAATTACTCATTACTACTATCTTGCCGGAATCGCGTTATCAGTTTCTCGGGATTAAATATTCCGACGATAAAATTAAAATTGCAACAGTAAATTACCACCGGCATTAAATACTCCTATAGTAAAATTAAAATTGCCGTAATTAAATTAAAGTTAGAAGCCCGATGGATGGAAGTCAAATTTCAACTCTGATTTAAATTAAATTGAACGTACTGAATTAGGTCAGTGTGTATGAAATGTTCGGCGCCTTAATTGGGGGGCATTTGATGTAATAAACGATTTCATTAGTCGAAGTGATTATTTATGTCAATGTAATTAATCAAATTATTTATGACCTCCGTCGAAACATAGGTGTGCGCGTTTCTACCTATTATTCATACTTATTGCGTTATTATTTGTAACTGATGCTCTTGGCAAAGACTTCAAAAACACAAGTGATATTTATTTTAACAACAGCCTCGATTCATTATCGACTTTTACAGTTACAATGATTGAGATTACAAAGACAGATCATATTAAATGAAGGTCCATATTACCAAATTGTTTCAAATCATATTGAATGAAGTTTCATATAACCAAATTGTTTCGAATCATATTAAATGAAGTTTCGTATTACCAAATTGTTTATGACCTCCATCAAACGTTTGATATATTCCTAGCTATTGTTCATATTTACTACGTTATTAATTATAACATAATCTCTTGGTAGAAACAATATCTATTTTAATGGCAGCTTCTATTAATTACCAATGTTTAGAACAAGTATAGAATAACATTAAATGAAGTTGCATATTGTCTCTTGATTCTGGTTTAAAAGTTTTTATTGTTAATGTACACTAGTACGTCAGCCTTTCGTCCGCAGCCATAAACAGTTATGTCTGCTACCGAAGTAAATACTAACTTGTTGAAAGTATACATTAGGATCGAATTTAGTATATTGATGATGACCTCAGTAAATAGGTTCCATTCCAGTTATAACATATGTATACATGGTGTTCCGTTTAACATGGATTCGGCAATATCTTGGTTACCTATCCCGAACGAAAAACAACTTAGAAAAAATGACAAACCATTGCAATATGCCATATTCTAAACCTGGTATAAAATTACTTTTACGCCATACCGCAACGCGGTAAAAGCTCTGAAGATAATAAAGAAGAGCTTTTGTTCTGGCGACCATTGGGACGATTCTCCTATTTCCAGCAGTCCGCAGGTGTGGATAGGTTGAAAACCGCTGATTTAGCCGAGCCAATACATCGACGAGACGAAAAACTGTTTCGATATATGGTCCGGCATGAAAATTACGCGGGGCACCGATCGAGAGATAGAGAGACCTCGATTGAGTTGTACAGAAAGTTTTTCGACTCATTGTGTATCTCTCGAGCCGCGAGAAGATGCGCATTGCGCGGCGCGGGAACGATTTATTGTAATAAATGATCGTGGCCGGTCGCTTTTTGTTGAAGCGAAACAAGGCGCTATTGGTTTCACGACTGAAAATAATGGTGGCCGGCTCGAGTTAGTCGGCGTGGTACTGTGGTTGCGCGTTATTGAGAGCGCAGCACTGATTCTGATTGCTATGCAGGTGCATCGACCTGCTCGACGATTGATTTCGCACTTGCTTTGACACGGCACGCTTTCATGATTTGCTACGGTCTAATCTAATGAATTATGACGCCGATGCGCCATTAATCAGCCTGTACTAGACTTTTCCCAACGCTGCACAGCTTCCTCTCTTTCTCTCTCTCTCTCTCTCTCTCTCTTGCTCTATCTCCCTCGCTCTGCCCGATTAACATGTTTCACCGGAACACAATGCTATATCTTTTCGTTCGAATCGATATGGTTGCGCGCCGCACCCGCTCTCATTACCGTTCGACTGCCAAATCAATTTGTTTTACGGATTTCCGGGGCAAACTATATTTTCGCGATTCGTTTCTAACGCAAGCGATCGCTTAATTAATTAACACGTTCACTGTCTCGCTGCTCACATGTGGACGATACAATTCTTTGCATATCCTTGAAAATTAATTCGATTCGTAATATGTACTGTTGCGTATTCACCGAACTCCTTTTCTTTTTTTCGGAAAATCTCGATAGACACTTGTGCCAGTTGCCAGATTCAGACCATAATGATTTTTACACCAATCTAATAGATAAACGCGTTTAAAAAAAATAATAGTTAAATAAATAAACTTAGTAAATAAGTAGACGAACGAAATTCGCAACGGTCTAGCAGCACTGTATTTTACAACAGTTTTTCTTGAAACAGAAAAGATGTAGTACTCATTGTATACAGTTTCTTTAAATAGATAAACTTCATAAATAAATAGACGAACAAAATTCGCTACGGTCTAGCAGCACTGTATTTTACACAACAGTTTTCCTTGAAACAGAAAAGATAGTAGTACTCACTGTACGAACAGTTTCTTTAAAAAATTGATCACGCTAATGTTTCTTTCCAATTCGCTAATATTCATGTTTTGTGTTTCAGGTACGTTCTATTTTTCATTACGGATCACCATGCCGAGGTGTTTCGAAACAGGCCTGATACGCAGGAGGTATGTAATGCAATAACAATACCATGTCGTCAGTACCAAAATTGTCTGCATTAAGGTGGAAGCATAGTCACGTGACTTTCGTGTAGGGAATTTTGCAAGGAAATAGAATCTGACTAGATTTTTGGGCGTGGTTTTTAAAACGTTTTTTTAAATATATATTTTTATTTTCTACTCTTTAGTCTGTTTTAAATGGAACATAAGATATAGTAATACTGCTATGAAATAGTAAGATATAGAAACGCAAGAGATGGAAATACGCGAGATAGAATGAGGGGATGACTCCGAGAGACGACGTCTCTTGATGGAGTCCGAAATTGTCCGAAATGGAACTGAATGAACGGAACACCACAACCATACTGAGCTCCTTCGGTGCGAAGTGGGTCAGTGGAGTGGGAACGCGTAGTGGAGTAGGGAGCGCTGGCGCGTGGAGTGGGGATCGCTGAACGCGATGATGTATTACCGAGCGTCGCGGGACGAGGTGTGACGGTTAATATTAAAATTCTTTTTTCTCCTGAACGCACAGTTTCCTTTTTAAGTTTCTTTTTTAATATTGCATTGTCATCCAGTTGTGAGCTATTACAAGATTTGACGCACACAACAACAACAATAACAACAACGACAACTCGGCAAGCTAATATAAGCGTGGTGAAAAGGTATTCTAGGGATCACGCTTAAGTGAGACACCCTGTAAACTTTTGGGTTTTACAATTGTTTCGGAAAGTGTGGGCTTAGACAACATTGCAAACACAGGGTAAAATAGTAGACACTAAACGAATGGAACTGCGCGTGTGGGTGCGTGCGTCTGGTCGGACAGACTTAGCGCGCTATATCCACGGATGATCCAGATTGAATCCGAATCGAATCCAATGAAACTCGGTCGAAGCTCGGTGGCGATTATTTTAAGAAGAATCATTTTCGGCGATTATTTATGGAAGTCACGCTCTTACCGCGGGGCACACGTGCGCATATGAAAATTGTCAGAACGTGATGGTGTGCTGGCACGTTCGACCATCCGCCCACGGAAGCGGCGGTATTATTGTCCATTAACCATTCTTCTACTGGAAATCTGTAGAAATGGCCGGCGCTCGGTTAATATTCGACGCGGTTGCGTATGACCGAGAATTCGGAGAGCTTCTCTGCAGGACCACGTCGAACATCGCTGGTTCTTTCCATGTATCGGGTGTTCCGGAACTATCGAGCACGTTCAACTACTTTATCGAAGCATCGAGATTCCGCTCGGAGATTCGTTTTATCGCTGGAACTCGTCGAAAATCTAATTAATTCCTCTGCGCTGCGCGGAAACGCTTGCGCAAAAAGATATTCTCTTCGCACTTGAATTCGACCAGTCTCGTGTCTTTTTGTTTAAATTCGAATTAAATTCCCCGGTGAGAGAGTTACAAAGTCTGACAATCGTGTTTCTATTCCTTTCGCCAGCTCTTGGAGTATCCTTGAAACAAGAATTTATAGGGCAACAAAGGCAATTCTGTTTTACTCGTAATTTTATCTGTTAAATGGGTTACAGCAGAATTATAGAGAAAATGATTTTATCCAGAAGAATGGATCAATTTTCACCTGGAGAAACGAATATTCATTTCAGCATAAAATTGTATTACGAATATCTCGTTTAATAATTATATATTATTTTAACGAGGCTGAACATATATAAATCTTCATTTGTAAAAATGAATATTATATCAGAAACTCTAAATAAAGGTACTGACGGAAGATCGAATATTGATATTTGATGCACGAAGCTTTTCGGTGCTGTCGCTGTACCTTCCATTGTGTTTCTGGTGACACGGAGTTTCTTTCTATCAGCGCGGTTTGTTCGTTCGATTTTCAAAAAGTGGACGTTTGTATTTCGCGAAAGCGACAAACCGTTTTGAGACGGAGGTCATAAATTTCAAAGCCCGGAAATAAACGCGGAAAAGAAGATTTAGGAGCGCCGGAAATGAGTATAAACGAGTTCCCATGAAGCCTCATTCGAAACGAGGAAAAATGGTTTAAGCGAAAACGTTACTCTCCAGATTAATTCCGAATTGCACCGTCGACGATGGATCGCGAACAGGCAAATATCAGTGTGTATTTGAACAGGTCGGAAAAGGGTTTCACGAAATTCGCTTAATATTAAACGCATTCGTTACTGTCGTCTCATGTACTGTATCGCTCTGAATTATTATTCGAACGACTTTAATCATATAAAACAATTTCATATCGATGTTTTCTTGCTTTTTATTGAAGAGTGAGCAAAACTATTTAATATACTACTCTGAAACTATTTAATACAAGTGTTCAACAATGTTTTCGACCCACTTACATCTCGTAAATATGAACAAAACATTATACAGTGACTCCCACTAATATTCGGACACTCTTAAATACACCATAACTTTTTTAATATTGGAATATACGATTTGATATTTTTGGCGAAGTTAGGACAATTGGTTTGCTACAGAACGTGACAAAAATTTTTGAAAAAAATTGAAAGTTGTCGGAGAATTGCAGAGAAAATACTAAAAGTTGTATTTTTCAACTTTTTTATGTGGGCTTATATGGAAAATTTAGAAGACACGTTTCGTAGATCTGTATCAATTAAACATATTCTGAAAATTTTATCAAAATCGGTCGACGTGCAACTGCACAACTGCAATACTTCTAAGGATTCCTACATCTTTCAATGCCTGTCGTTTTTTCCCGCATCAACCGATTTCTATGAAACTTTCGCAGTGCGTATAATTGATACAGATCTACAAAACGTATTTTTTAAAATTTCAATATAGGCCCGTATAAAAAAGTTGTAAAATGCAACTTTTCGTATTTTCTCTACAATTCCGACCAAATGTAATTTCTGAAAAAATTTCTTTTCACATCCTGTAGTAAACTAGTTGCTTTAGCTTCCCCCCAAAAAAGTTCAAATCGCATAGTTCAATATTAAAAAAGGTTGTGGTGTTTTTTAGAGTGTCCGAATATTAGTGGGAGTCACTGTGCATGTAACACATCACCGTAAACATTGCAAACAATGCATTCTTTGGGCATATTCCATTTTTAAAAATTGGCTGAAACTTTGGACATTCTTATTTTTATAAAGCGATATGAAACAGTCAATTTTTACAACGCGTTTACAATTTTATATTTGCCCGATATCGTTCTTCCAACAGAACCGGTACGGAAATTCAACGATTAATTTCTGCGTCGAATTAATTCTCCGCCCTTCTATTAATTTGACACGGAGGGACAAATTGAGCGGAGAAAATACGGGCGGATGGGGGCGTGCAGTAATATCCTCTAATTCCGTCGAAATTTTACGATTCGTCAGTGAGCGCGTTGAAGCGCTAACGATTCCCATTTTTCCAAGAACAAAGTGCCCTAGTTGCACTTTATATGAGTCGTAAGAAGTGCCGGGGACTAAATCCTAGTGACATTAAGAGGCTTTGTAATCAAGCGAGTTACGATGCCCACATACCTTCTCCGGATGAAAGGAGAATCAAGCGAACGTGAGAAAAAGAGGAACCTGCGGGGGAACGTAGGGGGACACGGAGCGGGGTGGGGCGGGGAGGAGGTAGAGAGAAGGGGAGGTACAAGCGAGAAAAGAGAGAAGTCATAACTGGAGAGCGGCACAGTTATCGTATATGGGTACAGATCTCGGTTCTAATAACCGCATGTACAGCTACGTACGTTCTACATAGGCTATCACGTACAGATGAGATCCTACTTACCCCCCCCCCCCCGGCTGTAACGCTTTAAGATACATACATACATACGTACGTACGTCGCCCTAGCGCGCTCCGGCCGTGTGTCACTGATGATGATGTTGATGAACGGCTACGACTGTAATTTCTGCGGTAACGCCCCATTGCCTTGCAATTACTCGCGCGAAATGAAGCGGTCAGTTTATGTGTTCGTGCGGCGTCCACGGTGGTGCTTAGCGGAATTAAAGACGCGCCGGAATCAATTGCGAGCCGCCGCGTTTTCTGCGAAGTTTACGGATTTCTGCCTCAGCAAATACCGCCCCCCCCAGTCTGCTGCTTCTTTTTAATTCGATCCGTATGTGCCTTCTTCTTCCCTTTTTGAAGTGAAACTTCTTTGCTGAGTGGGCTACAACTTTCTAGCGTTACGGAAGTGACGAAATTTCGCGAATAACCTCGAATAGCTTGACAAGTAACATTTTCGTAATTAATTCACTAACTTTAAAGACTCCATTGGTGAACTTTTAAGATTGTAGAATGTAGACTATGTCCCCGAGGTGGTCCGGTGAAAAAAACATTTTGCATTTTTTTATTCCGTACGATTTTATTTGCGAAAAATGAATTAATTCATGTATGTTCACCGATTACTCCGAGATGGATGGACCAATCAGGACGTAACCTTCTACATTTTCCCTTGAAAACAAATTTTACATTTTTTAATTCTTTGCGGTTTTCATTGCAAATAATCAATAAGACCGAAAAACCATCCTTCGGTGTTCTACAAATTCTACTCGTTCCGCTAAAAAGTGTGAAATAATTTCCATTTAATTTATGTGAATACACACGAACTTGAATACCATACAATTTTTTTCGGAGGCGGCGCATAATTGCAAATTTTCGACACTGGAAATTACGGAAATCCTTAAATTCTTCTACATATGCTTTCACATATTAATGCATCTTCTCTTCCCACCTACTGATTTCCAAGTCCATCGTATTCCAATGGAATCATAATCAGCAACATCTGTCATTTGGAAAATTTTCAATTTTGCGCCGCCTCCGAAAAGATTGTATTGTATTTAAGTTCGTATGTATTCGCATAAATTAAATGGTAATTCTGTTATACTTTGTATGTAGTACGTTTTTTCGGAGTCGGATTAATTTTTTTTTATAAATTTCTTTTCAGAGTCATGCTCGGTCGACAGCTCGAAAAAATTAGACTTTCGCGATTTTTTTGGTTAAATTTATGTCCCTTTGAATAGTCTGAAGATGAGAAAGAGTCCATCAGTTTTTAAATACTTAAAATTATATGTTTTAATTAAAAAAACAAATTTGTATCTATTGTATGGTTACATTTACATTAGTGCTTAAATCGTTTGCAAAAGATCAGAGTTTTATTTCAGTCTGAAAAAGGCATAACATTTATAGACAATTGCTTTTGTTTGAAATGGTTGCAAAGTAAGAGGAATTTAACAATATTTCTACTATATAAAATCATGTTTTCCTAATAGTATCTGCGGAAAAGCTGAGCTAGATATCTCGAACAAGTGGCAGCCATTTTTGCGAAAGATTATATTCACTGTTAATAATTAGCACGTTGAATGCCGTGAGAATTTCATGTGCTTCACACAGTTTCACCTATTTCATTCACAAAAGCCAGCCGCGCTCTTAATAACAATTGTCAGGTGTTTAATAATGAAGCTTCCACCTTACGCTATAATTTCGTTTCAGTATTAATAAATTGATATTCAGTGGCATTAATTTTACGAGCATTTTATGTCACCGGCGACCCACGTGATATTCAACGTGCTCGAATAATAATTTTCTTATTGGAAAATATTTACCAAAGTGAGAAATTAACCTGCGGTAAAATTCAAATTGGAAACTTCACAGAAAAAACTTGCGACTTTTTCCCCGTGAAATGAAACGAGCTAAAAAACTCGAGCTCTCGATTGCTCGTCGATTTTTATCTGTGAAATAAGTCCGCGAAGTTTGAAGTAAATCGATCCAGCGGTTTTTGAGGTACGGTTTTTGGAAATGGGATTTCGAGAAATACGAGCTCAAAGTGCTGTGAGACGTGCTTTCTCGGACATACTTTAAACGTTTGTAACTTCGTCGGTTTCATTCGGTTGAAACTTCTGAGAATTATTACAGATCAAGAAAATGTCAAAACTTGGCGCAGCTTCTTTAGTTTATTGTTTCTAATAAACACATAAATTTCGAACTTCGTGGCCAAGTCTCTCTGTTTGTTGGAGAACACAGACACATTTATTGTGCTTAAAAACAGGCGAATAAATTTACAGCATGGTATTACACGGTACATGATTGTAAGATGTTATCGCGTACGAGTTTTTTCCTGTTAATTAACGAAAAGTCCTAATAGAATTCGGTCTTCCACAATATCCATTGTGTCCCATTGTTTGCCAAACTTTATTTGTTCATTCCGTAAAATCGGACGGAGATTTCAGCGAAATGAATTAAACCGAACAATGAAGTTCTATTCGGACATTTTCTCTGCACGTACCCGGACTTGGAAATTCCATAATGGATTGGTCGAAATTATAATTAAGTTTCATCGAGTCGTCATTGAAATTTTAATTAAAAAGCGTTGTCCAGCAGCGAAAACATCCAGCGGAAAGGTAGCAGCTGAATCTGCGAGTGTGTAGTAACACGAAATATACGGGCAATCGCGAATCAATATTTCTGCGCTCGCTGCATTTACTTACATGAAATTATTTCGCTGGCCGATTGGAATTTTCTGTTGGCGGTAGAATTTCATTTGTACGATCCAGTCGGAGGAGAAACACTATGCATAACTGCCTCGTAAATTTAATTAGAAGTGCGCAAACATTTACCGATGCACAATAATGTTTGATGCATTACGAATTTGGATATGAATTTGTGACAACCGTTCTTATCGAACTTATTCCTCCTCCATTTTACAACGAAGCTTTGGTACCGAGAAATATTTTGGGTTCGTAGAAAGGCAAATAAATTATATTAACAAATTCTACACTGAATAACGAGACTGAAAAATATTTGTGCAAATACATTTTTGCAGAAAACTTCAAAGAAACTGAAGTCAAATGAAATTTTCTTTTTGTTTGCTTTGAATGAATGAAAAATTTAATGAACTTGCATGAAATATATTCTGTAATCCTTTGAAGACTCTTATATGCATGCATCTTGAACACATTTTAGTAATTGTTTAACCATAATTGTGCTTTAATGAAGCGAACAATTTCATTGAGGTTTTTTGATAAGTGATGCGGATATTTATGTAAAATAAAAACTGTTTACCTGAATTGCGACAGGCTGGGGTGAAATAAATATTTAATTTCTTGTTGAATATGTTTAATAGATTAAAACTAATATAGTAGTACACTTAATACACTAATATAATAATTAGACTGCGGATCTGTATGCAAAATAAAAAATGTTCACATCGATTCCAATACTCAGAAGCTAAATAATAATATCCTTCTTCTTTTAATTATTTCATTAAGCTGAGACTCATACGATGGTGTTTTTAAATTTTTTAAATTGTCCACTGCTTTAAATTCTATGCACCAATTTTTGTTACAAAAGCATAAAATCCGCAGTCTAATAATAACAATAAAATTAATATGTATAGTTGTATACTAAAATTCTTCAAATCTTTTTACTGTCAGAAATTACATCTACCCATTTTGATCATAAATGCATAAAATCCGCAGTCTAGTGATCACGTTGTATTGCACACCCTGTGTATGCCCTTGAAAATACTGCGCCTTCGTTTCGGGGGGAGTGTTCTCGGGCGACAATAAATAAATAGCGCGGATAATTAGGTATTCTGTTTACAGTGCTCCACCCCGTGCAAAAATATTCTAAAGGGGCGGGACGACGTGGCTGACAAATCGCAAATCAAGGTGCCCATTGTAAGCAGCCACTTTAAAAATCAGTCGCAACCGCCCATCGCGCTGTTTACGGTGTCGCAAATCCTTCTACGGGTGCTGAACCCAAAATGGGTGCGGACTTTGGTGGATTCTTCGACTGAAGCACCTTAGGATTTATGACTGAATTGAGTCATGAATCGCGCAGGGACAGAGTCGCCAGATTGAGATTTGTGTCCCCACTCTACCTTACTCTTCCCCTTCCACGACGCTACTCCCCACGCTTCCGCCCGGTCACGTGACGCGTCTCGTCTCTGTCGTGCATGTGTCACGTGTCTACTCCGGTACTGGCAGAGAGGGGGTATCTTTTCTCCCCTCAATTCGTGCTCTCTCCCCTCATCTATGTAAATATGAATTAATTGTTTCGTAACATTTATGCCATTCTTTAAATTGTCAAGTAATCTTACAATATATATATGTCAGTTGGAAATTTGTAGTTAAAAGTCGCAGAGTATTCGCCTAGTAATGGACACTTAAGACTTTTGAAGGATATATTGGGGCACAACAAAAATCCGTTTCAACCTTTAGGTTACGATTTTACAGTGACGAGTAATGGCGCGTAACGCCGGAAGGCTTCAAACTAGGTTGCATTCGTGACAAGTAAAATTAACATTCAGGGGTATCAGCACGAGCTTCATGAGCCCATTCTTGGCAACTCAAGCATTGAATCCGTTCGTTATCATCGCTCTCTAAGCAAATTGCACATGAAGTCTCTTTGGCGGCGCATCCGGCGAAATGGCTTAGCATTGAATAGTTTCCAAAGGTTTGATTTATTTTCTTTATCTTTCGTGAGTCATTAATTTTAGTGAATCACCGTTTATTCGGAGCTCCAATTTCAATATGTACTAAAAAAAGGTCACCTAAGCAGTCCTTTTTTAATCCTCATCCTCTCTGGTAAATATTAAATCATTTCTCGTCTTACATAACAAACAAATTTGTTGTTCCTTTAATATTGTGACGATGGTTTATACAGGGTGTTTTTTGCGTTTAAAGGTATCTGTAATATTTTTGATGTGTCAAAACGAATTCATTCGTGTACGACGTGATGACCTTCGAGATCACACAAGGTCACAAATGGAAGGAATAATTCGAACCTATATTCCTGTGTAGAACTGCCTGGTATGTTAATGCAGTAAAGTAATTATCTGCATTATTTTGTTAGAAATGAAGGTGACCTTCAATTTTTCTAATGGAATACATTTTTTTAATCATCTGGAAGATGATATTTTGGATACCTGTCAATATTCCGAACTATGCCACAATACTCTTTGTTTAACTTCATTGATTACAGAGCAGCTAGGTGGATAGTCGCTATCTACACGTAGCTTTGGTCACACACACGCTCAACATGGACAGTCGTTGTTTACGTCCGGAATTTCGGTGGATGCTCGATCGTTTATGTAGACTTTTCGGTGTCTCCTCTCTATGCATCTACGAACATTTCATCCGTAATTATATACCCGCTTTGTAACGGCAGGTCTGGATACAAAGGTATGCAATATTCCCATATGAGTTCCATTCGGCATGTTAGCCATGCGCAATCCACCTACACTTCTTTACAAAGCGTTGCAGACTCCAGCAGCGATGTCAAACTTCCCGTAGTTTGTTGAATACTCTGTAATAGTGGAAAACGGTGTAAAACTTGCCGTAGTTTATCTTCTACGAAGCGAGTTTCCGGTTTTCACTGATTTTTCACCGTGGCTCGCAGACTTCTCTTCGTTCGGCTGTCTCACAAATAACGCTGATCCATGGATTGCCCCTTTTTAGAGAGCTCCGATCCCATTGTTTAGATGTCGGTAACTAGACTGCGGGTGTTCTACGATTTCCAGTTTTTTTTTTTTTAAAAAAAAAGAAAGTTACAAAGCGAGACGTCTATACGGAACATAGAGTTAAAACAGTTTCGAAACATTACAAGCATTTTTGAAATTTGATTACATTGTTTACTCCATTGCAGTTTACTAACGAGTGGTGACATTTGGTTTTCATTAATATTTTCAGAAATTCGATTGAATAATCACTTCCTACGAATAAGAGGAAATAATAAAAGTAGAATACACAAAATAAATAACAATAAATTGAAATAAATTAAATGCTCACTATTCTGAGAGTTCTTCAAATAGAATACTGTCTTAAAAAAAGTTTTCTCTAATAATTAAAATATTTTATTTTTATTAGTGCACGTACGATTTGAAATAAAATAGACTGTTTACTATTTACTGTTTGAAATAGTGTTTTACCCAGCTCTGGAAGAGAGGAGACACTTTAAGACTTGTGTCCCCACTCTACCTTCCCTTTCTACGCCGCTATTCCCCATGCTTTCACCTGGTCACGTGACGCGGCTCGTCACTGTCGTGTATGTGTCCGATACTGTCAGAGAGGGGGTAACTTTTTCCCCTCAGTTCGAGTTCCCTCCCCTCACGTGGGGACTCTGCTGGCGACTCGTGGCAACAAAAAGTTTCTCGTAAATGCCACGTGCAACGGAACTAGTTCGTGACAAAATGGATTCGCTTGTCGGCTTAAGCGATTTCATTCTAATGCGGCTGGCCCTAGGCGGAAGGATCTTGAAGTACGACATAATACACGAGCAAACGGGTGCACGGCATCGATGGGGCGGAGATTGAAACGTGTTATGCGAGATACAGGGCTTTGTGGTAGGCGAAGAAGGTCGCTTAACGGGGCGGGAGAGTTCGGCGATGTAGAAAAAACATTATGTGACAGGCTGGCCGCTTTTATAACAAGCACGATGTATGTGTTGATCGTAGAAAAACGAGCTTGAAAAAGGATACGCTCGCCACATACGCTTCCTAGTGACGTACTGGAAAAGCCGATACCGTAATTTATCTCGTTCAGCCGCGTAATAACTTTCGGGGAATTCTGTCAGTTCCTCCCACGAACTTGGAATTTTCAAGAAATATTTTTCACGTAACACGGAGAGATCGCCGTCCGATATTTACTTCCGGAGATATCCGTAATTAGTATTTATAGGATGTCATACTAAATTGCAAGCAGTTTTTATTTCCCCGACATGGTCGCTACATTGTTTCTCGTGTCTCAATCTACAGACTCAATAGTTGATCCCTCGCTAGTTGATCTAGAAATCTAGATTATACTATACATAGACGATAAAGAAAATTTATATTTAAAACTTTAATTTTATTTATTGTATATGTTAGGTCACAGCTTTTTGTTCTCTATAAAAATGTATTAATCTATGTATCAGGACGTTAAGTATGAAACTTGACAAATGTGTTCAAAATTTGTGTTTTATTTGTCAAGTTTTAATTTAATTTTAACAAGGGTTATTTTAATTTAAATGTTCCTAAGAAGAATACATTCCTCCATATTTTCTTTATAATATTTAAATTCAAATAACCCCGAAACTAATCACTTTGAATAACTATTACTTATTAATAATAATGACGTAACTCAAGGTGGTAATATCTGGTGTCCCACCCTGTATATTGATAAGATATAGAAAATGCAAAGTGACTTTCCTACGACGTTCCCACTACAGTCACAGGGCTGGCGTTGTATTGTGATATTTAATAGAATACTACATTTATTTCTGATAATTTGTTTATCAAACAAGTTCACTGGTTTATAAGAAAGAGGTTTATTTGTTTGAGAACCTGTATTACGGAGGCACGACATAGCTGAGTAATCTGTTCGTGAGAACGCCTGCGACTAGTCATAGATTTCCAGAAGTCTGGCTCCACGCTAAACTAAATCACTTTCGCAAAACTGTTTCGATTTCTGCGAGGAGGATTGCCCTTTAACTCGACCGGCCGGCTATAATAAGCGACGCGGAGCCGCCGTGTCGAGGCACATTGTGGCATTATGGCGAAACCTTTCGTGATATGTCACGAGGAAACCGAGAAACGGGATCGCATTGCTCTCCGGACTGCTTAGATCTCTGTCTGCAGGTATACGGGGTATTACAACCCTGCAAAGAACTGTTAGGTATTAATCAGTCAGATCATAATGGAACTTGGAAAATTAGGCTGCTCTAACAAGATTGGCCCGATAGTTCCTATGGCTACATATCGTTCATTCACAAGAAAAGTGACACGAGTCAAAAAAATGAATTTTACAGGAACAAAAATATCTGGTTTTCCTGTTTGAAAGACAAGTTATGCGACAATCCAAGTATTAGGTTGTAAAGAAAGAAATGCAGGATTTAAACCATGTTTTTAGTGTTATAACTCACATAAGAAACAATTTTTTAAAAATTGTTTAATGAAAACAATAATATGAAAATTAATTTTGTAGAACATTTAATATTGTTTGATAATGTAAAATTAAATTATTTTAACATAACATAAATAACATGATTAATTAATAATAAATAACATAAATTTGTAACATTAGAATTGATTTTAATATTACTGAGGGGAATACAATTAAAATTAATATTTTACAGGGAATTTAATATTATTTAAAAATATAAAGCTGTGCATTCGTTGGCTCCTCCTTCGCCCCATACTTCGTTGATATTCCGAGCCGCTTAAATAAAATAAAGCCGCTGAAATAAAAGCCAAATAATTTCATAAAAATTTGAATAAAATTAAACATCAAAAGCATAGTTAAATAGAGCGTAAAACAAGCTCTAAAATGACACGTAACTCATTGAATTAAGGTAGATATTTATTGGTATAAAATTGCAATTGAAACAAAGGAACAGAAATCCTGCATTTCTTTCTTTACAACCTAATAAAAATATCGTTGACTCGGTAGTTCCAAATAAATACGAGAATTTAAGTTTCTGACCGTGGACCATACATAAAAATGTTGAAAGCAAAATAACCCTTGTTTTCTTTCTCCTTGAACAACACAATTGTTTACGAAATAAAAGCATCAAGCGATAATATTATCAGGAACAATCCAGCTCGCAATTAATTGTGTTCAGCATTTAGGTACTTACCTAATCATCACTTTGATGGACCACAATGTAGCTTGATCGCAACTGTACTCTAATCCATAAATCAGACAACTAGCGTATGATAAATAAATTGGCTCCGGTGGTGGGGATGATTGAAACGATCTCGGATTTTCATATTTGAAGAGCAAAGGTCATGACACAATTAGAGCCGGCGATGTTAGCCGACTCTTCCGGATTAGGGTGTGTCCATCGGCGATGATGGATCTTAAAATCTGCGGAGCGCGAGTACGCTTGTAGCTGATGTTGTCTCGACCACTTTCGACTCGTGCGCGTCCGCACCGTTAATCGTCCCACTGGTAAATTATCATGCTCCGCGCGATCTTTAATATGCGCCGCTAATTGGAAGGTTGTAAAAGCTGTCTATGCCCCGAGAATCTGCATATGAATACTACCCAACCGAGATGACCCGTTTCCTAATATTCTATTCATTATTCCGAATAATAGATGTCTGCAGGTACAAGCTAATTCCTGTTGTTACGTGCACGCGAAATAATTGTTTGAACAAGATTCCATTTTATTAGAGCATGAACGGTTGAATTTACTACGCCATCGCCGCGCGTCGGATCTAAATTTTATATTTTGCACTGATTAAAATTACAGAGATGCTTTCGTGAACGAATATGGGCTACCTGGGATAGTGAATGAACGTAATTCCTAATATTTACGGTGCCAACTTTGTGTGAGAGTTTATACAGTTGCAGATGTTTAACACTAAACCTACCACTGCCGGTCAAATGACCGGTTTTATATGTTTAATTTCACGTTTATCGAAATTATTAAGTTGCTTACATGGAGATTGTTTCGATCGATTTCTTTGTCCAAGCACATATTGTAATAAAAATGACAAAAGATCTAAATAAATAAAGAGATTCATGTCATTTTTATAAGCTAAAACATTTTCATCGCTTTTAGTGCTCGGTAGGTTCAGTGTTAAAGTGATATTCTTTCTTTTTAGAATCAATTCGGCACCGCATTAATTTATTTAGAATTTGTTCGAACGACATCGCACGTATTCAACCCTCCGTGTGCTAGCCCAGAGTCATTCGTGACCTGTGACGGTAACGGGGAAATTGAGAGGAAATAGTTACCCTCTCTCTCTCTGTCACTACCGGATTAATCACGTGACATGACACATGCACGACAGAGACGAAACGCGTCACGTGATCGTGGTGGAAGCGTGGGGATGGTCGCCGTCGGAGAATGGGGGAATGGCGTCACCAGTTGATCTGCTGATGAATTAGAAATTGATGATCACTTTGGGCCATTTTTCGTTCAGTCCCATGCCAGACTTTGACAGTCAAATATTGTTAAATTTGCCTTCTAATATTTTGTAATGAACAGACTGCGGATCATTGTGCAAAATCAAAATTTCCTGCGTTTGTTGCAAGAAACAGAAGCCATTTATAATTTTATTTCTTGATTTAATCATTTGAGTATAGGTTAAATGTAATATATCGATACTCTTCAATTTTTAGTAATGAAATATGGCTACGCATATGTATCTCCAAGTAGCAGATAACGATAACAAATTTCGACAGAATTTCTCATAAGTTCAATCGATTAATCATCTTTTCCGATAAAAAAGATTTTATCTTTGTATTCCAAATTGCAGGAATTAAAAAAACGATTTCCGATAGGTACACTATACGTATGTACAATATCCAATCATACTGTCCAATTATAGTGACGACTATTCAATTAGTAGATACGTCGTAGTAATAGCAGAGAAGCAGGAAGACAAATTAAACAAAATACGTGATTATATATATACGAGCAATAAACAGAAACAAATATTCAGAGGCAAATATATTTATATTAAAGTAACAGTATGCAGTTGAAAAAAAGGAGAAACTTAATGTTTTTTAGTTCTTTCGTGACGTTCATAAATTGCATTTGATGCACTGGTCTACCGTACTTACATCATGCCACAGAAGAAACCAGTTTTCTTTATCAACTGTAACGATGCTTCGCACGATACAATTTTTAATGTACCTTCGAACGCACTTTATCTTGATTTAAATTCCATTCCTTATCGAAAGAAAAAGCATTCCCTATTAGCAAATTACTTTGAACTGGCTTCACTTTCTTTGTTTTTGTTAAATGTTGTCATTTCAACATTTCGAAAGATGTAGTTACAAAATACGGGCTCTCAACTATAAGATTATAATTAGACAGCGGACCTTTGTGCAAAATAAAAATTTTCTAAATTGCAACAAGAGTGGAGTGTGAAATAGAAAATTATTTTCCTTCTTAATATGTTCAATAGGTTGAAAGTAATATATTTTTAAATTCTGCTAATATATTTTTACTCTAACTTAATCACATTCATCGTCTTTCTTCGATCAACATGATCATCTTATGATAAGCTATCGACGTCATAACGAGAATGTGATTAAGTATGAGCCCTCTCTGACTAATAGAACAGTGAAAAATATATAGACCATTATCAAATCGGTCGTGAACAATTTAAATGCTTCTCCCGTACACTCTCTCCGAAATATTTTTCCTCTGAAATACCGTCTAATTCGCAAATATAATAAAAAAGAAACACATATCCAACAATCTGTATAACGAAACGAATTTCTTTCGACAGTAACATGCACTGCACAAATTAAATGCAACCGGATATATGCAAAAGGTATAAATAGTAGTTGAAACAATTACGTCGGGAGACCTAGATTTTCTGAATCAAGAGCATAATTAACACAGTACACACGAATGTTGTTCTTTGTAGCTACGCCCCTGTAATGAACGGAAGAAAACACTTCAGAGCAGATTTACTACGGGGAGACCATTAAACTCCATCAATCGAGTGTGAGTAGGGCAACCGTAATCGTGTTTCTTCTGGAAGAAAGCTAATCAAGATGGTAACCTGGAAAAAAAAGTTCGCAGACTTCCAATAATGGATTCAAAAGTCAGCTAAGCCATCGCCCTAAGGCGATGTGTTGTAAACGTGGCTTCATACTAATCGTCGGACTATCAAACACATATTAACATATTTATATTTATATTTCCGCCTCTGTTTCGTCTACTGGCAAAAAGAGGGTAACCTTTTCCCCTGAATTCGTGCTCCCTCCCCTCATCTGGTGACTCTGGGCGGAGCCTGTCGCCGAGCCGCGCTAGGATTGGTCCACGTATTTTTCTAATAACTCCTCAACGAGGTCGTGAAGAAGATTTTCGCAAAGGAAAAAGTTATTTTAATCCGTCTCAGCAATCAGCCCTTTCAAGAAAGTAGCTTTTGGGGCACCCCGTATATGAAAACGAGTATTTCATATAATTACGTGTAAATTTAATTAAATCCCTGGGCCGGTATAATATTCACAAAATGCCATTCTCAGGAATAATTACCGCAAAATGGTTTCATCACGTGAAATTCGGCAACAATTTTATAACGTTCGTTCAACAGCTCTAATTACTGCTTCGTGGAACGGGCAGTCGATTATGCGAATGCAATTTTTTTTTGTCGTTACCGACAAGAATTACCGCGTTTTTTTCGCGAAATTATTTCTGGATGGGGGGGGGGGAGTAGGCGAAATGTAGGTAACAACGGTTTAAAGGCTGAGAATGATGTACACGCGTGGAACATTCGCAATCGCAAAAAGATTCAGTAATTACATAGCAGTACATAACCTGTACATGGCGTTTTATGACGCATACGTGTACACTGCACCCAGTAACACCGTATCAACATAACGGACAGGGCTAGCTGCTTTGCATATTCCGAGGCAATCATGTCAAACAGAATGTAAGTCTCTGTCAAAACTCATCATCGTATCCTCCTAGAATATTTAATGGGAAAGTATACTGTGTTCATTCCGCCATGGTGAAATGATCATTCGCGCGTTCGCCATCCAGTTGTGGTCGTGTCATGGGTGAAAGTTTAAGGGGACGGCTCGTGTAAACGCTGCGAAATATAACAATTTTCAACGTCATGATCTGCGACATCACATTTTGAAGAAACACATCCCACAACACAGACAGAGAAATAAATCGTTCTGCAATATGCAAGAACGTAAATAGGCGAATTTTCAATTGCAATTAAAAACTGTTTCACACAAAATTCGATCAGCATTTGATGGTCTACACTGAGAAAAAGATCCTGTCGAAACAAACAAGATATATGTTGATTCAATTAGATGTACTATTGAATAGTGCCAATATCATATGAACTTATTTTAATATTTAATACTATTGAACTTCAATAGCAAAAAAAAATAAGATATGGCCTCAAACCAATTCCAGTATAAATCAATACATTTCTCAACTTTTTTTTAACAACATATCTGATTGAAGGAAAAAAAGAAATATTACGAATAATAATGTACGGTATTGAATCGAATAATATTTTCAATCATTTCATGATAGACAATTCAGATACATCACGATTTGCTTCTAAATTTCATACATTGATATTCATCGAAGTAAAAAAATTACAATAACACGCGTGTTATTGAAGTAACTACTTTTTTTTCTCAGTGTACATGTCGCATATTCTTAAATCTCCAGAAATGCTTTTTACGTAAAGAGTTTACGTAAAAATTTGTTGCTGAAGCCGAAACTAATTTGACAGTTTATTGTGCTGGGACTTTAGACTCGAAAATTTTGTACAAACGTGATTTTAATGACACAACTTAACGGGTACACCCTGTATAATAGTCCGACTCGTCTGAAACACTCTTGAAATCTTCCCAATCGATCGTACAGTGACGCATTCCGAAATTGTCGAATCTCCCCGTGCGATCAGCACTGTATTGAGACTACAATTTCTGCTATGTTTCCCTTCCAATCCAAAGATTTTATCAACCGATCGAAAAATGTGTCGTATCTACCTTGACCCATCATGCGATGTGGGGCGCGGATAACTTCAGCAACTATGTGTGTGTGTCATCCGCTCTGACATTCTTCGGAGAACTATCCTTGACAGATCGCCACACATGTGTTCCGTTCAAAGACCAGAAGTGGGTTACCTCGTTCTAATTAATGAAATTTGTAAATCTATGATATACTCCTGTTTGGGCGTGACAAAATTTGCTCGGTACATATATACGACTTCTGTTCGGTGTACGACATAAATTTTTTGTGTGAATTTTGCGTCATTTTTAAATAACACTGTTCAACACCAAAAATGTTTCCAATATACTGTTGGGTGGATCTTACAGAGTTTTTTGCGCTGATTCCGAATCTGCCCTTAATTTTTCTCCCACACGCACAGTTTTTGAGAAACATGATTTTAAGATTCAAGATTTGCTTAAAGTTGAAAAATACGGATTTTTTTCAAACTCATGTTTCTCAAAAACTGTGCATGTAGGAGAAAAATTAAGGGCAGATTGGGGATCCGCGCAAAGAACTCTATAAGATCCACCCAACAGTATATTGGAATGATAAAAAAAGTTGAAATTTGTTGGACAGTGTAATTATCTCAGAGGAGAAATTAAATTAATAGTCAATTATATTCGGAGTTGATGTATTATTAACTGACTGATCATACAAATAAGGATCAGGATGAGGTAATGGATGAGGTCGATCACAACACGGAGAGATGAAAGAAAATGATCAGTCGATCGAGTGTTTCTTTTTGTATTTTAGCATTAAGCAGAGTTTATATCTAAAAATCCATAAAAAATCGCATTATTTATTTATGTGTTTAAATTGTTTTACAACCCCATTCATGTAGGAATAATATCAATAGGAGTTTTTTTTACATGAGAACGGATTAATCATTTTTAAATTACTTATTATGGGAAAGGTTCGTTTGGTATAAGCCCATACGTCAGGAACGGATTAAGGTCGTACACCGAGGTGCCACTGTAGTTTTCGTATGATGAATCGATAGAGTATCGAATTCTGCGAAAAAATGCATTGAACTTCATATGTCCCTCATTTAATACTTAATGAGATATTCTACATAGAAATAATAGTAGACAAACTTATTGCCCCACACTGTATATCGAAGGCACTTCTGTCGTGGTTAATAAATAGCAGTCGGAAGACTAGGGTTGTATATTATTGTTCGTATAAATTACACAGTATTCCCATTACGCAATCACGGCGCTCGAATCACGTAACACGATTATAGGAGGTCATTGATACGATTTTATGATGGTTTTTAATGATAGCTTCTGTCTCTTTAGAAGATTGCTCGGGAATGAATAAGAACTTTTGTCGTTGGAAGAATCGACTTTTGAAACGCCTTAAATCAAGTAACGCTCCCCTGTTAGTATACAATGAGGTTGCTGAGATGCAATTGTTGCAGTTTTACTTTCATCTAGTGACCCCTTCGCGTTTTCACACCTGAAAAAGGTTTGTATACGACATACACAAGGTGTTCGTTCTATCATCATTTTCTATGTAGAATGTCATCGTGAAAAAAAAATATTTATATTTTTGCGAGATCATTTCAAGGTCACATCGTGTTCTGTTAAATAGAATACTATATTTTTGTTTTGGTATTATGAAGGTACAGAAAAGAAAACCAGTTCGGCATACCTCTTTGAAATAACCTTGAGCTAATTCAAGGTTGCAGAAACTTTTACGTGATCCAAGGTTGCAAAAATGAACAACTTTTGATACAGGCAAGAACCATAGTCTTTATTATTTTTAAGTACCACTGTAGCTTGCTTTCTCTCCACATGGTAACCAAGAAAGATATTGTTTCACCAAATTATTTTATACAAAACATTTTGTGCATCGATTCCAACGTACTGGACTTAGTTGGAAATTTGTTTCTTTCATTAATTACTTTAACATGTTACAATATACGGGCATCATTAAAAAAATTCTGTTTAAATTTATTAATTACTTTAGTATGTTAAAAATGATATATAGGCATTATTAAATTTTTCGAAAGTTTTTGTTATTTTAAATGTCTCCTACTCACTTCTGTTATAAATGTATAAAATAGTTCAGCAATTGTAATAGGAACAATGGGTAAAAATACGATAATTGGGGTTTTCCGAGTAACTATTGTTTCGGTCGATGTGTGCGGTTGGAACTCGGTACAATGCACGTTTCATAGTACGCTGTCAAACGCTCCACTGGCAGTCAAATTCAATTCAAATGCATTTTTGGCTCCTTTATCCGCCCGTACCATCCATATTTTCCAACTGCGTTTGCATACATTATTCCCCGAGAGCATATACTATAATTACGCTTCGGATTTTTATACATTTATCGCAATTCCTAAAACATAAAAACATGCATTTATCTAATTTGGACCAGAAGGCATTTTTCAGTCACTGCGGATTTTATGCATTTATGATAAAACTGAGACGGTATCATACAAAACTATGAAGACGTTAGAAGAATTTCTCAATTGCTCAATATACGCTGGTTATTAAAACTCTTAAGAGAGTAAGAACATTTTCATTTAAATTCTGTTGCTTGACTTGGAATATTTTTATTTTGCATAAAAATAAAAATGTCTGGTTGTTAACCCCGTAACATTTTCTTCACAGTTAGAATTGTCGTAGAAGGGAGAAGAATATTTCAATTGTTTCTATGGCTACATTTATTTTAATGCTTAAATATTAATTACTAGGCTGCGGGTGTTTATGCAAAATAAAAATTGTTTGCGTTGATTGCAAGACCCAAGACCGAAATAAACATTTCTTACTTCGATTAATTATTTAATTAAACTGAAACCAATACGCTGACGTCTTTAAATCTTTTTAATATGTCCACTGCTTTAAATGGTGCTTACCCATTTTTCTCATAAATGCATAAAATCCGCAGTCTATTAATTACAAACGAATCAAATTTTATTTCATCTAGAAAGAAACGCGTAACATTCATATTTGTTAGACTTTGTTAAAACATTCATCACGAGTCTAACCCGTGAAAATACGGCAAGGGGTTAAACAAATTTTCAAAATACTTTCATCATAGTGCTAGCTACTTAACAAACACGAGCGTAGAGATAATTTCGTGAACGAGCGGCCCGCAAGTTGTCGCTTCGGGGTCGGCGTACTTCGGAGTTTGGTTTCGCTCCTTAAACTCGAGTTACCGCCGCTGAAGAAACATTTTTGTATTATGTTTGGCTGCGCGGAGTTCCTCTAAAATCGAAGTCTGATACGCCGCGAGTGTTTGCATTGAACACAAGGGCGGCCGGTGTGTCGATGGAGAAATAGGTTGGCAGGGTGCGGGGGAGTTGGTTGATCGTTTAGCGACGATTATAAGAAAGTCGGCTGAATCGGCGAGCACAAGACGGGCATTGTGATTCGGATTCGGTGAAATCGACGCGGTAACTGTGTGGCGCGATACCATTCCGGCTCTTTCAGTTACAGGTCGATACGCGCGTCAATTAAGCGGTATTACACCGACGTGGATTGGGCACGAGGATCGGACGAAAGAGAGCTCGATGATTTTCCATTTTGTATCTCCGCGTTCATCATTTTCAATAATCGTCGAGTGTGCCGAGAGAGAAAGAGAGAGAGAGAGAGAGAGAGAGGGAGGGAGAGAGAGGCCGAAGGCCCAAAGCCCGAATACAAAGTCCATTGGAAAGCAGCGTACCGTAGTTAACGAACGAAACAACGGGAAAACGTTCCCCTAATAACGAGGCTGCAACGGGACGATATACGATCGTCAGTGAAGCAACAAACGAAGCGTTCCACGGGACATCGAACATCCTCCCGGACCAAAGGGGTAGATAAACACCGCGGAACTACAGGATATGGAAAACATCGGCGGGCGAACGAGCCCGGCGAGGTTATTAACAGTATCGCGTAACCCAGTAATTCTATTGTTACGTTCTCTTCCTCTTACATGGCCGGCACACATGGGCTGAGACGTATTGTTCACGGATTCCAGAAGGTTTTCACATAATGATACGTGGACGCAGGTATGCACCGCCGCGCGCCATCGAGAAAGACAGAGAGAGAGAGAGAGACTACACGCCGCCGCGGCACAATGGAACGATTTCGCCCAGGCTACGGCTAAGCTTCCATGATTCATATTAGAGGACAAGGTTCCCCAGTACCCTAGCTTCTCCACTATATTCATTAAGACACGTCGCACGCAACGCCTAGTACGTACATTCCCGTTCCACGCTGAAAGAATTCGCCATTCTGCTCCATTAACAGGTGGCATTCCAAACTTCGCGCTATTTTTTCTTTGCGGGGATGGGAGTCGTCACTCTTCGACACATGCTTAGTAAAATTGTAAGAAATTGTTAATTGGAAACGAAAACGGCGTTTTCGAAGTGAAAATTTGATCCGTCACGCTCCGAGGTGAAACGCCATTCTGTTCCATTAACTGGTGTCATTACAAACTTCGCGTTATCTTTTCTTTGCGGGGATGGGAGCCGTCACTCTTCATGGACAGTAAAATTGTAAAAAATTGTTAATTGGAAACGAAAACGGCGTTTTTGAAGTGAAAATTTGATTCCGTCACGCTCCGAGGTGAAACGCCATTCTGCTCCATTAACAGGTGTCATTTCAAACTTCGCGTTATCTTTTCTTTGCGGGGATGGGAGTCGTCACTCTTCGACACATGCTTAGTAAAATTGTAAGAAATTATTAATTGGAAACGAAAACGGCGTTTTCGAAGTGAAAATTTGATCCGTCACGCTCCGAGGTGAAACGCCATTCTGTTCCATTAACTGGTGTCATTACAAACTTCGCGTTATCTTTTCTTTGCGGGGATGGGAGCCGTCACTCTTCATGGACAGTAAAATTGTAAAAAATTGTTAATTGGAAACGAAAACGGCGTTTTTGAAGTGAAAATTTGATCCGTCACGCTCCGAGGTGAAACGCTATTGAGGTGAACTCGGACGAGCCGAGTTCCATAATGGAGTTTCATAATCCGTGTAATAATTTAAAATAACACTCCTTAATGGAAGACTATTATAGACCATTATTAACTTTAAAAATATTTTTCTCTCTCAAAAGGCTGGTTCAATCAAGGTGTTGGGCCCAATTACTCTACTCTGTCCAATCGTTTTTCGTGTGTAGGATATTTGCAGGAAGCTATTTGAGATGTCACCGATGTCATCAAGATTATTTATTAACCTCCTAACTCATGTAATCTACAATGATAATACATATGAATACATAAAGACAAATAAAACTTGTATATAATGAACGCATGCACAACGTAGTTTACAACAAGATGAATAGTACGACCCAGTTAACTGACGAACAATTTATTCGTTGAATGGAGGAAAAACGAAAAATATTTAACGATGCAAATTAATGAAAAATCGTGTCTACATTGGTGCAGAGTATTTAAAAAGGAATTAGCTTCAATTGTTAACGGACTGCGGATTTTCTACATTTACAACAAACGCAACAAATGAAGCACGGAACTATGTTCCGTTATTTTCAATCGATTCGAATTATTAAGAGAAGAAATACATTTTTATTGAATTCCTACTCCCTAATTAATGCTGACAATTTTCCATAAAAATCCGCTGGCAAATTATTATTAAAGACATTTTAGAGTAAAATGCTGCGAGGGTTCGCACAGTTTTTTAAACTTCCACGGGATTAGCCATGTGAAATTTATTGGTGTAAAAGTGAAGCAGTATATGGTTACGTGCGCATGTTACGGTGAATAATTTTTATTATTTACCCGCGTAAGCGGTTTGAACGGGCCGGGAAAACGTTCAACATTAACGACGCAGGAAAAACATAATTAAGTGGCCTGTATTGTCCAGGAGAATGGAAAAATAAAAGCCTCCGAGATGTTTCTGAAGAAGGAAATGTTGCGAGGTGGGGTGTAGATGCTTCGCCATGATAATGCACGCCCACGTACTACCATAGTCGGCCAACAATTTTTGGCCTGCTATGTAGACTGCCCCCTACAGCCATCGTAATCGCTAGATTTAAGCTCCGCATGCTTCTAGCTAACGTAGAGTGAATGGTTTTCGAAAGATTATCATCTTGGAATGGTAGGAAAACTAATTAAAAATATCGCACAAAGTTAATGGTACAAAGGAATTAATGCAACTGTGATCCAGTGCTGTACATTTAAAAAAAAAAAAAATTTGTTGTTCGTTGAAAACGATTGTTTTATGAAACGCAGTTTTGTGTATAACTCTTTTCTGGATTTACATCACTGCCATATTGGAAACTGTGTATAAATGGTACATATACATAGCGGACTTGTTTCATATTTCTTTTGTAATACACTTCTCTGTCGTGTTTACCGGAATATAAAAAATAAAATTTGAAATACTCCGCGTCATCAGAAGCAAGCTAAATAAAATATCACAGCCGTTATCGACGCAAAATTCGCCATATTGTTTCGCGCTTTAACAAGCAAAGGGATAGCTTGGAAAATAACCGGGGAAAGAGAGGTACATATTGCAAAATGTTGCATTGATCAAAAATATTCACAAACGAAAAAGTAGACCGAAACTCCTGCTTTCGTTTCAGTTGGCTTGAAAAGAACGTTTTACAAATGATGTCATTACAATAGAATATTTCGAGTACAGTACTTGGCAAAACATTTTACTTGCATTTATTATGAGTGGGGAAAATACTGAATATTATTGAATAATTTTGTAAATAAACAGTTGGAAGGAACTAGTTGAGAGAAACTCTGGTTCATATTACTTCATATATGCAATCATGGTGGAGGCCGGAACGTAATCTGTAGGTATGAATATTGGGATAATAACTAGACATTAGAGGCAGAGTTGGGCATTAATCGATTAAAATTTTAATCATGATTGATTGTTTAATGTGTACGATTGAAAAAAGAAATCATCGAAAAATCGACGATTGATTCAGTCGATTGATGAAGTTAATCGTCAATCGTTGATTAAGAGAAGAAATCATTGAAAAATCGACGATTGGGTCAATCGATTGATGAAGTTAATCGTCAATCGTTGATTAAGAGAAGAAATCACCGAAAAATCGACTATTGGGTCAATCGATTGATGAAGTTAATCGTCAATCGTTGATTAAATTTTGTGCCGGGCCCTGATTAGAAGGAAACACAATGAACAAAAATATAATTTTTATAATATTTATGGCATAGCACGAGACCCCTCAATTTCGGATATCCAAAATCGCGAGTATCGTATTTTATAAACTTTCTGGGTCCCGACACGATCCTGAGTAAATCTCCCGACCGGACTCCGAAATTTCTGATAAAATTGTCTATTCCACCGAAGATCACTGTAAAACCGCCGCTGGAGTATACATATACAGGGAGGTAAAGACCTTCGAGCCTCGAAAACGAAAGGTTTTTCAGGAGCCGTCGGCGGTCGCCTGCGTGCGTACACGCGGATGCTTGTAATTCATGCATTTCCTTGTAATTTCATGAATGTGGCCTCGTAAAGAGGGTAGAGTGAGACGGAAAGGAGTCGGCGCGGCTTGGCGAGCCGATGAAAGAAACTCGCGCGAGCGAGCGAGCGGAAAGAAGCAGAAGAAGGGAGGCGGCGCGGCGCGGCGCGGCGGTGGCAGCGCACGGGGCTCGCCGGTTGGCGCGGACATTGATTGAACTAGGAGCACTTGCCCCGACATACCAAGATAATGCTACTAAATTATAGTGCCGCGGATACCGTGGCATACGATGCTTGACGTATCGCAATTAAAGGTAAATCCGAATAAGTTAACCAGCACGGCCGCGCACGGTTTAAGTATCCCCGTTCCGCAGCTCTATCGTCGCTGGAATCGCGATAAACTAGAAGCCACGGACGACCGCGGCGTGCTGGCGTATTTAGCTCTCTCTCTCGTTGGCTTCTCGATGCTATCACGAAGGTGCCAATGAGCAGGTGTGCGCGCACGCTACGCGCCGCTGTCGTCATGTCGGGCTATCACTCTGTGATAACTATGCGACGCTTACTTCTCTCCCCCCTCCTTCTCTCTATGTGTTCATTCGAATGCACCTCTTCGTTAGCGCGATATACCGTCTAACGAGCCGTGTAATTGTCAGACCGGCTGGAAAATTAGCTAGATCGGTCCCGGGATCTCGATCTCGTGACACAGACAATTTGTTGGAATCGCACGCGCGCGCGCGAGCGTACCTTCTTCTTCCTGAAAGGTCATCGACTGACGGAAGCGACTGATCCTCCCTCTCTCTCTCTTAGAAAATAGGAAGAGTACGCAGGGGAGACACCGGGGCTATTAGTTCCGATTTTGAAGAAACATATGAAATTACGTAGAAATTGTATAGAGATTCTCATCTTTAACGGGTAGTTTATTGCTAAATTTATTATACTTTTACATTCTGACCTTCAAGTTAAAAAATATTATAATAGGTTTTTTATATTTTGAGGAAAACACACGGAACTTTTTGCCGCGTTGTGGCTATTACAACATGTTCCTAAATGTCATTTGGTCGATAAGGATGAAAGAATCAGCGACGTCGGTATTAAATAATCTAAATAGATGAAAAAGTGAGGATCGAATAATATTTACTTATCCGATACGTAACTAAAAACGTTTTCGTTAAAAATACACGCTGTAATAGCGCAGACGCCACAAATATGGACGACAGAGTGTCTTTACCCACTTTTATAACAAAAACAACTGAAAACTTGTCGTTGTTGTATGCGTCGAATCTTGTAATCGAATTTTAAACCACTTCCCGATGAGCTAGAGTCTTGAAACTTTAAACATAGCTCAGAACTGGACGACAATGCAATATTGAAAAACAAATTTGAAGAAAAAACCGTGCGTCTAGGAGGAAAGAAATTTTATATTAACCGTTACAGCTCGCCGCGCGACGGTCGGTAGTATGTGATCGCGTTCAGCGATCCCCACTCCGCGCACTAGCGCTCCCTACTCCACTACTCGTACCCACTCCGACTCATCCCCACTCTACTGGCCCACTCCGCAGAAGGAGCTCAGTATAGTTGTGGTGTTCCGTTCATTCAGTTCCATTTTAGACAATTTTGGACTCCATCAAGAGACGTCGTCTCTCTAAATATATAAAAAAATCTTCTTAAAAACCACGCCTATATTAAAATGCACTAGAAAGGAGAAAATAATCTTTTTAGACATTAATGACTACAAATAAAAGCGTGGAGTGCCCACGAAGATTACGTCAATATAGTTTAGCGCTCCACGCTTTCATTTGTAGTCACTAATGTCTAGAAAGATTATTTTCTCCTTTTTAGTGCATTTTAATATAAGCATGGTTTTTAAAAAGATTTTTTTTTTTATAAATAATGATCGGAACAACTTACTCCTGGAACTGTCAGCCCCGGTCTCCCCAACTCTATTTCGGCGAGCCGGTGAACCAGACATAGGTGGACGTGCTTTGCACACTTTGTCGAGTTGTTACCACACTGCGATCCGACGGCTAGACAACATCGATTACCGGCGATAAATCGCACCGTTGTCAGGCCTCTTTCATCTCGGAACGCAACCTCGATTTATGATGAACTTACATCGCGGTTCGTTAACGGTTCCGATCAGAACCTTCGCCGCGGGCGTCGATGCGACCCGACGATTTTAAAATCGGACTTTCCACTCACCGGAGCGTCTCTCCATCTGCCTCGAGATACTTCGCGCGGACCGATCATCCTCGAATCACCCGACGTAACTCGCTCCGAGAAATTTCACGTCGTTTCTCTTCCTCTGCTCTTATAACCAATGTAAACATTTTGTTCGGTTAACGCGCCGACACCGCCGAGCTTGTTTCAACCGATTTCCCGGTACCGTTGATTATATGTTTTAATCAATTACGCGTGGCATATTTGTTTCTCGTGTTTTCGTAGATGTTGTAATTAGCCGATGCACTTCGGTCGCTGTGCTTGTTTGTTGTTAGTAAGTTGTAGTAGTCTGAATATTGGCAATTGTATATTATACAGGGTGGAGTTGTAACCTTGGACAGTTTCGCTGCATGCACTCATACGTTGAGGATGTTTATGCATGATAAATATGCAAGAGGGTATGACATTTATGTTATACGACAACTATGTAAATGTGCAGTAATGTATACAGAACGAACATTGTAATTAATAATAGAATATTTTGGTATACTATTTGCACAATACATGCACATATACTCAACCATATTTTTCAGAATCATTCTTGTACATTGCGATTTGTGTAGCGATAAGTTTAGCACATTCTAATACAGTTACGATAAGACGTAGAGGCGTGCAAATATTTCGTTCGTAGAACTGTAGACATTCGAACAAAGAAATTGGAATATATTTAATATGGTTGTAGTATAGAGTGATCAAAGAACCCAGCACTCTAATCACATGAGAAATCTATCCCGGTAAAATCAGTTGGATTTTTCATATGTTGTAGCTTATGATCTACTCGACAAAAGATGTAATGGACACAAAGCTCAATAATGGACAGTTATCGAGTTATAATCAGTCAAATATGACAAATTCGAGCTGCCGAATACTCAAATCTCGAGAAGTATTTATTTTTTGGAAAAAAATGGTAGGGTTTCACAAATCTGTTAGATGGTCATTATTTTTGAATTTTGAATGACCTTGAAAAGAAGGTCTGTGAAGAGAAATCTTTCACAAAATTTTTTTTTACTCCAAGCCCTCTCTGCTGTGTGTGTGTGTGTGTGTTTGTGTGCGTGTGCGTGCGCGTGTGTGTGGATTAATTAAAAAATGATCTTACTATGTATTACTCATTTGGATTCTGTTGTGGTGGTCTCTGATTTGAGTATTCGGCAGCTCGAATTTGTCATGTTTGACTGATTATAACTCGATAAGTGTCCATTATTGAGCATTGTGCCCATTGTAAGATTAATCTTTTGCAAAATCCAACTGATTCTACCGGGATAGATTTTCCATATGATTAGTGCGGGGTTCTTTATTGCCCACCCGGTATGTGCGATATCAGTCGCCGATGACTGACGCGGCGTGGCGTGAACTGAAAGTTCTGTGTCGGTCACTAGTGACTGACACGTCGGCGGATACGTTAAGATCCCATCAACCACTTGGTTATTAACGACCACCATTGCCAATTATTCCCGATTTTATGATGGAGATACAGTCTCCTAACACGTTTAACTGGTTTTTCCTACGTTTTATCTGCCACTTCACATTCTTTCAAAACCGTCTCTTTTTTCGTTAATAACTCCTTAACAACGCTGCGGAGAACATTCTCGCAAAATAAAAAGTTCAGGAACCAATCTTTACAAGATTTTCTATTTTCGGGACACCCCCTGTATGTAAATATGTTTCTTCTATCGATCGTATTTGCTGATAATAAATTTTTAAATGTTTTCGCCGTAACGGTTCGATCGTTTATTAAAACATTCAAATAAATCTTGAAAAAGATCCAAACTAGGATCGAAAAGTTGATTTTGTTTGACAATTAGCAAAGTTGCTTTATAATTGTACTTATAATAATTTATAACTGTAATTATACTTGACAAAACATTTTGCTTGCATTTATATGAGTGAGGAAAATCCTGAATATTATTGAATAATTTTGTAAATAAACAGTTGAAAGGAACTAGTTGAGAGAAACTCTGGTTCATATATGCAATCATGGTGGAGGCCGGAACGTAATCTGTAGGTATGAATATTCGGATAATAACTAGACATTAGAGGCAGAGTTGGGCGTTAATCGATTAAAATTTTAATCATGATTGATCGATTAATGTGTACGATTAAAAAAAGAAATCATCGAAAAATCGACGATTGATTCAATCGATTGATGAAGTTAATCGTCAATCGTTGATTAAAAAAAGAAATCATCTTTTGATAATAAATTTTTAAATGTTTTCGGCGCAACGGTTCGATCGTTTATCACGAATTATAAAGCATTCAAATAAATCTTGAAAAAGATCTAAACTAGGATCGAAACGTTGATTTTGCTTGACAATTAGCAAAGTTGCTTTATAATTCGTAATAAACGATCGAACCGTTGCGCCGAAAACATTAAAAAATTTATTACCCTGTATATATTTTTAAAAAACCTTACGGCAGTCGGAGAACTAGTCTGTAGAGCGTTTAGATAGTTCAGAAATTCTTCCATGATCTTTTTTTTCGACGTGTCGTGTATGGGATTTCTGGTACGGAATAGGGGTGTCTTCGAACAACTTACGCGTCAATAAAATGGGGAGCTTATTCGAATGTTTCTTCGTCGTGTCCAGTGATGGTCGTCTCGGTGAGATGGGTCAATTTCCTGAATGGACGTAGCCGGTTACATCACCCACCAGTCAACGGAAGTGGGTCTGGAAATGTTCTGGATTAAGGACGGAAATCGCTCGATCCGTGACCACCGTCACCCCTGGTGGTGTCCTCTAATTTGTTCCTCCCAGAAAAACGCTATCGGAAGCAATCTCGGATTGGTCTGTGAAACGGGACGCACTGCGCTTGCACTTTCTGTTAGCGACTAACAAACCTGCAACATTCGATGAAAAACAACACCGCTTATCACGCGATTTGCTAACAAAAATTAACATGTCTACAGGTAGTTACTTCGCACGTCCAGAATCGCCAGATTAGTGGAATTCACAGTGGAGTGAACAATTATTTAAAGACATTTTCCTGCTCAAATAATAATTATTAAATAGGTGTGTCTGTGGGCGACAGTCGCGAACATAGCTTTCTTTCGCACAGCGATTAGAACACTGATAGACAATGGTTTATATCGGGAGGGAGCCGAAATTGGGGGGGGGGGGGAAAGTTACCCTTTCTCTGCCAGTACCAGATTAGCCACGTGACATAGCGGAAGCGTGGGGGAATAGCGTCGTAGAGGGGGAAGGTAGAGTGGGGAGACAACCCAGAAAACTCAAATGGAAGACATAGTTATTGCGCTACCAGATTTCACTATAATCGTTAAAACGATACTGACGACATGTCCCCTAAAGATTACCGAAATTATCCACACATGTTCATCGGAGAAAATAAATTTAAGAAATTTTTACAGATCATTTTTAAAATGTTAATCTTTGGGAGGACGAGATAGGTCAATGCGATACTAAACACATACAGCGTTTGCAATATAATTTGCGCCGGTTTACGACGCGAGGTATAATTCGACCATAAAAAGGATCACATCATCAGATTACTCGTATCTCATTGCATAACGTTTTTTAACTTCTTGTTCAAGGTTGAAACATTGTTATCTAACCTAAATAACTCGCAAATACGCTGTGAATAATGATTCTTTTTTGTTGGAACTTGCTTTGCAAAATACAAGAAAAGGTTTGACATTGACGAATGAGCCGACAGATCCTAAAGCAAATGCTTATATCCATGAATTGTTTCGCGGACATAACAAATATAGATCTAATGTACAGTTAAAAAATACTGTTCTACGTTTTCCTGTTCGAAAAACGAGTTACGTTTCAATCTTTTATATTCGCCAAGATGAACGGTTTTTGTTGCATAAGCGACGCAAATTTATAAATAACCGAAATGCCGAAGGATTCGCGGTACAGATTAATGACACTTCCACGCTTCAGTATGCAAGTCAGGTTCCAGTCGCTCCCGTCCTATGAATCATGCTTATGACACTGGTAATAAATTTTCTAATTCTTCTCGTTTTTCCTCTATTTCACTTTCTACGGTTAAAAATTAGTCGCGGTTAACTATAACTTCTCGAAATTGTTTGTATTTATTACCCGGCACAACCTACCATTATGTCCTTTTATATTCATACTTGTACGAGCCCAAGGCAACTCGATCCCGTTCAATGATCGAATAGCTTGACACGCTCGCTACCAGCGTCACGCGTGTGTGACGCGACCGCGATCTCGTATTTCACGTGAAGAAAGTCCATTCAATTTTACACGTGTTGATATATGAAATTATAACGTATAGTGCAATATTCAAGAGACCCATTTTCCTTCTTTACTTCTTCTCGTATTTCCTAAAAGGGGTGCATTACGCTCCATTCTTTGCCAGCCACACAGTGCTTCGTATATTCAACTTCAGAACTTACAGCAATACATACTTAATTTATTTCATGTAGAGGGTGTAAAGAAATGTTTTGTCTTCGCTACCATAGGCGTAGTGATGGGCATACAATACTCTGTCTTGCACGTTTTCGAACAAATCAATCACCACAGGGTTTCGAATCAATTCGATATTTGTTCGAAATCAGAAATTCTTGAAACTCTTGAAAGTCTTGAGAATGTTAAGTCTTTTGATTATCTTAATAAATGTTGTACTTTTTATAATATTGGTAGTGATATTAGATGTAACATTTCAGGAGTTTCAATTCTTGCAAACCTTCCAAAGTTTCAAGGTTTTCAAGATTTTCAAGACAATGAAGACTTTCAAGACGTCCAAGAGTTCTAAGCTTCGAATTATCTTGCAAGTGATTCGAATTTTTCGTCGTAAATATTGAATCGAAGCGATTCGAAGTGACTCAGATCCCATCACTACATAGACGTACTCTACATCTTCGGATCGATGAAGATCTGTAAAAGAAATCGCTGCAAAATTGTCCTAGACCTTCAATTTTCAATTTTTATTACCTACCTAAATTTATTTGACTTGGTAAAACCTTTTTGTACCTAAAAACAAAAATCTGACCTTGAAATTCAAGGTCAAGCAAGACCAAACATTTCTTTACACCCTGTACATTTCAATATGTTACTTTATCAATTTAATTGTAATTGAATTCTAAGGAGTGTGTGATCATTTGTTGAATAAATAGAACCTATGTGGTAAAATATATAATAAATAATTGTCAGGAAATTTAATGTTGATCCAAATCTTTGAATTTACGGTTTACGATTCATTTAAATCGCAGATTCTTACGATTTTTGCTATTTTCAATCAATTATATTTCGTAACATATATGCTTGATCGATTTCGATGAAACTTTGTACAAGTATATAACCGACTTAGACCTACCCGTGGCGCCCTCTAAATTTTCATCACAGGTACAGATAAAAAATTAAAAAATCGTGACCTTTACTATTTCCTTCGCAATTGCGACCAATAACAATTTCTAAAAAAAGTTATGTACACATTAGCTAGTAAACTAATCCTTCTAACGTCTGCAAAGAAACTCAAGCTGTTGGGTCCAGTTTTGAAAAAGTAATTCGTTTTTTGTACACCGACCGTATACACTTTTATATCGTCTTTCTTCTAAAAGCAATTGAAAGCATATTTATCATGCGAAGAAAATTATTCCGAAAGCACATATAGATCACATCCAAAAGCCTCAACAATAAAAAAATCTCTGATTAGACCATAGTCACCTAGTACTCTCGGTGTTAAAACCCAGAAAACAGTAATCCTCGCCACAGACGTAGAAAATCCTCTGCTCAGGGTATCGGCAGGTTAATGCGTGGCAGCTTAACAGTTGCCAAATTGGAGTATCGTTTTACCATGTTTTTTTCCCCCGTTCGAATCTAGTCGGGGGATTGGTACGCTAGAATGGTCAGACGTGTCACGTGATCCCCCGGGCGCTAAACCTGATACTTCGCAGCTAGGTAAATGTGGCCGGGTAAGATTTGTTGTCACTGGATGCCGCTCAAGAGGTAAGCACGACAAATCCTGATCTCCGAGCAATCGCGATACCACTCGACGAACGCGTCGACCTAGTTTCCCGTAGTTTAGAGATCAATGTGACCGGGGGAATCGAAGGAGGATATGTTTTTACGAGGCCGGCGGATGCGAGGCTCGTTCAACCGTCTTTAAAGATTGCTGAACCGATCAACGAAGGATGTACTTTTACGCGATTTCCCAAAATACGTCTTTGTACCGTTTTAGCTCCTTCCTAATGCGATATCCGAACAGAAAAATTCCAACGTGTCCCGTGGAATTGCTATCGATCGCTTCCGCGGGTATATCTAACAGTACTCTGGCGGATATTATCCCATTAACCTCCCGGGACTTACATCTACATCCTAAAAATGTACTTCCGCAAAGGGGTGATTCCTGAAAGGTGATTTCAAGTAACTTTTTCGTTTCGTTAACGAGTTATCAACAAAAACCACGTACCAGTTGAGCAATAGGCAGTGGCGGCTCAAGTCAAGTGGAGGGACCAAGCGGTAGAAATTTTGGGGCCCTCAAACTCAAGTTAGAAATAAAAGTTGCAAGAGAACTCTCATAAACTTATTAACAAGAAAGAAAAGTAATGAAAAATTACGTACCGTTACACATTGAATAAGTTTATTTAAAAATGCATACATTTATTTAAAATTCGGGGTCCCACACGGCCGCTTAGTCCGTTTACCGTTAGATCCGCCACTGGTAATAGGAGTATGAATGAACAATCAGAGTCGCTAGATACTGGGAGGGGGCACAAATCGAGGGGAACGCATTTACCCTCTCTGCCAGCACGGGTTTAGCCATGTCACGTGTGTCGTGGCGGAAGCATAGGGGTAGCGTCGTAGAAGGGGCAGATAGAGTGGGGAGATAGATCTTAATGTGGCGACTGGCTTCCGTCGAGCAGATTAGCGAGCCACCCGTTACAGCGCGCGGCGATAAATAAGCGGAGGCTCGCGGAATGCAACAATTTCACCGAAAAGAGAGCTCCATTATGCAATAACCAGTTTCGAGCTCGGAGCGCCATGTTCCGCGGGCGCAATTGTTTTTTTCCATTTACGGCATTGCGCGGAATAATTGCACGTCGGTCGGTAAACCGGTAGCGCCGATGCGTCCGCGAGAGTACGTGGAAAAATACGACGCTTATCTATGCTAAATAGGAGCAATTACCGGGACAGAACTCGGTCAATCAAACGGTCTGTAACGGACGATCCATCCTGATTCAAAGATATTCGTACGTGCGAAATAAGCGGCGTCATAAAACGGCTGAATACGCCAGTGCAAATTGCACCTTACCATTCGATTCGAACTGTCGTTCGACGTGCTCAGTCGCAAGGGAAAGGCCGTTCGCACGAGCGACTACGTTTCTTGACATTAACGAGTGACGATAAAATATCAATCTGTCCGGTAGTCACGGGCGCACGCATGCACGCGCGCGAGCGCTCTCGCACGGTATTACGGTATTAGCGACATGTTAGCGCCGCGTCACATCCTTTGAAGCACTGGGACACACGGGACGTTGCAAATTTCCCGTTTCAGCGTCAAGTCCCACTTAGCGGGTCACCGAGGATTTCCCCGTCAGTTGTAACTGGAACGTGGTCGGGTTGTTTCAGTAGCTTTGTTCCTGGCATACCCGAACTTGTGCGTGACGTGCCATATATTGCGCCGGACGCTTGCCTTTTTTCCCCTTTCCCGCCGCTACTGATTCTTAACGCGTTCGGAATTTGACCGTTGCACAGTGTGGGGTATTTGGCTTGAAAAAGTGGAAAAAAGTCGATTTCTAAATTTTTGCGTATGTCATAAAATCTTTGTTGTCAGTTAAAGCTCTGCAATATTGTTTTCTCGATTTGTACACCCGTGAAGCAGTAAACTTCATCGAAAGTCAAGAGATTTTAAGGCGCGCTTTGCGTTCTTAAACAGTCTCTAAAACAGCATTCGTTCATTGGCGATTTTCAAGTGTTTCAAGGAAAATTGTGTAAATTCTTGTATTACGAAAGTTGCTCAGGAAGATATACAGAGCACTTTCGCGCGGATTTCATTTTGTTATCATCTAAATTAGTATAGTTATTCATATTTGAACATTGCCAATAATTCTGTAAGTTCTTTTACGATTGCAAAACTTTATCGACGATTTTGTTGTATTTCGGTAAAGATTTGTGATTATAAGCCAGCAAAGTTTCATTCCGGATATGTCCGGATTCGATCTTCCGGCATTTTTCACCATCCGGCTCTACATCCCCTTTAAAATGACAACTCTTTATCTCGTCCAGACAATATACCTCATGAGACTCGTTGAACTTGAAATTTTAAATAAATTGCAATCCAGTCTAATTTAATACTGCAAAGTCACTGCTCGAGTCCCACATTTCAAGAATCGATTCTCCTTGAAATTTTCAGGATTGCGCGGCGATGTTCGCGAAACATTCGGCGTGTACGGTACCATTCAAAGCAGTTTCTTTTACGGAGGGGAACCTTACAAAATGCGCAGATGTGCCGTGTATCTTTTCATCTTCATGTGTACCTCGCAAACTTTCCTGGGTTTTTGAGGGTACATCTTCTTTCGCATATCCACATAGGTGCAGGTTGCTATATACAGCTACGCGACTCCTTGTTAGGAATGTATAAACATTCTACCTCGTACTCTGATGTCATCGGCTCGATAACTACACACGGTGTCGCAAGATCGTTGCAAGAAAAGTACGAGCGAAACTATCGCATGAATGCAGAAGGTTTGATGACCTTTTCCATGAATAGATAAGTCTGCTGCGTTACTAAAAAATAGTTTAAACATCACATTAACTGCTACGTGTAACACTAATTTCTTAGCAGATTTAGAAACTCATTTTTTTTGTGATATATTCGAATAAATGTTATTGCGATGGTTGGAATGCAGAAAGATTAAATAAGTAGCCGCTATGATAAATTTTAATAATTTTATTAATTAGTTTCAATATCTAATTATTTTGACTTCCATTTTCAAAATGAACACTTGCGAATCTGTATCTGTTTCTTTTCTATTTCTATATTATTAACCCCTATAAAATTATAATAATTAATCTAAAGTTCTTATCCCCTAATTTATTTATATTGTATATATACTAAAATATATGAATTAAACTCTAAGAAAACTAGATATCTAAAAATTCGAATTACATTTCGCATCAAATTAAATATTTATAATTTTTATGCCACAAAAGAAATTTTATCTAATTAGCTCGTTTATATTCGAGATTTATATAAAACTGTATCTTCAATTTAATTACCCCTGATACAAAAGGTACAAAAATAAATCCTACTGCTTAAAATTTAACTAAATTTCTTCTACAATACTACTTTATGTAAAAAAAATAATTTATTTATAAATAATTACTACAATAAAATAATTTATTAAATAACTTTTTTATATATGTTTATTCAAATATTAAAATTTATAAAATTAATATTCATCAAATATGCCTATCGCTGTTTCTGTTCAATTTTCTATCGACACGAA
Organism: Lasioglossum baleicum; assembly: GCF_051020765.1. Taxonomy (NCBI): domain Eukaryota; kingdom Metazoa; phylum Arthropoda; class Insecta; order Hymenoptera; family Halictidae; genus Lasioglossum; species Lasioglossum baleicum. The sequence goes on from NC_134940.1 coordinate 14,767,514, forward strand.
ACAATTCCTCCGAGCTGATTTTGTATAAAATAACGATTAACTATCGGGGACATTATCTCGTTATTAAGGGCACAGGATATTCGATGAAAATTGTCTATCGTGTCCACAAAATCGCGCGATCGCTCACCGAGCTAATATATAGAATCTAAATTACTATAATTCCCGAAACCGAATTACCGGAATAATTGAACAAGCGGATTTATTATTCCCGTCGAATATTCTGCACGGTTTGATTCATATCAGACATTCTTAATCAGAACGTTGTACAACTTGTTCCGGGCAGGTACCGATGGAAACGTAATTTCAAGTTTATTGTGTAATCTAGATCGTGACTAGATTTTAAATGCGCCGGGCAAGCCAATGAAACACGTGCTATTACGAATAATGCGCTCGGTCTTACTTTCATCAGTGGAACGTTGTTCAGCCGCACGTATATACTGGTTTCACGGAAGGTATAATGAAAGATAAGAGAATTTTTTTTTATGGTTGCAGTAGTTGACACATGGCCTCATTGTTTTGCATCTCTTTGAGACCGCGTAATCCGTCCTGCGGGCCCCGTCTCCCCCCTTTCCCGTCGGTACTTTATCTTGTTCACTTTTGATGTGTCTCGTTTTTCGTTCTCGTCAGTGGGAAAGCGAAGAGGCTCCGGTCTGTTACAAAAAACCGTCGTTATTTAGCCTTTGTGCACTGGTCGGAGTCAATCCGACCTGAAACGGGTATAACAATTCTTCTAAACTAGCATTTCCATCGGAAATTTTCTTCGAAATAAATGTAACGCTCCCTTTGTACGCCCTGATCAATAAAAGCGGAATTAATCTATCAACTCTGTACGATTGTGATTTTTAAGCGCAATAGAAGCGTAGCCAAATAGAAATTTCTTTTACTGTTCTCTCTTTATAATCATTTTTAAAAGTATTTATTCACTTTTATAACAAAAACAACTGGAAACGAATCGCGTGTACTTCTCCAGTTTTATAAATAATGATCGGAACAACTTAGCTCGGGTGCTTTTAGTCCCGATCTCCCCTACTCTGCTGGCGAACGCGTTAAGGAATGGAGAACGCGTGACAGTGGCTAAATCCTAAGCTAACAAGGGAACATATTCAGATGCGAAATTCGGATTTTGATAAAACTTTGGGAGTTTATAGTTCTTTGAAAAATATTTGATACGTATTTTTTTTTATCGGCAACCATCCACTTTGAAGGGGTGAAAACAGCCCTGAAAGTTGGGGGTCAAAACCATACTTTTTGAGACATCTCGGAAACCAGAGGTCGAAAAAATTTGAATTTAAAAAAAAAAAAGAAAATCCTGAAACATGTATCCCCTATTTTGGATCAAAGATCACGCACCCAAGAGTTTACGTTAAAATTAACTACCAATAAATAAGAGAAACTACAAAAAGAAATCAAATTTTTAATATATTGTTTAAACAAAAAACTTTTGTTAAAATTTTCTTACGCGACTACATTGCCCATTGAAAAACACACACTTTAAAAAAAAATTCAAATTTTTTCGACCTCTGGTTTCCGAGATATCTCGAAAAGTATGGTTTTGACCCCCAACTTTGAGGGCTGTTTTCACCCCTTCAAAGTGGATGGTTGCCGATAAAAAAAAATACGTATCAAATATTTTTCAAAGAACTATAAACTCCCAAAGTTTTATCAAAATCCGAATTTCGCATCTGAATATGTTCCCTTGTAAGTGTAGCGTTCGAGGTGGTATTAGCTGAGCCAGAAACGGGTCGGACAGCATCGTTTTTACGTTATCGTTCGGTCATAATGAGATAGGCCGCGAAATATCGGTGGATCTAACGATACCGTTCTATCACCGAGATCAATTCAGCGAGCAGCTTCTCCTCGCGAGGAATATATCGGAACCGTATTCCAGGATACTCGCGTGTGCCACTACAATCCGGTTAGCTGGTACGAGATTGCACGGAAATAGCCCGGAGATCATCGCTGTTCAATCTCAAAGTAGTCCACGAAACTCCGCTTCTGCTTCTCGAGAGGGGGACTCTCGTTTATGTGAGACCGTTCCAAGTCACCCCACGGACGACGACGCATCCCCAGAGCATACCCACGAATAAATTATCTCGCAGGGGTTGCGCCGTGGTCCCGTGTGTACGCGACACCGAGTGGACTACAGATGATTGCGCGTTATTGTGCTACGCAGCCGGTTATGGAATGTTAATGCCGACTAATGAAGTCTGTCGAGCCGTGTGATCCGATTTACAAGGGAATGCGGTTTCCAAGATGTCCCGTCGTTATTGACTGAAAAGCGCAGCTTCTACGTGCCTCGACTTCGTAAATTATCCGCGATGCAGTTACCAAGTTTACCGCGCTACAATGATAGAGCAGTTATTGGATGAGTGCAAAAGGTCGTGACCGATTTTCACCGGTGGCGGGTACTTACGCACGATCACGCAATTAATATTTTATTGAGGTCGACGTTGCAATGAGCTACAAACGTTTAAAGATGGTAAAAATTGCAGTTTTTCACGATTTTCGGCCTCCAACTGCAGTAATTCTAAGGATTCTTACATCTTTCAATGCCTGTCGTTTTTTTCCCGCATCAACTGATTTCTATGAAACTCGCACAATGCGTATAATTGACACAGATCTACAGAACGTATTTTTTAAAATTTCAATATAGGCCCGCATAAAAAAGTTGTAAAATGCAACTTTTAGTATTTTCTCTACAATTCCGACCAAATGCAATTTTTTCAAAAATTTCTTTTCACATCCTGTAGTAGACTAATTGCTCTAGCTTCCCCCAAAAAAGTTTAAACCGCATTGTCCAATATTTAAAAAGTTATGGTGTTTTTAAGAATGTCCGAATATTAGTGGGAGTCAATGTACATATATTGCTTCCTGAATGTCCATGACATTCGAAAATGAGATTTATTAAAAATTGTGATTAGAACAAACATTTGAAACTCAACATTTTATGAATCCTACTTGACACCGAAAAAATTACCTCTTTTCTTATTGATACTCTGGAGAATCTATTTAATATTATGTGTCCATTTTTGTAGCAAATGAATAGTATTTGTCTAGATTTAGAGTATATCTTCTGTACTAAGATGTAATATTTATAATTCATTGAGATAACAATGCTCAATAAACTAAAGAGAATCTTCAAAGTTTTCAATACTTGGTAAAGGATATCTTTCGAGTCCCTCATCGTCCCTCATTGTATCAAAGTGCATAATTATCAGCGTTCTTTTCTCTATGAAATCATGCAAGAATCACATCCCATTCGGCCCCGGTACGCAAGTTATTATTGTTCAAAGAGTATGTGTCGCCTGAATTGCGGCCGAACCTTTGCATGTTGATGATGCAGTCGAACAATTAATATTCGAAGATATTGAAGAAGAAAGTGATGACAATAATGATTTGTCAATATAATATAATATAATGCCAATTGTTATTATTGTTTATACAAGACCGAAGATCTGAAAAGTTGACCCCTAGACTTGATCGATAACGAAACATTAAATCAAATGTTGTTCAATGGAGTGCAATAAGGAGACGAATAGATAGAATATCATTGAAAACATACTTCAGATAATCACCAATCACCTAAAGGCTTCAGAGTGTCGAGGAGATCGTCGAGAGATTCAACATTGTCTGCATTTCTCCATTTGAAGAAACTCGAGAATTCAATTCCAAGCTCGATACAGGGGTACCGTATTCTTTAACAGAAAAGAATAAGCTAGACCGCGTCTTTGCGGTCACTTCTCTGCTTGGACGTCATAAAAAAGACCCTTTCTTGGATCTAGTCGTAACGGGTGACGGAAAGTGGATCTTGCACAACAACGTGCAACAAGAAAGAACTTGGAAACAAGCACAGGTGGAAATACAGAACCCGTGGTAGGTGCTGCTTACAAAGGTGTTGTTGTCTATTTGGCGAGGCAGCAGGGGAATCATTTTCTTCAAGTTTTTTCCACTTGGTGGAACAATCACATCGAATAAGTACTGTAAGCAACTAGCGCCAACCCCGACGCGGAAATTCAAGAAAAATATCCGGTTTCATTCGCCATCGTGACAACGCCAGACCAGACCGCATGTCGCCTAACAAACACCGCAAAAAACCGAAGGGGTCAAAGTGGAAAGACCTCCAACACAGCGCTCGCCGATCCTTGCGCTTTCAGATTCTCATGTGTTCTAGTCTCCGCGGAGAAATTTGAATATCGCACAAATTTTAGTTTCGCGGAAGCTTCCGAAAGCTACCTCTAGAGCTTCTTCGAAGAAGACCCACTCAGTTTCTGTGAAAAAGGAGTTCACCGGCTTGTAAAACGTTGGAAGACAGTTGTGGAGTAGTTAGCGAGTTCACCGCCACAACAACGGAACTTTCCCAGTGACAATAACACAATCTTTCAGTATAATCCCCTTGTTTCTCTACGCAACATCGCTGCAGACTTTGCACCTTCGGAAACCCTTTACGCCAAGCATGCGCAGCTTCCTTCAGGTCCTGGCGCGAGGCAAATAAACGATCCCCTAAGATCTCATCACTATCAGTAGAAGGACTTCAGTAAACGGTGCTCGTTACCGTGAGATGTTCCTTGACAAGTTCAAGTGAACACCTGGGACTATCACCGGAAGGTGTTGATATTGCACGATATTGCTCGCTTATTTATTGTCGCCTGTGGATCTTCTCGAAAAGACACTAGAACTATCGAGTAATCGATGCGACTGACTGCTTCGTGATAATGACAAGATACAGATATCAATCTACCTTCCCCTTCTACGACGTTATTGCCCCACGCTTCAGCCACGGTCACAATGTGAATCGCGACTTTTCTCTAAGACAGTCCTAGCACCAAAAGGCAGCCTGGCCTCCCGTCTCCGTGGCCAGATCCTCTTGGAACAAGGCCCCAATTCATTAGGGAAGTGCGACCTTGGGTTGCATACCCTCGGCAACTTTCCTTCGTCACACTCTCATAAACATGACCTTTTTTTTGCTTTAAGGGCGATGGGGAAATGCTTTTACGCACACCCTCTCCTCCGATGGTGGTCGGAGAGGGTAGTGTGGGACTCGGCTCCCGCTGAGATGACAGTAGGGGGAACGGGACTTCAGGGTGTGGGTCCGAATTTGATCTTGGTCGAGCGCCAGTGTGGTGGTACCCTCACACAACGCTAGACATTGTATACGTACACGACGTTGCAAGGGTTCCGCACTTTTCAAACATTTGGGGCCCCTACGTAGTCACAATCGATAGATCAAAGACCCATCAATTGCGTTCAGCTCCAAAAGTGGCCTACTTTTGCGTTTTCGAGGCGTAATTTTCATTATTCGGCAGCATGTAGCGGAGTTCGACAAATATTGGGCGGCGCGACAGTGCTGCCACCGTCAAGACACATACATTTTCTTAAATATCGAGAGATTTAGGGTTTCTATAGAAAAAAATGAAGCTGGCCGCATATTCAGGGACACATACAATGTCAATGCAACCTTTATTATGTTAAACTGTACGTGTGTACGTTTTATTTTATTTTTATATCTATAGCTATTATAATTAAAATCAATATTAACGTTCTAAACAATAAATTACAGGTGAAAAGGATGTTCTTTATTTCGATACAATTTTTCATACTGCTATTTTCAACGTTTGTCACGTTTAACAATAATTGATTTGAGAAGTAAAATTGTCGACAACTTCTACAGACATGCGTGTTGACATAAGAAACCGTATTAAATGCCTACTCCATGCTTGATTCTTTGACTTTTGCAATACTAAGTCGTCCATTTGGACCACTATGCGTCCCGTCAATTATATCGGTACATTCCCTAACTGCCTCAGGGCTCTGCTACATCGTCTATACATCGTCGCTTGGTCGCCTCATCATAGATACGTTACTGTTTTGGACGCGCATGCGCGAAAAAAGGTGACCCGTCTGGAATCACTGTGTTCGGGTCGGTCCGTCGAAGTCGGGTGGTCTCGGTCGGGCGTCCGTAACAATCGAACGCTCGGGTAGTCCGATACTGTTGAACGGTCCCCGATATTGTCGGGCAGTTCGATACAATTGCGATTTCGGACCCAGACCAACAATTTCGGGCAGTTTAACACCTTGAAGCAGTCCGACCGAGTCCGATATATCTCGGACGTCCGCACACCTCTAGTAATAACTCGTCTATATATCTGAAACAATCGGACCACTATGTATACACATTGAGTGTGGGAGCAAGCACGCGTGCGCCTCAGCTCGAGCCGAGAGGTTAACGCGCCAGTTTCGAAACATACTTTCGAATGTTGCGCAAAATCGTATTACGTCGGAACCGGTAACCGTTTCCCGCGATGATCATCAGTTACAATGATCGGATAGACACGTTCCGCCGGAAAAATAAAACGGAACATGATTTATCGTATGATGGTAAAGGGATCATACCTTCATTAGGCCCCGATCCAGTCTCAGGATCACACGATGGGGACAATAAATGATCGTTTGATATCGGCCGACGATGGATCGAAAGAAAGATTGATTGAATTTCGTTGCTACGTGCCCGAACTATTAACTATAATCATACTAGTCGCCGGTAAAATCGAAACATCCATCATTCCTGTCAATGAGCATAAACGCGAGCCACGAACGAGCGGAGACTCCGCGCGAATATAAATGGAATCGACGAGGCAAAGTAGTCGAAAGGTACTATAATAGCTGAAAAGGATCTCGAGTTATTCCGCGGTACAATTTATGGAGGAGCGAAGTGAAAGGCCGATGAACTTTCAATTCAGCTAACAGCTCCGACTCTTTGCGCAACTTTTCTGCTTTGCCGTATTTAAACGCGCGCTCCCCATCTCCCCCTCCCCGCCCCTCGCGCCGCCAGCAAGATTTCGCGAAATCGTACGAAATTCTTCGGATTCCGAGCACGCCGCACCAATCGAACCTTCCCTCCTTTGCTACGGGAACCAGAAAACAATTATCGAACCGATCTTGGTACAACTCGGTTCTAGTAAAACGCGAGCGAGTCAACAATTGTACAGGGTGTCACAAAATTATATGTCGTGGACACCGTAGCGCGATTCTACACCCCCGATTTAGTCGAAAATACCGTAAAAAACCCCCCCCGCAAAATCGACCTTGAACGTGAAAAACAAGGTAAAAAATCCAAAAATTTTTTTAAGGATTAAGATTTTTTAAAATTTTTATACCAAAATTTTCTTTTGAGATTTAAGATTTTAGATTTTAAAAGAAAATTTTGCTATAAAAATTTTAGAAATCTTAATCGTTAAAAGAATTTTGGTTCTTTTACCTTATTTTTCACGTTCAAGGTCAATTTTGCGGGGGATTTCTTACGTCATTTTCGACTAAATCGGGGGTGTAGAATCGCGCTATGGTGTCCACGACATATAAGTTTGTGACATCCTGTACAGGGTGTTCCCGTCATTACCAACCAGCGGTTCTTTTTTTAATCAAAATTCGAGAGGAAAAAGTCGTAGATGTTTCTCCCATTTGTGTGAGACCTTGTTCAACCTTGAGGATCAATGTGTCGTATACGTATGAATTCGTTTTGGCACACGTTTTCGTACAAAATAAAGAAATGCGTAGGATTCTATTTAAGATATAATAAATTTTATGATTTCTCGGCGCACGGTTCGATCATTTGTAGGAAACCAGCAAATGTGCAATAATTAAACATGCTTAAATGTTGTCTCTGTTGTCACAGCAAGTATGTGTTTTTATATTTTTCTTTTTTCCCGTTGGATTTACACGGCTGTGTTACAATATTTGTTCGAAATATATTATTTTTCAGACGCAACAAATGTCTCTTTGAGAATGATCCACATAAGGTTCGAAACCTCGAGAAGCATGTTTAATTAATTGCACATTTACTGGTTTTCTACAAATGATCGAACCCTGCGCCGAAATCATAAAATTTATTATATATTTAATTTTCGATCGAGAAGAATTCACCATTTATTCTATTTAAGAATTGGAAGGTCTGGGTTAGGTTATGTACGATCTTTAAAACAAGTCGAAATTTATTGTACGATCTTTTTAACGAAATTGTCATAGTTCGAATATTAACAATTTCTCGAGAATTTAGTGTTCAAGTACTTTTTGGATCCACTACATGTTAATACAGTAAATCCTCTATATGCGCAACTCTATCTATACGATAGATGCGACCAAATCCCCCGAGGCTGTCGCGTCTATAGAGGATTTACTGTATTCGGTTGGCAAGAAAGTAATTTCGCCGTTTTAAGGTGAAGCAAGGAATTATAAAGCCACCAGAAAGATGGTAAAAGATCAACGAACAAAATGGAAAATATTTTACTGATTAAAGTTCATTGCTTGGATAGAAAAATTGGATTTTATTTAACCTAAAAGTACCGAAATTACTTTCTTGCCAGCCCAATAGACTTATCAGGGTGTATACAGAGGTGTATATTAAAGGTGTATATTATTTATCCATATGATTTTCGACATGTTTTGAGGTATTACAAAACGAGGGAAGTGGAATAGGAAGTATCGATATGACGACTGCAAGCGAAACATCGATACATCTGAGCAGTTGGAGAAGGATGATGACCTAGCAGGCCAATGGGCCATCGATAACGGCGCGGTGTTGCTGAAACCATGCGAAATCAAGCGTGCGTCGAGCGCACTATTTAATTCGAGAAATATCAGGCTCATCAGAATACGAAACTTTCAATTAAAATCCTTTTCGGTGATCAGAAATACCTTGTACAGTGTTAGCTCGCAAATCTATTTCGAGGTCACAGAAGTCTTTAATACTTCGACCTCGAAACTCTCGAACACTCTACTCTCTAATAACGACCTCTGACCTTTATAACCTTGTTCCAGTCATCAAAATCTTGTCGCACCATGACCTCTAAAATCTTGTTATGCTACGATCCGCAGACTCTCGTATATCCTAATCGCCAAAATCTTCGATCCTTTGATCTTGGAACTTTCGATCAGCTAACCTGTTTAAGTCCTTGATTTTAACATTATGCGATGCAGATCGATATCAGTGCCCGAGATACTTTGTTGTTCGATAGGCTTATTTTTTTCATTATTACTGGAGTTTCTGATAACTGTTCAACTTTAACTCCAGTTTCTTCCCAACATAATATTCAATATTAACTCTGTATCCAAACGCAATAACCACTATTCATTAACTGAAATTTAGCTTCGTAGATTTATTCGTATGTTGATACAACATAATTGTATTCATTACCCCGCAAATTGCGATAGTTGACCCCTTGCTCTATAATGATATTGTGGCAAAAATCGTGATGAAAATTTCGATCGGAATGTACGAAATGAAATTCTATTTTTTCGTGATCGATGTATAACCATTAAGGAACATATACCGGGTGTTTACGCTGACACTACCCAGCGTCTAGATATAATAATAGATATGAATTTTCTGCTGAGTGTTCTAATCACTGTAATCGTAAAGTAAATGATAGTGCGAGGGGTCAAGTGATTTTTGGTAGGCGACTACACCTATTTTTGCGATGAATGCTAAAGATCCTCGGTGGATCGTGCATGAATCAACGGTGATTACATAATGGTTTCGATCGAAACCGTCGGATCCGGAATGCAATGGATCACGTAAACGGAAGCTGCTTGCCCTGTCAGGTTTTTATTCGGCGTCGGGCGAGTATTGTAATTACAGTGAACGCGTAACGGTCCATTAAGCTCGTCAATGTTAACGAGAGACGTAACTTCGCGACTGGTCTAGATGTGTCAAGGCGCGTCGATATGCGGTTAGATAGCAATCGATAAACTGGTAAAAGGCACGGGATGGAACGGGGCTCGATCGTCGGGAGAAGAAGAAGAAGAAGCCACTCCTACTTATCGGTCACGACCGATCCGCGCATTCGCGTTCGCGTTTGATGTATGTACGCTGGTCAAAAGAAGGATCGGCGCTAACAAAAACAAGCATTCTTGAAACGGGGGCAGGGTTCGCTCCACGGGGTGCCCCAGAAAAAGATGATCTCCTAAAGAGAGGAGGAAGCGGAGCTGAAGGAATGTCGAAAAGCCTCTGTACAGATAGTGTCGAAAGGCATGGCGGGTGTGTAATCAAGCGGACGCCGTTAAAGAGACCATCGAGAAAGCATCGCCAATCCACGCCGTTCTGATCAGAGATTTCAGACTTTCACGGGGACCCGGCAACACACGAGGTGTTCTCACCTTCGAGAACCGTTTTGTGTGCGAACCGTGTCCTCTTGGAAGAAATACCACTCCCCCCCCCAACCTTCCGCAAGGCAGCCAGCTTCGAATAACACATCGACGCCCCCGTGTCATTTGACCCCTGATCAAGTTAGTTGCAATGCTTGCGAAATGCTCGGGTAGGTCTTCCAAAAGGATACAGCTTGCACCGGTAGCTCCGACTAGGAAACCGATTGGGATAGGGTGACCTGTCCAATCAATGAACACCTGAGCTACATGTTGAAATTGGGATTCGCAAATCATTTCATTTCCTGAGTGCTGGTTCGATAAGGAGGCATGGTTAAGTTATTATATTTCTGAACACCGTTCTAACAATATTTTATGGTTGTACGGTAGTAGTTCCGTAACTGTCGCAAAGTCGGGTCTGTCGAGACACAGTTATAGAAGAGGCACTGCATTCTGAACACCCAAACAGCACGGTGAAATTTGTATTCGCAAATCATTTAATTTCTCAAGTGATATCTCAGTAAGGAGGCATTGTTAAGTTCTTATATTTTTGAATACCGTTCTAACAATATTTTATGGTTGTACGGTAGTAGTTCCGTAACTGTCGCAAAGTCGAGTCTGTCGAGACACAGTTATAGAAGAGGTACTGCATTATGAACACCCAAACTGCATGTTGAAAATTGTATTCGCAAATCATTTCATTTCCTAAGTGCTGTTATGATAAGGAGGCATTGGTAATATACATATATCTCCATATCTCTTTTAATATTATTTATTTAATAAAGTATACTGTTTTCACTAATATATCCATTCACGTTTCCGACTACTAAAGTTACGGTGTGCAACAAAGCTTAATTTCTCGCTGAAACGTTGTTTACAAAATAAGAACGTGAGGTACAAATATTATGACCATTATGAAGAATTAATTCAATAATAATTACAAAAAATTATAAATGTTTATGTTCTTCTGTTTGTTTTGCAGCTATTTATTTGCAGTTAAAAATCTATGGCTCGGAAATATGAGAATATTCTTGTTTTACGTAACACAGCAATCTATTATTAACATATCCGCGTGTATTATTAAGTTTCTGAATTCAAGCCGGGAACAAAGGTTACTTGGACAGTCGGTTCGTTTGTTATTAAAAGGGAATGCAAAAGCGAACGGTCCGCACGAACGCGATCCAAAAAAACTCGAAACGGAAATAACACCGGAGCGACCGGGAAATGTTCAAACTGGACGAGGGTCATTAATCATGGTGCTTTACGAGATGTTATTGACACAAATTCAAAAGCAATATGTAAAGTACTCGCACCGTCTCGCTGTACCTTTAAAAAGGTATGCGAAAAAATACGAAATGAACGACCGGTGTTGATAAAAGTTTTCATTTAACGTTGGTGGTTTCAAAAACAAAAACTGTCCAACGAATGAATTTTATACTGAAAACCTGGTAGAGTATTCATTAATAGAATATTACAAATTATATCATAAATATTACATCGCCCCAGAAAATCAAAGCCAGATTTACAAACAACACATTGACATTTGTCCAAGTTATACTTAACAAAATTTCGACTCAATAAATTGGCAACGCGACGGCAAGTGAATGTTATTAATTGCAACGAAACACAACGCATGCACTAAAAGGTTTATAACAAATTACTTCGACTCATAAAGAATGTTCTCAACAGAGAAATATCTTTTGTAAATCAAAATGTTGATTCAAATTGGCAATACATGGCATACTGTAACAGAGAAATCATATTTCGAATATCGAAGCTAAAATTTGCATTACCTATACACTACACACAAGTCTCTCGCATACAAGCTATCAACCTGTTAAAGTTCCAAGAAATTTGAACAATTTTTCAATTAGAACAAGAAGTGTGCTATTTTAACTTTTCAGCACTTCATATGTATAAATCTATGCAGATCCCGATAAAGTTTTAATTAACTCCATCTATTCCGGGCAGATCAACGTTGAAATCTACCAAAAATGTGAGTGACGTGCACGAGTGTTAGATAAATGAATTCAATAAACCAGTTGTGTCAACAGTGTTTTTCATGACTGTGCACTATCCACGTGTGAACTGTTCCGAAGAATCTATTTATACAGAAAGAATGTTTGTATAATTATTGACGCAGCTGTTAAATCTTTTTTTTTCCATGTTCGCTCGTTAAAGTAGCTCGTCTCAGGTATATACATAGAGCGACCCCGCATAAACGATTAAAATGATTGAAATAATAATGAGACACCCTGCACAGTTCCCCAACTACGTTCGCAGGGCTAACTTTCCGATGCAACTAATAGGGTATTAAACTATTGATGGAAGGTCAGTTATAGATAGAAATTGTTTGGAACTTTCTTGGGAACAGTCGATGGAGACGGTTTAGAGGGTTCCCTGTGAGGTGTTCACCGCCACGTAACCGGGCCAATATGAAGGGACACAGACCCATCGGACAGTTCGAGTCACCGTCGAAGATCGACTGCTAACGAGAATGTCCCGGCAGATTCTTCGAGACGTAGCGTTCCCTGGGGAAACATTGATCCCGGCCAAGTTTCTCGACTGACCGGTCCACCTTCAATTCCATTACCCTATCCTCTTTCTGGTCCCCAGCTGCATAAGCATAAATCAGCGAAACCCGATGGAGTAATCGAGGACGATCACGTTCACGGTCTCTTAAACCGTGGCAACCGACACTGCTGTGAGAAGAGAGGACACAGAACACGTACAAGGGTGGACGAAACCGGGAGCTGAGTGAGTCGAATCGCGGTAAAACCGCTCCAGGCTGATCCTTCTGCCCATGCCCGGCGGCCATTCCATAATTGAGTGGTTTGCATCTCGCTCGGCTACGAATAGCGGGCTTCGAATTGCCCATAGATGAATGATATATTCACTGGATTGGCGTCCATCCCACTTTCAGTGCGGCTGCTCTTCGTCCCTGTAAGAAAACGCACACCTTCAAACGTTTCTGCGACAGCTTTCATCGTCCCTTTTCCTCTTTATCACCGTTCCAATTTGCAGCATTTTCCCGGGAAGAAATACGCGTCTTCATTTTTCCACCCGCTGTGTCACGCAGAGTTGCCAGATTAAGTGTCCCCACTATATCTTATCCTTCCACGACGCTAGTCCCCATTCTACCTTCCCCTTCTACGACGCTAGTCCCCCACTCTTCTTTATCCTTCTACGACGCTAGTCCCCACTCTACCTTCCCCATCTATGATGCCAGTCCCCAATCTACCTTTTCTTTCTACGACGCTAGTCCCCATTCTAGCTTCCCCTTCTACCACGCTACTCCCCACTCTACCTTCCTCTTCTAGGACGCTAGTCCCCACTCTACTTTACCTTCTAATATTCTAGTCCCCACTCTACCTTCCCCGTCTACTATTCTAGTCCCCACGCATTCGCCGCGGCCCGGTCACGTGACGCGTTCCGTCTTTACATATAAGATAACTTTTCCCCTCAATTTGTGCCCCTTCCCTAGTATATTCTAGTATATTCTAGTTATTCTAGTACATATATGGCGACTCTGACAACACGCAAAACCATCTTAGAAAAGAATGGGCAATAGATTGTGATTGTAGTTGTATTGCGGTGTTATGGAACCGCCATGGACGCCAAAATAGGAATGACTGACACGGATGATATGTAGTTGGCAATTTCGGTTGTTCGTAACAATTGTTAAGGAATAAAGGCAACGTAACTGTTTTAATCGCCACTGTTACACAACAGTTTCAACCAGTTGTTTTCGAAATGGTACCAAGCCCTGATTACGAGTTTGGTTACGAAACTTTGCAACCGTAGAACCGTAGAACCGTAGTATCACGATTACTGGTCGCCCAAGTCCGTCGACGCGAACTTACATCGCGCATCGATTTGTTCAGAACGGGAAAGTTCCAAGGATTACTTTCTTTAGAAATATAGTCTCGATCTATTTAAACGTCTTCCACTGAAATCGAAATGACATCTCAGGGTTGCTCGGAACTACAGACGTCAACAGCTGTATAGGGGTGGCTCATTTAACAGTGAAACAACTCGACACCGAAATACAGATTACATACCTTATGAGAATATCAAGATTGAATTTATTAGGATTTTTATTAAAGTGCTTCTCGTGAAAACATTTTTATAACTGTAAATAATTAACCCTTCACTGCTATAGTTGAAGTATACAATACCTGAAACTGACGTGACTTCTATAAGCTGGCAAAAAGTAAATTGATCTTACCAGTAACTGAGACGACAAAATCAAAATTAGGAGTTATATTCAGGAAGGCAAATATAGGAATGAATTTTAAAACGATCTCGCAGACTAATGCTGGGCACGGTTGGGACCCCTCAAACGCTTTGCCCCAGTCGAGGCAAACAGTGCTCAATATTAAAATCAAAATTTCTATTTAAACGAACAAAGTTTTTATAACTGTGTAAATCTAGTGTTAAACGTCTCCCGCTGGAATCTAAGATCATCAAAATGGTTGCTCGAGACTGCGAACGTCAAGAGGCTCCGGGCAGACCGCGCGAATTCGCCCGCCTGGGGGGGAGCGTCTCGCGGATAAAAGCGTAGTAAATTAAACGGTGTTTACTCTCGAAAACAGGTGCGAGGCTTGCCAAAGAAATTTTTAATAAGCGAAGATCTAGCTTAATCCGGGCGAGTTCGCCGTGAAAGAAAGGCGGCGGTTGCCGGCCCCGCTCGATAAAATACAGTCGGGGCTTAAAAAGGGGTGGGGGGGGGGGGAGAAACCGGGCCAAGAGGATCACCGGCTAATTCCAGGAAGTAAATCCTGGTCATCCCGGACTGGTAAATTATTGTCACTCGAAAGAATGATTGGACGTGTCCGAGAGGCGGGGGGGACGCGCAGACGTGTCGTTTGCTTGCACGCACGCACACTCGACGATCACTTTCTCCGACAGGATCAACGGAGCAAGCCGATTGACGAGTTGCCGCTACGTTACGCGTTCGACTGTCTCGATGAATCTTCGTTACCAGCTATTATGTATTAATAGACTCGTCGAGCAATTTGCGCGTATACACAGCCAGCCCATAATGCATACTGGCTTAACGGTTTCCTCTCTCGGCACCGCGTGTTCGGAGGGGTACCCGTACACCGTGAACTCTTGCCATTACGTAATAAAATTATCCGGAACTCAACGAGGAGGAACGGCTCACAAACACCTCTTCTTTTCCTGCTTTTTCTTCTCTTCAGTTTTCAGATTCGAATGGAAATGCCTGGTATTCGAGGGAACTTATGAATATTACCCGATTGGGCGTAGCTGCCTGTTGCTTGACCGAGCAAACATCACGCTTGGAACAGCAGCCGCGCGAGTAATTAGCGGGAAACGAAAGGCGTTCCGTAGATCCACGATCTATGTCCGCCGTCTGTTCATTTAACTGTTGTTGCCGATTTTTCCTTTATTTGGTCGTTCGGCGGTAACGGTATTGTTACCAGAAGTAGTCCGCAGTATGCTATTCATCATCTTGATAGCAGGATTATTAGCCAGTCATTTTCTGGGTAATGACCTTCTTAAACCTCCGCGGGAAACCGTCGAGTTTCGACGTGTCGATTATTGTTATCCGTGATTAGAAGACTGCGGATTTCCGTGCGAGTTACAAAATTGTCCTCGTCAATTTTACGGAAAAGAAGTTAGGTGAACATGCATTTTCTCGTTTGGTATTGATCATCAGCTGAGAAAAATCGTACGACAATAAATCACTCATTTTAAAGCTTGAATCCTGTATTTTCTCATCACGTAAAAATATCTTCGAGGGAAGTGGATATTTTAAACATACATTTTCCAAGTACTTTTATACTGCCGGTTTTTTTAAACATCGATTTCGCAACCGAGAATTCTGAAATAATTCACTGCTATGTATGCCATTGGGTAGAATGTTTATGAATTTTTCCGTGATTTTTTGTCGAGCAGAACAGAAGAAATAAAATTAAATTCTTTTAACAAATATTAAGAAAAACAGACTATAACACTTATAATACAAAAAATATCGCTATGAAACGTACACACGCAGAAATAGGTATATTTACCCAATAAATATACAGGGTGCAACACAAATTATACAGAAAAGGGTTTCCTACCAAAGTTAATTAGCATTTAACCGACAAGAAATTGCAATTTTTTAAATTAAAAAAAAATCGATTGTCAACAGAAAATCAAGTTCGCTGTCATATCTTTAAATGGAACTGGGTATTTTTAACTTCATAATATTGTAGGCGACGTCGACACCCTGTATATTAGGGTGGACCTCATTTTTCGACCATGAAATTTTGGGCACGCACCCCCACAATATTGTTCCATTTCATGAAAAAATGATATATGTATCCAAATTTTTAGCTATACCTGGGGAAATTTTTTTGCGAGATTTTTTCCACACCCCCCTTCCCTAAAATTGTGCCATTGTGGATAAGAAAATAATTCCTGCAAAAAACGTAAAATTTTATAGGAATGAGAATATTTGAAGGAAAGACTTTTGATTATGACTAAACAAGAAGAACATATAGCTAAGGTCCACCCTAGTATACAGGGTGTCCCAAAATTCGTGAAAATCCCAAAAGGGGGTGGTTCCTGAGACCATTTGGAGCAACATTTTCCTTTGCAAAAATGTTATCCGCGGCTTTGATTATGAGTTATTAACGAAAAACACTCAGACCAATCAGAGCGCGACCTAGACGCGAGTTGCCACAGTCGGCCCGGCGCGCCAACTGTCTATTGGCCGACTGTGGCAACTCGCGTCTAGGTCGCGCTCTGATTGGACCATGTTTTTCGTTAATAACTCCTAATCAAAGCCGCGGACAACATTTTTGCAAAGGAAAATGTCGCTTGAAATGGTCTCAGGAACCACCCCCTTTCGGGATTTTCACGAATTTTGGGACACCCTGTACGTATATGGTCTAAGGGTGGATTTATAGTGGAGCAGCGAGGTGAGCTGTGCGGTGAAAAGAAAAAGAAAAACAAAGAAAATACATATGTACTTTTTCATTAGTATGTGTCGAAATGTTGTCACGAATGTTGGTTTCTTTTCACCGCACCGCTATCATCGATGCTCGCAGCTCCACCATAAATCCACCCTAAGGTCGTGCATGTTTCCGGTGCTGGCAGAGAGGGGGTAACTACTTCCCCTGAATTGGAGCTCCCTCCCCTCATCCGACGACTCTGGTATAAACCGGTGTTTAAAAGTTGCTGAACGCGAATCGCGTGAGCGTCGCTTGAAAAACAATTGTCAGGGGGGGGGGGGGGTGGCGGTATCAGGACGTCGGGCAAGTTCTCGGATCAAGTGGAGGCAACTGGCGGCAAGTTACTCTGGTGTAACGAGGCCCGGTCTCGCCGATATTAAACTAAAACAGAAACAGCCGGCGAAACGGTCGGTTGGTTTACATCGGCGATCCTTCGGTTTCGCTGGCAGTTTCGCAACCTCCACTCGGAAGTTTCGCGCGTGCGAGAGAGTGAGAAAGAGAGGGTGGTAGGGGGGAGAGAGGCCGGTTTATAAATACTCCGCCGCAATGTCACGAAGTGCAGAAGTTGCTTCCAGAGGGAAAAGTTTCAACACGCCCGAGTTGCTTTCCAGCGGCGGCGGCGGGAACGGCGAGGACAGAGGAAGATGAAGAGGCTGCGCCAAGTTTCCGGTGGAGCATATTCGGAGATTGAATTCAGAGACGATCGTCTTAAAGTTCGCTGGTGGGAGATGCGCGTACGTCAACCGTTGCGAGTTGAACGTCGGGACGACCGTGGTGCAATTTCGCGTGACAGCTCCGAGACATTATAGAATAAAGAGCCGGGATATTTTCGAGACACCTGGAGGAACGACCGGCTACGGCCGAGCCTTATTTTCCCAAACACTCCGGAAATGCTTCATGCCTCGTCCCTGTCCTGATCTCCAGACTTCGAATGTTTTTTGCAACTTCGCTCTTTGAAAAGAACTCGCTTTGTGTATGATTTATTGCCTGTAAATAGATTGCAGATGCTTCAGGCGAAATTTTCTATCCGAATTGCAACGAACTGCAGTTAAACGGAGTATCATTTTCTTTTTTTAATGCATGTTTGATAAGGTGGAAATAATGCAACAGCAATTGGTCTTTAAATAGACCATAAATAGTAAAGGCCAGAACACTTTGTATTATTTTATTTATCTTCATGAACAATTAGGCAACGTGTTAACTTTTCCGATACAAATTGGTACGTATAAATGCACAATAATCGATAGTAATAATTGATGATTATTTAGCTCTTAGTAATAATCCTTACAAAATACACTATAAATTCTCTTCGTATAATAAACTAATGGAACAAGGGAACTCGCAAACTAAAAGATTGTACAAACATTTGCCTACAAATTTCTAAAAGCGAACAATACTAGAAGTTAGTTGTCCAATTTTTTTGTAACTTAAATTTTAAAAAACACGTATGTTTTGTTTAAAAATAGCTTATTTTTCGTATCGAGTTTCCATGTTTTTTATTCTACTACTAGTCCACACGTATCGTATTTTTCGCATGTATTTTTTTGCAACCAATCCACCTTGTAAATGGAGAATTAAATGTGTTGCTGTTTCGAGTAACGATCGAACGAAACTGTTAACTTTTATAAATAACAGTTACTTATCTTTTTAACCTTCCACGAATTTCTTCATTGTTCTATTATCTTTTTTCCGAAGATCTCATTTATTCCGGAGTTTCAAAGTTCATCGACATTTTATACTCTGTAAATGTATATTTCCTTCTTTTGCATATTCTAGTTGACAGTAAAATGCATTCTGAGATATTAATCACATGACCTTGATGGGACCTTTGACATTTCAAATTGAAATTAGATATTATGAATTTATTAACAATTTTATGAATATTTAACCAGCCCAAAGATCAAATTAAATTTATACGTAATTATATGAAATACTCGTTTTCTTTAAGTATACCCTAGATCGTCACGCTCGGATTATTCTTTACACAGGGCGTCCCAAAAATGTTGCACGACGTAGCTTTTTCCTTTGCGAAAATGTTCTCCGCGGCTCCGTTAAGGAATTATAAACGAAAAACGGACCAATCAGAGCGCGTCTTTCTGCGAACGGAGCTCGGCTCAGCCACTGGCAGCGTCGCGCTCAACTGTCACGTGACCGGGCCGTACTCTGTTCGCAGTAGCCGCGCTCTGATTGGTCCGCGGTTTTTCGTTAAAAGTTCCTGAACGAAACCTCGGGGGACATTTTCGCAAAGGAAGAAATAACTTGAGATGACACGAGGAATCAGCTGATTTTCAAAGAAGTGGAACATTTCCACGACACACTGTATAAAGAATAATCCGAGCGTGTCGGTCTAGGGAGCGAAGCGTGGTACAAGGAGAAAGGATGGAAGATTCAGTGGACGTATCCAAACGCGGTCTCTCACGTAGTCTAGCCAAGCTTTCGTAAGCTGGAACCTCCACTCACGGGTTATAAATAGGAAATAGATGCTCGTGGTGGGATCTCCCCTTCACTTGCAGTTTTCTCACCGTTTGTTAAGCGGCCACGGCTCTCCAGCTCGTGGTAGGTGCATTCTACCTAATCCATTTTTCGCGACCTCCTTCGTGGTCTAACGAGAGAGACCATCTGCGAAACGAGGTTAACCGTGCAACAGGAAACCGCATTTTGACGTAACGTAAAATGCACTTCGCCCACGGGGCGGGATGTGAAGTTGAATTTCCGCGCGTTGTAAGCCGTGGCGTTGGCGCGCGCGTTCGCCCGTGTGTAACACATCGACACGGCGAGATCCCCCATGCAAGAAGTTTGCTTTTACACACGCGGCGAAACCGTATTCGGAACTTTAAACGCGCCGCTCCCCACTTTGCAAATGCTATTTTTACCGTTGTTCCCGCGAATGTTTCGCAAACCGTTCTACCGATTCCGCCGAAACCGTGCGCGCTTCTTATCCGACGCGTAATCCAGTCGTAACCTAATTGTTTTCCCGGGAAAAACTGCCTTCAGCTCTCTGAAACAAAATTCTGTATCGAACCTCGCACGTTTCGTTCAACGATACATTTGCTCCTGTGGAACTTTTTACGAAGAGAATTGTTACTTCTTCGAAAAGTATACTCGTAGAACAGATTCTGGAAACGTTCATTAGAAAAGCTAGATTTATTTAACAATCATTTCGTTAGAATATTAATCGATATTTATGAAATATCCTATCTATATTCCCATCTAGTTGGACACGTGTGCGTATATTTTTGTTTACTGATTGTAATGCTGATAATATAAATTTATCGGAAACAATTGTAAGAAAATATTTTTGTTCACAAGTAGCAACATTCTTTTCAATTTTCTTAAAACACTTTAAATCGCTAATGAATGAACGCTGTTTCAGAGACTGTTAACCCTTTGCACTCGGAGCTATTTTAACTGGAAAATTAACTATTTCTTCCGATATAGAATATTTCCATTGCCTATAATTTTTGAAATTTTATGGATATGAAATTGATATAATACCTCATACAATAACTAACTGTGTAGTAATTGATTAAATACCGATATATTTAATAATGTAAACAATATTTTGAATAATGGTACAGCAATTTTTAGTGTGGTGCCTCAGAGGGGACAACCGAGTGCAAATGGTTAAAGAACCCAGAGCGTGTTATAAAATCTGTTGACTTTCGATGAAGTATTTCACGGATGTACAAATGCAAAAAGACAATACTGAAACCTTATTCACAATTCAAAATTTTGAAGTCTTCTTTGTCCGACTTTTCTGGCCAAATACCGCTCCGTGCATTGGTCAGATCGAGAAGATCACAAAGAAGTGGTATCGTACAAACATTTCTGTTCTTTTTCCTTTCGACGGTGTGTCGAAACTGCACCGTGGACGAAGACCCGCAATCTCTGTACAAATAAGTATTATTCAAATGAAGATCTGTGTCGATCGGCAGACCCGGCGATCATAGTATCTTATGGCAACGCGGATCGACACCTTGAGCAGTTCAAAGCCGGATGGAGTGCGAAGGGAAACCGAATAACCGCAAATCATAAGCCGTAGGGTTTCCAGTTGATCCAGTGAATCTGAAACGGGGCTAATTTTCCGTGCGCCGTGCCGGCCCGCGCGGCGAGTACACATTCTCTCGGTGGTCCATTACAATCAGACGTTCACGGTGAGATCAGGTATTTCGAAAATAACCGGTCTCGGTTTAAGGATCCATTTACCGATCTAAGTAGTTGCAAACATCCCAGGAGAAGAGCACGTGCGTTCTCGCGTAACGGTAGATTCGGTGCACGCATTAGAACGCCGCCGGACGTCAATCCAAACGCGCAATATGCTCCCGGAGTTTACTATAGAAACGTGTCATGGCTTAGATAGATGGATTCTACGCACGCAGATTGAGCTATGCTGAAAAACCTTTCTACGGAAGACACCTCCGGAGTCGCCCGTTGAGGGGAGGGAGCACGAATTCAGGGGAAGTTACCCTCTCTCTTCCTGTACCGGATTAGTCTCGTGACATTGTGACATATGCGCGACAGAGACGAAACGAATAGCGTGGTAGAAGGCGAAGTTAGAGTGGGGACACAAGCCTTAAAGTGTCTGCTCTCTTTCAGAGCTGGGTAAAATAGTATTTCAAGCAGTAAAGAATCTCAGAATGTGAGCATCTTATTTGTGTTAATTTATTGTTAGTTATTTTGTGTATTGTAATTGATTATTCTCTCTCATTCGTGAGAGAAGAAATTATTCAATCGAATTTCTGAAAATATTATTGTACGAAGGCCGAGCCAAAATTCCGAGCCTATAGTGCTTCTTTTTTATTCGTATAAGTTATTCTATCACTAAAACTACTGAACTTTGAACGCGACTAAAATGTTTTAGCTGATAAAAGTTACAAGGCTTTGATTAATAAGTACTTCATAAAAAAATTTATCCAATCAATTCCCATGCAAGCAACGTCATAATTTCAATAATTATAGAATTAAAAATGTAAGATCGGTTATTCCAGACTAGTAGTAGTAGGTTTAGTGATATATGTACATGTCACAAATTTTATTGAATTGGCAATTTACAAATCGTGAGAAGCTTTGATTTTCACCATTTTTAGTCGTTTCCAACTTTTAAACTGATCGTATGTATAACTTCACGAATCAAAAAAGCACGTTCGTGTTTTTTGTCACAAATTTCATTGAATTGACAATTTACAAATCGCGAAAAACTTTGATTTTCACCATTTTTAGTTGTTTCCAACTTTTAAACTGATTGTATGTATAACTTCACGAATCAAAAAAGCACGTTTGTGTTTTTTGTCACAAATTTCATTGAATTGGCAATTTAAAAATCCTCAGAAACTTTGATGTTTACCATTTTTAATCGTTTCCAACTTTTAAACTGATCGTATGCATAACTTCACGAATCAAAAAACACATTTCTCAAATTTTCGGTATAATCCCAAATAAAACTATTCTGAAAAGCAGCTTTTACTCTTCTGAAGTATTTCCTCCTCTCTGTTTTGAATTTACTTTCCACGGAATATTCGGAACTGTAAAAAGAAAAATGTTTTGTAAATCAAAACGGTCTATAGACCGCAGTATGATATTGTTTACTCAATTTCGACCGCAACGTAACCCAGACTCTTGGTCGAGGTTTCTATTCAATTATCGACGGTATGAAAAATCATTTTACACAAAAATTGTATGGTATGATTCTTCTCCTTTTTTATTGAGACACATTGGCAGTCTTCAGTATCTAAAATGAGTATCTAACGTGATTTATTTAGTTATTTATTTCATTTAGAATTTACTTCTGCGTAGCTGAAAGGTAAAAAGGAAAAAGTGGCTTCAAATGACCTCAGGACCTCTCTAAGGCAATACAAAATATTTCCGGGACACCCTGTACAGCTTCGCAGAAAAAGTTCAGTCCATTTACAGAAGACTTATTTCGATTAAAATTGTCTGCGATGAATTTTTAGACGGACTGTACAGTACAACTTGAAACTGATCTCGAGAGGTCGTGTACGTAACACGGACGATCATTTAAGGTTTGCCAATTAACGTGCGAGTAATTACAACCTGTCGCATCAAGGGACTCGTCCTGTATCCGCCGATTAGAAAACACAGAAGTCACTTGCGAGAGGCATGATGCAGCGTTTCTTTGTAATCGAATCAATCGAGCCGATAGCTTTCGGAAGTGATTAATCATCCCGTTCGATGGTTCCTCTCCCATAATAGAGTATGATCAGTCGGTGTGCATTAAACGACGCTCAGCTTGTATTCTATCCGTCCGGGGAGTACGAAAATCGACGAAAAAGTAGGCGGCTCGACGTAGCGAGCAGTTTTCCACAGGAAACCAGATTCATTAAAATTCATAAGTCCAACGACAATAAAGGAAAAAGGTATACGGTAGGTGGGGCAGGAGGAGGAGAGAAACGACGTGGCGCGTCTCCTGGTGCTTGCCTCTATCAAACAAGATCAGGATTACACTGATCCCATTCAGTTCTCGTGCGGAGCACGAAAAGATATACAAAACCGAACGAAATGGAACAGGATGATACGAGAGGCTGGTAGGGACAAGGGACGAGCTTGAGCATCGAGGTCTTAATCAGAACGGTGTCATTTATCTTCGTCGCTGCATCTCTTGAACCAGGTGACACGAAACGGAATGGAGGTTGATACGTACCTTCTACCTACGTAACGATCGCGATATGAGCCCAGAAAGTCTTGCGGGAGGTGGCCTGGCTAGACGTACCAGATGCGGCTCCCAACCGCGGGGCAATCCATCTTCGTTCCTCGCAGACGATACCTACTTGTTTCGCTTGTTTGTCCTCGAAGACGGATAACAGAGATGACCGTCTGTCACGGCGGCCTTAACGTTCTTAACGCACTTCGTTTTCAATATCTCTGTTCCCTACGATGTACAGCGGGGCCCGGTGTTAGACCCGAAATGTCGGGAAAAAGTCGATTTCAAAATTTTTGCATATGTCATAAAAGTTTTGTTGTCAGCTAAAGGTCTGACGAATGAAGCTGTAATATTGTTTTTTCTATTCGTACATCCGTGAAGTAGTAAACTTCATCGAAAGTCAAGAGATTCTAAGGCGGGCTTTGCGTTCTTAAACATCATCCGTTCATTGGCAATTTTCAAGTGTTTTAAAGAAAATTGTGTAAATTATTGTATTACAAAAGTTGTTCAGGAAGATATACAGAGCACTTTCGCGCAGATTTCGTTTTGGTTATCGTCTAAATTAGTATAGTTATTAATATTTGAACATTGCCAATAATTCTGTAAGTTTTTTTACAATTGCAAAACTTTATTGACGATTTTGTTATATTTTTGTGTGAGTCTCCGTGCTCTTTTTGGTCTCGTTACATTCGGTAAAGATTTGTGATTATAAGCCAACAAAGTTTGATTCCGCATATGTCCGGATTCAAATTTTGTAGCCAATTTAGTATTAAGTGTTTATCAAATTTAATTTTTTAAATACTAAAATGTATTTTGTAATTAATATGTGAAAGTATGTAGAAGAATTTAAGGATTTTCGTAATTTCCAGTGTCGAATATTTTCAATTCTGCGTCGCCTCCGAAAAGATTGTATTGTGTTTAATATTTTATTTCAATCAATCTTATTAACAGTTGGTGTGTGCATTCATACAAATCAAAAGGAAATTATTTCATACTTGTTAGCGGATTTTTTTGTTTTATATTACCAGTTGGTGTGTATTCATATAAATTAAATGGAAATGATATACTTTCTAGTGCATTTTTGTTTTTATTTCATACTACTTAGTGCATTTTTTCGAGGTCGGTTTAATATCTTTTGTATTTGTTCATCCGTGAAGTACTCTACTTCATTGAAAGTGGAGAGATTTTATAAC
Organism: Lasioglossum baleicum; assembly: GCF_051020765.1. Taxonomy (NCBI): domain Eukaryota; kingdom Metazoa; phylum Arthropoda; class Insecta; order Hymenoptera; family Halictidae; genus Lasioglossum; species Lasioglossum baleicum. Next base: position 14,792,464 of record NC_134940.1, read on the forward strand.
ACGCTTGGCGTTTTTAAGCAGTCTCTGAAACAGCGTTCTTTCATTAGCGATTTCCAAGTGTTTTAAGGAAATTGTGTAAAGTCGTGCATTGTAGAAGCTTTTCACGTAGCTACACAGAGAACTTTCGCACAGATTTCATTTCGTTATCACCGGTAGGCTTCTTTACGATTATGAAACTTCATTGACGATTCTGTTATATTATTGAGTAATATTCGGTGCTCTTTCTGGTATCGTTTCATTCGATAAAGGTCTCTGATCATAGTGCAAAAGTCCCAGATTTCACAGATTCAAGATTTGTAACTAACTTAAGTAGAAATAAGCGTCAACAGTCGCAGCGTATGATGTAAATTTTGTGATCTACATATGCAATGTTAGTACTGAAATAATAAATCATTTCTGACCTGAAAAAAAGAGGTGTTCGAATTTGCAAAATTATGGACGAGCGAAACCTGTATGGGAACGTGAGAAGTATGATATATTTAACAAACATATTCATTGTTGCCTCAAAGAGCTGAGGTTAGATTATACGATTCCATTCATTAAGTCGCAACAGCGCGAATGTATATATTCTTTTCTGCGTTTCACACAATACATACTGGTATAAAGTGTTTTCTGGTATATTACATTTACATATTAAAACAGAATACTCGAACAATAATGTTGCATAAACTTCTATTACTGTCATAGGTCGTATTTCAGTTGCGCAACTGGATATCCGGTGACTTATGAACTATTGTATACCTCTACACAGCGATGGCACGTGCAAATTATTAAAATGAGGAACGTGTGCTTTAATCAAAATTAATAGTATGTATTTCTATACATATAATTTCCACTTCGTGGAAATTTCTAGAGAATGATTATTCGTTCGTACAATAACCAATAGGAATTCGAACTGGGAACACATATTCTAGTGGTCGTGAATTTTCATTGATCAGACTGCGAATCTTGATTTTGAAAATGTTTTTTTTTCGAGAACTACTGTGAAAAAAATTACAGGTAAAAAAAAGTTAGACTGTTTTTTGCAAGCAAGGTAATGGAGTCTGCAATTTTGTTATCTGCATTATTCTTTTGTATCGTATGAAAGCGTCTGTCAAAACGAATTCATTCGTATACGACGTAATGACACTTTCAAAGGTCAGAAATGGAATAAATACTTTTGAATGCCTCTTGAGGGACCTTATACGACCTTGAAGATCAGTGTATCGTATATGAAATGAATTGATTTGTGGCACACACTTTTGCGAGTATCGAACAGAAAACAGGGCCACGATAAATATAGTAAATTCTAAAAATTAACACAGTTTAAATGGAATTTCGAGACCGTGTATATTAAACGATGCGTGAACAATGATATCACGGGAATTTAATGAAACATGTTTTCGAAATGCTTGCCTTTTCTAGGTAGTATGCCGCAATCTACTCGCAAATTCCTTTGTAACAGCATGAAACATATGTTGTAGCGTGCTTTGAACTCGGAGATTTATGACGGCGGGAAGAATTCATTTCTTTCTTTAACGAAAAATATGTTTGCAGTGTTAATTTAAATCACTCGCCGCTGCTTATTTTTCAATGCCGGGTTGAACGGTGTGTTCCTCGGGTTGAACCGGTGCGCGGAATTCAGTTGACAGTGCACGCTGGAAGGAGGAGCGCAAATGCAAACGTCTATTATAATTTCAAGAATCGGAAGGGCCACGCCGCGCCAGCATCCGGTAATCCGTTGATATGAAGCGTGCTGGAAATATCGAATAAACAAAATTGTTCGTGCCGCGTGGCAGCCGTGTCACAACAATTACCGCGCGCATTGAACGTTGTCGCTTCGTCGTTACAGCTTCGCCGTGGGAGATTTTAATTACCGCGGGCAGAACACGAACGGAACGGCTTTTAGAATGGAACTGTTACGTATCTGTGTTCTCCTCCGAGCTGCTCCCGTATTTGTCCTTCGCACATATTCGCTTCATAATGAGGATAAATTAACCTGCATCAATTAAAAATGACTTCGCGAACGACACGCGTCACCGAACGACGACGCCGCGTTCAAACCGTACCGTGACGCGCGTAGTGAAATTATTTTTATCGATGATACGGAAGTCGATACAGCAATAACGTCTATCAAACATTACAGCGAGTCAAATTGACGATTAATAGGCTGCGTTATTAATAGATTGTTTGTCCAATTTTGGTAGGTTCGAGGCACGTCGATTTTAATGTCTCTGCTGTTCCAAATTGCAGTCACTCTATTTAATTATACATACAGTGGGTGTGTAGAAAGTATTCATACGCCCTTTAAAACAAAATAACTTTTTTATATCATTGTACCAAACGACCTGATTTTCCATAATCAACTAGAAGCATTGGTTTACGAAATAATATGCGAAAAAGATTTTGACGAAAAGTATAATTTACAAGGTTAGATGCAAGAATAAAAGAGGCATTTTTGAAACTTTTTTATTTGGCCCCTTAAAGAAACTTTAAAATAAAAAATGTTTGATTGATTGAAAGACGCACGAGCCAAATAACAATTTCATTCTTCTTTTAATTATCTTATTAGGGTGAAACTAATACACTGGTGGTCTTAAATCTTTTTAATACCTTCACTGTTTTAAATTGTACGCACCTATTTATCAGTCTAGATATAACTGTCGACTATTTCATTTTACCCCTACCTTGCTTTGCCTCACGTGACTGCGAGGATTCGTATACTCCTCCTCCGACAGGAGTTTGGTGGAGACGAGGCAGGAGTAGGGAGAGGAGTCGTCTGATTTACACTAAGGACATTTTATGCCGCATGAAAGTTCGCAGTCTAGCGATCATGAAGATGCACTTTCTCACGTCAAAGCATTCGTGGCAGTTGAAAAAGTGAAGATGCTACGATGACTAATGCAATGTAGCAGCCAAAAAGATATGAGATCCTTAGCACATTCCTTGCCAACGCCGCACATATACGACAAAGTCGTAACAGTCGCAGCACTTTTCAGCAATATTCAGGTTAAACCTTTTTCATTTTTCATGAAGAGAGCACATTTCATTTAATAAAATAGTATAACCGTGGAAGCTGTTAGCAAGATCCTCTAGAGAACGCTTTAACCATTTATACAAACAGCTACTTTTCTACACTGAGAAAAAAAAGTAGTTACTTCAATAACACGCGTGTTATTGTCATTTTTTTACTTCGATGAATATCAATGTATTCTTTTCAATAGTATGAAATTTAGAAGCAAATCGTGATGTGTTTGAATTGTCTATCATGAAATGATTGAAAATATTATTTGATTCAATACTGTACATTATTATTCGTAATATTTCTCTTTTTCCTTCAATCAGATATGTTGTTTAAAAAATTTGAGAGATGTATTGATTTATACTGGAATTGGTTTGAGGCCATATCTTATTTTTTTTGAAAACATTGATGTCAAGCTATTCGCTTATATGATTGGCGGAAATGAGTTTCGCTATTGAAATTCAATAGTATTAAATATCAAAATAAGTTCATATGATATTGGCACTATTCAATAGTACATCTTATTGAATCAACATATATTTTTTTTGTTTCGACAGGATTTTTTTCTCAGTGTAGGACTCTGTTTGCAGAAGAGAAATTCCATATCAGAGAAGTGATCTTCAATAATTTTGTAGTAATTTATTTCGCAAGCATGACGCAATCCAATTTTGTCTCAGATCCTTAGATTCCAAAATAAACTGAAAAATATCCAGAAAAGTGTCTCCGAAAAATATTAGGCACCGATAAACTCGGATGTGTGACCTTTGTTTTCTGCAATTTAACAATCATTATTATACTGCGGATCTTTATGCAAAATACAAAATGTTTGCATTGGTTTCAAGACACAGGAGCCAAATAACAAATTCATTCTTCTTTTAATTATCTTTTCAAGGTGAAACTTCAATCTTTTTAATACCTCCACTGTTTTAAACTGTACCTGCCCATTTTTCTCATAAATGCATAAAATCCGCAGTCTAACAAAATTATACATGTTTTGTATAAACGTTTAAAGTATTTTGAGCAATGAGGCTGGGCGATTTTCTTGAAAGGGGCGGTTCCTGAGGTCATTTGAAGCCACAAGTATGCATATCTTCGTAAATCATGCTGTCCTTACAGAAATCTAATCCACTTTGAAAACTTTCTGAAACGAAAGCTGCTCGTGGAACATGCTGATCGTCTCGAGGGTTTAGCAACGGTTGCGAAAATATGTCACCGTTCGCCGAGGAGGAAGGGACTAGCCGGTAAAGAACGAATAATGCAAAGCAAGCAAGTGGAGGGTCGTTTTAATTGATACGAGGAGCGTTATGAGAGAGTGGTAACGGAAGCGGCAGAGACCACGCACAGTTAGCGATTACATCGGAACGTTGATCGTCCGTTTAAATTATCAATGTTGCATTTCACCAGTTTACAGCCAATAAATAACGCTTACCCGTTCATAATGAAACATTCTCAGCCGTTAGTTACCACGCACCCGCTAAATTCTCCGCCGTTGCAATTTATTTAGCCACATTTCAGAACGGGGGAGTCAGAATTTATTTCGCCTCTTATGTAATCGCGGTCGCAGGAAACGCGTCAAGAGGTCTCCGGGCTGTTTGCGAGTCGCGTCCAAACCAAACACATCGCACGATCACTATAGAAAAGCACTTGTACAGGGTGTATAAAAAGTAATGGGGTTATTCCATGCCAAATCGATCACTTTTTGCAGGCATCACCGTCGATTTTGTTCTAAATGAAATAAATGAATTGAGTCATCACTTTGCTGGTTTCGAAATGTTTTAGAAATGGCAGGCCTTCAAAGTTTTCAATTTTTGCCCATTTCAGCGAGAACGGGCCTCTATACTTTACATTAGTATTGTATAATGCAGGATTAATATTCGTATGTGTAACAATGGATATAAGGTTTTCCTTCATATTTTGCAACTCAGTCGCCCCCTAGATTAATGTGATAATATGTTACTTTAAGCAATATTTTTCTTCTGCGATTACAACTTTTTCTGTTCTATAAAAGTATTGCAATCGGGTTGAGAATTTTAAACGTTTATGACAAAAATGAGTAACTAAAATGTAAAACAGTAAACACATTTTAAGAATTTAAAAGAAATAATCTTGCGGTTCACGCAATATTTATTAATTCCCATCGATACGTTTTTTGAAACAAACTCTATTAAAAAATGTACAACTCGTGCAGTTTTAATTATTTTCACTTCGAAAAAATGACGTATTTACTCCAAATACCAATAAATCACGTAAAATCCAAATATTAAAAGATCCAATACGTTTTCAAAACAAATATTCTCTAAAAATTCGTGCAAAAGGCGGCCACGGAAATCGCAATATTCCCTTAATGAAATTTTTATTATTCTGCTGGGCCATTCTGCAAAATTCGTTCCGCAATTTGCGGACAGATAATCCTTGTGTAACACGGGATTCCTGCAACACGATTTCGTTCTAACGCGATTAGAAAGTTGAGGAAATTCTCGTTGTAACGCGCCGCGTGTCGGAGAGATGTATTATTGAAAGTTTACCTTAACGTAAATGTGTGCTTGCAGCTCACGTCGCGAAATTCGCTTTACGTTTCTGAGAAATTATGAAATATTGAATGTACAACCGGACTATATGTCTCATTCGCAAAATAAACATTTCGTTCATCAACGGTGCGAAACAGGAGCCTGGTAAAAAGATAGTAGAAAGAATCTCTCTTTAAAAAAATGATTTTTGCCTATAAGTGGGTTAACACTTTCTTGCAAAGAATATCGAGATGCTTTAAGTGGTGCAATGAAAAATATTTGCTTCTATTTAAAAAAAGAAGTGAATGACCTCTACACGTCCTCTTGATAGCATTCAATCCAACGTGAACCATTTTCCGCTACGGACAATAATAATCATGTAAATCGAAATGGTAAAAGTTCGTTAACTATCAAATTCACTGAAACAGTAAAAATAACATTGAGATTTAATTGGAATTTTCCATAGGTTCCGTTTGAAAGAACTTTCTATTCGGACTGAATTTTTTTTGTATGAATCCAATCTTCCATGTTTTCGCATGAACTGTATTTTTTTTTTTTTTACATGGTTTCCTTTGCCCACATTTTTTGGAAGCCAATCCACCGTATAAAAATCAGAGTGTATCTGCTGTCAATGCTGTCATGCCTGTCGCATCCTAGCAAAAAATACTGTTCTTTAGAATTGTAAAAAAGCTATTTGTGTTATTCTACAGGGAGACGTTCTACACATGCGCATGCCGTGTTAAATGATTTAAATTTAGAGACACGGAAGTGTCTGAAATTGATCACTATTTATACGACAATTACAATCGAAGAAATTCATTTCAATAATCTCGTAGTCAGGTTTGTTATGAGTTTTCTTGCAGTGAAATGCATATTAACGATCTCTGCTCTTGGGTCGTCGGTTTGAGTCATTATTTCGCAAGTTGAAAATTGCACGCAGTTCCTTCTATCGCCGGGGGAGAGATAAGTTTAATATCACCGACAGTGTAGCAAGGAGTGCCAGTATTTCGGTTGACTTTATTACTTAATGTCTTATTTTCGTCGGAACGATGAGGATGGTGCGCCTGAAACTGATTTTCAACAATTATTAGGTTGTCCCAAAAATTTCTTTCGCAATTCGTACATTTAATATTGTTACATCACACAAGTATATGTATATTTGGTTGGCAAGAGAGATTCAAACGATATGAACTTTAATCAATAAAAAATTTTCTTATTTCTTCTTTTAGGCAAAAAGATCATTGAACAAAAGAGAGAATATCTGATTCATTAAAATTCATTGCTTGTATGAAAAAATTAGGCTCTGTTTTACCTTAAAGTACCGAAATTATTTTCTTGCCAACTCAATACGAACAATGTGATCATCTGTTTATTAACATATCATTACTTGGTAATTAAACTGATTGGAAAAGGACTTTTGAATAACAACATGATGTAACAATTGATGTAATAATATTAACCCTTAGCATTCCTTATTCGTGTGTAACTCGACGTCAAAGAAAGAGAAATGTAAACAAAACGGGTTCTTATATGTTTGGTTCTTCCTTTATTTATAAGAAATATAATTTGTGTATCTTCAAGCTAGCTAATTAAATAAGTCCATAGTATCGTACTAATACAGTAACAAACCTAACAATTTCATCGAATTATTGCGTTATACGAGGGGAATAGCGTCGTAGGAGGGAAAGGCAGAGTGGGGGCTCAAGTCTTAATCCGATGACCCTGGGCTCTCAAGCTAATAAAGATGAACGATAATAATTATTAATTAATATACAGATGTCTTATCAAATTTTTGTAGTGTAATCGAAAAAATTAAAATATGTCCCGTAGCATTTATGTTAATGGTGGCAGCGACCCTGGCGGTTCCTGTCGCAACCAATAAAATATCAGAACTATAGAGCCTGCCAGCGAAATAAATGATGATAGCGACGGTGTTAAACGCTCTTAATTTTCTTCGAAAAAAATCCAGCTCTCGACCGACCGTCGAATAATTAATCTCGAGCTGTAGCTCGTCGGTGCATGCGTAATAGGAGAATGCTAATGAGGAACGGAACACGGAAAACGCGCCGAAGAAACCTTGGATTCCCGAAAGGCCTACGATTTTTTTCTCGGTAGCGCGACGCGGCGGTCTCGCGGCGTTCCTTAATGAAACTAATAAATGTATTAATTAAACGCGTAATCGCCTCGGTGATTATACTACTATAATTGGCAGCGGGGCCCGGAGGTTTTGCGAACGGGCATCGAATATGCTATTTCACGGGTCAAAAGTGTAATGTTCCGTACCAAATGCATCAGTCGGCGGGGCCTCGGTGTGCGACGGCGCACCTCCACGTGTGCGCACGTTGGTGTGGACGTGCATGAGCGCACCTGGTGGCCGATTAATTATCGAGATATTTCGCGTCTGTGGTCGCGTGTGCACGTGCTTGTACGCGATGTCCGCGTTGCTGTTGCAGGCGGCGGCGGCTGCACCGAGCGTGGACGACCTCAGACCAGACCCCCCGCTTCACGCCCCCCCCATACCCTCGTTCTTTCGCGACTCTTTTGCTTTTTGGCTGTAAGCGCATATTGCAAGTCAAATGTCGGACAATGAGCCCCGTGTAAAATGGAAATCTCGCCGTGAGAAGCGAGCGCGCCGCCGAATTTACATGAGAATGCGAGCCGCCGGAGGCCACGGTGACGCGATTCGATCGCAATTCGCGCCCCCACCCTCCGACCCCACCCTGCGATTTATTAGAATCTGTTTAACGTTTTCGTACGAGCCAATTTCGTTGACCGATGCGCACGGGCTCGGGCCCCCGGACACCGCCGAGAGACCGCGAGTTCATGGAGTCCCATGGACACAAATTTCCCCGACACGGTTTTCACCGACAACCTTTCACCGACTCCAGATTTGACCGACAACGCTTTTAACCGAAAACGATTTTGACCGACAGCGAATTTGATCGACAACAATTCGACCGACAACAAATTTGATCCACAACGACTTGAGACGACCACAGTCTGTGTTATCATACAGTATTATCATATAAATTATATGTATTATCATACAGTGTGTGTGGTCGTCTCAAGTCGTTGTGGATCAAATTCGTTGTCGGTCAAATTCGTTTTCGGTTAAAGGCGTTGTCGGCCAAAGTTATTGTCGGTCAAATCAGGGGTCGGTGAAAACCGCGTCGGGGGAATTTGTGTCGGTGATTTCCATGGTACCCACAGCAGTATCTCCGTAACTGTCGCATCGTCGGCAGTGCCGAGCGACAGTTCCAGTAGAGGTGGTACGTTTTTTACGAGCTACAGTGCTACAGTAAAGTCGCGTTTACTGTCCAACAGCCGTGTTCTGTTCGGAGAGTGATCGCATACCGACATTATTTTTTTATGACTGCGTCTACCGCGCCGAGAGTTGAAATGAAAACCGAACGTAGGAAAGGACAGAATGAAATACGCTGAAGCGTATCGGTGTGAACCACTACTAATACCACTAATCGAATGTACAAAAACCTCTTTATTTTTCATTATTTCTTTATGGGACTTCCATTAACTTATTTCTGGCATTCTTCTGATTAAAATAAGACCGAACATGATATAATTTCAACTGTATTTAGTAATTTCATAAACTAGACGAATAAGATGATACAAATTTTAAAAAAAAAGATCAAAAATTTGAAAGGTTCCGGTGGTGGGGATACAATTCTTACGGGGATGATACTGTTCTATCTAGCGCACAGAACTAGAACAATGCTAAATAATTATTACAGCATTGTCGAGAGAAAGCATGTCTTCAGATTCCAGTGATGTCGTGCAAGTTTAAAAATGATTTTTATGAAATTATAAAATAACCGTCAGATAGCATATCAAGAAAAAAGATTTTCAGTCAAGTCGCGAGTGTGTAGTACTGTTAAATTATCCTGTCTAAAAGTTGCATTGAAAAATTCGTGAAAATAAAACGTGTTCCGGCTTCTGTCTTTTCTGCAGTATGTCTAGCGAGAGTATGCGCAGCAATATTTTTGCCAGGGTGACAGTATGAGAAAAATTCTGGTCGAGAGGTTGGTGGTAAGCTGAGATTTCGTCTATGATACACTACAGCTGAAGAACAAAATGGGGGAAATTTTTGGCCAGCTTAGGAATGAAAAATTCCGTTGCAGTATGTCTTTACGTATTCTGAAGGATGTCATTTTGTCATATCTAGACTGCGGATGCTTGTCTACGTTCACAATAATTTAATTTTTTAATAACACTAGATAGAAAATGATCTTATTTTCCGCATTAGGGTTTGAATGTGTTCATAAAAATATGTACTATGTTTAATCATCAAAAAATAGTTGTTTATTATGTTATTAAGTGTTTATTATGTTAGACAAGAACATACATAATTTATTGTACATATAATATAATGAATAATATGTTGTGCATTCAGGATCATTTTTTATTTTTGCCGAGTATTGATTTATTTTCAATATTATTTAGTGTCCTTGTTTAATCTTCGAAAGAAAATAGTAGTCTGATTTTTTATAATTTTCCTGTTGTTTCTTGTTCTTAGTCCGATAAATTACTAGTATCTTCGGAAGAAAATAGTATGCTTGCATGTAGTCCGACTTTTTATAAACTTCCTGTTATTTCTCCAATAAATGACCACATTGTTTATCCCACAGAAAGTGTAGAAATTTTTCATTCCCAAGCCGGATGAAAACGCTGGCTTCTTACAAAAATTGAGACAATGTAATCTTTCCAGATGAAGCTTCTTCTTTAGTACGAACTGCTATTAATCTTTCTTGGTTCTTGGTCAATTACGTCGAAACATTCTCCGAGAACCGCGAAACACCCTGCGAAATTGCGTTTAGGTGAGTTTTCCCACACAAGGATTTCGATCTTGTGTCCAGATAATGTGAACGAGAATGGTGGAAATAATGTGAAGAAAATCCAGCAAAACAGTGTTTCCTTCGGAAGGAAAAATGGAGGTTAGAGTGACAGATTAAATGAAATATTGAAAATTGTAAATATCAGGAATTTATGTAAGTTGTTTAGGAATTTAGTTTTTCTATAAAAGGATAGATTTCTTTTTCCGATCACCTTTATCATTTCTATTTATTAAGTAAATGTACTGTCATGGTTATTTTGTTCATTGCACATAGTTAAAAAATAATCTACCATTTTTGATCGTTAAAATTCAGAAAAAGATATTGAGAAAATTCTAGTACACGTATTACTTTATAATAACGCGTACAAGTAAACAAGTTTAAGTCGAAAAGCAAACTTCATCAAACTCTTGATTAAATATTTCTGAACTGTTCATGACCAGCTTTTGAATTTTGTGTATTCAAAGCGCGCTTGATTGACGAAAACATTGAAAATGTTTTATAAAGTAACACATTTGATTCTGGTGTAATAAGGTCACTGGTAAACAACTGCGGAGGAGCTTTATGCAAAATTCATTCTCGTACTTCGTGTTAATTTGCATTTTTCAATTTAGACCTGTGTAAAATACATATACATAAATATAATACTTATAGGCAACGAAAATGATCAAAAACAACAAATTATCTGCAAAAATTGATCACGCATTTGCAGATAATTATACATTAAATGATGATACATTAAAGCACCATAATTTCATAAAAATATACTTGTTCATTCCACTGTAATTTATAACGTCATACGTATTAGGAAAATGTAATATGTCTTGAATTGTTATCTGAAAAACTTTCCAAAACTGTTAGATATTTAATATTACAACTTTTTTTGGACACGCTCGGAATATCACGAGTCGTAAAACTTTGCGACAATGCAATAAACTACGCTCAGCAGTACGCAAGATAAAGCCTAGCATAATGCAGAATATGCAGGGTGAACAAAAAAAGGTCTCGCCATTACTGCACCAAAAATTTGACCAAGTTTGATTTGGTTGATTTTCTGACCCGTATTCATTGCTTATTCTGTACCCTACTTAGCAAAGTCCTACATACATATGTGCTATCTACCCCTCACGATTGCGGATGAAATATCTCGCGATCCAATGCTGTTTTTCAGCCTCTGGGGATAAAATATATCGTGACCTAATGTGGCTTCTCTGACGCTTTCGACGATCCATCTCACGTATGTGTTTAGATTTCTCACTGGGTCGTGAATTAGTTCACCCCCGATGTATAGGGTATTATGATTGCACCGGATCCTTCGCGAAAATATCAAATCAGCGACAAGGAGAAAACAGTGAAAATCGTTATTATTTTATTTATTAACTCTTTGCAGTCGGAACTATTTCAACTCGAAAATTAAACATTCGGGTCTCCGAACAATATCAATTTTCGGGTTCCCGACTCGACCCGACCCGAGACTCGGGTACCTGAAATTTTCGCATGATCATGGTTCATAATGAATGAGATCATGGTGGTAATTTTTATGCAAAAGGAAAACTGTATTTATTTCAAGCTACATTGCAGATTACATAGTTATGTATTTCTTCTCTAAATAACTGTAATGAGTTGAAAACTACGTAACACAGTATTTTTTATTTATACAATGTTTTTATTGATCTGCATTTGTCTTCTTTTTTTGTCATGAATGCATAAACACCGCAGTATACATATTAATAAATGAACTTTTTTACGATGTTATTTACGATGATTAGTTTGATCTTTACATACTGGACATTCATGACGTAGTTTCCGCTTCGAATGCTAATCGATGAGAAGTGCTTTAAAGATTGATCGATAAATGATTGCAAAAGGATTCGTGATTTGAAAATATTGTTGCAGTTACGATTATTAGTATTCATGATTGTTTCTTTTTATGTTTCAGGTATGTTCCCACTTCAATTTTCCAGCCTCGGTTCAATTATGTGCAGTTCAGAAATTAATTTCTCTTGTGAGGTATGTCCAAATGAGGTATGACCAAAGTTTAGTGAACTTTAAATGTTTACATTTACATATTTTATGCCAAAAATGTAAATTAGTCGAAAAATATTTATAGAATGCGTTTCAAAATTTATATCATAGAATTTTGGATTTCTGAATAGAAACACTAGTCAATCCGAAAAGTATTTGAACACTAAATTTCCCATTCTCGACAAATTTTTGGATGCACTGTAAATTGAATTTTTAAAGCAATACTTTTAGAAATAGGAATATTCAAAATCAATAAGAACAGATGCCAATTACATTTTTTCAAATAAAATCAGCCAAGATATTTCTGAAACCGCAAACATAATTTTCGTACATTTTTACTCGTTCAAATGTCTTGAACACTTTTTGGAAAGTTTCGCGGAAATTCTCAGAAATTACTGTTGAAGTTATGCACTTTCGAGTGGTAATAATTACGGAGAAGTAATTTCGTTTTGTACAGAAACGAAATTTTCATAAATTTTTTCTCGTCCAAGTGTCTCGAACATTTTTCGAAAAGTTTCGAAGAAGTTCTCGGAAATTACTGTTGAATTAATGGACTTCCGAGTGGTAACAATTCCAGAGAAGTAATATCGTTTTATACAGAAATGAAATTTTCAGATGTAACTCTTGGGTGTTCCTCTTATGTCTTGCAGAATATTTTCCTTCTCCGTTAGAATGTAGAGACACCCGATCTCATACTTTCAGTAAATAATGAATCCTGTGTATCATGTCAGAACAACGTGTTATCCATAACATCAAAGAAAGTACGTCGCATTCTCGATATTGTATGTGCTGTCATCGCGAGGGAACAAAAGACAGCTTTTACGAAAACTTCGTTAGACTAGAAACTCTGAATTGTTAAATCGTGTAACAAGGAAATCGTTCAGCCTCCATAAATAATTTTCGCAACGTATATTAAAAAATCTATTGAACAGAAGTAGACCGAGGATAATTATTTATTAAAGCGTTCAAACTGAGTCATTGTTATACGTAATCGACAATTCGGAAAAATATAGATTTAATCACTGGCAGATAATAATAATCGATCAATCGGACATATTGTTGAAAGAATTATTTGAGCGTTTATTAAAAATATACCGATATTTTATTGAAATATTACACCAAATATGAAGTAATAATTGCTTGGCGCTAATTATTAATAATAACAAACGTGATCGTTTATTTTTATCTTATACATGTAGCGAGTTTTATTATTATATTTTGCCTTTCGATAATATATTATTTTGTTTTTTATATTTTATAAATGCGCAGTCGCTGTATTATACAGAAACATCTGCAATTTATTCGTAACAATGTGTGGGGCATGTTCATAGCCGAAAAAATGGGAGATTCTTGCAATCAATAGCTCCCATTAATTTTAGAATTTCAGAATTTCAGAATTTCAGAATTTCAGAATTTCAGAACTTTAGAACTTCAGTCAGAATTTCAGAATTTCAGAACTTTAGACCTTTAGAACTTCAGAACTTCAGTCAGAATTTCAGAATTTTAGAATTTTAGAATTTCAGAATTTTAATTAATTGTGTGTGGTCATTTCTATATATTCAAAATTAATTTACATTTATTTATTAATATACAATTTCAACTGATTTACAAATATCTTGTTAAACTGAATATTAGCATTATCCGAATTTTTAAACGACGTTGATGGAGAGGATAACCAGGGAACTCAATTATTCAGAACATCCTGTTATATCTAAACCATTTTGCCCTTCCTGCTCTCTCACATATTCGAATAGGCAAAGACCCACCGTATTCCCACCTGGATAATGAACTTAATAGACCACTCGTGGCCACCTTGCATCGATGATCTAGTCGTGGCCATTTTGACCGTACAACTCAAAGGACTAAAAGATAATAGCGTCCCTATAGCGCGTGCGCACCCGGAATCAAATTACTGTTTAAACAATCTTCACGACCCTTGTCTGCTCCAGCCTCGACCAATTCGATTTTGAAACGATCTGGAAAAGTCGCGGAAAAGTTTACGGAGTTGCGGCTTCGACTCTATCAAACTGTCGAAATAGTTCCATTTGTTTGACGTCGATTCTTTCCGTCGTTTATGCACGGGTAAACCTGGAAGCACGAACAGAAGCGACGGAAAGAAAGGAACGGAGAACTTCGCCACAGTGAAAAAGGTCAATGTGTCGTTTCAGAAAGCTCTTCCCCCCACCCCTACCATCTCTCCTCTCGTGATTTAAATGTTACCGGATATTAAACTGGTCGATTGGAATAACCGTGTTCCTGGATAATGTCAAATCGACGGATTTCAATGTCGGCGCTAACGACGCACGGTGTTCGAGACATTGCTGAAAAGCCCAATTTTCGAAGTATGAAATCTAAACAAATGTTTGTTGTAAAACATTAATAATATTGGGTTGGAAGCTCGCAATCTCACTATCTTATTTGCTACAAACACATAATGGTAACGAAACTCTCTCTTAAATCTATCTGTTTGGCCAGGAATGTATCCGTTCGGATAATCGAGGCCCTTCTGAGTCATGAACTTCTTTCTTTTGCACAGTGGTGTACATATGTACACGCATAGACTGTGGATTTTTATGCAAAATAAAAATTGTTGTTGCGGGCCGCGAGTTGGACCAGTGTCGACAGATGAGGAGGGAATACAGTAAATCCTCTATAAACGCAAAAGCTTCGGGGAGGTTCGTTTGCAAGCGACTGCGACTCTCCGCGTCTCTTTCTTTCCCATACGCTGTCCTTCCTTGCGCCCGAAACGATCATCGTCAATTAAATCACTAAATACAATTGAAATTATATCGTGCTTGGTCTTATTTTAATCAGAAAAATGCCACAAATATATTGGTGAAAGTTTCATAAGAAAATAAGTAATAATAAAAAAGATGAAATATTGGTGTTACATTGTAGAGGACGCCGTAGTAGTGATTCACTCCGACATACTCGAGCCGAGATCCGATTACTACAGTGGAGGGAATATTTTTTTGTGTTTATCGCAGCGGTTTCCAACCTTTATGCAATTACTACGCCTCCCCAAAAAAAATTTATTTTCCGCGCCTCCCTATCTTTTAATAGATATAATAATATAGACACGTTTTAAATAATAATAACTTTATTACAACGAAATACTGGCGCAAACAAAATTTTGGCACCTCCCCTGGCAATAGTCCGCGCCTCCCAGGTTGCAAACCGCTGGTTTATCGTGTACGGCCTTTTCATAGAGGATTTACTGTAGCATCGTAGACTGCGAACTCAGTTGGACAGGCATGATCTAGATGAATACCGTAGAACTCTTCGAATACCCGAAAACTTGAAACAATAAATACGGTTAACAAAGAACTTTATGGAATGCGATGTGATTTTAGGTCAGACCACCATCAATTCGCGTGTCCGATGTATCATTTTCTATAATATCGAACGAATGTAAAAATCTGTGCCAGACCAGGGAGATACTATCGCGAATGGTATCAGGGGCTGTAATGTCCAGCCGGGATTTCCTATTCAAATTTTTCCTTTCAGGCGAATGGTAGGCTCTATATAGCACGCATCGTTACGACTTTGTGAATATTTGCAAATAGCTGGGATATTTACTCTCTCTCGCGCGCGCCTGCACCAGTGGCAGCAGCAGAACCGTTTGAAAGAAATGCTGTTTGAGCGTGTCCATCGAATTCGAGACCCTGTATAACGTGTCGAATATAAATGCGTTCGTTCTGCAAAACGTTACGAATCAGCTGGGCAACCGGACCGCGCGCGCGCGCGTATCGTTCGCATAGTCTGGGAAAATGATCCTGAGGGAAACCAATTTGTCCGATACACGAACCGAACTGTATCCCCCGTGTAATTTCGCTGAAATGATTTCCGAGCGACCGTATTGTACCGCCATAATAAGATCGTTTTATATATAACGTCCTCGAAATAATTACCGTTTCGCGTCGCGTTCCCTGTATTCTGTACATCACGTTATATTTGCGTTAAAAATCGTCGTTGAAATGTCACTCAAACGTTAAATACAGTTCACTGACTGACTTGTTTTTTTTTTTTATTTGTAAGCATTTTAAACACTTCTGGGTTTATTTCGCTTTACAGGAATAATACAAGTGAATACAGTAACAATGTCCGTTAACACTAAATACAATGCAGATTACATGTTGGTTTTTGGGAAGCAAGGTAATTTTATAATAAAGAAAACAGGCAGACATCTTTTTAAACGATATTTATGTAGATGCTCTCTCTTCAGAAGTTAGGTTTAGACTGATGATGGTCCGGAGCTTGCCGGTACATTTTATACCAATACGTGAGTCATTGTCGTCATGCGGATTCAAAGGGCCGCCGCTCTATCTCTGTTTGTAAACCTAAGATATCGCAGAGATTAATGTAATAGGACCGGCAGAGATGGTCCCTGGAATGTTTAAAACAATAGTTCTCGGAACAGTATTCATTTCTGTATCATGACGTCACATGTCGACACCCGAAGATATGATTCCCCGAATGTATATGTATACAATAGTTCTAGGAACAGATAAACGACGTCATATATCAATATTACAATCTTCGAAAAAAGAATGAATACTAAGAGCAAACTCTTCAACCCAACAAAAACATCCTGTAAACAGGAGCCAAGTTCCTATGGCCGTAAAAAGTTGCGAGATCAAACAAAATACGGCCAAGTTCGTTAGCTTAGAAATACCTGTTGCAATGCTGAAATAAAGCGTTTGTAAAAATTAGTTTAAAAGAACGCTATGTAATTTTTAAAGAGTCACATGGAGGGTTAAATTATTCAAACTTGGCCGCTACCTAACACCTTTTTAACACCAATAATTTAGCCCTCCGTGTAACTCTTTAAAAATTGAATAGCGTTCTTTTAAACTAATTTTTACAAACGTTTTTTTTCAGTATTGCAAGAGGTATTTGTAAGCTAACGAACTTGGCCGGATTTTGTTTGATCTCACAACTTTTTACGGCCATAGGAACTTGACTCCTGTTTACAGGATGTTTTTGTTGGGATCTCATCAATTTTTGTTGCAATTTCATCAATTATCAAGTTGGTGTCAAAGAAAAAAAATCCTTTTCTAATCTGCAAGACAAAATCCAAATTCAATGTATCGAAGATTAACACTTTGCCCCGCTGCTATAGACGGTGCAGTTTCTTTTGTTTACGTTAGAGCGATTGTTTTTTTCATCGGTATTTGTTTGCGACTTCGAAGCTAATAAAACGTATACTTATGTATATTATGCTGCTATGTTCTATCCTACGTACCTATTTCGTAATGTTTTTTTTTCAATACAACCCCTTTAAGGTGTAAAATTTTAAACTTTGATAATTATTCCTTTGAGTGTTTGTTATGGTGGACCTATGTACCAAATTTCAAGCTTGTAGGTCAATGGGAAGTACCCAAAAGGTTTTGATCTGTCAGTCAGTCAGTGACAAGTTTAGCAATTTTTGAGGTCCTATATCTCGGAACCAACTAATGTCGGAAGATTAATGTTTTGTCAATATTGAGACATGATAGCATTTAACAAGTGTACGAAATTACATTTCTCCATCTGCCTCCAGTGCCGAGTTATAAGCCTCTAAAAAACGGCTAAGTTGTTTCGTGTAAAAGGAGGTACATAGTGCGAGAACTTGGTTGATGCACTACCGTGCACCTAGATATTTGGCTTCACTATGAGCGTGTCTACATTAAGAGGTGGTTGAAGTTATTAACTTGCGTCTTTGTGGATTATACAATTCGCATTGCCATATTATGTGATCAAGGGTTTCGCAGCCCTGATTGCATTTAGACTGGCTTTCATTGATAATATCTACCCGCGCTGGTGAAGCAGCTAGGTTATAGTCGGCACGCATTCTGTTCACTTTAACAATTAAGCTTCTCCCAAGTTTTAAATGGGCGAACCAGGTTACAGAGCTTTCATGAAAAAAATTCTGCAAGAATTCTTTTCCCTTAAAAAGACCTTGATTTTTTATAACTTCGAAAGTACGATCTTTAGCTTGTTTTTTAAACTTCTCAAATAAATCGTTGTGTAGGGAGCCGCAGGAATATTTACAGTGTTCATTAAGGTTGCCGATTTGGCTTGTCCTGTCCGCATTTCTGTTGCCTTCAATTCCAAAATGCCATGGAATCCGAAACAATTTAATAAAGCTGTTATGATCATTATTGATCAACAAATTGTATTTTCTTTTAATTTCAAGGATGTATGGGGTAGTTTTAATATCTACTTCAGAGCTTTCCAAAGCCAGGAGCGCACTGAGAGAGTCCGGGAATATGAAACAACTGAGATGTTGATGTTCCAGAGCAATATCGAAAGCACCGTTTAGAGTTTAGAGTTTAGAGCAATACATTCTGCGGTGTACACAGATGCAGATGGGTTAATGGAGCGAGTTATTTCAAGGCTAAGTTCAGGGCAGATACGAGCCGAATCGACAAGTTCACTGGCTTTTATGG
This sequence comes from Lasioglossum baleicum, assembly GCF_051020765.1. Classification (NCBI taxonomy): domain Eukaryota; kingdom Metazoa; phylum Arthropoda; class Insecta; order Hymenoptera; family Halictidae; genus Lasioglossum; species Lasioglossum baleicum. Next base: position 14,811,275 of record NC_134940.1, read on the forward strand.
GGGAAGAAACTACGCGGTGTATCGATTTCAAATTCTTTTGCATTTAATCTGATACATTTAACGTTAATGTACGTCGAATTTCGTCCGTGTGAAGATATGACTAATGTTAAAAGTTATAACTAGACTGCGGATTATTTATAGCAAAATTGAGTAGATGAAATTAAAAATTGTTGGAATATTTTTAAAATTGAAGATGTCAATATGATTGTCTCTCTCTCCTCTATTAAAATGATTAAGGGAAAAATAACATGCAATTTGGTTTCTACCTTTTGCATTCGGTGCAGAGAATTTTTATTTTGCATGAAGATCCGCAGTCTAGTTGTAACAATTCTCCCGAAGCTGTTGATCGTCCATCAGGAGACGGCAGCGAAAAAAAATTCTGCGCTACATGTCTTCCGCTGTTGGCCGAATCGCTTGACGAAGACAGCAAATGAGCGTGTTAGAGAAGCATTTAATAAATATTGTACTCCTCGTTATCATACAGTTCGATTATTATTATTATTGATTATTGGTAAATTAGATAAATTCTCAGGGTAGTTCTGTATGTACTTCCAAGTACTCGTCGAACACACTTTTTACAAATGTTCCAATTAAGATCCCCGTTATATTAATATCTGCGGTTTCCAGTTCCCATCATTCTTCCAAATTGGTAGCACGTTAGCCGAGCTTCTTCTTACTCTACGCCGGTAAGAAGCGAGCAAATTCAACTACATTGGGACCAGATTTCTCCGAAGTCGGATGCCAGAGCGTGTCTCCAGTGTATTAATTAACGGCGCGACTACGTGTTTCTTTTTAATTAATCGAGAACGGTTTGTATCTCTGCTCGATGTGCTCGGACAATCTACGAGCAAATTGTTGGATGTTAGCGTCTCGTCTTTGCGAGGTTCTCCGCTGTCGTGCCTTTGTGTTCGATCAGTACGCAAGTTCGTGGCTAATTTTCGAGTGTCAATACATTCGATAAAGATTTATCATCACAGTGCTAAAGGAATTAGTCCCAGATTTGCACAGATTCAAGATTTGTAACTAATCGAAGTAGAGAAATGAGCATCAACAGTCGCAGCGTGTGTTTCCCGATGAAAATTAATTGTAGTAAGAATGGAAAAATTTCTTAAAATATATATTCACTTATTAACAAGTTTCGTGATCTACATACTTAGTATTCAAATAATAAATTACATCATTTCAGCATAATTTAGTTTGCATGGAACAGTATTTAAACATCTGCAAACTTATTTACATAAAATTTCGGAAGAGTGTTCCGACTGAAAATAAGAATCGTTTAATTTTTTTTTATGTTTAAATGCATTTTTGATTTCATAATGTTATAGCTGACGTAAATACGAATTCAACAACTTACTAAAATAGTTGTTTCCGATTTTTCGAGTCGAATGCAACCCCACTGTACGATGTTCGGATAGTAGAACGTTCAGATAATCAAGGTTTTACCGTTGTTATTCGGCGTCTTCCTCCGAATTCCCTCGGTTGTTTTAGCGACAAAACGGTATTTCTTTCCTGGCGAGAAATGATAAGAGGAGCCGTAAAATGTACGGCCCCGAGAGCAGGAGACCCCCATAAAACTCGTAAAACGCGTTCCTAGCGTATGCTCTCGCAACGTGGCCACGTTATCATTAGCAAAAGGATCCCGAAAACTGCCTGCAGCCAAGGATCGACCATTTCGGTCGAGTTAGCAACAGGCGTAAACACCTGCACCTAACGTTAATAGGATCAGCCTGTGCGAGGGGGCCCCATTACTTTCTCATGGCGCGATATTAACTCGCGGGGAATCCCCCGCCGAAGGATAGGGGGAACGACATCGAGGAGGAGAGCACTTCCCTTTTCAGCGATCTGTTAAACGGCAAACGAACCGAGGCGTTTATTGGAGGAGTGCTAAAGCTTGTTCCCGATTTGGAGATGAAACAGAAGCTTACGGTAACAACTTAAGGTAAACAGTTTTATCGATCAGTCGTGTGGGCTTTGAATTCTCGGTACGCGTTCAGGAACGGTAGTGCACGACGCTCTTCTCAAATAAACGTGACATTTATTCGGAAGTAAAATTAAAACCATGCTGGACCACTCGAGAATACGCTAAGTGCTCTTCCTAAATCTCTCGAAGTAATAGCCTTGCGGTTTCACTCGAAAATTCAGGGGGAACGTTACTCCTTGATATCGTGACACGTGCACGACAGAGACGAAACGCGTCACGCGATCGTATCGTAGTGGAAGGGTGGGGGAACATCGTCGTGGAAGGAGAAGATAAAGTGGGAGACACAACCCAGAAAAATCAAATGGAAGACATAATTATTGCATTTTTTACCAGCTTTATTCATTTAAGTATAGTAATTAAAACGATACTGACGATTAGGGATGGGATCAAGTAGCTCGCGAACAGGCTCGACCTTTGATTCATTGAATTCGAACTCTCTCTACAAGTACTTCGAAAAACAGAAATAGTACTCGTAAGTATACTCGAACCTGTGCCAGACAGTTTCGAACCTTTTACAAGTACTTTGGTAAACGGAAATAATACTTGCAAGTATAAATTCTATGAATATCGTACTGGGAATTCTCTGATCTTGCTAATCATTATCTTTTTCACCTTTAAAATCAATTATGTTGTCCTTGGATAAAAAAAAGATATAGTATAAAACCAAGTATTGTAAATGAAATGAGTACAATTTGAAATAGGAGGATTAAAATATAATAATTTACGAGTTCTAATGTACAAGTCCCAGCTTATGGAAATTAGTAGAGGAACAATGGAATTTCTATTTGGCTGCTGTTCATTGTCATCGATGCAAGCAATTTGAAGCCAGCAAATAATGCGATCGAACAACTGGAAGCTTTGTACAAACGGAATTGTTTTCGTCGAATGTCGATGGAGATTTCAATATTTTCTGATTAAATCGAACACGCTGAGCAAGAAAGAATATTCTGATAGTTCCAGAATATTTCTGGAACCTCAAACTCATCTGCACCTCGAATTCCATAAGCTTATGCGCCGCAATGATTACTCCTTCAGTTGTAATAATTTCGCTGCAGAGAAAATACATTTATTACTTGACTGGTTAAATATGATTATAAAGGAATGGAATTTTATTTCGTACGAAAAGAATTGCATAATATTTATATATTGTATTAAAATTTGTATAATTTAATTTTCATTATACTAACATTTATATAATTTAATTCATATTATACTAAAATTGATTGTATAATGTAATTTACTATACTACAATCTATTCTTATACTAAGATCATTTCACATTTTAATTTTGCATTTCCTTCAGAGAATTCTTTTTAACATATTTTTAAGACTACCAGGATTATAATAAAATGAAAAAATCAACTTTAAATTGTCAAGGACAGAAAAGAGTACTTCAACATTTTCTTTACGAGACACTTTTACATGAACCTACATATAATATTTCGCTGTAAATTTAGTACCTCTTATTACGACATATTGTACGTTTTCTTATTAAAACGAACGATTCGATTTTTATTCGAATTATCTGAAATTGCACAACGAATTATAATAAATAGAAATGATTTGGTATAAACAAGTTTCAAACTTACGCCAATGATTAGAATTTCTTTGTCTTCAGTCATCTCGTAGAAGAAAAATAGAAATGATTGTCTACGATATGTTCACATTTACTTCAATACTTCATAATTATTTTGTGACAGATTTTGCAAAGGATTAATAGTAAATTTAACGAATATTGTTAAAGTAGATATGTTACATTTATTAGGTCGACTATAGTCATCTTCAGTGAACATAGGGTTAATTAAATGTTCGCGAACAGTCTAAAATTTATGGGATTTTCTATATTCGGTCGTTTCACAAAGCCCAATAAAAACATTGAGAATTTCATGTTCGCTATCTGAAATTAACTTTGGCATGCACTTTGTGTATCAACGATGGTGGATTCTGCTATGGTATACATAACGATCGGGATGCTTGATAAATTCCATACTTGTGGCATGCTCGTGCTCGTCGGTAAATTAATATCGCAGGACTGGTTGGAGATGATTTGCTGCGTAGATGAGTAGGCTGCGCGGATGTTCATGCAAATTCGAAATTTTCTACGGCAATCCTCAGAAAAGGGAATGAAGCAGACATTTATTATGAACGAATTCACCGCGAATATGACACTGATCGGCATTGTTCTTCAAAGATATAAATTTGTAGAAAATTCACAATATTAAAAACCAATTTATACAGAAGAAAATGAAACAGACCTTTATTGCCGATGTGCATATGCAAATTCTCATTTTCGTTCGTGAATTTATCAAGAAAAAAATGTATACATCCATTTATACATCAATTTACGAAAATGAAACAAACTTTCATTTTTGTCGAGCATTATTAAACATTTATAATGTAACTTTTCTGAAAAGGAATACGTTATCTTTCGATTATGTAAAAGCTAATATTTGTTTATTGGAATATTTTTAACATTAAACCCACACCGAGCCTTAAAAGTACCTGATACACAAGTTCCCTTATAAAAATGACAAGATTGATTTTATTTAGACTTTGTGCGGCCCCGATTGTATATTTCAATAATTGTAAAATAATAATCTGGAATCTGGTGGTGGTAGGTTCAGAGTTAATTTGTCTGCGAGATGCACAATTTATCTGTTTAAAAACTACTGGGAAAATAATTCCCATAAAGTGCACAAATTCCGATTGGTCAAGTACTGTTTGTCATGGGTCATCATATCATGGATCTCATATTACAATGAGCGCAGGAATAAATGAACTAATTTAATAGTTCTCCGCAATGAAGCAGCTTTATCATTACGATAATTACAAAGCTGGGGGTTTTAAATGGGTCATCCTGTGCCGTCTCGTTGATCCAGTGTTAATAATCTCCGGTAATTGACTACGCCTAGCGTAACCGATGCAGGTGTTTGTCAAGGAGCACGCCATCCACAGATGGAGTTCCCCGCGTGCTTTCGATCCCTTTCACGCACTGCCATTAATGTTGCGCGTTGACCCAAGAATGCTACTCCCAAGACTCTCAAGAGACCTTACCAGCGGATACAGAGAAATCCAAGAGAGACTGTCCCACAGTAGGGTTGCCATCCATAAAATCGTGAACCCAGGACGAACGGCATAAAAACCGCCGACCAGAGTTGGGCAGAAATTTTATTTAAATAAAAATCTCGAATAAAGTAGGTTTAAACCCACTTCGAAAATTTTATTTAAATAACATTTTTGCCCAACTCTGGCCCCGACATTTCCGTCTGAAACCCCGACTTTGTCAACTATGCACTTTTTGAGTTAGATATGATACCATAAAGAAAAATTTCGGACGCCAAATTCGGGCAAAAAATATATATTTATTACGATAATGATCAGTAGAGATAGAAATAATTTTTTAATGAATTATAGTGCAAATTTCATCCTGATACTTCTTATGGTTCAAGAGTTATAGTAAAATCACCTCGATCCAGTCCACCGTGTAAAAACAGTTCAAATTCTAGTTTCTTTCGGAATGTTTTCCTTTTATATTGCTAAATAAATATTAGGTTGTCCCAAAAGTTGATTTTCGATTCATGCACATAATACAAATCCATGTTAGGAAGTACTAAAACATTAGCATAAAGATTATCGCATTGTTTGTATTTATTTAGCAACATTAAAGGAACACATTTTGAAAGAAACTTTTGGGACAACCTAATATATAATATATACATTCTTGCGCCATGTTGTACAAAATTAGTAAAAGGTCTAAAAAATGGAATTACTACACTGGTTACAAGACGTGGTGGGGATAGCCACGACGCAACAGTGGTTCGGATAATAGACGCTCTTCTGTACATCGATCAAAAACAGTCCGATTTCCCTCGTGTTTGGGCTCATTTGAATCGGAAGAATCTCAGTTATCGATTGGTGCTATGCAGACAAGTCGACAATTACTACAGGAATTTAATTTCTGCTGGTTGAACCCCGATGTATGTTCTCCTCGACAATCGCAGAGCTTTCGCTCCCAAGATTATAATCTGCTGGAATTCGGTGTGAAGTGGTGACAAGCGCGAGAGGAACTCTTCAAGTAACTCTTGAGACTAGCTCTCATGCAGACACGTAGCATAACAAAGACCGGGGCGGCACGGTAGTAAACCGCGGAGAACTCGGAGATTCACGGATTCCACGCACAGATAGCACTCGATGTCGTCATGCTCTCGCCACCGATAACGTATGCCACGGATACAACACTAGTTTCGACCGGGTTTACGATGCGAACGTGACTTCTTTGGTATTTTTCAGATTAAGATGTACCCACACCTCCGTGCACCGTGTCATTATACCGTTTCGGCTCGTTATCTCTATCGTCGAAAGACCTCCGAACCCTTATTTAGAGTTCACAGAGTTCGCCGTGCGCCTGAATAGTTGATGCGACATAACTCCGCGGGAAATTTTGGCACAGAATGCCAGATCAGGGGATTGACAAGAATTGAGGGGAAAGGGTTTAGTAAAAGAGATTAGTCACGTGACACTTGCGAAGCGTGGGGGAATAGCGTGGTAGAGGGGGAAAAGGAATGCACTATGAACCTTCATCTCAACTATGAACCGTGGTCTACATACTACAAGTATACCTACCCTTAAGTATCTTCTTCAGTTACGATGATATGAAAAATATTTTGTATCAAATTAATAGGAAATGAGTATTATATTTAATTTTGGTCGTGTAGAAGTCGAAGAAAGTATACAGTATATAATTAAATTATTAGTCGACTGCGGATCTTTATGCAAAATAAAAATCGTCTGCATCGATTGCAAGAAATAGAAACCAATTTGAATGTTATAACTTACCTCAATGATTTTAATAGAAGAGAAATGCTATATCGACATCTTCAATTTTAAAAATTGTTCAACAATTTTGAATTTCATTCACTTAATTTTGCTGTAAATGCATGAAGATTTGCAATCTAATTGCTAGAGTCAGAGTACGAAAAATGTAATTGATCGTTTATGACGTCTGTGACGGATAATATTGTCTATAACGTCGTTAAACAACATCAACGTAGAAATAATAACAATTCAATGTAGACTTGCATTTAAAAATATGTTTTGTAATATACTCGTCCATTGATACCATTCAAACTATTTCGTACCCTACTTTATCACATACAAAATGCTTTTTATACCATCATAACTGAAGAACATAGTTTTAGGAGGTTACCTTTAGGTAGACCACCCTGTAAGCTAGCGTTTCAATTATTTTCTCATCCGCCGGCGCTCTTTAAATATTGTCGCGAACAAATGTAACGGGTTTTACAAAGGTCGAATTACGGTATTTGAGGACGCAACAGATTTAGCAGGATTGGTTCTGCAGTACACATTGACTTTGTAGACACGATGGACTTGTTGATTTGTAAATATCGTATATAATTCTAGACTCGACCGCTTTGCACACTGCCGGGATTCAACTACTACAAATACATAGATAGTATTTTTGTTAGAGTTATTTCCTGTCCCTCTCCATTGTAAAGGACGGCCCTTCGAGTAAATAATCAGCGCACCGCGTGCAAATGCCACCGGGGTCTGATTGATCTAGAGATCAGCCGCAGACCGTAACAAATGCTGAATGATAAAATTAGATTTACGTAACAATTATACCCATTCGATTGTATAATAGTGTGCTCACAGGTTCGGTGATTAATATTAGGTAACCAAGAGAGACCGTTCGTTTATGTGTAAATGGAAGTGCTCTGCAGTTGTTTATTTAAAGCAGCGAATAGTTTATTCGTTGGAATGTTTACCTTCACGTTCGATCGCTCTGTCCCAACGAGACGGTAACCTAAAAATCCTATTTTTTTTAGCTTCATCGTTTCTATTCTGGAAACATTGGCACACCAGTTTCGTAGTTAGTGCAATTTCAAGCAGTAAAAAGATTAAAAGGATTTAAGAACGTCGATGCGTTATTTCGAATTTTTTAAAAAGTTTCCATTTGTCTTTAGTTTCTTAAAATCAAAATATATTAAACTGGAAATTATTTGACTGTTACAACACTAACGATTAGTTAAAATATCCGTCGACGTAGAAGGGGTTCGATAGAGTGGGAGACAAGTCTTGATCTCGCGACATTGGGTACTACAGTGTTCTCACTGTAACTATGGGAAAGATCTCTACTGTACAGGGCTGTAATTCAACCCTATGGATTTTTGGGGCAAAATGTAAAGAAAAATTTGTCTGCATAGGTATTTGTGAAATTTATTGATTTTTAAAAGATGAGTGTACAATACTTTACAATTTTAAACATATCACAGATAGCATTCCTAGAAAATCTTTGGAAATTTTCCATTCGTCAACTTTCTATTGGGTTGGAACGAAAGTTCTTCGCGTTTGTAAATTAAAATTGAAAGCTAAGATTCAAATATTTATTCATAGATTTATTCAACAACATATTTTCCATTCTGTTCTGTTACTTTTTGCCATTCTCAAGGTAACTTCTCGTGTTATTGAATACACATACGAATAAATACCTTAATTTCATCTTCGATTCTTAATTTGAAAACGCTACGAACTTTCTTTCCATCCTAATATTTCCTGTTTCATCAGCCTGAGGTGTATTTGCACCCAATCCACAGAAAGAAAGATCTCTACCGTAACTGTTAAAAGTCTATCCCCGCCACCGGGCGAAGAAGGACCACTTTGAAGAGGACGCGCCATCGACGTGGAAGAAGATAGAGACGGTGAACGTTGTTGACGTGATTCCACGAACTTGCTGAACAGACCTAGTCCGACTGAAACCCGACTTGGAACGTGTGTCAAGCGGAAGGAGCTCGCAGGGTTCCGCGCAGTGGTGAACGGTAGCTTGCGCGATAGAGGGAGCGATAATAATCCGATGGAACGACGATCCTGATCACGTCGTTGCTGGAACGGTAAACGCGTGTCGTTAAAAAGCCTAAATCTCGGTGCAAAACGCAGCCCGGAGCCGGCGCGCAAGAAGTGAGAGTGCATGGCCGGTTGTACGGTGGACCAGGAAGTAGCACGATGGTACACTAACCGCACGAACTTTTTCTCATTGCCTGGTACTTTACGTAATTGACTTCCTAGTAGCAGTCGCGGATGGCACGGGTCCGAAAGGAGGCACGCCAAGCTGGGGCAGTTTAGCGCGCCGCGATTGCGCCAGCCGACAACGACGAGAGAGAGAGAGCGTGAGAGGGGGAGAAGAGAGACAGAACACGTGGGGAGACCCAAGCCCGACTTCGCGAGAGCCAGCTCTTTTTACAAGTAAGCACATAATAATGGGAGTGTAAAATTCATAAAGCACGCTCGGTGCCGGCCTAACACCGGAGGAATCTCGGTTGTTTTCAGTATAGAGAGTGGGGACTCGCTGAGAGTCGAGAGTCCATCCGAACGTCATTCCCTCGTTTCCGTTCTTCTCTTTCTCTCTGTCTCTCGCCTCTCTGGACGCACCGAAACGGGATGACGGACATTTAGCGCAAAATAAAGAGCGACATGCCGACCGTTTTACGAGGTTTAACTACCGTTGGGAACGTTTGACTCCACAGGCGTCCGTTATGCTTCTTAAGGAACACCAAGGAGGCTGTTGTTTCGTTTCATTACCACACTATGGTATGTTTGCCCGGAAAAAGCCGATTACGACGAGAACCCCGGCACGAGATTCTTCGGCGATCGGTGTTCGATCGGTCCTTTTTTCCCCCCTATCGTTCGTGGTTAATGTTGCATCCCCATCTCGATGACGCAGGGCTACCTGCCTCGCATTTTCACGTTTGTTTGCTTGGTTTCAACTGTTTCAGGATATTGTTGCGTCTCTATTTTGTGTTCTTTGATTCGTCGCCCTGCTTTCGTCCGATAAATATTTCGCCTTCAAGGTCACTTCAAGGTCACGGCGTGTAGATCGTTGAACTCGTTCTGACGCCGACTACCACATCTCATTATAAAAGATATATTTATGTTAAAATGCGACAAATGCAATGGCCTTAAAATGACCTTCTCAAGATTTTCTTGTACATCCTGTTTAGTCATTCTTTTTTACTTTCAGTAGTAGCGGTAACAATCTAGGTGCTCCAGTTAAAATTAACACCCTGTACATACAACACTGTTTATCCTTCAGATTAATAACAATTGAGTCCAGCAGTATAACTGAGTAACCGTTCTAATAACCCCGTTGTTCAGTTCGAATAATTGTGATTCTGTACTGTAATCTTCAGTATTTTCTTTGTTATACAGGGTGGGTCACCTGAAACAGATCACATGAATAACTCCGTTGCTATTGGCGATCCAATTCCATGTTGATAGTCATTTGTAGGTGGACGCGTAGAAGAAAACTGAAGTTCAACCCCTGGAACATCGCTAAACACTTTTTAATGGAACCTTCAGTAGCAATAGCAATTTTCATTGTGAACAGCAAATCACCCTTAATAACGTCGTCAGTTTCAAGTAAAGTGTTAAATTAGAATAATATACTTTTCTATGTACAGAGTGAACTTGAAGATCCACTGCGGTGGAAAATATTCTTCGTTATTCCGACCACGAATTAATTCATAATACAGAAAGGATGTTACAAAAGTGACTATTTCATTGAAGCAAATTCAAATCGTAACTAATTCATTCGCAAGTTAGCAGTAGTTGAATTATGGTCAGCACACACGACGACCGTTAGAATCCCCGCATAGCCCAAATCGTTCAACGACCTTTCGGAACGCATCCTGTCGCATTTGGGGCGTTACGTTATCTGCAGCATTTCGTATACGTTCACATAAACCATCCAGGTTTGCATTCCTGGTCCCGTAGACTTCCGATTTGATCGGTCACCTCCCATTTCATCGTCTACACTTTACAGAACCTTTCCGCTTAAATTTTGTTCATACCGTGTCGTCTTATCTACTGGTTCTATCTCCCTCAATTTCTTCTCGAACATACTTCCGATTTTATTGCATTTCGTTCGTTGGGTTTTCCGAACGGCAATTCCTACACGCAGACCACGAGCGTTGGAGAAAAATGATAAAATTTTCAGCCAAATGACTTTCAGATTACCTGTGTATTTGCGTCTTCGAATAATAACCTGCTCGACTAAAAGTGTAGTATCGAATTATTGAAGTAAGGGAGTAATGTAATCTCTAGTTGGTAGAATAATTTGTGGAAATGATTATCAGGGAATAATTTGTGATGAAATTAATGAAAACTATCTTTTTAGGATCTTGTAAATCAGAGAATGCTTGTTAATCATGTAACGAAATGGAGGAAGTCACTGTTTTCGAGATTTCATGGCCATCGATGTTTCTTTTTTTTTTAAATGGGACACTGCATATTTTCATTGCAGCAATTATACAGCTGACAAAAGAAACAAGTGCGACTTTTCTGTTCGCTCTTTCACCGATACGACTTTTCAATTTCTGACCGACTGATGGCAGATGTAGGATGAGAAACCAGCACCAGTTAACCAGAGAAACAATTCCTAATTGTTTGTCCGAAGGTGATTTTTTGCCCCGCTTCTCAATTACACCCATCGAAAGGTTTATGTATTAATTCCCGACTCGTTGTCGAACCGAATTGAGAATAATATCAATCACGTCCGCTAATTACCTTGGATGTAGACAATTACTGACAATACGAGCCGCGATTTAAGTCAATATAATTGCACGATTGTGTTTCTCGATCTGTCGATCACTAAACGAACGAACGTGTGCACAAAACTAATTGGTAGCAGTTCGAGATCGATCGGTGTGTACGCGATATCGTTTCCACCGATTCATTTCTAATAACTCATCATTAACAGCGGTAAATTCTGGAAACATATCTTTCTGTGCGTGTGCGTTTCTTTTTTTCTCTCCGTGGTACCGGCTGAGTAAATTGGTTCGAGGAAGGGAGAATCTCGAGGGACTCTCGAGAGGGAAATTAAATGGGAGTCACGCAAGAGATTCTGCGCGGTCTGCGAGATTATTTAGCGAACGTTTCCGCGCGATGATAATGACGAGCAATTAAATGTCAAATTGATATTCCGTTCGGCGGCTCTCTTTTTCCCGGTTTGCCACGGGGCCCACAGTGGGGCATATGCCCAATCTCAGCGGCCACAGCCAGTTCAAAATTCGCTCAATATTGAAACTGCTGTAACTTTGCTAAAATTTATCCAAATTTGATGAAAGAACAACCATTTCAAAGCTTAAGATTTCTACTTTTTGTACTGTGTCCCATTTTCTGCGTGGGTGGAGCCATACAGGAGATTTCAGTGCTTAATGGATACATGAATGGGAAGATGAATGATGGGAGAGATTGTTCCTCAGACATTCAACTAACTCAAGCCACAAAAATTTTACAATTTATCTAAAATTTTTAAAATTCAGTTATGACCGCTGAAATCGGGCAAATACCCCACTGTGGCGGGGTTACGGAATGGCCGATACGCGTCATAAAACGAGACCGTATACCCAGAACCGGAGCGGAACAAGGATTAGAGATTTACACGACGCTAATTCCCGGGCTAATTTCACGTGTCTCTGTACGTAACTGAATTTAATTAAGCACTTTTTTCGGCCCGGCCCCCCCCCTCCTCCCCCTCGCGCTCGGTTTATCCGGCGCGTTCTCTGTTTCGTTTTGCTGGGTCTCACGCGAACAGACTGCCACGGCGAAAAATATTTAGACTGAACAGACGACCACACTGCGAAAACCGTGGCCCGGCCCGGCCGCTCGTACGCGCGTATAGCAACCGCCGATCGATATTCCACTTATCCGCGTTTTCCCTACCCGAAGTTTTTCAGCGCACGAATCCACCAGCTAAACGACATGACCTCGCGATACACTCAATACGATCAGATGACAATGTGCCAAGGAATATTTTGCATCTCTGCTCACTTCTAACCTAGTTTTCATTCGGAACGCACGGGCCCCGGCGCGTCGAACGGCTTTGGAAAATTGAATTTTTTGCCGCGTTTCCCGCGAACGTTATCGCTCGAAAATATTTGATTCCCCGGGAAAAGCGTGGACTCGTTATTTCCCGTCGAACCGGACCGTTCGCGTCGGTTTTTGCGAGAATTTAGCGAATCGAACTTTCTAGTTTAATTTGTTCACGGATGTAGTACACATGTCGCTAACAATGTCAGCGATATCAATGGAGATCATGTCTAATTTCAATTTTAGAAGTCGGAAGTCACTTGAAGGTCATGTGATTAATATCTCTTAATGCGTTTTGATGCCAACTAGAATATCACCTCTGCGAACCCGAAAAATTGCTATCAGTTTACATGATCATAACTCCGGGCAAAATTGCTGTATCGATATCGTTAAACAATGGTTTGAAAGCGTGGAACCTCTAGTTTCGGATGCTCTGTTTCGAATTGTTGCTATGTTGGTTTTTTATGAAGTTATAGCGAGATAAAGACAACGTTGACGGTTAACAAACATTTTGTGCAACTTTGTAACATTACACGGGGAGAAACGAATTTTTTTTTTATAAATCGTATTAATATCGTTTGGAAGAGCTATCTTTGCTGTGTAAAATGTGGGGTTGTTGATTATTGTGCGATTTTTTTTCATCGAGTTATTCAACATTGAAGTAAATATTGGCTTTTTAACTTTAACTGGCTCCAGAAAGCGAAACAATTATCGTAGAATCTCGTGCAAGAAAGCAATAGAAAGAGCGTTTCATTCTCTTCAAGGCACTTCTTTTGTTTTTTCAATTTCATTAACATTTCGATATACCAGGTGTTTCTGAAAATATGCTTAGAAAAGGCACAATTTCCATTTTTCCTTTAACTCGCTATATCTCGGTAAGAAATGATCGCAATACCATGATCCGAAAGTCAGATTGAAGCAGAGGAAAGTTAGCTCTTCCAAATGATATTAACGCGATTTATCAAAAAAATTTGTTTCTCTCCGTGTGATGTTACAAAGTTGCACAAAATTTTTGTCAACCGTCAATGTTGTCTTTATCTCGCTATAACTTTGTAAAAAACCAACACAGCAACAATGTGAAAGAGAGCATCCGAAACTAGAGGTTCCACGCTTTCAAACCATTGTTTAACGATATCGATACAGCAATTTTGGCCGGAGTTATGATCGTGTAAACTGGTAGCAATTTTTCGGGTTCGCAGAGGTGATCCTTTAATTCTTTTGAGGAGTGTATTTTCTCATCGCTTTCAAACTTGCGACATTAATAGTAATCGATAAAAATGAAAAATAAAAGTGTGTACACCAATAAAGTAAACATATTTCAGCGACATTATTTTTCAAAAGCGTCTACGAAATCCAATTTGAGTATATGTATGTATCTCTAATATACATAATTTGGTACGTAGTATTATATGTAGACTAATTCGAGAAATTGGAACGCTATAAGCCATGAAATGAAGCTTATATAATTTTACGAATTGGTTGCCATGATAACTAGTAAACCAATCATCAAATCCATCCCAAATTTGATAGATTTCGTTAATCAATATGTCGTGCTAGTCTGAACTACCATCAAAGCGATATTTCCAAAAAGTTTGAAGTTAACAAACCAGTGAATTCTTTGCACAAATCAAACGTTCGCCTCTGAAATGATTTTAATATTGATGATATTTAATATTTCGTTGTTCACATCTGTATTGAAAACTGTTGTTCTCATTTAATCATGTTGGAGCCTTATATTGGTCCATGCTCAGTGGATAGTTGTCATCGCTTTTGCGAATTGATAACACATACAAAATACATGAAATAAATATATGACGAATCTCGTAAAATAATCTGAAAAAATTCCCGAACAACAATTACTCTTATTACGCTGTAAAAATATAAACGACGTAGTTCTTAAACTTTATTGCGAAATCTGCGTTTTTCCGACTTTCTTGAGAGTTTTGATTTTTTACAATCAGAATGGTCTGCGTAAAAATCTGAATGAATAACAGTGTATGTATCTGGGTATCTGACATATGTCAGATTTATTCCAAGTAAAGAAGATTCCATATAAAAAGAATGTACAATCATGTGAACAACAGTCCTTTGGCGATGGTGATAGAAGAGAATGGTCTTACCTTTTATGAAGAATATTTCTTCAAATCTTGAGATTATAAAGAGAATACATTCTCACTGAATTGTACAAAATTCAGGGCAAGATAATTATTTTCACGTATTTTAGTCTGATTGGAAAAAAATAACGCAGTAAAATGTACCCCCGCAGTAATAGGTGCATTCGCCTTACAATTTCTGTAACCTGAAATCATACGTCGAACGAAAATCTCTGAATTTCCCCACAGCCTTTGTACCTCAGATTTGATAGCTTCGACCTCCAGGGGCGTGGTCCCGAACTGGGAATAAAAAGCGCGAACGTTTCTCACCCGAAAACGTCCAGTACACCGTAGCTACAAGCTCCGTAGCTGCGAGCTCCCCCGGTGCAGCTCGCAGTATGGTAGCTACCAGCACTATACCGCCTCCGGGGCTTTGGTCCCTAGACACATTTTTCAAGTTTACTTCAGCGCTGGTAAGTGTTTTAATACCTCATGAAGGGAAGTATGCTCGGGCCTTAAACAATAAACTACGGTTGCGTTGCATCTATCTGCTAGTTTCTATCCACCGCGCCGCGCGCCGCATCTACCCGCCTCTGCTACTAGCAGCAAAAGGAAGCATTGTCGATTCAGCTCTCGTTTCGCTGTCGGTGGTAAAGTGGACGCGTTTTTGTCGGAATGCCGAGACCTCGGCCGGCAACAACCCTTCGCCGTCATCGGTTTTCCGTTCCGAAACCGAATCCCAACTTCAGCCGGTGCGGCGCTTCTTCCACGGCGTGTACTGTCCATCGGAACAGGTTTCTCCTCCCTTGTTTCCCGCCCTTATTTCCTCTTAATTACTCTCCATTCGCTTCCACAATTATTCTTTTTCCCCCAGTCTCATTCTTCCAGCCATCTTTTTCTCGTTAACATCCCTTCTTCAACCGTTTTCTTGTTCATTAATCTTCCAAGTTTTTCTGCATTCCCCCCCCCCATCCGTGGCTCTGCCCCCCCGTCCCTTTTCCTCACGCTTTGTTGCTCTTCGCTACTTTTGTTTCCCGAGCTCTTTGCTCTTCTTCGCCGTCCTCATGATTTCCTGCCAGCTTCCCGTACGGTAACGGCGCGTCGCGAACACTTTCTGGCTAACGGTCCTTCGCTATGGGATTATGCAAATTAAACGAGCGTCATGTTCGCGCGAGCGATTTGCACGAAAACGTATTCAGGTTTCCATGGTCCGTCGATTCGCTGGACGTGATGCACGCCGGTACGTTATCTTTTTGATTACACCGCTCCGGCACAATGGTTCGCGCGCTCGCGTTGTTGCCGGAATAAAATCCCCGGCTCCGCTTAATCAATGTTGCACCAGCTGTTATTAGGTATGATGTTACCAGTATTATTCCCTCCGTTGATATAATATCTCCCGCTACGTAGTATGTATCTGGCCAGGCCAGGTTGCCGGCGTTTTTTTACGGCGCAACCCTCACTTCTAAAGCAGGCCGATGCAACAGTGTGCCACTACTTGTGCAAGTCAACAGTGTGCCACTATTTGTGCAAGTCAACAGTGTGCCACTATCTGTGTAAGTCAACAGTGTGCCACTATCTGTGTAAGTCAATAGTGTGCCACTATTTGTGTAAGTCAACAGTGTGCCACTATCTGTGTAAGTCAACAGTGTGCCACTATTTGTGCAAGTCAACAGTGTGCCACTATCTGTGTAAGTCAACAGTGTGCCACTATTTGTGTAAGTCAACAGTGTGCCACTATCTGTGTAAGTCAACAGTGTGCCACTATTTGTGCAAGCCAACAGTGTGCCACTATTTGTGTAAGTCAATAGTGTGCCACTATCTGTGTAAGTCAACAGTGTGCCACTATTTGTGCAAGTCAACAGTGTGCCACTATCTGTGTAAGTCAACAGTGTGTCACTATTTGTGCAAGTCAACAGTGTGCCACTATCTGTGTAAGTCAACAGTGTGCCACTATTTGTGCAAGTCAACAGTGTGCCACTATCTGTGTAAGTCAATAGTGTGCCACTATCTGTGTAAGTCAATAGTGTGCCACTATTTGTGTGATTCAACAGTGTGCCACTATTTGCGTAAGTCAGAGTTGTGCAGAATTACAATTGAATTACTCCAGAATTATAATAACAAAGTAATTGAATTGAATTGTAATTCAATTATGTTGTAATTTGTAATTCAGATCTTCAGTCAATGAAATTACAATGTAATTCGTAATTGTGCAATGGAGTACAATTATAAAATGCATTGTAATTGAATTACATTGTACTGTTTTGTATTTCACCCAACCAATTTTGTCATAAATGCATAAACATCCGCAGTCTAGTAAGAATAATAGGAATGATGTCGAATTGCATCGAAACAGGCAGCTATAAAGAAAATATGCATTTAGAAATATTGCGATAAATAATGTCAAAAATATTTCAATGTCCAATATACATAATGCAATATATATGCGCGGTGTTGTATTACAATCTGTAATTTCGAATGGTGTCCCTTATATAGTAGTGCATCAATCGCTGCAACGAGTGTGCACTGATAATTGTTCAATCTCGTACGTGAGTTTACGACCAGTAAAAATATCTGAGGCGGATTGGAACGACATTAATAATCGGATAGGTAATTTGAGAAGATGAATTAGCAAAGAAGGCAGCAAGTAAGTGCGTGCGGCAATTAGCCGGTATCCGTTATGGTTATTGGGAAGTGGATTAAACCTCCTTACGGTATGTCGGAGTCCTGAATAAAACTGTATTAGTGAAATATAAATTAGTTACAAAATTGTATAATAGTATAATAGACATATAGACTACGGATTTGATGTATTAATGGTAAGTAGACTGTGGATGTTTATACAATTTTTAATTCTTGTACATAAATTTTCAGAAAGTTGAATCAAACAAAATTTTTATTGTCTGCCTTTGCAGATGCAAAATTAATAAAAATCTTACATTAAGATTCAATAAAACATTAGCGACATTAGACATTAAAATCTTAAATTCTCTTCTGTTATTATGTGTAGTGTTAATTTTAAGATGCTCTGCAACAGCTGGAAATCGTGAAGAACTTTTAAATTGATTCACTCACGTTGCAAACTTTCGACACGTTTCGCGTTAAAGGATTTTTTAAAGAATTTCATACAATTACCTGTTACATGTATCCTGAATTAAGAGTAGAAACTTCGCCATTCTTCTGATTACGAAGTTGACAGTAGCATAAAGCGGAAGAGTTCGCGATCTCTCTATAATTACAAAGTTAACAGTAGCATAAAGTGGAAGAGTTGGTAGTCGTGCGTCACAAAAGGAGTGGGTTGTGCGAGGAACAAAGAAAGCAGGTTGAAAGTAAAATGCGTCAAATTAAAAACCATTCTTTTCTTAGAACAACAGTCTCGGAAAGTATTTGTGGAAGTACCGCGCGCTCCTTTCTTAACTACTTTTTTACTCGAGTGCCAGTTTCACAACTTCAAATCGTATTTGTCCAATTCATCATTGTATATCTACAAGAAGATTGATCGTTAACTCTAATTATCTTGTTTTCTTTTACTAAAAATATAGAGAATACCAATCAATCAATTATACAATCGTCAACTGTAAGTAGTTTTTATTTATATGCACAGGTAAATTGGTAAAATTATTCGCAATTGTTTAAACATATTTGCAACTTAATTGGTTTATGTCAGAACCGAATACAATTACACTATACGTTGAATAGTTAATACCATTTCGATTCCTGTGTAAAAAGAAACGAATCATTAAATTATTTTTAAACGAGATTTTTCTACGTCACGTTTTGTAAATTTTCATACAGAGGATGAATTACGTTTAAGAGATCTTTTTCCCTAGAAAAGCGTATTTTTACAGCGATCTTTGGAAAGACACATATATTTCTATGTACTTTTAATAACATCCAGGTATTTTTCAATTGTTACATTTTTAGTATTGAAGAAGAGAAATGTACTTGAAAGTTGTTTGTGCTTTTATATTTATATAATAATATACATGTATTATACAATAATAAAATAATTTATAGTTTGCGACTCTTCTATTCACTTGAGCTCAACGAATAAAGTATTTGTTGCAAGTGTGACTTGTGGTTGAAGCTAAAATAATTTCTTAAAATTTCTAAATTTTTATTATATCGATGGAATCTTTCTAGTTTAAAAATAATTTAGGTATATCGATTTTTTCAGGAAACTTAGTTGTCTGTATGGGAAAAATGGTTGAAACCGAGAAGTGTGAAAAATTTCTCCTAGCGCGAATATGGCGACGAATTTCGTGTCGATGAGAATATATCAGATAAAAATGAATTTTTCACCGATTGTTGCTCGGACTGCGTTTCGAGTTTTGTGTAGCTCGTTCCTCGTTTTCCATCGTGTTGCACCTTTCTCTTGGCCGTGGTAGTCGACACATCTCTTACATAACAGTCTCGATTCTCGTGTGCCGACACTGCTGTTTCCATTTGCGGCTAGTCGAGGGAAGTGACGGCGGCGATGTGCAATGCACGTGCAATCTGCGTTCTACGGTACGACCGTGTGTTGTGTACCTGCCTTTTCGTCGGTTCTGACACACATTGTGTTAAAGCATCGTCGTGTAATCGATATCCGATGTCGTTCTTTACTGTCTCCTTTTTTTTTCCAATCGATTAGAAGATATTCACGAATCTATTTCCATTAATCGCATCGGCGATTTCCATTAATCCATCGTATCGATAGGACCGAGTTAATGGAAACTTGGGCAACGAGATTGGGAGCTCGGCTCGAACAATTCTGACACAAATTATACATTAACCAAATAGATTTTTAGTATAGCACATTAATATACTAGGTGGGTCCACACAGGAATATTGTTGGAATTATTTCCTCAATTTCTAACCTTGTGATCTTGAATGTCTACGTTGAATGGATTCGTTTTGACATAAATAACACATTCTCTAAAAAAATTAATGAGATAATTAATTTAATATATTAAATACAGGTTAGAATTACTTCTTCTATTTCTGACCTTGTATTATTACCTTGCAGGTCATATCGAATACAACTAAGGTCACCTTCATTTTCAAACAAATAATTGAGAATTGAGATAAAAAATTACCGACGTTACATTGCTTGCAGAGAACAGTATAACTGTTTCCTGTTTCATTTTCTCGGATCACCAAAAAGGTTGAATCATTGAAAATCGACGGTTTATCATGATTCTCACAATCGCAGTCGTAATAAATGCACACGACACTTAATTGGAATTTAACAAGCCGCGGTTTGAGGTCAATTAGTATCAATTCGCAGTCAATTATTGACGCAGATCTATGATTCCGGGGTTAATCGATACCGAAATACAGTATTCATTTGAACTTCGCCAGATACGAGTTAAGCTCGACCTAAATTTAGAAACGAATCGCCTATCCAGCCGAATGATAGCCATTTTGATGAACGTTGTAATATCTTCTACTTTTTATTTGTTTTTGTAAATTACTGAAGAAGACAACGAGAAAAACATCCGTGAATTAATTTTACGAAACCGAATAATTAAACTGCTGATCTTCGTGCGAAATAAAAATCGTCTGCGATATAGAATACATAAAATGAAAAATCAACAGTAGAAGGAGGAGCGTAAATTTTATTCTCATTAGAATTATAACGAGAGGAGGGAGGGATCTTACGCAGCCGCTTTTTTATCTTGGTAATTGAATGTACCTCGATGCCTCCATGTATTTTCAGACCCGATTTCGTCCAATTATATTGAGGCTCCACTATGATTCGCAATTTTTCTCGAAACCCTTATTCATGGTAGTAATAGTCATCGCGTCTATTCACGAACATTATCGTACAATGAAATGGTATCTGTTACTCGAAGTATAATCCGATTAAAGTATTGGGCAAGCTTCTGATTTTGAGAAATTGATTATGTTTGTAATTTCATACTAATTGTATGAGCTCCGGGATCGATGCTGTCGAATTACACGATGGCCGAACCTCGTGCCTGATCCGGTCAAATAATTAATGTAATAAATGTCAAATTATTTCTCTCGTCAATTATTGGATAACGAGCAGCCTGTAATACATCATTTTGATTCTGCATCCAAGTGTCCTTGTCGAGATGGGACTGGGAATGTCCTGTCAATCCCGAAAATTCATTGTTAAGCACGAAATTGCGTGAATGTATGTACAAGGTGATTTATGCAGTTGTAATGAGGTATATCTTTGTTGAAGTTAGGATAAAATGCTAGAGGGAAAAGATGGATGACTTCGAAAGGACTAGAAGATGGTATCAATCGGTTTTCTTTAATATGAAGGTCTTTATTGTTATTATTATTGAAGGTTTTCATGCATGTCAATTCTCCTTGCTTTTCCACATCAAAAAGTAGTGGAACCATATGGCCGAAAAATGGACAGTTAACAAGATATTTTGGAAAATGTCAAGGACCTTCATATGACCACTGTGGCTCCAGCTAATTATATCTTATAGCTACACTGCGGATTTTTTGCAAAATAAAATTTTTTGAAGATGACTGTAAGAAATGGAAGCTAGATAACAATGTATTGCACCTTTCAATAGTCTTAACAAGTCGAAAACAATGTAACAACATTCGTAAGTACATCTAATGTATTTATTTACAATTTTATTTTTCACTCATTCCTTTTTACTATAAGTTTTACTATAAGCTTTATAATTTTATTATAAAAAAAAAACGCTTTTCAGTTTAGTTTTAAACTAAACCGAGAATATATAAATTAGTTTAATATGTACTTACTTTCCATTTTTCAATGCACAATACAAACATTCATCGCAGTTTCGGAACATTCACCTAGTCGTTAATGGATAAAAAATGGAAATAACTAGATATAATTGTTAGAATTATTTGGTTCAGTATGTCTAATAATATATTTTCTCAATTAAATATGTTTTTCAATAATTGAGAAAAATTATTTTTATCCTGCTGGAATTAGACAAACCACTGGTTACTAGGTAAAAACCACTGTGAGTCGTCGGCAAAGTTCAAAGGCCCGTGCGATTAATTGACGACGAACGTTTCGGGCGCAAGGAAGGACAGCCTATGGGAAATAAAGAGACACGGAGAGTCTGTCCTTCAAAGAAATAGTGTCCCCTCTACGATCTATGCAAACGGACCTCCCCGATGCTTTTGCGTCGATGGAGGATTTACTGTACTATAAGAAATGTAGGGTGTCCCATCGTTTCGTCCCCGACTGTAACAGATCGTTCATCTGTACGAATTGTTCCTGCGAATAAAGCTTATTTCGCAGCGGAAGCGCGGCGAAAGGGAATTAAGAATCATTTGACGAAAGGAGGGGAAGCGGTGGGGATACGGTGTAAGGAGAAAATATCCGGATATCGAATGGGCGTGCCAAGTAAGCTGGAGATTACGCGGACCTTGTGCTCCGGAGGAAGCCGGGTGGTTTTATTTTTTCGCGAGTCGCGCGCGGGGAGCCAGGAAGCTGAACAAGGGCGCGAGAGAGCTAGAGGGTGGCAAGGGACAAAAGGCTGAAGGAGACAAATAGCGATCAGAAAGAGACCACGGGAAGGAGGACAGAGACAAGCAATAGGAATGCATTCGGTAGGAGAAAAGACGCGGAGAGAGCACCGGGAGAGGGAACCGTGAGAAACAGGGTTAATGGTGGAACGGGGAATTGAAAGAATCCTCAGGCTGCCACGTGCCCTGCTCTCACGACGTAAATCAACACACGTGCCTCTACAACCGTGCGCGCTATACATATACCTACAGTCCGACTTGATCAATGCCTCTGTCGATAATTGAAATCCTTTATCTCAATAAGAAGGATTAAACAGGGATAATTAACGGGTTAGGCTACTGTGAAATTACACCGCCCCACAAATTTTAACGCTTCGAAACGGACGTTTCTAAGTAATATCTTTGTGAACCGAACACGATTCTATAAAATTTATTTTCATTCTAGCGCGCGCATTGTTCTCGGGAGAATTCATTTTTGAATGGAACGACGATTTTCAACTTTGAAGACAGTTTTATGCTTTGAAGTTGATAATTGGACTCCGGATCTTTATGCAGAATAAAATTAACGTGCTAATTCTCGCGTAACTCGAAGTTATTCGATTCGGTTATTGATTTTAGAAAAATTCGAAAAATTTCCTTCAGCTTAAATAACAGTCCGACGTCTTAAATATAACATGCAAGAAGTTTGTAAGTTAGATACCGCTTCGTTTCGAAGTTGCAAAGCCAAACATAAGCTCGTATCGATACTTGGGCGTTGCCAAGCTCAAGTTTAAAACGAATTTATCTCAAAACGACACTTTTTAAGACGATGTGCGTGTCTCAATTTATATCGATCTGCTTACTATTAAATTCGATGGCGGTTCGTAACACCGTTTATTATTTAGCGACTAGGTAAATAAATTTAATTGGTACAATGGTGGACATAGTTCACCTCAATTTTTAGATTGAAAGCAGTAGAAAATGAAGAAGAACTTTCAAAAATGATCTTTCGTTAGTAAAAAATTTGTATGATTTTAAATATATTAGTTACAATTTGCTTCAGAATGAAAACATACCGTAGAAATGTGTAAATATTAAAATTGCTAGCTTGATTTTTCTCGAAAACGGACTTAGGAAATGGACTTTCAAAATGAACGGCTCAATTTGACAAAATTTATGATTTAGCGTCCAGGTAAATAAATTTAATTTGTACAAGGGTGGACACAGTTCTGCTCGGTTTCGCCGCATACCTTTCCGAAAGAATTTGCGAACACCTCTGAGCGGCGCGGCCCGAAGAATTCCGTTTCTTTCGACGAGCCGGGTCATTGTCATACCGGAACAAGCGTCTCGGCGTAATTACAAATTAGAAGGGTTCGAGTCTCATTGGGTCAAAAAATTGTCAGTGGGAACAGAGGCGAAGGTAAGAGTGAAAAGTAACAGTGAAAACTAGTCGGACAGGACCGCTGCGTAATTTCCCGCGGTCTGCCGCGCCATTATTCTGAAAGCTTGATGTATCGCATGGCATGATTACGGGTAATTAGCTGTTACGCGCAATTGGTAATAATGGCCGCGTCATTCTACCCTTTTCGAATGTTCGCGGGTGAAATGTATTGCTGCTTTCGTGGAACATTGTTGCCTCATTTTGCTCGTTCCGCCGCTGTGAACTGAACAAATTCGCCACCGTTGGAGAATGTATTTGTCACTAACAGCTGAAGCGAGAAATTACAAATAAAAGAGTGTTGAATATTTCGATTAAAAAAATTGTACAGCGACAGGATTTCCTTTGACACACGCGTGCGCACTCGTTGAAACTTCTCTAACTCGTAGAATAGGTAAAAAAAAAATTTCTGTCAATTGAAATATTCCCGGTACATTGTGCGAGTAACTGGAAAAAGAGAGGATTAATATTTTGGATCGACGGCTGATTGAAAAAACTGTTCGGAACAACGGATCCTTGTTTTATCATCTTGTTTGTTGATGCAACAAACAAGTTTGTGTTGTGATATTGGAAATTTAGTCAGTCTACAATTTATTAAAACAACGGTGCGCGAGCGGCCTTTTGTTGCAGCGACATTTAATTTTTGTAGTTTTTCTTTTTTCTTTTTGTTTCGGCGCCGTGTATACTTCGTAATTACAACGCGCGATGGCGGCCCGGCGCTCCCCCGGAGTACATAAACTAGACATATTGCAAACTCGACGAAAATCGCGAATTTCCAGCTCACTCTCGGGGAAATAAAACGCACCTGCAGTCTGCTTCGACATTTATCGTTATAACTGTTCCAGTTTTGCATACCATTATTAACGGCGATACTTGCCTCGTAATATCGATAACGCGCACCTTGCAACTTCTCCATGGGAAAGCTCTCGCAGTAAACGTCAAATATTATTTTTCCCAGTGGGGCGAAAGTAATTACACTTTTAATCTGCTTTTACCCGAAACCAAACATCCACGGTGCAAGTGGCAATTAAGATTTTCTCCGAGCGAACGTTCTTCAATTTATTTAAACTTTAAACAGAAAGTTTGTACATCAATAGAATTTCAATCGGTTTTTTCTTATTCAATGTTTCATCAAATTTGTCAGGATCAATTTTTTCAAGCCCAGCTTTCTGAGTTTATTTCAATCTAACGTTTGTAATTCAATGAAATTTAAATGGACTTTTCTTGTTTAGTAACAGTTGGAAAAATAGGTTTTCGAATTCCAGTATTTTTGTTAAATCAAATTTATCAGAGTGATAATGACGATTTTTCCAAGCCCACCTTTCTGGATTTATTTAAATCGAAAGTTTGTAATTCAATGAAATTTAAATGGATTTTTCTTGTTTAGTAACAGTTGGAAAAATAGGTTTTCGAATTCCAGTGTTTGTGGAATTGGTTTCCGAATTTTTACGGAAAAGGAACAAAGCGCTATTAAAATAAAATAACTGAAACCCGTACAATTCTGCAGTTCATGTAACATTTCGAAAACTACAGAAACGTAACGAAATAAAATCTACAAAAGCGTAGTAACGAATATAAAATAATTAATTTTTATTACATTTAGTAAATATTTCTCTTCGACGAAGTTTAAATTGTATAATGGAATGTTTTTATGAATTTGCGCGTGTCAAGTATTAGCCTAATTCATAAAGATTATTTTTACATTTCAATCCTGATATTTAAAACCGAGTTTTCAATGTTAAAAACCGGGTTTCGAATGTTGCAAAAACCAAAAGGACCGGTTCTGAAATTCGATTTTAATAACATACTTATTTTTCCGGTGACATTAATTTTCAGATCTCGATGAACACTCGCTAAAATGTTGTTTACGAATTGCACATTATTTTAATGGCTGTATTTACGGTAGTTCTGTTACTGTCCGAAAAGTATTCTAGAAATATTACACTGATGTTTCGAAAAGTTTTATTTTACAGCAGCCGGTTATGATATTAAAATTTACGATGTAATACCGGTGCCAATAAAAACACAATTCCGTCTGTCCGTTCGTGTTTTTAACTGGTGTCCAAAGCTTTTACACGTTTCACGCAATTCGATGACAATTCGGGACAGAAACTGAATTTTTTATACGTGTATGGAAGAGTTACCGGACCAAAAATGGGCACAATGGCGGAAGAAAATTCCGCATCGAATGCGAGTTGCGAGGTGTAAAATTTAAAAGCTATAAAGCGAATATCAACAATATTCCTTTCAATAAACAATTATGTTCTCTGATTTTAAATTATGGCAGTTTCTCTGCCTTCCATATTTATACGCTTTGGTATTATAATTTTAAATTTTTAATTTTAAAAATATTATTATATATTTTTTCGATTTGTTGTTATCGAATTTTACAAGACAATACCCAAATATTGTAGTCCGGTCAAATAATTATTACTAGATTTGAGACATTTAAGAGAAAAATGAGCAGATCGAAGCATATAAATTAAATAAATACCAAATAAGATGTACCTACCGAGCACTAAAAGCAACTAAAATGTCTTAGCTTTACAAAAATGACAAGGTTCTATTTGTCTAGATTTTGTGCAATTTTTATTACAACATGTGCCCGATTAAAAAAATCTATCGAATCAATTTTCATGTAACCAACTTCATAGTTTCAATAATTGTGAAATGGAAAATATGAAACCGATCAATATGTTATTAAAGCGACATCCACAATTTGACAGTTCACTTAAAAACAGTCAAATTAATTTTATGCACTCTCTTCGTTGTTGAAAGTCATAGTAGAATGCATAATTTTCAGAGAATCTGTGACTTCCTTCTGTTAAACTATTTGAACAATTCAAAGTCGGGTACGTTGCATTTAATAAAACTTTCGACCAAGGAAGGTAAGCAACGAAACACAAATGCTGGTAGCGAACGTGTTAATTTCCTTTAAAACGAAATAAAATTCTTTCTTGCTTCTGTTAATGTACAGCTATTGCAGAACATATAGACGTACAATAGATGTAAATTTTCTCCTCTTTTAGGGAATTGCGATGTACATGAATCTAGAAAAAAGTTCTGATCACTGAAACCTTAAAACAAATCGTAGGGCAAGGGGTTAAAATAGCACCGAGTGCAGAGAGCTATTTCGAACAATTTGGAGAAAGCGATTTTATTGTTATTACGAATATTATTTCCGTATGCAAAGACCGTCTTATTCCATTGCTTTGGACTAAATGGGTTAATATGGAGGCCATGCCGACCGGAAATAATGGAGACTCTTGTTCCACGCTGAAAAGGAAGTACGAATCAGAGCAAGGTGTAGCGGTAAAAGGTGGCCATGAAATGTGCATCGGATTATTCGAAGAGTCGAGGAAGTGTTAAGGATAATGCAAGAGAGATCGTAGACGACAGAGAATAGGTCCGCCTGCCTGCCGTGGCGTACATTCACTCATAAGTAGATTACGCTCCGACTAGGTACTGTCTAATTACTCTCGGCGACCTAAATACCAATCGATGAGACGCAGTCACGTCACCACAAGAATGTCAAAATTATGGAAGGTATAATGTGTAATCGATCTTAACCCGTTCATTGCCGCATCGATTTTTCATTAGGCGAGTTATCAGCCGGTATCGATACGATACTGTTATTAATAGAAATTATCCAATGAAAAGCAATATCGGCTTATCCCGTAGACGATATTTCACCGCAGAGAAATTTTATATTAAATTCCACGTTCTTTTTTTCCCCATCCAGCTATTATGAAAACTTACGGAGGGAATCAATACGGTGGTAAACATTTACCGTGTTTTTATTTAATTTTCTACCGCGAAGTATCTGACTGTTCTCCTTTATTTTGATTACTGTGACATGATTTATGAATTTAATGAGCTTTTTGATTCGTACAAATTTGCATAAACTGTTTTATATTGTTTGGCAAGGAATTGATGTACATCTGTGATAAGTGGACTGCGGATTTTTATGAAAAATAAAGAAGTTTTGCATTGGTTGTGGGAAGCGGGAATAACATAAAAATTGATTTAAATCTTCTACTGTTTTATATTTTGCCACACCAATTTCTTCATAAATGCATAAAGATCCGCAGTCTACTGATAAGTCTATATTTATTTGGAAACGAAGTATTTTGTAAAATAAATTTATAACAGTAATTTCTGTGAGAAATTTATTTCTGACAATATTTATAAATGGGACGAACTTCTCGAAGTTTTTGTAAACAGAATGTGAGTTTCGTTTGGTTAAATTACAGTTTTTAAATCATTTTTATTAGCATTTTTATTATGCAAAATAAGGATTGTCTGCGCCAGAAGCTTATACATATGTATAGAGATTTATTACTTTTTTGAATAATTGCAATCACGTAAAAATAATAATACGAGCATTTTTAAATTCTTTAAATGTTTATCATATTTTGACTTACAGATTTACCGGCCATTTTCATAAACAATTTCAATAATTTCGCACATTGTTTGCATATCGCGATGCAATGGTGAAATTAAATAAAATATAAAGATCGTGTTTCATGCAATATTTTATTGAATCTACGGTATGAAAGTGATCCGACAGAGAGTAGAATTTCAAGCAATCGCGAAACGGCTCGAATATTGTGGAAAATTTGCGTTTGTAAAATGAACGGTGGCAGAAAATTTATGCTCGACCGTGTATACAGTATGTCGATTATTTTACACGATAATGCATGAATGCTAACTAACAGGCTGAGGCAATCGAAAGACGAAAACTAATTAGCACGTTGTTTCTGTTCCAGGTAAGGCGGCTGATAATTAGTTGAAGCACGCGCGAGATACTTGTCCCTTGATCGAGCGTTCAGTAAGTCGTAGCACCTGTTTCGGCTAATTAAAGTTTATTACCATCCAGGTATTCTCATTGTATATGTACAATATGAATATTCACCGGGATTCGCGGGAACGGGCTTCATCTGTCGCATTAAAACGGGAATTACGATATTTCGATCGTGTAATTGTTCCTACCGTATATGTCAACGGGTTTGATTGCGTGTTACGTGGAATCCAATTATTCTTTATACGCTGTTAATTTATTCGGGGCTGTTTAAACACCTCGAATACACCAGGTGTCCAAAAATGTTGTACTTCCTTAAAGAGGATGATGCCTGAGGTCATTTCGAGTCATTTTATCCTTTGCGAAAATGTTCTCCGCGGCTTCGTTAACGAGTTATTAACGAAAAACGCAAACCTGTATGTAGCGGAGTTCGAGAAGCATTATGGCGTCGCGACAGTGCTGCCGCCTATCGTGGCTGTTGAGCGACAGCAGTGTCACCAGTTGAGGGCCAAATGGCTCTCACACATTCTCCTCCTTTTCCCCTTCCACTATCCCATTCCAGCACCATGCGCACACTCCAACGTCCCCCACTAAGACCGTAGACCACGGTGTACGTGCCGTAGACTGGACTGGTCATCGGAGAGGAGGTACTTGTATTCCCCTCGATTTTCTCGACCTGGCGACACTGAGCGACAGTCACTTGCTGCCGAATAATGCAAATTACGCCTCGAAAACGCAAAAGTAGGCCA
Source organism: Lasioglossum baleicum (assembly GCF_051020765.1). Classification (NCBI taxonomy): domain Eukaryota; kingdom Metazoa; phylum Arthropoda; class Insecta; order Hymenoptera; family Halictidae; genus Lasioglossum; species Lasioglossum baleicum. Next base: position 14,840,672 of record NC_134940.1, read on the forward strand.
TCTTAGGTACCATGCGCGCTAGATTGATCTTTTATCTAGCGATTGTGACTATGTAGGGGCCCCAAATGTGTATTAGCGAGACGTGATTTGTCATTTCCTGGACCCTTGCAATTCTCGTGTACGTATACAGTATGCAGTGTCTAGCGGTGTGAGTGTACCACCACACTCTTGCTAGACGGACACTCTTAAGGGGGCCCTACCGTGCCCGTCACTGTTATGGGGGAAGGACGAGCTTCCTCCGTTCGCTGGGCTCGCGGATCGCAACGAAAGCGCGTGTTGCATGAAAGAGGAGAGGTTTGTGGGGGAAGCAAGCGATTGAGGGGCCCCTACCTTGCCCATCGCTGTAGAAGGGGAAGGCAGAGTGGGGACTCCAGGGGCGCAGACATTGGCCGAGCCAAAGTGCGTCCGCTGTAGCCGCGCTCTCATTGGTTCGTCTTTTTCGTTAATAACTCCTGAACGAAGCCACAGAGAACATTTTCGCAAAGGACAAAGTCACTTCAAATGACTTCACGAATCAACCCCTTTTAAGTAAGTACACTTTTAATGAACGTCCAAATTATTTTTCCACACGATGAAGTTTCAAATTAGCACATTATTAATAACTAGACTGCGGATCTTTATGCATTTATGGCTTATGAAAATCTTCAAGAAAGGATAGAATATAAACTTTGACAGAATGTTGTACAATTTTCATTTGTTTTGAATTTACAAAGGCTGTTTACATTAAAAATAGAATCTTATTGCATTCCACTTTGTAAACATAAGCAGTCCGCAGTCTATTAATTACACGTTGTAATCGACAATCAAGCGAATCCCGCGACCCAACGTGATAACGTTATTAATTCCGAACGACTTCAAACGAGAAAATATTATATTTCGCGGACAGCTTTGCAATCTGTTGTTTGTAATGAAACTGTTGCCGCGCTGTTTTTATCGTCGAACGGACGTTTCGAAAGCGTACAAAGTCCTCTTACAAGTTGGACGTTAAATTAATTATAAAACTCGATCTCCTAAGAGATCCGGCTCGCTCGCCCGGAAAATTAAAAATCGGCCTGGGAGATTAATTAAGCGCTCTTTCCGAAATTTTATGCTTCTTTTGGGATATGTACTAACGAAACGAGGAAAAATTAAATTAAACGAACCAGCAACAACTAAACGGACAAGCTTTTAAAATTCGTTAATTTTCATTCGAACGTGAATTCACTGTTGAAGTGTTTACAATGAGGGAATTTTTTTACATTCTTGTTATACATTTTAATTATTTTAATTGCACGTAACATACACCACTTTTGATATGTCTAATGAAAAATCACAACAGTCAAGAGGAAATTATATAAAAGTTTATTATTATTGTTTCCAAATTAACGTCATTTTCCTTCCGGTTCTACATTTCTCAGACAAGTAACATTTATTTCACTTCTTCGGAGATCTAATCTTTCTACTATTATTGTTTCGAAATTAATTTAACGTTTCTTTATTTGTGTGCTATGTGAAATGCATTTCAAAAGACTGAACATTTTTACTGCATTGAAAGTAGCTAAATACATTTATTTAATCTCAGTGAGAAAACAAAATTAGTATTACACCCTTCACCTCGAGTCTGCCTCGACATATGAGCGCAGGGGGTTGGTACTACTCTTTCATATTTCGGATATTACCGAGAATTAATTTGGAGGTTCGGTGCAAGCGAGACACTCTGTATATACGCACAGATGTAAGCCGTAGGATATAACAGTTCTGATAATCGAGATTTCAGTCAGACCGGAGGGGTTCCCCGTATTTGATAGACGTCACAGTTTGTGATCTCATAATTCCTCGGTGTCCCAAGCATCCTCCCCTGTGTTCCGTGGAATAATTAAAGGTAGAGTCGCGCTGGGTCGACGTCAGTTTTAAGTGGTATGAGTCCGCTGGCCCTCGGCCTCTCATTCAGGGGAATGTAAATGAACCAGACATTATTAAAGTTGCCGCGCTGAAAATGCAGACCGGCCTACTATACCACTTTCATTAATATCATTAAACTTTCCACATTAAGAGCACTGGGAACTCTGCCTCGTCTTCGCCCTCCCCCTCCGTCCCACCCCCATTCTTTTCTTCGGGCCGAAGTTTGCATTGAAATTGCGGCTTACCTCTGCCCACGTGAAGACAACTGAACCCGCTTATGGAGCTCCTCGAACCGACGCGGGATTTACTTTCGTCCCGCCACCCCCTGCTACCCTCTTCACTGCTCTTCTCCCATCCATCCAGAAAACTTCCATTCGTTTTCTTCCCTTTGTTTGTTTCGAGCTTAGCTGATACCCAATTCGGGAAGACCATCAAATATTTATACCGAGAACTTTTCCCCTGAAACAACAGCAACGACGAAGGAAGCAACATTCTGAATAAGGAATATTATTCGGCGCGAGCCGTAATGCGATTATCGCGCCTTAACGCTGCTGAAGTCTGTTCATCATTTTCATAGAACGAAACGCGTACTCTCCGTGCCTCGCAAGTTGTCCCTCGAGACGGCACTGGGGCAAAAGGAACTCGCTCCAGGGCCCTCTCTAGAGATGGGGCAACCCGGACATTTGTCCAGGCCGCGAAAATTTTGGGACGCCATTTTGGTTGTAACTGTGAGAAAAATATTGATGTGTCAAATACCCAATTAATAGAAAATTTGCTTTTATTAAAATAAATGCTTTTATTACAAATTAAATATAATGATTTGATTTTTATTGAAGATAAAAAATATGTATACCTTTATTTAAAAAATGTGTCTCGATAGATGTGAAAGACATTAGCACGATTTCGACTTGTGTCCCCACTCTACCTCCCCTTCTACGACGCAGCTGTTTCACGTGACGCGTTTCACCGTGTCACGTGACTAATTCGGTACTGGCAGAGAGAGGGTAACATTTTCCCCTCAATTTTCCCCCGATTTTTTGCACAGTTTTCAGGAGCACAGTAGTTCGATTGCTGATCATCGGTGAGACAATGCTAATTCAATACTTATTAGATGATTGCATAAGTTCGTGCCCGATTCGAAAATGAAATTCAATGGTTAAATTTTAAAGATTTGATTAAAGATCGGTTAATTAAAAAATGGTTAAATTTACTACAATTAGAAAAGGGAATGGCGACTATATTTATAATTGATTAATAAAGTTGTATTCTTTAAAATTTAACCATTGAATTTTATTTTCAGATCGGTCACGATCTTATGCAATCATCTAATATTTTTGTTTTTGATTCTTGTATTCTTGTGAAACTTTCAGCAACATGTTCGTGACATTTTTCTGATTCAAATGGGACCAAATACGACGCAGTTACCGTGATAATTACTTATTCGATTTCGAATACGTCTTTCGCGTGTAAAAGTTCTAATCTAATCTCTTCTAAGAAAATCAGTAAATGTGATCGGAATTGTACCGTGTTTGATGTCATTTTAACTAGAAAAGTCTCACGAATATGTTGATACAATTTTCAAACAAGAAGATGTCCATTAACACCGGTAAAATCTAATTAATAATATTTTTACAAATGCATTAAAATCGATCCTTTTCAAGAGTTTCTCTGTGTATATTGTTTACTGTGAACCAACGTAAAATTGCTAAGACATTGAACCATCCAGAGGCCTAGTAATTGAATACAGTGTTCCTTTATGGTGAATGGAAAAGATTCATTGTGGAAACTCTTTATGGTCGCATTTACTGCAATCGGAAACATGGTTGCTCGAACCAGAATAAATCAATGAGAAACGAATAACCTGATGAGCAAGGTTGCCAATGTCGCTTATGCGTGATTTATTCTTGAATGTGAATATAATGTGGTTCCGCCGACTGTAAAGCACCTATAATGGCGGCTATACCAGCTATAAAATGACTATACCGACTATAAACCAACCGTTACGATCCTCGAGCCGCTATAGAAACGTTATCAATAAGGACTATTTAGTGATTCTAATGTCTACGTAATGGTTATAGTCGACGAAGTAACGCTATGAAAAATAAACATGTTCCATGTTCATTGTGCATCCCCAATGATTATGCAGATTTTCTTTCGAATGTTTCGCATCTCTTGATCTATGATTTGCGACCGGAGTCGGGCACCAGAAAAGCGAAAGAGAAAGAAGAGAATAAAGGCATTGTTTGGCGAGCCTGTTAATTGAATAATTAAAAATCTCGCGAGCAAGGTTGCCTATCAGGCTTCTGCCTCGTTAGACATGCTGGATCAGATATATATTATTAACGGACAGTGGATTTTATGGGCAAAATTAGTAGGTGGAATTTAAAAGAGTAAAAATATTGGAAAAATTAACAGATACTGTTATATTATTTTCAATCTATTGAACATATCACGAAAGGATATAAATTTCTCTTTCACTCCAATCTGTTGTAATTCACATAAGAAATTTTGATTGATTTTTATTTTATACTATAATTGGTTTTTAAAGTGATTATTATGTGAACATTTCCGAGCTTCTCTGAAATGTAGCTTAAAAATTGTCTTCTGGTGGCGAGAGTACGAGTATAAACAATATTCATTGCTGCATTGTTTAAACAAATGAGGTGTTCCAGAATCTCCTTGTACCCTCCCTTCTATTGAAAATACGCAATGTTCTTTCAGCCCTAGCAATTACCAAAAGATTCGATCGAACCCTCTCACTCCGAATTTTAAGGGCTGTTTCCACCCCATACGTACAAGTATGTATATCAGCTGTTGGAAAGTATCCTACTTAATCTCAGGTTGTCCCGGAAGTTTGTTTCGCGAAACGAAATTCCGTGGCTAAGTAAGAGGAAGTTCAGCAGATAATAAAACATTCGCAAACAGATGACTGCAGTGTTCGCGTAAGCTGATACTTTTTCAACAATAATTGTGTAAAAATAACCAGCCGCTTATCGTTCCACCATATTTCCTTACCGGTGTTTCTTCTTAGCCAGTAAGTTGGGTGTATAGTTGCTAGCCAGGTGCCCGAGGCTTGTGCTCATTCTGCGAATATTGGATGCGATTCATTAGAAGCGGTATTGGAGTCATTAGTTCTGGGCGCAGTCAGGATTTGAGAGAGGCTGAAGAACTTGACCTTCTCGGCCGCGAAGAATTCGTTCGGGCATTTCTTCAGTTAATGGAATACGTGTACCCCTCGGCGCGGCTTTAATGCAACAGCAAGTGACATTCGAGACAAGGTACAACGAATTTGCAGAATTAGGTCCCCGAGGCCTGGCACTTATTGATGCAGTGTAACTTAAGTAGGTCTGACACTGGCCCTGGGCGTGGCTGAGGCATGCGTACTTGGTATACTCAGTGCCGATATACTGCATAGTATACAGAACCTAGCGGAACAACCATAAGCACAGGGTTCCTTTACGGATTTAATCCAGTATCATCAGATCAAGAGAATCGACTCGATTAAGGAGAAAATATTACCCTCTCTGCCAGTACCGGATTAGTCACGTGACGTAGTGACGAAACGCGTCACGTGACCAGACGGTAAGCGTGGGGGAACAGCGTCGTAGAAGGGGGCGGGTAGAGTGGGGACACAAATCCTAATCTGGGCGACTCAGGTCTAAACTGTAGACCTGTATGCAAAATTACAAGTGAATTCCAGAAAACAGAAATGAGATAAAAATGTATTACTTCTTACAATAATTTTAACAAGTCGAACACAGTGGAACAATGTTCTTGAACTCTTTTAATGCTCATAGTTTCGTATTTGACTTGCTGATTGTTGTTACGAATGGGTCAAACTTCGTGATGTCTTAACAGAACCAGCTGATTTGAAGTGTAACGTGTCCTTCTTGAATTCACACTTCTTTTCTAGATTTCTTCGAGAATGTACAGCACTAGATCATAGCTGCATCAATTTCCTTGTACCATTAACTTTAGTTTTCTTACCATTCCGAAATGATGATCTTCCGAAAACCATTTAGTAATCTACTTTAGTTAGAGGTCCTTTTCCCACTCCGCCTTCTCCCCTTCCACTATCGACTAGTCACGTATTAATGTGGTTCTCAGAGAGGGGGTAAACTGTATTCCCCTCGATTTCCCCGACCACTGACTACTGCGGATCTTTATGCAAAATAAAAAATGTTCGCATTGATTGCAGGACACACGAGACAAATAAAAATTGTATAATTCCTTTAATTATCCTATTAAGCTGAAACGAATGCAGTGATGTCCTTAAATATTTTTACGTTGTCCACTGCTTTAAATTGTACGTGCCCATTTTCGTTATAAATGCATAGAATCCGCACTCTACTGATTACGATGCCAGAGGCGGAACGCGTCACGTGACCGGGCGGCGTGGGGGAATAGCTTCGTAGAAGGGGAAGGTACAGTGGGGACACAAGTCTCTTAATCTGGCGACTCTGGAACAGAGTTCATGCGGGTTTTCCTCGCGACATCATAGCCATAGGATAGTATAGGCCGGGCCGGGCTAATATCCAGTACAGCTGCGCACTTTTCAACATTTCCCGCGTCATTCTGTGGGAATGCGAGCACCTTCAACCGTGGAAACGTCGTCGTCGCGTTGTTTTTCATAGCCGTGAACCGGGGACCCCGCGGAGACAACCTCGGGGAAAATTGAAAAACGGAACGAACTGATTGAATCGCGAAACGTGGCGCCGCGTCGCGCAGAAAACAGTTTTCCTTTCGCGATAAATGAGAAGAAAACGGCAGGAAAAGCGGAAATAACGAAAGCGGCGGAATAACAAAGTGCGCCGTTTCGAACGGATGTCATTATCGTTGCAGATACGTTCGTAGTAAAATGGATTTTGTTACACGGTGCGAGAACGCGGCTGGAAGGAGATCCGATGAAAATGAGGAACTGTTCTTCTTGTTCCCGATTAATTCTAATAGCGCCCGGATAATCGTTAAAACGGCGAACGGTAGATAAAACCCGGTAAGTGGCGGGATAATTGCGCGAATTCGTTAAGACCTATGTTTATTAAACGGCGCTCAATTTCAGAAATCCTGGGCTGTTTAATTTCTGATACTAAATCGGCGTGTGTTGTACGGTGTCTGTTTGGGATCGCAACTTGAATGGATTATTTTTAACGAATCGGGATAATTAATTAAGCCTTGCTTTATGGATCGATTTCACTTTTCAATGCAGTCGGCAAAGCAGTATTTCGAGCGCAGTGCTAGAAACCCATGACTCTAGCAAGGGTCTCGAGTTAGCCATTGTGATCGATGTCTTCTTCTTTATTGAAAATACGGCATTGGACTCTGTTTGTCCATCAGCCGGGGAGCATGGTGTACATGCGTACTTACATGTATATATTTTTTTAATTACATACATCCATTCTTCATACCTACGTACTTACAGTCGGTGTACAAAGTATTCGTACGCCTTTTAAAAACGAATAAATTTTTAGAAATATATGTACACAAAGTTTCATTGAAATTGGTTGACGGATAAAAAAGCTATGGGCATTGTAAGTTTACATTGCATGCATAAGAAGACATTACATGCATAAATACTTATTTTGATATATAAAATATGAGATTGCACAGATTAGTGTACTTACAACTATTTAACGTTGCATTATATCATAATGTAAATAGAGAACATAGAAATAGTCTATAGTAATTTATAACTAGACTGCAATTTTCAATTTTTGTAGACAAATTTTTAAGAAAAAGTGGTACCAAATAAAATTCTATTTTCATTGGTGATAGCATTTGCAGATCCCAAATAAGTAAAAATCGTACCAAATTCTGTTGAATTTAATACTTCAGCATTTTTTGACAATATTTATAAGCCATAAATTCATAAAGATCCGCAGTCAATTTATAAATAGAATTTATAAATTAATATACGCAGGAGAACTCTATGCGGATAGTACGTCCTCTATACTGTTTAAGATTGTTCAAGAACGCAAAGCGTGCTATAAAATCTCTTGACTTTCGATGACGTAGAGTACTGCGAGTACACGGGTATCACGAGTGTACAAATAAAAAAAAAAACATCATTATTCAAAAAATTAATACCATGCAGACCTACATTGAACATCAAAAATTGTACGACTTAGGTAAAATTTTGAAATGGACTTTTTCCGACTTTTCGGGCCAAATACACCCCGCTGCGCGTGGTTCCTGTCTGGCTGGCATTCCGAGGAGAACCAATCGCCTCTCTGTTCCGCGGCAGATATTTTCGACGGCCGCGCCGGCCAATAAAAAAGCCTCGTCCCGCGGAAATCTATTGCATAGCTTGAATTCCGATATAGCAATAATGATCGAGTGAAGCGATTGCGACGATCGGCGGCGGCATTACCGGACGATGGTAATACTGTGCATTTCATAACGATCCCAGCCGCGGCGGCGGCCTCTCTCCGCCCCTCTCCCCGAGACTGGCCTTCGGTTGATCGTTCGGCTTCTGTCTTTCGCCTCAGTCCGCCTCTCGTTTTCTTTCTTCCTATTTCTGCTTCAATGAACTGTGTCGCTCGTAAACAAGACTTCCTAGTCTCGGACTCCATTAATTCGCCACTCATCGCTCCGAGTACCGTAGTCCGTTTTCCGTTAGGGCCCCAGTAATACTCGGCGTACCCTCGCTCCCAGTGATTATTCTTCCTCACATTTCTGGACACGGGAACTCGTTAATTGCTTATCGTTCGAATGACTGTCGCTTTTTAGCTGCACTCGTAAATTACGCGGCACAACCAGCTATGCAAGGCTGCGCGGCTCGCGCGCGCACCTATTCGCCAATAGAATCGCGACGGAATGTAGATCGTCCATTGAGTTTGACTTTCCTTGATCGTCACGATCCGATCCGTTTATCTTCACTTGAATCTTACTTTTATTGCCGGCCGCTTGATACGTGCGGAAAATGGATAGCAAAAGTTAGGCGTGACGTCGGGAATCTCGTCTAGTACGTACTTCCGGTTGGAGTAATGTCCGCGAACTTTTGTGTGTGTGTGTGTGCGATTGTTGGTTTTAGGGAAGCAAAGTTGTAATAAAATTTTTTGACATTTTTTGACTGCTGCTTGTTTCAAACAATTATCTTTACTGATTATATTAAATATAGCTCTCAAACTTTGTTGTAATTTATATTTCTGTAACTTACATTTGTTTACAACTAAAAAATAAGACAATTCGATAAATAAAGGAAGAACCAAATACATACATTTAAAACCTTTTTGTATTTAACATATTTTCACAAATTCTCATTTTAAGACTACATACAGATTGACCCTTTGCACTCCGAATTATTTTCCATATTTGTTGCCAAGAAATTCACCTCAAATGTACTTCAAAGGACAGTTCCTCGAGTGCTACTTATTTTAAACAATTTTGTTTAGTAATTATATTAAATATGGCTCTCGAACTTTGTTGTAATTTATATTTCTGTAACTTACATTTGTTTACAACTAAAAAATAAGACAATTCAATAAATAAAGGAAGAACCAAATACATACATTTACAACCTTTTTGTATTTAACATATTTTCACAAATTCTCATTTTAAGACTACATATAGATTGACCCTTTGCACTCCTAATAATTTTCCATATTTGTTGCCAAGAAATTTACCTCAAATGTACTTCAAAGGACAGTTCCTCGAGTGCTACTTATTTTAAACAATTTTGTTTACTAATTATATTAAATATGGCTCTCAAACATTGTTGTAATTTATATTTGTGTAACTTGTATTTGTTTTAACTAAAAAAGTAAGACAGTTTAATAAATAAAAGAAGAACCAAATACACATATGGAAACCCTTTTCATTTACATTTTTCTTTCTCCGATGTCGAGTCACACTCGACAAAGGAGTGCAAAGGGTTAAGTGTATTTATAATTTTTGGGGCACCCTGTATATTACATCGTCATGAATGAATATGAAATATTTTTCGGAAGAAGCAGCATGTCTTATACTAATGCAAATGAAAGCAAGTAAAATTTATGTTTGCACGTTCAAGATATGAAAGTATTAATGAATGATAGTGTATGAAGCAACATTTACAGAATCGCGTGACTTCAACAACACGATGATTGCAAAGTGGTTTTGCCGATTCGTAGCGGGTAAGATAATTACGATCTTCAGCCTAGAGGGTTTCTATCAGTTGGAATTTCTCTCTAGTCGAATAGTACGCAAACGAGAGATGTCTACAAAAGAGATCGTTTGTGTATCTGTGGTGACGCGTGCACGAGGTGCAATTACAACAGTACAACTACAAATTTCGCCGTGATGGGTTTTACAATATATCAGGTGACGCGCGGGGATCGTTCCGGCACAGGCTAGGCGTAGAACAGAGTAGACGTATAATGCATTTTCCTGCCATCGTCAACAGTGTTTGAGAGCTTGTGTACTATTTTAATGTCATGTCCAACGCTACCGACAACCGCGAATGTTCAGCATTATTTAGTATCTGTATATTATGTCCGTATTATGGATGCCTAATTTCGTTTGATGGAGACAGACGCGCGTGATGCTCGTACGTGACTCATCTAACCCTACGGAAACCATATAATGAATAGACACACTGTACACTTCTCGAAAAAGTTTAAAAAAGACATACAAAGATATGCATACTGTCCATTGCAAAAATTTGCACTCTAATCGAATAGACTGCGGATCTTCGTGCAAGATAAAAGCGTCCCAAACCAATTGTCTTCCTCTGTCTTGGCTAATTATAGTCACTGAATTCCTAAGGAAAAGGACTATCATCGCAGGTGTTCAAAAAGGGGTGGCCTCGTTTTAAAAAATGAAAGTGACCTTTACTTTCTTTGAGTAATTATTGTCACTGAATTCCTAAGGAAAGGGGCTATCATTGTAGGTGATCAAAAAGGGGTGGCCTCATTTTAAAAAATAAAAGTGGTCTTTACTTACCTCGAGTAATTATTGTCACGGATTCCTAAGGAAAGTGGCTATCATTGTAGGTGATCAAAAAGGGTGGTCCCGTTTAAAAAAATGAAATTGGCCTCTACTTACCTAGAGTAATGATTAGACTGCGGATTTTTATGCAAAATAAAAATGTTTACATCAATTAGAAATAATAAGAGCCAAATAGAAGCGATATTCTTTCTTCTATAATTTTAATAAGCTGAGGCTAATAAATTAATATTCCCAAATTCTTTTAATATGTCAACTGTGTCAAATTGCACCTACTCATTTATGCCATAAATGCATGAAATCCGCAATCTAGTAATTATAGGTGGTCCTGTTTAAAAAAAATGAAAGTCGCCTTTACTTACCTAGAGTAATTATTAGACAACGGATCTTTATGCAAAATAAAAATTTTATACCTGAATTTCAACAAACTGAAGCGAGGTAGAAATTTATTTTCTTTGTCAATATGTTTAATACCTTGAAAATAGCAGTATTTTTCTCCTAATGTTTTCACTGATGTGAAAATTCTCAGCATTTGTTAGAAATGCATAAAATCCGCAGTCTAGTAATTATAGTCACTGAATTCCTAAGGGGAGGGATTATCGTCGTGGGTGTTTAAAAAGGTCCCATTTAAAATAATGAGTGACCTCGAGATTTCTAAAAAGAAATAACAAAAACAAATATTTTTATATGGCATTCTCTCTCTGTGAGCCTCACTGAACCATTATCCTGAAGACATTTAACGTATCTTTAATCCTTTGCACTCGGAGCCAGTTAAACTCGAAAATTAACATACTAGAATTCCATTCTATGTATATTAACTTTTTTCGATGTATGAATATAAAATTGATATAATACCTCGTGCAATACTTAAATGTTTAGTCATTGATTAGATACCAACATATTTAATAATGTGAACGATACTGTGAACAATGGTACAGCAATTTTTAGTGGCAATTCTCTATCTCTGTCTCTCTGAATCACCACTCGAGTGCAAAGGGTTAAAAGTTACCCCCTCCCTGCCAGTGCCGGACACATGAACGGCACGTGACCGGGCAACAGCGTCGTAGAAGGGGAAGGTAGAGTGGGGACACACGTCTCGATCCGGCTCCACTGGCCGAGGGAAATCGTTAGCGAAGGGACAGCAGAAAAATGATTGAAACCATTTGAGGAAGGCAATGAATCGCTAGAGGACGGGTCACGTTCGGGACGTACGTCTGTAATCAAAGATGAGGAATTACGCGAATACATAAACTGAAACCCACGCGGAAGACGTGCTGATGTAGCTCCGGCGTTACAATCTGCTGAATCCACGGGAAGAAAGCGACTCCGTTCGCTCGGTTCCCAGAAAAAAAGTTAGATAAATGGATACGGATTTGACGGAGCAGAATAAACAGACAACGCACGGTCTCGAGTTGCCTCCCTGACTCGTCAAAAAATGAGGGACTGCGGATGGGCGGTTTTACCGCGGCCTCTACTCACCGTCCAGACTTGTCTCCTTGTCCCTGCCACTCGCTTTTGTCTGTGACAAACATTTTTGCAAACAGCCGCTTCAGGAACGACGTCGGGAGACGCCACTTCATTTTTTTTTCCTTTGTGGAAACGTCCACGGTCGGATTTTCGAATTAGCACACGCGAGAGAGAACGTTCTGCACATTATTAAAATTCTCCATTTCGGAAATTTGTATTGTGACGTGATCATTCTGTTAAAATTAAAATTTCATATTGATATTCTGTAAGGAGTTAATTAAGGCCATCGAAAAAAAAACAATTTTTTTCATGTAACGTACATGTTATCAATGCACCACTATCTGGCAAGAATATTTCTTCTCAAGGACGTTGTTCCATATTTTTCTATATGACTATAGGACATGACCTTGATGTGACCTTGAGCTCCAAGAATTAAAGTTTTACGTGAAACTTGTATTGAATAATGTAAAATTTAACTTGCACAACATTCCATCTACTTGGCGACTAAAGAATTGCATGCAATTATAAGCCAAAGTAATTTCATACCAAAGACAATGTTCGAGTTATTATACATATTGTTTTGATGTTCTGTTATACAAAGCATATTTTTCTGTTAACTTAATCCTAAATAAAACAATATCATTTACATAATAGTTACTGATTAAATATATTAAATATGATATTTACATTAAATTCGCATTAATTACATTACTTACATTAATTACAATAAATTTACATTAAATTAAATTAATTAGTAGCAAATTTTATTCTTTGGTAACAACTTGCCCCACAACGGAGCAAATAGTCCTGCTTGGTCCAACGACAAATAACTAAAAAATATTTAAAAAATCTATAACGATAAGTAAGAATAGAATTTTAAAGTATAATAAATTTAACAATAAATTACTCGCGTTAATGATGAGAATATCTTTACTATTTCTACATCACTTTATATGTTTCTTCACAATCGGAACTTTTAGCTCAGGTCTCCTCTACTCATTTTCATCAGTCTTGCGTAACATCCGCACTCTACTCGTTCTAATCAAGCGAGGCGAGCGTAATTTACGTGGCTTGACCGGAAGTACCCAAAAAAGATTCTCGATCGTGTTAAACAACACGATTTTACTGGAGTATGCTCCCTCGTGAGTTGAACGTCACGGTTAAAGTCTACTTCTCCCAAAAGAACATAACTGTTTACCAAAAAAAAAAAAAAGAGGCTGTCAAGATTGCAGCGCGCACGAAACGAAGACGCGCCAAGGGAAGGAATTGATTACCGGAAGTGCAGCACGCGGGGTCTGGCGCTGCGGGGCGACGATAGAATAACGCGAGGCAGGATTCCTCGCAAGACGCGGAGTCCCGTGAGATTTATTTTCCACATTTCCTATAATACCATCATAATTTTTCAGTAGTTCGAGGGAAGCCAGTGAACGACTGGCGATTCCGTAGAAAGGTTTCCTCGACGTTTCAAGTGGGTCTTTCGGACCGTTCCAAATTGTTTTACGTACACCCAACAGAGCCGCTAACTGTAACACTTGTCAAAACTGAGAGAGACCGGCTATGAATGGATCGCGTGAGTGCTTCGTTGTACACGATAGAGGCGTCTAGACAAGTGTACAGCCGCATCTTCCTGAATAGATAATTCCATGTTATGCGCGCTGTGTTTGCCATATCCGAGGCATCACTCAACCGGTACAGTGTATACACGCCGGAAGTAGACAAAGGAGAGTGTTTGCTGATTTGTCTTAGCAGCCGGCGAGGAAAGAACCTTCTTGACAGACATGTTCAATTTCGGTAAACAACGGGCCACTTTAGAAAAATCCTCCACCGTATCTCGAACGTGATAACACGGACGACTCAAGGTCGCCGGTTAATTCCACGCAAATCAAACACGCCGCTACCGGTTGTCAACGCATTACATTTTCGTGTAAAAATGATTTTCGATCATTGTGCTGTACCAAAAGATAGCATAGAAGTTTTCTTTTACGCTGCAATCTTAACTGAAACTATTAGATGACGTTATTGAGGGTGACTTGTTCGCAATGAAAATTGCTGTTGCTATTCAAGGTTCTATTAACCCCTTGTCGTAACTTTTTCGTCACAGTTACAGGGATTAAAACGTCCTTATCCCCAAAAATGTGGTAGAAGAGAAAAGGAAATTTATAATTTTTGTATGGTTACATTTATTTCAAGAGTTTCAAGAATTTCAAGAATTTCAAGACTTTCAAGAATTTCAAGACTTTCAAGAATTTCCAGACTCGGGAGTTTCAAGAATTTCTGATTTCGAATAAATATCGAATTGATTCGGAACTCTGTGGGGATTGATTTGTTCGAAAACTTTGCAAGACGGAGTATTGAATGCCCATCGCTAGGCATAGGTACGGCATATGTGAAATCAAGACAACGAAGAAAAGTGCCCACAACTGACGTCACAAGGTAACTTAATAGTGCTTAGCACTAGTTAAAAGAATAAGACTAAAGCAAGAATGAGCAAGTAATAAAATAAAATATACAGTAGCGGACAAAAGTATAAGACCGCTCTAAAGAAGACGATAACTTCTTTAATATTGTACTATACAATTTGAACTTTCTTGGGAAGCTAGAGCAATTAGTTTACTAAAGGATGTGAAAAGAAATTTTTTCAAAAATTGCAATTAATCGGTATTGTTGAAAAAATAGTGAAAGTTGAATTTTTAACTTTTTTTGTGGGCCTATATTGAAAATTTTCAAGATTTTCGCCGATAAATCGTGAAAATCTGCAATTTTTACCATCTTTAAACGTTTGTAGCTCATTGCAACGTCGATCGATTTTGACGAAATTTTCAGAATATGTTCAATTCACACAGATCTGCAAAACGTATTTTTTAAATTTTCAATATAGGCCCACAAAAAAAAGTTAAAAATTCAACATTTAGTATTTTTTTCAACAATTCCGATCAATTGCAATTTTTGAAAAAATTTCTTTTCACATCCTTTAGTAAACTAATTGCTCTAGCTTCCCAAAAAAGTTCGAATCGTATAGTACAATATTAAAAAAGTTATCGTCTTCTTTAGAGCGGTTTTAAACTTTTGTCCGCTACTGTACATATAGTATATTACAGTTGCAATTGCCATAAATATTTATGCAGAATGCGATACAGTGACGACTCCCTTGCACTCCTAACGCTATAAATTCATTGTACTGCGACTTCTCAACAGACTATAGCACTTTGCCCACAACCACCATCTGGTAGATGATTTAATCTTGGTTACAAGACAGTTAGCCGAAGCCTGGTCTATAAGTATGGTGTAAAGTCAAAGTGCACGACGGAGAAGTAGAAGGGGAAAGTAGAGTGGGGGCACAAGTTTTAATCAGACGACTCTGAGACTGTGGATTTTATGCATTCACAGCAATACTGAGTAGGTGTAATTTAAAACAGTAATACGCCTAAATTTAAGAACTGTGTTAAAATTATTCTCATGAAAACGTTTTTACAGTTGCAACAAAACTCGGTGATTTGACGATGCGTGAATAAATCATGGCGATTACATCGACGTGAACAATCTTTGCGGTTATGGTTCCCGAAGAATTGGGAGAAACCGGAAACCCAAACGGGTAATTTCATCGTTCCAGATCGAAAATTTCGTGGTTGTTTGAATGCTCGTTTTATCAGGTCCTCCGTTTCTGTTTCTCGTGTACGGCCAATTCATTAGTCGCAGGGAGCGACCTGGCTGGTATTAAAACAATTCAGAAAACATTTCCGGTGGTGCGCGCAGCGAAAACGTTTGGCTAAAAGCTCGTTACAGGGTTCGCTGTCTTTTTCTGGTCCGGTCGTTCACCCTCTTTTCGCCGGCCGGTAGTCAACGAAACGACGCTCGCCGCTCACTAAACGACTAATTAGTAATTGCACGAGGGTGCATTTCTCTTTTTCTGCGGCCGGGCGATACGGATGACTGTTTCTTTCTTATTTTACGACTTATACGGCAACGTGCTAGCAGACAGGCAATAAACAGCCCGAGGCCCTCTAACAATGTACGCTGGAACGCCTGAATGCGAATGCCCGAAGAATTAATTGCGATTTAAAGTACCACTAATCGGCGGCTGTGTGCCTGCAAATTCATAATGAATCTCGCCGACGATGGATACATGAAAACTAGCGTTTCTGTTGTACAATAGAGCTCCTTCAGCTCGAATATCCTAATATTCTGGCGTATTCAGCGTACAGGCTGTATCCATTGGATTAGCAAAAAAGTACAATAATTTCGGTATTTGAAGGCGAGATAAAAGCGAATTTCTTTCTTCAAGTGATGATCAATAAAATATTTTCGTATTTATTCTTTTTGGCAAAAGATCATCGAACAAAAGGAAAAATATCTTACTCATTAAAGTTCATTGCTTAAAATAAAAAAAAAATTGGGCTCTATTTCACCTTAGAATTACTTTCTTGTTAATCCAATACGTCGCGATTATCGCAGCGAGATTCAACATCCTCGGTTTGAAGAAAAATTTGCCGCAAAATTAACTTTGATCTTGAATTTCAGGCTGGAAACCTCATCAATTTCTTTCGATCACGGTGAGTTTTATTTATTACAAGTGTAGAAAGTGCAAGAGGAAATTTAGGAGGTATTTCTGAGTCGATCTCGAAATGTGTTCCTGCAGAAATTTTCGAACGTTTTGAGGACTCGAATTAAATGTGGATGATGCTACTTCTTCATACGGAGACTTTGGTTTAAAAAGAAGCACGCCAACGCTGATTATCAACATAGTGTCTCGAGCATTTGCGGCAAATGGTGCCACCAGGTTTATCCATCGCCTGCTGCACCACAAGCGAGGCATAGCAGTACAGCAGCGCAGCAGTGGACTGATCATCTAATCTCGTATAATCGTCTGAAGCTCGTACGTACAGCAGTATTGCAGTAGAAGCCTGATGGTGTGTGTGTGGAATCTCTCTGAGCCAGTCAACGTTCTTGTTATAAATATTTAGAATATAAGTTATGCACGTGTACGATACAACCATTTTATGTATGTATCTACAATGAATAAATAAAGATAATGTAATAACAAAGAGTATATCTGCCTTATACATTTATTGAACCACCAATTTTTCCTGAACATTCCACTTGTAGTAGAGTTGTACTACTGATTTCCCTAAAAATTTTCGACCTTCTGGATTGTCGTTGACTTGTACTACTGAATCTCGTGCCAACTCCTTCGATATCATGTTCTCCTAATACAAAACTCAATTTTCAGGGATTACGAACATTTTCGGCAATTTTCGGCCGTCTGACTTGTCGTTGAGTTGCACTACTGCATTCTCGAAAATTTTGGCCCGTCTGACTTGTCGTTGACTCGCACTACTGTATTTTCGAAAATTTTCGACAGTCTGACTTATCGTTCACTTGTACCACTGTAGTTTAGAAAATTTTCGGCCGGCTGACTTATCGTTGACTTGTACTACTGAATTTCCGAAAAAGTGCCGAAAATTTTTCGACAATTCAGTAGTACAAGTCAACGACAAGTCAGACGGCCGAAAATTTTTCGAAAATTCAGTGGTACAAGTCAACGACAAGTCAGACGTTTGAAAATTTTCGAAAGTTTAGTAGTAGAACTCAATGACAGGCCAGACGGCCGGAAGTTTCGCAAAATTTTCGAAAACCCCAAAAATTAAGTATTGTACTAGGAGAACATTATATCGAAGGAGGTGGCACGAAATTCAGTAGTGTAAGTCAACGACAATTCAGACGGTCAAAAATTGGGGAAAATTTTCGAAAATATCGGAAATTGAATTTGTATTAGGAAAACATGATGTCCAAGGAGGTGGCACGAAATTCAGTAGTGCAAGTCAACGACAAGCCAGACTGGCTAAAATATTTGTTTTCCAGTTTCGCTACTTTTGCAAAATTTTAGAATATTTGAATTTCTTCTACTATTGAATATTCATGTGCAGGGTGTGTAAGAAGAACACATTAACTTTTGTAACTAATATTCTTTATTTTTTACCAAAAAATTACAATATTAAATGTATGTATCATGGTGAGATGAGAAGAGGGTCCATGGCAGGAATTCGGTGACGTAGTACGGATGCGTAGCCGATTGGATGAGAGTGGAATGGGGACGCCTCGTTCCGCATGCATTTTCGTCTCTAACCGAAATATTGGCTAGAGCGCTCGCACGTGCTATGCAGCGTGTGGCGTCAAACGTAAATATTGGGATGACGGGAGCGTTAGAGGTGCGGATAGAAGAATCTAGTGATAGGTTGCTCTTGCCCTGTGCTGTCCCGCGGCTAATCTTCTGATCTCACCACGGAATATGTACGCTATACATAGAAAACAAAATAGAGTCTTGGATAATATAGCATATTCGGTTCTTGCTGATACATACGCCTAAATACCCGAAATGCAGGGGTGTGCGAGAACCCGAAATACCGGGTCGGGTCGGAAAACGAAATTTTTTCGGGATCGGGACGGGTATCCAAAAATTTCGAGATTCTCAGGAAGATAATTTATCAGGATTCTCGAGAGTCGGGATTTTCGACAGAATCGGTAATCTCGAAATTTTGGGGAACTCGACCCGACCATCGAGTTCCCAATACAGTAAAGTTCTGCACGGAGAAATATCGTGCAGGGACATTATTTTTTTATGACCGAGTCTACCGCGCCGACAGCACCGAAAGTGCAAAGGAAGCCGAACGTAGAAAAGGACCGCGCTGTTCTTCATTGCGCCCGAAACTTTCATCGTCAACTAGATCACCAAATACGTTTGAAATTATCAGATGATTGCATAAGTTCGTGCCCGATTTTCATAGATGTAGCAAACTGTACTACACGTCGGAGTGTAAAAAAATTTATATAGTCACCATTCTATTCTAATTGTAGAAAATAATGGTGACTGTATAATTGACTAATAAAGTCGTATTTTTTAAAATTGAACCATCGAATATTATTTTCAAATCGGGCACGAACTTATGCAATCATAGATGTTTAAAATGATCAAAAATATATTAGAATATATCGATTTTAGTGTCATTTTAATCAGAAAATGCCACAAATTAGATGGTGAAAGAAATTCCCATAAAAAAATCTTGAATAATAAAGAAGTTTTGTAATTCGATTAGTAGTGGTTCACACCGATATACCCGAGCCGAGATCATATTACGCGGCATGTTTACACTGCTCGGAGACCGAGGCAGCTCGAGCTTCGTGGCCTCTGCGGCGCACAGTGGGACCTTTCGTCCAAATCAGAGACAAAATCAAAGAACTTTCGATAGAAATGAGGTAGAGCGATGAAATTTTTTTTTAATTAAAGCTGAAACATTGCAGAATATGGGAAAAATAGGGAGATTATGGTAGGAACGTTTTATAACCTTGAGAAAATTCGTTAAACTTCCACAATTTCAAGAAAATTTCCGTTTTTTCAATACCACGTGCGGAAAAATTTTCTTTTTAACATGCTACACCTCATTTCCTGTAGATTTTTTCACGCTGATTTCAAATCTGGTCTCAAAATTTATCTACAACCTCAGGATATTGCAAAATCGATTTCTTGAAATTCTACATGTTTAACGAATTTTCTCAAGGTTAAAAAACGTTCGTACCATAATCTCCCTATTTTTCCCATATTCTGCAATGTTTCAGCTTTAATTTAAGAAAAATTTCATCGCTCTACCTCATTTCTGTCGAAAGTTCTTTGATGGGGGTAGGCACTTGACAAATACTGGGTAAGCGTTCGCTAAGAAATAACGTGACTTTACTGTATTTCGGGTTCTCTCACCGACCCCTACTGAAATGATACGGGGCCCTTAGAGCCCCCCGAGGCATATACAGAAAACTCCATAAGATACAATGTCTGCACTGATCTTACGTCTGTGGAATGGCTCTCGAACAGGAACACAAAGTCTTCCCAGTTTGACTTCACAGTGGTAAAAGTAATGACACGATCCAGGAGTGGATGTTCCGAGTCACCTGCTGACTCGGAAGGTTCTCCTCCTTTATGGAGCAACTCGGTTAATCCACCTCGGTCGGAGTTTTTCTTCTCGCGAATCTATCGGAGTCGTCGACAACTCAGGATGAGTTCGTCAAACGACTTCAAAGAACAATTGCCAAGCCCTTCAAATCGTTCAACTTGTTTTCGTCGATCCACTCGTGTTCGATCTGGAGATATTTCATCGAGACGTACTTCGTTGTTCGTTACTTTCGCGGAACAAGCATCTACTAAACATTTATTATACAGGATGTTAGTTTAAATTATTTCTGCTACTGTTCGAAGTAAGAAAAAATTACTAAACAGAATTTACGTGGTTTTAAGGTGTGTAGCTGATGAATTTTCCCCTTCAACGTTAAACTCCTCTTGACGATGATCACCACCTCGCGTATCAACGAAGTCGAATGCCAAACTGTCCTGGAATTTCAAAGAAAGCTATGCTGTTGGAAAAATTCATAACAATATTTTAAATTTTTAGATTTTAGATTCAGATTTATTAGATACAGAGATTCTACATCCTCGGTTTGGTGAAAAATTGACCGCAAAATTAACTTTGATCTTGAATTTCAGAGTGAAAATCTCAACAATTTCTTTGGATTGCGTTGCATTCTATTCATCGGAAGAATAGAAAGTGCAAGAGGAAACTTGGGAGGAATTTTCGAGTCGATTTTCAAATGTGTTCCTGCAGAAATTTTTGAAGTTTTTGAGGACTCAAATTAAATTAAATTAAAGTTTAAAGAACGCAGCTTTGTTAATCAATTATATAGTCAACAGTCTCTTCTGCAATTAGAAAAGAATGGTGACTATATAATTTTTCTTCACGCTCCGCCGTGCAGTACTGTTATGCAATCATCTAATAAATGTAGAGGTCCTTTGTCATAGATTTGATTATCAACATAGTGTCTCGAGCATTTGCGACAAATGTTGCCACCAGGTATATTTCAGTTTTGGGAATTTGTCGGAGAATTGTCTCATGAAAATACGGCAACCCAAATATTAATGGAAGTCGCTGCACGTGTAAAAGTGATTGTACATTGGCAGAGAAGTTTATTCTTAGTGTCTTCTCCCACGACGCGACGGCACGGTCGATCGGCGATCTTAAAAATCTAGAGCAGGTCCGTGAGAAAGCTCCTCTCCGTTTCTTTCGGTCGGTAGAATGCAACGGGACGCGGTGCTTCGTTGCCTCCGATTCGTTTCTCGAGTGTTTATATCTTCACACGACTCGTGAATTATCGACAAGTCCCATTCCGAACGGAAGCGGAAATAATACTAGCGACATCGGATTGTTTGGAACGATAGCGTAATGTTCTACTGAATCGACGGTAATCACGATGCGGCTGGCTAGTCGCAGCACTTCGCAAACCGTTTTAACACGATCGTTGCCGTCGTCGTTCTACACGTGTGACTACTGCGAGCTCGCATTTTTACCACAAATTCATTCCATGCGCGTTCTCGCTCTTCGAAGCCATAATTACACTTTTCATTTTTACGCATACGTAGGAAATTCGATTGAATCGGCTCTAATAAAATACAACATTTCAAGAGATTAGAAAGTAGGAAGAACCGTTCTGTATCATTATTTTCCGCGCTGTTCTTGCGAATGCGCGCGCCACTTAATCCGCGCCATCATTGTCAGAATGTTTAATTTATCGAACTCGTTACTGATCCCTTGTTGGGAGAACTAACTGCTTATCCGTTAATATTATACAGGGCCTTTCAATGAGAAATGTTATTTTACATTATTAGAAACGCTGTCTTCTTACAAGTTTTTACAAGTTTACTAACCACGTGTCGAAGAGTGACAACTCTGATCTTTACAAATAACTTTTGCTAGCCTTCGTAGAAAGCGGAATCATGTGAAATATTATTTCAAGTGGTAGTAGTATTTATATTTGCAGTTCTGAAATTAATGAAAATCGTATAAATTCTGTGAAATTTTATATTCCAGCATTTTCTGGAAATGAATTTTCTGAATGTTATTCGATGGACAGTATTCCAACAAAACTAATTGCAGTTAAATTGGCATTCTGCCGAATTGTATGCATTTATAATTTTCATGATAAATTCATCAATTTCTACAGTTTATAATTTTGTTGTACTCTTAGTGGACAATCGCCAGATCAATTGCAAGAAATTATCTTTTTTGATAGTTTGATAATAGTAAGTGTACTTTCGTTCGACTTTGATCACTTACTAAACGTTGTAAATTGGCGAACGAATCTCTATAAAATAAGGACGTAACGAAGTTTAGTTTCCGGCTTGGTATTTGTAAATTGAATGTTGGCGAAAAGCGATTTGTTTGTTTGCATGTAAAATACTGGATTCGGGGGTGTGCGAGAGAGGGTTGGCAAAGTGTGATCAGGAGGGAAAACGCAGCTGTAGCAGGTTAGTTCAAGTGGAGACACACGGTTAGGTCCCTCCTCAGCTATCTGCGAGGAAGCAGCTCGCGCTAGAGAGATTTATGGCAGCCACATAAGAAGTTCTATAGCATTTACTTGCGCCGCGGAATCTTATCAAGATTCGAGATTTCCGTAAGTTCTTGTGCATCGAAGCAATAAACGTGTTTGCAACCGATGGAAGTACGTACTAATTGCCGGCACTTTACTCTCTGACGGAATCCGTGGATCTTGCCGAGAAGAGAACCACGACGGCAGATATTGTATCCCAATCAAACATTAAGAATTTTGTTCACGCCAGGTGCACAGAGAAACCGCTCACGGCGATAAAAATCATTTTTAAACGCTTCCAATAACTGGATGTGGTGGTGTGAATGTGTGATACTGAACTGTTTCACGTTCTTAGTCCTTTGTTGTACATTCAGAAATTGTTCACTTTTCAATCGTTCATGGATAATGACTTGGACATTTTAACTTGAAAATTATACATTCCTTCCGACCTAGAATAATTCCATGGGTGGAGTGGGGTAAATTCGCTCTAATTTTTGCAAAGTTGGACTGTAAACCGATGTATTTTCAGTCTAGTATGTGAAAACTTAACGTTCTTAGTATCAAACTCTTACCACAATTATTAATGATGAATTAGTATTATGTAGGATTCTAATTTTGCTTGAAAATTATCATTTTGATGGGATATTGTACAAAGTGTCAACTAGGACGCACTTGCCCCCCCGAAAATGGGGCAAGTCCGTCTCTGAGAGTTAAAAATACTTTCGAACCTTGTTTCCAGTGCTACTGGGCAAGAAAAGAATGATTAACAAGCCTGCTATAAAATGCTTCTTATTACATTAAATTATATTGTTTAGTTTTATAGTTATCCATTTTTAAACAAACATGTACTTTTCTGCTGAAACATGAAAGGGGATACAGTGATATTAAAACAAAGTTTAAAAATGCTTTCGAACCTTTTTTCAAGTGCTACGTTTCAAAATGCTTTTTATTGCATTAAATATATTATTTAGTGTTATAGTTGCTACAAAATATATCTTCACTTAATTACTTACTTATTCTTTGTATTTTGCATAGAGATCTGCAGTGCAATCATTGCAAGATAGTATGGATAAATACAATGTTAATTGCTCGTAATGATTTTATTTTTCAGTAACGAATGAACCGGCATAATGCAAATATGAATTACTTATATAAATTATTCTTTTTTATTTAACGTAATTACGTGATATGTAATTATTTACATCTGCACGAAAGCAGATAATAGGATTACCGGACTGGAACATTAAAAATATTAAAAATTAGCAGAATGGCGACATGTGCAATAGATAATATTAAATATTCATTGTAACATTTAAACAATGTGTTTAAGCTGATTGATAATTACACTGGGGATTTTATGCATTTATGACACAAATGAATAGCTGCAGTTTGAAACGGTAGAAAGATTAAAGGAATTAAAGCAAGAAATAAATCCCTAAGTAGCTCCTGTTTCTTGCAACAGATGCAGAACATTTTTCGTCTGCATAAAGATCCGCACTCTACTTATACAGGGTGTCCTATTTAAATCGACCCCGTCGAACATCTCCGAAACTGTTGATGATACTAAAAAATGTTTCAGACAAAAATTAAACGGTATCAGGGGGCAGATCAATCTTGTATTTTCACTACTCGATGTATTATCAACATTCCACTGCATCGATTTAAATAGGACATCCTATATTGTATAGGACATTTTACTAGAACAAGCTGTCACCCTATAACTATATACATTTTTTAAACAAATTTTTTTAGTGGCACGATATTGGTTACAGATAAAAATAAATAGTTATCTACTGTTTCTAAAGAATTTCTGTTGCAAGTCATACACATATTTAATAGAACGTCAGTTCCTATGGAATTTTCATGGAAAAAAGTATTGCCCCCAGGAAATTCTTTAAAAATTGTTCTCATGAAATGCATACTTCATAATGTGTGTAATAAAAGTTCCATGAATTTGTTTTACGTTTCATCAAAAGGAAGGTTCTCCACACGTGAAACACGAACATCACAAATAATGTATTTTTGTACTCGGAATATCAACTTAACTGTGATGATTATTTAATATTTACAATTTCTTAATATGTACGAACAGAGTATGCGTTACTTTTATAGCTGAATATTTGTTTTCGTATTTCCTGGATGCCGTTCAAACTAGAACGTCTAATATGAGAACGTCTTTAAACAATTTCCAGGACTCGTGCGTTAAATATCAACAAATTCTGTACCTCTCTTAATCCCTGGTATTAGCAACTCCAGTTGCTTGGGACGCTGACCTCCATGCTTCGAGGTTGTTGAAATCGATGAGGCGGGAGCCTGTATAATTACCGGAGCAATTAGACAATGCGATAGGAAGAAACCGGATCGTTTTTTGGCGTGTTACATTGTAACGCAATTTTCCGTCGATATTTGAGCAGTCGAAAAGCTGCTCTCTATTATTAGCAGTAGCAGCGAACGCGGCGAGAAATGTACCGGCCGCCAATCTTTTTGCATCTGTTTTCAGGAACGTGGTAATTTGTTCCACGGTGATCCTGGTATTAAGAAAATGGGGATTAAATGAGTGATGAGGCTCCGGCAAGCTTTCCTCTTGCTCGGCCCGTGTCAAAAGCCAATTATAAGAGATTTATGACAGCATGGGATTAGAATGTTGGCACGCACTTGCAGCTTCTCGTTAATTATTAAAACACCATCTTCCGATCGTTCGGTGGCGTTCGATTTGCTCGTCTTCAGCACCGGTAGCCGTTACAACTTTCGACCGTTTTGTGCGTGCAGAAATAATAGAAGAAAAAAATGGAGCATGTTAATTAATTGCACCCTGCGGTATCGGCTCGAGTTCCACGACTTTATAATTTCAAAATTGCAGCTGGCTCCAAATTAAGACTTGTGTCACCACTCTGCCTTCCCCCTCTGCGACGCTGTTCCGCTTCCGCCGCGGCCCGGTCACGTGACGCGTTTTGGCTGTGTTGTGCATGCGTCACAATGTCACGTGACTAGTCCGGTACTGGAAGAGGGAGAAGGTTAAAGGTCGGATTATCATAGCCAGTACAGGAAAATCGGACAGAACCACACTACTCTGATTTTGTATCCAGTATTTTCCAAAAAGATAAAATATGGAAAGATAAAATTTCCCATTCGAGTTTTCGGTTATACATATATACATATATTACTGTTTAATATATACATTTAATATATATAATTATATTCATAATATATAGTTATATATGTTTAATATATACATTTATGCTTAATTATATATTACTGTTTTAAATTACACCTATTCATTTTTGCTACGAATTTTTGCTTCGGCTAACTGCCTTGTAACCAAGATTATAATCATCTACCAGATGACAGTTGTGGGCAAAGTGCTATAGTCTGTTGAGAAGTCGCAGTACCGTGAATCTATAGCGTTAGGAGTGCAAGGGAGTCGTCACTGTATCGCATTCTGTATAAATATTTATGGAAATTGCAACTGTAATATATATTTTATTTTATTACTTGCTCAGTCTTACTTTACTCTCATTATTTTAAGTAGCGCCAAGGACTATCTATATATTAAATTACCTTGTGACGGCAGTTGTGGGCACTTTTCTTCGTTGTCTTGGCTTCACTACGTCCTATGTATGTATATCTTATATAAGAGGTGGGGAACCTTTTTACCACTAGAGGCCACATTTCAATTAGGCAGTAATAAAAGAGGCCGCTATAATTTTATTATAGCAATATCTATATAATTAAATATTAATTAATACAAGAGATTTATGAAAGCCGCACGAGAAACACACGGAGGCCCGCATATATCCGCTACTGGAAGAGAGGGGGTAACTTTTGCCGACAGCTTCGGTAAATCAAAAACGAACTTTTCGAATTGAAGTTACAACGTTTACATTGAAATTCTAACTGCGCCGATGAAATTTAAATATATGTACATACGCCGCCCGACCGGATTATTCAATAATGTACGCGTGACATTGTAGATTCAGTTTAAAATCACGATAAAACGGCCATGGAAAATTTAGTTTACGTTGAATAATCAATATTTGGCCGACGCGCTGTGTTCAGCTTGAACTGATCCCTTGAACACCAGCTGTATCCGCGTCTGCTCTGTATGCGGAATTCCCTGCTGATCTTTCATGCGACATATCCGTTCTCTGCGTCGTAAGACGATTTACTTTAGGACGGATCAATTCGAAGACCGAGTCTTCGAATTTCGTCGAGCAATTCTTAGTATATTAAGTTGGTAAGCTTACTTACAATCGACTTGAATAATTTTTATTTTGCACGGAGTTTCACAATCTAGTAGTAATGATTAATAGATGGCGGATCTTTATGCGAAATAAAAATGATCTACCTGTATTACAACAAACTCGAGTGAAATAGAAATTCATTTTCTGTCTAAATATGTTCAATGGGCTGAAAATAACATTTTTACTGTTCCATATTACGCTTACTCAGTTTTGCCATACAACACAAAATTATACAATAATGATTAATTGATTAATAAAGACTAATAATGAATGAAGACTCGTCTTTACGAGTATCAACAACTTTTTAAGTTATTCAATGATAAAGATTTGACGACATTAGACTATGCACTTCTTATGACTTTATCATTGAATAACTTAAAAAGCTAATGTCGAATTAAAAAACGTTTCGAATAAAACTTACTTGTTTTTTCTCGTAGAATAAGTTGGTGTAATAAAACAATTATGTTTCCATTTTAAAAAAGTGAACTTGACCTTAAAATGACCTTCAACACGTCAAATAAAATATTTAAAAAATGCACCTTTCTATATACAAATTTCTTTGGAAGTATATTTTTCCAAATACAATGGATGGACACCCTGTACGGCTGAGCATTTTTTCTAAAGACCAATCATTTCGAGTGATTTCGGTAGAAATATGTATATTTTAATTGCCGGTGAATCTAGTGTTAACCAGTTGAAAATGCTCCCTTGTATTTAGATCGCATTTGAAAATTTGATTGCCCGGTGTGTAATTCAATTTTTAATTGGTCTCGAGTGGAGCTAGACGGAAATATTCACATTATGGCACCGCAGTAGGTTCACGGTAGTTGCATTCCGTCGCGTATCTAATAGTGTTCAGTGAAAGTTCCCCTTATGCATGGTCGGCCATGTTTACAAGAGTGCGCTCGCACACATGCCTGCCGTTGCACTGTCGTTCCCTCATTTGACGATGCCTACACGCCGATACACTATTCCACGATTAACACAAGGAATACAGTACGCGTTTGCTTTCGCTGCTGTTTCGTCAGAGTGTAATTTCCCAAGCGGTAGCTCGCATTTTGTCGCCGTTCATTAAAACGTATCGTAAAGCCGCAGAATGCATCGAATTCGATGCGGCATACTTGTCCTTAATTTTATGCATGCATGGTTGATATTATCGTCGCCTATTTTCTTTCGAAAACCTCACACGTTACAGGCAAGCATACTAATCTAGAATTTATTTTTTAGTCTTTATTAATTAATACTCCTATTTTGATTATATTAGACATTTATGCATTTACTTGGGGAAATATAAAACGGTTATTGACGTCACCTCAGTAAAATGATTGTAGCAAGAAGCAAATATTTATTTAATCCGTTTAAAGCACTAAATAAATAATAATATAATTTGTTTAGTTCCAGTGCCTTGCGATTGATGAAGAAAATTCTGTATCATATTTGATTGTTATGGAATTGATTTTTCGTTTTCAAATATATTTGTTGTTCTTAATTCCGTTTAGAACTCTATATTGTTGGTATATAAGGCAAGAACAATTGAGTTGAAGTTTTATTTGTCTCACAATTTTATTAAGAACAGTGTTAGAACGCAATTATGATACTATATAGTCACAAAGAAATGTTATGTGTATAAAACTGCACATTCGAAATTTTAATAACGTTTTATTCCAAAAACATGTTTACTATTAATTGTACGCCATATACAGATATTATAATATGTGATCACTTTGAATGTTACAGGTATGTGCCAAGTCTTCATTCAACTATGCTATATAACACACTGTTTCCTCCTGACAGGTATGTGCTACCTCTTCTTAACGTTTTTATACTACTATAATACAACTTTCCACAACATTCAATACTCATACTTGAAGATTTCCATGTGTGCTTTTATATCGCAAACGTACATTAATGGAACATTGTGTAAAGAGTGGAAATTGAATGTGGGGATACAAAGTTTTGAATTTTGGGTAATTTTGGGAATTTTGTGGATCACAAAAATGTTTGAGCGGACAGACTCGAGCGACTCGCAGAGATTACTTCAACGAAAGTCGATCCAATTAAGTGCTGCAATAATTTGATTGTGGATTTTCTGGAACAATTTAAATCAGTAAAAACACTAACAAAATTTACGAATGTCAATATACTGTCTTCGACTTACTAAATTGTGGAAGAGGAAAGGAAAGAACTCTAAATCAGGCTCCTGATTAATAATAGTTGATAGTGGGGGAACCGGTGCACTGGTGGTGGGAGTCGTGAAACGACAGCGGGCAAGAAGTTGCCTGGTCTACACGATTTCTGTTTCTCACAATTGGTGGCAACAATTTTTCGTTTGCACAAAAATCCACAGTCTACACGTGACAAAAATATTTTTTTCGTCTCCGGCTCCGATGAAAATATCAAACGCTAATTGAAACAGTAGTGCGACACAGGAGGTTGCGCGCGAGCTTACGTAAATCCCGACGATCCAATTGATTAATTAGAACAGTGAAATTTAAATTCAAATTTCGGGAGGGCGAAATTCGAATTCGAACACAGTACCGAAGGGTCGAATTCAAATGCCAACTGTTTGTTAGTCCCGACAATGTGATTGGTAACAAACGTGTAAGTCGAATCGATTTAACAGCATCGGTACCGAACGAAGCAATTAACGCGCGAATAATTTCAATAGTCCGAGTCATCAGCCCCATCGGCCACGTGCAAATGTCGGCAGTCTACGTGACACACGTACGTTACGTAATCATTTGCATGATATCGGCCCACGTACCACAGCCATACGGAAACGATTCAACGTTATCATTCGGCTTTATCTTAAAACCCTTATCGATAGAATATACTCGACGGGGATGAAAATCGCGTACACTCTCGCACGAAAAAAGAAAAAACACGTAAAATTCGAACACAGGTTTTGTGATTTTTAGTTAATTTCGCGTCTGCTTTGTTTCGGCAGAAAAATCTGCGTCACAATGAAATACACGAATAGAGTAATTAACGATTTTTCACAAAGACAAAGAGATTTCCTCTGGAATTTTTCAAATCGTTTCGCTGCACGGGGTTATGCATTTATCTCGCATCAGTGCACCGCGATAAATCAAATCGGTAACAGTGCGTAAAAGAATTTCTACTATACACGTTTATGCCTCGTCGACAACCATCGCTTACAAGACCCAGATCCAATCGTGCCGAGAATCTCTCGGTTGGATGCAGCCTTCGTACGAACCACAGGAAAACCGACTTTTGCAACATAAACATTCGTTTTAATTTTTCCATTTTATTACTCAAATATGCCTCAGCTTTGCATGAATTTTATCACTGAAAAATGTTGCAACTACGGTGGATTATCAATAGGCTCCGTTCACCCAGAGCTACCAACGTTCCATCCAAATTCGAATTTTCTAATAGCCATTTGACAGAAATCAGTAGTCGTAATTTCAAACGGTGCAGACATTAGAAGAATTTAGAAATATTATTGCATTATTTCCAGCTTATGAAACATATTGAAAAGAAAAATAATTGTCTATTCCGCTCCAGTTTGTTGCTATTTGGGTGGAGAATTTTAAAAACGAGTGGGTGTAATTTAAAACATTAGAGACATTAGTCGAATTTGAAAATACTTTTATATTATTTTCAGCCTATTTTGAACATATTGGGTTGGCAAATAAGTTCGTTCGGTTTTTGTGGTTTATTCCATTCTAAAAAACCGAACGAACGAGTCAACCCAATACTAAGAGAGAAAATAAATTTCTACGTCACTCCGGTTTCATGAAATTCAGGTGGAAAATTTTTGTTTTGCATAAAGATCTACTAATTAGGCACTGTCAAAGAGAGGGCACAATTGTTTCCCCTAAATTCGTGCTTCCTCCCCTTATCTGGATCCAATAAGGAAATTAACATTGATCACAAAGAAGTAGGTTCAAAAATATGTTACAAATGAATGAATGAACGAATGTGTCAGAATGTGAAGGCGCATCCCGCACCCTTGCAATCCTAGAACCGAATCTACCCCCTTAAGTACGCCGTACTATGGGTCAAACCGACGAAATCTGTGTCAAAATCAAAGAACTTTCGAGAGAAATGAGATAGAGCGATCAAATTTTTTTAAAATGAAAGCTGAAACTTTGCAGACTATGAAATAATTATGGAGATTGTGGTACCAACGTTTTTTAATCTCGAGAAAATTCGTTAAACTTGTACAATTTCAAGAAAATTGTGGTTTTTTCAATACCACGCGCGGAAAAAATTGTTTTTTAACATGCGACACATCATTTCCCGTAGATTTTTGCAGGCTGATTTCAAATTTGGTTTCACAATTTGTCCACGACCTCAGGATTTTGCAAGAAATCGATTTTTGTGAACACAACTTGTGAAATCATTTTTTCGTTGAAGTGATTTGGTAACCCACTAGTTTGAAGGAATATTGTATTCTCATATATGAAACACATTAAAAATTATCATAATGAAGTAGTTGAACGTTTACTTAAAATCAGCATGAAAAAATCGACGGGAAATGATGTGTCGCACGTTAAAAAAAAAAATTTTCCGCGTGTGGTACTGGAAAAACCACAATTTTCTTGCAATTGTGCAAGTTTAACGAATTCTTTCAAGGTTAAAAAACGTTCGTACCACAATCTCCATAATTATCCCATATTCTGCAAAGTTTCAGCTTTCATTTGAAAAAAATTTCATCGCACTATCTCATTTCTATCGAAAGTTCTTTGATTTTGACACAGATTTGATTTTGACTCGGTTTGGCGCATAGTGCGCCGTTGGACGATTTGCTCCGACACTGTTAAAGCCGACGAGCTCGCGAAAATGAATCAGCTAAATCGAGTACGTATTCTGCATGGAAAATGTGTGGTGTACATACGATTACCTTCAGGTTTAGATTGGTCGGTCGCCGCAGAACGGAATGAATCTGCGCGGACGCGTGTTCGTTGTTTAACCTTGTTTATAGAGTATTCAGCGGGAAGATTCATTGCATAACATCGAGCGCGAAAGGGAATTGCGAGCGAACGAACGGGCGGGCGTAACTCTCCCCCTTTATTCTTTGTTTGCACAGACTGGAGTCGCGCGGCGGCTCCACGGCTCCAGGTCACAGGGAACTCGAGAAAATCTGAGCAATGCAACCTTTCGAACGTTTGCTCTTTCTCTGCTTCTCGCCCGTTGACCCCTTCCATCTTTCTTGATCCGCACTGCGCCGAGTTTCTCACGCCTACCCACGCACGCGAGAGAGTGATGAAGCAGTCACACTTGTTGCACATTTCCCTTACACAAGACGCCCGTACAATCACGATTCCAAGTATTTCGACTCGGTTGATGCAATTAACCAGCATAATAGCTGCGTCGATCCGCGTTCAGCTCTCCGACGTGTCGAATGAACAATACGCAACGCGAGCTATAGCGATGGTGTATGGCAACGAGGAGAAAGAAACACTCTCGATCACTGTTACGAATCCAACGGACCTGGAGGAACTATTTGTTGAGGGACCTAGTAGATAGGGTTGCCAGATCTTCTATATTTGAACTTGATCTTTACGTAGCTATAGGAATTTTCAAAAATCTTTGTTTGAATAAAAAGGTTTAAAATCTGCTCTGTACCTCTTTTACTTGAACTCCTATATTTTGAGCCTATCTCATATATACATAATTGCAGTTTTCACTACTTTTTCTATATTTGGATGAAACATTTCTGGCAACCCTACTAGTAGAACTATTTTATATTTTATAATTAGTTGCCAGTTCTAGTGTAAATCACTGGGGAAATTGTGGTCGATGATAGTTTCAGCGCAATTTTTTGAGCAGCGAGGTTAGCTACCTGCTCAATAGAGGATACTGAGGTGTCGATGGACAATAGGCAACGCGAGGTATAGCAACGAGGAGGAAGAAACACTGGCAATGACTCTTATGAATCAGACGTACTTGGAGAAACTGTTTGCTGACGGACCTAGTAGAACTATTTTATATTTTATATTTTATAATTATTATAGTTGCCAGTTCTAGCGTAAATCATTAGGGAAATTGTGGTCGATGCTATTTTCAGTCCAATTTTCTAAGCACCGAGGTTGCAATCTGCTCAATGAAGGATACGGAGGTGTCGAATGAACAATACGCAACGTGGCCTATAGTGGTGGTGTATCGTAACGAGGAGAAAGAAACACTCTCGATCATTCTTATGAGTCCAACGAACCTGGAGGAACTATTTGCTGAGGGACCTAGTAGAGCTATTTTATATTTTATAATTAGTTGCCAGTTCTAGTATAAATTACTGGGGAAATTGTGGTCGATGATAGTTTCAGTGCAATTTTTTGAGCAGCGAGGTTGCTACCTGCTCAATAGGGGATACTGAGGTGTCGAATGAACAATACGCAACGTGAGGTATAGCAACGATGCTTTAGGCGAACCCCCTATCTGGGTTAATGAAAAGGAGCTTATTAAAATTGTTTACACAATGCCAATAAAATATTCAGCTTCCTCTTAATGTCGTGGAGCATTTAATATACAGAACTTAACACTGAGCTCACCGAGTCTTAAAACTAACTGGTACATGTTCTCTTATAAAAATGACAAGATTGATTTTACATATTTAGACTTTCTGCAGCTTTTATTGCAATATGTGCTCCACTAAAGACATCTATACAATCATTTCTTATGAAATTATTTTTATTGTATCAATAATCGTGAAATAAAAATTCCAGAACCGGTCATTTTGACCGGTGATGTTTAGTGTTAGCATGATAGGAATTGATTATATCAATTCAGTAATATCTGATCGTTAATCTTCAGTTGCTCGCACTTCACTTACTAAATACATAACTGGTTACTTTATATGACAATATGGCTTGATATGACTAGTGTAGTCCACACCTTTGATTATACACCTATATGCGAGTAATTAAAAGTTAAGGAAGTATCGAGACGAACGTAGGGCATTATGAACCACGCATAAGTAATAAGAGGTTGACTCAGAGTCCTATTATATCTTCGACCGGCGATCGGTTTTTAGTCCGACTACGTAATCTCTCTTCAACGTCGATACACAATGGCGACCACATTGTGCGGACTCATTAGACCTAGAAACGCGTTATCAAGGGTCAGATGACGCGAATGTGTACACAGCAATTACCGCTCCCGATTTAGATGTAGTTGAATTAGAATGGTATCTGCGCGACATAGAACGGCGTACAAGCGCGTTTCCAATTTATATTCAGCCGCATATCGAATACTTCGAATATACCTACTCGCCTATGGAATTTAAAATTCCGTATAATTAATGCATTAGGGTCGCGAATCAACTTATCCACGATTCACGTAACAGAAATAGTTTCGAAAGTTCACGGAATGCGAACACTTTGGCCATTTGGAATTCTGAAGGTCGTCCATCAAAGGCACACAAGATAAAACCGCGAACTCTATTAAACTTATCCGCCTATCGCTCGACGCCATTAGCAATGGCCGCGATATACAATTAGGAGACTTTTGACCATGGGACGATGCTTATGAAAATCGTAAGCGTGTTATGCTCTAGGATTGAATAATTCCAAATATTCGCGCAACAATGCACACGATAATTTCACTTGTCGCGTCGTTTTAATTAACAAACACGGGGGTAAAAGTTTTGTTGGAAATTATGCAATTACGTGCTGTATTCTACTAATAATCATACCGCCGAAGCGACGACCCACTAATGAGCAATTTTATAAATAATTATGAGCGTGCTCCTTGCGCTTAGATAGAATTTCTATATTTATAATTAACGATTTTCGAAGCTTGCCGAGCGGAACACCGCGATGAAACTAAATCCGACGGAGTTTTATTGTTATTGATCCGACACAATTATCCTGGGAAACGAAGCTCTCATTTAATTACAGTGCCGCGTTCTTTGTTTTTATTAAATTTCGTGTTAATTATGCATATTCACATATACATAGTATATGTATTCATACACTGTACAGGGTGAGTACCTGGATAAACGTTTTAGACAAAAGTTATTCGGTTTCGATGGGACTATTGTGTGGTGTACATAATTTTGTTCTGGCAGAGATTTTTTAATGGAACCACATTTTTGAACTCCTACTCCTTCTCGAGACAATTTCAACGATATAGTCGTTCAAGGTCATAAACTTAAACAAGGATCCTCCCACGATTGAAGCACTTCTCGAGACAGTTCCAACAATATAGTCGTTCAAGGTCATATACGTAAAAAAGGATGAAAAATATAAATTCACATAAACAAAAAATGTGGAAAACGTAGACGAACGTGAATTCAATTCAAAATGTAAACAAACTGCTTACATCGAAAATAATCTGCTACGACAGATGCTCAAAATTACATAAATATTTAAATTATATTTTAAGAAGAAATATAAAACTGAAAGACCCCCCCTTTTGATTATTCAGTATATATTATTCAATATATAAAATTTCATATTAATTTAATGATATTTTAAAACAATATTAGATTCTATATGTATAAAATTCTTATTAATACTATTACTCCCTCACACACAAATAATGTTAAATATATGTATAAAATTTCATATATTAATTTAATAATATTTTAAAACAATATTAGATTCTATATGTATAAAATTCTTATAAATAATATTACACCCCAAATAATATTAAATATATAAAGTTTCATATGAATTTAACGATATTTTAAAACAATATTAGATTCTATATCAAATTCTTATAAATAATATTACTCCCTCAAATAATGTTAAATATATAAAATTTCATATTAATTTAATGATATTTTAAAACAATATTAGATTCTATATAAAATTCTTATAAATAATATTACTCTCTCAACTAATATTAAATATATAATAATTAAGTAATATTATTAGTCCCTTGCTAGAAGACAGAATGATTTTTCTGAAATTTTGAAAATTTCGTCGAATATCACGGCAAGGTGACGAGACAGAATGGATGTAGTGAAAAATAGTTAGCTCCTGTTGATTGCAACGTTTACAGGTAATATCATTTCACTAAAACGTCGATTTATTTCTTGAATTTCCGAGATCTCCGAGGATTGCGACGTGACGCGTCGCGAGATGGGTTTTTGAAGACCAGCGGAGTAGCCATTGTTTTATTTCCGTCAGTCTTGCGAAGCGGGATTTCTGGGCAGCTGCAGACGGCTCTACGCGCCACGAACAAACGTGATCCTTTTTCTAATTTTTGTAATAAAAGTTGATTCCGAGGATCCCACAACTATATGTATACACGTACGGCTAAACAAGATAGCTTCCCCCCCGTACTTTTACTTACAACTCGAGGATGATGCCAACGGACTACCAATGAGCTCGGGGACATATTAATTTCACTGAAAAATTAGTCAATGTTTTCAGAGCTGTTTTGTACCTAATTGCCAGCTGATTTTATTCGATTTCTTAAATTAATTAAAACATTCGTCGCTGTGGAAGTTAATTTATATTGGCACTTTTATCGAGAAAATCCAGGAATGACACAATCTATGTAATAAATTGAAATTATATTAAATTCCATACATTATTGTACTGTGTAAATTTATTACAGTTCTTCATTGCATACGGTTGAACAATCCACACGTGCACAGAGAGATTAATATTAT
Organism: Lasioglossum baleicum; assembly: GCF_051020765.1. NCBI lineage: Eukaryota > Metazoa > Arthropoda > Insecta > Hymenoptera > Halictidae > Lasioglossum > Lasioglossum baleicum. The sequence goes on from NC_134940.1 coordinate 14,877,176, forward strand.
GCATTTATGATAGAATTTTTCGATCAAAGTTTTATTAAGCTCATTCGTAAAATGGACTGTTGAACTCGAGCTCTTTTTGCCTTATTAATATAATATTTATTAATATGCCCATGTATTTAAAAAAATTATAGAATGTTTGAAAATAAGAACGATAAAAGGAGTGTTAATTCGAATTTATTTCTCGTAACTTCATATATAAATTACGTTTAAACATATATTCATTATGTTGTAAATCTGATAGAGATTTGTAACTAATATTTTTTTTTCCTAATATTATTGAAATATTTTTGAATCCCGCGCTATGAGTTTCGCACATGAACGCTCACGGTATTTGCACGCATGACGTTTCTGTAGGTGATTAACACGAGTGACAATCGATACGTAACGTCACATATGTATTCGCCTTGTATGTCTCGTATGTTTATTTACTCTAGCAGTATTTACTCTACTAGTACAGAGTCCGTGTCAATTTACTCAATTAATTAATACCCTCGCAACGTTCAGAATATAATTATAACAGTTGTATATTGCATTATAACAGTTGCTCTTAATATTTTCATATAAGTATAACATAAGTATACCGACACTTTTCGAACATTATTTTCACAAAATTATTGTTCAATAAATAATTATTACTTGTTAGTGGGCGGACTACTTATTTGTCTACTGAATTATTGACACTGTCTACTGAAGTATACTGACACTTTCGAAACATTATTTTCACAAAATTAATATTTAATAAATAATTATTATTTGTTAGTGGACAGACAACTTATTTGTCACCTGAATTATTGACACTGTCTACTGAGGTATATTGAGACTTTCGAAACATTATTTTCACAAAATTAATATTTAATAAATAATTATTTCTTGTTAGTGGACAGACTACTTATTTGTCTACTGAATTATTGACACTGTCTACTGGAGTATACCGACACTTTCGAAACATTATTTTCTCAACATTATTGTTTAATAAATAATTATTATTTCTTAGTGGATAGACAACTTATTTGTCTACTGAATTATTGACACTGTCTACTGAAGTATACTGACACTTTCGAAACATTATTTTCACAAAATTAATCTTTAATAAATAATTATTACTTGTTAGTGGACAGACAACTTATTTGTCACCTGAATTATTGACACTGTCTACTGAGGTATATTGAGACTTTCGAAACATTATTTTCTCAACATTATTGTTTAATAAATAATTATTATTTCTTAGTGGATAGACAACTTATTTGTCTACTGAATTATTGACACTGTCTACTGAAGTATACTGACACTTTCGAAACATTATTTTCACAAAATTAATCTTTAATAAATAATTATTACTTGTTAGTGGACAGACAACTTATTTGTCACCTGAATCATTGACATTGTCTACTGAAGTACACTGGCACTTTTATCAGATATTATGTATTCATATCGTTGGTGTTTCCCTTAATTTGTTGCATCGATTAGAAGGCTTATATTTGCATTTCGACGTCGGACGTTTCATATGCAACAATCAAGTATCCTCATATATCATCACAATCTCACGTATAACGTGAATTTTCAGAACGAATCTACAGCAGAAACCACATTCGACCCCTTTATCGACCTACTTGTGTCATCTGCGACATTCTTAAGCTTGATGAATGGACACCGTCTTTTTTCCGTTTAAGTGGCAATTGAATCTTTCCTGTTCGTCAGTGACTGGTTTTATAGCCCCATAAACTTTTCATATAAACTAAATGACGGTGAATATATTTATCTCCCATTCAAAATGTTCAAATGTTCGTAATGTTATAGAAGGATATACCGTTTTATTTTAGCAAATTCTTAAAATCATTCTGTATAAGAGAGATTCACTGTGGTCTAAGAAAAAATTATTAAACTTGAAAATTTTACTTTTTCGTACACCGAAGTACATTTTTGGGACACCCTTTGTAATAACTTGTCCAATTATTGGTGTGTATGTTTGGTTAATGGTTAATTATGACGGAGTATTTGCGAACGAAGACATTTATCTGACATAATTCTCTTTCAAAGGGTGTACCGAGAGTATGAATAATAGAGTGGCTCTTATTAGCTCGTCCTGGTATTAGTATTAAAGCCTCGGCAAACTTCTAACCTCTGACCGTTGATAAGAGCCGCAATGGATTTTCGTTCTAGTTGGAACGTGAATCACTGAGAGAGGTATTATAGACTGTGAATAGTAAACAAGACAGTCCGTTCAAGAGGAAAACAAAAATGCAACCGCAAAACCAGAAGCAGCAGACGGTATAAAAGTGACACGATATCGTGACACGATGATTCAACAGACTGACGCCCCCGCGGTTATAGAACACGGTCCACAGCGGTTATTTTCTGGAATTCGTTTCAAAACCATCAAACCGTCATGTGCATCTGTTACACAGATCCATACACGTTCATGTGATTTGACCCAATTTCGTAGGTATCGATCATCGCGCGTTCACAGTGATTATATAAAGAATCGAAATCGTTACGATCGACGTGAACGTAAAGGATAAATTTAACGACGTACGATCGGCGTTGTAGTTTCTCCCTCCGATTGCCAAAGTGACATCAAATATTTACACTGCTGTGCAAAAGATAGAAGCACCCGGCCATATTTAACATTAAACCTACCATCACCGGTCAAAATAACCGGTTCCAGATTGATTATTTTACAATTATTCAAATAATAAAACTGATTTTATGAGAATTGATTGTATAAATATCTTTATTAGGGCACGTATTATAATTGGAGCCGCAGAAAGTCTAAATAAAATCAATCTTGTCATTAAGGCGCTAATGATTTTTTTTTTATTACTAATTAGCAGTCTCGATCATAGATCCTACTACTCTGTATCATATTTTTCGTGGACAGAAAAGCTTATCGATCTGTTAGATAACGGAATACTCATTTGAATAGCCAATAATAATATAAAATGAAATATATTAGTGTGTACATATATAACATAAACTGAATATTCTAATTATCGTAATAATTGTAATGATTATTCTAATTATTGTAATAATTGTAATAATTATTCTAATTCTCTATTATTTATTCTGTTGTGTATTCAATCATAATAATTGTGATAATTATTATAGTTCTGTTATTCTAATTAATTCACAAATATAATAAGATTGTACTTGCTATATATAAACCACTTGTTTTAAAGCAATAACAAATAAATAAACATACTATATGGCTTGATATGAATTTATTTTACATGCGGATTTGTGAAAGTATGAATGACAATTAATTGGATTTTCATATCGTCTTCAACGGAAGGAGTCTTATATTGTTTAACGAAAGAAATAGTTTCTCTATCGAATTCTTTACGAAAGAACCTACTCAAATGGGAATTCATGTAAATATCCACAGTGTACACGAGTGAACATTATTCATTAACATCGCAAAAATGGAATTCATACTGCAAGAAGTCTCTGGTGTTACATTTTATCTGAAGATTACCAAAAGGCCCGAGGATGGCCTTAGCGTATACGAATTGCAGCTGTCCAGAAAAATTCCGCCTCGCTGGGTTTAAAGCATTGAAACAATTAAGATCCTGCAGGTCTTCAAGGTGCTATTTCTCAATGTGACACAAACAATAAAATGATTAACACGTTGACTGCCGAACCGGCAACCACGAAAATCGCGCACAACCGAAGTAATCTATTTAATGAAAGAAAAACTGAAGAGCGCATATTCGTCATGGCGATTGTTAGACTGCGGATTTTTATGCAAAATAAAAATCGTTGCTATTAATCCGAAGGTACAGAAGCTACTTAGACATTTATCTCTTTTCTTAATAATGCTGTAGAATTGAAAACGATGCAACAGTATTTTGAAATTTACATCGGATTTATTTTCGATGTGTAATTATTGTAATATTTTTTACTGTTTCGATCGATTCCTTTTTTCTGAATAATTTTGTAGAATTGGAGAAACGATGCAATAGTATTTTCAAATTTATATTTAATTTATTTTAAATGCATATATGTATTGTAATATTTTTACTGTTTCGACCGATTCATTTTTCTGAATAATTTTGTAGAGTTAAAACCGATGAAACAGTATTTTGAAACTTATTTTCAATTTATTATATTTAATATATTATAATATGATATATTTAATATATTAAATATTAAATATGTCATATTTAATATAATAATATATTTTCTGTTGTGAATGATTCATTTTTGTTATATTGATTATACTCTTTCAACCGCGTTTCGCGTCAAAATTGATTTTTTAAAATCTAGACGAATCATTGTATCGGCCACACAATGCAGTCATTGAACACGTACTGTGAATAGCGAGTCCTCATATCAGGAGTGTAATGGGTGAAGGTATAGTATCAATACGTGGTGTAGAATTCTTAATGCGTATCTTATCGGTTTGCACATTTTGCCTGATAACACATAAAACGATAAACGATAAACGATATCGGCATTTCCAGGAATTTACATTGCCTCCCCTTTGTGAGATAATGTTCTGCTGCAATTACGACGCAATTTAAAATGCTATCAGCAGCATAATGCATCGTAACGTTCCGATCGTAACAAGATATTTAACAGAACGACAACGCACTGATAAAAAATTGTCGTCATGCTCGTGTAACTTGTACATACGGTAGACCGTCAATTATCCGAACCAGTGAATAAGAGATCTCGAAAGTCTTCGAGATGGTTCAAAAAGAAATTGAAGATTACTTTAAAAAATAAATTTAACCAATTTTTTAAGTTTAATTAATCTTAACATTAACTGTGTATATTTATAATTATTACATACCGTTGTATATGCATGGTGTCCCATATAAATATATGTGATTACTATGACCTTCGTGTGACCTCGAGTAAAAAAAATTCACAACATTTGGCCAATCGATACAAAAATTGTAACAGGAATTCCATCACTATTTGTATCGATTGCTCAACTATTGTGAACTTTTTCTGTTCAAGGTCACACGAAGGTCATAATATTATTATAGGCCATATTTTCTATTACCAAAAATAAGCGTGATATTTAAGATGCTCAATTTAGACACCATGTATATGTACATACATATGTCTTCAGTAATATATCACATTTCTAATTACAGCAGTAGTCCTCTTGTAATTAATAAATCATGTTAAAACTGTTCCATTAACCAAACCACCTCTGTCCCAATTAGTTGGGGTAATTGACGCCCTACTGTACTTCATTCTTCTTTCTGACAGTTCTCTTCTGTACCTTTTAGGTAATTGTTATTATCAATAACGCTTCAGTTACGTCGTCTGCTATTATCGTTCGTTTCGGTTTCAAATATCCATAAATGAAATATTGTATTACATTGAATGCAACGTATTTTTCATGAGTGTTGTCTGTAACAAAGAGGAGTCGATGATTGCCTGAATATATATCAAACCATACGTCATGATATTAAATAACAACGAGTATAGAATTATATAATTTAATCAGTTTTGTATATGCGAAATACATGATGGCACGAACATGTCAGGCAGTTAACGAGCATGTTAAATTTGATCAAAATGACGTCCAATTAAAACGTAATTCTTATCAATAATTTGATTGTAATGTGTACGAACTGATGGTTATATTAAATTACACACTTTCATTGCTAAATAATGCGGCAAACGGTGCAGGTTTTTAATCGAACTCGTACTGTGGATGTACATCCTTGCTTTTATTAATTAAATAAATGAACATTAATTGTTTAACTTTGCCCACTGAACAATGAAATAATGTAATGACATTTATAGTAATTGTTAGTATTGCAAATAATTGTTTGAGGGCATAAAATATCTGGCAAAATATTGACTTCTCATCAAAATCTTTCTAAAAATAATACCTTTCGTGTAAATGTAAATTTAGTATTATACAATTTAGGAAAATTACAATTTAGAAAAATTACAATTTAGGAAAATTACAATTTAGGAAAATTACAATTTAGGAAAATTTCAATCGAGATTTATTGGAATCTGTTTCGTGAAATTTTTAAAACGCGCAAAACAGACTTGCGGTTAACATACCAACAAGTGTCGACCGCAGTTAATAATTGTCATTCACACAAATCTGACCGTTTATATAATTTGCAACAACAGGTGCATCATACACACACGGCTAATAAAATCAAATGAAATCCAAATAATTGAAAGCGCAATCTAATTCTCTAATTATACATTGGACAATGTGATTATCTATTAAATTTCGTGGAACACCCCGTTCATTTATTCCATATTCATTTAAACAAAACCATGCCCGCTTCCAAATATATCAACTCAAACATGACAAGTGCAGGTGGAGAGGAGAATTAGTAAACTCCTATTATGAACTACCCAATTATTGGAATCATCATGTTCACCGATACGTTCGAAAATAAACTGTTTACCTTGGGTCAAAACTAATTAGAAGCTCGTTAGGATTCACTTCTTTGTGAAATCTGCTGACTGTCTTTCAAAAGTTTGTAACTTCCTTCTAGCCGTTCTGAAAAAATTATGTTAGACAATTTTGACAAAACCTATGTCAGGTAGTTTTCAGAAACGTATTTGTAGACAGCGGATTTTATAGATTTATTACAAGAATGAATAGGTGTAATGTTAAACAGCAAAAATATTAGAAGAATTTAAAAATGCTATCATATTATTTTTATCCTATTAAACATATTAAGATAGAAAATCAATTTCTATTTCAAACAAACACTATTGAATTCCTTCAAGAAATCAACCACCTCCACAAAATCTAAAAACACTATAGAAGTTCGTCGTTAATGACCTAGATGTTGATGCGACGTAAACCTTAATTAAAAAAGAAAGATTCTGAACAGATTCTAATAAAAATGTAAGTCAACAATTTCCTACGAACAAAATAAAATTCTATTTTAGTTTTGTTAAGTTACTGGAGAACATATAGGCATACAATAAATATAAGTTTTCTCTTATTTTAAGAAATTACGATCTACAAAAAAGTTCTAATCACTGAAACCGTAAAATAAATAGGGCAAGGGGTTAAGAAAAAGCACAGACCAATCAGAGCGCTGCGACAGCGTACGCTCTCCGCCCCTGTCACGTGACAGCTGAGCGTGGCGCCGCCAGTGGCTGAAATCCGCGTTCCGATTGATCCGTGTTTTTCGTTAATACCTCCTTAACGAAGCCTCGGAGACCATTTTCGCAAAGGAAAAATTTTCTTCAATTGACCTGAGGAATTAGCCTATTTTCAATGAAGTGCAACATTTTTTCTGTGTATGCAATAAAAACCGTGACTGGAAAGTATCAACATATTTGCAGTCTCAAAAGATTAAAGAAAATAGAAGAATCAGACCAACCGTTCGAAATGAATTGCTAGCGCGTAATAAATTTCCAATCTGATTAACCCGATGAAATTATGTTGTCGAGGCTGCATAGTGGAACTCTCGCGCATGTCTTACGATTATTCACACTCCGATACCGGGATATTTAGGAGCAGCAACCCTCTTGCAATTAAATTATCGCAGCTCCTCTCGCCGAAACTTTGAAAAATCTGTGCACGTTATCCTGGGCGGAGGACGTTAATAGGATAATTAAAAGGCCTCTGGGCGTCTGGTATCTAATCTGGCTCGTGTCAACGTTTCGCGAATAAAATCCAAACAAGATACCTGGCCTGTATTCGCGATCTCTGACTCACCTCCAGCCTGTTATCGCTGGTGTGTACTTAATATTAACGCATCTTGTTAAGAAGGAAACCAGTCTGATACCTGTTTTCAGGAACGGCCCACTTATTCACTGAATATACGGTAAGGAAAGGTGTGTGTGTGTGCGTGTGAGAAAGTGGGAAAGGGAGAGGGAGGTGGAAGGGTGTGATGAATCGCTTTCAGATTAGCAAGTCTCATTCGACAGGTCATTTTTCATAGGGCTCCTGGCCACACACTCGTTTCCACCGGGGAGCACGCTGCCGCGTTTTTGCAGGCAGCACGCGCGCGTTTCTGCACCTGTGAATATCACGGACAGAGCCCGTCGATACACGCGTGTATTTAATCAGCGCGATATTTCAACTGGTTGATGTATGGCAGGACGCGGTGTTCTGGTATTGTACGTAAAACGTGCCTCGCATGCCCACACCTCGATTCGTTTAAACGGAATATGAAACGCCCGGTCTATGCTCTTTGGCAGCGTGTCGTTTAATACTCGCGACGACCGACGACTACGATATGTGATTACCGCCACTATAATCTGCCCGCAACGAGCATTAACGGGTTACCGTATCACCGAGAACCCATTAAACTACGATGAATTACCATTTTTTTTTCCCTTCAGGGTGACAAAAATCTGTTTTTCTTCAAACGTCGTTGTATTAGGTTGGCAACTAAATTCGCGATTCGGATTTTATGCATTTATAACGAAAATTGTTATGTACAATTTACAGCACCTCAATAACGTCATCTAATAGTTTCATTTAAGATTGCAATGTAAAAGAAAATGTCTATGCTTTCTTTTGGTGCAGCACAATTATTGAGAATCCTATTAACAGATTACCGACTGGTGATTATATTGCATAATTTTGAAATATCTATGGTACACGGCTAAACAATTTTTAATGAAATCTTTAATAGCAACGGCAATTTTCATTGTGAACTAACAAGTCACCCTCAATAACCTCGTCTAATAGTTTCATTTAAGATTGCAATGTAAAAGAAAATTTCTATACTTCCCTTTGTCACAGCATAATTATTGAAAATCCTATTAATAGGCTTCCGGTAGGTACAGTGTTAAAGTATTAGGTTGGCAACTAAGTTCGCGACCTCCACATATTCTCAAACAAAGTCATTTATACAGGGTGTCCCAAAATTCGTGAAAATCCCGAAAGGGGGTCGTTCCTGAGACCATTTCAAGCGACATTTTCCTTTGCAAAAATGTTATCCGCGGCTTTTTTTACGAGTTATTAACGAAAAACACGGACCAATCAGAGCGCGACCTAGACGCGAGTTGCCACAGTCGGCCAATAGACATTTGGCGCGCCGAGACGACTGTGGCAACTCGCGTTTAAGTCGCGCTCTGATTGGTCCGTGTTTTTTGTTAATAACTCGTAAAAAAAGCCGCGGATAACATTTTTGCAAAGGAAAATGTGGCTTGAAATGGTCTCAGGAACCACCCCCTTTCCGGATTTTCACGAATTTTGGGACACCCTGTATACGTATTTTTCAAGCAAAAGTATTTTATATCAAATTAACCGCAAAATTCAGAGCTTTCCAATGATATACAGTTCAAGAGGAATGGTCACTGAATGAGGTTATAATGATACAATAAAAGATTTATGAAACGAAAGGGCGCGAATTTAGTTGCCAACCATTTCGAAGGTCCACTTAAGAGTTGCACCGGTGAAAACAGCAATTGTTTGTGCACTTTGCCGAATTTTTCGCAATCTTTTCTCTAGCCGGTGTGTGACGAATATTAAGTTTCGAACGTCAATCAAGCAGCTCGATCGATCGTGTCGGTTATGCGACAGAAATGGATTACAGACGAGTGGCGTCGCTGAGGTTTCACACCATTCAGACTCGAGGGGATTTGCAGAGCGCGGCCGTTTAAATTTTTGAAACGTTAATGGAAGTCGAAAGTTGCATTCCAGCCTCCCCGAATATTTCGGTCGGATGCGCGTTCTATTGTCAGAACTTGTACCAATTCGAATGCATCGAATCTTCCGATGGAATATTAATGATTGGTTTTCCATTATTCTTATTTTATCGGGCCAATGCACAGTCAGATAACGCGCTTTTCACGCGATAGAAGAAGCGATCGTTCGATGAAAGTAAAATACCATTTTTTTGTTTTGTTTTTTGGTCCCCCATTCAATTTCGATTTGTTGGCGTTATTAGAACGCATCAACTGCGATTTCGTTCGATTCGGAATGCAATTTCGATCCGTCCATGTAAATTCGCATTGTCGTCACTGCGTGATAATAGTTGTTGTTACTGCATAGTCATTATTATACATATGGGATTTGTTGAGTTTAGCACGTAAATATCTCGTGAACTACATTTTCCTTCAATCGTGAATATAGCTATTGTTGTTGAGTAATGATTGTGTACAAATTCATTACGTTATAATAACTGGTGTGTTATGTAGAATTGTTACTAAACCGCGCAACGCTTTATACTCTCGAAGCGTATAAATATCTGGAAATTGTTGTTCCGATAGTACATTTTGCGCATACCGCGAAAGTTCATAACAACGGAATCAACTGTGAAATCCTTCAATATAATTATTTATATTGCGTCTCAATATAATTATTATAATCAACTGTGACGAATCGTGAATATATTTTCACAGAAAAAATTATGTATCGAGTTGGCAAGAAAGTAATGTCGGTATTTTAAGGTGGAATAAAACCGAATTTCTTTATGCAAGCGATGCACTTTAATGTGTATAAAATATTTTCTTACTTATTCTTTTTGACAAAAGATCATCGAACAAAAGGGAGAATATCTTATTCATTAAAAATTATTGTCTGAATAAAAATGATTGGGCTTTGTTTCACCTTAAAATACCGAAATTACTTTCTTGCCAACCCAATGTTAGGATACACGTTGTCTGTATGAAAATCAATAAAAATATATAGTGCAGAAAAACAATATGGAATACTTGTGTAGTAGGCGAGCGTTTGAAATAATTAATTTCTTGATCGAAGCAACTATTCACTGCCATCGCGGCGTACCTATCAACATCGATCTATCGATTTATTTACTCTTTTATAGGTTGCGTTTCTAGACTATCCGATCGTCAGCTCGACCTAATTTATAGGTTTATAGTCACTGTACAGTTGATATATCGCATCATAATTTTACGATACTAAGCACAATTACTCTTGGACTTGACTCTATAACATACACGTTCGGTTAGGTTTAATAACAGGTTTACAGTGTACTTCGCCCTTAACGCATTGTGCTTCATGTTTTATCGCTATTAGTAAGTCAGAATATAAAATACGGCCGACCAAACAATTTAGTATTGTTATTTTGTAACAATGATATCAAAAGAACTTTCCATTTAACTAGAATTTTTGTAGACTATTATACCGAACTGGATTTTTAAGGACAGCTTATTCGATTTAATTATTTTACAAGGTTCACTTTGATTTAGATTATGATTAGAGTACGGATTTTAAGAATTCATCAAAACATATTTAAAGACTTTAAAACAGTTGTCTATTGTGTACCATCTGCATTTTTCAATTAATTCCGACAATTCTCATTTTCTATAAAAATCTGCAGTTTACATTTTACCAGGAAAATGGGAATGTCAATATTCTTTGGACACATTGTATAATTCTAAAACGATCTTCTCCACTGTCTATGCATTTACTCCATTTTGCATGTAATTAATATAATGATTGAACGATTCAAAGTAAAATTACAATTGTTTAACTATGGAAGCTATGAATTAATTTCTGTTGTATTGATTGGTGGTAAATTTGAGACATTCTTTTACTAGTTATATTGAAAATAGCTAAACACGTGTTTAAGCATGCACTACATGTTATAATGCTAATGTTTTCGCACTGAAATAATCAATAAACATGCACTTAACTACGGCAATTTAAAGAGTGAGGAAACCTGCGATTGATACATCAATAAATGACATTGGGCGACCTTGAAACACTAATTTTTGCGCACTGAGGTAATCAATAAACATGTATTTAGCTATGGCAATTTAAAGAGTGAGAAAACCTGCGATTGATACATCAATAAATGACATTGGGCGACCTTGAAACACTAATTTTTGCGCACTGAGGTAATCAATAAACATGTATTTAGCTATGGCAATTTAAAAACTGAGGAAACCTGCGATTGATACATCAATAAATGACATTGGGCGACCTTGAAACACTAATTTTTGCGCACTGAAGTAATCAATAAACATGCACTTAACTATGGCAATTTAAAGAGTGAGGAAACCTGCGATTGATACATCAATAAATGACATTGGGCGACCTTGAAACACTAATTTTTGCGCACTGAGGTAATCAATAAACATGTATTTAGCTATGGCAATTTAAAAACTGAGGAAACCTGCGATTGATACATCAATAAATAACATTGGGCGACCTTGAAGCACCAGTATATTCAGATCGATGGAACCATCATGAAACAAGTTATCAGCTAAATGAAAACATGGGGTACCATTTAAAAAAGAAAGAAACAAAGATCACCAGGATTGTGACTCCACTTAAGTAAGTCAGATGTCGACCATATATATATATATATATAAGATATTTCGCTCGAGTCGGCACAAGTTTCATGTGGGACACTGTTTTGTATAATTTAGCAGACAACCGTGTGGTTAAATTAAAATGAGACATCCAGCATAAAGAAGAAGAACCTCGGTTCTGTATAATGTAGCTTTGCGAGTTCAGTTTGAGCGGGGGCTAGTTGTGACATTTATCCGACGTTCGATCAGCTCGAATCGGATCAGCCTTCCGCGGGAGGTCAATTTCCAAGGCGAAGAGCCAATCGTGTTCGAGCGAGAAGGTAGCTTTTAGAAGGAAAAAAAGCGAAGAAATAGCGCACACGTGTATGTTCCTTTATAGAGACAAAGTACACAGCGCGCCGTGTACTTAAGAGCAGTTCTGCGATACAGATGGACATCGCTCTCGCAGATGGAAAAGAAATCTAACTCTCGGCGTGCCTCCGAGAATCTTCGGGTTCGCGGACGGATGAATTTAAAGCAGATCCGCTACGCGTATGGAAAGACTAGTACCGCCCGGCTAGAACGTAAAAGAGAAAAGGCAGGCTACGGAAAACCTGGGGGGAAAAAAGAAAGCACACGCCGCGCCGGAAGGCTAGGGTGTCGATTACGAAGGATACGACTTTACGGAGCCCCATGCCCCGCCATTCTTTTATTGCGGAACACCGTCTATCTCTTTTATGTATCTCTCATCTCCCGCTCATCGATTCCTCCCTGCACGAATACCATTCGCTCGCGCGAAAACTTCCGCTGTGTTTGCGACACCTTTTGACCTTTGTTCATGGCCTTTTCAGGGACAATGATTGTTGCGTTGTTCCCTGGGCTCAAACACTATTGCCACTTTTATCTGCGAACATACTGCAAACCTCTGTTATCAAAAAAATTCTTCCCTCGCCTCTATACAATGTTGTTGTTCAGTTCATGAGATTTTCGGTAAATTATGTAACAGTAAGGAGCATAACTGATTCCGCAAACTTTGAATCGCAACAAACTAGAATGCAATGTAAATATATTTCATTTTCTAATATGTTTAATATAAAATAATAGGAACATCGTTTAAAATTAGTTTCAATCAGGGAACTGTATTTTGACATATCAGGTGTATGTACAAATTAATTGGTGGTTCTCGTAATTAATTAACTGCAACTGGATGTAGAAATTCGTGGATCTTGCTGATCGTGAATTTATTGATTATTTAGAAACGACTAAAGCACATTCTCTAAACAATCTTTATCATTTTCCATGTATTTATTCTATTTTACAAGTAATTAACTTAATAATGGAAACATTTGAATTCAAGATAAAGATTGTTTTATAGAACGTGCTTTAGTTGTTTCTATATAATCAATTAATTTACGATCAGCACTTTCCACGAATTTCTACACCTAATACATTTCGAATAAAACGCTTGAAATTATAAGCACTTGTACAAAATAGAAAAAGAATATTCGAAGCGCAAAAGGGTTGAAACTTGAAGCATCGAGGAAAATGAGAAAATGGATTTGGCTTCTCGGAGTCGATCGAGCGGAGTATCGTTTCGAGTATCCTTTGAGGGGATAAATCGCGGTGATCTGAATAAGCTGAGTATGGTAATCGAGAATAGTACGCAACAGGACACGTGTGACAGGTTGACGGGATGGGGCACCTGTAATAACAAGGTAGAATTCGAAAAAAACTCACGGTTAATGTTAAGACGCAAGGTAGCCGAGCGCAGTATTCAAGGACTGATGATGTCTTCACTGTGGGATGTATTAATCACACCAACTTCCTATCGCTTTTTCGCATGCGAGACGAGTTTTTTCGTTATTAAATCGTCGACTGTAACCTGCAATCACGTGTCTAAGAAATAACGCAAGTATGAAGTGTTAACGTCAGGCAACGGATGCAAAGAAAATAATCGAACGATAGTTACCGTATCGTGACATATTCGATTAAGCAAATGCTAATGCGTTAACGATTGAAACACACATAATATCCACCCTCTTTGAAAGGGGAAGACTCGTTTCCAGGATCGCAAGGGTGCTACGGTTAATAAATATCTACGGTTAAATAGTATAAATAATACGGTTAAATAGCTACGGTTAGGAGCATAACTGATCCTGCGATTCCTTATGCAAAATAAAAATTGTTCATGTGAATTACAACAAATTGGAGTGAAATAGAGATTTATTTTCTTTCTTAATATGTTCTACAGATTGAAAGTAATGTAACAGTATCTTTAAATTTTTATAATATGTTTACTGTTTTAAATTCGGCCTAATAATTTTTGCCACAAGTGCGTAAAATTCCATTTCTATGAATGGACCAAACGACCTCAATTTTCTTTGTAAGGCTAGAATAATTAGTTTAGTAGCTGACGTCTAATAAATGTCTTTTGCAAAAATGCATTTGCTCGGAATTGTGAAAAACAATAGTGAAAATTGATTTATACAACTTTTTTACGTGGGCCAATAACGAACATTTAAAAGATGTGTTTCGTACACTCGTATAAATTATATATATTCTGAAAATTTCATTGAAATTGGTTAATTGGTTTACGAGTTATAAACGATCAAAAGTGGTAAAAATGGCAGTTGTAGGTCGAAAATCAAGAAAAATTGCAATTTTTACCAGTTTTGCTCGTTCATAACTCGTAAACCAATTAACCAATTTCAATGAAATTTTCAGAATATATATAATTTATACGAGTTTACAAAACCTTCAAATTTTCGTTATTGGCCCAGCTAAACAAGCTGTAAAAATCAATTTTTACTATTGTTCTTCACAATTCCGAGCAAATGCATTTTTGTAATAAATGAATAAAATTCGGAGTCAAAAAGCAATGAATGACATTTTCGAAATGGAAAAAGTACTTCAAATTATCTCAGGAATCCAAGGAAGCACGAGATTTTGAACATTGAACAAGTTCAATGAAAATAAACAATTTTCTATATATACTTACTATAAGAAACTTTTACTTGAATTTTGCTATAAAGACGTTTTGCCGTTCATTTTTGTAAAAAATCGACGAAATTAGAAAGTACAACGATCCGCCTAATTGCCAGTTTTAGAATTGACATGACTGAGCAGCTTAATGAAATGGCATAATTAAGGTGGTGACAATATATACCCTATATTCCAGTGATTGCAGCATCATTCGATTTGCGAGATGTTAATTCGATTATTACTTAAACCGTGCGAAGTTAACTATGTTTCGCCGATCCTCGCTGCTTATGAATTCCTTTAGCAGAACTTGCGTCACGCGCTCTCACGGGGAGAGATCACAAATTCTACTGCGTCTATCGAATGACGCAATGTTTGAATTTCAAATGATTCCCGGCAACTTGTGCAACTTTCGTATAATTTTTCTGCTACACTGATCCTTCCTTCAGAACGAAATCGTGGTATATACAGGGTGTCCCTGCTAAGTCTGCCAGGCTATATAGAATTTAAAACCGTCGTAAATAGAAGAAGTTGCGCAACGTAAAATTAAATGGCTTCAGGGTAACATGTTATATGTATAGATTGTAAATATTCGGTAAAGGTATCCAGAAGCAATAAAATTTAAATTTTGGCTATACAGCAGAAGCATATTTACATTTGATTTAGTGACAATAAGCATGAAAGAAATATACATGAATTTTTATTGGCTTCTAATGTAGACATGTCTCGTTCAATATCTCTTGTTATTTATTAATAAAGTACAGCATTGTTTCAATCAATTCCTGACTGCAAATGGCTTCGTTTTAATTAAATTTACAATATTATAAACAGACTGCGGATCTTTATGCAAAATACATAAATATTTCTTACCTGAATTGCAACAGACTGGAGCGAAATAGAAATTTATTTTCTTTCTTATTATGTTTAATAGGTTGAGAATGATATAATGGTATGTTTAAATTTTTGTAATATTTTTGCTATTTTAAATTACACTTACTCATTTTTGTTATAAATGCATAAAATCTACAGTCTAGTTGTAAATCAAATTTGCAACCGAACGAAATTATGTTACAACCCAATATACATATGTGTAATATTTTTATTACTATGTTCGTTACCATAGATAACTGTATAAGTAGAACAGTTCTGCAAAAAATAATTTATACATATTTTGAATCAGCATTCCATTATGTATCTAAATATTTGTCAATTTATATGTGGAAGTAACTGTTCTCTTGAAAATTGACGTTAAAGTTCACATAACACATAATCTTACTTGATTGATCTCAGAAATATACATATAAATGTGTATGTAATACATAATTCTTGTTGTGTTTAAAAAAAAAGATAAAAACAATCGCGAGAATAGAATACCAATATATGCCAAAGTAACTTCATGCCAAAAATAATGTTTGAATTGTTATATCGTTTTTATGTTGTACTAAAAAGTTTTAGTTATATCAGCAAATTTTATTCTTCAATTTTATTGCAAGTTGTTGAACTTGCCTCACAACGGGACAAAAAGAACTATAAAAAAACCTATTACAATATGTTAAATTAAAGGTTAGAATTTTAAAATATAATAAATTTAACAATACTTTACCTGTTAAAGATGAAAATATCTGAATTATTTCTTCCTCATTTTATATATTTCTTCAAAATAGAAACATTTAGCTCCGGTCTCCCCTGCAGGGATATTAACACTTTACCTACCGGAAGCCATTATATTAATAGGATTTTCAATAATTGTGCTGTACCAAAAGAAAGCATAGAAATATTCTTTTACATTGCAATCTTCAATGAAAGTATCTGATAACGTCATTGAGGGTGACTTGTTAGTTCACAATGAAAATTGCTGTTGCTATTGAAGGTTCCATTAAAAAGTGTTTAACCATGTATCATAGATTTTTCAAAATTATGCAATAATCACCGGTCGGTAATGTGTTAAAATTAGTATGATCTATCTGTTCGGTCGCCGACTGTAGGAACTCTAGCAGTACGAGCGATTACCTGAAAAAATAACAAAGATCGTTGTACTTGCGATATAAAGCAAATCCCGCGAGCTTGTTTAACGGAAGCAGCGTGTGCCCGATTAGGTAACATGTTACGCTAGCCCCCTCCAAGAAGTTACGGGGTCTTAGTAGAGCGAGGCAACCTACTGTAAACGTGCGTACACGATACACGACTTGTCGAGGCGTACGCTACATCACGTGCCTATAGATACGGCAGAGTTAAGCTAACAGTGACGTTGGCATACACAGATTAAATTCACACGGCGCGTCTAGTAACAGAGGCCTCCCCGAACTATTAGCGTGCGCCAGGTTAGACGCGTTTCTTTCGCAGACGCGGGTTCCACGAGCGTAGATAATACAGGAACACGCAACACAGCTGTTTCATGTTTCAATTAATCGCGGATCGCCGCCTCTGAATGCGAATTAGAAATTCATTCCTACTACTAATTCCGGTTCTTAAGCGCGATTTCCGTGAGCCTCGCGATCGATATTCGCACATTCACGAATCAAAACACCACCCTGTGTTTGCAATCAAACCTTTCCGGACCAAAGATATTTTTGGTCGAGCTAAAAATGGGAAAAATAATATTTTTCATATGACATATACCTCACCTGGCCTCTGGAAGATGCCAAATATATTCGACATTGCCCCTCAAAGACACCAAATATTTAACCACGCAATAAAAACATTTTTCATAAACCATTTATGCAAGGTTGCCACCCCAAATATCTTTGTTGTTTTTAAAGATACGTCAAATGTCTGAAGGACAAAGTGAAATGGTTCAGTGGGACTCGCATGATACCAAAAATATTTTTGTTTTCATGTGATTCTTTTAGAGATATCAAGGTCACCTTCATTTTTTTTTAATGGAAGCACCCTTTTTTAAACACCTACGACGATAGTCCCTTTCATTAGGAATTCAGTGACTACAGTTACCCATGCACGTATAAACTTTCTAAGTAGCTCCTAGTTCTTATAACAGACACAGAACATTATTATTTTGCATTAACCATTAAAAATTCGCAGTCTACTCGTTAATCACTCACTAATTTTCGAAGCACCTTATTTGTAGACTTCATATTTAGGCTTTAAATACAACAAAGATATTTGAGGTGGCAACGTTAGGTGAATTGTGTCAATACTCGTAATTCCTTCAAAATATACAGGGTGTCCCAGCTAACTTGACTACCTTGAATATCTTTGTTGCTTTTAAAGATAAAGGTCACCTTCATATCTCTAAAAAAAATTACATGAAAAGAAATTTTGTTGGTATCTTATGGGCCCCCCATTTTACCATTCAACTTTGTCCTTCAGACATTTGACGTATCTTTAAAAACAACAAAGGTATTCAAGGTGGTCAAGTTAGCTGGGACACCCTGTATATTCATGTAACATCGAATATAGTTAATAAAAACACGGATCGAGTCCAAGTCGACGCGAGTTTTCGAATTTATGGCGCACCCGATCGGAGTGGTATATCAATATTTAGAGTTCCCGTTGATTGCTCTATGCTCTATCGGTCGTTTTCTCGATCCCATTGTGGTCGCACTGTTTCCATTCCGACAGAATGGTGTCCTGGTTTGGCGCTTAACGATGTTTCTTTTTAATTTGAGGAGGATATTGCGAAATTGTTTCAAATTTTTGTGAATCGTTTCGGAATCGTAGAATTATTTTTTTAATCGACCACAACTGCGTTTCACAAACTATGTTTGAAATTCTAGGAAGTGAATAAGTGTTCAATGAAATACTGTCGAAATTATTGTGAGCCTGGCTCAAACATGTTCGTTAAATGTCTAAATAATTGTTCCAAATTTTTGTGAATCGTTTTGGAAGCGGAGAATTATTTGTTTAATCGACTAGAACCGCGCTTCACAAACTATGTTTGAAATTCTAGGAAGTGAACAAGTGTTCAATGAAATACTGTCGAAATTATTGTGAGCCTGGCTCAAACATGTTCGTTAAATGTCTAAATAATTGTTCCAAATTTTTGTGAATCGTTTTGGAAGCGGAGAATTATTTGTTTAAACGACTAGAACCGCGCTTCACAAACTATGTTTGAAATTCTAGGAAGTGAATAAGTGTTCAATGAAATACTGTCGAAATTATTGTGAGCCTGGCTCAAACATGTTTGTTAAATGTCTACATAATAAACAGATATATACACAGTAAACATAATAAACATAATAAATATATACATATAACATTCAATATAATATACATAGTATTTTCTAGTTTCGTTATAAATGCATAAAGATCCACGTGTGTTCTGCTTTCCAGCCTTCTGCTCCCTGTACAATTGAATTAAGGGCTGTAGTACGAGTGAAAATATTGATCGAGGTGCTGACATAATATTACTTTTAACAGTAGACTCGAGAAAGACGAGTTTTCTCAAAAAATATTAACGATCAATGGTCTTCGTGGAATTCTTTCTCCACCAAATGTTCATGCTCTTTCCATTACAGTCGAGAATCTACACGTAGTTTAGATTCAATCCTGACCTAACTCAAGATGGGGTTCGCCGAAACGTAGATTTAGTTTGGATCCAACTTTGGTCTATACTGAATCTAACTTGGTTCAATCTTAATTTAGATGTAGCTGATCTACACGTACCTGCTACTGCATCTACTTTAAGTTTGTTTTTTAATTAAATGTAGTTAAATAAGATGTGATTTATTTCTGTTAATATTATAGAAAATATGGCCTATAATACCTCGAGTACAAAAAATTCAGAAAAGTTGGGCAATCGATACAAACAGTGATGTAATTTCTCTTATCATTTTTGTATTAATTGGCCAATTTTTAAAAAAATTTTTCTACTCGATGTCACGCATAGTACCATTTAAATGAATTTTGGAGATCTTGATATCTCGGAAGAAAATGACTGTGAGACAGTTTTTTGTCGATTACAATATTTGCCCCCTTGAACTAAACAATTTTCACCTGTTGACATTTTTTCCATCCCCCAAAAATAAGCGAGATAAGTAAGTTAGACAAAGAAATTAACGGAAGAATAACGAAGCTGGCAAATTAGAGAAAAGAAAATTATATACAGTGTCTAGATAATACAAATAAAATAACTAAACCAAAATGACTGAAAATACGTCATTCCTCCAACTGTCATTTCTCAGGAATATTCTTGTAGCAGTTCCATTTAATTTACGAAACTTTTATATAAAGTTAACTTGCCTGTTCTTAGGCTATCTGAGAGCAGCTACCCGAGACCACGCGAGCGGCAATGGACAGTAGGGAGTACTGACATACATTTTCTTTTGCCCAGACACGCGAAGAAATACCCGCGTGGGTAATACGTTACCTATGCCTGGCCTCCAACTTTTTCTCAACTCTTCCTAAGGTTCTTTTTATTCTCAACTTACAATTACTGTTTTAATGAATATTCTATATCCCCAACCGAACCGACTTCCTTTAATAACATCTTTTACGATACTATTAGAAAGTGGATATACGCGAATCTACGCGAAAAAGTGAAAAATCTAGGACAGCAAAACATGTAATGAACATTAAACATCTGTTCGTGTGCTTGTGCTCATTGGAAGTAGAAACGGATAGCAATGGCCAGACTCTATTGTACAGGATGTATCAAAAGTAACGTCGTTCGTCCTAGGAATGAATCTACACGTCTGGATCGGTGGAAATTTGCAAAAGAAACTTGCTGCAGAATTATTCATACCAAAGAAAATTGTTGTCGAAGTTTGTTTTACATCAACACGTTCTAGTTATTGAGACGCAAGATGTTAAGGATCGTGTGATTGTTGGTTTAAAGATGTGCTGATTAATGAACGTACTGTTTGATGGTGAAAAGTACCATAACGATAAAAAGAATCAATTTCCACCGCAATACAGTCGAGAAACGTGTACCAAACTTGTAAAAAGAACAAGTTCATTTAGAAAAATCTGTGTTCGTTGAACGCGACCGTTCAAAATACCATAACAATAAAAAGAATCAATTTCCACCGCAATACAGTCGAGAAACGTGTACCAAACTTGTAAAAAGAACAAGTTCATTTAGAAAAATCTGTGTTCGTTGAACGCGACCGTTCAAAATCGGACATCTCATAAGCGACGACCTAACACAAAATGATTAGCATCAGGAGACACGGTCGTGCTCGACGATTTCTTCGGTGGAACATTCATTAACAGGTTTGCTAATATTAATTTCGCCGAGTTGCATTGTCTCGGCCAGGCGAATATTCCTATTGTGTGTGGGGCACAATAACGCAGGCCACGGCTGGCAACCGTGTCGGGACATCGATTGGCTTGAAGTATGGCGATCGTGCGCGATGCTGAAGGACATGCATCTACGGGTTGCACCGGCGCGGTGCCGTAGAAGGTGACCGTTCTTGGCTAGGATAAATTGGCGGATGTCTCCTTTGAAATGGCTCTCGTGGGTGCACGTTGTCGTGTTATACCCTCGCAAAGGTGATACGAAGGCGCATCCACTTCCGGCGCCGCAACCGTTGTTAGAAACATAGCGGACAACTACATCCGCTGGAGAGACGGAACACATCTCCTTTTCCCAGTTCGAGCTTCCACTTCCTACGTTGTGCTGTATCGTACTCCTCTCCTCCACCTCCCCTCTTTCTCTGATATTTTATACTCGAGCTCCGCCTTTTTGCATACCTTTCTCTGTGTTTTCAACATTACCTTTCTTCTTTCTTTCTCCTTTTTTCTCATCGTGTTCTTCTGCTTGTTTTTTTACGGCTCTCCAATCCCCAGCGCTTTGTGCGCACGACTCGAAAGTCGTCGAGTTAAGTTCCTTTGGTTTTCCAATGCTGATACGACTTCTCTCCGTCCTCTGTGTTTTCTCCAGATCGGACGAGAGTCGCCTGATGAGGAGAGGCAGCATGAATCGAGGGGAAAGTGTTACCCTCTCTCAATGTCGCCAGATGAGGTAGAAACCGGCTTCGTTTCCTCTCCTTCTTTCCCCCTTCCACTATTCCATTCCAGCACCATGCGCACACTCCAACTTCCCCCATCAAGGTACATCATCTCACCGGGATTCCCCTTATCTGGCGACACTGCCCTCTCTGCGCCACCGGTGTGATCACGTGACATTGTGAGGCATGCGCGACTAGGACGTCACGTGACCCAGCGGTGGCGGAAGCGTGGGGGAGTAGCTTAGGGCTTAGACCAGGCATGGGCAGAAATAGCACGCGTGCTAGTTATTTTCAAGGAGTACCCCCACTTCTCCCGGCCGCGCGGGAGAAGTGGGGGCATTCCACAGGTATTCCTCGAGATTCACATGCCTGGCTTAGACCATATTCTATGGTTGTCTGGAAGAACGCCCGCATGTCACATGCTTTCGAGATATTGCCGTTTAAAGTTTTGGTCACTGATGGTTTGACATAGGACGTCGGTTAAATTGCATTATTTTTTTGAGCCTTTCGAATTTACTTTCACGACTTTTTTCTGGTAAATACGTAAATCCTGTACTGTAACGCTTAATTAATGCATAAACTCAAATTTTTTGAAATTGTGACATGCGGCGTTTTTCCTGACAACCACAGAATATGGTCTAATGGTAGTAGCGTCGTAGATGAGGAACGGTAGAGTGGGGACACGGGGTTTCGAGTAGATATGCCAACAATTCTAATTGTAAGGGGTTTGCGAGCGATTTTAAGATCAAAGTCATGGTTGCTGTTTGAAGGACGTGTTTCTACAGGGCCTTCCATTACGAAATGTTATTTTAGATTATGAAAAAGTTTTTGTTAATAATTAATTTGTTTACAATTTTGTACAATTTTACTAACCACGAATCGGAGTGCGACAAGTCTGTGCGAAAAAAAATTCCTCCCTTTATTATAATAAAGAACGGAACATTAAATATCTCTTACATGACTAATGAAACGTTACACATTACGAGATCAGTGAAATACTAACCGGACTTTGTATTATACAACTGTATTATACAACTGCACAGTCGTCCTCTTATCTACATGAGACCGAGTGGGAGTTCAAGTAGGCATGTCTCGCACTCGATCTGCACCACGTACTATTCTACTTATGCGTTCTCGCAATAGCTGGAACGATGAGAGCGCGAACTGTACCGACTCCCATTGCGTCACGCATTGTTATCAAGGTTTTGACTATTCGAAGCATAAAACCCACTGTAATCTTGCATAGATCACTTCGACAATTGAAGAAACGTAAAGAATTGTGTAAGAACAAGAACAACTGAAGGGGTGGATGGATAAAGGTGTCAAGTTTGTTTTCTGTAGAAGTGTTTTCAACAAAATATATGTTGAGATTAACCATGACAATATATGTATTTGTAATTGATTTGTGTTATTATCGTCATTCATCAAAAAAGGACAACATACCTCGCTAAAAACACTTTTACAGAAAACAAACAATTTGGTACTTGACAACTTTATCCATCCACCCCTTCAATCGTAAAGAACACGCAGTGATCTTTTAGTATAAACCGTTTGCTAGTGGACGTGATCAAAATGGAACATCACGACAATGAGATCATCAGCTTGAGGAAATTATTCGAGCCATTTGGAAGCTAATTGAGCAGACGTTTGAGCACAAGAAAGAAATCTGAGAATTTTATTGATCCACTCTTGAACATCCTCTTGACTGTCTAAATTTCTCATCGTGTGATTATTACTCTAATCACTGTAACAGATATTTCAATAATAATAACAAGATGGAGCACTCCATCAGCAATTAGCTTCAGACCCCACCGTCTACTAATAAATTACCAATCCTCTGATAAAAAGGGACTGTAGCGAAACATACACGGAAACATAACGCTAATTAATTTTTACTTCAACAATTTCTACACGATGTGCGACTGTATATTTTTTCACGATAAAATGGCGACTAATACCCATCTCACTTATGAAATCTGAAAAGAAATATGGCTGTAGTAAGCTGTGCCAGATCTATTTTCCGATAACTGGACTGCAAAATAATAATATTCATGGGAAGCAGTATTTAAATAAAAATTCATTTCACCCCTCAATAGTCTTTCTACGTTCAGGACAAGATATTCTTAGATTTTTTATATTTTTCACCGTTTTATATGTCGCAAATTTCTCCATAAATGCATAAAAAAATCCGCAGTCTAACTGTGACTAAAATAAATAAACAGTCTAGTTCCAGCTGCACGAACGATCTTGCGAACGCAACGGTGAAATGGTCCCCAGGCAAATCGATATCCACAACCGGCAAACTTCGGTGAAGTTCCGAAGGTCCGTGAGACCTTTGATGAAGCGGATGCTCACCCACTGGGATTCCGAAGAACTCTTGGCGCACCTTCGGTGTTCGTCGTTTTCATTTTATTTTTACGGGTGGGGGATACCAGTCTGATGATCGTCCGAGGATCTCTGATGAAACCGACGCTGATCCCCCTCGAAGTCAACTTCGGGAAATTTTTTTTGCGGATTCGGATAACGACTCGAAATTTTTTCAACGCCATTTTAAAACTAGAGGTAGCTTGGGACCTGAACTTTACGTACGCTAATCTCTTTTTTATTACATCGGTGCGAATGCAAATCGCTGCTCGTCGTGTTCGAAATGTTCGAATGAAAATGGTTCTTTAACGCTAGGTTTTCGTCAATATTTTTTTAATAGTTTGAATTGGAAACTATTGCGAGTGGTATTATTCGACAAATTTGTTTCTGTGCTAAATTGCTAACAATTTAGATGAACACATCGTTCATTCATAAGAAGAGTGACACAACTCGAAATATATTTCTAAAAAGAGTACATATAATAATGAATATATAAATTGTGGTGTACTTTTTGTAACTAATGTACATGAATTTTTGTTTTACATTTCAAATGTAATTATCAGATGACTCTCCTATAAAATTTCCTTCTTTTGACTTGTGTCATTTTTCTTATAAATGAACGACGTATTCTTGTTATTTTGATAAAGTAATGTGAAACAGTCGCTTTTAGTGCTCCGTGAACCTAATGTTGAAAATAAACAGAATTTTTTATTTTGAGAAATGAGGTTGCGAAAAATTGCGAGGAAAGGAGGTCCACCATGAGAAAATAGAAGGACTGGTTCCCGGCGTGAAATGTCAGTATAAATAATAAATTCATTTTGAATGAATCACGTATAAGGCTTCAATTAAACTTCTTTACAAGCTGCCTGCGGACTTTATGCATTTATGACAACCTTAGACGGATGTTGGAGACGGAGAAAGATTACAAGTATTGAAGAACATCAAGATACGATGTTCTCAACTTCTTAAAATAATTAAATAGTGTTGATATTTGGCTACTGTCTATTGCAATTGACGGAAATGTTTTGTTATTTACAAAAATCCACAGTTTATAAGACTTGCATGACTCCTGCGAGTTCTGGTCCTATGACGGAGTCATTTCTGACACACACTTTCACTAATCCAGTGTTATTCATAGAATGTGAGCCATATCTCTTTAAAAAATGATTTTTTCGCATAGGTTAACACTTTCTCGTAACGAATATCAAGATGCGTTAAGTGTTGCAATAAAAAATATATGCCTCCACTTTAGAAAAAGTGAATGACCTCTACGCGTCCTCCTACAAAAAACTATTCATGGTATTCATAATGACTCTACGCGAACCATTTTCCCCTATGAATAATAATTAGGTAAATAATTAGACTGCGGACTTTATGCATTTATGATAAAAATGGGTAAATCTAATTTGACAGTAAAAATCTTAGAAGAATTAACGACACTGTGATATTATTTTCAACCTATTAAACATATTCAGCAAGAAATTAAATATTTATATTTATTTTGTGTAAATATCCGCAATCTAATAATAATAGTCGTGTAACTAAATAAAAATGAGTGATAATATGTGGTGACCATTTTCCCCTATGCATAATAATTAGAATAATAATTATGTAAGTAATGAGACTGCGGACTTTATGCATTTATGATAAAAATGGGTAAATCTAATTTGACAGTATAAATCTTAGAAGAATTAACGACACTGTGATATTATTTTCAACCTATTAAACATATTCAGCAAGAAATTAAATATTTATGTTTATTTTGCATAAATATCCACAGTCTAATAATAATAGTCGTGTAACTAAATAAAAATGAGTGATAATATGTGGTGACCATTTTCCCCTATGCATAATAATTAGAATAATAATTATGTAAGTAATGAGACTGCGGACTTTATGCATTTATGACAAAAATGGGTAAATCTAATTTGACAGTAAAAATCTTAGAAGAATTTAAAGATACTTATACAATTATTTTCAACCTATTAAACATATTCAGCAAGAAATTAAGTATTTATGTGTTTATTGTGCATAAATATCCGCAGTGTAATAATAATAGTCGCGTAATTAAATAAAAACGAGTGATAATATGTGGTGGCCCACCCTGTATATTTTCATGCTTCGTTAAGATTTCGTTTTATCAACACAATGAATTTCTCTCATTATCCAAACAATGAAAACTCGAATGAACAATCGGAAATTTTCGCATGCACGAAGTCGATATCACATTATTCATTTCTTTCTTTCATAGGCTTTCCACTTCCACCTACGAGTCTCATTCTCGTATACCACTGTCCGAGAGCGCATAATCCGTTAATTAGCGGTGTCAAGTACAAGGGAGTCTCCTGTCAGAAACGGGACTGCTGCACGTGCATATGTACAGCACACGGACAATGTGTGTCGTTTTTCTTTTCTTTGCAGCGGGTGTTACTGCAAATGCGTTATTATACTTCCCGTTGGCTAATTTCGTGCAAGAAACCGTTCGTGATATCAGGCTATCTTGATTTTCTTTGCTCGTTCCAGGTTCTCCCGGAATCTGCAGTGTTGCTCAGACTTTGATTAGAAAAGTTTTGTTGGCTGCGAACAAATCATCGTCCACAATAATCTCGTTGCATCGGAACAATTTATCGAATGGAACTGGAATTGAAAAATCCAGATTTATCGTACCATTTTATTCCAGAATAAAATTTCGCGTTCGAAATTTGATGTACGTAGCACGAATGAAAAATTCATCGACCTAGTAGCTGTTCATTAACCGTAGTGATTAACTCGAAATTAGCTCGGCGAAACAAAATGTAAAGCGAATTGGTAAAACTCATTGTTCGTTGAAATTTCTTTCAAAATGTATTTCACGCCATATAAATGCTCGAAAATGTATGTTCCGAATAATGAGTATTTTAATTATCAACTTGATTAGTGAAAATGTAGGAATAGAAAGAATATTAAGATCGTGGAGATCAACCATTAGTAAACTATTATTATAGAAAATTATAAAGATATTTCTATTATTATACAGAGTGTCTGAGTGTACGGGACCGAAAAACTAAGACAAAAAGTTTTTTAGAGATTTGCTCGTTTTTGCTTCGTTTCGGAGAAAATCGCAAAAAAAAAGGAACGAAACAAGTTTTCATTTTTGTGCTTATTTATTTACATATTATTTACGTTATCATCTATTTAATGTAGATATTGTTCAAAATGTTGCCCTCTTGCAGCAATGCAAGCATTACATCTAGCACTGACTTGATAAATTGCAGGTAAACATTGTTCTGTTGATATTTGGCCACTGCATCTTCGGTCTCTTAATTGCTCTCTTGAATTGATTGGCACCGAATAAACTTTCTGCTTCAAGGTTCCCCATACGAAGAAATCCATGGGTCAACTGACAACGAGATATTGAATTTTTGCGATTTTCTCCGTTACAAAGCAAAAACGAGCAAATCTCTAAAAGACTTTTTGTCTTAGTTCTTCGGTACCCTACACGCTCCTGAAGTTTCGCCATTTAAATTCGGGACACCCTGTATTATAGAAAAACTGATATTTCGTTGATTTTACGATTGTCATATTTTATTACAACGATGTAATTAGACGCATTTTAAAGCTATAAACTTCTACACTCGCTGAAGTCTTGTGGTCCAAGATGTTACAAATTGAAACGTATGTAAAAACACTGCAAATTTTTTCCTGCGACTGAAACTACCGTGGATTTAAAGATTGTAGTTTTCCCTTTACAACGAATGCTTGAAACTTGATCAACGATTTTTTTAAATCGATTTACTGCGCTTTGATTGGAAGGTGTATCCAGTCTCTCAAGCTTGTTGTGCATGTGTCTCAATATCACGTGACTAATCCGATATTGACAGAGAGAGGGTAACTGTATTCCCCTCGTCTGGCGCTATACGAAAGACTGCCGCTATAGCAGACAGCGAAACTTGATTGTTAATGGTATTCCAAGAACCGGCGTATAAGTCTACATTGATAAAAAGAACGCTGCAGCACCTCTCTAATGAAGCGCGCGCGTTCCGAAGCTTGATTTCAGGCTATTCAACCTAAAATATGAATTATTACGAGCACACTGTGACGAAACATTTCAGCATAACGAATTCCCGTGAAGTCGTCTGTTGCAATCGATATGACTGTGTTCAACGTTTTAATAATAAAAGCAGTACCTCGTTGTTGGGTTGGGAATGTCGCAGAGATATCGCACGAAAAGTTACAGATAAATATAGTAACAACTCGATGGAAGGAATAATCGCTATATATATTAACTTGAAACGACGAATGTCCTCGGGGAATACGAAATGTCACAGAAACGGTAAAGATCAAATATCGACTTCTTTTTCAAATTAAAAAGCTGCCACATATTTCTCGAATCATAAATGTCAACGGGGAAAGGGCAGATATGTGTCGAACATTTTTATGAGAACTACTTTCGATGAAAAGTACTGATCGTCCACCAGGTGGTGGTAGTGACAAGCTTGTAGGGATCACGTGATATCCCCACTACCCGCGTGTAGCGTCTTCTGCTATTCCGAATCGAAAGAGTGGGGTCGATATCACTGCCATCTCCTGATGGACGATCAGTACATCGAAATTTTTGATATTTGTTTCAATAGTTTCTTTTATCATTTCTGAGTTTAATATTGTTAAATGATACGGCGAATGAAATATTATCATTAGACTGCGAATCTTTGTGTAAATTAAACATTGTTTTCATCGATTGCACGAACCCTCTTTCTTGTTTTAAAGTTGATCACAGTATTCCGGATCTTTATGCAAAATAAAGAGCTAAATATAAAATTAACTCTCTTGAAGTCTTTTCAGCTTTAAACTGTTTTAAATTGCACCTACTCATTTTTATCATAAATGCATAAAATCTAGTCGTAACTGTCTCGAAAGTCTAAAATGTAAATTAATAATGCAGTCAATTCTGGAACGAATTTGTTGGTGTCAATACAATGCATGGAAATCATCCCTGACGGGTTAATTCGATTGATATTAAAATATAAATCGTTGTTGCATTCAATCCAAATGTTCATGATCAAGAACTGTCGAAATTACTTTTCAAATTATTTGCAATTTTGAGTGATGCGATAAATTTTGGTTAAATGTTAAGAAACTGTGTCTCTTTTCTATAAATTCTGGATCACAATCACTTTTCTAAAGTTGTCCGAAATAGATGTAATAAATGAGCCAAACATACAATGTGAAAATGCACTAACCACGACACCTGTTTTTCGAAAGGACCCCAGACACGCGCCGACGTTTAAACTAACTTCCCGGCCGAATGCCAGCACCCAAGTGTCATCTAGAGCAGGCGAGTACAGAAATTTCCCTGTGGGCCACTGTTCTGGCTCCGTCAAAATTCAGAGCACCGGAGCAGTCGCAGCTATTCAGGCCGTTTTACAAAGAAGGAACAAGATAGATACTCTTCTATCTCTTTCTCGGATGTCATTTGCCCCGAAGTGTTGCCCCTGGGGGCAATCTAGAGAATTCTCTGCCCTGGGAGTGCGCACTGTATTTCTCTCGGTGTGGAAGGCTCCGAGCAAATGACGTCAAAGAAAGAAGAGACTCTCGATCTTGCGAGTTCGACATCGACGGCAACAATCTATCTTGCTCCCCGTGTGCAGATTGCCCCCAGTAGGCGTGGCTTCGTTCCTCTAGATTTCAGAGGCTCTGCCACGTAGGGAAATCTTATTAGCCAAAAGTCTAAGCTGTCTATAGTGTCTATGCCACCATTGAATGCGTATTATGCAACTAAACATTCAACTTCTTGCGCTTAGAAATAGTTGCATTAAAAAATCCCGTCAAAAAGGCCATTTAAAGAATGTGAAATTGCTATTGTATTAGTAAAAATTACAGAAAAAAATTTAACCCCTACAGCTAAGAACCAGCCCAGTGCACTTTTTCAATATCTTTAATCATTTTAAGAAATTTTATTAGGCTGAGATAGAGGTTAGGTTTAATTTCTTATTGTTTAGTAATTTACTGTCAAAATAAAAATGCTTGTGTAACAATTATTTGTAATCGATTGGGAGATCGGATATACGAACTTAAAACAGTTTTATTTGGTATAGAATTAAATTATTCACTATCGATATATTGGATTTGCTTGTTGACTCAAAATAAAAATGCTTGTAATTCTGGTATATTGAGAATTCTTTGTAATCGAATAAGGGCTGCTGGGTTTTTAATATTAATTCAAATTCAAATTTAAGTGATTATATAGTTCAAGCGGAGTAATAATATTTTATAAATGCGTATTTCTGCTTGATTGGCCAGCAGAAAGTCGGAAACATAACACTTGTCTCCCACTCTACCCTTTCTGCGACGCTATTCCCCACGCTTCCGCCCGGTCACGTGGGACGTTCCGTATCTGTCGCACAACATCACGCGACTAATCCAGTACAGGCGGAGAGGGGGTAACTTCTTCCCCTCAATTCGTGTTTCCTTCCCTGATCCACCAACTCTGTTCGTTAATTTATGCGTCTCTCCGAAAAACAGGCTGCAGTTAACGAACTCGGCGGATTTCTCACCGAAAGCTCCCGTTTCCATGGTGTTCCGTGTAAACGGTTAGTTGGCAGCGGCCGACCGCGTCACTCAAGAATCACTTTCCCACGAGAACGGAAGACCTGTGCTACGGAATGCTTTCCGGCGACGGACAAAGGACCTCGTGGGCTCTGGCGGTCCTCGGGTTTCGTTGTCAGCGGGATCGCGATCGGCCGTGTCGATGGTACGTTTGAAAGAGCGCGGGCTCGCGATATCATCAAACACAGGACGACTCGCGTACTTACACGCGACGATTTAACGCGGGGTATAGGGGGAGGGGACACAAAGAGAAAAAGAGAAGAGAGAGAGAGAGAGAGAGAAGGAGATAGGGCGAAACGTGAAACGAAGCAAAGACGATTTGCTTTGCTCCCGACGCGGTCTTCTCCCTACGTCATTATCATTTTTCTACGGGCGTTTGTTGGCCGGCCGCCGCGGTATTTCTCGCTTGGTGGATTTTCGCACGGCTGATGAGTTTTCATCACGATTCTGCGGTCGCAGTCTCTGAGTAGTCTGCTGCATCGTGGAATGCCAACAGTCTTCCTGCGCAGCACTCGCCCTGTCCGTCTCCTACACCCACAGGGTTCCGCGCGCGGGTCAGCGTGAGAGAGCCCACGGACGAAAAGAAAAAAAAGAGTATGAACGCTTTGATGGGCCCGCTCTGCTAGTAGTAATAAAGGCACAGGAAGAGAGGAGAGGAGAGGCTCTCCCGCAATTCTGAGACTTTGAAAAACTGGCCTACGAACGGAACACCTGTATCGTCCATGGAAAATTGAATATTTTGTGCCACGGGAGCACGGTTTTCTGCTCGTTACTCGCCGCGATGGTAACCGATCGTCCCGTAAAACACCGGGCCGCTCGTAATCTTTCCGCTTTTCTTAACTCTTGCGTACCCGTCCCGGCACCTACTTTTTTCTCTGTATTTTCCTTGTGTCAGATCACTCGTACCGATAACGCAAGCTTATACTACTGTACATACACATCTACATGGTTTTCAATAGAGAAGTGTTATTAAAAATTTTTTAAAATCGCTGTTCTTTTTTTACGATTTTACTAGTCGCGGTATTTGCGAGCCATTTTAAGAACAAACTTGCGGTTGCGTGATTGAAGGACATGTTTCTAAAGGGTCATTAAGAATGTTATTTTGGATGATAAAAAAGCGTCGTTTTTTTACCATTTTACTAACACACCAGTCAACTATTACACACAAATAGCACACCAATCTCATTTTAATTAAAAATAGTTTGATCTGCATTTAAAAACATAAAAATGTCTACTTATTCCTACTCTGACCTACCCTAATTATTGCACCCTTTTTTCTCTCTTTCTCCTCATCTTCTCAAGCTACTTGTACATTAAAAATGTCTACATTATAAAAATATATAGTAACATTTAAAAACTTATAAATGTGAATTAACAAAGTGCTAGTTTGTATTGCATTCATTATTTGACACGCTGAAAAACGTGCCGGCTCTGGGTAGCACCGGAGTCACCATATTCGGACCATCTACGACACTATTCCCCACGCTCCCACCGCGGCCCGATCACGTGACGCGTGTCGTCTCTGTCGAGCACGTACTGGCAGAGAGAGGGTAACTTTTTCCCCTCGATTCGTGTTCCCTCCCCTCATCTGACGACACAGCGGGAAGAAGACGATGGCTTTCATAGGGGAGTACAGAGAAGGGGGTATCGTCGTTTTATTGATCAAGCTTTAACTTTCTCCCGCTATAACACCAAAGAGGATAATTTCCTCGTATAATTAATTTACTGAGCTGTATACTTTCGTTCCATATCGTACGGGAACGCAAAGAAACGTGGGGTGTCCCATTTTTTGTCGTTGACGGTAATCCTCAGGGTTCCCGGGAGCGACGTGAAACAAGATAAACTTTCCGGGACACATATTCCTCCGATTCGCGTCTTTTGCTTCCCGTTTCAATCTCCATTTTTTCTCGCATCAGCTCCGCTCCCTGTTCCTCGAGCTTTCACCTCCTCCCGGCGAATTGTTACTTTTCTATCTAGCGAGACACACGACCGTTGTCCCCTTGTCCCCTTTGCCCGCTGGCCGGTCTTTGGCCGCTCGGTGCCAGACCCACCGTATATTCCTGTCGTATCTTCAGTTTTCTCTGGGCACCCCAAGAGAAATCAAGCTTGCCCACGGGCCATTTCCACGGCCGTGAGCGCTCTCGCAGACGATCTCCCTCTATCTCTCTCTCTTGCTCAGCTCCTCGGGTTTCTTTGACACCGCACTGCGTCATTTGAGCGCGGCCCATGGTTACCGTCGGATGCTCTCTGTAACGGATGACACTGGTAAACATTCTAATCAGAGCCCCACGGTTTCGCCTGGCCGCAATTTTTCCTTACCCGTGTTCTACCTCCCCGCGACTGGGAATCTCACGCGCGAAATTCCTCTCCGCCCTTGACTACGGCGGTCGTCACGTGTCGACAGTGTCCCTTGGCACTCCTTTGATAGCCGCCTCATTTGCTCTCGAAATTTGTCAACGCGCCGACATTAATGTCGCTACAAAAACAACTTGACTCAAAGCTACGGAATACCCCGCGGCGTTTACCTCAATGAATCCGCGCGTACACAAGTATTACCGCGTTATTTTGACACGCGCGCCAACCGAGGCGGCCTGATGCGCGAAATGAGTTGTAACTGTTCTACCCGGGTCCCTGGCAACGTGTTAACGTGTCCTTTCTGTGATTTCTACATGCAGAATCTCCGTTGTAGAGCTTCGCGGTTTTCGCAGAATCGCACCCGCTAGCGTTCATTTTCTTTCATACTAATGCCTTTCCGCTCCGTCTGCAGAACTCACTGGGGAATTCGGGATAGTTGTGCATTTATGACTTCTAATTCTTGCTAGAATTTAATATTACACAGAATTTAATTAATTAATTATTTATTTATTGATGCCGTAAACCTAGTTTGGTTTATATAGCATACATTATTATGACATTATACAAAAAGATAGAGAAGTATATAACACATAGTATGTATAAAGTGGAATTATACATATAGTATAAACGTTAGGCGCTAAATCCTAATCTTACATTTTTTAATAAAGTTAAACATAAACATTAGCTAGATAAAGACGTGCCTCACAACGTGTCTTCTATGTATGTATGTATGGACATGATATTTGGTCCCCTCAGGGTTTCAAATTCATTTATCAATCCTCTTCCTCTTTCCACTCTCACCATCGCCTTTTCAGCGGGACCTACTGTTTATGGTGGATTCCGAACCACCTTTTGCCAACAACACGTGAAAAACACCCCGGGTGGGTCACTTTCCGGGTGGTTTTTGACCAGACGGTCACCCATCCTAGTGCCATTCACGTTCCACGTTGTTTAACTTCGGTGATCTAACGAGAACCGGTGCTTTCAACGGGACTACGGTTGTTGCCTAACGTGTCTTCTATATATTTAATAGAATAAATTCTATTTAATATTCGATCGTGAGTGATTTATTATATACCCATATTCCAATAGGGTGCGATTTTTGGTTGAACTTCACTTGCTTGGATCAGAAATGTTGCACTCT
The DNA here is from genome assembly GCF_051020765.1 of Lasioglossum baleicum. Lineage (NCBI taxonomy): Eukaryota > Metazoa > Arthropoda > Insecta > Hymenoptera > Halictidae > Lasioglossum > Lasioglossum baleicum. The sequence continues at coordinate 14,911,670 of NC_134940.1, forward strand.
TTTTTATACAAGTCTTTAGATTTTGACGAAAGAACTACGAAAATGCAAGTTTTAAAGCGCGGAGTTCATTCGGTCGAAAGTTATACGCGTTTAAAGTTGAGCGATTTGAAGCATTTTTGATACGGAAGGGCGCTGCCATATTAATAATAGCCCGCACTCTAGTTTTAAAATCCTAATTATGAACATCAGAGTACATCTGACCGGAGAAAAAATATCTTTTCTTATTTATTGTTGTTTTCTGTTCTTTCGTACATTTTCTAAGAAATTATTAGTTTATCTTCTGTTAGGATTATTTTAATTAATTTCGTATGATGACGTCGATCAGGATAATTGGACTCTTTTCCTTGAACAACAAAAACATTTTATCTTGCAAAAGAAATAGGATACACAAACTTAAAACGGTTTTATTTAGCATGGTGTCAAATTATTTCCTGTTGATATTGAATTTTCCTGTTGATTTAAAATAAAAATGCTTGTAATCCTGGTACACTGACAATTCTACTCAATATTAACTAGTACAAGTGCACTTTTACGGTCTTGAAACTATCGTATAGTTCGAGCAGGATGATACTATTTTTTGTACTAATTTCTACAATTACTAAAAGAGCTGAACTATCTTTTTCTGCTATTTTCAATCGTTTTATAATAATTTTACAGGACACCTTGTACAGAAAAAGTTGTCGAATCAAAAGCTTGCGGTACAAAAGGTATTGTTCTTTTGTTAGCCTGTTTGCGGTTATCGTACGAAAAAGGACCGCAACAATGCGCGCACAGTTTGCAATTGAATCGCCGTGAAAAGATATAACGTTTTTGCGGATAATTATTGACTCACCCTCGCACATGCTTATCCAAAATTGAAAACCGTTTCTCCTTTCGCTCCCGCTTCCGGGCCAGGGTCTTTCAGGTGGAATCCCAAGGTACATCGCGAGCACACGAAGGAAGTGAATTTTCAGTCCTTTGAACCCTTCACGTTCCTCCGGTATTCACTGTAAAGAGCGGATATCAATTCCCTCGAGTTTTTTTGTCGCATGATCTGCGGATCGAAAATAAACTCTCGGTGCCATGATAACTCGTCGTCGTTATACAGTGCTGATTAAAGTGAAACTGCAATTATGATAATTCGATCAATCTGTAAATGAATGATTATAATTTAAAATTGCAATTTATTCAAAAATTTCTTTTTCACATGTATGCTATCCTACTTCTCGAAACCATACGAGTTGTTTAATCTTAACACTATATTTATATAAATAATTGTGCTATGCCAGAGGGAAGCTTAACAATTTTCTTTTACTCAAAAATCCCCAACAACATTATTAGATTACGTTATTGGGGGTGAGGTGCCGTCAGAGTCGTCAAATGAGGGGTGGGAGCACGAATTGAGGGGAACACAGTCACCCCCTCTCTGCCAGTACCAGATTAGTCACGTGACACTGAATAGCGTCGTGGAAGGGGAAGGTAGAGTCGGGACACGTACTACTTACACTCATAGATTAAATCCTCAGTAACTTATCCAAAAAATCGTGCTCCATATCGATTCTATTATACTGAAAACTGAAGGACGGGTTTTTATCGATCGCAATTTAAGTTTTAATAATAGTAATATTTTTCGCGGCGCTACGGTTCGATCAAATTCTACAAATTCTTTGTTTTCCTCCAATAAGAATAGCGCTTGGCATCTTGTATGATTCAAACCCGAGTCCAAAACGTTATCAAGTTTCAAATCCGAATCGGAACGTTTTGTGCCCTACAAACATAGCTATTCAGTGTAGAATTTGATCGAACCGTAGCGCCGCGAAAAATATTACTATTATTAATACTGAAAACTATCCGCACGTGGAATATTCCCAGACAATAAAGAGTTCAGATATATTGAATGGTTCGGATCACCGAGGTTCTGCTACAACATGCATGTAGGTGCTCGAGAGTGTCGCATTGGCTCGTCGATTTATTCCTATTGATGTTAACGATTACAAACACGGGGAGCGGAATGAAATTATTGGGCTCCTAAGATACGTTGATATAAATTGATAGTTATGGAGTGGTAAGATCGATGGGAAGCACATACCACGTACCCCACCATCTATATTCAATATTAATGGACACGGTAAGTGATCGATAGACACATTAGCCCTTCGCCTTCGAAAGCACGTGCGCGCCCGACCAATTTTCACCGCAGAAATTTTTCGAAAATTCGATCCCGCGCAAACAAATTTCATTTCTTTGAAAATTTCCTTTGTTCCCTGCACGTAGAAACATCTTTTGTTTACAACTCGGCCGCATGCTGCAGACACCCACACACATGCACACGGTAGATTAAAAAAGTTCCCGGCGTTCTTTTAATACACAATGGCACTATTCTTGCGGATATTGTATTTCCGCGGAAGCAGCTTCCTCTCGCGCGGCCAAATACTTCTGCTAACAATTTCAGTTCTCGGGAACATTCTTCGAAGCGATGTTTCGACACCTCGCCCGACTTTTCCGGGTGACTTGCGAGAAATTTCACTGGCGTAATTAATCAAAACGAAAATTCCCGAAGCAGCATTATCGGGAAACGATGAGCGATGCCGTCGTTTGTTCTAACTTCCGAGTAAGACTACGATTTCTGTCGGGAACGGAATACAATGTTCGTAACAGCTTCGCTAATGCAACCGACACGATAGAAATTAATTTTTATTCCCCACGATTCGACAATTGTAGCTTTGTTCCCGGTACAAATTTGTTACGGGGTTCATCAATTACCTGCAGCAGGCCTGAACGGAGTCGCCAGATTAGAGGAGGGAGCACGAATTGAGGGGAAAAAGTTACCCTCTCTCTGCTGGACATATGTACGAAGGAGACGAAACGCGTCACGTGGGTCGTGACGGAAGCGTGGGGGAATAGCGTCGTAGAAGGGGAAAGTAGAGTGGGGACACGAGTCTTAATCTGGCAACTTCTCTCCCTACTTCTGGGTCCTCCCCACCAAATTCCTGTGAAGCAGACTTGGGCATTAATCAATTAAAATTTTAATCAAGATTGATTGATTCATGTGAACGATTAAAAAAGGTAACCATTGAAAAATCTGAGACTAATTTAATCAATTATAATAAGGAGGGAGAGAGAGACAGAAATACTTATATCTCAACAAAAACTCAGTTTACATTTTTTTCAGTATACATACCGATTTGATTCCGTATTTTATTTCGAAATTTAAGCAGCTAATCATTAATCAATTATCCGATTGACGATTGCAATTGAAAAGAATGTAATCGTCAACCGCAATTAACGACTAAAGTAGGAGTTTAATTGTTAATTGCGATTAACGATTGAAGTAGAAATTCATTCGTAAATCGTTGATTAAATTTTTGCCCAACGATGCTGTGAAGTATATTATTTGTTGGTTCGGGATATATTTTGATTGTTTGCAAATGAATAACAGACCACGAATTAATTTGTACATCTAACCTGATACAAAATGAATTTGACTTGATTTTCAAACTATAATTACGTTGAATGCAAATATTATTGCAAATTCGCGTTTATTTGGGCAAATGTAGAGAAACGGAGATGAAGTAGTCTTTCATTTTCCTTGTTACCAGTATTAACTTTATACGGTGTAGGTGGTTGAACATTTTTACACTCTGCAAATGCATAAAATTTTGTAGACTAACTGTAAGTGCGTCTATAAGAACGAATGCACGTATAGCAGTGAAATTTTCAGTGTTGGCTTACTCATAAACGAAGCTTACGGTAAATAAACTTTACTTTACTACTTACAACTTGCCGTAGAAGTAGAACTACCCTGAACGGTTTCGAGATTCCCGGCAGATCAACTGGATGAACTATATTGTTGCTTATGAAGTTTTAATAACCGGCAAATATGAATCGATGAAAGGCGCAGCAGTTATTCGTGCTTGCGAGCTACAATATTAACTTGCTATTAAATATGTATTAAGAAGTTGGTATCAGCCCTTCGGCTTATATTGTAATCGCTGCCGTACCTTCTGATTTAATGATTAAATAATATCAAATTCCGATCGCTTCGGGTTTTTCTTTATAGTATGAACTTCAATGCAATATAACGCTTTAAGGTTCAATGCAAGAACAGAGATGCATTTTAATTTTTATTAAATTTTTGTTCAACGATTTCCCATTAACCACGACGCAATTTACTAATGTCACAATAAATAAATAAATACTTTAATGTCTGCCATTGCCAAGTTGTCAACAAACTCTGCTACTCAATGAAACAGTTATTTAAAGTTACTTAAGTACGCCATTAATTATCGTAACACTATTATGAAATACGACCTGTACATTGCAACCACATTTATCGTCATCAGTAAAAAAAAACGTACCCGGTAACGTATGCAGTATTTTTGTACGAGAATTCAGCGAATAAATATTGGCTTTTACAAAATAAATATGATGAACGTATATTAAATATGCATATTTCACGTATGTCCTCGAAAAACGTACACAAAATGAATGAATATGCATAATATGCAAACTAAATTGCGCATGATTGCAACCATTTAACACAACCAGAATTTTCTTCAAGTTTCATTTTAGTTCGAAGTTTGCTGCAATAGCGTGCTGTTGCACAAACATCCAATATTATAGTAAATTCCACGGTTAAACACATAACTCCATAGGTAATAGTACCGTTTCATTTATAAAATGAGCTTACAGAATTTCAAGTGTATCCACAGAATAATTCTCGAGATATACATTTATTTGATTCTCGAGGAAGTAACTGGATTCTCATTTATTTATTAACCCTCTAACCCTCCCTATAATTTAAACTCTATGCAAACTCATCCATGATCATCCATCATCAAAGAAAAACTTTCAATCACAACATTATGTTTCAAAGTGTGTACAGATTTAACACAATATGAAAAATAAAGCGTTCACACTATTTGAACGAAGAAAAACTGAACAAAAGTCACAAGTTAGCAATGCTAAAATTGATTTTTCAAGCCAATTTCTATAGTTCCTTATAGTTATAGTTGGAACTATTATCTAATGACATGTTTCTGCACACTGTGCGTCGATGGGTGCTCCTTTCGTGTCTGAAAAGTGCGTATTTTCCAGAAAAGCAAAGGGCAGAAGGGCAGAAAACAAGGCAGCTGGTAATTAAGTCGGCTCTAAATAGCAACGAAGCGAGACGCGGAGTTACGAGCTGTTTCTCATTGTTTCGACATCTGTATTCATGTTATGGCGCACGTGTAATCAGGATGCAATCATCAAGTTGGTACCTCGATGTCCGGAGGCACTCGCGGAATTTGTCAAACTTGCACCGTTAAGGGATCACCCAGTCTTCGCTTTTTCACCCTTTCTCCACCGTTCTTCCCATCTTTCCCTCAACACACCGAGGAGCGGAGGAAAGAGAAATCAATATAGTCCGGGGTTTTCCTCGCGAAATGACGTTGACGTAGCCCGGCGTATCTCTCCGCTCTTTAGAAAGTTTCCTTGGTAGGTACTCGCCTCAACGTCTTTCGTATATCCGCCTTCGCATTCACGCTGACGCTTTTCAGTTTGCTCAAAGCCGTCTCCCTTCCTTTTTTTTCGGGGAAGACCGTGCAGGATGCCTGTTACGACTAACGTTACATATTTACTGTATCATAGCGGACAGCGAATTTATTTCCAGCTACCTACCGGCACATTACCGTTCGAGTACTCTTTCTCGTCGTTCGCTGAGTGCCTTGCCTTTATCATGTGAAAATTAATGGTTGGATGCGACAGACATTTTCTACAAAAAAATCAAAACAATCGCGAGAAATATATAATAAATTTTATGATTTCGGCGCAGGGTTCGATTATTTATAGAAAACTAGCAAATGTGCAATTAATTAAACATGCTACTTGACGTTTCGATCCTTATGAATGATCGAATCCCCTGCGCCGAAATCATAAAATTTATTATATATTTAATTTTCGATCGAGAAGAATTCACCTCAATCGCGAGAAACTTCAATATCTGTCACACGACTTTGTCCAGATTTATTAAGAAAGTAACAGGCTATAATAGGATACAGAAAAAAAAGAGAATCATCTTTAATGAGTACGAAGAAAAGATTACGACAAAATAGTTCGAACGTGTAAGAAAATTTAACTTGCACGACATTCCACTTTCTTGGTGGCTAAAGAATTGAATGCAATTTGTGTCAAAATAATTTTATATGTATAAAGATAATGCTCGAATTACTATATTGTTTCGATGTTCTTTTAAACAGCATATTTTTCTTGACTTAAATTTAAATGAATCAATATTGTTTAAATTATAGTTTTAATTTTAGCAAATTTTATATTCTTTAGTGAAAACTTACCGCAATGTAAGAACAACTATTCTCACAATAAATACATGAAAAAATATAAAACATCTATTACAATATTTTCATTTTAAGGTTAGAATTTGAATTTAATAAATTTAACAATAAATTACTTCTTTAAAGATGAGAATATCTATACAGTTTCTACGTCATTTCATATGTTCAAAATCACAACCTTTAGGCCCGTTCTCCGCTACACAGAACGAAATAAAATAAGACCATTAGTGACTTTTATTACTAACAATAAGTCCTATTTTATTGAATATTTTTATCAGAAAATAAGTATGCTGCCACGTAGAATAGTACAATACATACAAATAATAGAACTTTTAAATGGTTAAGCTGAAATTTTATATAAAGAGACTTTCATTAAAGCTCGAATACAATTTCGATTTTAGTAAGATCAAATTCTATAAATAATTATATACAATCATGTGCACTTGCATGTCAATGTCATGTTTGAACTTCTACTTGAACATAATTATTTACAGAACTTGATCTTACTAAAATCGAAATTGTGTATTCAAAATTTCAGCTTGACCATTTAAAAGCGAAATTTTTCTGTCGAAGCATAAATACACTCATTGAATTTCATCGCGACTATAAACACGAGTAACATTCCTCTAGATTGAAAAAACCAATTAGCATGTACAGAAGTTGCCTGCTCGTGAATTATAAATTCAGAGGTCGTAGCGGTGTGTTGCAGTTAAAATTGGCGAGGGATTACGATGTTAGGAGGTCGTTTAACCAATTTGTAATTTCAGTGAAGGTTGGGAGTTTGTTTGAAACTAGCGTGAAGCAGTGGACACAGCGGCGAAAATGAAATTTTTAATTCATTGTACAAATGCGTTATGGATTTTCCCGGGGCGCGCGAATCCCGTTTAATTAAACACCATCGCCGATCGATATTCCGGCGTGTGTTTAATTTCGGGAAGACGATTAAAATTCCAGCGAACATCTTGCGGTTTCTATGAAACAACGGTTACGACCGCCGTAGACGCAAACTGCTCTTACGATTATTTCAGTTTCACGATGCAACGTGATGTTATTTCACAAAACGATCAAACCCCGTAGCCGCGTGTTACAAAACTTCTTAGAGGAGTTAATTTTTAATAAAATGTCTCCGGCAGAATTTTAAACTTTTTGGAATATGTACTTTGAAGCTCAAGGGCGTCTTCTTCCTCTGACAAGAAAAAATAAAATATTGATACACTGAAAGATCTAATTCACTACCAGTGAACCAGTTCCCCCACTATCAACTATTTGTTTAGTAGATAATATTATTGTTTATGTCAAAACGAGTTTAACGACCTTGACATGATCTTGACAGTAAGGTCTCAAGAGTAGGACAGGCTTGAGCTGTTGATATTGGTCAAGATATTGATCTTTCGAAAGAAATGTTAACAACTCAATCCTACCTCACTGTTGAGACGTCACGGTTAAGGTCATATCAAGGTCATAGTATACTAGGCCGTTGAACTGGTCTTTACATAAGCAATACTATCATGAGCTAAAAAATATGTCATTTAAAAACTGAAGGAGACTCTAAAAATAATTAATTTTGTTCCAAATATTTTTTTATCTGGCTATCCCACCCTGTGTATCCCATAAAATTATTACTAGACAGCGGATCTTCATGCAAAACAAAAATGTTGTACCTGAATTGCAACAAACTGGAATGAAATAAAAATGAAAAAATTTTCTTCCTGAATTCCAACAAACTGGAATGAAATAGAAATTTAGTTTCTTTCTGAATATGTTTAATAGGTTGAAAATAATATAACAGTGTCTTTAAATTCTTCTAAGATTTTGACTGTTTTGAATTACACCTGCTCATTTTCGTGATAAAAGCGTATAATCCGCTCTAATTATCCGTCTAATTATTACTATAGTAGCGTTCAAATCTAAAATTTCCTGCGACGTCTTCTAATTTCTATTAATTCCTGGGTTAATCTTGAGGCGCTTCGAGGGCTTTGCAACAATGGGTGCAAGGCACAACTCGAACCTTAGTGTCCTTCCGAAAGCAATATCTGCTCGGGGAAGCTTTCTCCTAGAAAGTTAGGTCCAGAATAGATCAAAGTTCGATCTGAGCGAAATCTGGGTTACGACTAATCTTGTCTCGGGTCTCTCAAATATTCTCGAATTAGGTAAGTAGAGGGGAACGGCTGGTTCGTGACGGTCGGAATAATACGATCGGTGTCATCGGTTAGAAATCGCCGACTGGAAAACTGTTCTCCGACTCGGCCGATTCAGAAATCATCGTTAACGAGTCGCACACAGGCAGCGCGCAGCGCAGCGGTACGGATCCGCTACCGTGAGATTGAAAGGAACGATCATGATTCGCCGAGGTATTGAACCGCGTCCCCGTGTTCCAGAGTGTCGGGTCTTAAGTCGATTTACATGGTAATTGAAGCGGAAATAGACAAAAGCAGTCGGTAAATCGGAGTGAATCGCTCTCGAGAGGCCTTTGCCTTTCCAAATTGTCGACTATCGTCCGATGATTCAACCCGTCTCTCTTGTCTCATCGCGTTCATTTTCCCTGATTCGACTTTCGTTCGGCTCGATCGAACGATAACAGTAATTGATATTCCGACAAGCCGACGGTTTTCAGGTCGTGTATAATCATTCTTTTGTGGCATCGTTATTCCCTGTTCAATTAAGGATTTCATCGGAACGTTGTCTTTAGTAATGAATTAAAAATTTGTGAAAGTTTCCCTTGGAATTATTCCCGTAGCGGAGACCGCGGCTAAAAGTTCCGGTTTTGAAGAAACATATAAAATGACGTGGAAATAGTATAGATATTCTCGTTTTCACCGAGCAATTTGTTGCTAAATTTATTATATTTTCAAATTGAAACCATAAAATTAAATTTCATTAAAATTTAAAATTATATTATTAAATTGTAACCTTAAAATGAAATTTCATTAAAATTTAAAATTATATTATTAAATTCTAACCTTAAAATTAAAATAGTGTAATGAGTTTTTTATATTTTTTCAGTTATTTGTCGTTGGGCGAAGCGGAACTTTCTTCCCCGTTGTGGGGCAAGTCGTTTCTAAAGAATAAAATTTGCTAATAATTGAATCTCTAATAAAACATTTCATTTGTTAATGAAATACAACGCTATCATGTAGATAATATTGATTTATTTAGGTTTTTAAGTAATGCGAACAGATATTGGAGTTTCTCGCGATTGTTTTTTTTTTTTTTAATAAGATACTAACTATATAATACTTTATTAACACTGAAACACAACAACGATTATATACACAAACTTACGACATTGTCATCCTTTGTTTAACACTTTGACAGTGCCAATTTTGTTGGTAGCAGTGCAACATCGCAGCAAAAGATAATAATTTACAATATTGTATATTTTATTTTTTAATATTCACCTTTTAAGTAAAAGTCAACGGATCCACATTACAAAGCAAGGGATTAAGACGATCTAGTTGCATCCGTTCGGCATTACGCGCGGAGATCAAATACCGAATTGCAGGATAAAGTTAAGCAGGCAATGATTTTTGTAGCTAAAGTTGCATATAAAATTGTTTAGAACAGCTTGGCGGCGCAACGAAAATGGCGCGCATCAAAGAGACAACGGCCCTCTTCCGGCCTCATTAAAACGAATCTAAGAATTAAACGAGCAAATGGAGCATTCCGTGGATCAATTCGTCGGAGGGAAATCGAGATTAAGTACTGGTTGTTAAATTTACGAGACGCAGTAAAATACGCAACGATAACGGCGAAGAGAGAAGAGAGAGAGGGAGAGAGAGAGAGAAATGGATCGATCTGACGGATCGAGTGGTCGCTGAACAAAAGGGCTTACAGTCATATTCGTTTCATATTCATGAACGACGAGTCTCATAGTGCTGCTCAACATGCTCCCAGACATTTGCGTCCATCTCAATTTATGCCATCGCTAATTGCCTTCGCACTCGAAAACCAGTCTCCACTTTACATTCGATGAATGTAAAATAAGGAGTTACTTTGAAGGCGGGACCGTTTTCCGGGAGAATGAAAAGTTTCGATGGAATCGTTGAATCTCTCCGACGGATTCCCGTTTCCCTGCCGGGACTAACCAATTGTCCCGTTTGCAACTGTTCGATCACGCCTCGTGATACCTCGGTTTACAGCAAAATGATACAAAGAATTTTTTCAGATAATTAGCTATGCATTTATTAAGACATTGTCCCAAAAATCTCACGAATAATTCGCGGATTTTCATGAAAAATAAAAATTTTATCCATCAATTTAAAGACAGAACAGTCTTGGGCAACTTCCGGCTCCTCAGCCACAGACATCTCCTCTCCCCACCAAACTCCCGTGTGATAGTGGGGGAACTGGTAGCGAGGGAACTATGCACGGATAGTCAGAGTTGTGCTTAATTTATTATGTTCCATCATTTGCGTAGAATCGAATTACATCGTAATTTAATTGAGTAAGAGAACAGAATTACGAAATAATTGAATACAACGTAATTGAACACAACTCAACACAATTCAACACTACTCTGCTGGTAGTGGGAGTCGTGAAACGACAGCGTGGGGATGCTTGCCGTCGGAAAATGGGCGAACAACGTCGTAGAAGAGGAAAGGTGCAGTGGGAAGACAAGTCTTAAGAAATAATTTGGTTCGCTTTTGCTCCTCACTGTACTGTAATCTCGCAAATACGTAGCAAATTGTCATGGACCACCTGGTTGATCCAGCTCGGCATACGCTTGTGTTCCACGTCCATTTAATCAAGACTCGATCTGATACTGAATCAAATTCGGCTCGTATGCTCGTCCCCCCACTGCACGCATGGCACGCGTCTAATTGAATTCTGGCTGCCGGCCGCGATTCCGTCGCGCGGAAAATTTTCATTATTGACTGTCGCAAATCAATTCGCGAGTGGCCGAGAATGACGGATTCTATAATGGCTTGTAAAAATGTCCTTAAAGTCGATGGGATCACTTCTGACGCTGCTGGCTCGATGGAACGGGTCGCGTCAGCTTAACGGCTACATAACTTTTCCGATTACGACTTTTCGAACTGCACGACCTGCATCAAGTTTAATGCTACGGAGCATCGTGCGAGAGAGGGAGACAGAACGTCATAATCTAAAGTTACGTGTCGATAAGGTTGTTCATCCATCCGGTGTGCGCTGTTTATAATTCAGGGACCCCATGTGTGCAATATTTAACTGGATGCCGCTGGTACCAGATGTAAGAATTAGCTGGCAGCGTGATTACCGTTTAATAGTGCCAATTTTGTTGGTCGTATCGCAACAATTTATCGAAGTTACAGACCTGTTATTAAATAATCGTTTAGTTGATTCGTTTTATTCTACAGGTAATTTCAACACGCCTCTTTCTAGCACTAAACCCACCGATCAAACAACTAATTTAAATATTTTCATTCATCATCGCATTAAACCAAGTGGTTAAATGTAACCTAACAAGCATAATTATTTTCTTGTACTACAATATTCATGGACAGCGGATTTTATGCATTTATAAACGAAGATAAGTGGGTGTAATTTAAAACAGTAAACACATTAGTAGAATTCAGAAATACTGTTATATATTATTCTCAACTTATTAACCATATTAAGAAAGAAAATAAATTTCTATTTTTCATTCCAATTGGAGGATCGTTGAGGGGGAAAGTATGAAAACGGTTTTGTTTCTGTCTTTATAGAAACGTTTACAAATGTTTAAAATCCAAACGAATAAAAAATGGGATCCAGTTAAGTACTAATTTAGAGAATAAGTCAAGGAAGAAATTAGTGGATTTGATGTACTGCTTCGTTAGGCTTGGAGAGTATTATCAAATGTTGCTGCTGCTTGAATAATATGCATATTTGTTCGAGTGTTTATCGCCTGGCATGAGCAGCGCGGTTAGGAAAATTTATACTAAGTTATTGTCTAATTTACCAAGATGGCAACATGGACCATTAAACTATGACATTATGGTGCACATGCCGGCGAATATACCGGTAAAGTTGGAGGCCATAGAGACCAATTGTTCACGGAACATAAATCCCCTGAATCAGAGGTATATTCGCGTAACGTTTAATCAACGTTCATAAGTCCTCAAAGTGGTGTGAATCGTCCTCATCGGTATATCATTAATACCGGGTTAAACGAATCGGAAATATATCACGATTACCGAACGGTATCGAATGTACGCGTATTCAGTCGTTATTCATGCCTGCTGTAGCACTGAAGAAATTAGCCAGACATATCGCCGGATTGAAATGTAATCACGAGATCCATTATCACTAAAATGTGAAAGAAAATTTTTCTACTGTTTAATCGTTGTCGTGGCAACGGCTCGAGTTATTGTTCCTTTAACAAAATTATTCTTTACCGAGTGACTTATCGATTCATTTTTCTGAAGCAATTCTAATGCATAGCAGCTAAATAAATATTTATCTCTTTTCGAAAGAATTGATAGAATTTAGTGGTTATACAGTTTTTAAATTATTTAATATAATAATGATAACTAGGCTGCGAATCTGTATGCAAAAGCAAAATTTCCTGAAGCAATTCTAACTAATAGGAGCTAAATAAATATTTATCTCTTTTTGAAAGAATTGATAGGTTTAGGGATTGTACAGTTTTTAAATTATTTAATATAACAATGATAACTCGACTGCGGATCTTTATGCAAAATGTTCTGCATTGATTGTGGAAGCAGGGGTAGAATAAACATTGATTTCGTCCCTTAATGACTTTGTTATATTAAAGAACAACATTAGAATATTTTCAAATTTTTCTAATCTTTTACAGTTTTATATTTAACCCAAAATTCATAAATGAAATCATGACAATTTTTCACGAATAATATTTCGGGACAGCAATTCAAGCAGTTTAATCAATGAAAATTTGGGAAATAATAAAGCATTAACAAACCTGACTGTTACCATGCTGTTTATACATATATACTCTTGTTGCTTAACAACAACAAATACGCATATTGCGAAAAGAACTTTTTTAACAGTTCAATATAATTTGAAATCTCGGCGGGTATTTTCAAGCGGTTCGTTATTGAATTGATTTTATGCATTGTAAACTATTCAATAAAACATTGTAATTTTTTAAATATTAAAACGTTACATTTTTGTTCTGCAGAATTCGATAAAATTGTTTTTATTGTTTCCTGTTGTTCGTTTAATATCGTTAAAGTAAACATGGGGGAAAGCCAATTTGAGTAATTTTATTAAATGCGTTCCAATGGACCGTGAAACATCAAAAAGTGCATGTAATATTATTCGATCACTTGGCAAATAAATAAATTCACAAATTAAAATTCGCCCAAAAAAATTACTTTTAAAAATTATTTTACTTCGAACTACGAAAACTGAACGTAGATTACGTGCACTGTAGGGTGGTGACAGAAGTTATACATAACAGAAATTATACATTCAAAATACCTGACGAAAATGATCAAATTACAATTTTTGCAATAGCGATCCTAAACATTCCATGTTCATAAGCATCTATCCACCGTTGTATCCATACATGAATTGCAAACAAACTTTAACTAAAAGTTAAATAATTGACTGGTTGACTAATTTAACAAAGAGAAAAGGTTGACCAACTTTAAGAGTGTTAATCTATTATTTTCACTAATGACGCTAGCAAGAGCACCGGATATTACTCAATAATATGTATAACAAAATCGCCAACAAAGTATTATAATCATACAAAACGTACAGAATGATTGATTACGTTCAGATATTAATAACCACACTAATTTAGAAGACAACGAAACGAAATCTGTGTAAAACTGCTCTGTATATCTACTCGAAAAGCTTCTGCAATGTAAGAATTTGCACAATTTCCTTAAAACACTTGAAAAATCTTTTCCGAGACTGTTTCAGAAAGCAAAGCGTGCTATACAATCTCTCGACTTCCGACGGAGTACTCCACGGGTGGACAAATTAAAACAAAAAAACAATACTGAAACGGACAACAAAAATTGTACGACCTACGCAAAATTTTTCGGGTCAAATGCGTTCGACTTTGCGACGGTGGTAAGATGGAAGTTAGGGTAACGTGCCCTGGCGTCCTCGAAGCTTTACGTAATAAGTTTGAGAAATGAATCGTGAATAATTGCTGGCTCAAAAAGAGAAAGAAAAGAAAAAAAGGGGGGAGGGGAACGCTATTCCTCGGCGGTTACACGACTGCCCTCAATTCTCATGATTCATCATGTCTGTCGTGCGGCAGTCGCGACCATAAAAATCCGGCCAGCCGCAGGCCTGTCAACGCAGATTGAATTCATCCCGACTGTAATCATCGGATCACAAGGATGGCGTATCTCACGGTAGACAGGAATACAACTGTAGGGCTGTTTCTAACGGCGAGTTGTCGCCGCTGTTGGAGTCTAGGTTATGTACGTCGCAACGGTGGATAATCGTGGCGACGAGGCAGAGAGGCAGAACTACAATAAGCACCTCCGGCAGAAAAGGCGGGCAAAGACGCGAAGAGAGCAGTCCGTGCACAAACGGCCAGGATTACAGTCGCTAGTACAATTGCGAAGCCACGCGCAATAAATAGCAATTATGCTTAACAACGAGGACGAGGTCGGACCAGGAGCTACGCCCCTCTATAAACCACGTCTCCCGGCCGACGACTTTAACCACCGAATTATGCGACTGATTCAATTCTTAACGGATACTGCATGTCTCGCCCCATTTTCTCCGGGAATATTACCGTGGCCACCACAGTACCACCACCACTCTGCATTTTTAATGTAGGGCACACCAGGGGCAACGGTCGATATACTGTTTCCGAAATCATGGCATCAAGCGGTGCTGATTCTGTATACAGAGACAAGTCGATATGAAGAAATAAAAGATCTTTCTTTGATGCTTCGTTCTCGAGTAAATTAAGTTTGAAAATTCACCGAACACGTGTGCTATTAGATAGTGATCGGCAAATGCGTCTGCCCATCACTTAACTGGTCCTACTTGCTGCCAGAGGAACTGGCAGAGAAACTGCTCTCTTGACCGAACGCGTCACGTGACCGGAAAATGGACTGGAGCGAAATAGAAATTTATTTCTTCTCTTGATATGTTTAACAGGTTGAAAATAATATAACAGTATATTTAAAGTCTTCTAATTCGTTTACTGTTTTAAATTACACTCGCACATTTTTGTCATAAATGCATAAAATCCGCTGTCTGTTTCCTCTCATCTATGTCCTTTAGAAAGGCATGAACCTTCCTCTGGTAGTTGCTCATGAAGAAATTTCGAGATTCGATTGAATTTTGCACACTTCTCCAAGTCAGAGTTCGTTACAGCTTCACTGTAAACTTAACCTGATACTGTAGCCGTTCTACTCCCCAAACTGTTAGGTTAATGGTTTCATTAATTGATATACTGTGGATGTGTATGCAAAATAAAAATGGTCAGCATCAATTACAAGAAACAATACCATTTGAATATCTTAATGAGTGAAAAATAGCATCAATTCAATGCATAGTTTGTTATCATTCAAGAACATATAAGTCTACAATAATTGTGCTGTTTTTCAACAAAAATGTTAAAGCAATTTTAAAAACTGCGGATTTTATGCATTTCTGACAAAAATGAGTAGGCGTAGACCATAACAATAAAAAGATTAAAAGTGTTCAACATTGTTGATATATTATTTTGACCGTATCAAAAGTATTAATGAGCAAAATCAATTTTACGTAGCTCCTACACATAGATTGCAATGGATGTATAAAGTACCTGGTTATTGGTAGAAGGGTTAAAGGGAGAAATTCGTGGGTAGGTCCGTACCAAATGATCGTCTCCCTGTCCATTCAGATCATTTTAAAGCTGCAAAATATAAAAGACATTATTACCCATTGTCATAAGAACACTAATCCTACATTGCAAAATACTAATGTAGAGTATACTTACAAATGATTCCGAACATGTTTCGTGGGAGGATTGATAATTCTGGAAAAGAATAACGATCAATTAGAATCACTCCCATCTTACGAAACATTCCGGAAGAAGCAGCGGACGGTCAAGTTAAACGCGCCATTTGATTTTTCAGTGCACGAACTCCCATTAATTTTGCATCGATCTTAAAAGTTCGCCGAGTGTCCGGGGGAGTGGGAACGGCGAAGTTTCGTCTCTCGGAGAGAGCGGCGGCTGCCGAGTTGCCTCTCTCGTCGTGGCCGGAATTAACACTCGCCGAGATTTGTCTTTTATTTCATAATTACATCACTAGTTCGGAATTCCTTCGGACCCGCCAGAAAGAATCCGCCGTTGGAGGAGCGTCCTTGAATAGTTTCGAAGTTCCGGGCGACGAGGAAAGCCGAGGGAAAAAAGGAGCAAATGACAAAGAGATAATGACATTAGCGGCTAGCCGAGAGCTTGCGGCGTGAGAAAATTCGCGGAGAATTACGGCCCGGTGAAATAAAAGCGAGACGAATTAAAAGCACCCCGCCGCGCCACCCCGCGCCGCGTCGCAGTGCCAAGCCCCGGCGTATTTGAGAATGCGCGATGAAATTTAGTAAGCTGTTAGTGCGTGACAGTATTCGCCAGCTGGCAGACCTAGTCACGAATTATAATTCCAACTGGCCACCGTGATACTCTTCGGTTTCATTTCTCAGAAAACTCCAACGCAAACATTCCGCTCAGCACGGTCGTTATCATCCCTTATTTCGAGAAGAATTTTCAGCCTGTGAATATTTTATTAATCGCACTGCGCAACTCTGTAGAAAATAGTAGGGGAGACCGGGGATGGTAGACCATATTTTACAAGCGCATTGCTTCCTTTGGTTCGAAGAATATTTGATTTTAAAGCTTCGTTCCAATTCTGTGCTTTCTACCATGTCTACTACGTGCTAACTAATTAGTAGACTGCGGCAGAGTGGCCAGATTAAGACTGGTCTACCATTCTACCCTTCCCACATGGCCCGATGACGTGACTAATCCGATACTGGCAGAGAGAGGGAACTTTTCTCCCTCTCAATTTCCCTCAACTATTGAATTGAGAATTTCGATACACTATTTTTAACTCATTAAGATTCCTTGTTATTAATGCAGACAATTTCTATTTTGCATACACATGCTCAGTATATCGATTAATGAAACCATTGACCTAACAGTTTGGGTTAGAACAACCGCAGCATCAGGTTACGTTTACAGTGAAGCTGTAACTATTCAATCGAATTTCGAAATTTTTGCATGAGTAACTACTAGAGGAAAGTTCATGCCTTCTAAAGAACATAGATATTACATCAAATATTAATTTTGCAATTTTTGATGAGAGGAAACATTATAATATTAGATTTTATACATTTATGACAAAAATGTGGAGGTGTAATTTGAAACAGTAAACAAGTTAGAAGAATTTAAACATACTGTTATATTATTTTCAACCTGTTAAACATATCAAGAGAAGAAATAAACTTCTATTTCACTCCACGTTGTTGCAATTCGGGTAGATAATGTTTAATTTTGCATGAAAATCCGCTGTCTATTTATAACAATGTTTCTGCACCCTTGTGTGCCATAAGTGTGTCACGAGAGTGCTTAAGGTGCATCCTGGAGATATTAAATGTTTTCCAGAATTTTTATAATAAGCTCATGTTTAAAATTTCATTTATCTAAACGAATCTAGATTCTATCTTAAAAGAAGGTATTTACCAAACCACCCTTGTTTTTAAAAAATTCTGCACCTCGCAGAAATCTTGTTAAACTCAAAGTGTTAATCCAAAAAAGTTGGGAAACACTGTGACATAGAATGATTGATGTATTTACTATCTTCGACCCCCCACCCCCGTTAAAACATTGATCGGAGGTCACCACCCCCGACAAGAGATGGAACATCGGAAATCGAAAATTTTTATTGAGCCATAAACAGAAGTGTATTACGTTCGATATAGCGTACGACGTCGTAAAAGTTGCAATCATTATAGCAATGACCACGGTATGAACAAAATTTCGATTTTATCTCAACTATAATCATAGAAATTTTCGAAAAAATCCAATGGTAGATAGTTTATCAATTACACACTGAAGTGCAGTACTTTGAAGAAAGTTTTGTCGGAAACTCAAAAGAAATGAGGTAACATTTTTCTTTGATAAAACGATTTCGAAGATTTCTCCGTTGAGACATGTACCGTGGCACCATCTTATTTTGTACACATTTCTTCAACCATAATTTCATTTCAATCTTGTACTACTTTAACTGAACCTTGTCCCAGTGCAGACTTCAGATTCAACTCGCGCCTAACTCCAACCTAGTCTGGACTTCGCTGATTGCAGCTTGGACCAAACCTGGAAAAACGGTCTAGGTCGCACTTGAACCTAGTTTACATTTAATCATGGTGAACCTAGTGAGCAATTAATTTATCTAATTTATTTTTTCTTCTGTTACCTTAAAAATGAAGAAGGTTTCGTCACGCCTTCTGTGCAATGGCTATGTTCATTCAGTGATTAGCCCCTGTAAAAAGAACTTTTGTTATATCAGAAGAGCTTTGAATTATTGCTACACATACTGAATACTATTTAATGAATGGTCCCATAACAATATTAAAAATCGATGTTCTCAATGTGTTATTTACTCGTAACATTTATGGAAATAATTCAGAGCTCAAATATTGCTCGTGTTTCTCTTGTAGAAGCTATTTCCGTAGATAAATGATCGAAATAAATCGATTCTGTTGTTGTACGTTGTTGTACGTCATCTGCCGTGTGCGCGGGGAGAAAAGATCGCGCGTAACAAACTAACCTCAAATTCTCTACGTAGATATACAACAGTGTACGACAGTGATGGGCACGGTAGGGACCCCTGAATTGCCTGCTTCTTCCACCAACTTCTCTTTCGCGCCTCGTGCCTTCGCTTTCCCTCTCGTACGTCCCTCCCTTAGACCATAAACGTGTTTCAAGTTTACTTCATCTACCAGATGACGGATGTGGGCAAAGTAGTCTGTTGAAAAGTTGCAGTGTACCACGAACCTAACAGTTTCCATACATCTTATATTTGCACAGATTCTAAAACATCGGCTCCAATAGTTTTTAAAGAAGTGCCTAGGACCGTGACACGTTTCTTCTATCAAAATTTCTTCTATCTATCTTCTATCAAGAAGATGAACAAAGAGGACGTATGAATTTGGAGATTTAACAAACGTAATGAAATCCTCGGACCCGGACGCACGGGCGATAACGTAGTCCATGATTGCTCGGTATGTAGATGCATTAATTACGTCAATCGATCTGATATACTCTACTGCCGAGTACACTGCAGCACGATCACAGGATCTCGATCGCGCGGCCAGTATCCGTAGTACTTGATTTAGCGTACGTGTCTAAGACTGGGAAACTATATCGCGGCTTTAATAGACATTACCCCATAGCAGTATGCTGTGGAGTCAATACTGACAGCTGCAGGTGGGCCAGCTTCCATAAAGCTAGCGCCGGCGAGAACAATAATTTCTCCATTGATGCGAGTGACGTGAATACAGCTTCTGCCATTATTAATCGACAATGCATTATCATTGGAATTCAAACAATCTCTTTATATACTCATTTTTGTTCTATGTAGAAAGTAATGATTTTAATTATGCGTGAAACATCGTTAATAATTTCAACACGCTTCTGCGTAAAAAGACGAAGATTAATTTTTGTGAAACTTGTTGTCGCGAATTATAATGCGCGGTGCGGGGATATTCAGGGAATCGATAATTTTAATGTTTCCGCGAATGTGATAGACAGAATTTCATAATGAATTCTAACTGAGGATGATTATGCAAAGTGTAAAAATGTTGTCTTCGTTTGAAAATTCGGGAGGTTTGTAGACATTTATTTATTTATTTCCTTAACACTAACCCCCCACCACGAATAGTCATAAATGACCGGTTATAAATTTTTTGTTTTACTATTATTGAAATTATAAAAATGCTATCATACGAAATGATTTAATGAATAGTTTTTATTAGAGCACATGTTACAAAGTCTAAATCAATTCTTGTCATTTTTATAAGGCATGTGCCCATACTTTTATAGTTCAGTACATTTAGTGTTAATTTTCGTTGGAAATAATGCAACAGTATTTCTAATTACTTTATATCTGCAGCTTAATTATAACTGTGACAACTGTCACTGAAATACATGGTACAATTGTTAAAGGATTGAGTATGCGTTTAGTATGTATGGGGGAAAAGTTCACTCATAATAAATATATCTCTAATGAATTCGTTTTGTTTGTTTCAGGTGAGTGAGCAACTAATCTTTTTGTGTCAACCCATTGGTAAGTTTGTAGAAATTACTATAATAGTAAATTCCAATTGATCCAGCCTTATTCGCTATTGTTCAAGATGTTACAGATTTACAATGTCAGCGTCAATTTGACAAACTTGTCAATATGATACTAAAACTTGCTCGATTTTAATTTAGACTACATAATTCAATACATAAGGTTGGAGGGAAAGTTATGTCGTATTTTAGATAACCAGGTAATTTTGCTTGTAAATCAAAAACACATGTTGCTAGTGAGTCATTGGGAAACAGGAATTGACAGATTATCTGAAAGATAGCAACAATTGTTACAAATAATGGAAATTACATCATTGTGAGTAATATTATTCATATATTTTTATAAATTGATTCAATTGTTTTCTTTAAAATAGGACAGTACTTTTCCTCCAACCTAATAGACTGAATAATCTGGATTGCTGACGGTTGACGAAGGAAGAAATGTTTAAATGTTAGTAGACTTCATATGCACTTGGCTCGGCTCACAAAAAATGATTTGGAATATATTTAAAATCTTAAAACAAATTATCCAGTGACGATATCCCTGTGGCAAGAATATCTTTGTTATTTATCTGTTAAGTTGCATCAACCTCACAAGGGTTACCAGCAACTACAAGTTTATACCTGAGTGGTCGGTTTTTGGATTTGATTAATTAATTTCGTATGCTCCAAGAAATTGATTAGATTTTCACAGGAGTCCTTGGATGTGTCTTGTTCTTTTTTGTTGGTATAAATGGCAAGATGTAACCATGTTACATGCAACTAATACATTCGGGGTTGTCTAGGTTTTTTATTAACTAGTTCGTGTGTCCCATTCTCACTCTGTTAATTGTTACTTGCTCTTTCCTGTTGAATGAGTATGCGGCGAGATTATCTGTCATTTTATTCGAATGAAAGTACTCACCCTTGACCACAAGAAATACTTAAATTGCGTGAATTTTTTATATAATGTAACCGGATGTACCATCACAATTGCATGAAACATTTTATTAGAATAATAACGTCTATGTTGAGGCGAAGCTATCATTACAGCAAACGAAAATGTTTTGCGAAGCGTTCGGATATTTTTGAAGGAACTGTAGGTCAATTTTCCAATATTTTCGCAGGTTCGTTAATGTCGATTCAGTGGGCAGAGGGTTGGACGAGAGAGCCGACCACAGGATATCGTTAGAATCGAGTTACTACGTATCGAAAGAGGAAATGACAACACATAAAATGTCTGGTATCCATCGAGTTGTTCGTTGACCTTCGCGAATCGATAAACGAGCAAGGGATTCAGCAGGTTGCAGTCTCCAGCCAGTCAGGCGAATCCGAGACGAGTCTGGCTCGGCCGCAAGTTCCCATGCCATTACTTTACCTTCCCTTACTTTTGCATCCGACCAGGCAGAAAGGAGGCCACGTATTCCCAAGGGTCCCTTTGTGGAGAAAGTTTATTTGATCGTTTGACACGTATACGAACCCATACATGCTGTGCACCTTACGAGCCGAAGATTCGAGCTAGAAACACCGGAAACCCATTTGGTCGTTTTCTTACGTTATACCGTCGGTCGTGCACGGTAGTCGTTACCCTGCATCCTTCTTGTTTCAACAATACCTCGTGATACTGATTTTTCACCGCCGGTCTCCTTTTTTCACCCTGCAGTATACACAGTGTTTCCGATGTCGTGATGCTACCGCAAAAAGGGTGATTCTACGCGGGTAAAAATAGCTCAGAAGCATTGCAACACTGGGTTCACGTGGTGCCGTTTTTATTGTTAAATAATGTTGTAAATAGACTGCGGATTCAGTGCAAAATTTACATCGTTGATCGCAAGAAACACAGAAAAGCCAGATATCTTTCTTCTTTCAAATATTTCGTAGAGATTAAAATGGTACGCGGACATCCTTAAATTTTTATAGTTTCTTCACCATTTTATAGGTTCAGGATGAAAATAAGTAGGTGCAATTTCAAGCAATAGACAAATTGCAAGAATTTGAGAGCTGCAATGTTGGTTGCAGATGTTCAGGAAAAAAGAAGGTCGACTTCATTTGTTAAGAATGGCACTACATATATTTTTTAGTACATAATGTTATTGGTTATATCAAGACGAGTTCAACGACCTAGTATAGTAAGACCTTGACATAACTTCAACAGTAAGGCAGGCTCGAGTTGTTAATATTGGTCTCTCGAAAGAAAAATATATGTTTCTTCTCCGTATATAAATTTATTTTGCCATCAGACGGTTGAATAAATAGAACTCGAGCCCCGACAAATATTCACTGAAATAACTTCTATCCTGTAAACAAAAATCGTGGAATATCAAACCATGTAACACGAAGATTGCACAAAGAAAACAAGTGAAATAGTTGGGATTGTCCCTCGAGGCACTGCCCTGGCTCCGCCGAAATAGAAAGCAACTATATCTACCGAGGGCATACTAAACAGAGTAAGCAAGAGAGTCTTTTGTCGCTGTCGAACTCGAAAGATCGAGAGTCTCTTTTTTTCTCGGACGTCTTTTGCCCCGCGGGAGCAACTCAAAGCACTTCCATGGCAAAGAATGCTTGTTGTCCATGGCTGACTTGGACTTGAGATTCACCTAGAAACTTCACGTCAAGTCGGTAATAGGAAATATATGAAGAGAAATAAGACAGATACGCGCCATTCTGGGGAATATCAATGAGAGAGCTATGCTCACAATCGTCATATTCTTTTTTTAGAGCTATAGTTGTCCTCAATAATTTCGTAACAGGCAAAGAAAATTTATATTTACCACTACATTTGCTCTAGTGTTTCAATATCGATGTTAGAAGAAAATATTTAACCCTGTATCTAATTTTGTAGCCCCTAAGCAACATCGATTTCAAATCCCATTTTCATAGAATTCTGCGCACCCCCACGCTTCAGCTTCGTCACGTGACTAATCCATTAGTGACAGTTCTCAGCTATTAAAAAAATGACAATAGATTCGACTATTTAATAGATTTTAAACATTTCTTATTCACAACTGAAAATTTCTTGAAAACTGAATCGACATTGAACTTTTTGTCATGAACCCACACTTTGGAACATAGTCCAATAATTTCTTTCATGAATATTTTCACGTTTCTCTCTTTGTCACGGTGCAGTTATCAATGATTATACCAAAAACTATTCCAGCGTTATTTATAGGTACCAGGCCAGGGTATCGTGGGTCTTAACACGTCAGTGCTAGTAATAAAATAAAATTGACTTTTATTTTTTGTTAAAAGAATTTTATATATTGAAATTTGAAAATACCCGATTACATTGCATAAATCCAAAAATTCATAAGATCCGATAAATAAGGAAAATATTGGAATAGGGTAAACTGTACAATGATTGGCACCCTAAGCCAAAATCTTAGTAAAAATCTTTTCATCTTTTTCTGTAATGTTTAAACGAGCTTAACTTGCTACAAAATCAAACAGTTTTCAGAGTCATAGATCTTTTATTATAAACTATATTCATTGAATAACCATCGTAAGACAAATAGTACAGTCATTGGCACATTTTGTACAGTTATTGGCACAACATGTATCAGTTATTGGCACTGAAGAACTGAATAGGAATTATTAACTAAATAAAGATAATTCGTCGGTCTTACTGATTGTCCTCCAGCGTTGCTAACACTCATATGTGGAACTCTGTTATGAAAACTTACAACGTTGCTTCGAAATATAAATAAGAAGCAATATAAAATGATTTTCTATACCAGGAATTCTTAATATTCGCCGTTTAAATCAGAAGTGCCAATAACTAGTGCAGTGCCAGGAATAGTACAGTTTACCCTATCTGGATTCGGTACAATTAAAAATTCGTGATCTTCGAACTCGAAATAGTTTAAACATTTAAGTAATGCAAAGGGTGAAGAAGCATTTGTGAGTTGTCACTAGTCGCAGCTCCAATTAAGATATAACCTGAATTATCCGTGGCGCTAACCCGGATCTAATTTCAAGTAGATCGAGTCTTGAACTCTCTTTTATTGG
Organism: Lasioglossum baleicum; assembly: GCF_051020765.1. Taxonomy (NCBI): domain Eukaryota; kingdom Metazoa; phylum Arthropoda; class Insecta; order Hymenoptera; family Halictidae; genus Lasioglossum; species Lasioglossum baleicum. The sequence goes on from NC_134940.1 coordinate 14,936,216, forward strand.
GACGCGTAGGAAATGGATCAGGAGGCGGGGGCGAGGCTCTAATGAAACGTGCAAGGAACGAATTGGACACGAATAGAAACTCGAGACTTTGTTCTATCGGCGCCGGTGGCTGGCTCGCGGAAGAAGCCTAGAAATAATCCGTGTATAATCCAACGTAAATTATTAACTCGTAACCGCTCTAAAGTGTTCGTTAGAAGTCCATCGACGTGGCTCGGCTATTATCAGTTTAATAGCTCGCTCTATCAGCATCAACGTATTCTATGCCTTAATTAGCGTGAGATAGGGAAACGTTTCACTGAGACACACACGCGCTTCCTTTCCAGCCACTGTCCAAGTGAGAAACGCAATAACACGCGTTACTTCCCTATCAGAAGTCCGCACACATCCTCGGACACTGACACGAGATAGTCCAGCCACTAAATCGTGACCATAGGCAAAGAAAGTGCTCGATGCGGAATTCCAGGCATACACCAGCTCCGATTCAAAGATACAATTAGATCCACTTCTGCGGAAACGAATCGTATCGCGCAGACTATAAAACAGTGAGTTGCTGCACGAGACTTTTGTCGCTTGTGTTCCCAGCACAATTTTATCTTCAAATATTTATTGCGTATGCGTTTCATTGCTGTTTTACAGTCTCATTTTTCGCCTTTTACGCGCGCGTCTTGAAGTTCTTTACTTTGGTTTAATTTTCCTTTTATTTCGAGCCGAATGCTTCGCTGCTGTTTTATTGGGCTGTAACAATTTTTCGTGTGTTTGCTTATTATTGAATTTTACGGTTTCATTGCTCTTCTCCTGGACGTGTTTCTGAGATTTTTTTAATCTGGTTAAATGTCGAATCGAGAACTATGCGGTGTCAAATTGACGAAAACGAGTATTTCCGGCATGTTCTTTTATTGGGTTGTAACGTAGACAAGTTCGATTGCAAATATAATGCAGTTCTAATTTCAACGATTCAATTTTAGCTCATTATAAATGTACATAACTGTGACGATTAAATATGATTCTGTGCTTCATTAATAGATAGAAAGTGGTACCGAACGTGACCGTAGCTATCCATGTCATGAATATTTCAATAGAACCGAGGAGTTAAAGCAGCATTAAATATAAACAATAGTCGAAAAGGATTATTGTGCAAGAGTTATTTGTTTAAAAAAAATTCTGTTTGATCTTGTATATCTTGTTCGAGGAGATAATGTTAGAGACTTTTTTAAAAAATGTTTTTCTTAGAACAAGTATTTTATAATGTGATAAAAATAAGTTATCTCAGACTGTTCATTATCACGAAATTAACCGAAAAATTGCCGCAAAATCGAAGTAACCTCATGATGAAGATTCTGAACAGAGTCTAATAAATATGCAAGCTATTGATTTCCATAAAATCGAAATAAAATTCTATTTTGGTTTTGTTAATGTACAGCTATTGGAGAACATATAAGCGTGCAATAAATATCAAGTTTCTCCTTGTTTAGGAAATTAAGAATTACAAAAAGATTGATCACATCTATAGTGGATGCTGCTCTATTCAAACATGTGATATAATAAAAATGAATTTCCGAGCCAGGTTGAAAATCAGTGTCAAAAATTTCAACGTGTTAAAAATGGTTCCATAACAGAAACGTGGGCAAAGTTTAACTCTCATGGGTCCGCTAGGGTTTATTCCAGAATAGGTTTCTGGCGAATTAATGCAATGTGAACCTGAATTAAGAAATTGTGAACTATCTACAGAAATATTACAAAGTAATAATATACTAGAGCCGCGAATTTAAGAAGAACGTGAGAAGAAGAAGGAAGTACAAATTTTTCCCGAACTAATACAGTAACTGTAGATGAAAGGGAGGACTTAAATGCCGCACCCTTTTGCTAAAGTTTTCGAAAGAAGAGAATATTCATGGAATCGGTGAAGGTCTTCATATTTCTGTACGGAATATTCGTTGAACCGGAGGATATAATCGGACCATTAAACGAGTAATACCGAGAGGAAAGTCGGGAGAAATGGTAAAGGAAGCTGAGTGTACCGCCGCGATCACTATTCCACTGTTCCCAGGAACACGGAATGTTTTGTAAATCGTGAAAGTTGGCGAATCGCGGGCACCGAACCGTGGAATTTCGCCTCCTGGATCAAAAGAAACGTTGTGGAAGGGGAACGGTGGGGGGAGGGGGGAGTGCGCAGGGGGAGGGGGAAGAGTATATATTCCACGGTCAACGAATTTTTCTGGGAAAACCGATTTCTCGGTAAAGAGGGCCGAATTTGCATGACAAACCACGCTTGGATCGCTTGACAATGGCACGGTTTAATCTCGGAGACTACGCGGCGTCGTTACGCTTTATTGCGCGATCCAAGATCGAATGGATCCGATACGAATGAAACTGGAAACACGCATAAACAAGGCAATAAAGAGACGATATTTTTCAACTGTGATACAAATTACGATAAAGTTCTCATGCCAGATCTGCATACGTCCATTGGGCAGTTGCATTTGCGCGCTAGTTTATTAGCAGACAGATTTTATGCATTTATGACCAACATGTGCTCGTGTCGTTTAAAACAGTAAAAACATCAGAACGATTTTTAACATGTCGTTACGTTATTTTCAATCCATTAAACGTATTCAGATTGAAACGTATTAAAAGTTTTATACTTCGCTCCAGTTTGTTGCGAGTCAGATGGACAATTTTTATTTTGCCACGCTTACAGTCGGGGACAATTTAAAGTGGACACCATTAAGAATCGCATAACTTTTTAGAAATTGGTCCACAGGACTTGAATTTTTTTAAGATGTTAGACCGGCTAGTTCGCTAGAGAATAAGTAAAGAAAATTTTAATACGATTGCAATTGGTAGGAATTATATAAAATTTTTCAAAATGATGTTTTGTCAACTTTTTTATCTGGGCCTGTAACGATAATATAAAAAATGCGTTTTATCGATTTCGGTAACTTATATGCATACTGAAAATTTCATCGAAATCGGTCAACATTGCAATGAGCTACATACGTTTAAAGATGAGAGCTTAAGGGTGAAAATCGCAGATTTTCTGTCTTGCTTTAAACGTTTGTAGCTCATTGCAATGTTGACCGATTTCGATGAAATTTTCAGTATGCATATAAGTTACCGAAATCTATAAAACGCATTTTTTAAATTATCGTTACAGGTCCAGATAAAAAAGTTGACAAAACATCATTTTTGAAAATTTTGTATAATTCCTACCAATTGCAATCGTATTAAATTTTTCTTTACTTATTCTCTAGCGAACTAGCCGGTCTAACATCTTAAAAAAATTCAAGTCCTGTGGACCAATTTCTAAAAAGTTATGCGATTTTAGAGGGTGTCCACTTTAAATTGTCCCTGACTGTACATTAGCTTGCCGAGTTGTCGTCGTTGTATGCGTCAAATCTTGTAATCGAATTTTAAATCACTTCCTGATCAGCTAGAGACTTGAAACTTTAAACATAGCTCAGAACTGGATGACAGTGCAATATTAAAAAACAAATTTGAAAAAAACTGTGCGTCTAAGGGAGAAAAGATTTATTACTATGAAGCTCTGCAGTCTAATGATTACCATCATAACGATAACTCACTATGCATGAACGATCGGAGAATCTATTCTCTTATCTAACTGTATTTGTTGTATGAAGTAATTACAGCAATTAATAAGCTCTTTGAAATATTTCTTTTATTTCAGATACAGTGTTAGACGAGAAATGTTTCACATTCTGCTCGGCAATTTTCCGTCCTCGTTCGAAATATTTATTTTTGTTCCATGGGAAATAGGAAAACGAGAAAACTTCTCAGCTCACTCGATATATTAACAAGCTCGTTGCCAGCGTGACATATTTTCGCGACGACCGCCATTACAAATTCCGCGCGCAAAAGGAACCAAATTACTTATCCGCGCGCCGTTATTTAACGTGTCGTTCAGAAAGTTAATAAGATTGCTTCGTCGCCATTTTTTAATATTTCGCGGCGACAATATTCCTCTTAACAGAATATTGTACACGCGAAGACCGTCACTCAAGAACGGTACCGGTGAACGTGTTTGTTTAATAATCTACAGTAGTGTCATAGTATGCGTTATTATAATTATTTAACAATGTAGTTGAAGCATCACACAACCGCGAAATAAGTGAAATTAATTACACGATTCATTTAAATTTAAAATATTTTGATTTTTTACATTTCGAAAAAAATGTTAAATCTATGTTAAAAGAATAAAATTATTATGAAACTTTGCAAAATGCTTGACATTTCTGTTACACGCGAATTAACAGTGATATTACTGTTTTCCAATAATTCTTTATTACACGAGAAATTACACGGAGTGAAAATATTACCTCATCGTCGGTGGCGTTAATTGTCGATTTTTCTCGATAATGGGTAATTTTAATTGAAACGGCGGGAAATAGCCGCAGAACCAGAAGTTTACAACGCGTCAGCAGCCACTTAAGTGTAACATGGCATAAAGTTTCGCCGGTTAGTCTGCAAGTTAACTGAAAACAAAGCCGTAGCGACTATAGGAAAGACGAGCGTGGAAGTTGGTAACGAAGTACGAAACTTGGATACAATCTACTTGCATACAGGCTAACGTACCGCATAGACGCGTTAGTTAGACGGACTACTTTGAAATCGTACTACCTTCGAAACGTGTCTCGCATAATTTCCGACGAAGTTAATTTACTTCATTGTACAAGCTTCCTGTGGTACCGGAACTTCTTACCGAATCCATCACATTCATTAATGTGGAATGGGCATTCATTATTCAACAGCTGATCGTATTTTATAACGATAAATTTCGAGTACAATCATTGATAGGGCCTCCTGTTCAGAGAGGGAACACTTGGCCTGCATGCTGAGTCGCCAGATGAGGGGAGGGAACACGAATTCAGGGGAAAAGTGTGCTCACGGGATGTGACACATACTCGACAGAATAATTTTAACCCTTAGCACTCTCGAGTGGTTCCGAGTCGCCACTAAAAATTGCTGTACCATTATTTCTTTACATTATTAGATATGTTGTCTAATAAATAAATCTAATAAATTACTAAACGTTTAAGTAATGTATGAGGTATTATATCAATTTTATATTCATACAAAGAAATAATTAGAATGTAACTGTTCTAGGTCGAAAGAAATGTTTCATTTTCGAGTTAAAATAGCTCCGAGTGCAAAGGAGGTTAAAACTGTTCGATTCTCCTAACCACCTCAGTCCCAATTAGTTCGGATACTTGACGCCCTACTGTGTTTGCAAGTTGTTGTTCAATTTCCTGAGTGCTATTTCTATAAAAATGTCTACGGAATGTCACCTTATTATCTTCTTTAGAGTTTGAAAAACACTAGCAAGGAAAGTTGAAGGTTTAGTAAGAGGTTTGAAGTTGAAGTGTTAATTAATTTTCATTACATTAATGCCTTACTTTGGGTTTTGGTTCTTGTGAAGCACTGATACGGAAAGTTAAGAGTTTATTAAAAGGCGTGAGGTTATTAAGAGAGAGAGAGAGTTTATTAAGAAAATTGTAAAACTTTGTGTGCAAATGTGCAAATGTACTTTTCATTTGGGGTATAATCTGGTTTTAGGGGATGAAATTATCCGTTGAGGGAGACACAGAATTTTCTTTCTGCAGAAATGTTACACACGAATTAAATTTTTCTCACACATTCATAAGATTCTACAAAATTAATTTTTGAATAAATCTTGTTCTCGAAGTTACTTGCTGCTATGCAAAAATAATTTCCGATGAGCTTCTATCATACATGCAGACAAATTTATTGTATATTTTTGTAGATTCATTAAACCTCTATCATCAAATATGAAGACGCGGTAGACTTTCTTTTTATGTGAGCGAATTTTTACCAATTCAGTGGCATTGTTTTTGAAAGCATAAAAAGCTTGTGGTGAAATGTTTAAACTGCACTATAAAGATCTATTGTTTCGTAATTGTCCTGCATGAAATTTTCGTGCAGCTACATTTTGAAATAGGTCAATAATATACATTAATTCATCGAATTACAATCAACGTCTATCAAAATTCACTGCAATTATCAGAATTCATTGCAGATCCTAAATTAGATGTAATGGGGCAATTATGATATTGTTTTCATCATATATTTCCATAATGAATAATAATATCAATTAGTGCATTCTCTTGTACACTTTTTAGGTGGTTTTTATGTACACCATAACTTAGATATTTTACATCATGAATGTATTCATTATGTATAAGATTAACCAACGTGGATCATTAACATCAATTTGTACCTTACGACAGGTAACATGTATTCATGACAGTGTAAGCACGTCTATCAATTCTACACTTTGGCAATGGTCCAAAGAAATCAAGTATCTCTTGTATTAATGCAGTGTCTAGTATTCGTTCGTATAAATTATGCATTTGAGGCTTCTAGAAGTTTCTGAAAAATGCTGGAATTATTAAATAACAAATTGAAAAGTGCATTAACCTTTTTAACATGAGCACTAGAAGATCCAGTTTTATTGTTTTTTTATTCACATTGGATGCCTGTTCACATACAACGTGTCCAAGTAATTATTTAACTCTTCTGAGGGGAATCAAAACATATAGTAGAAAACTTTCGAACTTTGGTATTTAACATTTGTGCATTGTTTGCTCTGTCAACAATGGCGTAGATCAAGGTGGTAATATCTCCCCCCCCCCCTTGTATACAGATTGCTAAAGGACCAATCGTATTCTTAGATTCTTTTTACTTATTTGCGTGAAAAAGCACAAGTGAAGAAAAAGAACAAGAGCCTGTCAGATTTTTTAAATCTCATATCAATAATGAAAATTGAAAATAACATAGAACCTTCTTCCATCGGAAAAAGAGTGAAAACCGAAAGACTTATTTACGGTCTGTTTTATTGAATGTTAAAGCAAAATAAATTCCTACTTGCGTTCCCATAAAATTTTAAAAACCTGACATAGGTCTTCTTTCCAGACACTGACTCAAATGTGTCAAACGAATGCTTCGAAGCTAGAAGCTACGCTTAGAGAGTACGTGGCAAACTTTAATCGCCAATAAAAGAAACAAAGATATTGAACTCGGGACTTCTCACGGGAGTATCAGCCCCACTCTACCCAATCGCAGTCAATGGTGAAAAGAAGCGTGCTGGAGGTATAGCCTTAGCACGGTTATTCCCTACCATCTCTGGTTAACCTTCCGGTGGCCGTCTGAGCGGTCTTCCGGGGATTGTCTCTGGTTCGCCACTCGGTCACGGTCTATTTCCGGGGCTGAGCGATCGTTTAACGACGCATTGTACGTATGTATTTATGGTGGAAGCGATAGAGAGACGGTAATAAATACTGTTATACCGTGCATTAACGTTAGCAACGGTGCAGCCGCCGCCGCTCTCTTCTCTTTTCTCTCGGCTTCCTCTGTCGCGTGTGGGTAGAGAGAGAGAGAGAGAGAGAGAGAAGAAGAAGGTCCCCGACAGAATAATGAGAGAAAAACAAGCCCGAGCCGGAAGAGGAGGGAAAAGGAAGCCGCGAAGATGCCGTACCGACAGGAATCGCGAACGTGTTTTCATCTTAGGCGGAGGCGGAGGCGGCGACGTTGTCGTCGTTGTCTACGTACACACACACACACAGTCGCCGCGCCGGCTTCGGTTTCTGGGACACGAGAACGTGCTCCCGTTACGCCAAACGCTCGTCAGCAATTAGCGGGTGAAACAAACGTTGCCCTGTTGTACGCTAGCCAACCACGTATGTACAAAGGTAATAGAGTCGCATTCAGCTGGGCGCATCTGCCGCGAACGGGAGTATGCGCCGAGAGAGAGAAAGAGAGAGATAGAGGTATGTGTGCCGGAAAAAAACGACACGCTCAGACGAGCAGACCGAGAAAGATGTCCTGGTTCCTTTCCACCATTTCGTTTCACAGCATTCCCAGATCATTCTTTTATGATGAACGGTTTAACAGGTGAACGAGGCGCGAAGGGTTTTACAATCCATTCATATCTCTCTCTCTCTCTCTCTCTCTCTCTCTCTCTCTCTCTCTCCCTTGCTCTCTCGCTCTCTATAGTGTTTTCTGGTACCAGCAGTGTGCGGTGGCTCGGAAATCCGGAAAAATTGGCGAAATTCTGAGCACGCCGTTTCTACTCAGCTAACGATGTGTGATGCATTTAGTAGTATTCGCAGAATGCTCACTTTTACTTTTCGTGATGAGGTGCGGCACTCATCGTCAAGATGTTGCATTAATTACAGTGAATCACAGCGATATTCGGAAGCTTTTGAAACACCTCTTTCTAATATCGGATCGTATGACTTGAATTTGTTTTGTTTTTTTTAGAAGTTAGATCAGTTTGTTACATGACGTGGGAAAGAAATTTTGTAGAGATTGCAATTGGCCGGAATTATAGACAACATACTATTATTGTTTACAACTTTTTTGTGTAGATCTATATTGAAAATTTAAAGAGTACGTTTTGTAGAAATGTGTCAATTGTACATATTCTGGAAATTTCATCGGGATCCGTTGGTGCGGAAAGAGACAATAGGCATTGAAAGATGCAAGAATCCTTAGATTTATTTGTTACAGTTGTAGAGCTTGAAAAACTGCTATTTTCACAATCTTTAAAAACTTTGTAGTTTACTGTAACGTTGACCAAAGTCCAGTTATGAAAAATAATTTGGCCCTCGCATTTGGCCATACATTTTCAGACAGTAATGCGAGAAAAAATGCTTAAAATCATCAGTTTTCGATATCCAGCAAATTGAAAAAATATAAAAATTGTGGAAATATAATTATTTCGACGAGAAGTCAAGATCACGATCATTTTGTTCAAATGACACTGCAGAACCTTTCCTACGTAGTATTGAGATGAATTCAATGATGTACAACACTGGTGCATTCGTTCAACAACTTGTCGAGAAAAACATTTTTAATGTGCTAAGTGGACTGCGGATTTTATTTATTTATGTCAGAAACGGGTGGATTTGCCCTCGAACAATGAGAAGATTAAAAGAATGCGAAGAGACAAAAATGTATCTTCAACAAATCATTGATATATGATATTTTGTATTTAATCCTGGAGATAAGTTACACGAAATATTTTTCGTTATTTCGCGTTGCACCACGCCGAGAATAAGCGACCATAATCTCGGTGGACCACCCGGTGTAGGATTTTTAAAGCGACGAACCCGGCATGTTAAAAATCTTCCGGTTCCGCGGAAGAGGAGGGGGACAGACAACGTAGTATCTATTGTTACTCGATAACGAACGTCCAAGAGATTCCTGAGATTGTAACAATATGTTAGATCGTGCGGAATGGATTTGTGGATACTTCTATTTATTATCGGTCGACCGTGAAACTGAAAACTTCAAAGGGTACGGTTCGTGCGCACGCCTGGTCTTGTTTCGGCCCGTACATCATTCGATATCGTAGCTTTCCGTGTTCCCCGTGTATTTGCAGTGATTTTCTTCCAGCAAATACGCCGACGAATAAACACGCGGCGGCTATGCCTGTTTTCAACTTACAATGCAATTTATTCTTTTCATCGAACAATAACTACACTTTATATTGTGCCCGAGCAGTGTTTAAATCACGGCACGAGAGACAGTCGCGTTTGTTCAGACTGTTTCTCCAACTAAATCGCCGCTTTGTGCTTCTCGAAATTATATGTGGAGTACACTCCTTTCAAATGTTTTGCTTAAAGCGGCCGATCAGATTGTTAGAACTGTTTCTGTAAGTTGCGTTCACACTGACACGTTCAATTATTTTTATTAAGTATTTTGAAGTATGAAAATCGAAATTACAAATTACCTTAGAAATCATCCTTTCCAAGGATATACAACTTTTTTGGAACACCCCCTGTATTCTTCGTATATACTCTCTCAATAATCCCCCAGACGATCAATAACACTATAGTCGTCACACACCAATGAAAACCATGATTTTAGTATATATTTTTACGTCTGAAATGTAAATGAATTTGTAGTTATTCAGGAAGTTGAAAATGTACAACAATTTGCCACTCATCGATGAGATTTTAAAGACGAATCAAAGGTAGATACCCGGTAATTAACAGGAGGGGTTAATTTCATTTTTCTTACATTAGCCTGGATGTTTACTGCCCCATATTTCGGCTTGCTCAGCAGACTGTTTTTGAATTTTGCAATATTATAGAAATATTAAATTACTACAGCAGGCAACTATCGCATGCCCTATCATAGTTTGGTCGGTCAAACGCGTAGCACCCTTTGATCGATAACAAAATACCGTCCAACTATGGGACCGCCGTGAAACTCATCGCGAAGTAGCCGACAACGCTGCCAATGCAATTACAAGATTCCGTTTAGAGAAATGTTTTTGTTCGCAACGAAGTTACGTTACACGCGTGTGGACCCTACTTTACATTGCTTACAGCACGCCACTATTACTGCCATGAAAGGCGGCTACTTCTTTTTTCCAGCAGCGTGGTTGCGCATCGCGGGACACGTAAAAGATAGAATATTGGATCATGAAAGACCCCAGCAGAAAAGATTGCACTTCGAATCTCTCGCGTAACTTGAGATGACCCTATTTATGCGGTCCTCGTTTTCATACGGTTCCAATCGTTGCGTACAGGAGTGAATCACAAAACAATGAATTTTTTTACACGCCTAATTAAACATCGAAATAAAGATGTAGGTGTTCCCCTAGTGGCGGACGCTTAAGGATTCTCTTAAATAAAAAAAATGTTGTAATCTTTGCATTCTACGTTATGTATAAGTTAACAATGTTAGTAATCCAAATAAAGGAACAAAATAATCAACATTATAATAATAGTCGATTGAAATAAACGTTAAACTTTGATATATGATTTTGAGAGATCATTATAGTGGCATCTAGCCTCGAATCAGGGGCAGTGAACGTATTGAACAATTTTTTTGTCAAAACCAGTGCACTGTATACACAAAACACAAAGGTAATCTAAAGAGTACTTACAACAAGATATAATAACACAATTCACGTGTGTTTTCGCGAAGAAAATTGATAATTATAATCCTTCATATATATAATTTAAACGATGCGCCGCATTACCGTGAAACGCAACGATGAGTCGATCTCCTTTGCTGTGCACACGTGACTGGAGCGTGTCGAAACCTAATCGTTTTTCTTTTGCTATTCTCTCAACTATTTTCGCGAGATAGAGGCTCGCATGCATTGGAACTGTCAAATATTGTATAGTTAATGATCGGTGTTAGGTACCATCCGGCGGTAAGAGAATTCCGAATTGGTTACTGTGCTGACTCTTATACACTTATAACGTGTACGAATTTATTAGGTTGGAAAGAAAATTCTTGCGGTCTTTATCATAAAATCAAAATAACAAAAGCCGTAAGAACTTTCTTTCCGACCTAATATTAATTACAAAAAATTGTGTGTGTTATGCGCAAGGCCGTCAAATTAAGACTTGTGTCTCCACTCTATCTTCCCCTTGTCACGTGACTAATCCGGTACTGGCAGAGAGTGAGAGAGCAACCTTTTCCCGAGTTCGAGTAAATTCCCTTTATCTGACGACTCTGGTCCTTTGTTAGTTAGCGCTCACCTTTCTGAAGTTGGTATTCGAAAGTGATTCGCAGCGCGTCTAATAAATTGGCAGCGGAAAGAAAGCATTGCGAGGACGTTTCATAACGGTGCTCGTAGGGAGACAAGCGACACCGGCTCGGGGACAGAGTAACGAAACGGTGAAGGAGCACGTGAAGACGGCTGGATGAAATATATCTTCGGTTTTAAGCGTGGTTCATGGTCGTAAAGGAATCTCCGATTACTCGTACGCGTACAAAGCCTCGACGCGATGCGACGCGACGGAACGAAACGTCACATACCGCGTCCCTCTTGCCTACCGCGATCGTATAAATTACCGAGGACGTCCAATTAGCGAGATTCACAGTTGAATCGCTCGGCAGAAAAAAAAAATGCACGCCTCGTGTCGCGCCCACGCGCTGTATTCTTTAATAAGGCCACTGCATGTAACACAATGTTTCGGGGACGCCGCGCCGCGCCGGTAAAAATAGGCACCTTTAGAAATGGACGAATTGTTGCATCGGGTCTTCGTCGCGCGCCTCGTCGCCAACAATGGATTAGCATTAACAATGCTAATGAATCAATAGAGATTTCGAGCAGCTGCGCGTTACACCTAGCCCCGGCGCTAATTTCCTGCGACGTTTCTGCCTCTCGCGCCGCGCCACATTTGAATTCGAATTTCACCGTGATTGATGAAATTCTCGTTGAAATTCGTAGTGTCTGCGTGAAACATTCGGCCCGGCGGGAAAGAACCTCCATTTTCAGGTTTCAAATTACGGCGTCCCGGGGTATAATTGGCTGTTCACGTTCATGCAATTCCCGCTTTCGAACTCGTTAATTCGTGTCTCTATGGGATTGTGTAAACGTTAATTTTTTTATTCTCTTCTCAGAAGATATTTTTCCGAAATTCTTCGCGTATCAAGACACCCCTATTTTATCACGTGTTTCTATTGTCTATTATCTAATTTCTGTTATCCATATGTATATCTTGAAATTTAATGTCAAAGTTAATTTTGTGCGGCAACCTGACAATAATTTTACTTCGCATAGAGATTCGCTGTCTACCGATCAGACAAGGATGTTGAGGTTAAATAAAACTTCTGATCAGATTACACAGTTCGTTCTTCCCCTAGATTCAGATTTCATCGAATTATGATATATTATTGGGTTGGAACAAAAGTTCGTAGCGTTTATAAATTAAATTTGATAGCTAAAATTCAGAGATTTATTCGTAGATTTGTTCAATAACATATTTTTCATTCTGTTCTATTACTTTTTGCTAGTTTCGAGGTAACTTTTCGTGTTTAGAATAAACGTATGAATAAGTACCTTAATTTCATCTTTGATTCTTAATTTGAAAACGCCACGAACGTTTCTTTCCAACCCAATATTATACTCTCTTCAAAGTAATGAAAAATTCAGTTCAAATAAGACAGCATTTCTAGACAGAGTGAAATATTAATGTCAATTACACTAGTCAGACTACCAAGATTCTTAAATCCCGATTAAAACAGAAGAAGGATGCTCAGAAAGTTATCGCACTAGAATTTCGAGAATTGGAACAGTTGCTAATTAAGCAGCAATCCATTCCTATTCTGCATTTGAATTTCGGCGGGTGCTCACTGTGCAACGAGAACACACGGTTACGGTGCACACTAATGGCGAACAAACTTAGGGACTTACAAGATATCCATTGAACGATTCCTGGAACTTCGTTCCGACGAATATATATGTATGTATGATTGTGTCAGTCTCTCTAATCCACAAAACAAATAGTAACATAATTTATTATTTCTTGTTATCAAGTGCAGAAGCACTTTTGATGTTCGACTGGGTCGATTTAAATGGGACACCCTGTATACAGTACTACTTCAATTCAATTAAAAAGAACAGTTTCTCTATTGATTTCGTTCAAGTTAATTTTTCTCGCTTATGTAAATACGAAAGTACATTAACCCCTTGGCGTATTTTGACGAGCCAGACTCGTGATGAAGGTTTCTGACAAAGCCCAACAAATATGAATGTTACGCGTTTCATTTTAGATGAAATAAAATTCGATTAGTTTGTGATCAATAGACTGCGGATCTTTATGCAAAATAAAACATGTTCGTATCGATTGCAGGACACAGGAGCCAAATATTAGATGAAATAAAATTCGATTCGTTTGTGATCAATAGACTGCGGATCTATATGCAAAATAAAACATCGTCGTATCGATTGCAGGACACACGAGCCAAATAAAAATTGTGTCCTTCTTTTAATTATCCTATTAAGCTGAAACTAATACATTGATGTCCTTAAATATTTTTAACATCCACTGCTTCAAAATATACGTGCCCATTTTTGTTATAAATGCATCAAATTCGCAGTCCAGTAATCAATATTCAAGCATTAAAATAAATATAGCCATACAGAAAGTATACACTTTCTTTTCTCTTTTACAAAATTTTGGAGATAAAGACGTTTCAATGACTGTAACTGTGAAGAAAATGGTACGGCAAGGGGTTAATATTAGGTCGGTAAGAAAGTTCTTACGGTTTTTGTTATATTTTGATTGTACAATGTAATAAAAACCGCAAGAACCTTCTTTCCAGCGTAATACTTTTCGCTGGTAGTAACAAGTACCATAAATTGTTCTAGGACGTGAACAATTGCTTTCTAAACTGCTAATTTTTCGCCGTAAGTGATTCAGTACTTTTATGCAGGGAACAACGAGTAGTAATAACGAGCACTAATAGATTAATTCAATTGAAAAGAATACGAAAGCGCATTATAATAGGGTAGTAGTAACAAGTACCCTAAATTGTTCGAGGAGGTGAACAATCGTTTCCTAAACTGCTAATTTTTCGCCGTAAGTGATTCAGTACTTTTACCTAGGGAACAAAGAGTAGTAATAACGAGCACTAATAGTCTAATTTAATTAAAAAGAATATGAAAGCGCATTAATAGGGTAGTAGTAACAAGTACCGTAAATGTATACGTGTAGGCGAACAATTATTTTCGCGAGCGTGTTTCGAGCTCTGATTAGAAGTGAAACGTTGCCGCGAGAGAACTGTCCGTTCTCATTGGCACTTGTGACGTTTTCCGCGGGGAACACCCGACGGTGGAAGTGGAAGCAAAGACAGACCCGAGAAAGTTTCTTGTCGAACGTATACGCAGTACGTAATCCGTGGGGGCCATTAAGACGGTGCTATCAAGGGGAACCGTGATAACGAGCGCGCGCACTTTCGTACACGGGGGACGGCACGGTACGGCATCGCACGGCGTAACGTTGTCGCTCGTAAAAGGAGCCTCCGCGTTGTCCGTAAATTCCATAAATTTCTCGTTGGTAAACGACAGCGTCCGACGGTAGTCCGTACCGAGGTCAGCCGAGAGTGTATCTTTTCGACGACATTTGCCGGATAGCGCAAATGAATTTGTTCGTAAACACCGGTGACCTTCGGCCACGTCGCCGGACCCGCAAGTTTCCGGGTGGACTCTCCCTCTCTCTCTCTCTCTCTCTTTCTCTCAAAAGGGACGTCACCAGAAAATCTACAGGGACATGCGGTGCAGTGAATATTTTCATTAACCTTTATCCTCCTCGTCGCAACACACCGGTCACCGTTACCTCTCTGCTCGACTGGTGCGCGAGTTTTACACAATTTTTCGACTTTATTAGACCTGCCGATTGGGTGGTCTGTCCAGTGAATGATGAGCACCTTGAGCTGCATGTTAACATTGCTACGGTTACATTATTTTCGGAAAGATCTCTACCGTAACTGTTCACCACCGTGTGGATCGATCCAGTAAAGCGGTAACGCTCGACGACCGACCAAACGAGTATCGGTGAGACTTATGGGAGATTTCTAATATAATATCATTGTAGAAGATCTTAAACCATGCAACCCAAAGATCATTGAACAAAGAAAATTGATTAGGAACACAATTATTATGATAACATAATACAAATGCACGTCTGAACTGAGCTGCGTTATTCGGAAGGGTGAAAATTACGCTGACCTAATACAATAAATCAATATTTCTGTCGCAAAGGAACGATTCGCTTTTTCTTTTACAAACAACTTTAATGTTAAGGTTTTGTTTTTTCATACTGGGTGTGTAAATGTAAATGGAGCAAATCAATCCACAAGACTCGCACAAGCGCAGCGACAGATTGTATCTTTTCGAATAATTTTTTTGTTTGTTTCTGTGGAACTTTCACCATCGCATTTGCCTCGTGTCTCTAATGCAAATTATACCAAACACGGTGTGATTACGATCGTAATTGCGAAGATGAGAATTCGTGCACCTCTACTGTAAATGTAAAATCCGAAATTTGAATCGGTTGTTACACAATTGAAGGGGTGGATGGATAAAGGTGTCAAGTTTGTTTTCCGTAAAAGAGTTGTTAACAATATATGTTGTCCTTTTTTGATGAATGATGATAATTATTATCTTGTTTGTATTACAGATTAACCATAACAATATATACATATATATATATATTATTAATTAATTTGTGTTATTATCTTCATTCATCAAGAAAGGACAACATACCTCGCTAAAGACTCTTTTACAGAAAACAAACAATTTGTTACCCGACACCTTTATCCATCCATCCCTTCAATTATAGTCGTCATTATATCGTGTTTGATGTCATTTTAATCACAACATTTCATTCGTACTTTCAAACATTTAACTCAAATTTAGTAAAGCTTAATTTTAACAAGATGTGCGTATATTGATTTTGTATTATATTATATTATTACGAAGTTCGAGTGATTCTACTTCACCAAATAAGGATTATTTGTTATACCCATATTGATACCAATTTAATGAACGGGGTGTGGATTAATTACTATCATCCAATATCGTCGAAACGAAGTAAATCGTTTACGTTAGTCAAACTGCTATGAAAATCCATAACAACGTTACTTATTACATTTGATCGATAAACAATGATACAATACAAGAGAAGTGTAACCATATAATTAATACCAAATGCGTTTAACTTTTCTAAGAATTTAATAATGCATCATAACGTAAATACTCGAATGTTCATCGTACCCATCTATATCGTATATTATTCGAATACAAAATTGATAAGAAGAAATTAGACGATGTTACGCAATGATATTGAAACTAATTGAGATAAATTAAAATGATTAAGATATTTCACGACAATATCCCCGAACATTTTCAATTCAAATAAACTATCTTTGAATACAATTTTGAAAATTTACTGTATTAAATAAAATATTTCATTTTCAAAATTCACACTTAAATAATAAATTGGACTATGTACTATTTGATCGAATAATTTTTGCCAACGTTAGTAATTCCAATAATACGAAAATAAATAATAATTTCAAATTGACCAATGTAATAGAATTTCGGAACTAATCACAGAAAGTATTTTATTCCAAATATTTTGGGTTGGCAAGAAAGTAATTTCGGTATTTTAAGGTGAAGTAAAAAAACCCAATTTTTTTTTATTAAACCCATGAACTTTAATCAATAAAAAATATTTTCTTATTTATTCTTTTTGGCAAAAGATCATCGAACAAAAGGGAGAATATCATATTCATTAAAATTTATTGCTTGAATAAAAAAATTGGGCTCTCTATTTCACCTTAAAATACCGAAATTACATTCTCGCCAGCCCAATACTATTACATCCAGACTGGACAGTAGGAAGAGATCAATAAGACTATGTATCAGTAAAGAGAAGTTACTACCGCTGAACGATCTACATATACGTTCACCCTGAATCTAATAGATCAGCCAGCAGATCACTGGTGTTTTCCTATCGTGTTCGCTTGAATTACAATTATTATCGGCCGGCAGGAATAAACAAATATTTTACTCGGCACACACGGATTATCTAAATAACAAAAATAATATAGGGGACTGAGTCACGTTTTCGGAATGCGAGATAAACATTGGTATCGCAGTCGTAGCTGAAAAATCGATTTTTCCGGTTGCACAGCCGAGCCGCGCGCTGGCAGAACACGGCTTGTAGCTAGAAGGGGTTCTGGTCTTATCTGATCGGAGATGGACGCCTCGTCGGAGATTCTCAGACGTTGTACGATCGTCGGAAGATCAGCTAGCAGAAGTATCCGGTCTATGGACAAGCTTCCTGACTGGACACGGCAATTAATCTTAATGGCGCTGGCGTCGGGCATGTCTGTCACCTGGCGATCTGACGCTAATTAATCTAATATGCTATTGATATTATAATTAGACCGTCCGGATGATTCACGGGCTCTTTCGTCGTCATTTAAATCGCTACGAACTACGGGATACTTGTACCGTGTCATTTTCATTTGCTACCCGTGGGGTAGCTACCGGTTTCAGATACTCTAGGTCAACTTTCTGATATTTCCGACGTGAAACTACGGAAACGGTCACTGGAACAGTTTTCTGCACACATTTATTCATGTTTCATACAGTGGGGGTGTACAAAGTATTCGTACACTTTTTAAAAACCAATAATTTTTTTTTTTAATTGTACCAAACGGCCTGATTTTTTATAATCAATTAGAAGCATTGGTTTACGAAATGATACAAGGTTACATGCATAAATAAAAAAAGGCATTTTTTATAACTTTTTGTTAGTTATGTTTGTTATACACATGCTGAAAATTTCATTGAAATCGATTAACATACACAGCAGCTACAAGCGGTCAAAAATTGTGAAAATCGTAGTTTTATGCGACTTTTCATCAGTTTCTGCTTAAAATCCACAGTATGTGTACAAATCTTCAGTACGTGTGTATAACTAACATATATAGATCTACAAAACATATATTTAAATTTTCTTTAAGGGTCCAAATAAAAAAATGTTTAAAAATGCCGTTTTTATTTCTGCATGTAACTTTGTAAATTATAATGTTTGGAAAATCTAAAACAGTGCTTCTAGTTGATTATAAAAAAGTCAGGTCGTTTGGTACAATTATAAAAAAGTTATTAGTTTCTAAAAAGTATACGAATACTTTGTACACCTGCTGTATATTTTCACAGGACCGATAAAACGAGTTTAATCATTTGTGGAAAGACAAAGTATCTAGATGACTATTCCTCTCCGATTTCAGTGACCTTGAAATATGTGTCGAGAGATCACCATTCTGAACAACTTTTCCCTGTAAAGTTTCTGGCGGCCTTAGTTTACGACATTATTGCCAACAACCTGTGACCTTGATGATATATTTCAAAGTCATTTAAATCGGAGACAAGTTTGCCTAGTTCTTTATTTAGTAAATGTAGCTATTAACAAGGCAAATAATAGTAGAACAATTTCTGCCAAAACGCTGTATCTTTATCAATGTTAGAAATTTAAATATTGTTTTGTTATAATTTAATGAGAATTGCACTCTAGGCTAAAGTACCACTTTACATTCATAAAAGTGCAGTCTAATTGAAGTTTGTGTTCTAAATGATCGTACGGGGGACAAGAGATATGACGTCACTGATGGCAAATGTTCAATAAGTGAATAATAAATAATTACCTTCAGTTTTATTGCGATTTTAAGTCTGTTAATTCTTAAACGTTTTTATAAGCCATAAACACTGAAAGATTTATAGCCCACTAATAATATTTAGATACGCCGACGTTACCTATGGCGTTAGGTTATTTAGCAATTCAAAACTAATGTCATATTGACCGCGGCGGTGATTTATTTCTAATAAAATTGATAGTGATTTATTTCTAATGAGAATGATGGTGATTTATTTCTAATGACATTGAAGAAAAGGAAAAATATTTCCTTTCGCGTATGCTAATGTAGTAATAGTTAACGAATCAGGTATTTTATTAAACCAATTCAGATTATTACCGGATGCAACGCGATCGCAGTAAAAACACGGAACGCGCGAATAGATTAAATGTCAGTAGGTGCTCGAGACCTGAAACTAGGCTAAGTCAAGATGGCAGAAATGTCTGAATCGATTTAAAGACACTAACTGTAATACTGAAAGGAGAAATATACCATCGTAAAATCGACCGATAGTTCATACTTCCGGTGCTGCGACGAAGAAAGTTGCCATAATGTCTAAACTAAACTCTGTTTCACTTGTCACAAGTTGACGACTATTCAAACTTCCCCGCTGCAAAGTAAAATTGTCTCCGGCTTTTTATTGTTAAAGTACAGCACCCGTGTATCGATCTACTCCATAATTAATAGGTTCTCTCAGGTAAATGATTGTTTCAACGATCGCGCAAGAATGTAACTATTTTACACGGCGTATTGGTTCGTATAAAAGATTATACGAATAATTTTATAGGATTTATTGAAAACATTGGTGTTTCCACTAAACTAAATACTTTTATTTATAATGCTATTTATTTACTTTCTTAATATTTTTATTTTTATAAAGTTCTTCTCTCTGGAATAGTATTTTGATGATTAATTATGAGTAAACTTTGGACTAGATGAGGTACGAAACTGTAAAGTCGTTGGAAAAATTGAATGATATTGTCATCTGAAGTAACTTTTTCCTTTGCGAAATTCTTCTCCGCGGCTTTGACGATGAGTTATTAACGAAAAACTGAGCCTGGCGTTGGCATTGGCCGAGCCAGATTCTGTCCGGTGTACCTGCTCTACGATTGGTCCGTGGTTTTTCGTTAATAACTCCTTCGCCAAGCAGCGGAGAGCAATTTCGCAAAGGGAAAAGTTGCTTCAACTGACCTGAGGAATCACCCCCTTCAAGGATGTACAACATTTTTATGGGCAACCTGAAACGATCCTTCGCGTTAAGTTAGTTGCTGTCCTTGGAAAATTCTAGAGATATTTGTCCCCGTTATTGCACAAATCGTATAACATCATGGTTATGCAATAAAACAATCCTCTATAAAATATATAACGACAGAAACGAGCGGTTACTAAATTATACGAAGTAGTATCGATAAAATTGTTTAGTGTTAACATATATTTTTCGACAGCATATACATATCCGCCTATTGCAAGCGATTTCCCCGAGGGGACGGTTGAATTTTTGTTCGATCAATTCTTATTTGTATTTCATGTGATAATCATCCCGCCGTACGCTACACAATCAATTTCATCGATAGATAACCGTTATTCAAATATCGGCACACTATAATCATACTTATTTTTCAATATCCATGTTGCGGCTGTGCGTGAGTCTCGTAAACATACTTATTCCGTCCCCAATAACATACTTATTTGTACTTTATACGGAACCGGTAACTTAACTGATCTGTACGTGATCCTCTTCTTCGTTTATATCGTATTTCAGATGCAACTCTTGGTAAATGCAAGACCATTCAGCAATGTGAAATCATTTCTTTTCCGGAAGTGCGATTGTTTATTAACTTCTCAATTTATTTCGGTTGTCAAATAAATACTGACAGAGTATTGCAATCAGTCAATTGTTAAATTGTTGACTATGAGTAGCTTCTATTTAATGTATTTGCGAGGAGTCACAACCGAATTGTTAAAATTAAAACATATTTATGTTACTGTTCATGTTAGTTTATAATTATATGGATTTTTATAGAACATGAAAATTGTCTGGGTTATATTCTTTTCTTAATAATTTTAACGAATTGAAAATTTTGGAATTCTGTAAAGGTTTTTACTATCTCCCATTAGATCTACTCATTAAATGTTGATATAATTATTATTTTTGATCTACTAATTTTTATAAAGTTGTTGAACTCAAGCTACTGAAGTTAACAGACTGATCTATAATTTAATCCTTCTTATCTTGAAGCTATTTCAAGGAATCATTTTCATGAAAATACCGCGACTAAAATATGCTCGAATTATTTGTAAAATCCGATTAACTACAGCTCTGTAATTTACAATTAAATATTTTACGAACCTTTAAATTAAATTTTCAAGAAATCTAAAATTAATTTAGTAGTTTTTTCGTGGAGGGCTAACCCCTGAAAATTGAAACAATACGTTCTGTAGATTACATACATTCTGAAAATCTCATCTTCAATATCAATATTATTATATGTATTTTTGATAGAAAAATATTAACACAGGTCCACATAAACAAATTGTGAACAACTTTTAGTATTTTTTCTGCAAGTCCGACACAATTTTTTCAAACATTCATTTAATTATTCTAAATATAAAAAATTTTTTTAAATATATTACAAATATAATAAATAAATATATAAAATTTAATTATTCTATTCTCAAAAAATTCAAATCATGTAGACCAATATTAAAAAAGTTATCTAATATAAATATACTCGTCTGGAAAATGTTTAGTGTTTCAGGATTGATAGCATAACAATTTCGAAGACTCCAAAGTGACATTTAGTGCAATAATTAAAAACAATCCCTTCGACGACTAGTTTTGCCCGGCGCGGCGTTGCGATAATAATCAATTGCGAATATAATAGCATTTTACGCTAATTGCGAATGGATTTAATTGCGTTAATTCAATTTTCCAGCGATATAAATTTTGTCGAAAGCGTCCCATGCATTGCAAAGCGTCACGTTTGCTTTTATCATCTGCCTCTTAAGCTTTTATCGATACGAGTCTGACATCTTTAGCCCCGAGCGAATAGTAACTCAGTAAATTATACGGAAGCACCTGCATAGCTTGTCTCTATACATGAGATATTCATAGCGTATTAATTTTGTAGCGTACACTCTAAAAGTGTATAATCACTAGTCCACAAGATAACGACCTTTCTTTTTCTACGCGAACTGGATTGTCGCAGTTAACGAGGAACGCGCGGGAAAGATTGTATCGTCGACTTCATAAATTCAATCTGAAGAAAACGTCGATGAATGTGTGTTTAATATTATCCAAGTTTTATGCATTGATAACAGAAAGCTTCTGACCACGCCGCTTTTTTCACAAATATTCTGTAATATCTTCGAACACTATGTCGAAGCAACATATTCATTATCTGTTTCCCTTCCACGACAGTTCTCTCCGAAACCTGTTCGCGTTATAACTCCTTAACAAAGCCTCGGAGAACATTTTCGCAAAGGAACAAGTTACTTCAAATGACCTCAGGAATCATGTTTTAAGATCCTGTAGTACGTCAATCGGTCACCACATTTTATCGCGAATATGTTGTCCTCCCACGCGTATAAGAATGCACAGCAATCTTATTGATTAACGTTCAAATAAAATTTATTTATGTATAAAATTGAAGTTCTCAATTAAAATGGAAGACGGCGCACCAAACCGAAAAATCTGAAAAAATTCATGAACAATACTTATAACAGTATACTGCTACTGTAAAACTATAAATGTGGACACTCTAGAACTTCCATGTGAAATCTGCATTTTTTCGATGTTTTTGAGGTTTTTGATTTTTTACAAGCAGGATTTTCATTTTAAAAATCTGAAACTAATTGCAAAGTATGTATTTGGGTTCTCTTGACATGTGTCAGATTTTTTTCAGAATTTCTATACGTCATTAACTGGGGAAAATAGGCCAAAAACTGATTTTTCGATTTTACCCCATAACTACCCTCCCAATCGAGATACAGGGTTGAAATTTTGCACAGTATGTTTTTTCTTGGTGCTCTATCGAATGGCACATCGTCGATAAAATTCGATTCAAGGGCATTTTTTACTATCTTATCCGGCTATACCCTTTCGCACTTTAATTCTGAAAATCAGAGTTGTCACTCTTCAACACGTGATTAAAATCGTTAAAAATTGTAAAAAAATGATGAATTTACCTACGAAGGAGTGAACGCAGAGAAAAGATCCGAAAACCAAGCATAATTTTACATATTTTAGAAGAACGCCTTATGTGTCCAGTGCTTGGAGAGAACTTCCTTCCCTTAACTGGTGTCCGTCGGAGCAGCTAGCGAAAACTTTTGCGCGAAGATGCGGATTTTCGTGACGAGTGTCAGCACGTTAATGCGAGGTTACTATTATTTGTTTCCGCGGAGGTAACCGCGATGGAGACGTCGCATCGCGTGGTCGTGAACGGTAACACCGCCAGGAAGTTATGTTTAAGCAGGTCCTCTCTGGGTTTAAAGGAGCGAGGGAAGTTCGCGGAGGGAGAGAGAGAGAGAGAGAGAGAGAGAGTTGCGACGTTTCCTCGAGTGTATTAGGAAGACCGCGCAAAACCCGCCGCGCCGGTCGAGGGTTCTGTACACATCACTGCCGTGATGTTTGTCCGCAAATAGAATTTCCTCGCGTCTTTATTCACTAATAACGTGGGCTGCGGTTGCCGTGTTCGCCGACGGAACTAGCCTTCGCTTTCCGAATAACCGGTGGAACGCCGAGAACACCGGTGCCTGGCCGGTTTCAAGCGCTTTCGCAACCGGACTCGAAACGTACCCGGCCCGGCCACAATGACGTTTCGAAAAGCGTTGCGGGGGGTGTGCGCTTTTGCCGCCAAACCCCGGCCGTTATGCGGGATTTACGGCAGATATACGTCCCTCATTCTCTGTCGGTCGATCTTCAGTTTGCGCTCAGCCACGCGCGCTCTCTTATTTACTCTGGCAAATTACTGACACTGTGCTCCTGTTTGACAGAGATATGGAACTACCGTTTGCCAGTTTGCGGGGAAAGAAGAGCCGTTATCGCGTTGCCCGTCCGATACCTCGACACTCGGCTACGTTTTAACGTGTTGCACCGTTTCACATGCCACCGTCATTCCCTTTAAACGGCTCAAACATTGCTCAACAACGTTGCCCGGCGCAAAATCTCGGAGCCGTGAACATTTTTAGGTATTTTCGTTCTCTTTTATCTGCTGTTCCGAGCGAATCATCTGTCGTTTGTTACGTCGTTCATTTAAAATTTGTACGAACGTGTTCGGTCTCTCATACGGATTGCATAATATTTTACGATAGACGATTTTCTATGAAAATACGTAACAATGTTATTTATTACACTTGATCAATAAAGAATGATACAACACTAGAGAAATATAATCATATAATTAATACCAATTGCGTTTAACTATTCTGAGAATTTAATAACGCATTATGAATGCAATTATAAATAACTAAATAAGATCACATGCATTTTGTATATTATTTGAATACAAAATTGATAAAAAAGAATTAGATGATCTTACTTAAAAAGAAATAATTATGATATTTCTCCACAGAATCCAAATATCTCCAATATTTTCAAATAAACTATTTAATTTTAATATTTGAATAAAATATTGAATTTTCAAAGTAACACACTCAAATAATAATTGGGATTATTACTATCTGATCGAATAATTTTTGCCAGGGGTAGTAATTCCAGTAATACGAAAAGAAACAATAATTTCAAATTGACCAATGTAATAGAATTTCGGTAATAATCACTGAACATATTCTATTCCAAATATATCTTGCATCCGGCACTGAACAGTAGGAAAAAAGCAATAGGACTATCCGTAAAAAGAAGTTACTACCGCTCGACGATCGATACATTCACCCAGAATCTATAGATCAACCAGCAGATCATCGAGTCCGCTTGAATTATTATCGGCCAGCAGGAATAAACAAATATTTTAAACTGTAATAGTATTTCTTGGTCGAAACGCTTTAGAACATTTGCATTCTGAAATTGGACATTTCGTATTCAACAACCTAATAGTGACGTAGTTACTTAGTAAAGGATCTTCCACTAAGAGGTTTTATGTGTAATTGTAAAGATTAGAGTTGTCGTTAGAAAAAAGTTAAAAAATCAAAAAATGCTATTGTTATCTACAATCTATTAAATTAAGACTGAAAATAAATTTCAATTTCACTCGAGTTTGTTGCAATTCAGGTAGACAATTTTTATTTTGCATGAAGATCCCCTGTCTACTTATTGTTTCTTTTTAGGAACTATTATAATTTGGATAATCTGGATGTTTATGCAATTTTCAATTCTTGCCGGCAAATTTTCGGAAAATGGAATCATGTGAAATCTTATTTTCATTTAGTATTCTTTGTAGTTCTGAAATGAATAAAAAACGTACTAAATTCTGTGGAATTTTATATTCCAGCATTTTTTGAAAATTTTTAGAAGCCATTAATACATGATCACCAGTCTAATCATGAGAGATTTTAATTGATTTACATATAACGGTGACTGACAATTTTGTGTAAACTTTAGATAAGTGGTTTAGTAATTGATTTCAGTCTCTAATGAACAATGTTCGATCGAGAAAGTATTTTCTGAACAACCCTATGAGGAGCTTACTTCATCATAGTGTTGCGAGAACGGTATTCATAATAAAACAGTATCTAGTATCTACAGGAGAAGTTGCCGCAATGTTCTGACAACAATACGAGCCATTCCAAGGCATTCTACCATCTTAGGACAATCGGTGAAGGTAAAGATAAGATAGAAATTTAACCAGTTGCGTTGGAAGATGTTCCGTGCACGTCGATTGTTGCCTGTCCCAGATGTGGACACGGCGTGCATTGCTCGTCGCCTAAAGGACGTAATAATTTCACAGTTCAGCAGTTAGTGGCACTTTACCGTGTCGTAGACTCGAGAAGTGCACCTCTTGCGAATTTTTATCAATTTAATGTTCCGGCTGTTTCCGAGATTGTCGCATAATATGGAAGAAGCTGATTTTACGCGAAACAATAGATCGATACCGTGATATTAAACTTTCCCTTTCGAGATTTCGTTTAAGACGTAATCCACTGAAAGTCTCTCTGATACGCGGCCATTATCCTGGCGAGCAGTTTTTTTTATGACTTTAATAAACTTTACAATTTGTCCGGTAGTACGCAGTAGAAACGACGAGCTATGATCAGACGCGTTAGCATGCTTCGGTAACGTGCCTCTTTTTAGTTGTAACATTTTAATCTACATTGGTTTGGTCATTTATAAAACAAAGTAGTTTTCAACATTCTTGAAGATTTCTCGTGAAACTGAAAAGAACATTGGTATCGTCACAAAAATAAATTAAACAAACTTGAATAATGTTATTCAGTGGTTTCTTGCATTCGGAGTGAGAACAATTTTTATGCATTGATTTTTATTCAATTGAATTAATTTGATAATTAATTGTTTTTTTGTATTAATTAATACACAATTAGTAGGTGTGCTTTCAAATAGTAAAAATATTAGACAAATTTAAAGATACCGTTACATTATCGGCAACCTATTAAACATTAAGAAGGGAAATAAAATTTCCTTAAAATTTTATTTTGCATAAAGATCTGCTGTCGATTAAGAAGTTATTGGAAAAGTAAAAAACTATTTGAAATAACATTATATCCAACGACAGAAGATATTATCACTGCACATATTAATTATTAATTCCTCGTGTAAGATTTGATGAAATATTCAACATGAAGATGCCATTAAACATCAGTTTCTTTCGTAGATTCAATATTAATTAATTATTCCAATAAATTCATGCTCGGTTACACTGCACGGTGCAGTTTTATTAATTTTCTCGAGGCAAGGCTGTGCTTTGAATAAAATTGTATATTTAGTTTTTCCCACTGCAATTTTTTTACCATTCTGACTGTCAAACTTCAATATCTCGTCCTGAGAAGGATTAACTCTCTCAGAAAGCATGTAGACCGCGATGAACGCGGCAGACGAATGTACAATCATTTTGAGTCAAAGTAGAATTTCCATTTTACCCGGATTCCAAGAAGGAATTGTGCATAAAATTTGAAAATGCATATATTACATTTGCATAAAACTGCATACATCATCCGACAGAAAGTTTGGAATTGCTTGGTAAATTGATGGAAACATGGTTGTTGAACAAGCTTAAGTCGGTAGAGATAATTGCTTATTTCGTACGTTGTAGAGACTATAAGAGTTTCTCGAGAGTTGTTTCGGAAAACGTTAACTTTGCGAAGGAAAAATTGCTCATGCTAGCCTTACAGAAAACCAATACGCGATTTCACATCTTGCAACGAAGTAAAATATTTTTGGAACACCTTGTATACATTAATAAATTAATATACTACATTAACTGTATTTTCCTCGCATGTTTAGTACTCAGGAAAATCAATTTTAAAGAAAAAAAAAAATGTATTTCCACTTTAATATTAATTATTACTAGACTGCGGATCTTTATGCAAAATAAAATTTTTTTAACTCGATCGTAAGAAATAGAAGCTACAATGTAATTCATCTTTCAATAATCTTAACAAGTCGATAATAATGTAACAACATTCTTAAGTTCATCTAATGTATTTACAATTTTGTTTTTCAATCATTCATTTTTACTATAAATGCATAAAATCCAATAATTGCACAGAGGATTTTTATGCAAAATAAAAATTGTCTGCATTATATAATTTGAAGGAACGTGTACTAGACTAGCACTTCTTTCTTGGTTAAATGATTTTGCAAAACTGAAAATAATAGTATAACGAATTACTTCTTTAATTGTTTAGACCGTTTCACATTTTCTCAGCTAATTTCTTTTCACAAAAAATGTTGATTGCTTCTGTTATTATAAGAAAAATTAATTTTTAACGACAGACGAAGAATTTTTTGTGACAGACCCATATATGACAGACGTAGTAGCGAACGTATTAATAAAATAAATAATAGCTCGAGTGGAAGCACTTGAAAGGTGCATGTGAGAAACACAGGAGCAGGCTAGGTATTCATTGACAGCAGCTGTGTTTCATATTACCAGACGCAATGAAAGGTATATCGAGAGGTATTATTGCGGATCGGGAACGCAAAGGAATAAATGGAGCGACATTAAATTCTCATTAAACACAGCAGCCGAACCCCGTCATCGTCGACTAAATAAGGATTTAATGAAGAAAGAAGGGCCGCCGCCGCTATAAAATGAATTTTCCGTTACGCCGTGCGTCGGACCACAGAATCCTGATTCCGCCGGCCATTTTTCATCGTCATCGGGCTCACTCCGAAACTGGGAGAAAAATCTCGGCACCGGCGAATCCCCGGGTCTAACGGGAAGAATGAAGAGCTCGTTAATACGTGTCTTCGGCACTTAGTTATCTTAAACGGTGTCAAACGCGCCGAGCCATGGGGTTGGGCGATAAATTCTCCGTGGTTTTAATTTGCCAGTGAATTCTCGCTTGAAAAGGAGTGGGGAGGCTGGCAGGGGTTGTGGAGGGGTATAGGAGAGAGAAACCGAGCAAAAAGGAGAGCAAAAGACGAAGAAAGGAAGCGGAAAGCTGGAGCACTGACGTATTAAAATGGCCAGGCATAGATGCAATAAATTATATCTTTCTCGAGGGTAGCGCCTTGCGTCACTTGAAAAAAGGAAGGAACCGGGGAAAAAGTTTCAGGAACGTATAGCCGCCTGAAATTACTTTTCTTTGCTTAGCGAAGTCCATGCCCGGCGACAAAAGAAGAAGGGGGGGAACCCGCGACTCCCTGCGAATTTGTTTGTTGAAAGCACGGTAGAATTAGGTGTTCCCCATTACTCATGCCAGCCGTTTAATTGGTGTGCACGGTTGTCGGGTTCAGTAACAATTTCCGACCGTAACTTCCAGCTAATCTTGACTACGAACAATCCTACGTAAATATTATCGACGAGTAGAATTGTGGTCCGTTGTTATGCTGATTTGTTGTCTGCACTTCAATTTGAATGTGCACAAAAATTATATAGCTTCATCAAAAAATGTAATTAATGAGGACTTTCAACGAGGAACGTTTGCGTTATGCTGATTCGTTGTCTGCACTTCAATTTGATTGTGTACAAATATGATATGACTTCATTTAAGAATTTAATAAATGAGGACTTTCAAAGAGGAACGTTTTCGTTATGCTGATTCGTTGTCTGCACTTCAATTTGAATGTGTAAAAAAATTGTATGATTTCATTTAAGAATTTAATAAATGAGGACTTTCAAAGAGGAACGTTTTCGTTATGCTGACTCGTTGTCTGCACTTCAATTTGAATGCGTACAAAAATTATGTGATTTCATCAAAAAATTTAATAAATGAGCACTTTCAAAGAGGAACGTTTTCGTTGCGTGTTTTTTGAAATGGGAAATCTGTTTGCCCTCACGAGATTGCCATTGTTTGAGCAGACATTTGTAATAGTCTAACGTAAATCATCTTCACGACTCCCACTACTAGCGTACCAGTTCTCACACTAAATAATCGTGAATTAAAAATATTAGAACCCGCCGAGACAGGTCCGGTTGTTCCAGTGTTAAATAGTTAGAAGGTATAGTCTATTCGATGGCGCGTAAAAAAATTCCGGGAAAATTGCAATTTGTCTTCGTCGTGGAGAGAACAGTAACAGTGGGTAGAGTTAGGGGGGTCTAACATTATTTCCTCAAAGGAGACAGTGGACTAAACAAGTTCGAGAACCTCCAGACTGTATGCTACACTTGAGACACCACGTACAAAGCGGATAAAAAGCCGCCACATCCTGGGATATCAGAAACAAACATGTTTTCGTTTCGCGCGTCCCGATTGCACGACATCATCCCCCTCTCTGTCAAGAAAACCGTTCATGTTTGCCGGGTGTTTGACCAGCAAACAAATGTTCCTTCGATCCTCCGAGATTCATGGACTCGGTGTGCGTCGGTGGTAGAAAGCGGGCCGGGTCGGGCCGGGCTAGAGCACAGGGAGAGGAACATGCAGATTTTCAATTTTGCGCACGACCAAGCTGTCCGAGCACAAAAGGAAACTCGATGGTTTTACAATGTTGCAGAAAAGCTCGGGGAAGGGAGTAAGTTCGTTCGTGCTAACCCCCGAAGGGGTAGGCGAGTCCGTTTTAATGAAAGTTCCCGTATCGAACCGGGGAAGAACAGACAGACTGACGAGCAGACGCTCGCCAAAACGAGCAGATGAACCGTAAACGTATAATAATGCTGCTAGTACTAGCTGCAACCCCCTCCTCTCCAGCCTGACAAACCATTCTAACCCTCTGCCACCCCCACGCTTTCTCTCTATCTCTTTCTTTCTTTCTCTTTTGGTTCGCAGGCCCGGCTACGTTGGATTCTCAATATTCTCGTTTATTACCGGTGGTCCCTCGCTTTACCTTGCACTTTACGGTAGGGTATTTCTTTTGCTACGAGCGTTCGTGGCAGCCTGTCCGGACCGACGACCACTCTTCTCGCGGTCGATGCAGCCCACCCCTGAACTTGGCTGCGGGATGATTATCGTCGAGACAGGGAATCGTTGCCAAGACGGTTGCCTTTGACATTTGCCGGCCACGTTCCAACTTTACATTTTACTGACCCGGCCTTTTAAAGATTACTGCAACGCGCCCGCGCGGATCTAATTAGCTCTGTTGCTCTCTCTCTTTCTCTCTTTCTCTGTTACGAGAGTGAAATTCTGAGACGCGCGTGCGGGGAGATCTCTCTTACCACACTTCCGATGCTGAACAACCGCCCGGTGGATGCGAGATAGCCTGTCACGGCCGATCACCTTGGACTCGGGAAATTACACGAGTCGGGCCCCTGTAACTATTGCTAACATAGATTTAATATTAACCTAACGCGATTTTCATTTAAATCAATCTAGATCCATCGGTGGTCCCGTTGCGAGAATCTACCGCTACGCTGGTAGGGGGGCTAACCGTGTTATGGGTTAAGTAATGGAACCGTAAAATGTTAGCGAATTCCTTTACATGTAGATAACTGTATAATGTTCCGTGATCCGACTGTGCATTAGGGTGGACCTTAGCTATACATGCTGAAATTATTTATTTCACGCAGCTTCCTAAAATTGTGTCATAGAAAAGAAAAGAAAAGAATTCGTTAGAAAAGAATTCTTGCAAAAGCGGAAATTAATCGGATAAGAGGGAGACTATGAAATTTTATATGCATGGGAATACTCGTATATGAAGGAGAGACTTTTGATTTGACTGAACGCTCTTCTTGTGCGAAAATATTTATGATAATAGTACCACAATGTAATCTTTTTTCAATATGACAATTAACACTTTACCTACCGGAAGCCTATTAATAGGATTTTCAATAATTGTGCTGTAGAAGGAAGCATAGAAATTTTTTTTTACGTTCCAATCTTAAATGAAACTATTAGATGACGTTATTGAGGGTGACTTGTTAGTTCACATTGAAAATTGCTGTTGCCATTGAAGGTTCCATTAAAAAGTGTTAATGAAATTGTACATATGTATGTTACATTTTACGTATTTTATCGAAATTCTTTTAGTTGTGCTATTATACTAAATTAAAATTTGGAAAAATTAACGTTCGACATAAACATGTTATATTTAATCAGAGCATAGTTTTAACTAGATGTGGTGAATATTACTTTTTAATATGTATATACAGGGCAACAATTCTAAAGACATTGTAAAAATTGTTTCATTAATGTTGCTTTATGTAGTTTGATGCAGTTTGCATTATAAATTATTCTTCTTATTCATTTCGTGATAGTAGATTGTTAAATTCTTGCGTAAGTTTGACTCCTCGTTCTGCCGAATCATTAACTACAGCTAAAATATAACTGGGATTACTAGGGTAGTTACAGGGTGAGTATACGGTTTAATGAATTATACTCTCCTTCCTCCGTTCCGCTGAACAAAAAATTACGAAAAAATGCATAAACATTCTCCCTAGTAAAATGACAGTGAATTACTTCAGAATTGTTTGTTGTAAAATAATGTTTCGCAAATAATTATTTACTACTTAGTATTCGAAATACAATTTTATCCAGCTCTGCACTGACCTGAAGTCAAACTATTATTAATTAGACCTTTTATGTAACAGCGATTACAGCGACAGAGATATAATTCCAAAAATTACGCAATGTTACAGCGTGTTTACAAGACAAATCAATTACATCGACAGCTCTGTGGCTCCAGTATTAATACGGCACATTACATTCGTGCGGACTAGCTTAATTGGAATGGGTTAAGATAATACAGCAAAGTGGTCAGGATAAACATAAATTAATTACCGCGGCACGTTTGCCAAAGGAATCTATGTATAGAGAGCTATCGTGAAAAGTATACGTCCGAGTATATAATTACGTACAATTATTTCCCGGCAAATGAGTGACTAGCGTTTAGCGCGTATTCGAATTATCGATCTATCCTGATTTTAATATGAAAAGATGCATGTCGC
Source organism: Lasioglossum baleicum (assembly GCF_051020765.1). Classification (NCBI taxonomy): domain Eukaryota; kingdom Metazoa; phylum Arthropoda; class Insecta; order Hymenoptera; family Halictidae; genus Lasioglossum; species Lasioglossum baleicum. The sequence goes on from NC_134940.1 coordinate 14,968,663, forward strand.
GGAATGAATGAGGCACACCATCAACCGTGATCCTTGTAATTCCGTTCGTCCTATTCATATGCTAATGAAAATTAATGCGTTCTGCTCTTAATATGGCCGGACTCTATTATGCCTGTAGCTGTACATCATTGATGTTTCGATGTTTGTACGACCTACATACAAGGTGCCCGAAAATCCACTGATCCAACAGGAAGCTAACCGATTTAGCTCGAAACAATGGAAAATAGTCCACGAATATATTACTAGATTAATTTGATTCGCAGCTTTTTCGAATCTCTCTCTCTCTCTCTCTCCATATGGACATTTCATTTATTCAATTTCCACATCATACACACACACGCGCGCGCGCACATACACACTGTAAATTTGATCCTCGAATTACGTATACCGTATATACATATATATGTTGTATATATATGGCTGTTGACTGCATAATGCAGAACTCCATGACGTCGAATATGCATCAATGCGGATCTCAGGATTTCGGGGCCAGATGAAAATTCGAGTTTTGGCTTTGAATATTGATGCGTGTTATGCAAATGTTGGGCGCGACACGTTTCCCTGCCGCTTCTATGAGGTATTATCATTATTATTATTTATTTTATGGCCCGGCATGTAGGTATACATACGGAACTTCGATGTTCAGCACAATATATGTATGTGTATGTCGCGTGTACAGGCTGTGCCACAATAGGCGATTCGATCGAATTAATTCAAACGCGAATTGATCAAATCAGTTTTTCGTTCAAAGTTTCGCGTTGAATTGAATTTGACAGTTTATCGGATGCACGGGTATTTATTAAAGAAAAGAACGATATGAAATTCAGCACCAGCGGCCGGTATATTTTCAAACTCGATTTCTATAGGAAGCAAAATTTCAAATTAAACAATTTATTCCGTTCTTTTTCAGATACCGTTATGGAACTACTGTGTTTCGAAGTTTTCAATTGTTTCTGGAAAGAAGAAATAAATTATATATATATGTATATATTGTATATATAGTGTGACTCCCATTAATATTCGGACGCTCTAAAAAAGGCGATAACTTTTTTTAATATTGTACTATACGATTTGAACTTTTTCTTCGGAAGGTAGAGCAATTAGTTTACTACAGGATGTGAAAAGAAATTTTTTCAAAAATTGCATTTGGTCGGAATTGTAGAGAAAATACTAAAAGTTGCAGTTTAAAACTTCTTTATGCGGGCCTATATTGAAATTTTAAAAAATACGATTTGTAGATCTGTGTCAATTAAATGCACTGTGAAAGTTTCATAGAAATCGGTTGATGCGGGGAAAAACGACGGGCATTAGTATTTTCTCTGCAATTCCGACAACTTGCAGTTTTTTTCCAAAAATTTTGTCACGTTGTGTAGCAAACCAATTATTCTAACATCTCCAAAAATTTCAAATCGTATATTCCAATATGTAAAAAGTTATGGTCTTTTTAAGAGTGTTCGAATATTAGTGGGAGTCACTGTAGATGAAAATTCGAGCTTTATAAAGGAACGGTGTTTAACGAGATTATTATGAGCTTCTGAGAATATTTATTTTCTATTTTAACAGTGAAGGAGAAGATGTATAATTATTTTTTGTACAATTGATTCTTTGTTAATTGTGAAAATACAGTAGAACCTCGATTATCCGATCTAATTAGAACTGAGGTGGTCCGGAAAATCGAATAGTTTTAAAATTACATATTATATAAAAAAGTATTACTTTGTTAATTTTTAATGTTATTCGAACCATCGAAGACTGTCTTTTCGAGATCTCTCGTTCACTGGTTCGTAAAAAAACAAAATATAAAGTGTCGGACAGAAAATGTATAAATTATAAATTGAATAACTAATGAGAAAAATAAAAGGATAACCACACATTAATACCTGACAAAAGAAAAACATTACAGGAAGCGTTGTTTCACAAAGCAGTTTGAGAATATTGTGATACACAGTGGTACGCAGAGATTTTTTAAGGGATGATAATAAGGGCTCGAAGAGTTTCTGTCGGTCACGAGCAGTTCACATTTTATCGGTGCCACAAGCAAGTAATGGTTTGTAGAATGTGAAAGTAAACGGTAGAGAGAAGACGGTGGAAGTTTAAAAGGTAATACGTGAAATTTAATCAGTGCGAGGGTCTCGGGAGAACTGATGTAATCATTTGAGACATTAAAGAGGATCGTGAGATCTGATATAACTCTTTGGCTTATTAAATGGAGAAGCTCACTGGTTTGGAGTTTGTCGGTGTAACTGTGAGCACAGATTTTATGAATAGCTACTGTTACCACTAGATTAAATATAATATTCTTAGTGAATACCTCTCTGCAATTATATTTACACGTTTACAAAATACAGATGTACGTCTGCATTAATTCACACAGATTCATTTCACTTCTTCCTTACCAAAGAACTTTTTAGTAAGTGAGATCAATTTGTTTTCTCATTGTCTAGCTGCCTACATATCAGTTGTTGTAAATATGTGTAAACATCACAGTTGAATACTTTTTATGGCGAACATTTCCTTTTCAAGTTTTCGGCTTTAGTTTATGAGGCTGTTGTTCAGAATGCCGATCTTGATTACATATTTCAAGGTCATTGAAATCATGTATTATGTTTGTAAATAATATTATAATAAGGCGTTCCAAAAATGTTGTACTTCCTCGAAAGGGGTGATCCCTGGGCCACCCTTCTTGGGACATCCTGTATATTTCTAGTATACATATATGTTCGATCAAGGATACAAAATTGCGCTGAAACATCTACGCAATTATGTTTTAAAATGTGTAAAAAAATGTTTACTCCGAACAAAATATTTTAATGGCAAAAACAGAACGGAAGAAGAAGAAAGTAAAAACATTATTAATCGTTGTTAATTATACGCGTTTCCTAGAAGCTTCGGCCATTTGCATGCGTCAAACCCGTAATCCAATGATAAATGTAGTTGCATGCTTAATATCAGACGATATGTGCATAATGATGTCAGATACAGTCACTAGCAAAATTAAACGGATGCAAGATTTTCATTAAAAGTTCTTCTTGGTTAATCTTCTTCTTCTTACTGATTTCGTATTTTGTGGGAAAACGCTCTGCAGGTTCATGAAATGATTTCGATTATTTTGAATAACTATTTGGAAAGATTTAAATAAAATCTGCAGTGAATGGATATTATTTTATTTTAACTAACAGACACAACAGTTCGATATTTTTATAGAAATCCACCGGGAATGGGCGTAATTTGTCTATTCGAGAGCACACGATAGTAATAGATACGTGTAACATTATATTTACAGTTAACATACCGCGGCTCGTGTTGCTCGAATTTGTCATTATTTGCGTTCGAAATTGATACGAATCGTATTGCGATGTAAATCGACCCCTTCGGGCTTCCTCTCGATAATAACTACTTTCAGGGACTATTCTCGATAAATTCTATTCCGGTTGTACCCATAAAGCAGCAGGTAGCTAGATTTCGCAGCACCCTCCGCATAAATCTCAATTTCTCCACGGAGTTGCGGCATCGATCGTAACCGGCGCAGACGATTCCATATAAGCTACAAGTTTCTGTTCACTTCGCTTGTCAATTGCTATTGTTTGAGTACTCCTGTTCCCATACCCTTTCGACGTCAGCTCGATTCTCCCTCCTTTTTCTACCAAGAAATTTGATATCGCCGAGCGTGTTGCTTCCTTTTCGGTCTTCGTACTTCACCGTTCCGTATCCTCTCGTTGCAAAAGTGCTGCGAAAGAACGTCGTCATTAATATTGGGTTAATAGCAAATCGATCGCCACCGAGAATGTTGCGGAAATTCTGAAAAATGACCGCACTTTTATATGTACCCGTGCTACCGAATAGGGACTGATTCTACATAAAAAATTTTGCTTCATCAATTTTCTTAGCTGCGTTATTTTTTTTAGAAACGAAGTTGATCTTCGATTTTTTGCGAAAGTGTGCGCCAAAACGAATTCATGTCTTCTTTATTTCTAAGAAAATAATGCGGATAAAAGAATATTACATTGCTTGCAAAACACAGCATAACTTTTTCCTCTTTGATTCTTTTATTATTTAATCATAATAGTTTTCGAAAACAACGTCGACTTGTAATGACGCAAACACCCTTTATATTTGAAAATAATGAAGCTATGTCCATTCACCGTGTTTTGTTCGAATTTGAACTTATGAAACAATACTTGCGTTTATAATCAGCGAATGATCATGTCCGAGACAATTTATATAAAATTAATTATTCACAGACAATGCATACACGTACCACGGAACTTGTATGCCGCGGGTACTTATATAATTAATCCATGATTCACCACCCTACGTATTTTCAGTTGCCCCGAAATTCTCGTTTTCTGGGCATTTTGGTTTCGTGCACTTTGAATATTCTGGAAATTGCAGTTAACAAATGAACACATTCACAAATATCTTTTGAAATTGTTATTACCTTGCTACTTGACTCATGGTATTTAAAATTCAGAAACTAAGGCAACACTTCCTTAAACAAATTTTGTATTGTTTAACGTTTATCTTTCACTAATGACTAGGCTGCTGATGTTTATGCAAAATAAAAATTGTTTGCATCGATTACACTTACGTATTCCTCTTTTTCTTTGACAATTTGAAAAAACTGGAAATTACATATTGATATCTAATTTTTTAAAGCTTACTACTGTTTCCAAATTTTCTAGCAATGACTAGACTCTATGGCATTAAATACTTATATCTATTAATTCTGCCAATATATTTTCTCACGTCTTATAAGATATGAATTTTCAGTCTAAATTCGATCATTGATAAAAACTATAATAACAAACATCTTCGAATGTACTTACTTCCCACCAATTGAATAAAACATGTTTATTCTTCTTCGAACCCTAGAAACGAATTTTTTAATAATACCATAATAGCACGATAGAAAGAAGCACTTGGAAATAGACGACTGATTTCCGGATCTGATCAAATATTCGATTACTCGTAGAAAGTTTGTTCAAGAGGCGATCCTCGGAGGAAAAACAATGGTTCGAGAAAGTTGTAAAAATTCTTTCGAGTATGATAGCCTAAACCGTCATGCTTCCGCCCCTGGTTAATTAAAAAGTTCCGTTGGTCTGTATTTTCGAGGGGACATCTTTTGCGATTTCTTTTCTGGCCGGAACTCCCGGGAAATCGGACACCATCGCGATCAACTTTTGTGTGACATAGAGAATCGTTTCCGCGCGACATCTCGCCGGTGCGGCGCGGCGTTCAGCGGTCGGTTAATTATCTGGCTCGTCTCTGGGGCGATTTTAACAGGTTTCCACGGTTCCGCGAACTTCTGTTCAACTTGTCGGAAAGTTATAAACCGCGTGTTAACGATTGGAAGGAAGTGGGGCAGCGTATTCTTGCCCTGTTACAGGGACGCTGGTGTCTCTCTGTTCCCGTCTCCACGTCGGTCAAGATGAACAAGGACAAACAAAGCAATAATCCGGGGGAGTAAGAGAAAGAGAAAAAAAAAATGGAAAGAAGAGGGGGATGACAAGATAGATTGAAAGAGAAGCTTTAAAAGGCCTTTTATGGGCGTCGACCGAGCGAGCAAGCCGCTCTACCATTACGCTTCATCGAAACTTAATCGACGTTCCTCCTCGATCAATGAATGGAAATCGGTCCTGCCCCCTTTCGTACTCTTCCGCCGTTCTAGACTGCAACGTTGTTCGAACACTGTAAAATGCTGCTCCGAACACAGGAAGGCATCTTTATGGGTGACCATACTTGGACCAGTCCTAAATTGAAACGGAAGTTGTAGAAATCGCTGAAGACCGCTCGACGCGGCTCGGCATTTTGAATGATCGTTTACTGTTATTACTGTTAGACGAGCACGCCTCCATTTTATGGTTCATGCGATTTTTCTTCGGCAAGCCAACCAGAAAATGAGAGGCAGTGTTATACAGGGTGAGTCACCTTACACAAGCCAGCTGAATAAACTTCTGCATTTTTTGGGACAAGACGAAATGTTCCAGACGAAATAACCTCGAATGTAGGAGTTCAGAGATATGTAGTTCCATTTAAAAAAGACTAGGTTGACCTTCAAAACTCCACCTGATAAAAAGTTATGCACACCACGTAATGGGACACTCGAAGTCAAACAACTTTTGTCTGAAACATTTATTCTTATCTCGAAAAATGTAGAAATTAATCGGATGGCTTGTCTTAGGTCACTGACCCTAATAGAGGGTGAACGCAGAAGTTCCTGTCGGATTTCAAGATGGAACATGGTGGTTACAATTACGAACAAACAGTTTTATCAATCAATGATACAGTTCCTCGAATACTTGCTCGAAAGGGGTGATTCCTCAGCCACCCTTCTTGGGATATCTTGTTCGATAAAGGATGCACAATTCTATCAATTCATTACAGATTGTTATAACTAGACTACGGAGGTTTATGCAAAATAAGAATGTTTTTTGCATTGATTGCGGGAAGCAGGAATAACATAAAAATTGATTTCATCCCTTAACGACTTTGTTACATTAAAAGCAACATTAGAACATTGTTGAAGTTTTAAAATCTTTTACTGGTTTAAATATCACCCAACCAATTTCTTGGTTTTCCGGTCATTATGTTCTAAAATGTATAAGAAATTGTAAATAAATTTTTCTTTCACTCCAGTTTGCTGCAATGCAGGTAAAACATTTTTATTTTGTGTAAACATCCACTGTCCATTTGTAACAAAAATGGGTAGCTGTAATTTGAACCAGTGGGAAGATTCACTACATTAAAATTATCCATGTTTTCTGTCTGAATGAGTCTATGGGCGTCAGCGACAAAATATTAGAACATAAGTGTAAATGTTTGTTCACTGTTTTAATCGAATTTTATTTAATTTTCTGGGAAATTGAAAACTCGCTGCTTTGTACAAACGAAAAATTGGTTTCCGTGTAAACGTTAATAGCAACGTAGCTAAGAACAGCACCAACAAAAAGCGAGAACTGGAGACGTGACACGGCGACCGACGAAGGAGAAAGTTTGCTCATTGTCTCCTAATTGGTCGATATTAACACGTTGACGGCTGCGTGACCTGCGTACAAATGGCGCAATTATTTGCTCGATTTGAAAATCAATTTTCGCCTTAATCAATACAGTCGGTCGGAACAGTGCACGCTTTAAAGTGGAATAATTGTTTCACATGAGTTAGAATAACTTGAGCTTTCATGAGACGACAGAACAAATTTTTGAAAAAATTGTTATCTACTACTTTTGTTATCTGTGCTTTTCATATCTCGCGGCAATGCTGTCCGATTTCGATGAAATTTCCAACATATTTGAAAACTTGCATAAAACGTGTTGTTCAAAGTTTCAGTACACATTTTTTCGCATTTCCTGTCAACCGAAATTTCATTAAAATTTTCTTTTCACGTCATGTAGTAAACCAGACTTTCTAAGTTCTCGAATAAGATCGTTTGGTTACACCAAAAGCGACTCCATCTTAAACTGTGCATGAAGACTTTTTCGACGGACTGTATTGCATATCGAGTGTGCCACATTCGATCAGAACTCGCAGACTGCCGTGTAAAGAGTAATTGCTATGATAAATTGCAACCTTTCACTTTTCGTTTGATTAAATAAACGTTTACTTTTATTTACAACCTAGTCAGAGAACCTCTTTGATCTTCCGGTTCCAATGTATTTAAACGATCGAGGCTCAGAGGCATCATTTCGGGCTCGATATTTACCGTTACCAGTACATTCATTACTCTTTCGATATACTGCGCGTACGAGTTTGCAATCACTTATCGATATTCAGTAAAATTATGGTAAATAGTGAACTTTAGATTTTATAGACATTTATATTGGATTTCTCTGTATGTTTCAGGTATGTGGCTAATTCGACAATGAGTTACACCGTGTTCTTTTGTCCCGTAAGGTACGTGTCACTTTTAACCCCAATAATTAAGACTTTCCACGGTGCTCAGTAAATGGTTAAGCCTTCATACTACAAGCTTACGGTGGGGATATCTTTGCGCCGTGAATGTAAATCAATGGTAAATTATCCAATGAAAAGGTTCAAGACAGTTTTACGGTTTCTCCACAGCAACACAAGAGTATTCACCGTTATGGTTTAACCTTTATCAAGTAATCTATCTTAATTATATCTTTTTGTTATACATACACACATGCGGGGTGCTCCACTTTAATTTATAAAGGCGAGTATCTCCGTAACTGTTTGTTATTACAGAAATGTTTCAACACACGATTTGTTTGGAGGGAGCAGCAATTTAGTGCAGTTATTTTGTTTCCAGGTCGTCTTGTATGTTAATTATTTCATTTAATGTCTCATGTTCGTACATTCATGTTTCACTCGTGTTACAACTATATCTTTTCTCTTATCTCGACGTTAACTTTGCTCAGATTTAATTTACAAAATAATTGGTTCGAACGGGTAAAGATTTATATGATGCACTAAGCGATTAAACACAAGTGAAAGGGTGGGAACCAGTTTGTTAACCTTCCGATAGATTTTATTCAAGTTCACTTAATGATTTTTTCTCCAACAAATAAATTATTGTCTAAGTTCCTGTCAATTGTTTAGTCTTTCTGAACAAACGAATGAATAGTTACAATGTGTTTAAAACTATTTGACAGAATTTACGATTAGGCGATATCAATGATATCGGTAACTTTTTACCCACCTTATCATTTAACAATTAATATAAAAATAACTATTAGACGCACCATTCTGAAACTTTGCAGGTTCGTTCGACGACGTTCGACGAATATGCTATAATCATTTCAATGAAAAATATATGGTCGATTCCAAGTTATAGCAAATGTTGCAAGCATTTTCGTTATTTTCGATCTCGTGAAAGTTGCTGCAGAGAATCCAACAAAAACTCTGTCGCAGCGACGTATTTGATTAATGTTTCTGGCAAATCGAAAACAAAATGAACTTATATAGTATTCAGAGACTTTTGCAGCGATAAAGCTCTAATAATAAAGTAGTAAGATTAAAGTCCAACGCTTCGTCTCTCTCCCTCTGTCTTTCTTCTTCCTTTAGAGTAAAATTACCTCGATAATAATCGCGTTTGTCTTCTTCCATCTGTCACTACTACTTATCATCGAGTGAACAAGCTCCTCCGAGTTCATGTCTTCGCTTAATCCAAGTCCGAGCATAAATCGGGGACGGTCTTCCGCCTACGCTGGAGCATTCAAAGATTTCTTCCTCGTGCTCGCCTATTCGATCCCATGAAAAGATCTGTTCTTTTTGATTCCCGCCGATTTTACATTGGGATTGTCAGGGGCAGCTGTGTCTCGCGAGAAACTAGGCCAGATGATATGTCAATGAAAAATGTTTCTTTTTTCTTGACCTCCACTCTTCAATATTAGAAATGAGCCTGCACGTCCACCTCCCACGCGAAGCGTCATGCTATCTCTCCTGCCAGATTATTGTACATTGTCCGCTCTTCGGCTTCTTTTAACTCTATCTTTGGCATACCGTCCATCTCCACTGTCCTATCGCTGCTGTTGTTTTGTTTTTTTTACGGATCGCAGAGCGACGTGTATGACTTCTATAAATATTGATGTCCAGGCTGAACTCTGATCTCTACACATAAAATATTCACAACGAACAGAAATCTTTTTTTAAATAATAATCCACAGAAACATTACTAGCTTGTACATATTACGTGATTCGTTAGTTCGCGATTAAAATTGTCGAGAAATTTATTGTAAAATGAATATGTAATATGTATTCAGCAAACATTTTTCAAAATTGTACAGAATATTATTCCCCCACTAATATTAAAACTTTCTAGGAAATCATTTTTGCCCGTAAAATAATTTCAACAAAAATCTGTATTTTCTCGTTTTTCAACGATAGCGTACAACAATTTCGTACGTTCTATTTTCTATTTCAAAAGCGATGTTCGAAAGATAGCTAGCCAATATTGAATGGAATAAATACTTTTCGAAATGTTCACTGTCGGCGCACAAGGCGTGTGTATCCAGAGCACATTTTCAAAGTTAAAACTGCTCGCGCAAATGCGATGATAAAAACGACGTCTTCGTTATAAATGTAAAATTTCGAAAACTTTTCCCGGGATAGAAATAACTTCTTCCGAATGGAATTGAAATGGAAATTTTTGAAAAGGTGCCGCGATGAATAACAGTAAATCGTGTAAAGAGTGTATTGAATTTTCCTCTATGCCGTGTTAGCTGAAATCGTGGGAAAATGTCCCACGTAGAAACCGGACTGGATGTGCTTAAATTAATAAAAAAAAATGTGGCCGAACTTAATGAACTCCGTTGGTAGTTTTAAATCGTTGGAAATGCAAATCCTTATCCTCTGCTTCGTAATTTATTTCGCAACTGTGCTCGTCAGAGTTGCTTTGTCATTAATAATGCATTACAAAAAAAAAAGGGAAAAATTTCATATTCGTAGTCGTAAATATATTTTTTCTAAAGATTAAACATTAATAATATTCATATTCATAAATTGTTTAAGGTCCGAGCTATATTATCGTTGCCCTTTGACCGCAGTTTTTTTAATTATTTGACAATAATTCAAATAACACATATTTCTACAAAATATAAAATTCAAATAATCATTGTTTTTCTCGTACTGACACAGGATACAGAGAGAGAAATGTCATTCTGTAAACATTACAAATATTTCTAAAAACGGAATACTTCAATTTCGCTTTTACCGTCAAAATATAATATCTTTGAGTGTTTTCATAATTTCCCAGTCTCTCAAAAGGTCTGAGAAAAAGTAATTTAAGTTCTATGCTTTTTTCATCTCGCGGAAGCATTTTAAAACAAGTAGTGCGGAGTATCGTCGGGACTTAAAGGGCTAGATTCTGTTTGAAACCTTTATCGTCCACCTGCACGATGTTATAAGGCACAAAGGGTTAAAAATCCGGGCACAAAGCAAAATGAACTTTCATCACTTTTATAATAAACGGTCCGGCAGGAGAGAGAACGCTTCACAGACGTCGTCGGAACTGTTCGCGCGTGACATTCCCCTCGGATCGACATTGTTCAGCTGTGGACGTCACACCGGAAAACTAAGGAAAAAAACGCTTTCACTTCATACATCAAATGTAAAAATTAACCAAATGCTTTTTGTGAAATGAATTATTTATTTATACAAGAGTGACGAACTTTCCAATTCTCGAAATATCTCATCGTTATCTGTTTTTTTTTTTGTGTCTGTGGACCTGTTCCATGCTTTTGGAGTACTCTTCTGACGGATAATGAACACTTCCTCCAGATGGTGACTGCAACGAAATTGTATATTACAATTATAAGCTAACCTTCAGCTTACGGAACCAACAATTTTAGACATTTATAATCCCATAGATTTTAACGAGAAGTTGTCGAAAATCCACGTTTCAATGTTAGGGATTCACTGATTAAAAAGTTGTTCGAATCTTTGTCAGTACCATTTTCGAGGACAATTTTCGACAAATTTTTGGAGACGTTTGAATTCGCTCCATTCAATTCAATTGCTCCATTATGTGTGGATATCTTAAAATGAGCACTGATTCGCGAAAGTAGATGTTCAAGCCTCAAAATAAGTCCAGGCTTATGGTTGTGCTATTCGTTTTTACGAAATATGAATCGGAAAATCTTTCCATTAAATACTTTTCCTATCCACTTTGTATCGCTACTACGTTTGGATCGATCTAGCAACGCGATCGTGCAAGGCAAGGGTTAACGTGTTGTTTTCGCAGTGAATAATTTCTCTGTAGCCGGACCAATCGCTTAGGCCAGGGGTTCTTAAACTTACGTAGTCCGAGGCCGCCCTCTTGAACAACATTTTGTTTGCGGACCCCATCCCAACCCTAGGCATTTTTATTAAATTTTATTATTTGAATGAAAGCGAAAAGTTGGGGGATATAAAGTTAACGTCAAAATTGTTTCGCGGACCACAGTTTAAGGAGCTACGGCTTAGGCTATTGTACGCAGATCGTAGAAGTTATGAGCTGGCGCTCGGTATCCGTTATGTCTCGATCTAATTCGAGCACGGTTCGAATCTTTCGCGTTCGCATTGTTCTAGACTAGGAGGCCTAGACGCAAAGGAAAGAGGCACGCAGTAATGAGTGACAATAACGGAAGAACATAAGTCCGCGTTACCATTAAGAGTGGCGAACAACGCCGGGAAGACGATTCAGGAAACGAATAGGAGCTAAGTGAAACGTATTCGACACGGGTCTCTTTACCGTTACGGCTGCATGTTGACCGAGCCCACGCGCATCAACGATCGTTATTGTAAGCCCGGGTATAATGTCATTACGGCCGGTGTCCCTGCTGGATCGCAGACGGTGCTTGCCGAGTGATAAACGACGAATCGGCAACGCGCGTACGCGCGCCCTGTCACCGTTCCGTTCGCCCACCTCGAACAATTATTCAGAATTCCGTGTCTCCGCGCGAGACCAACATCGTACACCCCGAAGAATTCTCCGACTACAATGGTAATTATTGTCGAGACCATTAATGAGCATTCCGATTGCCGGTAATCCCATTACCATCAGCTGATCACCGTTTTACGCTTGTCGCGACACCGCCGCTTACGAGCAACACCGATTCTGTCACGGACAAAAAGAAAGCTTATGCATTTGTTGGAAATGAAATTTTTTGGTAAACTTTACTTTACCGGGCTCAAAATTAGTACCTTTCTCCTACGAATTATGATGTATTTGGTATGCAATCCAGTAGATTTGTACCCGGCATGGATGCAGATCGAAGTTTCGATCCTGTAGGATCAATGGCTCAGGAGTTATGCTTGCTTAAAGTTGAGGAATCTGCAGTGTTTTTGAGAGGTAAGGGCGCAGCCATATTGGTTTGTAGTGACGGTCGCACGCCGCTTACTGAGTTGGTTAGGATTATGTCGAGGGGGGTGGAGGGGCAGAAAGGTAAGCGGCTCGCGGTTGTCGCTACCAACCAATACGGCGGCGCCCTTGCCTGTCAAAAACACTGAAGATTGCTCAACTTTAAGCGACCATAACTCCTCAACTATTGATCCTAGAGGTTCGAAACTTCGACCTGCATCCGCGCCGGGTACAAATCTACTGGATTACATACCAAATACATTACAATTCGTAGGAGAAAGGCACAAATTTTGAGCACGGTAAAGTAGACAGCAGCCAAATTTTTTGGTACATAGTTACTCTTATTAATATTTGGACACTCTTGAAAAAACGATCCCGATCTTGAAAAAATGGTGAGAGCAATTAGTTAACTACATCACGGACGAACAGACAGGACAACCCATTGATTTGTTGTAATTTTATGTCGGTACATCACAAAAGTGAAATTTCTTGCCACAAACAATATTAATATTCGGACATTCTTGAGAAATCCGTAACATTTTTAATGTTTGACCATACGCCTTGCATTTTTTTTTTTTTTTGGAGAAGCCAGAATAATTAGTTCACTATTTCAACTATTAATTCAATCATTTTTGGCTAGTAGATAACATAAAGGAAGTTACTTGGTACATACAGTGACTCTTATTAATATATTCGGACACTCTCGAGAAGACAACATTTTAAATATTGGTCCATATGACTTGAGTTTTTATTTGAAAACTTTAGGAGAAGTGAGAATAATTAGTTCACTATTTCAACTATTAATTCAATCATTTTTGGCTAGTAGTTAACATAAAGGAAATTGCTTGGTACATACAGTGACTCTTATTAATATTCGGACACTCTCGAGAAGACAACATTTTAGATATTGGTCCATACGACTTGAATTTTTATTTGAAAAATATAAATTGATTTTTAGCTCTCTTGCAATTTATACACGTATTCTTGATGTTGCATAAAGATCTGGATCAATAGCAATTCTTTAAAAATTTTATTTACCCGTTTCTTAGTAAACGTCCTCTAACATGTCAACAAATTTCATCTCATTCGAAGAAAATGTTTGCCAGGGGTTGTATCCGTACTTCGGGAAGGAGACGTTTCTGGATGCACATTTGCATGACCTTTCCCCACCCCTGGGAGGCGTGAAGTATTTTATCAAAGCCTGTATCTTCCCGTCACCGTGGTCGAAAAGAACACAGCTATTAGTTACCTCGTTTGCGAGACGGTGCCGATGAACCATCGAAATGGTTCCCATCGGGAGGAAAGTTCGGCGGAACGTGTCGATCAAAGATATTTTTCAACGGGGACCGGGCAAAGGCTGAATCAAAGGTGAGCAGTTTCCCGCGCGATTTCAGGACACGGTTACCGAAAGGCGATCCGCTGAAAATCGATAATGCGAGAAACCGTAACCGACGTGGTTCACCGATCCCGCGAAATTATTCCTTCTAACGGTACGCCACAGAAAAACCTTTCGATTCCGCCCTCGGCTAGAAATAGAGTATTAGACGATTTAAAGCGTCCAGCGGAATTTACTGCTTCGCGCTTGCCCGATTTTATTTGCATAACGCTGCCGGGCTACCTTTCATTCACTTTGTTTTGTCACGTGGGCGTTTTTACGAGGCGACCCTCTTACTAGGAAATCCTATAAAATCGCGCCCACCAGAAGCATCTGGGTTTCAATTACCCGCGAAGAGACCGGCTGTCTATTATTTGATCTATTCGGTCGTGTAATTGAGTTTAACTGTGAACTCTGTCGAGCCTCCCCATCGCCGTTCGTGTGCCATCCAACACAGTGTAACTCTTCCCTTTGACGCTTTATTGTTTCTGCTGCTGCTAATGATTTCTTGGTAGCACATCTACATCCATTTTATAAACGAGCCCTGATCGATCACCGGTTCCAGTTAGGAATGAACGGAACACAGGCGACCTCAACAAAGCTTGTATCTTCTTGAAGGGTTACGTTCTGACAAAATAAAGGAAATCGATTCTTCAAAAATTGCGTATTTACTATATAAACTGCTCGAAGTAGATGTAGCTCTGGAAGTTTACAGTAGTGCATAATGCTAACAGAGGCTGGACTTACGGAAATCACAAGTTTTTAACTTCTCCTATGTAATCCCGTAGATTTTGGAGAGCAAATACCGAAAATCCATGTCTCAATCTTAGGTATTTACTGGTTCAAAAGTTATGTGTGTGTAAAGTTGAGGGTTTCTAAGCGTTTTTGACTGGTAAAGGCGCCGCCATGTTAAGGAGCGTGCTTGTGCTGCCATCTAGCGACTAGGAATATGTGCCTAGTCCTATCATTCCAACTTGGTTTTGCGGAATTTTCTTGTTAAAATCTACAGGATTAAATAAAAAGCAATAAAATATTTCTGGTTTAACCCTAATCGATAGTTGACACTTATTATTTTCGAACTATTAAACACATTAAGAAATAAAATAAATCTCTCTTACACTGTTCGTTGCAAATCAGGTACAAGTGATTAGTTAGCAGAGGAATTATAATTAAATTTTGCCAACCGCATATGTTTCATAGTAAACTGTATTTTGTACATTTCAGACTGCTCATATTTGTTTCGTGGAAATCAATATTATTTACGAATTCGTCGGGCACGAGTTTATTTGAGAACGAAGCTAAATGTACTTTGTGCTTGAAAATCAATTTTAACCGACAAACATCATCAATTCGTTATTTAAATATCCTCTGCATGTATATCTACATTATATCTTCATGTATCGGAAACATATCATTTTGACGTGTTTTAAATGAACATAATTCGACGCGCATTAATTCCTGAGGAATGTCCAACTGGAAACGAATTACGCCAAACGATGGTTATCACATGAGCCAAATATGATCAGGAAAACAGAATGCTCAAAGGCGATTCTTCCAGCGAGCAACAATAGAATAAAGAGTCTAGAACCGCGGATTCAAGAGAGGTTCAAAGGGAGCAAAGAGCGGAGCGATGAAAAATCACTTCGTTCCAAAAATCGAGGTCTCAAAGCGATCCTTTCTGCAACTAACAATGGTGTGAAAAATGTAGAACTACAAGAAGGACTCGCGAACGGGGACGCGGGCTGAGGCGAAGTGATGAAAAGAGAGGAAGCCTGTCCATTGAATTATTGCGAAGGAAAAAGACTATCGGTGGGAGAGTGTGGGGAGGATGGGGGAGGGGGATCTGGTTTAGAATCAAAGGCGGGAAAAATGAAAGGGGACAGGCGCAGAAGACAAAGAAGGAAAGCGGGCTCCGGCGGATCTCGAGTGCCGGCTGGGGACAAGATGGCGAAAAGGGGTATGCATTTACGTAAGAACCCACTTTGTATTCCCCGGTAGGTGGGTTGTTTAAAATAATCGTTACGACGCTCACTGACGGCCGTCTTTGGATGAGCGCTCGCGGGAATGAACGGCTCGTCTCGTCTGTTGGAACGGCGCGCGGCGGGTTCCCGGCCCGAGTCATTCCGCTGGTAACATAAGCAACCGCTGGATAAGACAGTGAACGTAGGAGGTGTGCCGCGTATATCCATAGGAATAACTCTGGCTCGGCGGAGATATTCAAGGATTCCCGAGGACACATTAGCTAAGCCGATAATCGTTACAAAGCGGAACGGCACGTTTAGCTCGAATGCGTTTCCTCCCGTGATAAGGTGGAAAGCTTCCGTCTCTCGAGGAACATCGCACCAACTTATCGATACCTCCGCATTGTTCCCCAACGTGAATATAGTGGTCGCGAATCACTGCGATCGAATTACCTACCGGAATCCATTCGAGATGACCGATCAATCGTTCGCTCACGTCGGCTACCTAATTACAGAACTTTACAATTGCTCCCCAGGCTTCTGCTACCTATTATCAGCAGGGTTGTCAACTTCTTCCGAGACGATTATGGGACATATTGCCTACAACTGAAATATATATTCGCTTATGCACGAGAACAACGTCACAACTCAAGATTATTTATTTTTATGTTAATATACTGTTCGGAGCAAAACTGATCACACACACTTTAAATCAGAATAACTTTTTTATTAATGGACCAAACGACTTCAATATCTTTGTAAGGATAGAAGAATTAGTTTAGTAAATTACATCTAAAAAATATGTTGAAAAAATCCATTTGGTCGGAATTGTGAGGAACAATGGTAATAACGAAAATTTAAAAGATGTGTTTGGTCAACTTGTATAAACTATATACGCGCTCAGAAAATTTCATTGAAATTGGTTAATTGGTTTACGAGTTATAGACGATCAAAAGTGGTAAAAAGGCCGAGATTTTGAAAAACTGCAATTTTTTACCACTTTTGATCATTTATAACTCGTAAAGCAATTAACCAACTTCAATGAAATTTTCGGAGCGTATATAGTTGACCTAACACATCTTTTAAATTTTCGTTATTGGCGTGCAAAAGTCGTAAAAATCAATTTTTGCTATTGTTTTTCACAATTCCGATCAAGTACATTTTTTAAACATATTTACTAAACTAATTCTTCTAGCCTTACAGAGAAATTGAAGTCGTTTGGTCCATTCGTGAAAAAGTTATTCTTTTGCTCCTAACTGTATATGTACTTATAAAACTAGCCTCATAGATAGCCCTATTAGGCTTTATTCGTTTTTACTTGCAGCCACAACTTGTTAAACTATCAACGGACTTTAAAGCGATTTCATGTAAAGTTTGTATTTTTATATTTGTGACGCTTTTCCTGTGCATGAGCGAATATGTAATTTCGCAATATTCTTCTCTTTCGAGGAAGCTTTTTTGATATACAACAAATTAAGACATATTTTGTCTGAATTAAAAGTACACTTGTATCACACAGGAAGATTAGTCTTAAAAATAGTGTTTTTTCGTATTTAATAATCACAAAATGCTTTCTAACTTTCCGATGTAACAAATTCTGAAAGTACATACATCCTCCATGTTCATAAAATCAGGCTTTGTTCGAATGAGAACAGAATTGGATCATGGGAAACGTCCTTTCTTCTGCAGTCTTTATTTCTCTATATCATTATCACAAAGAGGCACAACGAACGTGTAGGTACGAATAATATTAATCATGATACAACATTGACTGCATCGTGCAATATAATAACAATACCATTATTACAGAATTATGGAATAGCAACCTTATTCTACACAAAGGAAGAAACCATTATAGTATCCACGATGAATAATTTCGTGAACACGCTATTCAATACAATTGACACACTGGCGAATTCAATACACTTTTAATATGTAGCATTCGCAACCGTACGAAACAATGAAATAAACGATTGTACCGAAGAAATTCAATTTCCATACAATCTCGGGTTCCGTAAATGAGGATGCAACAATTTGGTCGATAATTCCAAAAACCGGTCAAATCCGATTGAAATTTGGCAAATTGTGCATTAAAAACATATTTCTCGAACAGATTTTTGGCGACTCGAAAAACTGTTTTATCACTATAGACAGCGAAGTTTATGCATTTACGACGAAAATGAGTAGGTGTAATTTGAAACATTAAAAACATTAGACGAATTTAAAAATACTGTTATCTATTTTTCAACCCATGGAACATATTAAGAGAGAAAATAAATGTCTATGTCGCTCCGGTTTGTTGCAATCCAGGTGGAAAATTTTTATTTTGCATGAAGATCCGCTGTCTATCATACTATCATTTCCTACTTTATTGGACATTCAGTATATTGACTTCTGTCGTTTTTAATTGATGGAACCAGAGTCGCTAGATTAACCCGGCGTTGGTAATATGGGAAAATGTATCGTAAGTGGTAAGGTGGGGTCTCACAGACCCACCGAAATAATATATTGTATTATAGAAATAAATACCTTTTTCATAAATATAAGATTCGGTATTGCTTAAGAGGCTTGTAATTTGTCAGAGTAAAAACGCAGATCCACGAAATTAAATTTTTATTATTCAAAACTACTTAACGTGATTTAAAAGTTTAAGATAACGGTACATCTTTAAAACTACTTGAGCATTGTCCGACGTTTATTTATATTTTGTATTGTATTATAAAAAGTATCACAATGTATTGAAAATTTATGTATTGCAAAATAATCTCTACCTAGAGATTCAAATTGTATTGAATAAAAAAAAAACTGTCACGCGTTGTTACAATGTTACAATCAATCTAAAATCTCTGGGGTCTGTGAGACCCCATCTAACTAACGCCGGGTTAAGACTTGTGTCCCCACTGTACCTTCCCCTTCTACGCCGCTACTCCCCACTCTTCCGCCCGGTCACGTGACGCGCTGCGTCTCGGTTATCCCCTCTCCCCTCATCTGTTTTAGTTTGGGGAGAGGCACCGTCCCTCCCCTTACACCCGTTCCCGCCCCAAATTTAACTCGGAGCTAACAAAAATTCGTAGGAAATGATATTGATATGACAAAATCTTTTTTTCGAGTCGTCAAAACGTTAATGCAAAATATTTACCAAATTTCCGCTGAATCAAATTTGTATTATACGTTCATGGAGGTCCGGAATGCGATAACAAGACTATCTGGAATGTATTTTTGCCGGCACGAACTTGAGTTACAGAAATTTTTTCGGCGCGAAGAATATGTGAGGCCTGTTTCACTGTGGGCAGCAAAGGGGCAAGGGTAGGTGGCACTGGAATTCGATTAAATACGATATTTACTCCGCGAACGTTTCAAATTACACCGCAGACAATTCCACGAAATCATAGACACGTGGATCGCAGTAACATGCACTTCGAGCGCTGATCTAATCGACGAACAAACCAGGGACTATGGTTACACGGGGATCACGTGCGAATAGATTATGCGAACGACGTTGCTCGCAAATGTTTATTTAGGATGTGCCACGGCCCGCGATATATAGCATTATGATAATCTGACAGGCTGTTCCCTACGTTATCCACGATCCACGTGGCGCGTTTGACAAGGAAATGAATTTCAAACTCCGTAATTCACTTCATTCTTCGACGGAAGGGAAGCAATGTTCTACAAGGTGATCTGGAATTAGCATCATCGCTTTTGCGACGGAAGTTAATAACCAGCAGCCAATCGTTCGTGATGAAAATGTTGGGAAATATTCCGACTACAGAATCAGTCCCGGAATTGAAACTGTATTATTATTTTTCTGTACATAAAAAAATATCCTAGGAAAACTAGGTATGTTATATTAAGTGCTGTCTCGGAGAGGAGAATATTGTGAAATTACATACGTACATTTCAGTTTTGGGCAGTATCCTTCAGAATTGTCTTCGAGGAAAGTTGGCAACCCTAATCTGGACACTTTTCAATGCAGATTTTTCAAAAATCTAGAATAATCCAGATACAATGGACGAGCGGAAAATGCAATGTAACTACCGTCATTAATGAAACTGTAACCTAGTCACGTCAAATTTTAATGGAAAATTGAGTCAAATGACAGGGACACTTGACACGATATTGTGTTTCATTATTAATTCCATGTCGTAGACTTCATGTTAAAATAACGGACCCACACAAATCTCGAATTATTTTATAATATAAAGCTGTCCAACGTGTTCTTCGTCGGGAGCCACGCGGTCCCTACCATCAATCGGTCATTCTCTCACTACTTAACCCTTTCGGTCACGAATTATTTATTCCTGGAAAAAAATAATGGCTTTGCTAAGCACTTCTTTGAATTAAATTATGATTTTTTACTTGTGTAAAATATTTCCGAGGAAGTCCTCAAGGGAGGGAGTGGGGTGTAACGCGTTGTGACAATATGAGGACAACGTTTACAAACAATACAATTTAACGAATTTAGATACACCAAGCATTTATTTAATATGTCCTTATATGAGGACGCCATGACCGAAAGGGTTAAGCCACTACCCCTGTCTCCTACTCTACCCTTCCCCTTCTACGACGCTATTCTCCCTTCCACCACAGGCCGGTCACGTGATGCGTCTCGTCTCTGTCGTGCGTGTGCCACAATGTTTTATACCACTGTAGGTCTATTTATCTTTAGAAGGAATAGCTTTTTTAAAAAAAATTTACTTTTCCATTTTCGCATTGCACAATTTCTATCTCTCTGATTTGTAGTGACCTAGGTGGTGGGGGAACGGACCGACGCACAGTGGGACCTTTCGTCCAAATCGGAGACAAAATCCAAGAACTTTCGATAGAAATGAGGTAGAGCGATTAAATATTTTTTAAATTAAAGGTGAAACTTTGCAGAATATGGGGAAAATAGGGAGATTATGGTACGAACGTTTTTTTTAACCTTGAGAAAATTTAGGAGGTATTTTCACGATCGTACTATTTGAAAGAATGGTAATTATTTTCACGGCGCTCAGGTTCGATCAATTTCTACACTAAATGAATATATGCCTCTCTTAGCTATATTCATTTATTGTAGAAATTGATCGAACCTGAGCCCCGTGAAAATAATTACCATTCTTGAGAAAATTTGTTAAGCATGTAGAATTTCAAGAAATCGATTTTGCAATATTCAGAGGTCGTAGACAAATTTTGAGACCAGATTTGAAATCAGCGTGAAAAAATCTACGGGGAATGAAGTACAGCATGTTCAAAAAAAAATTTTTCCGCTCGTGGTATTGGAAAAACCACAATTTTCTCGAAATTGTGCAAGTTCAACGAATTTTCTCAACGTTGAAAAACGTTCTTACCATAATCTCCGTATTTTTCCCATATTCCGCAAAGTTTCAGCTTTAATTTCAAAAAAAAATGTCATCGCTCTACCTCATTTCTATCGAAAGTTCTTTGATTTTGTCTCCGATTTGGACGAAAGGTCCCATTGTGCGACGGTGGGGGCCGTGTGAATTGCTACGAAGAACAAGTTGGACAGCAGCTGTCCGACAGTGTAACAGAATGCAGGATGGAATTTTTACAAATCGTCAGACTACATAGGAGTACCGTTTAATCCGAAAAATCTGAGCGTGCACGAATATTGCCAACCCTGAAGAGAAGTTTTGTCGCGCCTGTTCGCGCGTTCCTCTATCGTTGTGGATTTTCCATCCCCGATCATACCAGTCTCCATCCCCATGTCAGGTCAGCTATGTTTCTCTCTCTCTCTCTCTCCCCCTCTTCTCGGCTTCTCTTCCTGGATCCGCAGTTCCCCGCAGCGGAACTCTTGTCGAGCATTCATCCTAGTTAGAGCATACCAGCCGGCCCATTATATCTGAACTGATTTGAATTTAACGGTTGCCAGACACCGGCATTGTGCGTACCCTTGCACAGCTCGAGCTCTTCGTTCTGCTATCGGGCCGCCTTTCGCTGTTTTCTTTCCGTCCGTGAAATTACGTTGTCGGAGCAGTTCGCTGCCTACACTACACTATACTATACAAGCTCGTAACGTCATCGGCCGGGTTTCTCGGGCGCGTAAATATTTTGAGTCGTCTTCATCCCGATCTTCGGCCTGTCAGCCGAAGCCTGATTGATTCCCAGACACATGAATCAACCTCTGAATGGAGGCTTTGCCATTATATCGTCCGCGCTTACTGCTTTTCGCACAGGGTGTTCCATCTTAATCTTCTCGTAGGCCGTATGACTAGCGCTCCAATCGCTACGGTCCCGTTTTTGAGGAAGCCGTAAAGGGCCTAGCAGACTAAGATTCGTCCAGCGGCCCCACCCGCAATTTTTATTGATATTGTGCGGAAAACAATGATTTTAGGTTGAAAGATAACCCCCTAAAATTTTAAGTCGCTAACCCTTCGTATAACTTAACTGTATCATTTTTTTTCTCGGTTGTTAATTAAGATATTCGGATTAAGAAAAAACGAAAATACTCGCACTTACCTCCGTCATATCATACATTTTTTTCACCATCGTGATCAAATTATTAAGGGTAGAAAAAAATCATTTAATTTTTTAGGGGTGGGAATTGCAAGCATCCCTTCGAGTGACCACTTCCAAAAAATTCAAGAACAATGTTCTGTTGCTTATCTAACGTATAAAAAAGTTTCAAGATGGTCGGATTGGTGGAACATAGTTAAATATTGAATGCGGCTTTCAGATATTTACAAATTACGATTTGGAATGTGACGGCTGACAGAGATAGAAAGTGCGAAAAAAGGTGTGAAATAAAAAAAATTAAACCGACTTCGAAAAAAACGCACTAAAAAGTATAAAATAATTTCAATTTAATTTATGTGAATATATACACAAGAACTTAAATACAATACAATCTTTTCGGAGGCGGCGCAAAAATTAAAAATTTTCCGAATGACAGATGTTGCTGATATTTCGAAATTTCCAGTGTTGAAAATTTTCAATTTTGCTCCGCCTCCGAAAAGATTGTATTGTATTTAAGTTCGCGTGTATATATATATATATATATATATATATATATATATATTCACATAAATTAAATTGAAATTATTTTATACTTTTTAGTGCGTTTTTTCGAAGTCGGTTTAATTTTTTCTTTCGAATGATCAGCTGCTTCCGCAATCCTTGTGTCGATAACCAAAATTTTGTACGTTTTTCTACAAAACTTTTTTATGCATAAAAAAATTATAATGCAGTTTCTATTCCGGGACAGTCGGAATATTTGCGAACGTTTTCATCACGAACGATTGACTGCTAGGTATTAATTTCCGTCGCATTTTGTAGAACATTGCTTCTTTTTCGTCGAAGAATGAAGTGAATTATGGAGTTTGAAATACGAGGGAATAGCGTCGTTGAAGGGGAAGGTAGAGTGGAGACCAGCAGTTCGGCAAAAATGTTCTGTGAATGAAAATTTCGAATAAACTGGGTTTTTTCCAAGTGGATTTGAAATCCACTTTATTCGAAATTTTTATTTAAATAAAATTTTTGCCCAACTCTGCTGGAGACACGAGTTAATCTCTGCTTTCAATTGATGCACAAACTTTATTTTGCATAAAGATGTAGTAATGAGACAGCCTGCAAGTAAATTACTCGAGATTCTTTTATCAAACGTACAAAGAGGTATCTTACAGTTGATATGACCTACTGTTGGATGCGTAGACGTATTCAGGCATCGGTGAATACACAGTTCAGGTTGCCTGCACACGTGCTGCTTTGTATACTGTCCGAAAGTAAGGCTAGATAACGTGCATCTATTGATTTGTCAGCGCCGGTAATGGATTTCGATGCATAACGTGGAATTCCATGGAACGCGAGTGCGCGGTCGCCGGCGGGATTAATACGGCCATTACGGAACGGTAGGTATTCCGCGCGTGTGTCTGGTATTTCGTAAATGTTAATACAAGTTGATCATGCGATCGACGCGAATATAGTTTCGCCCGACGTACTCCGGACCCCTCAAATACCCCGGCGTCGTGCATTATACATCGGTTAATCGAATAATCGGCCACATTAAATTGAACCCCCTCCGACTACCTACGAAATCGCGAAACAAAACTCAAACATCTGTTCGTACGATCTGCACGGAATAGTCCGCATTCCTTGCAATTATAGCATCTAATTATTGGACAGCGGATCTTTATGACAGATAAAAATGTTCTAGCCGAATTGCAACAAACTGGAATAAAATTGAAATTGATTTTCTTCCTTAATATGTTTACTGGTTCGAGAATAATATAACAAAATAAAAGTCAAACATCTGTTTGTACGATCTGCACGGAATAGTCCGCATTCCCTGCAATTATAGCATCTAATTATTGGACAGCGGATCTTTATGACCGATAAAACTGTTCTACCCGAATTGCAACAAACTGGAATTAAATAGAAATTGATTTTCTTTCTTAATATGTTTACTAGGTCGAAAATAATATAGCAATATTTTTAAATTACACCGCAACTACATCGTTTTTGTCACAAATGCATAAAATTCGAAGTCTACTCCTTACCCGCGCCAATTTATTCGCGATTTTTGTTAAGCTTATTTGCAGACGACATGTTTATGTTGCATAAAAATCTGCAGTCTATTTATTACACGTTGTTATTCTGCGATGCCATTTTATCCGGTAAAACTTCGATCATATGTTTTCGAAGTGGTTTATACCATTTTTGAGATTTATAAAAATTAAATGCAGAAGGTAACACTTCTTCTCCAAAATAATTGTGATAATTATACTGTTAATCTTATCAGAGTTAAACCGCAGCAGTGCGCGCACACACACGAGTGTTTTATAGTCGAAGAGGTCAACCGAAAAGGTGCAAGCAATTGTAAATGACGTTGACCGCAAGACTTTCTTTTAATTATAAATTATAATATGATGACCGGGGCCGGTGAATCATGTTGTTTATATAGGCGTTTGTGAATTATGACAAAATGGCCCATCAGCGGATTGTGTCGCGCCGAAGACGTAGGAGTTTAAACACCAGTTTAACTACAACACTGCGGCAGACAATAGTTCTCCCTGTGGCTTTTAGTTTCCTTCTAATCTCGCCGCAAAGAGGTGCGTCCACTTCCTGATTGCTTCGCAGAGAACACCGACTTCGTTCTCACCATTATTTAGTCTTCGGGTAAACGATTCGCCGCCGAGATGATGATTTATGCGCTTCCCTTCGAACAATATGTAATCTCGTAACGAACACGGATTAATAAATTGTTGATTAAGTTGTTCGGAAATGTTGCGTTTTGCCGTACCCTCTAGCTGATCACTTGTTAACTTCTAACGCACTGTGACGCTAACAATAAGTACCATCAGTTTCTAGAATCTCGTCGAAAACGTCTGTATTGAGATTCGAGGTGTGAATGCAATATTTACACGATATTTTATGCATTTAGGAAGAAATTGGCTGGAAGAAATATAAAACAGTAAACGATTCGAAAAATTGAAGAATATTTTTACTGCAATCATGTCATTATGGGATGAAATCAATTTTTATTTTACTCCTGCTTCCCACGATCAATGCAGAACATTTTTATTTTGCATAAAGATCATGCAGTCTTTTAAACATACTCTCGAACCCCTACGAACGTAGCCCTTCTCTTTCTTTAAGGTGATTTAAGCATCAAGAGATTAAACAACGAAGTTACCCAAATGAATGGCCCCAAAAAATTTTATAAAAAATATACGAAACAGAGGTAATCTGTACGTGTTATTTGCCTTTGGTTTCGTTCGAATATCTCGCACAGTTTCCGCGAAAAAAATGTACAAAATTGCCCATGTTTCTCTTTAAAAAATGAGCAGAGGTACGCAACTTCTCGCAATCATATTTCAAGCGGAATGCGCTATCCTATGAGCATAATCGTTAAAAATTGCGCCGAGGCTAATTGCCCATTCTTATTCGGCGGGACGGCAAAGAATGCGTTGACTTAATATAAGCGTGTTTTTGTTTTCATGAACTGGCGCGGCGTTTTCTAAAATTTCGGCCGGTTAATGTTGATTCATCGTTTTGCTAATATGTTTACTAACAGATTATCACTATCCCCGTCGTGATTCCCGCATATTTAAAATGAAATATAGCCCGGTTGCTAGAATTACCCTGTACAGTCGCACTTTGTTGATCCTCTTAGAATGTAATCGCTGTTTCTATCGTGAAACTTTCGTCTCGCTTCTCCGCCATCCCAAGTTTCCCCATCGGAAGGGCGGAGTGAGACGCGTCGGTAAATGAAAACGATGCCAATTATGTAAAAGAAATGCTGCCTGATCGGACGGACGCTTTCGTGCAGATTTTCATCGTTTTGCTTTCATTTTCCTCGTGAAAATTGATCCACAAAGTTAATGCAATTTAATCTCTTGGATTATTCGTGATATACTTATTATTTATAGTAGAACTTCTTTATCTTGAACAATTTTTATTGCGAAAATTCAATTCACTATTTAACGAAATTAAATCATTAATCTCTTTATCATGGATTATTCATAATATATATATATTATTCATAGTAGAATTTTTTTCTTTTCAATAATCCACTAAAAGAAAAGAGACGGCTTATTGTTCTGTTCGCCTTATGAGTGAGCTAATCGACAATATTTTAAATATTTATTCTAATATTCTGAGTACTTTATATTTTATAAACTCCACATATTTATGATTGACCGAATCACTTCTCCAAATCCTAAAATGAATTTTCACGTTAATACATTCACCGTACCTAATTCGATTACGATCTGAAAAATGCAAGATGGTTGAAGGACTATCATACATTTTAACTTTTCAATGTTCCGTTTACTAAATAAATTAGTTTAAGCAATTAACGAGGTTCCCGGTTAGGCAGTCAAAGTGTCGATCCATGTTCATTCACCGATCACCCTGATTCCAAGCGATCAAGCATGTCAGATGGTTACAGCATAATTCGAGAAGAAAAAGCAGTAGGTGGACTGTAACAGAAACATCGAGGTAATTCGTCTTCACTCGGTTAACAGGTTAAACAAAGAGCACGGTGTTGTTCTTGAATTAGGTAACGGCGCGCAATGATGAAACAGGTAGCTCGGTTTGAAATCACAGTTGCCGCAACAGGTGCGGAAAGCGGATGAAAACGATCAGTTGCGACGCTTTGGGAAATCTGATAAGAATAGAATCGAGGAAATTCGGTGACGCGTTTACGACATACGACGTCCAGGATCACCTCGTTAGCCTTTGTAATCCAAGTCAGCAGCGGCGGCACCGGACGAGAAAAAGAGAGAGAGAGAGAGAGAGAAAGAGACGACGCGGGAGATGGAAGCTCGGCCGCGTACAGATAACTGTTGTTTTGTTCTAAATGGGAAACTTGATTGTACCTTTGTGCTCTCAGCTCCACTATTTCCTCCGTTGTTCCTCTTTTCGACGGATGTTCCACACCATTTTCGTTTAGCTTTCTTTTCGTGCGCTATGCTTGCATGATTGCGTCGGTATACATATACACGGAATGTCGTCTCTCGGTTCAATTGAGCGACAAGTGCACGCAGCTTCAGAGCCAGTTATGCTAGAGGAACTGGAATCCAGACGTCACCCCAATTTCTCGGTATTTCATACGGCCACACGGAAAACCTTTCAAATTTCTCATGAGAACCTTCAGAGGCATTCTCTCCGTAACTGTCTCTACCATAACTGTCCAAATTTTGTCCCCTCCAGTCGAATAGTCGAAGGATTAAAAGAATTTATATTGATATATATTGCTTCAACTTATACCGGGTGTCCCAGACCACACGTACCACCTATTTATATTCTAGAAAACAGGTTATTTTCAAAAATTCAAAGTGTTTTTTTTAATAAATCAGATGCGCTCTATCAAATGGTGATATTTTTATCTTCCGGTTTCGGCCGGAAATAGGTGATTGAGATCGGAAGTTACATTTTCCAAATAGAACATTGTATTTTTTAGATTTTCTAGACTAGATTATTTTCTAGATTATTCTTATTTTCTAGATTATAAATGAGTGGTACGGGCAATTTATGCAGTGCTGATTAAATTGTGGAATAGGACGAACTTGTACTAGAATAACTGTATAAATTTCAACGTGAAAAGGACAACATAATTAATGTTTACTGGACAGGTCATCCTACTGTGGGTTCGGATAATCGAAGCTCTACTAAATCGTCAATCGATCTAGCAAATATGCTCTGCATGATATTCGGACTCGTTTCAATCAGAGGAATGTCACAAATATAAAAGTTGTATAAAAAAATAATTAACAAAAAAAGAAAAACAGTTCTGTCATTCTACATCAAGGGGTGTATGTTGCAGTATTGGGGATAAATGTATCGCAACAACCTTGCTCACGTCTTTACCATGTACCGAGGCATTACCGTACATTTTAGCCAGCTGTTCGCTACCTAGCCTTCAAAGGCTGGATAAAACGTGAAATCTCCGTTGTTCGATAACTATGATCGGCACTTTATCGAGTGCTATAGGTTCTGCCCGTTCTCTATCCGTTCTGTGAAAGAAAAAATCACAGCTTGAAGTTTTTATCTGACAGGGAACATAGATTAGCCTCGGCCAAGGGGCGGGGGAGGGGGGGGGGAGGGTAGAAAAAGAAAGCTTGGAGATCGATCGAGAGGAACGTTAACTGCTAACGACACAGTTTTCATCATGCACAGGAGAATGCTTAACCCGAGGATTTTTCTAGTTAGCCGTACGTGCTCAAGGGAGCACCGTGGCGTCGTAAGTGGAGCACTCGAGGTTGCCACACCACCGAGTGTCTGGAATATCTTAAGGTTGAGCATAGTGAAGTCCACTTGGCATTTCCTCGGTTTGCAACGGTGAAGTGACCCGCCAGACCCATCAACGCCTCAGACATAGGCCATGCAGTTAGCTTCTTTCACTTGCTCCCTCTATAGTTCTCTCGAGCCATTTGTTATTTTTTTTTTCTCTCTTGTTCTCTCCGCCAAACCTCGGACCATCACACGGAATCCAATCTAGAATTAACCCAGATCTCGCTCGAACCCTAGCTACGATTTTATCCGGACGTAATTCGGATCTTGGTTAGGCTTGAATCATCCTTGGCTAGATGTGACCTAGACGGACCTAGGTGTTCCGTCCGGCTTGAGAGAGTAGTTTCTTTCAGCAGCAAATAATAACAGCAACTTCGTGTAATTTGGTTTGATCTGGGTCATCGATACCTTTGGTTATCGATACCGCTACAGGTTAGGCTAGGGTCCTGATCCCAAGGGCCATTAACCCTCATGTAGCTATCCAAAATGTGTGGACTATTTAAAACCTTTTGTATTTAACATATTTGCACATATTCTCATTTTATGAATTATACAAATTAACATATTAGTAATACTTTTAAAGGAACATTAACAAGTTGTTGAAAAAAATGCAGTAAATGGGTGCCCGGTTGGCTACACAACGGAAAGCTAGCTTTTGTTAATTCATGAATTAATGAGTTATTTGATGTTAACTTTACCTGTACCAAATTTATATCCATTCTCAAACTTTTTCGCTTTGTTAGAATGTTATTTCATGGAAATGTTAATATTTCACAGTGACGTAACTGAAATGAGAAGAAGGGTTTCCGTACCAATTAGTGTGCTTTTACAAACGACTCATGTTAATTATTATGAAATAGAGGTTAGCTTGTTCGACAAGCTATTTAGGTAAAACACTGTCGCATGTGTAATATATGAAAATATTTTTCGCGCGTCATGCAGTAAACTAATTATATTCCAACTTCTAAAAAAAAAGAGCCAGACTCGTGATGAAGGTTTTCAACAAAGTCTGGCAAATGTGAATGTTACGCGTTTCATGCTCGCTGAAAGAAAATTTGATTCGTTTGTAATCAATATTTAAGCATTAAAATAAATTTAGTCATACAAAAAATATAAATTTTCTCCTCTCTTCTAACGACATTTTTCGAGACGAACACGTTCTAATAATTGCAACTGTAAAAGAAATGGTACGGCAAGGGGTTAAATCGCACTATGCTACTTAAAAAAGTGTGCCAGCATTATTTTGATTCACTGTGGAAGAGATTCGGTATGGTACCTGCGTGCCCGGTCATTGACACAAGGGTTAACGAAACCAATTCCCGTGCAAATTGGAGTTGAAATTATTATGCAGCTCGGTGTGGTTGTGTGTGTGTGTGATGGAAATAATGTAGATCGTGTGTGGGCTCATGAATGATCAAGGAGACCAATTTATTATTACAAGAATGAGATAGACCGACGCTAGACCGCGTCGCCACTCTAGTCGAGATCAAGGTCACGTGATAGAGTAGAATGAACACAAGTGGTATCAACGATCTCTAGCATGCTGAGACTATATAGATGCGAGATTGTAAAGTAATGTTAACATAAATTTAAGCAAAATGAGTGAAACATGATATCAGCAGGCCAGCTATTTGCTGTGTGTGCCAGGCTACTAGGTTCGTTTGTCATCCGGGGATAATCACTTCGTAATTACTTCTAGTAAATGAAATAATTACTTTCGAATTCACGTAAACAGTGGCACGGAACTGCCAGACTTGTTTCACAAAGTTATCATACAAGTGGGTATACAAAGTATTCGCACAATTTTCAAAATCTAACAACTTTTTTATAATTGTACCAAACGACCTGATTTTTTATAATCAATTAGAAGCATTGGTTTACAAAATGATATGCAAAAAAGATTTTCGAAAAATGATAATTTACAAGGTTGCATGCAAAAATAATAAAGGCATTTTCTGAAACTTTTTTATTTGGGCCCTTAATGAAAATTTAAAATATATGTTTTGTAGATCTATGTTATTTCTACACATGTTGAAGATTTCATCGAAATCGATTGACGCAGGAAAAAACGACAACATCGAGAGATCTAGAAATCTCGAGAAAAACTACGATTTTCACAATTTTTAACCGCTCGTAGCTCGTGTGTATCGTTAATCAATTTCAATAAAATGTTCAGCATGTGTATAACTAACATAGCTGTACAAAACATATGTTTTAAATTTTCATTTAGGACCCAAATAAAAAAGTTTTGAAAAATGCCTTTTTTATTTTTGCATGTAACCTTGTAAATTATAATTTTTTGAAAATCTTCTTTGCACATAATTTCGTAAACCAATGGTTCTAGTTGATTATAAAAAGTCAGGTCGTTTGGTACAATTATTGAAAAGTTATTAGTTCTTAAAAGGTGTACGAATACTTTTTGTACACTCACTGTATATTCGAAACATAGAGGTGCCTTCGTGGGAAATTATTAATTCAATTGACTTATTTATGTGCTCAGTGTAATTGAAATTAGTCAACGCACTCTAACAAGTTCTAGAAGGAAATGCAAAGCTAATGATCTTTATTGTTCAGTAAAAAGTGTGTCGCGGCGCAGATACCTGGCTCGAAACTACTTTTCTTTTCAGGTGAAAACTCGCGCGTCTACTAATTAACTTTAAATCTTCTATTCGGGATCCTAATCGGAGTCGCCAGATCAAGACTTGTGTCCTACCTGATTTATAACGGAACTGGTGTGAAATAAAAATTTATATTCTTTCGTATGTTTAATAGGTCGAAAATAATATACCGGTATTTTAAAATTCTTCTACTGTTTCAATTAATAAATGCATAAAATTCGCTGTTGAATTAATTATCCACGAAAGTACTATACAAATTGAGCAATCGATCAACACGAACATTAAAAACAGTTTAAAAAAAAAAAATCGACTCAGCTGAAATTTATATAACAAAACCGAAACACGAGCGATTCTTTGTTTGAACTCTGTTAATTAGTCGAACAGAGCCAGCAATAGCCTGCGAGACGAGTTAAACAACGATTCGGTGAAGATTACGAAGCATTGTTGGGTCGGAGCAAAGTAAATTGGAACTTTCTTAACGCCACATTTTCACGTAACAGTGTTAAGCAGAACAAGGACACGGTTGTTTGTATGGTTTCTTTCAGAAGTAACGATAGCGACTTGGCGACGTGTTAAAACACAAATAAAACAGAGGGTTGCGCCGCCCGGTGCCATCGTTGTAATGCAAATTTACTGTGGCGGAATCATTTCCGCTACATAAATCTCGACGCGTCCCCGGAGGACCGAAACACAGTCAGATTACTGTCGTACTTGCAATCAGTGTGCACGCGTAAATGTTCTAGGCTGTCTAGATATCACCAGCAGAAAGCTTTTTCGCGTATCTAAACGCAGTTCCTGCACCGGCTTATCGCGCGTGCAGCATGCTTTCACAGAACAACTAGTGAGCCTTAGTGCTTCCTGACCCGGCTAAATTAACACCCTGTCGCTTTATCGTCTGCGCGTTAAACGTTTCACAAAATTGTCCGCACCGTGTCTTCGGAACAAACCCTCTATCCGCCCTCCGAACCCTCTCGGAGTCTTATCTAATAAATATTATTTCTGAATTGTCATTCTATTCACGTAGCTATTTATTCATAATTAATAGACTGCGGATTTTATGCATCTATGACCAAAATGGATACATACAATTTAAAACGGTGGAGGTATTAAAAAGATTTAAGACCACCAGTGTATTAGTTTTACCTTAACAAGATGATTAAAAGAAGAATGAAATATTTATTTGGCTCCTGTGTCTTGCAATCAATGGAAACACTTTTTATTTTGCATAAAGATCCGCAGTCCATAATAATTAAACTCTAAATTACTAAACTATGATAGGTAGATGTAATGCAGTGGCTCTTAATCTTTTTGAAGTCAGGGAACACTTTTGATTATATGAAAAATTTGCGGAACACCGAAATTAATGATCCAAAAAACCAAAACATCCTGCGTAGAAATAAATAATATCCTAGAAAATATATTATTACAGCAAATCCTCTATCGACCCAAAAGCACGGGGAGGTTCGTTTGCATCGATCGTAGAGGGACACTATTTTTCTGAGCTTCAAAGGCCGAGCCGAACGTAGAAAAGGACAGCGCGCGTAAAGAGAGACCGCGCGCGGCCGAAGCGACTACGACTCTCCGCGGCTCTTTCTTTCCAATACGTTGTCCTTTCTTGCGCTAGAAACGTTCATCGTCAATTAAACCACTAAATACAGTTGAAATTATATCGTGTTTGGTATCATTTTAATCAGAAAAATGCCACAAATATATTGGCGAAGGTTTCATAAAAAAATAAGCAATAATAAAAAAGATTAAATATTGGTGTTACATTGTGAGGACGCACGAGCCTTTGAACTGTGCCGACCACTGCGACTCTCCGCATATACAGTGGAGGGGATTTTTTTTTGCGTCCATCGTGTAGCACCTTTTTGCGACGATAGAGGATTTACTGTGAATATATTTAATATATTTCTCGCGGAACACCGGTTAAGAACCAGTGATGTAATGACTAGACAGCGGATCTTTATACAAAATAAAATTGTTCAATCTGAATTGCAACAAACTGGAGTGAAATAGAAATTTAATTTCTCTCTCGTAATATGATTGATAGGTTCAAAATAATGTAACAGTCTTTTTACATTCTTCTAATGTTTTTACTCTTTTAAATTACTCATTTTTGTAATAAATGCATAAAATACGCTGTCTAATAATGACGATAAGGGACTGTCGTAAAGGTTGTTCGTACACGTTGTGTTTTTCAGCTACAAAGTTTCATAAGATAAGAATTACGCAGAAAAAAATGTATGCCATGAAAAGGATTTTATACACTTTGACAATTTTATTTGCTTTTTCATTCCGAACAGTCCTTAGAATTTTTTATCACCAGGACAACTTTTAAAAGTAACTGCTTTTGAGGGGATTTGATGGCAGGTCATTTATTATTTACAAGAGAGGTATTACTAAAATGATATTCTCTTAGAACCTGCTAGAGACTTTAAGGGAAACCGAGGGGACTTTAGAACGAGGCTCTCGGGAATTCTTAATCTCACGTTAATCTTTCGTTAATTAGTTTTATTTCCGGAACAATCTACTCAACCTTTCTATAGAAAATAATTTCAATTCTTATTTATATCTTCGTACATAATAACTCTACATTGTCGTACATTATAATAGTTGCATTAAATTCGTTTAGCGTGGTCTTCTAATAGAATCTGACATAGCAATATAAACCACGAATATTTTTGACGGTTATTGTCAATATTAAAAATTGCTTTAGCATTCTTCAAAATATTGTTTATTAAATATGTTGGCATCTAATCAATTACTAAATATTTAAGTGTTGCGTGAGGCATTATATCAATTTCGTATCCATAAACTGAAAAGAATCATATACAGTGGCATTATTACAGTACATATTTCGCTATTGAGGAAGGAAGGAAAATAACGTATCAACATCAACTAGACAAGTTCTATGATGCTTGAAGATTGAAAGCATTATACATGAAATTAGGGTCGAGGTACTAACAAATTATCCCGGACGAGTATCCTGAAGATCTATTTTCATTCCACTTTAACGTGCCCGTATCTATACCGGCCGGTGGTTGATAGCATTTTTTCATCAATCAATATTAACTGCATATGACTGAGCAAGATAAGATCATACACCGGCAGGGATTGTAATATATTTGAAATATTGGTTCGCCGCTAAAGTTTTGATCGGTTCCGTGGCAAACGAACTGTGTCGCCTAACTAAAAAATCGTATAAAAATTATTGATGAGTGGCTGCACTTGATCTATCAATGTTCAACATCAAAATCTCCCCCCAACCCCTCCTCTCCAACAAATGCATGAATCCGTGTACGCCGGGTATCGCTCGCTATATTTTCCCACGAATAACAAGAAAATATCCAGAGCGTGGCTGGCTATTAAAATGAAACTCGCGCGCGCGTTTTTATCGAATGATTTTTCCCAGAGAAAGGGTCAATACAACGGCTTTTTAGGACACGTTTGAAAAATGTTTTCCACGGTATTCATAACGTCCGGCCCTCTGGGAAACTCGTACATCATTATGATGCGCAGGTCGAGCATGTCAATGTTGATACTCAATTATACAGGGTGATTCTACGAACTGGGTCACGCTATTGCTCTGCCCCAAGCGAGGACAAAAAAGTTGCAGGAAAAGGTATCGCACTGTTCAACCGGCTCCATTATGCCCTGAACAATTGCACTTTTCTGGACATACCGTACTTATTTTTTTTTTTTTTTTGCGCGCGCGCGTAGACGCAATTTTTCCGAACACTGATTTGAAATCTTCTGGGGAGATCTACAGTGACTCCCATTAATATTCGGACGCTCTAAAAAACACGATAATCTTTTTAATATTGTACTATACGATTCAAACTTTTTTCGGAAGCTAGAGCACTTAGTTCACTACAGGATGTGAAAAATAATTTTTTCGAAAATTGCAATTGATCGGAATTGTAGAGAAAATACTAAAAGATCCATTTTAGAACTTTTTTATATTGCTGTGGTTAAGTTATATGTAGTGCTGTCGTCGAATATTGCTGTGTCGGATTCTATTAGAAGACCACGCTAAACGAATTTAATGCAACTATTATTATGATGTACGACAATGTAGAGTTATTACGTACGAAAATATAAATAAGAATTGAAATTATTTTCTATAAAAGAGTTGAGTAGATTGTCCCGGAAATAAAACTAATTAACGAAAGATTAACGCGAGTTTAAGAGTTCCCGAGAGCCTCATTCTAAAGTTCCCTCGTTTTCCTTTGATGTCTCTAGCAGGTTCTAAAAGAATATCATTTTAGTAATAACTCTGTTATAGATAATAAATTACCCCCTCATCAAATCACTTCGAACCCATAACATGTTACACTTCCTAGGACAATTTTTAATTCTAAATAATCTTGATCAATAATGTGACAATATTGATAATATGATAATAAAAAATAATTAGCACATCTTAATCAACAATATGACCCATATCGAACGTCTATTTGTTTTTCTAAATATTTTAATTTTGAATACTTTTCAGTTAACTGTAGCCATTTCACGTAATTTGACTCGAACTTTGCTTCACTGCAATGGTTGCAGAATATTTTAACTTTGCATAAACATTCCCAATCTAGTTATTCTAATTTACGCTTTCAAAATGTATAACTTCTGTCTTGAACAGTTTCTTCCACCATAATTTTCAGTCTCCGATTATTTCGATGGCTCGCACTGTACAGCGGAAATATCGCAAAAATTCTATAATTCAGTTCATTAAATTTGATTAGCGTTCCTAATTACGTAATTATACTGATGAATCGGTTCGTTACGATTAATGAGTGGCAGCCGTAGAATTTTCAATTGTTTCGTGCATTTCTTCGTTGCGTGTGCGCAGTGGTCCAGGAAAGTGATCGCGCGAGAAAAAGATTATTCAGAATAATTTTATTAGTCTTTAGTTATTAACTTCAAATGTATGAACATCTTCGTGCACTTTTGTTTTTCATCCACAACGATACATGTCATTGACAGAATCGAATAATGAATCATCATCAACTTGCTAACTATATTTATTATTATTAATAGATGATAGTTAGGAAAATTATCTTTATCGAGTCACCACAATTTCCATAGAGAACCCACTTCTCATCGCAAGTGATTATTCGATCAAACTATCGATGTCGATTGCCGTCGAT
The DNA here is from genome assembly GCF_051020765.1 of Lasioglossum baleicum. Taxonomy (NCBI): domain Eukaryota; kingdom Metazoa; phylum Arthropoda; class Insecta; order Hymenoptera; family Halictidae; genus Lasioglossum; species Lasioglossum baleicum. The sequence continues at coordinate 15,005,293 of NC_134940.1, forward strand.
TAATAACAATGAGCAATTAATGCGGTGTCCATTTACGCAATTTTTTGACTAACAATTTTAGAAAAATGGCTAAATTGTATGTATCAAAATTATATATTCAAAGAGGTCATTTCAAGGAACTTTTTCTGTTGCGAAAATGTTCTCCGCGGTTTTGCCGAGAAGTTATTAGCAAAAAACACGAACCAATCAGAGCGCAGTTACGATAGGCCCCGTTGAGAGCGGTGTTGGCATTGGCCAAGCCGGAATTCGTCCAAAGTAACCGCTCTCCGATTGGTCCGTGGTTTATCGTTAATAACTCCTTAACAAAGCCGCGGAGAAGAATTTCGCAAAGGAAAAAGTTACTGCAAAACGATCTCAGGAATCATCTCTTCCAAGGAAATACCACACATCGTACAAATAGCATTGCCAAATTACGTGACCGTTGAAATATAAATAATAAATATCCATTATTTAAGTTCTTTGGTCGTATTTTCCCCGATGCTTATGATATTATTCGCAAAGTAGTACGCACAGAGGAAATTAAAAAAGATTTTCGGATGAAATATGGCTCTGGCAAGAGGTAATTCACGCGAAAGGTTTTATCATACATAAAAACATATCAAAGACGGGGGGGGGGAGGGCGTGTGTGTTTCTCTGTAGAATAAATCCGATATTTCATGTGCGCCAAATTAATATTTTCCTTTTTCGTTAATTAAAAGACCTCTGACCCTATTCTTCTGGCCGTTGCTATTCCCCAGGACCTTTATAAAAGCGTTGTGTACACTTGACATGAAATTCCCGTTATTCATTTTCGAAAAATCCGAAACTGAAACGTTCGAGCAAATAACGACCGACGTGAATGTTTCGAGTTTCATCGTGTACTGTACAGTTAGCAGATCGAGCAAAATCTCAGGCAACAACAAAACTCGAACGAGTTAGACCTGTGACGACATCGGAGATTGTGTAACAAGTTAATGAGAGCGGAGAAGATAAAAAAAAAAGATGTGATCATAAGAAGTAGATCAGCTAGGAAGCGCGTAAGTTAATAAACCACTTTGCATCCATGAAATGATACATCTTTAGGTCCTCTATAATGTAGATAACTGTTATCGACGGCGCGGCGGCTCGGGTCGTTAACTTCCGTGTACCGCTTGGTGTTCCAAGTGACGAACTGACAAAAAACATTTAAGTAAACCCCACAAATTGCTGTCTAATTAAATTCTTGCACTCTTTGCAACTCGAGCAGAAAATTAACGTGAAACTTCTTACAGGAACAGCGGCAGACTTGAAAAATACTTTTAAGCACAATATGCACAATAGATACATCGAGTGTTATGCATATTTGACACGCTAATCGATAGACAGATTCAATCGATCGACGCACAGTGGAGTATTTGACCCAAAAAGTCGGAAAGACTATTTTAGCGTTATTTCAGGGTTCACGGTCATAATATAGTAGATCGTTAAATTTGTCTTAACGTCAGCTATAATTTTATGCATTTCCACATTTAAAAAATCAGAATGATTTTTATTTTTTGACGAAAAAAATGTTTTGTTCGAAATTTTACAAAATATGTATAAAAGTTTGTAAATGTTCAAATACTGTTCAACTCTTTCGTTGGAAAAAATCGTGATAATGGAGTGCCTCCGCCGAAAAGCTGGAAAAAATTATTTCTGCATGTAAATTATGTTGAAATGATATAATTTATTATTTTAACACTAAATATGTAGATCAAGAAACTTTCATCAGGAACACAGGTTGCGATTGTTGATGCTCAATTCTACTTAAATTAGTTATAAATCTTCAATCTGTGCAAATGTGGGACTAATTCCTTTTGCACTATGATAAAAACCGTTATGCAATGATACCAGAAAGAGCACCGGATATTATTCAATAGTGTAACAAATTCGTCGATAAAGTTTGTAATTTAATTACAATGTATTTTATAATTGTACGCAATTGCATTTACGAATTACATTGTAATTTAATTGAATGAGGATCTGAATTATAAATTACAATATAACTGAATTACGATTTTTATTCAATTACTTTGTAATTATAATTCCTGGAGTAATTCAATTGTAATTCTGCACAACTCTGGTCGGCACTAAAAGGGTTAAACAACTTCAAGTAACATATACAAATACATATGTAGATACAGGGCGTCCCGTGTAAATCACGTGAGCGAAAATGAAATGGATTTGGGCGTTGCAATTAGTTTGACAATCGAAGGAGCCGAACCCGAAGAACAACGGGGATCCCAGCCCGTATGTAGGCTAGTAGTGATTTCTACGAGTTCCCCAATTACTCGTTAGATTTTAGAATTGTTTGCTAGGCCGGTCGACTTAATTACACGGAGCCGTTATGTTCCCGTTCTCCCCGAGGCGTGCGTTACCATCTCGAAACGAATGTTAAGACGAAATGTGGCGCAGCGTCGCGGCAACGCCATTTACATCGCAACCATTAGCTTTAACAAGCATCGAGTCAAACAATTAGCGCCATGCACTCGACTGCGCACTTATCTTCTCGCTGCTCCGCAGACAAAAAGAAGATTCACTTCGAACGAGCACGCGGTCTTCCAGCAGACATGTGGGCGGATCGAAAAGTCGATTTTTCTCATTGTATTTTCATGAAGTATCTCGAAAATACTTCTCCGAAATTTGACGCTTACATTTATTGGAATTACAAAGTTATGATTAGACTGCAGACCTTGTTTTTTGGTACAAAATAAAAATTGTCTGCGTTGATTCGAGAGGCTATAGGAGACACATTCATTTCATTTGCTGTACCCTCCGACGCCGAGACCGGGTCCATATTAAACCAGAGTACGAAAATCGCATTTCCTCTTGCTTTAAAAAATATCCCAAGTTATACAAAACATTAAGTCTTAAAAAATTAAATAAAAGATACTCAATTTAATTTCAACTTTCGACCCCTACACTGATAATTTTTTATCTTTAAATTGATTCGTGATAGAGTTTTACCGTTATTATTAACAAATTGGTGATACTGATTACTCCCATCGCGATTAAATATTTTTTTGATTTGTCACATGTAAGTATGATAAAATTTTTTGAGAGTTCCTCAACTATCAACGAAATATACATTATAAAAAATTATTCTGTACAACGGAAGAGTGCCTAATCGATAACAAAAGAATGTTGTATAAGACGCAGCATCTCTTTGTAAAAAATTCCTGAGAATTGTTAAATTTTGCAGCGTTTACGCGAGACTATCCCCTTAAGCTCCAGTTGGTGCGCGCCACTCGAGTGTCAATCCAGTGTCAATCCAGTGATCCACGATTCTTGATCCGTACAATGCCTGTTAATGATTCGTATTGTTACCATACTAAGATACAGCTGCTGCCGTAACCCCTGTCATACGAGCTGCGAGGGATATGATCCCAGTTACGATATGAACCATCGAGAACCATTCGACGATGGCTCCGGCTGATACGTGCTGTAATGATTCTTTGTGGCCTCTATGTTATGTCCTAACAACAGTCTTCCACTTGTTCGTGTAATTACACGATAACGAGACTTAAAGGTCACGTGTCCCATCAGATGATCTCAAAAAGGTACCAAATTACGTTTAATAAATGATATTTGGTCCTCGTTTATCTCGACTAATAGGAGACGTTATTTAAATGGAACACGGTTCATTGTGCATGGAGATCAATAGTCTATTGACGTCATTCGGAGTTGTCAAAAAGAGTCTTCGATGGTTCAAGGAAAAATTGAAGATTACTTTAACAAATAAGTTTTGTTAACATTCGCTGCGTATGTACAATTACTATGTATCGTATACATATGTGCATACGTATATTTTGAGTAACATACAATATCATAATAGGTTCAATTTAAAACAGTAAAAATATTAGAAGACAACTATTATATTATCTTCAACGTATTAAAACTATTAATGAAGAAAATAAATTTGTATTTCGCTCCAGTTTATTGCAAATTATATAGAAAATTTTTATTATGCATAAATATCCGCCGGCTAATCACAACATACGATCGATTATTAGTAATCAGGATTATTTCTCTCTATGTTTCAGGTATGTGGCTAATGTAACAACAAGTTATACCGAGCTCTTTCGTCCTGTTAGGTACGTGTCACTCTTAACTCCAATAATTATGACTTTCTACGGTGCTCAGTATAAAATCTTCATACTACAAACTTATGGTGGGATATCTTTACGCAGTAAATGTAAATCAATGGTAAATTAATCAACGAGTAGATCTAAGACAGTCTTACGCATTGTGATCGAGCTAGAAGAATGTTTTTCAAATCCTGAGATGATAAAAATATGAGAATGATTGAGAGACAATTTTGTTTGCCTCGCCAACGAGAATACATTCTCATTGAATTGTACAAATTTATTCAGGGCAAAATATTGGGTTGGGACGAAAGTTCGTAGCGTTTTTAAATTAAAACTCAACGATAAAATTAGGATATTGATACATACACATTTGTTCACATATTTTCCATTCTCTTCTATTACTTTTCTTCTATTTCTCAGATGACTCATCATGTTATTCAATCAACCTATGAACAACTATCTTAATTTTATCTTTGAATTTTCATTTAAAAACGAACTTTTGTTCCAAAAAGTACCGCAGTAAAACGTACGCCCGTAGTTAAAGCTGCGTTTACCCTAAATTCCGTGGAATTTGATATTCCAGCGTTTTTTGAAAATTGAAAACCGGTGATTCTAGACGGGTTATGGGGGTAATTAAATAAATCACGTCGATTCCGTGGAATTTTGATGGGTAGCCGCCAGGTGGGCAGTGAACGTGTTAGTGAGCGTGTCTGTTATCTTTCGGAGAGCGAGGTATTAGGAGCCGTTAGACACATAATCGAGCCGGTCGTGCGTAAATAATTAGCGTTTTCTTAAAACGCGAGTAACGCATCGCGAGTATCGCCCGTTAAATTGATCGCGTATTAACATATTAATTATTAATTGTATAGCGGAAATCTAATTACAGTATTAGCCTCGCTAATACTGTAATTCTTGAACGTGAATTTAACGCAGGCAATATCTTCGCGAGGATTAATTACCTCGGTCGTAGGGATATATATATATGTATATACATATATTTATTGTACATATACATATACAAGCTCTCGGCAGAAAGGCTTAGACAAACCGATTACCTTCATCAGCATCGCGCAAAGCACTCAACAGAACGCAGAGTGACTGTGGGCGGTGTTTAACACGACATTAAAAGCCTTATCTGTGATTCAAATTTTCCCGCTCTGTTCGCCGACACTTTATACGGTCCACTAACTGCATCGCCGCCGGCACGTGCTTCCCCCTTGTCTGCATTAGCGAAAGGATTCGCTCCGTAACACGGCCGATTTATTCGCCGAATGTAACCGTTATCCTTGTTAGATCGACCACCGGTATTCGCTACTTCCGATACTCCCGGTATATACATACATACATACATACATACCAAATTCTTAACGGCAGCACGACGCTAAACGCCGGTTGCCAACGACGACCAGGACACGCGACGGTCAACCAAGGATCACGCACAGTTCAACAAGTACCGAATTTATTTCTTCTTGGCTGACTTATTGGTAGACTGCGGATCTTTATGCATTTATAACAAAATCGAGTAGATGGAATTCAAAATCGTTGGAAATTTTAAAATATTGAAGATGCCAATTTATGATTTCTCCTCTATTAAAATCATCAAGGCAGGAAATGACATTCAATTTGGTTTCTATTTCATGCGCGGCGATTTGTAGACTTTACGGCGATAAGGATAAATTTTCCAAATGACAAATGTTAACTTGGAAATCGGTAGGTGGGGAGAGCTGATACATTAATATGTGAAAGCATGTAGAAGAATTTAAGGATTTTCGTAATTTCCAGTGTCGAGAATTTTCAATTTTGCACCGCCTCCGAAAAGATTGTATTGTATTTAAGTTCGTGCGTATTCACATAAATTCAATGGAAATTATTTCATACTTATTAGTACATTTTTTTTCTGTTATTTTTTATGTTACATGGTATATGAATTTCGGAAAGGAAGTTGAGTAACAATCGTCACGAACAACTATGCCCTTTTTAGGAAGTGGTTTCAACGTTTTAACGGTGGGAATTTTTATTTAGAAGATGAGGTACGTTCCGGGCGTCCTCCTCAGATAGACGAAGATAAAATTCGAGATCTTGTATAGAAATCACGAAATTTACCAGTTGAGGAGGTGTCAGATGTTCTGAAAATACCTAAAACAAACTTAAAGGTATGTTTACAAGATTAATATATGCAAGCGCTCGAAAAACGATACGAACTTGTGGGATGACCTTTCTTGCAATCGATGCAGACAATTTTTATTTTGCATAAAGATCTGCAGTCTATTGATCTTCGCTGATTTCGTGCATCCGCAAAGTCTTCCATTAAATGTCGTTAAAAATGTTGCTGTCTTCTTCAATGCTCAGCACTATATGTGCGTACATATTTTGATTAAACAATACAACAATATCAAATTAACCAATGTTACATAAACTGTAGACAGCGAATCTTTATAAATTTTGTACCTGAATTGCAACAAACTGGAGTTAGAAATTTATTTTCTACCTTAATATGTTTAATAGGTTGACCATAATACGATAGCATATCTAAATTCTTCTAATAGTTTTACTGTCTGAAATTGCACGTAACTAAGAACACGTAAATGCATAAAATCCGCTGTCTAATAAAATCTGAGATAGAGTTTCTGAAAATATTTCTATTTCTTATTACAAACACTATTTGATTCATTCTAATAGATCATTTAATTTTCTATTTTTATAAATTACGACTAAACAATGGTTTTACATAAGAAATTAATTATATTATACGTTTATGCACGACTTCTGTTATTGTTACCGAATATGTTTGAGTAATCATTCAACATGTTAAGTATTCTGCGTTAATTAGTACGACATGCATATGTATGCACCGTCTATTAAGATTTCTGATAAATTAGATAATCGACTGTAATTATGCTAATAAATTTACAATTCTAGATTAATTCTGTGATTCTGCATACGATTATTACGTTCGGGCAATAAATTAAATAAATGACAGCGAAAAGCTGGTTTATATTTATAGGCATTTAATTTTTATTCGAATTTTGTTTAATGGATAAAAAATATCCGGTCCAAATATGCGTGCGCGGAAAATGTGGATATTCGTAGCATACGCGATCCGGCATATTAATTTACCTCACAGCTCATATTTCAAATTTATTGGCTTGTATTTGAAACTTCGACATATTTTACATATCTACGTCCCGATATTTGCATTAACGTGTTTCGAATATTTCAAAAACGTGAGATGTGCGTATATTTCATCGTTGTTAAAAATGCATTAAAAAGCGCACGCATTTATTTCGCATAGAATCCGGCCTCGTATTTCGTGCGTTTAATAGTTACGAGGATGAATTCAAATTGTTTAATAGTTACGAGATAAGAGAAACATTTATTAACATATTCGATAACCCACGTTTTTTAACCAGAAGTATTTTTTAACCATTCAGTAAACGAATGATACAATTAACATCTCTAATTGCTTAATATTAGCTACAATATACAAGGTTGAAATGTACACTAACAGTGAGGGAATACTTTTTATTAGAGCCTCGGTATACAGTACAATGTGTATTGCAATTTATATTCGAAATTTATTATCAATACTTACACATAATAAATACAGGATGTTCCAGAAGTGTGTATCATCGAAAGTTATTGTAGAATAAAAGAATTCTTTGTAGCCTATTCGTCCACAGATACCATTCGAATTGCATGCAAATTTATTTTATATTGTTACAACTATAAATTATAACTACTCACCCTACAAGTGTTATGGCTTCTAAAAATTTTCGAAAAATACTAAAATATATCGTTTGACTATTTTATGTTTTAGAACGGCAACTACCACTGAAAAAATAATATTTCATTCGATTGCGCTTCCTTAAAATTCATCTAGAAAAATTGCACCCGCAGTACTGCAGTCTGGTAATTATGTATATTATCTACGAAACATAGCCTAATTGCTGCAAGGCAAACGGATGTTCGATTTATCCGACAAAATTCGCTGATTCCAATTTGCAATGTCTGCCCATTATTCCGCACAGCGACGTTCAAAAGCCAATATAATTTAATATACCACAATCCCTGCCAGCATACCCCACCGAGCACATATCCGGTGACTCGTACTTTTTCCCGCTTTTCCATTATTCGATGTCGAGCCTATCCAGAAGACCGTATCTTTTTTTATAATCATGTCCGCAGGGTTAATGGCGGGCTAAATGAACACATGGACGCGTAGCATATAATCGACTCTCGTTAATGTCATTAGCAAGTATCTATTGATTATGCCGTCCAGCGCAACGTTACTTTGTCGTGATTACAGTAATCCCATCATCGATCAGTCATTTAATTACTGAGCTGTTTTAATTGGCGTATTCGCTCATTAGACTCTACATCCCCTCCAACCTCTCTCTCTCTCTCTCTCTCTCTCTAGAGCTAGGGGAGTGTTTATGTAGCTGCCTCTCTACCGGGTTCTTTTGAAACCCCGTGTGCGTTGTAATTTAATGAACTGCATTGATTAAGTAAACCATTTAAATAATTCCCATCGATCAGTCAATCCCATTAGCCCGATGCGTTTGTTGTTATTGTTGTTGCACGCGGAACGCGCTCCCACGGCTTCTGAATAAATTCTGTCCCGCCCCTCCCTCTCCCCCTTCCCGCGTGTTCAATCGAAATTCACCGAAGTTTCGATTTCTGCTCTAATTCATATCAATCCGTCCGTTCCGCTTCTATTAAACGTCGAGCCCGCGATTCTCTACCATCCATTAACAAAATTTCTTGTTCCGCCGACTTCGTTAACTCGTGCGCGTAAATCGCACGTGTAAAATGTCAATATTTCCGGCTGATCGAGGCAACGATCACGAAAAGATCGTAAAGATAAAGACGTAAAGATAGATCTCCGCGAATCCGGATAATTCCGACTGATGCCGAAAGTAATTAATTGACTGTCTCGAACAGTCCCGATCCCCGGACTTACATACAATCAACCGTAGACGTCGCGATACGGATTTAATTAATTAGTCAATTAATTACACAATATACTGTGTTTCGCCGGGATCGATCGATCGACCGATCGATCAATTAATTAGAGACGAAAGCTTTTCTTCTCCGAGGCTGCGAGGAATCTATTTGTCTCGCCCGTTAGACTTTAGCCTGTGACCGCAACTGTTACCGTGCATAATGCATGCGATAAGCTATCCGTGGACCGTGGCAGATTCATTTATTCATTTTGCACGCCGACCCAGTCGCCCTGGAAATACACGATAGGATTTGTCAAACCTCTCGATCACGTCTAATCCCAAGCAAATAAGTACACTTCGGGAGTTCCACTCAGTTTATCCTCGGCTACGCTAATCCCAACGAAGTCAAAAATTTATAAATGGAATCTTCATTTCACTGGTTTGAAGAAGAATGCGTTATGGGCACTTTGACGCAGAGGAGACCGGGCATAAAACTTCCCTGGGGTTAAGCCGTTCCGATCATTATTTATACGAAAGGAGAAGAACGCGCGATTCGTTTTCAATTGTTTCTGTTAGAAAAGTGGGGAAAGACACTCTGCTTCCATTTTTTGTGGCGTCCGCGGTAGTCATTCACTGAACACTTCCGGAAATCATCCAATCGGATAATCGAGATTCCTACTGTATCGTATACTGCAGAAATAAATATGATCGAAACTGTGTCATGTTTGGTGTCGTTCCAATCGGAAAAGTGTCACGAATACGTTGGCAAAGGTCTCTTGAAAAAATCATTACTAATAAAAGATGTTTATCATTGATGGACTGCGGATCTTCATGCAAAATAAAAATGTTCTGCATTTATTGTGGGAAGCAGGAATAAAATAATAATTGATTTCATCCCTTAATCACTTCGCTACATTAAAAACAACTCTACGGTGTTCCTAAATTTTTTTAAGCTTTTGCTGTTTTAGATTTCACTCAACCAATTTCTTTATAAATGAGATTCATCCAGCTCAATGTTTTATAGACAATAATTAATAGGCATTGTAATAGACAATGTTGTTTATATAATTTATGCAGTATAATGCACTATAAAATTCGAATAACTGCTAATCTAACGACTGTAAAAATCGCCAGTGAACGATTAACAAATATACCGAGCTGAAAATATCGTTTTCATACAGGTACTATAGTTAACGAATAGAAAAAAATTGTACGTAGCAATTATGGTTGGCATACACTACTTTCAGAGAAGCTTCAGAACAGATTGGATCGTTTTTGACCCGTTCCACGTGGGAGAAAAAAAGCGTGTATTATTGAGAAACAGACAGGTTGACATTGTGATGTTCAGAACGCTGTTAGTATGTAGGTAATTAGTCTAGGTTCTGGGAATCTAGTCGGAGTGGACGGCTATGGCAACTTGCCCAACCATCTCGTTTGTGGGCCACGTGTGTCCAGTTTCAATCGTTCTTGCTAGTCCAGCAGAAAAAAATTGTTGAAACTGCACCGATGCAAAAATTTGTTATATTCTGAACATTTTCAACGACGAATGTTACAGTTCACAATCTTCTAAACTAAACAACTACTCATGTACAAACCTGCAGATGCGGATGACCCTTGTGAGCTTGATGCAACTTAAAATGTAAATGATTTGGCCTGAATAACGTGAAATTCTAAATTTGCAATTCCTGAGCAGAGTTGGGCAAAAAATTCAAATAACAATTTCGAATTAAGTGGGTTTTTACCAAATGAGTTTTAAACCCAGTTTATTCGAAATATTTTGTTTATTTAAATAAAATTTTTGCCCATATTTTCCCCCATTGAGCATTGTTAATTCAAATGTTAGAAAGATTTACTTGCAGTCCTATATTGTTAACAAAGTTTGACCGCGCAGTCTTTATAAAATATTACAAAAGCATTTGAAATGATGGCACACCGGAAAAGGAGGTCATTGCACATGCGTGTCGAAATGTTGAATGCAATTTGAACGGATAAAATTTCGCTCTCGAGAATATCGGATTTGAAAATTCGCCAAGTCCGGGTACTATTGAATAGGACACAGTGTCTGTCCATTACCTACCTTTTCTATTTACGTTCGAAATGTATGTACAATAATACATGCATGGCCACTTATCGAAGTGCTCGGAGTCATTTAAATCGAACTTCGTGTGTCGCATGAAAATTGTGCATTTTATATTTTTATGTTAATGTTAATTGTAAAGAATTGTTAATTGCTGGTTTTACTGCTAAAACGTTTTACAATTTACAATTTGTTTGACAATTTCGCTAACCACGTGTCAAAGAGTGGCAATTTTAATTTTCACAAATAAAGAATACCGCGAAATTTGAAATAACACTTCTTAATGGAAGACTCTGTATATTCATCGAAGCCTCTTAACTCTTTGCAGTCCTTTATCAAATATTACTAGTCATCAGAGGAAAAAAAAAAATGTAAATAAAATGGGTTTTCATATGTATTTGGTTCTCCTTTATTTATTAAATTGTCTTATTTTTTAGTCAAAAAATAGAAGTTCCACAAATATAAATTACAACGAAGTTTGAGAGCTATGTTTAATATAATTAGCGAACAAAATTGTTCAAAAAATCTAGCAGAACACTTAAAAAGCGAGCTAATAAAAACGTGATAAAATAGTAGGGAGTTGTTGGCAACAAAATTTAAAAATAAATCGTAGTGCAAATGGTTAATTAATCCCACAAAAGCAATAAGAAACAGCGAATAAGAAACGAGTGATTCTGACCGATCTGTGACGTTCAGCGTTAAAAAAAAAAAGAGCGCCGTTTTTTGTTCCTCGTTCAGGCGTTTTTATCGGCATAGCTGCGAAGAGGATATCATTTGATTCCGCCAGGTTCGGAACTGTTGCGGTTTACTCCCCGCGGCTGGGTAGCACTATGACAAAGTAAACTTGCCAGGTGAATAAAAACCATCTGAGCACGGTGCACGTCGAACTAACGATCCGTGAAATCGTGTATTTGCGAAACGGTTCCGTGCGATCTTCTGCGAAAGGGAACAACGCGGAACGAGCGATTCATTGGGCTCTCTCTCCCGTGTGTTGGGAATCAATACTGTCGCTTTGATGCCCGTACACTCTCTTTTTTTTTCAAAAGCTCCATGTTAAGTATTCTACAGCATTTTAGGTCACGCGACCAGGAAGCTCTAAAGTTATCGATTCGGGGACCAATAAGATACATCTCGCAAGCATCAGTTGTAAAAACAGCGTTTCTGATGAAACGACCTTATTTCTTAACGCTAAACCTACCGACCATCAAAAGTGACTGATGTGTATAGTATTACAAAAATAACGAGATTAAATTGATTTATATTTTATTTGTATTTTTATTTATATTAAAAAATATATTCAATAAATTCCCATTGAAATACCTTTGCAATTTCAATAATTGTCAAATAAAAAATCTAAAATGGGTCATTTGACCCCCGTAGTGGTAGGTTTAGTATTAATAGGCTGCGGATCTTCTCGCTTTTTGAAATTTTCATTGCCTAGAGTAAACTGTACCGATTGCTGCGGTATCATGGTTCAATCGTACTTTATTTTAATATTGTTCCTAATTTATCATAAATGACATGTTCTGAATAAAACAAAAAATGGTGGCTCTCAAAAATTAATACAACATAAGAAAATTTTACGGAAATAAACAACATGTCTAGGCATTAATTTAAATAAATCCTAAACCCTTTTTATCTATTACATTTTAAATGACTAAACTCTTTTCATTAATTTTAACACCGTATTATAATTTATAATATCACATAAATAACTAAACACACATTCTTTTAACAAATATTTCAGTAATATTTATTATCTTTAGTTTGAAGCTGCTTCAAATGAAGAATATCGTGAAGTTTTCGACATTTCTCAATTGTATTTACAATGTAAACTCCTTTGTCTTTCCCAAATCTTCTTCTACTTCTTTGTTTCTCAAAATCCCCATTCTTTCTTTGTTCAAATTCATTCTTAAATGTTATAATCCATTCTTTCTTAATAGTTAGGCTACCGTGAAATTTGTCCACCATTGGTAAAACTGGCAGAAAGTATTGCGTAGCATGAAAACAACATGACCCGTGCTGCAATAGTATACATATGTATATTCTATTGAATGCGATAGAACAAAACGACACAGTACATGAATTTGCAAATTATATGCATATCATCGCGAATTAATTTCAATGCAGAAAGCAGACGTTCACGTTCCCACGAGCGCTGTTGTCCCAGATATAAGAAGACCAGGGAATGCCGGGTACTTTAAACTGGTGCAATATAAAACTTTCCATGGGCTTAATTACATCTCGTGAAACTATCGTAAACGAGATTTCTCTGATCGATATGAGGCACGCGTTGATATACAAATACTATATTCTCGATTTTCGAAATCGTACAACCATAAACTCGAGGCCTCTACTATCGCAAACCACTATTCATTTCCCTCTAAATATTTGCACGATGTCGCAGCTAGGAAACTGCAGACACATTTTTTCTAGAAAATACTGCAAATTCAAACGACTCCAAAACATCAAAAAATTTTTCTCGTAAATGAAACGGCTATCGACTTGAAGATTGAAACCTCCCCTTTACAACGACTGCTTAAAACATAATTTTTCCTTGCTGTTTTATAAGAACGAAAAAATATATATTTTTAAAAAATACCACGTTTTTAAAACGGACTGAGAAGTATGAAATAAATTTAAAAAATGAGGAACGCGGAGTACCCTATTGCAAAAGTTCAATAAATCGACTAGAAAAAATCGTAGATCAAATTTCAAGCATTCGTTCTAAAGGGGAAACTGGAATTTTGAAATGCGCAGTGATTGCAGCGAAGAGAATAATTTTTCGATGATTTTACAGACATATTTCAATTTGCAACATTTTGAATGAAAAAAGTGTTTTCAGTTTCCCAGTCACTTAGACAAAAACGAACGATGGATGGCAAAACTAGAAGCTTCAAGCTTGAAAACGAGTCGAATTACATTGTTCCACTGTTTTTGTCAACAAAATTACCGCAGTTTAAATATCGGCAATTTCTCGAAAATAAAAGATATGCTGTTCGTATACCTTTTTGGGATCTACCGTATATTACGAATCCGTTTGGGAACGTTTCCGAGAGATGGGAAATGCTTTTAAAAAATTTCAAGCACCGAGTTGTTCAGACGTCCAGATCGCGCGATTACGACAAATAGGGGAAGAGTATTAAAATTCTAGATTTTCCAGGGTAGATTATAATAACGAGAATTTACCGTCCACTTAACAAGAGATGTTCACAACTTCCAGTTCCACCTCCCACACACGCGCGAAGATTTCTGCCGGTGTACAGGGTGTAAAGAAATTATACGATGCGATTCTACACCCTCGGTTCGATAGAAATTAATACAAGCTGCCGCAAAATTAACCTGCACCTTCAAGTTCAAGCATGAAAACATGCATCAAAGCTTTCTAATGTTCTCCTAAAAATTTATGGAAAAGTTTTTTCCGTAATACTGGTATGAAATAGTAAAATATATACATAGACACGCAAAATATGGAAATACGCGAGATAGAATGAGGGGATGACTCCGAAATTGTCCGAAATGGAAGTGAATGAACGGAACACACCAAACTGACCGAGCCCCTTCGTTGCGAAATGGGTCAGTGGAGTGGGGATGAGTCGGGTAGTGGAGTAGGGAGCGCTGGCGCGCGGAGTGGGGATCGCTGAACGCGATGTCGTGCTACCGAGCGCGACGAGGTGTGACGGTAAATATTAAAAATTTTTCTCTCCTGAACGCACAGCTTTTTTTAAAAATTTGTTTTTTAATATTGCATTGTCATCCAGTTCTGAGCTATGTTTAAAGTTTCAAGTCACTAGGTCATCGGGAAGTGGTTCAAAATTCGATTACAAGATTTTACGCATACAACAACAACAAAAATAACAACTCGGCAAGCTAATATAAGCGTGGTAATAAAAAATGGCGTGAATCGGACTAATACAACCCGCGAAATTACAAGATTCCCCGTTATTTTTTTGTTAACACACCTCGTATATTGATAGCAGCAATTTGCATATTATTTTACGTGTCTCGGAGGCAACAATTTCCATGTGTAACCGAAAAGTGTATCGATCGCGTGGCCGAATCCCTTTCACATCTCACTCGTGGTAATACCGTTTACATTATCGCGCGTAATTCGTACGTTAATGCCCATTAATAGTAATTCGAGCGACGCGCTAAATCTGTTACCGTTGTAATTTACATTAACGAGGCTGCCTTGCATAAAAATCTATGTTAAAGTTTTAAGAATCGCCTGGTCATTTCGCACGATCATTTCGCCCGCAGAGCGAAAGGGAGAGAGGAGGTTTTATGTTCTTTGAATAGCGATTCGGGAAGTTTGCTTTTCCGGGGACAGTAAAATCTGCCCGGTTTTTATTTCGGCCAGGGCGCATTATTGGGAACGATTGTCTAGTTTACTGCCGGTGTTTCGGCAACAACTTAGTGATAGTATTTCCTGGCATTAACCCAGTTGTTACATCATGTTCTCGGGTCGGTATCGTGTCCCGGGCGTCAAACGCTTTGATGTTATTTTGTACGATGTCGCGCGTCGCGCGGCACCGCGAAGAAACATCGGCTCGAACAAAGAAGATTCCGCTTAGTCATCATCGGCCAAGTGACACTCACTGGAAGCACAGGAACAGGAAGATATTATCTAGAAAGCGAAATTACAACGTGCATTCACTGATATTAGCTGAGTCATTGTGGGGAAAAAAAGCTTGTGGAATCACCAGTATGCGAGTGCAGCAGGATACCTCGAAGATACTAATCGTATACACGATGTTAACTCGAAGACATTCATCAGAGAGCAGAAATTAAGCATTAGTCTGGAACAGAGAGGAATGAGAAAGAATTTCATTTATCTGCGAATGGAGAATTATTATGTGAAGAAGACTCCTCCTCGATATTTACAGAATTATAATTATATAACAATTTACTCATGAGGCAATTTATAAATGAAAAATTGTAGATTCCAACGCAAGACGAAGCTACTGTGTTATTTCTACAAGAAATTAATATAAAACGTTCCCAAGGTTGGAAGCAATGTTAAAAAAGGCATCAAACAATAAGAATATGAAGATACAAATTTACAAAATTTACAAAATTGAAAACAAAATTGGAGAATTGAAGAGGAAGAGGCATAATAAAGTTTGAAAATAGGAAGTCAAACACAAAGCAGAGAAAGTGGAAAATACTATATAAGAGTAATCAATATTTAATAGATTTTATTAATCTAATTGTTTTTGAAGGTGATGGACATTTACAGAAAGCAATATACATTCGATAAAGAAAGAGAAATGATCCTTGCGTCATCATACTAGGAAAAGTATACTGAAAATATTGCAATTTGAAATAAATGCGGAACTATTTGGAACTCAAAAGATGTTCCATATCAAAGGGAAATAACTTCCCTTTGAGTGAAGGAGCGAGCTTAAATTTGAGATGTGCATTTTCAAGGTGAAAGAATGCTCTCCATTCCACGAAAATTTTTGTAAAAGCATTAAATAGGTTCGGCAGGGTTTACAATAGAGAATTAGTAATTTTTTTCGGCCGAAAAACATATTTACAAACTGTTTACATTTCCGGAATTGCTAAACATTTAGAAAGTAATGCAGATGCATTAAACAGAAATGACTCGGGGGCACAGGCCTAGAACTCGCAGGGGTCCGAGGATTAATTATTTCGACTTGCGCCATTGTTGAATTTTTGCTGATGCGATAGCTGAACGATAAAGAAACTGTAGCTATCTCTAGATGATACATGATCACCAACAATGCATTAATCGATCTAATTCGCACGTTGTGCGAATTGTTTGATCACAGCACACCCTCCCAATTATTTGACTAACTCGTTCCGACTGTGATATAACTGCTATTTAGAGCGACGGCAACTACGGTAACGGTACCATCGTCTGCGCACACGTGTATATCCAGGCACACACACACACACACACAGAGAGACACTGGGGGAAAAACGAAAAGCAGTACCAGTTTTAGTTTATACTGCCGGTCGTCCATAAATTCAGCAGAAAAAGCGGAAACTAATTCGCTTCTTTTCAATTAAGTAACGAACACGATCCGGTGCTATCTTTCCGCAATTACTCGCCGGCCGGAGGTGTGCGGGAACATTAAAAGATATAGAATCAAGACGCAGAAAGGATCGTTCCACGGGATCGGGCTCACAGTTTGTCCGGATGGTTTTTGCCATAGAGCTCACGGACGCCGACGACGACCAGGGATCGCCGAAAGCAGTCCCAGCAGACGTTGCAACGCGTTGGAGACCAGTCGGTCGTTCAGTTCTCTCGGGTTCTCCTGTCCGGTCGTTCATTGTTTTTATCTCGGTTAACAGTATCCTCCCTGAAGCGCAGAGCCGGGCGCCCTCTCCTCGCGTTAGGCAGACGCACGGAAGATGCACCGAGATATACACACGGTGCAGTGCAGAGACGCTGCCGCAGTCCTCTGCCCTGCAATCGAGCACAGATGTATCGGTACCTGTCTTCCAGTGCCGGACAGAATAGGACTTTTCATATATTTGAATATTTAATTTAACCCATGATTCCTTTTACACTTTTCACCCCCATGATGCGTTCTTTGCAGATCTTCTTCACTTCAATATTTCGTATAGTTAAAACAGGAAGTAGTTGAGTTTCTTTCACGCACGGCTCCTCTGACATTTTTCATCTCCATGATGTGTAGAATATAGTACAACGAAAAAAACCTTCAAAATTCAAGGTCAAAGACCTTGATACTTTTCACACCTATGCGTAGATTAGAATGCAATGAAAAAATTTGACCCCTTGAAGTTCACAAATCTTCGTCGATCCGGAAATGTGGAATATACCCCTATGCCAGCCAAGATACTTTCTTTACACCTTGTACATGTGTATTGCATGTGTTTTCTAAAGTCAACGTGCCAAATCTCAAGTTTGTATACGCAGTCATTCCTGATGATCATACATGATCATATTGTTCAATTCTCCGTAGCATCAATTCTTCTTGAAATATGAAATAATATAAATTGATCGAAATATGAAGTTTTTGAAATATACATTTTCAAATAAATGCTTTATCTCCGCTTTTACTGTGTGTCGTATCAAAAACATTTACATAATTATCATAATTATCATCGACCCCAGGATACAAAGCCAAATTTATCTCACCAAATTACGTTTCTAATAACTTCCTTCAAAAAATAATAATTAATCGATAACCACGCAGAGTCTCCAGACAGTTAATAAAATACGAACAATACTTTTTTATCGAAAAATATGTCAATTATTATTAAATGAAGGATATTTATTCAATTTCGAACCTATTGAAATGCATCAAACGCAGGGGGATATCCTATTGAAATTAGTTAATATTTAAATTGTTATAACATTGAAACCGTTCGTACTATTTGAATAAAGCTTAGCCTGTTAGAAGGCGTGAAGCCTGTGCTTTAAAACGGTCTTTGTTGCATTACGATACGACGCTTGGTTCCCGCGATATCGTCGTGTGAAGACAAAGGTAATTTTTAACATTTCACTATCTCTGTCTCGCTCTCTCCCGCGGTATGTCTTTCTCTCTCACACCGTCACTGACCTACCCCTACGCGCCTTACGTTGAGACAGGTCAGTTTTTACTATCGCTATGAGTGCATACGCACTTCCAGGAAATTATTTATGAATGGGCCCCCCACTCCGCTCGTCTTGCGTGAAAAATTGGATCGCTCGTATCTCGAGAACGGATGCAGATATCGAGATAGAACAAAATGCATTGGAACGAGCATCGGCTCTGCTATCTTCTGCACGTATGAACGACGATAACTTCTTTGTCCTTACAGTTGTGATATAGTGTGGGCCAGACGGTATTAACAAAAGACAAAATTCATTTCGGGGAGCATAAACTATTGGGTTGGAAAGAAAGTTCGTGGCGTTTTCAAATGAAGAATCGAAGATAAAATTCAGGTATTTATTCATATGTTTATTCAACAACACGAGAAGTTACCTCGAAAATGACAAAAAGAAATAGAACAGAATGGAAAATATGTTATTGAATAAATATCTGAATTTTAGCTTTCAATTTTAATTTACAAACGCGAAGAACTTTCATGCCAACCGAATAATATATTTCCGAATGTTAATTCTAAATTATCAAAACACCTCAATTCGAATTCCTCTTCATCTGAATCTTCTTCATTATCAATTGATTTCGTATCACGTCAAAATACCGCGAGCTTTTATTTTTTAATTATCGTATAAACTACAAGCCGGCAGCAGTCGTCACCTAAAATTTATGTGCTCTTATTCGAAATTGTTTAAACTTTCATATAAAACGAGTCTGATGCTTGCCACTCTTAACCATTTTTTTAAAAGCCTTCCCAGTGTTTAAATTGTTAATAATATTGCAGCATTTGTACATGGATTAAATAATGCTTAGAAACTAATTAAATAATGATTTCTCCAAACCTGTTATATTAATGCTCTATAATGAATTCTTAGAATAATTAGTTTCACTTTGAATTTGAGAATTTTGTCTTTAGAACGAACCCTCGGTTACACAATTATCTGAAATGGATGATATTTTGTAGGTTTGAAGTATTGTTACTTTATAGCCAAAAAAGTTTCTCAAAACGATGTTCTTCGAAAACAGACTTTTGGCCAGTAAAATCGCGTTCTCAAAAATGCCAACCATAAATGCTTCTAGGGTAGAGAGGATAAGCCCTCAAGTGGGAATTTCCCCTGAATTCGAGTCAATTCCCCTCATCTGGCGACTGTGCTTGCACACGTTAAGTAAATGACCGGCACTGTATGCGCTATCATTTTGCCCAGGAGTGTACCTACACGTATACGCGAAGTAGCACGTGCGAGAGAGTCCCGATTTGGTGAAAAGCACTTGAACGCCTTTTGTCGCGACGCCGACCGAGCGCCCGTGGCATCTCCGCCGATCCCCCCGATACACGATTCCGAGGAAATTGAGTCCCCTTTGAATTATTCTGGCCGCCGATCACCTTGAATTTATCTTCAATTCGCTGAACCGAAGTAGACATTCGCGGCGGACGTGCGAGAAAACGAGGCCATCATCTTGTCTCGAGGTTTTATTAGGTTGTTTCCCGGTGGAGAGCCGGCTGATTTCTCCGACAGGTCTATTTGACTGCGCGCACTTCCATGAATGAAAATTATCAACCCGTCGCGCTGCCGCTCGCTTTCGTCGCTTTTCTCTTACGTCGTCGTCGTCGTCGGGTTAAATTCAACCGGACGGGGCCCCCCAGTTCTTAATGTTTTCGAAGCGTTATTTCTTACGACGGAACTTCGGATCCGCCCGCAATTCCAAGGAACTCCAATCCGCGGCATCCCGCAAAGTGAAAACTTTAATGACGCTTAAGTAATGTTTATTTCCTGTTCAATTTCACTTGATCCCTAACGGCGCGGCGGAGAGACGGCTCCAGGCGGTTCCGGATTTCGTGCGATTGTATGCCAGGATTTGTTAAAATAAAATTAACTGGGCTTTCCGCAGTGAGAAAATCCGCGTCCCGATTAAAAGGAGACCGGACGATTTTACTGAACTTCGCTGGGTCGAGGCTGTCAAAGAAACCTCTCTTCACGCGGGATTCCAACAAAAGGAAATCCAATTTACTCTTGTTGAAAATATATTTTGTTCGACAAGGTTCTGGACAGTTTATCGTTGGCAATGTTTTTCACGTAATTTTACAATTTTTAGACAAATTAAAAATGTGTGTTATTAAATACTGTAGCTAATCTCTCGCCATACTTGAGTCCCTCAATTGCCAAGTCGATTAAGATAGTATATATTGTAGTAAATATTAAAGAATAGTGTAAAAAATCGTATTTATTTTTTCTTTTTTGAAGTGATTATATTTAATGTTGCATTAATTACACGTTATAGACATTATTGTATATTACAATTCTATTGTAGTTTTAATATAGTCGGCATACAGTACAAACTTTACAATACTAAAATTGTTAACTGTTTTTCTTAGATTTTTATTAACTGTAAATAGAGAAAGACAGTGCACAATTCAAAATTATATGTTTTGTGCATTCCCGCGCGCGGAAACATGTTATCTAAAAACGAAAATGTTTTTGGAGAAAAAGTATTCGATCCACAGCACTGCGATAAAAATTTTTGTTTTGTACGAAAAAAGTTGTTTTAATGAAAATATGATAGCCCGTTTTGAAAGTCGTGTGACGGTACATTTTTCCATAATTTCAACCGTTGTCGAATTCCCGTGGAAAAATCTTCGAATAATACAGGCTGTTTATTCATGAATGCTCCCTATTTTGTTCCCGAGCGTATTTGGCTGTGTTTATCGTAGCGTCATAAAATAAAGACGCAAACCAACGGTTCAACGAACATATTTACTCCGCTGTTTGTTAAATTTGCACAGTTTACCAGTTTCGTTACCCGATATTGTCATTAATAACCAATATGTAAGTTGCAACGAGCATTGTGTTGTTTCGAATATAAAATACATTTTATCTAATGTAGAATATAGTGCTTCATCTTACGCACACACACACAAACACAACACAGAGCCCTGAATCAACGGGCAAATGGACAAATTTGTTTTGTATCGTAACACATGCGTTTGCCGGCAGCGTTTCATATTCATTAAGAGGTGCAGCTAGTTTTTACACCGAGCGCATCGTAACAATGCATGCTTTCCATTCACTGCACAGTAAAGTGCAAAACACGAATTTTTTTCCATAACAAATAATCTAGCTGCTTTTTAATTTGTTCGAGTTTGTAAAGAAAATAGTACATTTTATGCCCGTTTGCTTTGAAACGGAGGAAAGTTATGCTACAGTAACATTAGGTATAACAAGCTGCATGTAAGCATGTAAATACGGGTGTCCTACTTGATAAGCGCATTCGAAATACATATATGGCCTTGACCTGAAAGTTTTCGTAGCCGTGAAATCATTTCCCAGAAGTTTCACCAATTTTATGTTCAACTTTCCTGTCAACGAAAGCATTTAGCACGTTACACAGTTGTGCAAAAATTTAATCAACGATTGACGAATAATTGACGAATATTCAATCGTTAATCGAAATTAACAATTAATCTCCTAGTTTAGTCGTTAATTGCGGTTTTATTTCCGAATGTACTTTTTCTACTGTCAATTCATTTGTTGTTGATGATAATGATGACGCTATTCCTATTCTCTGCTAGCCCTCTTTAACGTTCTTTCTAATCTAGATTAATTTCTTTTCTGTGATCTCATCACGACGAAAAGAAACTGCTGTGTTTTTAAGCGTTTTTTTCTCAGAATCAATATATTCATTATACTGAATCACGAGAGAATGCTTAAACATTGATTACAAACGAATCAAATGTTATTTCATTTAAAAAGGAACGCGTAACATTCGTATTTGTTAGATTTTGTTAAAATCTTCGTGGCGAGTCTGGTTCATTAAAATACGGAGAGGGGTTGATAAGGGGTGCACTAATTTCCATGCAATTATTGGGGTTGAGCCGTTCAGATTGACCGATAATCAAAATAATCTCCGATTTTTCCTTGCTGTTTTATAGAACGAGAATGAGGAACAAAATCTTCTAAGGCACTCGCGAATTACGGATTAGAAAAAATCATAAATCAAGTTTTAAGCATTCGTTCTAATGGGGAAATTGCAATCAAGACGTTTCAATCTGTTACATTCTGAACGAAAAAAACGAACGGTGGATAGCAAAAGTAGGAGCTCCAAGCTTGAAAACAAGTCGAATTACATTCTGAACTGTTTTTGTCAACAAAATCACCGCAGTTTAAATATCGATAATTTCTCGAAAATGGAATAGCAAGGGGTTAATAAGGGGTGCACTACTATCCATGCAATTATTGGGATTGAGCCGTTCAGATTGAGCGATAATTAAGACGCCCCCATGCAGATTCCACGGGGCGACGGGTGTAGACCGCGGCGTCACTAAAGAGTCCTCGTTGGCCAGCCGGTTCTATACAGCCACTAGGTAAGAACGTAATCGGGATTCTTTTCCGCGAAGGAAGTGCTCGCTCGTCCTGGCTGTTGACAACGTGGCACCCATGTGTCCTTACACGTCGCGACCCTTCCAGCCAGACAATGAACCTACTCTTCATTCTGTCGATCCACGTGCCCACTCCAACAGGTAAATACACTTCGGAACGGTCGGGCCCATTATCCTCTTCCTAGTGTCGTTGCGGCTCCAATTCCCGCGGTTTATCGAGAGAAGAAAATGCCGGCGAGGGGAACCGGTGCGGTGGAGGATGCCGGGAGACGCACGGGATAGACGTGCAAGAGGAAGGCGAGATAGAACCGCGTGAAAAGGGAAGAATAATCCGTTTCCGATAGATATTATCATTTCTTTCTTCTCTGCTCCCTTTACACGCCCGCTACTTTCTTCCTTAAGGTTCCTATCACCCTCGCACAGTGGTCCAGAATCGTGAAGTGGGCAGACAACATGCATGTCTCTTTTAAGGATGTTCTGGTGGTATATAAAAACGCAACAAAATTTTCGAAAATTTGACAAGATATAATTCGTACTAAATTAATGCAATTACCAAAGTTTGGGTTCGATTCACTGCACCGTTTAAGAATTATAGCAACTTAAAGTTTGCAGATTTTAACACGTCTTCTTATGGAGAATTCATAAAATTCCACTTGAAACCCTATTTAAATCTTGAAAAAACGCAACTAGAAACTCCAGTTCTTTTTTTATATGTAGTAAAAATTATGTAATTAATTATATTCAAAATTTATTAGGATTCACTAAACAGTTACAGAGCAAAAAAATTATAAACTGTTACAAAACGTCAAATTTATCGTGTTGTCTCTCACTAGCATGGAAACACGACTAGTGTAAACCACTGAATATAGCTACAGAGGGTACAGTATTCGCAAAAGTTTAATGCAAAATATTTAATTATAATTAATATAAAAATAAGTATAATTAAAGAGTTACCAGAAGCAATGGAAATTTATATTTCAGAATTCTTGGAGAAAGTAATTATGAAGAATGGAGCTCTGAAAGTTTTTTTTTGTTTAATTACTAAAATATAGCTTCTGATCACAGGCTTTATAATATGTAGAAATACATGTGTTTCTAAAGTTCGTTAGTCGACAATTATAGTTTACAAGGTTCAGTTGGAAAACAAATTAAAGCAATTCGTGAACTATATCTCTATTATTTAAATATGTACTCGGATATTTATAAAATGAAAAATGTGGGTGTGTTTGTACTAGAATCAAGTCGTTTCTAGTTGAATATGCATATTAAACTACGTTGGTGTTATAACGAGTTTTCGGAATGCGCTATAAATCCGAGAAATTCGCAATCTAGCAATAAACAAAACATCGATTTTGCTATCGCTCGAATATAATCCTCATGAGGACTACATTGTTTTTCTCACGGGACGTCCTAAACTGCATACAATTACCATGGAAATTAATTGTACCGTAAACTTCGCGAATTATGATTTAGCACAAGTGGAGTGGAAAAACAGGATGAAAGATCGTTCGCAGTAAACCGCTTATAAATTCAATTGTTAATAAAATATTGCTGCGATGTATGACGTTCGGATCTACCCGATGTTTTCGTATCGCTTACCAGCTGATAAAAACAGTTGTGAGAATAAAATAAGCGACGATGGAAATTTTCTTTCTTGCACTGCATTCCTTTCAAACAGCAAACTCAATTTCGTTAATAAAAAAAGAATGTGATGATTTTAAACAAAGCCTAACAAATATGAATGCTACGCCTTTCTTTTTAAATAAAACAAAATCATATTCGTTTGTAATCAATATTTCAAAAACAAATATAAATTTTCTTTCCTCTTCTACGACATTTTTGGTGACAAAGACGTTTTAACCGCTGTAACTGTAAACGAAATGATACGGCAAGTGGTTAATGTAACAATCTATGGATTCAGAAATGTATAATCAATTCCACAATATTTTTTATGGAACATTTTGAAGGTCCATTTGCTGGTTAACGTATATAAGCAGAACGGTAAAATTTCATTTCGCATTGGAACATGCCCGATCTCGTATTCATGGTAGCGATAAATTGTTATGAATGCTCGCAAATATCCGCGGGTTGTTCGTAAGGTATTCCGTCAACGTTCCGGTGGAAATGTGCGAGAAAACACCATGGTAGTTTCTATTGCGCGTATCAGCGTGTAGCGACCTATACATCACGAGCCCGGTTGCCTACGGTAGCGCACATAACGCGGCCATGCATCAATGGGCCGGTATCTCGAAAAGCGTTTCGTCAATTTCATTCGTTGTAAACGGAAAGAAAGGTGGCTCGATACACACGGCAGCTCCGGCTCCGATGCTAATATTCAGCTGTGTATGTATCGCCGGGAACGGTCGATCGTTTTCACGGCAACGTTAAAACCATTAGTGTCGCAGGTGCAGCGATTTCAAGTTTGTTGAACCGTAGATAACGAGGCGAGCCGAGATGGCGCGGGGGTGAGAAGGGTAATGACGTGTGATGCGATACGAATGACACGTGTAAAACGTGGCCTGCGTAATAGTGGCATGCGTATGTACAGTCATAATGCACTTAATGGACCCGACAAGCCCCGACCCGTTGTTACTCCGGCATGCGAAAGCTATTTTTATTGTCCTTCTCTGTTTCCCGATGTGACTTCGATCATCCTTCAAGTCTTTGCGAACTTGAGGAAGGAACTTCGTGTAAAATGTAATTTTTCAGCATTCTTTTGTTCGCTTAAATCGATAAGAAATTTTCCGGGGAATACGATAAAGAAGTTAGAAAGTGATCAGAGATGTTCTTGTGCGTTATTTTCAAGATAAAGTGAACGGTTGTATTGAGCGGAACGGCTCAGGAAGTCGGGCTAAGTCGGGCCCTCGTCGGACGCTTGAACTTTCAACGCATTTTTCTCGAAACGCAACATTTCGCATACCGTGCAACGTACAGTTACTCGAATTAATATTCGGACGCTCTAAAAACGATGATAACTTTTTTAATATTGTGCTGTACCATTTGAACTTTTTTTGGGAAGCTAGAACAATTAGTTTACCACAGGATGTGAACAGAAATTTGTTCAAAAATTGCAATTGATCGGAATTGTAGGAAAAATATTGAAAGTTGCATTTCACAACTTTTTTATGCGGACCTAATATTGAAAATTTTAAAAATATGTTTTGTAGATCTGTGTGAATTAAACATACTGAAAATTTCGTCAAAATCGGTCGACGTTGCAATGAGCTTCAACAAAACGTTTAAAGATTCTAACCCGCAGTAATGAGTACGCAGTAATTAGTACATGGCTCTTATTCGCCCGCAGTAATATGTAAAAAATGTTATC
Source organism: Lasioglossum baleicum (assembly GCF_051020765.1). Lineage (NCBI taxonomy): Eukaryota > Metazoa > Arthropoda > Insecta > Hymenoptera > Halictidae > Lasioglossum > Lasioglossum baleicum. Next base: position 15,031,678 of record NC_134940.1, read on the forward strand.
GATTTTATTTTTTTAATATTTTATTGTGTTGTATTAGGTTTCGAGGGTTATCAATTGTTCTTTGTATATTCAGGACACTTCCATTCTTCCATAAAATGCTTACACATATTATTTCATAAATAACTTAGGAATAATATTAAAATAAAGTACGATCGAAGCATGATATCGCAGTAATCGGTACAATTACCCTCAACCATGTTTGATTAATTATACAGGGTGGTCCTTTTAAGTTAAGGCCACCTAAATATCTCTTCAGGTTATTGTGATGCAAAAAATATTTGCATTATAATGTTATAGGTCATTTTTTTCGGAGTTATCAAAGACATCGGTGTTTTTTGACACATGAATACATTTTTTTTTAATGCATCGTGTAACTGATCGAAAAATACATTTAGATATTCACAATAACATGACCTTGAAATGACCTTGATCTTCGAAAATGTGTATACTATTCATAGTAATGTGTTCAACTATTTAGAAAGACGAACCTATAGAATCAACTATTACTAATTAGTTTTTTTATGTTCCAGGTATGTGTCTATGTTCAATTGAGCTGTACATTATGCAGAATTCTTTCGTCTCATAAGGTATGTACCTCTTTTGACACCTTGTGTCAGCATTTGTTACAATGATTAATATTGAATTCTGATTTTACAATAATTATAGTTTTATATTAATAGAACAAGAGATTTTCATCTCTTTTTCGGATGTGATCGACTAGTGGTGCAATAAAATTGATTTCAATGTTGAATTTGTTTGCAAAATTGTGTGGTCTACATTTTAGGAATTATTTATGACATAGGCTGATTATACAGACTGCTTTTCTGCGGTTATGTGAACTATTACGATACTATACTATAACTGTGACTAATACTATTCAACTACAAGTCAATTTAAGATGAAAATCAAGAACAACAATTTTGTTGTAATGTCTTTGTTTCCAAGCTATTGCGTGTGTCTAATAAATTAAAATGTAGTCTCAGGTTTCGATTTCATTACAACGTTTGAAACTATTGTTTGTTAACAAAGTTATCCGATTTTCGAAGAGCTTGCACCGTTAATGGATTAAAAAGAGCGCAGCTATTCAGAGAAATCTGGTACAATGAAGCAGCCCAAGCAGATCCTCTGGCAGTGTATCGCTTTGTAGATACATTAGCTAGCATCAGTTATGTAGTGCCCCATACCAAAGGAAATTACGTTACTCTAAGGGGCAACATTGTGTAGCACTGATTTAAAGCATATGTATGTTATTTATCTGTAAATGAGCTACGCCGAAGATCAAAATGGACAATATATACACTGTATCAAACTTTGTGAATACGTTCTAATTATAATACAACTAACTTTCTGCTGAGGCACTATTGAGTCCATGGTAACATAGAGTATTATAGTAAGCTGCAGTGGAAACCGAACGGTGCACTAACGAATATAATTGCAAACCGATTTTCGTGTACAGAGTTGTGTTTTCGAAACTATTACTTTCGGAAGTTTATTAATTTACTTTGCGTACATCCCTGCTTTTAATAAACCAAAATGGAGTAATATTAACTGTTCTAGTACTGGAGAACGATGTATCGTTGTTGGTTATAACCTGCGAAATTAATTTTATAAACTGTTCTAATATTTTAAATTGTTTTAATTATTAAAAACTTAATTTACCGATTCGAACAGGATTAAAAATAGATATTTAGATAATAGAAATTAAGTAGAAACACCAAATTTCTGTTACCTAAATGAGTGAAAACCTATTTCCGGTTCGACCCAGTTCAAGTTCGACTTTTTTGACATTAAAATGTTTTGTAAAATGATTTGTTGAGACAAACCGTAGTCGTATGGAATTTTTCTTTTTACCCAGATTGCCAGCAATTATTCATTTATTATTTTACGTTATTACTTTTGATTTATTATCCTGTACATTTTATTCTAGATACAGTAGAACCACTCGTACATCGATTGCACATGAAAGTCATTCAATTTTTAACATTCTAGATGGAATAAAGGCACCAGATGTCACAATGGCTACGCGCAATCCATTCTGCGCTATTCTTCTCCTTTACATCACCATTTCGTGTCGTACAATATCCGCAAAATCAATCTTCTCTATGTTTCTTATTTTGGTAAGACATACAGACTGAAACTTGAAAAAGAGTACCTTCAATTTTGTAATGAAAAGTAACTCGCTATACTATTGTGTTGGAACGAAGGTTCGTAACGTTTGTCAATTAAAATTGAAAGCTAAAATTCATAGATATATTCAATAACATGTTCTCCATTCTGTTCTATTAATGTTTGCCATTTACGAGGTAACTTCTCGTGTTATTGAATAAACAATACCTTAGTTTTACCTTCGACTCTTCATTTAAAAATGTTACGAACTTTATTTCGAACCCAATGTATGGCAGCCATCTGTGCAAGATACCCTTTGTGGTACCAGGCACTTACTATCTCATAAGCAGAGGTCACATTTGTGGTGTCGCCGATTTTTGTGGCGATTCTATCAACGAAATAAGCAAACACGTGTCCGAGCTTTTTTGCGAATGCTCATTTGTTACGAAGATATTTAGCTTGCATTTAATTTTTGGATTTCTCTAAAATTCTGCGTAGATGGAATGATAATATTTTACTAAACTTTATCTAACACTAAACACCAACACTGGTCAAAATCACCGGTTCCAAGTCCTTTTTTTTTTATTTTAAGCATTTCAGATCTCAACTGACATCTATTTCTGCTGCACTGAAGTAAATTGCAGTATGCATATACATATGTGTACATACATACATAGTTTACATTCAATCAAATTAAATTCTTACAGATTAATTCTTACAAATTAATTCTTACAAATTAAATAGTTTACAGTTTTTTAAGAAATTATAAGTTCCAGGTTCTTTATTTTACAATTAGAAAAATAATAAAACTGATTTCATAAGAAACGATTGCATAAACATCTTTAGTAGTGCACGAATTACAATAGGAACCGCACAAAGTCTAAATAAAATTCAATCTTGTCATTTTTATAAGGGACCATGTGTACCACTTACTTTTAAGGCTCGGTAGGTTTAGTGTTAACGTAATATATTACATGCAACGCAAACGATGGTCGAACAACAACTGACAAATGTTCAAACAAACGCTCCTTATGCACACACATTTCTTTATTTCACACACACAACCAAATTCAATTCATACATTTTTGTTTCTTACTCATTATGTTTCTTTCTCACACACACATTCACCCCCTAGTTTTTATTGAATACACACTAATATCTTATGTACACAATGAAAACAATAATTCTCATACATAATTTACTCCACACAACAATAATTGATTTCCATACATTACACATACGCACAGAAACAGTTTTTGTACTTGGCACGATACACATGTTTCGGACATCACGGGATTGTTGCTGACGTCGAGAGTAATTCAACAAAAATGTTAAATACCTTCGTAAGAAATGAGCATTGGCAAAGAAGCTCTGACACGTGCCCGCTTATTTGGTCTCTAGAATCGGCAGAAAAAATTCCATTAAAATTGGCGATCCCACGGATGCGACCTCTCCTTGTTCAGTTGGCAGACAACGATTTAGGCTCGCGTAACAGTTCCCCTCTCATTTGCGCAAATAGAATGTAGTAGCGGCGCGGCATTAAGCAAATGCACGAGCTTTCCTAAAAGTGGGTAAAGGGCATGTTTCGCCAGGCGGCCGAGTATTTCTCGAAGCCTAGTATCGTTAACTTGACACGGTGGTAAGAGCGTGGGCGCGAAAGCGGTGGTTAAGGTAACGATAGGTTGTAATTGTACGTGTTTTGTGCCACAGGGTACCGTTAATATAAGTGGACAGGGACGTTTACTCGATTCTAGATGCAATCAATGTTTCTACTGTGGAGCCCGGTAATTTCTCCAACGACCGAACAGTCGAAAAATCCACAATTGAATTATTATCATTATTTATGAAGTCGACGGTACACCCTTCTTCCCCCCCCCCTACCCCCGCGCTCGTTCCCAACGCATATACACCGACCGTTATTCCCCGCATATTGGCGCGTGGAATGTAAATGGCTGACGTGAACTCTTTACACGTACTGTACACCGTGTCATATTGGTGTTTCACGATTAAACAATTATGATCCGTTAGCTCGTCCAAGGAATTGTTTGATATGGACGCCGCCACGGTCGCAGCGATGCCTGCGTGTATGCTGTTCGCATTTTTATTCTCGAGGCACCTGTGTGATGCAACAGTATTTATTCTGTTTTTTTTTTTGCGAATTAATTGTATCGGGTTGGAACGAAAGTTCGTGGCGTTTTTAAATCAAAATTCAAAGATAAAAGTAAGATATTTATTCATAGGTTTATTGAGTAATATGATAAGTCACCTAAAATATGGCAAATAAATGTCAGATATCCTAATTTTACTCTTAATAGTTTAATAGACTGTAGATCTTCATGCGAAAGAAAAATGTTGCACATCGAGTATAAGAAATAAGAGCCACGTGAAAAGTTTTTTTTTTTGGTTTACTAGTTTCAATAAAAGTTCCGAATTCTCTTGAACTTTTCTTTATTTCAAACTGCACCCATTCTGTTTTGTCTGGGGATTTTTATACAAAATGACAATTTCAATTATTGCTAATAAATTGTTAACATGGACATTTTATAGAATTATTAATATGAAATGATTATTTGGATTATTGTAATTATAAAATTATAAATATGGAATCATTGTTTGAATTATTATTATTATTATTATTATTATTATTATTATTACCACATGCATCAAGATAGAAATTATTATTTTTATATCTCAAGAAGCATTGTCCATCTTTAAGAGAATTTTGATGCACACAATAAGTAGACAGCGGTTGTTTATGCGAAATGAAAATTTTTTACCCGCAACAAACTGGAACGCAGTATAAATTAATTTCATGTTTTTTTAAATTCCTCTAAGGTTTTCACTGTTATAAATTGCAGCTACTCATTTTTCTCACAAATGCATGAAATCTGCTGTCCAATGATAAACCAGCAACCGATAAGATTAACGCTTCTTGCCGGCCATCTTTTATTCAGCCGCGGCTAGATAATCCGTACGTGTTGTGTATGCATAATGATTCTATTTAGTTTAGCACTGCGCGCAATAAATAAACGCTGGGCTGATTAAAATCACGGCTGCATATGCGGGCAGAAATTTATTATTCCAACGGCGCCCTTAAGATTTCGCGACATTTTATGCGACGGTTAAATGCAACCTTTCGCGTAATTCAAAACTTTTTCCCTCCTTTTTGCACGGTTTGCAAATCGCACCAGCGCAAAACGACCGCTTTAAATTACAACTTACGCTAGAATTTCCCCCGGAAGTATTTTGTAACAGAATTTGTAAATAAGGGAGCGAGCTGAACTCGAAAAAGATGAAATTACCGCACGCGCGTTGTCGTCGTTCAACTTTAGCCAAAATATATTTAATAGCATGCAAATGTTCCCCCTCTTTTTCTTTTGGAGTTTTGGTCGCTTTTGGCGCCAGAATAAGAGAGGACATAATATTATAATAATATTATATTCTATTCTTTTGTAACTAAAGATATCGCTACTCGACCGACTACTGTATTTTGTAGTTTGCCTACATTCGAAATAGGACGTAAGACGGTCCCGAATCATCGCCTTATATCGGACTAAAACTGTATTAGTGAAATATCGGCGTGGGTAAGAAATAACCCCGGCATAGGCCTAGAACTCGCAGGAGTCTAAGGGTTAATGGGTCGAGAATCATATAGCAACAACAACATAGTAACAATAGTTACAAAATAAATTTCTAAATTATTTTAAAGCGCCGCGTGTGTATTTTTAACGACGAATGACGCAGGAGCCGGAGGGTTAATAAATCGAGCATCATATAGCAACATCATTCAATTTTCTATTTGACCAATTCATTTTTCTCATATCTGCATAAAATCCGCAGTCTAGATATACGTGAAACAGCTGCAAAATAAGTTTCTGAATTATTTTAAAGCGCCGCGTGTGTATTTTTAACGACGAATGACGCAGGAGCCTGGGGGTTAATAAATCGAGCATCATATAGCAACATCATGCAATTTTCTATTTGACCAATTCATTTTTCTCATATCTGCATAAAATCCGCAGTCTAGTTATACGTGAAACAGTTATAAAATAAATTTCTGAATTATTTTAAAGCGCCGCGTGTGTATTTTTAACGACGAATGACGCAGGAGCCTGGGGGTTAATAAATCGAGCATCATATAGCAACATCATTCAATTTTCTATTTGACCAATTCATTTGTCTCATATCTGCATAAAATCCGCAGTCTAGTTATACGTGAAACAGTTATAAAATAAATTTCTGAATTATTTTAAAGCGCCGCGTGTGTATTTTTAACGACGTATGACGCAGGAGCCTGGGGGTTAATAAATCGAGCATCATATAGCAACATCATTCAATTTTCTATTTGACCAATTCATTTTTCTCATATCTGCATAAAATCCACGGTCTAGTTATACGTGAAACAGTTATAAAATAAATTTCTGAATTATTTTAAAGCGCCGCGTGTGTATTTTTAACGACGAATGACGCAGGAGCCGGAGGGTTAATAAATCGAGCATCATATAGCAACATCATTCAATTTTCTATTTGACCAATTCATTTTTCTCATATCTGCATAAAATCCACGGTCTAGTTATACGTGAAACAGCTGTAAAACAAATTTCTGAATAATTCGAGCGTGTATCTTGAAGACGCAGTCGCAGGAAAAGTTAATGACAAAAGCATTTTGTTCATTGACACGCGATCGATGGCGACATTAGCGCTGGCGCGGTGTCACGCGACCTTCGGTTTCCCTCTTCTTTCTGGATCGTGTCCAAGCCAGCAGGAATTGGAGAGTTTGCTTCCTCACAATGCGGTGTCACTGCGGTGTCACATTATGCAAAGCATTCCATTCTATGGAGGCTATAGAATCCACGGGAACTTGACACCTAACTATTCGTATCTCTTGCGACGTCGTCGACGACGCTGACGACGATGGCGACGACGTTGTTGTGCGGATTCCCATGTCAGCGACGTCGTCCAACAATTCGTTGTCATCGTTCCACCACTGCCATCCCCTTTACCACGCTCCGATGTGTTCGCTAACTTTGCTCCGGGTTATCCTAATCGTTTAGAAGTCTCTCTCTCTCTCGTACATCCGCGGCGTGTGAAAGTAGGGTGAACTTTGGCCGTTTTTGGCGGGAGGGGAAAGGATAACTTATCTGGTATCGAAAAATCATTATGAGGCACATTAACCTATTTAGATCTGACACGTATGAAATTTTTTGTTTTATGGAAGTCATTTTTTTACCACGTTTTTATTAGCTCGCTTTCTTGTTTGTGTGTTCGGTGGCAAATTTTGCAATTGATTTTAAACTAACTTCCCGATGAGCTAGAGGCTTGAAATTTAAAAAAAAAAATTTTTTAAAAGTCTATCCGTTTCGGAGAAATAACAATTAAATATTTACCTGTTCACCTCCCCGCTAAACCTACGTCATCGCGTTCAGCGATCGCCACGCAGCGGCGCGTTTGTTTTCTATATGACGCGTTGCAATACCGTCTGAAATTTACTACATGTCTCTGTTATAATCTCATCGAAATATTCAAAATCGATTGTAAAATTTCACACATACAAGACTAAAAAGCAGAACTCAATTATTTAAATAAAAATAAATTTTTTAAAAATACCACGTTTTTAAAATGGACTAAGAAGTATAAAATAATTTTTCCTAGCCCCGTACAGACTCCTAACCACGTACAGATAATCCTGAAAATTTGTGATTGTGAATTTTTAACAGCTACGCAAATACTTGTAAGATTTAAAACGAAAAACGTGCCAACACTTTCATTAATTGTAAGTGACATATCAATTTTGAGAATGGTGAAGACCAAGTGAAAGGTAGCGAACATAGGAATTGCATTGTTGCGACTAGAAATTTGCACTCTTAAATTCTGTAGAATATTCTATTCTAGCATTTTTTGAAGCCACATAAATTAAAGATCCGCAGTCTACCGATCAGCTATGAATCGTTAGGTACAGATTCGGGTCTCGCCGTGTCCCGGTTCTCTTTTCTCCCTAAAATCGTACAGTATCGACGGTCCAATGTCGAACGGCTTGGCCAGAATCCGTCACCGAAACTGCTGTATCGTTGGTCAGCTTCTCCCGTTCTCCCTCGGTAATTATCGCGTGCGAAACCCGTATAATGGACGTCTGACCATGTGAGTAGGCCCGGTCTACAGTGCTGTAGGTCAGTGTACCGGTTTGACGCTTGATACACATCTATGGGAACGAACTTGCACACGTGCACGCACATCTAAACAGCGAACAACACACAACAGAGTTCTTCGGCTGCGTTATCGTTACCGGTATGTCTGACCTCCTCATTGTTGCTGTCGACAGCGTTGTTGCGTTGTTATATCGCGGTCCCCGTGTCCAGGGTATAGTGGCGAGACACGGTTGTTCATTACGCTGCTGTAACCGATGCTACCCGGTGTACCAGTGGACACGGTCTTTCCGCGTGTGCACGGTGCGTTAGAACGGAAATAGGAACGTTCAATTCCGCTGATAGGCAGGTGGATGTGCTCTGTCAACCGTCGAGGGGAATTCGCTAATTAGATCTGCGGGTTTCATACTTCGCGCCGAGGCTTTCGGGATGATGTCATACAACCGTTTCACGGCTGATTTGTAGCCCCGGCGGAGTAGTTTATGGCGAGTTCCGAAAGTTGAGCGGAACGGCGATCGGTGTCGAGCTAATTATGGATGATTGAAACTTCTGATACATCCGACGACGTCTAATCCACCGCGAGAAATTCCTATTTCGCCGGGCCGGTGTTGTAGCGCACTTCAGCGCCACTTGGGGGATGCAATTGACATTGCAGTAGGAAATGTGTACTCATTACTGCGGTGTTTTCTCCCAATGACATTAAAATATGTAAAAATGTATGTTTTGCCCTGGATAAATTTGTACAATTCAACGAGAATATATTCTGGAAAATTGTCAGTCATTCTTATATTTTTATAATCTCGCGATTGTAGAAATAAGACCATTTTTCTTTCACCTCGATCACCAAAGGACTGTTGTTCACATGATTGTACATTCTTTGCGTTGCTTTAAATTGCATACGGGAAAGTTTGATTATTATTTAGATACCTGCTTCGATATAATATAAATATAAAAAGAAACTTCTCTTGCCTTTTTAATGAACAAATTAAACTCTCAGCAATTACGTACATTAAAGTGAAGGGGAAGCTCATTACTGCGGCACAGAAATCACTAGAAATGTCCCTAATTCTGCGCTGCGGTGTGAGTTACAACTACGAGGAAAGACGAGATTCACTTCAGCCTAACGTTTTTAGGTTAGGTACCTATTCGATACACGTAAGTAGGTAGGATACAATTTTAGATTAAGGGTACTACAGATAAAATTAATTAAAAGAGAAAACAGTAACGAAAATAGAAACCACAGTGAAGTGAAGTGTACGAAAAGATTGACTTATGGAACTGGAAACTTAAGGACCAAAGAAGAACTGGAGATTTTATAAATAAAAAGGAAGAAGAATTGAGAAAGACGGAGGAGTTTACATTATCAATGGGATTGTGAAATTTTGTAAACTTCACGATGTTCTTAATTTAAAGCAGCTTAAATAAATTTATTAAAAACAATGAACGAAATAACAAAACAATTATATTTACCACGGTGTTAGAATCTATGAAAGATTTATCTATTTAAAATGTAATAAATACAAAAATTTAAACATACCTTATTTCTGCTCGTAACCAGTGGTCAGCCTACTAGAAAAATAAATGGTTCACAAATAAGAGAACTAACTATCTCTTATAAATTTGAACGAGCTCATCCGTCAGCATACTCACTTTCAACGTATAGCTTAACGTCTTCAAGTACTCCGTACCTTGAACCTCGATAAAATCTGCTCAGAATGACTTCTTCGTTTCGAAACGATGATTCTACAAACGACCAAGTCTCCGTGCCTCCTTACTTTCTTATCTCAATCACCTTTTGTCCTTTGACGAAAGTGTGTTTGTTAGCTGGCTGGACCTGTCTCTGTTTGACTAATCGAAGCATGTTCCTAGAATATTAACACGTTCCTAAACCCAACCACGAGTTTCTCAGTTCCGAAATTTCCTGGCATAATTGCAATTAGAGATAGTTAAGCTTTCACGGTAAGTTACAGAGACGGTTGCACCGAGTTATCGAGGATTAGGGCCAAGGTGGCCGTACCTGGCCACAGGGCGTCGACGATTGGTACGCCTGACAGCCTCGCAAAGTATCTAGTGGAAACGGAATCCACGTAAACTTAACAAGTTAGCAACTCATCGCCTTGATCGGCTGGATAATCTGGCTTCTTGTGTAGCTCCGATTCCCCGAAGGGTTTCGTATAATTGCTCTAAATAACAGTCTCCGACGAGGCTGCTGATCGGATCGGGAAAAATCGTACGAAATCTGTCACTTCAGACACTTCATTGTGTCCTTCAGACACAAATATCTCGAATTTAGTGATCGAAAATGATAAGAAGAAATGTACCGATCACCATAAAATCTCATTAATAGGTTAACCACGTTGGAAAAAGATTCTTTCCACTGTCCACTTTTTTCATACAACAGTATATCAGGCAGATATTTATTATTAGACAGCGGATTTCATGCATTTATGAGAAAAACGAGTACTGGCAATTGAAAAAAGTCGACAGATTTAAACAATTTAAGAACATCAAAGTATTAGCTGCAGCTCATGAACATTAATCAGTTGTGGTTTATCGTGGTGGATGCAAACAGTATTTGTTTAGCATAAAGCTCCGCAGTCTAATATAACCAGTAACATGAAAACCAACAAATGTTCAACAACGTATGGTGCAGAAGAAAGATCGCAATGTCTACCTCGGCTTACAACTTCTTCAACGTCGGCGCGTGGAACAGATTTAATTCGAACTTTTCTCGTGCACAAAGGGGGCAGTCTTAGCTGGGTCTCGACTTCCCTTCAGTAGAATGCTGCGAGTACTAATTGCCGGCCGGACAGGTTCTCCATCTTGCGTTTAAACAATAGCGAAGAAAAGCGTGAATCAAGAGAGCGGTGTATATGATAACTTTAAAGTGGAGGATATTTTTTAATCCTAGGTCCGCGTTCTGAAAGGAAGTCGGTGGTCGATAAAGCAGTGAAAGGAAGATCCCTAGGGCACTGTGGTAGAAATCACAGGCGGCCCGAGACTTCCTTTAGAATTCCCAGTGCGCTATCGACAAGGTATAGTGGTTATTGTTCAGCCTAGGTAGGGCTATTAAGCGACTGGGGATTATGAGAGCTCACCTCTCCTTTGATCCCTTGAGCATGACCATGCTTCAACTTACGAGGCAGTTAGCGGCGGAAGGACCTATCGGCTCTGCGTCATGGACTATGAGCCTCATCCTCTTAGGACGGACTGCGACGCCATTATTCGATCAGCCACCGAAGAAAGAATACTTGAAATCGTATTCACCGACCGCCGAGATAATGGAAAATTACATTGAAAAGAGCTGTGTCATTGTAAATTCTATTTCGCGGGGCAACGGGAAACGAAAAGAACGCCGAATTAATGTCGCCGATGATGGACAAATCAATGTGGCAAACATTTCTATTTAACCGAACACACCAGAATGCAGCCAAATGTACCAGACTATACCAGAATATATTAAAATGTATTAGAACACACTATAATATACTGACACGTACCAGAACATACCAGAACATACTAGAATATACCAGAATGTATCAGAATGTACCACAATATACAAAAATATAGAATAAACTGGAATATACTAAACATATACTAGAATGTATCAGAATATACCAGAATATATCAGAGTATACCAAAATATACCAGAAGATAACAGAATGAACTAGAATATACTAAAAGAAGATGCCAGAATGTACCAGAATATGTATACCGGTGTAGAATATTATTTTATCACCGTACCCGATTTCTACGAGTCTTGTCGATTATGCGGGGATTAAGCTCTAGACGAGAATAAATTGCTTCCACCGAAACATAACGAGTAGAGTAATAAAATCCTGACTTGATAAATACCTTCGCATAATCTGTAAATCCCAGCGCCGCGCGCAGGCTACCACGGATTAATTTACAGAAAACAATGGCGGCCGGGGAAATTACGTTCCTCTTTAAAATTTCATTACCTGTTAATTATCGGCGGCCGAGTATCGAGCAAATACTGGCCACGATATTGTATTTGAGTTCAGACGCAAATACGAGCACCGCTTGCCGTACACAAATGAATATTTCATGTGGAAAAAGGATTCTTTTTTCACTGGCCCGTCACGCTATTTACTACTCTATGCTTTTAAAAAATGTGATAAAGCCACAGTGACGCCGACCACTCAATTTATTTTGTTGAATTTCGAATATAAATGGAATAATAAATCTAACAATACGCCGCGCCGTGCTTGTGCACGCCGAAAAATAATTTCAAACTGTTTTATTAACGCAGAAACGCGAGGTGAACAATTTACTCTCGACCACAAAATAAAAAATGATTAATACGAATGGGAACTATAGTTCAATCGTTTTGATGATTGTGTCCCGTTACCCAATGTGTAAATTTGTACCTTAAACATGCGATATGACAATGTCTATAAACAACTGAACACGTGGTTAAATATAAAAAATGTCAGGAGCATTAGAATGATGTGAACATGATTGAAATAGGACTTATAAATAAAATCTAGTGTTATGGCCCACTTAACTTTTACGCAACAGATCACAACTTATCGAAGTGTATCACCCGAAATATTTCACTGTTATTCTCAAAATTTCAACAAAATCTTTTTGACTGGAATTTCCATTGTTTCGTACGGCTTCCATATAGTAACAATACACCTATTGTATTGAAGGGGAATAATAGGTTTCGTCAACATTTGTGTTTTTCATTGCACTGCGATATTCTATATTCCTACGGACCAGTTATTTACAATGAAATCTGTAAAGGCAATTTTAAATAGATTTACGTGAAAAGTCTAGTATTTATAGCTTTATAAGTATTCGACTTAAAATCAATTTTTTTAGAAAATATCGTTCATATCTGCCGGCTCTACGAGTCAAACTCCACGCTATTGCAATTTTTGAACAATTTTTACTAGACCGATATTTAATAAAACGAGTTAAAGAATTAATATAAGAATTGAGAACGTTAACTTGCAATTAAACAGAAACTATATATGTCCAACATTAATATTGAATTATTTATATATTAATGTTCCAAACCAAATGAATTATTTAGGAAATACAATGTTGTTGCATGTACAATAGCTTAGGTTCTAGATAGTTGAATCTCCAGTATTATAGAAAGCTCGAATGGTCTAAAAACATTAAAAATATGCGATAATAAAAATGTTGAAATGCTTCTTCATGTTTCACGCAGCTTCAAGTATCACTTATATTGTTCACAGCTGAATGGTCGGCGTCTGCAAAGAATGCGAGTTCGATTGGTCGTATAATAGCCTTAGTATTGTCCCCTTTTTCGCGCTATTACAAAGACAAGGCGAAACTTCTTTTTACTCTTGGCTGGAATGCTAGTGTCCTCGGATCAGTTTAGTTAACAATGTGTAACAGAGAAAAAGAGCGAGAGAGAGAACTGAGAAAGAAAGAGAGAGCGCGAATGCGACACGCCGCGTCGAGGGTAAATGAAATAGAACAACAGCGAACGCCTTTATTTGTCATCGGTTCTTTCGCCGAGAGCCCGAGTTCAGCTGCTGATGCTCTGTTTCCCTCATTCCGCATGTTTCTATTTGCTTTTCTTGTCGGACAGTATCGTTCGCGAAAAAGAAGAAAACCGAACTTCAAAGCAGGACCTGGCGAAATGTTCCATTTGTTCCCGTGATTGCGCCAACCGTGCCAAAATCTGTTCGATCAAAATCGCTAACGAGTTATCCGGAAAATCATTTGCTAGGTATTGAGCATGTCCGCCAGATTAATACTTGCCGTTGGTGCGATTAATAGATTGCGGATCTTTATGCAAAATAAATACTTTCTATCCGAATTGCAATAAACTGGGTTGAAATAAATATTTAACTTCTTGCTGGACATGTTTAGAAGGTTGAAAATAATATAGCAGCATGTTTAAATTCTTAAATGCATAAAATCCGCAGTCTAGTGATTAACGTTGCAGAAATGATATTAGTAGACTGCGGATTTTAATGAATCCGTGACAAAAATGAGTAGGTGCAATTTGAAACAGTGATAAGTTCATTTCACTAATTATTTTCGCTATATTAAAATTACTAGCGAAAAACATAGATTTATATGTAGCTCCTGTGCCTTGTGCGATTAATGCCTGAACTTTTTATCTTGCATGAAGATCCGGAGTGTAGGATATCAGAAATACAAAATAGTACATATAGCGCCCGCTCTAGCGGTTACGTCGCCCCGGACAAAAAGTCAAATTGCCGCCCCTTGTTACCAAATCATTTTATTTTGATTTTAATAAAAGCAAATTTTCTATTAATTGGGTATTTAACAAATCAATATTTTTCTCACGCTTACAGCCAAAATGACGCCCCCAAATTTTGGCGCCCCGGACAAACGTCCGGGTTGCCCGCCCCTAGAGCGGGCCCTGTGGTATTTCATATTTGTGAAGGAGTATGATTTTTTTTCAGACTTAGATTTTTCCACAATCCTGTTATCGTCAGATTATTATTCGTATGAAGTCACGACATTTTCCGCATTTGCGTCAGCTTTTCAGGTACACGGTTAAACAGCATGTCCCCGCGAACTGTGAAATGTATTATAATTTCGGCCATTTCACATGAATATAAACGGCTAGAAAAGGATACACGTTGAACATTCTCGCACTCTCCGCGGAGGTTTTATAAAACCCGGCTCTGTTACAGTGGGATGATGATTTTTGTTAGGTATAACATAACCGGAGCAGAATTTAGGTCAAAGTTAGTTTCCATCCGACAAGGAACATCGCTCGACCAACACGTGCAGATAGTAACGAAATGTTGCGTGCACCATTCAGAAAAATTCGACACCTATGTTTTTTTTACAGCTGCTCGTTTACGAGGTGCGAACAGTCCCTGAACTCGGGGATGGCACGATCGATTTTATGGATAGTTTCTAAAACCGATAGGCATAAAACATTGAATACGAACGTTGCTGGTAGTTTTATACAAAAAAAAAAAGAAGAAAGAAAACATAGTGTCGTAAATAAAATTGTTAGAGATTCACAGATGATGCTGTTACAATATCTGAATTGATATTAATGAATATTAATATCTGAACCTGTCTTGCGCCATCCTGTGGACAGTACAATTTCGTAGCAGAGGACCATCGGCCAACAAGGCAAATTATCGAAATTCGATGTATCGGTGGCGTGGTTCTAATATTGATAACGTGTTGAAACATTCAGGCTGGAACTTGGACATACAAAATGTATGGTTGTACCCTGATTCCAAACCCGATATTCTCCGTGAAAAACTATCGAGGTAAACTAATCAATAGACGGCGTATATTTATGCAAAATAAAAGCTTATACCTGAATTGCAACAAACTGAAGTGGAAGTTTATTTTCTTTCTTACTGTGTTCAATAGATTGTGAAAATAATGTAACAGTGTTTTCAAATTTTTCTATTGGTTTTACTTTTCTAAATTACACTTACTCTTTTTTGACAAAAATTCATCAAATCAACTGTCTTCTAATCAATCGATATATCGAGTTTCAGTGCTTTATACATAATCGTGTCGTGACCGGAAACAGTGCCTGTAATAATTAATAACAACACGAAGAGGTAGATTAAAATATGGTGAACTGGCTTCTTTCATTTTTCTTCTTAATAGCAACATCTTAGGTCTTAGAACATGCAGTTCCTTCCCCTCTTAGGTACTGCCCCCTCTCTTACATTTCTAGTGATTTTTGTGCCGCAGTAATGAGCTCCACCTCCACTTTAATGTACGTAATGCTGAGGGCTTAATTTTTTTATTAAAAAGGGGAGAGCAGATTCTTTTCTTTTCAAAGAACAATAAAACTTCATCTATGCAACTAAAAGCAATATAAAGAATGTAGAATCATGTTAACAACAGTCCTTGTTGATCGAGATAGAAGAAAAACGGTCTTATTTTTACCCTTTATGAACAATGTTTCTTCAAATCCTGAGATTATGAAAATCTGAGAATGACTGACAATTTTGTTTGCCTTGCCAGCCAGAATATATCATTGAATTGTACAAATTTATTCAGGACAAAATATTTATGTGCGTCTCTATTTCGTGTAGGAATTATTAGTGACCCGAAGCAATCATATTGTTTGGCAATATAGCCTCTCCGATTTACAGCGATCTAAGCTGATCCATCAACTGCGTAAAATTAAACTTCAATTACCCTTAAGCTTTGAAATATTAGTTGCCCGACCCAATATTAAAAAGCTTGTTTTCTCATTTTTAATTTCTTTAAAAAACTGTAAACTACGAATTCAATTTGATTTAATGTAAACTCTGTATGTATGAATATGTATACACTGTAATTGACTTCAGTGCAGCAGAAATAGATCTCAGTTGAGAACTGAAATGCTTAAAATAAAAAAAAATATACATAATGTAATATTAATATACAGTAAAATATACAGTAATGGGTACATTTACCTTAGTAGTGGGAAGAACAAAGAGTTGAAACTACCTGTCTTAGGTCATGAGAGATGTTACAATCGATATATCGATAACACTGTCACGATATGAATAACTGGCAATGGTTAGCAGCCAGAGTTCCACTGATGGCAATTCGTTATCCTCTGGAATTAAACTTTCTGAAAAGAATTGGTTATTTAGCGACTTATAATAACTCGCTTAATAACCACAGCAGTTGCAGAAGCGAGGTAAAATAAAAACTAATAAAAAGAGTTGGAGGCGTATAGGTTGTCGTTTGGTGAGAATAGCGCTACCAGCAAGTACCTAACGCACGAACGAATAGCGTTTAACACCTGACAGATCCATTTTCTTCGGCTACCGTAGTCCCTTGAATAATCGAACGGGCCGCTGTAGTCGGTGCAGAATTTGTGTCTTGTCTATTAGAAATTAATGACGGCACTATTTTATAGCGTGCTTCCACGTAAATGATGATACTTCGCATCCAGGAAACGCGCAGACACGCTCCACGCCCGGTGCTCGTTAACGTGGGCGTAGATTACATTGACGTCCGGTTTCTTATTGAAATAAACAATTTCTTGCGACGCAACTATCACCTGTTCGCCTGTTAACAGATGAATTAATTCCCCCTGTCCGTTATCAGCCTTTCATCTCTCGCATACCGATTACGCGTGTGTGCGCGCTTCGAGTCGCTTCCACGCATGAACGGCCATCTACATTCCAAAATGAAAAACAATGATCTGGGAAAGGTGAGATTTTATAATGACACGCGCGTTTAGGTGGCATCGTGAGATAGGACACGGTTTCTGGAGATAAGGATTGTTGGGAGTCCTGGCACGTGAGATTTCGTTTTGTGAAGACTCAAGTTATTCAAGCACGGTGCTCGTCTCTTTGGAATTGTAATGTTGTCTAAAAGAGGAAGCTAATGTAGAACGAAACGAGAGACAGGGAAACTAATTCGCAGCATGCGATAGTTTATGAGCATACTTAAGACCCGCAGATACTTTTATAGTTATTCGCAGGCTGTGGATTTTCGAATAAATTTAAAGATTAGCATAGAATTATGTTATTTGTAGCTTGTAGAACGCATTAAAAAGAGAAATAAATGTCTATGCAGCTCCAGTATTTAATTCGGGACCGTCGAATCAGTTTTAGAGTAGGTTTTTGGATGGCTTTCTTCTATTTTGTTGAATCGTTGCACTTTCATAATTTTACTTTATTGTTCTGCGCGTACACGATAGTTTTCACGTCGAGAGATTTATAATTTCCAATGCGAGTAATATGAATTGATGCAAATGATTTTCTATATCGTTTATCGTATATTTTCCATTACGCAGTAAAAAACTTTTACGTGTACATGATAGATTTACGTCGAGAACTCCTGTTATTTCCAATTTGGGCAGTATGAATTGATTGAAATGACTTCTATTGTTTATGGTTCTTCGCTATTATCGGGAAAATATTGAATTCCGCGAGCACAAAATGATTCGCTTTTTTGATTGATAAATTATCGATCCAGCTTTGGGTGTCCCCTATATTTGGGAATTTTTCAGAAGGACCGTGTAGTATAGCATCGATCTAAATAAATGAAAATCCGGCGTGGCTGTGTCCACAGAATAGGTCGGATTTTTTCATCCAAGCCCCAAATACTGTTCGCCTTTTGATTGAAAAGAAAAAAGACGGAATGACGAATGTACAAAATTCATTCTACTTCATGTTAACAATACTTTGAAGACTAAAGTATAGTATCTAGAAGGAAAATATACATATCTCTTACATTATACGTAACTGTCGAAGCAGAATGAAAAGAAGATAGTTGGTAAAACAATTGAAAACTCATTCGTGCTATCAAGATAGACGTGCCAGCCATTATCTAATATCTAACAATTACATAAAATTGCCTAAGCAGTAATCAAGGATTGTCTAAACCTTACAATATTAATTACTAGACAGCGGATTTTATGCATTTATTGGAAATATGAGTAGGTGTAATTTAAAACAATAAAAACATTAGGAGCATTTTAAAATACTATTATGTGGTTCAACCTATTAAACGTGTTAAGAAAGAAAATAAATTCCTGTTTCACTTCACTTAATTCTTTAATCTGTCTATATTTAAAGCAGCTCTGTAAATCTTGAATTTACATTTTAAATTTATGGCTATTCAACTTTACATATTTAAGTTTATATAGTTTGGCAATCCTAGAGTACCATAATTAATATCTTAGTTCCAATATACTTGGAGACATTAAGCTGTGACGTTTTGCATGTTTTACTATGTAATTAATAGACAGCGGACCTTCATGCGAAATAAACATTTTCTGGCTGAATTGCAACAAACTGGAGTGGAATAGAAATTGATTTTCTTTCTGAATATGTTGAATATCTTGAAATTCTTCTATTGTTTTCAGTTGTCTATTTGAAATGATAAAATCCAAAATAATAAAATTCGCTGTCTATTTATCACGGTCGACGAATGTGACTATCTTTTGATCATCATTGTATATTTGCCCCCGACAAATATCTAATATGTAATATGGAACGTGCAGCTCGCTGCAATATTGATAGATTTCGCAGTTCGCGCGTACAGAATATCCAAAGTTATTTGAACGTTTCTGAGTTCCTGCTCGCAGCAAAATCAATATCAAATATTTGTAGAGGTATTGCGCGTCCTTTTCGGGTCTCAACCGTCGTTCCTGTGCGCGATACACGTGATAAAATGTAATTGCTTGTTTGGTACTATATTTCTCGTACGCTGGCAATCATGCAAATTGAAAACACTCGATTTAAAACAGGAATAAATACCTCAGACGGTCTGCAAGATCGCATCCAACTTTCATTCACGCCCGTTTCAATTGTGATCAAATGTTTAATAGTTGATTATCATTAGACTGCGGATCTTTATGCACTTATAGCAGAATCGAGTAGATGAAATTCGAAATTGTAGTCAAATTTAAAAAATTGAAGATGTCAATTTATGATTTCTCCTCCATTAAAATCGTTAAGGGAAGAAATAACGTTCAAAGTAGTTTCTATTTCGTGCAATCGATGCAGACAATTTTTATTTTGCATGAAGATCCGCAGTCTAATTATCATATACATTCTGGCTTTTTTTTTTTAACACAGTCGCTATTATTCAATGATGTTCACCACTCTTTATTATTGATATCAGAATCAAAAATAATTATATTTCGATTCCATTCTTGTACGCGTTCAAAGGCGCCTGATGAGGGGAATTGAGGGGGGATACAGTTACCCTCTCTCTGTCAGTACCGGACCAGTCACGTGACATTGTGAACTCATCACGTGACGCGTCGTAGAAAGGGAAGGTAGAGTGGGGTCACAAATGAATCTCTGAGATTCTGCATAGTAGTGGATGTAAAAGTATTTCCATAATCGTATTTACCGAAGGGTTATGTTGATCCATTCAAACATTATCTTAAGAAAAATCTTAACTTCGCATTTTTTGATACAAGCGTGAATTGTTTATGGTAATTATTACAGTCTATTAAGCTATTTGTGCTTCAATGCATTATGTGCAGTTAATTAGTGCACATTGTTCAATAGTAATATCCGAGAATCATTGTTAGTATTACAAATAGATGTATTAATTAATGTACCAAATGTATACTGCAAATTAATTAACTTACTTCATTAGTGATTTTATGCATTTATGACAAAAACGAATAGATGTAAAGGCTATCATATTATTTTCAACCTATTCAACACCTTTGTTGGGACAGCCTGTATGTTTCTAGTATACATATATTGTTCGATAAAGTATGCACAAACGCACCAATTCATTGCAGACTGTGGATCTTTATGTAAAATAAAAAATTGTCTGCATCGATTGCAAGAAATAGAAACCAAACTCCTCTTAATAGAGGAGAAATCATATATTTTGACATCTTCAATTTTATAAATTTTCCAACGATTTTGAACTTTATCTACTCCATTTTGCTATAAATGCATAAAGATCCGCAGTCTAGTTACAAGTATACTATTTTCGTTCATTATATTCTGAAATGTATGAGAAAGAATTTTCAACCTATTAAACATATTAAGATAGAAAATAAATTTCTATTTCACTCCAGTTTGTTGCAATTCAGGTACAACATTTTTATTTTGCATAACGATCTATTCATCAGTGCCGTTACGTATAGTAATTCTCGTTTCCCTCTAAATAATTAATAAACAAACTCGCATCTGCTTGCGAAGTGCATGCGTCTTAAAACCATGAAAATTTTATTGACTCGGTGGTTTAACCGTATTATTATCAGCTCGTAGCGCGTATTAACGATCCTGTGATCCTAGGGCTACGCGTAATTAGAGTATATCCGAGCATAAAACTATCCCGAGCATACCGCGAAATGTAAATAAAGTAGAAAGTTGCAGTAAATGTTCTGTGCACAGATCGAAGCCGGAGCTCGAGAGAGATCCGGGCTTACGGGGTTTACAGAGCTTACCGAACCGATGTCTTAAGAAGCATAAAGTGGAGAAAACCCCGTGAAGCCCTCAGGTGGAGGGTCTGCGTCAGAATGGGCCGGTCTTATGCAGCAATCTACAGTATATATTGACAATGAGTGTCACGGTAGATGAGTGCCGTAACGAAACCGTAATACTGATGCTCCGCGAATAGGCTCATGGTAGATTAACGCTGAGAATGCCTCTGTGTCCGCTCCGATCCCAACGTAATGTCGCGTCAGACCACGTTTTTCTGCGAGGAGTGGCCGATTTTTTCATTCCTGCAAATCGGAACACGTACCGTGTAATTTTCCGAGATCGCCTGCTTCCTTATTGCTCTCTCGATAAACAAATTACTAGACCGCGGATGTGTATGAAATTTTCAATTCTTTGTCGACTAAAACCCTTCGCGGTTTCCCGAGTTCATTCTCCCTTCGAAACTTTTTTATTCGAGCCCGTAAAGAAAATTTGGTGAACTCGTCGATTTAAGGACCTCCCCTCAGATTTCAATGGCAATGGAATATATTGTCGAGGTCGCCATTCTGAACTACTCGCCTTCCTCGTGTGTGTCTCGACATTAGAGAAAGAAAAAAATGTAAATAAAACGGGTTTCTATAATATGTGTTTGGTTCTTCCTTCATTTATTTAATTGTCTTACTTTTTAGTTAAAAACAAATGTAAGATCCACAAATATAAATTACAACAAAGGTTGAGAGCTTATTTAATGTAACTAGTAAACAAAATTGTTTAAAATAAGTAGCAGTCAAGGGACTGTCCTTCGAAGTAAGTTTCAAATAAAACACTTAAAATAGTAGGGTTTTTAGATTTTCAATATAGGCCCACATAGAAAAGTTGTATAATGTAACTTCCACTATTTTCTCTACAATTCCGAAGAATTGCAATTTTTGCAAAAATTTCTTTTCGCATCACGTAGTAAACTAATTGCTCTAGCTTCTCAAAAAAGTTGTAAAATGCAACTTTTAGTATTTTCTCTACAATTCCGAAGAATTGCAATTTTTGAACAAATTTCTTTTCGCATCACGTAGTAAACTAATTGCTCTAGCTTCTCAAAAAAGTTGTAAAATGCAAGTTTTAGTATTTTCTCTACAATTCCGAAGAATTGCAATTTTTGAACAAATTTCTTTTCGCATCACGTAGTAAACTAATTGCTCTAGCTTCTCAAAAAGGTTGTAAAATGTAACTTTCAGTATTTTCTCTACAATTCCGAAGAATTGCAATTTTTGAATAAATTTCTTTTCGCATCACGTAGTAAACTAATTGCTCTAGCTTCTCAAAAAGGTTGTAAAATGCAACTTTTAGTATTTTCTCTACAATTCCGAAGAATTGCAATTTTTGAACAAATTTCTTTTCGCATCACGTAGTAAACTAATTGCTCTAGCTTCTCAAAAAAGTTGTAAAATGTAACTTTCAGTATTTTCTCTACAATTCCGACGAATTGAAATTTTTTTAAAAATTTCTTTTCGCATCACGTAGTAAACTAATTGCTCTAGCTTCTCAAAAAAGTTGTAAAATGTAACTTTCAGTATTTTCTCTACAATTCCGACGAATTGAAATTTTTCTAAAAATTTCTTCTCGCATCACGTAGTAAACTAATTGCTCTAGCTTCTCAAAAAGGTTGTAAAATGTAACTTTCAGTATTTTCTCTACAATTCCGAAGAATTGCAATTTTTGAACAAATTTCTTTTCGCATCCTGTAGTAAACCAATCGCTCCAGTTTCCCAAAAAAGTTCAAATCGTATGGTACAATATTAAAAAGGTTATCGTCTTTTTTCAGAGCGTCCGAATATTAATTCGAGTAACTGTATATTCTCAGAACTATTCAATTAACCAGCGGAATCCTTTGTCAAGGCTTACTGTGTCATATTAGATTTCTTACGCTTTTCTATTAAATATGGCCGGGTGCTTGTTTCGTTTGCACAGTAGCGTACATACACGTATAAATAGAAGAACCACATAGAAGTAAATACATAAAATGTTCTCGAAGAATCGTGTCCGCGGCAAATAGGACATATTACAAGCCCGTGTAAGAATGATTTACGTAGAAACACGTGGCAGTATAAAAATAGATTGTCCGGGCGTATGATAAAAATTTTAACGAGGAAAAGTCATAGGATTTGCTTGTGTAGGTTAGCCTGCGTGTAACGACTTTAAATAACGGCGTGCATAAAATTAATTTGACGTTCCTCAGGCAAAATGTGAGATCGTGCGACGACGCTGGTAGCGAACGTGTTAAACTAATCTCCGCGGAGATCACTTACAGACGACAATTACTCGCGTACAATATTTCGCATGAAATTCCCGAGAGCCGAGTTTGTCGAGGTCCGTGGTGAAAAATCTGAAGTGCAAAAGGTTAACACGTTATGCTCGACACACTCTTTCCATCCCCGTAGCCATTCTTGTCCTCGAAAATCCCCGGCGATGCGATAGCGCGATGCTTCTCGGAATACATCTTGACACGGGAGACAGCCTGTTAACCAGTGGGATTCTAACATTTAGAAGCGGTCGGTTACAACGACGTTAGACCGTTAAACCGATGGTACTATGTCACCTTGACCCGAGTCAAGTGGATATGCTAACGACACCTTATCGTCAGGTGTCGAGCTCACTCTCGTTTCACTTGCGCACCGTGTCTCTGCGTAAACGAACTGTTTGTCTCCCCGATTAATTTTCCATGTTTTAGTATCGGAATTTTCATTAACATAAACACACGGAACATCGTGTCACGCGACTCAGTTTGAATATGGAAACTCTGCTCTCACCAATTACAATCATGCTAATCACTTTCGCCAGTCTGTCTCGAAATAACAAACCTTGAATCAAAATAATATTCGCTCACTATTTAAAGGACACTTTTTAATATTTAACGAGCTGAATCTCTTTTAGTAGAGATACCTGGAACATCAAAAGAAACTAATTGGTAACAGTTGATTCTATAGTCGACCACATTACTATGAACAGTATTGTATAATTAACCAAACCTTGTTAGAGTAATTGTACCTATTACTGCGATATCACGCCTCCATCGTACTTTATTTTAATATTATTCCGAATTTATCATGGAATAATAATATGTGTAAACATTTAACGGAAGAATGATGTGTGTCCTGAATACGAAAAGAATTGGTTTTAATTAATATTTTTTTATTAAAGAGGCAAGAGAAGTTTCTTTTCATAGTATTACTGTATCAAAGTAGGTATCTAAAGAGGAATAAAACTTTCCCCTATATGCAATTTAAAGCAAGATAAAGAATGTACAATTGTGTGAACAACAGTCCTTTGATCATCGAGATAGAAGAAACATGGTTTTCTATTTACCTTTTATGAAGAATGTCTTTTCAAATGCTGAGATGTTACGAGAACTGTACAAATTTATTCAGGGCAAAATATCTATTTTTACATATTTTAATCTCATCGAGAAGAAACACCGCAGTAACAGGTACGTGTATCCTGTTTGAAAATGAATTTTGCGGATTAACGTTGGCTGGTTTTCTTCGTTTGATTCACCGCGCAACAAATCAGTCGGACCTACACCCGCGTTATCTTCCCTGGAAATAGATTAGAAAAGATAGCGAGCTACGGTGCATTAAATATAATACATTCAGGAAGGTTATCGTCGTTTAACCATTGTTTCGCATCGCCGGTGGCTGCTTTCTCATTCCCGAACGGTGTAACGGTGTTCGCCATTGCTTTGAGGAGAGATGTTACGCGTAATTTATTGCAGTCATTACCGCGAAGAACGAAACGGAAGAGGAGCGAATAGGACAGACGGAGAGTCCTGTCAATGCCCATTGTCTACGTTCAAGTATTTCCATTTGTCGTACTGTTTTCTTTTTCCGTTGTTTTCTTTTTTCTTTTCTTCCTTTTCGTAACCGGGTGACAATGGAGGAGTACACGCTTGTTCGTAAAGCTACAGAGAACGGAGTCTTGCGAAAATATTGTCGAGACCTCGGCCCATAAGTAGACTGTGAATTTCATGCGTTTATAGCGCGCACCATTGTCTGACAGAATGCTCGTTTAATCTCGGAATTCCATCAAACATTTTTGATCATTCGAATACTCTCTTGTCAAAGTTGTTTTTCATCTTTTTAAATATTCTTTTTGTACCATCTCGAAGGATGCTGTGAATTTTTATTAACCTTTTAATCAACTTCGTTATCTAGAACGGAAGTTCAATATAAATCTGTGATAATTAGATTGCGAATCTCTATGCAAAATAGAAACTTCTTTCTTTATATATTTAATAGATTAAAAATAATATAATGGTACCTCTAAATTCTTCTAATGTTCCTGCTGCTTTAAATTACACCTACTCAGTTTTATCATAAATGCACATAATCCGCAGTCCAGCAATCATACACAAGATAGTAACTATAAATCGCAACGTGATTGAATATTGCAGAAAATTTTAGTTAACGACGCGAGGGTTGAAGAACCGAAATTTCTGGGACTTGCATAATTCCCGATAAAAGTGTAATTTCTTTGATTTCAGTGTTCGACGACGGAATGATAAAACCTTCGGAATCAACGTTTCCCTTTTATCAGAATTAGATAACCCGGTCTAATTTCACGGAACACAGTTCGACTGAAATACTAGCGGATTGATAGTGGACGGCCTTAAGGGTTCGACGTAGTTTAAGCAGACTTCATCGAGTTAAATAGTTTCTAGTTAATCGCACGCCCAAAGATTGCACTCCGTTCCTATAAATCCCTGTACTATTTAGTTTTATTACTTGGAATTCCGTTAAACGCGATGACCAACGGTGTAATACGGTCTTGATCCAAAGTAACGGTTTAATTAATGAACGCTACATTAGTCGCTATCTGTACGCTTATCACGATACCTCCCGTTGTTCCCGAGGAATCTCATCGATTTTTGCTTTTCGTACGGCGATATGAATTACTACGGAGGTTGCTGTAACTGTTCCTCATTTACCCGGAACAAATTTCACATCGAATTGACATAGAGCAAGAACGGAGTTTTATTTGGACTAACCTTTTGTTAATAGCGTCGATCAATCATAGTAAAATAATCGAATCAAGGTTCAACCAGTCTTCTTATCCAGCACGGGACAGGAACTGGCAAAAAGTAATTTATATGAAGATTGCCCTGTCGATCAGGCGTTAAATATTTATGAATAGAAGAGTATTGCTAGTTTAATGCCAGTGAATATACGATGGGAAGGTGCGCAGATTTCTAGTTTTATATGTATACTACCGTGATTGTGTAATTCCAAAAAGAAACGAAAATTGTGTGCAGTAAGTCAGTTGAATTTAACGTCATTTTTATTGTCGAGAAGTGGAGCACAGTAAAATTTTTATTTTCTATTTAGAAAATTACTATCGTCATTATATGTATTATTTCGCTACTCACAATTAATATTTTTATGTTTTTATTGCTGGAACTTCATCATTATTCACCAACTTTTTTCCCTTAGATCTTCAACCAACAAAATTTTGTGGAGTGCAGGAGGGTGAATGTTATTAACTAGTTTTGCTAGCTTGTACTTTTATTGTGTTGAATGAAGTAGTAACGAATATAGTGCAGATTTTATGGAAAAAATTGGTAGGTGAGAAAGAACAGTATGAAGATTAAAACAAATTAAGAATATTTTATTTGGCTGCTGTGTCTGGCAATAATACAGACAATTTCACATGAAGATTCATAAAGTCCACTGATGAACTAATGATAAAACAGTCGGAAAGTATTCGCGATATTGCTGTCATAGAAATACACATTCCCTGTTACAAAAGTCATAACGTACGACGTAATGACTAAAAAGGTACTTGTTAAACCTGCTGCTCTTCTACATTTGCGACCACGCGAGGAACTATTTCATAACCAGAGTACGGGTCTTTGCTCAAAATTAACATTGTCCATATATAAATAGCAGGGAGCAAGAGCCAGGTAGAAATTTCTTCCTTTTGTCAATAATTGCAACAAGTGGGGAATAATATAGAAATAATTAGAAGCAACAAGTCGTGTTCAGTGTAGCTGTGCCGAGAAAATGCTACAAATAATGTCCTAAAAAGTTTGATTGTGTTTCTTATTGATTCGTTTTCAACTGAAAATTCTTCAACCCTGATTGCTTAAATATATCTAATTGTAAGTTGTCGGAAATTTAATGTAGTTTAAATGTGCAAATGAATTGCGCACTTATCGCGATTGTGGATTTCTTCTTTTTTTGTCAGAGTTTTGGGGATGTCCTAACTCATACTGAAAACATTGTCTTCAGAAAATTGGCTATAACTTTTTATCCATTAACGCTACCATTATATTTTCTACAGATAAAATATAGCTGGGAACTATAGCTTGTGAGTGGTGATTGTTTGTATTGTGTGTGAGAGTTGTGAATGTAGATTATAAATGGAAGTGTGAGCACGCGTGAGTGAGTGAGAGGCCAGGAGTATATAGAGGGAGTGCTTGTTCTTAGAGGTTATGTTTGAGTCGATCTATGGACGCCACGTGTTGAGAGTGTATTCTTTACTTTTCGTAACGTATTTTTGTACGGTGTAAATGTTTTTGCGTGATTCTCATCTTACGAAATTTTATAGCTACAAAACAAACCGTGTCCGAACCTTAACAACAGTCTCTTGTGCTTTTTATTGCCACTTAATGCATCCTGATATTCTCCACAAGAGAACAACCTGCTCATGTGGTTTTTTAAGAATTTTGTAAGAGGCTAAAGACAACTGTTCATTTTTGTGTCGAACATGTTCCCTCTAAATGCTACACGCGACAGGTCGGTCGTGGGTGCGAATCAATATTCGTGAAGAAATTAGCGAACGTGAAAAATCGAAATTTGGCACGCTGGTTCCGCCGAATGCCGGCAGTGTCGAGCGATTGACGCAAAATGCGAGCCAATAGTATACACGGTCGCTGTGGGTCGAAGGGTTTAAACACGGCACCAAAGCGGCACGTTCCGTGCCGAATCAATTGTAGTCGAGCAAACAGCCGTGGGCGTTTCCGTGTTGGTCACGCGACTCTTTAATAAATAGCTTCGATCGAATTTCATTTTCAACGCAGGGCTACACTTGGCCGTAGTATCCACGGGAAGTGGGCATTTTCGCGGCCGATCGGCGATCCCGTGCCTCGAGGGCAGCCCGGTGAACGCCACGCGATAAATTATCCAGTTCACCGACAAGTCGCTCTACCACACCGGCATTATTAGTCACGACAATGCCGGCCGACCGTCTGCAATAACTCAGCTCGCGCCTTCTTATATTTATAATAATTACACCCCGCGCACACCGATAGCGAGCGCAAGGGCGCAGTGGTTCGATCACTCTTGGCTGGACAAAATTATTTTTCCATGGTTCAGCTTATTTCCGGTATTAACCCTTTCACACAATTAGAGTTTTTATTGTTTACTTTGTATGGAATGCAGAGGGATAATTGTAACCGATGTAGAAGATCTCGTATACAAAAAGACTACGCACAGAAAGAAATCTCATTCAACAATGGAGTGTGTAGTTTGCAAAAAGAAACCATATATTTTTGTAAAAATTGTTGTGCATTTCACACTTATGCATAAAAACACTTTAATTGTGTCAAATTAGGGAGGGTTTAACATTTATCATCTCTAAGTACGTTTCACCAACGATGACGTGTCTTTAAAATGTCAATAACAAATAGTGATACCTGAAATCTGTTTTCACAGATCTGTTCTTTATAAAAAATTACACACATTTGCCCTTGTAACTGTTCTTCTAGCTGCGATAGTTTCCAAGTTATTCAATAAAATGTGTTTCTTCTTAACATTGATTTCGACCCGATTTGCAACCTTCTTGCAGATTAGAATTAAAAGAAAGTAAAAGGTCACATCAATCAAGAGTCAAGACTCTAACATATAGGGTGTCCCAAAAATGTTGTACTCCCTTTAAAAGGGGTTCTTCAGGTCATTCGAAGCAATTTTGTCCTTTTCGAAAATGTTCTCCGCCACTGCGTTAACGAGTTATTAGCGAAAAACACGGACCAATCAAAACACGATTAGAGTGGACGTAATCTGGCTCCATCAATGCCAACGCCGCGAAGGCGGGGCAGTTCGCTGTAGCCACGCCCTAATCGGTCCACGGTTTTCGTTAATAACTCCTCAACGAAGCCGCAGAGAATATTTTCGCACAGGACAAAGTTACTTTAAATAACCTCAGGAACCCCTTTCAAGGTTTCCAAACAATTTCGGAAAGTTTAATGCTTCATTGACTAAAGTAATTATTTGATAACACTCATTCCGACTCGGTATTATACGGCGAGAGGTGAAATTGAAGTGATATCCTCTTTCGACTTATAGACTGGATGTCGGTAAGATTAATCCGGTTCTAAAAGCATCGATGTGTGAAAAAGAAATGCGGAATGAAATGTGTGCAAGGTGTTACGGGATGGGGGAGGGTGGGGGGATGAAAAATGTGCGGCTTTTTCTGTTCCAATTGACTTATTCCAGCGGGAATATGGAGGCTACTACTTCGCGATAGAAGGAAACGCGTTTTCGACTTTCTAGTTAAGCGCAGACAGTCGGAAGAGTTTAATAGGAGCAAGGCCAAGGGTTAGCCTGGCCGATAATACGTGCACGTTGCGTTCGAGCATTAATATACGATTACGTTCGGTACGCGCTCGGTACTACAGAGAACTGTAATTCAAGCTACTTTATCGTGAATTATGAGCCACGTGTCTGGCTTAGGTCAATGATACGGAGAGCACACCGCGTTTTCCTCGATAACATCGCTTTCAGTAACAGCGCGCATGGTTCTCTTCGTTTGCTCGCGGTCGTGCTTCATAAGACCGGCGAAATTTCTTCGAATAATTGATGACATGAAAGCGGTATACTGGGTGGTCCGTTATTAGCGGTACAAACGAAGAAGGTGCTTCTTTGTGGCGAAGTGAGGCCACCAGGCAGAGCTACTGACCCTCGCAATACTCTCGTAACTCTGCTTCCTGTCCCGACTTCTTCTTAGAAACAATTTCGAAACCGTGTTTTCAAGTAGTTCACTCTTCGCAGCAGAAGTCCAAAATTAACAGTTGTTTCCGAAAAGAGTCATCCAGTGAAAATTAATATTTATTTCAGTGAACGAAGCAGTCAATAAATCTGAAAGAAATTTTCACAAAAATATTGATTTTTATTATTCTGATTACGAATAGCTACACTAACGAGCATAACTGATTCGACACGGTTTAAATCAGAATAACATTTTTATGAATGGACCAAACGACTGCAATTTCTCTGTAAGGCTAGAAGAATTAGTTTAGTAAATTACGTCTGAAAAGTATTTTGAAAAAATGCACTACATACAAAAAAGAGTTTTACTATTATATTTAGTGTTATATGAACGTCGTTATTAGTTGTTATTAGTCTCATGATGTCTTAAAAACTGACCCAATTACAATTGAAATATGTGCAGTGTTAAGTGTTAAAAAAACACCGATTGTTTAAATTCCAAAAAAAAGCTGAAGTTCGCAGTTCGTACGTTGTATATTCCATGCACTAAACAGTGTAACTGGATTATTTTTTAAATTGCTTGATCTGCGAGTTGATTAAAAACGCGAGTGCCGACAGTGTAATAAATATGCATGGAAAATTCTGGTGAAAAAAGTATTTTCACGAAGCTATACACTCCTCACATATGGAAGGTGAACATAATTTACATAGTACATACCACGTTTACTGCGTCTATGGTACGCTTACCATATATTCATTAAACTTTTCTCTAATAGATTTTCATTTAATCTGAAGTTTGAATACCTTCGTCTGGTAATCAGTAATTCCGGAATAATAATGCTGTAGCACACGTATTAAAGAAACTCGTTTTACTAACACTGCAACGACGTTATTATTCCGCGATTACTGGAATCATGGGGGACGCCTTTGTGGCGAATTATTGAATAAATTCAGCAATTTATGTGCATTTTACAATTCAACCCGTGACGCGTTTCTGCCGATCCAATCGTGCAATTTTTACAGGGAATAAAAATGGTATTGCTTCCACGGCATGTCAATTCAGATATTAAAGGACACTAACAAATTTCAAGTCGGATATTAAGGAGCAACCGTACGATAATAAATGTTACGATGAAATTGGTGAAACCTCTTTGCCCAATAGCAGCACATGAACAAATCCAATTTTTACTGTAAAGAACATTTTATTGAATTATTCCCATTTCTATAATAATTGTTGTTTCTTTTGTTTGCAGGTAGGTGGAGTATCAAAAATTAGGAAGACCTTCGAGTTTGCACGAAAGGTATTGCTATCAACAATATTTTATTCTTTTGTGGCTCTCAAATTTTATGAATGAATAATATATGTACATACATATTTAATGATACAATAATTATATTGTAGTAATAATCCAATAATTGATTACCTTGTCTGAACTGTTTTTTATTTAAAATATTTTATGATTTTTTTTGTGGTACACTCTTTAATTTTAATTGAATAGACAATGAAAACAATATATACATATTAATAATAATTATATTGCAGTAATAATGATTATTGATTAACTCGTCTGAACTGTTTTTTATTTAAAATATTTTATCATTTTGTGGTACACTCTTACATTTTAATTGAATAGGCAATGACAACAATATACACATATTAATAATAATTACATTGCAGTAAGTAATAATGATTACTGATTAACTTGTCTGAACTATTTCTTATTAAAAATAGTGTTTGGTGGTATACGTTAGGTACACTGCAAACTAAAGACTTCAGGTTAAACTGCAGACTTAAAAAAGGATTAAAAGGAGTAGAATGACTAAGAGCAAATTAGAAACATCATTGTATTATTTTTAACTTACTCGAATTCTTACAGCTCTAGCTATTTTAATTTTCTGAACAATGTTATTTTAGGAATATTTGCCTATAATTGAAGTTTGATGTCACCCAGTATGAAAGTCTTCCCTTTGACTTGCACGTACATGCCTAATCTCCGTATAGCTTTCAATGCACGATGATCTCTATCGTCGCATTTTTACGTTATTCGAGATTGCATCAGAATGGAGTTGGAACGTATGTATCTGTAGCCTAGGGCCACTCATTGCGCGTTGTAACACCGATGTAACGCTTCATAACTTGCAAAAGAACCGCTAGAATGATGTTTTCAACTCATATAGCGCGGATGTTACACCAGGATAATAGCCATCTCGTCCCAGTGAAAGTTCCATTTACTGCGATTCCCTTCAAACCTGAAATAATTGAAATCGCTATTTATCAAAAATGATTATAGATGCAGATTTTCCGGCTTTATTGCGCTATTACTTTTTGGGGGGAAGAACGATCTCGATCATTTCTCTGATCTACAGGGTAGTCGCTGAAGGACTGAATAAAATTAAAATAACTTTTACTAACACAAAGTTACGAACAACAATGATTAAGACATGAATCAGTATTGTCAAAAACGCTCGGAAATGGGTCGGTGTTTGCTCTACATTCACCAGAAAAAGTTTAATTAAAATCGACGACCCAACCACTGTGACCTCGCCTTGAGAGTTTCGATAATTGATCTTTCACTCGAATAGAAAAATGAGTTTTACTCGTTGCTGCACATCATACGTAGCCATCTTAATCTCCAACGGGTGCTTCATAACCTACGAAAAGAAAGAAAATGAACGATTACTCCTTTAAACACTTGAGTCTTTCAGTGGTTACCCTTTCCGCTCGAATTGGGAAAATAGAGCTTCGACCGGGTTGCGCAGCGTAACCTTATTTCACGAAACTCAATGCCTGGTAAATCGAGGAGACAAAGAATCCGACATAATCCCACGATACTAGTTCAAGAGTTAAATACCAAGTCCCACGAGCCGGTAATTAGAGAAAGCAGAGGTTGGGAGAACTCGCCTTCCTGCCTCGTATTTTATAAGTACCTCAATAACCGAGAACGCGTGAGAAGATGGAACATGTAACACTTACGTAAAATACAGTCTTCTCTAATTTTGACATTGATAAATACTTCGGAGATCCCACATTAACACGTTGATGATTGCCACTTAAGTCGTCGGTGGGTGACACCATTTTTTATCCAAGCTTAGACACTCATTTGTACCGCGCGATAAATAGCTGTAATTTAACCTTTACGTAAATAACCAAAATTTATTAGCCATTATTATTCTTTTTTATGCCTTACATTAATCTGTGATCATCCAATGACATAAAAATGTACAACAATCTCATTATTTGTCGACGAAAACATTAAAGAAGTTTTGAAAATAAATTGAAATGTAACAGTTACGTAAAATACAGTCTTCTCTAATTTTGACATTGATAAATACTTAGACATTCATTTGTACTACGCGGTAAATGGACTGCGGACGTCAAAATGCAGTTACTCAAAAGTAAATAGCTGTAATTTAACCGTGGAATACGAATGATGACTGAGAGTCACCACTAAAAATTGCTATACCATTATTCAAAATATTGTTTAGATTATTAAATATGTTGGTGTCTAATCAATTAAATATGTTGATGTCTAGGCCGGAAGAAATGTTTAATTTTCGAGTTAAACTAGCTCCGAATGCAAAGGGTTAACCCTTACGTCAATAACCGAAATGTATTATTCATTATTATTCTTTTTTATGCCTTACATTAATCTGTGATCATCCAAGAACATAAAAATCTAGAACAATCTAACGAAGTTTCAAAAATATTTATATTGAAAGTGGAGTACAAAACCGGACCCGTAAAAATGGCGAATATCAGACTCTTCACTTTGTGATTGTAGCCATTTATAATTTTCTAATTTCTTATAGCTGTCATACCGGAAACCCAAACAAAAATAATATACAAAGCACACCTTGTGGTGCAGAAGATTTCAAATCAAAATCTTTGTCGCTTCGTAATTATTACAATCACTTTCATAACGGTATATGCATAAAATGCATTCTGGACAATCCACTTCCGTATTCTCTTGATTTCGAAATTAAGTCGGCCACTTGAAAAACTTGCGAAACTTCCAAATAAATGGAAATTCTGATTGCAATTAAGACCGCTGAACGGGGATAATGGAACTTGGAATTTTAACTGTCGCGGTTTTCGTAATATTTGTGCAAAACGAGCTTCCGCATTGTCGCATAATAAGATCACAGCCTCGCGCGTTTTATTATAACTGATCGCAGTTTTTAACTTCTCGTGCGTTGTCTGCATTTCGTTGCATCCACTTTCCACTCTTGCGGGCT
Organism: Lasioglossum baleicum; assembly: GCF_051020765.1. Taxonomy (NCBI): domain Eukaryota; kingdom Metazoa; phylum Arthropoda; class Insecta; order Hymenoptera; family Halictidae; genus Lasioglossum; species Lasioglossum baleicum. The sequence continues at coordinate 15,065,998 of NC_134940.1, forward strand.
AACTTCATAAATTCTAATAACTCGACCGCGCTTCTTTTATCCGGTCGAAAAATTCAAATGAACCAATTTACAACAATCCAGGTTAAATAGAAATTTATTTCGTTTATTATAAATTCCATTATGGTAACGCGAAAAAAACTGCAGTCAATTGTAAAATAGATTCCGTTTTATAGGTCGCGTATGCCACAAGCACATAAAATCCGCACTTTAAAATCAAAAACACACTTTGAAACCAAACTGCGTATCTAGGCATTAATTTAAACGAATTCTGAGTAAAGTAGCAAACAATATTTTTATTTTTCACATTTTAAATGAATCTTAATCTCATTCAGAAAAAATACTTCAGAAGTAATAGTTGCATTTACCCTATATGTAGTTGTAGAACGTGCTGCGCCAGAAAAAAATAAAAAGTAGGGTAGGTAGACCTAGCAGAAGAAATGTGCACTGTCAACGAGACGAATCTTCTGACAAAATTGGAGTACCGTTCCCTGTCGAGAGTAGCCGCGGTTTTCTCGAGCGGCCATAACGGTGAATAATTAGAAAAAGCTGAATCGCTGAAGATTAATAGTGAACTTTATCGTCTCGAATTCCAGATCGTCTCGATGATGCATCCACTTTGCGCAGCGAATAAATCTCGTCGGAAGGCAATACCCATCGACTTTTACCAAACAGATGTTTTTCCCCCATATACAAAACAGCCACGGTGTAATTAAGCGTTCGACTTGGTGGATCGGCGTTCCTTACGGGACCAGTAATTAAGTGGCAGATATCGTGGCGGAGACATCGTCGATATCGCGGTTCTTGCACCGTCGATATCTCGATCCATTCCACGCACCTTGATTATTCTTCGTGAATTCGTGGAAACCCGCTGATTGCTCTTCTCGGCTCGGACAGTGACAAATCAAGTACGAATGGGAACGTGTGTGTGATAAAGAGTTTTACTTTTCTAACAAGAAGATTTAACGCGGTTCGCATGTTGGGTGTAGAAACAGCTTCTTTCCACGCAACTTCGTGAAAGCAATGACACTATTTCAATATCCGGTTCGCGAAAAATATTTAATTTTCGATCATTTCGTAAAGACAAATAGTATGATCCTGCTGTGCTACAGTTATGAACTTGATAGTGAACAAGTTCTCACGAATATAGACTGCGAATCTTTATGCAAAATGAACATTGCCTGCATTAATTATACATGCAGCTCAGGTTAAATAAAAATTTGTTTCTCTTCCTAACAGTATAAGTCAGATGAAAATAAAAAATTCATCTCCCCACTTTACCGTTCCCCTGCTATGACGATATTCTCGTAACTGTCGTGCAAGTATCCGGCACTGGCAGAAAGAGGGTAACTTGTTTCGCCTACTAATTTCTAGCATAAATGCAAAACGTTGCAAATCGAGTCGAAATTAATTTTTAAAAAGATGTATACCTGGAAGATATATCTTATCGAATATATCTTGGGAACTTTACATCTGGATGAATAGTTTAAGGGCAAAGTGGTGTCATCGTTTATGAGGGACAGATAACAGAAATATTTTCAATTAATATATTTCTTATCAATATTTTCAACGAACTTATAAACTGTAGCAGAAGGCTGACTTATTATTCAAGAATTATTCAAAATATTGTTTGCATTATTAAATATATCGGTATCTAATCAATAACTAAACATTTAGGTATTGCATGAGGTATTACACCAATTTCATATCCATAAAATTGCAAATATCATAGGGAATGTATTTTAGGTAGAAAGAAATCATTAACCCTTCGCATCCCTTTGTCGAGAGTGTGACTCGACATCGGAGAAAAAGAAATGTAAATAAAACGGGTTTTTCTATGTATTAGGTTCTTCCTTTATTTATTCAATGTCTTATTTTTAGAGAGCTATATTTAATATAAGTAGTTAAGAAAATTGTTTAAAATTAGTAGCAGGCAAGGAATTTTGTGCTTGGAAGTAAATTTCAAATAATACACTTAAGATAGTATTTAGTTGTTGGCAACAACATTGAAATATTAGGTTGTCGCAAAAGTTTCTTTCGCAATGCATTTAATATTGCAACGTCACACAAGTATTAGGTTAGGTCAGGCCAGACTTAACCCAGTCCGTTTTATTACCAAATAATGAAAAGTTAATAAACGGATGATCACGTTGTTCGTATACAACTTGTGTGATGTAACAATATCCGAACAGTTTCCGACCAGAGCTTTATCTTCAATTTAATTAATAACAATATAGATTGTCCCGCACTCCTTAGGCAAATCAATTTCTACGTACCTGAACGTGTTTTGAGAACGAGAGCAGGATTTCAAACAATGAAATCCAAATCCTCATATGGAATAAGAAATCCATTAAATCGCATTATTGCTTGCTCAAACGTATTTTATAACAATATCGATTTTTTTAATGGCACGTTACAGGCATTCAAAACAAAATTGCGCAATACTATATGTTAATCGTACCTGTATTTGTTTAGTTTCGCACGGTCCATTTTTATGTAAATTTTAGTTAAGACTTAGGTTAAGATTTTATGTCAAGATTTTTTGTCATATCTTCTCTTTGTTATATCAGTTATACTGTCAAAACTGTACACATTTGTATAAAAGGACCTCGGTCCGTATATAATAATAATAATAATAATATTAAATTTACGCATTGCGAAAGAAACTCTTGGGACAACCAGATATAATTTGGAGTACAAAGGGTTAAAACCCGAAAGACGCTCGAAACCGTGAAAAGATAATTTTGTCGACCGAGTAATCGAACCGCTGCGCTGCGCTGCGAGTCAGGGCATTTGCATTTTCAGCGCACGCGGCTCCTGCTAATTACGCGGACGTTGATGGCCATAGACGTATCTAGTCCCGTTCCTCGGCAAGGATCGAGGCTGTACCGTGGTCAGGTGTATCGCGATGTCACGAGCGCGCATCAACAGCGAGCGCAGCGCAAGCGTGTCCAGTATTGGAACTAGTCCAGGACACACGTTCTCCGGTCCGGGATCGGGTGTGGCCAATTGAAAGCGGAATAAATCTATGCCTGGGACCTGTCGCCCCCACGTGTACATCGGCCGGGTGCCGGATACCGTGATTCATCGCCGCGTATTTGCGATAACGAAAGTTATGCCTCTCGTCACTCGTGCATGTCAACGAACGGATCCTTACGGTCAATGCATAGGCACGGGGAGAAGTTATTACGTCGGAACGGTGAATTCTGCCGAGTCAGGGCACACCGGGTTCGTTAAAACGAAACCTGTTCCCCGCGTTGTCGGTGTCGTCGACGTCAGCCACGTTGATCGTGGAACACATCCTCTGCTTCCCGTCTGATCTAACTTTTAATTGGACAACGGAATGCGTCATAAAACAGCCGCTTCAAACGTGAAATATATATATATATATATATCTGGGAACGCGGTATACGCGACATCCCCGGTTACGTTTCCACGTTTTCGGTTTCTTGCGTTCCCTTTCTGCTCGTTTCCATTATTCGCGGTATCGTTTCGGATTCCTATCGATTCCGCGGAAGTGACTAATTGGTTGGCCGAGACCGCTGCATCAACGTCGATACCCGCGCGCATTTTATGCCTCCCTTTTTCCCTTTTACCTGCCATGTATGTACCACTGAGTGGTGTCTTGTTCATAATTAACCCTGTCCACCCTAATGGCAACGCTTTCGCGATCCGCAACGATCGTCATAAATATCGGACATTTCCTGCCGAGTGGAGACACCATCGAGGTCTAGTGGAACTATTTTATTTTCTACTGGCATCACGGAACATTTGTTACGTTTACCAGAAATATTTGTCTATTCAAAATTTACATAGTTGTCCGGCATTGCGACAAGTATTGTTCGAGGTACATATTAATAAGGAATAGACAACGCAGAAAGTGGTGGGAGGGGTTGATAGTGGAACACCATTTGCTAGATGAAAATATTTATTAGGAAAATATGAGAAAGAGTCGGTGAAACTTGAACCAGTAAAAACATAAAAATATGGAGACACAATTTTCAAACCATTAAAATTATTTAGAGAAGAAATAAAATTTTGTTCAGCAATAGGAAACAAAGTAAAAAGGTTGTTCATTTATTTGTAGTACATTTTAACGTGTTTGCTATTCTTAATCTTTCGAAGGTATCGAAAAATAAATAATGCTGTAACATAAATGTATTATTTCTTCGGAAATATACCATTCTTCAGTGCACTGTCATGATTGTCAATTTTTTAAAATTACATGCCCTGAAATGGAAACCTTGTATGAATAAATTTCATTCTACATTTTCGACTTATTCTTCCATAAATAATCTCCATTTTCTTGGTTTCGCCAGACCTCGCATTAACCTGCCGCATTGTTGAACCTCGAGATACTGACACTTTAACAATTCTCTTTTCTATGCTACGATTTTTTAATGCTATTGTACGTGCAATTGTAAAGAATCTTTTGAAAAGTTTAGATAAACAACAGGAAAGTATAGAAAATAATTACCTCCATTTTGGTATTATTACGGTTTGCACTTGCTTCTCCTTAGGATACCAAGATTCTGATATTGTTAGTTTCTTTTCTATCATTTTAAATACAATTCTTTGTTTACTAATGTTTCCATCTCCAAGGCTTTCCCTGCAAACTTTAAATAAGCAACTGAAAAGTAGGTCGAAGCTTTTGAAAACGGGGGTCTAAGTGCTATTATAACTCTCTGCCTCTTGATAGCTGCGAACTGCCATCGCTTCCTTCATTAAAACACGCCGCGATAACTTTCTCGAGTATTTTCAATAAAATAACAAAATTTTCATTCATCCCCCTCGCGTTTTTTCGTTTGATACAGTTAAATAGTTTTGTTCTACCGAACGGAACGATCGAAACTTCAAATACGTTCTTCTTAAACTAATTTTCCTTGCTACGATAATATAAGTATCTAAAATCTAACACATAATTGTCACCGTTTTTCAAGTCCTTTGACGACTAATTGTTTTGTAATTTTTACACGACAATTGTTTATTGTAGAACCTCTTCAGAATGCAGCTGGCCATATGTCAAAAGTGAACTTGAAGAACAGACGAAGAGGCTTAAGTAGTCTCTTCGTCGCCAGCAGAGTCGCCAGATTAACCCTTTGCAACAACTCCCTACCATTTTAAGTGTTTTATATGAAATTTACTTCAAAAGTCAGTTCCTTGACTGCTACTTATTTGAAACACAATTTTGCTTACTAATTATATTAGATATAGCTCTCAAACTTCGTTGTAATTTTTATTTGTGGAAGTTATATTTGTTTTTAATTAAAACATATGACAATTAGATACATAAAGGAGAAGAACGATATACATATAAAAATTTGTTTATATTTTCTTTCTCTGATGTCGAGTCACACTCGACAAAGGAGTGCAAAGGTTTAAGACTTGTGTCCACCACTCTACCTTCCCCTTCTACAACGCTATTCCCCACTCTTCCGCGTGGTCACGTGACGCGTTCCCTCTCTGTCCAAGAGTAGCTTTGATGTCGGTCGTTCGACTGTCCCTTTAACTTGATTGTATAAGCACGCGGGTAAATCAATTGGATTTAATAATCTTATTTCGTGTCAATATCGAATAATTACAAATCTGTTCGTTTTTATAACGAAATATTTATTAATATTGGGGTTACCGAAGTATTCACATTAATTTTACAAGTTTGGAAAGTAGAAAAAGAAGAAGTATATCATAATAAAATGATAACTCTAGAAAATGTACTCTAAGGACATTCATTACGGAGATATTACAGGAACGTTTGTTACATATAAACTATAGCAGCTTACATTGAAAAAACAAATTACTTACAAACAATATACATATGGAAAGACCTATTATTCTTGCACACCATTATTTTATCATACAAACACTTCCAACTATTATTGCTTACAATTACATCTACCTATAACTAATAATTTACGTATATGTAAAATATGTATACTGTAATTTTGCTTATAATAATTTGAATATATTACAATATATATTATGAAGTATATACGAGCATTGCCGAAGTTTATCAATCCATACCGAATGGACCTTTAAATTGTATGGGCTGTCTCTCTCTCTCTCTCTCTCTCTCTCTCTCTAAAACATCGTCTTCTTTCTAACTGTCGCCTCTTGTTGTATCCCTACTCTTTGCCTCTGTCACGTGGCTAATCCGGTACCGCCAGAGAGAGGGTAACTAAAAAATATTACCCTCAATTTGTGCACGAATGAAATTGAGAAACGCAAGTGTAAATATTTGTCACTTTACTCCGACTGAAATCATTAGCAAAGTTAAATTATACACGTTGTACAATTGTGCCAATTTGACGAGGAACGGATGTGGATTAAGACATGCGGAATCGTGGCTCGTAAAAACCGTTGACTCGCCAATAAAAAATTATATCTGAATAAAAAGTGACAGACCGTTCGTATATGAGTAACGCGGCAATCAACGTGTTAACGGGCAACGGTACACCAGTTGTGACCAATGGAAACGCGGAGGCTGGAACGCGATTGTCCATTTGCCTGATCTATTTGATCAGATCAACCGAAAACGCGTTTCGCTTTTGCGCACGGTTTATTATCGGCGATGCGGCATTCTCGCGGCAACGGTGTTCGCGAAATGCGAATCATCGCGACGGATAACGAGCTGTTTGAACGTATGACGTTCGCGCGATTCGTTCGCCGGCTTTTTCGCCGTATGTGCCGCATGAACTTTTTGCCTCTGCCTCGGAGAATAGAGGGAATGTAGTGGATCAACGCGATGAAAACGAGTGGAAACGGAACGAAAGGGGGGAAAAAAAGGATAGTCACGTTCCCCGTGCCAAGGAGCGATATCATTGCTGTTATTTGTCTTTGCCGGTGAAGAGATTTCACTTTGACTCGTTTTGCTATTCCGGTTGCGTCACGACCAACTTCCATGTTTATGAAATGGCTCTTCGCGCGCGCGCGCGCGCACGCGGTAGCAAACTCAGAAATAACGTAAATCCTAGCGAGAGTAAAACGAGCCGGGTAGAATGCAAATCCTCCGGGTCTCCCCGGCCAACCTCCGGACCTCGTGGATACAGCGCCGGTCAAAAGAAACTTCAAGATACGGATTCTCTAATCGAAATATTACATTATTAGTAAAATATTTAAAGTAAAGTATTTTTCGTAAAATTATAATACACCTGCCCGTAAAATGTCATTATCGAGTGCCACAGGACTTCCTGATCGAGGAACGTCAAAAAGAAACGCCCGATTTACATTTGGCAAACCATCGTTGGTCGCCCTTTCGAAATTCATGCCGAATGTGCAACTCTTCTGGGTTTGAATCGGTCATTTCGAATATAACCTCTAAAAAGACAATGTTTTTGTACAAAACTCCAACACAACTACTCTATACCAGCTAATTACTTATGGATTGATGAGATAGTGAAATATTGTGTGATAATATATCAATCTTTAGTCAAAACATCAAATAGCCTCAAAGAAAAGTCCAGCAAAATCGGCTTGCCCCCCACGGAACTTCTATGAATATCTACTACCATAAGAATCGATGAAAATTCGAACAAATACATATCCTCGCTATTTCTCCAAATCAATGAAAAACAGTCACACCTCGTATTCCGTAGATATCGTCTGAAACGAGCCACACAAATTCTGTCCGAATTTTTCCAAACCCGAACGGCAGCTCCTGCTCGATTATTTCTCTTTATTCTCGGATACTATATCAGCGAGAGCACTAGCTTGAAAACAGTTTCCCAATATTATACGGAACGAAAGTGTATGGTAATACGCTTTGTCCACTATTACGGTATTAAAACATAGATAACGTCAGACAGAAGGGAGAAAAGGCATAGAATTCAGTGATAGACTACAGCAATGCTTTCCGCGCCGTGATTAAAGTTACGTACACACATGCATGCATAAAGGTTGAGATGTATATACAACATATCAGTGTGTTGGCCAGCGCTAAGAGGGATGGAGAGAAACGAAGGGATTGGAGCTCGTCGACCAAGAAGATGAGTGGGGCGGGAGGATTTCTGCACGGGGTGGATAGAGGTGGATAGAGGATGGAGGTGGGAAGGGTGAATGAATGAAACCATTCAGGTAACATGTTTATGCGCTCATCGCCGGAATGAAACAGGCCGGCATGCCGATCGGCACGAGCAACAATCCGGGAAGCAGATGGCACAGCCAGAGGAACGGATTATACCGGTTGTTCGGACGATAATAATAAAGTGCATAATCTTGTACAATAAATGGGAGCGGCTGATATTGGTGCACGGCGAACCGGCGTAATGACACTTGCCAGTTGCTGGAAGCGTGTACGCTATTTTAAAATATCGTGTAATTTTGAGATTAGAGTGGAGAGACTGCTGCCTCGGTCATTATACGCTCCCAGGGCAGGTTGCGGCCGATTCCTCTCGACCAATCACGAAAAAAAAAACGTTAGACGGATAGGACAGGACTCGATTTTCCAATTTGTGCTCGTTCCTCATCAACTATACACGCGTCATGCTTGTTTCTACAGGATCTTTATTGTATTCCCGTGTACAGGGCGGTCCACAGGTGAGCGACTCTGTGAACGTACAACGGATACAAAAAGTATTAGGCTTCTTCTTTATTGTTTCAAGGTTTAATGCTTCTACGCGTCCCCAAATTGGGACCATCCTCTAACACTCCTACCGGCACTGGCGCCTCCGGTAATTGTTGAGAATAACTGCCCGAAAACTATAGCTCGTGTGGCCACGCTGACCACACGGCTAAATGTGCTATTGCCTCGGGGCGGCGAGTTTGTAGTTTTTGTTTTATATTTTTATTTGTTGATTGGTGATATATTGACCTTTTTTAGTAGAACTTCGCCGATCACCCCGCTCCCGCGTCCCCTCCCGTGTATTTTCTTGTAAAGAGGAGCGCATTGTTGTTAGTAGCCCACAGGCGCCAAATATCTTAGGACAGCTCTGATACATCGGCTAATTTTTCTTCCACGCTATAACTTCCTCTTCTAGAACGCCATTCCGCCACACTTTCGGCCTACGTGGTTGCAATTCACACCGTGGTATTAGGGACATTCCTAGTGATTTTTGTGCCGCAGTAATGAGCTCCTCCTTCACTTTGTTGTACGTATAATGCTGAGGGCTTAATTTCTTTATTAACACTAAACTAATTCTGTGCAATTTTTATAACAATATGTGCTTGGATAAAGAAATTTATCGAATCAATTTCGATGTGAGCAACTTCATGATTTCAATAATTGTGAAATGAAAAATATTGGACTGGCAGGTTATATTTGTATTGTATCTTATATTTGTATTGTATCGAAATAGGCATCTAAATAATAAAACTTTCCCCTGAATTGTAGTCTTATTTTTACTTTTTATGAAGAATGTTCTTTCACAAATCCCGAGATTATCAAAATATGGTAACGATTGACAACTTTGTTTGCCTCGCCCACGAGAATACATTCCCATTGAATTGTACAAATTTATTCACGGCAAAATATTTATTTTTACATATTTTAATCTGGCCGAGAGAAAACACCGCAGTAATAGGTACATTTTACCCTAGTATACTTCGAAAGCTCTGACTCCACGTTCGGGGGTGCCTACAAATTGTCTGACTCGACTTATTTTCCTCGGACATGGGAGTCGACCGTTCAATGGGCGAGTCTTTGTGCGTTCTGCTTTAAGGGCATTGCTCTTTTAGCGAAATTGGTCTTCTTCCGACCCTTTCAGAACGGATTACCTCGAAGACTGCACTACCGAGACGGTAAAAATCCAGCGAAGTTCTCGTCCCGCCTTCGGTGCACAACTGTGCAGTGTACGTCTAGGTACACACTGGCGGAGACTGCAGCACGCGTGCACCGAAGATACGATTGTAACTAGCCGAACGAAGGAGACGCGCACACCGCGTGGCAGATAACACACGACTATCATGTAGTTGTAACAACCTTTCGCTGAGGAGTGGGAGCTAATTACGTGGAACTGATGAGATCTTCATCGTGGTTTGCATTATCTATTCAGAATCTGGCTGGAAAGCTTGTCGCCTTGTGTCACGGATTCATCCGCCCACCTAATGCGCTCTATGCCGGCAAAGTATCGTTACACGAACTACATTAAGGAAGTTGGATGCACTTCAATGTTGAATCGAGCTGTGTCGCGCTGCTAGAGAAACCGCTGCACCATCAAATTCGTGCGACGGGAATTTAGTCTCGCTGCCACCGGTGAGCGATAAATATTTATTGCGCTCGCATTTCATTTGTAATTAGCTCCCTGATCTTCCTAGACATGCCTACTTTTAATGAGGATTGATAATACCGGGATTTCTGGTTCCCCTTCATTTATTTTCTATGTTTCTCGGGTTAACGGTACTGTTAAACATTACCGTGATAATTCAATTAAACTCACGCGTTTTTGTCGAATGATCTTTTGCGACCTGTTCAAACACTTCCGGTAGCCAGATGAAAAGAAATGTTAGTCGGCTACAAAATGCAATAGATAAATATTCGAATAATTTGTTCATGAAAAATGAAGGTGGATAATATTGTTGCTTATGTCTAGGCGAGTTCGACGGCCTAACCTTCACCTTAAAAACGCGATGTACGTCAAATGCATGCTATTCCAATTAGTAATGATTGATCCAAACATTTTATTCGGATAAACTTTACTTTACCGATCTCAAAATTAGTACCTTTTTCCTACAAATTATGATGTATTTGGTATGTAATCCAGTAGATTTGTAACCGGCGCGGATGCAGATCGAAGTTTCGATCCTCTAGGATCAATGGTTCAGGAGTTATGGTCGCTTAAAGTTGAGCATTTTTCACGGGTAAGGGCCGCCGACATGTTGGTTTGTAGTGACGACCGCAAGCAGCTTACCTCGCCGCCCCCCTCTACCTAATCCTAACCAACTCAGTAAGCGGCGTGCGACCGTCACTATAAACCAATATGGCGGCGCCCTTACCAGTCAGGAAACTGGAAATATGCTCAACTTTAAACGACCATAACTCCTCAACTATTGATCCCAGAAGTTCGAAACTTCGATCTGCATCTGCGCCGGGTACAAATCTACTGGATTACATACCAAATACATCATAATTCGTAGGAGAAAGGCACAAATTTTGAGTCCGGTAAAGTAAAGAGCAGCCTTTTATTCTCGGAGTGATAACTACACTGGAGATCTTCATACAAAATAAAAATGTTTTGCAACTTACGACTTTGTTATATTAAAATCAACAATACAACATTCTCGCATTTTTTGAATCTTTTACTGTTTTATATTTCACCCAAACAATTTCTTCACAAATGAATTAAGATCCGCAGTCTAGTGATAACAGGAAATCATTGTGGCTCATTCAAGATGTCTAAAGTCCGACATTTATACCACGAAGAAGCACCAAACACGAATTATTAACCAAACGACGTAATAAAAAAAATATTCAACGTAAGCATGTCAGTGATTTCGCATGTTTCAGTCCAAGGTCGTGTCAAAGTCGTCGTATACTAGGTCGTTGAACTCGTCTTGACTTAAGCAACGATTAATTATGTACTAAAAAATGTGGTCACCTTGAACAAATTTCTTTCTCGAATGCTTTTTCTATTACAATTTTGTAACCGACTAGAAATTAAACTGTATTTTATACCGGCGCGTAAAATGCGATAAAAATCAATTGTTAACGGTTGCAAGAGCGTGTTACGCCAGTTCGCGTTTGATCCTGGCTCCCGTTAAGCATTAATACCACTCGGTGTCATATTGAACGTTAGACGGCAGCCTGATGTTCTCTTTGTAGACGTCGAACTTTTTCGCTCATGTTACCATAGGCTCCCTCTGACGCACTCGTGTAATCCATGCTTCCGTAAATGTAAAATGACTCTACCTTGTGTGGATCGTGTGTACGTAGTTCTCAGGTACCGTTAGCCGCTAGTTGAAATCTTAACACGACCAGGTAGATTTTATTGTGGATGCTAAACTGATGATCTCGAAGTATCGTTTGATCTATCATGTAAGTGCCTGCGTACTGTCACTCTAATCACCGTAATCTAATCCACTAACGCTCCTATTGCCGTGAGTAGATCATCAAATGACTCTGTCATGATTACATCTTTATTTTTGCGACAGTGTACAAAATGTTACATGTAAACCAGATATTAAATAATAACGAGTCTAGATATCTGGATGCGAATGTAACTTTATCGGCAACGTAAAGCAAGTTATCCAGTTTGTTCGTCGATTTACTCCGTCTTGAAACGTTGACGGCGAAATAACAATTTAATAAAATCTCCGTTAAACCGCTTCCTTTATTATATTATGCATACTCGTAAACGCTATAAACCATAAAACCCGCAGTTTCATAATAAAATGCCCTTATTATGGAAAGGGGAGAAATAAATATGTAAATCCGCGCAAGAAGAAAAGTACAATGTGTGCTCTACTTACGGAATATATCTCTTTTGATACAAACAATGTTTTACCATACGATTTGAATAATAACAGAGAAGATAATTTTCTATCGTACCTCTGTCGTTTACTGTCATAGCCGGCATGTTAACAAGTGCTGAAAATCACGTCCACCCATGGCGATGTAACGTCTGCGACGAGTAAGAAGAAATTATAATGTAGCTTGGATTGTTTCAGGATTAATGGTGTGCAAGCTCTAATTACTCTGTCTTTCGTGTCCTCTGGCAATGTGGGATGTTTATCCTAAACGGCTCGCTGTGGAGCGATAGTGAACGTGTTTATTTCCATTCTCAGGTTCCCCTTCATCGCGGAAATAAATATCGTGTTCAACACTGGACGATCAAAGTGAATTCTTCTGCAACATATGCAATTTTCTTTCAGTGAAACTTTTTTAATCGTTCAAGTCAATATTAACTAATAGGGTAAACTGCACAATGATTGGCTCCCTAAGCCAGAGTCGTAGTAAAAATCTTTTTATCTTTTTTTGAAACGTTTAAACGAGCTTAACCTTCTGTTATTATAAGCTAACAGAGATTTTTCAGCAAGATCGAACAGTTTTACGAGTCATAAATCGTTTATTATAAAATATATCCAGTGAATAACAATCGTAAGACAAATAATACAGCGATTGGCACATCTGCTAACAGTCATATGTGCAACTCTGTTATGAAAACTTACAACGTCGCTTTGAAATGTAAATAAGAAGCAATAAAAAATTATTTTCTATAGCAGGAATTCTTAATATTTGTCGTTTAAATCAAAAGTGCCAATAATAATTGCTGCAGTGCCAGCAATAGTTAGAATATTAATATAAAGTACAGGCGTTTGCAACACAAATTACTGAATTCATCTATTTGTGTGCAAATTGCAATACAGTCACACGTAAAGTAGTCAAATGCACTCTTAAGGTCATTAAGGTCGTACAAGGTGACAAATGGAAACAGTTAACACCTAGGTTATACCTAATAGTAATTTTTTATTCTAACATGGGGCATTCAATTTCATAAATTTCGATACAGTTAAATTTAATCAAATAAATCAATTATAGTTTAATAAATAAATATCATGTTCGACCAGTTTACTTTAAAAAAACTTTAACTTTGTCAGTTTCAGGAATTTTGATTTGAAATTTTACTGAGACATTCTTAAATAGTTAAACTACGCATAAAAAATAAGTCGTGCCTCGTTGTTCATCGAAGAGCAGGCAAAAATGATGTTTGAAATGATGTAATTTATTATTTCATTGGTAAATATGCGGATCACGAAACTTTTTAATAAGTAGATATATATTTTAAGAATTTTTCAAATTCTTACCATTAATTTTCATCAGGAACCACACACTAAGACTGTTGTTGCTCGTTTCTACTTAAATTAGTTATAAATCACCAATCTGTGCAAATCTGGAATCCCTCTTTTGCATTATAATCACTAGACTGCGGATTTTATGCATTTATGGGTAAGCACAACTTAAAGCAGTGAACATATTAAAAATATTTAAAGACACCAACGTATTGGTTTCAGCTTAATCGGATAATCAAAAGAAGAAAGAAATTTTTATTTCACTCCTGCGTCTTGCAATCAATGCAAACATTTTTTATTTTGCATAAAGATCCGCAGTCTAATAACCACAAACCTTTATCGAATGTAATGATACCTGACAGAGAACCGGATATTACTCAATAATATCGTCAACGAAGTTTTATAATCAATTATCAATTATAATATAATTAATAACTCTACTAATTCAGATGATAAAAGTTTCCGCAATGTAAGAATTTATACAATTTTTCTCCTTAAAACACTTAAAAATCGCTAATGGATGAACGCTGTTTTAGAGGCTGCTTACGAACGCAAAGCGTGTTGCAAAGCATGTACAAATAGAAAAGCCAAATTGAAGCCTTATTCTTCAGACCTATGTCGGACAGCAACAACTGTAAATTTCGAAATCGACTTTTTTCCGACTTTTCGGGCTAGATACGCCACAGTGGCGACGGGACGCGTGCTCGTCGACAAAATTGATTAGACGAAGCGTTCCGAGATGGCATTTCATGGCAGGGACAATTTTGAAGGTAGCCCACCGACCGTGCGATTTTTCGGAGAGTGCCTCTGCGTTCTCGGTGCAGTGTAGTGACTGCTGTGTCGTGTTGATCCGCATCTTTCACGAGACAATACGGGGCAGGTCTGTTGCGCGAAGAATGGCCCATGGTCCACGGTACGACGACCGCCATATAATTCTCATCAAGGACCCATTGCTTCGGGCGGAGCATCGTAAACCACACACCGCGGAATCGCAATCAAATTGAAAGCGCGCCCCTTCGTAACCCCTCAGCTACACTGACAGGGTGTACATTCGACCAATAATCCTACGGTGCAGAAAGAGCAGCACGAGGATACAGTAACAACGGCTCTCGGGGACGCCGTCTGCGAATTACGACGCGGCACCGTCCTCGGAAAATCGATGTTACACTCGCCCCCGTGGAAAAGCTCGGCCAACACGGCTACATTTATCAAGACCGCCGTGTCATTTGTCGGTGCTTTTGAATCCGGGATATATACACAGCCCTCCAGCACTGTGGACATGATTGAGCATCTTTTAAAAAAAATCTTTTCGCAATTCTTCCCACGAACCGGGAACATTGATGCACGGTTTACGAAATTTATTATGCTATCGTTCCGATGGATTTTTTTACACGCGCCCCGTCGCCGGAACCAGTCTCGAGAGCTGCGTCAACAAGTAGCATATAGGCGAAAGTTTGCGATAAATCGGACTGCGGATTTTTCTGCGAAATTGTCCGAGTCCGTTCTGAGTTTTTAGTATTTCTAAACGTTGGAAAATACTTCACAGCGACACGGTGCGCTTCGTTTATCTGATAACGGACATGTTTCGTGACGCACACTGAAGCTACGAGAAAAGTTTGTTCGAAAGTCAAATCATGTTTTGTTAAATGGAACCATACAGTGGGTGTACAAAGTATTCGTACACTTTCTAAGAACTAATAACTTTTTTAGAATTGTACCAAACAACCTGATTTTTTACAATCAATTAGAAGCATCAGTTTACGAAATGATTTGCAAAAAAGATTTTTCGAAAATCATAATTTACAAGGTTAAATGCAAAAATAAAAACGGCAGTTTTTAAAACTTTTTTATTTGGGTCCTTAATGAAAATTTGAAATATGTATATGTTTTGTAGATCTATGTTAGTTCTACACATGCTGGAAGTGTCATTGAGATCGATTAACATACACACGAGCTACAAGCGGTTAAAAATGGTGAAAATCGTAGTTTTACACGACTTTTGATCAGTCGCTGCTTGAAATCCACAGAATCGTACATCTTCCGATGCCTGTTGTTTTTACCTGCGTCAATCGATTTTGACGAAATTTTCAATATGCGTATAAAGAACATAGATCCAGAAAACATATATTTTAAATTTTCATTAAAGGCCGAAATAAAAACAATTTTTTAAAATGCCTTTTTTATTTCTGCATGCAACCTTGTAAATTGTAATTTTTGGAGAATCTTTTATGCATGTCAGTCCGTAAACTAATGCTTCTAATTGATTGTAAAAAATCAGGTCCTTTGGTACAATTATAAAAGAGTTATTAGTTTTTAAAAGGTGTACGAATATTTTGTACACCCACCTTTCTGTCATAAGACGACAGCATTTTCCGAGACGAATTCCACGACACATCACATTTATGTTATTTACTGTTACAGAACATTGGAAATTATGTTATAAACTTGTAACTTCGTAAGTAGTCAATTGAATGTCAACTAAATAACACTGAATGTCAGTCATTCTCTTGAAAAGTGATGGTGAAGTTGTTTACATTATCAAACTGATTTTATTTACATTGTATTTTGATTTCTCAGTGGAGTCTATAGGTACAGCGTTAATTAACCTTCTCCCTGTGTATGCAAATGCCGCCCAGGCTGATCAAAACGGAAATAAAAAGTATACGAATAGAAAGTTACGAAAGATTTTCTAGGAATGCTGTCTGTGATATATTTAAAATTGTTGAAGTATTGTGTACTTATCTTTGAAAACTTAATAAAATTTCGCAAATACTGGTGCAGACGAATTTTTTCTCTACGTTTTGCTATAAAAATGTACGGCATCCAATTACACTCCAGTACCTACACGGTTAACATTAGGAAAGCAGTGTTAACGGAGTTTTTCGAAATGATTTCTTTGCGCGTGAAATATATCGAAAATAGGAATAAAATCAGTTTGATAACGAAGAACCATTATCATCATTTTTTAAGAAAACGGTTGAGTCTCGACCAATGGTATCCCTGTGACGAATAGCATAATACGCGATGAAAAAAAGAAACTTGTTGACCTCTCGACCTTGAATTAATTAATGTTACTTTCTCCGATAAATGAAAGTCGCGGCATACAGTTTCTATGCAGCCTGTACATACATTAACTTCGCATTTTTAATTCTCATAGCATCGACCAGTTTAGGAGAACGGTGTGCGAGGCACGTGAAATATTGAAACACTGCGAGAAAATTGTTTCATTACCGGTTTGCGGCGAAGTTCGTTTCCCGGATAGCGAGGAATTAAGACACGCTCGATGAAAAATAATTATAATAGATGACGACGGCAATAATTCAAGAATTTCCTTCTCCGCATAGTAGAGATTTCCACGTAGAGACGAATCCTCTTCCTGGCAGAGATGACGTTCCATAAAACTTGGAGAACTTGGCATTTGGCCGTTAGAGGACGGTCGGAGGAGGCATGACGCGGAAGACGTCGTCGTTCGCGGATCGAAGAGAGAGAACGCCCATGTGCTAGTGACTAAGATTAAAATGTATGCTTCACGAATGCGTCGAGGGTCGACTACTGGTGAGGTCGAGACCTCCTCATAAATCATTCTTGCTTGAAAATTTTAAGTAGCGCCTTGCGGGAGAGCGCGCTCACGCGAGCTCCCTCGTGCAGCTTGCAACTTCGATCCGCGGCGAGCTGAACAGTACATGTACACAACCTATACATAGTTATACATATACAACCTGCGTCTGTATATATAGATGTATACATATATGTATACACGCGATCTCTATGCACCAGGATGTGTATGGTGATGTGTCGAGGGTGGAGAATCGAGAACGAAGTCGTGTCAAGCGATGAGTTGCGTGGATGCGAGTTGAAAAGTTTCTCGCGAAACGTTGGCGGATTATAGAGATCGATGAAGGTGCTGAAGGTCAGGATTAAAATCGATAGGAGCAGGCTGCGAGAATCATTCGTTACCCAGGCTCTATTCAATTTTGGTTTAGTCAAGCCGAAGCCACGTGTAGAGGAGACTCGAGCGACTGATTCATACCAAAAGGCTTGATACATTTTTCAATTTCTCATATAAAAAACAAAAGAGTGTGCACTTTCACGCGGAGGGCTCTTTGTAGGTCGCGCGTCAGCTTACCACGTTCAAGCAAATTTGTTAATCTGAATTTATTCGACGTATTCATACTTTCAATTTTTTCATTGTTATATTTCCCAGATAGAATACAAAAGAGGAGGAGGATTAAAATTGCATAGGAAAATATATATATATATAGTTAAGAAATTAAAGTTAACCTTCACAAGTCCTTGACGCGTCCACCCACAAAAAATCTGATAATACTATTTAGTTCGTTCATCCACAGGTTTCTCACTGTGTATGATAATAATGACCAGACTGCGGATCTTTATGCAAAATAAAAATTGTTCGTATCGATTGCCGGACACAGGAGCCAAATAAAAATTGTGTTCTTTTAATTATCCTGTTAAGCTGAAACTGATACATTGATGTCCTTAAATATTTTTAATGCATAAAGTCCGCAGTCTAATAATGACGTAAACCGAGGTGGCAAAATCTGGTGAACCACTCTGTATATGCATTGCTCAATGTACAGGGTGATCCATCTAAATTGGGTATCTTGGAAACCTCCGCCTGTTTTTGGTAATAGAAAATGTGGCATATAATACAATGACCTTCGTGGGACCTTGAGTACAAAAATTCTGGAAAGTTGGGCAGTCGATACGAATGGCGATGCAATTTCTGTTATAATTTTCGTATCGAGTGGCCAACTTTTGTGAATTTTTACTGCTCAAGGTCACGCGGAGGTCATAGTGCTACAGGTAGTTGAATTTGTGTTGACCTCAGCTATCGTAACATGATGACGGAACTATGCAGTCCCATTTTAAAAAATATCTTTAATGTAATGTAATGTATTTAAAAAAAAGAGATGAATTAAACAATTTTTTCTATCGCCAATGGAAGTCCCATTTGTGTTTCTCGCAATTGATTCAAAATAGATAATGCACAAAGGAGACTAGTATAAATATTGAAAATATCACTGCATGCAATTGTCCATGCTTATGCAGTTAAACACTTCTTGGACTGCAACAATTCCTTACCAAATGAAGCAGCGCCGATTTTATCCATTTCAAATTATTTCCGAGAATTCCTCGAGGCTATCTCATTATGGTTCTTTTATGTATTCCAATGTAAAATATAGTAGAATTTCGATTATCTCTGCCTCGATCATCCAGGTTCTTGAATACTCGAGATTTCGATTATTATCTTGGAATTGAGAATCTGCCTCCGATTGCGCGAAGCCCTGTTCTACAACTCTCTCTCTCTGTTTTGTAATTAATAGTGTATCTTTATGCAAATATTCATTTTCATCGATTATTTTACGGAAAGCTGAATAAGGGAAAAATTTCTTTCCATGAAAATTCAGTAGAAATGGCGTAAATTTTTGTTAACGTCAACGTTTTCTTGGATTATGTAAACGAGAGGGTGCCCTGAATACATAAAGATCCGCAGTCTAGTAATTAAAACGTGTCTGTATAAAATGAAATGAATCAACACGAACTGCTGAAAATACAAAGCCAGTTTTGAAAATGTAGGTAGTACGTGTTGCCCTACAAAAATGATAAGATTAAATGTAGCCCCAAGCCAAACTGATCATTTCTTACACCATTCGATAGAGCCCCTAAATGAAACCCGTCGTAGAAACAGGATGAACACGGTTTTAATGAATTACTTCTTCCGTTGTGCTTAACAAAAAAAATTACGAAAAAATTCATGAACATTCTACCCAACAGCACTGTACATTTTTTCGGAATTCTCGATTGCAAGATTGGTTTCTCAAAAATTCGAGAAACTTAAAATATATTTTGCTGATATTGAAGTTATCTGAGCAACTTGACCGAACAGTTACCGGATTGAAATTTTCGAGTTATTCAAACTCACGCTTTTGACACAGCACCGGGTCGAAATAAACCCGGACACCGCGATTCAACAGTTAATTTCGTTCTCCCCGGAGTTGGAGCTCCCTTCAACGCGAGCGAGAGGAAAATTTGCGCGAGTCCTTCTTCGGGATGAAAACCAATTAAAGGGCAGAATTCAGATGTGCAGCGATGACAGCATTGCTGAATTCTCCTGACGAAGCAAACAAGTCGTTGCGGACTCGCGAAAGCGCACTAGTCCCAACATATTCGGAGACCAGCGTTCTCGTTCGAAAACTCTCATCTCGGTCAAACTCGCTTATACACGGACAATCGTCAGCCAACTCGTCCCACAAGGATAGCGACTGTGTGTGGAAATCGTTTTCCGAGTGCGAACGTACTAGGTACAAGTTTTAGTACACATCTAGGGTTGCAAAACCCTCAAAGCGTTCTTCAAAATGGAGCTTGGTTTTCGAAAATTAGGTAGTTTTAATTGTACCGGTGTCTGTCTGCAGTAACCGACTGCAATTGGACCTCCTAGATTCATACAACCATCTGGCAGAGTTGAGTGGAATAGGGTTTGAAAAAGTAAATAATAAATAATCCTGTTTATTTTAAAGTGTGGGTACAACTTTAAAAATAAAGTGTTTTATTTGTCTTTCTTTTCAATCGCAATTTTAAATATTATTGCTGAAAATATTGGAAAATAATAGTAATTAGTATTGTTCTTTTTTCTGTTGCAGGTATGTGTCTATTCTCAATTCAACTGTACCTTGTGCAAAATTCTTTTGTCTTACATGGTATGTACCACCTCTTAATTAATATTAAGTGTCTTTTAAACAATCTTTTTTTTATCAGACACGTATCAACCCCTCCTGTACGGTAAATGCCACCCGGTCGTAATTTTCATTAATCAACTGGGAAGAAAAGTTCGAGTTTTACGGGATCAGGCTCTGCATACGTAATAGTATCCAGCGGTTCTATTTTGTTTCATTCTCGGCTAATTTTTGCGCGTAGAACGAGCCGCGTCGCGTCGGATTTTACCACCCGTCCCGAGACACCCCAGACACATAAAAAGTCCCGCACATTAGCCGGTCGCTCTTTACCATTGTTGTAAAAACTGACTTTAAAGATTCAACATTTCGTGGTATTCCCTAGCTCCCACTAAAAGTAGCTGGTATAAGCATAAACATTGACCCGCGGTGCGCGTGCACTTAAGCATCGCGCGGTTTAACCACCGTCTAGAGGGATATAGAGGATACAGTAGTGCTCGCTTAAAGGGTGCAGTCGGATAAGATGGTTAGCAATACCTTTGGACCTAATTGAAAGGCATATGGACCATTGCAACCCTATATCTCGACAGAGCGCGTAGTACTGGGGTAATTTTTCCTATTTGTTCATATGCGAAAATTCAGAAAAAAATCTAAGAGATGTCGGACACCCAGGTGCATATACTGTAATTAATTCAGAATTTTAGTTACAACGTCCTCGTTGTAAGAATCAAAAACCTAAAACAAATCTGAAAGATGCAGATCTTGTATTGAATTTGATGAGCGACGTCGTTTATACAGGGTGGGCCGGAAATCGTAGTACAACCGGGCGATTCTACATGCAAAAATAAGTCGAAAAAACGGAATAACATTTTTTTCGTTTGGCAGCTCGTTTTCGAGAAAATCGAGTTTGAAATTGCAGCGAATACGCGTGCTATTGCATAGGAAACGTCTGACGCGTCTGACCATGATCGACCAATTCTACTTTCTGCATATACTAAATCACGCGAACCTGGCAGAACTTCGTACCCGATTTTCTCGAAAACGAGCTGCCAAACGAGAAAATGTTATTCCTTATTTTTCGACTTATTTTTGCATGTGTTAGGTGTCTTTATTATGTTAAATAATTCTATTTAGACTTGCTCCAATAACCACAGTATCATCAACTTCAATATCCAAATAACAAATAACTTGTTGTTTAAATTTTTATTTGAATAAATTAATTTATTGCCCAACACTATACCCGAGGCTCGGGTCAACCCCTACTGATCCGGCACTAGCATAGAAGGGGAAGCTTTCACCCCTCGATTTGCGGTCCCTTCCCTCACCTGACGATCCTGGAAAGAGCCGAGTGGATCATCGCCGCGCGACGTTCCAAAAATGACTGTATTTCGTAATAAATTTCCGCACCGGCCCATGGTGAATATCAATTCAAGTCTGGCGGAGAGAATGTCGTCGCTGGATGCATGAATAATTCAACGTTCCGATAGGAGTATAAAAATCGAACAGCGGAACAACACGCGTGCAGTCGCGATTAATCGCTAGAGGGGTTGGTTCCGTAGGCGGTTCAGGAGGTGAGAGATGGTAAGGGAGGGAAATCCATTAAAGCAAAAGAAGGAACGAGAACAAACAAGAATTTACACGGTTGCAATAAAGCGGGAAGGGGGTAAGCCAAGTTACGAGGTGGACGTTTCGAATAAAGATGTCCGAGCGCGATAAACAGTGGCACCGTCGCGACGCTAAAGATTTCTGGCTCTGCTTTCGACCTTTTTCTATGTGGCCCCTCTCGCACTTCTCTATCTGCGCCGGTACCGTTTTAATCTTCGTGCGTCTTGATAAAAGGGTCACGGAATAAAAGAGGATTTACGTGGACGTTATCGGATACCGGAAGGAGCGATTCCAACATCTGCCTGCGCTTCTATGGAGATAAAAATTCAAATGTGCTCGTGCCCCCCGCGGAGTTGTGCCGCGAACAAAATTACTTCGGGAACGGTCGTGTAAACAACGGGGCCGGAGCGTTTATGCAGGGACGTGTTAATCGCTCGGAATTATTGGTCGTTCGTTTTTAATTAAGTTCACGTCCCTATACGCGAATCAGTTGGTCACTGAAGACCTCGGAATCTTCCGAAACACTCGATTAACTTTCCTTGGTTTTCTCTTAATATCGAAAGATTATCTGGCGAAGTGAAAATAGCGCCTTTCAGTGGCCTTCGTCCACGATTGAACGTTTTGGCCATCTAAACACAATCCTTGCCTTAAAAATTTGATTATTTTACATAGAAATACTTAAAAAGAACAAATTCACATCGAAATAAGTGCACAATTCTTTTTGGACATTTAAACTACATTTCCAACAAATTAAATATATTTTAGCAATCTCGGTTGAACAATTTTTAGTTGAAAACGAATCAATAAGATACACGATAAAACTTTGTGGTACATATTTTTACACGATTTGTTGCTACTAATACACGTGAATAGTTTGTTTATAAACAGAAATACCCAATATTACTACCAACTTATACGGTGTCCCAACCTCTACGACATTCCCTTAATATTTGGAATCGGTTGATCATTCCTAATGAAATATTGTTCCACTTTTCGAAGTTATTTCTAGGTCTACTTTAATGAGTACCTTGAATAAATAAATACTATTTACCATATTTCACCCCCCATTTTTTAATTAAAGACATTTTTGGGTACACTGTAATTATCTTTATTTTCTTAATTACAACTTTAGCTAATCCAATCATTACCCCAGCACATATTAAACCCGAATAATATTTTCTATCTGCTTATACAATCCTTCGAATTATTCCCAACAAAGGAGGAGTGTTAGGACTATTTTCATCTATTTTAATTTTATTATTTATACCATTCCTAAACTATAATAATTTATCTTCAAGAGAGTTTTATTTCTTAAGAAAAATCTCATTCTGAATTTTCATTTTATCATTTATTCTACTAACTTGATTAGAAGGTTAATTAATTGAAATACCATTTATTAATTTAAGAATTTTATTCAGAATTATTTACTTCTCGTTCAAGTAGACCTAGTAGACAAGCGTGAAAATATACAATAAAATACAACATCTGGAGCACGGTCCGCTAACTACCTAACTGATGATTCAACGGCAGACCAGTTCCGAAACGCATCGTTTTCTGAAAAACACTCAGTGTAAATGATCTGTTATGGTATAATAAATAAACCTGTTTTACCTTCTCTCCCGAACGCGAGCGTGGCGCGTTATTCCATGCCAAGTCGTTAAAAACTGAGACACAGGGAACACGGTTTGAGTAACTGTGCGCTCATTAATCTTCCGTTTCGCACTGTTGTGCTGTTAATATCTCAATGGACGGTATTAGCGGGACCAGAGGCGGCATCGCGCGGCGCCTAGTAAAACAGTATATCCGTGATAAGTTGCATATTCGTCGGAAACTATTAAAACGGTCGTTACTTGGTGTGACGTCACGCGGACAACGAATTCGAAGTTTCTTGTCTATCCGTCGCGGTAGGACGCGACTACAAACGCCTTCTCATCGCGCCGGTACACCGCAACCGAGATAAATTACGAGCGAACGTACAGCAAGGCCGATGAACACGCGGTAACATTAATTCCCAACTAAAACGCGGGACTCTCGCCGAGCCGAGTGTCCCAGGAAGTGGAAATTTCGGTTCTAAATCTTGCGCGAGTCGTAAACTCGCCGATTTCACTGCAAAATACAGCCGAGCAATAACGGTAATCAAGCAATTACCGGCGCCCTTTGAACCGTTCCTTGCCCTCCCGATCCAAGCTTAATCGCTGATCCCATTTTACTCGAACAAATCGATTCTCGAATTTACTTAAAATGCTGCGAGCATTTCGACCGACCCCGCACAGTGCCCGTTGACAATTGGCGAAAAGGAAAAATCAACTTTCGTGCAGACCTGGGTAAAAATATTTCAACCAACAAGGAACATTGCCAAAGTGTAACACGTCGATTTTTATGAAATTTATTATAGGACACGGTTTGTTGAAAAATATTTGACACGTATCTTTTTCAGCTTGGGGACTGTAGAGGGTCTGGGACAATGATTTCTTTTTAAATTTGTGTGTTTTCGATCAAGGAATATAGTCGTTCGTTCCAAAGTGTGGAGAGCAACACTGCTCAAGGAAACATTGAACCAAAAATCTCCAGCTAAAACCACAGGTCTCAACCTGTCTAAAAATAAAAAAAAGATCAAGGAATGTAGTTGTATAAAAACACATATCCCCTATTTTAATCCATAGATTACGTACACAAAGTTATATAAATGTCAATTGTATAATGAACAAGAAATATTGCAAAAAAAGATGAGTATTTTAATATGGATTTTTATATATGGATATATTGTTTTATATGCATCACTGAAGCTAAAAGAATACGTGTCAAATATATTTGAACAATCTGTGTCCTCTATAAATTTCATTCAAAAGCGACGAATTGCAGTTGGGTAATGTCCCTTGTGCGAAATACAAATATTTGCAAATACTATTTCAAACAGAACAAGAGGGAACGCAAGAAAATTCTTTGTCATTAGAAAAGGAAGAGAGATTCCCGGAAAGACGATGGTTACAACGCTGAAATGCATTTTCTACGATCATTCGTTATGCCCGTGACACGTGTAAATAATTATACTCGATCCTGTCATCTGCATAGTGGATGTGTGTGAGATATTTTATGGAATCTTTCATCTTGAATTAATTCACGTTGCCACATTTGAGACTATAAATACTTGAGTTACTCCGACTGTGAACCGGAACATTTTCATGACGCTACACACCAGCAGAAATGCAGAATAATGTTTCTGCAGTGAGCGTGGCTTTCGTACTAATTACTCGAACCACTTCATAATATTTCATAACATCTACATCGACACTCAAACCATGCAGAAAAAGTGTTACAAGTAAGATTAACCTAGAGAGCCTATCTTTAAATTCTCGATTCGATCTTCTCAATGGAAGAATATCATGAATTCTTTTACACAATTATTTCTAAGTACACGAGGATTAAATGTGTGAATAGATAAACTGATTTCTTCGCGAGCCTAACTGGTATGTACAGGGTGTGTAGGAATTATACAGTCGCGAGAATCGTAGTCGGTTTGGTGGAAATTGATGTACAAATGCTGCCGCAAAATTAACTTTGACCTTGAATTCCAATATCCATCACGAGGATCAAAAGTGCAAAAGGAAGCGTCGGTCAAAACTCAATCGTTCTTTAAATTTTTAACATCGATAAAGATACAGCGTTTTGAAATGAATTTTTATATTATTTACTTTTTTCAAAATAGTTATAGCTATTTATTTTTTATTTATAGCTATTTAGCATACTAGATAAAAAGAACTAGGTAATCTCGTCAAAGTGCTGCCTCCTCTCTAATCTCAATAACCTTGAAATATGTTGTCAAGGTCACAAGTTTTCTGCTAATATCTCGTAAACCAACATTGCCTTATAATAATGACAAAATTGCATTTATTTAGATTCCATACCAGTTTTATCCAAAAACATATGTATAGTTGCAATATTTCCAAAAAAAACAAATCAGGAGCAAGTCATGTTGGTGACCTCGAGGGGAGGACAAGGAAAGAAGGGACATTTGGTATCGATTCCGTGTAATCGATGCAGAATACTTTTCTTTCGCATTACGCATACTTGGAGCGTCAGACGAAATGGAGTAGCTAACATGTTAGGGTTGCCAGAAATGTTTTAATTAAATATAGAAGAAGTAGTGAAAACTGCAATTATGTATATATGAGATAAGCTCAAAATATAGGAGTTCAAGTAAAAGAGGTACACAGCACATTTCAAACAAAGATTTTTGAAAATTATATGCTATTCAAATATGATATAGCAGATCAAGTTCAAATATAGAGAAGACTCGTATCAAATATAGAAGATCTGGTAACCCTATACCATGTTTTAATCCGAAATCTCGGAATTCAGCGAAGGGGTGAATAATACAAATTCCCTGGAAAAGGTTGCCAGAGAAATGTTGCGCGAACGCATCGTCGTGTCTGAATGGGTTAAAAGGTTTGTTGCAATGTGAACGGTGTAAAAATGCGACGCATGCAGCGCGCTTATCAGAAAATGCAATTTCGTTCGTGCGTTCTCCGGGCGAGTCAAACAAAAATCGGCGGTTCTATAGTGTACATATACATACACATATCGATGGGCGTTTTCGTCCCGCCTCGTTCCTCGACGGCGATTCGACCCGGAGAGAAAAGAACCAAAATGGTCTGCCATGTTCATATTTTTTACCGAGTTACGACTATTAGTCGGCGAGAGAAGATCGAAATAGGGATGGGTCTCGGTGGATGGGAGAGAGGACAGGGAAAAAGTGAGAGAGAGAGAGAGATCGGGAACGTTTTAATCGAACAGCTGGAATTACACACACGCTGGCGACGAGAGAAGGGAAGCCACAGGGATTATGATGTTAGTCAGTCGATTTATTCAACACGCGACCGGCGCGGCGAGCGTCTCGGTTGGTTAATTAGTGGTTACCGCTACTCCTTTCGCCGCGATTACTAATTAAACTCGAGTAACTAAGGAGAATTCGATAGTTTTTAACCTGTTTGCGTTTTTCACGGAGCTATCGCGGCTGACGTTAAATTACTTCGGCTCCGAATTGAAAAACGACCAAGCTTGTTCGTTACTTTTTGGATGATCTTCGATCCTCTGGCCGCGCGGCGCACCTTGACTTCGCATTCTCTGCAATGTTTAACACGCTCGCTATTTATTTTGTTGCTTGCCATCAACGTTTCAGTGATTTATTAAATGCAGCGCGCCTCCTTCATGAAATATTGAAACAATTTTATAGAAGACAGTCACTGAATATTGTGCTGTGTACTACGATCTTAGATAGCGGTGTGCATAACATTAATTCAACTTTGAGAAAATTGCGGAAACGTGGACGTTATATGTACGTGTTACGAACGTGTTAAAGTGATACGTGAACGGTTCAAGTGTAGATCAGGCTTGGCAACTCCGAGAGTCGATGACGGAGATGATTAAAACAAGTTTTTCCGAACTTAAGAACACGTAGAGTTTTGTATTGTTTGTTATGAAGAACATGCCGAAGAAGTCGAGTCGCTCGAATTCCATCAATTGCAACGCTTGCAACAGAGCGGTGCACTTAAAATGCGCTAATATGCCTGCAAGTTATTTCACATGCAAAAAATATGGTGAAAGTGAAATACTTAATAAACATTGAACTCAAAACAGTTTTGACTTAATTTCAACACTTATTTTTCAGAGCTTTTGGGGTGTCCCAACTTACACGGCAAATTTTTGTTTTGGCGGAATCATTGTCTTCGGAAAATTGACTGTAACTTCTTAAAATTGTACTTTCTGCAGCGAAAATCTAGCTGGCAACTCTATACCTTTCCAACGGTCTGCATTTTATAGCGTAATTCTCATCCCCTATGCAATTTTATAGCTAAAAAAACGAAACGCGTCGTAAGACCAGGAAAAGTGGACATTTAAACGGAGCATATTAACGTTCTGCGGGACGCCAAACGCCTAGACGGCGAACGTGTTAACACTTTGCCTACCGGACTAGGATTGTCAATAATTGTGCTGTACCAAAAGAAAGCATAGAAATTTTCTTGTACATTGCAATCTTAAATGAAACTATTAGATGAGGTTATTGAGGGTGACTTGTTAGTTCACAATGAAAATTGCTGTTGCTATTGAAGGTTCCATTAAAAAATGTTTAGCCATGTAGCATAGATTTTTCAAAATTATGCAATAATCACCGGTCGGTAATGTGTTAAGGCGTTAGATTCGTTTCCAGGATTCGCCTTCTCATTGCTCGATACTTGTACAAACACGTGATTTTTCCGTAGTCAGAAACGCTAGATGAAAGATCGATCTAGGACGCTATCTCCCTCAAAGGTCCTATTTTTTCGTCTACGAGGCGTAATGCGCATTATTCAGCAGCATGTAGCTATGAAAATAGTAATGAAAGCATCTCATTACATTTACGATCGATAATCGGCGTTATTGTAGCTACGAATAATGCAAATTACTATTGAGGGAGATAGCGCTCTAGATCGATCTTTTACGTAGCGCTTTTTACCACTGAAAAACTCGGTGTTTGTATTATCGAGCAATGAGAAGACGAATCCTGCACCCTTACAATCCTGGAATAAGGAGTCTACCCCCTTAATAGGCTTGTGATGGGTGGTAAAGTATCAAGAAAACTAATGATCATTTTAAAAATCGTTGAATTGCAAGCGCAAAATATTAGGTTGTCCCAAAAGTTTCTTCCGGAATGTGATCCTTTAATATTGCCAAATAAATATTAGGTTGTCCCAAAAGTTTCTTCCGGAATGTGATCCTTTAATATTGCCAAATAAATATTAGGTTGTCCCAAAAGTTTCTTCCGGAATGTGATCCTTTAATATTGCCAAATAAATATTAGGTTGTCCCAAATGTTGGTTTTCGATGCATGCACATAATGCAAATTCACATTAAGAAGTACTAAAATATTAACATAAAGATTATCGTATTGTTTGTATTTATTTAGCGACATTAAAGGAACACATTCCGGAAGAAACTTTTGGGACAACCTAATACACATACAAAAGAAAAGTATCTTACTGCCTGACATGATCCCAGTCGTTCTGCTAATCTGTAGACTTCGAAATTCGTTGTAACAGAAGAATGAAGTAGAAAGGAAGAGGAAGGAAGCTCGTCCGAAGTACCCTGGTGTATAAAGTAGGAATTGTACCGAGCGTGTGTGAAAGCACGAGGATGAGGAGGTCGTGTTTGAAAAATTTTTCGCCCGGTTTGGCGACCGAGCAATCAGCGAAGAATCGAGGAACAATCGATAGTGGTCGCGTATATCCGATGGTTCGACGCTCGGGGATTTACTAGAGACGTATCATAGTTCATAACGGTATGAAAGGAAGAAGCTTGGCGAGGTTAGAGGGGAGAGAGCAAGGGGACCGATTGCTCGAACATCGAGCCGAAAGAGAACGAGGGGAAAACGGAACGATAGTGTCAACGACAGATGCATGGCGATATAGATGCCGTTGCGATCGCGTTCCATTCTTCGACAGTTTATTACACGAAGACGCCGCGCCGCCGCGCACCGCGTCGCACGGCCAGGAAATAAAGTTGCGTCTTTTGCCACGGCGACGGGTACTTTAGATTAGAGAAATTTTTCTTCTCGGTCCTCTCGTTTCTCTTCTCATGTATGTTACCTACAGGGGACGCGTGTTCATGCTGCTCGAGGCGCGATCGATCCAGCTCGACGAAGAAGCTAATTACGAATCGAGCGCGTTCGATCGGGATAAATCGAAGCTGTTAATGGTGATTCGAGGATGTAGATCTCTATCTTGCGTATGATTACTGCAGTCCACACGTGCGATTACGCTCCGTTATTAAACGGAGACTTGGTTTCAACTGGGACACGCTAGACACACGCTAGATTAAGACTCGTGTCTGTTCTCTACCTTCCCCTTCTACCACGCTATTCCCCCACGCTGCCGCCGCAATGTCACGTGACGAATCTGGCACTGGGAGAGGGTAACTCGAATCAATTCCCCTGATTTGGCGACTCTGTGATTAGCAGACCTTCACACAAATATGGCTATTGAACATTTTTAAAAATGCCACAATATAAAATTGAACAGAATTTATTCATTTTATTTTCTTATTATTGCCGCAAACCGACTGGTTTATTTAGCAAACACAATATTGCTGCAAATAAATTACAATATTGTTAGCAAATGAATTATTTTCAGGCCTTCTACATCAGGTTTACATAAGAATTTGGATGAAATTGAAATAGTCATAATTTTAAACATATTTTTCCTACACATATTGGCGGCCTCTTTTAGTTCTTTAGATATTCGCGAAACAATATTTTTTTAATATAAAAAAATATAATTGCACTTTCTATTATACATATTGTTCTCAATTATAATTAATAGAGACTGGAAAAATTTCAGCCATTATGTGGAAAAATCCAGCTATCCTTTTAATTTAAACTACAGACGCTCTACAGCGAATTCTACTCTTTTTAATTGTTGGAACACGAGTTTTAGGGCGGGGGAGAGACCCGCTCCGCCAGAAATCTAACCCAGGCCTAACCAAAATTCGTTTATGGTGGAACTCGCTATAATCGAACTAACAGTTTTGTAAATATCTAAAAAACTAAAAAAAAGGAAAAAGTTGTTCAGAATGTCCAAAAATTTAAAAACACTGTTATACTATTTTCAACCAATTAAATATATCAGGAAAGATAACAAATTTCTATTTTACTCCAGATTGTTGCAATTCACGTAGAAAATGTTTATTTTGCATAAAGATCCGCTTTTCCATTTACAACATACTTCAATTTCATCAAAATCCGCGAGTATATCGGAACTAATACAAAGAGGAAAACAGTGCTCGTCTTTGAAAAGCTTTGTTCGTACGATTTTATGTTATTTCTGGTCTAGAAAGGCTACTACCAAAATGCATAAACATTAAACATCCGCGGTCTAATTACGAGCGTGAATAGTCTGTACACATGTCGCATTAAAAATCCTGCGGCAAAAAGTTTGAGAAGGGAGTGACAGGAAATTCGACAAAAAGACAGAGGAACTAGACTCCAGACATTTCGAAAAACGAGGAGTCGTGTGTGGCAAGTGGGAAGAAGAGAAGCGGAGAATCGGCGTGGAACAAGAAGAGACGGTACGCCAGTGAAAAAGACGTGGTTAGATGGCTTATTTGTAAGCTCGTGTAAGGTGCTAATTTGCGAAGTACACGGCGTACATGCGTACACGTGTACCCAACAGGGCTGGTATCGCGGGCCGATTGCGAAAGAAGGAGGCAGCGGACGCGGAGGAAGGAAGGTATTAACGGCGGAGAAGAGAAAAGTAACCGCATATTTACGATAGTTAGCCGAAGAAATTTCTGCCTTGCCCACATTGCGTTGGAAATCGCTGCTATTCCCTCCGTTTTGCGACGCCAGTGATGCGGGACCCCGGGGCTGAACAATGGAACCAACTAGAGAGACACTCTGGAAATTATTATACTTCATTCATCCGCCATGCTTCCTTAAAAGTGAAACTCTTATTTTCCGCAGGATACCATCACGTTCGAATTTATATCCGTTTAATGAATATTTGTTAATCCTCGCCTGTCTCTCGCCAGAATTCGCGTGAAAGTAGAATCTACTTCACAATACTTTGCTATTTATAAATAATGTGAACATTTTCATATTCAATTTATCGTAATTTTAGCTTACGAAGAAGGAATTTACGAACACATTCGTCTTCTTATTATATTGGTATTTTACCATTGTGTAAATTTGACAGTAGATAAATTAAGTTCGGAAAATGGGGGATGTGAATGTCCAAAGAGATAAATGTCACATAAATGCTCTTTTTCCGATTGTTGAATAAATTCCATATACAGGATATCCCAGAACTGTACTCCCTTGAAAGAGATAATTCCCGAGACCGGTTGGAGTAACTTTTTCATATTTTTAACAAATAGTGATACCTGAATTCTGTTTTCACTGTTCTTTATAAACAGTTACACATGTTTGCCCTTTAAACTCTAGCTATCATTGTTTCCACTAAATTCTAGAAAATATAGTTTCTTTAAACGTTAATTCCGATTTGCAACATTTTGCAGATTCAGACTGCGATTAAATAAAAGTAAAAGGTCTCAACTTTTCATACATTTGAGTCTCGTCGCGTATCAAGACTTTAATATACAGGGTGTCCCAAAAATGTTGCACTTCTTTGAAAGGGGTTCCTGAGGTTACTTGAAGTAACTATGTTCTTTGCGAAAATGTTTTC
This sequence comes from Lasioglossum baleicum, assembly GCF_051020765.1. Classification (NCBI taxonomy): domain Eukaryota; kingdom Metazoa; phylum Arthropoda; class Insecta; order Hymenoptera; family Halictidae; genus Lasioglossum; species Lasioglossum baleicum. The sequence goes on from NC_134940.1 coordinate 15,098,225, forward strand.
CGTGGCTTCGTTAATAACTGCTCAACGAAGTCGCGGAGAACATTTTCGCGAAGCACAAAAGTTACTGTTCCGAGAATCACTCTGTATAAATTCTCTTTACAATTTTGAATAATCATAAATAGACTGCGGACCTTTATGCTAAATAATTCTAATGTTACTTCTTTCCGTAATGATCTTAATAGAGGAAAAATTATATATTGACATCTTGAATATTTAAAATTGCTCAACAATTTCGGATTTCATCTACTCAATTTCGCTATAAATGCATAAAGATTCGCAGTCTAATAAACAATTATAATCATTTGGTCATTTCGATGGGTCCAGCAAGTCGAGGAAAAATATTTGTTTCGATAAGAAATGCTTGTTGTTACACGAGATAAGAGTCACATTTCTGTATGATCGATAAAGGGGTTGTTCAACCTACGACCCCAATAGATTTCTTTGGTCAGACCTAGATTTATATGGCAGTTTAACGCCGCGTTGACGAGACGAACTAAAAGCGGCGACGGTCGTTCTTCCAGTTTTTGAAGCGCGGAAACGAGTTTTAAAACGAAGAAGATCGCTCCGGAATTTCGTTGGGAAAGCGCCTAGGTCATTTGGTACATTAGCAACCAGCTCACGACTCTACATTTACAACAACGAGCGAGTATCCGTAATTGCCAGCTGGAATTACGGCTGGCTAAACTTCGATGGTTCGCGGTCCCATTGGAAAAGAATGATCGGGAGACGCGTCCCAAATGGCAAACAGCGCGGAAAGGCTTAGAAGTTATATTTGCAGAAACAGAGGAACGAATAAATGCCTCGTCTGACGCGATCGTTGCAGCCACAGTTTCGCAGAATATTTCTAGCACTCTCGATTTTGGATTTGACGGGGGCTTAAAATACTTCACAATGAATTTCAACATTCCGGAAATACAACAGATTTATCCGTTTATTTATTAAAAATTGCTGTACCATTATTCAAAATATTGTTTGCATTATTAAATATGTTGGCATATAATCAATTACTAAACATTTAAGTATAGTATGAGCTATACAACAGAAAAAAATTGATATAGAATGGAATTATTCTAGGTCGAAAGAAATGTTTAATTTTCAAATTGAAATAGCCCCGAGTGCAAAGGGTTAAATGGTTTTTCTACACATCAGGAAACAGTCTGGTGAAACATATATTGCGGAAATAGTCAGGTTGTTTAATATCCAATTAATGTGGAAGGAGGAAAATCGACCAGTTTCGGTCCTTCCTTTGGCGCGTTCTTCCTTCATAGTAACGACGGATGGTGGTGGGGGACAGTGAGCGCTATGGTCGGAACGGTCTCATCTCAATTGAGACAAATATGCCCAGTCCTGATCTAGTGTGTGTCTAGCGTGTGAGGGGAGGGAGCACGAATTGAGGGGAAAAAGTTGCCCTCTCTCTGCCAGCACCGAACGCAGAATCACCGTCCTGTGACCGGTTGCAGAAGCGAGGGGGTATAGCGTCTAGAAGGGGAAGGTAGAGTGGGGAATAGCATCGTAGAAGGGGAAGGTGGAGTGGGGAATAACGTCATCGAAGGGGAAGGTAGAGTGGGGAATAACGTCATCAAGGGGAAGGTAGAGTGGGGAATAACGTCATCGAAGGGGAAGGTAGAGTGGAGAACAGCGTCGTAGAAGGGAAGGTAGAGAGGGAAATAGCGTTGTAGAAGGGGAAGGATGGAGTGGGAAATAGCGTTGTAGAAGGGGAAGGTAGAGAGGGAAATAGCGTTGTAGAAGGGGAAGGATGGAGTGGGAAATAGCGTTGTAGAAGGGGAAGGTAGAGAGGGAAATAGCGTTGTAGAAGGGGAAGGATGGAGTGGGAAATAGCGTTGTAGAAGGGGAAGGTAGAGAGGGAAATAGCGTTGTAGAAGGGGAAGGTAGAGAGGGAAATAGCGTTGTAGAAGGGGAAGGATGCAGTGGGACTCAACCCTTAATCTGGCGACTCTGCTATTGAGTGATAGACGTAATAAACGTGATTAAAAACCATTTGTCCTCGAATTAGATCCGTTCGATTCGTTTCTGTGCACGAAGGGATTCGTTGAATTGCTAAATCGATAGCGGACCAGTTGAAACGAAATACCCGGTAGATGAACGTATGCATGCCAGCATATCGGTTGGACGGTTAATCGTTTCTGCACGCAAATTGAAACTGTCGACTGGACGGGGTTATTTAGTTCTAAGGAACGGTCCGTGTCGCGGTCTAACAGCGGTTAGATATTAACCCCAGCGTCGTCGTAGTCTCGTTAACCCGCAAATTGATTCCGCCATTATTCACCGGCGAACGATACCTTGCCTATCGTGTTTTGATGAGAGCCGCTCCGCACCAAGATGCACTCGCTTAATGAAATCGACGGCATCCTTTCAAAGGCAGTGTTCGGTCTTTGCAATAGTCTTGATACGATTTTATAAATAAACTTTATCATTAGGGTTTACAATCCTATTTTGTATTTACATTTAACCCTTATACGATCCTCAGGGTAAAAAGTCACCCGTTTACTATTTTCACATACGGTAATCTCTATGGTGTGAGATGTATTTCTTCGAAATGTGACGTTACAGATGGAACATAATTTGTTAATTTCGTGTGTAGAGCAAACATGGGTAAATTATCATCCTAGTCTCTTTTATGCAATTATTCTTAAGGAGTGTATGAGCCGGTACCTATCCACTTTCAATTTTATAACTTTCATACTCTTATTGACAAATGGTAAAATTATAGATTCTTTTATGTTCTTGGATGATTACTAGACTGCGGATTTTTATGCATTTATGAAAAAATTGGTTGGGGGAATTATAGAACAGTGGAAAATTACAAAAATTTAAGAGCATTATAATATTGTTTTTAATGGAACAAGGCTGTTGGGGGATAAAATCAATTTTTGTTTTACTTCTGCTTCGAGGTCTCTGTAATATAAACTAGAATTTTATTTACCTCGTAAGCTCCCTTCGAATTTATTTATGAAAATGCGAATTTGCATTTCAAATGCGGCTCAACGTTATTAAAATTGTGTACCTTGTTTTGCAGACTGTACGTGTGCATGAACAATCACGCAATCACACGAGATTCAGTTGTGAATTAGTACAAATATCTAGTTGTTAAAGTGGTAGATAATATCGGATACCTTAAGCTCTAGAAAAAAGCAAATAACCATGACAAAGACAATACCCGTGGACAGATTAAATGAAACATCCGTGTGGGTGTCTCTACGTGCAAACCTGTGTGTGCACATCGTGCGCAAGCTACTTTGAAACGTGAACTTTCCAGATTTTAATTGGACGGACGGAAGAGGGAATCGTTATTGATTTAATTAACAGAAGTTATTCAATTTACACGCGAAACTATTAGCTTCAATGTCGGTTTAATTAACGAACAAAAAAGAAATAAAAGAGTGAATTTCTGAGGCAGGTATCGGACATCAGTAATCGCGGGGCCGATATTAAAAAAGAAAACAGAATAAGTGTCGCGCAGAAGTAAATCCCTCGAACGAGAAGCGCGTATTAACGAGAAACCGGCGCGGCGCGAAACCGCTGGAACCGAGGCGTTAAGGGGCTACTAGATTTTTAATTAAATCCGTGCGACGGTCCCCGTCATTTTCCTTACCCAATTTTACGTTAAACATTTACTTTCTCCGAGAGGATTGTAATCGAAATCGTAATAACTCGTTCAGGGGGCCAGTCCCGCGCGACGGTTAATTAACATTCACGTGCAAAGTGTCTCGTAAAACGCGGAACCCCTACTAAAGCAACATTTTTGCGTTCGAATATAACCAAAGGAACGAGTGGCCGTCGTTAAAAAGCAAACGACTCGCGGCAACAGTTTCGAGAAAACCTTGCCAATTTCATTGTTAATTATTTTCGAAAATTATGAGTTGGAACCCATTCCCGTTTCCATAAATGTGCTCAACGTACGTTGGTACAGTAATTTACGCGAAGTTAATCGAACCGCTTTCTCCGTTTATTTAACCCTTATATATAATTAACGATGCTAATGTTCACAGCTTTAATTATTCATTCTTCAAGACATATTTTTGCGGGCACTATTTATTTATAGACATTAGCTACACATCGAACGCCCTTTAAAACAGAATAACATTTTTATAATCGTAACAAACGTCCTGAATTTTTCTAATCGATTGGAAGCATTGATTTATGAAATGCTTTGCAAAAAAAGATTCTCCAAAAACGATAATTTACAAGGTTACGTGCAGAAGTGAAAAAGTCTTTTTTGAAAACTTTTTTATTTGAGCTCTGAATGAAAATTTAAAATAAATGTTTTGTGGATCTATGTTGGTTATAGTCGACACTACACTAGCAAATAGAAATTTCCGAAGATCGACGACAAATATAAAAGATTATTTCCTTTATGATGCATCCCATTATTATACATCGTAGAGTCTAATTGTTCCCTTTATTCACCAAGGAATTATTTTTCTTTGAATCTCAAACAGCTTTCATTCGGAACATTTTTTCTACACCGAATAGTTTGCGAAATATTCGATCAAATTGGTTTCCCATCCCCAACTTCGAGGACTGTACTACTCACCCTTTCAACACGGATGACGGCGGGTAAAAAAATATAGGTAAAATATTTTGTGAGAACCATTTTTTAACGAAGTTTCACAAAAATTGACGTATCGCAGTGGTGAAATGGCCCTAGCCAGAGATTCTTCTGGAAAATCGTTTTAAATCGACACGATACGTGACTGTACAGCGAGTTTCTGTTATCTTCAATAAATTCGGATATTTCCTAATCTTTTACTATACCAAAAAATGGGCAAAATTAAAATTTAAGTTTCCACCGTTTTTCTAACTAGTAAGATATTTTTATGTTGGTTGTTTTCACACCATGACCGTGTTCGTACTGATGAAAAAGCTACTTTTTCGCCACTTCACTTCTTTCTAACTAACCTTGTCCGTGAAAGTACAACTCGTACAATTTTTACTTTAACTTCAGTACTTCAGTGTGTATACCTCAACTGATGATATACCTAAGTGCAATAAACGATGCAAACCAATGGTCTCATTTTTTCCAAAAAGGAAAGAAACATAAATGACCTGAAAATGACACTTTAAACAAAAATACGTGGCAGTTTCGGATTTTTTATTTTAGCATTGTTGAAATTATAAAAACTCGTTCATACGAAGTAATTGAATAAATTCCTTAGTTCAAGTATACAATCATTACTGTTTTCACACGATCGAACAAAAATCTGGACCAATTCTGAATTTGTATGAAATGATTGTGAAATTTTGAGAAGCGTAATATGAAAAAATGTTTTTCCTAAAGATTCAAGAACTCGCGTGAATTAGTATAATTTTTTTGGAAAAAGCTGCTAACAATAAACAAATTAATGAGTCAACACTCGGGATTTTAGCGTTCAAAACGATCATCGCAGAAATTGCTTGGTCGGACAGTAAAAACAACGGCGGCGCGGCGTCGTGAAAAATTGGTCGTTAACGTTTGCGAAAATATCAGACCGATGTCTAGCCAACAGAAACTTCCGCCGCGTTTACCGTTGATCGCCGGCTATCCACACTGTTCAATTTGCATTTATATTGTATTAATTTAAAAAAACGGCGGTGGCTCGATGGAGGGAAGACGGGGCTAAAGGGAAATCGTAGGGCAAGAATGAGGGTCGCCAGCCAAGAAAGAAAGAAGTAACGAGGAAGCAGTTTACCCGCGTTGCCGGCTTCAATTTCCCGAATTACGCGCGCGCGGTAAAAGCGTCCGCTGTATTTGTGACCCATGAACCGAGTTACGGTCCACTTTTCCCATTCCCTGCCGCTACCTTTTGCCATTTTCTGCGTCCGTCCCTTGTGTATCCGTTTCTGTTCTCTGTTCCCTGCCGCTCCGTTCTCAAGATAACCAAGATTTCAAGAATGATCCACGACGCAAAAATAGAACTGCAAACGACAGCGAATTTATTGCGTCGTCACAATGGTCAGTTATGCAGCAGTGCACGGTTGAATTTACACCACCGAGTACCCGATTCTCGAAAAATTGTCTATATTTAAACTGTGATAATTTTGGCGAGAAACTGAGGACGCGTTTTTTCTCGAAAATGCTATACATACAAACGTCTGTGACAATTTTGAAAATTTTTCTCAGTGAGTGAAACCACCACAGATTTAAAGATTGAAGCTTCCTTTTTGCAACGACACCTTGGAAATTGATGTGAGATTTTTCAGCCGTTTTATCGAGCTTCAAATGAGAGGTGTGCCGCGAACTTTAAAATATTAGTACATATGTATAAGTTACAAGAACGTGTTTCTCATTTTTGTTACATAAAACAATTCGGGCATCGATTTTCTAGGAATCGTTGCGAAGAGATGGCTTCGATCTTTAAACTGTTAGAAAATTCATTCACGAATAAGATTTTGTAATGTTCTCACAGTTAAATTCTCACGGACAGGAAATTTTTTCTTGAAAATCTGACTTTAGCAGTTTTCGAAAATAAATATGAATTTTCACGACACAATTAATTTATATATTAAATAACTTTAATAAGACTTTTCTCTGGCAGTATGAGTGGCCGAGATTTTTTTCCTCTTACTTGTATATAGCTGAGATTTCTTTCTTCTTGCGCCATTGAAAAATAAGACGACAATTATTACTTCTGGGGTAGAAAGAGAAAGAGAGAGAGAGAGAGAGAAATTGTTAGACAGAGAGGAGCAAAGGAGCGCTGCTTCATAACTTTAATGGTTAAGTTGTTCGCAACTGTCTACGCGATAAGTTCATAATGCGACGGCCTCTCTCGTTTAGTATTGATAACTATGCTGGCTCGTCACGCAAACTTTAGAACGACCGCGTGAACCTGTACCCATGGAGAAGTCACGCCATTCGGTCTAATAGGTTTCGCAGTTGCGGACTATCGAGCTCCGGTTGAATAACTTCGCGCTTCTAGTCCGTTATCGACACCTTTGTTCGCAACTGACATTGCTTCCTGACGATCCGCAGAGCTTAGATATTTGTCTCCTTCGAAGTTCGATAGTTGTGCCAGTCCGGATTCCAGAGGATTTTTAGCAGAATTCTGTGTTTGTACACTAATGTTCTTAGATAATCGATGAGATGCGAATTTATGGAATTCGTGACGAAAATGACTTAAATAATAGACTATGGAGACATTACATAAACTTTAAGAATATTGTTAAGTTACGTATTGCAATTATTAAAGAAAAAATACATTTAGTAGTAGTTTTGTTAAGAAATAGTAAAACCTCTCGATTTAAGAAACAGCACGGACCCGGCAGTTTTACTTAGATCGAGGCTTGACTGTATATTGATTTTCAATGCATGTCACGAACAATTTGTAAAAATATTTCGGTGGTTAACATTACATCCGAAATATAACTGTGGATTTTATGTATTTATGACAAAAATGAATGAATTTATAACTGTAGGGACATTACACAAACTGTAGGAATATTGTTACGTTACTTATTGCAATTATCAATAGAAGAAATACATTTTCATTTAACCTCCATTCCTCAATTCACAATCAATTCGGAAAATTTTATTCATTACACTCCGGCCTTTCCTTAGAAAGGCTTTACTGTAATTTGTAACAATTAAATTTAAGTAAATGTGTAATTGTTTCGTTTAATTATTCGTATTTTTCTAACGAGTTTTTCTGTTTTGTTTCCAGGTAAGTGGATAGTTTGTGCGTGCACACGAGAAAATCCCCTCACATTGTCAGAAGGTATTACTGTTTATAAAACTACTATAATTCTCCATTTAATTCTCCAATAATTTCTGTTCTTCTCTTCCTACTCTAATTCCTGTCGTTAATATCAATTCAATTTTGTTTACAGTCGTGTATAAATGTAACAAGTGGGAACAATAATTAATCGAAATTCCTACGTAAATTATAAGCACAACTGAAATAATTTTACAATTCCCAATTCGGTTAAATTAATATTCGATTGAATCATAAATAAATATCAAATCAATTTTGTTCTTGTCTTTCCACTTTAGTTTTTTTTCGGTTAACATTAATTTCAATTTGTTGGAAGTCGAGTGTAAATTTAACAAGTAGGTGCCATATTTAATAAAAATGCCTGCATGAGATAATACCGACTGATTTTACATTTTCAAACTCGATAGATTAAATCGAATATTTATGAGAAAATAAAATTCGTAGTTTTATTTAGTTAACAATAGCACAAGCGATTCAGTAATTGCTTGTTATTCATTGTTGTACATAATGAATGATTCACCATCATAAGTGGCACGTAGAGATACTACGAAAGAGGCAAATGGCAAACGATCCCAGACTGAAGCACAGACTGTGTATCCAGGCGCCTGTTCAGCGCCTAATTAAACTGGAGTTGACTCATTACCGTCAGTGAGATTAGGTTAGGTGAGAAGGGGAGGGACGGATCACGGACACGACTTACCTCCGTTTCCTACGGATAACACCACTGCCACCATGCACCATTTGTAGTTTATGGTGGATAATCTGAAATGCAGATCTCCTCGTTTTATTCTTTGCTGTAACTTAATAATTTCAATCTAGGAAAGACAGAAATTATTTTAATACGAATTTGGCGTGTATGAAATTGAATGTTTCATGTTGCCCTGACATTTTATTAAATTATAATGGAACTTGATTAATCGCTATGAGCTTTACTAAATTACAAACGAATTTGATTAATCGCAATGAATTTATATTGTCCGTAAGAGAACGAGTGCACGGTCATGCAATAATTATCTGCAATCTGAATTCTGAGAAGCAAATTTTGCGACTTGCTAGACAGGATTAATTTATTACGTACTATTTTTAAATGATTTCTGTGCTGCTACGTAATCTGTACCAGACTCTCAAATTAAATAACGATAAGATTATTATAGTCAGTAACATTTATGTGACTTGATAGTATTTTGATTAATACATTTATGTGACTGTCGAAACTAGTACTACGCAAATCTAGATAAATTATTTAATAAACAAGATCGTTAATAATGTCTATTTTATTTAATGAAGAGAAACTAATTTTTAGAAGACAAGTTCGTTGTTCTGTCATTAGGGATCACAGCTTTTGTAAACATCGAAATGCAAATAAAATCTACATCTTGAACTTGAAATATACTGATTGTTAATGGAAGACTAAATATTTGAAAAAATTATACAAATTTGTTGTACACGTTCGCCATTTCCAATTTTACATAGAATGTAACAAAGTAATAATTCGTTAAAGATCACGCTTTGTTAACACTTTGTAATAACGTGATAACAGCATGAAAGCTGAATAATCTATGCACTTAAAATTTTACTTCACTTGATGTTGTTATAATATTATAGAAAAAAAAAACTGAAACTGCGAACACTTTTAGGTTCGATCCCCTCAAAGTGATTTTCTGATGAGAACAGAATATCTCTGGTACACCATGCTCTCTACACAGGTGAAGCTACGTCACGAGTTTTATTAACAGAATTTTCGAACGGAATACTCTTTTGCTGACTATGTTATTTCAGTTTTTAGTATTATAATGTACCATCCGCGAGTGGAATCACATTCGCAGACTGTAACGGGACCGTAAAATTACGAACATGAGGAAAGTTACGAACTACGATGCCGGGGTTACGAAATATCCTTATGAAATCATTGTTGTGTTATAGTGCTCTTCTTTGTTATAGTAGCGTTATTTTATTTCAATTAATCGTTAGTGACAATTTTATTATGCATTTTTGGAACTATAAGAACCATACAATTTTCATGATTACAGTAAAGGAGCATAACTGCTTCCACACACTTTAAATCAGAATAACTTTTATATGAATGGAATGAATTAGTTTAGTAAATGACGCCTGATAAATAAGTTGGATAAATGCATTTGGACGGAATTGTGAAAAACAATACTAAAAATTGATTTTCACAACTTTTTTAGCTGGGCCAATAACGAAAATTGAAAAAATGTGCTTGGCCGACTCGTATACATTATGTATATACGTTCTGAAAATTTCATCGAAATTGGTTAATTGGTTCACGAATTATAAACGATCAAAAGTGGTGAGATTTGCAGTTTTTCAAAATCTCGCGGCCTTTTTACCACTTTTGATCGTGTATAACTCGTAAACCAATTAACCAATTTCAATGAAATTTTCAGAACGTATATAAATCATGAACAAGTTTACAAAACACATCCTTTAAACTTTCGTTATTGGCCCAGCTAAAAAAGTTGTAGAAATCAATTTTTACTATTGTTTTTCACAATTCCATCCAAATGCATTTTTTCAACATATTTTTTACACATCATTTATTAAACTAATTCTTCTAGCCTTACAGAGAAATTCAAGTCGTTTGGTCCATTCACAAAAAAAGTTGTTCTGATTTAAAGTGTGTGGAATCAGAATGGAATCCTTGCTGTACAAAGTGGGGCACTTTTTTACGTCATTATTATTATACATATGTGGCGAGAATGTTTGGATGTATGTACCACATGTACAACCTTAAATTTTTTAAATGGAACCAACCTTTTCCAAATGGAACAAAATTTTTCTATACACCAATCGATGAGGTTATTTATTCTCCATACATAAGTATTTACCTGTGTATGTTGAAAACTGATTAGTTTATGTGTTATTTTAACCCTTAGTACTCGAGTGGTGACCCAGAGAGATGCAATCTAATGGACCCAGGAAATGTAGAACAGCGCGAATTAAGATTGCGATATAAACACGCGTTTTCCAAGGCAGCTTTTTAAAGGAAAAACGTTTTTTTCGTAAGAACGGCGTTAATTGTGAGCCTTTTTCGCGCGGTGCTTTATGAACACGCTGTATAAAAGTTAACGCTCGCTTTCGTTAGATGTGTTTGCCCGGTAATACCATTTCCCTAATTCCTTTTCCACGCGAAGTAGATCCCGGTAAAGTAATAGCAACTGTATTACTTGGTAGCTTATTCATACTGCCCCGCCATAACCAGGCCGCGACTAGGCTCCATTAAGTGTGTACCAGACAGATTATATGCAACCATTTAGAATCGAGTTAAACCTTAACTGTGTACCTAGAGCCTTGGCAGTGATCTACAAATTATAGCCGAGAACTCGTATCGCAGTTCGCTTGTAATATAAATGGAAACGTAAAAACATTGTACCAGGAAGATCCGCGTGCCCATATATTTTATAATCTATTTTATCATCGTTTCCTCCGCCGGTAGTCCTACGTATGTTAATACTTTCTGGAAAATTATTGTAATTAGGAAAAACTGAAAGGAGAACATTTTTTTATAAAATAACTTTTGCATTACTTTCTTAGAAACGAAGGTAATTCCATTTTTTTAATCGAATGCTGAAAACTAACTTAGGTAATAAATGCTACAAGTCAACAAGGATTTTTCAAATGGTTAAAATAAAGTTTTGAATCAGCTTCTTCCTTAGTTCGGTTCTACACGTGGTTAGAATGACCTAGATTAACCTTCAAAATGAAATATGAAAACTCCAATTGGCCAAGTTCGTGAAAAGTCGTGAGAGGTTTTTTCGAAGCACAAGTTTATCAAGTTATCTTTTTATATAATGTTTCATTTTCATTTGTCTCTTCGAGCATTGTACCTTTATATTCATAGTTATTGCACAGCATCTGGAAGCAGCTGGTGCGTCACCTCAATTTTATTAAACCGCATCAATCAATAAACCGAAGCGAGAAGTAGCAGAATAAGTTTCTTCATTAAGCAGTCCGTAAATCAGTGAATGTTAATTTCGATTTCGTTAAACTTGTCGATGAAATGATTTCTCCGTGAATATTTCGCTTAGAATGTTAACAACATCGCTGTCCGATTAAAGGAAATTGTATCGTATTAAAGAGAAATCAATCATAATGGATCATGGAGCAATAAATTTCACAACGAATTTACTAATTTACACTATAATTTTAAACCCTCCCCTTAAATTCTATAATAAATTAGATTAATAAACCGTGTGCACTGCAAATGATAAAATCAGGGGTGACGAATTTCTTCTTCGTGGGGATGGGAGTCACAACTGTGGCTTAAATACTTTTAAGTGTTAAATAATTAACATTATTATAAGTTACAAAATAGAACTAACACTTATTAATCATTCATTGTATCTTTACTTTATGTAATGGATAAATCAGTTCTTCAACGGATAATCCCTTCAGTTTATTCTGGCAATCTGTTTTAAAATTAATTCTCAGTTATAGTGAGAGAGAGAGAGAGAGAGAGAGAGAGAGAGAGAGAGAGAGAGAGAGAGAGAAATCGATCAATGATTAGAACCATCAAATTATTTACAACTGGCTCCTATTTCCGAATTATTATAAATGAAATTTCCGGTATTAATGTGCAACTAATATAAAAGGAAACCGATTGCATAGATTTAATAAAAAAACGTATTTGTATTATAAATGAGAAATACAGGGTGTTCTTTGACGTTATTTACAAAATTAATCAATCGCCAATTTCTTATTTGGAAAAAGCAATATCTTCACAGTGAAAAATAAATTATCCTGGCTGTTTGAGGAATAAACGAATATTTGCAAGTCGTACAGCTTGGAATCAAGACAAAATTAATTGAAATCCTGAAATAGACTTGGAAAATGCATCTCTGAGGCTTCATTACGAATATTGCTTTCTGCATTCATCTCTTTGCTACGAAAACGTAAAACTTCGACGTGAAAAAGGCTCTGTGGAACGATTAAATCGAACGCGCGGGAAAACTTTTTCTGTTCTGAGCTTTCCTTAAACCATCTCGAATCACACAAGAAACCGAAGCAAGTTTTAATCGCTCGAGGATACTTCGGAAGATTAGATATATCCAACGAGAAATTCTCAAGTGTAAATTAAAACATTGATGAAAATTTTCAGAAACTTTATCCGATATATTCGGTATTGTTTTTTTCGCATTGTATATTTTCTGACAAATCCTGTGTTAGAATCAAAGCGTCCTGCTTCTTTGTAGTGTTTGCAACAAATAATGATGAAACGGTAATAAAAAATTAATGTCAAACTAGAAATTTGGGTATTAATTATTTAAATGGTTTCAAACATTTGGATACGCCAAAACACATCCATTTCTGCAGAGTGTATTTATTATGGAAATTTATTGACGTTTCCAATTGAAACGGAAACTGCATTTGAATTAGTAGATCGGATATCGCATTTTAGATGGCTATTACTTTTTGAAAAATTAGTGCGTTCAATCCTGAACTACATTGAAGTGAAATTGTCAGTTGTGAAAAATATAAATTTTTCGATAAAAATGAATGAAATGTCATTTCAACCGCGGAATATCTTCTTCCAGTTCACGTTTGATTGACGAACACAGTAAATAGCTATAGCTGGGTTTTATTAAAGATCGACTAGGAAAAAACTTTCGTTATTTTTGCAACATCAATTTTCAATCTTCGTTCACTGTTTGCAGTCGAAAACTGATCGGTGGAGATGATAGTTTCGCTTGCGATTCTTCCGAATCTGTTTTGCACGGCGATAGCCCAGTATTTTTATACTGGAAACTGCCATACACGTATCCGCACAACGGGCAGATCATTCGAACTTTCTTCGCACGCTTCATCATCAGCGGCACGAAGCATAGCGGCCAGCACCTATCATAAATCATGCGATTTTTAACAAATAAACATACACCGAAGAACGTTTTCATGTAAAACGAGTACAAGAACGTCGCAACTTTTCACTCGGTTCGAAAAGTTTCAGAGGCAGACTGGAACATTTATAAAACACGCGAGATCAATGTTTTTATATATTCCATAAAATAACAATTTTAAGGGACTTCGAGATACACAGATTTTCATTCATTTTCGATACAATAAATTCCTTTTAAACTAACTGGGTTTTGAAAAGTGAAGCTGTTGAAGCGAATAAACATGTTCTGTATTAACTGCTAGAAAAGAGAGCCAAATAAAAGCTTGTTTTAATATTATAAATGAATTAAAATTAATATATTGGCATTCTGAAATTGTTTTAATACGTAGAAGATTTTTAAGGTGTTTTGGGGTGATTCCTGAGATTATTTAACGTTAAAACACGGCAAGGGGTTAAGGAAGCCACGGAGAACATTTCCGTAAAGGAACAAGTTATTTGAAATCACTGGACTGCGGATCTTTATGCATTTATGGCTTCTGAAAATTTTCAAAAAATTGTAGAATATAAAATTCGATAGAATTTAGTACAATTTTTATTTAGTTCAGATGTACACGAAAACTGCTACCATTGAAAATAAGAGTTTATTTTATTCCACTGTCTCTTAAAATTCGTCTACAAAAATTGCAAATTCCAAAACCCTTTTCAGGGAAATATTGCGTTGGAAAAAAGTAATTTCGGTATTTTAAGGTGAAATGGAGCCCAATTTTTTTATTCAAACAATGAACTTTAATGAATAAGATATTTTCCCTTTTGTTCGACGATTTTTTCGCAAGAAAAAATAAATTAGAAAATATTTTATTGATTAAAGTTCATCGCTTGAATAAAGAAATTCGGTTTTATATCTCACCTGAAAATACTGAAATTACTTCCTTGCCAACCCAATACATTTTTGGGACGCCCTGTATACAGTTTTGTCGTAAATGCATAAAATCCGCAGTCTATGATATAGACTCTATACGTAAAATTCAAGATCATCTTCGTTTGTCGATAAAAAAACAATCAAACCAATTATTACATTGTGCAGCTAATAGTTGACAAGTAAATTTGTACATAGACTTTTGAGCTTACCCTAAGAGGCACAACGCTCCGATATGCGAAGTCGTCAGTTTATCTCCGCGAGCGTGAATCGTGGGCACTGCTTCCTTTTTACATTTCGGGCAGACTTTCTTCTCATTGTGCGACTTCCACGTGTCCACTATTATCCATTACGAACAATTTAAAGCTTTATCGTAAAATTTCTGGACACATAGAAACGCACCTCGTGTAGCGTAGACTTTCCTCGCTTCGTTTGTTCTGATACTACTGTCTTCTGTAGCAGAGTTCTTCGAGGTTACTCGTTTCGAAGGTTTCCTCAACTCCTTCTCTTCGCCCTAACATTTGTCAAATTTCATTATTACTATTACTACCATTCGGGTACCGTAGATTTTATTCTAGCGATCATTTTGTAGGCAATAAACATTTACATCAATTGGTAGGAAAAAAGTGGATTGTAATGGTTAGACTGCGGATCTTTATTAATTTCTAGTTTATAAAAATTTTCGAAAAATGCTGGAGTATCAAATTCGGCAGAGTTTAGTACGATTTTTATTTATTTAGGACCTACAGATGTTATTACAAATATGTATAACACATTTCTGTAGATTTTCATCAAGCTTTTCTAAGTACATTGGGTTTGAACGAAAGTTCGTAGCGTTAGTAAATTAAAATCAAAAGCTAAAATTCAGATATTTATTCATAGATTTATTAAATAAAATATTATCCATTCTGTTCTGTTACTTTTTGCCATTTCGAAGGTAACTTCTCGTGTTATTGAATAAACATATGAATAAATACCTGAATTTTTATCTTCGATTCTTTCTTTCTAACCATAGACATATGTTTCTAACCCAATATTTTTGAAAAATTTTCGACTTTTATACAAAAAAGGTAAATATCTATGTAGCTACTGTATCTTGCAATTAATGCAATTTTTGTTACGCATAACAATTCCCATCGTATTACATTAAAATATGCCGCCAATGCAAAAAATTAATTGAATAATCGATAGATTGCAGATTTTTATGCAAGTTCCTCTACATTGACGAATTATATGTACCTACACTGCTTCCCCTAAGATTTCAAAGACCTTGAAATACGTTGTCAAGTTCATCGTTCTGAACAACATTTCTCTTTAAAGCTTTCGTCAGTCGGTTTTAGTTTGCAAGTCCGATTTCGATGATCTTGAATGTTTTTTGCAATTATCTCGCAAACTAAAGCTGATCGACAAAAACTTCAAAGAGGAAATGTTGTTAACACTTCACCTACCGGAAGCCTATTAATAGGACTGTCAATAATTGTTCTGTACCGAAAGAAAGCATAGAAATTTTCTTCTTCATTGCAATCTTAAATGAAACTATTAGATGACGTTATTGAGGGTGACTTGTTAGTTCAGAATGAAAATTACTGTTGCTATTCAAGTACAATAGATTTTTTAAAATTATGCAAAAATCACCGGTCGGTAATGTGTTAAGAATGACCTTGATAACATATATGAATGTAATTGAGATCTGTGGGGAGGACCCTAGTCGACAAGTTCACCGAAATATTGAAATACAGTGAACCACGAAAGTATTTGAACGCACTTTAAAAACAGTATAAACTTTTTTATAATTGTACCAAACGACCTGATGTTTTTGTAAACAATTAGAAGCATTGGTTTACTAAATGATCTGCAAAAAAGATTTTCCAAAAATTACAATTTACAAGGTTGCAAAAATAAAAAAAGCATTTTTTAAAACCTTTCTATTTCGGCCCTTCATGAAAATTTAAAAGTTATGTTTTGTAGATCTATATTAGTTATACACACGCTGAAAATTTCATCAAAAATTTAAATAAAGGTGTCAAATGTGGTGAAAATCATAGTTTTCCGCGACTTTTGGTCAATTTCTGCTTACAATCCACAGATTCTTACATCTTTCGATGCGTGTCGTTTTTTTCTGCGTCAAACGATTCCGATGAAATTTTCAGCATGTGTATAACAAAGATACATCTACAAAACGCATATTTCAAATTTTCATTACGGGCTCTAATAAAGAAGTTACAAATCTTTTACTTTCTCATGTAATTCTTAGCAATTGCAATTTCTCCAAAATCTTTTTTCATGTTATTCGGTAAATCAATTCTTCTAATTACTCGAAAAAGGTCACTTCGTTTGGTCCCATCGTAAAGAAGTGAGTTGAAATACTGTCGTGGTTCACAGCGAAAGTGAAATTCGTTGACAGAATGATTTCTTACAGTAAGAGTAACGTTTAGGAACGTCCTGGATATTTGTTAATGTGCACGTTTCCTTGTATTTTGCAGATTCGCACGTACCGCGAACGCATAAAGATCTGCAGTCTAGTTGTCGGGAATCGTTGAATAGCGAGAGAGGTCGGCGAAGTGAAATTTCGTACCTGAGGCAAATATTGACACGAGCGCTTCGGGTGAGATTTGCGAATATGGGCGAGAAGCGTGCACGTGTCTTCCCGTTTGTCGCTGACTCGTTTGTCGCACACAGGACACCACGTGGCCGCGCACGGCTGTGACGAAAATGGTATATAACATAATATACGGCGTCATTGAATTCTAACCTACGTAAGTCAGCGAGGACATCCGCCTTTTAGCTGAACAGCTCCTAAGAATTAAACGGACGAGCTTGAACAACCTGCGTTGTTCTGCATGTCATATTTCCATATACGCGATCCGTTCCCTCCCTGTGAGGCTGGTGCACATTTTTACAGAAAGCTGTACGTATTCGAAACCAGTCCTTATCTACGATATCGCATTAACAGAGTGAAGTTGTACTTTGCCGATGAAACAAGTTCCTCCAATTTATCTACGGTACAGGGTGTCGAGAAATTACCTGTAAAAACGGCGAGGAGATCGGCGAAGATCTTTTGAAAAAGTTTGCCGAAAAATGGACCTTGACCGACTCTTTCAAGGTGAAATTTTTGCGCGATTGTATCGTGCTCTACTTATCGAGACGAACAAACTTCTCCACGGAACCATTGGAAAAGAAAGTGCCGTTCTATTGAAAATTGACGTGAAAGTTCGAGCTAGTTTTAAAGTTCTTTTATTTCGATGATACTGTTTTTATGGTTTGTCAACGACGATTCAATTTGTAGCAGTCTCGACCAGAAACGTGTCCTCCGCCTTTCTCACTTGATATATCGCGCGAACTGTCCTGGAAAAGCGCTTCAACCCTTTGCTCTCGGAGCTCTATTTTAACTCGAAAATTAAACGTTTCTTCCGACCTAGAATAATTCCATTCTACATAATTTTTTTCATTTTATGGATATAAAATTGATGTAACACCTCATACAACACGTAAATGTTTAGTAATTGATTAGACACCAACATATTTAGCACTAAACCTACCGCGCCTTAAACATAACTGTTACATGTTCCCCTATAAAAATATTGTAATGCGTGCACTACCAAAGATATATCTATACAATCGTTTCTTATGACATCAGTTTTATTATTTCAATAATTGAAAATTTTGATCGTTGTTGGTTAGGTTTATTGTTAATGATCTAAACCGTATTTTGAATAATGTTATAGCAATTTTAGTGGTGACTCTCCGAGTCTCTGGGAGTGCTAAGGGTTAAAATGAGTCGAAATTTTTATTATTGTACTACTTTATTTTCACGATATTATCACGGTTTCAATATAGGCAATTTTTCGAGAATCGGATATAATTGATGTTCAAATAATTCTCGGATCCACTATGTGCACAGGGTGTCCCATTATTTCCTTGTATTTACATGACGTGGCGGTCAGATTCGTGATAATTCTTGAGAAGAATAACGTTTGTAGAGGTAAAAATGGTGCACGACTTACACTTGGAACGTACACACAGCACTGGTGTGTAATATAGGTACAAGATCACAGGTTTAACCTGCGCGAAGTCGTTTATCTTCCCAGCTTACCAATAATAGATATTATTATCGTTTATCGTGGCAGCAAGCCCAGTCTAAGCTGAGGGGACTATTTGGCTGCTACTTTCTTATCGCCAGCTCGCCAGGAGCTAAGCCCCCCAGTTGCCGTTACGCGTGCCCTAACCAGAGTCGCCAGATTAAGACTGGTGTCCCCACTCTACCTTCCCCTTCTACGACGATATTCCCCCACGGGCCGGTCACGTGTCCGGCGCAGGTAGAGGGAGGGTAACCTTTTCCCCTCAATTCGAGCGAATTCCCCTCATCTGGCGACCCGGAAAGCTGGTTAACTTTGGTAATGCGTCACTTTTCTACCGTGTGACTTAATCAAATTCTTTTCTCCGAGCAGCTTAATCAACTTCTGAAGTAGCCCGACTGCTTTCTTAACGTCCTGCCAGTTAAGTTTGTTTCTTTCACGAGAACCTGGCTAATCAGCACTTCGAGTACCTAATTTTGCGCAAGTTGCCATCGTCAGCTACTCGGATACCTTAATCAGCTGCTTAGGTAGGATAATCACCTCCTAAGGTAGCTTAATGACCTCCCCCTACCTTCTCTCTGAAGTAACATCATTGAATATCGCTTCGGAAGAGCTCGCCGATGTAGCAGCTGCGTGGGTCATTCCCCATAAATCACTGTTATTATCGCAGTATTTAAATTGCTGTCTAACTGGGAATCGCTAGATTGAGTGCTAATTGTTCCATCCTTCAATACTTACTTTTAACGCGCAATTATAATTTACTGTCCGATCGGTCGCTAATAGTTCCATCAATTAACCATCGCGCGGTACAACGCTGTTGTACCATTTTACGACTTTGTGTGCTTCCACGTTGTATGAATATTGGACGGTACTATTATTGCAGATCTGCGACATTTAGGGGGAAATGTTTTACACCATCGATTGGAAAATTCGTACGCTTAATAATGCAATATTTCTTTAAATATACAGGCTGTTCATTTCAACTCGAGCACCCAAATTATTTCCACTGCTATTGGAGGGTCAGGAAAAATGATTAAATACACAATTTTTCACAATGCTTAAATGTAAAAGCAATATTTCATAAGATTTGTTCTAAAATTATAAAAATTTTCGAACTTTCCGGTCGATCATTATTACACTGCGGATTTTATGCATTTATGACAAAAATGGGCACGTACAATTTAAAGCAGTGGACGCGTTAAAAATAATCATGGACTCCAATATATTTGTTTCAGCTTAATAGGATAATTAGAAGAAGAATTTATTTAGCTCCTGTGTCTTGCAATTAAAGCGAACGTTTTTTTATTTTGCATAAAGATCCGCAGTCTAATCATTATGTGCAAAAGAAAAATTGAACATCTCCTTCGACCGCGCAGATTCGTTTTCGTGATTTCAGCCATCGAAATATTGGCAACGTAAAATAACAACATTCCGTTGTGAAAAATAATTCTGATCCAAAACAAAGATCCTGGCGTGTTCGCTTGTATTTCTGGAGCGAGTGAATTTGATGTACATACCTCTGAATTGTTCGAGTCCCCTTTGATCCTATATGAAAATTCTGCGCTTTATGCGAGCGTGCTGGAAAAAATATCAATCACCTACGTATGTTGCTGTTTTCCTATAAATCAAGAGTTACGATCAGATCCCCGGCGATTTTATTCCGAGCAATGCCAAAAGGGGAAAATAAAAAGCTTAACGTCGCCGCCGTCGCGTTTTTCATGGATTCGAAATTCATGACAAGTTCCTATCCGCGCCGTTGAATTCCCTACAAAGGATGCCAAAGGTAAATCCGTTGCGACGCGCACGGATTCTGATGCACCTCGTCCACAGTCCCCCGACCCCGTCGGGTTTATCTTTTTATCCACGACCATCGTCCCCCTTTGCACAAAAGAATCTCCAGGTGTGGAGCATGGATCAGCCCAGATGGGGATAACTGTTGTTGGCCCTTACCACTTCCGCTGTCCTCCTACCTGACCTAATTTCCTGACCCACTGACAACGGTACTCGATAAAGCGTCTTGTCACGCCGAACGATTGTCCCGTAAAAATACTATTTAAGCTTTCAATATACAGAACCCTTTTCGAAGGGGTCGACTCGCGTTTCCGGGATTGCAAAGGTGCGCCTTTTCATTTCTCGATAATGCAAAGATGGGGGTTTTCAGTTGTCAAAAGCGCTAGAGAGGTAGAAGATCAATCTAGCCCGCGATCGCCCTCAAAAGTTCTATTCTTACGTTTACGAGACGTAACTTGTATTATTCTGCAGCATGTAGCTATGAGAATAGTTGTAAGCAGTCGAAATAGGCGGAAGTAGTTGTATGCTTCCGAATAATGCAAATTACGCCTCGTAAACATAATTATTTAAATAAAAAAGAAACAATTTTTAATATACCATGTTTTTAAGACGGACTAGAAAGTATAAAATAATTTTTCCTAGCCCCATACAGATAGTCTTGAAAATGTTTAATAGCTACGAAAATAATGTAAGATTTAATACGAAAAATGTATGGGGCTAGGAAAAATTATTTTATACTTTTCAGTCCGTTTTAAAAACGTGGTATATTAAAAATTGTTTTGGTTTAAGTAATTGTTTTCTGCTTTTTAGTCTCGTGTGTGTGAAATTTTTCAACTGATTTTAATCATTTTGATGAGATGGTAACAGAGACATGTGGTAAATTTCAGGTTTATTTCAGTTTCTCTTCACCTGATCATCATCTGAAATAGAAAATTGTTATACATACGTACCTACCAATAATATATCAATCTGTTTAATTTTCATTCTCCCGAAAAATAAAATACAGAAGCAAGCAAAATCAATTTTATAAGATTTTTATTGCAATATTAAAGCAAATTAATGCCAGCAAAAACTCACTAATACTCATACTAATAACTAAACCTTTAATGGGACGCAACACTATTATGTAAATTTTGGTTTAGGTTAACAAAAATATGCTACGCGCGTTTCAAAGAAACTAAATCATGATATTCGTAATAAATTTTGCACTAATGATTTGCACTAATGAACTTGAACTAAAATTTATTTATAAATTAGATTGGAAATATTTATATTAAACGTGCACGATCTAATTCGGTAAGACATGCTGGATGTAATGCACATACATATTTTCATTGTTATTACGCAAGTTTCCGCGGAAATGAACGCATTGTAATCAAAACTTTTATCTCCAATTATAATGAAGCGCGCGGAACAATATTTTTAATGAAGCATCGTGTATTTAAAGCACAGTTTACTCGTTTTACAACGACAACATAATACAAACTTTCGAGCGACGAAGCATATAGAACAAACTTTGGCGAAAAATGTTTTAATATTTATCTGCAATTCATTTCTCTATGCGTAATCGTTTCTATTTTCCGTAGACGTTTTATTTATTAGGTTGTCCCAAAAGTTTCTTTCGGAACGTGTTCCTTTAATTTTGCTAAATAAATATTAGGTTGTACCAAAAGCTGGTTTTCGATTCATGCATATAATGCAAATTCATGTTAGGAAGTACTAAAACATCAACATAAAGATTATCGCATTGTTTGTATTTATTTAGCAACATTAAAGGAACACATTCCGGAAGGAACTTTTGGAACAACCTAATAACATTTCGAAACGAACACTTCTATTTTATTAACACAGAAAATATTTAATTTATTGTAAAGCGCATCAGAATGAAATGTTTAACATTCACGTGTATATTGAAAATATAGATCTTGATGTGCAGAATGTTCTGCAAAACGAGCGTACACATTGGGTCTGCAAAATGCTCGATTTCCCGTGGAAGCGAATAATTTGTTTTGGGTATCGAAAATTCGTGAATGCTGCGAGTGGAAATAATATTTCAAAAATTAATAATCACGATTGCGATCGAACGTAATTTAGGGAATGCCCGAAATGGCAGAGGGGATGGGGGGCTAAACGTGAACAGCAATATATTGCGTTCGCAGGGAATATACATGTACGAGAGAAGGTCTACGCTGCAGTCTATACCAGGCGGACTGCGAGACCCGTATTGCACGCCCCTATCGCGATTTACAGTCGACACACTCTGCAGTACTACATACTCGAAAGTACAGCTCGCAAAAACTAAGAAAAAGTGCACCGGCTCCGATTGAAAATCATTATCAGAAGCACGTCAAATACTTTAACCTTTTTGCACACGAAGCTATTGTAACTCGAAAAGTAAACATCTCTTCCGATCTAGAATATTTCCATTTCCTGATGAAATATTGGTATAATACCTCGTACAATATCTATAAATGTTTAGGAATTGATTAGAAACCGACATATATTTAATAATGTAAACAATATTTTGAATAATGGTACAGGTACGGGAATGATGGACCTACCTTAGAATTATACAAGGTGATTCGCCACACATTACCACTTTATCTTATTTTTATTTATTTACATGACTATTACTATTCGTAGCGGAAAATGATTAACATAGAGTCGAATAGTAGCAAGAGGACGCGTAGAGGACGCGTAGAGGACGTATGAAGGTCATTCACTTTTGAAAAATGGATTAGATTAAAATAACTCGATCATTTTAACAAATCATTTTAAAAAATCAAAGTTGATCTTCGTCTCTTGAAGCGACTTAATCTCCATCGAAACTACAGCTCGCAAAAACTAAGAAAAAGTGCACCGGCTCCGATTGAAAATCATTATCAGAAGCACGTCAAATACTTTAACCTTTTTGCACACGAAGCTATTGTAACTCGAAAAGTAAACATCTCTTCCGATCTAGAATATTTCCATTTCCTGATGAAATATTGGTATAATACCTCGTACAATATCTATAAATGTTTAGGAATTGATTAGAAACCGACATACTATATTTAATAATGTAAACAATATTTTGAATAATGGTACAGGTACAGGAATGATGAACCTACCTTAGAATTATACAAGGTGATTCGCCACACATTACCACTTTATCTTATTTTTATTTATTTACATGACTATTACTATTCCTAGCGGAAAATGATTAACATAGAGTCGAATAGTAGCAAGAGGACGCGTAGAGGACGCGTAGAGGACGTATGAAGGTCATTCACTTTTGAAAAATGGATTAGATTAAAATAACTCGATCATTTTAACGAATCATTTTAAAAAATCAAAGTTGGTCTTCGTCTCTTGAAGCGACTTAATCTCCATCGAAACACTTCTCGCTGTGAACAATTGATTTCTATGAAAGAATTTGCAGGAAAGTTTAGCTGACAGTTTTATCCGTTATGAGATTATTGATTGCGGGCGTAGACATTTTAATAGAACGAATGACACACTGCGACTGCGGTCAAACAAAAATGCAACAACCACCGAGTTGAACGACACTCGAACGTTTACCGGCGACATGCACGCGTGGATTGACAAAGTTTTACTTGCAAATTTCATTGTAAGGGCGTCGCCATGATCGATGACTGACAAAGATGTCCTCTGAACCGGAGATGCTCTCGCCGTATATTTTTCATCGCGAAGGAAAGAGAAAGATTTATAGCCGCGTCGATTCACATGACACACCATGGAATACACGAAACCATCCATGCCATTGTTCGTGCAACGAGTTTTTATTTGACAGACTATTCCATGCAAAGGCGCATAATACACGACGCTGCACCTTTCACCACTATTTACCTCCCCGATTTCCGAAAAACTCTTTACCCATTCCGTTCCTACATTCCCGTCGCTTTTCATCTTTAGCCTCCTCTGCACCGACACCTTTTATTTCGCGTTGTATTAGCTTCTACATCCATTCGGCTTTCGAAAACTCATGTCAATAGCGCGGAGCGAACATTTCAACGCATTAAACATTTAATTCGCACGGACCTCTTTCTATTATCGAAAAAAAGCGCATTCTATTGTTCAGTTGTACAATTTGAGAGTGTTTGCTATGCTTCGAAATTCATTCCATTCTTTTTCATCATTGAATTGCATAACTGATGCGAATGGTGCAAAATAAACAGTTACATTCGCAGAAAAGTAAATTCTATTATTCGTACATTTTAAAGGTTCAAACTGTTCGATCTGCTTCGCAATTCACCATATTCTTTTTCATCATTGAATTCCATAACTGATGTGAATGGTATAAAATAAACAATTAGATTCTTGAAATATTTAGTACACACGTACCACTTTCAATAATTAACAGAAAAGTTAATTCTATTATACGTACATTTTAAAGGTTCAAACTGTTCGCTATGCTTCGCAATTCACTTTACCCTTTTTCATCATTGAATTCCATAACTGATGTGAATGGTATAAAATAAACAATTAGATTCTTGAAATATTTAGTACACACGTACCACTTTCAATAATTAACAGTAAAGTAAATTCTATTATACGTACATTTTAATTGTTTAAACTGTTCGATCTGCTTCGCAATTCACTCTTTATCCTTTTTCATCACTAAATTCTATAACTGATGTGAATGGTGTAAAATAAACAATTAGATTCCGTAATTATTCAGTACACAGGTACCACTTTCAATAATTAACAGAAAAGTTAATTCTATCATACGTACATTGTAGAGATTTGAACAGTTTGTTATGCTTAGCAATTCAATTTATTCTTTTTCATCATTGAATTGCATAACTGATGCGAATGGTGCAAAATAAATAACTAGATTTCTTAAATATTCAGTACACGCGTACCTCTTTCATTAATTAACAGAAAAGTAAATACTATTATTCGTACATTGTAAAGGTTTAAACTGTCGGCTATGCTTCGAAATTCACTCGATTCTCTTCCCCTGTTGGATCCCAAAACTGATGATAGAAGATAACAAAATTAAATTCTTTAAATATTCAGTACACCTCTCTCACTAATTAAAAGGAAATTAAATTCTATTATTCGTACATTTGAAAGGTTTAATGTTGTTAATATATGTGTGCTTTCACAAATTCACCGTATTCTCTTTCACTGAAATGTTCAATTTCGCATTACCTCTTTCGTTAATTAAAAAAAAGTGAAAATTCTTCCTCTGCTTCAACATTCGACATTTTTTTTTCATTCGTTTTTAAATATCTAACGATATATTAACAAACAACATTCTTGTCAAAGCAACGTTTCGTATCAAGATGAAATAACAAACGAAAATATCATTAAACACCGAATACTTTCGTGAAATCACAAATAAAATTATTATTTTCGATGATCGCGTGTTTAGTTGTACGAAACATTCTCGAAAATAATTATGCAATTATCCAAAGACATCTTCATTTGAATTAGTATCACTGTAAAATATATTTGTCGAAAGATTTAGATCATTTCTTTTTATTAAAGGTTTATTTCGGCGTGTTAAGGAAACAAATCTGCGGCGACCGAAAGCGCGGAATTCTATAATTGAGAGAATTCTATTTGGCACGTTTCCTCCAGATGTCAATTATATTTAGACATACATGCATAATTGCAACGTGCCAGTAGAACTAGTATTGCGTCCAGCCAATTTCACCACAGAAACATAACGTTTTACAATGCAATTATGCGAGTTAGCACGTAGTTGATGTGCTGAACAGAAAATTTCGTGCGTATGCCAGCTGCGGGATAACTCGTAGTTGGCAGGGAACGTGTTAAAACCGTGATTTTGCGGGAGCTGGTTGCCCGAAGTACTTACACACCACTTTTACCGGTGTGATGAATCGCACCCGACATCTGCAGGTGCAGGTGAAAGCCTCATCATGCTTTTAATAAGATGTTTTTTGCCTGTTCAATTTATCACACGCGCATGAGGCAATAAGGTACTGTTAATAGCCGCGCGGGTTCCTTTTCAGATTATTTTACGAACCCCGGATTAAATGTTAGATCGTAAACCGGGTATTTCAGCTTGTTTCATTAGGTTTCTTTATCATCGAAGAAATGTACAAAACATTCCCCAGCGAATTCGCGGATAGTCAATGTTTCGAATTGTGTTCTCCCACTTGCTTAACAAGAATTTCATCCTTTCCACTCGGAACTATTTTAACTCGAAAACTAAACATTTCTTCCGTCCTGGAATAACTTCATTGTATATGATTTTGTCATTTTATGGAGATAAAATTGAATACCTCTTGCAATACTTAAATGTTTAGTCATTTATTAGATACCAACATATTTAATATGTGACCTTGACAACATTTACCAAATAATTTAAAGGGAAATGTTGCTTTTTCAGAGAATATTTGAATGAAATTAAATTTTAGAGGGTTTTAATTGTAGCTTAAAATAATATTGTAGAAAATGTTAATATCAGAAGGGTATATAATTAAAATTTTACTGAGATCCTTATACGAGTAATGAATTTTAATAAAATGTAGTTAGTTTGTATTATAATTAAATTTGTTGGAAAATATTTTATTGTATTTGAATTTAAATTTTAGGGAGGGTAGCATTAAATTGACTAGACGGTTCGGAATATTTTCCTGAAATCTAATGAAATTTAAACGTCGTTCATACGTCCGTACATAAAACGCAATTAGTAAACATTATTTAATAAAACGATCGTACCGAATGAAATATCTTATTTCGAGAAGCGTATTCGATTTAATACGAAACGAACAGTTCATTATTCAATTTTCGGAAATAATAGTTTAGCTATAGCTCTTACACATGAACGTTCTACGTAGCCACAAAATGGTGGGTAAAGCTGTACCGCCATTTGCGCAGTTCAACCGTGAAACCTAACTGAATCGTATCAGTTTCGCAATCGGTGTTTCACCGCTTCATTCATCGCAATTCAGTGAATTTTGATTAATATTATGCAATAACTGATTGAGTTGTAATAGTTCGGTTTATTTGCATGCCATAAACAATCAATGATTATGACAATGGACCGCGCGCGCGCGCGCGCTCGCGTCAACACGTTAATATGTAGATTAATAAACTTGATAAAGAGGATCGTTAAAGTGGCGTTCAATCTCGCAAAATCGTTTAGGACGAAGAATCATTATAGTTGCGCTATAATAGTTGAAAGATTAAAAGTAATATTTCATCCCGTTTTATAACGAAAGTGTAATTATTTGGTGTCGAAAGAAATTCCCTTTACATAATTTCACACGATCGATCATTTCGATGGAAGAATGAGAATGAAATGATAATGAACTTGATTGAATAATTTTCTAAACAGGAATTTCTCATATCAAAAGGTTATGTAGCACAGAGGACACTACTACAAAAAATTAGCTGAATGTTAAATGTCAAAAAGGTTGTTCATAATTAAACTTCCTGCATCAATTGCAACAGATAGAAACTTCTTTATTTCTTCAATAATCATTTTTATATTTTATAATTAACAATTAACAGAAGTAAGATCAATCTCCTTCAACACTTAATTCGACTTAACTCTTAAAGCACAACTGGGGTTCGCGGTTCCGAAAGTGTCCGTGGATCCTTTGTTGATCGCAGGATCCTAACCTCTCTGTCTTTATGACCCCCTATGAGTTTACTACCCGATCGTATACCTCCAAGTATACGTACTTCAAATATAAAAGGAGGATTCGTTATAATATATTTTACGTTACTGTCACTTTCGCAGTAAAACATTCTAAATTGCCTCTTAAACCCTCCTAGTCGCTAATACGCATAGTACATAAATAACAGGCGGACAGTTACAATATTAGAAAAATAACATCATGTGGACAGACCTTGGGAAAAGTAGTATACCGAACTGTTATTTCCTACACCACGTATTGTTCGAAGGGTTGCTGTTTCCCTTGATGGCGTGTGGAAAATCGTTGATAATGCATTCCTACAATTTCATGCTTTGACCCGAAGAAATGACGAAGTTATTGTGACGTCGACAATAAAATGCGACCACGAAAGTAATATACTTATTATAAATAATGAACAGAATTTTGAAAATTTGCGTTCCATGGTTCCTGAACCAGTTAGCTGTGATTGACGAGTATACTCGTCATGGAGAAACGTAAAATATATTCCTAAATTTCAAGACGAAATAATACGAATACATAACATTGTCCAACACCAAAAATGTTTCCAGTATACTGTTGGGTGGATCTTATACAGTTTTTCGCGCTGATTCCGAATCTGCCCGTAATTTTAATTAAGATATTCGGATAAAAAGAAAATGAAAATACTCGAACTTACCTCCTTCATATCATACATTTTTTTCACCATTGTGATCAAATTATTAAGGGTAGAAAAAAATCATTTAACTTTTTAGGGGTGGGAACTGCAAGCAACCCTTCGAGTGACCACTTCCAAAAAATTCAAGAACAATGTTCTGTTGCTTATCTAACGTATAAAAAAGTTTCAAGATGGTCGGATTGGTGGGACATAGTTAAATATTGAAAAACAAATAAAATTACGTCATTATAATGGTGTAATGTACAGTGCAGTGTTTCTTATCAGGATATTAAGTCTCTTCTTGATCAATTATTTCTTTCTAAACGCGTCGCATAACATTACATAAGTAGTATATAGTTTTATATGTGAAAAAAAGTGTATGATATGAAGGAGGTAAGCTCGAGTATTTTCGTTTTTTTTTTATCCGAATATCTTAATTAACAACCGAGAAAAAAAATGATACAGTTAAGGGTATTTACCCTCGTATCATCCTTATACGAAGGGTTAGCGACATAAAATTTCAGGGGGTTATCTTTCAACCTAAAACCATTGTTTTCCGCACAATATCAATAAAAATTGTGGGTGGGGCCGCGGGACCAATCTTAGTCTGCTAGGCCCTTTGGTGGACAGTGTAATTTGAGATGGATTCATGCATCCCCGTATGCATGTACTCGCGTCATCGCTTGATTTTCGCGACACATTGGGTTAACCAAATTCTTTATTCGCAAATAAAATACACATATAACCTTTGTAAGTGACAATTTTCACGATGAAAATGTTTGTCAGAGTTGTCACACGTGGTTAGCAAGATTACAAAACGAATTGTAAATTATAAAAAATAATTGATCGCGAGAAAAACCGGGTTCTGAACGGGAATATTGCAGCCAGCTTTCCGCCAAGAAAAGGCGCATCGATATTCATAACAGCCGTCAAGCCCGCTCGTATACTTCGCGCGTTGCCAGTCTGGAGTAATTAGAGTTGGGCGGACAGCGATTACGAGAGCGTTAGCGCGTGTTCAGCCAGTTTTCATTTGAGAAGCAGCCGGCAATTACTTCGAGAAAAATGAAGTAGCGAGCGATCACGGTAATCCGCTCGAGTTTATGACAAACTATCGCCGAAGAGGGGGGTGTGTGCGGGGCGGAGGAAGGAGGATCTAAATATTTCAACGGAGGCATAAAGTCAATCTGAAGCAATTTGTCCGGGAGCACGTGGCTCGGAGATGAAAGTTGAAGGAGAATGAGTCGGAGGAGTGTTCATCGGGGAAACAGAAGCTTTTCAGCCGCCGCCGGCTCTCATTGATCCATTATTTCTTATCCAGAAAATTCAGCGTCTTTGGCCGGTGGAATCGTTTCTTGACTATGTATAGTCGGCGAGGACGAACGGGAGAGGAAGGAAACGAAAGTGAATAAGAGAACTTTGACGGCGGAAAGAACGGAATAGCGGGGCCGGGAAAGGGAAGGGGAGGAGTGAAACACCAGACAAAAAGGTAGCGGTCCCGTCTGGAACTAATGCATCCGTGGAACCGAGCGAAGAAAGAGAGTAGAACAAGAACGGAGAACTGAGGAAGGAGGTCCATCGACCCACTGACACACTTCCATTTCCATTTTCTACAAAATGGTAACGTCACCGGGAGTATCGAGTTCGATGGAGCCACGTGTGGGCGTGAACACGGACGCCACACATCCACGCACGCACAGAAATAATATCCTTTGGCTTTCATTCGTGGGTCTTTTGTAAATCAGTGACATGAGAATAAATCCGTCGCGCGCTGATTGTAAGATAAGAGCGACCGTCTGCCCGTCACGCACCGTTTCTACTTCGGATAAAAGTGAATCCGCACACAGCTTTACCTGTTCTCTGTGAAGATCTTTCTCAACAATTTACCCTATCTTCTTGAAGATCATTCTGTTTCCAATACCTTTCAATACTTCTATTCCTGACCTGAGATCAGTGTGTCGTAGGCAAAGGAATACGTTTTGGCGCACACTTTTATGTGATATAAAGAAATACATACATAGCATTCCTTCTGAAAAATTGAAGGTGATCTTCACTCCCAAAAAAATAATGCAGAGACAAAGAAGTTGCAGATATTGTTACATTGGTTTCAAAAACAGAGTGTAACTATTTTTCTAATTTTTGTGAGTGGTGATTGTTTGTATTGTGTGTGAGAGTTGTGAATGTAGAGTATAGATGGAAGCGTGAGCGCGCATGAGTGAGTGAGAGGCCAGAAGTATATAGAGGGAGTGCTTGTTCTTAGAGGTTATGTTTGAGTCGATCTATGGACGCCACGTGTTGAGAGTGAATTCTTTATTTTTGTATTAGCATATATGTAATCGTTAAGTATATTAAATTACTAGTAAACCAAATATGCATTTCCACCCACTCATTTACCACAATTTTTACCGATGGCGTGCGAGACCGGGATCTTGAAACTTTCGGGATTCCTGAGAATGTTCGGGATTCCTAAAAATGTTGGGGATTTCTAAAACTGTTAGGGATTTTCTACTAAAAATAAAATTTTGAAAGATTCCGTACAGTATCAAAAATCTCGAGGTTTCTCGGGAAACCCGAACATTTTCGCACCCCACTAATTTTTACTATTTGCAAGAAAAACGCTTGCTAGTGTGAGCGTGAACAGCCGGTATAAAAATATTATGATACGTTTGCTTTTCGTTAGCTAATAAATCTGTCTTGCTATAGAGATGAAATTATACATCGTATATCGTACGTCCGCGTATTTTGTAACAACGGAATAATATTGTGTAACAACGGAAGGAGAGTATTACATTGGCCCGATAATCCGTCACATTATTTAGAGATCGTACGCGAGGAACACGAATGAATGAAGAACGATATAGTCAGTCAACGTTCCAGTTAATGTTCGAAACACGTGGTCCGTGTTTCCTGTGCCTCGTTTCCGGCAATGAACGGTATCTCGCTCGAATCGAGAGCTACAATATAGTGCAGTGAAGCGTGACGGTGTTACTGGAGCTGCTGATCATCTCTTAATTCGATTAATTCACGTAAATGGCGATTCATTGTGTCCAATATACTATATACAGGATGTTTCACTTGGCCTGTCAATCTATAAGATCACTAATCTTTTTGTCTACTACTGTGAAAACGAAACGGGATGGATACATAAATGATCGTTATATTCAACCCCTCATATCTCTTAACCCTTCTGATCCGAAGGACGTACGATGTACGTCCTCACGATGTATCATATTGCGGACGAATGACGTACGGCGCACAGTGGGACCTTTCGTCCAAATTGGAGACAAAATCAAAGAACTTTCGATAGAAATGAGGTAGAGCGATGAAATTTTTTTAAAATTAAAGCTGAAACTTTGCAGAATATGGGAAAAATAGGGAGATTATGGGACGAACGTTTTTTAACCTTGAGAAGATTCGTTAAACATGTAGAATTTCAAGAAATCGATTTTTCAATATTCTGAGGTCGTAGACAAATTTTGAGACCAGATTTGAAATCAGCGTGAAATAATCTACTGGAAATGAAGTACAGCATGTTCAAAAAAAAATTTTTCCCCGCGTGGTATTGGAAAAACCACAATTTTCTCGAAATTGTGCAAGTTTAACGAATTTTCTCAATGTTAAAAAACGTTCGTACCATAATCTCCCTATTTTTCCCATATTCTGCAAAGCTTCAGCTTTAATTTAAAAAAATATTCATCGCTCTACCTCATTTCTATCGAAAGTTCTTTGATTTTGTCTCCGATTTGGACGAAAGGTCCCACTGTGCGGCGTACATTCTGGTACAACGTGATGAATTTTCGTCTTTTTATGATTCTACGTATTCTGGATAACAAACGGTATTATTATTATTATTAACGATATTATTTAATATCTTACTCAATCATTTTTTTATTTTCTTTTACGCATCCACCTAAAAAAAATTTTTTCAATTGTGTCCCTCTTGGTACCATTCAACTTTACGTGAACCATTTTCCGAATAATAATAATCGTGTAAGTCAAAATGGTAATACATATGTATTGACCATTTCGAGATTCTCGAACTGATCGGGATTCCCAAAAATGAAGGGATTCTTGAGATAATTTTTATTCTTTATATTATATTATTTATAAATATAAATGTATATCATAATATCTAATATAATATAAATATTTAATTATAATATTTTACAAAGTTCTGTTCATTGAAAGAATGTTGTCCTACACGAATTCTTTTCAAGAGTGTCATGTGTCATATTCTCGAAATTATCGGGAAATTTTCGCACACCCCTAGTGTGGAGCGCCACCCTGTAAATTTCAAAAATGCGATTTTCAAGCCTCGAGGATGATTCACTCGGGAATGCCGACGAGCGCGATTTCCGAGACACGTAATAAGTCGACACTTGCTTTCACTGATGCTCGCTATAGAAGTCAGTCTTTAAACCTTTTTCCGTTTGCTTTCTTCCTGCAGGTATTTTTTTTCCATTAACCTCATTAACTACATTTCGCTTAATTACCCTCGGGAGTAACTTCTCTGTTGAACGAACTGTTTCCAGGAACGCACGAAACTCCATTCCCGTTTCTGGTTGCGCGAACCCGGTAATGAACGCGACCTTAATGAACCGGAAAGCGCATCAATGATTCCGGCCATATGCCAACACGTGTAATTACTCTATCGTCGTAAGTCTGAAAGTGATTAAGCGTGTAATTATACCGAAAAGAATGCAGCATTTCACCTCTGGAAAAAGTAATAATCGCGGACGGACGTTTCGGACGTGTGTTTTTCGAGTATGTTGGCACAGCATTTTATTTGAACAAATAAATATTCCAATTACTTTTGTTATTTGTTATTGAACAACTGTGTATCTTTAGGAGAATTCATACAGACACTCCTGAAGAATAATCTTGCAAGACTATTAATAAGTTGACTGCCAATGAGATGGAATAATATCATAGACACATGCATTTATCACAAAAATGATAATTTAAGACAGTAAAAACATTAGAAGAATTTATAAATACGATTATATTATTTTTAAACATATTAGAAAACAGAATACATTCATATTGCATTCCAGTTTATTGCAATTCAGATAGACAATTTTTTAATAAATACGATTCCAGTAAGCATGTCATTAAAATTATTATGATTTGTGACGAATATCACTTGGTTTGCTTGAATTCGATATTTTTAACAGTTTATTAATTGTTAACATATTTTGTTACACCGCTAGACAGCGGATTTTATGCACTTATGACAGAAATGATTAGGTGTAATTTAAAACAGTAAAGCATTAGAATAATTATAAATACCGTTACATTATTTTCAAGCTAATAAACATATGAAGAAAGAAAATGAGTTTGTATTTCACTCCAGTTTCTTGTAATTCAAGTAGAACATTTTTATTTTGCATAAAGCTCATTATCACCAAAATTACATTATATTCCGAGTATTCAGTGATGCTTAAAGTTTAAACTTCTAATTTTTAAAA
The DNA here is from genome assembly GCF_051020765.1 of Lasioglossum baleicum. Lineage (NCBI taxonomy): Eukaryota > Metazoa > Arthropoda > Insecta > Hymenoptera > Halictidae > Lasioglossum > Lasioglossum baleicum. The sequence continues at coordinate 15,132,313 of NC_134940.1, forward strand.
AATGAAATAAACTTTGGAATTAAAGTTCCCAATCATATCATTACTAGCTTGATTGCAGTGATTATGCATTTATAACACAAATGAGCAAGCGCAATTTAAAACAGTGAACATATTAAAAAGACCTGAAGAGAGTATTAATATATTATTTTCACCACATTAAAATTCATAATGAAGAATATAAATTTATATTCAGCTCCTGCGTCTTTTGATGCACAAGCTTTTTATTTTGCACAAACATCCGCAGTCTAATGATAACAAATCAAAAGTAATAGAACAAAATTGTTTACACCCTTCTAATTTCCATTCATCAAAAATGCATAAAACCCACTAAATATTCAGTATGGATATTCCGTTGGCGAAAACATACGAAGAGAAGTTACCACCTGAACATAGAGGGTAATCCATCTGATCCTGCTCGAGAAGCGTTTGCTTTCCTGGAATAATTTTATTTTCTTGGCTGGGGGCGGGGTAGATATGTGCGGGGGGGAAAAAGATTTCGTTATCGACGTACAAGATATTTCGTTTATCTCGACAGGGGAAAGAAAACTGCTGCGGGCCGTGGTCATGTATACCGTAGCCACGGTAGCATGTACTTTGGCTTTTTAATCTGCGCAGGGAGCAACAGTCTAATCGAAACGCGACGAATATCCACATCAGGCTGACCCTGTGGGGCCAACGATGCCTATCTCACTGACAATTTGTACCGGACCATGCAGTCGGACAGGGCCAAGTGTCTGATGCTACTCGGTGATTAGATTCTGATAGTCGCGCTGCGTCTAACGGGACTGGCTTGAACAAAGTAGATCCGTCGTGGCCTTTTCATCTCGACGCGATGGACATCTAGGGTCAGTTTACCATTGACACGTATAGCACTGGCCAGCTCCCCGGAGACGGGGAACAGTTTAGAGCCGGCCAGCCAGCCTGTATCCCAGCTTGTACAGACCAGACGTTATTTCCTGCCGACCAATCGGCCGTTCATGTGAAATATTGATCGAGATGTCCCTTTCCCTTGACTTTGTACGATTTCCAATGAAACGGTCGGATTTAGAGATGCGCTTCAAGGGAACGACGCGCCGTCTACCCTCGTCCAGCTAACGGGAACGTGTAATGACAGAGATCATCTTGTATCTTTCACCGCAACACACCAACCCGTGAACTTTTTGCCATTTCGATTGACGAACGTCCCTACCAACTGGATTCTCAATATTGTCGGTTTAACACTAGGTTTACGGGACCCGTCAAAATCACCAGTTCTAATACTTTTAATTTGCGATTATTAAGAGTGCCGGCGTGACCGTGCAAGAGTGCGGTGGCACACGCACACATCGCTGAATTCGCATACACGTATATGAAATTACAAGGTTTACAAGAATACAAAATGACGCATCAACATTGCAACGAGGAGTTCAGAAGCGGTCAATTGTGATTCCTAAAAGTCAAAACTAAATGCGTCCAGTGCCGAAAATGCATATTTTTACGTTATAGAGGAATAATTTGTAATATTCGGCAGATACTGCCTGTCACAAGATGTCACAAGATGGCCGTCACTGACAGATTTTCGTAAATATTGAGAGATTTATCGTTCGAATCGAAAAAATCGCTCTGCATCGACATAGCCAGGACATGTACAAAGGCGGTGGTATTTTTAGTTGATTAATTAATTATTTCAACACGAAAACTCCGCTACTGCGGAGGGATTCCCTGATTGGCCCGTGTCTTTCGTTAATAACTCCTCAACAAAACCGATGCGGACATTTCAGCTGATGAAACAGTTACTTGAAATGACCTGAGGAACCAGCACTGTCAACAAAATACAAGATTTTTGAGACACCTTGTAATGTACCTTATCAGAAGATCGTCGTTTAGACATGTCAGACAGGTTCTCGGTGACGTTCCTGAAGACGCAGGATGTACCAAATTACGAATATGAGAACTGGAAATTGTTCGCACTTTCAAGGATCACTGTAATTTTAAATCGTCAAATTACATGTATCACCCTGTATATAGAACAGGGTGAACTCGTGTTACTCTATGGCACTTCCTCGTTTGTCTATAATTCGAAGTGGTCGAACCCAATCTGCATACAAAACAAGGTTATTGTGCCGTTTACCATGCAAAAGAAGTGACGGAATGGTTTTACTCATATCCTGCGAATCTGAAAATCATCGTACATGATGTCACCGTTGCCCATTTTCGTGGCTAACGAAGTCAATAAAGTATCTCTTGTTGTCTCGATGTATGCTTTTTATTACAGTCATGAATAGAAATTACAAGCATCTATGAAAACAATGACGGATAACAATTTTTATATTGATTTTGAATTTATGATACGTGTCACGAACAATCTGTAAAAATATTTAGGTGGTTAAAATTACGTCGGAAATATAACTGTGGATTGGACGTATTTATGACTAGACAGCGGATATTTATTTTTTGCTTTATAATTGGAATTATTAAGGAAGAAATACATTTTGGAGCAGTTTTGTCAAGAAATACTAGAACGACACGATCTAAGAAAGAGCACGGACCCGACAGATTTACTTAGATCGAGGCTTTACTGTAATATTGATTTTCAATGAACGATACACATGCGACGAACAATTTGTAAAACTATTTCGGTGGTTAAACATTACGTTCGAAATGTCTCAAAGAACCGCGAGACTTGGACGAGTCCGCGACAAGGGCCATCGCGTGTCTTTCACGGTATGCTGTGGTCGTGAGCTACTTCCTTGCTCTTGACAGGATCCTCTTCGAGTTTAATTCGATATTACGGCAGAACGATCAAAGCTCTTAGTCGGAGTAATAGACGATTGTTCAAGAAGTCATGGGTATATACCGGAAACTCAGTATCGCACAGGATCCATGAACCGAATCCCTCTTTGTTCCTCTCTCTCTCTCTCCCTCTCTCTCTCTCTCTCTCTCTCTCTCTCTCTCCCGGCAAGGAGCATTTGTGTCCATACCGAATGGAAGCAAATCGAGAGAATTCTGCCAATTAAAAGTTTCAGCACAAAGCACCGCCGCGCTCGAGAATTTCAATCACGAATTACGCTTCTGGTATCAAACAAGCCCGGCAGCGAACTTAAAGTGCTACAAATATTTTCGATAGAAAATTTCCTTCCTCTTATTCTCCGCCGGGGCAAAGAACATTCTCCTTCGCGGCAAAGGAATTTAGTAGAAAAAAAGGAAAGATAATCAAAGAAAATCGGGAAACATTTTATCGGTTTCACCTCGCAAAAACGTGTAACATTCGACGCTCGCTGGATTTTCCAGAAGGTTAAGCTCCATCGAAGTTTATGCTCGCGAGTTAATAAACTTCCCCGTTCCACTCATACACACACACGCATACATACATACGGCCCTGTAACTTGATATTGCACGAACGCTCAGTAACTCATTAATTTTTTCTACAATAATTAACACTTTTCGGCAATTTTGCTAATGGACTGAAGGATTAACAGCCGAGTATTTTTCAATAAATTGTTGGCAGCAATTTCATTCATAATTCAACAGATATTTAGGTTAAATATAATTTCAAAGAAAATTGTGGAGCTTCTTTCACATACAGTTCAGTCGTTACTAATGAATAGACAGCGGATGCATTTATAACAAAAATGAGTTGGTGTGATTTAAAACATTAAAATCATTAGACGAATTTCAAAATACTGTTATATTATTTTCAACCCATTGAACATATTAAGAAAATTTTCTATGTTAGTACAATTGGTTGCAAATCGGGCAGAAAATATTTAATTTACTTTTAAAATAAGAAGTCTGCGCATCAATTACAAGATAAATGTATATTTTGCACTAATAATTTTAATGTAGTGAAAATAATATATTAAAACTCTTCGAACTGTTTTAAATTGCACCTACTCCGGACTTTACTAATGACTAATTAGAAAGCCTGTTAATATGGTTCCGGTCAGTGTCGCCAGATTAACACTTGTCTCCCACTCTACCCTTCCCCTTCTACATACTTATTCCCCCATTTTCCGGCGGCAAGCACCCCCACGCTTCCGCCACGGATCGATCACGTGACGTAATCCACGCACCCGATTCGCGTCACGTTTGCGTCTGCGTCATGACTAACCCGGTAATGGCAGAGAGGAAGGGTTGCTGTACTCCCCTCAGTCGAGTGAATTCCCCTGATCTGGCAACTTCGGTTCCGGTAGGTAAAATGTCAATAATTCACTACTATGTAGAACATTATTCTTGTATAATGTTCTCAAAATGCTTATGAAATTAACAAACACGTGTTTAAGGAAATGCAGCATTTATGTCATATATTAAACAATCTGTTAAAAATTTTGTTAACACTACACAAAATGTGTATAGTATCTCTCTCTCATAGAAATAATAATATTAAATTTATTTATATTTTGTGCGATTTTAACTATGCTGGAGTCAAAAAATATGTTCAACAAATTCCCATGAAAACACCTTCACAATTTTAATAATTGTCAAATAAAAAATCTAAAATGGGTCAATTTGACCGGTTGAATTTATAAAAACTTATAAAATTGAAATTGAAATGATAAAAACGCTTTCATAGGAAATTACTGAATTGACTTCTTTATCTAATCACATAGTATAATGAAAACCGTACAAAGTTTAAGTAAATTCCATCTTCTCAATTTTATAAGATGTCTCACTTTTATACGTTTCGAGCTTGGTAGGTTTAGTGTTAATGATTGTATCGTATTGTATTCGTCGAGAGGAGTAAACTTCTCGGAAGAACCACGGCTAAAAAACGAACCGTTCTCTTGGAAATTGACGTTAAAATTCAATTAATCGACAACGAGGTCGATTAATTCTCGCGCAATTATTATCCGTGAATTTTCCGCGGGAAGATTCCCGATAAAAATTCGACACCGCTTGAACAAACCGTGCGCTAGGTGTTCGCGGGATTCGGCGGTATAAATAAATCAGGATCACACCGGCAGAAATCCTTTGGACGTCAGATAATTGTGACAAACGGCGGCGGCCATAATCTCCAGAACACGTTCTCGAATTATCGACGCTCTGTACGCGCCGAGGGCGGCGATAAAAAATGGCGAAGTTTATCAGGGATACACGATCGAGGAGATTACAGAGGCGTGAAATTAATTATTTCACGATCCGGCGTTATCGTTCATGCTTACAGACATCTCGAAATGGATGTATGTCCGCGGGCGTGTATTCTTATTCTCGCGAGATTCGATCGTTCGACGCGATACAGCCGCACAATCGACGCTGGAGAGAATGACTCGGCCCCTAACCAGCCTGCACGATGAGTGTATACACTGGAGATCACGTTGCAATAGTCTCTCTCGCATTCGTTTGTACAGGCTGTTTCGTAACGTGCTGTTACGTGACGGAATATGAATCTAATGGCCGGAAAATAGCCACGGAATTGTTTTACGGACACGGAAAAAGCCATTTAGACAAGTGGACTGTGGATTTTACGCATTTACAACGAAAACGAGTCGGTGATCATAGGAAATTGATTTCCATTATATTAGTTGTTGTAACTTATCCAAAATTATTATAAAATATACAGTCTTGTTGACGGTAACGTTAAACAAAACATAACTTTTCCAACCATCATTGCTAATCAATAGAGGGGTAAAATATACTGCAGATTTCTATCCAAATAAAAATTTTTAACCCACTATGTATCAATCAGTGTTGGGCAATAACTAAATTTATTTAAATAAAAATTTAAATGAGTTATTTGTTATTTGGATATTCAAATGAAAAGCAAAAATAATTATTTATTATTTGAGCAAGTCTAAATGAATTATTGAGAATAATAAATTAAATTGTACTTTTTTATAGGCAGCTAGGCCCGCCGGACGGTTGCTATAGCAGACAAAAAAACGCGCACTATAGAAAATACAAGAAATAAGAGAAGATCGAAAACTATTTATTTGATTTCCAGCTCGATCCAAATAATAAATAATCTTTTATTTGCAAATAAGAAATAATAAATAGGCCACTTTTGTGGAATTATTTAAATTACTTTTATTTCAATAAAAAGTTTAGTTATTATATGCAATTAAAGTCACACGTTTATTTATTATTTAAAATAAAAATTTGCCCAACACAAGCGTCATCGGGGAATAAGTAGCCGTCGAACAGTAAGACACGAATGACGTCTCCATTGTTCACATACAGCGATAGCAGACTCCGTCGCAACAACAATGGCGGCTTAGCTCGTCATGTGATCGACTTGGTGTATTTTGCCTCAGTCAGAAATGTCCCTATTAGCAATAAACCCGGGCACAAAGCCCCCATAGAATAATTCTCTGCTCCATTCTTCCAAATGAAACACCGCACCACATCCCCCTACCATCAACTGACATCGTGTTTCATTAAATTTGCTTCCGTTCTTCACCCCGGGACACTAATCTTCCGTACTGGTCGGGTATCTATGTCTTCGTCGACCTAACTGCTCCATTCTCATTATTTCATTCTCTGTTTATACGAGTAAACACGAAGGGAAGTCCAATTTTCCAAGTTACAATAATTTTATTATAATTTATTTAATACACTACTGTCAGATTTTTTAAATATTCCCTTCACCTCTTTCTGGATTTTATTTATTTTCTGTATATTCAGTCTTCGCTAATATAATTCCACGTACGTCTCGAATTTCTTGCTGTTTTTATTTTTCCATTTATAAACGAAGATACCGCACCGCGGGGACGTTTATAAACGAAATGAATTTCTATTTATGTACATCCTAAACGAACAGTTACGTTTGCACGACGACCAGTACAAATTTGCCGCGTATACAAGACCAGTAAATACATGGTATTGTCATTAAAATATTTCCGGAAAGCTATTTCAGATCGTGCCGGGCAACAAACTGGTCACGCATTCACCGAATTAAAGTGGTTTACGAAATGCGCGGCGGAACTCTGTTTGTATTTCAGTAATCCGCGTCGTCGCTCTCGAGCACGCGTCTCTTTCTCTTTTTATTTTCTTCTCCTCTCGTTTTTTTTTTCCTTTTTTAAACCGCTCAGTAAGTAAAACAAGCGGCGGCCAGTTATTTATTTTGATCGTAACCGCGGCGAATCGCGGCACTTAACCTGAATTTACTTAACGCTCGACTATGGAATTACAGGGACTTAAGAGGCGGCCAACGAGTGTCCGTTTGATCCACTTCGCGGCAAATTTATCTAGCAGTTAAGGCCACAGTTACGGACCAAACACAATGTATTTCGGTTGAGTACATCCGTACTGTTTGCCCCGGTAACGTTCTTAACTGGCAAGTAAATTTACCACGGAATGGATCAACCATACCTGAAACATCTGCGGCCTGGTCGTCTCTTTCCGCGCAGCTCCCGAAATCCTTGAACAAAAATATATGTAGGTGGTCGGCTAGTATTGTAACGTAGAACGTGTTCGTGTAGCAAATCATTTCGGTTAGATTTACGTCACTTTTAGTATTTATATGTACATACTGGTGTTATCAGTTTTTTGCAGATAGAAGTATGAAGGTCAACTTTGACTGTTTTTAAAAGGACCATATATTTTCGTATAATCGACGCGGCTTTTTATTCTCTACTAAAAGATCTTAGTAATAATTAGCCTGGGGATCTCTATGCAAAATAAGAATTTCCTTCTTTAATCACAAGACACAGAAACGCTATAAATATTTCTTTCTAACTTCAACAATTTTAATAAATCGAAAATAACATATGGACATTCATAAATTATCTTAACCCCTTGCCGTATCATTTTCTCTACAGTTACATTGATTAAAACGTCTTTATCCCCAAAATTTCGTAAAAGAGAAAAGAAAATTAATATTATTCGTATGGCTAGATTTATTTTAATGCTTGAATATTGATTACTAAACTGCAGATCTCTATGCAAAATAAGAATTTCCTTCTTTAATCACAAGACACAGAAACGCTATAAAAATTTCTTTCTAACTTCGACAATTTTAATAAATCGAAAATAACATATGGACATTCATAAATTATCTTAACCCCTTGACGTATCATTTTCTTTCCAGTTACAGTGATCAAAACGACTTCATCAACAAAATTTCGTAAAAGAGAAAAGAAAATTAATATTATTCGTATGGCTAGATTTATTTCAATGCTTGAATATTGATTAGCAGACTGCGGATCTCTATGCAAAATAAAAAATGTTTGCGTCAATTGCCAAGACAGAGGAGCGAAATAAAAATGTCTTTCTTCTTTTATTTATCTGATTAAACTGAACCAATACACTGATGTCTTTAAATCTTTTTAATATGTCCACTGTTTTAAATTGTGCTTATCCATTTTTGCCGTAAATGCATAAAATCCACAGTCTATTGATTACAAACGAATCGAATTTTACTTCATTTAAAAAGAAAGGCGTTACATTCATATTTGTTAGACTTCGTTTAAGATCTTCATGACGAGTGTGACTCGTTAAAATACGGCAAAGAGTTAATGTTTTAACTGTTTTAAATTACATCCACCCATTTTTTTTTTCTTCACTTTATGGAAAATAAAAAATGCCTGCATTGATTGCAAGACACAGGAGCCAAATAACAAATTCATTCTTCCTTTAATTATCTGGCGACCTTAAATCTTTTTAATACCTCCACTGTGTTAAATTGTACGTACCCATCTTTGTCCTAAATGTATAAAATCCGCAGTGTAATCATAATTTATGGAGAATATAAAGGTTTCCACCTGAATCACACAACAAACTAGAGTGAAGATAGTATTTTGAAGTTCTTCTAATGGTTTTAGTGTGTTAAATTACACTTGCTCGTTTTATAATTGCATAATTAAAGTTCTAATTAAAAATTCTATTTTGACTCCAACTAAAACTTGCTATTTTGTCCGTCTATTTTCATTGAGAACTTCATCAATGTTCCAAGGTGTACGTTTTACACAGAGCCTACTGAATAGTTCCATAATTCTTTGGATCCCTGATGAGAAGTCACTCTGCCGCAGCCACGTTTCAGGTAAATGGTTCTGGCATTTGCCGCTGATGCTCAATAACGATTGACACATCATAATCCCGAAGACAGTTGACAGCAATGGAAGGGTCTGTTAGGTGTGCGAACCCCTTGGGCAGACCCCCCTGGGCTATCTCGTGATGGTCTCGTCAATAGCGACTCCCATCCTTAGGGAACTCTACCCTCGCACTCCGCATGGCATCCGGTGCTAGTAATCCTACAAAATGACTGCTCGCGAAGGGTGCGACGGAAAATGATTTGCTTACCATGTGGCCACTCCCTCGCAGTGTTTTCAGATTTCAAAGGACACAAGTTCCATCAGACCGGAATTGCATCGAAACAACATCCGCCGATGTTGACGCAACTTTGATATCGGATGCGTGCAATCAATTTTCCTTTATTTATACAGGGCGTCAAGAAATTATGTGTAGAAACCGTTACACAGCGTTACAGGTCAGCGAAGGATCTGTTAACTCTAAAAATTGCTGTACTATTATTCACAATATTGTTTATATCATTAAATATGTCAGTGTCGAATCAAATTAAATATTTAGGTATTGTAGAGGTGTTATACAAACTTCAAATCCATAAAATTTTTTAAATTTCGAACGGAGATATTCTAGGTCGGAAGGAATATTTAATTTTCGAGTGAAAATATCGTAGCTCCGAGTGCAAAGGTTAAAAAGTTCGCTGCAGAATTAAGCTGGATCGACTTTTTCTAGGTCGAACTTTGTCAATGATCGTATCGTGTACTTCTCGAAGGAGCAATGGGTAAAAAATGAGCCGTTCTCTTGGAAATTGACGTTAAAATTCAGTTCATCGGCAATGAAGTTGATCGATTAGACGCATCGAGCAATCAAACAATTGCAAGGAAGAAATTGGAGAAATTGGTTGGGCGAAATATAAAACAGTACAAAATTTAAAAAATTCAAGAACTTTTTAATGTCGCTTTTAATATAACAAAGTCGTTAAGGGATGAAATCAATTATTGTGTTACTCCTGCTTCCCACAATCAATGCAAAACATTTTTATTTTGCATAAAGATCCGCAGTCTAATTATAATCATTGTAAGGAAGCGTTGTAATATAATTATAACCGTTGTAATTAGACAGCAGATTTTTATGCAAACTAAGAAATTGTCTGTAATAATTGCAAGACACAGGATAAATATATATAAATAAATTATTATGTAAATATTATACTTAATAAATATACTTATTAAATAAATATAAATAAATATTATACTTCCATCGTGTTGTGAACGTACACTGTCTAACTTTTCCAGAATCAATTTCAAAGAATCATACTTCTCAAACAGATTAAGAAATGAGAATATCCTTGTAGTAGCTGCTACTCTTTTCGGAAACTCTATACACGATTTCGATTACTACTAGAGTTCAACACGAGGACTACGGAGTTCTCTGCTCATAAATGGAACTGTTCCTCGGGGGATTAATTTTACGAGTTCGTTATATCTCTTGTCTATCGCCTATACTGCCAGCGGAACAGCGATGCTTGTAAGAACAGCGAAGTTCCAAACAGAAGTGCCTTTGGGAATCGTCGGATAGGAGCAAACTGGGGTAGATCTTTCCTGGACACCAACCCTCGGGTTAGATGCTGCAGAGTACCAAAGAAGAGAGAGGCCAAATCGAGAAGTAGGTAAGAAATCCGGCGGACCCACAAAACATGGCCCTGCGATCGACGGACAGGATTCCCCGCTGCGAAAAGCAATTTGGGTGATTTCCCCATACAAAAGGATCGTTTACTGCCTTAGAAGATCCCGAGGAAGTTTTGATTTGACTCGGTCCATTTGTTCTGTTAACACATTATCGACCGGTGATTATTCCATAATTTTGACAAATCTGCGGTACATGGCTAAACACTTCTTAATAGAACCTCGAACAGCAACAGCAATTTTCATTGTGAACTAACAAGTCACCCTCAATAACGTCATTTAATAGTTCCATTTAAGATTACGATGTAAAAGAAAATTTCTATGCTTTCTTTTGGTACAGCACAATTATTGAAAGTCCTATTAACAGATCATCGACGGGTGATTATTGCATAATTTTGACAAATCTATGGCACATGGCTAAACACTTCTTAATGGAACCTTGAACAGCAACAGCAATTTTCATTGTGAACTAACAAGTCACCCTCAATAACGTCATTTAATAGTTCCATTTAAGATTACGATGTAAAAGAAAATTTCTATGCTTTCTTTTGGTACAGCACAATTATTGAAAATCCTATTAACAAGTTACCGATCAGTGATTATTGCATAATTTTGACAAATCTATGGTACATGGCTAAACACTTCTTAATGGAACCTCGAACAGCAACAGCAATTTTCATTGTGAACTAACAAGTCACCCTCAATAACGTCATTTAATAGTTTCCATTTAAGATTACGATGTAAAAGAAAATTTCTATGCTTTCTTTTGGTACAGCACAATTATTGAAAGTCCTATTAACAGATCACCGACCGGTGATTATTGCATAATTTTGACAAATCTGCGGTACATGGCTAAACACTTCTTAATGGAACCTCGAACAGCAACAGCAATTTTCATTGTGAACTAACAAGTCACCCTCAATAACGTCATTTAATAGTTCCATTTAAGATTACGATGTAAAAGAAAATTTCTATGCTTTCTTTTGGTACAGCACAATTATTGAAAATCCTATTAACAAGTTACCGATCAGTGATTATTGCATAATTTTGACAAATCTATGGTACATGGCTAAACACTTCTTAATGGAACCTCGAACAGCAACAGCAATTTTCATTGTGAACTAACAAGTCACCCTCAATAACGTCATTTAATAGTTTCCATTTAAGATTACGATGTAAAAGAAAATTTCTATGCTTTCTTTTGGTACAGCACAATTATTGAAAGTCCTATTAACAGATCATCGACCGGTGATTATTGCATAATTTTGATAAATCTGCGGTACATGGCTAAACACTTCTTAATGGAACCTTGAACAGCAACAGCAATTTTCATTGTGAACTAACAAGTTACCCTCAATAACGTCATTTAACACGTTCGTTGCCAACAACGAGTTATCTCATAGGTCGAAGTGTGTGTTTAGGCTGTCATAAAACATTTTATCGCAAACACCTACTACGATATAACTCGTATAATTAATCAAGCAATTAAAAATGATCTAAATTCAATATCTTTCCCATAGATACATGTGTTGTATTTTTATTTTACCGGTCAACGTTTGATAATTTTACCGCGGTCCGCTGGGAGGCGGGGACGTTGATTGTTTATATTTTAGATTGTTTTGATTTAATAATTTTAATTTAATTGTATTTAAATAATGTATTTAATGTTCCTTGGGCGGCCCGATACCATTTGATCCACGGACCGGGGGTTGGGGACCACTGATTTAAATGACACGATCTGACGAATAAGCTGTAGCGAAATATTCGCAGTGAAAAATAGACGAAAAAGCTGTATCAAAATATTCGCACTGAAAAATAAACGAGCTTCCCGATCGAGTTACTCGAGCTGTCTGCGAACGGAAAAAAAAAGGAATGAAAATTAAACGACTCTCCGAACGGTAATAATACTCGAAGAATTCGCGAGGTTGAAATTGCATTCTGGCAGCTACAATGCTTTTGCATTATTTCAAATTGTAAGCATTACTCTTTGCACTAGAAAAAAAAAAGAGGAGGATTCTTTTGACGCATGCATGTGTGCGGCTCTCACGTTTTGCCGCCATTTTGATCCCCGATTGCATTCTCCATTCCCATGTATACGATGCAATATCGTCGAGTTGCATAACTGCTAGCTCGTTCACGAGGGTGAACACAAAGGCGGCTCCGATGCAATCATCTGCAATGTCATCCGTACCTTTAAACGTTTTTATATATTCTCTAATACTCGGCTTTACTTTCATTCCATCGAAACGGAAAAGTTTGTACTGGAATTGTGATTATCCAATCTAATTACATCCGTTCACGTTTCTCGCCGGTTTTATGCGCGATAAAGTGAGTCTCCGATTACATTCAATTACTAACTGGTGAATTTCATTGCGACGAAACGTAATTAGATACGTTATTGTTAGACTGCGGATGTTTATGCAATTTCCAATTTTTCAGAAAGTCGAATCACGTAGAATCTTATTTTCTGCGGCATTTTATATTCTAGCATTTTTTGAAAATTTTTAGTAGCCATGATTAATGTATAATTGGAAGGGAAATATTATAGCGAACACTAAATGTTTATACTTTCGTTTTTTAGTTCAATTAAATGTTATACGATTTTAGATTAAAATTCACAGATAAAATTAAGATATTTATTCATAGATTTATTGAGTAACATATTTTCCATCCTATCATTTTTTGAATAAATGTATGAATGTCCTAATTTTATCTTTGAATTTTTTCCTATAGTACAACATAATAATACTCTCAGCGTCCATTAATTAGTTTTATTATTTTTATTATTAACAAAGCCATGGAGAGCATTTTCACAAAGGAAAAAGTTGCTTCAAACGACCTAAGTAATCGCCTGTTTCATGGAAATACATTTTCGGGACATCCTGTACCCGCTTCCGATGCAAATGGATAGCAACGTAAACAATATGTTCTAAAACAGAGTTCTTCGAACGAAAATATTCAAATATTTCTGTCTGCCCGCGGTGTGCTATTAAAGTGCCATCTTGTTAAGAGTTTGACGACGAAACTGGGTCGTGGAATAATTAATAACTTCCGGACAGAGAGAAGTTATTGAAAATGAAGTTTAAGAAGCGAGGATGTAGCACAATGTTAATAAGTTAGTTTCCTGTACAGAGATAACAAATTGAATCGCGGAAAATGTATTTAAGCTATTAAATCTTTCTGCACTGGAAAAATACAATTGTATAATTAAGAAATTCGAGTTTTCGGATACGAGAGGCGGAAGAACTGCAAGCACGCGAAGAAAAGAACAAGAATAATGCTGTTTAAGAGTCACTAAACGTTGCGACGAGAGTTTTGAACGATATCGGTTGCTTGAGTACGTTCAATGTATCCTACGTGTTACCGTGCAAAGTAATGAAGTCAGTAATTGGAGTAACTGGCTCGTAGCTGCTGCACACTGCAAGTTGCGGCACACAGACAGCCGAGATGACATCGTTAGCCGTCTACACAAACGTAAATCAAGTTACAAATGCAATAGAGTTTAATTATTAAACAGCCGCAAATAGCACAACATTTTCCAATCTCTTTCCTAATAACTGGATTTCACGAATTTATGTCAGAAATTAATAGGTGTCACTAAAAGCAGTAAAAACATTACAAGAATTTGCACAAGTTACATTGCTTTCAATCTATTAAGGATATTAAGACAGAAATTAATCTTCTATTTCAGTTCAGTTTGTTGCAATTCAGCCAGATTATTTATATTTTGCAATAAAGATCCGCTGTATTCTCGTGGGTAATCTTCTCGTAAATAATAATATGAAAAAATGATACATACAAAATTTGCATGGTGTAGAGGGGGAAAAATATTGTGACGTAAACGCTTTTTATGTGTGCGAAGGTGTTTTGGTGATTTCAAGGTCACCTTGATTCCTTTAATACGGTAGCGCGTTGTAACTAGTTGGGGCCTTGGGCAAAGTAGAATTTCGGGGCCCCCAATCCCAATAACTTTATGAGAAGAACGTAGAATTTGGATCTTGGTTTGTGTTCGGGGCCCCTTTTGCTTGGGGCCCGGGAATTTACCCATAGGGTGACGCGCCACTGCTTTAATATCTTGTTAACTATTAAATCAAGGACACACGAAGGTAAACACATTTCTCTAATAAAACAATCAGTGACATCAATACGAAATAATCAAAATAGACAAAACCACCAGCGAAAACTACCGTGGCCGCCGCAAAAATGGACGCCAGAGTGTCTCTACCCACTTGTCTAACAAAAACCATTTATAAATAATTATCGAAATCTCCTTTACCCCTTTAACTCGTCTTGCATAAAATTCACTGTGACCATAACCGCAAGGTCAGCATTCGTTTCACGCGGAAACGTTGGAATTTTTAATCGAACGGGGCGGGCAGCATATAAAATCGATCCGATTCAGATAAATACGGTCACTGGTAATTGAATCCATTGACATGTAATGGTCTGACACGGAGACTATTAATCACCGGTTATCTACACCGCGCGTAGCCGCTCGTTAATATCGCAGACCGGGCTAAAAACTCGCTGTAATTGTTGATCATTAATTCGAGCGAGATTTTCTCGAAACATTAATATCCATGGTGGAAACAGAGGAAAAAATGGAGAACCCCGGCCGGCACATCCAGGACTCTGAACTCCCAGTTGATAACCCAGTGATCGCTGGAGGCTCTTGTCCGGGCAAGATCCGCCGCGCGGCATCGTCGTGTAGTACTCGCGTCGTCGCCTTTCGCCTAAGATTCATTCGAGCCCCTGGCGATAATTATGTTACGCTTGATTACGTCCTGATTGTTCTATGAATACCAAGCCGCGGATAAGCCGTGTTCGCACATCTGTTTCGCCGGTGTACTACATATATCACAACGTCGATTCGATTGCCACTAACGCTGTAATCGTACTCTCTTACCTGTCCGGCATTTCTCTCTCTCTATCTCTCTCTCTCTCTCTTGATCTCCCTTCTCGTCTTCTAATTACCAACTTCCCCGAGACCGAGACTTCACAGTCGTATTTGCTTTAAGAACGTCCTATCGAGATTAATTTCATACATGCATGCGATTTGCATAAATTCAAGAGTCATTAGCGGCTCGCGTTTAACGAGATATGCATGAACACGTAATAGATCATGTATATTGGACTCTAAGAAGGTAGCTGCGACTGCGACGGACTGATATATTCTATCTACCCTCTTCTCAAGCTTGCCGCGTGCATTCCGGTTGAGCAAACCGTGCGTGCAGAGGATTTTGCGTTCGTTTCGGCAGCTTTCGAATGCAAAAATCAACGGCTCGGAAACTAATCAGAAGTTCATGCGAAATAAAGATCTTCTGTATTTATTGTGGGAGAAGCAGGAATAACATAAAAATTGATTTCATCCCTTAACGACTTCGTTACATTAACGCTAAACCTGCCGAGGTTTAAATGTAGCCGGTACATGTTGCGTTATAAGAATAACAAGATTAAATTTATTCGAACTTTGTGCGGTTCATATTATAATATTTGAGCTATTAAATATTATTTATTTAATCATTTACCACGAAAGCATCTTTATAATTCCAATAATTGAGCAATCAAAAATCTGGAACCGGTTATTTGACCGGTGGTGGTAGGTTTAGTGTTAAAAACGACATTTCGACAACCAATTTCTTCATAAATGCATAAAGATCCGCAGTCTTGTGATTAGTAGACAGCGGATCTTTATGTAGAATACAAATTTTCTACCTAAATTGCAACAGACTGGAGTGAAATAGAAATTTATTTTCTTTCTTAACACTGAAACCACCGAGCACTGAAAGCGATGAAAATGTTTCAGCTGATAAAAATGACGAGGCTCCATTTATTTAGATCTCGTGCGAATCTTATTGCAATATGCGCTTGCATAAAGAAATTTATCGAATCATTTTCAAACAACGTCATAATTTCAATAATTATAAATAGACTGCGGATCTTTATGCATTTATATCAAAATTGAATAGATGAAATTCAAAATTGTAGGAAAATTTGACAAATTGAAGATATCAACAGACGATTTCTCCTCTATTAAAATCAGTCAGGGAAGAAATAACATTCAATTTAGTTTCTATGTCTTGCAATCGACGCAGACAATTTTTATTTTGCACAAAGATCCGCAGTCTAATTATAAAATTACAAAAGTAAGACCGGTCATCTGTCCGGCGACGGTAGGTTCAGTGTTAACATGTTTAGTAGGTTGAAAATAATATAACAGCATTCCTAAATTCTTCCAATGCATTTACAACTTGAAATTACACCTACTCATTATAGTCAGAAATGCATAAAATCCGCTGTCTATTAATTAGAGATGTTTGAATCAGAACGGGATTTCAGTTTCCGCAGAGAACGGCGATGGTATATCGTTGATCGGCACCGAAGGGGTTAATGCGGGCGACGATTACCTAACCAGAAACGATGCCGGCTAATATTGAAACGCACACGTACAGATGAAATCCGACTGCGACGTTTAAGTTGAAACTCGAGAGCGGCAACGAGCGCGGATTCAAGTTCAAATCCAAAACTCCGTAGAAATTCGTGGCGCGCCGCGTCGTGTCGCGTCGCCATAGAGCGTAATTACGAAACTAATTGGCCCGATGGTATCAGCGTATAATTAGTGTACCAGTGTCGCAGCAAAATGACAGAAGACATTACGGTCGAGACTCTCATTGGAATGTAGGATCGGATCGGAGGATCCACTACGTGCCATCGCGTTGCAATTATTGTCATCTGATTCCGTTAGAGGGTAACTACGGGTATCGCGGCGGGAGCAGCGCGTTGCGAAATCACAAAGGTGTTCGCGCGCGTCTCTCTCTCCCTCGCTTTCTCTCTCTCTAGAGAGAGAGAGAGAGAGAGAGAGAGAGAGAGAGAGAGAGGTCAGAACGAGACGAGAGTATATGTGAATAACGATTTCGTTCAGCGGCCGTGGAAATGGCCGCCGCCGCGGTAATAACGCGAATCGCTGGGAAACGTTTTGCGCGCAAAACCCTTTACCGATGGACAAACGGACGCACACTGAGCTATTTCGCCCGAAAACCGGAAATCACTACTTCAGCGTTATGTACGAGGTCAAGGTCATGAAATGATCTCTAGCATGCTGATAGAAAAATTTAATATTAACGTTTAACATACTGGTACGCTTCATTCACTACGATTCTGAGCAGAGTCTAATATAAATATGTTATTCATTTATTTTTAAACCGAAATAAAATCCTATGTTGTTGTAATCGATGTACAGGGTGTCCCACTGCAACTGTCGAATGTTTGGAACGAAATTAATTTTAGTCGGCTACAAAAGTAAAGAAAAAATTCAAGAGAGAACATGAACAGTGATGGTCACCTCAATTTTTTTAAATGGCAGTAAATATTGTTTAGTAAATGATATTATTGCTCAGGTCAAGACTGCGACCTTGACATGATCTAAACAATGAGGTCTTAACAGTAAGACAGGCTAGAGTTGCTGATATTGATATGATAGTACTTCTTGTATACACATTATTCCATCATTAGCCTGTAATGCGACAACTGTTCGTTCAATTTAACCACCAAGAGCAAAGTAAGTGACTTAAATTCCGAGTCAGAATAGACCCTTTTTTAAATGTGTAGTTTAAGGACTGATAGGAAAAAATGCATTTACGCACTCGCATCCCCTCTGAAGTTGACGGTCGAGGGGAAAGCGTGAGGCTCGACACGGTCATACCCACTAAAAAGAACCTAACAGTCCAGGACTGAAGATTGAGACCTTATCCACCTCCAACAGGACCAAAGAATGATAAGCACTGCACCCGCTATTCGCATTATGTACTCCAGTGCTCGTACGACTTCTTTCACTCCTGTTCTAGTCTTCTGGGTCAGAATAGACTCGGAGCCTGTCAGAAGTTTCATCCGCAAGTACTTCCTTCTCTCATCGTTGAAACAACTGCAGACAAAATTGCAATTATTGTAATCACACGAAGAAAATCGTACGGGGTTAATAAAGCGCATGCTAACGGAGATGAGCTACGCGTAAGAGTGAAATAAAATGATTTTCGACGGGGTCATCGAGTGGATCGGGATCGAAATGAAAGCCGATCACGGAGTGGCGATTATCCTAAGCAGGCTTTCGAGGTTGGCTATTCAATATTCACGTGGATAACCGAGAACGGAAACAGGAATCAAGAACGGAGTAGAGACCGTTATCGGTAACGAATCAAACTCTCTCAGCCGGGGTAATAAAATACGATCGGGGATTTTTCGTGGCGGCGAGCAGCGCGTAATAAAACGTAATTCACGTGGAAAGGGAATCGAGCTTCCCCGAAATCGGTCAGGCGCGCGGAGGCACACCGCGCAGAGAGCATGCCGCGCGCATAATGGCACGCTCCACGATCCGGTCAGAAGATTGTGCCGCGAAGGCTGCACGATAATCATCTGGATATTGCTCCTGCGTACGTTGCATCCGAATACCCGCGTACCATCGCGGCCAATACGCAGGATCAGATAATTGGCATTCAGTCGGCCGGCCATACTCGATGCAATGGCCCGAACCTATCGGCTCCGATCTCTCTTTGGAAAGTGACTAGCCGTGGCCGGCGGACGACAAACGTAAAGGGCTGGCGGCACATATGCGGTTTCGTTTCACCGTGCCGGGATATCGGCTGAGATAAGGCACTCTGCCTCGGCGCAGCCACTTTTGATATTGTTTCTTCGCTGTGTCCTTTGTGCCGGACCCAACTATTTTAATCGACGTGTAACGCCGCGTTTTTCTTTTCTACTCTGCGACCGTGGAACAGCGCGACGCGACGCGACGGCTGCGACCAGTCATCGTGAATAGGGAAATTTAATGAATCGAACGAGATCCTCGATTGACCTTCTTGCGTGTCCTCCGGCGATGAGTTGTACGGGGTGGTTTAAAAATTGGAGAGTCGATGCACGGAGACCTTGGAAATGTTCGCGGTGGTGCTGGTGTCGGTGGGGAGATGTCGGATGAAAGGGACATTTGTGACAGTGCTCGCAAGAAACTAAACTATCATCCTAGTTCTAATTAGGAGTATTTGAAATGCAGATGTTATCAGCAGCTTATAATAGAAGAACGTGTAATTAGCCTGTAATTTTATTTTGCAAATGCCGTTCTTATAAGTCGAAACAAACGAGATTCTTGTAGATTCACAGTCTTGTATTTCTAACATTGTACGTTGGGAAACAATATATAAAAATATTGCACTGTTTCAACACTCTGAATACACTATATTTAATATAAAAAAAAACAATTTCAAAGAAATTCCTTCCTGTACTATAACTGAAACATTAAAAGCTCGCACGTATGCTATTGTTTCTTATTTTTCCTCAATACTTAAGCCTTCTTTTTCTTAATATTTAAGGTCTCGAAGCTTTTCTCGCTCCCATTTAAATTAATTATTTCAAACTGTACATTAGGTCAGGAATGTGTGAATATACTAACATAATTTGTTTATGTCCTCATATAAAGACATACTAAAGAAATTTAGTAACATACTAAACATTCATATTCTCAAAGAACTGCTTAGCAAAGCCATGATCTTTTTCCAGGAATAAATAATTGGTGAGTGAAAGAGTTAATATAGAAAAAGCCAGTGAACGCTTTAGAATTATGTTCTTTCGTTTAAAATTTTTGAAGGTAATTGTTAGAATTTGTTAGCATAACCTATTTATCCTGCCGTTTACAAGTTCAGTGGATTGACTGTAGGAAAAGCCAGTGAACGTTTTGGCATTGCGTAGTACAGGTCGATTAGATAAGTTCGCGAATGTTTTCTGGTCTGCGAGCACCAAGGAGTTTAGATATACCAGCAGATTGAAGTTTTTTTTTACCTTTCGAATGAATTCATTCATCAAACGGGTTCCGCGAGTTTATGCAGCGAGAGAAAAAAAATCCAATAGCCGAAAGTGACAAGTTATTCAATGGCTGGCAAAATGGCCGTGCGGTAACTACGCATATAAACGTAAATCACGCGAAGTTGCACGCGAGTGAACAACTTCGGAGAACGCAATAGTACCGCAAATAATTTGCGGTACATCTTGTCTTTGATTTAGCGCCGCGGAAACAGCGGAGCATTGTCAACGGGACAATTTAATACCGACTGCTGAAACACTAATTATCACGGGGGGTAACTGTAACAAGTAACTTGCTACCTCTAATGATCTATAGAATGATATATATGCATCATTATAACTAACCTATATCGAGAATTACAGTTTCATCGCGCGGCAAAGGAAACATAAATATTCTGTAATAATCCTGTGTAATGGTAACATCCTTTATGTCTGAACACGATGACAGTCTGTCTGTGATATATCAAAACCATGAATATTCTTCCTGGATTACTTTCGTCCCGATAAATGTTATGAAACAGGGCAGAATATTAGATGCAACGCCATTTCTGCTTGCTGAAATTGCTTTCGTTTAATCAGACATATCTTGAAACAATTGGAGGTTGCAGTGCAGTTTTTCCAGATATTTTATGTTTATAGCAAAATTACTTTCTTGCCAACCCAATATTTTTAAACAATTGGAGGTTGGAGTGCACTTTTTGGAGATATTTTATGTGTATACCAAAATTACTTTCTTGCCAACCCAATATTTTTAAACTATTGGAGGTTGGAGTACACTTTTTGGAGATATTTAATATTTATACCAAAATTACATTCTTGCCAACCCAATATTTTTAAACAATTGGAGGTTGCAGTGCACTTTTTGGAGATATTTTATGTTTATACCAAAATTACTTTCTTGCCAACCCAACTTTTTAAAAATATTTTATATTTATACAGGCTGTCTTATTTTGCGTGCAATTATTTCCCAAACTGTACAGCTTGTTGTCAAAAATATTTCAAATAAAAGTTACTCTGTTTCGGAGGAGATATCTTATGGTGATCACGAGTCTTGTCTTCAACGTGACCTCTGTTGTTTTTTATACCTAATTGTAGTCTTTATTTATGTGAGCGTGTAGCCTATCCCGAGACGAATTCACAGACCTATAAAAATTTCACCTTCCAAGGGCATTCAAGGTTATTTACTGCCGTTTCAAATTCACCTAGAGAAGATTTGTCACCACCATAAGATATCTGCCTCGGAACAGAGTAAATATTTTGAAATATTTTTGACAACAAGCTATACTTGCTATAATTGCGCGCTGAATTTCAAATGGGACACCCTGTATGCGAGGTGTGGCCAGACGAGTGGCACCTCCGAGCAAGGGATGATTCTACGTGCAAAAATAAGTCGAAAAAAAAGGAATAACATTTTTTCGTTCGACGTCTCGTTGCTGAGAAAATTGTGTTTAAAGTTGATCTGTGATTCGCGTGCTTTGCAGGAAGTAGAATTGGTTGACAATGATCAGACGCGTCAGACGATCGCTATTTAACAGCACGCGCATTTTTAAACTCGATTTTCTCGAAAAACGAGGCGTCGAACGAAAAAATGTTATTCCTTTTTTGCGACTTATTTTTACATGTAGAATCACCTCCTGCCCATTGTACCCATCCGGCCACACCCTATATAGTATATTTTCAGATATACTACCGCTCAAAAGTATGTGGACACTTGTTCAATTCTCTTCCTGGAAGAAAAAGAATCTTCAAGGGATTTAATCAAATTTTATGCAGTCTGCTTTATACAGTATTGGAGAATTTATCTGAGCAATAATTTATTACCGCGAATTTTATGCATTTAAAACAAAAATTATTGTTTACTGCATAATCACACATTTCTCTAGACATTCTACCTAAAATATACATATTATTTCATACATACATTATTATATTATTATGTACATACATGTTTGATTTTTTATTTAGATTTTTCTGAACAATATACATTTTTTTTAACACTAAAACAAGAACACTTGTACTTCACGACTACCTGTCGTTATTATCTATCATATTATTTTATACATATATTATTATTATGTACATACATGTTTGATTTTTTATTTAGATTTTTCTGAACAATATACATTTTTTTTAATAGTAAAACAAGAACACTTGTACTTCAGGACTATCTATTTCCATCGACAAAAAGGCCTAGTTTAATATAAGAAATTGTAGTTGTTCTGATAAAAATTCTTAAAAATCACTTTTTCACTGAAGTTACACAAGCCTCCCGTGAAATACGTTTCTAAACATTTTCAGTGGTACGCGTACTTTAACTATGTATTTACTATTTCAAATTCTATTTTACCCAGCTCTGTGAACAATAATTATCGTCTAATAACAATAAAATAGTACACAAATTTCCATTAAACACAACATTTAATTCTTACATATAGCTCTCGAGTACGTAGTCCCATTTCATAATGAAATCATCATATTCAAAATGATTCTGACCTTGAGGGTCATTGTGTCGTATACGAATGAATTCATTAATGTTTTGATGAATTAATATTGTTTGTCGCAAGCAACGTAATGGTGTATGTAATCTTTTTTATATTTGCTATATGTTTTAGCAATAAGAATTCCATTTATATTTTCTTTTTCTAATACAGTAGAACCTCAATTAACCGGCTTGATCGAGAGACTGAGACCGAGGGACATAATTAAAATGTACATTATATTCCAAAAGAAATTTTTTATTTTCGAAAGTTTGTTTCCCTTCATAGTATAATCATATAATCTATATAAATAAAAATCAAATGTTGTTCGTTGGCAAGCGCATCACTTGAGAACGGCTGGGCCGATTTGGCTAATTCTTTTTTTAAAATGTTCGTATTAGTCCGAACTAGTCGATAATATTAATCAAGGTCCTACTGTATTATTTGTCTAACATTTTGTGGCATAGCTCCCTCCTGCAGTGGGTCCCCTGAATCGTCAGTGTAAAATGTAACCATTTGCGTTTTCAAATCGGACCGGAGCTTTCGCGATCACTGCCGACTTAACACTTTGATCGCCACGTCATCCATATCTGGGTGACGCTCTTCTTGTTCGAGTTAATTAAAAATAGGATTTTATATATAGGATATACAACATGAATTCTCGCTTTTCGCTGTGTTTACGTTCTGTGTACCGACGGTCGGATTTGGGCCCGCGGGAAACTTAGCCGAATTACGCCGGGCGATCAAAGTATTAATCCCGAACGCAGTCGACCGAAAACAGTCTAATCAATCTGTAGGTAGAGTCGCCTCGCTTTCACTTGTCCAAGACAACGCGAAGTCGGGTTGTTGTTTGTCACTCGGAACTTTCACTCGCCCCTTTCGAACAAACACCGGCGTGACAACCGCTAGATGGATGGTCGACCGTGGGTCCCCGGCCGTACCCCATCGACAGCTCTGTTTAGCACACCCTCCGCGGAGAGACCGCACGCTGACTAAGATCCTGTCATAAATCCTTGTAAGGCTGAGTGGCGACCCGGGCGTGCTCCTTCGACTCCGCTTAAAATACGTTGACGCTAACATCTAGCTCCCCGGCATTTACCTAGATTTTCCCCGAGCGTCGTGTATGTATACCATCGGAGAAGACTGGGCCTGCTGCAGGTAGTCGAGGTAATGGTCGGCGAGCGTCAACTTGTAGTTTAAGTGGCCGGCATGGCGAGATATACCCCAGGCTTTCCTGGACGCGGCTTCGTTTTAAGCTGGCCGCGTATCGGGGATGCAGCGGTTGTAAAGCTCGCCGTGGCAGCGATCGCCCGGCGAAACGAGTCGAGGGGAAACATGCTGGCTGGCTACAGTCCTGGACAAAATGATAGCACCTGCGTGCCATCCTTAATTTATCTCGCGAACAAGTTGCAGCGGTTTTCTCAAATCGAAATCGTCGGAAACAGACCACGTATTATGTTGCTGCGTGTGCGATTTCCAATATCAGGATGCGGATCGTGTGTGAAACGTTTTCATTGAGAAATACACTGTTATAATCTACAGGTTTCTAGGTACAAAATTAAAGGGGGTACTCTGGAGTTAAGTGAGATACTCTGCGTTTTACTATTATATTATATTGTATAAGGAGATAATGTTATCGGCGCCAGGTTCGATCAGTTAAAAATATTGGGGGAACGACAGATGGTGTTTCGTCCTGGACCCGCTAGTGGACTCATAAGTAAGGATATCTAGCGGGCCCTACCTTAGACACTGATGTCTGGTGACTTTCTGAAGGAAAGTTGTATATATACTAATTAGTGGTGATTTAGTGTCTTGCGAGAGCCTTACTGATGAGTCCACTAGCGGGTCCAGGACGAAACACCATCTGTCGTTCCCCCAATATTTTTAACTGATCGAACCTGGCACCGATAACATTATCTCCTTATACTCCAAAAGTACGATCAAGAAGAACTCTACTATATCATATTATATTGTATTGGGTTGGCAAATAAGTTCGTTCGGTTTTTTTAGAGTGGAATAAATCGCAAAAACCGAACGAACTTATTTGCCAACCCAATACTATTTTACTTACTAATTTTAATACCAGAAGTTCAGTGCTCGAATACTTTTTGGATCCACTTCAGCTGTTCGAGAAAATAATAGATATCAATTCTCCTTTTCTCATCGGAATGACATAGGGTAACTGCACCAGAGTGAATAAACGGGCACCAGTAAATGAACGCTTTTGTATATTTCAACAAATTTTAAGCCGCACGGCATACTAGCGATAATGACTCTTGGGCCAATGGAATATATGACTCTTTTTCGTAGCTGTATTCCTATTGATTTATATTGGTCAATTGACCATTAGTTTCTAAGATGGCCTATTTTCACCAAGTGCGTTGAGTGTGTGCAACAGAGCTAAAACTAGTAAGGTATGTATAATGTATACACGACCTTTTCTTTTACACATGAGTTTTTATACTTTTCTTTTACACATGAGATAAAAGTTACTAGCAATATAGATGTACGAGGGTTTAAATATTGAATATAAATCACAAAAATAGCTATAAGATGAATATTTCTCGTAGCCCAGTAAATGAACAGAGTGTTCATGAAGTGACAACAATGGTAGAATGTGAAAAAGGAAAGGTATGGAAATGGCCAGAGATTCCAGATACGGTTTGGCACAAGAGACAGGATGTTTTAACAAAGATAACGGAGCCAAAGAAAATTAATTGTAGGGGATTTTTTGTGATTAAAGAGTTAAATAAATAGGAGAATATTGTTTAGTAATTTTGTTCATTCATTGGACCATCATTGTTCAATTACTGGAATGTAGTGTTGGTAGAATGTAGTGTTGTAGTGACTGGTATTTTTTATATGTTTTTATTTAACGAAAACTAATAAAGAAAAATATAATAATAATTTCATTTTATTTGTGTTCATTTATTTTTAACAAATGAAGTATAGGGAGCCATTTGGCATATATGAGATTCCTTTAAATCACATTTTTTTTTTTAAAATAAAATATCTTCCTGAACAATTTCTTAAATGTTCATTCACTGGTGCAGTTACCCTATTAACCCTTAGCACTGGAGTGGAGCGACTCAGAGAGAGAGAGAGTCACCGCTAAAAATGGTTGTACCATTATTCAAAATACTGTTTAACTAATTAAATATGTTGGTATTTATAATCAATTACTAAACATTACTGAATTGACTTATTTATGTAAGCACACAGTACAATGAAAGCCGTACAAAATTTAAGTAAATGAATCTTCTCGAAATAAGATGTTTGACTTTTGAGCTTGGTAGGTTTAGTGTTAATAAATCGTAGAATTGATGATTTCGCTTGTGGGGTACGACTGAAGCAACCATACCCTACCGTAGCAAGGTTGCTGGGACTCTCGTGACGCGCGGGCTGTGCAACCATTTCTCTGTGGGGAGGGAGCCAGCCGGGTTTCTCTTTGCAGAGGAGAAGGGACCACGGTGTGCAGGCCGGTTGGCACCGGAATTAAGTTGTCGGGGGAGATAGAAACTGAGCTGGCCATGTTATCGCGACACGCGGATCGTGGCATGCGCCCACCTGCGCCAGCGCCAGCGACGGACATGCATTAGCCTGCGCCCGGCGTACTAGCAGCCGATCTACGCTAACCATCGACGTATACGCGCCAGCCACGGAACGTGTTCCTTGTAAATCGAACGGTTATCGAGAGATACCCGGCTAAGATTTCTTTCTACCGGCCCTCCCGAGCCTTAAGATATGCCCGTACGCTGCGTGAATTTCGTTGGCAAATAAGGAACGCTCTCGTGCGCAGAACCGCATACTTTCTTACCCTCCATAGATCCACGGGACTCTTCTCTCCTGTCCCGGGCTCTCTGAACTGCTTTGTATGTACGCCTGTCGATCCGTATACCAGGGAATTTGTAGTTTACCCGCGGAATATACGAGCATACACGCTGCCCGCTTCGCTCGCGGTTCCTTTGTAAGCGAACGCGACCGCCAGGTATTTTCCTCTATCTGTTTAATACGTATCGTCAAATTTTATCGCTCGAAAACGACCGAGCTCTAGCAATGTGTTCGCGAGAAATTGTGTATTGTTGCCTACG
This sequence comes from Lasioglossum baleicum, assembly GCF_051020765.1. NCBI lineage: Eukaryota > Metazoa > Arthropoda > Insecta > Hymenoptera > Halictidae > Lasioglossum > Lasioglossum baleicum. The sequence goes on from NC_134940.1 coordinate 15,159,352, forward strand.
ATTCCTTTTTATCCGAGTTATTAACGCTTTGTAGTCGGAGCTATTTCAACTACCTAGAGAGAATAATTCATCGTAACTCCGATACATCACTTACCCGTTTTTTGAAATTGTGACATGCGGCGTTTTCCTTGCAACCACAGAAATAATATTGAGAAAAGCGAAAACAGCAATTAAGTTCATTTCTTTGTAAATCCATGACAATGTTCTGCATTTATTGTGGGAAGCAGGAATAAAATGAAAATTGATTTAATCCCTCAATGACTTCGTTACATTTTAAAAACAACATTACAGTATGTATTCTGAAATTTTTCTAATCTTTTACTGTTTTATATATATATATATAAATATATATATAAATATATATATAAATATATATAAATATATATAAATATATATAAATATATATAAATATATATAAATATATATAAATATATATAAATATATATAAATATATATAAATATATATAAATATATATAAATATATATAAATATATATAAATATATATAAATATATATAAATATATATAAATATATATAAATATATATAAATATATATAAATATATATATAAATATATATATATATATGTCACGGGACCAAAACCTTTTCATGGATGCACAAAAATCTGTAGTCTGTTGATAACATGTGGAATTAAGGTGACCTCTACAACGAAAACGAAATTACTTTCCGTACGACCTGATAGTTTATATATAGCTTCTACTTGGTTACATTAATTAAATGAAATTAAATTTTAATTGCACATATAAAATCGAAAATAATTGACAGGCCTTTAATATCTGGGCCACGTGGGAAGCATTTTATACAAACCGGGAGACAGTAATAGTTAGAAAAAAGGTATAAGATTCTCAACAATTACGTCAAAAAAATAATTACGCTCCTGAGGGGTGACTTGTTCAATCGCAAAAATGATCGTTGAATAATTTTTGCACAAATGAATCTACGCATTGAACCCGACCATTGTGTCCATTCAAATCCGTAATTATAGCGTCTTATTTTTAAACAATTTACATTTACGAAGTCCGACCAATGAGTAGACGTTCACGAAGGGGTGTAGCGTCAGATTTTAATATTAAAACCACCCGACGGCCACGAAATTTCACACTGTGAGGTCTATAATGGATTCGACGAACTTAAACGCTGCGAGTATGTATTTATATTCCGCGAAAGTTACAGTTTATTTAGGAATAAATCAGCGGTTGTCATTCAGAGATTCGGTTCCGCGCGCGAATGTATTTCGCTAGGGTTATGTAGGTCAAGCAACCAGCCAACAGGGTTCGACTACCTCTCCCGGTGATTCCTGATGCATGCTGTTTGCCAACTCCGCAGACAAAACCCGTGGGGCAACGACATCGCTGGTCCATATTGCGTCATCCGTCGAACTTCGGTTTCCCTGGTTTTGCGTGGAAGAGTATACGTCCGTGTGCCCTGTGTACATGCCACACAAACATAACAGTGCAAGTGCTCTTCATCTCGCACGCGCGCGCGCGCGTCCTCGCGGGCGACAAGAGGGAGGGGCGTGTCGTGGAGAACCACTCAGAAATTCCATAAATTTTTAAAGCGGGCTCGTAAAGGCAGACTTTTTCGGGACATTGTTGAAAGGATAGCTGAAGGAGAAGGAGGAGGAGGAGAATCACGCTGACCCGACGAAAGAATCGCTGCGACAGACCTTACCACAGCCTGGAGCTGTTCGCGAAATTATTTTTTTTTTAAATGCTCATCGAAAATTGCCGGATAGTTTTTTCTCATTCTCTTCATCTTCGGTACGAAGGACCGCTTACCGAGGACCTGTTAGTCTCATTCTGAATGACTCCGCTGTATGTAGGGTTGCCAGATCTTCTATGTATATTTGATATGAGTCTTCTGTATTTGAACTTGATCTCCTATATCATATTTGAATTTTTAAAAATCTTTGTTTGAATAAAAAAAGTTTAAAATGTGCTGTGTACCGCTTTTACTTGAACTCCTATATTTTTAGCCTATCTCATATATACATAATTGCAGTTTTCACTACTTCTATATTTGGATAAAACATTTCTGGCAACCGAAAAGCTGTATCCGAAAAGAAGGTATGTATACTCTGACATTTTTGGGACACTCTGTATATCAAAAAGAAACCTGCAAAGTTTCCTTCAAAAATAATCCCGGAAGAGATAACTGACTCACGGTCCTGGAGATTTATTTTTCTTCATAATTTTAATTTTTAGCCTTTGAATCGAGTGATTTTGTAACTTATTTAAATGGATTTCAATTTTTAGCCTTTGAATTGAGTGATTTTGTAACTTATTTAAATGGATTTCAATTTTTAGCCTTTAAATTGAGTGATTTTGTAACTTATCTAAATGGATTTGAATTTTTAGCCTTTGAATTGAGTGATTTTGTAACTTATTTAAATGGATTTCAATTTTTAGCCTTTGAATTGAGTGATTTTGTAACTTATTTAAATGAATCTTAATTTTTAGCCTTTGAATTGAGTGATTTTGTAACTTATTTAAATGAATCTTAATTTTTAGCCTTTGAATTGAGTGATTTTGTAACTTATTTAAATGGATTTCAATTTTTAGCCTTTAAATTGAGTGATTTTGTAACTTATCTAAATGGATTTGAATTTTTAGCCTTTGAATTGAGTGATTTTGTAACTTATTTAAATGAATTTTAACTTTTAGCCTTTGAATTGAGTGATTTTGCAACTTATTTAAATGAATTTGTTAAACTTTATATAAAGTAAAGCTTACATTTAATTTCGACTTAAACTGTTCGTTCACGTCCAAAATTGCCATTGCTGTTCAACAATTTTTTTCAGAATGTCACATACCAATCCGGTAATGACAGAGAGAAGGTGCTGCATTCCTTCAATTCGTGCTCCATCCCCTTCTCTATTGTTATCGGTATCGAACACTCCGAGTGTCGACAAATTGCTAAGAAATTCCATAAAACTCCCTCGATTTCCCCAGCCTGGCGACACCGCCGTATACGGGGTGTTGGAACGGTGCAAATTTAATTCCAGAGTCTCGCAGGTTCGTGCACCTGAAAGGTTAGCGGAACATGAAATCCATACACCAGTCATTTCCGAGATACCCCCCGGGGTATCTTTTCTTCTTGTTCGGCGTAGGGATCAAATCCCCGGAAACTCGTGCATCATAAACCAAAGTCTGGATACTCCTCGTCAATCTCTCGGCACTGATAGGAACACGTTCTTAAAAATCATTCAACCTCCGGGGCTTTTCCGCCAATCCTATGAATTATTCAAGATTCGCGAACTTGTCAAACATCTCGAGCGAAACACCTCTCATGTGTTGCAGCGTTACAGTGTTCTCGAATAATTGGCAGAAGGTGGCTAACCGATCGTTACAAAGGGACTCGGAAGGAAAGCGCCTTGCGCGCAAAATTGTCTAGCACTTGTAAGACGGAGAGAAGAGTCCCTCGTCGCCGTTGTTTTCTTTGGCGCTGGCTCTTTTTTCCCCCGGTGTAAAACACGCGGAGATAGATAGCGTTCGATTTCGTCACGCAGTCACTCGAACACTCTTCCCGATCCTTTGAGTCACCTTGGTACCCGAGGCGCGCAGGTACCTCGGAAATATATCAGTTTCTATTCGAAAAAGTTTCCCTCGACGCGTCGTGCTTCTCTCTCTCTCCCTCCTTCTCTCTCTCTCTCTCTCCTCCCCATCTGCCTTTCAGCTTCCGCGTCCTTGTTTCCCAGCACGGCGTGTCGAGGGTTTTCAATGCGGTGAAAAATTCGCGTAACTATGCGGTTCTCTCCCGGGTCGAGCGCGACGTACACGTCAGCCCGTGTTTTCTGGCTCGCGTGACATTTCCACTCGACGTCAGATTTCCTGCTGTCTCTTCTACACGATCCTGCAACGTACGTACACGCCGGTTTTTATTCGCGGGCTTGTACGGCATGTCGCCCATTGGCGAGAACGTGTACCCGCCTCGTCATTAGTAATTATATTAGCGACACTGTTGTTCAAACGACAGGCCTAACGATCGAGTCTAAGCCGACCGTCTAATTATCATACCCGCAGCGGGAGGACAGGTTCGCGATCAATGAATCGGCGATATGAAGTACGAGAATATGCGAGCGTGTGCGAATGATCGACAGATCGGCATGATTACCACGCAATTGAACGCGGGGTCTCTGGAAAAGACGAGTTTCCCTCTAAGTGTCGATAAAAGTCGGTGGATACTCAACAGCTTTATTGCAGACTTATTTCGTTGTTTGTTAACGATTTTTAGGGTTCAGGTGCAATTTCGTGTTTCGATGAAGCAATTTTTGTGAAGCAATTTTCTTTTGTTATTATTAGGTGTGCAAGTAAGTTCGTTCTCCGTTTCTGTGCCACGCGATTCAATACAGCGGGTGAACCAAAAGTTTTCGAATAGTCGGACCAAGTGGCAAATGAAATTAGTCGATCACGGGGGGGGGGGGGTTAATAGTATCTTTCGTTGTCCACTCGCGGCATCGACAAAAGGCCGCAATCCGCAGTCATAGCTACCGGTGGATTTAATTCACTTAACCCGAGGTACGTAGGGGTGGAAACTCGTTAAAGGTCTCGGTTTAATTGCGTAAGCTAGCTCCCGTATCTGGCCATTAAAAGCTCAAACGGAGCGCAGCATGTACCTGCACGATCCACAGCTCTGGTAAGAAGAAATGAAATCGGATCGATACCTTCTCTCGCAGTCTGTCTTTCTCTCTCTCTCACTCGCTCTCTCGCTCTCCACCCCCCACCCTTCTTCCGCCACAGGATAGCAAGCCACTTTAGTGGTGCTGACTACGTGGTAACATTCGAGGAAATAGTGACTCCGTGTCCCGTGACTCGTTGAAATGGGTAATTGATTACTGTCCGGCAAACGGTATAAAAGACTTATCTGAAATGGCATCGAGGAACGTAATATTGTTTTAGAGTTGGGAAATGAATATTCCTCGTGATTCTGTGGTTGCTAGACTGCGGATTTTACATGGATGTAGGGTAACTGCACCAGTGAATGAACTTTTAAGAAATTGTTCAGGAAGATCTTTTATTAAAAAAAAAAAATATGTGAATTAAAGGAACCTCATATATGCCAAATGGCTCCCTATACTTTATTTGTCAAAAATAAATGAACACAAATAAAATGAAATTATTATTATATTTTTCTTTATAATAAACATTAAATAAAAAATATAACAAAATACCAGTCAATGAACACTACATTCTAGTAATTGAACAATGATGGTCCAATGACCATCATAAGTGGTCATATCTTTGATATGACCATCATATCAAAGACCAATATAAACCAATAGGAATACAGCTACGAAAAAGAGTCATATATTCCATTGGCCCAAGAGTCATTATCGCTAGTATGCCGTGCGGCTTAAAATTTGTTGAAATATACAAAAGCGTTCATTTACTGGTGCCCGTTTATTCATTGGTGCAGTTACCCTATCACCAAAATAATTCGTATTTTCTAAATAAACCACTCGGTTTACAGCAATAACAAATAGATCAATAAATGATACAATGGTTCACTGGTAATGTTCGGGCACTTTTAAAAGGAGCTTTTCTAATATCGGACCATAACGACTGTTTTTTTTTTTGGGAAGTTAGAACAATTACTTTACCACACGACGTGAAAAAGAAATTTTGAAAAAATTGCAATTGGTCAGAATTATAAAAAAATAACTGTTTATGCGAGGCTGTATTAAAAATGTTTAAAAATACATTTTGTATTGGGTTGTTCGGAAAGTCTCCGCCGATTTTTCGATTAAATTGAAACTAACAATCAAGTTATTTAATAATTTATGCACCATTTTGTTTGTTATCCGGCTCTCATAAAACGTTCCTGTAAACAGCACATATCTTTCTTGCAACTTGAACAGCATTCTTGCCTTTTCTGTAGTAAAAAAGCATTAAATCTCGAAAATGCACGTTCTCCATGTTCACGGTGAATAGATACAAGTATTAGCGAAAGTGCCACCTTTCAGAAAATGTATAATAATAAGGATTTATAACCCAAATAAAATGTGAAAATTTCATCACAATCAATTGTTGCGGAAAAAACAACTGAGGCATTGAAAAGTGTAATCCTTAGATTTACAGTTACAGGCTGAAAATCGTGAAAAACTGCAATCTTCGCCAACTTTAAGTACACTAGTAGTGAGGGGACCGGTGCACTGGTAGTGGGAGTCGTAGGACAGACTTGGAAACCTTTTATTTTGCGAAATGAATAAATAATGGACGTCGCAAAACCGTTTAGTTACACGGCACTTTTCGCGCGATTCGCCGTGTAACATCTCGCACAGTTGGGACACGTGGAAGTCGATGGAATTTTTGTGATTTAATTAACTATGCAAATCGATAGATGCAGAAATACTATGCAGCAAGGCGCTCGAAGCGAATCCCGATAAAACAGATGCAGACGATGGCAAAATAAACATAAGCCCAGAATATGGAACCGTCTTATTTTGCAAGTATAATTCCATGTACAGGCCGTGAATGATGGAACAGTTTAGAAATCTTTAAGTTTTTAATTTCTCTTTGGAATTCGTAGGATAGAGGGATCAGTGTTTGTTCGTTCTTCGAATCTTTCACTAGAAATTTCCAATAGGAATTCGAAGTGTACGGCGATGTGTAGGAAATGTTTCATTGAATATTATCTTCCAACGATTCGTATGTACGTGTGGAGCGACATAGATTGCATTTAGATTGCAGAAAGTTCTAGGTCTCCACCGTTGCAACTCCTGTCCTCTGATTCTCTATTCTCTTCTCTTTAGGCAAACAGACTTTGACAATCATGTAGTTTTGATTGTGCGGACTGCGAGTTGAGCCGTTAATAATTCAAACATAGACGTCTGGCTCTTGGCAAGCGTGCAGTCATTCAACAGGAAAGCAGTGCTTGCGAAAAATTTCAATGTACAGGAGGTAGTCATTTTCTTCCAAATAAATGTGTAGCAGATTTTAATCGAATTATTTTTTTAGCCGTTTATGCATATTTAATGAAACATTTCGTGACAGAATGTCGCGAGTATCCGAACAATTAAATGTTTTTGTGGTTTATTAAGAAAGTTTAATAATTGAAAATTAATTTCATGTTGAGTGATCCATTTTATTTATTGAAATCAATTATCTGCCCGATCTAATGTATTCAATACTGTAATAAGAATTTAATATACTTATAATATATGTATATAATATATTATACATGATAATATTACATTATAATATATTCACAATAGTGTATAATGCATCATAATCTATTAGATAGTACAAATATATTACAATATAAAAATTTAATGTATTTTTAATATATTTAATAATATAGATACATTATAATATATTGATTTAATATATTTATAATAGATTAAGTAATATAGATCTATTATGTCATACAAATATATTAATATATATTATTAAGTAATATATATTGTACATATATTAGTCATACATTACATTATAATATATCATATTATAAAGTATATTATATTAGTCATATATTACATTATGATATTAATATTATACATTAAATATATTACAATAATGATTGAAAATATTTACTATACAATGATATGCATACATATATGTAGATCTGGCATTCACACACACTGTATTCGAGTCAAAAGTGAATTGTTTCTCGACTGCATGTCAACTTTATGCATTGAACAGTGCGCAAAGATTAAAGTGCCGTGGAAAAATGGAGGGGCAGATGAATGCAGACCTGATTGGTTATTTAGCAGGTGCACTTCCGTTATTGGCTCTTATGTTAATACAAACAAATTGGATAGCAATGTGATTAAGCGAAGAGAGTAGGTTCTCCTAACTCTTGTCCCAGTGCGATTCAGCTGGCAACCTTTCATCTCTGCACAGTACTTACGCGTTCGTTCGAATTTATCGAATGCTCGTACAGAACTGATCTAATTTTCCTATAGTAACTCTGTCGCGGAATCAATGATCAGCAATGAGACGCTTACGTATATGCTGTCTCGCCGACATTTTTCCCGTTGATACCGATCGAACGCGGGACAGTTTGACCTCATTAAGGGTCTGATCCTGAGAACTAGTCGCGAACTGGTCATCCGGTGTGTCTCGCTCTGATCGCAGTTTATGACAGTATTGTTCTGCAAATTGGAAGCAGCCTAACGGTACATAGACACTGATGCACGTGTTAATTGCTACTCCTCTCGCGCTGTTTAGCTTGTAGTATCATATTTCTAATTGATTTCATGTAAAATACTTTCACGGAAATTGTTGGCGACCTCCTGTAGCCTCTAAATGGAACAACGAAGAAATTTCTCGTTGGTTAGAAATAGTTTAGGATGATACCTCATCCCTTTCTGCTTCACACTTCGAATCAATCAAGTATGCTTCGTTGACGTCTCATTTTTCATAAATATATCTTACAACCTAACCGAGACCGATGATCACGAAACATTTTAACCTTACCAGAAATAGTTTGGGATAACATTGTTAATTTAAGACGCGAAGATAAATTTAAGGTATTTATTCGTATCTTTATTCAATAAAACGAGAAGTTACCTCGAAAATGGCAAATATGTTATCGAATAAATCTATGGATAAATATCTGAATTTTAGCTTTCAATTTTAATTTACAAACGCGAAGAACTTCCAATCCAATACCTCATCCATTTTTGCTTCGCACTTTAAATCAATAGATTTCGTTGGTACAATTTTCGCGATCGTTATTATCTTAGTTTCCCAGACAAATCGTTAATGCATATGAATAAGATATGTTAAAAATGAAAATATGAAAAATGACGTTCGTTAATGCTAGATGCATTCGAACTATTTTCAAACAGTTGAGAACGCGCAAGCTGTAACATACGATTACTTGTTTGTTGATTAGGTTCGGCCATGCGAATAGAAGAATCTCCGAATTCGACGGATTCCACTAACTTCGGTACTTATTTGTTCGGAAAGAACAGCACCGACGGGGGAACTCGCGCACTTAAACTAGAAGGTTCCGTGGTCGGCCAAAGTATTCCGCATCGGCAACCTGTTGTAGCGTAATCTGTTGTAGCCCTTCCCTTGACCCCTCGTGACTGCTTCAGGCAGCAATTCTCGATGTGAAATTAATTCACTTAACTAGATTGGACCGGGCTTGGAATTTACTGCGAATATCGATTTCGATTACATAATTCGACTCGTTGGAATTGAAAGAAATTCGAACTCGATTTTACGTAACATTCAATAACAGCGCACTAACTTCTGGGAACGGGACATACCTCTGACAAGATAAAGAGGATTAGGGGGAGTTCCTTTAACGCCGGGCGGCACTTAATACCGGACATTAGCTATATGTGTGACAGTTGAAATGCTAGCGAGACGTTATCCCGCGGAAATAGTGGAGGGAATGGAAAACAAAAACGATTAGGTTTCGACACGCTCGATCGTGATCGATTCATTGTTGCGTTTCACGTGAATTTAATGCATTTTATAAATTACGAAGGATTATAATGATCAATTTTCTTGGACAGAAGACGTGTGAATTTGTTATTATGTCTTGTTGTAAGTACTTTTTACATTATCTTTGTCTTTAGTGTATACAGTCCACTGATTTTCACAAAATAATTGTTGTTTAACGCGTTCACCGTTTCCTAGTCCCGGACAGAATAGTTTTCCTGTTTTTACTACCGTTTATTATTTTGGTTTCACTGGGTAAAGATATACATGAAAAACAACATGAATAATTATCTCTATTTTTTAATTGGATTTCCGATATTATTAACTCATAAATAATGTAGAATAAAAAGTCTGAAACATTATTTTTTCTTATTCAGTTAAGAAAAACCTTAAGCGTCCGGCACCAGGCAACTATAAAAGTTATCTGAATGTTAAACGTCAAAGAGGTTGTTCATAATTAGTTAAAATGTTACTATTGTTATATATGAACCTAAGACCAGAGTCGTCAGATGAGAAGAGGGAAAACGTTACCCTCTCTCTTACACGACAGAGACGAAACGGGTCACATGGTGGTACATACTACAAGATCTAAGAAACAGCACGGACCCGAGCGTTTTTCTTGTATCAAGGTTTCACTGTACCTCATTTCCAAAAGTACTACCAAATATTACTTGCCCCACTACATCGATGATTTAATCCCGGAATCGGATAGAAACCGTTTATCGTCCGGGTGACTCGACGTGATTTGTTTACGAAGAGCAGTATAATCTTTGTCAGAGTGAAAAATGGGTGCGGCGCATGATTGGAAATCAATAAGCAATTACGAAAAGGAATTATCAGAGCGATTGCTTTTTCTCGTTGTTATGCATATAAAATGCAATTGCTTTGGCTACACTCTTGCCGCGGAACCCGATCGAACTGTTACAAAATGAAGAACCGAAGCGTCTGCGATTGTTCCCCCGATATATATAATATATCAGAAATTTCGTGGTGATCGAACGACAGAATTCGATGGACGGTCGTTGCATCCTCGGTATAACTGGAGAGTTTGATTATGCCAGTCGTAAAATTCAATCGGAGTGAGATTCTACGTCAATAACCCACATTTACACATCATAATGTAGGGTAATGTTTCAGAGGAGCTACCAGATAACGACGCAGCAACGTGTAATCATGTAGGATTGACTGTAGGGAACCGTGATCAGCCGAGGCTCGAAAGAAAGAATGCGAAAAGCACAGGGCGCAATTTCGTCCACTTCTCCGGCTCGAATCAGGTTTTCCAATCCGCGACAAGTTGAAGACATCAGCTTTGATGCGATCTAAATTGCAGAGGACGCTGCTCGCCTTCCTAGCGATCCCATTAAACTAGCTAGTAGTCCCATCAGCGAGCCTTTTTTCGAGATTGAATTCTCTCTACTAATAATGAACATTGACATGGGACGAGAATGGATTATCAGATTCAGTTCCGAGGCACTTCATTTGAAATTATTTACCCTCAAATGGCATTTGTAATACGAGCAATTCTAATCAAGCTGGAACATCGCCACAGAAAAATATTGCTGTGACTTTATCACGAGTGGATGCAAAAAGTATTCAGACACTAACATTTCTGATTCACACAAAATTGCCGATATTATTTAAACTGTGATCATTTCATAAAACTCGATTCCTCCCCCTACTCCTAGGTCCTCCCCACCAATATGCAATAAATAGTGGGGGAACCGGTACACTGGTAGTGGAAGCAGAGTCGCCAGATTAAAACTTGTATCCCCACTCTACCTTCCCCCTCTACGACGCTGGGGTAACTTTTCCCCCTCAATTCGTGCTCCCTCCCCTCATCTGGCTACTCTGGATCCTACGTTTTCTTAAATCAAGGCTTTACCATACCTCTGTTTCTTTAACAAGTTTGTCGCCGTGAACATGATTATTGATTATGTCATGTCACGGAGAATCATGTCGTAGCAACAATAGCGACTTCGCTCGGTAAACAAAGATTTCCCAATGCTCATTTTTGTGCTCGACAGAAACGTACTGCTCGCGATAAATCTGAATGAGAAACTCCTGTTTGATGAACCTCCTCCGCTCCTCCTAGCGAAACGCCACGCCAAAGCCATGCAGCTTCAAACGCTGCTGCCGAAACCAATTAATATTTACCTCAAATCCCTCCCCTTATAACTCACAGTCAAAGGAACGCGATGCGAATTAATTTATACTCCCGCGAAACTGTCACAAATGCCCGAACAATACCTTCGCGCGGAGCTTTATTTCCAGCGTTCCTGCCGACGCAACAATTAAATATCACTCTAAAGAATGAGCGGATCGAAATCTTTTGTGGTAGGTCCGATCCTTCGATTCAGGTCAGTATCCAAAATTGAGAACGAATTGAGATATACATTTCTACGAGGGTGTAATGAAATTATTTTTATACTAATTTACATCAGACCTGTTTGAGCGACTATACTCTTGTCTCCCACTCTACAATTCCCCTTCTACAACGTTATTAGTCATGCTCATTGAAGAAGCAGTTCATTTGAAGGTGATACAGAGCCCAATTTTTGTATTCAAGCAATGCACTTCAATGAATAAGATACTTTCCCTTTCGTTCGATGATCAAAAAGAATAAATAAGAAAATATTTTGTTGATTAAAGTTCATCGTTCGAATAAAGAAATTCGGTTTTATTTCACCTTAAAATACCGAAATTACTTTCTTGCCAACAAGAACAATAGATAAAATTCTGTTCTCGTGTAATCAATGTTCAAAGCATTGTTACTTTAGGAATGCAACAAGTCTTTCAGGAAATGATCAAAAAGACAAAGAAATTATTGCAGCCACGTACAAAATAAATATAGCATTGATTTGAAGAAAAAGTTCCAGTCGTACCTTAAAAATGAGAAGTTGATTAATTGAGTCATCCCGGAGATATCGTGCGAGTCATCGGCGAGAAATGTACGCAACCGGTCTTCGTCCCCTGTCGATGAATAATTATCAGTTGCGGAAAAATGTCTACACACGGCTCACACATGCACGGGCAAGCCTGCAAAGTTCCGCAACAGATAGGTTAAAAAAAAATTCTGGAGACATACTTTGGAAACTACGTAGCTGGGAGGCGGGACGCGACGTACCCTTAAGAAAGTTACGCGAGTATCTCCGATGCTTCTAGAAATAAGTTACTACAAAAGAATCCGGGGCATTAAGAATGAAAGCTGCGCTGATGGCGGAAGTGCTGGTAGCAGCATTCAATAATAATTTCTGCGTCGTCGAGCAGGGGTTGGCGGATACGTGTAGCTTGCACCAGCAAGAATCCTCCGCAGCCAGTGTCCACAAACCCAAACGATAAACAAACAGAGAGAGCGAGAGAGAGAGAGAGAGAGAGGGTCCACCTTTCCATTAACTGGGTCTCCTGAAAATGGTCCCGCCGTGCCGCGCCGCGTCGCTGAGAACCAGGTCGTGGCTCCGTGCATCGAGGCGCACAGTAGACGCTTCAATAATGGTGGAGACCGGCGTGACGAGATTGCCGATGCTATCAGGTGTATCTTCGCTGATGAAGGTTGTAACCTCGACCGGACCCCATTTATTAAAGCGTGTCTGTTAGGGGCATCGTGGAGGCTGGCAACAAGCGACGGCCAAGAGTTAGCAGCTGAAGCAACATCCCAGCCGAAGTCGCTTCACGGGTGGAGCCTGGCACGGAGCTAACAGCCGGGCTCTGGCCAGAGGTGGCCAGCCTTAACTTGCTCTCGCAGAGATTGCAATCAGTCATATTAGCTAGACACACCTCGAATATATGCGGCCATCTGGCACGTAACTATCCCCGGTGTTGTACTCTCGAGGTAACGGTTGCCTGACTTAATCACCGGTCTAGAGGGCACATCGCCTGCGAGTCCACAAGTGTTCTACCGATCGAAGCCTCTTTTCTGTCTACTCCGGAATCATTTTTGACAAGCACATATCGCCGTGACCCAGCCGCGTTCTGATCCGCCACGCCTTTCTGACAATCAACATCAACCCACTATCGCACGCTTTATTTCGTCAAACCTCGTACACACAGCCTCGGGATTCCGCGAATATTTGACAGGAGCTTCGTTGTTGCCAGTTTACTGTCGTCGACGTTCAAGTTCCTCCCGTTCTACCGTTCTACTTTCTTTATGTATTGTGCACTTCTTATACAGGGTGTCCCAAAATTCGTGAACTTCCCGGAAGGGGGTGGTTCCTGAGATCATTTGAAGCATAATTTTCCTTTGCAAAAATGTTATACGCGGCTTTGTTTAGGAGTTATTAACGAAAAACACGGACCAATGAGAGCGCGACCTACACGCGAGTTGCCACAGTCGGCCAATAGACAGTTGGCGCGTCGGGCCGACTGTGGCAACTCGCGTGTAGGTCGCGCTCTGATTGGTTCGTGTTTTTCGTTAATAACTCCTAAACAAAGCCGCGTATAACATTTTTGCAAAGGAAAATTTTGCTTCAAATTATCTCAGGAACTTCCCGTTTCCGGCTGTTGAAGGAATTTTGGGACACCCTGTATGTATGTATATTGATTGTGTGCATTTATGACGAAAACTGGTTAGAGGATATATGTATAAAGGTCACTTTCTTTTCATGGATACATGTAGTTTTCGATTGTACCACTTAATGCACCTTGATATTCTTTACAAGAAAGTGTTAACCTACTTATGGGAAAAAGCGTGACGATCATTTACATCGTAATTTCTGCAAATACTTATATTACCACTTCGATTTACATTGATATTATTATTCGTAGGAGAAAATGGTTCACGTGGTGTTAAATGGCATCAAGAGGGACATGTTCTGATATTAATAGTTTTTGTTAGATGGACGCGTAGAGGAGAGAGAGACATGTGAAATTAATATTCTTTATCAGAATTCCAACTCGATATTACATGGCGACTAACCAATTGTTAGTTACTTAACACATTACCGAGCGGTAATTATTGCATAATTTTGAAAAATCTATGGTAATTGGCTAAACACTTTTTAATGGAAACTTCGATAGCAACAGCAATAACGTCATGTAATTTAAGATTGCAATTTAAAGAAAATTTCTATGCTTTCTTTTGGTACAGCACAATTATTTAAATTCCTATTAATAGGCTTCCGGTAGGTAAAGTGTTAATAATGGATTTTAAATCTTCCACTATAATCCAGTTAATTCCAGCACTAACCGATATTATTAATATTAATGATTCGATGGGAAACCTATTACGTTGTAAAGAAACAAATGCAGGATTTTTGTTCCTTTGTTTTAATTGCAATTTTATACCAATAAATATTTACCTTAATTTAATGAGTTACATGTCATATTAAAGCTTGTTTTACGCTCTATTTAATTATGCTTTTGACATTTAATTTCATTCAAATTTTTATTAAATCATTTGGCTTTTATTTCAGAATGTCAAAACGCGATTTTCGCATTATTTTTTTCTATAAGTTCAAACTAGGCCGAATATCAACGAAGTATAGGGCAAAGGAAGTGTAACGAATGCACAGCTTTATATATTTAAATAATACTAAGTTCAATACTATTCCGCACAATAATATTAAAATCAATTCTCATAATAATTTAATGGTACTATTAAATAATATTAAATTTTCATATTATTGTTTTTACCAAAACAATTTTCATATTATTGTTTTTATTAAAGCAATTTACATCCTGCTTTAATTATACCGATTATTAAATCCTGCATTTCAACCTAATATTTTGAAGCGTTTCGATAACGCTGGTCACGTGGCCATCAGCCACGCGGTATTCAATGTGTTCAAGTAACAAATAAAGTACGAGGGCATCCTGTAATTGCAGTCGAGTAACTGAGTCGTCAAACAGGATATTTTTATGATGTCTCATATACATAGCTCCTCCCGAGTGAAAATCTAGAATTAGTTTTTTTCGTTCTCGGTACAGGTGCCTGGATGCATCCATCATCCAGCGACCTTCTGAACTTCTGTTCCACGAACGCCTACCAGAATGGACGCCGGCACGTCTAAGAAAGGCGTGGTCAAGCAATAGTCGGCTCATGATTTATCTCGAGTACGATCTCGAAAATGATTTTCTCCGATATCGTATCTCCTCCCTCCACGAGGAAGCATTTTCTCGAATGCCCGTGACAGCGCCTGCCCTCTACAGTTACACGTCACATCGTGTTACATTATTTACCACGGCACGGCGAAGCCTGTTGACTACCTCAACTTCTGCCGAAGACTGTTGAATCTAAATCAGACTCGTGAAGTTACTCGAAGATTCTGTTACCAGTGAATTTTCACCCTTCGCACTCGGAGCTAGTTTAATTCGAAAATTAAACAGTTCTTCCGACCTAGAATTTTTCTGTTCTCAATGATTCTTTAAATTTCGTGGATAGAAAATTGATTTTTTAGGAATTTTTAGGATACATTTGAAAATTGAAGGAACAACACCGAGAAATAATATGTAATAGAGTGATAATTAGACTGCGGATTTTATGCACTTATGTATGACAAAAATGGAACGGTGAATTTTAGAACAGTAAAGAGATTAAATGAATTTAAGGACACCAACATACCATTTCCAGCTTATTAAAATGATTCAAGAGGAAAAACAATTTTTATTTAGCTCCAATTTCTTGCGATGCAGAAAATTATTAACTTGCTCAAAGATCCACAGTCTTTGATCATAACAACTTAATTGTGCAATAGAAACAACTGATAAAAGTTGAAGAAGCGTTCTATGAGAATATTTTAATTAAATTAAATCCAAGTTTCCAAAATGTAATCTAAACTATTGTAGAAATTACTCTTTGTCGATCGTAGCTTAATAAATAAACTTTTCATTAATGTTTTCGGCGCACAGGTTTGATCCAATTTTAACTAACAAGCGATTTTGCAAATTTTTAAATTATTCTCAACCTTTCGATCTGGACATGCATCCGTTTCAAGAGAACTTACGTCTGTAAAAAAAACCGTATATTATAATGTATGTTTAACTGAATAGAGTAATAACTATTATACCGAGTGAAATTTCCGTACTTGCTATGTGAAAACAAATTCTTTAAATTAATTATTGAAATTTAGAAATGATTTAGAAACGAGCAAGTTCTCTTGAAAAGGATCCACACATCCGGATCGAAACGTTGAGAATTGAAAATTTGCAAAATTGCTTGTTAGTCACAATTTATGTACAGTTTATTTACTAAACTATTGTGATTCGAAAAAAGTGAAAGAGGAATAAAATAATGGTTATTTTTTTAGAAATGAAGCAGCTCTTGTATACGACGTAATAACCACCGGGGTCATACAAGGTCACGAATTGTAAAAATGTAATTGTCGATAGTTTCGCGTCCGGGAGCAACAATTAATCTGTAGGGAATGTTGAACAAAGATTGTACGATCGAACAATATTTCTGTTTGCTCCGTACAGATAAAGTAACCCCTTTAATTGAAACATTAGCTCTCGCTCGTTTGTGCATAGCTCTCCTATCGGAATCGACCGATTCCGATGAACCGTATGTGATACCACGCCGCGGTGTAATTAACGTTTTGCGCGGTGCGTGAACGCTCTTTCAGTGATTAGAACAGGACACGTATAAAGAAGAAGAGACGCGTACCCGACCCGGTAACAGATTTCCCGTGGAGAGAAACTTATTCCCGGCCACGGTTCAAATTAAATTAAGTTTCAGTGCCCGTCGGAATTCAATCTCGATTCGTGTGTTAATTAGCACCGCTTATCGCACGAAACTCAGCCGCGCGTTTCACAGCTCGGAATTTTTGGATCTGCAATGAAATATTCTACATTCTGAAAAGGACCGATGTGTCTCCGATACTATAAAATTCCTGTGGTTGTCAATATGTCCGCCCTTTTATGGAAAAATTATGTAGAAACCGTGTTCGAATTGAAACTATGACATTGACATGACTTTACCAATAAGCTCGAGTTGTTGATATTTCACAACAACTCAAGCCAGCCTCAAGACCTCATTGTTAAGGTCATATCAAGGTCATAGTATGGTTGGCTGTTGAACTTGTGTTGACAATAAGCAATAATATTATCTACTAAAAAATATACAGTGCCATTTAAACAAATGAAGGTGATTTTAAATGTTCATGATCTTCATGAACAAATTTCTTTTTTGATTAAGAATTAATTAATCTAGTTGTATACATTGTTTTATCTGGCTACCGAAAGTGCACGAAAAATCGAGGGACACCTGTGTATTTATATTTCTTGAAATTAATATAATTAAAATTTTTAGTTCTTCTTTAATTTGGATCTCTAGGTGAATTTTCTGGTAGAGACAAGTTACTTTTAGATAATTATGTGCGTGGTTCAGTATGATCCTGTGACGTCAGTGTTCGTATTCACAATAATGCTTATTAATTTTGTAAATGTGTGGATGATAGTTTCAACGCGGGACCAGTGAATATTATTACACGCTGGTTTTTGTTTGAAATTAAGCCTCTTATGTAGTAATCGAATGAGACGCGAAACGATGCGCTTTATTAGGGAAAGAGGATTATTTGATAATGGAATTACGAAAAGAATATCACACGGGATAATTAAATTCGCCGCGGGATTCGCATCGCTTAATTATTCGTTCGCGTTTTAAGAAATTTTAACGAGATCAGAAACGTTTTATTATTCATCAATATCATTCATTTGGCGCTTTCTACTGCAAGTTTCAACGAAATACAATTTCCGAGGAAATTGTTCCAATATTAATTTAATGAGTTCTAAAAATTCATTAGTAACATTTCAGATGAAGTGGATGAGATTAATTAATCCTCATAATTGTCTTTTTTTCTGTTCCAGGTATGACTAATTGCGATTCTGCTATGTGGTAGACATAGTCCTTTTCCGCTGTGAGGTATGTGTTTTGCGTAATATTTCTGACAATGATCGGAATTGCTTGTATTTGTAAAACCACATTAAAAAGTTGAAAAATACAACTTTTAGTATGTTCTCTGCAATTCCAACGACTTGCAGTTTTTTTCAAAAATTCTTGTCACGTTGTGTAGCCAACCAATTATTCTAACTTCTCCAAAAATTTAAAGTCTTATATTCCAATATTACAAAAGTTATGGTCTTTTTAAGATTGTCCGAATATTAGTGGGAGTCACTGTATATTATTTGTAATATACAATAGGTCCTCGATTAGGCTTTATCGGGAGACAAACAGCTCAGATAAATTAAGGCCCGAGGGAAATCATTAAAAATGTATATTATATTCAAAAATAAATTTGTTATTTTTGAAAATTTATTTCCCTTCATAATATAATCATATTTAAACGCATATTCGTTTATAATCGGGATCCGGCTCATCGAGGTCCTTTTATGCAAAATAAAAGATGTTTGCATTGATTGCAGGACACAGGAACCTAATAAAAATTGTATTCTTGTTTTAATTATTCTATTTAGCTGAAACGAACACATTGATGTACTCAAAAATTTGTTACTTGTCCACTGCTTTAAATTGTACGTACTCATTTTTGTCATAAATGCATAAAATACGCAGTCTAGCCATGATAGTTGGATCACCTGCATAAAAAGGCGACATTCCTAACGGTTTGCCAATCAATATTCAACGAAAGCACAACAAAATGCCAATCATAAATGCTACTAGGGGAGCCAAACAATGTGCTGAGCTGCGCGATGCAAGCGACGAGACATCAGACCCTTTGATCAGTGACCGTACAAATACCTCCAAAGAAACCTTCGAAACAGTCTACGCAAGCTCTCTAATGTCTACCGCAGTATATTCTTCGCCAGGGCAGAAAATGACGTTGCTTTACCTTGCACGTCATTCGATATCAGAGAATCGTCTACTCCCAACGTGTTTCCGTAAAAATAGATACATTCCGATAACAGTGATGACGCGCTCGTTGCATGCCCTAAAGCGTAGATCGAATACATCTCCGGATGAAACTGCGCGCACAATAGTGAGCAACGTCTCTACATTGTCGTCATCCAACTTGCAAGATCTGTCGGTATGGACCCGGCGGGGGAGATAGATGAGCGATGACCGCGAACAATAAACTAACTTCTTCTTCTGTTCCACCACCACACCGTCGCGGATCGCTGGCTCTTTTCTATGCTGGCTGTGATCGCAGCAAATTTTTATCGCTCTTTTTCGCAATTATTTTGAGCACGCTTTTGACACGTGCTTATGTTCTTCCCCCAGTAGCACAAAAATATTGGTTAAATATCTTTTTCAAATATTGGAAAAATATTGTTTAAGCCACACTTTATCATACGAGACAAATATTCGATCTAAATATTGTACACATGTGCAAGAATTGTAAATTGAATGTTTAGAAAATATGAGCTGAATGTTCAGAGAATATAAACTAGATGTTTAAAAAATATAAAGTGAATATTGAAAAATGTGAAACTAATATTCGAGAAATATAAATTGAATATTTAAATATCATAAGTAGACATTTAACTTACAATATTAAATAGAGATTTATTTTAAACACATGTGCAAGATTTATAAATTGAATGTTTAGAAAATATGAGCTGAATGTTCAGAGAATATAAACTAGATGTGTAAAAAATATAAAGTAAATATTAAAAAAATATAAATTCAATATTTCAATAACGTAAGTAAACATTTTATATACTTGCAATATTAAATAAAAATTTATTCTACATTTGAAACCAATATTTCATTCGTAATATGAAAGATGTGTATGTCTTCCAGCATACTCTGGAACAAATATTTTTCCAAACATAAAATATTTCCTGCATATTTAAAAAAAAAAATTCTCTTTCGAATATTACATAAAGATTCATTTTATATTTAGAAAAACATATTTTTCTCGTAACATAAAATAGATATTTGGTGCATATTTAAAAAAAAAATAATTTGTTACTTGAATATTTGAATATTAAAGACAGATTGAATCTCTTTTTAATACCACATGAATGTGTATACAATATTTTGTGCCACTAGGGATCTAATCCTCTGCACACCTGTGACTCAACATTTTTAAATCGCCAGTTTAAATATGCATTATACATATAACATGCACTCGAGAAACTGTCTTCTCATGGATTACATGTACACTGTTGTGCAAAAGAAAGAAGCACCCGGCCATATTTAATAGAAAAGCGTAAAAAATCAAATAAGAACTTAGTAAGTTTTGAAAAAGGATTCCGCTGTTTAATTGAATAGTTCTGAGAATGTTTGTTATTGCAGATTATCGAATACTTTAAATGGAATAAATCAATCATTGTGCAATACAATGTCTACATAAAGATATTTTATATCTTACAATTATATCTTATAATTACCTTTATATCTTATATATCTTATATTTTATAATTATACTGGGTGCTTCTTTCTTTTACACAGTAGTGTATGTCAATGTGTTCTAAATAATCAGATTGAGGATCTGTATGCAAAATAAAAATTGTTTACATCGACTGCAAGAAACAGAAGCTAAATAAAATGTCATTTCATCTCTTAATGATTTTAATAGAGGAGAAATCATATATTCATCTTCTATTTTAAAAATTTTTGCTGTAAATTCATAAAGATCCGCAGTCTAGTTATATATAATAGTTTGATAATAATCAGGCTCTTTGTTCTCCAGTAAAATACATATTTCACCTCAAAATCGTGAAGAATTGATTTCTACACAACTCCGAAGAAATCTAAATCGTTGTACCGCTGATATTTGGTTCTTTTGAGTAATAAGCTTGCCGACCACTGATCTAGACGACGTCTGTCCGTCTACTTCTTCTGAAAACGTCCTGCACGGCCGGCAAACTTTATCCTCGAAAATCGAACGATCTTTCTTGAAACAAAACCTAAAAAAGCGGGAACAATGGCGATACATCAAGCAAGGTAAAAATCACGGCGGGACGAAATACCGGGAATACATACGTAGACGGGAATCGGGACAGAATCATTCAAAGTTTCCTCGAAAGTACAATTGCGGCAGATGGTTCGACTTCGACAAACATCCAGGCCGGAAAGAGACGACGGGACGGCCGGGTGAACGACTTGAACTAAATGGGACTGGCAGTCAATATTCGCGTTCCCGGAAAAAGGGAGAGAGAGCGAGAGAGAGCTTCATATATATCCTTTTTTATCTGCCGGAATTGGAAATCGACAGGACTCTACGCTGCTGTAAACCTAATATTACATTTTCGCGTTACGTTTTAATAAAAGTTCCCAATATTTTCCAGAATGAGCCGTACTGCTCAATGATTCTCGATTATTAAACTATCGCGTCGCTCGGGAACGACCGCTGCGAATTTTTAGGAAAAATTCGATTATAAAAATATTCTGTCTATCAATAAATTTGTGCGGTAATATCGGGGTTTCATCCCGGCTCGAAATTTTTCTATCTACATTTCAATTTCGTAACGCCGTTTCCCTTCGGCTTTTAACTTCTCGCGAGCAAAAAAAAAACAAATTCAATTTTACATCCGGTCGATCCGAAGAGTATTTCAACATTGATGTTCCCGTTCCTGGGAAATTGTCCATATTTAAACTATGATCGTCTCGGCAGAAATAATACAATTGTACAGAGCGGGTCATCACGTATTACCATTTCGATTTACACGACTATTATTATTCGCAGCAGAAAATTATGTATACAGTATTTTATCGATAAATGTACCAAATGTCTGGCCGACAATTGTCCCAGAACCAGGGCCCGCTCTAGGGGGGGGGGACAACCCGGGCATCTGCCCGGGGCGCAAAAATTTAGGGGCGCCATTTTGACTTTGGCTGTAAGTGTGAGAAATATAATGATGTTTTACATATTCCATTAATAGAAAATTTCAGACTACCCTTGCCAGACAATTTTGCTAAAAAAAAAAAGTCATTTTGTTCAGCGCGGTGCTTAGTGCTTAAAAAGGGGCGGCAATTTGTTTTTTTGCCCGGGGCGTCGTAACCGCTAGAACGGGCCCTGCTCAGAACTATCCCCACTCCTACGGGATGTACCCTCTTGAGGGGCCAAGAAGCTCGAGAGGCCTCGGTCACTGAGAAGTATGACATCATACGGCTCGGGTATATCGGTGAGACCACACTAATCCAATGACAAAACTTCTTTATGCTTAATTATATTTTTACGGGATTTTGACCAACATATTCGTGGCATTTTTCTATGAAAATGATACCAAATATGATATAATTCCGATAATATTTACAATGAATATAAGAATATTTAGAAGGAAGAACAGCGTACGTCAAGTTCTTTGAACTGTGCCGGCGCGCTGCGACTCTCCGCTGTTCATCGTTCATTGCACAAGTAAATATAATTGGAATGATATCATATTTGGTATCATTTTCATTAGAAAAGTGCGACGAATATGTTGGTCAAAGTCCCATCAATAAATAATGAATAATAAAGAAGTTTTTACTCTCGATCTCCACTATCCTTTTCTACGTTCGGCAAAAATCAAAGAATAGTATCCCTGACGGATAATTGTCCCTGAGCAGACCCGTGTTGAGGACAATTATCGATAAAATACTGTATCAAGATATTTTCTGGATATCATAAAGTTAAATGTTAATCATCTTTATAAATAATGAATTTGTCAAAAACGCTCGGACATGGGTCTGATTATTTTTGCTCTAGATTCGTCAAAAAATCTTTAATTAAAACTGACGACCCCACCACTGTGACCTCTCCTTGTTAATGTTAAATGATATCGAGAGGGGCACGTTCTGATATTAATAGCTTTTCTGTAAGTTTTGTGGTTTTGCAAAACAATGTTTTGTTTGTTCGAGCCAGAATCGCCAGACGGGTCAAATGACCCATTTTTGATTTTTTATTGGACAATTATTGAGATTGTAAAGGTGTTTTCATAGGAATTGATTGAATATATTTATTGACTCCAGTATATATTATATAGTAAAAATCGCACAAAATATAAATTTAATGTTCTTATTTTTATAATATCATACACATTAGTCACTTTTGATGGTCGGTAGGTTTAGTGTCGAGACTTTCCCTTTTTGCGACACTATTCCCCCACACTTCCGCTACTGGTCACGTGACTAATCCGGTACTGGCAGAGAGAGGGTTCTTTTCCCCTCAATTCAAGTTAGAACTGTTATTCGTAATGATACAGCTACAGTTTATCTTGTAAAGCAGTATTTATATAGCGCGCGCCATAAACGATTATTATGTTGTAGCTTTTACTGTTACTCAACATCGTAAAGAATTAGTGCCTTACTCATTTACAGCTTCTGTCGAGCACAACGAGCATCTTACAGCGCGATAATGTCTAACATCTTATAAGAAATACGTTTACAAAGATAATTTATTTTCTTAAACACTACCGTGTACGACCATTTGTAAATATTTGATAGGATCATTTACGTATGGATAATCTTATCTTATCTTATTTCTATGGGATGCGGGATTAATATACATATTTGCTACCAATTTCATATATTCCAAGTTTTGCATAAAACAAATTAAATTAGCTTTATTCACGGTGTTAATTGAGGCAGAGTTTCCGACGATTCTTTGAAAGTAACTAGTTTGTTACAAAATAATAATAGTGCCGAATAATTTATACAAGCACTAACAGAGCAAAACGTTTGTTAAAGAATTCAGTAATTATGACAATAAAATTATTCTGCGTCGGAAGAAATACTTAATTTTCGAGTTAAAATAGCTCCGACTGCGAAGGTTTGTCAATTGATTTTGCGAGATTTTCATCTAAATAATATGAATGAATAAAATTTAATAGTTCCACATATTTATATTTGCAATAACATTGTAGCATAAAACGATAAGACTATTATCTAGACAAATGGTGGACATGTTAAGTCAAGAAAAGCAGCGGCGGATAAAGATGAAAGAATTGAAGCTACCTTCGTTTATCGTAACAAAAATGGAAAGCAGTAAGAACCGAATTATTGCTTTACATATTCTCCTTGATACCGTGGAACTTTCGTACGGAGTGTTTTTCCTGCGGCGAGTGTTCCCCCGTACAGTTGAAAGTCGCGAAGTTAGGCGACTCATCTTCTACATGTAAATCCTCAAAGGAGCCATTAAAAGTTGAAAGAACACGGAACGGACACTTCGGTGTCTTCAGGCTGTCGTCGTCAGTCGGCGTAAATATTTCTATGTTTTATAATAGGCTATCACGTTTAACAAAGAACGCATCCGGTGTGCACAACACAGTGGTAAAGTGGACTGCTAATGAGCTGTGTGGTGGAACGTGAATCCGTTTCTCTTGCAGTTACGCTGTTTCTCTCGTCTCTTTCTCTCTCTCTCTCATTGTCGCTTTGCATATCTTTCAAGCAACGCGGTAAGTGACTCTAAAACAGCCCTCCAAGACATGCAACGGCGAACTATGAAATACGTCAAACAACGCAGAAAGACATTGTTTTCGTACGGCGCGGCGTTGCGCTCTATTCACCGTCGACATCGTTCCGCAAACTATTCTTCGACGAACTTCGACGTAACCGTGAAATTCAAATTCGAACGACGATCAAGACGACTGTAGGATACTTGGCGCTTCCGCCATATCTCTTTTTCCATCGATACCATTCTGTAAGCATCGGTCGCTTTAGAATAGTCTTTAAGGGGCTAGTATAGGCTCGATTTGTAACTATAAAATACCTAGAATCTTACTAGATTTTGGGTCGAAAATATGGGTCCCGTACTGAACGTTGTTTGACCTTATTTAAGCAAATTCTGGGCTGGGTGAGGGCTCATACTAAACAGGAAGGTTAGACGCAAGTGCGCTTTTCTCACGAGGTTAACGAGATTATGTTTATATCTAATAATATGATGGCCCAAAGTAGAGAAAAAATCTAAGAAAAAATCCCGCAGATTTTAATGCATTTTCTGTCTAGAGTGGCGTTACCCCTTAATCTGGCGGCTCTGCTCCCTACTCCTGGGTCTTCCCCACCAAGCTCCTGTGTAGGAGGAGGTTGGGGAGATTAGGGGTGTATATTATAGAAGGCCGATAAGTGTCGACAGATGAGGGGGGGGAAGCACGAATTGAGGGGGTGCACTGGTAGCAGGGAAGAATTGCTTAGGCCTGTTTGTACAAATCAGGGATCGAAAATCGCTTCTTCGTGAACTTTTTCGTGGATTCTATCCAAACCGTGGATCATAGAACTTTCTTAAATAATCGTTCTCACAAGGTCCAATGAGAACAGACAAAGGTTCTTGAAAAATGAAAGCTTTAGTTTGAAGAGAACTTATAAATAGACTGCGAAGTTTATGCATTTATGAGAAACAATGGACACATGGTAAAACAATCTAAGATTTCTATCACTTAATTATAACTTGTATTCAATGTATATTAATGAACAATGTATATTATATATACGAACACTTGGTAATACAATTACACACAGTATTCCAATATACATGTTGATAACAGAAATATGGAAAAAAAACTGCAATAAAGAAAAATGATTTGCCTATCATTGGGTTTGGCGTGTCGAACCAAATAAAAAGGAGGATATTCAGGATCTGTGAATTAGGACACCCTGTTATTAAATATTATGGACGTGATGAGTTAGTGAAGCTGCGTCTCGGAGAATGTCGCAGACGGCAATGTAGGAGATTGAAATATCGTTGAAATTGACCAGGCATTGATCGAGTCTGCGACAACTTTCAACGACGGCATTTAGGGCTACTTGCGTGTTTCCGACCACGATCATATCTGACGCGAATTCACCGCAATTGCGTGTATTCCCATCGAGTGTATCGAATTAATTAATGCCCGCCACGCAGCGGTAATGTTTGGCTGGCTAGCCAGAATCATGAACCGCGATCCGCTAAGCTGTGTCTATTTTCGATTACATGAGAATCTACTCAAAGCGTCCCCCTTGGTGCAAACCTAATTTCAGAAACGCTCGAGCGCGTCCCGTTTGATTCTCTTTCTTTCTCTTATCCTGGCGCGTATGTTCGTAAATGCGTCTTAAACTGAAACTGTTGACTCGCAAAAGCAGTTGCGTGCAGTGCCGTTTACAACGTAAGAATGTTTTATCCATTGTCGTTAATGTGACGCCTGTAATAAACTCTGTGTAATTATTTCTTCCGTCTTGCCTGTTCAATAAAGATTTATTTCCGACGACTACGTTAGCTACGTGAAGCAAATAGCATCGACAAGAAGAGGGAACTAAAGGGTGCAATGTCGGTCGCCATTATGGGGCAGCCCTGCTCCATTTGTCGTACCGTCGCGTCATCATGAAGTCATATTTCACGACTTATGGTAATTACGTTCTGCCACCCAGAAGTTACGCTCGTACATGTGGAGCAGCATGCGAGTCTCTTTGTCAAGGTCTATGTATATTTATACATAAATACGCGGCTGGTGTCATACGTGCTATACAGGATGCCCCATAAAATCTTTGGTTTTACGGGGAACCGTACAGCTCAAGTGCACCATCTCTGTTAAAATAAGTGCTTCTAAATAACTTAACGTTGCGTAATGTCCCAAATTGCAGTTGCAGAACCAAGTACGTAAGGAAATATGTACAGCAAAGCCTTGATCTAAGGAAAACCCACGAGTTCTGTTTCTTAGATCCTGGGGTTCTACTATATTTGTAAACCACTAAATACAGTTCAAATGATACCGTGTTTAGTGTTATTTTATTCAGAAAAATGCCACAAATACGTAGGTGAAGGTCCCGTAAAAAAATAATGAAGAATAAAGAAGTTTTGTAATTGTTTCCGTTTTCTTAGATCGAGACTTCACTCGAATTTGTCCGTTCTGGGCGCTTCAAACAGGTTGTAAAATGTATTCTATAGTATACCTTCTCTTTCCAGAAATGTTTTTTAACGCGTCTGTCCTCGAGGAGTGTTTCCAGCAGGGTGGAAACGTGCACCGTTGCAAGAAGTGTAGCGAAGAAGAGTGCGGTAACGCACGAGGTTATGGCTTCATAGTTGCGAATAAAGACAGAAATTGTTCGAGAGAACTAAAATCTATTTTCTTGGAATTGCCGCGCGTCAAATGCCCTAAGTGGTTTTGCACGTGTTATGGGGCAGCCTGTAGATGTCCAGCGAGCGTGCACGTGTACGAAATGTATGCACCAACACGTGTGCACGCGTGAAACAGGAGATGCACATGAACCTCGGCAGGCAACCAAGCGGATGCGTATTACGGTTTTCAAGGGACGAATTGTAGCTATTTGTTGGTTCAGTGGGGATATCAATCTCCAGTATACGGCCCTGACGCCGACACAAATTGTCGCTTCGGATAATACAGTAATACCACGAAACCGACTCTTTTTCGCGTTTACGCGAAAGTCTTTTGCTCGACCGCTCTTTTCTCGTTTCACGCACCGAGATATCTAACTGGGGGGATGTCGTGCGGCGTGAAATGTTGTTGATTGACAGGCACGATTTTCGTCGACTCTTCTCGTGCGAACAGCAGGAAGAAGAGCAACAATACAGGGATGTCTCTCTCGATACATGGGATGTACAGGATAGTCGTCGTACTCCGAGAAACATGATACAGTAAAGTAATACTACTTCGATAACCTCTTTGCCCTTCAATGATTATATCGTGGAATTTTCGTCAACGTGTTCCTCGCATTTTTCTGAGTAAAATGAGACCAAACATGACATAGTTCGCAGTGTATTATTGCTCGTTGATTATTTAACAGAATTTATAAATGATTGTTTAAATCTGTATTGACGTATACAATGAATCGTGTTGTATATCGCTCACTTCAGATCGAACTGTTCGAACGTGGAACACGTGTTCGGTTAATGGAGATTTAAAAATTGGACAAGTAAATATGAACCAGATAGCGTCGTGTTTGGTATCATTTCAATCAGGAAAGTGCTACGAACATGCTCGTGAAAATTCCACGAAAAATAATCCAAAAGTTTTGTCAATATTTGTGTTACTGACCGATAAAGCCTTTTCGAACATTGTCGAATAAAAAATGTGTATTTTCATAGTTCACGAGTCGACTGGCAATCTTTACAAGCATCTACACAGGGACCAAATAAATATTTCTTGTAATAACCTTATCGAAAGTAAAACACTGACATCCTCAACGTGTGTGAGAAAAGAATCTAGAATTGTATTCCGAGATACGCATAAGAAGTGTTTATAGTGTGTCTCGCCCGCGTGTAGAAAATATTCGAAAAATTGAAAATTCCTCTGAGAAGATCGCAGTGCAGGTCAAGCATGTCGACATGGTAATGTTACAATGCTTCCACAGTGGCGACCTATTCAAGGACAAGTGTAAATACGCTGAAATCCCTTGCCGCTGTATCGTTGCCAGCACGGTAGCCAGCAAAAGATCGTAAAATGATTTACAGGAAGCGTACATGTGGAATTCACCACCTCCGCGAAGATTTCCGTGCATAAAACGATGAGAGAGGGAGATAGAATACGACGACCGCCATTACGAGAGTGCCGCGACGATATTCCTACATTGGAAAGCGTCACTTGTGTGTCCTTTACGACCGCGGAAAGCTCATATTTGCAATGCTCCTCGGTCCCGCTTTATTCGCACGCTCCATAAAGCACGCGCGAATCATCGAGACAGCTGCCTGCTGGATTCTTTCTTTTCATCCTGCGCTAGTTTCTCTTAGCAGTCACAGCCCGTGACTTTGCTATTGATCGAAATGAATGATATCCCTCGGAATTGTCCTAGCGGCCCTTTTAATTCCATAAACACCTGGACGGGGCACGAATTCAGGGGAAGAAGTTACCGCTCCCTACTCCTGAGCTCTCCCACTCTTGGGCCCTCCCCACTCCTGAGTTGGGGAAAGTAGGAGGGTATAGAAAGCACGATAGGGGCAGTATGAAATAGTCGATAGTGGGGGGACCGGTGTATTGGTGGAGGGGGTCGCGAAACATCAGCGGCCAAGAAAGGGGTTGTCCTCGATCTCAGCGGAATGAATGATACACCTCGGAATTTTCCTAGTGGCCTTTTAACTCCATAAACACGTGGAGGGAGCACGAATCGAGGTGAAGAAGTTACTTCTCCCTACTCCTGAGCTCTCCCACTCCTGGGCCCTCCCCACTGCTGAGTTGGGGAGAGTAGGAGGGTATAGAAAGCACGATAGGGGCAGTATGAAATAGTCGATAGTGGGGGAACCGGTGTATTGGTGGAGGGGGTCGCGAAACATCAGCGGCCAAGAAGGGGGTTGTCCTCGATCTCAGCGGAATGAATGATACACCTCGCAATTTTCCTAGTGGCCTTTTAACTCCATAAACACGTGGAGGGAGCACGAATCGAGGTGAAGAAGTTACTTCTCCCTACTCCTGAGCTCTCCCACTCCTGAGTTGGGGAGAGTAGGAGGGTATATGCTTGAGCCCAAATAAGAGAAGGTACTTACTAGCCGACGAATTAAGACTCTACTGCGCATATGACTCTAATGGAACTCGCTCATTGGCTAATCCCCCTACTCGCACTCCGCCGACCACGCGATCATTGGCTGACGCCATGAATTTCATGGCTGACGCGCAACAACATGCGCAGAACAAGTACCTTCTTATTTAGGCCCAAGTATAGAAAGTACGATAGGGGCAGTATGAAATAGTCGATAGTGGGGGAACCGGTGTATTAGTGGAGGGGGTCGCGAATCAGCGGAGAAGAAGGGAGTTGCCCTCGATCAGCAGAGCCATCAAGCTTGATCTTACATTTTTGCAAGGAGAAACAGAGTCCCTTCTTTCTGATCACACCTCGTATATCACGTTGTCGCGTTTCTAGATCGCGAGTGGTCTTTGTCTGTTCATTGAATTTATGTAAATGAACTTCGACAGAGGTACGCGAGATCATCACCGGATGATCTCCAGACCCATCATTATCTTACAAGCTGTATTTATATCTTAATTTACGTGACAATGCGCCCACACTTTTTGTATGCAAAGCAGACACGGGACACGAGATACGGTAATAGCGACTTATGCGGTCCGAAGCAAGACTTCGCGGCCGTGTACAATGAGCCGGCGCTGAGGTAGGCGTTCGTTGCAGTGTTCAACGGCACCCACATTGTTCCTTCGAACTACTGCTAAACAATGTACGATCGTTTTATTCTTCATCAACGCTTCCTTGTGATCACGTGTACTTATGGACGCTCGTTTCCGTGATACGTTAAGCTACATGCGGTTGCAGCTTACAATAGATAGACATAGACACCGCGACAATACTATATGGCACTGGCAGGAAACTATAGAAACCTATGTTATGTGCAGAGCTTGTGAACCGTTACGATATCGGTTTCGGGTCTTGAACGAATTACAAAAAACCTTCACTATGTAGAACAGTTATGGAGGGTCTACATCTCAAACTATACTAGCAGACTGCGGATTTTATGCGTTTATAGAGCTGAAACGAGGTTGGTGCTGTTTTGAACGGTATGAGGGGAACTTCGATATATTATTTCCGATTTACTAAGATCGTTAAAT
This sequence comes from Lasioglossum baleicum, assembly GCF_051020765.1. Classification (NCBI taxonomy): domain Eukaryota; kingdom Metazoa; phylum Arthropoda; class Insecta; order Hymenoptera; family Halictidae; genus Lasioglossum; species Lasioglossum baleicum. The sequence continues at coordinate 15,190,121 of NC_134940.1, forward strand.
AAAAAAGAAATTTTTACCTTTGCCTCTTGCAATTGCTCCAAACCATTTTACAATAGATCAGCTTCTAAACTACTGTGTAAAAGAAAGAAGAAAGGAAGAAGAAAAGCGTAAAAAATCAAATAAAAACACAGTGAATTTCTCTCAGAACTATTCAATTAAACAGCGGTATCCTTTTTCAAAATTTACTGTGTTCTTATTTGATTTGCAATAAATCAATCATTGCACAATACAATTTCTACATAAAGATATTGTTTGTCATTATATCTTATAATTATACTGGGTGCTTCTTTCTTTTGCACAGTAGCGTACGTCAGTTCTATAACTGTAACATTTTTCTGGAGGTTCCTAGTTCAGCTTCTACATCAGTTCTATAACTGTCACTTTTTTCTATACTAAATTTTCTATACATTTTTGCATATAATATTGTATAGAAACATTACATGCAACTTCGATCTAACTTTTCGATAACTTTTAACGAAATAAGTTTATTGTTATGTTGTGCGCGCAAACTTCTTAATGATTGTTAAAGGAAATTCAAAGGAAAACTAGTTTCCCTATAATATCAATAAGTTTACTTAATACTATAAGTTACTATCTCTAAGCGATTAATACAATTTGGATGATATTCACTTGTTTAATTATCCTGATTATCTCGATTATCCCGAACTGGCATCTGAACTCTCTTCTGCTTTTTCAGTGAAGATTTAATTTAGCACTGTATAACTGGTCTATTATCTATTACTATTACATACAGCAACTATGTGCTTTTTAATGATTATCTTATAAAACTTTCACAAAACACATTCGTGATATTTCTCTGATTAAAATGAGTCCGAACACGATAGGATTCGGATCACATTTACTCGTTTAATTCGCGATAAGGTAAAACATCGATTATCCCAACTACTGATTCAATCGTGACTGGTTGGTACAGTGAATCACGTTGTACATATATGGATTGTTTTACATTGAACTGTAAAATGAACGCAAATGAATTTAGAAACCTTCGGTTCGGATAATCGAGGTTCTACTGAATCGTGGATTGAACAGGTGAATATTATCGGAATTGTATCGTGTTTGGACTCGTTTGAACCATAAAGCTATCACGAAAATGTAGGTAAAAGTTTCATAAGGAAAAAGTTATACGAAAGTTATATTATACATATAATATCAAGGAATAGCATCCGCACACGATATGAACGGCATATTTCGCTCGGAAAGTTTTCGCGTACATTGAGACATTGAGGCGTATTCCGCGAGTAATTTCGCCACGAGGGGAGTCGAATAATTGTCACGTTGTATCGCGATAGGGGTGAGAATAAATTCGCTCGTAAGTATAAAGTAACATGGCAAACATGTTGCCGCGGTCGATGCTCACCGGGCATTAATTAAATATCACTTCTAGGAAGGGCATTCCTAGTAGACTTGTATACGCACCGCGGCAAGAATAATAATCACCGGGGAATAATAACACCGTGGCTCGGACGATAACGCTCTCTTTATCTCGCGCTCCGAACCCCCCGCTGAGATTGCTCGCGGTGAAGTTGCACGCAATTGCTCGCGTATCACTTGACGAACTGCATACTTCATCGTAATAATTATCTCGCTAGATCGCGTGAGCACACTTGTAATACATAGAGCTGTTACAGCCCTCGGCAAAAGCGAGTCGAGCATCGCCCGGATCGAATGCTCGAACCGAGACTCTCCGATCCATTCGAGTAGCTACAACAAATTCAATCCGACGGGAATTATTTGAATTAACTGGAGACTTAGTGTGTCCCTGGGCGATGCTAACCTGAAGTCTGGTATAACTCTTTCAGCCGTTGCCCAGAGACACGCAGCCAACGAAAGAATGCAAATTACTCTGACAGAATATAAATTCAAAAGTCTGAGAAGTGGTGAAGCGGTAATACTATTATTTGTATTATTTATTCCACGTATTGAAAACTAATTTATACGAGAAATTGTACGGTACTATAATGTGGCTACAAATCACTTTTTTATAGGTGGTGGTGCTCCAAAGATTTCAAGGTCTCACCCCCTCCACTTTCTTAAATGGAATCGTGATATATCGAGGAGCATTGACTGATGTACAAGAAAGGACGCCATTTAAGAAAGTGGAGGAGTGAAACGTAAATCAAGTTACAAATGCGATAGAGTTTAATTATATTAAACAGCCAAATAGCACAACATTTTCCGATCTCTTTCGTAATAACTGGATTTCATGAATTTATGTCAGAAATTAATAGGTGTCATTGAAAACTGTAAGAACATTACAAGAATTTACACGAGTTACATTGCTTACAATCTATTAAACATATTAAGACAGAAATTAATCGTCTATTTCCGTCCAGTTTGTTGCAATTCAGCCGGATCATTTTTATATTGCTTAAAATAATAATAACCAAGTTTCATCTCATGGGTTTCGATTACTACTTAAAAGCAATAAAAGTTTCAATGATTATACTTGATAAGTATTCGTTTTATACAAGTAGTTATCGAACCTCGGAATGACTACCTAAAAGTTTCGAAAAGATACTTATAAGTACTTCGATGTTGAAAGTAATCGAAACTATCACAAGCAGTACTCGAATCTTGGAAATCAGAACTGCATAGTAGATTTTAAGCACTTTCTTGATTAAATTCGTAACTATTTAAGAATAATATTTCATTTACAATATTTGGTTTTATCCTATTCCTTTTTTTATCCATGATATTTCCTGCTATTGAGAAAACTCTTTCTGAAGGCACAGAAGTGACCATTGTACAAAGATAGTCACGTGCAATTTTTGATAAAATGGGGTACTTGATTGAATTTTCACGCCAAAATAATAACGGGTCTTCTTTGCGTTCTAAATATTGCGATTTTAGATCATTTTCCACTTCCAACACAGCAGACGATCGGATAGGTATCGTATTATTTGTAATTGCTATTTCATTGTCAAAGGATGACCAAATTGATAATTCGCTGTTGTGCCGATTTTCGGACATCCGCGTCTGTGAACTATCACATGTTGTAGATGAATTATCATTATTAATATAATTAGTGGCTATATCAGTCAAGGCATCCCGTGCTCGAGGGATAGATTCATCTTTAGAAAAAGCTAATGTTTTGAACCGTGGATCCAATAATGCAGTTAACATGTACAAATGATTGTTCTCGACATCGCCTAGATAATGTTCGATATAATATATCAGTTTTTGTCGCAAAGTACATTCCAAACTACAATCATCGGTAGAAGCATGTAAAATTATGAGACCCCGTTTTCTCCCTCATCTCCACAGCGTGTTTACAAAAAAAAAAGTAAACAGACGCCGCGCCGGAACAGCCTTACGTTGCCACGGAGCGTGCAAGAATACGGAAATTCGTAACGACATTCATAAAAATTTCGAAAGTTTCGAAACTGTTCGACCAAGATTCGAGTATACTTGCAAGTATTATTTACGTTTACCACAGTACTTGTAAAGGGTTCGAAACTGTCTGGCAAAGGTTCCAGTATACTTGGGAGTACTATTTTTTTTCGAAGTACTTATAGAGACTACAATTAATATTATCGGCGCACTGGTTCCATCAATTGGAAAATAAGCAAATTTGCAAAAATATCACATGAAATTTAATTCAACGTGTTTCGGTCTCAATTCAGACCATTTTCAAGAATAGAAAATTTCCGTAATTGCGTCTGTAAGAATTAATCAAAGACATTTTACATGGTTAGGCAACCGTGTTTTCACACGAGCAGAAAGTAAAAGTGTGTAAAAACTCACATGCTTATAAAAATGTATTAATTTAAATTCTTAAGGGTTATGGAACAACGTGTTGGCTCCATGCTGGTGACATGTGGACTGGGTAAACCGTGAAGATTTGAACTGAAAACGAATCGAAGAACAAAGATCTCTGTATTCGCCAATCGATAAATGGCGCCAAATATGAATCTTTTGAACTCACTCAAGCACAACTGCAGTTGTTGAAATACCAATATGAAAATTGGTACTTTGATCGAACCAGTGCGCCGATAACATTAATTGTAGTTTAAACAATTGTCGATCGAGATTCAGAGAACTGTTACTTATAGAGAGTTTGAATTCCATCAATCAAGGTTCGAACCTGTTTTGGAGGTACTTGATCCCATCCCTAATTATAGTCCTTTTCCACTTAGAGTTGAACGGTATCAAAAGGGGCACATATTTTTCATCAAGTTATTTTGCAACGAGGCACGTTACATCATCGTTAGTGTAGATTTACAACAGGATAAAAACGATTTTGACTGAGAAGTATTATTTATTCGCACACGAAATAGGTTCCACACGCAAATAAGGCATTTTAATTGTGGCAATAATTTTCGTCGACCAGTTTCTTGTCTAAGCGCCCGCAACAATGTATCATACACCTGAACCTGGTGAAGGATATAATTGGGGCTGGTTTTCGTTCGTTTGAGAGATAGCAATCGCCGTGCGACGATGTGCGAAAGTGAGGAGATGTTTCTAAACGAATAAATAAAGATGATAATAAAGAACAAGTGTGAATAGACAAGGATAACAGGAGGGAAAGGAAGAATATTGCAGCTTTCGGAAAAAGGAGACGTCGTCAGTCATAATAGCTGTCTACCCTTCTCACGATCCCTCCACTCTGATGGCATTAAAGTGCTAATCCCTGTATTATTTTTATAATACGCTAATGTCGGGATATTCAAACAAATTGAATACAGAACATATCGCTTTCGGTAGAACAACGGGCTTCTTCAAGCAGTTAATCCTATTTAGAAATTTCGTGGAATTTCCGACACACTGAGCTACATGAAATTGTATCATAGAGCAGCGGCGGCTTTCAATATACTTTCAATCCTTATTAAATACAAACAGCGGCGTGTACTAGAATAAACTAATTGAAGCGTTTCGGAGCTATTCATTCCGGGCCCGTAATTTAGAGCAAAGTTGGTTCGCGATAAGTCGACTTATTGTTAGAAAAGAGAGAATTTCATACGAAGCGAAAGCTCTAATGTGCTAGCGATTTAAATTCAATTTATTCGATCTTTTTATGTATCTCGATGTTGAGTTAATCTAACGAGAATTTAATTAATTCAATAACCATTTACAAAACACAGTAGTGCATCAAACAATCATCGCTCTCGTTGAGGGAGAGGACAATTATTTAGTTTGTTATACTAGGCTGTTGCTAAGCAAATGTTTGTTAATAAGTTGTTTGTAAATAAACTAATTAGCGTCCGTTTGCTCTAGCATTCAAATTGGAGCGTTTCGGAGCTATTCGTTCCGGACCCGTAATTTCGAGCAAAGTTGGTTCGCGATAAGTCGACTTATTGTTAGAAACGAGAGAATTTCATACGAAGCGAAAGCTCTAATGTGCTAGCGATTTAAATTCAATTTATTCGATCTTTTTATGTATCTCGATGTTGAGTTAATCTAACGAGAATTTAATTAATTCAATAACCATTTACAAACACAGTACATAGTGCATGAAACAATCATCGTTCTCGTTGAGGGAGAGGACAATTATTTAGTTTGTTATACTAGGCTGTTGCTAAACAAATTTTTGTTAATAAGTTGTTTGTAAATAAAATAGTTTACGAAACTTTAAAGTCCTTTCCTAAGAGAACGACTTGAGACCCGTGGTTCCTTCGCGATGAGTACTACACGATGCAATTAAAAAGAAATATTCTTGAAAAGAATTGTCAATGTCAATTCTACGGTCCATTTTTTTAACAGATTTCCATCTATCCAGAAGTACGGAATCTACAGTGTTTGTATATAATTTTAGAACACCCTATACTATGTCGATAAGTTTTTCAGTCTACCATACTTTTATAGCACGAACTTGAAGCTTTCTTTCGATATGATCGTTGGTGTGTACCTCAACCTTTACCCGTGCCGCATACTGCGTGCAATACGTAAAGCCGCAGGGGAAAATTGGTTTCCTGACTCAGCCTGTGCAACGCTAAATATGATATATTTAGTTAAGATGATTAAAATTCTATTTCACTGCGGCGTCTACTTAATTATTACCGCGTGACCTTTCCATGAATCGTTGCACTTGCATCCTCTTCCTCGACGGACCGCGTGTGATGCACATGTGCATCTGCATATCGGATTACTCGAAGCTAAGAAGAAGAAAACGGCCCGAGAAGCGCGCATAGAGAAGGCAATTGCTCCCATAAATATGTAACGCTAGGGATATTTTGCGTTCACGCGTAATTGGCCGGTTGAATCACCGCTGGTTTCCACCGCACACTCTGCGAAACGGCCATCATGACTCTACGCGGAATTTTGCGTAGCCGTCGTGCAATTCTTGGTGTGATTTTCGAAGGTTAGCCGTTTATTCGGTTAATTAATTAGTTAACCGATTTTATTCGGTAACGGAAACAATGAGAACCATATCTTCTATAATGAAAGGACTCTTTTGAATTTGGCGATGGTCACTTTCGTACAACAAAACAAGATGCACTTTTTAACAATGAAATCCTTAATACTACCTATGAAAAGTGAATGATGTTCGTTGTATGATACGTTGCATGAGAGACGATGTTCGTGACAATTAATAACAACATTTTTCTAATTATGTTCCTATGAAACTTCTACCAACGCACTCGTGACAGTTTTCTGATTCAAATGAGTCCAAACGCGATGCAATTCGAATCATATTTACTTGTTTAATACACGATTCAGTAGAACCTCGATTATCCGAACCGAGGGTCTCTAAATTCTCTCATGTTTCGCATGTGAACAGATCAATGTAAAGCAGTCCTTATTATGTACAACACGATTCACTATACAAACATTACAAACCAGTAAAGATTTCAATCTAATGATTCATCATTAGTTAGGATAATCGATGTTCTACCCCCTATCGCGAATTAAACGAGTAAATATGATCCGAATCCTATCGTGTTCGGACTCGTTTTAATCAGAAAAATGTTACGAATGTGTTTGTGAATGTTTCATAAGAAAATCATGAAAAACCATATAGTTATGCGACTGAATTACTATTGCCTCAGTCGATCCATGTCTGTACAATCATTACTGTACAATGTAATCAACAAAACAGAAAGACACAATCGACGAGTTATTGAATAGGATGGAAGAGGTCGACGGGTGTGTGCGCAAAGAAAAAATATCCCGACGGGAGTTTTATTATTTCTCATTGGACGGGAACCTCGACGAATCGAGTCTCGGTTTAAAGAAGAATCTTAACGAGAGCCTCTCGACAGGAATTGTCCACCGGTTCCAATTATACTTTTCGCCAAAGCTCCGCTCGCGGAAAGGCGTCACGGTACGCTAGATCCGCAACGAAAGTCCCGTAACGGATGCAGTTTGAATCTTGCCCAACCGAATTATACGGTGTCCTGGAAGCGGAAGGATTACGCTGAAATCCGAAAGGACATTCTGACTCGGTGTAGCAAGATACTTCACCTCTCGGTTCCTTTTTATTATAATTGCACGTGCTGTTTCGTAACACACGCGGGGCAAAAAAAAAAACATTAATCTCACAAAGGTATCAAGGAAAAGTTCTGCCTCGTGCTTCTTCTGTTTAACCGTGTCCATTAATTGGACAGCAACTGGTAATTAGATTCGACGATCTCATAGGAGAGGAACAATCGAGCGTACATTTGACTTTTCCAAGCTTAATTCGAACTTCCGCCGACTAGTTAGTTTTCGTCTCCGCTAAAATAGTGGTAGTGCTTTCAAAAACAGGGATCACAAAGTGTGTAGGTGATTTCCATGGGACCCATGTCCGTGTACTGGCAGGGAGAGGGTAACTTTGTCCCCTGAATTCGTGCTTCCTCCCCTGATCCGGCGACACTGTTAACAACACCACTCTCAATTGCCCATTGAAATATTTTAAAGTCCACTTCCGTTCTATAATTACAATCGCAATCTCAACCTGTGTCGGAAATGAAAATCATAAATAATAATCGATGCCACAGTGCCTCTCCCTCCCTCAATCCATATCAATTCACCATTTTATTGCTGCACAGCGAAGGTTCGCTGCCTCTTTGTCCTCGTATTTTCACTTACCAATCACTCGTTACGCCACTCCAATTATTCGTGAATATTTCATTTGAATACAGCTCGGTATACGGGGGAGGGGATGCTTTTGAAACGCGTAGCCCTAATTGATGATTATACCGGTTGTTTCATAATATGTAGAATGATCATCTGCTAACGATCGATTCTACTATAGACCAAACTAAGTGTCTTATTAGTAGATTCCGGATTTTATGCACTTCTTTTTAGAGAAATGAGTGGGCGCAATTTGGTAGTGTTAATATATTATTTTCACTACATTGAAATTATTAGTGAAAAATATAAATTTATATTTAGCTCGTGTGTCTGGCAACGGGTGCACAAACATTTTGATTTTGCATAAAGATCCCGAGTTTACTAAACTTTTGATTTTATCATATCCTACATGGTCATATTTACTTTAGCTGTTTAATTGTTAATAATATATTGCTTTGGGTAATCCGGTTCCAAACATAAATTAAACATTGAATGGTTGATCATGCTGTATACATTTCTAAATAGCTGTTACATGACTAATTCCTGTATATTTGCACATTAATATGTTCGAATGAATATGTATTCTGAAGCTAGCCTGAAAATGCATTAGATTTAACAAACAAATTCATCAGAACGCCAAATTTCCACTTCTCGAAAAACTTTCATACGACGCGACGCGACGTTGCAAAGTAGCTACGGGCTTCAGACCCTATCGTCGAAAATTATTAGGATTGCTCAGTATTACAACAATGGCAAATATCATCCATTCCGTAATTAACAGTCATCTTTAACACCTTACTGCGAGCCTTTTCTTTTTAGTTTAACCTCCCCCCCCCCCCAAAGGAAAGTAGTACGGGACTCAGGGAAACAGATTTTCGGTTTCCTCAATACATACCCACTAAAAAAACCACACGTCCAGGACTTATTCCCTTTCCTCCCACAACTTCTGGCTCGCTGGAGGGCCAGACGGGCCCCGCTTTTCGCATTTCTCCCGTCTGGTTTATTATGCGAGGTGGCTCCACTCATGTTCTTGTCCAATTCGTTACCGCAGGCGTGGGCAACTTGCGGCTCGCAGCTAACAAAAGAAGAATGTCGTGTTCTAACTTAATGGGCTAGACTCGTTTTTCCAGGATTGCAAGGGATACTACAAAAGTGGGGGTTTTCAGCAGTCAAAAATGTTAGATGAAAGATCGATGTAGGCCACTGTCGCCGTCAAAAGTCCTATTTTTTCGTTTACGACGCATAATTTGCGCATGTAGCTATTTTTATAAAGCTGCGACAGCACACGCTTCCGAATAATGTGAATTCCACCTCGTAAACGTAAAAATAGGACATTTTTTAGGGCGATCGCGGCCTAGATTGATTTTTTATCTAGCGCTTTAGACTGCTGAAAAATCCCATTTTTGTATTAGATGATTGCACAAGTTCGTGCCCGATTTGGAAATAAAATTTAATGGTTAAATTTTAAAGAATACAACTTTATTAATCAATTATATACATATAGTCACCATTCGTTTCTAATTATAGAAAATTTAAACATTTTTTAATTTCAGTTTAACAACAATCTTTAATCAAATCTTTAAAATTTAACCATTGAAATCTATTTTCAAATCGGGCACGAACTTATGCAATCATCTAATATATTATCGAGAAATGAGAAGACGCATTCCGAACCCTTGCAATTCTGGAAACGAGTCTACCGCCTTGAAAGAACGGAATAACAATTCAATTGCTCAACCCTGAGATTCGGAGCACGAATTGAGGGGAATGCAGTTACCCTCTCTCTGCCAGTACCGGATTAGTCACATGACATCGTGATACATGTACGAAACGCATCACGTGACCGGGCGTGAGGAATATCGTTTATAGAAGGGGAATGTAGAGAGGGGACACTTAATCTGGCGACTCTATATTGTACGGCGAGGATTCGTAACCTTGTTTATTCACCCCCCCCCCTCCCCGACAAATTGAAAGACCGTGACCCCGAGCAAAACTTTCACACGTTCGAAAGTCGTCTAAGATACTGTTCGGATCGCATGGGATGGAGCAAGGGGGTGAGGTTTATCAGCGATCATGGGGCGCGGACCAGCACGGCGCGGCAGTTGCAAGTTTCTCGCGTTGCAAATCGAATCGATCGTATCGATCGGGGAAAGAAGGGTGATTCGGTTTAGCGGCGTTGGTAGTTAACAGGGAGGGTCCGATGTAATTCATCGATCGGCACTCTCGACGTTACTACGGACGCTAGATATCGATAGCCCTTGGAATGTTGTTCGTGGACAGCGGCTCCACCAGCGGCGGACAGCTTTACGACCATCTGGAATACCATTACAAGTCTCACCGATACAACGCAGTCCGTCCTGCCAGTCCTTCACGTACATTCGGGAACCCCATCAATTCTCTATTCACGGACCGGGATGATTCTTTGCACCGGGGCTTGGAACGGTTCCGAAAATAACTTCCGTTTAAAACTGCTGTAGGTACGGTGACCATACATCCTCTGTTCAAATAGACCTCACTGTTCAGGCGGGACCATTGAGCTCTTCATTTTGTGAATTGAAATGAAATTAACGTTAAGTCTCTTCATTTGAGATTCTTATTATTAATTTCTCCAAAATTCTTCAATTTCAAATACCACGCGAAACATCTGTTGATGTCTTGTGCCCAACACTAGTTCCAGAAATGTTGTACTTCCTTGAAAGAGGCGGTTTCCGAGGCGATTTGCAGTCAGGCATTTGAACAAGACATTTTCCTTCGCAGAAATGTCCGCCTAAGCTTCGTTAAGGAGTTAATAACACGAATCCGTTCGTTTGCGTTGGTAACTCCTTCAAAAAGCCGCGAAGGTAGATTTCCGCAAAGGAGAAAGTTCTTTCGAATGACCTAAGGAATCTGCCCTTTCAAGAAACTCCAGTTTTTGAACACCCTGTACAAGCGCAGCTACCAGAAACCTCGTTGCCAGGTGAAACTAGATTACAGCTGATGGAAACACGTGTGTCCGTATGACGTTTTACACCTTTCAATCGGAAAAATGTCCGTTCTATCGTTCGAAAAAAATCGGTACTCAAGTTCCGGGCCGTGATCGAGCCGGCGATCCCGAAGCGAAGCGATAGTGTAAGGCCGGTAAACCAACAAACACACGCGGGCAGAATTAATTATCCGCGAGGGGAATACCAGATTTCGCGTCCCGGATAAATCCTTGGCGCGTTATTAAATCGTTTTTTTTTTTCTCCGGGCTGGAAGAAGAGCTTGTGCTTATCGATTGAATTTATCTTCTTTCCATTCCGCTTGCATGGGAAACCAAGCGACTCGTTAGGAGAGAGGAGTGACCTACGAGAGACCGACATACACACGCACCAGATGCGCCATTCAACCTTCCGAGCACGTCCTGTAATGAGAACGTATTACGAGCCGTAATAAAATCTATCGTTATCGCGTGGTCCAACGATACGAATGCTGGGGCAAAAGGGAGACTAATACATCGGCGTCGAAAGGAATCGATAGGGGGAAAGAGCGGACGTTCGGCCCGGAGAACGGAAAGAATTCAAAGGCGCGCACTCTTTTAGTGGAATCTGTAATGGCGCTTGGAAACGCTCTTCAGACCGGATATCCGATACAATGGAATCTTCTTGCATTGCGCTTGATCGTTCCCAAACGGTATTTGAATACTGAAACCGCAGCTTTTCATTCGAGCGCTTCAATTTGTTAGTTGTCACCCCCTTTGACACTAACAACAGCCCAAATTCAGTTCAAAACAGTTCAAAAAATCCTGCGAATAGAAACTCCAACTGTTTTCCACAAATTAGATATACTGAAGTTCGGTATAGTGGAATAAATAAGCACCCGTGTATTTCTCAGATGTCAAAATGGCTTTACAGTTCTCGTTCGGACGGCTTTCGGGAGCAAAGAGAAAATTATCTGAAAAGAAATGAGATGGGTCGAGCAGCAGTGGAACAAATGAGAAGAGTGAGAAGGGACGGACATAGCAAATAGCTTGAGAAGAAGGGATATAGGAATGCAAGAACAATCAGCAGTATAATAAAATAGAAGAATCGTAAAATTCTCAAAAATCGAGGTTGTGCGACGAAAGATATAACGATCGTAATGATTCGTAGCGTTGATCTTCTTTTGTTTCTACGTGACCAGCACAATCCCCACCACGAGTTCCAGAACCTTGTACGCCTCGCGGTAGGGGTCGCCAAATTAAGATTCGTATCCCCCTTCTACGACGCTGTTCCCCCACGCTTCCGCCACGCGTTCGGTCACGTGACACGGTACTGGCAGAGAGAGGGTAACTGCATTCCCCTCAATTCGTGCTCCGTTGCACCTGTTGAGAAATTGTTATTCCGTTTAAGGGAGTAGACTCGTTTTTCCAGGATTGCAAGGGTTTGGGATGCGCGTTCTTCTTTCTCGATAATATAATACAACAATGGGGTCTTTCAGTAGCCAAAAACGCTAGAAAAAAAAACAATCTAGGCCGCTATCGTCCTCAAAAGTCCTATTTTTTCGTTAACGAGGCGTAATTTGCATTATTCGGAAGCATACAACCGCTGAATAATACAAATTACGCCTTACGAGGGCGATCGTGGCCTAGACTGATCTTTTGTTTAGCGCTTTTGACTACTGAAAACGAAAAATCTAGAGTCCACCGCCTTAAGTCAGAACACGATCTTTCCTATGGAAATGTTTGTATTGGTTGCAAGACACAGGATCTAAATAAAAATTTCATTCTTCTTTCGATGATCTTGTTAAAGTGACACTAATACACTGGTGGCTATAAATCTTTTTAATACCTCCACTGTTTTAAACTGTACGTATCCATTTTTGTCATAAATACACTAAATCCGCAATTCGTGCTACCTCCGCTCATCTGGCGACTGTGCCCCCGCGTGATAGGGGTCGCTAGTATACAACAAACGAGGTTCTACCGTGATCGTCAAGCGATGTATTTGAATATCATTAAAACGACCTTGTTAAGACTCGCCAGCCGTCAATGGATCGAAATATCGGAAATATCAGGAATGGGTGTACTCTTCTAATTCGCTAATGATGCAAGCGGATTAAGGGATCGTTAAAAGCTATACCTGTTACGTAATCAAAGGGGCTCTGTCGGCAGGGTAGTCAGCTGAATCAGCCTGTGCGTGGAAAATACGCGTGCATAGTCGACTCAACCCCACCCTACGACTAGCCGTCGTAACCGCACCAGCACACAATGGCTGATTAAGCCGCTTCGAACCGTTTACAATGTCCACGAGCTGCCACTAGGCGTTAGTTTCAATCGAACGAGCCGACGCGACGACCGGATCGACCGTTTGCGTCGTCGTCAGTCCATCATTAAAAAAACGCGGACTCCTACGATGCGCATTCCAACACAAGAACAGCTAAGTTTCTTCCTTCCCTTGTTTATTCGACAGTCCTCTCTTGATCAATCGTAGACGCGCGATTGTTTGGCGAGCATCGCGCGCGCTGCTCAAGAGAGGTCCAATGGCAATCAGCGAATTCGCACCTCTGACCTAGATCTATGATTAAATCCCCGATTGCGAGCTGTTATTTGGAAAATCAACTTGCTGGCTACGAGTTGCAGATCTTTATTGCATATTAACGATGAAATGGTTCGACCGATGGATGTACAATGTACAGGGTTGTCAAGAAATTAGGTGTAGCAACAAGTTAGCATAGCAAAATAACCTTGACAGACTTTCTTTTCAAGCTCTAATGTTTCTTTCACGACTGTCCCGTGTTCTACTCGTCGAGAGGAACAAACTTCTCAAAGGAAGCGTCAGAATATCATTAGAATGAAATGTTAACCTTGAAAATGATCATTTACTGTTAAATACGCCTTCGATATCGGTTTTGCAGATAATGATTCTTGAAATACTGAAGATAAATGATTGCGTGCGGAGACGATTTTGCAGACTTAATCTTGAATCGATTGAAAGAATTCACGGCATGAAAGCTGAGGTTGCAAAACCCGCTGATCAGTTCTTGTTGCGTGACGATGCTTCTTCTCGTAACGCGACTGTCATTAAGCTATTTCTTACGGGGAAAAACCGTCACAGTTCGCAAACCGTCCCGTCACTCATCGGATTCGATAACAGCGGATCTATTTCGAAAGTTAAAATTCCACTCGAGTCGTTCGCCATTTTGACTCCCTCGACAACTAGTTTCTCGGAAGTTTTACGATTTTACACACCGAAGATTTCTTGGAGAATTCGATTCTTTATCAATTTATGAACATGGTCAGGCTGCAGCCCATTATGTGGAATCATTTCTGCACATATTATGAATAAAATGCTGTACCAGTCGAGAGATTGAAACAACTTCTGCATTAGCTGCGGCTCAGTTAACAATAAACCGCGGTAAACGTTGAGCGCATTTGGACGGCGAACAATAGTGAACCGAACGATAACAATTTTTCTAGAGTCCGATTTACCCGGTGCGTTTTCCACGGCACGTATGAAAGCGACAATACACGCACTGCGGGTGACGCGAAAGCCGCTTTGCGTCCGTCAGAAGAGCAATTCCATCGCGGAGACCTCGCAAATACCGTTGCCACGATGCTGAGGCATTTAATCCATTGCCACGGCTGGCATTGTTCTTGCCTCGCGTTACGGCAGGGCATCTCTCTCTCTCTCTCTCTTTCTCTTTTGCCTTCTATTTTTCCTTTTGCCACTCCACCCATGTTTCTACTCTCGTCCTTTTCCTTCCCGCCCATTCTTTCCTCGTCGCTCGCGACGATGGCCTTGCCGGCCAGTTACCGCTCCAAATCGGCTTTCTCTGCAACGCCCTCCACCGCTATTGTTTTAGCTGAATTTAATTACGCGTCGGATACGAATCGTCCGAGTCTGCCGGATGAAATCCTCTTTGAATGCACCCTGCCCCTCCCCCCGCCGCAACGGCTCGACTATACCCCTCCCTCCCCACCATTCTAACTCCACGACACTTCGACCAGACCTTTGTTTCCGGTTCGAGCTTGGCTCAAAGGGAGCTGGGATTTATTTAATCGGATAGCTAGTCCAATGCTCGAACCCGACCTGTATTTGCTGAGTTGTGTTGCCACGGGTTCTTTGTGGCGTGCTTTTCGAACGTTTTGCTTTAAGAATGATGAATCGCAGTACTTTCCTTCTTTCTTGTTTTTTCTTTTCCTTTCGTTCTTCACCGGTACGCACCCTCTTGCTGTCGCGCTGGCGGTTTCGGTCGGTCCGCGTCATTAGCGAGTTGCAATGGAAAATCAGTCGGAAGTATGTGTAATTAACCCTTTGATTACTGTTCACAAGGTACACTGTTACGAATAACAGTTCTAGCCAGCGTCGCCAAATGAGGGGGAAAATGTGGCTCTCTCTCTCTCTCTTCCAGTATCGGCAATGTCTCGATATATAGGGAAACATTTCGGGATAAAAACGTTATTTATACGGTTCCTTCATCTCTTATTCGCCAATTCAATGAACTCTATGTAACTAGCGAACGTGAACAATATTCCTGGAATGTTGGCATTGTGATGACAAGCATAATCGAGGTTCCACAAAATCATGTGTTAAACAAGTAAATGCGATCCGAATTGTACCGTCTTTGGTTTCATTTTATTCGGAAGAAAACTGCAGTAATTAATATGCCGGTAAAAGTTTCAGAGAAACATAATTGACAATAAAAAGGTTTAGTAGGCTATTCTATAATATTTTCGCACGTGTTCAGACGCCGGAGTCCCTGAAAAATGAGTTCTATAGAACTAGACTGCGGATTGTATGCATTTATGACAAAAATGGGTACGTACAATTTAAAATAGTGGAGGTATTGAAAAGATTGAAGGCCACCAGTGTATTAGTTTCACATTAACAAGATCATCGAAAGAAGAATGAAATTTTTATTTGGCTCCTGTGTCTTGCAATCAATGCAAACATTTTTTATTTTGCATAAAGATCCGCAGTCTATATATAACTAACGAACGTAAACAATTTTCCAGGGATGTTGGCATTATGATGACAAGCATACACGTGTGCATACAGAGACGGTAATGTCGGTTGACAGATGTTCCGGTTAAAATGGAGATAGATAAGAAGTTCCATGCATAATGCAGGAATTAAAACGTTAACCTCTGCGGTACGAGCATCAGTAGGAACGATACCCCGCGGACCAAGTTTCCAGCCGCAGTAAAAGGATATTAAACGAAGTTGTAGATCGCTGATAAAGGAACGCCTTTACTGTAATATCCTTCGCGTAAAACAGCCAGATTCCATGTCCGAGATTAAAACACACCGCTATTGCCCAACACGGCGAAACGTATCTCTTTATCCGATCGAATCGACCCATTTTCCCATCTTCGAATTCGCTATCCGGACAACATTCGTTCGTTTATACCGCAAATAAAATATAACGTTTCCCGATGTTTGCCGACCGAATAGTCTTCATGAATTGCACGCGTGTCCCCGGACCTAGTTTATCGTCGTTTAAAAGCAAATTTCTGGGCTGGAATAATATTTGGACACCGTCGAACTTCTCGTTAGAGCGCGACGGATTTTCGCCTGGAGATATGAAGATTTCGCGAAAAAACAAACGATAATTATAACCCGTTCGCGATGTTCCGACGCGGATCGCGTTGACTCGAACGCGTGTGATATAATTGTCGTTCCCGTAGGATTTTCTGTCGCGCGTGTGTGTCTCGACGGAGAAATCGAGTACGTCCCGACAGGATTGGCACCATTCATGCGAGCTGGAACGTTCACAGCTGTCGATGGTGTGTTTGATTTGCCAAGTCGTCAAACACAGAGCGGAAATGAATCTGGCCAGACTGTTAGCAATGCGATCGCGCGTTGCTCCATTGATGGCGCGAAGGCCATGCAATAAAAATCACACACGTCGCGTCCCCGGCGACAACTACAAATAAAAATATTCCCGCTTGTATTTCACTCTTCGCGCTCGCAGTCGGACTGCTGTTCATCTTTCCTGAGTATCGAATAATTTAAGGTAAACAGTCTGATCGATCAATGATGCATGCTCACTACCAGTATCTACAATTGTTTCCGCATGTTAAATGTTAGTTTGGTATTCAAATTTGCTTACTGTGTTAGGAATACAAGACTGTGGTGAGGCAAAACTTGTGTCCCTACTCTACGACGCTATTCCCCCACGCTTTCGCCCGTTCACGTGACGCGCTTCGTCTCTGTCGTGCATGCATCAACGTCACGTGCCTGCTCCCCCTAGTAGCATTTATGGTTGGCATTTTGTTGACTCTTCGGTTAGACAACCGTTAGAAATGTCGCCTTTTTATGCAGTTGGGCGAAATACCTAATCCAGACCATTTCATTTTCAATTATATTTCTGTGAAACTTTTACCAGCATATTAATGACTGCGGTTTTCTTCCGAGTAAAATGAAACCAAAGACGGTACAATTCCGATCGCATTTACTTGTTTAAAACCTCGATTATGCTTGTCATCATAATGCCAACGTTCCAGGAGAATTGTTTACGTTCGTTGGTTATATAGAATTAATTGAATTGACGAATAATTCATTGATCCCGAAATGTTTCCCTATACCGAGACATTACCGTGGTAATAAAATGTCAATTATCGCTAATTGAAAATTTGAACAGTTTCATTCGCGATCTATCGCAGTGAGATTGCACGGCTGAGAGGTTGTTTCGCAGTGACCAGGGCGCAGCTCTGACACGGTTAGAGAGAGTCTGTGCAAAGTATTTCTTCGAGGGACAAATGTTTGCGAGACAGTATACCCGTCGACGGTACAGTGAGATTAATAAATAATCATTACGCGGCAATAAATAGCCCAGATGTCCTGCGAACCAATCCCGTACGGGTATCTGTAATTATTAATGGGGAGTAGCCACAGTGCACGCTGAAGACCGCACGTGGAGCATCAAGTGCCACCAATGCAGTCGGGATCGTCACGGGCACCGAGCTTTCTGCTGACCGACGATTTATGATTTCGCTGGCCGGTCCGAGTTGCAGCTGCATCGCGGCATTATTCGCGAACTGTTACATCTATATGCCGGGTAAACCACGTAACCCGTCCCCCATTATTATTTCTGTAGTTGGCAATATAGATGACATACTTGAAATTGTTCCAGAAACTAACGACAAATTGACCTTGCTTCTATGGATCTTTCGAATGGCTCCCGTTAGCACCCATCACACCAGTTCTTCGCTTTACTGGACAATTAAAAGATCATGTGTCACCTGTGATTTTTAAGCTTCTGAAAGAAGATTTTTAAGCTTCTCTTTGGCACAGCAGAATTATTGCCTGTTAACCCGTTGCCCTATTTTAACGAGTCACACTCCTCATGATGATTTTCAACAAAGTCTAACAAACATAAATGTTACGCCTTTCTTTTCAAATGACATAAAATTTGATTCGTTTGTGATTAATATTTAAGCTTAAAAGAAATGAAGCATTAATTTAAAATGTAGCCATACAAAAAAAATATAAATTTTCTTTTCTCTTCTACGACATTTTTGGGGATGAAGACGTTTTAATCACTGCAACTGTATATTAGGTTGTAAAGAAAGAAACGCAGGATTTTTGTTCCTTTGTTTTAATTGCAATTTTATACCAATAAATATTTGCCTTGATTCAATGAGCTTTAATGCTTT
Source organism: Lasioglossum baleicum (assembly GCF_051020765.1). NCBI lineage: Eukaryota > Metazoa > Arthropoda > Insecta > Hymenoptera > Halictidae > Lasioglossum > Lasioglossum baleicum. Next base: position 15,208,731 of record NC_134940.1, read on the forward strand.
TGACATTTAATTTTATTCAATTGTCTTTGCACAAAGACAAGGCACAGCCTTGTCAATGATCGAATGATCAAGGATTGAATGTGACATAAGTGCTCAAGTATTAAATATAAACGCGATGAATCTCCTTAATGATGCGCACGCAAATGATTATTGAAATTCGCTGAGCTGGCTACGAAAACAACAAATTTATATTCGTAACTTCGTATTTCACGGTGTAAAAGAAAATGTACAGTTTGAAAAGAAGAGGTAGAAATAGTGCAAGCTACGGAACCAGCGAGGTCCACATAATTACGACCGCGGTACGATATTTGAAAGATTTTCGTTGCAGCATGCCCGGGCATTTTAATATAAAACTCAGCGGGAACGTTCGCGAGACCGCCCGGTAAACATAAATTGCGCATCGGATGACAAAATGAACCTTGCGGACAAATTATTGGATGCTCGTAAATATCGGTGCAGTTGCTCGACGAAGAATCGACGTGGATCGCGTTTTGAAGCGTTCTCCCTGTTCCCGGAGTTTTTTCCCGATTTTCCTGCTTCCACGGGTTTCCCGTTCTTTTACTTTGCGACCGAGTCGCCAAGGGTGCAACGCGATAGGTGGTATCGATTATCTATGACCGAGGAGACTCCGCTCTGGCGCGATGCCATTAATGTCCGGGAAATCGTTGTCAGTTCGCGAGAGGGCGGACGTCGGTTGCCTAAGAGAAAGAAGAATCCAACATCCGTCGCTTTGTATCTCGTCTGCTCTTCGTTATGCAAATGTCAGACTATTCCCGATACGCCAATCAGCCGTTCGGGGGTGAAAACAACCGATTATTTCGTTTTTTACGCATCTGATAAACCCGTTCCACGTGGCCCTCTCTCGATGCCGGGAATCCCTTCCGCGCGTTCCCGGATAACGAGACATTTTTTCGGTGGAGCAACCTGTCCAGTGAATGGACACTTAAGCTACATGCCCGTTGCAAATTCGCAAATTATTACAGGAAAACCTCGATTATCTGAACTGTACAGCGAGACTATTCAAATGTTAGGGGGAGTTGCCCCAGTGCCGGACGCTTAAGATTTTTCTTAAATAAATTAGAAAAAAATAATGTTTTAGTCTTTTTGCTAATACACGATTTTGTTTTTGTTTTCTCTCTAAAGTCTCCAAAATGTTACTACTAAGTAGTTACTTAAATTAAACAGTAACATGATTCCGGCTGTAATTCTCCGGCTCCAGAATCCAGATTTATTTAACGATGTAACGAAACAGTTTTGGTGGGAAAATCCATTCAAGATTGTTCGAACAACATAATGAAATACATTTTGATTAGGAATATTGATTCAGTCGTAAATTGACCCCACGTTGGTCTCTCGTGTAGCTGTTAGACGATCGACCGTCCATGGCTGAAGCAAGAAATTATCTGACCAGAGACGACCTCTCTGTTCGTGTAGTTTATGTAATCATAAAATGTTCCTGACGAGTTTAACTCCACTCATCTGCTGTAGCGGTGTTTTCCACTGACGTGTTAATTCATCATACTCGATCAGAAGGTTAAATACTGACCTGGTGAGTACACAATAATGACTATAATAGAGATTAGCGGTTAAATTATATCTACGGACAATGCTCATACTGGTTCAAGCTGTTTGAGTATCCCTTAGGGTACAGATATAGTGCAGCGGTGAAGATCGAGGATCTTAGCATTAGCGATTAGAGACATTTTCGTTTGAATCATTAATCGACACATTTCTGTTACACGTGAACATACGACCTTGAAGATTAGTTTCTTAAACTGATTTAATAGCTGTTTCATTAAGGATATCGGAAAGACTAATGTGTCTGCACGAGATATCATCAAAAGTAAATTTTTAAAGATTTTCAATTACAAAATGATAAGGCACCTTAAAGTTTTTAGCAGTGAACGTTCATTGTACATAGAAAGTGAATATACAACAAAATAAGCTACTAACTTTTATATAATATACTAAAAATTGAATAACTCGTTCAAACCATTTCTACAAAAATTGACTTTTAGTGTGGGCAAAATGAACTTTGAAGATAAAATAAGAAAAGTATTAGAATTCAACAAAATTACGCAATTTTTGGTAGTTTTAGTAATACGTGGACTGCCCTTTACGTTGTACCACTTCAATCATTCTTCTTGGTAAACTTCTATATACAGTGATGTATGCTTTCCCAAGCTTCTAAAATTGCTGATTTCAATGCGGATACTGTACTATACTGCTTTCCACCTTCGTATAATAATCTTGACAGTCTTCCTCAAACGTTCTCGATAATGTTTAGATCAGCAGACCTTGCAGGTCAATTCAAAACCTTTATATTTTCCGCTTCGAAATAATTTTTTACTATGCGAGCAGTATGCACAGCTGCATTGTCTTGCTGAAATATATATTTCCTGCCAGCAATTCTGCGAGCACATGTTCCAATTTGCTCTTTAATTAAATTTAAGTAGCCAGCACTATTCATACGGCTTTGAATAAATTCTATTTCCATTTTTCCTCTAGTCGATTCCTCCCCATATCATTACTATACCGCCGCGCCGCCGCATTGTCGACGACACAAAACCCTTTGTTCCTTTCTTAAATCATGGAAATAGTGATTGTACCCATCTGGACCATTCAAATTTAGTTTCGTTTCCACTGAGATTTCACGACGTATACAGTGGCCCGCAAATGTGTTCGTACGCCCTTTAATGAAAATTTAAAGTATATGTTTTGTAGATCTATGTATAAATTTCGATGAGAAATTTGCAGTATGTGTATAACTAACATATGCAGATCTACGAAACACATATTTTAAATTTTCATTAAGGGCCCAAATAAAAAAGTTGTAAAAAATGCTTTTTTTATTTTTGCATGTAACCGTGTAAATTACAATTTTTGGAAAATTTTTTTTGACACATCATTTAGTAAAACCAATGCTTCTAATTGCTTATAAAACATCAAGAGGTTTGGGGTACAATTATAAAAAAGTTATTCCGTTTTAAGGGGCGTACGAACACTTTTGTGGACCACTGTATATGAAATTTCGTGTGAGTAGAACGATGCCTCATCATTGTGTCTACCACTGTAAATTGCTATAAAAATCGTCCGTTGTCCGATGGTTAAAATGGTATATGTATAATAAACCTGCAGGCTATGATTGTGTATTTCTTGAAATATTTTTCCGGTGTCCGTCTGTGGCTTGTAAATAATTGTAATTCGCCGCTCGATCGAGATTCGCACGATAAACGAGATACTCGCGATGCAATAATCCAATTTCAATTGTCAATCTCCCCGGGATTAGTATGTTTAGTCTGGACGAAAATTACTTCCGAGTTTGTTTCACGGCGCGAAAGAGCGGATGGTAGTAATGCGCGCGAGGCGGCTGTGGTTCGAGGTGATTTTAAATGAGAGAGGTGCCCGGCAAATGTGCCGAACAGGCCGCGCGGATCTCGCATATAGAAGGAGAGAGGTACACAGGAGGCGCGTCAGGTGTTATATCCTGACTTGACGTAATCTAATGGATGGAGGTCAGTCGGGGTGAAGCCGAAACAAGTCCGCGACCGCGGGTGGTACGCACACGGAACGCGGAAATACTGGCTAACTTCCTCGTTCGGGTGAAAGAACAACTCTGGTCGCACCGAGTTCGGGTACTTTATGATATTTGCATGTTGTTCCGCGGATGGAGCCGTCAGCTTTTGCCTAGGAAAATTTCAAATGCCAAACTGGCTTTGCGGCCGAGAAAAACTACGTGGGAGGGGGGCAGCTAATTTTGTTGCGCATTTACGCAGCTGTTGTCTGTCCCGGCCAACGCTTAGCTGGATTATTCGAAATTATACTCGATACAATTAAATAATCATCGAATGCAAACTACAACAGTTTATTTGTTCTATACTTTAACGTCTGTTTCTTATGAACTTTTTTTTATGAATAGACGAAACAACTTCAGTTTTTGGAAACGTTACGTTCAGTCTGGATTACAAAAGTTTGAACACAAGTGTTGTGGGTTATACAGAGAGCCCCAAAAATGTTACATTTCCTTGAACGAGGTGATTCCTTTGCGAAAATGTTCTACGCGGCTTTGTTCAGGAGTTATTAGCGAAAAAGAACGGACCAATCAAAGCGCAGCTACAGAGGACAGATTAATAATTCCTCAACGAAACCACGAAGAGGATAAAAATAACAAATTTATAGTTGATTCAAGCTTGACACGATTTTTATCATAATATGTATCCATTCGAAAAAATATAATTGCATAATTTTTCACAAAAGCATTTGAAGAATCTCATTGGTTATTGTAAAATTCTAGTCTGAAATATTTTAATTGTAAAAATACGTGTATGAGGAAAAAAATTCAATATTATTAGGTTGTTGCAAATGATCCGATCTAGATCCGCGATCTATTTACAAGTTTCAAGTTTCTTGATTGTATTACAGTAAAGATATTATTTTTCTTGATCGAAACGTTTTATAAGAGTTGCATTCTAAAATCGGACATTTCATATGCAACAACCTAATATTCGTTAGGTTGGCCATAAAGTCTTTGCAGTTTTGTTTCTAGTCTATTATGGTATTTCAATTTGGTATTCTTATTATGGTATTATGATGATTTTCAATTTAACGAAGTATCTGTTCTAACAAAGAATGCTAGAAACTTCAATCTTGTTATCTTTCCAAAAAGTAAATAATGTAAAATGATTACCTGCAGTGCTCGGTAGATCTGTAATGTTGAATAACCGGTAAGCAAAACGTTGAAATTGTAATTTCCTTTGCGGAAGTCGAAGGGTTGTCATAAATGTATGTGGACGGGAGAGAATTTTGTAGAATTTTGCCTTCAAACGCTCTTATTAGAGGGACTGTACGCGTAATACCCGATACGTAGAATTGTAATGAAACCATCGATGGCACGTAACCGGCCGTAATGGACATCATGTCGAGAGTAAAGAGTAAATCGCCAAGAATGTTACATACGAACGGAGAAGAGCGAACGAACAGAGAAAAAAGATAAGAGAACGTGCGCTCACCATAAACAAGTTGGGGTCACGGAAACGGTAAGATAGGAATTATTCATTGGCTTTAGAAACAAGTTGTTGCACGGCAATTTGTTGCCAGTAAAATGCCACATGCTGACAAAAGCTTCTGTTTGCTCTGCATACAAAGAGCCCCGCCACATGCACTCATTGAAAATATCGATACACAGGAACATAGAAATCATAAAATAGTGCTGCATTCTACGGAATAGAATAGATGCCCCCCAAAAACGCGATCAAAGAACTCTTCGGATCAACAATTTATACGTATTAGATGTTTGCATAAATTCGTGCCCGATTGAGTGCAAAAAGAAATTATATATATACAGGGTCATCCGTTTTTAAACGGCCAAACGTTAACCAGCTGTAGAGGACCCCAAATGTAACAACTTTTACCCCTATCACTTTTTTTTGTTTCGGCCTTGATTTCCAGATAATTGCAGAAAACCATCATTTTTTGAGTTTACATAAAATTAAATATCTCGGGACTCCAATGATGAATCTTGATGGTTTTTCCTTTGTTTAGTTTAAAATAAGTAGGGGCATCTTTATTATTGAATAATCTTTTTTGTATGACCTTCGGATCATGGTTTTTTCGGCGTGGGGCACACCATGGAGCCTGAAAGAAATAAGTTGGAAGGTCATACAAAAAAGTTTATTTAATAAAAAAGATGCCCCTACTTATTTTAAACTAAACAAAGGAAAAACCATCAAGATTCATCATTAGAGTCCTGAGATATCTAATTTTATGTAAACTCAAAAAATGATGGTTTTTTGCAATTATCTGGAAATCAAGGCCGAAACAAAAAAAAGTGATAGGGGTAAAAGTTGTTCCATTTGGGGTCCTCTACAGCTGGTTAACGTTTGGCCCCGTTTAAAAACGGATGACCCTGTATATTCTTTTCTAATTGTAGAAAAAAGAATAGTGACTATATAATTGATTAATAAAGCTGTATTCTTTAAAATTTAACCATTCATTTTTATTTTCAAATCGGGCACGAACTTATGCACTCATCTGATATTTTATATGGCAAAGAATGCACGTAACAATTTTATTGTATGACATGACATCATTTCTAAATATGAGTTCATGATAAATTTAGTTAATGATATTTATTAATAATGAGAATATGATAAAATTAAGTTAAGGGGCTAGACTCGTTCCCAGGATTGGATTCTCGATAATGCAAAGATGGAGCGTCAGTCTGTAATTGTTGTAATGCCCACCGACAAAGCACTACACGATTGTGAAAATCATTTCCATGAAGTGCTTGTGTAGTGATACATGATAAGGATGGAAACGGTGATGGTGGAGAATACGCAAGACACTTGATTGAGATGTGCTACAAACACTCGCGTGCTATTTAACGGGAACTAATCTGCGGATTACTTGCTACTGAAGCTATAACACGTGCACTTGCATCGTTCATTTTAGATTTTGTATCCAGAAAATCTTGAAAATCGTGAAAAATTCCAAAACTATTACAAATAAAAATCGTCGAAAACTTTCCTCAGTAAAATTGTGAAGAAAATTTTCCGTAACATATTTCATACTTTTGTCGATAGAATTACAGACAGCAAAATTTTTAATATTCGATAGGGGTTCGTTGGCGAAACAGGATCAACGAAAACGTTTACATGGGTTGCGAAAGAAAATCATGTCGAAATAAAAACCTTGAAGTGCATTGATTAATAAAAATGTTTAAATCACAAGGAACTGAATTATTATTGTCAAAATAAATTTTATAACGACATAGTTGCAGCGTCGAGGTAAATTATTCTCCTACTTACAATGAGTCACAATGTTGCGGCATCGCAGGGACGAGTACCGTTTCGTGCTGAAACAGGAAATGTCCAACGCAAACTACACTTTAATCAAGTTTCAGAGACTGAATCGCTATAGTTTCGATATTCAGCCGCCATTTTGATCGATTTTCTACGCGAAAGAAGAAAAAGCGATTGCAACATGTCAATTACATGTCTTGCTGATGCCCATGTTTTGCTGCAACTCTTTAGGAGCGAAGACCACACACGATTTAAAGAAACATTTCATCCGGAACAGCAACTGTGATAATCTTTTACTTGCCGAGTTTTACGCACGTATGCAGTTTCAAATGTCTAATAAGATGAAATTTTCATTCATTGCGAAACATACTCGAGACACTTCTAAATCTTTCACTTGCTAAACTTCTGAACAAGTTACAAAATCGTCTAAAGAGAACAATTAACGTTTCGTCAACATTGGGAAAATATTTCCTCCGGCATGGCTTGCGGAAATCTGAATAAGAAAATTGTTAATTATTACGCGAATCTCGATAAGCAGATTGTATTAATTATTGCGAAAATCTCAATAATATTCACCCCTTTTAAAGAATTACAACATTCTTGGAACACCCTCTATATGTAGAAATGCTACATATTCGAGACCATAATCAGATACTGGAGCAGAACTAAAATTTCTTAACACTTTATCCATCAAAAGCTTATTTACAAGATTTTCGATAATTGTGTTGTTCCAAGAAGAAGCCTAAAAATTTCCCCTTTTCTTGTATAATAATTAAAACGCGGATCTTTATGGATTTTATGGATTTTTAGTTTATGAAGATTTTCAAAAAATACTAGAATATAAAATTCGATAGAATCTAGTGCGGTCTTCAGCTGTTTTGGATCTACAAAGGCTATTCCCATTAAAAAGTAGGATTTTATTTTAAATTCCTTGAATGTCCATTCTTTGCTCGCTAATATATTAATTTATAGTCTTAAAATGAGAATTTGTGCAAATATGTTAAATACAATCTGTACATATATATGTACTGGTTTGCTGCACAAGTGTTAAAGTTAAAATGTTTAATAGAGATAGAAAATAGTATAACAGCAGCATTAAATTCGTCTAATGTTTTCGCTGTTTTAGATTACACCTACTCGGTTTCGTCATGAATGCATAAAATCCGCAGTCCGATGATAAGAGATTCGCGAAACGTTCCTCGGCAGCTTAACTGTTTGACTCGAGGCGTTCTGAGACAGTTCGAATCCCATCGCCAGTGGCATGCAAAACGTTCACCTGTCTGTGATAGAAGATCGATACCAGTTCCTGAATGAACTCAATTTTCCACGGTGTCCATAATCTCGGCGATGTAATCACGGGGAAGCCGACAAAACGATCCATCATACGCACTCGAAAAAGACGTTGCCCGTGCGTGTGGCCGATGACTTACAATGTATCATCCACGGGTAATTGCTCCCATGGTGGAAGCAACTAATTGTAAAGGGAGGAAGGGGGACCGAGAGAGAGAGAGAGAGAGAGAGAGAGAGAGAGAGAGAGAAAGACGAGACGGGCTTTTATCAATCGGTGATATCAACGCACAAAACCATCCCGGCTGAAAAAACAAGTAACGAGTAACGAGCTTTAATGAGCCCAGGCCCTGATTTTGCCTCGACACCTTCATCGGCGTCTCATCTCTGCTTATAATTGCGTGTACGCGTCCGCGGTTCGAGACAAAGTTCCGCAATCACACTGTGCCACGTTATTTGAAAAAGCGAACGCACTTTCTTTCATCACGTTCTATGAAAATATGAAACTCCTCTTCTTCCTTCTTTTCTCTCTCTCACTTTCTCTCCCTCTCTCTCTCGCTCTCTCTTTGTGTAAACCACTCACCAAGGGTGGGGACGAGGGTGGGGTCTGGGGCGAAAACTCACTATTTATGAGACTGCTCTTGAAAGGGTCCATCCACTTTCAGAACGCGGTCTATGGCATGCCGGAGCACCTTATTATCTGAAAATCCAGGATACCTTCAGATAGATATCCCTTCTGGTTTTATACATGCACACAGACGTACCTTTTTATTGATCTTCCACTTCGCCAACGCTATCTACGGTTCCTATTTTAAAGGAGATGGAAACGACGGTGTAGGTTTTAGGGCGGATGTTGAAATTTAATCAGCCGCGAGAGAGATCAAGGTTTTAATTTAACCAGCGTAATTTCGACGAGTGCAATTCATTCCAATGACGCGGCTTAAATAACGTTCGCTGGTGTGCGCGCGGCGCTGCTCCCTGCTCTGTTTATGTCAGCGACGAACGCGGAATCTAGTTGTAATTATAACGGGGATAAAAAAGGGAATTGTGTCCAAGTTTACTAGAAGTTCGTTCACGGAAATATATATGTAGTTGAAATTTGAAATATACGAAATTGTTGGAAAATTTTTGAACATTCAAGACGTCAGTGTACGATTCGCCCTCTAACAAAATCATTAAGGGAAAAAATAACATTCAGTTTACTTTCTATTTTTTTCCAATCGATGCAGACAATTTTTATTTTGCATAAAGATCCGCGGTCTAATTATATCTTATAATTATACTGGGTGCTTCTTTCTTTTGCGCAGTAGTGTACGCACGCACCAGAGTTGCCAAATTGAAACTTGTGTCCCAATTCTACCTTCCCCTTCTACCACGCTGTTACCCACGCGTCACGTCCGACCACGTGGCGCGTTTCGACTCTAGTGCAGTGTCGCCAGATGAGGGGAGTCACGTTGAAATGATGTACCCTCTCTTTGATGACCAGGGGTAATATGTGACACGTTGCGCGTGCGCGACGGGGATTTAGTGGGGCGAATGGAAGACACGTTGCGCGTGCGCGATGGGGACGCAACAATGACATGACATTTCGCAGGTTTTAGGTTTTATTGCCGCGTAAAATTCACCCATTTACTGATTTCACATACTATGTAATTATTGATTCCTTTATGTCTATGTTGTGAGTTGTATTTCTGTAAAATGTAACGTTACAAATCAAACATAATTTGTCAATTTATCGTGTAGAAGACAAATGAGTGAATTTATTATCCCAGTCTCTTTTATGCAACTATTATTGAGGAGCATATGAGGGTCAACAGTGTTAAAATATATTATGATTTATTGATTTTACTGAAATGTAACTCAGTACTACATACATACAGATTTCAAGATTTTTTTCAATTGTACATATAGTAAGCATTCATACTTCGCTTCACGACTGAAACTCCCACATGTTACAATTAATTTTATTTACAATCAAGAATATTTACAGTCTCTATTTAGAACGACCCACATGATTCATATGTACATAATAGGTACGATACGATACGCGGCAATAACCTAAAACCTGCGAAATGTCAGTCGTTGTTGCGTCTCCATCGCGCACGCGCAACGTATCACATATTACTCTGGTCATCAGAGAGGGGGTACCTTGTATTCCCTTCGAGTGACGGTTCGGTCACTTGCTGGCGACACTGATCTAGCTGTGCATGTGTCACGTGACTAATCCAGTACTGGAGAGGGTAACTTTCTCCTTTCATCTGGCAACGCTGTACCGTACTGCGAGAATAATCGTCGCGGCCGCACACGTTCGCCTCTATTTTCGGTCAGGGTTTCCGTTCCATTTTGAAGAACCCAGCGACACGATAAATCTGTGGGCGGCGCGGGTTGAGCCTTTGGAGCACGTGCTGGAAGAAGGTTCGAAGATGAAGGGAATGGCATCGAAGCGAGCCACATTTGCATTGAGGTATTGGGAGGAGGTGCGGAGAAGTTGCCTTTATGCCACGCCGTTATATTGTTCCTGGGTCCCCTTGACAGCGAGCCCCAAGTGTTTCGCGTGCTACGAGCCTTTTACAGTTTCGAGTATCCACGCGTGTCTGCCATCCGTGTATGTACTTCTGAAAATGCACACTGACACGGGCCTTGGTCGGCGCACATTTCACCAACAATGCTGCTGAAAATTGTACGCGCGCTCTCTGTGTACTTGAAGACACGGCCGGCGGTTACGACGCACTTGCGTGCACATTCTTGATGGACCATTTCGAATAGCAAGTGGGGCGTAATTCGTCGTCTGTATTAGAGGGAGGCTGGCTTCTCCTTTAGAAGTATTAGCTGTACTAATTAGTTCGGTGCCTTTTCAGCATACTTTCAATCTTTATTTATAAAAAAAGAAGTAATACACGTTTCCGTTTCGAAGCTCGCAAGCTTCTTCAAACGAACGGAAATGACTTGTTGATTTACACCAAGTTTCTGTTGCGTTTGATAAGGAGTTTCACTCGATAATTGCTCTAATTCCTCGTGCTGCATTTTTTCCGGCGTTCCATTGCGTTCTCCATCAGCGAGACCAAAATTTCCAGTACAAAACTTTTGAAACCAGTTCTTGCATGTTTTATAAATCATTTTCGTAGCCTCGGCAGCATTTTTCTTTGGAACAATTTTTAATGGAACCTTCAATAGCAACAGCAATTTTCATTGTGAACTAACAAGTCACTCTTAAGAACGTCATCTAATAGTTTTCATTTAAGATTGCAATGTAAAGGAAAATTTCCATGCTTTTTTTGGTACAGCACAATTATTGAAAATTCTATTAATAGGCTTCCGATAGGTAAAGTGTTAATAATCAGTGTAATTGTTTACGTGACAAAATCAGTCGTTTCCGAGAAAATAGAACAACCTGTCCAGTGAATGAACATATGTAATTAATTATAATTTTTGAAGATATTTACCATGCTATCTTCATGAATTGGAGACCTGTCCAGCGAATGAATTTTCGCAAAGAAAGAAGTTACTTCGAATAAGGTCAGGATTCACCCGTTTCAAGGAAATACAAGATTTTTGTATACCGAGCCGGCTTTAATGCTTAAATTGCATCACAATTCTGACTGAATGTTACTAGTAGACTGCAGTATTATTATGGAAAATAAAAATGTTTCAATTGCAAGAAACAGAAATGAAATGACAGTAAATCGCTCAAGTAAAGACTTGATAAGAAATTGAAAAATATGAAAACTTTTAATACATACAATGTACAATTTCTCTCGAAGAAATCTCGTTCGTTGAGAGGTGAATGAATTTTCAACGACCCTATCAACAATAAGTTAGAAGGAGACCGAGGCCCTCCGGAAAAGTTTATTAATACTTTTCAGTTTTGTTTCACCGATAAACGAAGATCAGACAAAGACGAAGGATAAGGAACGAAACCTTACTTTAAAACTAATCCGAGTTGTTGACAGTTTTAGCAGAAGAAAAGCTTCTCTTTTCATGCCTAGAAGATTGCGAAAACTTTTCTGATTTAGCCACTAACCGACGGTAAGCCAGCCGATTATTGTCCACCGAACATCATTACCGCTTGATTATTCCTGAACGACGGGAAACGATTTAGAGTACACTTCTAGAACTCGTTATCTCAGTCCATCCTATGGGAGTTCTTTGTATAAAGATGGGAGCTTGCGATAAGTCCGACATGATCGTCTTCGAAAAGGTTTCAACGTCAGACTCGAAAGATGAGTTGAACTCGAACATTGAAGGGTTGAGAAGATATTCAATAATCTTGTAACTAGACTGCGGATTACGAGAACATGTATGAACATTGTTCATAATCTTCAACTTGTTAAAAATTTAATTGTTAAATCTCTTTGCAGATATTCGTATACCATTGCAGTAGATTGATGCAAAAATAATTACGATTTCTGTTCTTGAATTTTAGCGTTGGATATATTTGTAATTTGATATAGTAGCACAGTAAGATTCAAATGATTTCCTGAGTATACAGATTTTATTCAAATTAAAAAAATTTCACCATTAACAGTAATGAAACCTTAATTTACAATTATTATTAAAATGAGAGAATTTATAATTGTATGAATTTATCACCGAGGTATACACAAAATTATAATTTGCATTTCATCAAGTTATTCTTGTAGGTTCAGAAAAAAATTGTGACGACTAATGTGAATGGTAAGCGATATATTGGGTTGGAAATTAAAATTGGAAAATTTTAAAATTGAAAGCTAAAATTCAGATATATTTATTCAATAACACATTTTCCATTCTGTTCTGTTACTTTTTGCCATTTTCGAGGTAACTTCTCGTGTTATTGAATAAACATATGAATAAATACCGTAATTTTATCTTTGATTCTTCATTTGAAAACGCTACGAACTTTCATTCCAACCCAATAGTTTATGCTCCCCGAAATGAATTTTATCTTCTGTTACTACCGTCTGGCCGACACTATATCACAACTGTAAGGACAAAGAAGTTATCGTCGTTCATACGTGCAAAAGATAGCAGAGCCGATGCTCTTTCCAATGCATTTTGTCCTATCTCGATATCTGCATCCGTTCTCGAGTTACGAGCGATCAAATTTTTCACACGTAAGACGAGCGAAGTGGGGGGCCCATTCATAAATAACTTCCTAGAAGTGCGTATGCACTCATAGCGATAGTAAAAACTGACCTGTCTCAACGTAAGGCGCGTAGGGGCAGGTCAGTGACGAGTGTGAGAGAGAAAGACATACCGCGCGAGCGAGACGGAGATAGTGAAATGTTAAAAATTGCCTTTATCTTCACACGACGATATCGCGGGAACCAAGCGTCATATCGTAATGCAACAAAGACCGTTTTAAAGCACAGGCTTCGCGCCTTCTAACAGGCTAAGTTTTATTCAGATAGTATGAACAGTTTCAATGTTATAGCAATTTAAACATTAACTAATTTCAATAGGATATCCCCGTGCGTTTCATGCATTTCAATAGGTTCTAAATTGAATAAATATCCTTTATTTAATACTAATTAACGTATTTTTCGATAGAAATATTGTTCAAATTTTATTAACTGTCTGGAGACTCTGCGTGGTTATCGATTAATTATTATTTTTTGAAGGAAGTTATTAGAATTGTAATGTAGTACGATAAAGGCTTTGTATTTTGTGGGTCGAAGATAATTATGATAATTAAATGTTTTTGATACGACACACAGTAAAAACGTAGATAAACTATTTATTTGAAAGTCTATTATAGTTATAATTTAATACATAATTACAGACTACGGATCTTTATGCAAAATAAAAACTGTTTGCCAAAATTGCCAAATAAAAATTGTATTCTTCTTTTAATTATCCTATTAAGCTGAAACTAATACGTTAATGTCCTTAAATATTTTTACCATGTCCACGGCTTTAAATTGTGTGTACCTATTTTTGTCATAAATGCACAAAATCCGCAGCCTGGTAATTACATCAAGCTGAACACGATGCTACAACGAATCAGTGTAACCGTATCGCAACGTAACAGTCTTCTTATAGATTCACAATGATTTGGCATTGTTCCAGAACATTTATCAGTCTCGAATCGGATATTTCGCAGACAGCCCCGTTATCGTCTAGTCCAGTTACGTTTTAGCAGTATCTACCGGCATAGTCAATTGATACCATAGTCGGCGGCGCAATTGTTACAAAGAACGATTCTTATCGGTCTCTGGGTGTGGTTCGTATTCTAGCAATTAGAGGTACTGGAATTTGCAGTTAGCACTTGTGGCTCTTGTGTTTCGTCCGGGCGCGTTACCACTCTCGAAGTTATGTTCGTGTTCACCTACGCGTGAATCGGTAACGAGTTTTTACCGCCGGACAGTAATTCCTAACTGTCACTTGCTGTCTCGCGATTCGTTCCAGGATAGAGTGACCATTCCTTTTCGCGATAAATTCCGTACGAAAATAAAAATTGCTTGTAAAATACGCTTGACCGATATATCTGCGCGCAGTTCTTTCGCGCAACCATAAAAATACGCTCTCCTGCCTCTTAAAACGTGCGCTCAATGGATTTATAACTTCCCTTTCTCGCTTATACTGACCAGTATTAACCGTTTACAGAATTACTGGAATTTTTTTAGATCCGCTTACTATTTGTTGGGCTTTTCATATCTTACGAAATTCTTTTACTACATTAAGGGGTCAGGACACATTAACAAGTGGAGAACATGTAAGATTTTTAAACAATAATACGGAAAGATTTTGTATTTCAGTTTACTAAATTGTGAACTATAAGAAAATGCTTGTAATATTTAAGATATAATTTGTTCTTATGCGTTTTGTTGTCTTTGCTCCTTTTTTCGTCCAGATGGCTGAATGGTGTACAGGATTCCTGCAAATCGAATTAACTATGTCAAAAATCCCAAAAATGTCGTAAACTGTGGTATATTATCTAGGAGTTGACGATCCCACATTTCAATTCTTGTGAAAATTAACAAAATGGCAGATGTTTTAAATTTAATTTGAATTTTGGTTGAAAATTTCTTAGTTTTTTTGTTTATATTTCACAAAATAATGGGAAAATGAAAAAAAAATCGATCCTCAATGCCTAATAGATATTACAATGAAGATAACTGTAAAAATTTAATGTAACTGCTAGGGTAGTACTCGAAATATCTTGTACACCGTTTTTAGAAACGCGTTTAAAGTTTACGAATGTAATTTTTCTATCAAAAAGAAATTTCGATTTTTTAAAATATTATTTATTTTATTTATATTATTTATTTTGAGCGAAGAGTTGAATGCCTTGCAAATATTATCTTGTTCTCAATTTTCAAAGTCATCGTTGTTCTTTTTCTTGTAGACGTATATTTTTTTTTCCTTGCATATTCCAGTTAACATTAAAACGCATTCAGAGATGCGAATAACATGACCTCGAAGTGCACCTCTGACCTCACCTTGTGATACCATTTACATCGCATTGCAGACAAAGGAGATATTTACTTTAAGTTGATGTTATGCATGAGAAAGTTTTTGAATACTATTATACATAACTCCAACTGTAATATCGTTTCTAAGTGTAGTTAACTTTTGGTCACAATGAGTACTGAATATAAATATACGTGAATATAAATAATTGTTGAGAAATATTTTTAATTTTACGGTATATAAAACAGATATCTAAACAGCGGATTTTATGCATTTATGACAAAAATGGTTACGTACAAAACAGACGAAATGTTAAAAAGATTTAAGGCCACCAGTGTACGAGTTTCACCCTAATAAGATAATTAAAAGAAGAACGAAATTTTAATTTGGCTCCTGTCTTGCAATCAATGCAAACATATTTTATTTTGCATAAAGATCCGCGGTCTACAGATATCAAATAAAGACACGGCAGAGCGTGTTGACAGTGTGATAAATGGTCAGGTTCGAAGTGTAATAGCTTGTTATATTGAATAATTTCAAAGATTATAAAGGAACAAGTAACGCACGATCGCCGAAACGGACGTAAACAAACTACAAAGACTCTCCGTCAACTAGACCGAATCGATCAGTCGCAATTAGTCGTTTTATCTTGCGTGTTATTGATCTGGTCCAGGTATCTTTCGATCAGCATAATTGTAACCTTGTACTAGTAGCAAGATAGATCGACTTATCCGTCTCGGTTTCGTTATATTCAATCGCACGACGAGAATTTATGGCTCTGCAGCTCGGTGAAACTGGCCACCAGAGCAAATGCTCGTTTTTCCCTCGATATTGTGGTGGCTCTACCGTTCGATTTCGACGTCCGTGGCTTGCGAACTTTGACGAAAGATTACTTTGACACTATATTAACACTAAACCTACCGACAAATAACAAGATTAAATTTTTTTATATTTTGTACGATTTTTACTGGGTTGGGGCAAGAAAGTAATTTCGGTATTTTAAGGTAAAATAAAATCGAATTTCTATATTCAAGCGATGAACTTTAATCAATAAAATATTTCCTTATTTGTTCTTTTTGGCAAAAGAGCATCGAACAAAAAGGGAAATATCTTGTTCATTGAAGTTCATTGCTTGAATAAAAAAAATTGGGCTCTATTTCCGACCAAATATATGTATACTGGAGCCAAAAAATATATTCAATAAATTCCCATGAAGACACCTTCACAATTTCAATAATTGTCAAATAAAAAATCTAAGTCATTTGCCCCCTCGTAGCAGGTTACCTTCTGTGACACGCATAAATCACATCTCAACTATAATATTTTAACTCATATTTAACATTCTTATTTTAAATGTAACATCTATTGAATTGAAACGAAAGTCCGTAGGGTTTTTCTATTGAAATTCAAAGATAAACTAAAGATATTTATTCATAGATTTATTCAATAACATGTTTTCCATTCTATCACTGTTTGCCATTTTCATGTTATTGAATAAACCAATGAATGAATATCTTAATTTCATCTTTGCGGATTTTCATTTAAAAACGCTACGAACTTTCGTTTCGTTTGAAAAAATATTTGTCTAACTATATTTTTGAAAAATTTGGTAATGAGAATTTTTTCTCGATTAATTGAAGATGATCGTAATGAAATGAATAAATGGAATTTAGTATAAATTTTTTGGCGAGGTAAAAAAGTAGCTAATTTTATTTCATATAAAAAATACGTACACATTTTATTCTAATAAACAATCTGTGCTCTGGATTTTGTAAAATTTACCGAAATCTTTTCGAATTTTACGCTTTAGAAATGAGTAGGTGAAATTTAAAACAGTAGAAATACTGAGATATCGATGAATAATATAATATTTTCAACGTATTAAAATAAATAATGGAAGAAACAAATTTCTATTTAGCTCCTGTATCGCGCGCGTGATGTACAAAATTGTGCATAAAAATCCGCAGTCCTATACCTCGTGAAAAACTGTTGTTAAAAATTGTTAGCGATAATTCTCCGCACGTGTACGTGATACTACGGAGTTTTGTACATTTAAGTCTCGATATGCTGTAGTAATGGTAGTTACAAAGAGAGTAACATTTGTTAAACTATTTAATTATCGTGGGTTCCTGTAAGTGAGACCCATTAGTACAAGCAGGTGTAATGAACTAGTTTAATGAGCGTTCTTGCAATGGCATCCTCCTGGCATCCTCCCGCCATCGTTCTGCAATTATAATAACCCAGTCAGCACGATCTACTATCTGCCTCCAGCGATATCACTGCAACGTTGCAGCGTCAGTATCTCTGATTAGGTCGACTTTGGTGGGAACATTAGTGAAGACCGTATTGTATATCGCTACATTCGATTCAATCTGGTTTTTATCATAGAATCTTCCGTGTCACGAATGATCACTGTGATCTGCTCTGTCCAATCAGGGGAGGGGGCACGAATTCAGAGGAAAAAGTTACTCTCTCGTCACCATGACATTGTAACCAGAGTGTGTTGGGTAAAAATTTTATTTAAATAAAAATTCTGAATAAAGTGGGTTTAAAACCCACTTGGAAAAAGCCCACTTTATACGAAATTTTTATTTAAACAAAATTTCTCTGCCCAACTCTGATTGTAACACATGCACAATTTCATAATTATAAAATATAACTGGGAAACACGTAATTACTGCAACACAAAATTTTATTTGTAAATTATTCGAGAGTCTCTTAGTTGAGATATAAATAAACATCGTCATGATTACTGGAACATGATTAGGTATTAATATATTCTGAGGATAATCATGAAAATTTTTAAATCTGACAATGATTTTGAAGTATGATTATTTCTTATGTTGGTAATGATCATTATTAACGTTTTAGCTACTGGAAGCCTATCAATAACTAGATCTCACAGGTGTTTAATCATTTGTCTCGAGACAAGTTTTCGATCACATGATAACTTGTTAGTTTACAAATCTGTGATTACTGTCACTATTAAACAACTCCACTGTTGCTGTATCAAAAGAAGGCGTAAAAAATCGTCTTCCATATAATAATTCGAAACGATTAGATCACGTTATTAGAGGTCACTTGTTGATTCACGATTGCAAATGCTGTTGCTGTTAGGGGATCTATGAAAAAATCCTTAGCCATGGACCACGGACTTTCGAAAATTACGAAACAATTAAGCAATGTGTTAAGAAATGCTGAATCACTTATTTTTTATTCTCGAGGGCGAATTATGCAGCAACCGGTAGAGAAAGCCTCAAGTTAATTTTGTTCAAATAATGGGCGAACTTGATGTATACAGTGACTCAACCGTAATGGAGAACGTTCAGGTGCCCCCCGGAAGCGGCGGTAACAATCCTGGAATCGTAAGGCGTGATTCAACTCTGACACAAATGGCGGTACATTAAATAAGTGGCAGAAGCAAAGTACGTCAGGGCGCGAAGGTAATCAGAATTAACAATTCAAAGCCCTCGACGTCGTCGCGAGCTACGAACGAGTTGAAGACTGCCAGGAGAGTGCTCTCCCCCTCTCTCTCTCTCTCTCTCTCTCTCTCTCTTGACATCGCGCCCCTTACACCAGATCCCGCCAGTTGACAAAGTTCGCTGGTAATCTTCTAGTTGGGACCCCGGCTTTAACCAACCTCTACCTTCGTGCATGTGCAACTCGGAACTTCTAATTTGTTCGCGCTGTCATTCGACGCGTTTCGTTTGCTAGATCCACACAGCGACAAGCCGTGACGCGAGACCCCCCACCATCGACCGGCGACCATCGAGTTCAAAAACTTGGAAAACGTTTCGTTAGAATCTCGTGTCGAATCTCTATTTGATTTTAAGGGGCGTCTAGGGAAATTGTGGGTAGTTAAGGCAAAGTTTCGCGGGATCTGAAATTTGAAGCCCCGGCGAACCATCCGCCGAAGTATTCCAGCAAGAATTTCCAGTTAATCCGGAAGCATTTTTGCGAGTCGACGAATTTACCCTTCGCCTGTGTGAGGCAACTCTATGCTGGCCCAGGATTTTCTACTAGATGTAGGACCTCGATTAACTGGGATCCCGATTATAAACAAATATGTATGCGTTTAAATATGTGAATATATCATGAAGGGAAATAAATTTTCAAAAATAAAACATTTATTATGAAAAGACTTTTTTTTAATATGTTTCTTTTTGTTTTTATCAGTTCTACTGTAAACATTTGTATAGAAGGACCGCGGTCCGTATATAATAATAATAATAATAATTTATTTTGGAATATTATGTACATTTTAATCATTTCCTCGGGCCTTAATTTATCCGGGCTGTTTGTCTCCCAATCAAGCCGGTTAATCGAGGTTTTGTACTGTATGTACAAATTTAATATTTATACCTCTAGTGCGTCAAATTGACTGAAAAGATACATAATTAACTTCGCTAATTATTTATTACCAAGTTAAGACTAGCGTCCCCGCTCTAGCTCCCCCTTCCACCACGCTACGGCCACGACCAATCACGTGACGCGCCTCTGTCACACTGTCACGTGACTGTTCTGGTAGAGAGGGTAACTGTTTCCCTTCAATTTGTGCTACTCCCCTAATCTGGCGACCCTGCCTCGTGGTAGGGCTCGCTGGCATACAACAAACGAGGTTCTACTGCGATTGTGAAAGTTCCTAGCGTTTTCGAATTAAGAATCGAAGATAAAATTAAGGTATTTATTCATATGTTTATTCCATAAGAAGTTACCTCGAAAATGGCGAAAAGTAATAGAACAGAATGGAAAATATGTTATTGAATAAACCTCTATGAACATCTGAATTTCAATGTCAAATGGATCGAAATTGATTTCCTGTTTTAATATATTTAATAGAAGGAAAATTACATAACAGTATTTTCCAAATTCCTCTATTTCTACTGTTTCAAATTGCACCTACTCATTTTTGTCATAAAATCCGCTGTCTATGTACTCATATTACGGTGGTTCAGTATGACTATTAGCAGTTACTAATAGCTTATTCTTGTTTGATTACAGTTACTGCAAATCACCCACCACAAAGACCGTGGATACCATTGACGAGACCGAACAGGACGAGGCCAACATGTAAGTAGAATGTGAACAATTATTTTCGAAAACGAATCTGCCTCTCGACATTTAAATGACACTCATTCAAATCGTCGAGCCAGGAGCGTTACGGTTATGAATAAAACGATGTTAAATAATCTTCGAAATTGGAAAACTATTTCTCAACGAAATTGATGGGTTCAATATCGCATTCTAACATATTTAGTTACTGTTACTGGGAAACATATCAGGTAACTCGAGGAACGCGTTCAACGCCAGAAGCAATTTATTACACCCCGCGCCCTATAACTCGCCGGTTAAATCAGAATTTAAGATTAACTAGAATTATAAATTGCCGGGTAATACGTAACTTATAGAACCGCAGCCCTATCCGTTACCTCGGCAACTTTTTCCACAAGCTGTATTAAAAGATTATCAAGTACCGAGAGAGCGAGTCTCTGTTTCTAAAACTAACATATAATTAAGTTCATTTCTCAATAAAATATATACAGGGTGTTCGCGTCATCCCTAGCCAGAGGAAAAGTTGTATGTACTCTTTTCTGCGAGCAATGTAATAGTGTCTGCCATTTATTTTGATCTGCGTTGTTTTGTTAGAAGTGAAGATGACCTTCAATTTTTATAAATTTTATGTATCCTTTTATATCATATAAAATCGTGTGCCAAAACTGACTCATTCGTATACATAATATACAGGGTGAATCACCTAACGTTGCCACCTCAAATATCTTTGTTGTTTTCAAAGATACGTCAAATATATAATATCTGCAGGACAAACTTGAATGGCTCAGTGGGGCTCACATGATACCAAAAATATTCTTGTTTTTATGTGATTTTTGTAGAGATATGAAGGTCACCTTCATTTTTTTAAATGGAAGCACCCTTTTTCAAACATCTACAATGACAGTCCCTTTCATTAGAGATTCAGTGACTATAATTACTAGACTGCGGATCTTTATGTAAAATAAAAAATGTTGGCATTGATTGGGAGACACAGTAGTCAAATAAAAATTTCAATCTTCTTTTAATTATCTTATTAAAGTGAAACGAATACACTGATGGCCTTAAATCTTTTTAATACCTCCACTGTTTTAAATTGTACGTAGTCATTTTTGTTATAAACGCATAAAATCCGCAGTCTAATAATTAGCCATGCACGTATAAACTTTCTAAGTAGCTTCTAGTCCATATAACAGACACAGAACATTATTATTTTGCATTAAACATTAAAAATTCGCAATCTGCTCGTTAATCACTCACTAATTTTCGAAGCTCCTTATTTGTAGACTTCATACTTAGGCTTTAAGAACAACAAAGATATTTGAGGTGGCAACGTTAGGTGACTCACCCTATATGAATATAATAGAAAGACATAATGACTTTCAAGGCCACACAAGGTCAGAAATGGACGGAATACTTTACTTTATTGACGATGATTACTACTTCATTGGCGAGGCTACAGTAAAAGCTCCAAATTCCATTTTTTTTCAGACATGATATATTCAAAATGTATTTTTCATTTGTAACCTTGTATGCCCTTGAAGATCAGTGTCTCGAATGAATTTATTTTGGCACACGCTTCCATTATGATATAAGAGAACACATAGTGTTTAATTCAAAAACTTGAAGGCCACCTTCGTTTCTAAAGAAATAATGCAGTTAAAGAAATGACAAACACCATTCGACGCGAAATAATAACGCGAACACCCTGTATACATGCACGCATAGTTTGCAACAGGCTGCCCAACGATTTAATGAGTATAATTAAAGCATAATTCATCCGACAAACATGGTTACGATGGAAACGACGTACCAACAATAACGGAAACATAAACGCGCAACAATAAACGAACTAAAATAGTGTACACAGGTCTAATTGTAAGTGGAAGCAATAAAATTTCTTTCCACGCGAGAAAATCTTGTACAGTCCGTAACGAATTACTAAGAGTGCGCGCAGTATTATTAAAAACAGTAAAAAAGAAAAAACGCGTGAAAAGCCGCGGAGAAATCGTAGCAAGGGAGAGAGACGAGACCCCCGAGTTGGGAGCATTGACCTCTGTTTTTGACAGTGTGCGCGCGTGTTCGTGTGAACGAACGCACAGCTGACTAAAGTGCGGAAATCTGCGCCCGGACGTCGAACCTTTCATTCTCGACGCCTAATTTTTTTGCTAGCTGCAACTTGCGAACCGTTGATATACTTTTCATACGTGTCTTGAAAATATGGGACACCCTCTGCACATTCATAGTTGATGGAAAGGAAATTTTTTTATGTACAAAAAAATAACAATATAGTTTTGAACATGCTGGTCTTCTTATACATATACAGTACATAGTAATATTGGGTCGGCAAATAAGTTCGCACGGTTTTTTACAGTGGAATAAATTACAAAAACCGAACGGACCTATTTGCCAACCCAATACAATTAGTAGACTGCGGATCATTGTGCAATTATCGCTTTCGGAAATCCTCAAAAAATGCTAGGATATAAAATCTGACAGAATTTAGTACGATTTCAATTTATTTCAGAACTAAAAAGGCTACTACCACGGAAAAGAAGATTTGATTTGATTCGAGTTTCTTAAAATTCGTGTACAAAAATTGGAAATTGCATGAACATCCGCAGTCTAATAGACTGAAAATTTTCAAAAGCGAGTTAATAATGCGAGTTATTCCAATAGTATAGCTTCCTCTGAAATTCCGAGACAGTTTGACCTTCAACCAGGATTCGGAATAACATCTTCAATTTCGAGACAATCCGAGAAGGTTAGCAACCCTACCCTTAACCCTTTGCACTCCAAATTATTTTCAATCTTATTGCCAACAATTCCCTACGATTTTAAGTGTTTTATTTGAAATTTACTTCAATGCAAAATTGAAACAATTTTGTTTACTAATTATATAAAACATAAATACAATAAATACAACCTTTCTTCTGCGACAGACGACAGAGAAGTTCTAATCTCACTATAACCGTAAAATAAATCGTGGTGCAAGAGGTTGAACAAAATCCAGGCCCAATGGGGAGGTTTCTACCAAAAGCAGCGTAATCGACAAGCGAAATTGAACAAATATTAGATTGTGGCGAATAGGAAGCAGAAGGGGGGAAGGGGTTGGAGCATATTGTGAAAGATAAAAGAGCAGGGTTAATAAATGTCCCGCGAGACAAGGTAACATAGCCTGCCCCAAGTACGAACATCTTGGCCATTGGTCAACGCCGAGCCACTGAAACAGCGGGTTTCGTTCCCGAGATGACTATACCATGCCATCTGGACAGATTTATTGCGCAACATCAAGAAAGAGGTAGAAAACGGTATAGCTCGACGGAATAAAGAAAGACGCGAGCCAATCCGCCGTCAGCGGAATAAAAAAAGAATCTATTGTCAACGCTTCTATGCTGCGCAGGGAATCAATCATCTCATTATGCGATCCGCCATTCATTATTTTTAAGTTCCATCTCCGTCCTCTTCTTGGACCATCTACAGTTAGGTGTATCATGTGTCAAGAATACTTAACCGTTCTCTTAAAATTTTTAATACAGAATTTTTCATTATCAAATCAATTTTATTTATATTTTATTTTCGATATATTTCACGCGCAAGGAAATAATTTCCACAAGGGCTCCATCTGACTGAGGAAAGCAAAAATATTAGGTTGGCAACTAAGTTCGCGACCTCCGCAGTTTCTCAAACAAAGTTATTTATATATATATATATTTTTTTTATTTAGTATTTTATTATAATACATACATTTCAAAAGGAATGGTCACTGAATGAGGTTATAATGATACAATAAAAGAATTACGAAACAAAAGATCGCGAATTTAGTTTCCAACGTAATATCGTAATATAAATAAAATCATTATAATTTTTTTAAGAGAACGGTTGAATTTTTGTCGACAGTTCCTTTTGCAATTTTTATCCTTGCAATGAATAGATGCGATACTGTAAAAAAAATTGTTGACCTTTCGACCTTAAAACTCATAGTCAAAGTTATAATTATCATATGTATCTATACACCCGGTAAATGTTTTAAACTATACATGCAGAATGACGCGATTAATTTTACGTGTTTGAGTATACGAAAATCTGAAATTAATATTTGTCGGCATTGATTGTGTTAATGTATCATCTTTTACAGTATAACAATTTGCCACAGTGCAGCTACATAATAAAAACTTAAACGTAACTGTTTCAATATATTTTTTGAAATAACTTGTCGAAATCTTTTTTCAAAAAGGGACAAAATAACAATTTATTTTCAAAAACACCTGCTTTCCACACACTAACAATCCAGCTGAAACTGATTTCTTTCTCTCTCAAAGAAACTTCGATAATTCACGGTTTTAATATTGGTTTTGCCACCTCGCTTGCAATGAATAAACGAGAAAATAAACCCGAGAAATATTGGTATGATCAAAAAGTTTTCTTGTTGTTTTTTTTTTGTACGTGGCGTTTGTATCCTGTTGCACGAACACGAGAGAACTTTTTGGCTAACTCAATACGTTGTTAGTTGAATATTTCAAAACTCTCCTCATTCATGCGTGGCAGTAGAACATCGCAGGTTCCATTTTGTAGCGAATATTAGGTGGTTTTATTTTCCATTAAGTTTTAATAATAGATTTGACGAATCAACTTTCTCGTTGTTGTAATGGTAGAATTCTTTCGTTCGATAATAATCTACCGTATAAATGAATTGGACAAATAATATTTGTTTTTTAGTCACTTATGCATATACATAAAAAACATTATATATTATATTATAATAATGTTTTTTTGATCTGTGTGAATTAAACATATTCTGAAAATTTCTTCAAAATCGGTCGACGTTGTACTGAGCTACAAACGTTTAAAGATGGTAAAAATTGCAGATTTCATCTAAGGATAAATCTAAGAATTCTTACATCTTTCAATACCTGTCGTTTTTTCACGCATCAATCGATTTCGATAAAACCTTCACAGTGCATATAATTGACATTGATACAGTCCTACAAAACGTATTTTTTAAATTTTCAATATAGGTCCACATAAAAAAGTTGTAAAATGCAACTTTTAGTATTTTTTTTTACAATTCCGATCAATTGCAATTTTTGAAAAAATTTCATTTCACATCCTGTAGTAAACTAATTGCTCCAGCTTCCCGAAAAAGTGCAAATCGTATAGTACAATATTAAAAAAGTTATCGTCTTTTTTAGAGCGTCCGAATTCGAGTAACTGTAGTTACACACGTGCGATTCTGAAACCCCTCGTTCTCGTTTTCATGCGACGCGACGCGACGTCTCGCGCGTTAACAAGCGGCAGGTTTACAGATTAACGATCGCCCGATGAACGAAAGTAAAGGGGCTTCGTTATTAATGAAATCCGACGATCCGAGTATAGTCAGTAGTAACGATGAAAGTGACAATGGTAATGATTACAGCTTGAATAGTCATTCTAATAAGTGTCTAATTGTATCGGAGGGGAGGCAAACGTCGGAATGATAATGACGCATAATTACTGTCTTCCAAAGAAGCTGCGCAGCACGTCTGACCATGCACGGTCCGTAATGATTATGATTGTCAGGGGCGTCGCGAGAGCCGCAAGAAGTAATTTGCACGGTCCTGCTGGCATGGTCGTTAGTCCCATTCCGCGTTACTGCACGTATCAACCCATCACGACCAACGGATTTCAAATAATTCCACGCGTTCCTGGGTCGAGATGAAGGATAGGAAAAAGGGCATCCAGCGGTATTGTAACGGTCAGGGACGGATGAAAAATAATATTGGGTGAACGCGAAAGTTCCGGCGGTTTTCCAGTTATCAAACGTAAATTTTAATCGTATCGTATTAGGTTGTTGTATGAAATGTACGATTTTTCGCGACGACGTTAAACAAACGCAATTTTATATACCCAATGTATTCTCTATCTGGAAATTTCAAGTTTCTTCATTGTATTACGATGAAAATAAGATATTCACGTTTTTCTTTTTTACCACCAACAACTAATAAGTTAATTAAACCATCACATTTTCACCAAAAATCACATGAAAGTTATTTTCCCAGGCATGTACAAGGAATACACGACAGTCGCGTTGGTTAACGTTGAAATGAACCTGATTTAAGAGTAAAATTACACATCTCAACTAAAATTGAACAGTGAATATTAAGCAGGGACCAAAAACAACAGTTATTCTAAAATTTTCTACGATAAAAATCATTAATAAAAAGTTGATTAATCTTTTTAATATCTCCACTGTTTGAAATTGTACGTACCCATTTTTGTCATAAATGCATAAAATCCGCAGTGTGATAATAATTTGTGGAGAATAAAGATGTCGACTTGAATCGCAACAAACTAGAGTGAAAATAGTATTTTGAAATTCTTCTAATGAATTCCCTCTTCGAATTACCTCTTATTTGTCTTTTGGTTACTCGGTTAGCGAGTGAACGAGGTAAAACTGATTAATAGAAAATAATAAAGAAAACCACATAGATAGAAGTTGATAAGGAAATCGGAATGAAATGGGGAAATAGAAAGAGATAAAAAATTCGAGTAAGCAATATCAATTTAGCTGTTTCTTTCATTAATTTTCGAAACTCGTTTCTTCTCGAAGTGCGATCGTTTGTGGCTAGTACAAAACTGCGAACCGGTTTTAGCAAAAAGCGCGGGGACCAAGAGAATTGTGGACAGTAACGGTAACCGCATTTCCGTGATGCAGAAAATGTGGTACTATATCAATCAGGTATGTCCGATCGATGCGACCTACATCGAGAAATAGGGAATAGGAACGCGATTTATGAAGAATGATAATGGGAGTAAGACACGTATCAATCGTTCGAACATAATATAATCGAAGCGATGGGAACACACGAGAGGTCGAGTAATTCGATTCTACTTGAAATCAGCGAGGACGGCTGAACAAACTTATCCGGTTTCTGTCAGGCGCAGATTTTAATCCTTAGAAGATCGGAAGATCGTTTCTTTCTTTTCGTATTCAACGTGTGGGTGTGTTTTTGCGGCGCGCGATTCGCGTAGAAAGCAGTTGTCAATGGCAGCTAGGGGAACCGTGAAAGCCGGTAACTCCATTTGCGGAAAGAGACAGCATTTCCGAGGCTCTGGGACCCGTCGCGCCAGCTGAACCAGTCTCAGAAAATCTAGGCAAGTTACTTAATTACGTAAGTTGTCGGGGACACGGTCGCCTGAACTATTCAGTGGCTACTTCGATCTACTTTTATCCGCTGACCGATCTTCCGTTTAATATTACAACTCGCGGAACGTTCATTTTATTTGCTGCCGCGAGACAAAACGCTGTGTCCTCAACGCCAATTTTCACCTTCAAGAACCAGCCGACCTGTAGTGACACAAATTTTAACGGGCTGAATTCTCCATCTTTTCGAGTAAATTAATTTTGATAGTCAAATTTTCAATTTTATGGAATTATGTGTAAAAGCTACATATGATTCGAATTTTTCTTTTTGTTTTTATCAGTTCTACTGTAAACAACTGTAAACATTTGTATAAAAGGACCTCGGTCCGTATATAATAATAATAATAACAAATTACTCAACATATATCACAATTTCATATTCATAAAATGAATAATTCTAGGTCGGAAGAAATGTTTAATTTTCGAGTTAAAATAGCTCCGACCGCAAAGGATTAATCTGGCGACTCTGCTGCCTGTTAACACAAATATCTAGCAAATACCACAGCATTAAACGTAATCATCATTATAATTAATAATTACTTGTTATTAATTATCTATCCATAAACGGCTTTGTTGATAATCACTAGCAATAACTCGTAACTAGACTGCGGAGATTATGAATTTATATTAAAAATGTGAGTAGGAGAAATATGAAACAGCAAAAACATTTGAAGACTTTCTCAATGTTTCTATATTATTTTCAAGCAATTAGACATATTCAGAAGTAAAATAAATTTAGATTTTATACCAATTTATTTTTGATGACCAACTAGTTTTGCGATACGCAAATAATAGTCGCAACAAATTCTTAGTTTGTCCGAGGGAATACCTCTTGCCGGGTGGGTGGTAAATAAATTTTATTCCGGTAGCGTAAGCGGAGAACAATCGATAGTGACAATATCGGGATTAAGCGAAATGATTTAGTCAAGAGCTATCGTGATTCTCTCGGCGAGGATCTCCGTATATTGCTTTTACCAATGCGCTCGAGCTAATTTCAGCGCAGGTTCGCGATAGACGGCCGAGTTAAAGCTGTAAATCAGTGGTCCTATTACTGCGAACGGTTGCTAGGAGCCGGGAGCAACTTGCCTATAGAGAGTGTAAATAATTGAGCTGCGGTATCTGCCGCAATCCAATAAAGTATAGAGGTACTGAAGTAAGTATTGGCTTCAGTATGCTGCGACGGACCCCATCTCGAGGAAAAGGGTACAGCCTAATAAGCATGTGAAAACTGCCCTTAATATTAAATTAGATTCGCGATGCTCCCTTTCGCCGTGCAAAAAAGAACACCTTGCTCGAAGTTCTTCGTCTCTAGCTGCACCATTTCCAGTAAAACTCCATTTTTGTAGATTATGACAGACTTATTGTAGTCGTCAGAATATCATTTATAATTATACGTGTGCAATGAAAGTGTTGGGCCATTTAAAAAGTGTAACATTTCATTCTACAAGGTGTCCCAAAAATGTATTTCCTTCAAAAGGATAATTCCTGTCACATTGGACTGACTGAGTCTGGTACTATAATGTTTACAGAATGCTAGAACATTAACCCTTTGCACTTCGAATTATTTTTCAATTTTTTATTGCCAACAACTCCCTACTATTCTAAGTGTTTTATTTGAAATTTACTTCAAAGAACAGCTCCTTGACTGCTACTTATTTTAAACAATTTCGTTTACCAATTATATCAAATGTAGCTCTCTCAAACTTTGTTGTAATTTATATCTGTTTTGAATTAAAAAATAAGATATCAAATAAGTGAAGGAAGAAGCAGATACATATACAAATCCGTTCCATTTACACTTCGACAAAGGAGTGCAAAGGGTTAAGTATAGTTTTTGGAAATACACGGTATCCAAAAATGTTGTACTTGAAAGGTGCGATTCTTGAAGTGTTTTGAAGCAACTTTTTCCTTTGCGACAATGTTCTCTGCGGCTTCGTTAAGGAATTATTAACGAAAAACACCACGGACCAATCAGAGCGCGGTACAGTAAACGAATTCCGGCTCGGCCAATGCCAACGCCGCGCTCAACGGAGACCGTCGCCGAGCCGGAATCCGTCTGCTAGCCTCGCTCTGATTGGTCCGTGGTTTTTCGTTAATAATTCCTTAACGAATCCGCGGAGAACGTTTTCGTAAAGGGAAAAGTGATTTCGGATGGTCTCAGGAATCTGTAGCTCCGATCTATTATAATAATTTACACACCTTTACAGAATGATCAATTTTCTGTTACAGGTATATTCACAGTAATGTGTTACAATGTGTTGTGCGACAAATACGCGACCCGGCAGATGTACGGTTATTGTCCAAGCTGGGCGCTCGACTGGGAATATCGGAAAAAAGGAATTCTCGACGAAATCAGACATTACGCCGCAGACATCATCAGCCTGCAGGAGGTGGAGACGGATCAGTTCTACAATTTTTTTCTCCCCGAGCTCAAGCATGACGGTTACGATGGAATCTTTTCCCCGAAGTCGCGAGCGAAGACAATGGCGGAGAATGACCGGAAATACGTCGACGGCTGTGCTATCTTCTATCGAACAGCCAAGTAAGTAATACATTTGCCAATTCTTTCTCCACGTGCGTGTACAGCAAAATACTTTGACGATATAAAAGTCAATACGGTAAAGTCGCAATTCTTGTCAACCAGCCTGTGTTCTGGACAGACAACTATCGGCTATATCTATCTAATAGACAACTATCAAACGGGTAGGCACCTGACAACTATCGCGAATTTACTGTATCAGCTATACTTCTCCAAACATTTTTCTTAATCTCTTGTTCAGACGTGATGAAGTATTTCCTCTTGTCACACTTCACTTAGTAAGTGAACAAAGCAACATTACTAAACTTCATCGTCTAACTAATAACAATGATATTGATTGAGATCATAACAATGCCGATAACGTGTGTATTTACACAATTCTTTTCGTTCCACAAAACGGACAATAAAAATATTTCTGATCAAGCTAAACAATCTCATCTCAGAATCACTGCGTATTGCAATTAGTAGACTGGAGTCACCACTAAAAATTGCTGTACCATTATTCAAAATATTGTTTACGTTATCAAGCATGTTGGTATCTAATCAATTGCTAAACATTTAAGTACTGTACGAGGTATTATATCAATTTCATATCCAGAAAATGAAAAAGATCTTATAGAAAATGTAATTATTCTAGCTAGGAAGACATGTTTAATTTTCGAGTTAAAATAGTTCCGATTGCAAAGGGTTAGTAATGTCAATATAATATCTACAGTCTACCCCCACTACCACTACCATATTGTCTCTACAGTGCTACACTCCACAGGAGTTTGGTGGGGAGGACCGAGGAGTAGAAAGAGTAGGGCCCAGTCCTGGTCTATTAGTTTTATTAACACTAAACCTACCGACCATCAAAAGTGACTAATGTGTATGGTATTATAAAAATAACAATTTTAGATTTATTTATAAAGATTTTGTGCAATTTTTACTATAATATATACTCGAGTCAAAAAATGTATTCAATAATTGTCAAATAAAAAGTCTAAAATGGGTCATTTGACCCCCCCTCGTGGTAGGTCTAGCGTCAAAGAAAGAAAAACATTTCTACAGGAATCCTCCCTCGTGCAATTGAGATAGGCAATTTCTATTTTCCACAAAGATCAGTCTAGTAATTATTCTGTCCAACACCATGTTTTTGAGAAACATGATATTGACGAAAAACTTACATATACAAAATACAAGAAATAAGAGAAGACCAAAAACTATTTAATTGATTTCCACACCTCAGTCCAAATAATAAATAATCTTTTATTTGCAAATAAGAAATAATAAATACATCATTTTTGGAATTATTTAAATAATTTTTATTTAAATAAAAAGTTTAGCTATTGTTTGCAATTAAAATCACACGTTTATTTATTATTTCAAATAAAATTTGCCCAACACTGATTATTAATGATATTGAATTGTTCTTTACAGCCAAAGATTTTGTAGACTTTCCCGAATACAGGAGTTTAACATGTTTAAACATTCATAATGTATTAATATTGGATATCACTGTATTCGGGAAAGTCTGCAGAATCTTTCGCTGCATAGAACAATTCAATATCTTTTATAATAACATCACAATATTTGTTTGAAGTTGAAAAATGTGTTTTTTTTTTTGTCAAAATCATGTTTCTCAAAAACTGTGCGTCTAAGGGAAAAATTAAGGTCAGATTCGAAATCATAGCAAGATACATTATAAGAATCACCAAACAGTAATTGTTGAACCTGAGAAAAGAGTTTGATTTTGTTGGACAGTGTTATCAATCAGGGTCTTGAAGAAATTCCTTCATCAGCATGAAAAGTTCATTTTAATAGCAGGGAGAGTATAGTTGTTAGTTTCTCGAAAGTATTCGCGCAATCCCTGCCCAGTGTCTGTTGAACGACTATCTAGTGACGTTGATTCAATCTTGTTTAAGGGTTTAGGAACGTAAGAGGGATGATGGCGAGTAATAGGTATTCGGTGAGGAATATATTTCCCAACAGTACGTGCCGCACATATCAGAGAGGAAGTTTATATTCTACATGGCGTACGTAAGACGGCGTCTTAGAGTAGCATCACGAAAATCGTTTGACTGTCCCGAGTTTCGAACGTTTTTCTCACATTGACAAGTCAAACGGAGAAACTTCCTTTCGTGGAGGGCTCTATTGCGTTTGATCTCATCGCGAGAAATATTAGCCGTCGATCGTTCTAACGTACCGTTTTCTTCTGTCCCACAACAGATTTACCTTAATAAAGGAGCATTTAGTCGAATTCAACCAATTGGCAATGGCGAACGCGGAGGGCTCGGACAATATGCTGAATAGAGTGATGCCCAAGGACAACATCGGGCTTGCCGCGCTGCTTAGGACGAAAGAAGCTGCATGGGATAATGGTACGTAACTGAATTTATTTATTTAAAACTTATACTCTAGCCTGTTAACACGTTAAGTGCCGAATATCAATCCCACAGATTCTCACAGAGTCAAAGTAACTTGAATAACTCTTATACATAGCTAACCAAAATGTATACATTACTTAATACCTTTTGTATTTAACATGTTTGCACAAATTCTCATTTTAAGAGTATAAATTAACATATTAGCGAGCAGAAAATGGACATTCAAAGGGATTTTGTAAAATTTTTAGAGGAACATTAACAAATTGTTGAAACCCGGACATTTGTCCGGGCCGCCATTTTGGCTGTAAGTGTGAGAAAAATATTGATGCGTTAAATACCCAATTAATAGAAAATCTGTGCTTTTATATTAAAATTTAAATAAAATGATTTAATTTTTATTGAAGACAAATATATGTACCTTTATTTAAAAAATATATTTTGCCTTTTTGTCCGGGGCGACGTAACCGCTAGAGCGGGCGCTGGTTGGCTACACAAATTTTAATATACATAACCAAACTACAAAATATTGAAATTCGTCATAGTAGATGCTGCTTTAAACCTTCTGCACTTTACACATTCATTACAACAATATATTTATATAACAATGAATTTCTAAACCTGCACAAAGATTTATATCATCCATATGTGACCGACGTGGCAGTTAACGTGTTAATTACAAAATATTAGATTCGCGATGTATGATAAACAAGTATTTCTGTTACCGAAGATGTAAGATGTACAATATTTCTAGTAAAACTGTTTCATCAATGATACTCTTTAACGACACAAAGAGCATCATCTTCGTTATGCTTTTGAAATCAGACTAAAGGAAAACTGAATCTTTCTTTATTAAATAAGTTCACGAAGTTTAATGCTTCTCGTAAACTCCAGACACAACGTTGAGACTTTCTTTGGATAGGGTGGCTCAATCGCGATGACAGTGATTGACCCTCCGAGTTCGGTTACGTTCGTAACGCGAGAGGCCATTGTGATTTATCATAGAGATCGGAGAGCACAGACGGACACTTTACCATGTAGGACAAATCCCTATGTAGGTTGTTTTTAACTTAAAACGTTAGATATTTCATAAGAAAGTAATAAAGATCGATTTTAGTCACTGTTTTAGGTGCTTAACACTAAATCTACCATCACCGGTCAAAATGACCATTTCCACATTTTTTAATTTCACTATTATTGAAACAATAAAAATTATTTCATAAAAAATAAGTGTGTAGATAGCTCTAGTAGAGAAACTTGTCATTTATATAAGGGAACATTTACCAACTACTTTTAAGGCTCGGTAGGTTTAGTGTCAAGTAACTTTTATGCGTTGCTATTACAACATTCGCAAGTGTCCCGATACTCCCGATACTTTTGAGCGGTGGTGTATATTAGCGGGAAAGTACCGATATTTTACCTGGTGTTCAAGGTGCCCCATTTTATCGAGAATTTTACTTTATTGAGGATAAAATCTCTGATTATGCGCGACAAATCTTGCACAATATCTCGCCACTGCATTTAATGCAGTGCATTAGGGATGGGCGATTCTCGCAAAAAAATCGATTTTGAATCGCAGATCGATTTAATATCGCGATCGATCGGTTTCGTTCCATCAGAGAGCTTTATCTTCGACGCGTCGCCTCTGGAAAGAGTTGTAACATATATCAACAGACGAAAAATAAAGCTGACGTTTCAATTACGATCGACACTGGCATAATAACAGTCGCGACGTTGCACACAGCGCAAGAGCAAGCATATTAAAAGCGGAATGGTACGGACGCGACTAGATTACAAAACTAGTCTGAAGGAAAATGAACCATCTGACTCGTTGGAAATCGAAGAGACTGATTAATTAATTGCGAGTGATGCTCGTCGAAGAGCGCGTATTCGAAACATCTGAAGGAGATGGAGTGGTGCAAGTTCGTAGACCAGATATACAAGAGCAGTCCATATAATTCATGCTGGACTGCCAATCCTATCACGCGCTCCAATCTACGAGTCCCGTCCCTCCATGTGTCACTCGATCCCCTTTTTTTCGCGAACGTATTAACTTGCATTTCAGGGTGCAACTGCGCGAATACATTACAGCGTGGGCTGCTTGCCACCCCTTAATCTTCCTTCGTCCTTCTTCTTTTCTCTTGTTTTTCTGCATTTATCAGTGCATCATATAGGTATAACCAGCTTTAAGACTTTCGCTGTCAGTAATATACATTTAATCTTGACTCGTGCACAGGGTGTCCCAGTTGAAGCGAACCACTTGGATATCCCTGAAATTATTAATGATATCGAGAAATGTTTCAAACAAAAGTTACACGGTTTCGAAGAGGGCAAAATTCTACGTCAATGATTTTTTTTTGTAGGTGTAAAGGGCATATACGAAGATCACTTTCAATTTTTTTTTTAATGTAACCATGTATTTTAGAAAATTATTAACCCCCTTATATATCCAAAAAGCATTCGTTTAGGAGATAAGTATTCTAGGAGATAACTGTTCGAGTGGTTCATTTCAAATGGGACACCCTGTATGGGGTGGCCACTTATTTTCATGGTGGACTCGTTGCAAACATAAAAATTGGTTCTAAAAGTACTCTCCAGTGCATGCGGTGAAATTATAAATCGATATCAGTAATTTAAAATTGTTCTCAAGTTAGAAATAATAATGAATATTATTATTATTATAAAACTACAAAATGTGAGAAGAGAAGAAACTTTTATTATATATTCTATTTCACACACACATAGGAAATGTGATCTTCCATTTAGTGTAAAAATAATATAACTTCAAAAGATGGTATAATATGAGACGAATTATATACAGGGTGATTTGACATTTTGTTTAGATACATGCTTCTCTCTTGTAGTAAAGTACATTTCTGACACGAAATGTCAAATACATATCTCGTGGGTTAACACTTTTATGCATAGGATAATAAAAAAGATTGATTGATTTAACAAAATAATTGGGTTGCATTAAAGAATAAAGTGCAATTGCACCTACCGGGTGCATCGGTGCATCCACATGAGAAACAAGGTTATAGGAAGTTAGAACGTATTATGACCTATGATTTTTTCCTCTATCATTTTTTTCTATTTTTACTTAAAAAAGAGCAGTATCTTGTCCCAATTCCCGGAATCACCCTGTATACTTACGAATATATTATCCTATTCTATTCCACACACCACACTATAGAAATTGAAGGAAATGAATAGTCAAATTTAATTATTACCATGCAACGAAACATGCATTTGCACATGAAGTTTTCACACTTGAATTTCAATAAAATCTTTAATATTGAAGATAATGTGGCAAATTCATAAAATATCCTACGTGACGTTTAAATTTCGCTCGCAATTTCCCATGATCGATAGCATAGAGAACTATATTCACGATTGGACGACTACAGAGCACTCTTGCAGTGAACCTACGTACCCTAAACCAAAGCGGCGCGGCGTTTCGCCTCTAAAAGATATATTGTGACGTCACGATTACCAATGAGTATCACATCTGTCAGGGATCATATTTAAATTTAAAGATCGAGTGTGAACCATACTAAAAATTTGTAAATATGTCTGGTTATACCGGTGGAGAAAATTATATGGGTCAGCCAATCCAAGGACAATATAATTTCGATCCTTCTGATTTCGGACAACCTAACCAACAATTCGAATTCCAGACATACAATGATCAACAATCTGACAATTATTCCTCATATAACCAAAAAAGCTATCTTAACCACTCTCAGAGTACATACAACAGTGATATGTACAATCCGGACGACTTTACGAAAGGTGATTGATTAAATCATAACAACAACGCAATACATATGCGTATTTCTGAAACTCGACATTTTTTTATAATAATTGATGTAAAAACGTAGGAACAAATGGATTTGTAGACGAAGAGGATGAACCACCACTTTTGGAAGAACTTGGTATAGATCCCAAACGAATATTACAAAGAACATTGGCCGTATTAAATCCATTTCATAAAAGAGGAGAACTGGACGATGCGAACTATCTGCTTCAAGATTCCGATTTGGCCGGTCCAGTTGTGTTTTGCATATTGTTCGCAGCGTGTTTGTCACTAGCAAACTCAAAAGCTAATTTCAGTTATGTTTATGGCCTAGCAGTGACATCATGTATATTCATGTATTTTCTTTTGTCACTGATGAGCCATAGAAGCAATATCACATTATTTTCCATAGCATCCGTTCTGGGATATTGTTTACTACCTATTGTAGCGCTTGCTAGTATTAGTATCTTCACTACTTTGAAAGGCCCGATAGGATTAAGTCTTACGCTGATGACCGTTATTTGGGCAACGCTCTCTGCATCTAGATTGCTCACTACCATATGCGGGGAGGAAAATCAACGCCCCTTAATCGCTTACCCTTGTATTCTTCTTTACGGTGCTTTCGCAGTGACAGTAATATTCTAATAATCAATAAATTCATATGAATTTTGCGAAGGAGATACTTCTTCATTGAATATGTTCCCTACACAAAAATCTATTACTTTCTGACATTTGTTTATTTTATGCATGCAAAGAAAATTATTATACTCTGTTAATACTATTCTAAACGCTCATCTTTTGTATTAGACACTACATTGACATTTTTATGTACATCGTCAACATACTTTATGTATTAGATAATTATGTCAGTCATCTATTTCCTATAGTTTTTAATAAATCATATTTCAAATTTGATCTGTGTTAATTTCTTTTTCAATTTATCCTGCATTCTTACATGAATACGACAGAGCGCATCAACAAATAAGCAAGTGATGCGATCAAATCCATCATTAATAAACTGTCACTACATTAGTACAGACTAAATATTAAAATTGAAGTCTCTTAGGTATAACAGATGTATACAAATTGTAGGACCAATGTTTATAGAGCAGTCATTTTCAACCATGGTACGATATTACTAAAATATTCTATAGAATAAGAAAGTCTTAAAACTCTGGAGTTTACTGAGTAGTACTAGTACATTTAATTAGTATATTAGTACATTAAATTACGAAGGTCAATCTCTTCTGACATGAAAAGTATTGTACTTGTAAAATGAAACTTTAAGGGACATACATTGTCTTAAGATTGACAAATTTCTTTTTATAGTTCTGTTTTGAAATATAACATTTTCGATTATTTTTCCAGGCCTGCCATCTGATCCAGCACAAGTTCAGCAGCCAATTTTAGTATGTACAGCACACATCCACTGGGATCCAGAATTTTGTGATGTTAAATTAATTCAAACGATGATGCTCAGCAATGAATTACGTTCCATTTTGGACCAAGCTGGCCAGTCTTTCAGACTTGGTCACAAGCCTGACTCTTCCAATGTTCAACTATTACTTTGTGGTGACTTTAATTCCTTACCCGATTCTGGTAAGATATAATTGTATTATGATAACCCTATAATAATCTCCATTTTAAGACACTCTGTATACTTTGGCACTTTAATTTTAGTTAGACAGATGTAATTTCTTTTAATATCATCAATTATATTTACATTCTTCTATAGATTTATTGAAAATGTAATATATGTACCTACAGCAAATCAGTTAAGAAAATAGTGCTAATTGTATATGTAGTAACTTAATAAGATGGTGAAACAAGAATGTAACTTATAAGATTAATATTGAAAGTTTTAAACAAATGTTTATGTTTAATTACAAAACAGGAGTAATCGAATTTCTTACATCCGGACGAGTAGCGGCCGATCACCGTGACTTTAAAGACTTAGCTTATAAATCATGCTTACAAAAGATCTCTGGTTGCGACAAACCTAATGAATTCACTCACTCTTTTAAACTTGCATCTGCCTATAGTGAAGACATCATGCCCTATACTAATTACACGTAAGTTTTACAGTAATGAATTGGATTTTGATAATGTACAATGGATGTACAAAGTATTCGTACACCTTTTATATATAATATTGAATTTCGTATAATATTTCGTATAATATTGAATTTTACAGATTCGATTTCAAAGGAATAATAGACTACATTTTCTACTCAAAGCAAAGTATGGTACCATTAGGACTGTTAGGTCCATTAAGTGCAGATTGGTTTAGAGAACATAAAGTGGTCGGGTGTCCACATCCTCATGTTCCATCTGGTAAATTCAGAAAAAGTTGAATTATAAAGTGAGAAACAATATATCAATCATAATTACGTTTTGTATTTCTATTTCAGATCATTTTCCACTGTTGGTAGAATTAGAAATGACACCAACAGTAGGAACAAGCAATGGATTGATCTCACGAAGGTAGCAGCCGCTGCGTACTAGGCCCAAGTAACAATAAGGAAATAAACAATAATAAGGAAAAAATCTCCATCACATTTTTCTCTTACTTCTGGCTCTAGCAATATCACTCGCAGTCAACGACTATTCTAATGGCAAATATTACAAATACTCCATATTACCGCACATTCAACAAATTATCAGATATTGATGAACAATTCTAATGACCAGGTGAAGGGAGTCGTGTTGTAATGCGTTTAGCCCATGTATAGTGTATTGCATTTTTAAGATTTACCTTTCCCATATTAAGAGTATCGTAACCTTTATCACCATCGTAATATGTAGATACCTATTTTCCTACAAAAAGATATTCCGATCAAGCCTCTGTGATATTGACATTAACAATTGGAACAATTTCACATATTTATTAACAAGTTAGTATCTACTAGAAGAACCCCCTAATCTCTTCCTAAATGTCATTACAACATTCTCCAAGCCAATTTTTTTATAAGAATGCTGCCATCCAACAAGAAATTGTATTTTTAAACAAAACAAAAACAAAAAATAATGAAAACATACACGCTATACTGGGCTGTGCGAAGTGATTGGAGTTGACTTAACAATTTCAATGCAAGTACAAATCTGTTCTTATTGGCCACGTATATTGATAATGATAATGTTATATAAAGAAATAGATGATATTGTAGTGAGTGTATTTGTAAGTATGATAATGTAATGATGTTCATCAATCATAGCATCGTGAAAATCAGTTAACATTCACTTATTAGATTTTGTTCCAGTTATTAATATATACCATACCAATCTACTACTTGTTAATTCAGTTGCATTGTACGATCGCTACTTTTCTTGTACTTATCTTTCAAATTCGTATAAATTAATGTTTTCGGCAAGTCTTCAAACTCTAATTAGCATTTAATTCATTGTTTATTAATCAAAATTGCTTTAACGTTTTCCATTATTTTCAGTGCAATTCAACTATATAAATATATAGAGAGTCTATTAGATATATTTA
This sequence comes from Lasioglossum baleicum, assembly GCF_051020765.1. NCBI lineage: Eukaryota > Metazoa > Arthropoda > Insecta > Hymenoptera > Halictidae > Lasioglossum > Lasioglossum baleicum. The sequence continues at coordinate 15,248,633 of NC_134940.1, forward strand.
TCGATCACAAAAACTTTTTATTTCTAGGAAAACTAATTACGACTATTAAGACAATGTTAAGAAAGCATCCGATTTTGGTATATTCAATCTGTCCTGATTTCCATCACAAATAATATAATACTTTTTCTAAATGTTTTACAATTAACTTGTTGGTTTTTTATTGAATTAGTTAAAATAACGAGCTAGTGTTACACACACAATAGATGTTTTACCATGCTAATATTCCAAACATAATTTATTAACCATTATAAGGATTTACGAATGACTTCAAAATTCATTTCTCTGATAGTACTGTAAGTTTTACAATCTTTTAATTTTCCACACAAGTATTATATTATTTTTTATTGTTTATTTCACTGAGAACGGAATATATAAACAAAGTATTTCACGAACTATAGGAAATTTCGATAGATGATTTATTTACAATAGTATTTCCAAATAGCTTCAAAATGAAGCGACTATACATTGCATAATCTTGATTGTAGATAATAAATATAATCAGAATCAAATGGGCATCTGATCCATTCATATTTGGCAAAAACAACAACTGAATTATACAAGTAGTATACAATTAGTTTATCAAAGTCATGTGTGTAGTAAATGTTGTATAAAGTAGATAATTACATTCTAGTTTTAATTAATGAGAATAGAAATGGCAGTGTCTATTTGTATATGTATTCATATATTATCCACAAAACACATTATTACTCAATCGAATGAACAATGGACACACAAACTATATTACAACGGTTACTCATAATTTGGGGCCTAAGTTTTAAAAAAAAAATCGAAATTTTCATTCTTTATACGGTATCTGTACCTATTTTAACATCAATAAGATGTATAATAATAGATGTTAATGCTTCATATGACAAAATCTTTTCGAGAGCTCAACACACTGAATAGTTAAAATTCGTATATATATATATAATATTTTTCTTTTTAATTGATTCATTAATATAATAGGGGAAAAAATTGTATTGTATTTGTTTTCCTAATATAATATGAAATTTCTTCAAGTGAAATAAAATTTAGAATTATCAATAATTTTTATATTATATTATGTATTAAGTTTAGAATTTAATCACTCTTTTTAATCCTGACAATACCTCTACGTTTTTTACAGCAAGGAAGTAACATTATCTTTATATTTTACCAGTATCGATTCTCTGTTTGTAAAAATAACGTTTTAAATATTTTATGTGAAAGATGTACTTTGCTATTTTTGATGGATGGAACAAATAGCATCGATGTATAAAAGTTTCTATTGAGGTACAATGCACAGCATTTGAACACTGTTTTTTAAGGGTCTGCATATATATGTAACTTTTGATTACATTTTATCAACAAAGTATGAGTGCTTATAAAACTAATTGTAATTTGAATATTTTAATATATGAATAGACAATTGTTTGTCACTTCGAAAAGATTAGACAAGGTAATATAAATTATTTGAACGTTGTTCGTACTAAATCAAATTGAAACAATTTATTTGGAATGTTAATGAAAATGCAAGCACTTATAATCTCTATCATCTTGTATGCATAGGAATGAAAGCACTATACGACACCGTGCGTTAATTGTGCATTTTGGCACACAAAGACTGTGCCATAATATTCAAAATAACTTCATCAAATAGAAGCTCGAGAAGATTAATGATTAATATAACATTTTAGCTTAGACATCATATGTGTACTCTATTCTAAACACAGTGGTTCTCAATGTAAATACTCCTCCCAATAATTAATTTTGGTTTAATTTGGACGTTTACATTCTAAAGAATTTATTAATTCCGTTCTTTTTAATATATGTATATTCGTGATTATATATTACGGAAAACGATTGACGAAAATAAACGTAAATCACTAATTGAGTTATTCATAATACTTGACTTGTATGTATATTATATCTATGCAAATTAATTTTTTGTTGTCCTATCACGTTAACTTGAGAACTGCTGCTTTCTAATGTATGTAATAACACCACTTTTGCTAATGTGAATTCATATAAACCATAATACAAAGTACACTGTAAAAAGCAACAAAGATTTAATTCGTTCCGATATTAAGGATAATGTGGTTTCTTTTTTATAAAATAAATATAGCAATAGAGTTAGAAGTGTCCTATGCCGTACTGAATACATTCTCAACACAGTTCGATGAATTCTCATAAAAAATTTCGTTGTTTATATTCAACTGCATAATTAATTTTTATACGTGAAATTTATAAATATGTTGCTGTTATGTGAAATTTGTGTGACACCTTTGAAGAACGGAGAAATATCATATCAATGCTTAACAAATTTAAGTCACACATGTTAAATATATATTATTGTGTGTGAGGAAATATATCAAGTTCAATTTTGTATTACTTAGTCAGACACAACAGTATTAATATTTAATACAATACTTGTGATAGAAGAGGATACATAAGAGTATAAACGAAAACAGTCTATTGAACCTTTGTAAACATTCAGATTAGTTTCTAATAATATCATTTCGCATCTCCTTATACATAAAAAGGTTGTTAATACCAATAAACATCCGTCATTACTGCTTTAGAGCCGATCAATTTACTCTAGTCAACTAGCGATATATTAAAATTGTATTATTACATGTCGTAATTAATACTTGAGTACGTCTATATATTTGTAAATTATAATTGATGGCAAAAGATAGAAATTGTTTAGAGAGAAAATATGATCGTGTAAGTATGACAATAAATGGAGTACTTAGATAGAACCACTATTTAGGTAAACGTTTTACTTTAATAAATGAATAATATTAGTTCCATTTAATTTATTTTTATTGTCGAAACTCTCGCACAAAATTTCTTTTTCAATTGATTGCCTTTGCGCGAATACTTTTCATTGCATAAAATATAGTTGTATTTACGTGTATAATAGAAAATGGTTCAATAATAAAGATTTTAAAAAAAAGTATATTCTTTAGCACTAAGTTTCAATAATTTTTACAGTTATGTACCAAAAAGACATGCAATTGTGTTATTTTACAATTTAATTATGGCATGTTACAAACAGGATCATTCCACATTTATAAAAAGACGAATATAATGCAAGAACAATTTGACTTTAAGGTATCATTTTAGATTTGCTGTAAGTAAAGAATCTTAAGAAGTCTTGCCTAACTTTATCATAAAACAGAACGAAAAATATTCCATGAAATTTACTTGTCCATGATTGATACAATAAGATAGCGTGATGTTTCTCGAAATTTCAATACAATTATAAAATGAGAATTCATTGAACTCTTACGAAGTTCTTTCACTTCAAGTATACCAATTCTACGTCATTAAAGAAATGAATCTCTCAAAGTAGTTCAATCAACCTTTAGTATTGTTAAAATACCAATGTTACAGATATGTTTAACTATGTTAATTCTCAATCTTCTGAGCCTCTCCATTATATAGAAAATTTAAAGCTAGGTTTAGATTAGTTGATGGTAGGTAAATATTTTTATGTGGTTAAGCATTAATTGTCAATTCTAGGTGAAGCAAACATCAAGTTCTGTTGTTTAAAATGTTTAGTACATCCTCTACACTTTAATCGATTATATGTAGTACGTACCGACACTTTGTAATTCTGGGGTATACTACATAATTTAAGGGTATATACGTAAATAAATACACTGTATGCACAATACTGTGTAGAATAATATTGCTTTGTTAAATAAATTACACAAAACGGTAATTTATGTGCTCTCAGAATATACTGTGTTCTTATATAAAAATACATTTCACGCGAATTTAGTAAATATTATCGATCAGTATAATAGGTACATAACATCAAAAAATAATTTTCTAATATATGTATTTTAGCAGTAATATATACTTCTTATTATGAAACATATAGAACATTTATAGACATATTAATATCATTTTATTCGCTAGAATGTCTACTTTCATTTTGAACAAATATTAAATATAAAATTTTGCAATACACAGTCATATTTACGTATGATCCTTTTTACAAATAATCACATCATAGTAGGTGCATGAAAGATAATATTTAATGTTGATCCAAAGATAATTTGATGAAAAGCCAAGCAATATTTATTGCATTCTACACAGTTTCGTGCTACAATGTAAATTTTTGACTTCCATTAATAAGAATGTAATAGTAGATTAAAATATAAGACAAGCACAGCACATTTCAGCCTGTACTTTTATAAAAACATGATCAAACAATTGTAAACATTACAACATAATTGTTGCGTCCGTCATAAAGATAATTACATCTCAATGTTAATAATGTAAATTCAATCAGATTTCGTGTATGCTTTTAGACATTCTTTATTTGCATAGTGAAAATGTTGGAATCAAGATTCGTTTTCTAAAATTCTCTTTTTATTCCCAACACAGACACAGTATATGTTTCGACACGTGCGAAAAGCTTTTCTAGAAAATGTATATCTATGAATCTTCTTAAACACCTTGCGAACACTCGATTATGAAATATTTTGACGTCAACACATGAAATATACAACATGGTCATCGATTTATAGATTTTAATCATACTTTTATACGTTAAGTTTTTATTATTGCAATAATTTCAATGTCCGGCATATCATGAATTTGTTTCTGTAGCAAAATAAATCATAGTTTAATAATTATCCATAATTCCTCATTACTATACACTCGTATAAATACTCAAAGATTTATGGAAAGTACAAATAAGTAGCAACACGGTCCTGATTGAATATTGAAGACAAGAGTTGTAAGGACATAACGAAGGAGAGAATGTGTTTAGTAGAATATATAAAAAAAAAAGTTTGAATGCTCTGTCAGTCTGCACTTAAGTACCCTTTTTATTTAAATACCTGTTTTCAAGTGACATGTAATTTACTTTTTATTGAAAATGCAATGATTGTATATGGGCTGCGTTTGAGTCATGATTGAATGTAACAATTTATTAACTAACGTAAAATAAATTGAAAATATTCAAGAAGCAAATAATCGTCTACATTAATATTTTATGTTTCTTACGATTAGGCTGACACAAAATTGCAATAAATAGCAATTCTAACATTGAACTATCAAAGGAAAATCATGCCAATATTTTTATTTAGCAAATACTTTTTTTATATGCATATATATATAGGTATTTTTAATTGGAAAAGTTGAAGCACTTCACTTTTATTAATATAATACATTTATTTACACTATTATATATATATTTTTTAAACATAATCATTTTTATGTCAATTTATATTACTTTGTATATAACATCCTCTTTTCTCGCTGTTGTTACAATCTCCATTTTAACTGGACAATGCAGCCAATAAGTTAAAAGTTCTTCGGAATAGCCCATTAAAAAATACATTCTATGAGGTGGTATTTTCCGTAGGACAATACCAGCGATTCTGATCAGATTATGTTGCCGTTTAATAATTACTTCGCTTGCGAACAGATCATGCCATGTTCCAGTTATAAAATTTCTAATAAATATATCCTCTACAACAGTTTCCGATGGTCTATTACCATCTTTTATATTTGCTGAAAGAAATTGAAATATTTAACTTTCTCTTACAAGACGAAGAAACATGTAGGAACAACAGCTTAAAGAGAATTGTTCATGTACTTACAAGTGTTCCAAGAGTTCCAAGATTTTCTAGCAACAATTTGAGGAGGAGGATTTGCCATTTCATATGTTAATGGTTGAGGTTGTTTTGGTTTGGGTCTGTAAATCCCAGATTGTGTTTTATGACACACTGCACTGACATGAATACTCCTTTTTATAAGATTATTTGAATTGGCTAATAATATCTGAAAAGTAATTGTATATTTTGTGAATGTCAACAATGATTGTAGGTTACGTTACAAATAAAATATACTTCGTAATACACATGTACGTACAGCACGCATATACGATGTTACGCTCATCATTTATAGAAATTTATTAGAAAGAAAGACAATATTATATTTAATATAATGTACAAGTATTGGGACACCGAACTGCACCGTATTGACAACACTGTACAGCACTGTACAGTCATAGAGCAGTCATAGTTTAGAGATACAACAAGAATTCCGGGTAGTACCAGAGAATATATAATATATAGGTATTCCATGTTAACAGCGCCAATCGAGGTGAACTACTTACGAAGACAGGGAAGCAGATATGTTTCTCGCATGAAAGACACTGACAGAGAATATGAAACAGCTTGACTTTTTCGATCACGCGGGCGGGCTGCATTTAGCGAAGAAGCAATATTTTTTTATGCTCTTTTTATTGAAATATTCTCTGCCTTATTACGGACTCCCGCACAAAGCCCTTTTTGCAATTTGGCTCTTGGAACTTTATAAACAACAAAAGTGTATGTTTTTATATAAGAAATTTTTTTCTGTACACTTTTTCCAAATTCTCTTTGTGTTGAAACACTCTCTGTATTATTGCGGGTTAGCGTACAGAGCCCTTTTTTGGAAAAAGTGTACAGAAAAAAATTTCTTCTATAAAAACATACACTTTTGTTGTTTATACAGTTCCAAGAGCCAAATTGCAAAAAAAGGACTTTGTACGGGACCTCGCAATAATGCAGAGAATATTTCAACACAAAGAGCATAAAAAAATATTGCTTCTTCGCTAAATGCAGCCTGCCCGCGTGATCAAAAAAATCAAGCTGTTTCATATTCTCTGTCAGTGTCTTTCTTGCGTGAAACATATCTGCTTCTCTGTCGCCGATTGGTGAGCGGAAATAGTGATATTTTTGCTCCGGCGCACCTACACCAGCCAAACAGACGAATATATGTATATTGTACGTATACATACCCACGTGGCGCTGTGGTCTGCACCATAGAACGTCATAACGTAGACGGAGTGCTCGAAAAACGGAAATAAAGTGGACAGTTTATTTTGTTAATTGTGTGTGGCTGCACTGCGTGTGCGTTTATGCGCGCGCTCGTATGTGTGTGTGCGTGTGTGTGCGTGCGTGCGTTCGTGCGTGCTTGCATTCGTGTGCGCGCGTGTGTAGTAGACAGAATACATAGATATGGGATGCATTTGTAAAAGTAATGGCTGACTAGTGCTGTTATCACACATAGAGGGAGACGATCGCATGAATTTCATTCACGATTAGTCAAACAAAGTTACACTTGTATTATACCGAGGGGTAAACATCGATGGAAAGCTCGATGATTTCGGTTAGAAGCAAATAGCTAACCAAGCAAGTTTATTAATTAAACGGAGTTTGAAAGTTTTCAAAAGTTGGAAGGAAATATGAAGTTGTATTTAAGGATGTAACGATGAGGGATAAAATTTCATGAAACACGGGCGTTTGTCATGCGACTCTTTACCACTCGAACCAATGGAGACACATTGCCTAAGGAAGAAAGAATATCTTTGGTCGCGATGCGACTTCGAGAATGTATTTTTTTCTCCTTTCTTAAACTAATTATATTTCGGCAATTGTCCGCCGTGTTGCATTGAATTTTTATACATTTTATTCATAATATCCGGCAACATGATCCATACATCAAGTGCATATACATACAATTTTTGGGAAAACTCACTCACAGAAATCGTTCAGTTGATTTGTTTGATGCCAAATGGAGTCGTTATACCATTTGAAACAAATCGTAACATTACTTTGGCCGAGATAAAAGAGGTAAGCTACGGGCGACCGTATCTTTCTTACTTGCGACACAAAGCATCGGTTCTGGAGACAATTTACAATAGGAACGGACTTGTGTTTAGGATCTTTGGGACGAAGCCAGTAAATATCCTCTTCATGGCACGTTGAAAGATGCTCTGTCCTACGTATTCTTGTGTATTAATTCCAATGCCGAAACCGAAGAGTTACGAGATGAGACCAGACGTTTGTGCGATATTAAGCCATTTTGCTCTTTGCTTAAAGTAATAGAGCATGAAGGTGTGAAAAGCGACAGAAATCTAGATTCGCAAATCGGTGTATTAATAGGAAAGGGATTGCACGAGTTTGCGGCTCTGAAGAATTCCGAAGTGAATGACTTTAGATGGAAAATGCGAGTTTTAGGGGACGAAGTTGCAGTGGATAGAAGGAAAAAGTCTTGGGTAGAGAAAGTTCGTTACCAATTTCCTACACGATTAGCACCAACTGCTGCGATACCTAAAAATATTGAATGTCGTTTGAAGGATGGCAATATTGTTCTTGTTACAAAACTCGAGAACACAGAGGTAAGAAAACATACAAATATTAGTTTATTCTTATTTTGATATGTTGACGAGGGTCGTAACAGCTGTGTTAGTATGTATACAAGTAGACTTATTTAATCGTAATGCATGAATAGCAAGCACCATTACTAAATATTGGCATTGGTCGGTATATAAACGATATTCTTGTTGAATTGTACAGTTTTTGCGGGGCATGTAGTCTTGTCTTTGTCATCATTTTCGATGCATTCAGTTTTACATGTGTCTCTCGATGCAGCAATCTGCGTTACAACGATGTTGCGATTAGTAGTTTTTCCAGTTTCCATTGAATCCAAGATATCGTTATCTTTTTTGCCTTGTAGCATTGCAACAGTATTCCCTTGTTGCGCAGAGACTCCTCTAGTCTCTGCAACCGTTACATTGTTGTTATCAACGCGGGCACAGTCTTGATATTCTTTGAGCTGCGTTTCGGTGTTTGCATGATCCCCTTCTTGACTTAACTTGGATTTTCCTTGTAGAACTTGTACCTCAGCCTATAAAACAAAGTGATATTTTTTACACATCTTCCAATTGGTATAGAATCGAAAACTAATTACCTCCAACGAAGAAATCTTATATTGCGAATGTCGCAGTTGTTTACTTATGTTCATTTTTGTCTCTTCTTGTACCAACAAATGCGTGGAGAGGTCTTCTATCTTGACACGAAGTTCATCCATCTCCGTTTTCTTGGCAAATAATAAGGTTTGGTAGTACCTGCACGAATCGTTGTAAGCAAGTAAAACTAGATCAAATAAAATCGGAAATTTTCGTAAGCGAAGGTAAACTTACGCGAAAGTTACGGGTTCTAAGTTTTCTTTGACCGACTGTTCGTTCTTCTTAATCTCGGACTTGAGCTTTCTCTCAAGATCCGTTACTCTGCTTTTATATTTCTGCAACAACTCTTGCATCTCAGCGGAGACATTGCCTGCGTTGTTCTCCCATTCGCTAAGTGTCGAGACTCGTTCCTTCTTCAACATTGTGATCTCTGCCATTTGCAAAGCACACGTGCGTTTCATTTCAGCGTATTTGCGATATAACGCGTTCGTTTTATTTACCGTGTCTCGTCTGCGGTCTTCTACCTCGGCAAAAAGCGAGTTGCCTGAAACGAAAGATGGTAGGAATAATAGGAACAATAGAAAGAAGAAATAAGAGCATGAACTTGCTTACCTTTCGATGACTCATTTGTAGGATTTACATTCTGATTCAGGGAAACTGCTTCTGCACGAGCCAACGCAATCATTGCTTGAGCCTCCTCCAGATCTGTGCATTTCTCGTTTAATTGTTCCTTGATATTCTGCCAATAAATGATACACATGTATCTTTTATGTATTTCTAGTAGAGATCGTGGTTTTGAATGTGTATTAATAACAGACGTGTATTTACACACATGTACTTTAGTGTGTGTCATTTTAAGTATGCGGGTACACGTGTACTATTTCATTTAATTTGTATAATTTTCAGAACATTGATATTAATTTATGTGTTAAGACTATGGTTTCACAGATGCTGCGGTTGTTTTGATACAAAAACACTAACATGTTTACATTTTCTGGTAACAGTCTACTTCTTTTGGAAGTCACTATATTCCCAGCAGTTAAGAAACATCTTTCGGATACAACTGATGTTGCTGGTATGTTTACAGCAGTTGTGAAATGGTGTTTTCCAATAGCTAAGAATATTGTTATCCCAAAAGAAGTCGTTTACTGTCAGAATGTTAAAACATATCAGATTCTTTTCTAATAAACTAGATGGTTAGTGATTACATTTTTTTAGTGCAAGTGGTTTTCAAATCATTTTTGTATCTATTTCATATACCCATATTTTGCTTTCGAAAATTAGTAGCTGTATCCTAAAAATTGAAACGAATTCAAATGCGGTTGCGTTAATACACGTGTATTAAATATACGTTAAATACACGTGAAATGGGGATCTCTAATTTCTAGTGCTGCAGGGATCTATAATCTCTTACCCGAAAATCATGTTGCAATTGATGGCATTGCGCTCTTAGATCCCCGATCGTCTCTTCGGCGCTTCCGCATTTCCGTTTCTCTTCGCGTACCTGCGCCGTCAGTTGATCGACGCGTTTTTTAAGCGAGACATTGTCTGCTTCCAGGGAAACGTTCGCCAATTGATCTGTAACTTGCGCGCATTCAGTTTTCTTTTGTTGATTAATCTGTTGGTTCAGTCGCTGAATTTCTGTCGCTTGTTCCGCCGATTTTGTTTCAAGATCCGAAATCGTATTTTCATATTCTTCCGTGGTAACGCGTAATCTGTAAAACGAAAGACGACGAAAAAGAACGATGAAAGGTTTACGAAAGAAAGATCGGTTTTTAAAAAAAGTGAATTTACTTCTCTTTCGTCTCGCCTATTAATTTCTCCTTTTGCGAAATTTCTTCTTCGAAATTGCGCTCAAGTAATTCATTCGCCTCTTGAACTTCTCGAAGCATGACTTCGTTCAATTCGAGTTTTCTTCTTAGATCGTGTACTTCTTGTCGGCATTTTTCGTTTTCATCTTTCAGCAAGCGATAGGAACGACTATTGATCTCTTCAAGATCTTTCTCGTTATATTCTTGGTTATTCGTTTCGTTCATTGCCTCGAGCGTCGACATATTTGAAGCACAAAGGCGAAATTCCGGATTTTTTATCGGAACGGATCTCCAACGCGCGCGCGCGCATGCGTTGTCACTTACTATTTAGTAAACAGTACGCGTTTTCGATATGTCAACAAAGGGCCGAGCGTTTTTCGCAACTATCCAACGGTTAGGCTGAAAAGAAAGTTGAAATTGTCGCGACACACGAGTCGAGTGTATTTGACATTGGTCCATTAGGTTATAAACCACACGTGGCTTGTCATGGGAAGGCTCGAAGCGACGCAAAGTGGCGCGACGAAAAAGTGGCGGGAAAAGAAACTGACTCTTGTCAACGGCGCGGCGTTATCGAGGAGCGTGATTGGCGGGTAGCAGGTGGGCGGGAAGGAGAGAGGGGATTTTAAATAATAAATGCGAATAAAATTTTTGTAATTTTCAGACGGCGTTCACATTTCAAATGTCGCATACTATGACGCCGTACCAGTTGTTGGTGTCCATTTTAAACAAACGGGCAAACACCTTTATGTCTCGTGGTCATCCGAGCGACTTTACGCTGAAGGTTTGCGGGCAAGAGGAATATTTAATAGGAGAGTATCCGTTGATACAGTTTAGTTATATTCAGGACTGTTTAGCAAAAGATATTCTACCGACGTTGGTCACGTTAAGCAAAGACAGCGTTTCCGTCGATCAGGAGACTGCCGTAGAGAATGCAGAAACGGATGGTTTGCAGCGTACGAGGCCCTCGTTTTCTACATTGACTCTACGCAAGAAGGGTAAACATATATCAGCTTGGAAAATCGAGGAACCGTTCTGTTTCATAGTGAACGGAATATCGCGATTGAACTGCGATGCTGCTCATCGTACCGTCGAGGTAGGCCGCATCAATCCTATCGTATTGTTTCATGTTGTACTATTGTCGAACGTATACTTATTTGTTCCCGTTTGAAACGATCGACCTACAGATCGGACTACAGGCTGGAGTTTTTCACGGCGGGAAATCGTTGTGCGAGAGCCAGAAGACGAAAGAGACGGTTGTGACCGCGGACGGTAGTTGCGAGTGGGAGGAAACTTTGAGATTCGACATTAAAGTGCGAGACATACCGCGGATGGCGAGACTGTGTTTCGTTCTATACGAAATCAGTAAGACCGCGAAAGGACTGAAAAGTCGTAGGTTGGTCAGAGACACGAAACAAGAATTTTTTATAAACCCGTTGTGTTGGGCCAACACAACTATATACGATTTTAAGTCTCAATTGAAAACCGGAGCGATGACACTGTACACGTGGACGTACGCAGAGGACATGCAAAACGATGATCTACTGCATCCCCTTGGAACGGTAGTGTCAAATCCTCATATAGATAGAGCTGCTGCTCTCATGTTAACATTTCCAAAGTGAGTTCTGATGAATTTGTTCCGTCCATCTTTCTTTTCGTCTTTCTTCTCTCTCTCTCTCTCTCTCTCTCTCTCTCTCCCTTTTCTTTTTCTCTGTTTGTTTGGTCTCGTAGATTCGAGTTATATCTAGCTTCTGTTTGGTACAATATTTAGTTACGGAAAGGAAAAGTCCGTTCTGTACCCGACACCGGAGAAAATGGTGGAATACGCGAGAAAGTTGCACGAATCGTCCGCCGAACAATCGATTCAAGAGGAACCGGACCAAGACTCTGACGTTGGGAAGCTTCAACAACTCGAGCAGCTTCGACTATTAGCTGATAGAGATCCGTTGCACGAGTTACACGAACAAGAACGAAAGATCATGTGGACGTTACGGCATCACTGCCTTCACAAAATTCCTACGCTTTTGGCGAAACTTTTGCACTGCGTCGAATGGAACGATCATAGGTGAAAATCTTAGCATTGGATAGACTGTTAACGCGCACATGTGCGTGTGTGTGCATAGTCGTATACATATACGTATACTAGGTGAAGAAATGAAGTTTCAGTGTGTCTTTCTTTCTCGATTTTGGACGCGTATAACAGCGAGGTGGCCGAAGCTACAGCGTTGGTCCAACAATGGCCAAAATTACCGGTCGAGAAAGCACTCGAATTATTGGATTATGCTTATGCCGATCAAAACGTTCGAAGCTTTGCCGTGCGTTGCTTGATGGACGTCAGCGATGAAGATTTGAGTCTGTATCTGCTGCAGTTGGTGCAGGCATTGAAACATGAGAATTTCTTGTCTTGCGACTTGACCGAGTTTTTGCTGAGACGGGCCCTTAATAATCGGAGAATCGGCCATTTTCTGTTTTGGCATCTTAGGTTTGCAAAATGTTTGGTCTTGCCCTATCTAATTCTCTGTTGTGTTGTACTGTGGCGGTTCTCACGTTGTCAGCGGCCGTTCTCGCGTTGAGCCGACTGGTCGTTGACGGCGCGGAGCCGTTCTTGAATGTTGTTCAACGCGTTAGGCTCGCAAGTGGACAGCTTTTCGACATCTTTTTGATTCGCAGATCCGAAATGCAAGTAGGCGCTGTATCCGTTCGGTTCGGTTTGATATTGGAAGCCTATTGTAGAGGAAGTCAGCAACACATGCGATCGCTTTTCAAACAGATGGACTGCCTAGGAAAGCTGAAATTTGCTTCCGAGCAAATCAAGCAAAGAAAAGATCGCAAAGTCGCCCTGCAAGTGTTCCAAGAGTACATTCAGGAACCACACTGCCAAGAAGCGCTCTCCAGCGTTCTGAACCCGTTGGATCCGAGCTTCCGATGGAAACGCATCAAGTAAGTTGATTGCCACGAAGAAGATTCGTGGTCGAACAATAACGATCGACGCATGTATTATCTAATTTAGTTTAGTATTGTATAATATTATACATATATGTGTATACATCTCGTATAGTGTATACGATAGTTACGATAGCGATTCGAGTGAAAGTGATCGATCGACGACGATATGGTTCCTACTTTTCGGCGATATGATATTCGGCTTACAGAATTGAGAAATGTAGAGTGATGGACAGTAAAATGCGACCGCTTTGGCTTGTTTTTGAAAACGATGATCCATTCGGTGACGACATTTACTTGATACTGAAGCATGGGGACGACTTGAGACAAGACATGCTTACGCTTCAGATGCTACGAATCATGGACAAACTGTGGAAGAGAGAGGGTCTGGATTTACGAATGAACCCTTACGGTTGCATATCGACGGAGAACAGAGTCGGAATGATCGAAGTGGTATTGAATGCGGAAACGATAGCGAACATTCAGAAAGAGAAGGGCACGTTTTCGGCAACGGCTGCGTTTAGGTGCGTGGATGCAAACGTAGCGTAATGTAACGAAACGATCCCATTGATCGATTGATTGTTTTCGTTGATCTTTCGGTATCGACGCACTGAACAAAGTGTTAATTGTGTTGTACTTTTTCGGTTGCTTGATTCAGGCGAGGTTCTCTGCTCGCGTGGCTGAAAGATCACAATCACACGGAAGCGGCGTTGAACAAAGCTATCGAGGAGTTTACGTTGAGCTGCGCGGGCTACTGCGTGGCCACGTACGTACTTGGCATCGCGGATCGACATTCAGACAATATAATGGTGAAGAAAACTGGCCAACTGTTTCACGTTGATTTCGGTCACATACTTGGACATTTTAAAGAAAAGTTTGGATTCAGACGTGAACGCGTGCCTTTCGTTTTGACCAACGATTTCGTTCACGTGATAAACAAGGGGCAAACGAAGAAGGGCCAGGCGGTCGAATTTCAGCGATTTCAAAGAAATTGCGAGGAAGCTTTCCTCGTGTTGCGACAACACGGAGGTTTGATATTGTCTTTGTTCGCCATGATGATCTCGACGGGACTGCCAGAATTATCTTCCGAGAAAGACTTGAATTATTTAAGGGACACGTTGGTAAGTATCGCTTATTTATTAATAATAACAATACCAACAATAATAATGGTAATAATTTGGCTCGTTGACGGCTCGTAACAGGTACTAGAGATGTCCGAAAGCGAAGCACAGAAGCACTTTAGAAGCAAATTCGACGAAGCTCTTTGCAATTCGTGGAAAACCTCGTTGAACTGGGCTTCTCATAACATGTCGAAGAATAACAAAACCACGTGAACCGGTGCGAGCGAATTGAACGCAACGCTCAACAAGACAGCTAAATTGGAACAGCAGAAACGGAGACGCGAGATGGAGAAATGGTCAGAATCCATGTACATCGAACGAAGAAGCATAGCCAAAAGTAAATACAAACGGAACTCCAAACAAAGGGATTCTTACCGACGGAGACCTATGAAGTACCCACGAGATGGAGGAACGAGAGAGGTCAGAGAAGGAGCGATCTGTTCGAGTCGATATCGTTTATCGATCGGACAACGGTTGCCTTTCTCTTGTACGCGTGTATCGCGGACAGAGATTGCCGCTTCGCCTTTCCCCGCTGTACTCTGACATTTTTTATTGCGAAGGGAAATGGTAACGGTAACGGAATACGAACGAATACGAATAGGAATAGACATAGGAATATAAATAAGAGTACGAACATATGAGTGTGAACGTGAGTACGATCGTGGGTGTGAATGCGAGCGTGAGTATGAGCGTGTGCGAGTATGAGCATCAGTATAAGTATGAGCACGAGAATATGTATGGAAATAGGAAGATGTATACGGTACATATCATTGATTGACATTGCGGATTCCTGAAAAGAATTATACGCGCGCGGCCGTTTGTACACATATGCTAGAAAGGTCTCGTTGCGAAAACAGCACGATACCGTATCTAGCGTCAGATAATCGTGGTGTCGTTGCTCTGTCGACACACAACGACGCTCTTTATACCATCAGATCAAAATCAAAGCTGAATCAACAATTGGCATTGAAATAGAAATCGAAACCGACAGGCAATTAAAGCAACACCGGAGAGTCCTAGACATTTCAGACGCTGGAAAAAATACTATTGTATCGATAACAATAAACAAAGTCATTCTTCATACTGTTCTTCCATTACCATCATCGATCCCTAGGCGACGATCACATATCTCGGAGGTGATTATGCGTGCAAGGCCGTTGTGCAGATTCTTTTGCCTCGTTATTGGTCGCGTTGCCGGTAAGCTCGTGGATCCGTGGAGTCGCGTTACATAAGCTAACGCAAAGTAGTGGAACGACAGGCGGAGACGCAACACGGAGGACAGAAGGTGGGAGACAGGCAATCCGAGAATGCATCGAAGTTCTGCGGTGCGTTGTCATGCATCGAGTTGACCGCGCCGAGTCCTACAATCTCGAATCGTATCGAATCGTTTTCACGGTTTGTAGGGAGCTCCGTAGTAGCTGTAGTAATTGTTGTTGCTTTTGTTATTACCATTAGTTTCGTTGTTGTTGTTGTTATTGTTGCAACTATCGTATTAGGATTTACCGTTTGATCGCGACAAAAGAGAGGTTTCGAAGCCTCCCCTCCGAAGCAGCTACGTTACATGATAAGTTGCACTCGCGGGAAAAAGAGGATTCTGCAGCTCGGAATCACCTTGAGGGAAACGCGTCCATCGAATGACGCTGTGTGCGTGCTGCGCGACGGTCTCGAGGAAAAGCGAAAGACAAGTTAAGGAAAACTAGAAAAGAAAATGACCGCTACGGAAGAGACGGAGCCGCTGCTCTCCACGAGAGTGTTAACCACCTACGGAAATAAACCGCAAGCTGTTTCCTACGATGCGATTACGTTGGTAAGCTATAGAAAGACGAAAATTTCCGCGTTATCGCCGACAATCGACTCCGCTTTAATCGTCGCGTCCCATGGGTCGCGATTGGCTTCCGGCGTCCTTTTAGGGTTTCCCTTTTACGAATGCGCTTCACTGATCAAAGAACACCACGAATAAGTATTTAATCCGTAGGAGGAAGATAGAAGGGATGATTCGCGGACAAACAGCGGGACCTTCCTGAAACTGGAACCGATCTCGCGTACTCTGAATCTTCTCGGAGATCCGGTATCGCCCCGCTCTCTCATAAACGAGTCGATTACGTACACCTGGAGTGACTTGAATGTGTACGCTGCTAAGAATAACGAGACCGTTTTCGATCGAGCTTTCCTGCGCAAAAAGAAGTCGATTGAACGGAATCATCTACTGAAGGATGGTACGGGATCGGAATATCGGAACGAATGAAAACGAAACCGGAAATCGTTGTATATCAAAAGCCAAGTCGAACATTCTGTTGTAGTGTGTGGGGTAGCTTACCCAGGAGAATTGTTGGTGATCATGGGATCATCGGGGGCCGGTAAAACCACGTTGTTGAACGCGTTGACGTTTCGATCGACCCGCGGTGTAGTCGTCTCCGGTGTAATGGCAGCCAACGGTCGAAGAGTATCCTCCACGATGCTAACGTCTAGGACCGCTTACGTGCAACAGGACGATTTATTCGTTGGCACGCTAACCGTCAAGGAACATCTCCTCTTCCAAGCGATGGTTCGCATGGATCGAAGAATACCTATGGAGCAAAGAGTCGAGCGAGTGAACGACGTGATCAACGAGGTGGGGGCCGATGAACATCCGAATCGTTTATAGATAGACACACCGAGCATCCGATACTTTTCACTTGTTACCGTTTGTTGTAGCTCGCTCTGACGAAATGCCGGAATACCGTGATCGGCCAGCCAGGAAGAATTAAAGGTCTCTCCGGCGGAGAGATGAAACGATTGTCGTTCGCGTCCGAAGTCCTCACCGATCCTCCGTTGATGTTTTGCGACGAACCGACGTCCGGTTTGGATTCGTTTATGGCGCATCAGGTGGTCTCCGTTTTAAAGACTTTGGCCGGTGCGTGATCCAATCGATACACATATGATCCGATACGCGATTCGACTCTACTCTATTCTATCCTATTATTCTATCTGATTCTACTCGACCAAAATTTCGCGGACTTGTCAACTTGTTGTTCTATTGTTTACGATTATATTGTAGCGCGAGGTAAAACGATCGTTGCTACATTGCATCAACCCTCCTCGGAACTGTTTGCTCTCTTTGACAGAATTCTGCTGATGGCCGAAGGAAGGGTAGCCTTCATGGGCACGGCTTCGCAAGCTTGCGTTTTCTTCGAGACGTGAGTCGAAAGACGCGAATCTATTAGGGAAAGTTTCGTTCGGTTGTCACGTTGGTCCGTCGATTCTTCCAGATTGGGCGCAGCTTGCCCGAGCAACTACAATCCGGCGGATTATTTCGTGCAAGTGCTGGCTGTCGTACCAGGCCGAGAATCGTCCTGCCGGCATGCTATTCATACCGTGTGCGACGCGTTCCAAAAGAGCGAGCACGGTATGAAGGTCGCGTTCGAAGCGGAAGCGGTGAACGGCGAGTTCGAAGACACCCTTCGGGATTCGAAGTATCCGGATGACAACCGGTCGCCGTACAAGGCCACTTGGTGCGAGCAATTTCGCGCGGTTCTCTGGCGATCGTGGCTGTCCGTCATCAAGGAACCCATCCTCATCAAAATTCGGTTGCTGCAGACCGTTGTACGTTGTCGCGCTGCCGAAAGAAATTTATTTGTCCTGCGAATATAGAGAGAGAGAGAGAGAAAGAGAGGAATAAGAAGAGAGAGAGGGAGAGAGAACAATGTCCATTTTGTAAATCTATCCTTGTCGCAGATGGTGTCGTTTCTCATCGGAATCGTGTATTTCGATCAACGGCTCGACCAAGACGGGGTGATGAACGTGAACGGTGCTTTGTTCATTTTTCTCACGAACATGACTTTCCAGAACGTCTTCGCCGTCATCAATGTAAGATCCGTTAACCACAAATCGAAAACCAAGCAACGGGAAGATGAACGATCGATAAAATCCAGGTATTTTGCGACGTAGGTGTTCTGCGCGGAATTGCCGATATTTTTACGGGAACATCGGAACGGCATGTATCGCACCGACGTGTATTTCCTCTGTAAAACGTTGGCGGAAGCGCCCATCTTCGTAGCTGTACCGCTGCTGTTCACCGTGGTCGCCTATCCAATGATTGGACTGCATCCTGGAGTCGACCACTTCTTCATTACCGCTGGAATCGTTGCGCTAGTCGCGAACGTCTCCACGTCTTTCGGTGAGCATCGCTCTTGTTCGAGCAATCTACCATTCCGTTCGTCTCAATGTACACGATTTTTCCAGGCTACTTGATATCCTGCATCAGCGGCAACTTATCGATGGCGTTGTCCATCGGACCTCCAGTGATCATACCGTTCCTACTGTTCGGCGGATTCTTCCTGAACACAGCGTAAGAACACGTACCTTTACAGACAGGTGCAAGATGTTCAGTTTTTAACGCGCTTGTGTTACTTTACAGATCCGTTCCATTTTACTTCGAATGGTTCTCCTATTTGTCCTGGTTTCGATACGGTAACGAAGCTCTCCTGATCAATCAGTGGGCAGACGTGGAATCTATAGCGTGCACCAGAAGCAACGCGACGTGTCCCAAGACTGGGCGAATGGTTCTACAAACGTTCAACTTCAAAGAGGTTTGTTCCAGTCCCGACGGTATTCTACACCTTTTCGGGTGTAGAATAAACGTGCCGTGCACGTTTGTCATGAAGTTTGTTTTCATTTGCAGGAGCATTTCGGGGCGGATATCGCGTGTCTATTTTCTCTGATCATCGCGTTCCGTTTACTTGCGTTTCTGGCCCTGCTGTCGAAGACTCGGCGCGTCAAGCAATGGTGATAACGGAAGGAAGGAAACGCGCACACACATCCATCCATGCACGCCGAGCAACGGCGGCAGTTTCAAAGAAACTTCTTTCGGGAAATCTTTTTTCCTTTTGCGGAGAACGTGATTTTCATGTTGCGAAAAACCTGATTTTCATGTTGCGAGAAACTTGATTTTCATTTCGCCCGCCTCGCGGTTTACGCGACAACTATGCACGATCGATGTCGATCTGTTTTTCTTGTTTGTATAGCCCGTGTTGAGATAATTAAAAGATCTTTGACGAACTTCCTCGAGGAACATGTGATTATCCCTCGCAAACGAAATCCCAACATGCATATTGTACTACGTATAGTGTAGTATATACAGTAGGGAGCATAACTGATTCAACACACTTTAAATCAGAATAACTTTTTTATGAATGGACCAAACGACTTCAATCTCTCTGTAGGGCTAGAAGAATTAGTTTAGTAACTGACATCTAACAAATATTTTGAAGAAATGCATCTGGTCCGAATTGCTAAAGAAAATAGTAAAAATTGATTTTTACTACTTTTTTAGCTGGGCCAATAACGAAAATTTATAAGACGTGTTTGGTCAATTCGTATAAGTTATATAGGCTCCGAAAATTTCATTGAAATTGGTTAATTGGTTCACGTGTTATAAACGATCAAAAATGGTAAAACGGCCGAGACTAAATAACTTTACGAGAAAAACGTAGAATTTGGATCTTGGTTTGTGTTCGGGGCCCCCTTTTGCTTAGGACGCCGGGCATATTTGCCCAAGTTATCTATAGGGTAATGCGCCACTGGTAAGCAGTATCGGGTAAGGGGAACCAGAGGTAAAATAAATTGACAGACACAAGGGTGTAACCATTATTGTTTGTGCGATATTGTTTCGATATCGACGACAAAATCGACATTGCAGGTTTTTCCTTACAGGCATCGCCCGCGTCATTCCCGTTGTATCCAGCGGCACGCCTTTACCGCAATGTTGCAGAGAAAGATGAAACGAAAAGTCAAACTAGCACAAGTGTAGAACGAGACGCGACGCAACACAACGCAACGCGTGTCTCGGTATTTCCTGTTACTCGTTGCGGGCTGTGAACCTCTTGCGGATGGCCGGTAACAAACACCTTCGTTGGCCACCCTTCCAAGCGTAGACTCCGATATCTTTGATAAACCGGTTGTTACTTATACCGTGCGAGCGCACATTCAAACTAGAAAGAAATTGCAATCTAGCTACGCATGTACCGAGTGCGTTTGTCCGATGATCGATTTCAACGCGTACGATAATATTATAGATAGAAGCCTGATAAATTCGCGATACGAACAAAATCGGGAGACCGTCGCACGCTGCTTGCTCCTGTCACCTGTAGCTGTAGTTCGGGAAAGCCATTCGAAAAGAATCGAGAAACAAGACGCACAGTTGTGCACGCATGATAAAAAGTATCCGCCGCGTCCCATCGAAGTATGCCCGCGACGTAATCCTTGCACGAGACGAGTATAAGGTTTCCGTCTTCGATTACTGTAATGCGTCTAATCTGGCCCCGTTCGGTGCTTCCATGTCTCTTCTCGTCGTCAGTCTTTTGTAGCTTTTTCATGCAGCTCTAGAGTTCGGGGCAGTTTTCAGCCATGATTTGTATGGTCGGGTCTGTGACCGTGTAACGAAACACATTGTACAGGCGTATTATATTCGAATATACACGTATCGATGGATATTGTACATGTACATATATGTGTACATCGCGAGATGAATCGGTGGAACGTTTCTTTCACGACGATTCTTCCATTAAAAATGTTCATCGTCGCGCCATCGTGTCGTTTCGGAATAATCGATTGCGTTCGATTCGTTCGCGGCAAATCAAATTTCCAATATGATCCGTAAACTTTTTGCTGAATAACATTTTTAGTGTTTTGAAAAGCATCGATATCCGATATGCACGTTATGCGATTATGATAATAGTATAGCAAATCGCAACGGGTACGCGTGGATTCGAAGGTTCTGCTTGGTCGAAGGAATAAGGGGAAACAGGATACGTTCGAGCGGCCGAGTAGGAGCTACCGCGTACTCGATTCAGTAAGAATCCCGTTTGCGGAACGACTCGGTTGGTCGTTCGGTCGTGTTCGGTTAGTCGGTTTTCTCGGTTTAAACAATTTCGAAGTATATATATTTATGCATAGGGACGCGCGGTGGATCGTAGAAATATGCCGGTGAACCGAACCGGTCGAGTTTGAACGGTCGAAGAAAACGATTTCTGGAGGGCTAGAGGGAAACAGAATCGAACAAGAAACGATTTGCTGATCGCAATGAACGTTTCAGAAGAGATTCATCGATCCGGGATCGACGATGACGATCAAGACAGAAAAGAGGAGGAAACGAACGCGAACGGCGTCACGCTAACTTGGCGGGATGTTTCGGTTTACGCGATGGACCGCGGAAGAAGAAACGTATGCAAACAACTAATTTATAATGGTGCGTTCCATTTGATTTCGACGCTAAGCTAGATCACTGGCGGGTAACGTTACGATGGACAATCGATTTCAGTGCGAGGTGCGGCGAGGCCCGGCGATTTGACAGCTATAATCGGCGCGAGGTAAAGTTGCAGCTCCCACGCCGGACAGTTGGAGTATTCGCCCCGAAAAGAGAGTTGGCCAAAAATATTTTAGCATTATTTTCACCCTTATCTGTCCCTCATTTCACGAACTGAATCTGTCCCTCATTCGTCTCGACGTCAGCTACAATAATAAAAAATACATGGTGGCATTTAAAAAATTAAGTCGACCATCATTTTTTATTGAAAAAAAATGTTTTAGAATTTTTTGTATTGGGGGATTTATAGATGGCTGAATACCGATTAACTTTTGTCCGAAACAACTCTGCCGGAAAAATCGTGGTAACTGTTGGGCATTTTCAGTGTGACCGCGACGTTAAAGCCGTATTGGCACATATTGGCAGCCAATTCTTTTTGCATTGTCAACAGAAACAAAATAATCCCGACTATCGATCGTAAATGTGAAATATTTAATTTAATGAGATGCTTTCGGCGCTACCGTTTCGATCACTTAGTAAATCTAGCAATTTTAGCTAGAAAACGGTAGCGCCGAAAGCATCATTAAATTAAATAGTCAACAGAAACCTTCGCAGCTTCCAATGGCGCAGAAAAGAACATCGAGACTCACTTGGAAGCCTAGAAATTCTGAAAGCCTTTCTTGAAAATTCTACATATTCGAAATATTGCTGTAAGTAATAGGCCATCTTCAAATTTGAATAACTTTAAACAGGCAAACGATAAGGAAGTGAAAAGTGCTGAGAACTATAATGTATACCTGTCTAAAAAATGTCTGTAAAGATTAAATTTCATGCACAACAACGCTACATGGGTACATAAACAAAAAAGTAATAGAAAAAATAAATGAAATACTAAAATTGTTCACCTTACGCAAGATTTAAAAAATCGTACTTTGGCCAACTTTTCGAGGCAAATACTCGACCGTGCGGCGTTTACGCGATACGAGTATATTTATGCCATTATTCTTGGATTTTTCAACGCAGCGGAGCTGGCAAAAGTTCGTTGATGACCGCGTTGGCTTTCCGCAATGGACGTGAGTACCGTACCCTAACGATAACACTCGAAGAGATCGCAAGGATCTCTTGGAATTCGATTCTACCTCTCCGTCTGTAATCGCTTGTTCGCTTGTTTTCCCGATCGCACGATTTAGCCGAAGTTTTGGTTCATGGGGACGTTCGTGCGAACGGTGCGCCGGTAGATTCGCCGTACATGATGGCAAACAGCGGTTACATGCATCAAGAAGATATATTCGTTGAAACCATGACGGTGATCGAACATCTTTGGTTCATGGTACGATATGGACTGCGCGAAATTACGCGAATTGTACATTAATATACATACGATGTATGTGTGTACGTCTGATGTACATACCTCTACCTTTGCTAGTACCAGTAGTACCCTAAACCTTATGCCCTATACCTGTACTATACAGGGTGGACCGCGAAGCGTGATCACTAGCTGCGGATCTTTGTGCAAAATAGAAAATGTCTACGTCAATCCCAAAACACAGAAGCTATATAAAAATTTCTTTCTTCTTTTAATTATCTTAGTAAACTGAAACTAATACGTTGATGTTCTTAAATTGTTTAAATACATCCACCGCTTTAAATTGTTACGTACCAATTAACGTTATAAATGCATAAAATCCGCAGTCCAGTGATCACCTTAGTTTATTCTGCTGTTAGTGGTTGCATCGCATTCTTTTTCAGCTAAAATAATATGGTTCAAGGAGAGCTTTAAGGTAAATTTTTTGTCATCCCTATTCTTTCAGAGCGGTCAAAGTCACCTTCGGTTCTTTTCGAAGATATCTCAGAGACTTTTAGGAGATAATCAGTTATTAGAAGATACTGGGACGAATTCGGCAAGCACCATAAAAAGTGTTTCTTCTTAATCTAAAATCTAAACCAAAGGAACATCAAAAGAATATAATTTACCTTAATTGAATCGTTGCTCAAAATGGTGTCCGCTGGCGGCAATACACTCGCGTAAAAGATTAGGGAATTACTTTCTGATCATTTTAGATTTACCTACAGAAAACTGAAGGCGACCTTGACAACTCAAGGTGCACAACCGCATTTTAAAGGTCTCCTTGAACCATGTTATTTTAGCGAAAAGAACTTCCGATCGAACCACTAACAGGACTTCGTGGTCCACCCTGTACAGTACGTTTCGTTACACGCGTACGCAACTTTGAACGTTGCAGGCTCGCATGAAACTAGACGGAAGAACACGAATGTCCGAGATCCGGGACAAGATTGATCGTTTGCTGCAAAACGTTGGTTTGAACGGCAGACGCGACGTGCGAATCGGGAACGGCGTCGACGACAAAGTATTATCCGGCGGTGAGAAGAAGAGATTGGCGTTCGCCACCGAAGTAAGAAAGACCCGTATCTGTTTTGATCTCGCTTATACGCTGTCGCTATCGTTCTCGTTTTCGCTTCCGCTTTTTGCGAACAGAAAAGAAACAGTCCACGTTAACGTGTCATCGTCAACATCGACGTCAACGGTTGAATAGCGGTGTTCCAAGTATGATCTTTCGAACCAGAGAAACAGAGAGACGCTGTTATGGATTTTTCTAGTTGCTGATCGATCCGAAGATACTCTTCTTGGACGAACCTACGACAGGACAAGATTCCCATTCGGCGAACTCTTTGATCTCACAGTTGAAGTGTTTTGCCACGAAAGGCCGTAACACCGTGTTGTGCACTATACACCAACCGAGCTCCGCTATATTTGATTCGTTCGACCGCGTGATCCTGATCGCGGACGGTCGGCTGGCATTTTCCGGCCGTACGGAGCAAGCGGTGCAATTTTTTCAAAGGTAGCCGCCGCCTGTGGGTTGCGAAGAAAGCCGATTATACCTAATTGCGCCCCTATACTTTGTTCTCTGTCTGTCAGTCAGGGTTACGTATGTCCTCGAAATTACAACCCCGCGGATTTCTTGATAGCGACGGTGGCTGCCGGCTCGGAGTCTGAGAACGATGGCAAAGGAGCTGCGCGAAAGCTGTGCGACTTCTTCGCGACGACCGACCTTTTCGGAGAAATTGATCGGATTCTGGACAAGGAAATTCCATCGGAGCATACCTCGAGAGTAAGCACCTTTATAATAACACGTGCGTGGACAGTAGGGATGGGATCAAGTTCAATATGTACACACGAACCCGAGTCAAGTTCAATAACAAAGTTTCATTTCATGGGTTTCGATTGCTACTTAAAAGCAATAAAAGTTTCAATGATTATACTTGAAAAGTATTCATTGTATACAAGTAGTTAGCGAACCTTGGAATGAGTACCTACAAGTTTCGAAAAGATATTTATAAGTACTTCGATGTTGAAAGTAATCGAAACTTTCACAAAGGTTTGAGTATACTTGGGAGTACCATTTTTTTTCGAAGTACTTATAGAGAAATAAACAATTTAATGATTTCGGCGCCACAGGTTCGAACCTGTCGAAATCATTAAATTGTTTATTTGCACTATCTACGATCGACATAAAGGAAAATTCATCATGAACAAGAAACACAAGAAGCTCTATAGCTAAGATAAGTAACAGAAAATTATTTCTTTTAAAATGCAGAACTCACAATATAATATAAAAATTGATTAGAAACAATGTAATCAAAAATTGCAATCTGCTTACCACTTCTATGTTCACTCATAATAAATTGTTAAACTTACAAAATACATAGATACATGCAAAAATTACTAAACATTGCTATTAAAAAAGCAAAAAAACATTATTGAACCTGTGGCGTCGAAATCATTGAATTGTTTATTTGCACTATCTACGATCGACATAAAGGAAGAAAGATTTACTTGTAGAGAGTTCGAATTCCATCAATCAAGGTTCTTGCGAGGTACTTGATCCCATCCCTAGTGGACAGTAGAATAATAGAATAGAATGTACGAATCCTCTTGGATTTCGCTAATATACTTACGTTTTAGTCGACGGTGAGGATGCTTATCGACGGAAAGTCTATCTGGTGAGTATTCGCGGCGAAGATCAACGCAAATAACTTAGTCAAGTATTCACAACATAACCGATCACGTGTTTCATCTCGACAGGAAAAGACAGCGTTACTGTTCGAGACTTTACTGGCTGATTTATCGAGATTTCTTGCAAGTTTTGAGAGATCCGTCTTTGCAGCTGATCAGAATCGTCCAAAAGGTGGTGAGTAGAGAACCAGAGACCGTTCTAGCTAACTAATTCTAAGAAACTACGATCAGAGGGTACAGAGACCGCAGAAGGTACAGACCGGATTGGAAATGTTTCAGAGCGTCGCTATAATTGCTGGACTGTGCTTCGTGGGTGCCCTGAATCCCGATCAGCTAGGAATTCAAGCTACGCAGGGTGTCGTTTTCATTCTAGTGTCCGAAAACGCCTTCTTCCCAATGTACGCTACGCTCGCCCTGCTGCCCCAGCAATTACCGCTCCTACGAAGAGAGTACCGAGCCGGAATGTATCCGATTCATCTTTATTACGTCGCGCGAATGCTTTCGCTGGCAAGTGCTGTCGCCGTTCGACCCTATCTTGGGAATCGAGAAATGATTCTTCATTTTACGATTCCCTAGTTCTACCATTTCACGGAAGATTAGGATTGCAGGTACCTGGATTGATAGTGGAGCCGCTGTTGTTCACGTCGATAATATACTGGCTGGCAGGATTACGGAACACCATGGAAGCGTTTGGTCTCACCTTGCTCGTCATTCTGCTTACGATTAACGTATCGACCGCTTGCGGTGAATCTCTTGGTGACGAATACGCGCTCGAGTAGAATTATTCGGCTTGGACGCGATACTTTTTAGATACTTTTACGCGTACTATAGTTACTGATTATCAATTTCAGGTTGCTTCTTTTCCACGGCGTTCGAAAGCGTACCGCTGGCGATGGCGTACTTGGTGCCTTTCGACTACATTCTGATGATCAGTATGGGCCCGTTCCTGAAACTCGGGTACGTAGTCTTTGCATTCGAGATTGTGGTTTCGAACTTGTATTTTTAACACACGTGTACACGTGTACTTACAATACACCCGCCTCGGCTGACCCTGATTCGTTTAGATCGTTGCCGATATACATCCGTTGGATAAAGTACATTTCCTGGCTGCTGTACTCTAACGAAGCGCTCACGATACTTCAATGGAGTGGAGTACGCAATATATGTGAGTAGATTGAATTTACAGTTGTACAATGACGCGATCGATGACCAATTAGTGGGTTTCCTTTTTATTTTACCGTTTTTTCTTAATTGTCACAGCTTGCGAAACACTCGACCCTGAATTACCCTGCATCACGGATGGCCTGGGGGTATTGAATCGGTACGACTTCGACGAGTCGAACTTTTGGAGAGATATGGTGGTCATGGTGCTCATGTATCTCGTCTTTCACGTTCTCGGCTACCTTTGCCTTTGGAATCGTTGCAGACTGAAATGAGTTTACGATCGTTTATTCTAGTGGAACGAGTAACGCGAGTCACATAGCGAATAGCGAATAGCGAATAGGTAATAAGCAAACTGCGGATTTTATTTCATTCGTGACAGAAATGAGTTAGGTGTGATCTAAAACAGCAAAAACGTTAGACAAATTTTTATTAAACATTTTGAGAAAGAAATTACATTTTCATTTCAGGCAAGTTTGTTGGTATTCAGTTGGAAAGTTTTTATTTTGCAGTCTAGTAATAAGAGTAAGATCCGTAGTCTAATAATAAGCGCTACCATTATTATCCATTAGTTTAATATAACAACGTATATGCAATAATATTATATATATGTATTATACTCTGTACATACTATACACGACGAAACAATGAGAGCCATCGTCTGTAGAAGTGATTCCTGTATCTGAACTTTCATCCAGAATCCTTTAGCGCGTTATTAGCACCGATCAGATACTATTAAAGACTGCCAGCCTTATGGGAGTTGGCGAGCCCGAATTTTTCGGTGTTTCTTACGCCCTCTAGGATATATTCTGGCTCCATCCAGAGAAACAGAAGGCCAACGACGGCATTTTGTCGGTGAAGAAGACCACTGAGGAGATTCTCGTCGCGATGCATCGGCGAGAATGCGAATTATCACGAAACTATATCGATTATTATTAAATGTTACATTCTCCGCCATATTTCAGACGATGTTTTGGCATTATTGTGGCACTATTTCGAATTTTTAGCGACGTGGTATATCAGATCACTGTAACTTTCGCGTTATCCCCGCGCCCGTTGCGCCCGGTTACCGGGCTCGCTGAATAGCACAGGGGCTGGCAGTCTTTAATAGTATCTCGTCGGTGGCAATAGTATCTCGTCGGTGACATTACCACGGCCGATACGAAGAGTCGTTGTCGTTGCGTTGACCGTTTATCGACGTTGATGTCGCGCGTGCAGCTCGCACAGTACACCTTGTGAGACAGAGACAGGTGGGGATGGATGGCGATTGCTACAGGCATAGAGAAAGAGAGAGAGAGAAAGAAAGAGGGAGAGAGAATGAAGTATGAAAAAGTGGGGAAAGGAGAGTCGAAAGGGAAGAGGAACACGGTTTGGAATAATGGCGGGCGCGAAAGTAGCGTTTCTTGACGTTTCCTGTTTGGTCGATCGAATTTAGGATACAGGGACTTGCGAACGCGTACCGTGGAAAACGTTGAGAGGTGTAATAAACGTCGAGTTGCAATGGGTTTCGCCTGGAAAGTTGACCACCGTCAGTGTGCTCGGCTCTGTTAGGCCGCCATATTACCGTGTCGTATCGTGTAGTATCAGATAGTATCGTGAACGTCTTTGGAAGCACGATCGAGTCGGCGGCAACGCCGAAGCGATCGGACAAATGGTATCAACGGAACTGGACCAGCTAGTCGAACCAACCTAGAACGTTATAGGCGGAGTTTTTCGTTGGTGTTATAACCTCGTCGAGTAGGCGAGTCACAGACACAAACTACAGGCTACAGCCACGGCCACGGCCGTACCTACAGCGTCGACGGAATACGTCTGGCGTCGGCAGACTATCAACCGTTGGATTAATTTTCGAGAGTCGATAGCCAGGCTGGAAGCGTGCTATCGTGCAACCATGGAGCACGCGAAGTGAAAACAGGTCGGCGAAGAGTGTGTGTGTGTGTGTGTCAAAGTAATCGAAACGAGTGGTGTTGCGCGCTGCTTGTAACACCGTGCTTGCAGATGGTTCGTTTACGTGTCGCGCGTGTTCATGGAAGAGAGTATCAGGGTAAACGGTGATCTGGATAATTGCTGGTCAAGAAGGATTATGCGATCGAAAAAGAAACTGATCGTCCGCCGAAAGACTGTCGTTTGCGGCGAGCGCGCTACTAGAGTCTCATTGTTCGACGCGTTCATCTTTGGTTCGTCCGTGCACGTTCGGGCCAGATGAACTTTGCAGCAGCTCGGAGGAAAGCAAAGGAACGAGTGCAAATTTCCTGAGACAAGTGGATTCATCGCTGCATCACGGAAAACGACGAGGTAACTTATCTTTACTACGGAGGCGCTGCGAGCACTCGATACGCGAGTCTACTATTTCTACGTCTACGTGAGGCGTGAGTGCTTGCGTGCGTGTGACTGTGCGTGTGCGTGTGCGTATGCGTGTCTTGCTCTAGGTGCAGTCCTCTTTTCGCTTCTCCCTCCTTCTCTTTCTCTCTCGTTGCATTTCCCTCTCTCACCTCACCCCTCCATCGCTCCTACGATCTCTCTCCCCACGAGTTTTCTCTCTTTATATTTCATTAACGTATAAATTCATTGTTAAGCTGTTACCTGCTACTCCGGAACGGTGTATCAGATTTTTTTCGTATGTCGGATTATCAAGAATTTTTAGAGATGTATGTAGAGGAACAGGATCATGACCACACAGTTACGATCAAATCGACACCGGTACGTCCCGTTTCTTTTCGAGTAAACAAACCATTCGACTATGCAGCCGCAGCTTCGACGCTGATAAAAACAATGGAAAGCAGACGTACGCGGGATTAAATTACTCCCAGAACCGGCAAGTGATCGAAGCAATGTAGCTGTAGCGTCGCCTTAATTGGTTCCGGTGAACAACCAGCATCGCGGAAAAGACTAGTCATGTATTTCGATAATCACGGTACCACGAGTCGCCCCGCGTTTATATTTAGATGTTTCGAAAGCCTGTTCAATTTTGCGCGTAACTACGCGCCTCCGTTTGTGCGTGTCCGTGTCATGGTAATTGAATCAAGGGTTATTCGGTGCGCTGGTTGGAAAGTCGATGCCGAAAGAATTCAACGTCGACGATGAAAAATGGCGGTCGATTGACATTAATGTTAACACTAAACCTACCGAGCACTACAGGCGATTTAAATTGTTTCAATTTTTAACACGAGATCAGCTTGGATAAAGAAATTTATCGAATTAATCGCCATGTAAGCAACTTTATAATTTCTCAACAATTGTAAAATGGAAAATATGGAACCGGTCATTTTACCGGCAGTGGTAGGTTCAGGTGGTAGGGTAATATTAACATTATCATGACAGTAACATTAACGGGGAAAGCGTGGACGCGATGCAGATTATATTCAATTGCACCAGTTTCCATTTCGCGATACGACGGATAGGGGACTCGAAAGTGCCCCCAAAACAAATTAAATTTGCAACAGGCCTTAACGACACCTTATTCAAAGGAGATACTTGGTGCCGTCGGTAATATATTATGCAATAAGTGTCGGTTAATCAAAAAATGGAAAAATGTACACAACCTCCAAGGTCAACCGATTTCTGCCAGAGGACGTTCGAAAATTACCGGTTTCCAATTTTTTTAATTATGTGCCCCCACTCTGGAAAATCTAAAAAATTATATGCTCACAACCATAACGAGATGCTGAAATTGTAAAAATGCGACTTAGTACAATTTCGTGACTTCTACAAGTTTTTTATTCCTTGAAATTTAGTTTCGAAGCTAAACATCCTTAAAAAAATCGTAAATGTGCGTTCTAATGGCTGAAATATGCCTGATTCTCCAGAATTTTCGATTACTTTCAATGACTTAGAACAATTTCGTGACTTCTACAAGTTTTTATTTTCTTTTTATTTTCGAAGCTAAACATCCTAAAAAAAATCGTAAATGTGCGTTCTAATGGCTGAAATATGCCTGATTTTTTCAGAATTTTCAATGAAACAGGATAAGAAAAATTACTACTCCCCATGCCGACATATGGGGTTGAAAATTCGCACAAAGTATTTTCTTTGGACAAGCTACCGAATGGCCTATAGCAAATTCGATTTGGTTAGGGACACTTTCGACCTCCTTGGCCGGCTATACTCTTCGATTTCAGCAATTTTAGAGGCGCACCTATTTGCATCTATTCGCGGATGAGGAACACTTGTAATATTCCGCGTCGTTCGTGTTCCTGGTCGTCGTTAGAAATCAGCGAAGATAGACTGAAGAACACGGTCGATCACGAAGCAATAAGAAAGGCAACTAAAGAATCGATTTACACGGCAATTTGAAAATGTTGGAGGCTGGTTTGCTGTAGACGCGAGAACGGTTCGAGTCGAGAAATATGAAAAAGAAATTTGAAGAAAATAATCTCGAGTCGTGAATAATATCCGGAAAGTATGTCGAGACGCAGAGAAAGTAGATTGGTTCGCTCAACTTTCCGCCACCCGACCCGTTCGTCTGTGCGTACATTCGTATACTAAAAAGCATACATAGTAAACGCGGCTGTAAGTCGGGTTTGATGTAACGTGAATTATTCACGCTGTGTACAAAGCTGAAATTTTGCATGATATGAATTTACAATTTGAATAAATAAATCATTGAACAATTTCAGGGAGCGAACGATGGCTGAAGACCGAAATAATTCTCAAGGGTTCGTTGGACAGGCGCACACGGTACGTAAAATCGAACGATCGTGCCAAACTTTGATTCGGTTTATTTTGGCGAGTGCAGCTAAGATAGAGAGGGGAAAGAATGAAAATACATGATCATCGCCGTTGCTTTTGATATCGCTCTTCCTTTCCGGAAGTTTGCACGAAACGGTTGTCTGAAACAGCGTCGGTAAATGGTATTTCTTTCAGGTAGAACACGATGGTTCGGTTTCAATGCCGGCACCGTCAATGTCGGCCATGCAGTCGGGGACGGGAGTGGTAGCTGTCGGTGGCGGCGGCGGCGGTGGCGGTGGCGGTAGCAGTAGCGGTAGCGGAGGAACCATCGCAAAAATCGGAAGTGTTCAACGAGACGATTCTCCGCCACGGGGGCCGCGAACTTTGCTTTTACGCCGCGGCGAAAATGGGTTCGGCTTTACCCTTCGTCACTTTATCGTTTACCCCCCGGAAGCTTGTTGCGTAAGTATTTGAATCGAATCGAATTCGTATGCGAATGCCAATGGATAGATGTTCGAGAGAATAAAGTTGCTTTCCGTGACAGATGTTGCCCGGACACGAGAGGACGAGAATCGAAGAGCCGATGGACACGATATTCGTGAAGCAGGTACGCGGAAATTCTCCAGCGGCCGAAGCAGGATTGCGGACAGGGGATCGGGTGGTTTCCGTCGACGGTAAAGCGACGCGTGGAGAACAGTACGCGAAAGTGGTGCAGCGTATCCAGCAAGCAGGGCCATGGCTACGACTACTGGTAGTTTCGAAGGAGGACGATATTTTGCAACGATACTTCGGCGAAACAGCACATAATCCGGAGACGAATCAACGGCCGCGGGTGCGTTCTCCGGAAAGAAGCACTGGTCAAAAGCAACGTAGATCCGTCAGTATGATTCCCGGTCTGTCTCCAAGAACGAGACAATCATGGATTTGCTCCGCGCCAAGTTCGATACAGTGCGAAACCGATCGACCGACCGACGACGGTCTTCCCTATCGGGATCAAGATACGCGATCCACTGAATTTTCCAAGGAAAACCAGCAGCAGAAACATTCAAACGGGAAAACGCTCTCGCAATCGCCGTCTCAAGCGCAATCGCAGACGACGTATCATGCTAAACCCTTTCAAGGAATAACGGCTCGTTCCGATTCGATCGATGAAAAAGTAGGATTGCGAAATCAACCGCAACAACCGATCGGCGACGATATTTCAAAGCTGACCGATACTCGCGTGTGCGACAGATCGATTCAGTCGGATTCGAGACACGACAAATACGATGTTTACGATAGAACGCGTCCCGAATCCATCTACTCTAGAACAAATAGCGAACAAATTTACGATAGAATCAAGGATCCTATATACGAACGCGTTCGCCTTGGAAATTCGTCTCGGGTCGATTCGGAGGAACAGGATCATCACCATCACCGTCACCATCGCTGTCAACAGCAGCAGCAACAGTATTATCCTCAAACGCACCAACCACATCATGGTGTGACGCGATATCCTTTATCTCGGGCAGAACCGCAGGTACCTATTTATCGGCCTGCCATGAGGAGAGTAAGTTCGCGACGCGCCAGCGAAGGGAGTACCGCTAGTTCGACGATCAACAATTTTCAAGTGACGAACTACGCCAGTACCGACGCGCTCAGATCTTGCGATCCTGGTTCAAGGTATAGCATTGATTCGGGAAGAGAATCGTCTCCGGTTCAATCGATTGATGATCCGTCCCGGTACGATTCCTCTTGTATTCTTCTCGGGACCGGAGCGAACGGAAACACGATCGGAAACGAAAATGGAAATGGAAGTAGAAGTGAAGCAAGAAACGGAAACTCGAACGGTGCGAGAAGCGTCGACGAAAATTCTGGCATTGACGATTCCGTGATCATGACCAGGTTGCGAAAGAGTTTCGAACAGAAAGAGGAATTCTTGCGAAGACCGTTCACCAGTCATTCGATCGGTTGGTTTTTATCGGAAGAGAGGTGCGAGTCTCCGGTTCGAAGCAACGGTTCCACGACGATACCGCGCGAGTTTTACGCACGGCCGCAGAAACTTCAGAAACAGATCTGGCCTCCGAACGATTCGAAGCAGGAGCGACAGTGTTCGCCGCCAGGATCCGGTCACGACAGAACCTGGTATCCAGATAAATTCGCGTTGGACAAGGTTCCCGCGAATCCACGGACCGAACAAAGACTGAGACGGTCGGAGACAGCGACCGAAACGGGGGAACAACCCGAATATTTCAGTAGTTCTCGTTCGTTGGAAGACAGTCGTTACTGTCCGCAGCCGCAATCGGAATCGCAACCGCAACCACCGTCGTCGCCGCATCGGAATGTAGCTAGCACCGGAAAATCTGGTTTCGTCGGTACTTTGTCCAGGATACACGAGAACATCACGAGCGCCGCAGCCTTGCTGTCTAGTGAACGCACCTTGCATTCGCGCGACGCTTCCTCGTCTCTTCCCTCTTCTCCGGGCCCGGACAAGAAGGCAAACGACAAACTTCCGGCGCTCCCAGTCCCCCAAGGTCTACAGATCGTGTCTAAACGCGCCAAACAATTCGAATCGGGACGTCTGCTCAGCGATGACGACGAACCGACCGGTGATCGAACCAGTCTCTACAAGAGCGAGCTGTCGCGACTCTCCAGCAAGCGAAGCGTGCCAAACGTTGCCGTTCGAAAGAGAGAATTTGAGTCGAAAGCCGAGGCTCAAGAACCACGACGATCGACTGTGTCTACCAGGGAAACCAGGTCGTTGGATGCCGGTAGGTTCCCTTGTTCGTCGCTGTTTTCTTTTCCGTTCAATTCTTTCATTCCTTCATCCTCTCATTCTTTGATTTTCTCATTGAAATACCGTCGTGAAATCAATGAATCATACCTCAGCTCATACAATATTCGAGCTTCGCAAACTCTATAAGTTCCACTCTTTTCTTGTAATATCATGCGTGAATATTTAGGTAACGGATTAAAGGGAAACAGAGTAATACCTGTTGGCAGCAGACGCATTCAC
The DNA here is from genome assembly GCF_051020765.1 of Lasioglossum baleicum. Lineage (NCBI taxonomy): Eukaryota > Metazoa > Arthropoda > Insecta > Hymenoptera > Halictidae > Lasioglossum > Lasioglossum baleicum. The sequence goes on from NC_134940.1 coordinate 15,283,387, forward strand.
TGTGAAGCACCGACCGACTCTAAACCGATCCAAGGTAGACATCTTCTCGAATCCAAAACTGAGTTGATTCATGTTATCAATGTTGCATTCACCGCTATATCATGCTGTATTTGTACATATACACATCCATATTCCACATGTATGCATACATGATACAATAATATTTGTTGTAGGCTTTAACGCGATAATTTTGCTCGTGCGAGGCACGTTAAATGTGTTAAACAGTGTTCGCAGAGGTGTGCCTGATTTTCCTCGACAACGTAACCATTAAAAACATACTAACATTTGGTATTTTGTTTGTTTGTCCGTTCCGTTTCGTATGTATTATACTAGAGGAGTATCGACAGCGTTCTTTCATTCTTTCGTTTCACTATCTTCACAGATACGTCGACCCCGATATCGAGGTTTATCGATGGCGGGACTCTCTGCCCGAGAGTTCGCAGCAACAGCGAGGAATCTTGGGAATCGACATTGGACCGTATACAAACGATGAGGCGCCGATGGCCGCAACGGCAAGAGGACCAGCAAGGACGACGGCAGAACAGTCGCGACAATGAAAACGAGAACACGTGCGCGAACGAGAAAGATAAAGGGAAGGAGAACGAGGATTCGTACGCGAACTCGACAGATTCAAAAATCACGAGTGCGGAACACGGTTGGTAGATTAGTTGTCCGCACTGTCGTTTCGCTTTGCCTTCTCTTTAATCTCTTTTATCTTTTCCTTCTTTTTATCTTCGTATTTTCTAGGTGGGGCGGTGACGATGACAAGCGACGGCGTACATGGTAACGAAGTTGTGTTCAGACGCCAGAAGAATGTGCATACTGGTAAGAGCCGTAAAATTGCAAAATCCGTGAATCATAGCGATTCGATGTCAAAGTTTCGACGATAATGTTTTCCAGCCGATGAAGATCGCGCTACGAGGAGGGTTTCCTATTTGAAAGCAACTTGGGGTGAACGAATGCACGTCGACAGCGATTTGGAGTCGAGTGATTCCGAGCCTATTCACAATTCGAGAATGTAAGTTGAATGCGCTTCGAGCGATAGAGCGAAGGTCGCTCCGGGTTTTACACGTTGACCGCACGGTGTCTCTTCCCTTTTGGTTGCACGTGTCTCGTCTCTCGTATCTCACATCGGGAATCTCGATTATCGCGCGGTAGCTTTTAGTGCACCGCTTTTCAAGTACTGCCTCCGTCCGTATTTTCAGCGGCCATAAGAGATGGCGGCTATCGCTGATTCCAAACGATATAGCGTCTCTGCGGCGCATCTTCGAGGACATGACACAGTCTGCGTCTTTAAACAGAAATAGTTCTCGGTGAGGATGGTACACGTTGATCCAAGCACGAAAACATTTAACAATCTGTTTTTGCGAGTAGACTTGCGTTCTTATCGATGTCTGCTACTCTAGATGAATGTTTTCGTTGCGCCCACTCGTCTTTGCTGTTGTCGTCGTTGTCGTTGTCGTTGTAACGTTGTATTAAGAAATTTTCTTTGCGTCGCCATTCTTCTACTCCCTCGATTTGGAACGATTTTAAAGTTTCGCCACTAACAAACGCTACCGATTAAACGTACTTGTCCTTGCTGACCGTTAACGAGTTATCGACTTGCTCGCTTCTACGGTAGTATAATCTGTTAAATAATATCTTCACGATTAGTCTATCGGATCGGGGAAAAAAGAAGAAAAGATAACTCTAAACCAAACCGAGTGGTCAGTGAACGCGTGAGCAGGATCAATGACCGTGCAGAAAACAAGACTAAGAGAGATTTATTTCGTAGGAACGCGTGCACTGGTCAGGAAACGACTGAGGCCGTCAAAGACATCGTTGAACAACTCGAGCGAGAGGGTCCGCTGCACGTAAAATTCACGGTGCTTGATGGCAAGGTAAATCAACTCGATTTGATTCGTTGGTTGCGCGAAAGCGAGCATAATTTTTGATCGCGTGTCGTGGATGTTTCAGCGATCTTCCGATCGTTCGTGGAAACAAGTCTGGGGCGTTCTTCGCGGACCGATTCTCTGCTTTTACAAGGATCGTCACAGTCAGGTAGGTTGGTAGTTGATAGTAGTTGGTCGGTCGTAGACTGTGTAGGATAATCGTATGATTTCGTTGTTCAGAGTCCTTCATTGACCAACGACGGCGAAGGCGTGGCGCAGAGCGTGGACGTCAGATGCTCCTTGGTGGATATCGCGGAGGATTATACGAAGCGCAAACACGTGCTGCGTTTGGCGAATCCGAGCGCAGAAGTTTTACTGCAGACCGAAGATGCCGCGTCTATGGCGCTCTGGCTACGGTCGCTGCACGAGAAAGCCGCCGCTGAAAAGCCATCCGTAAGTCTGGAACGTCGTCGAGGCCGTCCGCACGTTCAGCGTTCACGTCACGAGTCACGAGTAATCGTATACATACATACTCTACTGTTCAAAAGAAAGAAGCACCCAGTATAATTATAAGATATAATGACAAACAATATCTTTATGCAGAAATTGTATTGTACAATGATAGATTTAGTGCATTTAAAGTATTAGATAAACAGCGGAATCCTTTTTCAGAACTTACTGTGTCCTTATTTGATTTTTGTGCTTCTTTCTTTTGCATGGCAGTGTATATTGATTGTACTTGTACAATATCTTTTAACCGATAATGTAACTCTAGGAAATGGCGTACAATAGTAGCTTGAAGCAGCAAGCTGTCCCGCAAACTCCGGGCCCTATCAGTAGCAGCAGCGGTAGCGCGACATATCAAACGACTAGCGGTAGCGCCAGTGGTGCGATCGTGCTATCGAACAGCGGTAGTGGCAACGGCGGCGGTAACGGTAGTGGCAACGGGCAAAGATTGAGTCCGCTTCCCGGGCACAAAGGTATCAAGAAGCTGACCTCGTTCCGGAATAGATCTCCGACCGGTCAGCTGCCGGTCAACAAGGCGCGGAAGTCAAGTCAAACGATCGAAAGCTTAGTTTCTCCGAAAACGAAGACGTGGAAAGGCAGAGTCGCGAAACAACTCCGAAGAATGCACGGGCAAACCGGACCGCCTTCTTCACCGACAACCCAGCTACCACCCGAGGGTGCCACCTTTAAAGTACCGCTCGAGCTGTGTCGACCAGTAAATACCTCCTCCCTCCCTTCTTTTCTTATTTCATTATTTATTTATTTATTTACTTGCTTACTTACCTACTCACTCGTTTGTTGCACAGTCATCGTTTTCGGAATATGTACCCTTGATCGTGCAAATGTGTACGAGTATAGTCGAGGAAAGAGGCCTGGAGGTTATCGGTATTTATAGAGTACCCGGTAACACGGCGGCTATTTCGCATTTGACCGACAGCGTGAACAAAGGATTCGAGAATATTAATCTGCAGGTACGCAATCGATCTCATCCTTTTATCGTAACATGTAGTGTACGTTGTGATTGATTTGTTTGTTCCGATTCTCGTAGGATCCCAGATGGAGCGATGTGAACGTGATATCGTCTCTTCTGAAATCCTTCTTTCGACAATTGCCCGATTCGTTGCTCACGGCGGAATTGTATCCGATGTTCATCGACGCCGACAAAGTCGAAGATCCGCAGAGAAGAATGACAACGATACGAAAGTTGCTCAGGGATCTTCCGGAACATCATTTTGAGACTTTGAAATACTTGATGTTCCATCTAAAGAAGATAGTCGAGCACAGCGAGATCAATAAGATGGAAGCGAAAAACTTAGCCATCGTGTTTGGGCCTACTTTGGTTCGAGCGAGTGGCTCCAGGGACAACATGGTCACCATGGTCACCGATATGTCCCACCAATGCCGAATCGTTGAAAGCTTGTTGAACAATGTACGTACCCATGCCAAACCTAAGTTGATAGAATGGTTTGCATTCACCTTTGATAATTATCGTGTGATAATTGTCTCGACTAATCTTCATTCGATCGGCGTTTCGTAGGTGGAGTGGTTCTTCTCGGACGATGATTTGGACGATCTGAGCAGACTGAGCGTTAATCTAAGCCTTCCAGCGGACACGAACGAGATCGACACAACCTCAAGCAATAATCATAGCCTTCTCTTGAACAATATCCAGAAAGTCGAAGGTAGTACCATTCGGTGATCGTTGCCTTTTGTCGCGATTTTCAACGTATTGCTTTACGTTACGCTGTTCCCCGATCTTATCCTCTGTTGGTTGCTGCGTTGACAGGTGTTCGAGAAATGGCGTCCGCGAAAGATATCGTTTCGTCGATCATATCCGCTGCCAATCGTAAAATCCAAAGACGAAGGAAAGGACAAGATGAAACGGACAACGAGAGTCACGAAACGGAGAAGGTTCGTAGAATCGATTGCGATTTCGCTTGGTCCGATTTCAATTGAATCGTTGTTAAAGTTGGAAAATGATTTGTTCACAGTCGAAATCGAAGCTGGAAAGCGAACATCTGGCCAATCGACGCAGCATGGCGTTGAACGAACGGCAGTGTTCTGTCAGTGAAATCGTGTTGATGCACGAGAATAAGAGTCAACCGAATCGTTGTTCGGATCGATCGGCAACGATCGACGTGGCCGCGATGGATATGGCTGTCGGGAGTTGTGGTATTGGTGGAGTCGATGACGGTGCAGGTTCAGGTGCAGGTACTGGTGCAGGTGTCGGCGCCGGTGTCGAAATATCGGATCACGACCGTGACGAGAACGCGGCAGCGGCCGACACGATAAACATCAACGACGACAGCATACCGTTCGATAGATCGAGGAAATATTCGCTGATGGATCCTACGATGGAGTCGCTCGAACCGAGTCGTCGCTCGGCCGTCTCGACGGCTTCCGAGTCGTCGTCACGACTCTCTAGCGAGACTGGCTTGAGCTGCTACGATGCGAGCTCGGTGCTCTCGAGCGTTTCGAATGAGACGAAACAGAGCAACGACGAGATCACTATAAGAACGTACGCTGGACTGAGCGCAACCACTCAAGAACGAATACGGAGGTTCGAGCAGGAGACTAAAGCGATGTTGCAGAGAGATCAGAACCGGCAGAGGCGCGAAGCCGAGAAGAGAGAGGAGGAGCGACGAAGAATCGAGATGGAGTGGCAATTGGCGAAACGTGAAATGGAAAACGACGATCTACTCGACAGTATAGTCGACACCACCGTCGCGCCGACTTACCTCGCCACGTCTGCTAGACTTTCCGCCTTCAACGACAGGCTCGCTGATAAATCGCATCTCGACATGGGATCTCGATCGACAGGTCGAATCCCTTCTCTCTCGATAGCCGTGCAACAAGAGCCTACCGCGAACGGCACCAGACGTTTCGCGCAACAGCACGGCGACTGTTGCGACTCGGTGGCGGCGGTTCTGCGATCGACGACACCGTTGACACCGGTGACACCACCGACACCGACAACACAGCCGACGCCGCCGTCGCCACCACCTCCGCCACCGACACCGACGCCGACCCCGACTCCGACCCCACCACCGGTCCCACCACCACCGAACAACCTCGCCAGATTAGATTCAACCATCAAGAAATTCAAGACGGGCAAAGAGGAGGTAAGATCACGACCGAGGAGGCGATCGTTGGCCGTTCGAACCTTATTCGCATGGTTTTCCACCGTTTCGCAGCCGGCGTTGGAAAGTTCGACGGTTCCGCCGGCCCGATACGGAAGCTTGGACTCGCTGCACGAAACGAACGACGTTTCTCGAGCGTCGCTTTCACCGTCGATGCACCAACAACGAAAACAGCCACTTTCGAGCGACGTCTCGGACGACGGTTAGTATAGTATCCTACGAACCGATCGACAACTGTTCCTTCGATGTTCAATGTTCTCGCGCCAATGTCGTCAATATCTTCAATTCTCATTCTCCATTCTCCACCGAAATCCACAATCTATTTCTCCCTCCAATGCTCCCAACTTTCTATTTGGACGATCCGATCGCCGTTCCCTTCGCAGAACTTTTCCTTACCGCAATTTCAATCCGCAATTAGCGTTTACAGAATTTCGACGTTACTCCTATGATATATGATTACGATCTGAATCTAAAATCTATCTATACCATCGTTTTGTTCACGCACATCTATTTACGAGTGTTCTCTTTTATATTTCTCTCCCACGTAACGTCGCCACCGACGATCGGTGAGTGTAGGCGGATCTTGTTTTCTGCAATGGACTCAGAAGATCCTAACTATTAACAAAAAGCTTTCTAGGTACTTTCACATGATTGGTTCTTTTTTACTCTTTAAGCTAATCGTGCGAGCTCGGTTGCCCGATGTTCACGGTAGATGCACCATTACTCTGTTCACCTTTCGTTCGCGTTCTTCGTCGCATATTCCGCCTTTTATTTTCTCTTTTCTCTATTCTCTCGCCTCTTTACTCTTCTGTCTTGTTGCTGTTGTTATTGTCGTTCTCCTCTTGTTGGCGTCCTTATTTTCTCTGCTTTCCGAACAGTTGCTAACGAAGCATCGAGCACCGCACCGCACCGCATTCGATGTGTTCGTATTACATATATTCTATTATATATTATAGTATAGTTCAAAGACGTTGTCGCGGCTGATTTGTTTCAAATTTTTCTTTTGGCTTGCACATTCGCGGTACGCGAACAAAGTTGATCGCGTCTTTCGAGCAATATCTGCCGAAGAGTTGAAATCGAAGAGGAGCAAGATCTCGTTCGAGTCTGAACGGAGTGCATGCAATGTTTCGATAAATGTGAATCTTCTCTGACCGAGCTTGGTCGTTCCATCCGACGTGCCGTTGCGCTGTGAGAATATGTTCCGTTCGTTGGTTCGTCTCTTCTTTTCACGAGTCAGGCTCGGTCTTGTCCGATCCGGGTTGCACTCGCAGCAAACTTTTTACGTTAGCTTTAGCACGCGCTCATAGCGGATGCCGCGAGACGAATCGTTGACCGCATGCGTGCTTGTTCGATTGATACCGACGTTGTTTTCCGAGCTTGCCTCCTGCTCGTTCTTCGTACGTTTCTTTGAATCTCGCCTGAAATTTCGTAACGCTGAATATGCGTTCCACAACGTTTCTATCCTCTCGCTTCGTTCACCCGTTCGTTCGAGACGAGGGAATACAATACATCCACGATCGATTCGAATCTAAGATGTGAAAGTTTGTAAAACTCAAGCGAGAAAGAAGGTAGAGGTCGAAGAAGGAGGGCAGGAGAGGAGACTCGACGCGTGCTCGCGCGCGAATTTTAGTTCAGCGTTTATTTGCTCGCTCGCTGGTTTGTTCGTTGGGTTCGTTCGTTCGTTGGTTGGTCGAGTCGCTCGTTCGCCACTGACAACAACTGTTAGCACGTGTTTTCCGGGCGTCCATGATGACGGTGCAAATACGTTAAACACTTAGGCAAACGGCAAGCCCCGGCTTTTGGTGGTACATATCGTCCCACCTTCACGGTACTACCACCACAGACACCACTGGTTCCACCTCGAAGACACAGGATCCATCGCCCATACAGATGCCAATGTCAATGCCAATACCAATGCCAATACCGATGTCGATGCCAATACCAATGCCAAGGGCAATGCCTATACCAATGCCAATGCCAATGCCAATGCCCGTGCCAATGCCAATGCCAGTGTCAGTGTCGATGTCGATGTCAAGGCGAATGCAAGTGCCGACGGAGCCAGTGTCAGACGAGGCCGGCGTCGATGTCGTGCAACGATCCTCGATATCCGTTGCACCCTTGCCGAGAGTACCACCGGCCTCGGAGCCCTCCGAACTCGCGGAATCTATCGAGATCGTCGAACAATCATGCCGAAGGGTGTCGGGCTCAGGGGCCGGATTATCTTCCAAGACTTTAAACAGATTCCTTCGAGGTAAATTGCTTGGCTCGCAGCCTGGAATACCAAGTCGCAAGCAAATCGAGCGCTAATAAACCATTCGAATGAACCTGGCTCACCCGAATGGCTTCTCACACACTGTGTTTTATTCGTTATGGTTTTCACTCTCTCTCTCCCTCTCTTTCTCTCTCTTTTTTTTTCTTTACTCATTTATTTCGTCTTCTTTTTCTCCTTCTCTTTCACACTTTCCCCCCCCCCCCCCACTTTCTGTTTTTCTTGTGTTACGTTTTGACTTTTGACGCTGAGCGCACGCTAGTCAACGATACTACTCCGTCTTCATCCCCACTGACCATAACCGCAATCCTGCCGCAATCTATCTCGCAGAAATGTCGCGATTACTTCGCCTATCCCTTTGCCTCCACGTTTATTTTCTAATTTTGTCCCGTTTGAGATACTCTTTAACTCAAATTTGTTTGGAAATAGGCTTAGTCGTTGTCGAGTCGCGATTCGTAAACGAAGAAAAGAGAAACACGATGATGTAATAGTAGAACGGCTCTAAGGAAACTCGCGACGTGGATTTGCAGAACGCTTCTAACGTGTTGTTTATCGAATAAACAGTTTGTGTTTGCGTTTGCTGTTACACTGTCAACTGAAATTTGATCGTTTGTTCGATAATGTTTTATAATAACCAGAACCACCAGCGGTACCATCACTATCTTCATCGTTACGACTACCACTACCACTGCCATTATCATTACCATTGCCGCTACCACTACCCCACTACCACTATCACTACTATTTATCACGAAACAATGCTTTACGCGCCTTTCGTTGGATCGTTCGCTTCCAACATTTTACAAAATGATTAACGCGACAGCTCGAATTGATCGACGTGCCTTTTTCACTAAAACGGGACGATGCTTTTGCAGGTAGTGATCTGTTGACCAGCTTGACGACAACGTTCGACCGAAAATGGAAGTCCTTGGTAAATTCGTCGAGTCACAGTGTTCGCGGATCTGGCACGGAGCACGCCAGTGACGAGGAAATCGTGGGAACGCGAGACTCGGTCGCGACTTTGGGCCACCTGCAAGGTGTACGAGAAGAAAGAGACGAACGAAAACTTACGGTCCCCGTACAACCGGTGGATCCCAGTTTGGTAGAGACTTACCGAGACCCGAGTTTGCACAAGTCGAGCCTCCAGAAACATCAACATGTTCGCCAAAAGACTGTAAGTACCCTCTCATTGACATATATTGTTAGCGCGGTAGTAAGGCAAAAGGTTTGTTGGATGACCGATATCGTTTTGCCTGCAGGATATCCCGGAAAAGGATACGGATTGTTCGGTGACGACAAACTGCAGCGCTGAAAGAATCGAGACCGACAGGGACAAGGACAAAGATGACGGTGTACCGGATAACGATAGAAGCGCGAACGCGCATAGAAGAATCGATTCGAAACAAGATGAACCGCGATCGTGCAAGGAGGCTGACGAATCGAACGAGACGCAGGAATGTTACAGGCTCGCCGCTGCGTTGCATAAAGACGGTGGTGCAATGATGGCGCGAGATACGCGAGACGGCAGATCCGTACCGGAGGATGAGAAGTATTTTCATTACGACCTCGTCGACTCCTCGGACCCGAGTTACACGAACAAGCTGGAAAAATTTGAAAGCATGACGACCAATTTGGAAGTCCGGTCGCGGCTGAAGAGGTCGGAATCGTTGAACAAACGATCGGAGAACACTTGCTCGAAATTGAAGAGATCCGAAAGCTTGAACAAGCATTCGGCCGAGAGATTGCAAATGTCGTCGCCGACGAGCGGCAAGTTGAAGCGATCCGAGAGCTTAAACAAGCACTCGGAGAGATCCGACTCGCCGAACAGCAAACTGAAACGGTCCGAATCGTTGACCAAGACCGAGAAGACGGAATGCAACATCAGCAAGCGACGACAGTCGGTTCGGAAAGACAGCGCGACGAAACTGAAGCGAAAGAACGGCATGCCGGAACGGTCGATCAAGCGAAGACACACGGTCGGCGGCACGAAAGATTTCGACAAAGTGCATTGGCTGGATAACAAGTTGCAAGCGGAAACCGAGAGGGTTGCCAGAAACGAGTACAGGCCGAAGAAGAGTCAACTAAGAACGAGCTCGCCGGATCTGAGCACCGGTCGTATCGGTGCTCTCACGGACGCTAGTTTTCTCATCGAGGTCAGCTTTCGTGGACCGAGCAACGTTGTTTTCAACGTCGCGACCAACGCTCGACCACAGTCCTTACCGGACACTGGTTTGGCCTCCAAAGTGTTTAAAGTCCCCCTCGAGAGTCACGTTTAGTCGTTTTCTCGTTTATTCGTTTATTCCTTTATTCCTTTAATCGGTGGGCAATGTACAATGATGCGCGTGCTACGATACCCAGCGCGAACAACTCGATCTACGATGCTATGAAAGCAGCGAACCTTGCGAAGTTCGATCGTCCGCCCACCCGCATTTCTTCTTTTACATTTCACCTTAACCCCTTCTCTATTTCTGGTAAAGCATTTACATCTCAGCGCGTCAATTATAATATATACAAGCGAGTACAATTATAGAAATATTATACGCATCGTACTTGTGAAATGTGATCGTGTGCAATCTTTTCTGTATATAACGTTCGTTCGCGTGAACGCGCGCGACCGCGCGATCGTACATCGACGCCGTCTTTGTACTTTTTACTAATCGATCGAAAGAGGTTCGGAAGGAATCGTTATCGTATTAGTCGAGAGCAGCCTCTTTCCATCTTAGACATACTCGATAACGTTACCCGCGATTCACAGTGCACGAATTGATTTTTCTTTCGGGAGCGATACCGCATATTGGTTCCTTCCTTCGATAACAAGTATTACCAATTATCGATTGCTTCTTTCTTATTCGAACAGCGTACGGTGGTTCAAATACAGCGTACTCGTCGACCGAGAAAATTGTGGTCGATCAATTTTCTCGTAATTGTATGGCGCGAATACGAGTGCGTATGTGAATGCTAGTGATAGTGAGAGTGAGAGCGAGAATGAGAGTGCGAGTGCGAATGAAAATTCATGCTTAATTACTGCTAGTTTGTTGCTTGCCCGCGCATGTCTCTTTTGTAGCGTGATCACGTGTATGAATGTGTGCAAGAGCTAACAGCCGACAATTAAGTGGTATTTATTTCCGGTTCGTAACACCCATGATAACGTTATTTATTGAATGTATCGCGAGTCGACTAATTAAAAGATTCAACAATACTTGCATCGTGAGGGCATACTCGCGTGCTACGAATTTGTAAATAAAACTTCTATATTAACAATCGAAACGAAACGCTGTGCCAATAGAACCGAATTTCCAAGTTCCCGCCTTTTCGTTTGAATTCGGAAAGATGACGTAGCTCGCAACGGCCCGTTCGAAACGTCCATCTTTGATTTTAGGTTTGCCATTTCGAACACAGCCGTCGAACGATTTCGTGACGAGATAAAACGTTAAACTCTACCCTAAAAATATGAACGTGATGCAAACCGAAAAGCTGTTTCAACCACCGAGGGAGAAACTGAAGAACGAAATGAATGCTCGCGAGCAACCATTTGCCGTACCTTTTACTACAAAGTATCGTACGTGTATCGGCTTTTTTCGAATTTTGTCTCGTTTTCTTACGCGATACCCAGTAAGCAATCTACTTCTGATTTGGTGTGAATTTAGCACCAAACTTTATAAGCAAATACCAACACAGAATCCGCTTAAAAAGTTTGGTGGTTGAAATACCAGACCCTGGCCTCGTTATCGAGAGCTAAGAGGTCGTACGAAGAGCGAACCTAACCTTGCTCCGAGAATAAATATCGGGCAAAATCGTTACTGTCATTATTTTAAGATCTGTAAATATTTAAATGATTGAAAATGCACGAATCACGTAGAATTTTATAATTGAGTAATTTAAATAAAATTCGATTTTCCCTCCTAGAGGGAAGGAAATTTAAATGCCTCGTACAGACCTAAACATTTCGACGAACAGCGCGCCGAACGGAGAATCGACGATTTACGTTTGGCGCGCTGTTCGTCGAAATGTTTAGGCATTAGAACAAAATTAGGTCCGCTCTTGGTGCGACCGAGCTGTCCTCCATAACGAAATTTTGCCACCAAACTCTGCAGGCAAATACCGAACCATCTGTTTCTGCATCAGGCTCGGTATCTGCTGATAGGTTTTGGTCGGTAGATTCGGAGCAAATAAGGACCGAAGACTGCTCCAAGCGTGGTTTGGCACCAAAATAACAGACCACCAAATTGCAGACATTTGGTGATAATCTGCTCGAGCACACACACACAGATGTTGCTGACTGGGCTATATTTTATATTTTATGTTCAATATTTAATTTTTGCCTAGAATCAAGACCGAATACAAATAATAGGATAACAACAACGAAACAGATACCAACGAGTTCGAATTACTCGAGAAGCTCGAACCGTGGTCGCAACGTACGCAGAGTTCGAGGTTCGACATCTTCTTCTGCGTTAGCTGGCTGTTCGCGCAACTACATCCCAAGGTAAGCGGTTCCGAGGTTTCTAATTTGAATTTTGAATCGAGTGGAGTCGAGTCGACGGCTTAAACAACATTTACTTATATGCTTGCGTGTTGAACGCACTCTCGGTCTCGTTAGATCCGCCAGAAGTTCAAAGACCACCACGGGAGTGGGTACGAGCACGTACGAATCCGGAGGCGTGGTGCTCGGTGAGTATTCTTTTTGGTCCTCTAGTAACTCGAAAATACAAATAAGCTCGGACTATCATGATTCGATAGTACGATCGATGAATAGAACGAATAGAATGAAACGAACGCGCGCAACGATTTCAGCCATAACGGGCGGTCGCGGGGATGCAAGGGCCGAAGTAGGACTGGCCGCGTTGGATATCCGATGTCCTCATTTAATTCTCTGTCAGATAAGCGACATCCAAACGTACACGAACACATTGACCAAGTTGTACCTGTTCGATCCGATACAAGCAAGTGTTTTCCTAAAATGTCCGGTCGAATCGACCAGAACTGTATAATAATCCAAATCTACTTCGAGTAAATTTTGACGAATGTTTGTAATCGTACTTTGCGAGCAAAAGGCGGTCATTTTACTGCCAAGACGAAGCTTGAAGCAGAATTTAGTCGATTCTATTTACTATGAATTTGCTGGGCAAACCTTGTCTATAAATTTCGAGCCTGTGGCGCGACAGATGGGTCGGAATTCGCGTAGAGGGCAGGTCGGTAAATATCGAGCGAAGTCAGAGTAAACCTAGCTGCAGGAGGGAAAACCAAATTTTATTTACATTTCTAAATTATCTAATTTTAAGTTTCATGGATTTTCAATAATTTAAATGTTTACAAATCTTAAAATAGTGACAGTAACGACTTTGATAAGGGCAAGGTTAGGCCCGCTCTTAGTGCGACCGACCTGCCCTCGTTTTGCCCCCGATTTGGCACGGAATTCACGACAGATGGATCGGAATTTGTGGACAAGTGTTGGTGGCAGATGCATAGCAAATCAAGAGCAGATCGCTTACTGAGGCAGAACTCGAACTGCTTGCAGGTTCTGATGCCGGACACGATGTGCGAACCTGTCCCGGGGAGAAATATGCTTTACCATTCGATTATCGAGAAATTTCCCGAAATCCAGCCGACACCGATATCTCGAATACACTTCAACGACACGGTTGGCTTGGAACGGGTGCGAACCCTCTGCGCGGGGGAGTACTCGTCCGTGGAGCTTTTTGTCAAGCACAAGTATTTTCGCGTGTTGTTGCGGTGTTGATTCTTCCAAAGCTTCTCGAGGTTTCTCGAACTGAAATCGTTTATCCTTTTGCAGGTACTACGCGTTAGCCGCGGCCGCTGCTCTGTTAAAATACATCGAATATTCCCAGCGCATCGTTTATTCTCCGAAATCTATTCGAATCGAGTTTCAAGGATCACCGAACGCCACCTGCATTGGTGAGTCGTGATCACAGTCTCTTGTCGTTCGAACTGTTTCTTGATGTTCGATCGGCTTCGAATCGCAGATCTAGAGAGCGCGCGCAGTTTGGAGTTGGTCCAGTCGCAATCCGGTCAACGGAACGTCAGCTTGCTGGGAGTCCTCGATCATTGTTCGACACCGATGGGTAGAAAACTGTTGCGCGCCAACATCCTGCAACCTCCGTGCGAACAACGGGTGATCGTTGACCGACAATCTTCGGTCGCCGAGCTAGTGTCGAATCGCGCGTTGCGAATCGTTCTTCAGGTAGGCTTCAGAGGCTGCGATAACTTCGTGATTGCGTATTGGTTTACGAGTTACGTTTACAGCCGATCGTGCGTCGACTTTACGGCGCGGATAGACTGGCTGCTTTGTCGACGACGCCCGTTCTTCACGGAAACAGCGTGCAATGCGCTGAACATAATTTGAACTATGTGCTACTGTTGAAGAACATGTTGGATACCGTTCCAGAGCTTGAAGAGGCCCTGTCGACGGCGGAGACAGACCACCTTCGACAGATCCGAAAGGTTTCGCTTTTGATTTCGATTTCCGCTCTCGCTCCAGCTCGATTACGCTACTTTAATCTCTTGGGAATTTTCTAGAGATTGGGAAATCCTCGATTTCAGCAGATGCGGGAACGGATTTTCAACACGATACACCCGGACGCGACATTTGTGGTAGGATACACGTCGTCGAATATGCAACGCTGTTTCGCCATCAAGGCAGGCATCAACGATTTACTCGATGTAGCACGGCGAACGTACTGCGAACTGATCGACGATATGAAATGTCGGTTGAACCACCGAACGAGTCGAATTTTGATCCTGTTTTGTCGACCGTTTTAAATTCCTTCTCTTCTTTTCATTTCCGGCAGCCATGGTGGAGAATTTGGCTTCGAGATACAAATTACCTCTATCTTTGGGATGTAACGCGACGCAGGGCTTCCACGTGCAAGCAATTCTTCCGCGAAACTCGAACGACTTTCAACTGCCAATCGAGTTCATCGAGGTATGTACATGTCTGACTTCTTTGGTCCTCGCCTTCACCTTCGTCTTTACCTTGTTACGGTTGCGATCACGTTTACAACTGCGTTTATATGTAATAAGGTGCGGAAGAGCAGACGCGTTTACACGATGACCACGAGCGCGCTCACAACTTTGAGCCAACAGTGCAAGATCGCGTCCGATGAATTGCATTTAATGAGCAACGTGTAAGTACCGGTGCCAAGAGCATACGAATCCATAACTCAAGTACTATATTGTATGTATCGTACCAACGGCAGGTTGCTTTGCGATTTGCTACAAAGTATTCGAGAATACATCGGTTGCCTGTTTCAACTGAACACCGACACGGCAGAACTGGACGTAATTAGCTCTCTTGCTCAAACGAGTTCGCTTCTTGCCTATGTTAGACCAATGTTTGGATCGAAGCTGGAATTACTCGATTCGAGGCATCCGATTTTAGAAGCTTTTGGCCTCGACGATCCTGTACCAAACAACGTTGTATGTATAATGCATTTTATAGCAGATACCTACCAATTGTTGATCCGATTCGTTTGATCCTGCTTTATACGCACATATTTCAGTGTGCATCGACACCTTGGAACTTTCATATGATCTCTGGACCCAACATGAGCGGCAAATCGACTTACCTGAAGCAAGTCGTTCTATTACATATAATGGCGCAGATCGGTTGCTTCGTGCCAGCCAAACGGGCGGTCTTTCGCCTAACGAATCTAATATTCTGCAAAATAGCAGTTCGCGACGGTATAGATTGCAATGCTTCCACGTTTGTTCTCGAAGTTGGTCTCTCTCTCTCTCTCTTTTTCTTACCCTGTCTTTATATCTATTTACTGTATCTATCGTATCTATTTCTTTCCAATGTACGTTTTAGATGAAAGAAGCACAGTACATTTTAAGATCCGTCACGCCCACCTCGTTGGTTGTGTGGGACGAATTGTGCAAAGGGACTGCGATCGAAGAAGGTGCTTCGATTGCATGGGCCATATGTGAACGGCTTTTGAACACGACGGCTTTCGTATTTGTCGCGACGCATTTCGCCTATTTAACCAAACTAGCCGAGTTGTATTGTAACGTAACCAAGTACGCCTCCGCATCGAGATAGTTTTACAATCTCTCAATCAAACAAATATTCTAACGAGTATTCGTATTAGCAGACCGATGTCGATAGGCGTCTTTGCTAATATACCCATTTATGTACTTATCGTCCATCAGGTCATTCCATGCCAAAAAATTTAATTTGTTTAAATTTTTCTAAATTATAAAGTTGATTTTCGAGGTTGAAAAAATTATTTTGTAATAGCCCAATCCTTACCGAATGAAACAAAAAAAATGTAATGCTCAATCGGACAAACAGTTCCTGAGATAAAAATTCGTAAGTGAGGCCCGTTTTCGCCAAAATGGGCAAAAATTGAAAACTTTGAAGGCCTGCCATTTCTAAAAAAATTCGAAACCGGCAAAATGATGTGACTTAAACCCCCCCTAATTTCACATGGACTACAACATATTTTATTTAGAACAAAATCGACGATGGTGCCTGCAAAAAGCAATCGATTTGGCATGGAATGACTCGATAGCAATGATTTCACAGTGGGGCGTTGACGATCTGCGAAACCCTACTCTTGCGGAAGACATGTAGCGCGGAGTAGGGATATCACATGGTCGCTACAAGTCTCTCACTGTCATCTCCTGATGGACGATCAGTACATTCGAACGTCGTGAAGAATATCTATATGTACACTGTCTAATATCTAATATACTGATCTTTCATTGTTCTAGTCATTGCTTCGAAACGATAAGCACGCGAGAACAAGAAGCGTCAACGAACGGCGAAGATTCTAGCCGGTACACGTATACTCATCGACTGAAACCCGGTGTGGCGTCTACAGATGATTACGGTATCGTTCTAGCAGAACTGTCCGGCCTGCCGAAATCCGTCACGAAACAAGCGCGTAACTATACTCTCGAACAACAAATGGTACACACGGCACGATTCACGACCGTTCTCATGCTAAATGTGTATTGTACGTTCTCTCGTCAAATATCGTGCCTATCATCTTCCTTCCTGACAGACTACCATCAATCGAACTTCGTCGGAGTCCAGTAACTGGGAACGCGCGTGTTATCGTATCGTCGCTGAAATGTATCAGCTTTTCGAGGGAGAGGACGGGAAATCTGTCCGAAGAGAAACACTTGGCGAGTATATAGAACGGATGAGGAATCTTGGAGTACCGGGCGCCAACGAGAACAACGAACAGAGGGTCGAAGGAACGACCAATGATGTCAACGATGCCAACGATACTTCCAATAGCAATCGAGTTTACGCAGAAACAACTGTCGGAGACCAAGCTCGCCGATTAAACGATTCCACGACTAAAAGTAACTTCGAGGAAATCCAAGATTTGGAGTTAGACTCGGATACGATTTCGCATTTAGATCGTCTAACGTGCGACCACGAATCGATCTGCAACGACGCGGTTTCGATTCGATCATGCGGAAGCCAAACAATCGAGCGTATCCAATTTCGGATGACTTCCAGTTCCTTCTGCGGGTCTGATCGTTACCGTGATCGTGATCCCGACACGTCGACTCAGCAGTCCTTTAACATGATCGCGATAGAATCCTCGCACTTTGGCTCACCGATACATGCAAATATTCCAGCCAAAATACGAGATTTGAACACGGTTGACAGTCTGAAAACTCGACTCGTCGACAACCTCGAAGAAACCAACAATTCGATCAACGAAGCCGCTCTGTCGCTGTCTTTTACATCCGTTTGCGGTTCACCGGTCATGGACAGGTCCGAATCGAGACTTTCGAATCTCCATGAATATTGTTTGTCCGATTCTGATTTTGATGTAGAATTGTGCGAAAATTCTCCACCCTTTACTCCTACCAACGAGTCGCATATGTAAATCGGACAGACCAACCGATATTACAATTTGATTAAACAATTGTTATTTTTTAATTAAAAATTATTCTTCTCGAATAAATTTGGTTGCGTTGCAATCGTTTTAAAAAACACTACGCGCATGCTCATTTGTAATTATATTTACGTTTGAGTTGCCGGACTCAGGACCTTTTTTTTGGCGAGGTGCTTACGGATTCCCCGCCCCTCGGAGGAATGGGCGGGGTATGTATTCCACCCCCCGATGGCTTCCCTAAACTTATAGGGAGGGGGCTAGGGACTCGTAACCGAAATCACTCTGATTGCCCTCCCTTCCCATCAATAATCCATTCGGCTTCACTCCTCCCCCAACAACCTACTATAGTTATGTAGTAGGACCCCGTGCGGGTCACCTACACAGAGCCTCCCTCCCGTGGGCCTCTCGGCTGTGTCCCGCCCCGGCCGATGGAGGAAGTGGGAGTTCATCATTTGTGCATCTTGTAATTGATGCACAAACTTTTTATTTTGCATAAACATCCGGAGTCTACTGATGACCATATCGAAACGAAACGTTCTATTGACAGATCTCTGCTATTGACTCTATGAGAGATTATTATGGATTACATATTATGTTCACTTTTTAAAAGACCGCTTTGCCTTTAGTACGAATCAGTCATCTGGTGTCGAGCAGTGTCGAGTCGCGACAACAAGACGTAACTGTCACAACCTGAGACGATTCCTTTTGAACCAGAGAGGATCTGCTTGAACCACCTATTATTCTTGAACCGTGTGTCATAGTGATAATTCGTCGTTTCTTGTTCTTCTTGGACCCGACCCTCTAACGTTATCAACTATTCGACCTACCCCTCCTACCACTTATTATCTACAGTGTCTACAGTACTTCCATTTGCTTCCATTGCGATTGCGAATAATCAAGTCAATGTTGTCGTTAGCAGCCAGTGCTATTTAACTAGTATTAGTACCATTCGCGCTTTCGTTTACCTACTTTCTTAGCCGATTCAGCTTCCTCGGCCGTTTCGAGTGGAGTTTCGACTTCGACGGAATTTAATAACGACTTTTATCTTTGTCGTGTTTAACCTCTTACTCCGTACGAGTTTAGGTTAACTCTTCGAAACGTAATCAAATTATGCATGTTTCGATACAGTGTACAATATTCGAGTCGTGCCAAAAAGTCTCTTCGGCAACCTGAAATGATAACGACTAGTTGGAAAATATACTCAGCGCGTAAGGATTAATCATTGTTCTTGTCCCGGCAATTTAAATACGTAAAATTTCTTGGTGACGATTGCGGGGAGAATGTTGACACGACACGCTATAATCACAGAATCTAACCCGGTCGCGACAGTGCCAATAAATATTGTTGCTACCGAAGATGGTAGAACGCTACTGGCAGTGACAGGTGAGAAAGTTCTATCAATAATACTCGAGTATAGTTATATGCGAGTGAATCTATGAATAAGAATATTTACAGAAGACAAAGACGGTCTATTGGAAGTTATCGCGACTCCGGTTACTCTTATTGGTCACAACGGCACAGCTGGGTCGTTGATGGATATCAAGAATGGTTGTTTGATATTACATCCAGTATGTCGATATTTTCTCTCTATGTATTACTTTTCGTGTAACTGTGTATACTATATATTACTATGGAATACTTTTCAGTCTCCTCTTCAAATCGGTTTGGACTCCGGCGAAGGTTTGGATCTCGAACTGTCCAAGCAATGTGTCCGAGTCGATTCCGATGATCCGAGTCAAATCAAAACCAAAGTAGGCTCGGATACAATTAGTGATTTCCTTGACGACGAGTCTTCGCAGAGAGAGAAGAGCAACGAAATTGTTAAAGGGAAGTCGACTGCCATGATCGCTAGAACGAATAGTCTTGGAAGACCCAAAAAGAGCTCTGCCGTTGCATCGAAAGTAACTCAACGATATCTATGCTATTCGCGATTTGTTGCTTGTATCGCTTTGTATTCGTGTAGAATACAGGGAAAGGATTAAACGACTAACACAGTGTTTTATTATCAGGGTAAAGAGGTCTTGAGATGCGACATATGTCAGCAAGAATTTTCCAAGCAAGCTCCATATAAAAAGCACATGGACAATCATGCGGAGGAGAAGCCACATCGCTGTCCAAAATGTTCGGCATCTTTCAATGTACCGGTAATTAAAAGTACTCTTTCGTTTTGGTTACGCTCTTTAGTAAACTTATTGGTGGACCGTGATACACCAAGGTGGTAACCGTTGCCCGGCGATGGGGTTCTTCCAGACAAACTTCACGCTTCACATGGCTACACATAATTCTGGCGACCCGAGGTGCCCCGAGTGTGGTAAAAAATTTACAAGAATGGCCAGCTTGAAATCTCATATGCTGTTACACGAGAAGGAGGAGAACTTGTTTTGTACGGAGTGCGAAGACGTTTTCTCGACCAAAGTGAGTGCACATTGAAACTCGAAAAGTATTCTTCTTAACAATGAACATTACGTTGTTGTAGACTCAATTGGATGCGCATTTGAAACTTCACGGAGAAAAGTGGACAACCGAAGAAGCAAGGAAATGTAAACTGTGTAATAAGCAGTTCAGGCAACCGGCATTGTATCGACTACACATTCGCGAACATTACAGGGTAAGATGCAGCCGACGTTCTGAGTAATATTTTTTAGTGTGTTGTTATCTTGTAGTTGCAGACAAAGGTGGTAAAGCAGACAAAAAGAGGGGCCAAACACAAAACGGTATACAAATGTACGATATGCTTAAAATCCTTCCAAAAGCCAAGCCAATTAATGCGTCACATTCGAGTGCATACGGGTGAGAAGCCGTTCAAGGTAAATTCATTTCAAATCCACAGAATTATAGTTTGATTCAGTCCGAATCGTTTTTACTCGATTTCTATTGAATCCCTCAGTGTACGGTGTGCGGCCGTGCGTTCACGCAAAAGAGTTCTTTACAAATTCATACGTGGCAGCACAACGGTATACGACCCCATGCTTGCGAGCTCTGTAACGCCAGATTTAGTCAGAAAGGTAACACGATGGCTAATTTCGCGATAATAATTATAATTAGACTGCGGATCTTTATGAATTTATGAAGAAATTGATTGGGGGTAATATTTTAACGTTGTTTTTAATGTAACAAAGTCATCAAGGGATGAAATCAATTTTTATTTTATTCCTGCTTCCCCCACAATCAACGCAGAACATTTTTATTTTGCATAAAGATTTGCAGTCTAATTATAATTAAAACCAACGCTTCGAATGACAACTATCTTGATGGTACCCAACGCGCTAACTGTAACTATTTCACATGTACTTGTAGGCAATTTAAATGCTCATATAACGAGAGTTCACAACGTGCCAGAGGGAGAGCCTATATACAGATGCAACTATTGTTCTTGCGTTTTCAAGAAGCTTGGCAGCTTGAACGGTCACATGAAACGTATGCATACAGGAGTGAACGAGGTAACGCGGTAATAACGAAAGCACGAACTTATTTGGGTATAACGGTAAATTGTGCCGGAACGATTTGATACAGAAGTATATGATTTTCAGGACAGTGCTACCGTCAGAATCTCCGAATCAGCCGACACCATGGAATCGGACATACGAGCAACAGTGAACAACGTTATAACGCAACTGGCGTCTTTAGAGTCGAATACGGACGAAGTTGAAAAGGGAAAACCAGAAAACTTCGAGGAGACCGGGTTATTAGCAAATGTCCCTACCAAGAAAGATATTCTACAACAAGCACTAAAAAATAGCGGGTTACCTAGTAGAAACAAAAGTTCGTGCGATGATCCATCAGAAGCAAAAAAGTTGGATGCACGGACAAATTTCGTTACCTTGCTGGACCGAGCATCGGATAGCGGTACCAGGTAATCCACGCTACAACATTCGCATATCACCTCTGAATTCGTTTCATTGATATTTTTGCGCGTTCTTATTATAGAAAATACCTGACGATAAAGCAACGGTGTGTAGGGAACATAAGATGGTACGCGTGCACGTTTTGCCATAAAGAGTTTAAGAAACCATCAGACCTGATACGCCATTTACGAGTGCATACGCAGGAAAAACCATTCAAGGTACGAGCACGAATAACAAATATGCTTGAACACTACTGACGTATCTTTCTGTTTGTAGTGCACGCACTGTTATCGTTCTTTCGCTTTAAAGTCCACCATGATAGCGCACGAGCGTACTCATACAGGTACCAAGAGATATGCCTGCGGTACTTGCGATAAAACGTTCACGTGCCACAGTAGCTTGGTTATTCATACAAGGTGGGTCCGTTGCACGTTTTATTTTATTAGTTGGAGAAATCGTATCCTAAACAGCCATGTTTTTTGTCGTAGATCGCACGGGAACTCTGACGAATGTTTTAGCATATCGATTGGTAACGGTAACGATAATGATAACGGCACTGGCCATGATCACGGTCACGATCACGATCGCGATCATAATAACGATAACGATAACGACACCGATAACGGTAATGCCGATATTGACGCAACCGTTAACGTAATCGCTCGTTGCAGTAATCGACAGAAAATTAAAGCAAACAAGTCAAAGATGTCTCCGAAAACGGAGAGCCTCGCGTCTCAAGTGATACTGCAGGAGCCGTTGGTAATCAGTGACTCCGGAAACAAGATATGCGTGGTACAGATACCTTCGAAAAAACGTGTTTACGATGCTGCGATCGATCCAGCTAGGCCGCATAAATGTTGGGTGTGCGAAGCGGCATTTCGAAAGATCAGTCATTTGAAGCAACACCATCGACGACACACCGGAGAACGTCCTTATAGATGTTCCAAATGCGACAGGTGTGCATTGGCTAACTCACACAAAACATTAATATTTCCCCGAGATGTCAGCTGTCGTTCTTTATTTTACTTCGTCACTTTTACGTACCGCCACGTAAGAAGTTCTTTACCTGTTTACATACTTGTTTCAGGAGATTCACGTCGAACAGCGTTTTGAAATCGCATTTGCACACGCACGAAGACTCCAGACCTTACGGGTGTTCCATTTGTTCCGCAAAATTTTCCACGCAGAGTAGCATGAAAAGACATTTGGTTACTCACAGTAACAAACGACCGTTCATGTGTCCATATTGTCACAAGACGTTCAAGACTTACGTGAATTGCCGTAAACATATGAAAATACACAAACACGAGTTGGTGCAACGGGTACGATGTGTTTACTGTAACAAGCGGAAGTTGCATCGCAAGCGTAACGAAATTAATTATTAATCGACATATTATCGTTTCTTTCCCCCTCAAACGATAGCAACTGGAGCAACAAAAACTGGTATCGCAAGAACAGACTACGAATAGGTTGAGTGCGAAGGAGAGCTCTAAACCAGAAACAACGACCGAGCTATCTTGCTGCTCTCCGTCCAGTTTTCCTTCCGGTAACGTTAACGATGTACCACTCGACGTGTCTGCAGATACCGACACTGGCACCGGCACCGGCACCGGCACCGTTGTCGCAACAACTTCCACGTTTTCCGACAATCCGCTGTCTTCGGTCAACTTATCTTTCCAAGAACGAATGGGATCAACCTTTCCACATACTTTCCCGCATCAATTTCAAGGTGTGATCGAAGCGAAAGAGAAAATAAGGCCACTTTTATCGACGAACTTCGCCACTTCGACATCTATTAATCGTACGCGTATTGCTTTGCACTTTCTACACATACAATATGTGTATACTGAATACTATATATGTATATTTGATCTGACGTACGAATATTAGACGAACTGCGTACGACAAAAATTTTCTCACAAAATTCTAATGTGCTTTTCAGAAAATATGACTGAGATAACCGTGACAAATCTAGAAAATCCGCAGATGTTGCACATCGACGAAAGCGGTTCGGTTACATTACCAGTTTATTCGACCGATCAAGCTCTAACACCGGTATGCTTTTCATTCTTTTTCTACTGCATTACATGGCCGTTATTTCGTTGTAAACGTTCTAAATTTGCATTCTATTCGCAGGTGAGCATGCAAGAAATCGAAGAGACATTGAACCAGCAGCTTTTCAACATCGGAATGAACCTTGGTTTGGGAAGCGACCATTCGAAACATTCCTGTGATACCAGTGAATTGCAGAATGCAAAATTGCAGCATCACCAACCTGCGTTAAATGTCATTTACACGAGTAACAACAATTCTAATAACAGTAACAACGCGGAACACTCTGAAGAGCAAGTGTTCGCGTCGCAGCTGGACTCGTTCGAGATTGATCATATTACTTTGCAAGTTAGTTATCCAGATGTAATACAATTTCCAATATACGTGTAGACGAAAGTATATACATAGAAGAAACACTGTTAGCGAACGAAGACACATTTATCTTTCAGCCGGATGCTGAAATGACACTGGACAATATTGGCCTCGAAACGAATAATTCGACGAGTATGGCAAGCATATTGCCGCAAAGTGTGAAAGGAGATTTATCGAATCAACTTGCCATTTCGGCTGTTTCGCCTGAAAATCTGACCGACGGTCACCAAGCTAGTGGGTACATGCAAACCGTGTTGCTAATTTCCGAGCAAAATCTCACAGTAAAAGAAAATACGAGCGATCAATTGAAAATACGCGAGACTGAAAAGAATGCGGATGGAGTCGTAAACGATCCAACGTTTTTAACGTAAGTTGACCGAAATTCTCTAGAGTCTAGAGCAGTGGTCGGCAAACTGCGGCTCTTCCACAAATGACGTGTTTAAAATGAATGTATTTCATTTTAATACAATTTTCAATCAGTCAGCGTGTTACAGCTAAATTCAAATAAAGAGCAATCTCTACTTCCAGGTTTTTTGGAAAACGTTCGCCGGCATACTTTATTTTTTTTGACACTGTTCCACCAAACGGACACTTCTGAGATTTTTATACAAAATAGGTTAGCGTCGTAGCAACATTTTAGTATTTTTTGGTAGATGTCAACCCAAGGGAAGATAGTTAAAAAAATTCCCCAAACAAATTAATTAATTATTTTCAACTATAAATAACTAGCAAAAAATTCTGAAAATAATCTGAAATATAGAGTGTATCTATATCTTTTGTTTGCCGTTTATCCCATGTCGCGATATCTTTTCTCGTTTTAGAGCGAATTGCATTTAAGTGCGGGGGAATTTACCTCAATATCACCCCTATTGGTGGGGGTAGACATTTGAAATTTTACACAATGTTTTTTTAGACGTAAAACGATGTTTTAAGACAGGAATCAGGAAAATCGGAGCGGGGGCCGCTGGCCTATGCTTATCCGGCTCTCAAAAGAAATCTAAATCGTACTGCTGAATATTTTGCTCTTTTGACTAATGAGTATGCCGACCACTGCTCTAGACTATATAATCTACGAATGCGCGCATAACATCGATACACGATGGTAAAATAAAATCGTATCATTTCAATGTTTGCAGGGAACAGTTTCGGAGGACGTCCAAGATTTCGCCTAAGAGCCAGACAGTATCTTTGTCGTTCGAGTCGTCTCTTTGCCCAAACGATGAGATCAACCCAAACCAATCGCAACAGGGGGAGTCTTTGTTGCAGTGTCATATGTGTAGCCAGCAAGGATTTACGGCAACCAAGTTGAAGGTAGGATAAAAGCGAATTAGTCCGTCACGACAATCGATCAACATGGAGGTTTTTTTAATTAAAGGAGCACTTGAAAATCCATCGCGGTAAGAAGGAATATCAGTGTACGGAATGCTCTTCAAGATTTTACACGAACGGTGGATTAAACAGACACTCGAAACTACATACGAATAAACAGTAAGTACTCGAGTTAGATCGGATCGAACGAACCGAAATTGGTGTTAACGATAGTCATCATTTCTCGCAGACAATGGAAGAGTAGTTCGTCATGCGAAAAATATCTCGGTGATAGAACGCAATCGCGATCGCATAGCAAGGTTCATGAGAGCTTCCCGTGGAACGAGAAGGATGTTTCAATTTTGTCGCAAATACCGGCAACGGTAAATAACGAATCGTCGTTGAACGACGTCACAATAGATTCCGATTCAACCGTGTCCGAAAGAGTTCTGTTGGACACGGTTGCGGAACGAGAGGTGATGGATCGAGTACAGGTAAATTGTTGATACACACATTATTGCGATCGGCGTTGTAACGATTTCTCTTTTCGAATGAATATGTTTTAGCACGTAGCAACGGAGAAAAAGGAACAAAAGGAGTACACGAATAAATGTAAATATTGTCCGAAAACGTTTCGTAAACCAAGCGATCTCGTTAGACACGTCCGTACGCACACGGGGGAACGTCCATACAAGTGCGACTATTGCAGCAAAAGTTTCGCCGTGAAGTGCACGTTGGATTCTCACACTAAAGTTCATACCGGCAAAAAGACGTTTCGTTGTCACGTGTGTAGCAGTTTGTTCGCGACGAAGGGCAGCTTGAAAGTACACATGCGTTTGCATACAGGTGAGCGCTATACTATAGTATTGCATGTAATAGCTATGCTTTATTGTTCAACAAGCTTTGTACGTAGGTTCGAAACCGTTCAAATGTTCCATCTGCGATTCGAGATTCCGGACCTCGGGGCATAGGAAAGTACATTTGTTGAAACACGCCCGAGAACACAAAGGTAATTTCAAGAGGAAACAGAAACATTTGAAAGTTGCTGCCATTGCAGAAGTCGCTATGGCGACAGATATTGAAAAATCCGACGATACTGGTCGACAAGAGGTGTGCAGCTACGCAGAAGAACAAGAATCGCAACAGCAACAGCAAGAACAGCAAGATAATCAGCAGCACTACGAGCAAACGTCGCAAACAACAGAGGGAGAATATTCGAATTTGCAAGCAATTAACGTCGAGACAACTGCTTCGTGTTTAACCGACCAAATCACATTCGAGGCGGAGGGATCCGTTCCAAACAATAATTCGATACTGTCCGTAAGCGACGGTAACCAATTGGTGGCCAACTTACATTTTCTCCTGGCGAACGGTCTCGTTACCATACAGACTGACGAATCGTTGTTAACCCAGCCGGCATCGACTGGCAATACACTGCATCAACAATCGACTGCTGTCGCCGATTCCGTCTGTGCATCGATGATCAATATTACCCCTGAGATCGGTACCGACCAAAGTATTTCTGCTAAAGAAACGATTCACGCGGAGAACGCATTGAAAGCGCAACTATCGTCTCCGTATCAATTGCAGTCAAACAACTGTCTTTTAACCAGCGTTGCAGCGCCATCGCGGATAGAACAGTTCGCGAAGGTTCCGACCATTGAGAAGTGCTTGCCGACACTAGAGAAACCCTCTACCAAAGGAACTCCGTCGAAGAAAGAGTGCGACGTTTGTGGGAAAACGTTCACGAAACCGTATCAAGTCGAACGTCACAAACGAATTCACACGGGCGAACGACCGTACAAATGCGATTTATGTGTCAAATCGTTCGCTCAAAAATCCACGTTACAGATGCATCAAAAGCACCATACAGGCGATCGACCATATCCTTGTCCACGCTGCGAATATTCTTTCACACAAAAAGGCAATCTTCGCACGCACATGAACCGCGCTCATCGGCTCGATACTGTCGACTCGAAAAAAACGAAACAAAATCAACAGTCGTTGCAACGCAAGTCTCCGGAGAGAAATTTGACCGAGGTTAAAAGTCTGAATTTAGATGACATGTCGTTCATTGAATTTCTTAAATAATTCACCGTCGTTGTAACATCATCGTAATAATTTATTTTCTTTTTTGTTCTCTCTTCTATTATTATTATTCTTTCATCATCATCATGATCATGATCGTTGTTGCTATTATTATTGTTTCTTCCCCGGGAAGACAACTCATTGAAGAAAGTGGGAAAAAGTTTGATTTGCGAAATCAGCTATAGAGACAATAATGCTCGTATCGTTGTTCCTATAGTGTATAGTATAGACCAGTGTTTCCCAAAGTGTGGTCGCGTACCCCTGAGTCTCCTGTTGACTAGTTCAAAGGACGTACACGCCTGCTACTTAAAGTGTTACCGATTTTTCTTAACGGAAGGGGTGCACAGATGTTAAAACTCTGGGAAACACTGGTATAGACTACAAAAGGTACGAGGAAGACGTAAAACGACATTGTGTCATTGGTTGATCGATTATATTTTCACGAGATAAAGACGTTTTCTATGTACAGAATATACACACGTTCGTATTTATACAAAAATAAATATAGATTCCTATCGTGTGGTATATGCGTTTGAAACGAAGCGAAGTATTGAGTTTTGACTAGCACGGCGAACTGTGTTAATGTTTGTAATTACAGTTGGCCTCGGTTGTGGGACAGCCGTTCGGATGATGTTCGTGAAACCAGCACGGCTTCACTTTTCTTCTCACCGATGCTCTCCTTCTTCTCTTCGACTTTTCTTGCATTTGTTCACCCGGTATTCGAAACTGAACTTTCCCTTGTGTAACCCGGAACACGTGGCTGTGATTTTTCAGTAAGGTTTGAAGGCCTCCACATTCTTTCCGTAACCGTATCAAGTTCTCGCGTGGAATTGATTCGGCGAGATACTTCAATTCGAGACATCGACCGGCGTTCCAAATCTTTTCGATTGACCCGTCGAGAGATATCACGCGACCATTTGAGAGCAATTGATTCGCTACGGTGTCGACAATGCCCGTGATCAACGTTTTCTCCAGTTGCGTACAGTTTCGCACTTTTTCCACCGTGTCTCTCGGTTTAAAATTACAAATCCATCCGTTTACGCGAAACGCTTCTTCGCCCGCAACTGCGTCGATGCTCGTGTTCTCGTTCTCTTGTCGAATCAGTGTAGCTTTCGCACCGATCATCTCTTCGATACGATGCTCTCTCGTTTCTAGGTCGACGTCGCGTCTTTTTCCCCATCCGATTAAACAGATTCGTTTCGTCGATGGTATTCTTAATTTGTCGACATACGTATTAAAGCCACATTCGAAGCATACGTTTTTTATGTAATCTATGTACTCCGAGTACTGACTCTTCGCAGCAGAGTACCTCTGATACTTGGAACCGTCGAGTTCGTACGGACAACATGGCAACAGAAAGAAACGACAATCCGCGGAACTGCGGGCGGCGATCACTGGAATCCACGGTGTTAATTCGTCCGAATGGTTGCCTATTATCCAGTCGTAGTCTGGATACACTGTTGCGGAAGATGGAATGATGGTGCGAACCTATGAAATAATACTATCATCGTTCCGAGTTCCGAGCGTTTAGATGAAACGTTTTCTTGAAAATCAACAAATACGTTACCTGCAACGGCGTTTCAAGCGGATACAAGTCCCAAACTTTCCTTCTGCGCAAATCAATTCCTAAACCACGATGACCCTCACTGAATAAGATATGCACGAGCAAACCATTTCCACAGCCCAAATCCAAGAAAGATTGCAACTCTCTGGTTCCTCTTTCCAATCTCTCCTTCTCCCATATTAATAACAGGTAAGTAGCAATAGCGATGTCTTCGTAAACAAATTTCATCGGATCTGTATTTTCCGGCCAATTCTCTATTAGTTTCGCGCTGTATTTTTCTTTCAGTTCCCAATACAGTTTCGCATATTTCTCCGCTGACACGAGACTCAACGATGGTAAACGCGCTGTCACGGTTTTGTGGCGCTGTGCACTTCTCATCCATTTCAACAGACACGGGAAAAGCTTTTTTTCCAACCATTCTATACTAGGATCGGGTGTAGTGTTTCCCAACCGATGCACGCTTATGCTAGTGTAACCGTCTTTTCTTTGTTGTATTGTATACGCTCTCATAGGACCGAGAGACCTCTTCTCCGTGAAAAACGATTTGTGGACATTTATTACTCGATTCTCTTGTTTCTCCAATAATGAAAACTCTATACCAGAGGAAAATACATTTGGTATGCGAGGCAATTGTTTTCGTACATATAAAACAGTTTTACTCTCGGATGTGACAGCGGAAACCTTATCCGTGATACATAGCGCCTCCGATAACTTTTTTATGTCTATATCATCCTCGTTGGGCGATACGGTCACGCGAGAAAGGTCCAAAGATGAAATACTCTGAAAAATGTCAGATATATCGCAGACTACTTCAACGCTTAGTATTTCGACGCATGTTAATAGCCTGCGATTAGCAACTTGGGGATTGTCGCACCAAATATCGATCGCTTTCCAAAACTGCGAGTCGGCGAAATTAGTTTCCAAACGTGTCAATGTTGTAAATTCCATTCTGAACTATCTTCTTCTTAACTATCTTCTTTATTTTTGTTTAGGCTTTTCCGTGGCTTTCGTTTTAGCATACTACAAAGTAGATAAAAGTTAAGCATTACAATGTACTGAAAAATAATGTTGCTATTTAAATACGCATAGAAAATATATACCTTGTTGATAATCCATTCTGCGTCTTGTACCGCTTTTCTCATTATTTGTTGTACACGTTCCTTGTCTGGTTCGACAACGTGCTGTTTGAAACTCTAAATGATAAATAAATAAATGCATGTAATATACGTGAAAACTGTTTAACCGAAAACGAGGTTGAACATAGTGTTTTAGGTTAGACTGTTAGACGAATGAAAATACTTATTTACATTGGTTATACACGTTTCCTACTACGACCAATTCAAAAGCCAGAAATTCACCTGCTTCACTGAATGTTTATAAAATTGCTGCGCTTCCTTAGGTAATCTTTCACATTCTCGCAGCAAAAATTTATAAAGCAACTTCGGAGAACCAAGAGCAGCTTCGCGTAACTTTGCACTAGCCATTTCCACAGAAAGTTATTCCGTTATTCGCACGTTATTCGTTATTCCTGATCCTGAAACACATAAATTGTTGGCGCTATTTCACGGCGAAAACTGAAAATACGAAAAAAGAAAACACCAGATCTATACCAGAGAGGAAATTCTATATATATTGTATATGTTTCGTGGTGAGATAAACAAGATTAGCCTTGATCACGGTAAAGGTGAGATGTGAGATATGTACTCTGAAAAATGTCAGATGTATCGCAGACTACTTCGACGCGATTAGCAACTTGGGGATTGTCTCACCGCATTCCAAAACTGTTAGTCGACAAAATTAGTGATTATCTAATATAATTGTCTGTACCTCCTGTGCTGCAGTATTACACAAGAAGTCTGACGTGTGCCGAATCTCTCCGATCTAAATAGTCAACATTTTTGTTATAAATGTTTAGAATATAATTTATGTACACGTACAATACAAACATTTTATGTATGAATCTGCAATGATTAATAAAGACAATGTAATAACAAAGAGTATATCTGCGTATATATATTTACATATTGAACCACCAATGTCTCCCGAACAAGCAACTTGTCGTTGACTTGCACTACTGAATTTCGTGGCACCTCCTGCGATATCATGTTCTCCTAATACACTCAATTTTCGAGACTTTCTAAAATTTTCGCCAATTTTCGACGGTCTGGCTTGTCGTTGACTAGCACTACTGAATTTTCGAAAATTTTCGACCGTCTGACTTGTCGTTGAGTTGCGCTACTGAAATTCGTGCCACCTCCTTCGCTATCATGTTCTCCTAATACAAAACTCGATTTTCGAGATTTTCGAAAATTTTCGCCAATTTTCGACCGTCTGGCTTGCCGATGACTCGCGCTACTGAATTTTCGAAAATTTTCAGCCGTCTGGCTTATCGTTGACTTGTACTACTGAATTTCCGAAAAAGTGCCGAAAATTTTTCGAAAATTCTACTGAATTTGATTTTACTACTGTACAAGTCAACGATAAGTCAGACGGCCGAAAATTTTCGAAAATTCAGTAGTGCGAGTCAACGACAAGTCAGACGGTCCAAAATTGGCGAAATTTTTCGAAAATCTCGAAAATCGAGTTTTGTATTAGGAGAACATGATATCGTAGGAGGTGGCACGAAATTCAGTAGTATGACTCAACAACAAGCCAGTTCAGACACTTCATAGCGACAGTGACTTTTTTGGACACGCGGAAGTTATTTCATGTAAATCTCGTACATATCCATAATTCAAGCATCTAGCTCTGAATCTTATTAATAGCAATTATTATTGAACTTGTTGCTTCTAAATGTTTGAAAAAGTATTCTAAAAAAGATCTCGTTTCAGAATACTTTTATAAATATTTAGCTGCTATAAAAACTGTAGAGTTTTTCGCTAAGACATTGAACAATTTCGTTGCAGATTGAAAAATTTATAAGAAATCGACGAAAGCTGTGCTGTAGTAATAGATGTCTGTACTTAGTACAGCTGTAAACTACAAACTTTCTCTAAAAAATACTACACCGCCTGACTGTCATTTTAATGGTTTTATAGGTGTGGACGTGCATAATTTGCAAGCGCGCGCGTCGACGAAAAAAAACGAATACATGCGATTCATGATACACGAAGGTGGAAGACAGAACGAGATTGTACAGGGTGTATAGAAATAATATGAATTAGAAATGAGTGGAAAATTAACTTTGTTCTTGAATGTCAAGGTCAAAAGGTCAACAATTTTTTAAATTATTGCATCATAGTTTATTAAACGCGAGGATAAAAGTACAGAAGGAATCATCGATCAAAACTCGATCGTTCCCTTAAAAAATAATTTAATCACCACAAAGTATGTTTATTGAAACGTACAGATTGATGAATAAATACGCACACTCTCTCTTGTAAGTAAGTACGCTGCAATCCATTCGCTCGATGCATTCATTCTTGGAAATGATGAAAGTCGAAGTTGATATTTAAAGTTAAATTGCGGCCAAGGGTGGCCGAAGGTGGTTGAGATTGTTTAAACACACTTAGCTCAATATCGCACCTTGGCGAAACGATCAGTGCCAGATCAAAATTCATTACCGGGATTGTTGTATGCTTCCATAAATAAAAAATGAACGGGACTACCTTCCGATTAACCCGTATTAACTAATGATTAACAACTTTTTCAAAAAATTATTATTGACAGACAAGCGTTATGTCTGTGGTAAACTCTCCGGAAATTTTCAAACAAACCTGTTGGATAGAGTGTTTCGTTTTTACTAAATACTTACTCTACAATTACATTCAGATAAAATTCCAAGTTGACCGTTGAATAAATAACATGCAACTTTAACATTGTATGTAGTGTATTGTACTGCATAATGGTAGTACATACATGTACATTTGTGTATATGTACAGTTTAGTTTAAAAAAACAAATGTGTAATTGCGTAAGTATTCTCATTATATGTTTCCATTCGACTTCATTATTATTATTTTAATTATATTTGTAATAAATTGTGATTATGTTACGATAAATAAAACAGGAAGTTAAATATGTGTGTACATATACATATGTATATGCACTTATTAAAGACGATTTCAGTTCAACTACAAAGTCCACACAGCAAAGTTGTTGATACTGCTCAGCAAAGTTGGCAATACATAACACGTGTAAAGTGAATACGTCAAGCATCCACTTTGAATTCAGTAGCTTGTTTAGAACGTGAGAGACTGAACTGCGACAACTTTGCCTTCCGTTGGTATTTCTGTTGTTTTCAAAGAACTGCTTCTCCTCAACGTAATAAAATCACGACTTCATACATACGTCTTTTGTCTTCTAGATTAAAATTGCGCTCACGGTACTTGTACGTAATTCCTGAAATGAATAATTAAATACGCACCGTGAATATTACAGTTTGAAAGTTGAAACAAAGATGACCATTCACGGGGTGCATGCATTTCTCGAACAATGGCGCACAAAAGAACATATAATACATATAATATATAAACTTCAAACTCTTCCGGCACTTTCCTACCAGTAATAATTCCCCATTGCATTCCCCACAAACTTAGGACGTAATCGTAGCACTACGAGTGTTGAACATTATTTCGACAAATCACTCGAATAACAGTATAGAAATGGTATTATAAATTTCAATCGAACTCCCACACATTTCTATCTTTTTTTCTATAATTATATGCAGTTACATATAAATTTGATGGCCATATAATACGACTCATTTGTATACTTGAAGAAACGTCGAGGAGAACGACCAACAATTTGCGCGCTGGAGGTTTGTGGGATACAACCATAATTCACGACATTTTTCTGATCGTAGTGGACATGATCGAGCGTCCTTCACAGCGAACATTGAAACTCCGAACCGGCTGTGGTATAATGAAGGTCACGGATGATACGTGAACGCAGCAGCCAGCGTGGCTGTTTTGTATTGTCCTGCGAGTATTTCGATCTCAGATCACGGCGAGCCTCTGAAAGGCAGCACTACCGTTTCAGAATCGTTCAGTGTCGCGAGCAGAAAACTATCGTTTTCGCACTATCGTTCCCCGAGTAGTTCACCACGCGCCGGTCGTCACGTGTATGCGATGAGAGGCCTCCGGTTCCTGCTCATTTTACACCTCTGCACCCTGCTGGGGGCTCAACGAACGGATTTGGACAACCCATTCTTGTTGCAGCTCTATGGTCGAGTTCGCAGCTTCTTGTTCCGTACTTTCGGTATGTGGACGGACGAATTTTTACAGTTTTTTACTACGTATTTCAAATTTACATAAGCGTAATAATAAGTACAGTTAAGAGCAAAACTGATCACACACACACACACTTTAAATCAGTATAACTTTTTTATGAATGGACCAAACGAATTCAATTTCTCTGTAAGGTTAGGAGAATTAGTTTAGTAAATGATATCTAAAAAATATGTTGAAAAAATTATCTATGCATAAAGATCCGCAGTCTAATTATAACATGAAATAATTGTTTTCGTAATTAGAATTACCGTGCTAGTACTATGTATCTTGCAATATCATGAATAAAATATTTTCTAAATATTAAGGATTTCACAACAAAAATAGCTCGATAATATTTGGAAGGAATTGAGTTGCACTGATTAAGGGATTGCAAATTATTTAAATTTAATTTCAAAAAACGTATGTGGTCTACGACCTGTATGCATCATCCGTTTAGAAAAATACTAATCTAAATCAAAATAATCAAAAATAATCAAAAATAAGTGTAATTTAAAACAGTAAAGAAATTACAAGAATTTAAATATAATGTTATATTATTCTTAACCGATTAAACACATTAAGAGAAAAACAAATTTCTATTTCACTGCAGGTTATTGCAATTTGGGTAGAAAATTTTTATTTTGCACAAAGATCCGCTATATACTAATCACACTAAATTAAGTGCTCCTTGAAACTAGCTATCTGCACCATGCTTTATGAAACATTAGTGTACCTGTTTATTAAAATTAGGGACCCTGTGTACTGAATGTCCAGTAATTCGATAACCAAGGGAGTGAGCTATATAAATTATTCAACATGAAGAAGTCAGTCAAAGAATAACATTAAATAAATAAATTAAATAAATGGGACTTCAGGAAAACTGATTTAAAAAAAATTCACCAGTTTTGTGTACAACAGTACTTACAAAAAGTAGATCGAGAAGACTATAAACAATTGAGTCAGCTGATTTCTATGCAATAGCATGCTTGGCGAATAAAAAAGGTTTGATTTCATTGTAAACAAAGCGCTGGAAAAAAAATTGGGTTTGAAAGTTTCTACATCTTCCGATGAAAGTATCGTGCGATTCCGTTCAACTCATCCTGTACATTTTGGTAACTTAGAGTAGTTTCGTTCGTTTTTGTATCTGAGAATAGTGAATCAATGAAATTCTGTAATATTGAGACTGTTATTGACCCTGAAGAACCGGTTGGCCCGAGGTTTAATGAGCGCTAACTCACAAATAAGCAGTAAGGCCCAGCAATATAATTGGTCTGGGGGAAGTATAGCTATATAGTCCCTCAAGCTAATAAATATTCATTCTTGTGTACATAGTCTGCGCGCTATGAACTTGAATGTTTTTGGGTAAACACCTATTAATATCGATTTCAATACGCGATACAGTTTTTGTTGTATTAATTAATTAACGTATGGAGGAGAGGATAATATACCAATGTGCGTTCTACACATATTCAAAGAAGAAAATAGTCTTCTCTGTGCAATACTTTTTTCTGAAATAATTAATGATTATTGTTATCATTTTCATATCATTTATTCATATGTTAAGTAAACGCTAGTATGCAATAGTGTTGCCTTTTCATTTATTTTATGGAAACTTATTTAATAAACCATATAAAAAATAAAACCAACCAACGTGAACAACATGAATATTTATATTTGATATTATCTAAAATTCTCTTAATTGTATGTAACGATGTATATGTATAATAATGTCTTACCTCTACTGTGTGTTTAAACAACGGTCTAATTTATAATTAATAGTTATTGATTACATGACAGTTAACAGAGCTGAGACCAGAAGAAATGATGATGGATCTTCCGCGACTAGCTTCCAAGACGAAGTTCCTCCGGATGTTCCTTTCCCGTGTAACGTAACAGGTAATTAATTACTTCATCAATATTACATATACATGTAATTTATATAAGTCTTCTTGCAAGAACAAATTTGCTATATAATAAATATTTAAATGAATATACACGAGCGCACATAATTGAAGGAGGTTTCCACAAAAGAGAATTTCGTGAAAAAATTGTTTAAAGATCTCTATATTGTTATAACTAGACCGTGTATTTTTATCCAAAATAAAAAGTAACTGAGGCTATTGCTCAATAAAAATGTATTCTTTCTACTAATAATTTTAATAAGTCGAGTGGAGTAAATATAACATTTTTTTCATATATAGAGATACTGTAAAAAAAATATTCTTTTTTGGAAACATTAAGCCTACATTTTAGTTTTATTTATATATTCTTCTCATCGCATAAAATTACAAAATGATGGAGTCGTATAACATTACTTTGCACTCAGCGGTAAAAGTGACTAGACTTCTTGATATCTTAGTTTTCTGAATGTTTATACAGTAGCGGACAAAAGTTTAAGACCGCTCTAAAGAAGACGATAACTTTTTAAATATTTTACTATACGATTTGAACTTTTTTGGGAAGCTAGAGCAATTAGTTTACTAAAGGATGTGAAAAGAAATTTTTTCAAAAATTGCAATTGATCGGGATTGTTGAAAAAATACTAAAAATGATTTTTTAACTTTTTTTGTGGGCCTATATTGAAAATTTGAAAAATACGTTTTGTAAATCGGTTGACGACGTTGCAATGAGCTACAAACGTTTAAAGATGGTAAAAATTGCAGATTTTCACGATTTTCGGCAATAAATCTTGGAAATCTATCTTTTAGTATTTTTTCAACAATTCCGATCAATTGCAATTTTTGAAAAAATTTCTTTTCACGTCCTGTAGTAAATTAATTGCTCTGACTTCCCCAAAAAGTTCAGATCGTATAGTAAAATATTAAAAAAGTTATCGTCTGCTTTAGAGCGGTGTTAAACTTTTGTCCGCTACTGTAAACGTTTGACAACAGTCGCCGCTTTTTTCATTTTTCAAGATTATTAAAAAATCGTGCGCTACATTGTAGATATTCTACTTTTGTTAATATTAAAATCATACATCATATACTGTGTCGCGGTAAAGTGTTCTCGAGATCTCTTTAAAAGGAGAGTAGGCTATTATTACCAGCAGTTAGATTACAAGTTGACTGAACGTCCCTGCTGAATGAATGTACATGCATGTGTAGCAATTGTGTTTTTATGTTTATAAATATGCATGTTTTCCGCGAAAATATTAAAGTTCGTTTCACTTACGTACCGCATAGTTGAAAACTAGACGACAAATGTGATATACGCCAGTAGCAGCAACATATACATCATTTTTTTTTTCATCTGAAATGCCAAATATGTTAATTACTATGTTGAACGCGCGGCAACCAAAGGTAGCAATTATTGCAATGTTGGCATCGATTAACATAAATGTCTTCCAACAATTCAGTAAATTCTAGCATCAGCTAAACTAGTGAATGCTTACGGACATAAGGAATTTACTCCCATTAGTGCTCACATGTACCATAAAAAAATAATGATAGTCTGATTCATAGTAACGATATTTTTACCTAGATTTGAAGTTCGAAAACTGGGTCAACGGAAGTTCTTAATCAGTTAAATCTGCTCGAGAGAATTATGATCAAAAGTTTGCAATATTGCTTTGCGAGCAAAGGACGGTAATCTTGGTGCTAAACCACGCTTGGAGCAGGATTTGGTCCTTATTTGCTCTGAATCTGCCGACCGAAAGCTGTCGGCAGATACCGAGCCTAATGCGGAAACAGATGGGTCGGTATTTGCTTGTAAAGTTTGGTGCCAAATTCGTACCAAATCAAGAGCAGATTGCTTACTGAGTTAAGCCACTTGTTTACAAGTCATTCAATTTCGTCTCAACGGTTAAATATTATACGGATAATAAATAGATAAGGATACGCGGTGCTATTTGAAACAAAATCATCATACAGTAAGCCTTACTAAGCCGGACCGAGCTGTACGATGTTTGGCCAACCTGCTTCAGTTTGGGACGTGTGAACCACTGCTAATCCAATTAGAAGATCTCCTTATTTTTCGTTATTTTTTTATTGGACTTTCAACTTGTTTGTAACATTTTATGCATCCATGGAAAAAATGGACTAATGGAATATAATACAGAAAACACTTCAGAGCAATTAATCAATACTGTTCTGTAGTTCTCGAATCATTAAAATTGTCATCAGAGGAAATACATTTTTATTGGAATTCTGGTTCTCAGAATTGATGCAGACCATTTTGGTTTTGCATGGAGACCAGTTTACTAACTTTTCTATAAAAATTGATGCAGACAATTTTGGTTTTGCATGGAGACCAGTTTACTAACTTTTCTATAAAAATTGATGACGATAAATCTGTGGCTTTTTATGTTCATATACATTCTTGTTACTGCATATGTTTTACATATTTTACACGAAGGACACTACATTTTGCATATTCCACTTCATCGAGTTCTTGTTGCAACAATGAGTGAATCAACAGTCACGATTCATAAATCACACAATTTTATTGTAGATCGTGTCA
Organism: Lasioglossum baleicum; assembly: GCF_051020765.1. NCBI lineage: Eukaryota > Metazoa > Arthropoda > Insecta > Hymenoptera > Halictidae > Lasioglossum > Lasioglossum baleicum. The sequence continues at coordinate 15,321,948 of NC_134940.1, forward strand.
CCAAGTCTATTTGATGCCATTTGAAGTACAACGTTATAGTATCGAGATGTCAGTTTAGTTCTATCGCGTTTTGAGATTGTTGATTGTAGAAGTTCTTAATAATTTTCATAGAATGTCTAAAGCAGAGGTACTAAAGCGGGGTACTTCCGTACTGGTGCGGCGGCCTATGGGCCGCATACTATTTCTTTCAGCTGTTCTCAGTGCCTACCAGCGTCTCCCACCTCCCACCATTCGACTCGTATCCTATGAAAGAAACAGCGTGCGGCCTATTATTTAACAATGTAGCACTTGCCGTGCAGTGTCGCCAGATCGAGGAAATCGAGGGGAATACAGTTTACTCCCTCTCACTCTCTGATAACCAGACCAGTCTACGGCACGGGCACCGTGGTCTACGATCTAAAGGTAGGCGCACACTAGACCGCACAGCGACTGCACGCCGCACAGTGGGACCTTTCGTCCAAATCCGAGACAAAATCAAAGAACTTTCGATAGAAATGAGGTAGAGCGATGAAATTTTTTTTAAATTAAAGCTGAAACTTTGCAGAATATGGGAAAACAGGGAGATTATGGTAAGAACGTTTTTTAACGTTGAGAAAATTCGTTAAACTTGCACAATTTCAAGAAAATTATGGTTTTTCCAATACCACGCGCGGAAAAATTTTTTTGAACATGCTGTACTTCATTTCCCGTAGATTACGACCTCGGGATATTGCAAAATCGATTTCTTGAAATTCTACATGTTTAACGAATTTTCTCAAGATTAAAAACCGTTCGTACAGTAACCTCCCTATTTTTTTCCATATTCCGCAAAGTTTCAGCTTTAATTTTAAAAAAATTTCATCGCTCTACCTCATTTCGATGGAAAGTTCTTTGATTTTGAATCGAGTCTGGTCCAAATTTTCCACTGTGCGCCGATGCGGCGAACAGTGGGCCAAACCGACGAAATCTGTGTCAAAATCAAAGAACTTTCGGTTAGTACAATAATTCGGTATTTAGTACACTACATATATCACTGTGTGACTGAGTATTGTGCGGAGCACGAGAGAAAACTAGCGGGCAGGGAACGGGGAAAGAAGATTGCCCTTGCGTTCCTCTTGCCCCGTGCCCCTCCCGCTAGTTTTCTCTCGTGCTTTGAACAGTACATATATTATTATATTGGTGTACTTTTTACACCAGCGCGGGTAGTTAAAGGTTAAGACCGTAGAATATATTCCCACCAAAAAGAAGGAGGCACTAGAAATACTTTAGTATAGAACAAAGCAAATGGCCTGAATGAAAAATCGAGGAAAAACGACTCTGCACGGAACGTATTAAACAATTTGTTCTGAATTTGCCGCCAAAGCTTGCCTACAAATTCCGACCTATCTCTTTCCGCATTAGGCTCGGTATTTGCTTGCAAAGTTTAGGGGCAAAATTCCATGCCAAATCGAGGGCAAAAGATATTAGTAATAAACAGACTGCGGATTTGATGCATTTATGACAAAAATGGATACGCACAGTTTGAAACAGTGGGGGTATTAAAAAGATTTAAGGCCACCAGTGTATTAGTTTCACCTTAACAAGATAATCAAAAGAGAAACGAAATTTGTATTTGCCTCCTGTGTCTTGCAATCAATGCAAACAACTTTTATTTCGCATCGAGATCCGCAGTCTACTAATAAATCGTTTGCTACTTCTACTTCCTTGCGTTCTACTTACCCATTTGTCTGATGAATGTATAAGGACAGAACGACTTGCAACGCTGTTGCGAAGAGTAAGGACACCATGCTATCAAGGTGGTTCGGTCGCCTGTGTTTACCACTCGATTAGTTCCAAGGGTATCCCCCAGTGGTGGGAATCAGATTTGTACAGTCACGGCGGAGATCTCGGCGACAGTTACGGAGATGATACTTTAGTGCAACACTTACGCTACCACATAGAATAAAATGTGTGATTCATAATATGGCATGTTTAATCTTTAATATCGTTATGTTATGAATAGGCGGTAGATCTTCCCAAGTACCGACTTCTGTTAATTCTCTAAGACCAGGAGACATAGACGTAATCGGAGGGATAGGCGATTCTTTGACAGCGGGCAATGCAATCTCTGCGAAGAACTTCTTCGAACTTGGGATTGAAAGCAGGGGTCTTTCAGGAAGTTCCGGTGGCCAGGGAACTTGGCGAACTTATACGACGCTTCCGAATATTCTCAAAGTATGACCTTTATTCAGAGCATTAACGCGACTACAGTCTCACTCATGTTTGGATGACGAAATTATTTGCCCAGACTTGGAAATTAATTTTCTTTTTCAATGTAACCTTCACTCTGAGTACATATCCACATTAATTTTCTGAACGAGTATATTTCAGCATGCCAAAATTGAAGAAGGTGTACATCTATCTCTTGTTTCAAGATGATATAGGTTTTCATCATTGGATTATGTATAAGGTATGCTCACATCCAATGCGTTTTTGTTTGTGTAGGAGTACAATCCGAACTTGATAGGGTACGCACTCGGGGACTCATATGTTAATCATCGAGCTTCGCAATTTGACGTCGCTGAAGCTGGTGGCATGTCTCGCGACATGCCCTTTATGGCTGAATATCTAATCAACAGATTGAGAAAGGATCCGAGGGTCGATATAAAGAAAAATTGGAAGGTTGTATGCCAAATTCAAATTTTCAACACAATAACAGCCAACGGAATATTTCTAAAATTGGTATAGATCAGGACTGGCCAACTTGTAGCTCGCGAGTCGCAGACGACTCCTCTCCCTACTCCTGGGTCCTCCCCACCAAACTCCTGTAGAGTGTGGTAGGAGGTGGGGAGACTAGGAAGCCGTATCCTCGCAGTCACGCGAGGCAAAGCATATTAGGGGCAATACAAACAGTTGATAGTGGTGGTACCGGTACACTGGCAGTGGGAGTCGTGAAGCGACGGCGGGGAAGAAGTTTCCCGGGCCTGATTTAAATATTTTTTAGATCTAGTGTATACTAGAGCTGTTACTTTCCTTCGATGGTCGAAATTTTTGAAGTCTCGTAGCTTCGATTCTTCGAAACTTCGTACACTTCGAAGTTCCCTTCAATTCCTTAAATAATGCTAAGTGAAAAATAGTTTAAACTGTCATACTTCACTTCAAAATATCTGTTAAGAAATAAATGTCCCTCCAAAACTTTTATTAACCAAATATAAAATAACTGTTAAAATTGAACTTTTATAACAGAATTAAAGTGTTAATGTACAAAGTTAATTTAAAACAGAAAAGAAATAATTAAATAGTTTAAAGTTTATAAAATAGCTGTCATTTATAAAAGTTTACAGTTTCATTCAAGCCCTGCTACTAACACAGATCTATGTTTACGTCAACTTGGACCAATATATTCTAAATCACACGTTTTTACAGATGATTACAATAATGATTGGAAGCAACGATTTTTGCGTCAACATATGTGATGTGCCTTCACCGTGGTCTATCTTGGACGATCATAAAAAAGATTTGGTCAAAACTCTTCGAATATTGAGGGACAACTTACCACGGACAATCGTTGCTCTGATTCTACCTCCTCGCTTGCAGACGCTCGTCGAAGCTCATGATAACACCAGTATACTGAAATGTTACTTGTTAACGAGGTTCGAATGTCCCTGCTTGTTCACTTTGCAATTTCGACATATGAGAGACGAATACTACGAAATAATGGAGAGGTTTGTTCAATATATCAAATAGAATTGTACTGGCGATTACGAAAGTGGTCTAATAAGTTATAGACTCTTTGTTGCAAGATAAGGTTCGACTTTTGTGTTTGGATTGATTGAAAATATTTTAAATTTTTTAAATTTTCGTTAAAATACAACTTCGAGATATTTGCCTTCAGCATTTGAAATGGGACACCGTGTATATTAATGAATACTGGAATAATAGATAACGAAATAAAAAGTAACAAATATCTTGAAGATAGACAATGTTCATACATTAGACCTTACTGATTATAACGTATGACTAATATATTTTGTAGTTTCTAATTGATTAATGTCTATAGGTGGGTGCATTTGGAAGAAACAATTGCAGATAATCCAGAGTTTCACACAGACGATTTTACGGTAGTACCATTACCTTCTCTTCAAGGTACAACGTTTCCAAAGTGCAAAGACGGAAATGCTGATCCGTCCTTCTTCGCTTTTGATTGTTTCCATGTAACTCAAAAGTCAAACGCGTTATGTAAGTTGAAGTAATTAACTGAATTTAAACTTTATTTATACATACATGTGAAGTAGTTCTATATTAACCCTTTGCAGCCGGAGCTATTTTAACTTAAAAATAAAACATTTCTTCCGTCCTAGAATTCTATACGATTTTTTAAATTTTATGGATATGAAAATGATGTAATATCTCATACAATACTTAAATCTTTAGTAATTGGTTAGATACCAAATTATTTAATAATGTAAACAATATTTTGGATAATAGTACAGTACTTTTTAGTGGTGCCTCTCTCTCTCTCAGAGTCACCACTCGGGTGCTACGGGTCAAGGTACATAAAATTTCCGTGTGATTGAACAGTACTTAACTGTCAATTAAAACAATGCAGTGCATTCAACCAGTATCGCCAGATCAGGGGAATTAACTCGAATTGAGGGAATACAGTTACCTCCTCTCTTCCATTACTGGGTTAGTGACGACCAGTGTCGCCAGATCGAGGAAATCAAGGGGAACACAGTTTACCCCCTCTCTGATAACCAGATTAATACGTGACCAATCTGCGGTCTTAGTGGGGGATGTTGAAAGGCGGAGTGGGAAAATCGATCAGGTTTGGTAGATTCTGGCGACACTGGTGACGACGCAGACACAACGCGTCTGGCATGGGGATGCTCGCTACGGAAAAATGGGGGAGTAAACTCGTAGAAGGGGAAGGTTAGAGTGGAGACAAGTCTTAATCTGGCGACACTGCACTGAACACGTAATTTAGTTTGTAATATATTAATTAATCTCAATTTGTTTGTTACAAGATGCGAATGCCTTGTGGAACAATTTGCTAGAACCATACGATAATAAGACTCATGGATGGAAGCCGTTGTTTAAAAAGTTCTTGTGCCCTACACCAGACAGACCATTCCTAATGACACGAGGGAATTCAAGGAGAAGTAACGACCTCTAAGACGGTGCCTCTTTTAGACATAGAAATTAAAAGTTCAATGTGCTGCGATTAGTAATTAGATACATAATTAAATTTGACCACAAGAAACGGGTTTTCAGCTCATTAAGCAACCCAAGGCTTGGATACTCTCACATTACTAGAATAAGAACGTTTAGGTTTAGACTTTAGACCATAGCGCCTTACGAGAAAGTCAGTAGTTGGATCCACCTGTAGTCATGAAGAGATTTTGCGGAGTGTTAATATCTCAATTTTTGTTCTCTGTTTTATAAAAATTTTAACAACTGCGTGGTTTGCCCGAGTGGGGTGTTGAACAAAAAGTCTTTAAAAAGAGGGCTGTGAGTCAGAAAAGAGAAAAGGAATGTATATGGTTTCGGCGAAAATAATGTCGAAACGGAAAATATTAATTTACACTCGACAAAATAGTCTCTAGTAAGTGCCTATAAGTATGTTGTTGCCATAATTATTGTAATAATTGCAACATTATATAGAATTTAAAGAAATCGAACAATTTGCAATTGTAAAATAATATTCAAAATTAAACCTTTGCCTGGCTATTGAAACTAGATGCGTAAATAGCTTGTACATAATTAAAATAATTATTTAGGTAATGTAGAATTTCATTCAAACTAGTTCAATAATTTATTAACACAATAAATTAATTAGGTTTTCGAAAATCCTCTTACTGGTCATGCATCTAATACTACCTTAACCCTTATGTAGCCAACCACAAACTGTATAGATTATTTAAAACCTTTTGTGTTTAACATATTTGCAACAAATTCTCATTTTAATACAATACAATAATACATGAATATATTAGCGAGCAAAGAATGGACAATCAGAGAAATTTTGTAATATTTTTAGAGGAACATTAACAAATTGTTGAAAGAAATGTAGTACATGGGTACCCGGTTGGCTACACAAGGGTTAATGTACGTCATAATCTACCATATAAGGTTATTATGTAAATGAACATTATGACACAAATATTATTAATAAAACGAATCTTTTGCACTGTAATTCCTTTTACATCCTTGAATATCGGTTATCTTTCCTTAAACAGTTTAAATAAAAAATTGTTCACCTCTGTTATTTTATATCATGCGACACGAAACAGCAGTCTGTGATATCAGTTCCACAATGTTAGTTCCGACCGATAAGGTAGGATGTGACAGAAATTTCAAGAGGGCTCTAGGACTCTAGAAGATCTAGAGTCTACATCTAGAGCCCCGCGGACATGGGACAAAAAAGATACATTAGGTCAGAGGTAATTGATCTATTCCTATACCTCGTCTGTGATGCAATGTCTGTAATGTTCATACATAAACAATATAAACAATGTAATCTAGTAGAATTTGACAATTGTTATTTGAACTTCTCCAGCTGTTGTATTTCCGTTTGATCTCAAAAATATAAAGATTAATTTTTATATCAGTGTTCCACATGTAAGCAAAACGAACATCAACCGAGGTTTCAAATGCTATAAAAAAAAGTCCATGTGAATAAAATTTTTGTGAAAGTAATTCATACAGATGTCCCGTCTCTGTCCTCGTTCTACCCCTGAAAGCGTGTATCGTTTAAGACCAGGCGACATAGATATTGTAGGTGGTTTAGGCTGCTCATTAGTTGCAGCAGTGGTGCTTTAGAAGAGTTCGCAATTGATACATTTATGTAGAAGCCCGCGGAGTTAGCTGGTGTGTAGTTGGGCAAGGTGATTGGAGGCGATTCTGAACCGTTCCTAATTTATTAAAGGTATTACGTATATGTATTAGACCTGTAATCTGCATGAAATTTCCTTATGCGGAATAATAATGTAACTTAATGTTTGTAATTTCTACACTTCACATCTAGACGTCTCTTCTTTGCTAGCTGTATCTATAGACCGATCTTTACATCACACATAATTTCTTATTGTGGAGAACGGGGCGAGCCTGTGAATTCGACAGTTTCTTAAAATAAAGATGTAACTATTGCCATTCAGATATTCACGACATTAAAGAGTGTTTAGGGCAATGCTAATACTGCAGAACACGATAAACATAACTGGACTTCAAAGAAAGCAATAATAATCGAAAGAGAACTTTCCTTCATCGAAAAGGGAAAAAGATTTTTGCAAGGGTACCAATAACAAACCTCGAATGTATTTTCTCTGTCTACTTGTTTCCTGTATTGACAGAAGGATGGATCTTATTGTTAGTCGTTTAGAATATCAAGATTAGGTTCGAAATAATTTATGAAATGAAAACTTCTTTGGGCGCACCGCTTACCCAATTGCTGGTCAGTGAATGAGTCTGATCCGTCACGCTCCGAGGTGAAACGCAATTCGAGTAAACTCGGGGGAGCCAAGTTTAGTCGAGCAAACGAGAAACAGACATAATGTACAATCACTATAGAAGTTTTCACTTCGGTCGTACGGTCTTATGCGCACAGTATTGGTCTGTTTTTCTTCCCTTTTCTCCATTACCACTCTTAGTCTTGTTTTACAAGAACTGATCCACTTTTAAAACAAAACTTGCTTGGATATTCATTTCTTGATTTGTTGAAATTATTATTATCAATTGTCATGATAGATGTTCAATCCCAACTTGTCTGGGTACTCGACGGGTACAGGTGAATTTATTTCGGCGAAGGCCAAATTGAATGTTGCTTTTCCTGTCGCGGCTACGGAAGACGCATTGCAGCAAGCTCGCATCCTTGTTCAAAGGATCAAAAACGACCCGAAAGTTGATTTTAAACGACACTGGAAGGTACTGTAAATTAAAAGTTCATTTAATTATCTCCTACGATTAAAATTGATTAAAAAAGTGTTAGTTACTTCAATAGATAGAAGTTGTAATAGATCGCAATCAATTAATAAGATTTCTTGGAGGAAAGCATTTCAAATTTCGCCTAAAATAATAAAAATCGATCATTTATGTTCGCGAAAAAATGATCACAGCCGAATAAAATATTTTTCTATTTTACAGCTTGTCACTATCGTTTTCGGTGCAAATGACATATGTTCTGCGCAATGCTATAGTCCTATGCAGTTTTCACCTGTCCTTTACGCTCTGCATTTACGAAGGGCATTGGATTTTTTGAAAATTGCTTTGCCTCGTACTCTAGTCAACCTTGTGCCAGTTATAGGTAATTAATTATAACGCACGGGGACACTTTTACGAACTAAATGTCAATATTTTGTTTAGTTACTACAGTAAAGTCTTGATCTAAGCCGGACGTAGCTGTACGATCTTAGTAAGTGCGCAGACCCACAGATCAGGCTTAGATCAAGACTTAACCACATAGCATATATCTGTTTATAAAAAGTTATTGATCAGGTAATAGATAAAATCTGTTTGACAGAGGTGTCAAGGGAAAAAGTTAATTTTCTGTACAATATTATGGAACCGTCCGAATTATTTAAAAAAAGTCTATCAGCATTACGTGCAAGATTCCTAAAAAAACGTATAAAACTGTTCCGCTGTAATGCAACAAGTTGAACAGAAACTTCTTCAGCTTTTTCTTATTAGATACGATAGACTGGTTTAGTATTACACGGGCGAGACAGGTTAAACTTCATTGTGGATTCTCTGGAAGTGATGCGATGGCAATTATAGAAATTGTCGGCTGTAAATCATGTCCGACTCTTGCAGTGCCGTAACGAGGGCGTGGCGAAAGAGGCGCCCGCCACGGGCGCGACTGGGTTTGGGGCGCAAAATAAAGAATACCGACCCGGTTTAGGGTCGTTTGGACGTTTTTCAAATCTTGCAAATAAATTACTAACTCTCATTACAAAACACGTATCCAAATCTAGACATAGAATTAAGGATTTTCATAATAATACTTGTAACAACGTAACAACTGCTTCGTGCAAACGTTCGTTTAGCAAATTAATAATTGTGAAATCATACCTTCGTTCTTCTATTGGAGAAGAGCGATTAACAAACATGTCTATAGTATCAATTGAAAAAGATGTTGCCAAAACATTAAATTATGACGATATAATAGATGTGTTTGCAAATGAAAAAAACGGGAAAAATTACTTTATAAAATATGCTGAACTGTTTTATGTTTTAATTATATTATTTTAACATATACCTATGTTTTGTATTTCTTTTATTTTGTCGTCATTGAACATGAATAAATATTTGTTCTTATTTAGGTTATAGATTATTCATTCATACGCAAATACCTTGACGAATACATTATTGTACAGCTAACTGAGGCAACTCATTTTGATTAGGTTAATAGTAATTAATATATTGTATTTAGTAAAATTTAACTTTTTACATTAAAATTTTTTATTTTTTTGTCATTATTGGGTTACGGGGGGCGCAAGTTAGACACTTGCCACTGTTGCCACAGGCGCTTCATACCCTCGTTACTGAACTCGGCACTGAACTCTTGTATTAGCCCTGTCAGAATGTAACGCGTGACTTTACACCAAAATTTTATGAATGGATCAAAGGACTTCAATTTGTCTGTAAGGCTAGAGGAATTAGTTTAGTAAATGACGTCTAAAAAACATGTTGAAAAAATTGCACTCGTAATTGTGAAAAACAATAGTAAAAATTGATTTTTACAACTTTTTTGCTGGGCCAATAACGAAAATTTCAGAGATGTGTGTTGGTCAACTCGTATAAATTATACACGTTCTAAAAATTTCATTGAAATTGGTTAATTGGTTTACGAATTATATACGATCAAAAGTGGTAAAAATTGCACAAATTTTTCAGAATCTTCTGTTCGCACAGGATAAATAGGCTTTCGTTCGCCATTGTTAGAGAAATAATACATGTACCGTGAATGGTCATCTTTGTTTCAACTTTCAAACTGTAATATTCACGGTGCGTATTTAAATATTCAAGTGTATTTGCATTCGTCGTTTCCTATGTAGCATCATTCAGTTCAGGAATTGCGTACAAGTACCGTGAGCGCAATTTTAATCTAAAACACAAAAGACGTATGTATGAAGTCATGATTTTATTACGTTAAGGAGAAGCAGCTATTTGAGAACAACAGAAATACCAACGGAAGGCAAAGTTTTCGCAGTTCAGTCTCTCACGTTCTAAACAAGCTGCTGAATTCTAAGTGGATGCTTGACGTATTCACTTTACACGTGTTATTTTCAACTTTGCTGAGCAATATCAACAACTTTGCTGTGTGGACTTTGTAGTTGAATTGAAATCGTCGTTAATAAGTGCATACACATATTATATGCATATGTACACGCATATTTAACTTCCTGTTTCATTTATCGTATCATATAATCACAATTTATTACAAATATAATTAAAATAATAATAATGAAAGCGAATGGAAACATATAGTGAGAATACTTACACATGTTAAAGTTGCATGTTATTTATTCAACGGTCAACTTGGAATTTTATCTGAATGTAATTGTAGAGTAAGTAGTAAAAACGAAATACTATCCAACAGATTTGTTTGAAAATTTGAGGAGAGTTTACCACAGACATAACGCTTGTCTGGCAATAATTATTTCTTGGAAAAGTTGTCAAACATTAATTAATATGGGCTAATTGGAAGACCGTTCCGTTCATTTTTTATTTATGGAAGCATACAACAATCCCGGTAATGAATTTTGATCTGGCACTGATCGTTTCGCCAAGGTGCGATATTGAGCTAAGTGTGTTTAAACAATCTCAACCACCTTCGGCCACCCTTGGCCGCAATTTAACTTTAAATATTAACTTCGACTTTCGTCATTTCCAAGAATGAATGCATCGAGCGAAGGTTACAGCGAACTTACTTACTAATGTGCGTATTTATTCATCAATCTGTATGTTTCAATAAACATACTTTGTTGTGATTAAATCGTTTTTAAGATAACGACCGAGTTTTAATCTATGATTCCTTCTGCACTTTTATCCTCGTTATCAATAAACTATGATGCAATAATTTAAAAAATTGTTGACCTTTTGACCTTGACATTCAAGAACAAAGTTAATTTTCCACTCATTTCTAATCCATATTATTTCTATACACCCTGTACAATCTCGTTCTGTCTTCCACCTTCGCGTATCATGAATCGCATGTATTTGTTTTTTTTCGTCGACATGCGCTTGCAAATTATGCACGACCACACCTATAAAACCATTAAAATGACAGTCAGGCCACTGACTACGATTAATCGTTCTAACAATGTAATCGTAGTATTTTTTAGAGAGAGTTTGTAGTTTACAGCTGTACGAAGTACAGACATCTTTACTTCAGTACAGATTTTCATCGATTTTTTATGAATTTTTCAATCTGCTACGAAACTGTTCAACGTCTTACTGCTCATTTTTCGCGAGTCATAACGAAAAACTCTGTAGTTTTTATAGCAGCTAAATATTTATAAAAGTACGAGAGAATGTTTATAATATCGATAATGCAAACAGACATATTGATTAAAAGCTACGACGTTCGTTTTTTTGTTGTATTGAAATATGATGCTAAAAGCACTTTTAGTTTCTCCCGAATTTTCCATTTTCCGTGATACTTTTCCAATTTTTCTTATCCTATAACCTAGTTCGGACTAATACGAACAATTTAAAAAAAGAATTAGCCAAATCGGTCCAGCCGTTCTCCCGTGATGTCGTGACCAACGAACAGCATTTGATTTTTATTTTGTATAGAAGATTCTGAATCGAGATCTATTTTAGACTACTTTTTCAAACATTTAGAAGCAACAAGTACAATAATTGGTATTGATGAGATTCAGAGCTAAATGATTTTATCATGGATATGTAAATCGACATGATCGAGCATCTTTCGTACCGATCATTGAAACTCCGAACTGGCTGCACTACCGTTTCAGAATCGTCCAGTGTCGCGAGCAGAAAACTCGCACTATCGTTTCCCGAGTACTACAGTAGTTCACCACACGCCGGTCGCCACACGTGTATGCAATGAGAGGACTTCGGTTTCTGCTCATTTTACACCTCTGCACCCTGCTGGGGGCTCAACGAACGGATTTAGACAACCCATTCTTCTTGCAGCTCTATGGTCGAGTTCGCAGCTTCTTGTTTCGCTCTTACGGTATGTGGACGGACGAATTTTTACAGTTTTTTACTACTTATTACAAATTTACATAAGAGTAATAAGTACAGTTACGGGCAAAACTGATCACACACACTTTAAATGAGTATAACTTTTTTATGAATGAACCGAACGACTTCAATTTCTCTGTAAGGTTTGAAGAATTAGTGGTAAACCATACGTTTAGGGGAGGCAGCTCCGATGACCTTGACCTTGACATATGTTATCGAGGACAAGATTCTGAACAACTTTTGTCATTACAACTACCCGGCGCTCGCTCCTAGTTTTCGAGATATTTGCGAAAAACTATTGTAAATACTGTATTGAATTTTACGTATTCTTGCATGCTCCGCGGCAACGTAAGCCTGTTGCGGGGGACATCTGTTTATTTTCTGTTTATAAACACATTGTGGGGATCAGAACAGAGTGACGCTCTATACATATAGGGTGAGCTTCCAATTTTGAAAGACAACTTCTGGATTTTTGCATGATCTCCGCCCCCCACCACCTAGTAGTAGTAGTAGTAGTAGTAGTCGTGTTAATTCTTCCTTAGGGAGAACTCGCTTCCTTAGGGCACATCGGATTTTTCATCACCAGTACCACAATTGGCGCTGCCGGCACTCGGCCCTTTTGCGGGTTGCAGTTATCCACGTTTTTCAGCCGTCCCCTCCGTTTCATTCGGCCCGGGCCATTTTCAGAGTATGCACTAGTGTTCACTTTTCATTTATTTTATGGAAACTTATTTAATAAACCATATAAAAAATAAAACCAACCAACGTGAACAACATATATATTTATAATTGATATTATTTAAAATTCTTAATCGTATGTAACGATGTATACGTATAATAATGTCTTACCTCTACTGTGTGTTTAAACAACGGTCTAATTTATAATTAGTACAATCATTGATTATATGACAGTTAATAGAGTTGAAACCACAAGAAATTATGATGGATCTTCCGTGATTACCGTCCAAAAAGAAGTTCCCCCGGATGTTCCTTTCCCGTGTAACGTAACAGGTAATTAATTACTTCATCAATATTATATATACATGTAATTTATATAAGTCTTCTTGTGTAAGTCCAAATTTGTTATGTAATAAATATTTAAATGAATATACATGAGGGCACATAATTGAAAGAGGTTTCCACAAAAGAGAATTTCGTGAAGAAATTGTTTAAAGATCTCTATATTGTTATAACTAGACTCTATTTTTATCCAAAATAAAAACCATCTGACATGAGGCAATTGTAAGAGACAAAAGCTCAATAAAAATGTAATCTTTTTACTAATAATTTTATTAAATCGAGTGGAGTAAATCTAACATTTTGTTCGCATGTAGAGATACTGTAAAAAAAATTTTTTTTGGAAACATTAAGCAACATTTTAGCTTTATTTATATACTTTTCTTATTACATAATATTACAAAATGGAGGAGTTATATGTATAACATTAGTTTGCACTCATGTCAGCGGTAAAAGTGACTAGACTTTTTGATATTTTAGTTTGCTGAATGTTTAAAAATGTTTGACAACAGTCGCCGTTTTTTCATTTTTCAAGATTATTAAAATATCGTACGCCACATTGTGGATATTCTATTTTCGTTAATATTAAAATAATATATGATATGAAATATTATATATATTCCATATTTTACGTTAATACAACAACTTGTTATTTTTCATAGTTATACTGTGTCATGGCTATGCAACAAAGTGTTCTTGAAATCTCCTCAACAGGAGAGTAGGCTATTATTAGCTACAGTTAATTCACAAATTGACTGAACGTCCATGCTGAAAGAATCTACATGCACTTGTAGCAATTCTATTTATATGTTTATAAATATGCATGTTTCACTTACGCACCACATAGTTGAAAATTAGATCACAAATATGATATACGCCAGTGGCAGCAGTAAATACATCATTTTTTTCATTCGAAATGCCAAATATGTTAATTACTATGTTGAACGCGCGGCAACCAAAGGTAGCAATTATTGCAATGTTGGTATCGATTAACATAAATGTCTTCCAACAATTCAGTAAGTTCTAGCATCAGCTAAACTAGTCAATGCTTACGGACATAAGGAATTTACTCCCATTAGTGCTCACATGTAACATAAAAATATAATGATAGTCTGATCTATAGTAACGACATTTTTACCTAGATTTGAAGTTCGAAAACTGGGTCAACGGAAGTTCTTAATCAGTAAAATCTGCTCGAGAGCATTATGATCAAAAGTTTGCAATAGTGCTTGGCGAGCAGAAGACCGAAACCTGTCGGCAGATACCGAGCCTAATGTGGAAACAGATGGGTCGGTATTTGCTTGTAAAGTTTGGTGCCAAATTCGTACCAAATCAAGAGCAGATTGCTTACTGAGTTAAGCCACTTGTTTACAAGTCATTAAATTTCGTCTAAACGGTTAGATATTATACGGATAATAAATAGGTACGGATACGCGGTGCTATTTGAAACAAAATCATCATACAGTAAGTCTTACTAAGCCGGACGGAGCTGTACGATCTTTCGCCAACCTCCTCCACTGAGGGAGAGCGGTCGTGAACCAATTACATCCAATTAGAAGACTTCTTATTTCTTATTCATTATTTTTTTCTGGAACTTTCAACTTGTTTGTAACATTATATGCATCCATGAAAAAAATGAACTAATGGAATGTAAAACAGCAAACACTTCACGTCAATAATTAATCAACACTGTTCTGTACTTTTAGAATCATTAAAATTGTTAGCAGAGGAAATACAATTTTCTTGGAACTCTGTTTATCAGTCTAGTAATAAATCTTTTGCTGCTTCTACTTCCTTGTGTTCAACTTACCATCAACTTACCTCCTGCAACGCTGTAGCGAGGAGTAAGAAGTAAGGACACCATGCTATCAAGGTGGTTCGTTCGCCTGTGTTTACCACTCGATTAGTTCCAAGGGTATCCCCCAGTGGTGGGAATCAAATATGAACAGTTACGGTGGAGACATCGGCGACAGTTACGGAGATGATACTTTAGTGCAACACTTACACTACCACCTAGAATAAAATTTGTGATTCATAATATGACATGTTTAATCTTTAATATCGTTATGTTATGAATAGGCGGTAGATCTTCCCAAGTACCGACTTCTGTTAATTCTCTAAGACCAGGAGACATAGACGTAATCGGAGGGATAGGCGATTCTTTGACAGCGGGCAATGCAATCTTTGCGAAGAACCCATTCGAAATTTTGATTGAAAGCAGGGGTGTATCAGGAAGCTCCGGTGGCCAGGGAACTTGGCGAACTTACACAACGCTACCGAATATTCTCAAAGTATGACCTTTATTCAGAGCATTAACGTGACTACAGTCTCACTCATGTTTGGATGATGAAATTATTTGTCCAGACTTGGAAATTAATTTTCTTTTTCAATGTAACCTTCACACTGAGTACATATCCACATTGATTTTCTGAACAAGTATATTTCAGCATGCCCAAATTGAAGAAGGTGTACATCTATCTTTTCTTCAAGATGATATAAGTTTTCATCATTGGATTATGTATAAGGTATGCTTACAGCCAATGCGTTTTTGTTTGTGTAGGAGTACAATCCGAACTTGATAGGGTACGCACTTGGGGACTCATATGTTACTCATAGAGCTTCGCAATTTAACGTCGCTGAAGTTGGTGGCATGTCTCGCGACATGCCCTTTATGGCTGAATATCTAATCAACAGATTGAGAAAGGATCCGAGGGTCGATATAAAGAAAAATTGGAAGGTTGTATGCCAAATTCAAATTTTCAACACAATAACAGCCAACGGAATATTTCTAAAATTGGTATAGATCAGGACTGGTCAACTTGTAGCTCGCGAGTCGCAGACGACTCCTCTCCCTACTCCTGGGTCCTCCCCACCAAACTCCTGTAGAGTGTGGCAGGAGGTGGGGGAGACTAGGAAGCCGTATCCTCGCAGTCACGCGAGGCAAAGCATATTAGGGGCAATACAAACAGTTGATAGTGGTGGTACCGGTACACTGGCAGTGGGAGCCGTGAAGCGACGGCGGGGAAGAAGTTTCCCGGGCCTGATTTAAATATTTTTTAGATCTAGTGTATACTAGAGCTGTTACTTTCCTTCGATGGTCGAAATTTTTGAAGTCTCGTAGCTTCGATTCTTCGAAACTTCGTACACTTCGAAGTTCCCTTCAATTCCTTAAATAATGCTAAGTGAAAAATAGTTTAAACTTTCATACTTTACTTCAAAATATCTGTTAAGAAATAAATGTCCCTTCAAAACTTTTATTAACCAAATATAAAATAACTGTTAAAATTGAACTTTTATAACAGAATTAAAGTGTTAATGTACAAAGTTAACTTAAAACAGAAAAGAAATAATTAAAAAGGTTAAAGTTTATAAAACAGCTGTCATTTATAAAAGTTTACAGTTCCATTCAAGCTCTGCTACTAACACAGATCTATGTTTACGTTATCTTGAACCAATATATTCTGAATCACACGTTTTTACAGATGATTACAATAATGATTGGAAGCAATGATTTTTGCACCAACATATGTGCGTTTCCTTCACCGTGGTCTATCTTGGACGATCATAAAAAAGATTTGGTCAAAACTCTTCGAATATTGAGGGACAATTTACCACGGACAATCGTTGCTCTGATTCACCCTCCTCACATGAAGACGCTCGTCGATGCTCAAGATAACACCAATATACCGAGATGTTACTTGCTAACGAGGTTCGAATGTTCCTGTATGCTCGATTTGCAATTTCGCCATATGAGAGACGAATACTACGAAATAATAGACAGGTTTGTTCAATATATCAAATAGAATTGTACTGGTGATTACGAAAGTGGTCCAATAAGTTATAGACTCTTTATTGCGAGATAAGGTTCGACTTTTATGTTTCGATTGATTAGAAAGTATTTCATACTAAGTATTTTGTATTAAAATGAAAATATCCCCCAAGTTATGCATAGCATTTTTTAATTTGTCGTTGAAAAACAACTTCGAGATATTTGCCTTCAGTATTAAAAATGGGACACACTGTGTATTAATAAATACTGGAATAATGGATAACGAAATAAAAAGTAACAGATATCTTGAAGATAGACAATGTTCATACATTAGATCTTACTGATTATAACGTATGACTAACATATTTTTTTGTAGTTTCTAATTGATTAATGTTTATAGGTGGCTGCATTTGGAAGAAACAATTGCAGATAATCCAGAGTTTCACACAGACGATTTTACGGTAGTACCATTACCTTCTCTTCAAGGTGTAACGTTTCCAAAGTGCAAAGATGGAAATGCTGATCCGTCCTTCTTCGCTGTTGATTGTTTCCATGTAACTCAAAAGTCAAACGCGTTATGTAAGTTGAACTAATTAACTGAATTTAAACTTTATTTATACATACAGGTGAAGTAGTTCTATATTAACCCTTTGCAGCCGGAGCTATTTTAACTCGAAAATAAAACATTTCTTCCGTCCTAGAATTCTATACGATTTTTTAAATTTTATGCATATGAAAATGATGTAATATCTCATACAATACTTAAATCTTTAGTAATTGTTTAGATACCAAATTATTTAATAATGTAAACAATATTTTGAATAATGGTACAGTAATTTTTACTGGTGCTTCTCTCTCAGAGTCACCTCTCGAGTGCTAAGGGTTAAGGTACATAAAATTGCCGTGTGATTGAACAGTATTTAACTGTCAATTAAAACAATTCAGTGCATTCAACCAGTATCGCCAGATCAGGGGAATTAACTCGAATTGAGGGAATACAGTTACCTCCTCTCTTCCAATACTGGGTTAGTGACGACCAGTGTCGCCAGATCGAGGAAATCAAGGGGAACACAGTTTACCCCCTCTCTGATAACCAGATTAATACGTGACCAATCTGCGGTCTTAGTGGGGGATGTTGAAAGGCGGAGTGGGAAAATCGATCAGGTTTGGTAGATTCTGGCGACACTGGTGACGACGCAGACACAACGCGTCTGGCATGGGGATGCTCGCTACGGAAAAATGGGGGAGTAAACTCGTAGAAGGGGAAGGTTAGAGTGGAGACAAGTCTTAATCTGGCGACACTGCACTGAACACGTAATTTAGTTTGTAATATATTAATTAATCTCAATTTGTTTGTTACAAGATGCGAATGCCTTGTGGAACAATTTGCTAGAACCATACGATAATAAGACTCATGGATGGAAGCCGTTGTTTAAAAAGTTCTTGTGCCCTACACCAGACAGACCATTCCTAATGACACGAGGGAATTCAAGGAGAAGTAACGACCCCAAACACGGTGCCTTTTTTGGACATAGAAATTAAAAGTTCACTGTGCTGCGATTAGTAATTAGATACATAATTAAATTTGACCACAAGAAACGGGTTTTCAGCTCATCATTCATCGCACATTCCGTCGTCTCATCGTCAACTAGCATTCTTCGAATAGCTTATGGCCACAGACAAATTCAGATATTTTGTGCAGAGCGAAATATTCGAACAAGGTTTAATTATTATCATCTTCAATGTTTTCGTTGTATCCTCGGACACCTGTTAAATTTTATGTCGAAAAACTCGGTGAGCGTATTTGCTTACCTCGTCTGAGTCTCCTTTATTTTAAAGCAGGACCGGCCAACATCTTTCCCGCTGGCGCTTCATCAATCCCACTACCAGCGTACCGGTTCCCCCACTATTTCATATTGCTCCTGCCGTGCTTTGCTTCGCGTGACTGCAAGGGGATACGGTCTCCTACCTAGTCTCTCCACCTCCTGCTGCACTCTACAAGAGTTTGATGGGGAGGACCCAGTAGTAGGGGGAGTCGTAGTCTGCGGCTCGCAAGCTACGAGTTGCCCAGGCCTGGTGTTCATGCTAATTGCATCAGTTTATCGAACATCTCTGAATATAAAATTGAATATGCATAAAAAGTATTTTGGGTTGGCAAATAAGTTCGTTCGGTTTTTGTGATTTATTCCACTCTAAAAAACCGAACGAACTTATTAGCCAATCCAATACATCCAAACCACTGATGTCTGCTTTAACTGACTGCTTTAAATAACCTTTCAGCGGCGGCGCGGCGCTCGGGCACTATTCTACTTACGCGGTTTTTCGGCTTACGCGAAAAGCGCTGGAATGAATTAACCGCGTAAGAGTCAAGGACTTACTGTACTTGAATAAGAAACAGATGTCTTACCCATTTTGAATATTAAAATTCCTGGCGTTAATGCAACGCACACGCGTGACTATTAGCACCATTAAAAGAACAATACTTTGACTCGGCCACTCTTACTCACGTACAATGTCATTGTTACCATAAGAATACGAAAGAGCGCCGGTATTCCGTTCAGAAAAGAAGAGTAGAGGGGCCATCAGTGGACAAGCGTAAGTCTATCCTCAGCTGTCTCCATTCATGTTCAGTGCCATACGCTGTGTATAGCGGGTGATTATCGATGATAGGCGAACCAAGTGCATTCATGTGATATCTATTAGTTTCCTAGTGTATAATAAGCAAACAAGTGGCAAAAAATGTGTGTTTACCCGTCCAATGACGAAAGTGAATATCAATTGTAATTTGCATGTTTAACATTCTTGCAGTATCAGCTGCGCTAGTTAAACTGCAAAGATAAAATTGAAAAAGTAGAAAATTGTGTTGGGAATGAAAATAATAACAATAGATTATAATGATACAGATAATAATTAACAAATCATAAAACACTCTGAGTCAAGAATGATGTAAAAAATTTAAAATATTTAAAAATTTTAGGTACACAACGTAGGTATATAAAACAATTTGATAATCAGGTTACACGGCTAAGATAATAAATAAAACAATTAAAAAATGAACATTGTCTCACGAATATGTAGTGTAAAATCATGCTTCAAAATTAATTTTGTATTTTCGACACAACGATGTTTTCCAAAATAAAATTTGCCCACGAACGATTATTGTACGATTCGAATAATTATTTATATGGGAATATGTATACGAGCGAAAAAGTTCAGTGATGTATTGAGTTCAAAGGAACACTCGCGTAAACGGCTCGAACTTTTCGAATGCAACGACACTGATACGAAAGAAAAGGAGAAAGTTTTCCTCGTTGTGAAATATATCCTGAAGAACAATAAATCCTTAAAGGGGCATGGAAGAAAAGACTGCTTAACATCCGAAGGAAAAGTTTGACCGGGGCGAGAACTTTTCTTTCCAAAGAAAAGTCAACAAACTCTACGAGGATGAAGACGATATACTTCTTTACGATATTAGTGTTTTCATCGACGGTTACGAGTTCCTTTACTGATTTTTTACGGAACGTGTTTCACTTGGCAAAGGTGAGTATTTTTCACAAAAATATTCGTGTTGACTGCAAAGTTTTTATTTCCTACACTTACACGTATATCAAACATTGTTTCTTTAATACCTGAGCTCCAAATTATTTGCATCGAGGCTTTTATGCATTTCAGTAAAATACATACATTTAAAATGAATTTAAAAAATGAATTTAAAATAAAAGCCCTACACCGTCCGCGTCTCATAAGATGGTACTCGAAAGAAATGCGAAAGGAGTTCGCAAAGAATCCGTCTGATTCAAACCTGTGCTGGGAAGAGAACCTTACTACTTCGGGAGAACTGTAAACTTATAACTTTTCAATAAAAGCTGTCAAATAAATAACACTAAGTAAGCCTACCTCTAGTTTTATTTTGCAATTATTGAAATTATAAAGATACTGTCATAAGAAATAATTTAACAAATACCTTTATTAGCACAATCGCGGAGAGTCTAAATAACTTAAATCTTGTCATTTTTATAAGGCAACACTCGCGTGCCTGTTACTTTTATAGCTCGGTACGTTTATTGTTAATATTAATCTATTGATAGCAGAAAAACCGTTTATACCATTCCTCAAATTATTATTATATGCAGATTATTATATTGCAAAATCTTTTGCTAACAATAGTAATTTAATGAAGCAGAATTGTATAACATACTTTCTAATGGAAAGGAAAAGTTGAGAACTGTCATATCATATACAATAGTTCACTATAAAATACGTCCGGTCTTCTACTCGGTCAGCAATCTGCTTTTGATTTGGTATGAATTTTGCACCAAAAGGTACCCGAAATTTTCCCTACCCCTAGTTTTCACGCTGCCTTTTGTTGGCAAAGCACGATTGAAAACATTTCGTCATAATCTGCTCGAGCAGATTTTGCCGGCCGGGTAAACATATATACAGGGTGACAAGAAATAACGGAATTAATCATTTCTTATTATAATTCTGTCAAATTGACGAATTTTGCAAAACCAACTAATAACAACTATAACATGGACCTTTAGTATTCATATATTTAAGAAGTTTCGAAATGGCCACCCTTTGCGCCGATAGAGAGGCTCAAACGTGTCTTGAAATTTTCGGCAATGGGCCGCAGCTCTTCTGGCGTCATTCGGTCCCACTCCTGGTACAGAGATTTTTTCAATGACTCCAAATTTTTATGGGGCCGAGCACAGGCCCTGGCCTCCAAAATCAACCACACGCTGCAGTCCATCGGGTTGAGATTCGGTGAGTACGGCGGCCATTCCACAGATGTGATGAAACCTGGAAAATGGGCTTTGCACCACTCCTGAGTCGTTTTCGCCCCGTGGACCGGCGCGGAATCCTGCTGTAACGTCCATTCCGGATCGCCGAGGTGCTGTTGGGCCCACAGAAGTACGACGGCTTCGAGAATGTCCCGTCGATACGCTTCTTGGTTGATTTTGACCCCTTGATCCGCGAAAACCATAGCAAATCCCATTTTCCAGGTTTCATCACATCTGCGGAATGGCCGCCGTACTCACCGGATTTCAACTCTATGAACTCCAACGTTTGGTCGATTTTGGAGGCCAGGGCCTGTGCTCAGCCCCATAAAAGTTTCGAGTCGCTGAAAAAATCTCTGCGCCTGATGTGGGACCGAATGACGCCAGAAGAGCTGCGGCCCATAGCCGAAAATTTCAAAACACGTTTGAGCCTCTGAATCGGCTCACAGGGTGGCCACTTCGAAACTTCTTAAATATATGAATACTAAAGGTCCATGTTATAGTTGTTATTATTTGGTTTTTCAAAATTCGTCGATTTGACAGAATTATAATAAGAAATGTTTAACTCCGTTATTTCTTGTCACCCTGTGGCAGCAGAAAATGCTTGATTTTTTATCGACATTCCTATTTTCTTTCTAACAAGAATATATCAAATTGTTATGGTGTGCGTGCCCTTCCCTTTCGGACAACTCGCGAGCGATAGCACCCTCCGAGGAGCAGAACATACTAGGCGACAGTTGGGCAAAAAAATCCTTCAATTGAAAAATCCGAATCAAAATTTGTCGACCGTTCCGTACAGCTTCTCTGACGCAACCATTTTATTTAAATAAAAATTTTTGCCCAACTCTGGACGCAACTAACGTGCTGCTCGAAACAGTGGTGAGATTAAAAATAATAACGTATCTACATACAATAAAACAAAAAGACTGAATTAAAAAGGAAGAAGTGTGTTGTATTCTTGTAATAATGTATATTATGATGACGAGGTAGTGAAGTTTTGGGGTAGTTATATTGGCGGGAAAGTACAGTAGGACCGCGATTAACCGGATTCCGATTATAAACAAATATGATTATGTTGTGAAGGAAAATAAATTTTCAAAAATCAAAAATATACTTTGGAATATAATGTACATTTTAATTATTTCCTCGGATCTCGATTATCCATCGGGCCTTAATTTATCCGGGCTGTTTGTCTCCCGATCAACCCGATTAATCGAGGTCCTGCCCAAGGTCCTGTACCGATATTTTACGGCGTGTTCATGGTTCCCCGTTTTATCGAGAATATTACTTTACCGAGGCTAAAATGCGCGAGAAATCTTGCACAATATTTCACCAGTGGTTCGAAAGCCAAACACGTGTGAAGACACGAACAAGAACGCGAGCGCGGACGCGACAGAAAGACTCGAAGTCAGCGAATCGACCCTCTTATCACAACAAACTAAACGAAGAAACGCTCTTCGCTTGTTGGTGTCGGACAGCGCGAAAAAATGGCAAGCGAATAATACCGCAGTGCTCTTGATGTCCGAACAAACATTAATAAAACAGTGTTCATGAATTAAACATAAATAGAATTAATTGAACTAAAATAAAATAAAATTAACGTTAATGAAAACATGTTTCAATATTAACAGAAAGTAGTTTCATTACAAACACTTCAATTATGATTGTTACCGTCTCGAGGACGATGTGGTCATGAATATTTGGATACAAGTGAAAGTGACACTGACAAATTGAACACATCATCATCGGCTAATTTGGTAACCCGGCTGACGAGTAGGAAAGTTGTCCGTAGAGATCGCTCGAAAAAAAATGGTTTAGCATGCGGCGACTGAAACTATGCGAAGAACTGAACGTGATTCGGAAGCTAATTTCAATGCCGTTAATCGGGTGGTTTGCAATTCCCCTATTTTAACATTGTCCATTCACAAAAATCTGTGCCCCTTCGATGATTATTTATCGCCGACATCGTATAATTTTTCATAATGAAAGTGTTCTTAATCGAGAGTGATGATTTATTAAAAAGATGGGTTTCACATTAGGCTACTTTACCCCATAGAAGATTCAATAAGAATGCATACATATAATGGATCCAAGAAATATGTATTCTTGTAAAGAATATAAAGTTTCCACATAAAAAATAGTTAATGACCTTGATACGTCCTCTACGCGTCAACCTGAAAAAAACTGTTAACGTCAGAATGCTCTCGATATCATTCAACCCTACGTGTGAACCATTTTCCGCTACGAATAATAATAGTCGTGTAAGTCGAAGTGGTAATATGGGGTAACCCACCCTGTATAAATGAGAAAAAGAGTACAAAATCGAGCATTTGTTTGACCAGCAGCAATTTTATTAAGTACCAGCAAAATATTTGTATAAATACTTCCCATTTTGTCCGTGTCGTACCGTTTAGATTGACCTAACTGACACCGAGACGAAACCTAACGGGTTAACGCAACCTTACTGTCGCTGTTACATCAAACCGGAAGGACGGCTAAACTAGACGATCGAAAAGAAAAGTGCTTTGCATGCCGGACAATTGGAGAAAGGCCAGAACTTTTCTTTTCGTTTAACTGCCGAGTAGGAAGATTCTGTCTTACTTTGGCTAAACATGAGTTCCACACAAAATTAAAATAACTTGTTTTCGTGCACAAATGATTACCTAACCGACCTTAACCGATTTCAACCGCTTCGTAAATGAATACAATATTTTAACCGAATGCTGTAGAAATGACATTTCATGTATTCCCACTGTCTCGAAATTTTGAATAATATTTAAAAACTAATATTGGGTTGGCAAGAAAGCAATTTCGGTATTTTAAGGTGAAGTAAAACCAAATTTTTGTTTTTTTATTCAAGCGATGAACTTTAATCAATAAAATATTTTCTTATTCATTTGTTTTGGCAAAAGATCATCGAACAAAATGGAAAATATCTTATTTATGAAAGTTCATTGCTTGAATAAAAAAAAAAATTAGGCTCTATTTCACCTTAAAATACCGAAATTACTTTCTTGCCAACCCAATATATCTAGAGTGATGAGAAAAACACAGAGAAAAGGCAAGTATGTATCACACACATCGCTACAAATTTTCACATACAGCTGGAATACTGAAATCTACCAGAAAAATTTGCAACTCGTAATGGTTGGGCTCTGATAATAATTTCAACGTATGTCGGAATTTGGCGTAGTCGCAGAAATAAATTATTCATTTATTTATACGAGACGGTATTTAAGTCAAGTCATGATAGAATACAAATGAAAGAAAGCAGAAGCAGTTACGTGCTTTGTATGCCAAATTCGTATTCTTTATTGATCAGTAGAGGTTGTGACAAAACATAGCGGTGTACCGGACGCGGAATCCCGATGCCGGAAGCATGCATGCTTTGAAAGTTTCATGATTTTCGCGGAATACTTTAAGCAAAACAATAGTCGGATTAAAGTCTTTTCCTTTTACTTTTTGCAACAATCATAAACCTGAAACAACAACAAGCACATTTTGTCACGATTTTACATATCGATAACAAATCCAAAGGTCTTCCGAATGTTTCCATGCTTAAAAATCAATAAACAATACAAATAATCATTCTTTCGCAACGCTGATCTACACACAATAAATAATAAACACCTCGAAACAAACGCGAGTAGTGCATTATTTGTCGTGACGCTAATTCATCAAATTCGATATAGAAAACTCCCGTTGCACTTTAATTTCTTTATACACGCAATTCTAAGAGGGAAGCAATGGCTGCGAGTAATCAGGGGCAGTCACACCGGCTGTGAGTAATCAGGGGCAGCCACACCGGCTGCGAGTATTCAGGGGCAGTCACACTGGCTGCGAGTAATCAGGGGCAGCCACACGGGCTGCGATTGCTCAGGTGCAGTAGTCGTATCAAAGTGCAGTGCGGCAATTCATTAATCGCAATTCTAAAAGGCGGGGTAATCTACTCACGTCCTCTCCCACTTGAATACAGCACGACTCGTTGCGTCTCGATCTCGGTTATCGATATCGTCTTTGAATCGATGGATTCTTTTCCCTCGGGCACTGTGACAGAATGGACAAATTCGTTAATTTCAATCGACCAATTGTCAAAGGCTACATCCGAATTAATAGGAAATAAAAAATTCAAGTTGAATATAAAATAGATAAATTATAATTCAAACTAAAATTAAATAAGCTAGATTTCTAATGTACGATCAAACACAAACAACAAATTCGATTAAATTCAATCGATCAACCGTCAAAAATAAATCATTCAAGTTCAATGTAAAATCAAAATTATTAAACTAGATTTCTTGCACGATAAAGCATAAATAAATAGCATATTTGATTGTATAAATTAAATTATATATAACCCGATCTCGGCGCTTATCTCCGAATTGCATTATTTCAGGATGACACGGACAAAAAGGGGATTGTTTATCCACATGTGTACAGTGGAATAAGGAGTCAACCTGAAATTCCAGAGCATATTCCTTTCCCCTGCAATGTTACATATGGAAGGTAGGTTTACAATAAGTTTTTCAAATGTCTACTATAAGTAACTTTTATGCATGATTATTGACACGAATTGATTATACATGAGTTATGATACTCGATTCTCACTAATATTCTCATCTAGTTCACCAGTTGGTAGAATCGGTAGAATCGGTATTTCACAGAGGTGGGCATTATTTATTATATATAAAAAATTAGTCAAATAAGTTTTGGATAAAATATACCTTATCTCTTGTTTGTTATTCGAGATCGGATGTAGCGCAAAACTTTGCAGCTGTAATACCTCTCGAATAAAAGTTACGAATAAACTATAGGTGACGAATGAACTTCCTATGAGAATATCTCACAGATAAATTATGTTGAATATATTCTTCTCAGCAAAATAAGTACGAATAAAAACTAACTTTCGGTTATCTTTCCTTAAAAATTTTAAATAAAAAATTGCCCATCTCTGTTATTTTAGATCATGCGACACGAAACAGCAGTCTGTGATATCAGCACCGACGAGATACTGTTCTCGTCGGTGATATCAGTTCCACAATATTAGTTCCGACCGATAAGGTAGGATGTGACACAGAAATTTCAAGGGGGCTGTAGAAGATCTAGATTCTAGATCTAGAGCCCCGCGGACATGAGACAAAAAAATACATTAGGTCAGAGGTAATTGGTTCACTCCTATACCTCGTCTGTGATGCAATATCTATACTGTCCATATATAAACAATATAAACAATGTAATCTAGTAGAACATGACAATTGTTATTTGAACTTCTCCAGCTGTTATATTTCCTTTCGATCTCAAAAATATAAAGATTAATTTTTATATCAGTGTTCCACATGTAAGCAAAATAAACATCAACCGAGGTTTGAAATGCTATTATAAAAAGGCCATGTAAATAAAATGTATGTGAAAGTAATTGATAAAGTTGACATTATTTAATTTTATCTTCAGGTCTCGTTCTGCCCCTGAAAGCGTGCATCGTTTAAGACCAGGCGACATAGATATTGTAGGTGGTTTAGGCGACTCATTGGTTGCCGGAAGTGGTGCTTTAGAAGAGTTCGCAATTGGAACATTTATAGAAGCCCGCGGAGTCAGCTGGTGTGTAGGTGGGCAAGGTGATTGGAGGCGATTCTTAACCGTTCCTAATTTATTAAAGGTATTACGTATATTAGACCTGTAATCAGCATGAAATTTCCTTATGCGGAATAATAATTCAACTTAATGTCTGTAATTTCTACACTTTACATCTAGACGTTTCTTCTTTGCTAGCTGTATCTATAGACCGATCTTTACATCACATATCATTTCTTATTGTGGAGAACGGGGCAAGACTGTAAATTCGACAGTTTCTTAAAATAAAGATGTAACTATTGCAATTCAGATATTCACGATATTAAAGAGTATTTAGGGCAATGCTGATACTCTGCAGAACACGATAAACATAACTGGACTTCAAAGAAAGCAATAATAATCGAAAGAGAACTTTCCTCCACCGAAAAAAAATGATTTTTGCAAGGGTAACAATAACAACCTTGAATGTATTTTCTCTGACTACTTGTTTCCTGTATCGACAGAAGGATGGATCTTATTGTTAGTCGTTTAGAATATCAAGATTAGGTTCGAAATAATTTATGAAATGAAAACTTCTTTGGGCGCACCGCGTACACAATTGCTGGTCAGTGAATGAGTCTGATCCGTCACGCTCCGAGGTGAAACGCAATTCGAGTAAACTCGGGGGAGCCAAGTTTAGTCGAGCAAGTGAGAAACAGACATAATGTGTGCAATCACTATAGAAGTTTTCACTTCGGTCGTGCGGTCTTATGCGCACAGTATTGGTCTGTTTTTTCTTCCCCTTTCTCCATTACTACCCTTAGTCTTGTTTTACAACAACTGATCCACCTTTAAAACAAAACTTGCTTGGATATTCATTTCTCGATTTGTTGAAATTATTATTATCAATTGTCATGATAGATGTTCAATCCCAACTTGTCTGGGTACTCGACGGGTACAGGTGAATTTATTTCGGCGAAGGCCAAATTGAATGTTGCTTTTCCTGTCGCGGCTACGGAAGACGCATTGCAGCAAGCTCGCATTCTTGTTCAAAGGATCAAAAGCGACCCGAAAGTTGATTTTAAACGACACTGGAAGGTACTGTAAATTAAAAGTTCGGTTAATTATCTCCTACGATTAAAATTGATTAAAAAAGTGTTAGTTACTTCAATAGATAGAAATTGTAATAGATCGCAATCAATTAATAAAATTTCTTGGAGAGAAGCATTTCAAATTTCGCCTAAAATAATAAAAATCGGTCATTTATGTTCGCGAAAAAATGATCACAGCCGAATAAAATATTTTTCTATTTTGCAGCTTATCACTATCTTTTTCGGTGCAAATGACATATGTTCTGCGCAGTGCTATAGTCCTATGCAGTTTTCACCTGTCCGTTACGCTCTGCATTTACGAAGGGCATTGGATTTTTTGAAAATTGCTTTGCCTCGTACTCTAGTCAACCTTGTGCCAGTTATAGGTAATTAATTATAACGCACGGGAACACTTTTACGAACTAAATGTCAATATTTTGTTTAGTTACTACAGTAAAGTCTTGATCTAATTGTAAGCCGGACGTAGCTGTACGATCTTAGTAAGTGCGCAGACCCACAGATCAGGCTTAGATCAAGACTTTTTACCACATAGCATATATCTGTTTATAAAAAGTTATTGATCAGGTAATAGATAAAATTTGTTTGACTGAGGTGTCAAGGGAAAAAGTTAATTTCCTGTAGAATATTGTGAAATCGTTCGAATCAAACCAACACGTATTAACGATAAAAGATTATTTAAAAACAAGTCTATCATCATTACGTGTAAGATTCCTAAAAAACTTATAAAACTGTTCCGCTGTAATGCGACAAGTTGCACGAAAACTTCTTCAGCTTTTTCTTATTAGATACGATAGACTGGTTTAGTATTACACGTGCGAGACAGATTAAACTTCATTGTGAATTCTCTAGAAGTGATGCGATGGCAATTATAGCAATTGTCGGCTGTAAATCATTTTAAACTCTTGCATTTGCCCGGTCAGAATGTGACGCGTGACTTTACACAAAAATTCAAACCTAAATAACATCTACTCAAACTACTTCAGAAACTTGTCAAGCAATAAGCGTTGCATACCCGAGATAAAATATTTTATTTGATGCAATTCTTAACATATTATTTAGGGATAGTAAATAATAATACTAAGTTTAATTTCCCAACCTCTCGGCAACGAAAAGGGCCTCGGTTTACAATCATTTCTCCATAACGTCAGTGTTCTTCCATAACGGAATAATAAACTATTAAGTAAAGTAGCGTGAACGTGAATTATGTTTTTTAGTAGAACTATCAATTTTTGTGCAGACGTCACAGTATCCATTAGAGTTCCTCGAACTGCTATGTGTAGTATCTTGCATCCTTTGTATTGTGCTTGCATGCATAGAGGAGGTCAACCAAGTATTACAGCTTCTAAAATGGCGCAGCTTTACCAACAAGCAGTGGAATCTATGATAGACTCAGGAAGGTAAGATTGTATGAAAAAAATATACAAAATTATTTTTATAAATCTAATGTAGATTCTGCAGCAGTGCAACACACATAAACACACATAACTTTTAGCAAAATAAAATTTATCGATGAAAGTCAGCACTATTTCAAACATACTCTGCTAATGAATAACAATTTAAGTTGCCTGCATTTATTCTGGTAGAATTTCTTAGTCGTTCACGTTCTTTATCGACAAAATTAAAGTGTTGTCTCGATTCTAGAGTTTTTGTACTTATTGACGAATAGTGAATTAACTAATTAGTTGATCATGACATTTTGACCAGACATTGCGTAATATTATCGTCAATATGTTATGTTTCCACTCATATAAAAAGAATACACGGCAATCGCATTAATTAATGTTGCATTCCGTTTCGGAGTAAAATGAAATATCAAATGGATAAAAAGTGAAGATAGAACCTTAAAGATCAGTCTTGTTATCTTAAAATAATGTACAGGGTGATTCTCCTGAGTGTGCCACCTAAATTAAATTTAAACTATTTGGTATATGAAAAGAAATGGTTGAAACAAAAGTTATGTGAATGTTGTTTGAAATATCGATCGCAAGGTTATAAAAGTTATGTGGTTTCAAGAGTAAAACATATCAATTTTACATACAGTGGGTAACGAAAGTATTCGAACGCCCTTTAAGACAGAATAACTTTCTTATAATTGCATCAAACAACCTGATTTTTTATAATCAATTAGAAGTATTGGTTTATGAAATGATATGCAAGAAAGATTCTCCAAAAAATTATAATTTACAAGGTTACATGCAAAAATAAAAAAGGCATCTTTTAAAACGTTTTTATTAGGGCCTCAAAGAAAATTTAAAATATATGTTTTGTAGATCTATGTTAGTTATACACATGCTGAAAATTTCATCAAAATCAATTAGCATACACACGAGCTAGAAGCGATTACATATCTCTTATACATATAATAGTAATATAAAATATGTTAACATGAGACTTAATTTAAATCTTGATTAATAAAGAAAACATATGAAATTTGTTTATTTAATCTATTAGCTAATTCATATAATATTTTGTATATTTAAGCAATGTAAAGTTAAGAAAATCAGCTTAATTATTTTTATATAATATTACTTTATATAATAAACTTTAATAGTTTCGTCATATAACAAATTATTTTTTTATGCATTTTTAAATAATATTTATGAAGTGTAAATAGATAAAAGTTTGTAATCTGACAATGACGTATGCACAGAATGCAACATCTAAATAAAGGTTACAATAATTATTATAAAATTGGAGATATAAGTATACATATACATACTATGGGTTATCAAATAAGTTCGTTCTGTTTTTTAGAGTGGAATAAATCATGAAAACCGAACGAACTTATTTGCCAACCCAATGTTAAGATTGCAGTTCCCTACGTTTCTCAATTGAATGCCATTTCGAGGTCACCGTATTCACGTCACTGAACTCGACACGAGGCACTAGGTCATACTGTTGAGATGTACAATTAAAGAAGACAGTAATGAGACTTTTAGTGACGTTGAAGATCACCTCAAACAGAAGATCTATTTATGTTATCGTATTTGCTCTAATGAGGAATATGATTATTTCCTGTTTCGACATTATCTTCTGTCTGCAATCTTAATAGAGATAAATAAGTGTTTTTGCTATAAGTTAAGTGCACGTCTGTATGCCACGTGTCGGCAGAAAATAGTACAAAGATGTCATTTGCAATAATCGAAGAACATTTCTTTCCCTATGTTTATTAATGCAGATATAAACTTTCAGGTACGATAAATCACTAGACTTTACAGTGGTCTTACAACCATTTATGAAATTGTTCAATGCTCCAAACGCGAATCCAAGTAAAGCATCACCAATCGATCCTACTTTGGTCACGTATGATTGCTTTCATTTTAGCCAAAAGGGCCACGCATTAGGTAAGGTAACAAGTAATAATATTAATGTACATTAAATAAAAATACATACAATAAATAAAACTGATGTAACCAAAATTTCGAACATTTTTATGAGCATTAATTCATTTATTGCTAAACATCAGACAAATTCTAGAGAAGAGACAACGTTTTTACGTTTGTTTACAAAAACATATGGAAAAAATGAAAGTGAAAACATTCGATAATATATGAACGGATATTATGGAAATGCATATTACTGATGATAACGATCATAAGAATTCAGTATTGTGAATTTTAAAACGTGTCTTATCTTTATTCGAAAAATTAGGTAAATCAATCTGAGGGTCGACCACTAAATCTGTCGAATTTAACCAGTTAGTCAGCATGCATGAAATGTGCATAATGTGGCAAGTAAAAGATAGTGAATCACAAAAATAACTTTACTGTAATTCAGTTTCAGAGTGATGAATTATTTCCGACAAACATAACAAGTATTTAGTAGAACAATTAATAGTTCTCACAAAATATTGTTTAAATGTTGGGAAATACAACCAGTCTCTACGCATCTACATTTTTTATTGACATATTCGTTGAATGAACTCTAGATAATTAATTATTATTGGTTCGACGTGTTGCGTTTTTATTTACACACGTTCGCATGTTTTCACTCAACTCGACGTGTATTTGTTCTGGTCGTTCAGACGTTCACACATTTACACTAGCCTTTGCACGAGTCTTTGCTCTTTTGTTTTTCCACCTTTCTAATAGCGAGTTCTTCTGTTCTTTATGCAAATATTTTCCCTAGTTTCCATGTCAATTTGTACTACGTCTTACGACATATTTAAAGTGTCTGTTTGTTGCATTTCTCTTCTGTTATTTTACTTTCTTTTCATATACAATATTTATGAGCATTGTTAAGAAACAAAACGTAAAAATTTCAGCATAAATGTTTAGTAATGATTCAGTAATTATGTTAGAAAATTATAAAATTTATTCATTGGTGAAATTAGCCCTTGTGTGTCAATTGTGTGTGTGTGTAGTTTTGTAATTATATATTATTAATTATTCATATGACTTGATTCTATTGGTTTAATTTTTCTGCTGTTTTAGGAGCTAATCTTTTATGGAACAACATGTTCGAACCAGTGGGAAAGAAAACGGATTTTGGACTACCAGAAATATTTGAGAGAGTATTATGTCCAACAGAGAAAGTGCCATATATTTTTACAAATGTCAATTCAAAATATTTCAAAATGACTGGTAGGCAGGATGGTATTACACCCAGATAGTTCACAAAAGTATGCTAGTAATATCAATAATGTAATTTGTGATATTCATTGCAAACGGAAAATCCCACGCCAATGGAAATCTTTCTGACTGAAATTCCTAACAATTATTACATTGTAAAAAACTACACAGACCTGAAATTGTTACAAAATATGTCTATCAATGTAATCGTATTGTAAATAGAAAACAGAAACGATGGAATAAATAAATATTTTCTGTTCTCCTTTTTAGAACTTATTTAAACGTATGATATTTCTCATATTTCATTAATCAAATTCTAGTAATAGGTGTTAGTATTAAGAGTTATTCAATTATTGAGTATTATATATTAAATATTAATTTTAAAGTAATAATTTGAGCATGATTAGTAAGAATTAATCTAGTAAATTATCGCCATCTTTAAGTTACTTCTACCTCTTTCAAATATTACAAATAGTAAATTACCAATTTTGTACGTGTCTAATAAACTTTATAATTTTTTACAAGTACGCTTTTCGGATAGTTATAAACATATTTATATTTCCTAAGAATATATCTTATTAGAATGATACTGAAAGTAATTCTACCTGCTAGAAGGTTATTCATTAAATTTTGTAACTCGTCGTGTCTCATGCATTTACAAATACCAAAAATACAAAATTTGCAATATACTTTGGAATAGTGATACTTATTGAAATACAACTGTTATTAACACTAAACCTACCGAGCCTCAAAGGTAACTAGTACATGTATTCTTATAAAAATGACAAGATTAATTTTTTTTTATTTAGACTATATAATCATTTCTTATGAAAGTATTGTTATTATTTCAATAAATGTAATATGTGGTAGATTTAGTGTTAAAGAATGCCTCTATTACACTTGCTCTACTTTTCTAATATTATCTATTTGTGAACAAATGAGTATAAAATGTAAAGTGACCACGAAATAATGAGAACGTTGACCGACATAAAAATGAATGCCGGAAATATCCGTGTAAGATCGTATAAATAAGTAATGCGCTCGGTGAAAGGCAGAAATGTCGAGGATGTCTGCATACTTTCAAACGTGTTTCCGGACATTTCTGGGCTGCGACCTTAAATCTCATGAACAGATACATATAATCTCACGGATCCTATAACCAGTATTTAAAAGGTAGTGGGGGAAGTGATATTGGTGAGAAAGTACCGGAACAATCTGTTCCGGACAAAGAAACTCAAGGACGCGTTACAGAATATACATATGTATTACTTACAAGAATACACATGTTCTACATTCATTTTTCACAATTATAAAAAATTTTTCTAAAAATTTTGCAGGATGACCAAGATACACTATTTTATCTAGAATTTTACTTTACTAGCCAATAACTCCTCGCTGTCTGTAACCTCTAATTTGTCAAGCTCTCGCGGAAGATTGAAAACAAAATCGAAGACGATCAATTTAATCAAGCCTTATATCAAGTATAATTTTCCACTTTATTTACTCAAACAGGATAGTGTTACGACTTGTTCGTCTTTTTCTATTAATTTAGGAAGAAAGTTATGCATTGAGTCGTATAGAAAGTATACTGAAAGCAGTTCATTGCCTTTCTATTATGAGAAAAAATCGTGTACCACAATTCTGCGAACGGTAATATCATTGTAAATTAACAAATTTATTTACGGGTCTTCAGAAGAATATGCAGCGTCATTGTCGTAGAGCGTATTCATTTTCCTGACCTTGCGTCAAATACATTGTGATGCATAACCATGTATCTGTGGTTGCAAGGAAAAACGCCGCATGTCACAATTTCAAAAAATTTCAGTTTATGCATTAATTGAGATTTATAGCATAGGATTTACGTCTTTATCAGAAAAAAAAGTCATGAAAATAAATTCGGAAGGCTGAAAAACATAATGCAATTGAACCGATGTGCTACGGCAAAGCATTAGCGATCAAAACTTTAGACGGCAATATCTCGAAAGTGAAATTATGTGACACGCGGCGTTCTTCCTGACAACCACAGATATAAGCACCGCTACAATTTTCAAGAGTTTCGAATATTCATGTAACCGAATGTAAACAGAAGCATCTCTGTAATGTCAACAACGGTAGAATGAAAAATGTGAAACTGGTTTAATCGGTTAACGTTAAGCAAATACGATACATACGTAAATTGATTTCCGAATGAATTAATGATTGATTAATTTAAACGGAGAGCAAGTGACGCGTGTGTGAAATTACAGTGCAGGATTTACATCACTTTCTGACGTAATAGAGCTGACTCCACATAAATGCTCCTAGCGGTTTACGCACATATGGCCTAAGGCAGGCCAATTCTGTTTCTCCACTGATAGAAACAGAAGATGTTTATTCCTATATGTGGTTGTTAGATATTATCAATTCTTTCTAGTGAATTATCAAGTGTTTGCAAAGAGAATTCATCGGCCATAATAGTATTCGTGTTATGTCGTGATGATTATTAGTAGACTGCGGATTTTATGCATTTATGACAAAAATGGACACGTACAATTTAAAGCAGTGGACATGTTAAAAATATTTAAGGACATCAACGTATTAGTTTCAGCTTAAAAGGATAATTAAAAGAAGAATACAACTTTTATTTGGCTCCTGTGTCCTGGAATCAATGCAAACATTTTCTATTTTGCATAAAGATCCGCAGTCTAATTATTAACATAGACTTGAGTGGCTATAGTTTGCCACTTGTGGGAAACCTCGATCCAAATTCCGGCATATTATTGCTTTCTTTCAATTTTTCAATTGCACGTGGCAATTTCATTTAAATTGTACATTACCTCAAATTAGTATTCCAATGGAAAAAAGAAACAAAACTGCACGTGTTCTCAAATGCCTCGTGTGGTGCATATCGTTAGAATTGTAATTTAATTTACACCATTCGCTGATACAGTAATATTCGAATACTTAAATCAGCGCCATTTTGGCTGTAAGTGTGTGAGAAATATTAATGTGTTAAATACCCAATTAATAGAAAATTTGCTTTTATTAAAATATAAATAAAACGATTTGATTTTTATTGAAAATAAAAAATATGTACCTTTATTTAAAATATATTGTATACATATATACATATATTCTTAAGGGGCGGCAATTTGTAACCGCTAGAGCGGGCGCTGCATAAATAGACTCGAAAAGGCGGATTTTATGCATCCATGATAACAATGTGCAGAAGATGGCATTAATTCCAGTTGTTATTACCGCAAAATCCGAGTATATCTTGAAGGCTGACACTTCGGACGTCATTTCCTGCCTTGTAGTGCTTTCTAATCATTCAAGTATTTTTTTGTCATCGCATCAAATATGCAAAATCAAAGTACACACGCGTTTCCATCACCTTTTGCTTTTTTATTACCGCAAGGGTAATAATGCAGCGCGCGAAAGAAAAAGTCATTTTTCTGTTTAACGAGAGGATAATGTGAAAAATCGCAATAAAACAAAATGTCATGGAACTTATTGCAAACGGTATCAAATTGGTTTTCATTTTCCCTTGAGAAAACGAAACGACTTTCCGAACGATATAATAGTTACGAACACGAGACCTGAAGTTTAATTCGCTCGTATGAAAATGTGCATACGTTGTGCGCACGAGTCCGTATATTTTGCATACATTCATGCAGATTTTACGGATTTACACGTGGTTTCTGATCTATATACGAAATTCATCAATTTTTTACTCATTTACGACATACATTTTCAGAATTTCCGCAGTATGTACAACGTCATCTTCAACTGGGTCAATTCGGAGCTAAAGACGAATTTTATACGTCACAGAACAAAAAAAATGTAAAACACTGTAAATATTCACACAAAGATATGAGCTGAGATTTTGAGAAGGGGTGAGGAGCAGGGAGCGAACCCCTAAATATAAAATTTCAGAAGCTCAACAAAGACGTTTTCGAGTTTACCTGTTACATATAATTTCTCGTTATGTATACTAATAATAATTATTATCTCTGACGATTCTCGCATTCGACAATTTAACATTAGATATTAGATATCTCGGATTATACGGGGTGGCGCAAAATGATCTTTATGGTTTGAATTCTTCAAAACTCTTTTATTTCAACATTCTTTCAATTTTTTGTTTCAGAATGTTGTAAACGAGACTTCTAGAAAGATATACAACAGAACAACAAACAAAAATCGTCGAATTTTATTTCGAAAACCAGGGGTCAATTGTTTTGACGCAGCGTGCCCATCGTCGATATTCGTCCATCAAAAATTAAACTATTGTTTGATAATTTAGTCTATCCGGTAACGCACACAACTGAAGTATAAAGTTAAAGCAAATCTGTATGGTTCTTTAATGGGAATTCATTATTGATCCATTACAGTATGTCACATGCAAAGGTAATTCAATCGGGCGCACATTCTAGATGTCCTTGTAGAAGAACATCGCGTTGATATTGTGCAAACTATCGATTGCATAATATCCAGGGGCAAAAAAATATTGCCCACGAGAAAGATAATTTTCTGAAAATAAGCGGATAAATTTGTACATACGAAACGCAGTTTCTTCGTCGGCTAGAGATTACGATATATGTAATTACGATTAATCTTTCTCTCTCTCTCGAGGAAAATAATAAGTGCTAAAATGATATGAGGTCGTTAAAAGTTCTTACTTGAGAAGAATAATTACTGTCTATCTAAAAGCTTCTTAAAATATATAATTATAAAATTAACTATTCCAGTATCAACTTACAATTAGCTTCAATATCTTTTTATTACAATACTTTTTACATTCAAGTAGCTTCCTCAGAAAATGTTCTCGTTTCTGACACAGTCTTAGTATAATAACTATTACATTATTTTAATTTTCTAAAATTCATTATTTCGCTCACAGTCGAATTTTTTTATATTGACCTTTACTCAATTTAAAAATAGAATCTATGGGTTTATAAGAATATATCTTTCTATGAATATTCCTTTATGTCGATCGTAGATAATGCAAATAAACAATTTAATGATTTCGGCGCCACAGGTTCGATCAAACATTACTCACTAAGCAATTTTTCAATTTAAATTGTAAATTAAAAAGCAAAAACTTATTATATAACTTAAAAGGAGAGGTTAAAATTATACAATAAATTAGTAAATGTATTATGAAATTTAAGAGAAAATTTAATACGAGTATAAATTAGTAAATTTATATAAAATTTAAAATTGAGGGGCAATTTTTAATTATAGTATAAATTAGTGAAATTAAATTTATGTGAAAGATTTAATATTAGAATGTAAATTAGTAAATTTATTATATAATTTAAAAGGAGAGGTTAAAATTATAGAATAAATTAATTATGAAATTTAAGGGGAAAATTGAATATGAGAATAAATTAGTAAATTTATATAACAACGGTTTTGTTGAACAATTATTATAGTTTACAATATTTTACATACGCAAATTTTCTCCTGAAAATGGTCCAACTTAAATTGCAAAATTGCTTAGCGAGTAATATTTGATCGAACCTGTGGCGCCGAAATCATTAAATTGTTTATATCCTTCTATATTCGAATTTATTTTTTCGGTTGTTTATTGTAGCGACCACATTTGGTCCACGTAATGTTTACAAAGTTTATATTTATAAGAGATCTACGTGAATTATATAAGAACAATAATAGTAGTAGTGTCAGTATCTGTTAAATATTTCTACATAAAGATTTATCTAGCGTCAATATATGTGTAAGTACGTGTTAGGTGAGTCAGGTCACAGTGGGTGCCGGGGGCACGGCAACAAGCGTTTGTTCGCGTCACTTATTAGGCCAGCTGACGACGCTGAGAAAAGTTCTCACACGCGGAGTTCTTCAAACGCAATAGTTTTTACTGGTACAAAGCAGTTCACGCTGTAACTAGAGCACGCGGCTAAATGATAACGCTTACTATAAATATTACTTTATTCTCATATTCTTTTGCTTTTGATTCCTGCAGTGTTTAATGGTCGAATCATTTTAGTTAATGTATTTATGACATTGGTAACAAACTTTATTCATTAATATAAGAAAACACTGGAAAATTGATACAATGAAAATAGTACAGTTACTTTAAATATTTTTTTCGGGCGTCTCCTTTATTTATTATAATATAAATATGAATATTACAATTTTGTATTGTGCATAGTCTCCATTTTTTGACTGTGTCTACTAGTTTCTTATTATATCAGCAATGAGAAACTGTTTTTAGAGAAATTCCTCCAAGTCATAATTGCTGTCCACTCCACTACCATGTTATTAGGTCGGAAAGAAAGTTCTTACGGTTTTTGTTATTTTGATTTTATAATAAAAACCGCAGGAACTTTCTTTCCAACCTAACAAGTTTGAAATGATAGACGTGAGGTGGACAGTTATTATGATTTCAGCTATCCTCGTCATCTTTTCTCATTCGATTCGTTTAGCGATTCAAACTTTATCAGCAACATCTTCAACGTAAACTTCTTGATTACCTAGCTGCTTTTTTCATAAACTTTTTCTAATAGGTATTTGAATAAGGCGTCATGCATTTTTTAGATCAGCATCATTACCAATTTCAATTGCAATTCACTTTGCTTTAACTAGTGTATATTATGGGCAATTTTTAAGATAATTTCTTGGATGTCACGTTTGGATCCAGTAACTCAATTTTTTATTACAGACCATTATGCTTAACATACGAGACAACATTGTAGAATATATATAAATATATGAGATAACTGAAATCAATTCAAACTGCAACTGATTACAATATACATATGTAATGTGGACAATAACATGACTTACAGTTAAGTGATTTAAGATAACATTTAAACCCGTTATCATTTTCATTACTACATCTGTTATCATAATTATCGGAATGCCGACCATACAAACCGCGAAATCTACTGTTTACATTGTGGACGAAAACAGCTTTATCAATTCCCTATAGATCACATAAAAAATAATATATTATTTCTAGAGGTGTGCGAGAATATTCGGGAATTCCCGAATTTTTTCGGGATTCTCGGGGGTGTTCGGGTGTCCCGTGAATTTTTTCGGGATTTTTGATACTGTACCCGGTCTCATACACCCCTAAAGATAAACATTGTTTATACATCTGGAAGTAAGAATTACTTTGTGTAGAAATCCCGAAAACATCCGGGAGTTCATTTCATCACATTCATAACACATTATTGATTAAGCTCTTGCACTATATTTTCAATTTCCTATGAAAATGTCAAAGTTAGTCGCAGTGATATAGTTATAAATAGACAACATGTCACCTTTTCTATTGGCACTGAACCTGATAAGAACGAAGTACGAATGAATGAACAAGGCCATGCGTAAACCCTTAAAGAACTCAATGTCTAATTAATTAAATTAAATCATCAACGATCTGAATATCTATTTGAACTTCTGCTCAACTAAAGCATTATAAAGGAGAAAAATAATTAGTTGCTCTGATCACACATAAATAATTTCAAAAGATTTGAAAATTAAAATTTTTATATGATATAATATAACAAGTGCAAGGAATCCCTTTTTTC
This sequence comes from Lasioglossum baleicum, assembly GCF_051020765.1. Classification (NCBI taxonomy): domain Eukaryota; kingdom Metazoa; phylum Arthropoda; class Insecta; order Hymenoptera; family Halictidae; genus Lasioglossum; species Lasioglossum baleicum. The sequence goes on from NC_134940.1 coordinate 15,362,448, forward strand.
TATTCAAGCAAAAAGTGCTATAATAAGTCGCAATTCATACAACATAACTTGATACGTAATATAAATACCAGGTAATATTTATAAATGTCTATTGAAATACGTGCACTGTGATATTTAATTGAATGTACATAAGAGAATGCATTACTAAATAATTTCGTAATATCAACATAATTGCTATAAATTATATAATTATATATATTTTTTAAACAACAATTGATATTAACAGTAAAAAAGTTCGACAAATTTATATATTATATTATAATATATTAGAAGAATTTAAACAGTTCGATAGATAACGAATTCGAAGAGGTCTGAGGAAGGTGTGGTAGGAAGGTGTCGATTAATCGATTCATATACGGTAAAGTCGCAATATTACAAAAAATCGTAGCAATTATCTAATTATCGTGACGAAAAAAATTGTCTGGCGTGCTATATGATCAATGCATCAGCCACTGCCCTTTATAAATATGTAGTTCCATATTCATGGAAACATAAGGTCGTCTGAGGAGTCTGGTATTTCTTTTTTACTCGAAAGACATTTGCACTGATTAATTTATAATGTAGTCAGTTGTTTTTTTTTTACATCTCTTCCATTGTTTCAACGTCAAAGAAATTAATTATTGGTAGACCGCATACGTTAGAAAATATTATTATGAAATGATTGAATGATATTCAATTGTATCATGACACAGGGTGTCCCAAAAATGTTGTACTTCCTTGAAAGTGGTGATTCCCGAGGTCACTTCAATCAATGATTTCCTTTACGAAGATGTTCTCCGCTTTGTTAAGCAGTAATTAACGAAAAACGCGGACCAATCAGAGCGCGTCTACAGTGTACGCATTCCGGCTCGGCTAACGCCATTGCCCCGCTTCTGCTATAACCGCGCTCCGATTGGTCCACGTTTTTCATTAATAACTAAATAACTAGACTGCGAATTTTATGCATTTACACCAAAAATTGGTACATACAATTTAAAGCAGTGCACATATTTTAAACATTTAAGACCCTCAACGTATTCGTTTCAATTTAATAAAATAATTAAAACAAAAAAGAAGTTTTTATTTAGCCTCTCTGTCTTGGAATCGACGCAGACATATTTTATTTTGATATTAATTACTTAAAATGATCTCGGAAATCACCGTACTGCATTCTACTCGGTGTTTAAACATTCACAAATTTTTCATATTTGATAGAGACCATTTTTATTAAGACCAGAGCATTTGTTTATTCAGAAAAATGTACAGAACAGAAACTATTTATTGTACAAAATGAATTTTACACGATTAATTGAATCGATGAGTTTTTTAAAGAATGTTATTCATGTTAACGTTATTTAATTTTTTCATTCACGTGCGCACATGTTACCGGAAAAATCATAAATTGCATTTTCTCTGAATATATGAACTAGGAAGTAAGATGTTCTTACATATAGGCAGACGTTGTTGTTATATAAACAAGACTGTTCACAAAAAAAGCAGTAAAACTCGGCAATCATCTTAAGATGCATTTTTGTAGGACTTTCGAAGAATTGATTACGCAATACAGCCGTCGCGTCGCGAAAGAAAACATTTGATCTAACATTAAGTGGTCATAAACGTACAAAATCAGACGATTCGACGTAACCATTTACGTATAGGATATATTTGTACGTACAATTGTTGCGAAGCATTTATCCAGTTCTACAAGAATATGGAAAAACCTAGACGAGCGTAAGTTGTTTCTTTAAGACGCATGAAAAATGATGTCGTCAATTGTCATGCAATCTTAAAGTATGACATCTCAGATTTTCGTTCTTATTTTTAGCGAGAATTGTGTATTGACGGACGATGAACAAGCAATTTTTATATTCGTCTTGGAAATCTTTCAATGGAAATGAGATGTTGACATTTGCATACATTTTGAAGGATAAACTTTCATAGTAAAATTAATGGAAAATGTTGAAGAAGAAAAATAACAATTCTTCTAAATTGGGAATTATTAAATGATAGCTAATCCTCTTTTTATCATTCATGTTCTAACTTGGTTATATAATTACACGAATCTATTTTTGTCGTTTAAACGAGCAGCCAGAGTCGCCATATTAAGACATTATTTGTCCAAGCTCTACCTTCCCCTTTTACGACGCTATTCCCTACGCCAATGGCCAGTAAACTCATTAGTTAAAAGATCCAAATATCAGCCGTACAACGATTTAGATTTCTTTACAAGAATAGACTGTGGATCTTTAAGCATTTATAGCAAAATTGAGTAGATTCAAAATTGTTAGAAAATTTTTTTAATTGAAGATGTCAATATACATATGATTTCTCCTCTATTCAAATCATTAAGCCTGGGACACCCTGCATAGAATCGAAAACATAACAGTAATCGTAATCGAGGAGATAATTTCAGGTCTTCGTAACAGTTATTCAAGATTAAGGTTCTGCATAACTGTTTTATGTTTTTAAGCAAATCTATTAATAGGAAAGCTATAAATTCGTCTATACTTACTATACATGTATTTATAAATTTCTTAATTGATTAATTTAGCCGACAATCATTTCGTTTTCCTACATAATAATCTCAATCATAGTTTGAAAATCAATATTTATCTAATCATAATTTTAATTTTATAATTAGTTACTGAATATTTTCAAATATATTACGTTTACATACTGCGCAGATTCTGTCAATTTTACGGCAGTAAAATAAAACTCTATTCAGCAATTCGAGAGAGAACAATAAAAAATAAAAATAAATTATTTATTAGTGTCTACCTTATTTTTCAAACTGATAATAATTATTTCTTGCTTATGTAACAGCTCTATATGTTACTATAATTTTTTAGACATTGATATGAATGATATTCGACTCAGTTGTTTCAAGTAATGCGAAATTAATATTAAACTAATGTACGAGGTACATATTTCGTGTAATAGAATAAGGAGATGGAGATTCAAGGAAAAAGATCACACTCTGAAATAATTTCGAAATAAATATATTTCATCTTACGCAGACTCAGTGCAAAACAAATAAATTAATGGGTACATTCGCTGTGCGGAGTACATGTATACGTATGTATGTGGTCGTATATGATGTATTAGTATACACGTATACTAACATGATGCTTAATACTGATTTACTGACTAGTAACATAGCATTTACAACATGCAACATGATAACAGAGTATAATAACAATTGAAACGCATTCCTCGGAAGGATACTTTCTTAACACGTGTCTTCGTACATCTTAAGTTTCAACAAATATGGCAGGCTGTGACAATTAACATGTGGATGCTGCGTTCAAGACATAAATAATGTGAGATGGACTAAGTAAGATCTACAATAAATGATCTTGATTAAAGGCGTACTTCGAATGGATCTAAAGGCAGATACATTCTTCGGATAAATTCCTACCAAAAAACTGTGATGCACGGATACAGGAACAAAGTTGATGCAGCTTAAAAGATAAATGAAGAAAAGAGTTTCACTAGAAATTTCAAACGAGCAAGTAATAGAACGGAACGTTACAATTACAGTTTCTATGAATGATTAGTGTGACTGCGGATTTTGAACGTTTATAATAAATTACAAAACAGTTAAACTCGGTGAAATCAATCGTATCGCAATGTTTAATGTCTGCGTAGCTCGGAAAATAAATAGTTCAGACAATTTTCATTTCGCATAGAAATCCGCAGTCCAATGATTAAATTAATTATTCGCCTTCATTGAAAATCGAATACAATCGTTGGTAATCCTTTCGAATTGAGCGATAAATATATTTCTACCTCAGATATGGTCCCGCTTAGATTTCTGAATCTGATATACATACATAGAGACACACGTATCAAGACAGAATTAAACTTTAATTACGACCCGATACCGTCTGAATTAGAGCAGCACACCTCTTTCGAAATGCAAGTCAATTTCTCGGGCATCGCCTGCTTGGAACTCCCGCACTAGATATACTATACAAATATCTACCATAAATCATTTTTTCTTTTTTTTTTCTCTCTTAGTAATTTTCTTTCCTCATTCTCATAGTTCCCATAAATCATTTTTTCTTTTTTTTTTTTCTCTCTTAGTAATTTTCTTTCCTCATTCTCATAGTTTCGCAGAAATGACGCATTCGTTTCTACATTTTCCCGAGACTCCAAACGAGAGTAACCTGAACGATAACAATTTTCGGCTGTTCCCACGATCACTCACTTCGGCCCAATTTCAGCTCTCGGTTATCGCAGCTCGATAATCCAAAAATATCCGCAAGAAGTGAAGGTATCAAAGCCTACTTTCGCGTAAGGCCGACGTTCATCCTTTGATCATCTGACCGCTTAGAGGCGGACGCGATAATCGATGTCATCCTCGGAAGCTATCTCCGTCGTTTGATGGCTCCTTGATCGACTTCCCTCCTATCTCCATAACTTTCCGTCGCCATTAACGGACCGGATCGGCAGGTTGGCTGGGCTTGTAGACCGTCACGGAAGACTGACAACTCCGTTCTCCTCCGTTGTCGCTTCAGAAAGCCGGAGGAAGAAGAAGAAAGCTGTTCTTCCTTCCGTGGTTCACTTTCTGCCCCAGTGCAGAACCCGGTGCCCGTGAGAGAATCTACTGCTCAGAGACCCGTTGCTACCTTTTGAACTGTTACTTCCAGCGCTGCACACGCTCTCCGACCTCATGACGCTCTTCTTCGTCGGCTCCAGGATCTTGTCCAGCATCTGACGGATAGTGCTGTGCTTCCTGTTGAACGGATTCGTGTACATCTTCGTTCGTTTCCCTTCGACGTCTGTTTGCGGAAGATTGGCTGAGTCCAATTGCTGTCCAAAACTTTTGGAAGCGGTATTCACTATCTTCTGATAAGTTGAAGGCTCGATCTAGTCCCAAAACGTCTATTTAATTAAATAGGCTGAGTTCAATTACTGTCCAAAGCTTTTGGAAGCAGTATTCACTATCTTCTGATAGGTTGAAGGCTTGATCTAGTTTATGGATCACTTCTGAATAGAATGTGTCCAATTGTTGATGATTTACTCAACAGAGTAATCAAATCTCTTCAATAATTGGTCCCCGTTGAGAATATTATCAGAGGAACACTGTTCACGACTCCTTACGCTTCTTTCACTGAGAATGTCGGTTCGCTTTTATCACTGTGCGAAAGTTCCGAAGAACTGTTCGAGTCACTAGTATGTACTGTGAACCGAGTCGGGTGTCGGAATGATTTGAAGCGTTGGTCAGTGCGTTTATATATGGTAGACGTTCGGTGACCTTCGTTCGAGCTCGGATAACGTCGTCTAGCGACTCGATGCATGGAAATAATTGGTAACGCAGGTGCATCGGTGCAAGTGCACACGCTTGACGAAAGTCAAGGGTGATGGGTTCTCGTCCACGAGTATGAATACGCTCTCGAAATTATCATTTTTTAATATCAATTAGACTAGAGATTAGAAATTAGTACGTACTCGTCGATGCTCAACTTTTTAATCATTGAACTGCCGAGCATTCGACGCGTCTGAATAAATGAAGATAATTTTTTCATCAGTAATGTAAATTCTTGGTATTCGAATTGAATTATATTTTACCTAACGTTCACTTAACGTTTTTATTTTACTTAATGTTTAATTCACAGTAAGCATACTAAATGTTAATCAATTTGACTAGTATGCAGTCTTGTGTTGGACTCTGTTTAATGAGTTTTTAAAATAATTTGTACGAGTTAAAAAATTACTTTTCACGTCAGGAAAAAAATATGCCTTTGATTAAGAAATAAGCAATGCAAAGATTAAAGTAAAAGAGAATATTCTTTTTATGGAATCTTAAAGTAATATTTTGTCTCAATCGTTTTTAGTGAAATAGTCATCGATATACAAATATATTATAATGGTTTGATAAACTATTTCTACGTCTCCAAGGTTTTTTCCTTATAGTTTCAATGTCTTAAACACGACGAAACAATAAAAGAGTTATTTACATCTTTATCTTGAAAACGTAATAGGTTGTAACAGTTGCATATATAAATTCGTTTCCTATAATCGCTTAAACGTTCTTACAACTTAAAACATTTTAAACAAACGAATATTTATGCATTTTCTTAGGATTTTATATTTGTTAAATGTAAAGTAAAGAATCATGTACAAATTAAAAATTGGCAATTTTACAAAATGTTGTATTATACATACGTATATATTTATTCTAATTTAAACGGTAGTCACATTTGTCTATAAATTAAAAATCTTTTTGTTTTTTGCTTGGAGCACCTACAATAATTTAATCCATAGTCACATTTGTCTATGTATAAATTAAAAATCTTTTTGTTTTTTGCTTGGAGCACCTACAACGGTTCATATTGTATCAGCGATGCAGGCACCACTGCTTTTGGTCTTGGTCTATTTATAAATTTATCACTGCACCTTTGCTACTTGTGTTTCTTGCTACATTAACATTTCAATGATAGGGTACCCGACATGTGTGTAAGTGTCTGTTTGTTACAAAAAAGAAAAAATGTAATTCACTCAGTTTCGAGGTTGCTCGTCGATGTCGAGGTCGGGTGACCATAAATTTCATGTCGCTGATATTCGAAGAAATAGTAATTTCCGAAACGGGAAGGTCAAGCAAGAGAAATCAAGAAAAATGGAGATAAGAAAGAGATAGTTCCGAAGCAAGCTCGTGGAAAGTTCACGGATGAATTCTTTCTGGACGTTTATACCGACGACGGGAACAGATATTTATTTAATAAAGTGTTTCTCGGAATTCGTGTTAAAGTCAAGTGTCGTCGGAATGAACTTCAACGGAAATGGAATTGGCTGATTTATAATTTCTTGTTGATCTATCTCTAGGGGAAAGCCAAGATTCATACTTGGAAGTGATAAATAACGGTTAGCGAAGATAATCAATATTATTTAGATCAGGCCCGGGAAATTTCTTCACCGAAGATAAATATAAGTCTTCATCTGGCGACTCTGTAATGCCCGAATAATGGTAATGGCTAAATTATTGGTGTTAAAAAGGTGTTAGGTAGCGGCCAAGTTTGAATAATTTAGCCCTCCATGTAACTCTTTAAAAATTAAATAGCGTTCTGTTAAACTAATTTTTACAAACGCTTTTTTCAGCGTTGCAAGAGGTATTTCTAAGCTAACGAACTTGGCCGTATTTTGTTTGTTCTCACAACTTTTTACTTCCATAGGAACTTGGCTCCTGTTTACAGGATGTTTTTGTTGGGATTAGTATTTACAGGATGACGACGTCTCTCAAGCCTGATACAGATTTTGTTCACCAGTGATATGCACACAACATATTATTATACCGTAACGGAAGAACTCGACGCTTAGATAAAACAGGAAAGCTTTCGGTCAAATCCTGGAAATCCCACGGCAGGACCTTTGTGAACAGTTCCACTAATAACAAACGCAAATATGTACCCTACGAGATAGCTGGTATCGCAGAATCCGACAAAGAAAATGGATATCTCCGTTATAGAGTACCGGATTCGAAAAAAATGGTTTTCATGCAAATTTTAATAGTACACACGATTTAATTACATGGATACACCCAGCCACGTAAGCCATACAATCGGGGAAACCCCTTGCGGCACGACCTTCGTTTATTGATGTGCGTACGGTTACTTCCCGTGAATGACCTTTTTACAATGCGTCAGCAAAGAGGAAATGAGAATTTCAAAAAAAGCTGTTATGGTCGCAAATGTCCTTGTTTTCTTGGAACAGTCGTGCAAGTTTTCCATGTTATTACGTGTATCCTTGTATAATTATTAATACCAAATTAACGGTAGAATTCAGATTAAGAGAATTTTAAAATTCTGTATATGAGTATATTGATAACTTTAGCGCTGGACGGTGTTGCGAATGTTGATTACATTCGTCTAATCTGGGGCATCATAGCAACGCGACATCAAACGTCTTTCTTTTATGTGAGTTGTTTTCGTCGTATGCGAGAGTTGCATAAATAATACAACAGTGTGATACCGGTGAGCGAGGTTATGGTTATGATGCGAATGATGCGATGCAAGACGCGCGGCGATCACGTGTGCAACGTGCGAGTCTAATTATGTGTTTTTTGATATTAAGTGTTGAACAGTAAACATATTTTGTTCGACACGTGCAGTGGACCAAAGTATGAGTATCCATAAGTAATGTCGTTCCTTGGTATTTCGATAAACTTTTATCCTTGCACATATTACCCATACATATGTATATGGAATTATTTGTATAATACTTTAAAAATCAATTTTTTCACTAATCTATGCACTGTACCTAATTTGGTTGACGTGTGCAAAATGTAAGGACGTGGTGAGAATAGTCGGTATTATACATGTTAACTTTCCAGTTTGTGTTGCATTAAACAAATTACTTCGGTTTTGTAGAATTTTTAAGGTTGCCGAGTTGATAGTCAATGTACCATCAATATATGTATAATCAATTAATATATACATACATATTGATGTTCTTGAATTCTTTTAGCCTGTCTCAAATAGCACCCATCTAATAGTTTGTGTTTCATTAAAAAAATTACTTTGGTTTTGTAGAATTTTTAAGGTTGCTGAGTTGGTAGTCAATGTGTTGACCATTTTTATCAGTTGAAAATAATATACTGATGAATTCTTGAATTCTTTTAGTTTTTCTACTGTCTCAACTAGCACTCATCGTATAGTTGGTACTTCATTAAATAAAATACTTTGTAGAATTTTTAAGGTTGCCGAGTTGATAGTCAATGTATCATTAATATATAATCAATTTGGTCGTTTGCGTAAAATACCACGGAACCCAGCTAAGTAGAGTACACGTGTGATGAGAGAGAGTTTGCATGTTTGAATTCTTTTAGCCTGTCTCAAATAGCACCCATCTAATAGTTTGTGTTTCATTAAAAATATTACTTTGGTTTTGTAGAATTTTTAAGGTTGCCGAGTTGGTATATATACATATAGTCAATGTGTTGATCTTCTTTATAAGTTGAAAATAGTATATTGATGAATTCTTGAATTCCTTTAGTTTTTCTACTGTCTCAAATAGCACCCATCTAATAGTTTGTATTTCATTAAATAAGTTACTTTGGTTTCCTAGAATTGTTAAAGTCGCTAAGTTGCCAGTCGAAGTGTTGATCATCTTTATAAGTAGAAAATAGTATATTGATGAATTCTTGAATTCCTTTAGTTTTTCTACCGTCTCGAACAGCACCGTTCCAATAGTATCATAAGTGCATAACATTCGTAGTCTACCTATGATTACATCATGAAGTGTCGTTTTTAAAATGTTTTTGAATAGAAATTAGTTAATTGCTCTTATTCTTGTATAAAAGTAGTTCTTCCTGCGTCAATATTATAATGCAGCTTGTATAACAATCAATATCGTCCGACAGAACTTCTGACGTCCAAGGGAAACAGAGGCAATAATCTTCGGCATCTCCGAGTATTTGACGTCATTTACAGCGCACGTTTGCAATAGAGCCTGGTAAACATACGCTACAGACAGTTTCCTCCGCGTCGTTAACCAGAGATTCTTCGAAAGGTGCGACTTAAAAGTTCTGTTGCTCTTAAATGACATTAAGGCGGTAGACTCGTTTCCAGAATTGCAAGAACGCGGGATGCTCGTTCTCATTTATCGATAATACAAAGATGGGATTTTTCAGTAATGGGATTTTTCAGTAGTTAAAAGTTAAAAGCGCTAGATAAAAGATCGATGTAGGCTGCGATCCCCTCGAAATTCCTATATTTTACCATACGTTTTTATTTTACCACGCTTATATTAAATTGCCGTGCTGTTGTACGCGTCAAATCTTGTAATCGAATTTTAAATCTCTTCCCATAGTCCAATCTTGCTGAAATTTTGTATACACACTTGCTTCCGGTGACAATAATAGTAGATAATAAAATTTTTTAAAATACTTTCTAAAAACCACGCTTATATTAAAATGCGCTAAAAAGGAGAAAATAATTTTTTTCTGGTTCTCCATAAAATACCGAATCCAGTTAAATGATTAATAATATATTTCCTAAAAATTTTAAGCAATTAGTTCAACATTTCTTCTGTTATAAAATTAGTGTCGGAATAGATAGAAAAATTTCATATGAAGTTAAATCAAATCATGACATTTTAGTGACTATAAAAATAAAAGCGTGGAGCGCTAAACTATATTGACGTAATTTTCGTAGGCGCTCCACGCTTTTATTTTTATAGTCACTAATGTCATGATTTGATTTCAGTTTACATTAAATTTTTCTATCTATTCCAACACTAATTTTATAACGGGAGAAATTTTGAACTAATTGCTTGAAATTTTTGGGAAAAATATTGTTAATCGTTTAACTGGATACGGTATTTTATGGAGAACCAGGGAAACAATTATTTTTTCCTTTTTGGTGCATTTTAATATAAGCGTGGTTTTTAAAAAGTTCTTTTTATACATTTTTACGTTTACGTAATTTGCATTATTCTCAGTCACAGCTTTATGAAAAGGGCAGTTGTACGCGTCCGAATAATACAGTGTTCGGATGAAAATTATTTAAAGAAAAATAAATTTTTAAAAAATACCACGTTTTTCAAACGGACTAAAAAGTATAAAATAAATTTTTAAAAAACGGACTAAAAAGTATAAAATAATTTTGTCTAGCCCCATACAGATTCCTAACCCCGTACAGATAGTCCTGAAAATTTGTGATTGTGAATTTTGAATAGTTATGAAAATACTTGTAAGATTTAAAACGAAAAACATGGGGCGCGGGCAATAGATAGTTGATGCATGAACACTTAAATCACTAACAATTTTATTGCACTGCAAATGATATGAACTTTGTACTGTGTAGCATGTATAGAAAATTCTAGAAGAAATTCAGACCGACAAGCTTCTGAAAGCTTCTAGAAGCATAGTCACGGCCGACATGAGGTAGCGACGTAAGGGGAGCGCGCGAAAAGAGTTGTTGATTTCACGTTCGCGGATAGTGACGAATTCATATAAATAGAGGGTTCACGGAGGTACTCGGTCTATGTATTTGCTATTCTGAGAGAGAGGACGAGGTAAGGATCACAGCCGCTCTTGGTTAGCAGTAGCACCCCGGCAGGAGAGTACGGCGATAATACCTTGTCGAGCGAGAGAGGACAGAGCACCTTCTGGTCGTTTGCGTAAAATACCACGGAACCCAACTAAGTAGAGTACACGTGTGATGAGAGAGAGTTTGCATGTTTGCGATTTATAATTCGAGCAATTGAATAATTTTATATACCTCACCTTCCTGTACCCATGTTCCTAACCAAAATAAATTTGTTTGTCCAGCATATCCTGTTTATTCCCTAACGTTATGGCTACAGCTACAGCGTAAATTATAATTTCTGGGAAATCTTTTTTGCATATTTCATATATCAATGTTTCTAATTGATTATAAAAAATCAGGTCGTTTATAAAAAAGTTGTTTTTAAAAGTTGTACGAATACTTTGTACACCCACTAAGTATACATATGTATACGGTCTAAGGGCCAACCGAGGAAAACTTCAGAAAAATTCATCGATCACTTTTTGCATTGCTAATCGATTATGAAATAATAGTGAGCGTTCAATGAGGCACCTCGTAATTGCAAAGTCGCGCACTTCTCGTTCTAGTCGGATAACTGTACAAAAAAATAAACAAGAATATCCGGTTCGAACCAGAATCCCATAAAATATGCCTTCGTTTAAAACAAAACAACCAAGCACGAAAACGTGAACCCCTTCTGAACCGGTCCTCTCATTTTGTCTGTACAATAAAAACAAAAGAGCTGAAGCAGGCTGAAAACGCTTTGTCAGAGTGCAGGGACATGTTTGAAGTTCGGTTGTAAAAATCCTTCGTAGGAATCGTGTGATTTTATGTTAATAAATGTTTAAATTTGTTTTTTATTGGTAAAAATTGTTCATCATAATTGTAAAGAGTTGGCAATAATACAAAAGTTTATTTTCAAATTCTTTGAATGTCTTTACTGATGTTATACATTACTCTTGACTAATTTGGATTATTAAAAGAGCAAATACATTTTCATGTACTTCTGTTTTTGTACATCCACAGATCCACAGACTATTTATTATTATATTCATTATATCGTACACGAAAACTCCGTTTCTCGACGGACATGTTAATTAAACATGAAGCACATATGTAGGTATAAAGAATGTTTATTTAAAAAGTAGATGTAGTATACCTTATTACCGAGAGTCGAGGAGGTAAAGGACCAACATGCCTCTTAGCTGCCTACGTGAGTAGGGTAACGTTAATCCTCATTTGCTATTTTTAACAATTGCAGAGCACGTTTCCAAAAATGGAAGACAGGATCATTCTCGCTAATATACCCAGTGTACCAAATATCTAAAAGATCTGAAAAACCACTTTTAACCAGATATTCAGGAAGCTCAAATTTCTAAAAATATCTAATCAGGTCGTTTGTTTGTATAACGATGGTTAAATCGAGCAAAAAATTGTTTTACTGAAAGTATTATGATTATATTCTCCCCTCGTACGCATCCTTTCAAGGACCACTCCGGTCGTTGAACTCACTCCAGTAAACCAGTTGATACGCTTATAAATCACACGAGAGGTTGCTATATCGATACGGACATGCTTTTTATATTATAAATTAACATTAAAATTCATAATGTTCTTGAGAATGTGAAAAAAAATTCGTCTATATTCTACACGGCAATTTATAATATTCAGAAATCAATGCAATCAATTAGTTAAACCCATTTGCAAACAATTTACATAATTGCAAAAGATAAAGTAAAATCACGATTATTTTTATGTGTATTTCATATTTGATTTATATTTCTTATATTTATTAGACGCAAAGCAAGTCGATTTCAGACCTGTGAAGCCGAAATAAATAAATAAATATTGTAATTTGTTTGAAACAATCTTATTTTATTAAAGTTGGACTCGAAAACGATAAGGAACAAATATATAAAATGTAACATATACCATTATCACTCTGTCATTAATTTTATATAGAGTTGGTACTTTCGGAAATAAATCACCATTTTGATTGTCATCGTGGGAATAAATCCAGTTGCATAGATGACTCATCATGAAACATTGTTGTCAAGTAAATGTTAAATCCCATAAAGTACCTAACTACTTAACGGTTTCGGAGTGAACATACAGAAACTGATAACGGAAATGTACAGGCACAAACACAAACATATTGAAACTGCAGCGTCATGATTATCCAGCGAATGTGCAACTTTTTTTGTACTAGCCGCTATAACAAACTTGTACTTCGATATTAAATTAAAAGATAGTTATGGAAGTTTTGCTTAATATTTCACTGTCGGCTAAAAAAAGAAATTTCATATTCTACATGTATAATTTAATGCTCGCACAGTTACTTTCTCGGAAATATTTCGAATTCATCAAAACCTATACATCCTACATTCTGTAACATGCAAAATAACATAACAGAAATTCCAGCGAAGTGAAAGTACGTTCCTCTCAACTACAGGTTTCGTTTCTTCCGAAGAGTTCAGCATATGTCCTTCAACTTGGGAACACCCAAGGTCATGATCACAGTGATTCTTCACGCAGTTCATTATGAGACAGGTTCCTGATAAAAATGCAAATCAGCCTGCCTACGGTAATTCAAATTAATTAAAAGCTCCTTTAGCACAAAAAGCTAATTGTTCACAACACCTCGATATGCAATGTGCATAACTAAATCGCGAATCTTTGAGAAAACTAAAAATCGTTTGCTTTAATTGAATGAGATGGAAGCAAAACAAAATTATCTTTCTTCTGTTAATAATTCTAGTAGAGACTGAAGATAATATACTGATGTTCTTCAATTTTTAAAAACTTTTCGCTGTTTTAAATTTAAACGACTCCATTTCTCATAAATGCAAAACAATCCGCAGTCTATATATAACAAAGATGTAAATCTCAGAATATCTTTGTATGGTAAATTCGATCAGTGATTTGTTGCATAGCGATTCAAAATTTACATTTTGCGAGGTCGTAAATTTTGTACACGTTCGACCGCGACGATTTAACGAGACGTCGATTTTTGTAAAATTACTCGCACAAGATTCGTTGAAAATTTCCTATAACGCTGTTAGTCCACAATTTGTACTCCTAATATACAGGGTGTCCCAAAAATGTACTTCAGTGAAAGAGGTGATTCCTGACGCGATTTAAAGTCATTTTTTCCTTTGCGGAAATGTTCTCCGCGGCTTTGTTAAGGAGTTATTAACGAAAAACCACGGGCCAATCAGAGCGCGGTACCAGCGGATGGATTCCGGCTTGGCCAATGCCAGCGCCCCACTCAACAGGACCGCGACCTGATTGGTCCGTGTTTTTTCGCTATAGTAACTTCTTATCAAAGCTGCGGAGAACATTTTCGCCAAGGAAGAAATTTAACAAATTAAATTTAAAATTGTTCCACAATTACTGTTGGGTGCTTCTTATAGAGTTTTTTGTGCTGATTTCGAATCTGTCCTTAATTTTTCTCCCAGATGCACAGTTTTTGAGAAACATGACTTTGAAAAAAAAATCATATTTTTCAACTTCAAACAAATATTGTGGTGTTATTATAAAAGGTATTGAATTGTTCTTTACAGCAAAAGATTCTGCAGACTTTCCCGAATACAGTGATATCCAATATTAATACATTATGATTGTTTAAACATGTTTAAACAATGACCAAAGGCGGAGAGACACCACTTTTGCACCAATTTTTGAGGATATTACAAAATTAGCTTCCAGATCAGAATAAAATAATACAGCGTTTGAAACAATGTCTCAAGACGTATCGTAGGCAACCAGATCACGCGCAAGCTTGATTATATAATAAATTCAGCATAAAATTACTGTCACTCTTTAATGCAATTGATATTAGTTCATGGAATAAGTGAGATAATTGCGACAATTATGAACAGATTAAATCATTAAAGTTGATGGGACTAGTCTGTGAGCGTTCATTATAATGTATTCAGCAATCTTCGATAATTCATTAGTTGAAACTACCATGTAATTAATTAGGAAAATCAGGGCATCATAAAAAATGGGAACTATTTATAAATTGATATCGTATAAGCCATAAAAGGTTAAAACAGATATGTTTTACTTATAAATTGAAATAAACAATTTTACTAAGGGGAGTATAATTTTAAAATAAGTTCCGATTCTACAACGCACTATTTTGTGCTATGTACATGCTGTAGCTTTCTTTAAAAAATGTAATAAACATATCACAATTGTCAGTTTGACAATGCTCTGTAAGCCTAGAGTTAAGTGAAATTTTAATATATACATATATGTATAATTTTAATTTAATAATTTTTTAAATAATTTTAATATAAATTTTAGTATCTCTGCCCACTGTAAATTTTATCAAATACAATATACTGAGGATATTATCTAAATGTTAAATGTAATTAACACAAATATATGTTGCTAAATGTCGAATTTTTCCAGGATAAACTATGTATAACTTGGAGGTCAACTAGTTCTATTATTATACTATACCTTCCCAGTAACGTCGTCGTATATAGAACTTGATTAATGAGTGAAACAGTTACACTACGTTTCATTCTTGCAATTGCGACGGTAAACAAGTAATTAATCAGAAATAAATGAATCCCAACCATGGCACATGTACACACATCAACAATTTAAATCGCAAGTTGCATTGGGATTCATTGGAACTATTAAGTATTAATAACACTACAAATTATATACAATGTCACCAAATAAAGGTCATAGCGTTTATGTACAACTATGCAAAAAATATCAATTAAATGTTTGATAAAATATTCATTTTCCGCGTTCATCGTTCAAAATATACATATTTTATACTATCTGGTATGTCGTATAATAAAATAGTAACATATATTCGATTACGAAATATGTTACACCTGGACGATTCATAACATTAGCACATTCGAGTAACAATGTCCATAAATAATTAAAAATAAAATATTAATATTTTGTTACTGGGCCCTCTCTCTGAAGGATTTTTTCAATTTTTTTGCTACAGAATAAATGTGTTAAGAAAACAATAGTACATTGTATTTTGTACCAGTACATTAATTTTTTACACTACTTGTAACTTAATACAATTTCATCTGCATTTACTATTTTTTACTACTAAGTACTGCTCGTCCATTAGGAGATAACAGCAATTTCGACAGTGGGGCGCAGAGGATCTGAGGAACCCCACTCTTCCGATTAGTGGAAGATGTGTAGCATGGAGTAGGGATGGATATCACGTGGTCCCTACAAGTTTCTCATTGCCATCTCCCGATGGACGATCACTTATTCTGAAAAATGAACGTCTAGTTCCATTTCGTTTGTACTGACGGATATTTATATTGTGAACATTGTATTGTCTCAATACTTTTTCCCAGCACTGTATGTTTGTTTACATTTTGCAAACGTGGATTGAAATATCGAAGACATAATCATAAGCAAAACACTATTTCATCTTTTCTTAATATACCTATATATAACTTAAACATATTTGAAACTATAAAAACTACGAGAGATGCGAGATCTAATGTGTAGAAAATAAATACACAAATAAGATCTTCTTCTCGGAAATGTAAACATTTAATGCCACAGTGGCAAAATCAACAATTATCCAGTATAAATATGTAAACAACACGTTATATAAGTAACAACAAGGATATATACAATAAATAAGCAACAGATATTCTGCTGTAAATTTATTCACATATAATTCTCATGTATCTACTAACGAAAAGCACTGTCTGCTTGATAAGTGGCGTGTACCTTCAAAGTTATTTCTATAAATTTTCTATAAAAAATGATTCGACCAATACAGCTTCAATGGACAGGATAACCTGTCGCGAGGTCGCTGCATAGTTAGCGCTGAATTTATATTTTAAATGAAAAAGAACAACTACATGTCCGCACAAAAATACACTCGTATAATTATACACGTATAATTATAATACTGCATATTAGTAACAAACGATGTTGCACATGTCAAGCGTGTTGTGGAGCAAATGCGCAAGGTTGCACAAGAAATTCACACGATTCCTTCGAAGAACATCAATCAATCATCATTGGTGACCACTTTGAATGGGAAGGTCAATTATTTCATTTGTCTCAGTGACGCAGCTACTTCACGTCGAATTTAAAGAATCAAGGACATGATTGATACATTTAAGAGCTCGAAAAGTATTCCCATAATTTTACTGTCTAAACCGAGTAGTTATAATTTCCTCTGTATAAGCTCTTTTTGTTTTCTATCAACTTATTTTGTTTTCTATCAACTTTTTGAAATAGTAAAATGGTTAGAAAATTTTTATATTTCGAAGTGGAATAAAAAAGAAATAACGTGGTTACAAAAAGTACCAAATTGAAATAGTCACATGCAATGCAATATGTAAGTAGATGTTATTTTAAACCAGTCTGAATGGCACATCAAAAAATATCGAAATGAAGTTTGTGAAATATTCGTGACGCGCGTGAGAAATCTATGAAAGCAAAATATAACGTTCGGTAATTTCAACGACACTGTACTATGCTGCATAGGAATAAGTTATTTTGATACATGTTTCGTGCGATAAGCTTGGATAGTAACGGTGCAATATCTCTTCTCTCCCGTAAAAAGAAGAATTTTTGCAGACAGAGGTTTCTCGTCGAAACCTTTCGATAACTAGAGGAAAAAGTGTGTTAAATAAGCGTCGTCATAATAATAATTCGTTCCGCACGAGCTGAAAGTCGCCAGTGATGTCCACAGTTGTCAGATCTACATCCATCATTCATATGTAGAGATCACAATACACAATATTATCTAAATACACGTGTACTATTTCACTTTAAAAGTGAAATTAAATTTATTGTTGTACCAACAATCGTGAAATTTGTAAAACCATAGTTTTACATTTGTAAACCGTCGATACATAAATTATTACTATCAGTTTTCTGACAATACATATATAAATTCAAATGAGGATGCATTAATTAATGCACGTGTATTTAAATACACATAAATTAGTGCACGTGTATCCGTTTAAGTACTCACAAAGACACGTGTGTTATTAATAGACTGCGAATCTTTATGCAAAATAAAAATATTTTCGTCAATTACAAGACCATACATAAGTATATGAAGAAATTTCAATAACTTTGACGTATGGACTTTAGTTTTTCTGTTTCAGTTTACACCCACCCATTTTTGTCCTAAATGCATAAAATGCGCAGTCTAGTTATTAATATACGTTCAAAACCACGATCTTTAACCCTTAAATGCACGATATTTTGTTTACAGTTTCTATTTATCAAACATTGCTAAAAAAGAGTGTATATTAAGGGAAAAATAAGGGGAAAAATCACATCTTTGTGAAAATATTTTTGATTACAAAATTATTATATGTTGCCATATTTGAGATTAAAAAATCTACGACGCATGAATGGCGCGCACCGTATACAAATACGTGAGCGTTTTGTTGCCTTGTGGCTACAATGCGTAAGAAGCATCCAAACGTTCCTGCAGTGAATGTAGAGCCAGAAGTTCTGGCCCAGAACAGAATGTGTAGCCAAATGGCAACACAATGCATTAATTAGCACCACCTTCATTTTTAGCACACATCAGGGAATTTTTATGTCGTATTTTTACCGAACAAGAATCTTTTGTTAGTTAATTTATACAGGCTGTCCCAAAAATATAATACTTCCTCGAAAGGAGTGATGCATGAGGTCATTTGAAGTAAATTTTTCATTTGTGAAAATACTCACCGCAGCATTGTTGAAGAGTTGTTAATGGAAACCACGGGCCAATCACAGCGCCGTTACAGCAGACGGATCTTGGCTCGACCAATGGCAACGTTACGCTCAGCGGAACCTGTCGCCTTCTATCCTGCAAAAAGAATGGCGGAAATCGTCGTAAACTGTAATTACATGCTAATCATTATGCACGTAATTCACTGCAATAGACGTTTTACAATAAACAAATTAGTGACCAAATGAAAACACTTTGAGATGGTAAATACGTATCATATGTTGTGGTATAAAATATTTCACAAATCATTGAGTTTTTAATGGTATCACCTAACTGCGTTTGTAGACGAAATATTACAAAATACGATGTACGTAGAAGCATGACTATCAGTTTTCCCTATAATATGATTTACAGCAAAACAATCTAGCATGTAGCCGAAATCGGCTTGGATAGCAAAATAAACATTTCTACTGGATAATTAAAATCAATATTAATGGATCTCTTTTATTTGACGCTTTGATTATACGAGAATTTCGCTGAATTTTTCAACAGGGTTGCATAACAAGACTGCGGAACTTTATGCAAAATAAAAATGTACTGCATCGATTGTGGGAAGTAGGGATAAAATAAAAATTGATTACATCCCTCAATGTAATATTCTTTTCTAATCCTTTACTGTTCTATATTTCGCCCAACCAATTTCTTTATAAATGCATAAAAATCCGCAGTGTAATTATACAAACCGAAACTTGGCACTTAACCTAACAATCGAAAAATGTATTAAAATTTTGTCAGGCAATAACTATTTTCTAGTGAGAGAAAAGTATTGAAAAAAATGGCGTCATTTCGAAAGAAAGTTTTCATTTTTCGGTGGAGGATTTCACTTTTGATTGCTACTCGAGGGTGATGAAGGATAATATAATATAAATAGTTCGCTATAACAGAATAGGGCATCATGTCAAATGGTTAACCTTTACTACGAGTATAATGATAATCTCTAGCAATCATAACGAAAACTTTACCTTGAGTTCTGATTGCCAAATCATTTTTCGACAATGGTTTGTAGACACGCGATATATTTAAATACATCATTCATGGCATTTATCGATAAAAGGCCATTCGATGAGATAAACGGAAGGTCAAAGTACATAGACATCGCGTGGTGTGCATATATAGCATTATCAGAAGCAAACGCAACACGTCCTTGTGACATTGAGACCAGACAAATGTGTCGCAACTACTTCAGATAATCTATCTTTACCCTTAATCACGTTAACTACTTGTCAATAAGTAATTCTACACTACGTCCTAAATAGCATGAAGACATCTTATCGTATCTACATAAGTACAACCAATAAGAAACCGAAAATCATTCTGTCAAATAAATCAAGCGTCTATCATTATTGAGATTTTCAATGTGAAAAACACTTTCATTTACTATGTATAACATATTTTTGGCTAAAGCGGTCACTCAACTTCTCTGATTCTATGTGGCGTGCGATGTCAAACTGTCAATCGGCAAACGTAAACATTGGGACTACGAGAGCATATGGTATGGTCATTTTTGTGGATCTAGTTCCAACATTTATCGTTCGCCAGCGTAGAGGGCGTAAGAAATCGGGTTGTTGTTAACAATGTCGGTATTACAGATCGAAAGATGCGAAACCCCACCCACCGACCAGATACTATTAATTAAATCTTTAATTAAAGACTGCTAGCCTTATGGAAGATCGTGTCACTCGAATACTACGGTGTTTTCTTACGCCCTCTAGGATGTATTCTGGCTGGAGTAAAAAACAGAAGGCCATCGACATGATCTCGTCGGACAGTAGTTGGGCAATAAAGTTTATAGGCTAGCGCTAGCAGTCAGTACAAGACATAGACATATAGAGATAGACTGCGCGGCCTGAACGAAGCGCTGAAGTCCACAATGGCGGCATGCGAGAGAGAGAGAGCATTAGCCGGGGTCCATAGCGCTCTCTTTCTAATTGATGTGTCGACACATCATATAGAAAGAGAGCGCTATGGACCCCGGCTAATGCTCTCTCTCTCACTCTTTGTACCGCGCGCCGCCATTGTGGGCTTCAACTCGCCCATAAGACGGCGCAGTCTATCTCTATATGTCTATGGTACAAGAGAAGTCATGAACTCTGAAGTCTGAAGCTCTATTCCTAAAATAGTTCCAAAAAGAAAATCTTGCCCCGTAACGTACGTTGAAGCCAACATATGTATATTGTTTGTATGTACAAAGTACGAAGTAACCCATGACTCTCCTCCACCATATATGAACTCCAGGCTATTATTAGTTCAACTCAAAATTAATCTACCTTTGAGAGTATAGCTAGAACACAAATGCGAAATTATAATTTTCCCAGATACATATAAATATATGATTACAACTTTATTAATTTATTTTACAATTACTTTCGACACATTAATGTTATTTTATTGTAAAAATGGTTTATTTTTTGTAATATTCTCCTTGATTTCGTATAATTGCTTTAAAATCATTATATATTATAGACTAATAAAATAATGTAAGTTCGTTTCAGACAAAAATATGTAACACAAAAATAAAATGGTTCGATAGTTTAGGAATCATTCTAACGTGATCACATAATTTCTTTGTTATAAAGATATTTTTTATATTCCATAGAAATATGGAAGTACACGTGGTTACCGGATTAAGAACACGGTTCACGCATGCGCGAGGACTCGTCACGAAAGGGGCAAAGCCGTCGCCGTCGGTCTTGTAAAACCCATGGAGACCGAGAATAGATCCATTATTTTGTACCGCATCCTCGAGAACGTTTGTGCCAATTTAAGTACTTTTTACTTACTGTCATGTGAATACAAAAAGAGATTTCTGCAAAGAAACATCTACGGAAACAATAATGCTTCAAAGTTTCAAGTAAAATTCGTTCCTACAATGGAATATTGTCATTATACCAAAGTGGTGATAATTCAGTATTTTATATTTTAATAAGCCATTGATTGACCTAAGACTGACTGTGAAATATAATTATACATACTGACATATAGACTGAAAGATTCTACCAGTTATACAGTTATACTGAAATCTTCAGTACATATACTTAACAAATGAATAAAGAATTATTTCAAAATAAACAACAGTATTATGAGTATGATGGTAGAGATACCTAAGTCAACTATATATATATATAAATATAAGTTCTCAATTAAATAAATTGAAGAGAGATTATTATTCACAGTGAGAGTGTTCGAAACATTATGTGATAGAATTACAAAATGATATACTGTGAAAACCCCAATGTTAACCGAATGTATTAAGTTTGTATTTAAACGCATTAATCAAACAAACTGTTCGATAAAAATGATTAAAATGTTATAGTAACAATCTTCATGACAAATTAAATTGTTTAATGAGATATACTATATACAAAATCATTTCGTATTTATAAAACTAGTATGTTACAGTACAATGACTAAAGAAAGAAGAAATTTTTAATACGTATTTTTCAGTGATATTTAGTTAATAAATAAAAGAGAATGTTCCGTTCATATACCAGAAAAGAGCCATGATCTTCGACATGACTTGTTTCGTCTCGTGTTCGCTGACCATCAAAAAGAGTTTTGAACGAAAAGAATCGAATTAATGATTTTATTGACAAATGAAAAGAACGATCATATCAATTTGTATCGTGTTGTTACACTTGATAAAGTTTAAATTTTCGACAATGCACGTGTTATGTAATTCATTGGCGTAGGCTCTAAGCTTTTAATATCAAACTGATTGAAAAGAGATTGCCAAAGAAAGAATCGATACATAAAATATAATCTGAAATTTCAATGTAAATAAAGACACTTGTACATATGGGTTTCTCTAAGATGATTAAACGTTTGCTGTACGCAAACTTTGCATCTTGTAGCTCTAAGGTAATAGGAATATTAGCACCGTTAACGATACCACCTTTGCATATCACATTTTTGTATTACTTTTGGCAAGAATATTCGAGGGATGTAGACAAACAGTACTGCTCGTGTTCATGTTGGGACACAGTGTTCAAAGGTAAAATTTATGCTATATTGTTAGAAAATTGCTTCTAGAATGCTTTAAACATATTTTGCTTTCTTTTTCCAGGATCATACGAATCTGGTATTGCTTCTTACAAACACATGTACTTCAATGCCACTACGAACACTCTAAAAATATGGATAACCATTGTAATTGGAATAATCCTGTTCTACGAGACATTGAAACACTTAACGTGGCTAGCATTTCAGAATCGTCTCAGATACAGCATGACGATACTATTTATCACTGCTATTTTCTCTCACTATTATACTTGGTGGGTTTATATGAATTACTGGAACGATGAATTCTATTCTCAGTGGTACCATCAGTTATTTTTCTCCGTCACCGAACTGGTATCTACTATCCTGGTTGTACATTTGGCAGATACTAAGAATCCAATCACGCATAGAAAAGCCTTCGGCATTGCTGCAATAGCTATTCTACATATTGTAGCGGGTGGTTGGGATCAATTTGTTGCTAATGTTGTTAGAGGGGAAGGTTACGCACATCAGGTAATACCCTTTACAATCTACATTAATTATAAAGCATTATTCGATGTAATAGTGAAGACATTTCTAACTTGGTACAGTTGCTTCTGTGGGAGCTGTTTTATTAATTAAATCTCGAAGAAATTTACTTATGATAATCAGTAGACTGCGGATATTTATGCAATTATAGCTTTTGAAAATTTTCAAAGAATGCTAGAAAATAAAATTGTACAGAATTTACTACGATTTTAATTCATTTCGGATCTACAAAGACTACTACCACTGAAAATAAGATTTTACATGATTCCACTTTCTTAAACTTGATCTAGAAAAATGGAAAATTGCATAATCATACGCAGTCTAATAACACTGTCCAACATATTTCAACTTTTCTTATGTTCCCAATATATTGTTGGGTGGATCTTGTAGAGATTTGTATTTTGCGTCTGAAAAATACTGAATATTGTACCGAGTGTTTCACAAGATCAATAATTATTATAACCGATAACGTAAACTAATTTCGATTAATTCGTTACGATCGACAAAACGGAATATTTACCCCTAATAATAACAACTTATATTTGATAGGTGGTGCGAGATCTAGGGTTCATGATCCCAGATATTCTGCATGTCGGTATTCCTTTATGGGCAATTAAGTGGAAAAACATATACAATCTTCCAGGCTCAACCAAAAGGGATCCTAGTATCAAAAGGGATTTGGCATACATGTTAGGGATGATATGTATAGGATTGTGCATTTGTGCCATATTGTAATATCTAAACAGTTGCAATGCCTAAGAATTGTGTCTTACAGATTAATAGTAAACATTTCACTTGATTTTTGTCATAGAAATTGAGAAGTTGCTATTACATCAACTGAACTTTATTCAGTTGTAAAAAGATAGCTACACGAATTTTTTTTTATAATGGTGTCGATATCATAGTGAAAAGCAGTAGTAACTTGATTTATGTGGTTAATAGTTTACAGTATTTTTATTGATAGTAGATTGATCAAAACTTGTTTCATCATGGATACGATGTACAAGGTTTTGAATAACATTAAATGGTTGTTATGTAGAACTTTTTAAATAGTTGAACAAATTATAAAATAGTATACAGAAAATTTAGTGTGACCTTAGAATATTTATCAGGTAAAATAATTGTCTAAATCACATTATTCAATACAGTAAAATATCAACTGATTGACTAAATGATGCAAAATCAAGTTCACGTTACTCCGGAATGTTTTCGAACAAAGGTTTATTTATTTTTTCACATTTCGATTTACAATATAATTGGAAATTGATTTATTAACTTAATTTTATTTATTTATTCGTTAATAATTTATTGGTCAAACTGCTTAGTAGTATTAACTTCAAATACCTGTAGAGTACAATTTGCTCATTAGATATAGTAGATCCTCTTAGATTCCATTTAGAATGCATTCCTCATTTTGTTTCAATTATAGAAAAAAAGTATGCTTTAAGTTCTTTTATTAAAATTTGAATGTTTACGTTTTCTATAGAAATGGAAATTACATGGTAAGGTACATACAAAAAATGTTATGTAAAATGTGAATAATTTCTAATCACAATCAGTTCATATTTTTGTATATTAAAATTTTTTTATAAGAAACAATTACTTAAATAACAATTCTCATTGAATAACAAAATATAAAAGAATGATGACAAATTCAACAAAGTCGTGTACAAAGTGTCTTACGCAGGTGATACCATTCAATTTCTGGACCTTACTGTAATTCTACAAAAATAATTTGTATACAGCTGAATTGTATTTAACATGTTCCGAACAGATGCGGTAATTCTACAATTCTCTATCTTAAAATCTGGTAGATCTACCTGGCAGTACCTGGTCTATTTGAAACGCGCATAAGTTCTATTAATCAGTATTTTCCTATACATGTTTAATATTTTTTCGATATACGTAACTAATAAAAATTTGGAGTAACAAATGTGAATTGACAGAGAATGCTTATTCATTATGAAAAATACGATGTTTCGTAATTTCAATACTTTGCACGCATCTCGTTTACAAAATAA
The DNA here is from genome assembly GCF_051020765.1 of Lasioglossum baleicum. Lineage (NCBI taxonomy): Eukaryota > Metazoa > Arthropoda > Insecta > Hymenoptera > Halictidae > Lasioglossum > Lasioglossum baleicum. The sequence continues at coordinate 15,387,734 of NC_134940.1, forward strand.
AAAAGAAAACAACATTCGTACCCTAAAAAAATGTTGACTGACTGAAATGATACTAACTTGAATCTAGTTTAATTTTGGTCCTAAAATTCCACAGCGACACTTACGTGAGACACTCTGTACAAATATAAATTTATATATTGCGTTTTAGAATAACTAAATTTTATTATATTTGTGATACTATATATTTACTATATCAAACCGCCTACATATACATTTTAAAAGGAATACATATATCTACGTATACTTATAATTATCTTGAAAATGCCTAATTTAAAATATTAGTGAATGTATATTCTTAGTTTAGAAAATGATACTTGTCAGAGCCTAAGATGCGGTTTAAAAATGTCTGAACTGTGAGATTAGAGAAATATTGATTAATTTATTTTTGCATGTTGAATGCAGTACTTAAATATCAAAACAATTTCATGCCTTTATAGTACTTAATGCATTTGTTGGAATTATTAAATGGATTATAGTTACAAATTGTGTCAACAAAAAACATATCATATATATAGTATTTGTAGCGTATTTCTTAAAACTAAAGACTTATTATGGAAACAAACATGTATAAAATGATTATTGGTAGAAATGGAGTGTCTTTGCTAACGAACATAAGGCTATAACAAAGTGCCTACATGCAACATTAATTACGTTCAGAAATGTTATCATTTAACATATTGAATATAATATTAAATACATATAATCATAGCAAACATGAATTGAGAATTTAGTTTTTAGAAATAAGCGATTTGAGTCGTATATAAAAATCAAACACAGTTTAACGAATTTCTTTTTATGGCCAATAAACATAAGCCTATTTTTATTAGTGATCTGAGTGCCAACTTTTATATATGGTGTAGTAACATATTCTTTTAAACATAGCATAATAAATTTAATTTATTGTAATAACGTATTGTAATTTCAAATTTTATTGTTGCTTATTATTATACATATATATTCGTATTCAAAATGTGAAGGAAGATAACATTATCACCTAACATTAAATATAGTTTTTTACCAGACTTTGGGCACTTATGCATTTATATTAAAGCGCAACAAAGTAAGAAATTACTAAAAGTTTAATAAAATACGAACTCCACTTTTTAAACAAATAAGCCTATTCACAAAGGTGAACAATTTTTTTAGCACTGATTTTTATACGATCATATACATTATAAATGTTTGAATTTTCATAAACATCCATGGTCTAATAATTAACAGGTAATATTGATCTTCGGCATATCAAAATTTGTGATACACAATCACTTTTGCATCACTCATAAATATTTTTAATATCTCTTAATATATACGCGCGAAATGATCTTTCCAGTTGACAATTTATTTCGATATTTTTAATCTATTTTGCGTCCGTTTACGTTTTACGTGTTAAGGAAACATCACGATAATTGTAAAACTGAATCTTAAAATGTTGGTAGAAGTGTGACACATATAAGTAGAATGAATAAATTTATAATAGATTTTACAGCATTCGTAAGTTTTACTGATTTTAAATAATATAATTCATCCGCGAAAATGCGTTACACAAATGATTGTAAATAAGTTCTAATTGTAAATAAAATTTGTAAAACTCGGTTTTAAAAAGTTAGTGAACTAATGTATTTGAAAATAATAAAATTTTTAATAAACCCTACACTTTGCAGACTCTTTCTATTCCTATCAAATTGAACCATAATTTTTAACTCAACATATTTGTAACAGAAATTGAAGGAGTAAATGATAATGATAAATGATGAAGAGAAAAATTTGTAACCATTATACATGTTCTCCAATAACTATACATTAACAAAACTAAAGTAGAATTTCATATCGGTTTAAAGGAAATTAATAACATATTTATTAGACTCTGTTCTGAATCTTCATCACGAGTCTGACACGATCTTATAGGGCCTACACTATAAAACTTTAGAAAATCGAGGAGTGCGTATACGCAAAAACAATCAAAAATATACCTACCTGTTTTTACGGACGTGATTTCCTTGCTATTTTTTAGAGAAAGCCTTTCTTTAACCCCTTGCCCTATAGTAGACATTATTCAGTGCAGTGAGTCCATTATACTTTAAATTATAAAAAATACCAATTAGGGCGCTAATAATTATTAATTTTTGTTGTTAATTATTGAGACCTTTTGAGTCCCTTCGTTTTCTTTTTTTGTTAAGAACTCGACGTAAATACGAACGTTATAATAAAAAAAAAAAGTTTGCGGCTTTTCGAGAAATAAGATCACAATGGTTTTGGAAAGAGCGAGACAAACGATTTTTTGAATCCATATTTATTAAGCTAAAGATTTTAAAACTAATAAAATAAAAACACTACCCGAATGATATGTTTCAGTTCCTTCAAAAACCAGATGATCAATTAAATAATAATTGAAATAAACGACAATTAAAAATAATGTTACCTTGTTTATCCCTTCGCCAGCTTCTAGAATGGTAGAAATTTCGTAATATTAATATTACGACATTCTCCTTATACATATAAGTGAGTGAATATAGTGAGTGCAGATCGCAGAAATTGCGATCGCCGATCTTTTCATATTTACTGTTACACACTAATAATTATCTTTATACTTTAACGTAATTTTTATCGCATCAATTATGTCGCATTAATTGACGCAAATGAAAGTCATATCTTACTTATTTTCCAATAAATTTATTAAGTAAGTGTCGCGAATAATGTACGAGAAAACAGGAAATATCGTTTAAAAATAATGTAGCATTTGATTTGCACGAAGGAAAGATAAAATTTCGATAAAAGTGTTACGGTGCCATTGAACTCCTTATTTTGAGTGGACACGGAACCGTACGTATATCACGTTCAAAAAATAACGCATATCAGTTTCTGATAATGTTTAAAACACCGTTGCGCATGGCAAGTGAAAAGTAACAATTCTGAAAGCAGCTTTAGAGTTACAGAGAAAAGCGCAGGCCTCGAATCGATCCTTCACCCCGAAAGTGTCCAAAGAACAACCCCGGCCGACGACTCTCTCTTCTCGACCCAACAACAGTTCGAAAGCACCCGAAAGCTAACATGGCGCTCAACTTTGTAGCTACTTATAAAGTTTTGGTGCTCGGTGACTCGAATGTCGGGAAAACCTGTGTTGTTCATCGTTATTGTGATGAACGTTACTACGACACATTCATTTCGACCATAGGTGAGCAGCCTGTCGGCCTCCTGCTTTCTTTCAAATAGATCTTTAATGATCATCTGATAGCTCGTTTACAATCATTTCTAGGGAATTCTTTCGATTACCAGTTGCACATTTTTGTTAATAGAAAATTACTCGATTCACAATGGATTTCTCAGTATTCAATTCCATTTATTTACGACGATCTTTCAATACTTCAGCTGTGATGTCAAGCATTTTGTTTCTTTAAATTGAACACCTAACTAGAGATGAGGTCTTGACATGTCTTTATATAATTTGTGTCCTCGTATAATGATGTACGTTTAATAGATGTTTTAATGAATTGAATTATTGAACAGCTGGTTCATTTTTTATTAATGGAAAACACAAATAGCATGTCAACCCTTTAGAAGTGGTAGCAAGCACATATACGGTTTTCTTACTTGTTAAATAATCGTATTTGTTTCTGTTCATACGTATTTGTTTCTGTTCGTATTTTAGAAATTTTCTTCATAACCATTGGCTTTAATAAATCGTGCTTGCATCCGTGTTTTACTCACCTTTCATTCGTGTTGACAGGTGTGAATTATTTCACTTGAAATTTTTAAATTAGATCCTTGAACGACAACTTTTGTTTACGACGGTATTGTTCTTCTTAACAGAACACTGGTGGCATTCTATATATTTTAACACTAAAACTACCGAGCACTGAAAACGATTGAAATGTTTTAACCGATAGAACTGACAAGGCTCTGTTTGTTTAGAATTCGTGTAATTTTTATTTCAATATGTGTTTGGATAAAGAAACTTGTCGAATCAATTTCCATGTAAGCAACGTCATCATTTCAATAATTAAAAAATGAAGAATGTAAGTCCGGTCATTTGATCGGCAGCGCGTAGGTTACTGTTAAAATGAAAACGCGACATTTGTTGTATCGAGGAAGTGCAACAAAGTCATTTTTGACGAATGATGAATAAAATTACCGTGGGAAGAAATTTAATTAAATTTTTTTGGGGAATTCAAATAATTTTTTAATTGAAAAAATAATTTTTACATCTGAAATGTTGGATTGAAAAGGCTGGTCAAGTGTATATTACTATGTAGTAAGACAAAATTATGAAAAATTGATATACAAGATTTTCATGTGTGTAATATTGAAGAATCTAGTAAGCTATAAATGTGGTCAATTTATAAATTTTAGATATAAAAATGTATGTTATACTTGGAACATTGATTATAAGTATATTATGTTTTATACAATGTACAATTATTATATAATTGTTGTACTATGAATATTCTATGAAAATAAGAACACATTTCAATTTATCAAGTGCGTAAGAATATTTCGATCTTCCTAAATGTTCAGCGATGTTCATATGATGTTATTTTCAATGTTCTAAGATGATCGTACGTTTTTCGTCGTACGAATTTCTAAATAATACTTTGATTGGTCTATTTTGCAATCGCAATGAGTTTTAAAATAAACGAATGAATCAACAGGTCTCGATTTTAAACAAAAAATAATTAATCTGGATGGAACGCGAATTAAGCTTCAAATTTGGTGAGTAAATCTGTATACATATTTATGATTCGATGTTCATTTTAATACATATTAATATGTACAAAACAACAATTACAGTTAATGATCATATACATATACACTGCACCTAACCATAATATAGATAAACCAAATGATTTAACAATTAAAAGAATCTTTAGTTCAGTTGAAAAATGTGATCAACATTTGAATTACTTATCATCCGCAAATAGTTAAATAAATAATTTATGATTAAGCAAATTGAACCGTGTTGACCGATGTTCTTAAGAAGGAATTTGTTTGATGCACGAAGAAGTGATTAATTACTTTTATTCATAATTATCTTGTTAAAGGGATGCTGCTGGCCAAGAACGATTCCGCACGTTAACCACTGCGTATTATCGCGGTGCTATGGGTATTCTACTTATGTACGATGTTACCAGATTAGAAAGCTTTACTCACCTGGAATATTGGCTACGAAGCATTCAAGAGGTAAGGATTTTTATTTTAAAATAAATAAATGGATTTTTGGCAATTTACAGATTCATTAATTCATGGTGTCGTGTTTAAAATAATATTCCAAGTTAGCCTTGTTAGGAGCGAGACGCGTGGCCGGGTTGAGGGGGCGTACCCTTCGAAACTTGGCCGTCGCGAGTACATAAATCCGAGCGCTGACTTACGTCTTCATAAAAATAATCGTTCATCTTTCTCTTTACAGTATGCATCACCGGATGTGGTGAAGGTATTGGCAGCGAATAAATGCGACGTCACGACGCACAGAGTTGTCGATGCCGAGAAAGGGCAAATTATAGCAGACAATTTTGACATGCCTTTCTTCGAAGTGTCTTGCAAAGAAAACATTAACATCGAAGAAGCGTTTCTTGCCTTAGCTAGAAGAATACGAGAACAACAAGGAAGTCGGGTATTGTTATTTATATTATTCAACAGGAACTATAATCGTAACAAGTACTCTCCAAACTACAAAATACAATATATATTTATGGTATTGTATTTTTCAATAAAAATTATTTTTCCATTTCATGAGAGACATCATTTTTGAAAAAATTCGCAACTTTTCGTAGGTACGATTAGTAAGTGCGAAACGTTATAGCGCGCATATTGTTCCCCAAATGTTATAGCGTGGCATTATGTAAATCAGGCCCGGGCAACTTCTTCCCCGCTGTCGCTTCTCGAGTTCCACTACCGGTGTACCGGTTCCCCCACTATCGACTACTTCATATTGCCCCTACACACCCCTAATCTCCTCAACCTCCTCCTACACTCCACAAGAATTTCGTGGAGAGGATCCACGAGTGGGGAGACGAGTCTGCGGCTCGCGACCTGCAAGTTGCTCAGGCCTGATATAAACGGAGTTCTACTGTATTTACCTTTACTCTTTTGCTAGATATGCTGTTTTCAGGCGAGTTTATTGGAAGCTGCTGATGGGGAACGAGCCGACAGTGTGATCAAAGTCGTCGATCAATCTCAGTCGCCGACTCAGCAAGGCGAAGCTGGAGCTTGCTCTTGTCAATCCCTTTAATCAAGGCGTGCTCCGAAATCGAAAGAACAAGATACACTCGTTCCGGACAAGATTTTACCTGTGCGAAATGAGAATAAAACGAGAGCCGCGTCTCTATGTATATGTAAGTGTACATACCCATGATGCGAATGACTTTGAACTAACATGTTCCTTCGCTCCGAAAGTGGAACTGGAAACGCAACGAGGAGATAGGACGGGAGTCTTTGTATCGGAAAGTAGAATGTAAATGTGTTTACCATAGAAGAGCAGAAGTTTTTTACAGAATTCTTCGTGGTTTATACGACGAAAGGTACTGAAGTCGTTCAGTTGACTGAGCGAATGACGTAGCGCAGGCCTGTCTAACTTCTTCGTCGCGAGCCACACGATCCCCACCATTAAACTAGTTAAGCTCCTCCAGTACTTCTGACGGTACGATCGCCGACCGTATCGAATAGGGGGAGCGCGTCACCACCCACCTTAGCGGAGTGAAGAAGTGGGGGGCGACATGTAGCTGGCGGGCCGCGAGTTGGACAGGTTTGACGTAGCGGAAGTTTTGATTCGGATGGCAAACTGGTAATTTCGGCGATTAACGTGATATATTACAAACAATTATCGTAAAACTTTTGCACCTTCGTTGTGACTTTTGAGCGGCGAAACAGTGATGATTCATTGAACTGCAAGATCACACCTAGAGTAAAGTTAACTGTTTAAGAAAGGCACAAATATGCTCTATCGTTAAGCATCCATTGCTGAAAAGACTTAGTAGAAGAAGCATGGAAGCTTATTTCCTTTCACATGCTAGAGTCTGCCCAATCCTACTTCTTCTTTCTCATAATTGTTGCTGGAGTTGTCAGCTTCATCTATTCTTGTCTAAATGATGTAATTAGGGGACGCCTCGCTGATTTCGTAGACCTTGAAGCATATTTTCAAGGTCAGCGAATCTTATATGTTGACCTTGACAACGTATTTCAAGGTCGTCGAAATCGATGACGAGTCCCTTAATGTAAATACATACCACATTTCATTTTTTCGTTCAGTCTTCACACGAATTACAAACTATTCATATATTTTATTTAATATTTATTTTATTCAGGAGAGTTATAAAACAAAAGAAAATTGAATAAGCATTGCAATATTAATTGTATCTCTTAGAAGTTACAATGGTATCATTCGATTTTAACATTTACGGCAATACTTAGACGTTGTTTCGAATTTAAGAAATGTCATTCGTACAGTGCAACGGACATTTTTCTTAGCAAATCGGAAATTTTAACCGAACGATTGTCATTTTTTATTCTAATGAGAGGATAGGTTGTTTTTACGATCGTATCAAATAGGTTTTACTATTCTACGAGGTATAAAAATTGTTCCAATTTCATACGTTATCAAAGTAAAAGGTATGTTCTCACTTTGAAATACAACCATTTTGTTGTCGACTGTCTCATCTTCATACTTTAAGACAGGCCCGGGCAACTTCTTCTCCGCTGTCGCTTCACGACCAGTGTAGCGGTTCCTCCACTATCACTGTACCAGTGCTTCGTCTCGCGTGTCTGCGAGGAGATACGGCCTCCCATGTAATGTATACAGTCTCCGCAACCCACTCCTACACTTCAGAGGAGTTTGGTGGGGAGACACAGGAGTAGGGAGGGGAGTCGTTTGTGCCTGGCGAGCCGCAAGTTGCCCAGACCGACTTCAAGATGAAAAAAATAAGGAAACCATTTACGTATTTTCAAATACAATAACTGCTAAACGAAGAGTGACTACTAAAGGTAAACAAACTGGACAAAAGTCAGCATTTCGAATAAACAACTAATAAATGTGATTACCCACCTCAATGACTTAAATTGTAAGTATGAATTAGTATTAATACTTTTTATGAAGGATATATATTATAACTGCTAACTTTTCAAAAACTGAAATTTTTCAATATAAAAACTAAACAGATATGAACAAAATTATTAATGTGTCTTTGTTCTACAAACAATTTGTCCAGGTCTCAACGCATACAAAACTTATACATAACATAACAATCGTCTTTTATACATATAAATCATGGTAATCATTTCCATCATCGTCGATTAGACACTACGAAAAGGCCTAAACGAACAGTATGCACATGGTACTATCAACATGACATTTTTCCTTGTTTGAGACATGAATCTCATTAATGAATTGCGCCTGTTCATGTATATTCATATTTTTATAATACTTAATTGCACATCTCTACGATAATTGATACAGTTTAAAATGCATTTGAACTATGTTTTTAATTAAAACATTTTAATTATAATAACAACTTTGACTGGAAGTTGTTCGACACTGATACTGTCACCTTTCGTATTCCTCTTATTTTAAGCTGGCAGAAAAAATAACGCCTTTTTATTGTGCCTACTGTGATAATTAGAGAACAACAGAAGTGTGAGAAAAACGAAAGGATTGGTTTTTCCATCGCATACTCTTGTAAGAATAATTTATAATTTGTGGTAAAAAAGGAAACACGTTCGAACTGGTCGTATTACGTGATTGCTAATAATTGAACTGCGGGTTTTATGCATTTATGGCAAAAACGAGTTGGTGCAATTTAAAACAGTCTGAGCACGTCGATATACATACTATTTTCAATTGAATAAGGTCACTGAAGAAAAAGAGACATTTTAATCTTTCTTCTTGCTATTGATCCAAAGAATTGTGAAAAAATTTGTTTTCTACATTTTCGACTTATTTTTGTTTTGTAGAATCAGCCCCTTTTCGGTTCTACCACCGAATAGTGACCGATAACCCTATATAATTGAATTTATTGTAACGATATTGTTACAATATTGTTAGTTGGAGGTTTATTTAATTTTGTAAGCGATTGCAAAACGATTCGATAACGGGAAAAGAAAATTAAGCAACAGGTCTCTGCGTTACAGACTGTACATAATTAATATGTACTTCGATGGTTCTTGCCGATTGGTTCGACTGCGATCAACAAGAAACATTGGAACAGCGTGTTCCCAATGCTTTGTACTATCTGCAATGTGATTCACACACATAGCTTTTTTATACACATGTAAAACTAATTTGTATAAAAGACCACGAGGTCTCGTCGTCGTTGAAAATTTTTATAAATTGATTAAGACTATACATTAAATTGAAAAGCCGATAGACACGCGAAAAAATGGATGTTCTATATATTCATTGTATATATATAAACGAGAATGAGTTCTAAAAATTTTGTACTTCCTTGAAACGGATGCTGGCTCGTTTACCTGATTTCGTTTCTTCCCTGAAGCTGGTCTTCGGGGGAAAAAAAGGTTTCGTTGTTTCGTTCTCGAACGAGAGGATTTCTATTTAGTGACAAGTATTTCCGATATCTCTTGTGTTCCAAGCTTGTCCCATGAAAATTCTTCGATGTTTTCGTCATTGTTACTTTTCAATGAGAAATCAATTTTTAGTGGACGAACAGATCGGTTTTCGTTTCGAAAGAATTATACTTTTCTGTACGTTCGCTAAAGCAGAGTCGCCAGATTAAGACTTCTGTCTTTTTTTCACTCTACCTTCCCCTCCTACGACGCAGTTCCCCCACGCCTCCGCCACAGCCCGGTCACGTGACGCGTGACTAATCTGGTACTTACAGAGAGAGGGTAAGTTTTTCCCCTCAATTCGTGCTGCCTCCCCTCATCTGGCGACTCTGCACTGAAGGTGTTCTACAATCTAACAACGACGGAGAAACATGTGCAGTCAGTAAGATGCTTTTATCATACATTTTTATATCCTTCATGATAAAAGTATCACACGTGTTTCGTTCGAACTGTTCGACTGATAATGTTACCCTCTATGTATATGTATACACGTATACCTTTACAACTTTTTTCAGTTTGTAAAAATAATTGTATAATTTGATGTATAGATCGATATATTATAATAAAGATGCACACTTTTTGTCGACAATCGATTAGAAAAATGCACACGCATATCCCTGACTCTAAACTATGTATGTATAGCATACATACATTATACGTACTAAAAATTAGCCCTCCTTAACCATTTAATTAAAAAAAGAATCAAGTCGATATTTTCACTTTATCTGGTACACCCTGTATCCTGTATTGTGTTTCATAGAACTTTTACTTAATTTCTCATTGTTCAATGACTAACTGTTTTCAGCTCCACGATATTTGCATTAAACGGCTCATATAATTAACAGAAACCGAGCAAGGTGTCATATAAATTTATAAATGAATACGGTATTTAATCATTTATCTTGTCGTGCGCTCCAAAATATTATAAGAGTCGATTTCTTATTTGAACATGCTACCGTAATTACAGTGCTGATAAGCACTGTGTTATAAATATTTTCAAGGAAGGTAGATACCCTGAGTAGTGGCCACTGGCCACTCATCGTTATCTTCCCGGAGTTTACTCGCTTTTTGACTGTATCGGAAACCAGAGTGCGAAACATTCAATTCCAGTGAAATAAAAACAAACGTTTAAGCAAACAATTCGAAAATATTTTGGAGGATAATTTAATAATATTCTGTGACTAATAAAATAACAAACATCTACTCCGTTTTTGAACGGAGTAAACGGAGTCCGTTTAAAACGGAGTTTTGAACGCGTACGCGTCTACTTTACGTAAGTGTAATGAAAATTTTCTTCTTCCAGAATATAATCACAAATTCGCTCAATTAATAGATATTTCTCTCCTATACGATCGATTACCATCGATTACGCTTCGTTCATCATATGTTGATGCATACAACTTGCACATAACTGCGCATACCAATTGCCACGTCAAAAAGATTGTAAAAAATCTAACTATTTTGAATGTTGACTAATTTTGAATATGTCAAATTATTATAATTGAACCATTAGTATTTTATTGGTTTGTTGCATACTAAAAGATTGCACGTTTAGGTTTTCGTCTCGTTTTGCTAATTAAAATGACACCAAACTCGATATAGTTACGATCATAATCACTTCTGTAACATGCGATTAAAGTTTCGGGCGTAAAAGAGTACGGTGAACGGAAAAGAAAGAGAGGCAGAGAGAGTCGAAGTTGCTCTAGAACTGTTGCTGGGCAAATCCGACGATACTTTCATTCAAAGTTCAATAAATTGCCTAAAAAATCGTAGATCAAGTTTAAGCATTCGTTGTAAAGGGGAAGTTTTAATCTTTAAATTTACGGTGGTTTCGGTTACGGAACAATTTGTTTAATGTATTCGCATACGTCTCAATGCGTGAAAAATAATAAGTCTCAATGCAAAAATATCTTAGACTAAAACAATTGTATTGTCGTACGATTTTTCTTTTTAAACGAAATTATCATCGTTTAAATATCAACAATTACTCGAGAATGGGAAATTTAGTGTTGAATACATTCTGCTTGGATCCACTGTATAATCCTGTATAAGGATAAATGAAGTGTACGTACGCTGAAAATACGTCATTCGATTATCGGAATGATGAAGCTATAATTATATGGCACGAGAATATCCCGTCCTTGGAATAGTAAAACTAACGCTCTTTTGTAGTGGAATATACATATTGCACTTTTTGTACAGATAAAACAGGCCAAGAATAAAAATAACTTTCATTTCTAAAACACGTTGACCTAACGCTCGGTGAACGTTGAAATATTCGTTTGTTAATTTCAAAACTACTGTGTTTTCTTTATTATAGCAACTAACGTCATCGTCGAACGGGTTCTTTAAAATGACCTCGTTATTATCAATGTTAGGTCCGCTCTTAGTGCGATCGACCTGCCCTCTTCACGAGGGCAAGGTTTGGCCTCGATTTGGCATGGATTTGGCCTCAATTTGCCATGGATTTGACATAGAATTGCGCCGGCAATCTCTGCACTCAAATATACCGAGCATAATGGGGAAACAGATGGGTCGGAATTTGTATACAAGTTTTGCTGGCTAATTCGTGGCAAATCAAGAGCAGATTATTCGAAAATTTACATTTTTATAGGTATATTAATTCAGCGACAACACATTTTAGTTAAATAAACAAAAACGTTGTAAAACGACGTACGTATACGTATACACAAGAAATTTCATTGATGTACGTTATTCAGTGAATAAAAATTAAAAATATTGTTTGTCCCTGACTGTACATATACAGTAGGACGTCGGTTAACCGGATTCCGATTATAAACAATATATTATGAAGAGAAATAAATTTTCAGAAATAAAAAATTTATTTTGGAATATAATGTACATTTTAATTATTTCCACGAGTCTCGATTATCCATCGGGCCTTAATTTATCCGGGCTGTTTGTCTCCCGATCAAGTCGGTTAATCGAGGTCCTACTGTATTGTAATATATTCGGCACACGGAACATTTCGTATGCTCTGCGCATATCCGATACGTGAAGGTTTTCATGATAAGAGTCTGAGGATTAGAATGAATCAGCCACTCGAAAGTATATGTACTCTGTGAATCGCATGACGATTTCGACTGTCATTTTCCTTCCGGCTTAATTATAAGAATAGAGCAAACCACAATAACAATGGCGACGCGCTCAGTCACGTGACGGGCCTCTCATTGATCCATTTTATGCGAGACAGGACTGTACCTACTTGTAATAAGCCTGAGTAAAAGTTATTACCGGTTTTTCAATTTTACAAGCGAAGCAGTGTGTTAAATATCATCTGCACGTTCGAATTGTTTAATAGAAATAATGACATATGTACATTCTCGTTCCACCTTGAGCAATTAGTGAGCAGAATACAAAAGAAAATGGCTTTGATAAATTTTCTTCACCGCGTACTCCGGCGGTGCACACTGTTAATTAAAGTAATTCCTGTTAAAGTCACGTGATTTTGTTGTGATTAGCTCTATTGCTAACTTGAGCAATCAGACAGTTGACTTGTGTGTAGTTGAACAATAAGTGCTTCAACAATTAATGAAATAACTTATCCATCACCCTTCATGAATCATTCCCGTGCTCAAAAAATCTTACGAAACAGTGTTCACTGATTAATGTCATCAATACCAATGAAAAAGTGAATCACAAGTTGCGTTTCGCGCGCTCATTGACTCACCAATAAATTAGCATGCGCTCTAGGAACTTGTTTCGGGTTTGGTGTGTCCAAGATGGCCGCGATGACAGATACGTTGAGCTGTCTACTGTATGCAGGATACGCCTAAATTTTCCAGTTTTTCATACTTGTTACATGTTACAGTAACATGAACAGAATCACTCGGGCCACTGTCACGAAAGACGAAGAATGCACAAGGAACAAATGACTTTTTCAGACTCGCCACACACGTATGCTACATTTTGTGTTCAGTCTGTGTTTTCACGGCGAGTAATTCGTTCTGCGGAAGCGAGAACCTGCTACATACAAGGAAAACGATTAGAGGTTCCATCTCGCGTTGTTCACGTAAATAGATTTTCTCGTCAAGTGTGATCCGTTGAAAAGATAACGAATCAATTTGTTCGATCTGTTTCATTCATTTCTGTGTAATGTCACAACGCCAGTTACTGCCGTTCCTTCAGTTGTGTATATTTTTTTGCAGAAAGGATATTCTGATATTTATGTATTCGAGAAACTGAGTCGTTCTTAGAGTAATAGAGGAAAATGGAAGCAATCGTTGAATATAACTACGAAGCTCAAGCACCTGATGAGTTAACTATAAAGAAAGGAGATATTATCCAAGAGATCAAAGTAATTCCAGGTGGCTGGTGGAAAGGAACTCTTAGAGATAAACGTGGCATGTTTCCTGATAACTTTGTCAAGGTATTATCTTTCGACAGCTTAAGAAACTGGAAGATGTGAGTCGTGTAACCTGTTAGAAGTTAATATTTGAATAGTTAGCAATGATTTTGTGGAATCTGTTGACAGTGGTTTAACCCCTTGCCTTACGATTCAAGTTCAGAGAGCACGTATCGTAAACAACAACAAGGTCGGTCACACATTTTGTGTTGGCTGAGCGTTTAAATCTGTGAAAATCGCACATGATTTTTGATATGTAAATACATTTGTGTTTTGTTTCCAATCATTTTGACTAATTCGGTAGATCTAGTTTGTCGTGTGTAGCCCAAACGACGTACCATGTCTCTCACGTGATATCATAGGTGAAGGGGTTAATAATAGTGTCGCGTTATCTTTAGTAATCACAGAAATATTAAGTTACAACAAGTTAAATGATTCATTTTCGAAAACTACATAAGGATAACGAAACCATCTATGTACTGTTACATCTTACGATATTCAGTATTCAATTGAATGTAGGTTTTAGATCCTCCGTCAAGTAGAAGCACTGGAGACAAGGTAGCAAACAATGTGTCCGAAGAAGTCGCATTGAGAAATGGAGGATCCAGGAAAAAATTTTGCAAAGTGCTATTCGATTACGAGCCGTGTAACAAAGATGAACTAGCGCTAATACCTGAAGATACGATTGAATTTTTGGGTGAAGAGGAGAAAGGATGGTGGAGAGGTAGACTTAAAGGCAAAGTTGGAGTGTTTCCTTCAAATTTTGTAACCCCTCCATTTTACGAAGATTCCGACAAATACAAGGACGAAGATAAGAAAGAATGGTGTAAAGTATTGTTTTCTTATGAAGCAGCTAGCGAAGATGAATTAACATTGACCGAAGGAGATATACTAACACTCTTATCTAGAGATGCTCCGGATAAGGTAAGGAATGCTCACATACAGTGATTTCCATTAATATTTGGACGCTCTCGTAAAACCGATAACTTTTTTAATATTGGACTGTATGATTTGAACTTTTATGAGAAGTTAGACCAATTAGTTTACTACACGATGTGAAAAGAAGACCTGTGTCAATTATATGCATTGTGAAAGTTCCGTCGAAATCGGTCGATGCGGAAAAAAAAACGACAGACATTGATTGAACGACAGACAGAAATTTTCAGAATATGTTTAATTGATACAGATCTACGAAACGTGTTTTTAGATAAATATCAGTATTAAATTCTGTAACAAGTGTTGAAAATTTTCTAGGGTTGGTGGATAGGAAAACTGAAAGGTAAAGTGGGTCTATTCCCTGACAATTTTGTCGAAGTGATAAATCTTGGGACAGACCATCAAGACCACGAACAAAAATATGATCCGAAACCTAACGCAAAGACTTCTCAATCAGCGACGAAGAGTAAAAAGGCACACGTTAGAAAAAGTTTAGATATAGAAAATGTACATGCAGGTACATAACTAGTTTCAATCATTTTCATAACATTACATTAGAAGAGAAGGTAAATATACTTATAGTATCATTCTATCGAAAGTAGAGACAACTAAGAAAGTCATATCAAGGAGGAAGTCTCGAGAAGAATGTAGCGGAGATATAAAGACTATAGGGGAACATTCAATCATATCAAACTTCAAACGTCTCGTAGGTGACGTGGAAACCAATAGTGGTAATGGAAATGCCAATACTTCTTTGGGTGAGGAGTTAGATGGGGTAGAGCGAGGAGAAGGGGCACCGCTTTTGCACTTAACAGCATCTCGAGCCAAAGCACCTCGACGACGTCCACCTTCTTCGCAGCGTTTACTTCGTCGGGCTGCTGGACCAACCTCTATGGCATCGGTTAATGTTCGTTGCACTATTTTCGATATAAGTTACATGAAACCTTTGATGGATAAAACGTAGAAAATAGTAGTGATTAATATACGAGCACAACAATTGCCAATTCTATAACTAGACTGCGGATCTTTATGCATTTATAGCAAAATGAAGTAGACGAAATTAAAAATTGTTGGAAAATTATGAAAAATATGATTTCTCCTCTATTCAAATAACATTCAATTTAGTTTCATTTTTATTTTGCATAAAGATCTGCAGTCTATCTATAACGTTTAAACGTAATAATTATAACTAGACTGCTGATTTTCATGCAAATTCATATTTCTAGAAATTAGTTGACACAAGTGAGAATACAGTAAAAATTTATGTTCTTCGTTAAACGAAAATCAAGATAAAATACTTCTATATTTTCGCCCCTTGTTGTAAATCTTATAGATACATAAAATCTGCAGTCTATTTAAAGCATGTAAAATTACTATGCTTGTTTAAAACATTTTATTTGAATACTCTTATACAAACAAAATATTTCTTTATTCGTAATAGGAAGATAACGTAGCAAATGAAAGCATAGAGACTGTACTAGAGCAATCGCGCGAAGAAGAACCTGACGGATTAACGGCAAAAGCAAGAAGAAAAGCACCTTGGGTTATTGAATATATTTTCCTTTTGTTAACTATGAATATATAATGTTTAATATAATTAATGATAAATTATTTGTTTGTAGGTGGAAGAATTGAAATGGAATCAATTGGAAAGATGGAAGGTCGCATTTGTTGATCCACTTGACAAATCGAAAGTTAAGAAAAAACAGATAAGAAATGCTATCAAGTAAGTTATTTGAAAGTAAAACTAGCAACCTGTTCAAATTACTTAAAATATCTTATAAATCATTTTCACATTATTTTTAATTACTATATAGAACACCAACAATAGAAGATATTTCTAGAACGACAATCCTAGAAGCCATTAATAACTTAGAAGCTGAACTAACTAACGATAGTAAATCGAAAGATAAAAGTCAGAAATCTGAAATGCCTCCTCATTCTGAGCAGTCATCACCTAATTCTGGAAACCCTGCTTATGTTCCATATTCGGAGTACATTCAGTTAGTAGAAAGGGTAAGTAAGCAAATCTTGAAAGTTATTAGAAAACTGCAGATTTTTATGCATTTATGAAGAAATTGGCTGGGTGAAATATAAAACAGTAAAAGATTGGATAAATTGAAGAATACTGTAATATGTTGTTTTTAACGTAACACGAAGTCATTAGAGGGGGTGAAATCAATTTTTATTTTATTCCTGCTTCCCACAATAAATGCAGAAGATATTTATTTTGCATAAAAATCCGCAGTCTAGTTATTAGTTTATATTTATTACGAAATTAATTTTTCTTTCACTAAAAATTGAATTACATAGTTGGAAATATATTAAAAATATATGTGCTCCTCCAAAGAATTAAGGGATCACTTGTGCGAACCCGAAAAATTGGTCCCCCTTTACGTGATCTTAACTCCGTCAAAAATTGCTGTATCGATATCGTTAAACAATGGTTTGGAAGCCTGAAACCATGAAATTTCTCGCTGAGATATAGCGAGTTAAAGGAAAAATGGAAATTGTACATTTTCTATGCATATTTTGAGAAACACCTGGTATATCGAAATGTTAATGAAATTGAAAAAACAAAAGGAGTGCCTTGAAGAGAAAGAAACGTTCTTTCTATTGGTTTTTTGCACAAGATTCTACGATAATTTTTTCGCTTTCTGGAGCCAGTTAGAGTTAAAAAGCCCATATTCACTTCAATGTTGAATAACTCGAATAAAAAAAATCGCACAATATTCAACAACCACACAATTTACACAGGAAAGATAGCCCTTCTAAATGATATTAACGCGATTTATCAAAAAAATTGTTGCTCCCCGTGTGATTTTCCAAAGTTGCACAAAATTTTTGTTAACCGTCAATGTTGTCTTCATCTCGCTATAACTTTGTAAAAAACCAACATAGCAACCATTTGAAACAGAGCATCTGAAACTAGAGGTTTCAGGCTTTCAAACCATTGTTTAACGATATCGATACGGCAATTTTTGATGGAGTTATGATCACGTAAAGTGGGACCAATTTTTCGGGTTCGCACAAGTGATCCCTTAATTCTTTTGAGAAGTGTATTTCGTTTTTGTTCCAAGAGGTATAAAAATTGCAAATGCTTACTAATAAATGTTACTCGAAATAGGTTGCTACTTTAGAGGAGAAACAAACAACAATGCTACAAACGATGATAAACGTATTGCAACAAGTATTTCTTCACCTTCCAGCCGACAGTCCAACAGAACAATAGATGTCAACGCATAAATTTAGCAGTATGTTTTCTATGTATAGTAATACAAATACGAAGTTTTTAAATTCACTAAGGAACAAACTATGGTTACACTACTTCTAATCGCACACAATTCACTTCTTTTCAGTTTATATTTCACATAATACAAAGGCCTTGGTTTCTCTTTCCATTTTCAGTGGAAATCTTAATGTAATTCATATTTGTATCATTCTTCTATTTATTTACATAGATAACATTATTTACTTAATATTGTTTAAAACGAAACATTCAATATGTTATTCATCATGTACAAAAGTATATTCTTGATTTGCATATATGATCTCATTGTAACTGCCTAATTTGTTTATTACTCTGATATTTATGTCAATGGAGTAAGAATCGAAGATATAGTAAAATTCATTCCAACTTTTCTATTTTCATGAATTATAATTAAATTCTGTGTATTTTCTCTTAATGCATATTTAAAATTATTTTTAAGCATTAACGATATTTATTAAACAACAGATAATATATTAGTTTAATACGCCTTCCTAATCTCTTCGCAATAGCGGAACTGGCCAAAAAGAAGTGCTATCATAATGAAGCGCTTGGAAAATTTAATTCCTTAACTTAAAAATTTTATCAAAGGAGAAAAACTGTTCATAATCACATGTTCCTTACTAAACTTTATTTAAATAAAACTTCTTCGTGGTAATAACAAGCAAATATCGTTACTACACAGTAATATTATATTTTAACAATGGGCTGGCTATTCGCGCGTGGTATACTATAGTGGCATTTCGTACTTAGGGATCAATTCACGGGAGGGTCACTATAGAAGCCTTTAGTAGCGGAAAAGTTAAACTATATGTTGAAACTATAAAGAATGTAGGTATTTGTACTTAAATCTCGTTATTAATGAAAATTATATAATTTGTTTTTCTGTTAAGGAGCTGCCTCGCAATTAATCATTTTTAAATCAGTTGATCAATTCAAGTGCCAATACATTTAATTTTCTCTCGGATAATTCCCGAACTTTATTATACAAAATTGTTTAGTTCTAATTAGTTATACTTTAAGAAGAGTATTCAAATATATTTAGCAGAAATTTTGTAATGATTTCTTAATCGATTAGCAAAATATATTTTTTTCTCTCCGTAAGCAACGCGAACTGGTGCTACACAATAAAATAGTTGTGATATGCTGTATCACATAATTGTAGTATGACTAAATGAGGCAGCGAACTATGATCAATAATTTTTATCCTAATTAAAATTAGTAACGTCAGAGCAACAGGATATACTGATGCTCTTCTTTTTTTAAGGGAAATGCATAATATTAAATTTATTCTATATAATCACGAAATTGTTGAATATTTAAAATTGTTTTATTTTTTTAAAAGAAACAAAATTTTCAGTAAATACAATGCGATTAGAGATATACATACGAGAGAAATACGAACCAGAACAATATCTAATTTTTTATATCAGTAATGAATAGAAATATTTTATGCTTCACTTTCACACGTATTATTTGAAACTCTATCTTAGTTGTATGGAATAGTTTAAATACACGCTATCCTAAATAAAACACTACTATAAATTCGCAATTTAGCTGTCATCTTGAAAAGTCATCTAGTCTGAAAGACACAGATTGCAGTGATTATAAGATTAAAGTGTGCCACGGCCAATGAAAACTAATATTGTCACAATGGATGTCATTGTTAACAAGTATTTCCTTCAAAAGGTGATAATAGACTATATTGAGAAGTATATTCATTCATAAATGTCTTTATTTAGTATACTGAATTGTAAATTGATTTTTAGAAGCACAGTAACTTCATTATCTCCATAATTATTACATTTTGAAGGACACAATGGATGTAATATATAGTATATAATGTTAGAATTGTGTAAAATTTTTACATATTTCAACTGGTTATAGCTTATTTAAGTGGGGTACAACTTAAGTGGGATGGATAGGACTATACAAATACAAATATTCATTGGCATACAAGGAAGAAAAATATTTTAAAAGCTGTTCCAATTTGGCAGCTTCGGGATTACATTTGTATATGGTTTTTACTAAATTTATAGTTTTAAATTAATACATTTGTCTCCAATACTAACTACGTATAAGATGTAATATTTACAGACAAACGAAATTGTTTGACAACATCAAATTATATAAATTTATTTGTATATATAAAAATTGAGAATTATGAATATGAACATACAGGACGTCTCGCAAATCTTAAACATCTCCGATGTCTCTGGTTACTTTTCGTATTATCAAGAACAACAAAGATATTAAAGATGTGCAAATTAAATGAGACACTGTGTATCATATCAGCAAGTGTATTACAATTTATTATGCAATTTAGTTTTTAAAAGTATTTTTCATGTTAGAAAGATTTCATTTTAATACATTATTCTAATGTATTGTTTTTCTTTTTTTTAATAAATCGAACTGATATTTATATTGTCTGCACACAAATGATTATTTTTTACTGATTTTTTTAGAATACGTGTTACCGTGTATGTATATAATTTATACGTTTTGTTTATTGCATTTATATCGCGACATACTTAATCGAAATTATATAAGTATTATACATAAAGTAAATATTTTATTTCTAAGTGATTAACAGTTGTTTATGTTAAAAAACATTTTTTGTGAAAATCATTTACAATGCTTTCAACAATTTTAAGCTCTTTCATACTTTTGTAAAAAAATGAAAACACTACAAAAACTTCTTAAAACAATCGAGGAAAATATTTTAATTGTAGACGTATATATAATTAATTTATTTAAAAATCCACTAACCACTTTTAGAGGTCCAATTACTAATATCAGTCAGTTCATCAAAGACAAAAATAGTTTATACAGGGTGTTCCATGCAACTTGAACAGGCTGTACCTCCTAAACGGTTGGGAATAGAAGATGTTACAAGTAAAAGTTAAATAGTGTCAGACGGTGCATAATATACAACTAATTTCATGCACTTTTGTGCATTGGTACATCAGAAAAATGCAACTGCACTTTTTTTTAAATGGAAGCCAGTCGATGCAGTTTCTTGTGCTCTATACAGAGAGGTCCGTTTAAATAAGAACACCTAAATATCTCTTCAGGTTATTGTGATGCAAAAAATATTTGTTACGTAATGTGCATGGTGTCAATGGACCAAATATGTGGCACGGATATTTTTTTTCGGAGTTATCAAGATCATCGTTGTTTTTTGATACATAACTACATTTTTTTCTTATTGCATCGGGTAACTGATCGAGAAATACATTCAGATATGTATAATAACATGACCTTGACCTTGATCTGAAGGTAAAACTTTAATTTTCGAAGATCAAGATCATTTCAATTAATTTTCGATCAATTAATTCGACCAATTATTATGCGCTGTCTGATACCATTCAACTTTTAATAACATCTTCTATTCCCAGCCGTTTAGGAGGTACAGCCTGTTCCAGTTGTGTGGGACACCCTGTATAGTTATTACCCAATATCATCAATAAATTCTTTTCCACTTTCGAAAAGTATTATTATACCTTCTACTTACAAAAATAATTTTGTGACAATACTAGTCCTAAGAAAATGAAAAATAATTTTTCCAATTTTGTATATTGTATAGCGTTAATTGTATTACGTCAATTTTATACAGTTTTTTTTCAAATTTATTATGATACCGAAATTTCAAATATGATTTCGAATGTTCTTTCACATGTTCAGAACGGCTGTGAATTTCACAAAATGCTTGGTGCCAGCGTTTACAACGAAACAACTCATCAATGTTACTCTCTTCCGATTTTATCAGTTACACAAACGCAATTTTTTTAAACAAAACGAAATGACAAAATTATAAGGGATCACGTTTGTTTGAAAATGTTCGTGAATTGCGACAAAGTGATTTTTACCTATAAGTCTCGCTATATCATTTTCTAACAAAATATGTATTTATGTAATTGATGAAGTTACTAGGAAAGATGAAAATAATAATGAAAGATATAATTTTTATTATTGTGTTAAGTTGTTACAATTAGTATTATCACTAACTTATATTTTTTAGAAGTTCATGAACATATTTACAAATTACATATTTAATTTTAAAGTTATTGATTTAAAATACAATTTCAATATAATATTGAATATATGCTTATTGTGTATTGTTAGATTATTAAGATATTCTGTAAATGTATTATTTGAATAATGATAAGGCTTCTAAATATTTAATTACTGTAAAATAACGGAACATAATTTTATTGGAAGATTAAACTTACAATAAAGACCCGTATTACAGTATATCGATCTGCCTTATCAGTTTAAACCTACTTTATATCGTGTATTTGCGAATCACGTTATCAAATCCTTTCCGAATTGCCGTTGAGATTATATGTATGGTCGTTCTGAACACGTATATAAAACGGTCTTGAAAAATTTTCACTATATCACTGAAGCAAAATAGTAAAATGTGTGCCATTAACATGCATTTTTAAATAAACGGATGTTTATGTTTTATATGCAACAAAATCTTTATTTGTATCAAGAAATTCAGTCTATAAAATGCACGTTAATTGCTTCTATTTATAAAGATTGTAATTCTTAGTCGTTTATTTGTAGCATGGGTATGATAGTTAAGTTTCCATTAAAAAACTTACGAAGCATGTGATGATTGTATCTCGCCTTTAGGCTGTTTAGTAAATACGAAACCAATCATTTTGTATAAAACAAAATATTGTAAAGTCTTTATTTGTTAGTGTGTATGCATTAACCGTATATGAAAAATAAATATTTATTAAAATAGAGAACAATACAAATATTTATAATGAATTTTGAGGCACATAAAACTTGATTGCTGTTTCTCATTATTTATATAAAATATATATGTATATATATATATTGCTTACATAATATATTATCCAGCAATAAATCATTGTTGTAATCAAAAATTGTAGCACCATTACACATATAATCTTCTGCAGTTCTGCTAAAACTTTTAATAATTTAACAGCTGTCTCTTAAGTATTAAGTATACGATAGACGATAAGTAAACAATTGCAGGAAGCACAATTTCTTCAACAATATAGCCTTAAAATTGTATACGTGCATATAATCAATTCAGATTGTATACGTGTACATAATCTTCGAAGAGTGAAAATTGTATATTTTTCTCTTAATTAAGCATATTTCCAGGTCAACTCGAATTTGTATATTAATTTATCAGAATATATCTTTTCTCTCTCTCACTCTCTCTTTCTTGCTAATAACACAATAATATTTCTACTTACATTATGTTACACACTAATACACTGGATAGAGTATTTAAATAAGAATACCAAAATGTCTGCGTTAGTTATAGCTTCATAAAAAAAAAATCGAACATTAGAAAAGTTGGAATCTTTTCCTTCACTTGCATTAGAGTCTCACTGAGCGTATTCACCGCTTGACTGGTTCCAAGGGGGAGATATGTAAGAATTAGAGATTTGTAATGGGTAGGCGTAGCCAGACATCACAAAGGGTATAGCCCAGGGGTCGGCAACCTGCGGCTCGCGAGCCACATGCGGCTCTTTGGATGTGAAGCTGCGGCTCTTTAGTTCCATACGCAAATATTATTTATTTTATAAAAAAACAAACATTTCAAAATCGTTCTGAACTGATTAACGAGGATTAGGCACCGATTCTATCTCTCAGCCACTTGTACTCGCTTTTCACCGCACCCCTCCCGGGCCCTCCCCCGTAACACGCGTCTTCACTGTCGTCAGTCCGTCGGATGTTTCTATGTAGGTTTTAATTCGCTTTCGACGCAAGACAATTTGGCGTCTTCACCAGTGCTTTGGCTGTGACGTATAGTTTGTTGTTTCAAGTAAAAGAGTTAGAAGCGAATTATCTTCTCAAAGTTAGAACTAATGTACATATATACAATATACATATATATTATCTAATTTGTTGTGAAAAACACTACTTATATATGAATAAACAGATATTTTTTCTTATGAATAAATAGATTAGTTTTTTTTTATCAAAAAAACTTTATTTATGCGAGTACTATTTATTGTTGGCAAGAAAAAATTTTGTGGCTCTTTAAAAACTTTGATATTTTGTAAATTGTAATTTTTGACTCTTCCGACTCAAAAGGTTGCCGACCCCTGGTATAGCCGGATAAGCATGCCCGATTTTCCTGATTCCTGTCCAGGCTTGCCATATTCCGCGCGGTACCAGGCCCCTTACCGCTGCGCCCCTCGCCCATCTGTTGGGCTAAGCCCGCCTGACGCGTGACGACGAGTGGGGCAAGCCAGGCGGGCTTAGCCCAGCAGATGGGCGAGGGGCGCAGCGGTAAGGGGCCTGGTACCGCGCGGAATATGGCAAGCCTGTTCCTGTCTTAAAACATAGTTTTATGTCTAAAAAAACATTGTGTAAAATTTCAACTGTCTACCCCCACCGATAGGGGTGATATTGAGGTAAATTCCCCCGCACTTAATTGCAGTTTGCTCTAAAACGAGAAAAGATATCGACATGGGATAAACGGCAAACAAAAGATATAGATACACTCTATATTTCAGATTTTTTTCAGAATTTTTTGCTAATTATTTATAGTTGAAAATAATTAATTAATTTTTTGGGAATTTTTTCAACTATCTTCCCCTGGGTTGACACCTACCAAAAAATTCTGAAATATTGCTATGATGCTAACCTATTTTGTGTAAAAATCTCAGAAGTGTCCGCGGGCTTTGCTGCGCAGCTGGGCGAGGGGCGGAAGGGTAAGGGGCCTGGCGAGTGTGGCAAGACTAGAATATGGTAACCCTGCTCGAGTCATCAAAAGCTGACCCACCCCTACTTAGGGGAACCGTCTGACGCGTCTGACATTGACCAACCAATTCTACTTTCTGCACCTACTAGACTAGAGCTCGCGAACCCGACGGATCTTGAAACTCATTTTTCCTGAAGACAAATGTTCTGTATTTACACTTTTACACGAAACTGTTATTTCTAATATATTTTCATCAGTATAATTTTACCACAATTTATAATTTACTTATTTTATTTACAGTTTCGTCTGTATAGATCATAACTCATAATTACAATTTTATAACTATCGTGTATACATATAATTTTTCATATATTTAATTACGTTGGCGCATTGGCGAAATTTCACAAATAAAGCGTAGTAGACTGTCACATGGTACAACTTTCCAAAAGGAACTACCTCCTGATTTAGATGATTTCATAATAGCGAGGCATCCCCTTGAGTGCGACGGTTCTCCTTCTCCCCATGCTCGATATTTAAAACAGGAAAGTGGTTCACCTAAAAATGATTTTTCTTCCCTCAAAAATTTAATTACCTTGTTTATACGTGTAGAACTATTCAATTTAAATTCTACTCCAAGGCACT
This sequence comes from Lasioglossum baleicum, assembly GCF_051020765.1. Classification (NCBI taxonomy): domain Eukaryota; kingdom Metazoa; phylum Arthropoda; class Insecta; order Hymenoptera; family Halictidae; genus Lasioglossum; species Lasioglossum baleicum. The sequence continues at coordinate 15,413,192 of NC_134940.1, forward strand.
TACAAAATATTACATCATGTCCTAACTTACTTCTGAAATTATACTAATTTCTAATTACCATTAAATACAACTATATATATTATACATACATGTAATATAAATCATTTTTAAGACTTTGTGTACTCTATATATTAATTATTCGATAATCATGTAAATAATATTTAAAAAATCTCAATGTACATTATACTTAATAGTTATTAATAAATTCATAATTTTTCTTAACATTAGAAGCAATCTAGAAGTTACTGATTTAGAGTTAATGTTTTTCTGTCGAAACTGAAGACTACCAAATTCGTTTTTCCATATTTTCTCATGACCACGGTTACTGAGACCAACAAAAATGGACGTATTTTCAGAAATATATTTCGCTAGACCTTCCGTGCGCTCCTCACTAATAATATGAGCCAGGGTAGAATTCATCTTTTGGCAAGAACCTTGTGCTTGGCTATAATTCAAATGATTATTCGAAATTACGAAAACCCCTGTCTTCGGAATACAAATCAACGTGAAGTTTGAACCTAAAAAATTTGAAATATTTCTGTTTGTTACACTTGTATTGTATATTTATTTTTATTTTATAATTTATTATTTATCATTATCATTTATTATGTGTGTAATAACATTTGAAATATCGTTTTTTAAATTTACCACATGGAATATAGCTGGGATACATGCTATAGTATTTGTAATTCTTATCTTTTCGGAGAACAGTAAAATTGTGAATCTCTGGACACTGAAGAGCTTGGCAAAGTTTAACTTTAATTGTTCCTTTACGTTGCTTGTTTCGTGCGTTCAAATGCCATTCTATAGTAATAAATAAGATTTTACTTTCAAATCCTAATATAAACATGAATATACGATACATTTTAATATATGTATACATATACGTATATAAAAAGAAAGTCCTGACTGATTCATCAACTCCCAGGCTAAACCCTTGGACCTAGAAAGCTGAAATTTTGCAAAAAGGTTTCCTTTGTGATCTATACAAGGAATAAGAAAGGATATTTCGAAATTCAACCCCTAAGGGGGTGAAAAGTGTTTGCAACGTTTGTACGAGGAATATTTTATTTGTGGTCGGATTTGCTTGAAACTTGGTCTTAATGCTCTTTGATATAATTAATCAAACACCTATTTCGGCATTTTAAAAAATTCAACCCCTGAGGGGGTGAAAAGGGGTTTTGAAATCTAATATGGCGACATGACATAAAATTAAAACTCTATAGGGGTGAATGGGGTGTTAAAAGGTTTTATGGAGAAACAATATTAATTTCCGAGGGCATTAAACAGTTTCCTGTGCGAGCGAAGCCGCGGGCAAGAGCTAGTCTATACTTATTCATCATTTGTGTGTAATAAATTAAATTGTGGATTTCTTGCATTTCCGAATTGTCTTACCATTACGTTCACTTTCTACACCATAATTAAAAGCCAGAGCTTTCTTGGCCAAGGCAAATTCTCTGCACTCGTTTACACTCCGTACAGTTGTCCTCGAAAGTATTACATCACTTGAACGAACATTCGTTTTGATAAGTTTATAATGCGGTAAAGATCGCAAATTAATTTGACAGCAACGATCACAGAAAGCTATATTCATTATTAAATATGCCGTTGACAATGTCACAAATATAAATAGTTGACTCATTTCTGAGATCTAGAAACAATCTCGTTTGACTGAATGATTGTGGTCGGATAGACCTAGTCGTACTGCACGCACATCTCCAAAGCTTCATTTTAACTGCAGAAACGTATTGTGTGTAGGTAATTAACTTGTATGTCAACGTGATGCGCACACAAAACAAATTAAATTCCAATTTATGCAGCTGGTACCTATTGGGACGATTTCTATTCTTATCACCCCCTCTTCGATCGTATCACCATAATTACGGATCACTCTGTATATTCTCCGTTTCCCTAATGAAATACTTCCCTAATTTACTGAGAAAAATTTGAATACTACAATGTTTTTACTAGTAAAATTACTAATATAATAAATTAATGAAAATTCACTCTTCAGCGAACAAAATTAATCTGTTAGTTCTTAGAATCATTTTATATATTATAATAAATTCTATTAATTTATTTTAGAAACGGAGATATATTAATTTTCCTAGGATTTCGGACAAATTCGCTATTATTGTGCAGAGCAATGAATTAAATTGTAAATTTATAAATCAATTCAATTATAAATTATAGATTTTGAAAACAATTAATTAGAACGAGAATTCTAATTCAAAGAAACATCAACTAATGAAGCTTCTTTCAAGAATTTTGAAAATTTTTTAAATAACAATGAACAAATAACAATAAATAAAGAACAATTAAAAAACTTCACTTACACCTAACACTAACCTGCATATCCTCGTTGTTATCAGCATACCATTTATTATTATTTATCCGTCAGAGAATTATAAAACGGATTAAAGTATAACAAAAAATGTGTATGTATATTTTAGAGAAATCAGTACTCAAAATCTCGTAGAATATAGATTTTAATCAATATTTACAGAACAGTCACTTTTATGAACAATGTAACAATAACATAACAGTAACAGGTACATTATACAACATGTTGAACAATTTTATATAGAAGTCATTTTTATTCTATTATTAAGAGCAGGTACTTTAGATGGCTTTTTAATTTCCGTCGAATTAAGTCGTTCAATAAGTCCATATAGAATTTTCCTGAAAACTTGTGGCAGATTTAGTTTCCTGAAAACTTGCTTCTCGATTTAGTGAGACTAATAAAAGTGAAGCTTGCACTCGGAATTTCAGAATAGAAATCACTAGAAATCACTGTGAGCTTTAAGTGTCTAAAACAGATTATATAAAGACATTTTTTAATATTTAAGCTACCAATGGATCAAGTGCTTTCGCAACTTGATTGAATATATCGTCGATGGTACCCTCGGCAACGATCTAAACAATACGTTTCAAAATTAACTTAATACCCTCATCTTATCGTTAACGAACTACCATGCGTTTACTTACCCTGACAACTTTATCCTTATAGTGTTCAACGATCTGCCCGTTTTTCACATTAAATATTTCAATCCTTTTCTTGATCGTTTCCTCGTTGTCATCGGCCCTCTGCGATACGGCTGCGCGGCCCAACAATCTAGTCTTCATAGTTTCGTTCGAAACGTCGAAGAAAATTATTGAATCCACCGGGCAGACCTAAAATACAATTTTTCGTTTCATTTAGTTTTCTGTGTTATTGAACACATGTATAATGTATACATATACAGAACCGTCGAGGTAAATCCAGAATTTTCGGACAGTCCCGCGAATAAGATGTAGGTAAAACAAATATAAACAAAGCAACTGTTGGTAACATAACTCACTATACACATAAACCACCAATTAGTGAACAAGTGGGAAAATAGCCAGGAACCGAGAATACGACCGAAGAGCGCCAATACTCGAAACGCCCTGCCCTTTGGCTACGAGAAGACGAGAGTTTATGACTTAGCCAAGAAATTCAGAAATTCTGACGAACAGTAGAAATATTGTGGTAAGATGACAAGAAGGTCCCTGGGAGCAGTGTCGACAAATGAGGGGAGGGAACACGAATTGAGGAGAAAAGTTACCCTCTCTCCGCCAGTACCGAGCCAGGGTTGTGCAGAATTACAATTGAATTACTCCAGGAATTATAATTACAAAGTAATTGAATTACATTGTACTTCAGTCATATTGTAATTTATAAATCAGATCTTCATTCAATTAAATTACAATGTAATTCGCAATTGCAATTGGAGTACAATTAAAAATACGATACAGTTTGTAATTAAATTACAATGTAATTCGTAATTGCAATTGGAATACAATTACAAAATAGTATTATGAACGAGGACGAGGAATAGAAACTACTCCGCACAGACAGCAAACAAGTATGTATATGAAAGAAAAACATAAAACTATATCGCACTTCTTCGAAGTTCTGGACTATAATTTGGAGAGCTGTATTTTATAATTAGATTGTATTTCAATTACACATCTGATTAAAATACTTAGTAATTGAATTCATTGAAAGGTTTGAATTATGTAATTCAGTTACGATGTAGTTGAATTACTATATAATTGAAATACAATGTAATTGAATTAGCACAACTCTGTACCGAGCACACGCACGACAGAGACGAAGCGTGTCACGTGACCGGGCCGCGGGGGAAGCGTGGGAAATATCGACGTAGAAGGGGAAGGTAGAGTGCAGACACGAGTCTTGCTCCGGGGACCTTCTTGTCATTTCACCAGAGAAACTGCATCGCGGGTAACACTACTACATGCATCTATAGTAAAACCGAAATATACATAGAGTCCAGTGTCGCCAGATCAGGGGAATACAGTTACTCTTTCTCTGCCAGTACCAGATCAGTCACGCGACACAGTGTTACCAGATGAGGGGAGTCACGGTGAAATGATGTACCCCCTCTCTGATGACGGAGAATGAGTGGGGCGAATGGGAGACACGTTGCATGTGCGCGATGGGGACCGTGGAGGAATCGTGGAAGGGGTAGGAGGAGAGTACATGAGCGCCGTTCGGCGCTCATTCTGGCTTCACTGACGTGACATTGTGACAAATGCACGACAGTACAATGGGAGACTTTGTACAAACTAGCGAAAGAATGTATGTATTCGTATTTTCCTGGAATTTGAACTGTCTTTCTTCATACAATGACTTTTCCGGATTTACCTCGACAACCCTGTAGTGAACGGGTTAAGAAATTGACTTGATCATCGCAAGAACGCTTACATTCTTCTCAAAGAGAAGTCCTTGATCCAACTCACGAGGATACCCGTCGATAAGGAAACCAGTTTTCGTAGCCCCTTCCGCTTTAGCTTTCTCCATCCGTTCCCTTATCAGGTCAAGCACAATTTCCTGCCGGAAACCATATGATCTTCACACTAAGAAAAGCGGTATTCGTTCGTACAACACGAGAATCTTAGGTTACGTAACACTACTCTATTTTAATATTTTTCAGTGAATATTTCAAAACAGAGGAACATCGAATCTCTCCCGAAGTATAAGTTTCAAGCAGATGTTATACGATTTCGAGAGAGACATAATGTTAATAGTTTTGTGTAGGTGGAAGAGTAGAGGACATTCGAAGGTCATTTCCAATTTTTTCACTCTCCTAAACTAATGGCTTTTCGATATAAAATCATATAACTTTTGTTCGAAACATTTTTCGATATCATTGATATAATTATAGAGATATTCGAGTGATTCGCTTCAAATAGGACACCCTGTAGCTCGTGGTACTATAAATAAGTTTGTTTACATCTGTCGAACTAAAGCTGACGGACTACTATTTATTTATATATAAGAGAAGTTATTTAGGATGTTGACCTTCATAACATAGATGAAAGTCACTGAAATCGGTAAAGTTATAATATGTACTTCACGAATAATGTTTTCCAATTTTGTGGGAATGTTGCTTCAGTAAAATACGAACGTATTTCTGTAAAATATTGTTTACCGTGGGGACAAATAGACCTTTGGACATTAAGTCTTGAAGCGAAGCTCCTCTAGGACTACCACTAGCAACTTCTTCCCTCAATAGATCACCGCTGCTTATGTGGTAGAATCCATATTTTTTGATGATACGTTCGCATTGAGTCCCTTTACCGCATCCTGGTCCGCCGATTACCCAAATTGTCTTCATGTTTGTGAAATGGTTTATCGGGACTTCTCTTTGCAAATGTTCGTTGTAAGAACACTTTTTAAGCACTCCTTTCTTCTCGTCCTACAAAGAAAGCATACGTGCGTGTGTTGCTTGGTTTTTATTATTGACAATTGATAATTACTATTGATGAGTTGATACAATGAAAAATTGAAGTTGAGTTTTTTAAATTATTTCAGCAAACAATTTTTACTTTGCACACAGAAATCATTCAGTTTGGATACTGAAACAGTTACCTAGCTGTGGTCTGTATGTGTTTTTTTTTTTTGTAATTAGAGTTCTTAACCATTTTTAGCCTAATTTTAGCCCAACCAAATAGCCAAAACTATTCGTAAGAAATTTAATAGAAAATTTGTTGTAGGTATGAACAATAATGTATAAAGATTTCACTTTGATATTTCTATTTTATCGATCGCTACATTTTCTATCTTATGCTTCCCTCTTCCCTTGAACTTTAAAGCAATTTTCATACTTGAACGTTTCCCAATAAGACTAATAGCGTTGGGCATTATGTGCAACTCAGTGACTACATAAATTTACGTTGCACTACTTGACAGCGTTATAAATAGTTGTTCGTAACTGATCGTCGTCTATGCGAATAACATTTTTCCCATAGAAATATTTCCATTGTTAATAACAAATTTTATTGTGTTTGCGATATTTTTAACAGTCTTCAATGCACATTAGAAAACAAAATTTTTTAAGGAATTTTACTCATATTTGCATTATTTTAAAAATTTTCAATGTATACTAAACAACAAAATTTTGTAACAAATTTTATTTCGATTTGTAATATTTTCAACAGTTTTCAATGTATGTTAAAAACAAAATTTTGTAACAAATTTTTAACATTTCCAATGTATATTAAAAAAACAAAATTTTGTAACAAATTTTATCTATGTTTGTATTATTATAACAAATTTCGATGTGTATACAAACAAGATTTTGTAACAACTTTTATCTATGTTTGTATTATTTTAACAAATTTCAATGCATACTAAAAAACAGAATTTTGTAACAAAATGTACAAATTTCAATGTAAACTAAAAAACAGAATTTTATAACAATTGTTATAAAATTTAAATTTCACTTCTATTTGTAATGTTTTTAACATTTCCAATGTACATTAAGAAACAAAATTTTGTAACAAATTTTCTTCGTGTTCGTAATATTTTAACCATTTTCAGTGTATACTAAAAATCAAAAAGATGTATGTACTTTTATTATATGCGAGATTCTCTCTGTCGCCCTATTTCAAGACAGTATCACTGCAGTGGTAAGCATCATTATAATGCGTCTCCTAATGAGGAAGCTGAAAATTGACACGTTCTCGACATAAGTACTGACACTTGGCGGAATAAGCTCGCTTGAATATTTCAGGTTGGCATCGATAATAAAAAATGAAACAATTAAATTCTTTTATTTAATTGAAATCGTTTGATAACTCGCTATATAACGATAAGATAATAAAATACTAGATTATCTTTAACACATGCCTTACATAACTTTTTACGCATTCAAAACTGAAAGGCATTTCACTTCGTCAAATATGATTTCAGAAAGCAAATACTGTTTTGTTAAAATAAAATTTGCATTGCCACAATATATACCGTTTATTTACTCTGAAAGAAAAGCGGAACCACTTACGAGTTAAATGATATAAAAAAGTAATAAATGAGAATGAAACCGGCGCTATAGTATTATTGCAAAAAATTCATGTTTGAGAAACTGGCGGGACTACAGACACACGAGCATTATTAGTATAGAATTGTAACGTCTCTTTTTATAATTTAAAATCCACAGCTGCACTGTTCGCACAAATCGAACACACGTGACCGTTTACTTACTATTTGACATGCATCAGGGTTGAGATTTCACTATTAACTATTGAGAGTAATAATCAAAGCTTTCGCGTGAAAATTTCGAACATATCGATTTGTTATTGGTTCATCGACATCAGGTGGGAGTGATTTTTACGCATGTGCAAGGATGTCGGATGTAGTATAAGGTTAGCACCTTGCTCCTAAATCGGATGTAGGGCGTAGGATTGTATACATATACAGCATCAATCATTATTATCGTTTGAGTCATATGTACTACAACGCTACAAGTAGCAAAAGCTCCACAATAATATCCCTAATGTTTTATCCTATGTTCTAGTAAAAGTCATATTATTCTAACCGTCTCACACCGAAATTAAGAAGTGCAACTGTCATTCAGGAATTCTGTAAAATGATCATTAAAAGTGATTCTTTATTTTTACCTTGTGTTCAAAAGTGTAGGCAAAAGCACAGTTTTGTAGAGTGACACTTAAAAATAATAATATTGAACAACACACAATATACACTTTTTGGAATTATATTTCAGAAGAATGAGTACATCCTTCAAACGCAGCAACTCGACTAAAGCGAATTCGGTGGTTCAGCTATTCTCGAAGAAATAGGTGGTTCCGTGGCATTTGATGTATGTATAAATATATATATGTGTACAGTTCGAGCATGTGGAGAATACAGTTACGTTTAAAAATAAATATGCGGTGAATGTTGAATTCTATTTTCTATTCACGTAATTAGGTCACGAATTATAATATTATCCCATCGCGATATTAACAAACACTATCTACAATCTACAATCCTCTTTGACTTCGTATCTCACGTATCTTAGCAAGTTAAAAATTATGTACTGCTTTTTTATTCAACCAGCGCCATCTATCCTAATCCATCGCAACATACCGTTGAAGGGATAAAACAGTTTAAATAACGCAAAATTAAAATTAATAACATTGAACGATAAGAAACGTTTCTATAAGTATTAGTAATACTTAAATTGAAAATTTTAAGATAAGACAATATGACTACCTGTAAACGATATTATTTATAAATAAAAAATACTACATATTCTAGTGAACAAAGTTTTTCTTAAATGATAACATATTGTTATTGGACGCGTCAATTTGTTTAAAAAATTTTATATATGTATCGAATACAGTATACAGGATTCCCTCGTTTGTGTCGCGTGATTCAGGAAATATAGTGTGACGCTGTAAAATAGTAGACATTATTTCTTATTGGTCAAAGTAGAGTATTGCATGCACGAGAGAATTGAATGGACGAAGATAAAAAGAAAACCCTGCCTAATACAGTCAAATCTCGATAACTCGAATCTTTTTACTCGGAAACCTTTATAAATCGAAATCAAACTTCCTTCAACTAGAATTATTTTCTATAAGTGTGGTAGCTATATAAACAAGCCAAAACAACAGTAAATGTTTTACGAAGTTTCGTATAAAGAAAGATGCGATGATATCAAAGAAAATGTATTCTTTGCTTTGGTTACCGTTGAACATATACCATTAGATAGACAATCTGTTTAAAAACACAGATTTCTTTAATATGTAAGAGCCTATAGAAGAGTATATTTACTATATGTATATAATAAACAACTCATCTCCAAGAATTGAGCTTTTCTTGCTTAAAATTATTACAATCCAGCAAATTATTAACTCTTGTACAAACCCCCTGTAAGTGGAATTTTCGTATACCTCGAACACTTCGATAAGTCGAAACCTCTATAACTCGAGAGTTATCGAGGTTCGACTGTAATAGATAAATAAATGTAAGCACCGACCAGATACTAGACTGCCAGCCTTATGGGAGTTCGTGTCACTCGAATATTTCGGTGTTCTCTTACGCCCTCTAAGATATATTCTGACTGGAGTGAGAAACAGAAGGCCATCGACATGATCTCGTCGGTGCAGAAGGCTACTGAGGAGATTCTCGTCGGTGAGAAGGCAAATCGTCACGGAACCATATTGATCATCATGAATTGTTACATTCTGTACCGAGCAGATATTTCAGACGATGTTGGTTTCAATATTAAAAGCAAAACTCAAGGACAAAGAATTCCTAGAAATATATTATTGAAGCATAATTTTTTAGGAAAATCAACAATTCCTATTTCAAATTTTATACGAGACACCTCAGTTTGTAATTTCAAAACATTTCATAAACGAGAATTATTACCTTTCACTTTTTTATACATAAATGTTCCAAGAATCGATCTGGACAGAAATATTTTGAAAAGACTTTACTTTTTTGAATAAATTAATGCGTGCGAATGTTCATGGTTTAAAAGTTATTCTATATTTCGAGTTTTATTGTCTATTTTTACGAAAAAATTAGATGGCAAGGTGGTCAAGCGAGTGCTCGTTAACATCGTTAGAAAAAGGAATTGTTATAAACATTAAACAGCCAGATATAATAAATTTATCTGTGAATTGTATCGAATAAATTAATGCGTGCGAATGTTATGGTTTAAAAGTTATTACGTATCACGAAAACTATTAGCCACTTTGACTAAAAAATTAGGTGGTCAGATAGCCAAGGGATTGCTTGTGGACATCGCTGTAAAATAGAATTGTTATAAACATTAACCTGCTGGAAATAATAGATTTATCAATAATTGTCACGGCGATCGACATCGATCGATATTCGGCGGAGTGGGGGGCGCCGCTCGAGCTCGGCGGAGTGGGGGCCGCCGCTCGAGCTCGGCGGCTCGGCGAGAGCTCTCCGTCAGTCAGTCAGTCCGGGCGGGGGGACCGGCGTGAGCGGACGTGCTGCGGGACCAGGAGCGCCAGGAGAACCGGAGGGACCAGAGGTGGACCAGAGGTGGACCAGAGGTGAACACCACGGCGATCGACATCGATCGATATTCGGCGGAGTGGGGGGCGCCGCTCGAGCTCGGCTGAGTGGGGGACGCCGCTTGAGCTCGGCGGAGTGGGTGGCGCCGCTCGAGCTCTTCGTCAGTCAGCCAGTCCGGGCGGGGGGACCGGCATGAGCGGACGTGCTGCGGGACCAGGAGCGCCAGGAGAACCGGAGGGACCAGAGGTGGACCAGAGGTGGACCAGAGGTGAACACCACGGCGATCGACATCGATCGATATTCGGCGGAGTGGGGGGCGCCGCTCGAGCTCGGCGACTTGGCGAGAGCTCTCCGTCAGTCAGTCAGTCGGGGCGGGGGGACCAGCGTGAGCGGACGTGCTGCGGGACCAGGAGCGCCAGGAGAACCGGAGGGACCAGAGGTGGACCAGAGGTGGACCAGAGGTGGACTAGAGGTCATCTACAGTTACCCTGGCCTACCTTCAACTGTTCATTCAAGGAACAACGGTAAGTTTGATTACTATTATTTTTCAAAGCTTCCTTTGTCTTTTCAAACTTGTCCTTCATACTTTTGAAATTTTCATCGAGACTTTCGATGAAGACTATTGAGTCTTCTTCAAATTTATCAATTTTATTCTTTATAAAAATTATATTAAAGATTATAATTGCTCTTGCGAGCTGCTTCGTTAGTTGTTTTCGCACTCGTGTGCGGGGTTATAGTTATTCTCACGAGCTGTTTCGCTGGTTGTATTCGCACTTCTGTGCGGGGTTGTAATTGCTCTTGTGAGCTGCTTCGTTGGTTGTATTCGCACTCATGTGCACGATTACAATTGTTCTTGTGAATTGGTTCGCTGATTGTATTCGCACTTTTGTGGGGGGTTACAATTGCTCTCATGAGTTGGTTCTCTGATTGTAATTCGCACTCATGTGCATGGTTACAATTGCTCTCATGAGCTGGTTCTCTGATTATACTTGTTCTCATGTGCGAGGTTACAATTGCTCTCATGAGCTGGTTCTCTTATTTCAATCATTGATCTCGACAATTTTTATTTCTGAATTTCCAATTGTTTGCATGGGAACTTTCACGAGTCTCACTTCTAAACATTTTCTCATCTCGTTTGAAATTGGCATTCCTCCGATCGGAGGTCCCCCAGGGGCTCACTCACGGATGGTGCCGTGAGTGAGTACGGGGCGTCGCGTCCCCGGGGTACCCGAATCGCCTATAGGCCGCACCCGTGTGCGGGGTTAGTTTGGCTCTCGTGAGCTGGTGTTAGGTTGGCTCTCGTGAGCTGGTTAGATTCGCACTCGTGTGCGGGGTTTGTTTGGCTCTCGTGAGCTGGTATTAGGTTGGCTCTCGTGAGCTGGTATTAGGCTTGCACTCGTGTGCTGGGTTTTGTATTGATACGTCTAACTATTATTAGTCTGTTTTAGCTAGAATACACCGAGAAGAGGACACACCAAGAAGAGGACACACTTCGAAGGGAACACACCAAGAAGAGGACACCCCGAGAAGAGGGCAAACCAAGAAGAGGACATACCACGAAGTTTTAGTTTTATTTGCCGAGGGAGGTCCCTCAGGGGCTCACTCACGGATGCGGCCGTGAGTGAGTACGGGGAGTCGCGTCCCCGGGGGTTACCCGAATCGCCTATAGGCCGCACCCGAGCAAGTCGAGTAATTATTGTCTTAAATTCACGTTACTCGTTTTCTTGATTCCGACACAGCCTTCTGCTGTGTCGGACCTTGCTTGTATGTACCAGACCGGTTGGAGCCGGTATTCGGCGTCGATACATTGAGAGGGGTGGTTCATTGAGATCTGTTCACTCGTATTGCCATTCTCTCTGTTCGTAATCCTACCCACGTTACCTCAATGCATTGCGTTGCCTGGTGGCAGGTAGTTGGCAGAGAAATTCTCTGTTCGTCATCCTACCCACGTTACCTCAATGCATTGCGTTGCATGGTGGCAGGTAGTTGGCAGAGAGATGGTATTACGTTTGAACACTTCTCACTGTCCATTCCTCTTGGTGAGGACACGTCGGGTATCGGCTCTGGCCGGAGATGGGCTGCAAACATTGTACGCGCCGCGTCACCTTCGAACCGGAGCCTTCTGCTCTGGTTCGATCTTGTTTGTCACTTTGATAGAATCAGAGCCCTCTGCCTGATTCGCCTTTCATCCCCCGTGGATCGGAGACTTCTTCTCCGATTCACACCTTTTGCTCCGCGATAATTGCTCGACTTGCGTGCGTTAGTTATTAAGATTGTATATCGTCGTATAAATATGTCGAGTAATTATTGTCTTAAATTCACGTTACTCGTTTTCTTGATTCCGACACAGCCTTCTGCTGTGTCGGACCTTGCTTGTATGTACCAGACCGGTTGGAGCCGGTATTCGGCGTCGATACATTGAGAGGGGTGGTTCATTGAGATCTGTTCACTCGTATTGCCATTCTCTCTGTTCGTAATCCTACCCACGTTACCTCAATGCATTGCGTTGCCTGGTGGCAGGTAGTTGCCAGAGAAATTCTCTGTTCGTCATCCTACCCACGTTACCTCAATGCATTGCGTTGCATGGTGGCAGGTAGTTGGCAGAGAGATGGTATTACGTTTGATCACTTCTCACTGTCCATTCCTCTTGGTGAGGACACGTCGGGTATCGGCTCTGGCCGGAGATGGGCTGCAAACATTGTACGCGCCGCGTCACCTTCGAACCGGAGCCTTCTGCTCTGGTTCGATCTTGTTTGTCACTTTGATAGAATCAGAGCCCTCTGCCTGATTCGCCTTTCATCCCCCGTGGATCGGAGACTTCTTCTCCGATTCACACCTTTTGCTCCGCGATAATTGCTCGACTTGCGTGCGTTAGTTATTAAGATTGTATATCGTCGTATAAATATGTCGAGTAATTATTGTCTTAAATTCACGTTACTCGTTTTCTTGATTCCGACACAGCCTTCTGCTGTGTCGGACCTTGCTTGTATGTACCAGACCGGTTGGAGCCGGTATTCGGCGTCGATACATTGAGAGGGGTGGTTCATTGAGATCTGTTCACTCGTATTGCCATTCTCTCTGTTCGTAATCCTACCCACGTTACCTCAATGCATTGCGTTGCCTGGTGGCAGGTAGTTGGCAGAGAAATTCTCTGTTCGTCATCCTACCCACGTTACCTCAATGCATTGCGTTGCATGGTGGCAGGTAGTTGGCAGAGAGATGGTATTACGTTTGAACACTTCTCACTGTCCATTCCTCTTGGTGAGGACACGTCGGGTATCGGCTCTGGCCGGAGATGGGCTGCAAACATTGTACGCGCCGCGTCACCTTCGAACCGGAGCCTTCTGCTCTGGTTCGATCTTGTTTGTCACTTTGATAGAATCAGAGCCCTCTGCCTGATTCGCCTTTCATCCCCCGTGGATCGGAGACTTCTTCTCCGATTCACACCTTCTGCTCCGCGATAATTGCTCGACTTGCGTGCGTTAGTTATTAAGATTGTATATCGTCGTATAAATATGTCGAGTAATTATTGTCTTAAATTCACGTTACTCGTTTTCTTGATTCCGACACAGCCTTCTGCTGTGTCGGACCTTGCTTGTATGTACCAGACCGGTTGGAGCCGGTATTCGGCGTCGATACATTGAGAGGGGTGGTTCATTGAGATCTGTTCACTCGTATTGCCATTCTCTCTGTTCGTAATCCTACCCACGTTACCTCAATGCATTGCGTTGCCTGGTGGCAGGTAGTTGGCAGAGAAATTCTCTGTTCGTCATCCTACCCACGTTACCTCAATGCATTGCGTTGCCTGGTGGCAGGTAGTTGGCAGAGAGATGGTGTTACGTTTGAACACTTCTCACTGTCCATTCCTCTTGGTGAGGACACGTCGGGTATCGGCTCTGGCCGGAGATGGGCTGCAAACATTGTACGCGCCGCGTCACCTTCGAACCGGAGCCTTCTGCTCTGGTTCGATCTTGTTTGTCATTTTGATAGAATCAGAGCCTTCTGCCTGATTCACCTTTGATCCCCCGTGGATCGGAGACTTCTTCTCCGATTCACACCTTCTGCCCCGCGATAATTACTCGACATACTTGCGTAATTTAGTATAAGTGCGTCACTGTAAGAAAGGGAGCCAGAAGGAATATTGCATTCGTTCTGACTCCCTTTCGGGTCTCTCGTGCAGCAACCTCCTCGTGGTGAGACCTGGGCAATCGGTATTATCCTTTATTTGTAAGAACTTTTAGTGTCTTATGAATAAAGGATAATATCGAGCTAATAGCTGCACATTTAATAAATATGTTGATTTTTCAATAAATTCTATTCCTATACCTATTGTCTTTCACAACATTTTGCAATTTTACCTTCCTTCAGATCAAAATATATGTATTATCCAAGCTGATTTGCCCCGGGCGTGAACAATGTCATATATCGTCTGGTTCTATTTAGGTAAAGAGACGGGATAGTATTTCGTCGGTGATAGTATTATAAGGCAATTACAGAATGGGTAAATACTATATCATTCTTCTTCTACTTGACGAGTATCTCGTCGTTGGTAGAACTTTTAGCGATGTGGTATTTCAGATCACTGTAAGTTCCACGTTATCCCCGCGCCCGTCGCGCCCGGTTACCGTTCCCGCTGAATAACACAGGGGCTGGCAGTCTTTAATAGTATCTCGTCTGTGATGTAAGCATTTACAAAGAAATGTAATTCTCTATTCAACTTTTTGGTAAAACCGTGAGATGAAAATAATAAAATACATATAAAGGTCTGCTTTCAGCGGAGAACAGCGGAGAAAAAGTATTGGCACACTTGAAGAATTTCTTCGTAAAGTTCACTAAAGTTCTACACAGTTCTACAATAAATATCTTCAACGTTGGTACACCTGTTATGTCGCGGGAAAGTCTCTCATTCAAACGGTGCATCATTGTTTACAGTTAGTAAGACTATTTTTCAGAAAAAAGTTGCTGAAAGAAAGATTGTATTCAATTTATAGTATGAACAGTAAAAATCTTATTCGAGAATAGGAAAAATTATTAACAAAAGTCGCTTTACACACAAAACCAAACATTAACAAAATTAATAAAAAAAGATTGGAGTGGTATTACACGAAAATACAGTATTGTGAGTCAAAGTGAAAATATTGTATTCAGATGAAAGCAAATTTAATGGAAATGAATTCATAAATTATATAATTAACACCTTTGCTATTTTCGAATTATTTCTGAAATTAATTTAAGATGCTTTTTATCATATTTATTACTATGACAAAACGCTGTAAATTTTGAAACCTTGACACAAAATGGAAAATGTTTGATCACATTTAAACGCTAATTTTTGATTGGTTATTTATTTCCACCGGTACACTCATTTCCGTTGAGCACGAATGATATTTGATGCTTTACTTTGCATTTATACTTTGTATCAGGGAGTAGGGGAGTAGGTCTTCTATATCCTTAGCTGGTCCTAGTGGAATCATCTCGAATACCATTTACAGGTTAGAGTAATAATTGTGCTCGTGCACAGTGAATGAAATTAACAAACCCGTGAAATTACAAACAAAATTACAAAAATGGTAAGTAACAAATAAAAATCTCATTAGAGCGGAAGTATAGGTGTCTTTTTAGTTTACTAATTTTAGCACACCTTCACATTTCCGATTTTGCTATAAGCCGCTTTCTGTCTACGATGACAGAATATAGAAAATGTTTCCTGTACACGCGATTAATAGATTCTTTTTATGATAAATAAAGCTACTCAAGTATATTAATATACGCGAAGCGAAAATGAATACGTATGAAAGCGTTTGTTGAATTATAAGTTGAGCAGTTCTAACCTTATATGGTGATTAATTTCTGCTTACACCCACGGTGTACATATATGTAGAACGAATCTCAATAATAATCTTTGGCGTAGATTTCATTAAACTGATTCGGTAGTATTTCAAGTAGTGAAAGAGACAAATGAATAGTTTAATTCACAATTCATTTGTTTCTTTAAATGTGACAATTTTTCAAGAAAACCCTAATATTTCACGTAATCGAATGTAATACAATAAAAATGGGAAGATATATGAGAGTATAGTATCTTTATTATTATTATTATTATTATTACTAATAACAGGTAATAAAATTTATGTAATATCTTTTACAGCAACCCCAAATAATATTATTGAAGGAAGGAACAGATGCATCACAAGGAAAGCAGCAATTGATATCGAACATAAATGCGTGTCAAGTGGTAGTAGATGCAGTGAGGACCACCCTTGGTCCTCGAGGGATGGACAAACTTATTGTGGATCAAAATGGAAAAGCCACTATTTCAAACGATGGTGCAACTATTTTGAAGCTCTTAGACGTTGTACATCCAGCAGCTAAGACCCTTGTGGACATTGCCAAGTCGCAAGATGCAGAAGTAAATATTAATTAATTGAAAATGTTATAGATCACTCATGCCGCTCATATATTCACACTAACTTGCATACATTTCTGCCGATATTCACATTAAACCTATACCTATCTTTATTTCATTTATCCTACAACTGTACAATATCCTATGTTTATCTTTAGTTGTTTGATCCCAATGTTTCTATGCTTATTTTCTATAAATCTCAACTAGTTTATTACTACCTTTCTGTCCTACCTCCTACTATTTTATCCTTTATCTTATAGCAATCATTCAATAGATATTTTATTGTGCCCATTTGTAAATTACACATTTCACACAATTGAAAATGTTATACTAACTCTGTAATGAAAACACAAATGATAGTATGCAAGTAAAATACTGCCAGAACATTAACAGAGTATATCAATGAACTTGTAGACTGGTAACACATAGAAGATATGAAGTTACCTCAATGTTGTTCGAACATTTTACTCAAATATTATAATTGCAGGTATAAATTTCTGTTTTTATGTGTAGGTTGGCGACGGCACTACAAGCACAGTCTTATTAGCTGGAGAATTTTTAATGCAAATGAAGCCTTTCATCGAGGAAGGTGTACATCCCCGTATCATGATCAAATCTCTTCGTCTTGCGCTTCAAGTAGCCATAGATATAATCAATGCAGTTAGCGTGAAGATTGATAAAACACAAAAAACAAAACTAACAGAACTTTTGGAAGAATGCGCAGCTACATCTATGAGCTCTAAGTTAATTCATCAGCAAAAAGAATTCTTCAGTCGTTTAGTTGTGAAAGCTGTTATGATGCTCGATGATATGTTACCCCTCAATATGATTGGTATTAAAAAGGTGATTACAAAAAAATTTTAAGCTAATGAGAAATTAGTAAAATTCGTTTAAATGAAATATTTGATATATAGGTGTCTGGTGGAGCTTTAGAGGATTCAGAGTTGGTTAAAGGCGTTGCCTTTAAGAAAACATTCTCATATGCTGGATTTGAAATGCAGCCTAAAAAATATAAGGACTGTCAAATTGCTTTACTGAATATAGAATTAGAATTGAAAGCAGAAAGAGACAATGCAGAAATACGAGTAGATAATGTTGTTGAATATCAAAAGATAGTTGATGCTGAATGGCAAATTCTATATAACAAATTAGATAAGATTCACAAGAGCGGTGCTCAAGTTGTATTATCCAAATTACCTATTGGCGATGTTGCTACGCAATATTTCGCAGATAGAGATATGTTCTGCGCAGGCAGAGTTCCTGAAGAGGATCTGAAACGAACCATGAAGGCTTGCGGTGGCTGTATCTTAACAACAGTACATGACATTAAAGACTCAGATTTGGGCAAGTGCGAAATGTTCGAGG
The DNA here is from genome assembly GCF_051020765.1 of Lasioglossum baleicum. Lineage (NCBI taxonomy): Eukaryota > Metazoa > Arthropoda > Insecta > Hymenoptera > Halictidae > Lasioglossum > Lasioglossum baleicum. The sequence goes on from NC_134940.1 coordinate 15,431,284, forward strand.
AAAAACAAATCGGCGGAGAGAGGTACTTGAATACATAGAATTTATATATTCGTATATTTAACTTGTTAACTGGTATTATTCTAAAGTACTTTTTTCCAGATTCAATCTATTCTACGAAGGAGTGCGTGCAAAGACATGCACATTTATATTGCGTGGAGGAGCTGAACAGTTCTTGGAAGAAACTGAAAGATCTTTACATGACGCGATAATGGTTGTAAGGCGTATGGTTAAAACTAATGCCTGCGTAGCAGGTGGGGGAGCCATTGAAATGAAATTATCGAAAACATTGAGGGACTACTCTCGTGTCGTGGCAGGCAAAGAGCAATTGTTAATTGCGGCGATAGCTCGTGCTCTAGAAGTTATACCAAGGTATGGCAATCTTATTTAATTACTAGACAGGGGATATTTATGTAAAATAACCATTTTCTTCCTGGATTGCAACAAACTGGAGTGAAATAGAAATTTGTTTTCTGTCTTAATATGTTCGATAGGTCAAAAATAACATAACAGTATCTTTAAATTCTTTAAATGTTTTTGCTGTTTTAAATTACGCTAAAATCCCCTGTCTATTAATTACTATTTGAACTATATGAAACATAATGACACCAATTTTAGGCAACTGTGTGATAATGCTGGTTTCGACGCAACAAACATTCTGAACAAACTAAGACAGAAACAACACAAAGGCATGTATAACTATGGCGTTGATATTAACAATGAAGATATTGGAGATAATATGGCGGCTTACGTATGGGAACCTGCTGTCGTAAAAATTAATGCACTTACTGCCGCGACCGAAGCAGCTTGTCTTATTCTATCTGTTGACGAAACTATCAAGAGTCCTAAGAGCAGTCAGGATTCGCAACCTCAAATGGGTCGTGGTATGGGACGACCGATGTAAAACTTGCTTTATTCATTGAACAGAAATGATAAGCTTGAGAATTTAATATTAATAATATTATTTATGCATATACGCATTGGATGTATTGGAACAAAACTGTTTATACTCTTACGAGCTACTATAATATCCCATACGATTTATGCATATGTACTTCTTTTCTTACATTGTAACAATAGTCCTCGTGAAACTTTGCAAGTATTTTAACATTTTGTCATTAAAATTGTAAAAAAAAACATTCACATATTCAATTGTATTTCGCATTTACCAAATTACTAAAACATGATTTAATTACATAACTTTATTTTAAATGGAATAATTAAACTAATTTTGTATGCTTCGAACTGTTCATGTATTATATATACCTGTTATTATTATCATTGTCAACGTTCAAAAGCGATTATCATTTACTTATTTTTAACTTTTAATAGAGTAATATTCCACAGTATTCGTTTTTTCTCAAACATTTCATAAATATAAATGTTAAATACATGTTTTCACATGCACGCATTTTTAAAAATATATTTTAATTAATTTTTATCAATTATTTGGTACCATATTAAATACGATGTTTTGGTTAATAACATGTCCAATTACGAATATATATACGTGTATCAATTTTTATTGATCATGTGATTGCTTGACACTTTGAGATTTCGGGTATTGAAAATATCAATATCATTCTTTCCTTATCCTGTCGTTGAAATCGTGCTGTCAAAACCGTTCCCAAGACAGAGGCAAAGGCAGAGTCGCCAGGTGAGGGGAGAGAGCACGAATTGAGGGTGATTGAGGGGAAAAAGTTACCCTCTCTTGGCCAATACCGATACCGATTAGTCACATGACATTTTGACACATGCTCGACAGAGACGAAACGCGTCGCGTGACCGGGCCGGGGTGGAAAGTAGGGTGGAGTGGGGACACAAATTAATCTCACGACTCCGCTCCAAGGTGTCGAATGATTTAATTTTGATACTTGCTAAATAGGTCATAACACCATACATATTTTAACCAATATATCAGAAATAATGATATGCCACAGTTATTTATATATATTCGTATTGTTCTACTCTTCCTAAAATCCATGTATATTTTCAAAAGATTTCATTTCACTTGTTCACTCTATATCTGTGAACATTCCAACGCTCTAATAAAACTACAATCTTTTATTACAGTTTTATAGTCTTTTGTTGTTAAATTCAAATTATCTCGATATGATCGCGATATCATTGAATTGCAGACAACTTCATTTTGTGTAACTGCGTTTACATCAGAGACTTTGTCCAGACAGCAGAAATTATACATAAATAGGTCAACATAGTTCTTGTAAACAAAACGCAATACGATCTTTAGCGAGAGAAAGAAATATTATATTTTGCCGGATTAGGTCATTCCGAGAAATCGATAACAAATGGTTGGAATACAAAAAAGTAACTTGCAACGTGTACCGAAAGAAAATTGTACATGACAAACAAAGTTGTTTCGAACTGCTAGATAATAGTAACATATACGCAGTCAGAAAACCGGCAAATTATGAAAACTGAAGTGTCTTGGAAACGCCGGTTTCTACGGAAACAGTTCAAGTACACATTAATCTGTGTATTCGTAGTTGCTGTTATTTTTTTTATTCATCAGTTACGTTATTTTAAACAACTTAACCAAGCGGTCAGAGGAAAGTTAATTGGTGATTCGGTGAGAACATCTAAGTATATTATTACTAATAAGATCATCTCAAAAGGAAATGAATCATCGATGAATGCTAAACTTATTCAAGACAAGAATGGTCGAATTGTATCATTACATGGAACACGTGATATGGACATTTCAAAATACGTACCAAATTTACAAGGAAAATTTGTCTGTTTTGTCTCGAAAACAGAGATAGATTTTGAAAAAATTAATGACAATTACTGTGATTGCCCAGAAGATGGTAGTGATGAACCCGGTACCAACGCATGCAACAATGGTGTTTTTTATTGCAGGATGCTGTCTTCTGAAAGTAAATATATTAAATTTTCTATTCTCTTTATTATACAGTCAAGTTTCTTCCAATGTTAACAATCAACGTCGATTTAATTTCAGTGAAGATATCATCTTATAAAGTTAACGATGGAGTTTGTGACTGTTGCGATGGGTCCGATGAATGGGCAGAAGTGAAATTATCAGATTTACATAATGATAGTTAGTATAACGATAGCGTCAACGAGGTACAAGGATAAGACCTATCGTCCAATGTATTTTTGCAGCCCACTTTTGTGGCGTCACGTCACCCTATTCCCCATTCGTAAGCGATCCAGCATGCAAAACAATGATTCAGAACAGTAATAGACTTAAATATTTATTTGTGACACGAAGATTTTGACATAAACTCATCTAAATCGTGTGAAATGAGAATGGTAATGGGATTACGTGGCCCTCGAAAAGCAGTCCGCAAAAATACATTGTATGATAGTTCTATCCTTATACCTAGTCGGTGACGATAGTTCGAAAAGGAATACAAATTTTTTGTTTATTATGATTTCTACTAATTGTGTATCATCTGTTTTTCAGGCTCTGGTAACATAAGTTATAAGTCCAAATGTCAAAATAGATGTTAGTACACCATGGGCGTAAATATATTTATTTGGCATGGGTATATCAGTCTCCTGTATTAACTATGCCGCTGATGTATGTAACAGTTTTCATTGTATAAACACTGTTCTAAGTACTAAAATTGTATACAATACTGTATCATTACTTAGTGAATTTGAAATGAACATAGATATGGAGAAGCAATCTGGATAAATAATGCATGACATGGTAATATGTAAAACACTGACTACAACTACTACGTCATACAATGACTATCTGTAGACTTGTTACTGTACATAATTTATATGAGTATTATCCTTGATGGTATTAACAATAATTGTACATTATTAAATATAACTTATAATTAATTCTTTCCATTAGGATTTAAATAATTGTCACACAGATGGTAAATTGCACAATATTACAGAAAAAACTCAGTTTTCTTAATATATAATATCCTTTGTACTCGCAGCTTGTTCTCCTGTACAACGATAGTATAGCCATTAATTATTATATTATATTATATACTATATAATTATTATATACAAGAATTAATTATTATATACTAAAGTGTATTTATACAAGTTAAATAATAAGATGTCACTGCATACATTTTCCAATAGCTTTAAGAACATTAAAATGTAGAGTCAAGCTTCTTGGTTTACAAGAAAAGTGTAACATCCGTTTTACAGGAACTTCCATACTTTGTAAAATACTACAAAACTGATTTTCTTCTTCGCGAATCCATGGACGATGGAGATCGCAAACTTGATACGGTGTGACATGTACATGTACATCTATTTCTGTAAGGATATTGTAATTATTAAACATAATTTGAATAAGTGTTGAAAGTCTTTTTCATAGTTTTGTTAAATATATTACTTAATTTTGCAAAAGATTCTAATATGGGTTTGTCTGTGATCCATGTATCTCTGGAACCTCCATGTCCACTATCCAACCACCACATGCTCTCGATTAGTTTTATAAAGTTCGTAATTTCTTGGTCAGGATCTGAATTATTTAGATGGTCATGAAATTCGTGAAGGAATTGATTCAACACAACACTACCTTTACTGAAGCCCATTAATGTTAATTTTGTCTTGTCGTTAATAAGATCAGTAAGGTTCTAGCAATAGAAACATATTTGAATTAAGTTTATATTATGACTTCTAGTTTTGCTGGATTTCACATTTAAGTATACCTCATCCTTATTATGTATTTTTAAATTTTGTAAGGAAGATGTCATTAAGCTTTGCAAATGTTTTAAAGCGTTGAAAGCTGGAGAAAATGATGGAACACCGTATTCGTTCGACGGTACGAAATTATCAAAACAGCTGAAGCTGGCATTTCCTGTATCATGTATTCTAGAACAAAGTTTAACATGACAATAAGTAATGTTACATATTTATTCATTATTACAAATTTTACCTAGATGGTCGAATGACAAGTACATGTTTATTTGGAAAATTTGTTGATAGTATTCGAGCGGTATTTTCTAGACTCCATTCTGTGTATTTTTTACTATCAGCATGCCACTCCATACATTCCTCAATATCCTGTATAGAAATTGTTAATATTATACTAAAATATTATACTAATATATATCTTAGCAACAAAACAACATTACTTTATTAATAAAAATAAATAATTGTAAAATAATCTGATTCAGACCTGCACATCACCGCCAAAATATACAAGAATGTTTTGACATGGTAGTGCTTTTGGATGTAAATAAATTATATCATTAAAACGACTAGCAATACCAGGTACTTTCTTCCAAATACAAATTTTAGAAGACATTTCAAAAACTGACATTCATGAATCTGAAACCACAAATGACATATACGATTTGTCCTAATAATTTTCGTGCGGCTTAGAGCTCCATTATCATTTTCGTCACCGACGAGATTATCTCGTCGAGACGTCGAGATCAGTCGAGATACTGATACTGTCTGATACTGCCAACTGCCAGCAGAGCACAGCAGAGAGTATATGAGAGTATGAGAGTCGAGAGTATGAGAGCAGTATGAGAGGTATGAGAGTATTGAGATTGAGAGTGCTCATGTGCTCATGCCCGGGTTTTGGCCGTGCTCACCGTGCACCGTGCACCACACATAACCACACACACACACTGACACACACCCTGCACTGCCCCCGCACAGTGTTTCTGAGAAGAAACGGCTAACGACATTTTAGTCAAAAAGGAACCTATTCCCAAAATTTCATCCAATTCTGAGCATGGACGTTTTTGGAATTTTAGCCCAGATTAACAACAACTTTAATTATCTAGCCAAACCTAAATAATTCAGACTAATGTCATTTCCGCTCGCTCAAATAAACTTTTCGGGTTACTCACGCAGTCGTCAGCCAATTCTTCGTGAACTCGATAAAATATAGGTCTACGCCTATTTACTTACGCCTCTACGGTCTTTTGATATCTGTTTTGTACAGATTTTTTATTTAAATTCGTTCATTATTTTGTCGAGCCCGAAGTACTATTCTCATTTTAGTTTTTTGCATAAAATTACAATACAATTTTACGTAATAATAATTATGAAATTTGATAATATATCCAGAAAAGACTTTTGAGAATAGAATTTTGTTTCACGAAATAAAACTTAAATCATTTTTCGTTTTTTAAAAATCAAAATTGTAGAATCCTGGATTTATCGCGCGACTCGTAATAATTATAAATAGCTGTAAGTATTTCTTTGTTAACATGAGGGGAATAACTGATAGGTTATTATTCTATATAAATATGTAGTGTCTAATAAAAAATATAAAGAATTATGTATTTGATTTCATTTACAATTGTTTAATTACAGATAACAAAAGAATAACAAAAAATACAAATGTACACAATGTAAAAAAGTATATATTCTTCCAGTATAAATTTCCAATGCTAATTTTGAATATATTAATCTCGATTTTATACGTATACATATACATATATTAATATTCCATATCTAGTTTATAGATATTGCTAGATTATGCCCATTGTTTACTCTTTTACCTCAACCATCAATATGTGTTGTTTCTTTTATACATCTTTAATACTTTGATTGCATATGAAAAGAGTCGCTGTTTAGTCACTTGAGCTGTTTGGTCAAGTTGTCAGCTAACTTGTCCATAAATTCGAATGTTTCCAAATAATCGGATCTAGTAACATTGTTCATGCCTTTAATACAAATCGCGAGATCCTTGGTCATGAAACCTGACTCGATGGTACTAACGCAGACTGCCTCTAAGGTTTCTGCGAATTTCTTTAAAGGTTCGTTGTTGTCCAATTTCGCACGATGAAGCAGACCTTTCGTCCATGCGAAGATCGATGCAATCGGGTTAGTTGAGGTCTCTTTGCCTTGTTGGTACTGACGATAATGTCTGGTAACTGTACCATGGGCAGCTTCGGCTTCCACTGTACGACCATCCGGGCAAATTAGAACTGAAGTCATCATACCCAGAGATCCGTATCCCTGTGCCACGGAATCGGACTGAACGTCTCCATCGTAATTCTTGCAAGACCATACAAAACCACCCTCCGACTTCATTGCATACGCTACCATATCATCGATTAAACGATGTTCATACCAAATCTTTTTGGCCTCGAATTTGGCTTTGTACTCTTTGTCATATATCTCCTGGAAGATGTCTTTGAACCTACCGTCGTACTTCTTAAGAATTGTATTCTTCGTTGAAAGATACAAAGGATAGTCTCTAGAAAGAGCATATTGGAAAGAGCTGTGAGCAAAAGCATAAATGCTCTCGTCTGTATTATACATAGCTTGCGCGATTCCAGGACCCTTGAAAGAATGTACTGTGTGCTGAATTTCTTTTCCGTCGTCCCCAGTCCATGTGATTTCAAGTTTGCCTGGTCCAGGTACTATGAAATCAGTTGCTTTGTACTGATCAGCATGGGCATGCCTTCCAATAATAATTGGTTGATTCCAACCAGTTACCAAGCGAGGAATGTTTTTGCAGATGATGGCCTCACGGAAAACCGTGCCACCCAAAATATTTCTAATAGTACCATTAGGACTTTTCCACATTTGTTTCAACTTGAATTCTACCACTCTGTTTTCATCGGGTGTAATAGTAGCACACTTGATGCCTACATTGTAATTCTTAATAGCTTCTGCGCAATCTATGGTAACTTTGTCATCGGTTTTGTCTCGATTCTCTATGCCTAAGTCGAAAGTATGCAATTCAATATCTAAATGTGGTAAAATCAGCTTTTCTTTGATAGAATCCCAAATAATTCGAGTCATTTCATCTCCGAGGATATCGACGACGGGTCCAGCCTAAAATACGTCATAATGGAAACATGGAAAAAAATTATAAAAATTACATAAAATACAAAATTTTGTCGTATGAAAAAAGTCAAAACAATTCATTTTTCGCTCGAAATCGAAATTTATGGCGATACAAATGTATTATATACATGCATGTAGAAATATATTTATATGTGTGCAGATATATATATAGATTGACGTGTCAGTGTCAGTGACATAGCATTACTAGCTAACCGCTCACCTTTATTTTAGCCATTGTTACGGATGAAGCACTGAACGTTCTAACGAATGAGTGTGTCGTCTGATCGTGAGCCAGCCGAACTTTTGACGATAATATTCGCGAGAATGTGGCACTGTTACTAGCCGTTTCAATGCTCACTGCACTCCTTATGAAATGCAGATTCGTTCGAATGAAACGGTGGGGCGAAAACATGGCAGCCTTAGCAACGTAGCCTACTTTTCCTTTCCGCTGTTCTCGAGATCTTCACGGTGTCGTACGATCAGAAAATATTTATCTATATTATCTTTTTGACCATGAAATTTAATTACGTATGTGTTATCGCAACTCTTTCATACATACAGTTATTTTCGACAGTTTATCATAGCAGGTTCATCGCACGAACGAAATATTCACAAATTCTCTAAACTTCTTCCGCTCCTGTATTTTACAAAGGGCCGTAAATAAATTGTGCATCAACGATAACTGCGTATGCAAGAACAATTACACCATTTGATCATTTTCGTTGAGCATCGACCAGAACATAAAGTCGTTTATCTACGAAAAGATATCATGTAATCTCTGGAATTTGAACCACGATGAGTAAACAATATTTGCGTGCGAAAATTCAAATGTTCTAATTGTGTAATTCTCGACTAACATATTTTGTATCGTCGCTCGTATTTTCGATGGAGAAAGTTTACATCAGCGAACTGATATTTAATAACCGCGTATGGGTTAAAAAGTGTCTACGACAAACAACTTACAATTAGCCAACAAAACGAATTTAACATAGAATCAAATATACTTATGAAAATCATTTAAAAGATTTGTGATCGCGTAAATAATGCAACATGTCCACGACCATTGAATATTAAATCGGAATGATGGAACATTTATATCAATGGAGATTTCTTTTACGTCCTTCGAATTTGCATTTCGCAAGCATGTGAAACTTGATTAAACACAAGGTCATCGCGAATAAGAAGTCTATCAAAGTCTAATATATATCCAAATAAACGAGATAAATAAATTCCACCAGACTATAATTTGAAGCAAGTAAATTTTCTAAAACAATTTACTTTCTGTTTGCTTTAATTTACGTTACTTTCTGCTCATTGTTTAGGATTCTCATACGTATAAAATTTAAAATATAGACGCTGATATAGACTTATAACAGCATTGTTATATAGATAATTTCAATAGTCTTTTTTCTAAATTACAATGTTTTATTCAATATTCAATAGGGTCAATTTCTCTGTTGAATACCTCCTGTTCAATGATATAAATTATCGATTGTCGCTACGCAATGACGTGTTTAAGACCTCCGCAACGCCATCTGCGAAGAAAGGCTAAAGCTATTAGCAAATGTACAGTACCATTATGCACCACCTAGCGACATCCCCGTAAAATGGTTAGAAGATTGGGTATGTTGCCCCCCGACGAGGTATCTATTTACTGCTATTTACTATACAGACGATGTATTCGTCGTGATTCGTCGCATGTGGTACTATGGGTGTTTGTATTGCATTGTATTGTATCTGATTGTGTCAAAGAGTTAGTTTGATTATATTATAATTATAATACACGTGACAACATCTAGTAACAGTGTTCTCGCTACATTCAAGAATGGCTGGTTAATTAACTGCATATATGTTATAAAAGCTACAATTCTAAGCTTGTATAAATATGTGTAAATTTACTGTACATTGAATTTGCCGCCATTTCGAAGAGCACCGCCATGTTTAATTTTAACAATTGTTTCTTGGCAACACCGGATGTTAGGGCATTTCGCATTTGTATACCACCTGAAATCATTTCCGGTTGTTGCCCGCTGAAACGGCCCAAAGATTGTACGCCATTATCGTACACTGACGCTACAGCGTTTTATTCCAAACGTCTCTCTGAAGTTTCGCTACTTTCCGCAACATTTAAACATATCTGAGAATCCCACAATGAGTGACATCGAGGTAATCTTTATATTTCCATATAAGATTCAATTTTTTCACCGGAATTTCAAACGCAATACATTTGTAACGACATGCGGCCTACCACAGCCATTATTGATCCATCAACGTTTTAACTACATTTCACGTATATGTTACTAAATAGTTTAACCAGTTTTCTGTTAATCTTCGATACTTCAGAAATCATAAATTTCATTATAAAAATTATCACAATTCCTTTTATAATCCTATGATGTACTGTATGTTGTAAATATATTTGTTTTAGTAACCGTAAGGTTAAGCTTACCTTTATCGAGTTTCCAATGTTTGTATAAGTTTAATATCGCATGTTACAATAAGCAATGTTTTAAAATCTACGCACATATATATATTTCCTGATGATATTGATAAACATGCTAGTTTTCTTCCTTAATCATTATCTTGTTATGAATCGCTTCAAAAATATAAAAATATGTAATAAATATGTAAATTTATAATGATTTTGTTTTTCAGCGAAGTGGTAGCCGTAGTGCAAGTCCCAGACGACCCAGAACAGCAGACGGAGGTTTAAGAGACTCACGTTCACATTCAAGATCACGGAAATCCCGTGAACGTAAAGAATCCCACAGACCAGTAAAAGAATATTCAAGGTCAAGAAGCCGTTCCGTATCGAGAGGGAGAAAGTCCTATCGGAGCAGCAAGTATGCCAGTGCAGGTCATCGTGGTAGTAGTCGCAGTCGCAGTCGTTCTCCTTATAGGGGTGGGCGATACTCACGAAGCAGATCTCGTTCCTACTCTCGCTCTCGGTATTCACGCGAACATGACAGGAACATCTATCGTTCACACTCCCGCAGTCCAATGTCATCCAGACGAAGACATGTCGGTAACAGGGACAATCCATGTCCTTCTAGATGCTTAGGTGTATTTGGACTTTCTATTTTTACGACCGAACAACAAATACATCACATCTTTTCAAAATATGGACCTGTCGAACGAGTTCAAGTTGTAATCGACGCGAAGGTACTTGAAACATTATTAATCTGTCGATTTATACTCCCATCCATAAATCACCGAACACTTTTCTTCGAAATAATGGCAGTTAAAGAAAACAAGCTTCCAGCTTGATTTTATTGTTTTATTTTGACCATGAAAATTAAATACACAAAACAAACGTTTTAGAAATTAATAAAAATAACACAAAGTACCTAGTATTAGTTGTTTTAAAACTAAAATTGATGCTTTCCCTTTGTATATAAATCAAAAGTATAACAATAATTTTTATTTAAGATATAGAAAACATTTGTTAGAAAAACCTTATTCTCTTATGGATGGGAGTGTAACTCCAATTTGTTATGAATAATCTTTTTAAGGAGACAAGAAAAATATAAAGTAACCATGAAATCCCCTTAATCATTCACCAAGGGGTATAATAAATAGTGCCAGAGATTTAGACCATTCATGAATTAAGTTTGTATGAAATGTTAAAGGCCTCTGGTTACATTAATTTTATCATTGCTTAGTATATACAATGAATAGGTGTCATTTTACATAAACAATATAGAAATGTTTCTTTTAGACTGGACGTTCTAGAGGATTCTGCTTTGTATATTTTGAATCGTCCGAGGATGCGAAAGTAGCCAAAGAACAATGCACAGGAATGGAAATTGATGGCCGAAGAATAAGAGTAGATTTTTCAATTACGCAACGAGCTCACACACCCACGCCTGGAATTTATATGGGAAAACCTACACACCTACACGACAGAGGATGGGGGGACGGACCTAGACGTAGAGAGTAAGTTGATTATCCTGAATATTTCTCGCAACAATGTAATTATATTAAAGATTCAGTAAAAAAAAAAGAAAAATATGTTCGTATTATTGTGCTGGGAATAGCAGCAGTTACAGGGGAAGCTACCGACGATCTCCAAGCCCTTACTACAGTCGCCGACGTTCCCGCTACGACAGATCCAGATCGCGCTCGTATTCGCCACGTAAGTTTATTTCTTTTTCTTCGGCACCGCCTAATATAAGCAGTCTACATGGATATGTGTCTCCTTTGAAATAACATTTATGTTTAAAGTCATGCGATTAACTCTCCTTATCTAGGGAAATACAGTACCAAAAAAAAACTCATTGATTTGATATTGTATAATTCGCCAAAACTTACAGTACTACCCAGCAAAGTAAAACACATTGAGAGAGCATGTTGAATCACATGTATTAATATTATTCAAACAGTGAATAACGTTTTTAAATTTTTTACTTTCGAAACATGTATTTTGTACTCAAGTATTTTTACAGACGAGAATTTTCACATGTGAATGAAACAGAAATCCATGAGATTATATATTCCATAAAAGCATACGTCACTCTCTTAATACCATTGTTCATTCATCAATAAGTTTGTCCATTAACTATGTGCATGAGTGTTTCTCATACAATACATCAGACAAATGATAAAAGATAAGAATAAGGATACAAAATGTGAGACAAGAGAAATTGTGTTAACATTATACTCTCGCACGATATTGCGAACAATTACATATACACACATGTACCACAGGATAAGAGAAATTCATAATTTGGATTCATATTTTCGTAGACCGCTTATATTTCGTTCGAACGAGATGTTTAAGTACAAAAATAAGTAGTTAAATTAGCAAGAATGGAAGACAGGAGCATCAAGAAATGCATCCAATAAATCGTACGGTAGTAACTTAAGTGTAACCCATATAACCTGGGTCAAACAATCATAGTTTTTGTTGCTTAATGAATTTCAGGTCGGTATTAAGTGACACGAGTGTGATGCGAGAGGCCAGGTGTTTGGGAGACCATTTGTGTGACTTGACCCTTTGACCTCAAATTTCTTCTAACAATACTGTACCGGGTCAAAAAATGCAAAAAAAACTACATTCTCACTACTGTTCTTACCTTACCTAATTCAGCATCATATGCAATTAATATATGGCATTTAAATTACGATATTGTACAATATCAATTAATGAGATAACTTGACAAATATGCAAAGGAGTGTAGCATATTCTTTACATTGAAAAAAAAAAACAGTAAGGTTAGAATGGACACGGAAAACCTTATTTTCATAATGTTTCTACCATTTCCTAATAGTTTTATGAAGATAAGGTTTACGTTATCTTAACCGTATAATGACTATAAATGTGAAGGTTGGAATATAATTGAGTTTCTATTTTCCTTTGACAAGAAATAAATTTGCTTGAGAAAGTTGTATTCCAGCCGCGTTTTGGACATTAAAAATATTATCACTTGAAAAAAGTGATGTAAATCTGAAAAAATGTGGTATTCCTTAATGTTTATATGCAAAAGAAAAAAAATAGAAATATATATATATATACACAATATATATATTAAAAGTAAAGGAAAACGAAACACATTACACACAAAAAAGAACGCAAAAAACAAAAAAAATAAAATTAACAAAAAAAATAGAAGTAAGTTCTCTAACCTGTTTGTTTGTTTATAAGGTTTTGAATCAAGAGGTATTGGATGATAGAGGGAAGTTTGAAGTTTCACTCTGAAAAAATGAAAGTTTTGAAAAGTCGAAGACAAGATATCTGAAGATGTTTGTCTTGCTCGAATTTCGAAGATCCAAAGGTTTTTCGCGCTTGTGACAAAGAATATGATCCGAATCGCATTCATTTCCGGCTGAGAAGTCTCAAGCCTAGAAGAACTGCAAGCACTCTGTAAAAAGCAAGCCTCAAGACAGTAAGAAATCGTTGATCTCGTCAGGCCCCCGACCTGGGACAAGCCAGTGGTTGGGGGTGAAACTGGCCGAACGTTTCAGAAAATGTTCAAGAAGCATCGAAAATCTTTTATAAGTAGGGAAGAGCGTAAGGTGCTCCAAAGGTTTATACCGATCATATTCTTTATCAGTTGGTTTGGTTACATATGGTATATTTCGCAATTAGGTGTTTATAAAATAAATAAACGTATAATATACCTTCTCCCCTATTCCCTCCACCATCCCAAAACCTCCTGTATCCTTTGAAGAGTGACGTCCTATTGTTTTCATTTTGTATAGGATTAAGCAGCGATCATTCATATTGAAACAGCTAATAAAACTCTGTTTTTAATAGAAACGATTCATTATTTCAAACTTCGCTACATTAACAAATCCAATATAAGTATTATTGTCTGTGCGGTCAAATACTTTAAATACCATCGACGAAAGCAATACCGATTTTATAACATTACCGTTTCTGTGGGATTTACGTATATTAATTTGTACATACGATTTCTGTCATATAATATCGCTTATGTATAATTTAATTTTATACTCGCATTAATTTTCAATAAACTGACAATTTCAATTATTTGTAATACAAACCAGTTCTTTTTTTGTAATCTCAATTGAATGGCAACCTTTTTAGAATCCTTATATTTTTCAATATATGTTCGTGTGAAAAATCGTCGCGATTCGTGGAAACAAATCCAATCGTGTTAAATCGCTCTCATGGAAACACAGGCTTGTCAGTGTGTGTGTGTGTGTGTGTGTGTGTGTATCGAAACAACATCCGCGTGATTAAAGTGAAGAAAACATGGAATACTTTGACGTCGGTTTACTTTTGAAAGTGTATCTAATCAGTATAATAACAGTGAATTCTAATGCAGCTGCGGTTAAAGAACCTTATCAAAGTCTAATTCCTACGCAAGGATTGTATAAAGCTAGTGATAACGTGGTTATTTTAAATGTAACTAATTTTAAGTCATCTGTTTACGGGGACGATAAAGGATGGTTAGTCGAATTTTACAATAGTTGGTGCGGATTTTGTTTTCGATTTGCACCTTTATGGAAAGCTTTTGCTAATGACGTTTACGGTAAATATTATAATCGTTTTCAAACTTCTAAAACATGCAACAATAGATACTTCAATATTTCTGTTAAAAACATCTATATATACTAATATGTACGTACATATATAACTGTAAAAGGATACTCAAATTTTGATATATTCATTAATTGATGATTCTTAGATACGTATAATTACTTTATAAATATAACTATTTACGCACTCGATACATTCGTGGCACACATATGTGTGCAAGAAATACATAAAAAAAAGCTTTAATAAAATTGAATAGAGTTCTATATTTGGTTTTTAACACTTCTCTACCGTTCGATTTCGTAAAATAGTCTGTTCGGAATGAAGATTTCTGTAAACATCTGTACGGTAAACATAGCATGTCTTTTTCAGGTCTTATCAGTATAGACAATGGATTTTATGTATTTTTGATAAAAATGAATTGGTGTCATTTAAAACAGTGAAAACATTCGAGGAATTTAAAAATATTGTTACATTATCTTCAACCCATTAAATGTATTAAGAAAAAAATCAATTTCTATTACGTTCCAGTTTGTTATTTTGCATACAGATATGCAATATATTCTTGTAATTTTTTTTAGACTTTATCAAAGAAATAATTCTTATTTATGTTTTAAATCAGTAACATTTTATATATATATATATATATATAAATGTGTGCACAATGTATATATATACATAGTGCACACAAAGTCAAACATATGTTGCAAGAACATATAAGAACATTCAGTCAATCTTTTTAGCATGGAAAAATATTGTGGCAATAGCCGCGATAGATTGCGCGGATGACGATAACAACCCAATCTGTCGTGAGTACGAAATTATGCATTATCCAATGCTGAAATATTTTTCTGTGAATGCGCTCGCATCGTCAATGGGAGTAGTCATGAAAAAATATGATACCGTGAACGAGCTGAGATACGGTTTAATTAATCTATTAGAAAATGAACAACAAGAAGGACGTGGTATTTCGTGGCCAAATATCACACCATATAGGTACATTAATACATGTATCTTCTTAAATCTATGTTTATCGCCCTAACACGAACTCTTTGTTTAACACCATAGGAATTACGAAACTACAAACATTTGGACAGCTGTACCGCATACCGTCAAGTACTTCTTCTTACTCTTCGAGAAGACAGACTCGCATTTAGGAGCCGAAGTTATATTAGACACGCATAAAATTCCAATATTACAAATAAGGAGAGTAACGTCTGAAAACGAAATACTATGCGAGACAAACAAAATCACTAATTTTCCGAGTCTAATAGTTTTCGCTCGTAACGAGACACAAAAATTTCTTAAAATCAGAGTACCTACGAGAGAAGGCACTTATAGTATTATTATGCAGTACATGATCTCGAAAGGGGAAAATATTAACGAACAAAACTTTACAAGAGTTCATTCAACAGAGGAGAACAAATTAACAACTACCTCTACCTCGAAGGAACAGAAACTATCGGAAAGACCGAAAAGTACAGAGATAACTGTCGATCATTTGTATCAACTGGATTTAGAGAACACTTTAAAATATTCTATCAGCCATGAGATTCCACTGCATAAAGTAATAACCGGGGAGAAGATGGATGCACTAAAGAAGTATTTAAATCTGTTAGCTGATTATTTCCCTCTGAGACACGGGAACATCTTCTTGGAAACTGTTCGTGACATTATCAAGAAACGGGATAATGTATCTGGCGAAGAGTATAGTCAAATAATCAAATCTACCGAAGAAGAAATGTCACCGATATATTCTGGACCTGCGCAGTGGGTCGGATGCAAAGGCAGCAAAGAAGGCTATCGCGGTTACACTTGTGGTCTTTGGACAATGTTCCATATGTTAACGGTTAATTATGCCATCGAGAATAAAGATCCGAAGCACGAGCCAAGAAAAGTATTGGAAGCTATGCATGGATACGTAAAACATTTCTTTGGGTGCGCTGACTGCTCCCAACATTTTGTGGAAATGACTAAGAAAAATAAAATTTTCGAGGTGTCCAATGTTAATGATAGCATTTTATGGCTCTGGTCAGCTCACAACGAAGTAAACGCAAGATTGGCCGGCGATAATACAGAAGATCCAAAACACAAAAAGATACAGTATCCTGCGGCAGAGCATTGTGCAGATTGTAGGTATGAAAATGGTACTTGGAGCGAGGAAAACGTTATACGTTACCTCAAAACGAAATACAGCTACAAAGGAATAAATTATTACGGTTCGACTAACGTACGTAAAACTACAGACGAGAAAATGAAAGTAAGACAGGAGAGACTAGTATTAAACAAATATGTGACTAGTAAAAAGCTCGGTTGGGACTTCACGATTTTTGATATAAGTATCTGTGTTGTCTTGTATGCTGCCTCTACTGTCATACTTATATTGGTCTGTATAAAGTTTGCAGTTAAACGAACTTATAAGAAAAAGACGTACGTTAGTTTGCTCGGCAGAGTATGACTTATTTGTTAATTGTAACAATTTGTAAAATCAAAATAAGCGAGGAAATTAATAGAGAAACGATTGAGATTGCTATGTTTATATATTGTACATATTTTATTGTTTTTTTTTGTCAGATTATTTTTCATAAGAATGTAATATTTAGAGATACAAATTTTTTAATTGCTTCTTTTATACATGTTGTTGACTAAAATTATGACACAGAAATCGTAGTTATATATATATTTGATGCGATGTTGTATATCTAAAGTTTTTAAAGCAACGAACGTGACAGATATTTATGTTTAATGTATAAAATTTTTTAATACGATTTATTCGTGTTTATTATAATAAAATAAGTTCTCTTTTCATAGTAATTTACTCCTTTAGTCACAAACGAAAAGCTCCAAATTTTTATATATAGATATTATCGAACGTTAAACATTTTTATGTTGAAGTAAAAACTATTTAGAATGACTGATATAGATTTATCGTTTAGACACATTGAATAATACATATACTTCCAGACTAGTCTTATATCAATATGTACAATTATATTATTATCATTCATTTAAATAACTTTCAATGTACATGAGCATGAGGATTCATATACAGAAACGTTTCCAGATTTTTATTATATGTAAATATCGAACCAAACTCTTCCGCTCTTCTCTTCTACATGTATCTATCACAATATCCATATATCAACATTTATATCACATGTTTAATGAAGATATAAACAATTTTGTAAATAATAATAATAACAACAACAATCTGTAGCACAATGCTAATAATTTCTTTGTATCCTACTTTTTGTCTGTAGGACGTGTCTAAATTGTGAACAGAAAATAAAAATTAATACCTTTAACAAATGATGCCTTGTCTTTTACAGTTTCTTAGAAATGTTCATATACAGAGTTTTCCAACAGATCAGATTTGTCTCTCTGATTATCTCACGATGAATTTTAATAAAAAAATTTGTATCTTCGACATGTCAAAGTATTTGGCATTGATCATTCTTGTTAAATGTTAAAATAAAGAAACTTAAAACTGTTTACATTTGAGTATGTTCCATTTTAAAAAGACACGCAGCAGCTCTTACTGGTAAACCCTGTATATTGTACGTATACGATTGAAGCTTATTTATTTTTGGGGTTCGCTAGATGCCATGAACTTCTCGTATCCCATATTATACCGTTATGCGGTAATTGAGACGTTATATAAGGAAGTATCCACGTAAGGTACCATCGTTCGCCTAGCACTTCCTTTATATTTTGTTTTAGTCCTAGATTATATATATGAATCTTTTTATTGCTTTCGTTAGCTACATTACCGTGAACGACTAAATGAAAGTGATAAATGCATAAAACTCCGGTGTACAACATTCCTATGGTAGACACGATATACAACATTAAGTAAAATTGATCTACAGAACCGTCGAATCCGAAAACAAATATCGCCAATGGGAAAACAATTTTTATAATCGACATAGGAAACTCGAAATGTATCCTATCCCAAATAAACAGATTATTAAAACAAAAACTATACGTCGTTGCAATGAACAGGTACAAAAGGAACATGATAAAGTATCGATGATTATAATGACCGACGCAGCATCCGGTAAAAATGCAATGATGGTCCCTCTTTAAAATACAAATATCACATGTCGGGCAGTGCCATGAACGAGGTGGTGCTAGCGTTTCGCAAGAAGCGCATAGTCTCCAACCATCTTTAGTATTTGCAGCGCTAATTGGCATAATGTCTCTCCTAGTGCTAGTATCGCAGAAAACTATGAACGTGAAATTTCCAACAATGTTCAACATGATAAAATTCCCAAGAAGAAAGTTTAACGTGTACGGTAGTGATCCAAATCCATATAGAGCCGGTAACACCACCCATAATTCAAACCAATATATCAGAGGTATAATGGCTAGTATAAATGTCATCGAAAAGAAATCGCTTAATGTTCGAGGCCATATCTTTCTCCTCATAATCATTTTGAAGAATTTCTTTCTTTCTTTTCGTGAAGCACGTGATGATTGTCGACGGATGCAACCGACTCTGTTCCATGTATTTACTGTCCGTTTCACCAAAATTTAACCTAAAAGATACCTATGCATCACTAAATATATAGTTGTTTCATTTCCTTCCTACTTTTTAATATTCTCCTGTATATTACTTAATCGTTTTACGAATCATGTACTCACGAGTCATTCGAATGAATTCATTATTGTAATTGTATGTATTTATAGGTATGTACTGGTATGTACATAATGGTTGATAATGGTACATTACCTTTCTCCAGTGTCGCGTTGGTCGCGTTTCGCGACCACTCCGGCGCCTGTGCGCCACAGTCAGCCTGAGCCTGAGCCAGCCACAGTTAAATATGTAGTATATATATATATAAAATAATATTGTAAATATGTATTGGACACACGGACAAAATTTAGCGCGCGAATCGCGCGATTTCTGTTTGTTATGTTCAGTTATGTTTCACGCTTTTGAACAATCACCAACATGCAAAGTACCGAAGGATTTCCATTCCCTTTTCCACCGTACACTATACAAAGTCAATTTATGGAAGAATTGTATAAATGTTTGGAGAACGGCAATTTAGGGATCTTTGAAAGTCCAACCGGTACCGGTAAGTCTATGTCAATTATTTGTGGTGCTTTGAAATGGCTAATGGACCATGAAGAATTTGAAAAGGATCAGTTAAAAACAGCAATTTCTGTACTTGATGATGAAATAGAGAGCCTTTCCAATACTTCCAATAACTGGTTATTCGTACAGACTGAACAAATGCGATTGAGTGCTAAGAAGCACATAATTCAAAGGAGATTAAACAGTATTCTTCAGTATGAATGTAAAAAAAACTCGATCAAGGAAACGGTAAAAAGTGCAAATAACACAAAAAAGTTACATGAACGTGAAAAGCCTGGTAGTTCGAAACAAAAAGAAGAAATAGATTTACCATTAGAAACAGAGGATGTAACACAAGAAGAAAAGATTGAGGAAGAACTAGTTTTAGAAGATGTCCAAAATTCGGATAATTCTGAAAGCGAAGAGGATGAAGAAGATGCCTACGAAAACACTAAAATCTTTTTCTGTTCGAGAACACACTCTCAGCTTTCGCAATTTATAGGAGAATTGAAGAAAAGCCCTTATTCAAAAACGGTATCTGTTGTGACGTTAGCATCCAGGTAATTTTCCTATTTGTCTTTTTTCTAGAGTTCATTGTTACAATTGTACATTTTGAATGATTTTAGGCAAAGTTACTGTATTAATAAGAATATTAGAAGATTGAAACAGTTGAATTTAATGAACGAGCATTGTTTGCAGTTGCAAAAGAAAAAGACAACTATGAAAGATGAGAAAGATCTGAAAAGAAAGAAAGTTATGACCAGTTGTCCATTTCTACCAGGTAATCAAGACCTATTGATAGGAGAAACTATAACACAAATTCAGGATGTCGAAGAGATCACGGAGAAAGGAGAAGCTATTAAAACTTGTGCATATTATGCGTCGAGAAAAGCAATTCCACATTGTCAGCTTATATTAATCCCGTATAATTCTGTATTACATAAAAACACTAGAATTAGTTCTGGAATCAAATTAAAGGGAAACGTATTAATAATCGACGAGGCCCATAATTTATTGGAGGCTATCGAAAGAATGCATAGCGTTATGATTTCGGGAAGAAATATATTGCATTGCTATAGCCAACTTTCGCAATACCAAAAAAGGTATTAACTCAAATTCCCTTGTATATTAACCATTTAAACATTTAATAGAACCTATTTTATTTTAGGTTCCAAGCTTTGTTTTCTGCTAAAAGTGTGTTAAGCTTAAGTCATTTAAGTTTTTACTTGAAAAAGCTTCTAACCATTTTTGGCGCTACCACAAAATCAAATCCTAGTGATGTTCTTAATACAGAAGCAACTTCAAAATTATACAAAGTCGAAGAGTTCGAGCTAATGACAGAAATCGACAATGTAAATATATTTGAGCTGTTGAAATTCATTAAGAATTTTCGGTTGACTCATAAACTTCAAGGTTTCATGGAGCAGTATGGAGATCAATTAAAAATTCAAGATAATCGTGCGAAAACATCTGGCGTAACACAATTCTTAAATACTATCAAAAACAAAAGTTCAGAGGACAATGCGACCGACGCTGTACCCCAAGAGGAACAATCGAATAATCCGCTAATATCAATTGTGAGTTTTATCGAATGCTTACAAAGTGATTGTAGCGATGGAAGAATATTAGTGGTTCCTGGTCCAACCCTTGGTCAAAATGTTATCAAATTTTTATTGTTAAATCCAGCTGCCTATTTTCATGATATTGGTACGTATATTTATTTATATATACGTTATATATTTACGTATTTTTTACGTTATATTTTTATATATATGTATTTAAAATATATTACATATATTTACGTATATGTATTTATTGTTTTATGGAAATTTAATACTGAAACATTTATAGTACGCGATGCTAAGGCTGTAGTATTGGCTGGTGGAACGATGGCACCGATGGATGAATTTACAGAACAATTATTTGTAGCAGCGGGTGCTTCACCAGAGAGGATTGTCACGTTCTCCTGCGATCATGTAGTTCCACAAGAAAATATAACATGCAGTATTGTGACATGCGGTCCAACTGGTGTTGAATTTGAGTTCAATTTCCAAAATCG
This sequence comes from Lasioglossum baleicum, assembly GCF_051020765.1. Lineage (NCBI taxonomy): Eukaryota > Metazoa > Arthropoda > Insecta > Hymenoptera > Halictidae > Lasioglossum > Lasioglossum baleicum. The sequence continues at coordinate 15,453,202 of NC_134940.1, forward strand.
ACAAAATATAAAGCTGGTGCGTATTTAATGAAATAGATCGCAATAATGTAAATTGTTGTAAATTGTTATAATTGGATATTTCAGTTAGATGAACTAGGGAGAGCATTGGTAAACATATGTAACATTGTACCAGCTGGAATCGTAGTATTTTTACCTTCTTATAGCTTCGAAGAATTACTGTACAAACACTTAGACAAGTCTGGTATCATATCTAAAATCTCTTTGAAAAAGTGTGTGTTTCGAGAGCCTAAATCAACTAGTCAGGTATTTTGTTCACTTGTTCTAGTAGAAAATTTATTCTAAAGTTTATATAGATCAATTTTTCAGGTGAACGAAATTTTGGAGCAATATGCACGTCGCATTAAACACCCCCAGAGCCCACAAAATGGGTCATTATTATTTAGCGTAGTGGGTGGTAAACTAAGCGAAGGTTTAAATTTTTCTGATGACTTGGGTAGATGTGTTATAGTAGTAGGAATGCCGTATCCGAATATTAAATCGCTAGAACTACAAGAGAAAATGAAATATTTAAATGAAAACGTTGTATGTACATATCTTTTTATAGAAATGTGTAATACTCAATACGTTAAAAATCTTTATTTTCTTGTGTTTATCAGAAATCTGGTGCTGGACAAAGTTTTTATGAGAACGCCTGCATGAAAGCTGTGAATCAGTGCATTGGACGAGCTATTCGACATATTAACGATTACTCAACGGTTGTATTATTTGATAAACGATACCCCCAAAAAACTAAAGCACTTCCACATTGGATTCAACGTACAGTAGTAAGTCATAGTACCTTCGGTAGCATGATCGGTGTTGTAGCTAAATTTTTTAGTAAAAAACGGGATGAACTCAACAAAAAATAATTCGTATCAAACTCAAACAATTTTACTTATAAAATACTGTGATCTATAATATAGTGTATAAATTTACTCTACATAAAATTTGCAAGTTGTACGTTGAACTTGTATGTTAAGTCATGACAGTAAACTTGTCCAGGGTATAATATGCAACACGGGAAATGTGACTGAAACAAATTCATTACATAAGCTTTCCTTTAACGCTTGTATTTAAAAACATTTAACATACTCACGTAATGTATTGCGTTAGGATAATTTTGTGGTTGAATAGTAAAGCCGCAATACTTTTTGTAACGGGCTCCTTGTTTTCCTAAAATAAATTTTAACTTTTTCGGTACAGTAATGATTTTTTGCCATGGCTTATCAATTTCTTCTTCCTCCTCGTTGTTACTTGTGTAACTTTTAACGCTCATCTTTGTATTATCTTCTTCCTGCAAAAAGAATAAACATGTATCTATAAAATTAAAAGAAGCTTTAGAATTTATAATGTAGAAGTACGATAAATATTTATATTTACTTCTTCTTCTTCTAACGAGTCAGAACTAAATGAAAACTCTGGAACAGTGGGTGGTATACGACCCCCAGTATAAAATTGTACACCACATTGATCGGAGTAGATTTCTAAGGTACTATAAAAATGTATTATATTTAAAATAATAGTATTCTGTAATAATAGTGCACTCTTAGTAATTTAGTAAATCTCTACCGTCCACTTTTTACGTGCCACGCTTTCGCAACAAATAAACTTCCAGATTGCCCATTTCTCGTAACGCAAAGATTATGATCGTAACCTTCCCCTGGTGGCACCTACACGAACACAAATGTTCTCAGTATTTTTATTTAAACATTATTTTTACAGTAATATTTAGTTCTTTTATACCTTTTCCATATATTCACCTATAATTCTTGGTATTCGAAAATCCATTACAGTACCACCTACTCCACGTATCGCACCTGTCGGTACAGGATCAGTGTAATCCGAGAATGTCCATCGATCACAATTGAAAAGTATTTTATGCTTTTTCAATTCTATTTCTCCTGCATCCTACGATGTATTTGATATCAATAAATTACTTAGATGAATATCATTTTTAAAATACATTACTACTTACATGCCCAGCTAAGTTGAACATCGAACCATGCGATAGATTTATTATTGTTGGTTTAGATGTCGTTGCTCTCATACATATGTCCAACTTATTATCTGTAGTTAATTTAAATCTTACTGTGGTCAGCACTGCACCCGGATAGCCCTCCTCTCCGTCAGTGCTTAAATAGCTCATGACAACTGAACATCCAGCAATATATGAGTCCCAAAGTTTACGGCCAAATCCATTCGTCTAGAGAAAATGTATAACGCTTAAATCAGATGATATGTAATGGTACAAGGTATTTAAAATTCATTTACCCCTCCATGTAAATGATGCTTTCCATTGAAATCATTTTGCGTTAATTGGTAATCTCTACCTCTGATAGTAACGTATCCATCTTGAATACGGTTTGCACATCTTCCTAGTATGCATCCGATAAATGGATTTGTCACAGGGTTCATATATCCTATGAAATTCAAATGATTAATACGACTGAATTATTTGAGATGCATGAAATCAAACCTTTTAAATCATCGAATCCAAGAACAACGTCAGCAGAGTGTCCATACTTATCTGGACACTTTAAAGACAGAATCGTTGCTCCCCAAGTAATAAGAACAACTTCCATTCGATTAGCATTTATAATAGTATACGATTTTACTATTTTTGGTATAGAGTCGGTGAACATTTGGTTTTCATCGTTATCTGATTATTTGTAATTTATATTTTATACAAATCATCATTTATTCTGTGCCATAGCAATATAGATAATTGAACAACCTACCAACCCAAATTTCTCCAAATATTCCTTCTGTAATTGTTATGTTTTTACAATTGCACCCTTGAAAATCCATGTTTATTAATAAAATTAGAATCGATACAATGAATTTGAAGCAATATTTACATAGCAAAATGTTCACAGTATTTATAAAATGATACAATAATTTTCACACATTTAAAACTTTTTCCTAGCTTACATAATGGCAAGTCACTTGTTTTGTTTTTTAAATTACTATCATATGAAAAAGAATGTATGAAAGAAAATAAGATTTAATTTGTTTTCTGCTGTTATTTGAAATTATTTATTAATAATAATAAAGCATCACCTACAATCTGTGATGCTTGAATGTTACAATAATTGTAATAATTAATATAATATATATTCCAGTTACTATTTATAATTTATATATAATTAATATTTATAGAATAATGTACAATGCTTGGAAAAATACATGAATTTTTAGTGCAAATTAGACACCGCATCGATACGTTTCCCGTTCAGTTATTTATTTTTTTTTTTTTTTGCTTAAATTTCATTACATTTAAACATGTCGAGTAAAAAATCGAAGACGATATTCGTTATTGCATTTCTTTAACGTATTTTACTTCTTTTAAATTTTGCACACTATAAATTGAATATTTCTTGCCTGCTTTCTCATTATTATTTATTCTATTTCTCGCGTATTCGTAATTTAATTGATGGTCGTGCAGTGCCCAATGTCTTGTTTGGCAAAGTATATCTATTATATTCACCACGAGAAAATTCTCTGAAATCCCTATTCTCATCGTACAATGTATTTTTAAGTTATATTACACAAAATGTTTCTTTTTGTTTTCTCAAGCTTTGGGTTCTGCATTTCATTACTTTTTTTAAGGCGCACACCAAAGCAGTCATTTGTTACTTAAATACATGTGGAACACATTGCACTTATAGCTTATTAGTAATACTCTTACGACTACAGAGTAAATCTAAAAATTTAAATAAATCATCAGTGATTACGGGTTGCAGTACATTCTACGTCCTCTTAGTTAATTATATTACAAAGAAAAAATACTGACAAAAATTAATTTCACACAGAACAAATATCGAACAACTGCGATAACTCCACGAACACGAATTCTTTTCAGATATCGTTAAGCAAAATTATTGAGCATATTATGCAAAGAAATAAACATAGAAAGAACGGAGGAGATATTGCAGCGAATACTTTTGTGTACAATGAAAAAGCCCACATGTCTCTCAATTATCATCTTGGTCATAAGTGTTATTGTACAATTCACTAATTAGTAAGCAGCATGCAGTATTACTGTAATTTCAATAAGGAAATATTTACAATTTCAAATTTATATACCAAAAGAAACATGTTCAAACAACAATGTTTTTGGTCTTCCATAATTTAAAGATAAAATAAAGAGATCGGTAATAAATTATTTTATGTATATATATGTAAACCAAGTATTTTAATACATGTAGATTTTTAAATGTTTTTATCATATCACTCGTACAGTTATTCTGAACATTGTTTCTTAGAAAATTGTATCTAATTAATGGAACATATCATCTACGAATGGTCTTTAATGAAATACAAAACTGGATGTTTCTCTTACGTTAAGCTAAAGAAGTTATAATATATAAAAAATAAATATAGCTTAGACTAGCACTGTTGGCGATCATGTGCCATTACACAATCGATAATTAATAGCTGCCTAATATTGTATTTTGTATAAGTAAATCATCATTACTATCAACAATTACTGATATTAGCGTTCTAAGATTTCATTAAATATTTTTTTTCAATTACATTGGAAGCATTTTCAATTTTTTTTTTGTGTCTCTTAATATATTAAGTACATGATACTAGCACCGTAGAATATCTTTGTACAGCATAGAAAGGCATACCCATGAAATATTATTACTATAAGTTTCCATCGATAACATCATAAATATTTTCATCGGTAATCCAAGTTCGAAAAAGTATGAGTATAAACCAGATGAGTTTTATTTCACTTCGTACGTAATAAACTATAAATATACCAATTCAATGGGTTCGCTTTTCCTGCTTAAGAAACACTTAAATACATCCTTAATGCTTTGCTAATTCTACTTTGAGAACAATTTTCTCGGCGAAATCTTTTAGAAATTCTCTCGACAGATCCAAAGTAAATTTTATCGAAAAGAAATTTTCTCTACGCATATTACAATATTTTTTGTTCAAGTATATCAGATATTAAACTCCACCAAAAAATTCTTCCTCAAAGTAAACTCTGTTTCCTTTCTTCGTCTTTACTGTATCTTATGTACATTGCAACATATCCTACAATACTGATTATCATTCAAGAAATTATTGCAAAAGAATCTGTACCACTTCTCTTTTTTCTTTTTATATATATATATCATTCTAAATGAGGTCAAAGAAATAAATGAATTATTTTGATTAGATACAAAACATGGCGTAGAATATACGCAACATGTAAATAAGTTTTGATTGGTTTGTAAGTTTAATCTAAATTATGTAGCTGTTATATTTTACATTCTTGAACCAATAAATTAAATATATATATATGTTCATATAAAAATCAAGTTTAGTTAATATCTTGTTTTTTTAGTAGTTAGAGAGAAATAAGATATATATGATCAAAATACAGAGTATTACAGCATTTCTTTTCCTTCTTTCGTACGATCGGTAAAAAAGAAAGGAACAGAATTGTGGATTCTTTTTAATACCCGGTATTTCGATTATTTTATTAACAATTCGAGAATAAAATCATTTCTGAGGCACTCGTGCACTTAAAAATCCAAAAAATATTTTAGATTATACTGTACAAAGTGTGATCTATATAAAGGAATGTATCGACCATTGTTACATCGTTAAACAAATAGTAACTATCCAATATATTTTTATATGTACAATGTTGATTATGTATATGGAGTGTTCTCGTTCTAACACAATTTTTCCAAATATATCACACCTTAGATGGCTATAGAATTTTTATAGCTATGCTAAGTATGTTAAACACTTTTCTACAAGGTACGCCAATCACTCGAATGCATACTTTTCTTTATATATATATATATATAAAAAAAGTGTCATTTCGACTGTTCATGGCATATTAAATTAAGGCTACTATGCTGGTAGCTCACAAATGCATAAAAAATCCCACTGTACAAATTTTTGTTCACACACGTGTACCTAGTGCCATGGTGTCTGTGTATAAAAAGTAAAAGATAGTAAAATAAATTGTAAAACCTGACACAGTATAATGGCAAACAAAACAAAATGCATGTCTATTATCCTACTTATGCATTACAAATATTTCATGTAAAAAAACCTGCATATATACAGGAAAACATTGCGATATTCGATTTGTATTAACTACTATTTACGACCTAAGATTTTCTTATTCGGTATACCTAAATTATTGTCCTAAAATAATGCTGAGAGAAATTATATCGATCATTATTCCAATCGCATGTAAAAATGAATAATTTTAAGTTTAGATTTGCATCAATGTTTTCCTGCCTATCTATGTTTATAAGTTATTATTTTCATTACACTATACAATAATCAGATTCAATATTCTTTTATTTGATTGGTGAACGTAAATTTTGATGGAATGTAAACTATTGTTGAGATAAATATGTGTATTACATGTTTTTTGAATACGTATGCAAGTACTGAAGATGAACCTAGCTGATCTCTTCTTTATGCAGTTGCATGGGTACGCAAGATAGATAAAAATTTAATTGTTTTTTAAATATAACTTTTTAATTTTTTCCACTTTTTAAAAATTGGACTAAACGACTTGAGTTTTTCTTTTGATACGTTAGAAGGATTAGTTTACTAGGTAACGTGTAAAAATAATTTTTTAAAATTGCTATTGCTCGCGCGGAATTTCGAAGAGAAAAATGAAAATCACGATTTTTAACTTTTTTCTTTTTTTCTTTCTAACTTCGACCAATGGTAATTTTTTCATTAATTTTCTTATACGTTACCTAGTAACATTGTTTCAATAACAAAAACTACATCCAATAAAATCTAAACTTCTTTGGCAACCAGATTAAAGAAGACTTCTCATTCTATCTCATTCTAAATAACTACACAATTGCAAAAAAAAACAGGTCTTGCTCTTCGCACCAATCTGTTATACGAAGGAGGAATCGATTAAGAAATATCTTTTACGAAAACCAATTCAAAGCCAATCTGACTAGTGTTATCATCTGGTCTCCCAGCACATTGTGAGCACTATCTTGCATCATCTGATTCTAGTTTGAGTATTCGCAGAATAAGAAAGAATACTTAGAAAAAAAGAAGAAAGAAATTTTTTCTAAGAAATATGAATTAAAAAAGAATAGAGTTCAGAGAAGCTACACCAACAACGGATGCAAGATGTGCGGAATGTATGAATAAAATATTTGTAATACATACAATTTAAATAACAGTACATAGTATTCGAATGCACGATGCAAACTATACTAATCCCGACATTCACGCTATTTCTGCAAAATATGAGACGTACCAGTTCTTCAACAAAATTAAAAACAGTCTGATCGGATATAAGAGTCTTTGACGACAGTGTCTCAGTATTTATACATATGGAATGTTTAAATTCTTACTGTATTCGATGACCTGCACTAATATATGAAAAAACGTTCTGCAGGAGGCAGTGCTTTCGAAATGTGTATCGCAATATTCTTCTTGCCTGTAAAGATTTGATCGATTCTCTGCCACGTCAGATATACTCTCTTTGATTCGTATAATTCTAATTAAATGTTACTTTCAAGATTGACAAACATTTCGGATTATTAATTACATCTATATCGTCTTTATTGTTTTAAATAAGCCAATGCTATGACAAAAATTCTCGTTCTAATTCCGAAATACTTGGTTTTCTACTTCTGTTCAATCGACGATTAGCTTGTAAAGGTATAGTACCGTCCTGGCTTTGCCCGTGTACAGGAATATCGAGTAAAGTTTCTCTATGTTCTCGCGATACTCCATCACGATCAAAGGTCACCGGAGAAAATCGAACCCTACTAATAGAAATTTGATTATCTTTAGCCGAGACGTAGCTCGAATCCTCAGACGTCAAAGAATCCGGTGGTGTAGGATTCGTCGGTGTACCGGAGCCTGAATTATTTTTGCTAACGCTCTTGTTCGGAGAATTATATGAATAATTGGATCGTTTCAAACTCGATCGTAATCGGCTAACAACTTCTAAATTGCTCGGTCGTTCGCCCGAGTTCGAATTCGAGTCGTGCGAGTTCTGACGTGTCAGTATCTGTGAACCATATTCTTGATTAAGCATACTAGGACTATACGTTCCTACGTTTGAGATGACGTTCGAAGGTCGTTGATAATAATGTCCTGGCGAGTTGAATGAATAATCATCCTCATCTTCTAAACGAAACGTTGGGTTCACGTTACTCTGACTCGATGTGCTTGCGTTCGAAACATTTGACGAAGTACGATGATGAGTATATGGAGGAAGTCTTGATACAGGCCGAGCCGGACTATTTATACTGCTCGGATTGTCATAAGCGTGTGGGAATTCAGGGCACTCAAGCATTCTATCACTGGAGGAGAAAAGTTGTGTGAGACATCTAGCTAAAATTTGAGAATTTATCTAGGGCTGTTACTTTTCCGAAGCTCCGACTTTGCAAAGATTCGAAGGGACGAAGGAATTTAGTACGATTTTAATTTATTTCAGATCAGAAAAGGCTACTACCACGGAAAATAAGATTTTATTTGATTCGAGTTTCTCTTAAAATTCGTATATAAAAATTGCAAATTGCATAAACATCCGCAGTCTATTCTACCTACACCTTCGAAGTTTCAAAAATCGAAGCTTCAAAGTTTCCAAATCTTCGACCTTCTAAGGAAAGTAACAGCCCTAAATTTATCGTCGACACTACTGCGAACACTTACTGGTAATCTGTAGGTACAAAATACGTTGGTTCTGGTTGTCTATAATATTCCGGTGGAACAACCGTGTACACTGGAGGTCCGTAGTCTGGGAAAGGAGCAACGTTGCCCATGTATATCGTTGGTACTCTTTCCATTCGATCCACTCTTCCTGCGTCGTGTGTAAATACATCTTCGTTACTGGTGCTGCTGCTCTTTCTTCTAGGACTTGGTGTTGGCGCATTGGAACCTGCCGTACTACTCGCATAGTGTTGAGGTGAATCGGTGAATCTCAAAGGTTTATCAGGCATCACGCTGGGGGGAAGACCTGGTGCTATGCCACCCATGTTACTTAAGAATGGCCTGTGGTAGTAGCAACAATTATTATTTGAATGCGGCTGACTATAGATACGATTATAAATACAATTTCCTACCTGTAATGTCTAGCTGGTCCATGGTACGTGTTATGGGGATAACCGCTACTCGAACTAAACTCGTAATCAGGACCGAGATAACCAGAATTACGATTCGATCCGGTATCCGCTTGAAACCACCATCTCGAAGGTTCTTCTTCGCTGTCACCAAGCCGAGGATACAATCTTGGATGAATCGGAGATATGTTCGACATTCTTACATCGTATCCGGTCGCTACTCCAGCTAGCATAGCTGCGATATTGTACAACACCAGTTCTATTATGCTTAACTTTGGTTTTTTCATTTCTCCGTTATAGAGAGTTGGCATCGGAACAGGCATTGGCATGATGTAAGGTCCGGTTAATCCAGGTTTCAACGGATAATCTGATGTTACCCAGTCAGATGAGAGATCAGGCGCTACAGCTGTATAATCTACAAAAACAATCAAATTTCTACAATAATAATGGTGGTATTGGTGCATATTTATAAAAAGCACAGACATAATATATCTTTACTTTCCTTTTTTATACAATATAGAATAGTTTAGAATATAATTTTTCTCTTGCTATTAAATCTGTTTGCTTCTTACCTTTGGAAACTTTTTCAGAAGATTTTTGTTTTATAAATGTTATATATATAAATCTATCGTATTAAATTTCTAGTAAACTAGTTTACTATTGTAGTTGCATCATGCTTACATGTTATTGAATTACTTACAATTATTTATGTGTACAAGCACAATGTAATACGTGCAACGTATTAAAACATTACATGCTGCGTTCTTGTTTTAACTATATTTGTTACTATCAATAAATCTTATGAAGCTTATACATTATTTCTCTAGAAAACAATGACATAAGCGCAAAGATAGTATCTTAAAAATGAGCCATACTTGTTGGAAAATATTGGATCTCTGAAAATGAAGCAGAGTGTAAAAAGGAAGGAAAAAAGTAATAAATGCTCGATAGACGGTAAGCATTTACCATAACTAATTTCAAATCGTTTTCTTTACCCCATTTTTGATTTCCTATTTCTTCGTTTCGAAAACACAAAATCTTAGTTTGTCTTAATTTTGTTTACTTGTTTATATCGAAGGAAAAAGTAGACAAACAAAATTTACATTGTCCATTATATACAAGTAATTATTTGGCAACACTCCCTGTTTCATAATAATTTGCATTTGATATTTTACACGAAAATCAGAATAAATAGGAATATTTTAAAAAAAACTCGATTTAGTGGAGTATTCACTCAAAAATGAGATTGGAAGTTTAGGGTAAGAAAAGGACCAAACCCAAAGTTAGGATCCTACTGGATGCATGCAGAAGGATTCTCTTACGCTCGGCTATTGGCAAAAACGATTAAAAACAATGTAAATATATAAAAAGCAGACAGAAAGAATTCTATTACTTTTTTTTTGGTTTTATTTTTACAGTTAGTATAGTAATCGAAAAACAAGAATGCAAAACTCAGTTGTCTTACAAAGAATTTAGTGTGTATACTTTTTTTTTTCGTTGAAACATAAAGAAAAAGGAAAAACATATTACATTTACTTGGAAGTTTTGTTGAACGCTACTTAGATTACCACAAACCGAGCGTAAAAAATTTAGAAAACGAAAAAACAAAATTCAATGTGTCGAACTGAAAAGGTTTTATTGAAAAATTTTCTATTTCTAAATACAAGTGTGTGTGTCGCTCCGTGTGTTGAATGTGATGTGTGCAAAATTTCTGAATCTAGAAAATGTAGAGAGACTATGGTAATACAAAAATGAAATCGCTGTTAAATTGGGCTGAACAATTGACACAAATCAGAGAATGGATTCAAAATGCATCCGAGACAACAAGAAGAACAGTACAACTCTACTGACAATCAAAGATATTATGCTCTATATAATTTTGATTTGTTTATGTTACAAAGATTACAACTATAGTGAAAAAGATACACGTTTTCTGTGAACGCTCCTAAGAAACAATTTTCAACTAGATCTTTTTTTTATTTTTGTTGTAATATGGCAGAAGCATATGATTTCTTTTTTCACATAGTAGTGGGCTGTTAGCTCTGCTTTTTGTTAGAATGTTATGTACTCCAAACAACATCAGAAAAGAACCAACACCAGAAAGACTGCATTTACATTTGATGTACTCGTTAAATTATAGTTGAAAATACGAAGTTTTCTTATCAGTTTAAATTAGGATAAATAATGTTTAGATTATTGGAGGGTAAAGGATTTTACCCTTTATTAAAATATTTTAAAATAACAAAATAGCCGTTGCGTAATTTGATAGACATTGATAAAAAGCTATGTTCGATAGCAAAGGCTACCGAAATAATAAGAGTAAAATTCATTTCAACTTTTCCGTCTAGTCCCTGATAAAAACGTTTTTTTTAAAACTATGTTCCTATTAGAAGATAGATAAATCACGATATGTATCATTCTAAATAAATTCAACCGAATAAAATAATCTTAAAACACAACACTATCGATGTAAAAAAAGATTTGTAACTGTACATGATATCACTATATAATAAAATATATTTATATACTTTATACTAATATAATATTTAGGCATTTCTCTATAAGAAACAGTAAAACGTAGAAAATCTAACTGAATAGTGTACTCATGCACTCTCTCCTACGAAACAAAAAATAACTTTAAGCATAATCTACTTAAGAAGAATTTAGCGAAAAAAGGGGGGGCAGGGAGAAAGGAAACCCTTAAATATAAAAACATAAAAAGGCACTGTCCATTTGAGATCTCTGCTTCACTACAATGCGCAAAAAAAAAGGTAAAACCATAATTTATCGAGGCTAACTGTGATAAAGAAAGAAAAACGGTCAGGTCTTTTACAAAATGTAAAACGGTTTCGCAGCAATGTGAAGAGACTTACGAGTGGGATAGATGCTTTCCTCAGAAAGGCCTGCGGTAAAGAAAATATAGGGTTGTTACTAAAACATATAAAACAGAAAGAAGGCATATTCGTGAAATGCGTTTATGAGTTTTGAATTTGCTCTGTACGCACATCTCTATCTTCATGAAATGCAACGTGATCAATCAGTTTTCTTTAAAAATTTTTCTGTAACAGAGGTGTTGCGGGGCGTGTAAGCAACCGTGTTCAAATCTTCGGAACTTCTGTGCGAAGGAACATCCCTATGCGATTCCACTAGATCCTTTTTCGATCTATGATTAATCGGTGAATTTTTAGGATCGCAGTCCTGGTATCCAGGCGTGTGCATGATCAAATCGATACTACTAACTGTGTGATCCTCCTCGCAGTTACGCAAGTATTCGTTACTTTTTGATCGTTGATGCAATTGAGAATTTAAATCGAGGCATCGATCTAATTGATCTAATTGCGAGATATGATCTAATTGCGGGACACGTTGCTTCGAACATAGGTCCGATACGTTGCTGATACAATCGAGAGAGGTAGGTGATCTTTTGAACTTGCTCTCGTTGAACAAGCTTAAAGAATTTTTGGAAACAGAACTGTCGTTCGAATGTTCCGAATCGAAATTACAGAGCTCCGACTCGAGGCTTTCGAAATCGATTCCTTCTCGAGAATTCGCCGTCAAGAACTTCGGTATTGCGCTACTTTGATCGGAATCGCGTCGATTCAATTGCGGTATAAATATCGCATTATCTAAAACGTTGTACTCTACTTTAACAGCGGTGGATTTATCGTCCAATGCATCACGACTTCCCCACGCTTTCATCTTATTGAAAACTCTCAACGGGCTTTTCGACATTCTTGATTTATGCTGAGACTTCTTGCCAACCGAGTTCTCGGGGCTCGACTCTAATCCGTCCGCATCGTTGATTTTAATAGTGACAGAATTTTTTCGTTCGGCGCTACGCGGAGAATTCAATGAGCTTTTCCTTGACCCAGATGGGGAACGAAAGAAATCAGCGAGGGCGGTTAAACGTGATTCCGAGCTATCTCTGCGCTTCGATTCTTTCGATTTACTTCTGTCCCGTTTCTTCTTCTTCACACGTTTCGCAGTGCCAACCAAACTAAACGCTACGTTTTGTACAAAATTCGAGGAATATGGGTGTTCCCATTCACCGGGTACTTGTCTCTGACACTTTGGGGGTGATGTTTTTAAAGTGTAACTAGCGGTAGGCTTCGAGTAATTATCCGTAACTACCAAATGCTCGTCGGAGAAATGAGTTTTGAGATTGTTCGCCGATTTGTTATGCAATACCACCGACTCGTAAATATCGTTGTCCACAATAACCGAGTCTTCGTTTATATTGCAAGGTGGACAGCTCGTACTTTGCACAATGTTGTTAGAATTTTCTGGAATGTTGTTATAGCTATATCCTGGCTGATTGTCTATCAAATTATTTGCTGAGGAGTACAACTTTCTGGAGGAGGGGTTACCTATTTCTTGAAGAAGCGGGGAGCGGTGCGCGCTTGCCAACAGGGCTGTACGCAGGGGTGTCTTTTCGAGATCTGGAGCAGAACGAGACCACCGCTTGCCACCTGGTGACGCAGGATTTGGTGGCTGTGTGATTATAGCCCCGCGTTCCCGTTGATGAAGTGTCGACGGTCCCCATGTCTTACCCTTTACTCCGTCTGCTGGTACTAAAGAAGGAAGACAAAAAACAAAACGCTACTCACTACAATACCAGTTCTTCCACCTAGGCCAGACTCTTCGCGCGTTTCAAAAAGATAAAGATGTTTTTTTTATCTCTTTTCTTTTCTTTCGGTGAATCTCAATATATCCAATTATTTATTACAGAGAAAGTTCAAATATTTATTATGACTTAGATGTACAGCAAAATTCTATTACTTGTGCAGCTTCAAAACGTTTTGTACTTGGAAATCATATGGAAACAGAACTTCGTCGAACATAAAAATAATATATGCAACGTAAACTTTTAAGAAAATACATAAAAAGTGTATTCAATTATTCACGCCATGCTAATAAAGATGAAAAGAAAAAAAAAACTGAATACAACGTGAGACTACAAAGCACAAACAATGTGATTAAAAATATAATCTCTTAAAAATACAAAAAGAAATATCTTAGGGCAATATCATTCATTATAATACCACACGTATTTAGAATCGTGAACTACTGAATTGTTGATCGGAGAGAAATCACTCACATGCGATTGCCCGAAGTCTTGGTATACTGGGAGAACCTGGTGGACTGTTGGGTCTCGAAGGATTCCGTACTTTTCCTCTGTCCAGTGCTGTATGTTGAACAGTTATCGTGTGACGAAAATCTGAATAAAAGTATGCATGTATCAGTGGTATCGCATCGATCATTTAATTGACACGATGTCCAAGATTGTATTGAACTTACCAGAAGGAGCGCTAATGTTACTACCAGGCTCCTTCTTATTTAACTTTAATCTAGACTTCTTGAATTTTCCGCGTCGTTTGTTTGGCGTAGGAGTATTTTGTTGTTGAATTATCATTACAGTAAGTTCACGTTCTAATAAGTCTATTTCTCGGGCAGCCAACTCTTGTTCCCGCTGCCTTAAATTTTCTTCGTGTTGCCGCTGTTGTACTTGTGCTTTAGTTAATTCTTCTTCCCTGCAGCGCAATTCCTAATAAACAAATACAGGAGAGTTAGAAATTTATCGTATCTCTGCTTGATGAAACGAATCTGTAATCAGAAACGAAAGTAATTTTGTAAACATTGATAATGGCTACGCGTTGTCTTACCTCTTCTAAGGAGCGACATTCCTTTGTATAGCATTTGAAAAATGATTAAAAATGTTAGTTGTAGTATTGCGAGTGAAGAGCATTTAAATGTGAACAATTCTGTCTTTATATTTAATTATATTTAGAAGAAATACAATTTTATACCTTTTCCTTCATGCGCAATCCATGAAGAACTTGTTCAATTTCAAGTCTCCAGTCTTCTTGCATCGTGTGAAACGATTCGTGTGGTGTTGCTGCAAATGCGCTGCGAACTTCATCCAATGCTACAAGGATTTCTACAAATCCTGGTCTTGAATGACTGTCCGATGCCCAACAAGCTAAAAAGTAATTAAAAAGTAATTAAAGTGAAACGAATATTCTTCAGGTACGCAAAGTAAATATTTCCATGGTAATATACCTTCCATTAAAAACCTCCAAGGCTGAGGACAAGTTGACGGAATGGGCAACGTAAGTTTATTTACTGCAACGCCGTATGCAACTGCCAGTGCGTCTATTCCTTTATAAGGTGTTTCACCAGTTAAAAGTTCCCATAAAAGAACACCATAACTGTAAACATATGAAAAGTTGATCAATAAAAGAATTTATCGAAAGATTTACTGGTAAAGTTAATACGATTAAAGTGATATAGGAGGCACCTAAAACTGACCTCCAAACATCACTGGCTTTACTGAAAGTACTCTTTTTAATAACCTCTGGTGCCATCCAAGCATACGTGCCTGCTGCTGACATGCGAGTTGTTTTATAAACTTCCCTCGCCAATCCGAAGTCAGTTATTTTTAATGTTTTATATTGTAGATCGTCATTTTCTATAGGCTCGCTTAACAACACTGTTATTCATAAAAAGAAAAGTATTGTGTAAATATTTATACATTTATTAGCATGGATACGTAGAATTTACCATTAAAAGTAGAATCGTACCGTTAGAACTTTTTAGGTCCCTGTGAATAAGACTTATAGGAGCTTTATTATGAAGATAGTCCATTCCACGGGCAATTTGTATCGCCCAATCGACAAGTACATCAGGCCTGATTTTTCTACCGCTAAGAACCCTGTTCAAACTACCCCCTCTTGCGTACTCCATCACGAGACACATATTTGGCATTTTCAAACAAACTCCTTCTAACTGTACGATGTTTTCGTGTTTCAATAACCAAAATAATTTTGCTTCTTGTCGAACATTTTCTAACGTAACGCTTGGATCTTCGTCGGGATCCTGGCGGGCTGCTTTAACAGCCACTTCATGTTTCTGCCAGAATCCTCTGGAATATTATTAAATGTTAGCAATGGTATATTCGAAGAATCGTTACATACACGGATGTAATTAAATAAAATAAGACTTTGTACCTGTAAACCTTCCCAAATCCACCAACCCCGATTACTTCTTCCAATTGCAACTCCTCGAAGTCAATTTCAATCGGTTGAACCTTATCGATCACCGATGAGACCCTATCGATACTCTCCGCTTCTGCAACAAAATTGGCTGGAAAAATTCCAACTTTGCCATGGATTTTTCCAGTCCACCATCCTTCGTCGCCCGAGATTTTCGAATCTTTCGATAGAACCTGAACCAAAAATATCAAATGAAACACACGTATATTTTCACATTTGTTTGCGATCTCTGTTTCATTATCTAAAATCCGTAAACAATTTACCTCGACTGTTTCTCCTCTCTGCAAAGATAGCTCATCCTCGCCTTGGGCAACGTAATCGAATAACGCTGTGAATATAGTTGAACTATTGTCCTGTCTGGATTGAGAAGAGGAATGTGTACCATGAGAAGGACTAGTTTGTTGAGAAACAGTTCTTGCTGTGCCGCCGCTGTGTGTGTCGGACATGCTGCTATCAGACATATTGTTGCTAGATGTACGCCCATACAAATATGCGTAACTGTAAAATAAAGTAATGTTACATGCGTCACATCGATACGCATATTAATCCCTTGCCGTATTTTAACCAGTCAGACTCGTCATAAAGATTTTAACAAAGTCTAACAAATATGACTGTGGATTTTATGCATTTATAACAAAAACAGGAATGCACAATTTAAAAGCAGTGGGCATGTTAAAAATATTTAAGGACATCAATGTATTAGCTTCAGCTTACTAGGATAATTGAAAGAAGAATATAATTTCTATTTGGCTCCTGTGTCCTGCAATCGATGCGAATATTTTTTATTTTGCATAAAGATCCACAATCTAGTGATTAACATTTAAGTATTAAAATATATGTAGCCATACAAAAACTATAAATGTTCTTTTCCTTTCTACGACATGTTTGGGAGTAAAGATGTTTTAATCGCTTTTGAAATATGAATTTCTTTACATGTTTCTTTTTAGACGAAATAAAATTTAACTCATTTGTGATTAATATTTAACCATTAAAATAAAGACGATTAAGAAAAAGATGTTCTAATTAGTGTAACTGTAAAGAAAATAGTACGGCAAGGGGTTAAAGAATGATGTATACCTTGTGGAATGATTATTTGTTCTATTATTATGTTGATATCTGGGAGACGAGTTAGCTGTGTTAGGACTATGAGAATTTGAGGATCCATTCTCCGGATGAAGTAAAAATCGCTCGATCCGATGACGAGCATCTGGTTGTCCGTGGTCCATCAAGGTAGACAAGCCTCTTGCCGATAACCCGGCTGGCGGCATGTGTTCCTACTCTCTCCGTATTCTTCCTCTTCCTTCTGTTGGATAATCACAGCTTGTTCGTCTGGTAGATATTGTGCAGTATCTCGCGTAGATCGAACGTCGAATAATAAACATAAATCGTTCTAGCTATATGACTTTGTTTTAAAATAAGAATAAAGAAACGTACATATGTGTGTATATATAAGGATCAGCAAGTTTTATGTCCACCTTCCATAATTTTCGAACACTGTACACAAATCCTTGCACATTTCACATTTCATTCTCTACACATGTCCGGTTGAAATCATTGTTAACACGTGAACAGAACAAAGTTACGTGACATTTTCCGTGGTGTTTTCAATGTTAGCACACGTTTCGTGTGAAAATTGTGGGGGTGAGAGGAGGCGAATTCACCACCACTAACACCCCGTGCATAAAAACACTTTAACAGTGACCGGCATTTTGATTCGCGAGTCCGGCAGCAACGCGCGAGGATTCCGTGATTTCTTGTCGAGTATCATAATCCTTGAGGGATCGCGAATCAATGAAATTTTCCAGGCGTAGAAAAAAAGCTCGATATGCCGAAAACCACTGTGGAGCCTCGCGTCGGGGTGTGTATACCCACAAGCCACTGTTGACGAGGCCGAAACTCCTCATTGAATTGGGATTAGGAATAATATACGAGAGACGTGAAGGGTTTAAAGCGACGTGTTCGCCTACCGGAGGACACGACGCTTCGCGTCAGCCCGCAAAACGCACGATGATTCCACATTTAACGATAGAAAACGGAGCAGCACTCATAGCAATAACCTAACGGACGCCATGTTTCGTTTGACGGCCCCACCGTTGACGTGATGATATATTAGACCGCGATTCACACAGAGGACATTTGAAAGGCCGCTCAAGTTGTTCCTGCTCCTTGATGCTCGTCCGCATTAAACCAATAATAACCTTTAGTTTACAAATCTTTATTTTACGAGACATTAATCGATCGATAAACTCATTTTGCGTAAATGATTGAATATTTTAATTGTAGAATATATTCTTGAACGATAATATTCCCTTTTCTTTCGTTCAAGTGATCGATGTGAACGAGCCTTTAAGGTAAAGCAAGTGTGACGAAAACTTGCGAGGGTGTTTACTATATATAGAATTGTATAGTCTATGTCGAAAATCATCTGAGAAGTGAAGATGGCTATGGAGTCAATGAGCTGTGTGCGCCAAATCCATTGATTAAAAAAGGCCAAGATAAAATGTATCGCCTTATTGTTCGCCACGGGATTTTCTGAAAAAGAGAGAATAAACTACGAATAAAAGGTGTGAGGCAGAAAGTGATGGGAAGATGGTGAGGGAGCATATTTGCCGCTGGTATGGGTTCTCAAATGCTGGAAATTTTGAGACAAAGCGTCTGGGCGAGCCTGACAGGAGGCTGGTTTTACGATCCTCATCTCGACGTTTTTTCAAACCTCTTTCATCTTTATATTTGGCTTTTTCTGCTCTGCCTGCCACTCAGCATATACGTTGTAAGTTCGCTTTTCTACACCCGTTAAATTCCTCTCGTTCGCGTACATTAACGTTTCACATAAATCGTATATGTTTACAATTAGTATGTAAGCTTATATACATTCAAATATATACGTTTATGTGCTCTTTGGAATTTTCTTAGTTCGCTTTCTAATATTTCTGTCTAGAATGTTACTATATAATCTAATACTTTCTCCGTGTAATCGTATGCTTATCTATTTTAATATGTACGATATGATTTACGTCGTCCTGTTACAGTATTTTCCACCAACACTGTATGTTTGGTTAGCATATTGTTTTTTGATTGGAGCACTTTTTGGTACAATAAAGTGTGTCAATCATGCGCTTCATTGTGTGTATGATACAACCGAATGTTTAGAAGAATCGGGTCAAACTGTCAGTCAACAAAGGTCAGAGAGCGAGAAAAGACGCATAACACATAACAAATGCAGGGAACAATCTCAAGATCAGATAGATCACGGAATAGAGCTGCAAGTTTTAAACGGTACGGTAGTCTAGGATTTATATATTTTCTATTTCTAACGTAATTTGCGCAAGCGATCTTCTTTTACTCCGTAGCGCAGCGACAAGCAACCGGCAGCCATTCTTTCTAGTATTCGACAGTGTTCGCTGAACTGCATCTGAAAACACATTCTTCGTACAATGATCGAGTATTTTTGTATTTTTGTAAATTGAACACAAACATCGGCAGTTTATCGATAGTTGGACATACGATTGTCTTTTTACTTGTATAAATGAAAGTATAAATGAAAATGCTTAATATTACTTTCTTTTTATTTTTTACTTGTATAAATGAAAAAGAAAGTAATAGTAAGAGACATTATGAAAGTAAACATTCTTTAAAATGTAATAATTTGCAAGAACAGTTATAGCTAGGTTATGGCTAGGAGACCGTAGTGTAAATACAGACTGTTTCATACAATACATTAGGTTTCCACTTTTGGCCCACTGCAGTCCACGGGTTGCTTGTCACTGTCATACTGTATTTAGTTTCTAAGTTCTATGCCCATTCTGTTAATTTAATTAATTATTGCTTTCCCACAGGAAAAACAGATACACCACCTGTAGAATGCTCATCTCGTAATTCTTTCATCGAGTCGAATGCACAGAATGCGGATGCGGATAGCATAACGTCAGAATACAATCGAGATAAGCCTAGCTCGACGATAGATTTGAAAGTAGAAATTCATCGAAAAAATAGTTCAGAAAGTTCGGAAGAGGCGCAACAGTTGACTAAACAAATGGTACCAAGTATAAATGTACACGAAGAAGAATTCGCTGAAGAATATTATTTGAATATAATAAATGGTATTAATTTTACAATTTTTATGACAGAAAAATTATACGATTGAAACACTTGTTCTATATACTAATATTTATATTTAAACTTTTCAAATATACATAGAGATAAGTGTCTCTCAAAATAAATGTCTGACTATCGACAAGAAGAGAAAAGAGTTCTTGTGTGGAAGGCAGTTGTGTAGGCTTGCAACCGAAGATTTACGGAATCGTCATTCGAAACAATGTAGTCTTGGTAAAACAGGTTCCGAAAGCCAAATTAAACAGACGAGTTCATTGGAGCTGGAACATCATGCGGATGATTATTCTTACTGGAAATCTAATCAGAGTGTGCGTCGTCTCGATTCCAATTCGATTCCGATGGAAACTCACTTAATGAATGATCACCCACAAAGTTTAGAAATTATATCGAAGAAAGAGGACACTGATAAAAATAAAATTTCATCGCATCCGCAATCTTTAGAGGTAATGATTACAAGTGTGTACAGCTTAAAATTTGGATACGTGTTCAACTAAAATTGTTTCTCCAAAGGTTATTACGAAAAAACCACATCAACAACTCGTTCATCCACAAAGTCTTGAAACAATTGGTGCTGCTAGTAAAAATATAAGTACTACAGATGACAATAATTTGCCGCTTCATCCACAAAGTCTTGAAACAATCAACGCTAAAAAGGTATTATTCTCGTAGCACTTGCACTGTAATACAGTACGGTACTTCACTGAAAAATATATATTCAATTTTGAAGGTATTACCTCAAGCTACGTTAAAAAAAAACCAACTACAATTACTACCATATCTTAGTTGTGGATCGGAAATAGTGCATCCTATAGCAGAACAAAGCGATGAACAATTTGCTAACGAAAGTTCTGGGGGCTATGCTTTCCGAGACTCTTACAGTCCGTTACTCACACGAAAAACTTGCGAAACAAATGCTACCTCTAATCGAGACAGAAGTCTTAGTACTAGCCGATTCGTAGATAGATATTCAAGGTAAGGTTAATTAACATATGTTTAGAAAAATGACCCTTTCAACTATACATTGATGTTTAGATTTTATGGAGACGGTGGTATAGATAACGATTCTGCGAACTCTCGAGACGCATTAATCGAAGAGTTAAAGCCCAGTATCAAAAGAAGATACAGTAATGCAAGCCAAAGTAGTCACGATAAGCTGAAGTATAAGCAAGACAAATTGAAGTATAAACAAGAAAAGATGAAAAGTTTGGATGATCCATTGAATGTTGGGAGTGTGGTTGGAATAGACCGGTTGTTCGAGAGCAGCGATTGCGCGCTGGAGCCAAGAACAAATAAAAGTATATTTAATTTCTCAACTAAACACTTAATATTTAATTGTTGTACTAATCTTTTCCTGTTTAACAGATATGCATAATAAAGAACCAGATTCCGGTTCGTCCAGTACAACGACATTGAGTATGGAAAACGAGGTGAAAAGAAAGTTACTTCCGCCACTAGAAACAGATAACAAACGACATCAAGGTGCGATACCCAAACAAAGCCGTCCAAAACCAGCAGTAGAGACCATAGACGATAATAATACAACTACCGAGAATGTCTGGACGAAACGTAGACGGCCGGTAGTTATAATGTTGTCCTCCGGTCGAGATTTGACTGATTTAAGATTAAGTCGCAATTTGGAAAACCGAGGTATACTAACAAGGCGAAACGCTCTAGCATCATTGACCGTACAAGACGAGCTACGTGAAAAGATTCGAGACGACAACGTTGTACCATTATACACCGACCTGTTCGATGAGAAAGGATTTGTGGCTGCTGCTACGCAAGTACCTTCCATTAATAACGATAAATTGTTGAACACATTGTTGCGACAACAACTCAGTCAAAATTTACATTACGACACGAACTGGGAGCTTGCGGATTCCCTGAGCAATAGTTACAGCAGCATGTCTTTGAACTCTGCCGGTTTGAGTGTTATAATAGATACACCGCCTGTTTTATCCAGTCCAGAAAGCAACCAAACGAAGGCGCAAAACTCTGTAGCATCGAACTTAGTCCCTTCGAATCAGTGTACCATAGAAACCTTGGAACGAGATCAGTTTCATCAAGATGTGATGTCGCGTATGGAAGCAATGACGGATAGAAATCGAGGATTACAGAATTTATTAGAATACTTCCATTTAAATCTTTATCAGACCACTTCGAATTGGCGAATGCCTGCTTTAACGTTGCCGACGCATCAGGAAGCCGACATGAACGCAAGATTATCGTGGAATCGATTGTCCGCCTTCGATGTATTCAATTCGAAAGCTAAAAAGACAGGGCATTATTACAAGTGGAAAATTGGCAAATTACCGCATATAAAAGTCCGATTCGACCGTCTGTATTTATTGGTTTTGCTCGACCAAAATCTGACCATTTTCGAGACGATCGTCTCAACGCTTTTAGCGGTGGCCGTCGCTGGACTAGGTCTCATATTACTTCAACAAGGTCTCTATCGAGATATATTCGCCTTTATGTTCTGTTTTGTAACCGCCGGATGTCAGTATTCATTATTAAAGTCCGTTCAGCCTGACGCAGCTTCACCGACACATGGTTTTAATCGCATTATAGTATACTCGCGGCCTATTTATTATATACTGTGCTCGGGAAGTATATTAATCTTCAACGAATGCTTGAGAAATTTCAAAACGTCCGAGTTTATGATATATGGCTTCCGTGTCGCTGATTACGATGTTATATTGCAAATACGAAATGTTTTATTGATTTTTCTTCTTTGCTTCCCGGTCGTGTTCTCTTTAGGTTTATTTCCTCAAATCAACACCTTTTTGATGTATCTTTGCGAGCATACAGATATTCATTTATTCGGTGGGAACGCAACGACCAGTTTAGTTTCTTCGTTATATTGTCTTTGTCGCAGCATCGTTACTGTTGTTATACTGTACGGATTTGCTTACGGAACTATCACGGAGCCTAAATCCTCTCAACACATTTTGTTTTCGGTTTTTGCCGGTTTATTAGTTGCTATATCTTACCATTTGAGCCGATCATCTTCGGATCCTACTGTAATATGGGACATTGTTAAAGTAAGTCTATGGCCACCAGAAATTTATACCGAAGAGAAAGAAGCAAAGATCATTGAGAATACATCTCATAAAGATAATATGTCTACGACGTACGAGGAGACAAAAATTCGTACCTCGGGGAGAAAGAAGGATGTGAAAATTAAAGTTGGCGAACAAATGTCGGACGCAGAATTAGTGGATCCTTTACCTAAAAAGTTACGAGCAACCGTCTATGCAAGATTGAAGAACGATTTAGTAGTGTGCACCGTAATAGGTACCTTATCGTTCGGTATCCACTGCTCCACCGTGTTTACAGCTTTACAACCGGAACTGAATCCAGTTTTATGGGGTATCGTAAGCTGTCTAGGATTTCTGTTACATTATATCGTACCACAGCTTCGAAAGCAATTACCATGGTTGTGCTTATCGAGACCGGTACTCCGTAGTCGTGAACATGCACAATTCGAAGTACGCGAACCGGTGAAAATAATGTGGTTTGAAAAAGCGTACGTTTACCTTTCTTTCATAGAAAGAAATGTTCTATATCCGATAGTATTCCTAGGAGCTCTCACCGAATGTTCATCGAAGATTGTAAACAAATTTGGAGAGAGCGTGGGAACATTAATCATAGTTGTGTGCGGATTGAAATCTTTAAGATCTTCGTACTCTGATCCATCAACTCGGTACCTAGTCCTGATCTTTGCGGTGTTATTCTTCAAGTTAGACTTTCGAGATCGCAGCGAGACTTTTCTCGTTGATTATTTCGTCACTGGAATAGCATTTGCAAAGATCTACGAATTACTGTTGAAGATTAGATTTGTTGTTACATATATCGCGCCTTGGCAGATCACCTGGGGCAGCGCGTTCCACGCTTTCGCCCAACCGATATCGGTCCCACATTCTGCCATGTTGTTCTTGCAAGCGGGCATTTCTGCAATTCTGAGCACTCCGTTGAGCCCACTTTTGGGAAGCGCAATTTTTATATCTTCGTACGTGCGTCCCGTCAAGTTTTGGGAAAGAGATTATAAGACGAGGCGAATGGATCATTCGAACACGCGCATGTCTTCGCATTTAGATCGGAATCCAGGTGCGGATGACAATAATCTGAATTCAATTTTCTACGAGCAATTAACCAGATCGTTACAACACAGTCTTTACGGAGACCTAGCTCTCGGTCGCTGGGGAAATGTTGAACAAGGAGATTGTTTTTTACTAGCGTCCGACTACTTAAACTGTTTAGTGCATATTGTACAATTGGGCAACGGATTAGTAACATTTCAATTGAGAGGTCTTGAATTTAGAGGAACATATTGTCAGCAGAGAGAAGTACTTACGCTTCTATCGAATACTAATCGTTAGACTGCGGATGTTCATGCAATTTTCCATTTTTCTAGGCGAATCTTAAGAAAGTGAAATAAATCGAAATTTTCAGAAACCATAAATGCATAAACATCCGTAGTCTACTGATCATTGTACATTCATTGTTGCGTCTAGCATGAGCACGTTGATTTTGATTTCCAGGTTGAAGCAATCTCGGAGGGGATCGAAGAGAACGACGATTGTTGTTGCTGCGTAATGGGACATTTCTCAAACGTGTTAAATGTAAATGCAGCTTTCAGTCAGCGTTGGCTAGCTTGGGAAGTCGCAAATGCCAAGTATGTTTTAGAGGGATACTCGATCTCGGATAATTCAGCGGTCTCTATGCTTCAAACGTTCGAGTTCCGCAAAGCGTTGGTCACCTTCTACGTGAAAAGTATTATTTTTTACACTGTTAAATCGTCAAAGTTGAAATACTGGTTGGGGAACCCTGATATTTCTGAGGCCTTAAAGATAACACTCGATAAGAACTTCGTGGATCTGGACCCAGTTTTTAAAATGAACATCGATGAGGATTACGACTTTCGCGCCATTGGAATTACAAGAAGCAGCTTTTGTAATGTTTACTTGGATTGGATACAGTTCTGCGTTACCAAGCATGATAAGGTAATTTCTTACGACGCGTCTAAACTAATCGGAAATTTACGCAATATCGAATTATTTTTAATTCCCTTTAGACACTGGACAAATCGAGGGATTCGCCGTTGGTATCTTTGTGTCTTGCGTTGAGTCTTCTGGGAAGACGCGCTTTGGGAGCAGCGTGTCACAATACTGTGACAAGCGTTGAATTCTTTATTTATGGATTGCATGCACTTTTTAAAGGTACTGTTTCATTTGATCGAATCAAATCATTATCATTCAGTAAATGAACGTTTTCTATTCAGGAGATTTCCGTATAACATCGGTTCGAGATGAATGGGTGTTACACGATGTAGATTTATTGCGCAGCGTTATAGCGAAAGGTGTGAGAATGGCGTTGAAGCTGCATCAGGATTATTTCATGAGTCCGGACTTATACGTTGAATTAGCTCCTCTTTATGAAGCTATAGGTAGTCATGATAAAAATCTTGTAATTAGTCACGAAGCTGACCCGATGTGGAGAAACGCTGTTTTAAACGATGCTCCCAGTCTTCTGGCGCTTAGGTATTTTTATAGTATGCTATTTGAACATTTTATTAAAGTATCATTACATTGATAATACATTGTACGTACTATGTATTCTTAGATATGTACTCGAAGACGGCATGGACGAATTTAAAGTGATCATGCTTAATAAACGATTCTTAAGCTTCCGAGTGATTAAAATGAATCGCGAATGCGTGCGTGGCTTATGGGCTGGACAGCAACAGGAATTAGTATATTTAAGAAATAGAAATCCAGAGCGTGGCTCTATACAAAACGCGAAGCAGGTTCTCAGAAATATAATAAATAGTTCTTGCGATCAACCAATCGGTTATCCGATTTACGTTTCGCCATTGACAACTAGTTACGCTGAGACTAACGAGCAATTGTGTTCTTTAGTCGGAGGACATTTAAGTCTGTGCGTAATCAAGCGTAACGTATTGAAATTGTGGGAGAGGTGAGATTTTACAATACGATAGAATTCTGTAAACCATGTTTAATCGATATATAGTACATTGTAAAATCTATTATTATTAAAAGTGCTATTCTCAGAATCAGAAGAAGGTGCGGTCAGGGTTGTTCTTCGGGCGGAACAGGATCTCAAGACGACGGAGGCTTTGGGAACGAGGGAGTGTATGCAATGACCACTTACAATATTCATTCAGGTATTTAGACACACCTCTACTCTTCGCCGATTCTAATTAGATGATAATGTAGAACGAAATTTTAAAATAGGGTACGGTCAGTCGGGTTACAACACATCTGGCTCGCAATCTATAGATTCCGGATGCCAAATCGGTGGATCCACTGGACGCGGTTCTCTAGGAAGAGCAAACACAGCGTCTCTCGGTGGTAACAGAGGATCGTTGGCTTCGGTTGGTAAGCCCACAAGCTCGACGCTTGCCAGTTTAGCTGGTCTTCTTAGTAACAGTGATATTAAAACTGAAACTAAGAGCGAAACCAGCTTCTCCGGTAAAGTCGAGAAAGAGGAAGTTCTCCAAAGAGTGCGTGTAAGTAAACAAACACGAATTTCATGACTAGACCGCGGATCTTTATGCGAAATAAAAATTGTCTGCATCGATAAACTACATAAATCATATAATGAAATCATATATTGAATTTCAACTTCTCAATTTTGCTATAAACGCATAAAGATCCGCAGTCTATTCATAACTTCAATTTTCTACGATATGAAGAATCTGTTGACAACTTTGTTTGTTATTAGATCATAGATCCGAATCAAGTATACGATGCAATTAATTTGGGTCGTCGGATAGATGTAATTTGGCCCGATGAGAGAATGAGACAGCAGGGCGGTAGATCCGGATGGAAACATTGGGTACCCGAAAGAGGTATGGAGGGATGCGTTGTTCATTGTTGGTCTCCTAATCATCGTGATCCGAATCGACGATCTCACGTGGACAAAGTCATCTTGCTTGTCAAAATTGACGATAAATATGTTCCGATAGCGGAACAGGGTGTACGAGATTTAGGAGCAGAAGTGTGATGAAGTATTTTTGAACATTCTGTAGTGATACACATTCTGACAATTTTCGTACGAACATTTTTCAACAACAACAACAAAACGAAAAAAAACACCGCGGTTACCAATAACGAACGCATTAAAAAAAAATGAAAAAATTCATTCCAACTATAAAATAATAAATACAAAGATTTTTGATGGAAAATTATTCTTGAAATTGTACATAATGAAAATCGACGAATTTTAAAAACTAGTTTGTTAATTCAATTATAATAATATAACTACGAAATACTCTTCTCTATTTCAACCTCTCGGAAATTTTCATTCACTTCGACGTTTACTTTTTCATTAATATTGTTTATTCGCTTCTGCATTCCCTCCCTCATCGCAATAATTATTAACGGTAGTCGTAGACTTTCAGAAACGTTTTCCGGAAAAAAAGCCCGTAAATTTCAAAAGTTCGCATAAAAATCATAATTGAATATTTTGCCACTTTCAACTATGATAGGAACGATTACTTCTTACGTGTTTACTGAGGAAGACTAATGTCAATCGCCAAGTTATTCAATGCAAGGTAAATTGTACCATGTTGTATTATACTATGTACCATAATCATTAGATGATTTAGTAGTTACCGGGAACTATGTGTTACTTGTTGTTAAAACTAACAAAATTATTCTATTTATCGTTTCGATATAAAACACGAGATGAGTATGTTCACATTATTTTCCATTGATTTGCTGTGTGGAAATTGTTTCTTATCAATAATTATGCAAAAATCTTCTATGTTCGATATATGTGAAAACGAAGAAAGTACAAAAGCTATTAACTGTGTCAATATATATTTATATCTGAAAGTTATAGCGATGTGATTTATAGGAAGTAACTAAATTTCATTAGATTATAAGTATAAAGAATGCTCTCTCTCTCTCTCTCTCTCTCTCTCTCTCTCTCTCTCTCTCTCTCTCTCTCTCTCTCTCTCTCTCTCTCTGTAGAAGATCGTAAATTGTGTTATTTATTAAAAAGAGATAGAGACATATTTTGATTGTTATTATTGTCGAACGTACTCATTCGATAACAACAAGTAACATCGCTAGAAATTTGTACATATAAACATCATTCGTTCTTTTCTACATTTTGTTACATTTTTTTTAAACGACTCAAATATAGATAAGTTGTAAATATGCGTACAATATTTCTGCAAGATTCGAGCGTCCAAATGTATTTACTGAACGTGTAATTTTGTGGGGCCATGATGCTGCCTCTACAGAACATATCGGTACATTAAATAGCAGCATTATGTATAGTTTGAACGAGAGAATTTGATTTCTGTAACATTATTATATGAAAATGATGATAAACACACAGTGGTATATTTACATTTGATATATACCGTCATTGTAAATTTCATAAAAACTAATAGTTTAAGAGAATAACTATGTAGTTATCATAAAAGAAAGAAATTAATTGCCCGAAACTTATCGCACGACATTTATCTAGGAAAGAAAGATGCATCTGTTATCATTTTTCTTTCGAAGAAAGACTTACTGAACGCGTACTCCTAGTTTTGTAAATACCCTCATCAATTCATTTTCGATTTACTTGTTTTATCGCAACCGATAAAGAAATTTAAAACGTACGTACTGGTTAGTAAAATAATAATAATAAAAAAAAAGACACGGGGTTGCTTGCAAAAATATGAAATACTTTCCTGTTTATAATTGAACGAAGAGGAAAAAGGCTAATGTATATTTGGCACAAAGAATGAAAGATTTTGCAAGTAACCATGGAATCACAGCATTGCCTTATCATGGTGTCTCTCGAAAGCACCTGACTGATGAATAAATTTTAGCTAGTCCTTTAATTGTTGGTACATGTTTATGTATCGCTTTCTGCCAAGGGACAACAATCTCTTCCGCCGGAGAGAACATGGATTAAATAATTTTTATTAAATCTCTGGCCTATTAAATCTGTTAATCAACAGTACTTTCATACATAGATTGTACAGAATTGTTTTACCATCCAGAATAAATATTAAAATTAAAAATCAGATCGAATGTAAAGGTTTGTTTATAATCCCTGTATTAATAATATATTTTAATTTCTAAAATATGCATTTGCTATTTAATAATATCATTCTTAGCTCCGATAAGTTATAATGAATTTTATTCATTATAGTATTACAGTGTATAGAAGAAAGCGAGTACTTTGAACTATATTTCAGTTTGAAAAGTTAGCTTAGTTTATTAAGTATCGCTAGCGAGACAAACATTGTACATTAATCTTACATTACTACGACATATTGTACTATACATATAATACACGCAACCAGTTAAAAAATTCATTTTATAATCATGTTATAACATTAATGATACATGTAATACATTACCAACAGTTTGTAAAATAATCAACAAGTTATTATAAAAGTTACAAATAATAAATGGAAATACAATGTCTTTTTAGAAACAACAATTTTATATTTTATCCTGTCGTTTATAAAATTTCGATAATAAATAAGTTGCACTTTTAGTTTTAAAAATTACATTCATCTGATATAGAAAATAGAATACTCGTAAAAGCTGTATTCTGCAATGTGACGTACATTTAAAAAATTTATTCAATGTAATTATTAGACTACGGATATTTATGCAATTTTCAATTTTTGTAGACAATTTTTAAGAAAGCAGGACGACCGAATCAAATCCTGTTCAATTTGATATTCCAGCATTTTTTGAACATTTTTATAAACCGTAAATGCATAAAGATCCGCAGTCTAGTAATTATAGATAATCTCATTGAAGTAATTTTACAAAATATGCTGGTTACATCTTCAAACCTTCCCTCTTTCGTCTTCGGAATTCGAAGAAGGCAACGTATTATGGTGAATAAGTTTATGTATTAAGTTTTCTATCGTATCAAAATCATGTAGACCTATCAATTTATCGATAACTAATCCACTTGAAATTGTTATAATAGCAGGTACAGCTTTAACTTCGAACATTTGCACTAAATCTGGATTTGTTTCTAGATCTACGATAGCTAGATCTAATTCATCCATTGGTTCTATAATATCTATTAATTTAGGCGTTAGTATTCTACAAGGTTCACACCAGTCGGCATGAAAATTTACAATAACCGGTACTGAACTATTCATTACTTTACTAACATATTCCTTAGTGCCATTTATTTTAAACTGTTTCTTCTGTTGCCGAGAGAGAGAAACATTGCGTACTATCATCGACGAAAGCTTGCTGGTTTGGCGCAGCATTTTGTCGTATTTTAAGCAACGACTCTCACTGCATATAATCAATACTTTATTAATAAATCCTGAAATATACAATAAAAGTTGACCACGAACTCAATTAAAGTTTTTCTTCTATGGTCGCTGTGTATAATCAATACAATCAATACTTTATTGATAAATCCTGAAATATGCATAAACGTGAAAAGAATTAATTGATTTTTTATTACCTCTCACAGAAATCTAAATAAACAAGATACTTACTACGAATATTTAAAATATCCGATAAGATGTTACCAATTCATTGATAAATTATACAATTAGCAAATTATGCCGGAGAAATAAATAATTATGTGTCTGCAAATAATTTTGATGCACTGGTAATGTGATTACCGAATTAGATTATTTTGTTATCAAATAATAATTTTCTCCATACCTCTGTTAGATGCACCAGGCAAACCAATTGAAACATAAAATAAGGGAATACTTCTGTACTGGCTCCAAATGTCATACCACTAAAAAAAGAAATTCAAAATATAAACATTTCCCAGTGTTTGATCGTGTACGTAATCTTGTTGTAAAATGAAAGGGTTCCAAATTTAAATTTAGACAATATTATTGTTATACATGTATACACTCTGATGTATTATATGTATATATATAAATGTGTACAAATTTCCAATTACCCGTACTTTAGAAATATTCCTCTAAAAATCAAATCGACGTGAAAGTAATACAACGCATACTATTTTGTGTGAGATCATGCTATAATTTAAACCATTTATTTGTAAATCCTTGCATAAACACACATTGACTGCATCACTCACACTTGATCACGTACAATCACGTATCACTGACTGTCACTGCCACAATCACATTTATTCACACTACGGTATAAAATTTGTACCTATGTTTGCCAACAGGTGGCTACAGTGCTAGAGCCCCCCGAGCACAAAATGGCGCGATTTTCACCTGCCGGGGGCTCGAGCCCAGGGCCTGCCGGCCGGGCTGGGATTCAGCCGATTTGCAAGATTGCAAGGGTGCGGGATTCGCGTTCTCATTGCGTGATAATACAAACACGGGTTTTTTCAGTAGTCAAAAACGCCAGATAAAGGTCAATCTAGGCAGCAATCGCCCTCAAAGGTCTTATTTATTAACTGTTTATCAACTTATTATACTTTTGTCGGTAACAAGGGAGACTGCTACGCATTTGCAAAGTACTGCCACATTGATGCGACCCGCCCTGTGTCGCGCATGCGCGAGAAAAGTTGGGCTCAATCGAAGCACTGATTGGCCACATTAGTGTGATACCGTACTGCCCTCTCAAAAACATGCTGAATCCCAGCCTGGCCGGCAGGCCCTGGGCTCGAGCTGGCTCGAGCCCCCGGCAGGTGAAAATCGCGCCATTTTGTGCACAGGGGCCCGGCTAAATCGGCCTGTCTTGGTCTCAACGCTGCTCCAAGCATTGTGTTTGCCCGTAACCTGTCGGGCAGGGGCTCTGCTAGCTGGGTCCGGCGGTAGGCTCGGTCAGACTGTGCTGTCTGGGTACTTATACATATAGACAGATATAGAGATAGACAATGGCAGCGCGGGGTATAAAGAGTGAGAGAGAACAATAGCCAGTGGGATCGCACTCTCTTTCTAATTGACGAGTTGGCGGAGAGAGATTCGCTCAATGAAAGTGGCGAGTGCGTAGGAAACACGTAGGGAAATGAGAGTTGAGTGCGGTCACCCTTCCTAATTTCGCAAATTTAGTTACGATTTGATTTTGAAATATAAATGTATATAACGTGTGTGTGTTGTATTAAAATTTAAAGTTCTGAACTCTTCCGTTACTTTCCTGCCAGTAACAGTTCCCCACAAACTTAGGACACTTAGGACTGCTTAGGACTTGGGACGTAAATAAAGGTCAAAATAGGTACATAATTTCCCTCGATTTTCTCGACCTGGCGATACTGAAATAGATATATATACGTACGTTCCTGCATTTGGTCGCGCATGCGCATGAAACTTGTGCAGTATCCCAGCATTGATACAAATGTCCTCTCTGCTAAATGAAATATAAAATGATGTTTCAATGCGTTTAAATAGAGATTTTTCCATTTTTAAGGGGTTAAATTAAAGCTCAGAAAATGCACTTTATGATAGGCATATTGCAGTTTGATAACAGATGGGTTGTCATACCGTGAATTTAAATCTGAAACAACGAATGACACTCTCAGCTTTCATATTTCACGAGTTTTATTTCTGTAGATTGCTGCAGCGATACTAAAAGTATCGAAATGTATATGTATGTACATTCAAGTGATAATAACCAGCAATATTTATGTACAAATACACCGAATTATAAACACTAAACATTCTTCACACCTTACACATAACTTCTCTAAATCAATTCGTTTGAATGTTGCATCTGTCCTTTTGTTTCTTTTGTATGTTTTTCTGTAATCAATGTGTTGTTTCCTTTGTAGGGTATGACTGGAGTGGCATATGTATAAAATCATATGTTTCCTTGTTTTGGCACAGCTTGTCACAGGAAAGAAAAAGGAATACACGTAACTAAGAAGAAAAGAGCGTTGGAAGAAACGTTTCGAATGATTGCAGTGGACCGCTTTCCGTTTTCTCTTTTGTTTTTAACAAACTCAGCTGTTGTACGACTACTATCTGAAAGGAAAAGTCTCTTTCTTTAGCGAGCGAAATATAAGTATATATTCGATGTTTCGTAAAACTTTTTCTGGCTGTATAACACGTGTACTATATAACAATAATAATAATGATATTAATGACAATATAATTATAAGAAGAATTGGATTATCGACACGACGTCGAGTAAAACGAGCAAGCATAATTGTTTGTTTTTAGTTGATCTCGCGCAGTTATTCATTAAATCTGCACAGGTCTGATATTATTGGTCTCGCATACAAATACATAATACAGAAACCGACATGCGATTAGCTTTCCATTGGTAAAAGCAGGATATATTACAAACTTAACAATAGCGGTAGATGTACCAATAAATTTATGCAATGCGTATATTACAAAACTGTTTGTTTCTCTCTTTAATTTTTTTTTTTAAAGAAAGTTTGTTCGGTTCTCGGATGTGTCTTGTGTCTCCTTTCTACAAAGGCGTGTAAATTATTAGTTCAACATACTCTTGCCATGACCGGTCTCGGCTGTCTATAAAAATTAAAAAAAAAAAACAGAGTTGTTATCCTATACTCATTTACATGTCGGATGTTCCTATCATCACAGATTAAGCTACGGTTAAACTAACATACAAAGAATGTAAATGGATCGTCTGCCATAAACGTCATCTATTCGAGCTTCTGATTTTCGTTTTTTTTAAATTCGCGTCTAACAATTTGTACACCTCTGCATCGTTGAATCGGTTACTGTATACATTCTGACACGCTGGTCTGTTCGTAATTGTTTCTCGTTTGCGTCTGCTTTCATTCTAATACTCGAAGATTTCTCTTGTTACACATCCATTACGTGCATTCGCTTTCCTATTCGCATTGACACACCTCCGTCCCCAAAACTCTACATCATTTGTATTTGTTACTAGTAAAAATCAAGTCGATGGTATTAGTGGTCACATCAATAAAATCATCGTCCATAACAAACAAGTGAAATCATTATAAAGTCTTATATTTATTATTTACGTATAAATATTGTTAAATATGTATATTCAAAATTTGCTACACATTCCACGATTATTTTACACAGAATTCGTTATCTCTATCCTGGTAATGACTTAAATCGATTAAGTAACGTTCTTCTTCTTCTTTATATATATATTTTTTTTGTTTTTGTTCATTTCGTCTGTTGTTTTTATTAAACTGCACACACGAACTCTTCTCGCATCAACGAAAATAGGAAACTATACTGGGGCCGAGGCTCGACCCTGATCATTCTCGTTCCAACCTTTCCCTTTAAAAAATAGTAATCATTGTAATGGTAGTAATAATAAGTAGGTAAGCATAATTAATAGAACACAACGTCGATTAGAATCGAGCCTCGAAAAATGCACGCAATAATAATCCCTATGTTCTTTGTTACAGGTCGAAAAAGTCATGCGTCCGACAAAGAGCAATGAAACGAAGAGGAATGGCAATCGACGCTGCGCTTCTAGAAATTGAGTCACGACGTCATGGTATAAAAATCTAAACTGACCTTACTGTTTACTAAAAAATAGAATCGTTTTTCCCCCTTTTTTTCGACATGCGGAACGGAGAAACTGGTTCTCGCCGCTCGTAAGATTATATATGTATAATGTCTAACGCGTTCGGGTTTACTTTCGTTGACGGTTTCGTGACTCGATTATCCTCGACCGTCAATCGGTCCGAACGCCTATCCACACGTTTCCCACCCCGTTTGGGACGGGGGGCATCAATGAACACGTTGCGTCTCTTGCGCATCTAATGCTCCATCGATCTCTAACAACGACCAAAAAAGAAAAAACAATAATATCGCTAATAACGTGACACGACAGTCTTGCGCCGAAAAACAGACTTCTTATGCTCAAATCAGACCTAATACAGTCCATACAGTCCCTGTGTCAATAGTTCCCAAATGGAAAATACAATTCAACAGCGATACCCCTGTTCTCCGAAGACTATCGTTTACAATTCCGCGTTAGGATACAATTCAGATATACAAAGCTCCTCGATCGAGGTATTACAAGCAATTTCAACGTGAACTGTGACGCGAGGGTATTTCGTAGTCGGGCTTGGTACAATGAAATTGTTTGATGCCATCGTTTAGTCGTGAAATCTGAAAACAGTTACCATCGAGACAACTTGTAAAACTTCGCGAGAGAAAGAGAGTAGAGAAGCCGTATATCATTGTCTATGCTCAATGACAACTCGTTGAACAGTCATTGTGTTTGTTCCTTCGGAAAAGAAGGGTCGGTATCGTACCACGTGACCTCAACAAAGTATACAATACATATAATATATATATAATATACATATATATATTATATGGTGGCTCATCATTTGGACCGGAAGAACTTAACTAAAACCACGGCTGGGTTTGTAATATCGCTTCGACGTGTTCTAGCTGCATCGACATTTTTAAAAATATTTATTGCGGGTGGAACGAATATAGTGACGATACAGAACTCTTTGAGCGTTGTATATCGATGGTTAAGCGAAGTTTTTAGGACGCTAAAATGCTTGGATTCGAGCGATGAAAGTCTACCTAATCTAGAGCTTTCCGTTTGATCGGAGTTCATTGATCGTTTCTAGGCAAGAGACCGCTTCTATGCAGCGAAAAACACATTTGGTGGAGGTTACCAAACAAGATTATTATGGCCACGAATGAGGTATAAGATAAATTTAACATCTGACATTTTCTCAGATCATTCGACAATTTCGCCTCAGTTATATATATGATACAATAGAGACTAAATGTAGGATAATCTGTAGGTATATTGTTAAATTTTGTTGAAAACAACATAAACACGGTACGACTATCTTATTTACTTCAATATACACAGGCGTTTCTACGTGACACGACGAATCTCATTGAAAAAACTCGTGGTATACATTCAAGACGACTTTCTCTGGTCGAATCGAATGTATACGTTCACGTTACAAAGGTCACCATTTTTCGAATAGAAAGAGTGCAAGGCTTTATTCTACACGAGAAATTAGTCCTTCGGGGTAGTCGTGACAGGAGAAGAATGTTAAGTCTATCCTACGCCTTTGCGTTCACTTAAGTCAGGCCACTCGACGAGGATTTCAAGGAGAGATGTCACTATACTTGTTCCATCGGCAACAAAATTCAGACGGATATCTCGTAAGCGGCGTACGCTGCCGCTGTTCTGTCCTCTTTGGAACGAGAGACGCTAAGTGCCGGCAATCGATCGTGTACCATCTCCGTCCAGCCGCAGGATATCGCAGGCGCGGAGACGTTGAAGCTGGGCTATACGGATATCTCATAGTTCATGTCGTAGACACTGGCTCGATCGTTGGTGGGCGTGGTGGGCCGTTGAGATCGGTTGTCGTTCGGCGCGGACACCATCTCCATGGAATTGGTCATTTCCAGAGCACGAACGAAAGACATCGGTCTGCGGCGTGTGTCGCCCGATGTGGGCGTCGTGGGCGTCACCATGGCAGCTTTCCGTTTGACTTGGGGCGACTGGTGAGGCGGGAAGACCGGTACGCCGCCCCTCATCGCCGGATGGTACGCCGGTTTCGTTGTGTTCGCGTACAACTGTTGCGTGGGACTGGTAGGATCCGCTCTGTAGTAATCATAGGAAGGTGGTGGTCTCTGCGAGGGCGACTGGTGTTGACTCGTCGTTGTAGTTGTCGTCATCGTCATCGTGGTCGCGTTCTGCGCCCCCGGCGGAGCCGGGTAGCTGCCCGGAGAGTTGTCCTTCCACATGTAGACGCCGCGCTGCGGGGAGCCAGCCAGTTCCCGGATGTTGTCGACGGTGTTGTTCGTCCGGGAGTACGGATGGTCGCCGGCCCCTTGGCGCACCAACTCGCTCTCCGACAGGAAACGACGCTGGGGACTGTAGCCCGTCATCACGCCACCGCTAGACCCAGCTACACTGGCATTGTTCCCCTGCTGCACATCGTAATACGTCGATGCGTCGTTCACTCCTATAAAATCTGGCCGACGAACCTGCGTCGGCGTGCCCGGGTTCGATCTGCAACACAGATAATTCGCATTGGCTTCCATCAAACTTCGAACGACAAAGTTACTTTGATTCTTTTATTCGTTTCGTACTCGAACACACGGTAGCACCTCTTAACTTGCACGCGACTCGGTCTACCACGCCGGGGTAATCTGACCTTCTCGTTTCATGTTCGTTCCTCTTTTAATACTTCATCTACCGGCCTTAACACGTCCTTTAAACGTTGAGCATATCTCGAGTAAACCAGCAAGCTATCCTGACCAATCTAATCTACCAACTTCTTTCGAGGTTATCGCTCAAAGGAAGATGATCTCGATTCTTTTCAATAGCCTATTAATTCGTGTCGCTGAAACTCTTACTACCGGTAGCTAAAGTGTTAGATGACACGCGTGTCATCCGTCTTCTGGTTTTAGAGGTTTTACGTAACGTCCGCAGTACACCGCAGCCAACAACAAGGCCCATCAGTCTCCACGTTCGAATTGAGCGTACAAGTTCAGAGGTATTACTGTAACTGACAAATGCATGATACAGTTAACCAAGATGAGGATATATATATATATTTTTATATATATATATATATATATGTGAGTGCTGAGCATTGTAGCCATACAAATACGGCTCTGGCGATACATACATAGGAGAGATAAATAGATAGATAGCTAAAAAGAGAGAAAGAGAGACAGAACAGCGCAACATTCCTGTTATAAAACTTAGCATCTATCCAAGAAACGTAAAAAGGTATATATAATATAGCGAAACCTAGCAAATATGAACAACAATATTAACGTGGAGACGTTTATACTTGCGTGGTGGTCGACTGAAATATATGTGAGTACAAGTATATGCATATGTGTGTACACATGTGTATATACATATATATATAGGTCCGAGTCATGTATATTTCTCTCTTAAAGAATATAGATACGTATATATATGTAATATATGCAAGAAAGCATAACTTGAAACTACGATATGTCCTCGTAGAATGAAGTTCGTGTTTACCTGCAGTAGGTTGCAACATGATGGTAGAAAGCAGCTCCTTGCAGTTACCACCCCCTGCAGTGGGACACAAACTTATCTATATACCATATATCTTGTAATATATACATGCAGAGAAACTAATTCTCTACTATATTAAACATGATCTACGGTCGCGCAATACGGTTTCTTGTTTTTCCTTTTCTCTTTTCTTTTTCTGGTTTAGTCTTATCTGCTTAATTATTTTCTCGATCGCACACAATTTTTCATCGTTCAGAAATCGAGATGTATATAAATATATATGCACACACACGCGCGTAAAGGTACGTGCGCGTGTGTATATATACGTGTATATATATAAATATAGTGGTGAGAGTAATAGGAAGAAAAGAATAAGAGCAAGAGTGAGGTGTTCGCATAAGTGAGGGAGTACAGGGAATCTGAAGTAAAACAGGCTTCACATCATATCGAGAGGTAGCAAACAGGAACATCGAATAAAAGAAATAAACATATACATATATATATTTTCACTCGTTGTAATCGATATAGCGTGCTCGACAAATGCAATGGAACTATATTTACTAGTGTGGCGCTTCCCTCTTGCTCTCTACGTAGAATTAGAAACAATATTCTGTGCAACGTGAAAATGCCGCGAGATACAGTTACAAAAAGGTAAAAAAAAGATGTAAAATAAAAAAAAATATATATATAGTACATCTAGAAGATCAATATTCCAGAAACAAAATATCTCAAATATGTTCATATATATATATAGCAAGCTATCTAATATATAGTAATTCAATTTATAGAATTGAAGATGTAAAGCGGCCCCTAGACGTTCAATAATAGTGACAAGGCGCAATGAAAGGGCATATTGACCGTTTAGAAGGGGTTCAAACGCATTGGTCAATATATCGAAGCATATTGATAGAAATTTTGATTGAAGCACATTGATGTTTAGGAGGTTCATTGTCAATATTTCGTCAATCTCACTAGACCATGATGCGATATGGTGCAAGATTTCTCGCGCATGCGCGGGCGAAACAGTTAACGTATCTATATTACGATGATCAGTGGCGCACCCAGGGGGCTAAGTACCCCCCCCCCCCCAAGGAAAAAATGTTTAGCTCCCAAAATTAAAATCGCGGAATAACCCTGGATACTGTTGACAGAGATTTTGGATAAAAAAAGGTCATCACGCAAAACCTAGGGCTAGATTCAACTCGGCTCCCCCCAAGATTACATCCTGGGTGCGCCACTAACGATGATGAGGTAGCAGAGCCCTGAGGCAATTATATTGGCAGGAATGTACCGAAACAATCTGTTCCGGGCAAAAAGACTCCAAGACATGTCCTACGAGTTACAAAATATACAGAAATACACATGTTATACATTCATTTTTCAGAATCAAATCATACCAATTTTTTAAAATTCTGCGGGGTGCTCAAGGTACCCCATTTTATCGAGAATCTTACTTTACTGAGGCTGAAATCGCTGCGCATACGCGAGAAATCTTGCACAATATCGCATCATCACGTACAGGCCCCCATCCTGTTCGGGACACATCCGAAAAAATTTCTAACTGGAAAGACGGTTTCCTGGTAGGATTGAATGTTGTCATAACCTTTGTTTTCCACCTCGTCACAGTGCGCAGTCGCCGTATTGATAGCTACATTGACAATATTATTGAACGTCTAGGGGCCGCTTAACAAGAGATGTATATATATATAATCAAATATTCCGTTATATACAGGTTGTTCCGCGACTCATGGTCTACCGATTAGAAGATGATTCTACATGTAAAAATGAGTCGAAAAGAAAGAATAAAATTTTTCCTCGGTCTCTTCGTTTTCGAGAAAATTGATCTCGAAAATTTACTCGGTACTATAAATTTAATAAATCTATATCATTCATATAACTATATAAATAAATTGACTCTTGTTTTGAATTTTATCACGTACCGAGTAAATGGTCGACTTCGATTTTCTCGAAAACGAAGATACCGAGGAAAAAATTTTATTCTCTCTTTTCGACTCAGTTTTTTACATGTAGAATCACCTCCTAATCGGTAGACCATGAGTCGCGGGACATAACGAAGTATCTGATTAATATCTCTTGTTACATTTTCAAATCTATAAATTGAATTACAATATAGTATATTGCTCGCAGATTATTTATCTCAAGAGATGTCCATAGAATTCAAGTTCATTGTGTATCCGTTATAATTTTGTCTATTCGTATTCCGATTAGACGGATAAGAGTGGTGATAGTATACCTGCGCATAGGACTGGAAATAGCAAGAGGAGTTGGTACTCCGATAGCTTTAATCCGTTGTGTCGTTGGACTAGCACCACCCGGATCTTGGCCTCTCTGCGAAGCTGTGGCAGGCGATCCGCTCGCTTCCGGTGACAATGGATCGGGCGTGTGGCTTCGAGAGCCGTTTATTCCCCTATAGGTATCGACAACGTACCTTATGTGTATTAGAAAAGAAATTAGCAAACGCGTTACCATTTGCTGGCTCGTGGTTTCTGTTACCTTGGCCTCGGGTGGGGACTGCCTCTAGTGTATTGCATTGGATGGCGGTGTTGCGTTGGCGGAGGATGCCTGGGAGACTGGCTGTTCTCCACAGGTGGCAGGAAGAAATTGCTTTTAGAACCGTGTCTTTGCAGTGGAGGTGTGGGCTCGCAATCCGCTGATTGAGATGCAGTTGGTTCCATGTCTGTGTCCGATCCATCTCGTCCCGGAGATAACTGGAACCGACAAGACGCGTCAGTTGCTTTCGCAGTAGAGAACGAACGTTCGGTATCGAATCGTTGGATCACACTTTTGTACAGAATGTGTATCAAGGATACTGACTGGTTCAATCAGGATAGGTAAGGGACAGGGGCTGATCGGCAATAGCAACTTTCCAACGTCGTGAACAAGGTACTATAGATAGGAAGAATCGTTGCTCGATATTGTACTCTAAATAAATCAAGTCGTGAAATTAATGAACGGATGCGTGATAACTAGAGAAGTTCGTGCAGAAAATACTTTCAAAGTGCACCAATTGTGCAATAAAACTTGCAGTTAACACTGTATATAGTCTATGAAAGCTTTAAAGCACAGGAAGGGTAGCATAGCACGGAATTTATAGTTTCTTTCAAAGCCGAGTGAATTGCATAGCCGCACACTGCTGGTAAATGTACATCGAAGAAGCATAGAAACTTCATGCTAGAGAAGATGTTATTATTTACAGTTGTTAAGTCTTCTCGTACATAGTTATCAGAAGTGTGAAGCGATGTTGCACTAGCTCTTACCTTATTGTAAGCATTTGAACTGGGATTTCTAACACCATTGCTGCTATCCATGTAGGTTTTTACCTGGTTCTCACTGCCTATAGTCGATATCTCAGATGTGCAAGCTCCACGTCGTTTTCCTAAATACTTTTCTGGCTTGAGTAAACTAAAACATTCCAGAATAAATTGATTATTCGTTTCGTCTACTTACAGTTAGGAGTCGTGATTAATCGTTGCAACATATTACCTGGGATATTGTGGTCCGAATTGCGTGTAACAGCAATTGTGTAGGCAGCCACGGGAAAAAGGATTGTAGCCTCCGTTAAATTTGCCCGTTACCTGTTCGTTCGTCGTACGTCCTCTGGAAACAAGTATTACGTGGAAACCAGTCAGCCCAAAAATTGGAATGAATAAGAGCATAACCACTCCCATAAGTACAAATCTACAGTATGTGTAAGGATCATACGACACAAGAACACAGTTGTGTACCAGTTGATTAAGAAAGCAAATAAGGATACGCGACAATAGTGTCTACTTCGCCCAGTTGTTGTTTCCTTTCTAATACGAAATGCAGGCAGAGTCCAAATATACTGAGCATGTGAAAACTGAGTGACAGCAGAAAGAAAAAAAAGAATCTGTAGTTCCTCCTTCCGATGCAGTTGTTCAACCATGGGCAATGATGATCGAACGTCTATAAAATTCAAGATTCGATAAGTCATCCGTTTCGATGTCAATCCTCTTATTCATTTACAAACCTCGATACATTGGTTGCAAACGCTGCAATGAGAGCAACGGGGAGGCCTGTAGAACTTGCAGGTCGGGCACCATTTCATGCGCACTGTGATGCCATTGATATCTACACTTTTGTATAACGGCGCGCTAAATTCGTCCTCTTTATCTTCGTCAGGAGATGCTTTAAAAGAAAAATCATACGCATTAACCAACCGAACGTTCTTGGTAAACTTTGCATGCAACGTTCGTCCCCT
The DNA here is from genome assembly GCF_051020765.1 of Lasioglossum baleicum. Lineage (NCBI taxonomy): Eukaryota > Metazoa > Arthropoda > Insecta > Hymenoptera > Halictidae > Lasioglossum > Lasioglossum baleicum. Next base: position 15,495,569 of record NC_134940.1, read on the forward strand.
GTAAAAGACGTAGCGCAGTCGTAAGTGTAAGTAGACATTGTTTCTACAATATCCAAGGACAAGTCTTTTCTTTATCGCAAAATGTTTATAGGCAACTACAAACAAATGGGGAAGACACGATCACGACGAAGAAGGCAGTTTACTTTTCATCGGACGTTTGGTACCTCGGCGCTAAAGAAATTCGAGTTACACAGGTCCGATTGTATTTTATACCTAGTCTGATGTATTTGCTCTGTAGCATGCTGTACGCTGGAGCAAACTAACAACTGCGCTACATCCTACGGAGCAAGAAGTACCTTTCGGTATAACACCAGGGTCCATGAAGGTGGCTAGCGTGAAATTGGCCAGCACAAGGAAGGTGATGACTCCCTGAAGAGCAGGCACCCATGTTCCCCATCGGAACACATAATACTGGCATCTGTAAAATCGAAGTTTCATTGACAAGGGGAAGAGCCGTGTGTGTCAACATAGACCGCGGAGAAATCTGTCGAACGAAAACAGGATGGCAAACCGTTGCGGCCTCTTACGAGAGGAGGACAGACGTGTGGTGCGAGATGCGAGGTGCGAGCGACTTACGGGAAACAGAAGAATAATGTGGTGGTGCCGAGTAGAACTGTCCAGGCACAAGTAACTGGTAGAAACTTCGCCCTCGCGTCGCATATCGGCATTCTGCACGCTCCACTTTGTGCTCGACGATTAACGAATTATTAATGGGTGAGATTTCTGCTAGCAGAAAACATGGCTGCGTCCATCGGCGCTGCTTATTTGCAAGTCCCGCGGTCCGTAGTTAGCACAGACTTTCATTCTCGACGCGCTCGCAGAACCGTTGCATCTTGATAATCGGTCTTCGTCTATTAAGCGCGCGTCACTCCGGCAAAAACATCCGTAACGTGATTAATGTTTAAACGCTTCGGCACGTACGATCCGCGAACACACTACCTTGCTGACATACATATATATGTATACATAACGTATAAGTCTGTCTCTCTTCCCGTCCTTTTCTCTCTCACTGCATGGAAGATGTCGGTATATAATTGTGCACGATGGCTAACCGAGCCCCCCTCCAACGCAGGCGTTCCGCAAACCTATCCAACGTGACCATGCCACAGAGCACGGAGCATTTTTTCAAAAAAGGCCAACCACTGTCGAAAGCTTCACGCTTGTCACTTCGAAATTTTGAGTATACACACTCACGGTATCGTCCAGTATCGTCGCTATTTCAAATTGACATTTCCATAGTCTGCAGGCAAGAAATTTGAAACGTTGGAAACCGCGGCAATATTCAAATCTAAAACTATTGGGTTCGCAAGAAAGTAATTTCGGTATTTGGGAAAATTTTGAAGTTTTATGAGCGCGGAATTATGAAGCTACCAGAAAGGTGGCAAACGATCGAACAAAATAGAAAATACTTGAATAGAAAAATTGGGTTTTATTTCACCTTAGAATACCGAAATTATTTCCTCGCCAACCCAATATACATCGCAATAGAAAACATGCAGAGGTTGCTACGAATGTCCTTATACGTTTACATTTTCTATGTATTCTGAGCGTTCAGAAGTTTGAACGGAAAACACAAAGATTCGCTTAAAGTGTTGCCTGTAATTCGTATACTTATCATTTCCAAGTCAAATGTGTAATTCTAAATCTGTCTGCATGGCGTACGAGGGTGTACTAATTGTAATTGTAAGTGGAAAAAAAGACTAGCGGGACGGCAGAGGAATGAGAGGAGATCTCTCACCTTTTCATAATTTGATTCGCTGACATTATCGCTTCGACCAATAGCAAAACTATGGGTATCTAATAACTAGACTGCGGATCTTTATGCAAAATAAAACATATTTGCCTTGATTGCCGGACACAGGAGCTAAATAAAAATTGTATTCGTCTTTGAATTATAAGCTGAAACTTATACATTGATGTCCTTACATATTTTTAACATGTCTACGTACCCATTTTTGTCATAAATGCATAACATCCGCAGGTTACTAATAACGGAGACTCTGCTAATAACCAATCAGACTCCTCTTCCCCGTGCTGTCCTGCTGGTCTTCTTTCCAGCAACTATATCGGTAGACACTTGGAAACTTGTGTACGCATGCGTGCTCGGGAACTTTTAGAGAACGTTCTATGCGACACCCGCAAAGCTGTGCGAATTTCAAAATTCGCGAACGCGTTTACCAACCGCTAGTCAACAAGGTTTCCGGAGCGCTTTGAAATATTTGAATTTTTCACGCGCAGATCGCGAACGATATTTTCTACGGAAAGATAGTTCATTTCGAACAAAATCGTCCCTATTTGCAGTCCGAATTATTTTTCAATTTTATTGCCAACAACTTTTATTTGAAATAATTACTTCAATATTTGTTTTTAAATAAAAAATAATTGCGCTCGGAGATATTTTAACTTGAAAAATATTTGTTTCTTCCGATCTAGGATATAAAAGTATACTAGAGTAATACCTCATAAAATACCTAAATGTTTAGTAATTGATTCGATACTGGGTACAGCAAATTTTAGTGGCGCTCAGAGTCACCGCATTCGAGTGCTAAGTGCGATGTCCCAAGTAGCCACGTGTAGCCACGTACGTCCCTAAAACGTACGCAGAATGGACGTAGAACGTTTGGACGTGAACTGGATCTGAAACGTACGTTTTACTTGGGGTGCGACGAAGTTGACATATGTAAAAGGCATAACAATCTTTAGAGGTTAATAAATTTCATGAAATTCTTTACGAAACAGGTACACGGATATTTCTTGTGCACAGGCCGTTGACAAAGGTATACGAGTCATCATTTACAGTTGTTTAGCAAACCATCCGTTGTTCTTGCACTAATTACAGGTAAACTGCGGATTGCATGCAAAAATTGAAAAGACATTCGTGAAATTACGATATCCGTGGTACAGTTGTCACTTTCCGATGTCCACGTAGATTGCTGGAAGAACGGTCTTCTGTCAAACGAAAGTTTACATAACGAAGCTCGTCGCAGCCCAAGTAGCCACGTACGTCTCCAAAACGTACGTTTCAGGTACAGTTCACGTCCAAACGTCCTACGTCCATTCTGCGTACGTTTTAGGGACGTACGTGGCTACACGTGGCTACTTGGGAGTATACTTTCGTCGGTGTGACTTTGCTTTTTATCTACGAATGAACGACGTGGGTGGTGAAGCGTCCTCGATCCCAAGTTACGAGTCGAGAAGCCGAGAAGCTGTGAAATTAACCAGCCGGGACCCGATGCCGATGCTACGAACGATACTGTTGCGCAGATTCGCTTGTTCCTCGAAATATGAACCGTCAAGGAATGCTTTGTCGATTCGAGATAGTTCGCGTATCGACGGGATTCTTCCCTCGAGTTCTCGCGACTCGTTGGCCTCTTGCCATACTTCCTAATATAGTGCGCCCGCGGCGCCCCTCCACCATGGCTTTTTTACTTGGCATTAGAAAATTTGAGCTCGTATAGTCCAATGATACGCATGATTTATCATTAGAAAAATTGAATTTTTTAGGGTAGGTTTTCTGGTAGAATCATTTTCCACAGAGAATGCTCGAAACATTTATCGTATTCGATGCATGGTAATTGTTTGATAAATTTGTTGGAGGCCTGTTGTAGACCCTTGATAGAATATTAGCCGCTGACGGGTCGCCGCATTTACCCGTCTATTCGAAGTAAGACGGTATGAAACGATATCGTTAATCTCTTCAAGGTGGACGCATGGAAATATCTAGTCCGATGACTGTGTATCTACATCATCCTTTATTTCGTTCGAGTCATATTCATCTGTAGGAGATATGGTAATGGCTCTACGACTGCAATCAACTCGGAAAATACGGATTACAGTTATCGAGTCGGAAAAATATTCTCCGCGGCCCGATTGGCTGTCGACTCGCTGTCGTTCGACGCTCGGCGAATCGGCGAGTAGCTGCCAGCAGAGTGGGAGTGAGGAATTGCAGTTTATAGTGTCAAGAAAATGACTACATTCAAACGAAAGCTATAATCATCTCTATTCCTAGGAAATTCGTTCTTGAAGAGGTTAATGTTCTAACGCGAAGCATAATGATGCGGACAATAATAAGAATCATTTATTTATAGAGCGGAATATATGAACGAAGGGCGAAACTTGGGAGAGATCCGCTGGTCCAACATCAGACAGCATCCGCATGCCTCTCTAACGAGTCGTCTTCTGACTCTGGCTCTTGCCAACGGACCGGTGATTTTCAGCGCTTGGCACCGAAGCGTAATTGCTTTTGCACGCTCGACCGTTGTCGCTTCTTCGTCCGAAGCGTATATGTAGGGAACGAAGGAGGAGCCAACGACGATAACCACAGCGATGATGACGAGGAGGATGCGCTGGCACCGAAAATATTTCTAACGAGACAAATTCTCACTTACTACTTATCCGTTGGCCGTTCTTCACAAGCGTCGTCGCGCCGCGCCGTTTCGAAACCGCGGATCGCCTGAATGAAAACCGAACGGTCTACACCGCCTAGGATCTTGACACTCGAAACGAAAATCTTGTACCGACCCGCTTATGATTGATTACTATCCCCATTATTTCTAGACCGGCTGTGGCAGTCTAGAGAGACTTAGCTAATAATATGCAATGACACCTAGCAGACGTTCGTTCGAATCAACAAACTCTCTATTCGAAATTTAAGTTTTCCTCGACAATTCTCGGTAATTTCGTTTGTCCCGTGTCGGAGCATTCTGTCTCGAAAAAAAAATTGTAACAGCAACTCGTGACAGTATGTCAGATAAATAGCTTCTTATCCATCAGTCGCCACTCCACCGCGAAAATCTAATTGATGCGTAGGTGATGCAGGCTCGGGCAATCTCGAGATGTTCACGGTACAACGAGAAACAATTAATGTCGATCGTATTTAAATTCCTGTTACGCTCGGTTCAACGGTAAGGTATCGACCAAGCTGAACGTTAATGTAGAAATAGACATCTGCCTTGTAAAATTGGAAAACTCGTTAAACATGGCGTTGTTGAACAGGTTCGGGAAACGATTAAACACGGCGCTGTTTATTTGTATACGCGTCCCCTCGCACCACCGAGCGCGCGAATCGCGAAGAGATAATTCCCACTGTCTGGAGAACCGTGTGATTCGTTGATGAATCGTTCGGAAAGAGACCGAGGACTCGTTATATTTTTACCGGACCCCGTCGCGGGGGTCTGGCCAGGTGGAACGCTTGTTGTAATACTTTGCGAATCCTGGTGGGCGGACGGATCCAAGAACAGCGACGGTGCTGAAAATTCCGCGTAGATCCGCGTTGTTATCGCGCTACAATTTATGTATAACCATTTGCGTCTTGCGGACGGATGGATTTACACGCAGGCCTTCCGAGCGAACCTTCCGCGGGACAGAATCGACGTCCATCAAAAGTAGACTTTCGCTGCTCCTCCGATCGAAAATCTAAGCGGTTGCTTTATAGCTGGTTTCATCTTTTAATCGCGGCGTTCAATAGAAAATTGCTTGCCAGAAAATTCGTTGAATTAGTTGCCGAGTTTGTTGCGCAAACGCAAATTCTATTCGGAAGATGTACAGTACAACGTTGACAACTTTTTAAGTATACAGGTTGTTGCATCATCTTTCTTTCACCTAGAAATACTACACTCCTCAAAAGACTTAAGGGATCACTTGTGCGAACCCGAAAAATTGGTCCGACTTTACGTGATCATAACTCCGTCAAAAATTGCCATATCGATATCGTTAAACAACGGTTTGAAAGCCTGAAACCTCTAGTTTCAGATGCTTTGTTTCAAATTGTTGAGATGTTGGTTTGTTACAAAGTTATAGCGAGATGAAGACAACATTGACGGTTAACAAAAATTTTGTGCAACTTTGGAACATCACACGGGGAGAAACAAATTTTTTTGATAAATCACGTTAATATCATTTGGAAGGGTGATCTTTCCTGTGTAAATTGTGTGGTTGTTGAATATTGTGCGATTTTTTTTATTCGAGTTATTCAACATTGAAGTAAATATGGGCTTTTTAACTTTAACTGGCTCCAGAAAGCGAAAAAATTATTGTAGAATCTTGTGCAAAAAAGCAATTTCATCCGTTAACAACTTTGTTACATTAAAAGCAATATTACAAGATTCTTGAAATGTTTGAAACTTTTACTATTTTATATTTCACCCAACCAATTTCTTCATAAATGCATAAAGATCCGTAGTCTACTAATAATAATATTTACTGCAGTGAGAACGCCTAGACGCCCTGATACGTCGATCACGTCTAGTATAAAGTGTAAGGATTGAATGATCGTTGGTCCGATCGAACGCGCTTTCGATTACCACTACATCCTTTTGTTTGACTGTGCGCCGTCTGCCAGAAACCTGCCAGGCCAACTTTTCCGAACATAACGAATTTATGAATGAACGCGATTTGCATCGGATCACGAGTCCTCCGCGTTTGATTCATGCCTAATATTAAACGCTCGGAGGCACGCGGGTTGCTCGATCGCGGAATTAAGAGATAGCCCGCCCGCGACTCGTTTCTAATTTCGATTCGGCGAGGGGCGTCGCGCTAGAATGTCTGAAATAAATTTCAAACGGTTGTCGTTTATCGGGCACACCAACAAAGTAAGCTGCTGCACTTTATCAAATCCGGGACACCGACACCTCCCGTTACACAGAATTTAATAAAGTACAAGCAATTTTGGTCGCCGAAACGTTTCGTCGATGTTTCAAAGTATAATATAAGAGTCCAATCAACCAACGAGCTATTCGAAGATCCGAACAAGTCGATCGACCGTTCGTCTCTTTCTCCGACGAATATACGCTGGCGAAATACGCTATGCAAATTATTTATTAGTAGACTGCGGATCTTTATGCAATTATCGCTTCCGAAAATTTTCAAAAAATCCTAGGATATTTTAATTTATGTCAGACCTAAAACGGCTACTACCGCAGAAAATAAGATTTTATTTGATCTGAGATTCTCTCTCTCTCTCTCTCTCTCTCTCTCTCTCTCTCTGTAGAGTGTAGACAGAGAGCGAAATAGCAAATTGCATAAACACCTGCAGTCTATTTATTAGCTATTCACTAGATATATGAGTTGAAGATATATAAGTCAGCGAAATCTCGTGGAACAGTATACGGCATATGGAATAGAAGCCGAGCGTACAAGGAATTTTGAGGGCCAGCTCATAGAGCGAGGTTCTGAATAGAGGTTGCGTCACCAATTTGTCAAAGACACCAGCGCACTGCTGATTAACACGGCCAATTCAATATGTTGCTGCAACGTACAGAAATTCGAGCGTAATTGCGCTCGCCGCCCCAAGCGTTTTTAGCGGAATTCTAAAGCGAGGGATCGAGATCGAACGATACCGCGATTTAAGCACCAAGGGTGCTCTGCGAGCAATCACCAAAGAGGTCTCGATGCGATCACGCCCGCGATGATTTAGCGCCGGCCTTCCAACTTCGCGGGGGGACCCACTTATAACATATTTCATTTTTCGTCGGGGCGCTCTATTTTTGCGACCACCGGTTTTCTAGCTGGTTTACCAGACGCGGACGGTGTCTTTATACCGGGACGGAAACGCCGCGGCACCGTCAGGTATCCGTCGTCCGTCGTCCGTCGTGCGAGACAACTATCACCATGGTAAGCCTGCAGAATCCACTGACAGTGCAACGGATGTTAACGTTCATCGACATTTTTCTTTTACTCGGCTGTGCTGCTCCGGCAATTCACACTTTCACGCAATGCCGCACAGTGGGACCTTTCGTCCAAATCAGAGACAAAATCAAAGAACTTTCGATAGAAATGAGGTAGAGCGATGAAATTTTTTAAAAATTAAAGCTGAAACTTTGCAGAATATGGGAAAAACAGGGAGATTATGGTAAGAACGTTTTTTAACGTTGAGAAAATTCGTTAAATTTGCACAATTTCGAGAAAATTGTGGTTTTTCCAATACCACGCGCAGAAAAATTTTTTTTTTAACATGCTGTACTTCATTTCCCGTAGATTTTTTCACGCTGATTTCAAATCTGGTCTCAAAATTTGTCTACGACCTCAGGATATTGCAAAATCGATTTCTTGAAATTCTACATGTTTAACGAATTTTCTCAAGGTTAAAAACCGTTCGTACAGTAATCTCCCTATTTTTCCCATATTCTGCAAAGTTTCAGCTTTAGTTTAAAAAAAATTTCATCGCTCTACCTCATTTCTATCGAAAGTTCTTTGATTTTGTCTCCGATTTGGACGAAAGGTCTCACTGTGTGCCGCTCGTAATATTAACACATTACCGACCGGTGATTATTGCATAATTTTGAAAAATCTATGGTACATGGCTAAACAATTTTAATGGAACCTTCAATAGCAGCAGCAGTTTTCATTGTGAACTAACAAATCACCCTCAATAACGTCATCTAGTACTTTCATTTAAAATTGTAATGTAAAAGAAAATTTCTATGCTTTCTTTTCGTACAGCACAATTATTGAAAATCCTATTAATAGGCTTTCGGTAGGTAAAGTGTTAAATTATACGATCATCTACTCTAGACTCTCGCAACTCCGACTACAGTTCATTTATTGTCTTTATTTTAACTTTCGGTGAAACAATTCTACTTTGCTCTTACATAATCGTTGCCCCGTTGCGCGGAAAAGACTAAAGGACGCGATTCGATTTTTCCGTTTCATCCGTGTAACACATTATGAATGGTTAAACACGTTTAAACAATCATTAAAGACGGAGAGACACCACTTTTGCACCAATTTTTGCGGATATTTTTGAATTTATCTACAAAAATAAGGGTCCAGCGGAAAATCGAACTATACCAAGCGATAGAGTAGACTTTTATCTCGAGGTAACCCTTTTAAGCTTCCGTGGTCGACGTTTTTTTCGAACCAGAAAGCAAAATATCTTCGCCCGACATGAGTTGCCGCCGCCGGTGGCGCTCATCACTAGAATGAACATTCGCCGCGCCAGAAATCAGCGCGAAAAACTCTATGTGAATCGTATAGTGGGAATCGAAATACTTTTTGGCTGTTGGACAGTGTTATTAATAGCTAGACTGCGGATCTTTATGCATTTATAGGAAAATTGTGTAAATTTCCAACAATGTTGCATTTGTAACGTCCAACCGTCAAACTTTTCGGAACCAGATTGTCATGCTACTAGTACAAAATTTCGGAACCTCGAGGTGCTGTATTGTCGTTTGTGACAGGCCGAATTGTTGTTCGTCTCCGCCGAATATTACAAATTATTCCTCTATAACGTAAAAATATGCATGTTGGGCACCGTACCCACCGTACCACGACTTTTAGGAATCATAATTGACCAATTCTGAACTACTCCTTGCAATGCTGAAGCGTAATTTCGAAAAGTCGTAAACCTTGTAATTGCATATACGTATATGCGAATTTAGCGATGTGTGCGTGTGCCCACACACTCTTGCACGGCTGCGCCGGCCACCTTAATAAAACATCTTAATAATGAAGATAGGCGACGAACCAACGGTGGTAGCGAATGTAAATCCGGTCACCGCGGTGACCACCATGGCGTTCAATGTGTTGAAAACACAAAAGGAAATTCGCGTTACTTGTGGGATTGCCATGTATGTTTAACACTAAACCTACACGACCGGTTCTAGATTTTTTATTTTACAACTTTGAGATTGTAAGGATGCTTTCATAAGGAATAATTTAATAAATATCTTGACTAGAGAGCACATATTACGAAGTCTAAACAGATTAACCCTTAGCACTCGAGTGGTGATTCAGAGTCACCGCTAAAAATTGCTATACAATTATTCAAAATTTTGCTCACATTATTGAATATGTTGGGATGCAACCAATTACTGAACATTTAAATATTGTATGAGGTATTCATATTCATTTCATATCCATAAAATGGAAAAAAAATCATATTAGTTCTCTTGTTCGATGATCTTTTGCCAAAAGGAATAAATAAGAAAACATTTTATTGATGAAAGTTCATCGCTTGAATAAAGAAATTCTTTCTTGTCAACCCAATAAAATAACTCCGAGTTCAAAGGATTAATCTTGTCCTGCTTTCATAGCTCGGTACGTTTAGTGTTAATATCTGGTTTGTACATGAAGAGTAGTGCGATCGAACGACTTTCCGCAGGAGGAAGACGACCAGAAGATGGCCGTGTTGCGGAAGGCGTTCCAGATGTTCGACACGACGAAGAGCGGCTTCATCGACACGCTGAAGATCTCGACGATCTTGAACACGATGGGTCAGCTGTTCGATGACGCCGAGCTGAACACGTTGATCGGGGAGAACGACCCCGAAGGGGTCGGCAAGGTGAACTTCGACGGGTTCTGCAAGATCGCGGGCCGATTCCTCGAGGAGGAGGACGCGGAGGCCATGCAGGAGGAGCTGAAAGAAGCCTTCCGTTTGTACGATCGCGAGGGAAACGGATACATCACAACGGCCACGCTCAAAGAGATTCTCGCTGCTCTCGACGATAAGCTGACCAGCGCCGATCTGGACGGTATCATCGCTGAGATCGACACTGATGGGTCTGGCACCGTGGACTTTGACGGTGCGTATAGTATATAGTGTATAGTATACACTGTAGTATAGTTTAAGTATACACCTTTCGCTCCACCTTCCTTTTTATTTCTTTTCGATACTTCACAAGACGATGTTGCTGTATTTTTCACGATTATGGGTGACAACTGCTCCGTGATGCCAGAATGAGCTCCAAACGGAGCTCATGTACTCTCCTCCTTACCCCTTCCACTATTCCATTTCAAAGCCGTGCGCAGGCGCACACTCCACGGTCCCCATCGCGCACGTGCAACGTGTCTCCCATTCGCCCCACTCATTCCCCGTCATCAGAGAGGGAGTACATACATCATTTCACCGTGACTCCCCACATCCGGCATCACTACAACTGCTTTTCTCATTCTCCCTTTGACGAAGAAAGGCGTACCGCTAGAAAATTAGTTAGAAAGTTTACAGTTTCTGCCAACATATGTATGAGTAAGGTAATAATTAACCCTTTGCACTCGGAGCTATTTTAGCTCGAAAATTAAAAATTTCTTCCAGCCTAAAATAATTCCATTTTATATGATCTTTTTCATTTCAATTTCATGAATATGAAATTGATATAATACCTCATACAATACTTAAATCTTTAGTAATTGATTAGATCCCAACATATTTAATAATGTAAACAATATTTTGAATAACGGTGCAGCAATTTTTAATGGCGACTTTGAGTCACCACTTGAGTGCTAAGGATTAAACTGCGGATCTTTATGGAAAATAATTTTCTACGTCGATTGCAAGAAACAGTAGCCATACTACTTAATATCTCTCTCCTTCTTTAATGATCTTAACGGGGTAGACTCTCGTTTCCAGGATTGCAAGGGTGCGGGGTGCGCCTTCTCATTTCTCAATAATGCGAAGATGGATTTCTTCGGTAGTGAATAGTGCTAGATAAATTCTCGCTGAGAACGCGCATCTCGCATCCTTGCAATCCTGGAAACGAGTCCAGCCACTTGATAAGTTCAAAATAAAATAGCACCCCGGCAAGAACAGTGTCATAACTAAAAAATGCAATATTCTCACAATAACGATTCGAAGAAAATTATAAGATTCCCGTCGAAATAATACAGAAGATAAACAATATATTTTTGGAAGTAAATTGGGATATTTGGAAGTAAAACTGTCCTTTGGCGGTTCAATTAGGAGTTAGAAATCATTATTTTTTGAGTTGTGTCACTGTTCTTGCCGGATTATTAAATTTTTTAAATCATTCTACCATTTTAGATTGCATCGAGTAATTGCGTCTAGTAATAACAGTTACACGCGCATAAGTAGAATGTTAAAAAAACAGTCCCAGCGGCCATATTGCACAGTATTCGCAGAACCTTGTTCCTGGATCACTTTTTCTACAGCGCTCGGATGTTTTTTTTGTAGAATTTATGGAGATGATGACGGGAGAATGATGACCGGTTTGAGGCGACTGACACACCGTTGTCAAGGAGGACACGGTTCGTAACGACGCGACGTTACGATATTGTTGGGAAGAACGGCTGGCACGGAGTTCGTTTGATGAAAATAATCGGTTTCGGACGCTTCGACTCCCTGGATCACCGTAGAACTACCCGAAATTCATGCAGATTGTAACAATGAATGCATTTGTTAACTTCTAACTCTACTATTGTAGACACTAGGTTGTATTTAGTTCTTTCGTTCTATTCGAGGGTTTCGAACGCCCTGGCTTCTCCGTTTTCGCCGAAGTATTATTAAGCTAATGCCGCGATTAGAGAATCATTAATTGTTAGAACGTTCGTTTACAATTGTTATACATATACGAGAGTCCCATGTATGTACATAAATAAAACTTGACTGTACGTCTTCACTCCTCGACTTTCTACTACATTATAGAATCCGGATAGTTGAATAATAGAAACATAATAATAGTATGCAGAGTGTGTATAGGATGTTCGATGAGGATGAGATGGAGAGAATGAGGATGGATGGGGCGGATGATTTTCAACATAGATGTTAAACAAGAAACGTATGCTCATCGAAGCAATTTATTCATTATAAATGCTACATCAATAAACCGTTGTGTTTTGCCTTGACGTTAACGTTACGCGACACTGTTTACCTTGGAGCTATCAGCTCCGCGGTAGCCAGCGACGTTTACTGCACGATTTCGTTGGTAGGCTGGCCCTCGTGGTAGACAAGGACTTCCTTGACGAAGATGTTGGGGACGCTGAGAGCGCTAACGCTCAGGGGTCGGTCGAGGGGGAAGCCGAGGGGCTTGCCATCGAGGGAGATCGCACCGCCGATGATCTCGGAGATGGGTTGTTTCTGGTAATGTTCATGCACGGACTGGTCCTGGACTGTGAGTTGCTGAGCATGGATGCCCTGGAACCCACCGGCATGGAGTTGTCCGCTTGCTACGTTGCCAACGATTCCGCTGGCGAACTGGCTCTGCCAACCAGCCTGCGTGTTGTATTTAATGGGGACGTTCTGTTGTACCTGGGATCCAATTTGATGCTGGCCCTGGACACCGTACATTCCCGAGAGCACACCGTGGACACCACCTTGTTGTTGGACGCCCTGTTGCATTCCCTGAAGACCTTGCACGACTTGCACACCGTGGACACCTTGTTGCACACCCTGGACACCCTTGACTATACCCTGTACACCCTGTACACCTTGTACACCTACTACGCCTTGCTGCTGGATACCTTGGACACCTTGGACACCTTGGACACCTTGTACTCCTTGCACATGCTGGGACAATGGGACATGGTGTTGGATGTTTTGGCCGACGACGCCGTATTTCTGCCAGTTACTGGAGACTCCTTGCTGGATCGGAATGTAGCCGGATTGCAGAGGCTGGTAAGGAAGTCCCTGGTACACCGGGATCGGGATTTGTTGTCCCTGTTGTATCTGGCCGTTTTGCAGTTTCAATTGCTGCACCCACGATTGGCCGCCATACATTTTCGAGAGGGCGTACTGGATGTAGGGTTGAGGGCCGACCCAGTTCTCAGGGAGGACTTCTAAGTTCTGTTGGATGCCAGACACATGGGGCAGTTGGCTCTGTTGCTGTCTCAGTTGCTGGTATTGCTCGGGGTCGACGATCTGGTGCTGCTGGTCCTGGTAGACTAAACTGTCCTCCGGGATCACGGGACCGTAGGGAACGTTCAATGGGCCTGGAGCGGAGATCACGACCAGTAATTGAAGAGGGTAGCCTTGAGGTTGTCCCTTGGGAAGAGACAGTCTAGCGGGGAAGCTGAAGATCTGGTGGGGCTGTAAGTAGAAATACCATTGTTATTTCGTTGTTTACTTTCCTCTCGCTAACTTTCTATTCCGTTCAACAGGAAATCGAGGAAGCACACGCTACCTTGGTGATGAAGAATGGTCCCTGAGAGCTGATGCCACTCTGGACACCCTGTTTGATTTCCTGAACCGACGGCCAGTCGAAGCTCAAGCCTGGAGCCTGCTGGGAGTTCCTGAAGATCACGTTCTGGCCCTGTTCGACTGTAAATCGAATGGAAATTATAGGTAAGCTGTTCGAATACTTTGAATAGGAGAAGCCAATCGACTTACGATTGTGGACGAACTGGTCAAGTTGAACGAAAGACTGTCTGGCCTCGGAGATGCTGATCGGCTGCCTGTGGTGGTCGTATTTAGGTCCAAGGAACACACGGACGACAGAGTTGGGAACTGCTTGCTCACTGTGCACGTTGATTTGGTACTGGTACGGTTTGTGGTCCAATCTCTTCAGCTGAGCGAGGATCTTCTGTTGAGCTTGCTGTTGTTGTTGCTGCTGGCCGACTGCGGGAACGGCGTTGCTCAGGTCGACGAAGTAGTCGTTGAACAGGGTAACGAGCTGGCTGATGTCAACGTTTTGGATGGTAACACCGGAGAGGATAAGATCGTTCCACTGGTAAGCGGGCAAGGATTCCTGGTACGTGCTGTAAAGCCTCATGATCTTTTTGTAGAGCTTGTAGAAGACCGGGTCGTGGACAGCGGTTTGGCCGAGTTCGAGAACCGATGGTGTTTCCCAGATGCCCTGGACGTGGGGTACGTTACCGAGGAGCTTGCGGGCTGCGACCTGGAGGCTTCCATAGAATCTGTTCCGGATGAGACAAGTAAGGATTAACGTGTGCCAGCATGGTAGGGCTCAAAGTACTCAGTATCACTACAAATCGTATAATCGTTAGAATCGAGAAAGAGTTTTCTACCTTGGGTTAACGCTCTTGCCGCTTCCTTCGATCAGGCTACCAAGAATGTTGACACCTTGTGGTTGGTAGAGAGACAAGAGAATGCCCTGGGGAGTGATCACGTGACCGGACTCGATGGCGTCCATCAATCTCTGCTCCAAAATACTGACATACTGGATGAGCTTGTTCTTCTGTGGTTGGAGTTGGAGGTTCTCCGGGCGGCTTGGGAATTCGAGACCGTTCAAAGTGCGGAGGTGTGGGTGGTACAGAGAGTTGACGGAGTCGTAGTTGATCTCCTGGATCGGGCCAAGTCCGTTGGTGAGACGGTTCAGTTCGTAATGGGCCAAAAGTTGTTGGTGGAGGAACAGGTATTTGGCTCCGTGGCCGACGATGTTCTGTTGGTCCTGTCCTACTTGGTGCAAGTATTTGCCTACGATATGTTGCTGGTACTGTTGCTGAGTCAGGGGCTGTTGTTGCTGTTGGTGGTGGTCCTCCTGTTTAAGAAACGAACAGCGTTTATATGTGTCGATCGATATGGTGCATAGAAAACAGAACGCATTCGATGTTGTTTCCTCTTACTTCTCCCAAAATGAAGCTAACGAGGTTCAGGTAACCGTAGTAGGAAGCGAGACCGACGTCCTGAGTGTAGTAGGAGAGCTGTTGTTCGTCCTGGTCGAGGAGAGCAGAGTAGTTGACTGGGATCAGATTGATGTTTTGTTGCTGATGGACTTGTCCAATGTTTTGGATCGCGATGTCTTGAGCTTCCTGAATGATTCTGGAGTCCAAGTGGAATTGGGGCAAGATTTCGTACAACGGTGGCAGAATGATGCCCTGGGTGTCTGGGCGCATTAAAACAGCACCGACCAAAGCCTGTTACAAAAGAGATGAGAACCGTTTAACAGATCCAGAATAACTACCGCCGCGCCGCAGCTAGCTATTTAATACCTTGACGAATTGTCCTTCGTTGACGTTCACGCGAGCCCACGCAGCAGTCTGCAAGAATGTTTGGTAGTCCTTGGCACCCATCAGAATTTTGTACAAAAGGGACAGCTCTTTGCGGAGCTGGCTGATCGAGCTGGAGAAGACGGTGCCCTTTGGTTGAACCAAACCAGCATCGACCACGCCAGCATAGTATTTCACGATGATCGGGTTGTGGTATTGGAGTGCGTTGCTTGCGATATCATAGTTGATGCCGAGTTCTTGGAGTTGTTGGTTCGGAATTTCCTGGCCGATGTTTTGCAGGAGCTGGATCACATCTTGCTGCTTGGTGAGGAGAACCTGGTCAGCTGGAAGGATCGAGAGATCGTTTGAAACACCAACGACTAACCAGTGCTAGCCAGTCCGAAGCAAATCACTTATTTCTTGTAATTCAAATTTCGATTATCGATTGCCGAAGACTATCCGACTATTAACAATCTTCTTTGACTACAGCATATGCCCATAACAGTTCCGTAGATCGCAATTCTATTCTACAGCTAAAGACTAGACCCGTATGGCACAACTTGCATAACAATAAATCCATCCTGGTCAGGTATCTTTGGCGAATAGCTCAAAGTATGAGAAAGGTGAAGAAATATTGAAGAAATGCACTTACCAGCGGGTTCGCTGCTGTAGCAGGCACCAAGAGCCGCGAAAGCAAACAAGAGAACTAAGCACCTCATTGTGTGTCCAATGATGGCCGATGCTAACTGTCAGTTGGTCCAGGCTTTTATACCCGAATCCTATCGAGGAACGCGGTTATCAGCGACCTGTCGACCTACCTCCCTCAAGATTTCGCCGTCTACATGCGATATCCCTTGCTATTTCGGATGTGTCCGACTCAAAGAATCGAAGGTTAACCGATGATACACGTCGACGGTAATTGTCTCTGCTGCATCAGACTAGTCGCATCGGAAATTCAATTGTGATGTAGCAGCATTGCTCTGATTACTCAGGTACATCTTAAACACTACATGTTCTACCATGGCCATCTATTCGCTCTGGATTTACCGCATATTAAATATATTTCATTTCCTTCTTCAGGAGTTTCGGAAACTTCACCTAATCCCTTGGGATCGCCGCTATTGGAAAATCGTGGGAGCAGAGTATTAACAAGCCAATGCAACGAATGTACGTATTAATTCATTTGTAAACATTATACAAGAATTTCACGTATGCTCTTATTGTTAGCAAATTAGAAACAAGTACAAATCTTATCGAATACGATTAACACTAAACGTACCGAGCTATAAAAGTAACAGGCTCATGTCGCCTTGTAAAAATAACAAGATTTTATTGATCTAGACTTTCCGCGGTTCTTATTGAAATCGTAGGATCAGAATTAGTTCTCTGAGTTAATGCTTGTTAATAGAAGCCGTTGCACCGAATGTACGTATTAATTAATTTGTAAATATTATACAGGAATTTTTAACGTGTGCTCTTAGCAAATTAGAAACAAGAATAAATCTTATTGAGTATGATTAACACTAAACGTACCGAGATATAAAAGTAACAAGCTCGTATGCCTTGTAAAAATGACAAGATATAATTTATTTAGAATTTCCCCGGTTCTTATTGTAACATGTGTTCTAATAAAGATATTTATTAAACCGTTTCTTATGAAAGCATCTTTATCATTTTAATAATTGCAAAATAAAAAATGTAGAAACAGTTGTTTGACCGGTCGTGGTAAGTTCAGTGTTAATAGCCAGATCGCACAGGACGTCTTAAAGACGTTCATTTTACGTCTATTTTAGGTCTGAAAGTCTTACGTCCTAAAAAGACGACTTTAAAACGTCTTTAAGACCATAAACAGTGTGGTACATATTAGAATTGGTATTATTTGTCCGAGTTAGTGTTTTTGCTGCAATTTCAATTTCAATTCCAATCCCAATTCCAATTTCAATTCCAATTTTAATTTCAAATTTCAATTTCAATATCAATTTCGAGTTCCATTCCAATTTCAATTTTTATTGTTTTTATTGTGATTTTAATTGCAATTGTTATCTTTATTACACTTTTTATGTCAATTCCACATGCGTTCTTCTAATAAAGTTAATTTATTGGTTTAACTTTAGGCTCGTTTTTGTCGAAATCTATTTTTACTCTTCCCTTCTTTTAATTTAATTAACATTTATGGACCTTTAAGATTTCTAAAGACCTCCCGAATGTCCTACGAACGTCTCCTGAACGTCTTCTAGAGTCAAACAGATGTCTTTAAGACGTTTTCTAACACAAGACGCTAAGGTGAGGTTCGGAAGACGTTCGTAGGACATTCGGGACATCTTTAAGACGTCTTTGTGTTATCTGGGAGACTGCGGATTCCATGCATTTATAACAAAAATAGGTGGGTGCAATTTTAAACAGTGGGAAGATTAAAAGGATTTCAGAATATGTATCAACGCATTTCTTTCGACTTTATAAAACCACTGAAGAGAGAATTACTACGTTTAGATTCATCCTGCAACGAATACAAAGAATTTTTTATTTTGCATGAAGCTCCGCAGTCTAATAATTAACATTTAAAAGTATAGTTCTGCGGGGATAATTACATATACACCTGTGAAGGTAGACGTATTACTTTATTTTTTAAATAAGGATGGGTAAAGAAATGAAATAATAATAATATATGCATGTGTGTATTTGATATGGTTTCTTTACTGAAAAATTGCATGCTGAATTGCAACAATTCTAAAATCATTGGTGAATTTGCAATATTTTTAGCAGGTCGCAAAGGTTGACTTCAAATGACGAGGGTCAGCTATATCTTTACGCGCGGGATAATGCGGTACGATAATGTCTTGATCTCCCAGGTGACTATGTGCGTAAAGGTTATCGCTTTGTTTACCACCTAAGTGCTCCGAATATATTTTTACATTCCTGGGGGTGCACACACAAATATACAGTTACATCGTACAAGCAATTTATCCAATGTTGCAATTTATCTAAACGACAATAATGAAGATACATTTCGCTCATTTGTTGAACGGTAATATTCCCTCGCGTAAAATTGCAAAGACTCTTTCAAGCAATATAGCGTTTCTCGTCCCTTGCTTTACAATATCGTGTCGTACTCGTGATGAGGATTCTGAACAGAGTCTAATAAAAATGTATGCTAATAATTTCCTTTAAACCGAAATAAAATTCTATCTTGGTTTTGTTAATATACGGCTATTGGAGAACATATAGGAATGCAATTTATATATCAATATTCTCCCTTTTTAGGAAATTACGATCTACAAAAAACGTTCTAATCACTGAAACCGTAAAATAAATTGTAGGGCAAGGGGTTGACTAGCAATAGTTAATAAGAAAAAATGATTATTCATGTACATTTCAAAACTTGTTATCGGTATTCCATGAATAATGTTATTTCGTAAATTCTTGTTGTTAATGCACAGTATTTTTTATACTCTTTCGGACCAGATACAAACTGACATATCGCGTACTCAAATTAATTACAAATGAGAATGAGACAAACAAACCGCATACAAACACGATAACGCACAAAAGCGTAAGTTGCCGATAATTCGGGGACCGAATCTATCGCGGCTTGCCAATCATTCTTTTCGGTTTATCGCTACTATATGTGGCATTATTATCCTGACGCAATAATACATTTTCTTTAAAGTGCAACGCTATCCAAATTAAAACATGTACAATACTATAATAGTTACAGATATACATTATACATACATACAGTCCATAAAAAAACTAGGTTTTCGAAAAACACATACAGAAATAGTAAATTATTTTATTCTCTGTTAAAAGTGCATTATTCAAAAGTAAACATGACGTAAAACAGACGAATTTTCCAATCATTTCTTTACCTACCGTTGTTTATCCTACGCTTATCTATTTCTGTCTCCGCATCCTTATCTACTGGTACCTGTGCTTTCATCGATCGCGTGCAAAAGATAACAGTTGTAGCAACGCCTAGTAGAAATTTGAAAACAAAAGTATTTCGAGAACGAGCTTTACAATATTTTCATCTTCAGCGCTACAACATTTTATCAAACGATTGATTGATGAGACCTATTCGGATAAACATTCAACCAGATAAGAATCATCGTGATTAAATATTTTCTTCTGAGGTTTAATTTTACCACTACTCGGATCTAACAATAAGTATACCTGAATATATTCTAGTCTCTCATAGGCTCAAGCTCGGATGGTACTCGAACGGGGCGAACCGAAGTTTTAACCCTTTGCACTCCGAATTATTTTTCAATTTTATTGCCAACAACTCGAAATTTACTTTAAAGGACAGCTCCTTCACTGCTACTTACAGCTTTTGCACTCCAAATTCACCCTTTTACAAATAATCAATTTCACCCTTTTCCAAATCAATTTCACCCTATTGCAAATTAATTTCAACCTTTTAAAAATTAGAGTATTTTTAAGTAAGTTTTTGTGGAAGAAATTGAATCAAATGTAAATATGGATTGTTAAGAAATTCAAGATTTTATTTATTGCAAAGATGTACATCAAATACTTATTTAAAACTAATTAACAATTTATTAACTTCGTTAATTGTGAAAGTGGTCTAAGTGAAAATTAAAAATAAATGAGTTCATCACAGTTATTTCACATCACATTATTTTATAATAAATTACATACTCGATAATAATTCGATGATAATTTTTACGATATTGTCAAAAATGAGATGGTGCTTATTGTTATATATTTCAACATTAAAATTTCAACATTTAAATATCTCAAAACAAGAAATATATGACTTAGACTTTAGATCACTTTCATAATTATGGACACATATTATTCATTGTGGACTGTAGACATTTTCTGATTAATAAATTTGAAAAATGAAAGTACGTATATGTATTTACGAAAGCGTACATCGAGTCTTGTTTCCCTCGCAGTAATGACACCGTTCACGTGCGTCTAAATCTAAATAAATAAATCATGAATTTTAATTATTCTTAATGGGTGAAATTGATTTACAAAAAGGTGAAATTGATTTGCATAAGGTTGAATTTAACTTGCAAAAGGGTGAATTTGGAGTGCAGAACCTGTATTTTAAACAATGTTGTTTACTAATTATATTAAATACAGCTCTCGAACTTTGTTGTCAAATCAAAAAAATAAGAAATTAAATAAATAAATAAGGAAAAACCAAATACATATAAAAACCCGTTTCATTTACGTTTTTCTTTCTCCGATGTCGAGTCACACTCGATCAAGGAGTGCAAAGGGTTAATCAGTAGCCCGAGTTCGATGATATCCGAAAGCTCTATTCGAAAGAAGAAGGAAATATTCGAGCGCTATCGATTTCCCCGGGTGCTCGCTATAGCAAGCGATTTAAATGTGGGCGCTGCGGATTCACGAGATTCGTTCCACGAATAGAATGATTTTCCATTCTGCCGAGGTGCGAATTGCTCCTTTTCTCAAACCCACTTCAACTACGAGCATAATACGCGTAGATCCCCCGGATTCGCCTCGTACACGCTGGGGTGACCCTTTCGGTCTCTTCCCTTCTCTGCAGAAAATTTCTCTCTCTCTCTCGCTCCCTCTCTCTTTTTCTCTCTCTCACTCGCTCGTTCTTTCTCCAGCGCACGTGTGTATATGTTTTTCTATGTGTACACTGTCATTCGGAGGAGAGAACGTAACCTTGAAAAGCCCACCCTCGGAGCGCAAGTTCAATCGGAGCGGCCGAACCAACGTTTTATTTCCGCTAACACGGATGAGAGAGAGAAATCGCAACAAAGGCGACCGATCGTTTCGATCATAATCGGTGATAAGATGTCGACGTAGGTGACCGGGAAATAGTACAGAGAGGTGACGTCTAGAAGCTGGTGCCAGAGGGTAAGCCGTGGATTTTTAGGTTAGGCCAGAGACACGGAAATTTTTCGGAAAGCTCGGAAGCGGCGAAGATGTCCCTTCGAATTTGAACGGTGAACAACGCTGTTGCGAGCGAGTGAGAAGTATTTAACGAGAGACAGCATGGTTCAACGGTCGGTCGCGCCCAAGCGCAACGTTAGAATTTTGTTGATCGGTGACCGCGGGGTCGGTAAGACTTCCCTAATTTTATCGTTGGTCAGCGAAGAGTATGCCGAGGATGTGCCTTGCAAGGCAGAGGAAATCACGATACCGGCGGACGTTACGCCTGAACAAGTGCCCACGCACATTGTTGATTATTCAGGCTAGTATCTACAATGTTATTGTCTCTACGTAGCGCCAAAGGACAGTGTTCAACCTAAACCGATAATCTCAACTATTTCATTATTTTGTTCTAGCTAGTCCACGTTTATCTTAATTTTTGTCAATCTCCGAACCGTTGAATGGTTCTTCTAAGCATTATCGATTACATGGTTCTCACTGTCGATGCTTTTCGACCCCAAAAGCCTCGATCTCTAATTATCGATTACGCTTACAGCAGCGGAACAGACCGAGGATCAGTTGGCGGACGAGATTCAAAAGGCACATGTAATCTGCGTTGTATATTCTGTAGTGGACGAGGATACATTGGACAGAACCGCTACTTACTGGTTACCAATGATCAGGAGGTGTTCTGCTAATAATCGTTGTCCAATCGTCCTTGTGGGAAACAAGATAGACCTGGTTGATTATTCTACTATCGAGGTTCATAGAAAGAACTATATTCGTAAATGTTGTACTAAGTTTCTTTAGACGCCAGATGCTAATTATGGTTCTCCGTTTATAGGCTGTATATCCTATTATGAAAGAGTTTACCGAGATTGAGAGTTGTATCGAGGTAATATTATCGCATATCTGAACTTTGATGCTGGACTGGCTCCGAGATTACGATCTTTAATGAACAAATGATTGGCGAAGCAAGCGTCTAACTTATACCATGTTTATTTTCAGTGTTCTGCTAAAACCTTGCAAAATGTATCAGAAACTTTTTATTATGCACAAAGAGCTGTTTTACATCCTACAACCCCATTGTACAATTATGATACCCAAGAGGTAAAGTTTGATATTAATTTTTATCATTTCTAGTATGTACGATCTGCCGGATAACTGATTAAGTTGATATGCAATGTTTAGCTCACGGAGGAATGTAAAACTGCTCTCCAAAGAATTTTTAAAGTACGTATACATGTATATTTCTACATTCGTATATTCGCCGTTTATTACACGCTTATATTTATTATCACAAATTTTCAGATATGTGACTTGGATAACGATGGTCTACTAAACGATATGGAGCTGAACGCTTTTCAACAATGGTGCTTCAACACGCCGTTGCAGCCGCAGGTTCTGGAAGATGTGAAAGCTGTGTTATCGAAAAATATTCAAGACGGAATCTGCAATGGATGCGTTACGATGAAAGGTATTCTCTTGCTGCAACGTGAAAAAGATCGATAAGATAAAAAACGTTTATTCTGTGTGCAGGTTTCATGTACCTCCAGTGTTTGTTCATACAACGCGGAAGAAACGAGACTACTTGGGCTGTGCTTAGGAAATTCGGCTACGACAATGAGCTACAAATGTCGAAAGAATACGTACATCCACCGTTAGTAGCGAATTAATGAATCGATCAGCAATATTTTATCTTATAGTCTACTAACTTGTTTATACGTCGAACAGATTAAAGGTGCCTGCTGGATGTACAACCGAGTTGTCTCACAAAGGTCAAGAATTTTTAACGTTCTTGTTTCTGCAACACGACAGAGATCGGGACGGTGCTCTTTCACCATCAGAATTGGAATCGCTATTTTCAAGGTGCCTGACTCCACCGTGGGGTGACGAGTACAAATATACTGTCCCAACCAATGAAAAGGTCCACTACATAATTTTTTCACTCGTCCGGTAGTCGTTGGCCGGCGTTCTTGTAATTAATTTGTGGTTCTAACTATCCGCAACAGGGGTGGCTTACGTTTCAAGGCTACGTGTGTCAATGGGCTCTATTAACTCTTACCAATGTGCGCAAAGCATTAGAATATATGGCATACCTAGGTTACAACATGTATAATAACGAATGTCAGACAAACGCGTTTCTAATCACCCGCGAGAAGAAGCTGGATCTGGCGAAGAAACAGTCGAGCAGGAATGTGTACAGTTGTCACGTCATCGGGCCAAAGAGTAGCGGAAAAACGACATTATGCAGAACGTTTATTGATCCGAAACTCGAGGTATATACCAACGCACCTGTACATATATTTATCGAGGACACGTATATTGAACTACGAATGCAATTGCAGAAATTATCCGACGAGGCGGTCCCACCGAATGCGCATATAACAGTGAACACGGTTCACGTATACGGTCAAGAGAAGACAATAATCTTGCGGGATATAAATATAATGAATGTTCAGGATGCTTTAACTCCAGCACAAATTCAGTGCGATGTCGCAGCTCTCGTTTACGATGCTAGTAATCCAAAATCGTTTGAATTTATCGCACGAGTTTATATTGTAAGCGTTTTTCAAATGATCCGCGTTAACGACTCAACGATTTGACTCTGTACGAAAAATGATTTCCTTGTTCCAGAAATATTTTGCAGATAGCAAGATACCTGTTCTTATCATAGCAAATAAGAGCGATCTTTCCGAAGTGAAACAAGAGTACTTGCTGCAGCCAGTAAGTTTTTGCAATAAGTACAAACTGATGCCTCCCCAACCGTACAGCGTCTCCCGTACCGTGCGACGTGAAATCTTCGTTAAGCTAGCAACAATGGCAGCTTTCCCGTAAGTCTCATCAACGTGAATTGGTAGATGTAACTTGTACAATGTACGAACGTGCTCCAAAATGATTATTCTGTAAAGCAATCGGTATTTATTTGGAGTAATTCCGGGGAGAGGTCAATTTCTTAAACGAGTCAAAGAATTACGTTTTGCATTTTGTAGTATTTAAGAGAAGTAATATTTATTCTTACGAAATTGGATGACTTATTAGATACTAACAGAAATTTCATGTTTAGCCGATTTCAAGGAGCATGGGTATTATTTTACAGAGACAGGTTGGTCTGAATTTTTGACACACTGTAAACATTCGTAAGCTTGAGCAAATCGTGAACCACATACTTCGTTTCTTTTTTTTTCTCCTTTTTTTGTTGCCATTCATACATATCATTGCAAGTCTTGCAGAAGTAATGTCGCAGGGAAATGTGTTAGGCGATTTGCTCAGAGATTAGACGTTGCCGCATGACTTGAAGACTATCTTTAACGGAGACTTGAATCTTTTCAGTCCTTTGAGGCGTATGGTCCACATGTTGCTTGACAAATCCTCACCCACTCAATGGTGGAGTTCTTTTACAAGGTTTTTGTTCGTATTGTAAACTTCTGTTTGTTTCACGGCGTGCTCACGACTTACAATACAAATCAACCCGCGCGGCTATATTATTTTCTCTTGCATGAGCATGAAACCGCAATTGAACCTTGGCGTCTTGCCTTGTTACATATGGTCGTCCCCGTACATATTTTTCAACATGATTTACGTTTTTGAATTTTGTGTGTAATTAAGATGTGATGAGATCGAATATCAATAGAATCTGTATAGTCCGTAGGATAGCATTTTGTATCAGTGTTTCATTACGTGGTGCTGTAATGCGTACATATATATACTTATATATACACATACATGGATTCTTTTTTTTTTATTGAACTAAACATTTCGATGAAATGTTACGTAATTGATGCGTCAAATAATTTATTGAAATTTCAGACATATAAATCAATTTGGACTCATGCAAGGAGATTCCATAGTCTGGTGGAAAGCTGGCCTTGGAATTGCTGTCGCCACTGTCGCGGGCTTCGTGGTGATGCGTGTTTTGAACACAGAGAAAAGATAGTCTACCATATCCATTTTCTTGCACATTTAACTGCCTCCTTTAACCGAGTATAAAGCCGTCTTTGAGAAACGCGTTAAGTTAATAAACTATGTTCTTAAATCATTAATTTTTTTATATGTCTTGCGGAAGTCGACATCCTTATTTACCTTTCTGTTCTTTTTAGCGAGTTCTGTTAGCCGATACTTTCATGCTGCTTGTATTTGTTCCGACTCGATCTCATCCGCATATAGCGAAAGGCTCTGTAAGCTCTAATGCAGTGATGAGCAAGCCGCGGACTGCAGTGGGCCAAAAGTGGAAACCTAATACTACGCGCGGCCCGCAACGAACGCAATATTAAATACTTTGTTGCAGTCTGTGTGTACGCTATGGTCTCCTAGTGCCTCTTTAACGAATTTATTGCTTTGAGACTCAGGATCAGCTAGAAAGTGTCAGCGGATTTTTGGTTTGGTAGCTCTAAATGTAAATTCGCTTGTAGTTGATCCGCCATATCCTAGCGTAACTGTCCTTGCAAATTATTAAATTTTAAAGAATATGTTTACTTTCGCATTGTCTCTTAATATTATATTTCTTCAACACAGATGTTTTTTCACTGCATATCAAACGAACAGCACTTTCATTAATACAAGCGAAGAAATAATCGCATGTCCAGTATCGGATAAGAATGTGTTTTCTGACGCAGACCATCGAAGACTATCGAATACTAGAAAAAATAGCCGGGAAAATCGTGGACGAAGGCCTGCGACCCGCCGGCCGCCGGTTGCTCATTACTGCTCCAATGCATATTTCAAGAACTTCATTATCTCAAGAATACTTGCAATGCTCTGCAGAGCGGTACATTCATTTCGAATGAACGACAAATTGTTAGCACGTTAGTGTACCTGTCGTATAAGCAGAAATTTCAATCTTATATTTAATTGTTACGAACGGTATTTCTCTTCGTAATGTCATCCGACTCGGAAGGCAGAGCGAAACTGTCGGGAGCAATGGAAGCTGTTTTATTTTCGTCCTGATTGGTCTACGATTCGTTGCTGCCTCGCAATTGGTTGCGTCACGCCCCGCGATGGGATACCATTTAATTTAAACGCGCAAAAATGAAATCAATGTGTAAACAGAATTTAAGTCGCGTCGTCTCCCTTTCGATCTTTTCACGTATTTACGAAATAAAAGGCAAAGGTGATTTCCGAACTAACGGGAAAATATTATATTTTTAATACAACAGTCATCTATCATAGAACATCTATACATAATACTCTGTCTCCCGATTAGATATTTTAGACCATCCACGTGATAATTGCGCAATTGTAATATCAAGTTTGAAACAGGCTCTTGCATCCAAAATGGACATACATATACATGTAGACGCACAGGGGAAAGGTTGATGTAAATGAATCTCGCATTATGTACATCAACATAAGAATCAATTTATTCCTATAGCATTGAAAAGAAAATCGTTTCTAATTACATATACTGGATTAGATTTCCATCCCAATGATCATAATTGCATAATACTCGTGCATAAAGGTGAATATAATAATTTCAAGTTTTGTTTTCTAAAATTTCCACCTATCGGTCACCTGCTACCTGAGATTTGTCTAGGAATACTTATTTAAATTACACCTGAAACAGAGAAGAATACATTGTGTGTTATTGTCTGCATATATTAATATGAAACTTTCTGTAATAATTCTTGGAAAAGTTCCTTACTGTGAGCGGTTTTGCACTGGCGAAGAGCTTCGTTGAAACCTTCGCACAGGGAAAGGTCAGACTGGTTTTGAGCACACTCCAGGAACTGCTTGACTTCCCATGCACAGGCACCGCCTGCAGGTGCAGCGGCTGGTGCATTCTGTGCTGCCACAGGCGCTGCAGCAGGCGCAGCAGCAGTCTCGCTGGAGCCACCGCTGAAGAGCCCGGTCATAGCATGTCCAATTGTGTGTCCAACAGCGGATCCAATGGCTACACCTCCAGCGGTAGCAGCCATTTGTCCCATGAGGGATGGCTGCTGAGGTTGAGCAACCATTGGTGTTGATGGCGGAGCATGTGCTGGAGGATGGGCGGCTGCAGCTGGCGCCGCTGCACGAGCGGGCCTAACTCTGCAATGATACGAAAATTGATTGTTTATTCATTATTATCAAGCGTTAGTGGTAAGCCTTTAACAAACAGTCGATCAACCACGTCACGTTGACCGTCATCGCGTAATACGAAGTGACGTTGCGCGTATGATTTATTTAAAAAAATATAGCTCGGTGAAAAGATACTTACGTCCTCGGTGGAGGAGCAGATGCACGTCCTCGTCGTGGCATTTTGTAGAATTTTACAAACTTTGCTTCGTGTGTCACTTAATGCGTTTGTTCTCTTGCAAGTTTCTTGAAAGACTGCTGCTAGTGCTGCTAAATCTTTAACTTCTCCGTTAGGTTACGCAACCACAGCTTCTACGCAGACGCAAACGCAGACGGAATCACTAGAATTTTCCAGAAATAGATCGAACAATCAACTAAAGCACACTTCAGGCTGTTTGGAAATTGGTGGAAATTTGACTAGATAATTATGAAATCGTCCATACAATATTCAATAATGCTGCAATTATTTTGTCATGTACCTTATATACGTGAATGTCTTTTAAAATATCTGCTAAAATTGTATGTAAAGTATGAATTACTGTTTATACACGATTTGGATTGCGCAGAGCGAGTCAATGACGAAGTTGGTAGACATGTGACTTTTTAAGTGAACAGCTTCTTTATATAACGAAAAAATTAATTTATGCAAGCAGAAATATATCGATATCATCGAAAATATCGTTCAATGTTTTAGAATAATATTTTATTTTCAAGCAGAAACTTTCTACCGATTTTAATTACTCGATATTACGAGAATGTCGAATAGTATTGCACGATTTTACGTAAAATAGTCTGTTTATAGACACGCTTATATAAATAATTAATTTCTAGAATAATATATATATATATATATTTATTGTAACATGTTTATGACTCGTGAATATATCGTGTATCTAACGCGATGTCGCAACTGAAAATACTGAATACGTCATTTTTATTATATTATGAAATATCGAATGATTATCTTGAAAATGTGACATGTACATGCGTATGAAGATTATCATCATTGAATTAGTTACTAACCTATATAGCTTCTTCTAAGATTATCGCTCGTTAAGCCATTGCGTAACTGACAATAGTAAAAATATATATGTATTATTTAGAAGAATTTTGAGTCATACGATTTTCTTATCACTTAGAATTTAAGTAGGAGCCACGGTAGGAACATATGTCAATTTCAATTCGGATCATTGTTCTTCCTAAAACAAAAGAAAATGTAAGATGGCGCTTCAGATTCAAATTTGTTTTTCCTCTTACAATCGTTAATATATTTTCCTACAAAATTACTTAATTCGCCATTGATTTAGACATACATAATACATATGTATATCATTGGTTTTCTTTTCTTCCAATGATGTATTTAAAAAATAAATTAGCACCAATTTAAATAGCGCGCGTTAATTTAACCTGTTCAACGGAAGTAAAATCTAGCTCAAAATAATGTTGGCTTTGCAATCGAAACATTTTTATAAAAATAACGCGAAATTTTTGAACGCAATTGATTACCTAATACAAGTATTTTATATTTCGTGAAATGAAAAGACGTGACGTCAACGACGACGGAGTCATGAGAGAGCGAGTCGATAACGGAGAACGAGACACCGTCGATGAGGTAAGTCTCACAGTTACCTCTACGCGGTAAATACTGGTAAATACCGACCAAAACACAGATTCCTGTTATTTCTACTCGCCTCACCGAACAGTAGTGCCATCTTTGTTAAATTGAGTTGTGAGAAAAAAATAAGATTTCTTATCAATTATTATATATAATTAAAAATTGAGATGGAACGAAACCATAAACAGTGGGTACTGTGTGACCGACCAAATAGATCGATAACACTACAATCACTTGATTGGCACGTCTAAAAAATCGAAATTATTTGATTTCTATTATTTTTCATGATCCGCCAACATTATCCCGCCAAAACGGTCTCCTCTCGCATTTATTTCGCCGTGTACTACATATTATGCTGACGTCGGCAATGCTTGTTACAGTGGTGGTAAACAGTCAGCTGACTAGTGGGAGAACCGGCTAACCGGTGGAGGGGATTATGCGACTCCTGGCGGAGAAGAACCTCGTCACGCCTGCATTATATTATAAACAAAGAGGCGTGACACCGATGCATCGGCACTGCCGACACCACCACCAACGGGGAATAAACGTGGATTTCCTTGGATCGAATCGAGGATAAAAAATCGAATCGAATAGAATCGAAACGTAAACAGTTCTTCCTGGGATGACCATTCTTCTGCTGGCGGATGAGTGTCGACCGAGGATCGACTTTGATCGTCTGGAGATCGACTTGGATCGTCCGATTGACGGTGAGTGCGATTGTTTTTGTACGACACGCACGTGAGCTGACAAGTGTTTTCCGGTAGCCGATAAGAGGACCGAGGGTACGCGTGCACTTTTCATTAAGAATGAATTTTGGCCGATCGAGGCCTGCAACACCGTCGGACGCGAGAGCTATGTTTATAAACAAAGCGTCAGACATCGTTCGTCGTTCCGAGGGAAGATGTTGACATTTAAATAAATTATCTCGGCGTGCCTGGTAGCTCCGTTATTAAAGCGGGTCTGTTCTGTCAGTGGAAACTGACGTAATATCGGATGGCGACGACGATAGTCTGACAGTTCGGGGCTATCGAACTGTTTGCCGATAGACCGCGGAAAACTCGAACCGGAAGTGTCTAAAGGGACCAGCGGAACCGGGAACAACCTGCACACCAATGTCGTCCGGTGGAACGAGCAAATTCAAGACACGCGTTAATGCTGTACGTGTGTTTACCATTCGCCGGATTGAAGTCCAACCGGTATACACACATATATATGTATAGGTTCAGCGAGTCTGACGTCGCGTCGCGTCGGATCAAACACGCAAACAAGACGTTCGTTCTCCAGCTCTTTGTCGATCGTTTTTTCGGCCGTTGAATTTGCACCGACCACCCCTGCGTCGCAACCGCCCAAAATTATTCTTCCCGGTAACGTAGACGCGGCGTAGCGGATCTCAACCGCGGAATTGCGCACTTCTTTCATGGCGCTTTGCCAATTTCAAAGTTCAGGTACAGTTGAGATCGACACGCGCCGCCTGGATCCGGGCATGCATTGGAATCAAAATCACACGATCATTACATATCGAACGATACTTCCCATATCGATCATTATTATACGGAAAAACTACTTAAATATATACATATATTGCTTGTAGATTCCAAATTTTTTATAAGTTCTAGACACCGTAATTATATTACTTGCAGAATAAGATTGGCTTATGCTAAATGGTAAACGTTGTGTTATTTGCGTTGCGCGGCAATTTTGTCACAAGGCGTCCGATACTTGTAAGTGACTCATTATTAATGATTCAGATATAGATCACACTTCTGGGAGATAAGATACAATACCGATTCGAGAAACCCGATGAGTTTAGCTTCGGAATATTTGAATTCAGCGTTCCCTCTCCCCTCTGTTTCCACAGGTAACGTTTTGCTAGTGACGAGTTTCCACGAATACGAGTAAGAACAGCACGCGTGTTGAGACTTTCCTGTTATAAGTTGCAGTTTCTCAGAAAAAGGGGAAAAGGATGCACCGAGGAAACCGTTTTGTTGTGCATTATTTTCTTTATTTTCAATTGAGAAAGTCTGAAATAAACGATGTATACACGATTGGACTGGTTTTAGGAGTTACACGTGTACTCCCGTAACGCGGTTACTCTTATGAAATGCGTTCCCCAAACCCATAGAAGGGGGAAAAGCGTCCGTGAAACTTGACCTCGACAGGTTATCGCGTAGGGCAAACGACCTTTAACTCCGCATCAGGGTTCACCTTGACCATAAAGGTGTTCCCAAAGAAATGCGTGTGACTTTTGTTTGACTCGCTGTACCGCGTCTTTCAACGAACAGTTAATAAAAAAAATAAAAAAACAAGATTACTTGACAAATTCCCGATCGTTCCAGCGAGTTTAGCAGCGAATCGTCGAAAGCCACGCGCAGATAAAGAAAAAACAAACAAGACCATTTCGTATCGGCCGCAGTCATTGTTTAATTATCAGCAAAGCGACGAAAAAAAGTTGACGCTTAGTGCGCAGCAGTTCGGTATCGAAAGTCCCAGATGGAACGAAAACTTGAGTCACGGAGCAAACTCTTAAGACGCATTAGCCCGATACGGCTTACATTTTTTATCGTAAGCTTTCTGTAGACTTTGATGACAAGTGCGTGGAGACTGCCTACATATGCAGTAGTTGCGTACTCCTTAGCCCAGACACAATTGATATCGTTTAATCTCTTGAATCGCAAGGGCTTGAAAGAGCGTTTCTCTAGAAAAGAAACCGCAGTTTTAGTTTTTAGTTCAGTTACAAATTGTAAGATATAAGATACGAGGAAAGAAATTTAAACAATTTGATAGAGTAAAGGATGGCATAGCGCGAGATTGAACATAATATATTTAACACCCTGGATGCGAAGACGTCTGTTTATGTACACACTGGCACAGTATGGTGGCCGAAGCTTGCACGTGAGAGAGCTGAATCGAGGACGAAGACGTTCGAAATGAGGAAAAGTAACGGGGCGAATAACGGGTTGAATTTAACGCATCTTGCCGTTACGAGCTCACGTTTGTCAGCTCAGTCGTTAGGTCACTGTAGATCGTGCAACAACTGTGACCGGCTCCACGTGGATAATTCTACCGTATTTCGGTCATGGAAGACCTGCTTCCGGTGTAGCACGACAACAATTAGTTCCGAAGTAGCGGCGACGGAGTCGAATTGATCGGTAATTACGAATTCCGACTTGACCGACTACGAACGTTAGAAAAAAATTAGGTCTACAATGTCTACATAGTCGTTGCAACGCTGGGAATACCGTTCTCACGTTTCAGGAAACGAGCATCTTCTACGAATGATCTAACGCAACAACGTAATACTGTCGTTTCCGGATATTCGATATTTCCCATTTTGCAGGAGGCGCGGTCTGATTACGTCAAACAAGTAGAATAATCTACTTCGAGTTTTCCTCAACTTGTACTCGAGGAATTCCACTTGAGAAGTACGAACCGATGAGATCATCGAAGCGTAGGAAATGCAAATCTTACTCAGTAGATACGGATTTTATCGGTCAGGCAGGGACACTCAGGGACACTGCACCTACGATAACCGAGCAAGCGTGGTTCGTGTCTAGGATAAAATGGCACTCGAATCCCCGAAATTCGCGGTGGCTTATGGGAACTTACTAGCCAACGATATATTCATTCAACTCTATCTTATCAATTTGTTTAGAATATGAAAACGATTATCAATTAATCCCATAACAAGCGACGAATACCGGTCCATTCGAGTCCACAGTATTCGTCTGTTTATATTTTATTGAATGATACGTGAGCGCCAGCGGTTGATAAGAATTTTGAATGCTATCGATTGATCGATTGATGCGATTCGAAAAGAAATGGAAACCGAAGAAGCGGATTCGCGGCCGCGAACGCGAACGCCGCGGTCGCCGCGCTATTCAACTCGTGGAATTTCCACGGCGCAAGTCCGACAGTCCGACGCTCGCCGCGGTGGGAGAGCATCTCGGATCCTTCGTGGGGGATGTTGCATAGTGGGAGATGTTGGTAGGAGCGGATTAAACCGCAGGAAGCACAGGCGCCAGCGCGTATATACCGGCACTAATGGCGCGTTTCGGCAAACACGCGTTTCAAGCTGCGACGATCGTTCCGTTCACTCGCGAGTCGAACTTCTGAACGTGTTCCGAGCACCGCGATGACTCCGTCTAATTTAAGAGTGTGCCGCCAGAGCACGCGATCGCTAGAAGAGCTTACATAAGTTTCGCGCGGTAACAACGATCGCCGTGAGTGAATCGCAATTCTTGATTTCTTTTTTCCCCGTTTTTTTTTTGTTGTCTCTCTTTCGCAACCTCCGTGTCCATTCTCGGAAAAGCAACCAGGTGACGAGTTTTTTACGAGATTCTATCAACAACGAAGCTCGACACTCTCTCGTTTCTTCCCACGAAAACGAAACAGAGTCGCCGCCGGCTTCGGGCTTTCGCGCTGGTTCGCGTGAACAACCATGACACAAAACTTGAACAGTGCTCGCCGATAACCGCAGCCGCCGAGCACCATCGGGACGAGGATCGCTCCGGCAGACGAAATTTCGGACTTCGAAGTGTGTCGCGTACGAAATCGAACCGTCGGTGACCCAGAAACCGTTCGCAGAGCGGTAACTTAATCATCGCAACGGACGAATCTCGCAACGGTGCCAAGAAAAAAAACCGATCCAGGGATCGAGGAATGCGAACGTTGTTCCTTCGACGGGGTGCGCGGCGCGGGTACGAGCACTATTGCGGTCTAGAAACGTACACCGCGACACACCGGTGACGGTTACGGTTACGGTTACGGTTACGAAATTCGCGGCACGGAACTGTATCCTTCCGTCCGAAGGGTTTGCGCAAGCCTACGCGTACCGCGTAGAAGAAACGTGTGCTTGCTATTCGAAGTTGATCGAGCCGAAGGGGAAAGGGTTAAAGAACGCGTGAGAATTCGAATGCGGCGCGCGGATATTTCCGACTGGCCGACTGGCCCATGGTGTTTCGTTTCTACAGTTCGCGTGGCCCGTGGCGGAAGCCAGAAGACGCGTCGATCTCGCGAGTCCTGTCTATAAAGCTAGTGATTCAGGCCCGCCGTGGAGTTGACGCACTGGCCGCGATCGTTGTAAGATAAACTCGTGTTTTTTGGAACGCACGCGGTCGTGTCTGTGGCTCGGAGTTCACCACGTTGATTTCGGACAGGTCCAGAAAGTAGACGAGAAACGCGCGTCGCGTCGTTGGTGCGGTGAGTTAAACAGGAATTTATAGTGAAGTGACTCGAGAACACGCGGTGAAGATGGAGGATGCAGAGACAAGATTCGCGCCGGGATTCAGCGTGTCCATGCTCGTGCTCGCGAGCACGTTATTCCTCGGCGGAGTCGTCCTCGTGATTGGCTACATCGTTAGCCGGTTGTCACGGTCTAGCCGAGCTTCGGATCCACCGAAAAGTAAGCTGCCTGCCATTGACAAAATTTCACTATGTCCGTCGGGTGCACACAGGTATAGGTTCCTGGAAAGAAATCACGCTTGCGTGTTCGCGCCGTCGAACCGCCGCTGCCGCACGATCTTCTTTTATTTATCGTGCTTTTTCACTTGCGGATCGAGAGATAATAGAAACATTCGATAGATATCGTGCTTCCGACGTTCGTTTCGTCGACTAGATGCGAGGCATCGACTAATAGTTTTTTCTTGCCATACCGAATCTATACCGGGATTCGTTTACGCGAGAAACGTTTTAACGAATTTTCATCATTGATCCTCGGCGAATTTCTCATTCATGAATGCCGATAGGCTGGCGTCGGCCGATGGTAAGCGATCCTAGCACGTTGCTCGCTCACCGCTCGAATATCTCCAGTGAAAACTCTATTGCCGCCGGCCTCGTTCGATCCGGATGAATTAGATTCGTTTAAACGCGAACGGATCGACTCGCGTGCTCCCGATACTTTCGCGAAACCAATGTACATACTGCTTCATTCACGGTCCGGTTAATGCGCGAAGAATTGGCGGGAAATTATGGTTTCGCGAACACACTGCTCAACCGACCTACCCTCGCCTACCTATCGTTACCGGCCGGAATAATTATATTCGAAACGAACAATAAAAACACGATAAAATCTTAGATATAGAAACGTTTATATATTTGTACGGCGTATTCTAATTTCTGGAAATTTTACCGTTTCCCTTCGTCATTCCACTACGATAACATACAATTACTTCTGTTAACGATCATGAAACTCCGATGTCAACTAGCGCACTGGATAAATGTTCTTTTCGATCAAACGTTGAGATATGATTTGATGATCGCAAATCGCATTCGGCAGTCCAGCCCGTTCGAAATATCAAAGTAGCGCATCGGTGGGACTCGAATGGTTTTGCGGAGAAGAGTGTACAGAAAAGAATAGACAAAGAGAAGTGGAGGGGGCGACGAGAAGTATGGGGTGAATCAAAGATACAAAGAGGGAAGCGCAGCTGCGTTAACGCGCAATATTTCGTACCGGAACATGTATACAGTATACTTGTCGTTCAATTTGTTCTAGACTTTTCGAAAACCTTTTACTCGTAAGACTTTTTAAATATCACGTGGTTATGGTCGTGTATAATCAAATATGTACCCACCCCCATTCTCGAGAGTTTCGAAATGGAAAAAGGATTTCTCGATGTTTCATTGATTCGACTAAGTTTCAAATTCGCCATCTAGATTTTACAATTCGGAAGCAATTACATTAATTGTGAAATACAAAATATGTAGATGTTCATATGCAACAGCATAATATTTTCAATCTATTATACATATTAACCCTTTGATCTCGGAGCTATTTTCTCTGGAAAATGAAACATTGCTTTTCCAACCTTGAATAATTTCATTCCATATTAATTTTTTTCTTTGCACGAATATGAAATTGATAGAATACCTCGTGCAATGCTTAAATCTTTAGTAATTGATTAGACACCAACATATTTGATAATTTGAATAATGGTACAGCAGTTTCTATGGGTTAAGTAAGAAAATAAATTTCCATTTCACTCCAGTTTGTTGCAATTCAGGCAGTAAACTGTGTATTTTCCATAAAGATTCGCTGTCTACTGACATAATTAGTCTGCGGATGTTTATGCATTATCCAATTTCAGTCGAACAAATTCAAAGAGAACGTGGAATTAAATAAAATCCTATTCTTCATGGAAACAGTCTTTGTAGATCCGAAACAAATGAAAATTCCACAGAATTCTATCGAATATTATATTTTAGCCTTTTTTGAACATTTTCATAAGCCGTAAATGCCTGGTCATAATTAGACTGCGGATCTTTATGCAAGATAAAAATGTTTTGCGTCGATTGTGGGAAGCAGGAATAGCATGGAAATTGATTTCATCCCTTAACGACTTCGTTACATTAAAAGCAACGTTACAACATTCTTGGATTTTTATATTTTTTATATTGTTTTATATTTCACCCAACCAATTTCTTCATAAATGCATAAAGATCCGCAGTCTAGGGACAATGTTAACGTTGCAATGGTCGTGAATGGAAAAATCTTGTGCGAATTTTGAGAGATCGCAGCGTGAAAGTCGCGATCTTGAACCTGGGAACGCGTCCGCAAGTTTCGCCGCTGCGCGCGATTATCAAGCGTGTCGATCGCGAGCGGAAAACGTGGCCGTCGCTCGCTAAACCATCGTCGCCACAATGAATTTTGCTTCGCCAGGAGAAACAAACCGTCTCGCAGTCGCGGGTAGTTTTCTGTTCCATGTGTGAACGCGTACATGCGTGCACGTGTGCGTGCGTGTGCATTTGGCGTGGAAAAGAGACCGGGGAGCAGCTGGATGTGCGCGCGCACACGCACACACGCGCGCGCACGAACGGGCACCCTTGCGTATAAATAAACCGACGACGCTCGTGTATTTATACGCGCGTCTCGCGTGCGTACACGTGTACTTACGAGGAGAAACGCTCTCAGGGCCGTACACCGGACAAACACGCGGGAAGAATGGACAATCGCGCGAGACGACCATACCGATCCATCGAGGTCTTTCTACTAACCCTGGCGGAACGTAATCCATCAAAATGGTTACTGCCGCTGGCATTAATGGCTACATGATTTGCTTAATTTCTTTCGAGAACTTTTTGCTAGATGTTCTCCTCGCCTAAAAAATTTTTCATCGACCAGTTCCCGCCTTGATACAACTGACCGGCTGCTTTTTTCAGGCTGCCTTTATTTTCTTCCTCTGCAAAAAGTCAGCAATTTTAAGTAATTTATTTGAGAGACGACTCGCGCGATCGATCGTGCAAGTCCTGTCGCGGTAACGTAGAAGGCAAAACGCGTTTTACGCTCGTCCTTAATTTCACACACGACTCGCATTAGAATACCGGGCCTTACGAATTCGAAATTATTGCTAATTCACTTCCGCGAACTCGATCTTTTTTTATCGATCTCGCGCTTCAGACAACGCTTCCAAGGAGGAGTGTGCACTTGAAAACTCGAGGAGCGAAACGTTTAATCAGTAGACAGCGGATTTTTATGCGAAATAAAATGTTTACGCGTCACTTGCAGGGAAGTGGAGCTACAGTGACTCCCACTAATATTCGGATACTCTTAAAAACACCGTAACTTTTCAAATATTGGACTATGCGATTTGAACTTTTTTGGAAAGCTGGAGCAATTAGTTTACTACAGGATGTGAAAAGAAATTTTCTCAAAAATTGCATTTGACCGGAATCGTAGAGGAAATACTAAATGTTGCATTTTACAAGTTTTTTATGCGGATCTTAGGTGAAGTACCCTATGCCTGGACAGCATGTTTTTCTATTTTAAATTTTATCACTTTAAATAAACAAAAATAATTTTTTTAGACTTTTAACATACAGTTCAGAGTTTGTAAAGTAATTTAAAATAAAAAAATCATTGTTTAGGTGAATGTCTTAATTGTATTAACAAGAATAATTCAAACCTATAATAATAGTTGGACATATTAAATCCAATCTAAGCTAGTACCTGGACAGAAGTAAAGCCTATACCGGGACAAATTGAATTTACATATAATCTGCAACAGACACTACATATAGAGCTCCAAGCACTATGGCCGCTACGGGGAGCGAGACGCGCGACCGGGAGGAATGGCGGTATTCCTTGAGAATGCCTCCGATCGAGCAAAAATTTGTCCATGCCTGATCTATGTATAACATCGAACTTTATTCAATCTTTAATATGATGCACATATGAATATATTATTATTGTGTGTATATTACACATTCTGCCCTTAATTTGTTGTGTAATTATCTTTTTTCTTTCGTGTGAATTATTATTGATTTCTTGTTCCTGTTTTTTTTTTTAAATTTGGTATCTCTCTTTTTCCTGCTTTTTTGACAAATGTTCTTCTTCTATAATTTTTTTTCTTGCTTCTTTTTTCAAATCGAATCGTGTCCGGATTTTTCGGCAGACGTCGCGATTGTTTTGAAAAGAGTTCGATGACTCGGAGTTGTGGTTCCCATGCCGATTTGGCGGCCGATATAAATTTGTCGCAGTGCGCTACATTTTCCGGACCAGTGCGACAAAACACGTCCCTGAAAACGCGGGACGCGCACCGCGAGTAGTGCACTGACCGCTGCCAATTATTTCTATTTGTCGTGTTTTGCTTTTTCCGTTCGAACCGAAACGAGAACAAGGAAGGAAGCGAGGAAGGAACTTACGATATCGATAATTTATTCGACCAGTCTTTGGTCGTTGTAATTATTAGACTGTGGATTTTATGCATTTATCACGACAATGGAAAGGTAAAATTTAAAGCAGTGAACGAATTAAGCAGATTTAACGACATCGGTGTATTAATTTCAGCTTAACACAATACCGACTGGTAATTATTGCATAATTTTGAATAATCTATGATACAAGGCTGAACACTTTTTAATGAAACCTTCAATAGCAACAGCAATTTTTATTGTGAACTTATACAGTATAGCTTTTTTATGATCGGACCAAACGACTTGCTTTTTTTCAGCAATTAGAAGAATTGATTTACCAACTGACATGCAAAAAATATTTTGAAAAAATTGCAATTGCTGAGAATTACATGAAAAACTAAAAAGAGACACCATTTATAACCTTCTTATTAGAGCACGTAATGAAAATTTAAAATATGCGTTTAATTCTACGCCTCGTAGTTGTGCTGAAATTATCCAAAAGAATGGTGGCCCAACGAAGTATTAGTTATTATATTATATATAGTATTATTAAATATATTATTTATATTGATTGTGTTGTAAAATAAAATACATATTATATACATATAATTACACTAATATGAATGGACCAAACAAACGACTTCAATTTCTCTGTAAGACTGGAAGAATTAGTTTAGTAAATGACGTCTAATAAATAAGTTGAAAAAATGCATTTGGTCGGGGAATTGTGAAGAACAATACTATGAATTGATTTTTACAACTTTTCTAGCTGGGCCAATAACAAAAATTTAAAAAAATGTGTTTCGTCAACTGGTATAAATTACATACGCTCTGAAAATTTCATTGTAATTGGTTAATTGATTCACGAGTTATGAACAAAAGTGGTAAAAATGGCAATTTTTCTAAATTTCCGGCTTTTTACCACTTTTGATCGTTTATAACTCGTGAACCAATTAACCAATTTCAATGAAATTTTCAGAACGTATACAATTTATACCAGTTGACCAGACACATCTTTTGAATTTTCGTTATTGGCCCAGCTAAGAAAGTTGTAAAAATCAATTTTTACTATTATTTTTCACAATTCCGTCCAGATGCATTTGTTCAACATATTTTCTACACATCATTTACTAAACTAATTCTTCTAACCTTGCAGAGAAATTCAAGTCGTTTGGTCCATTCATAAAAATGTTGTTCTGATTTAAAGTGTGTGGAATCAGTTATGCTTCTTACTGTGTATGATTTTTCTTATTTTAAGTTTCGTATTTACTTTACTAACAATTAAGCTGAGTTAGAGTACTAACAATTAAGAGCTAGCTTAAGGAATATAATAACTACAACTTCAGAAGAATGTACTTTACATCGACGGGCCAATTTCTCTATTTACATGCTCGCGCAACTGTACATATCAGCACGGTAGCAATCGTCGCGGCCGTGTCATTCGGGTGATCGTCGCGTCGTTGAAAAATCACGACGATAAGCTATCGTGTGCTCGGAGCAACCGAGGTACATAGCCCAGCGCGATACCATTATTTTCGGTTTCCTTCGTTCCGTGTTCGATACGATGTTTTAACGGCCACCCTAGTGACCCAGAAACGATAGGAAAAATTTCGGCTGCGGTAGCCATATTTCACTGTTCCTTTTCTTCGAGCAGATAGCACGCTGCTGCGCGTTTATATGTATGTATGTAGAGGTCAGCAGAGCTGAAAGAGATCATTTTCTCAAAACTCGGAGATACCATCTCCGGCGTAGAGGTTCTCAGATTTGATGGTCGAACGGTAGATTACGAACGTTTCGAACATGACTTAAATGGAAGTTGATCAATCGGACGCGTAATACGCGGCGGGGAGTTCCTTGGCGCTGAACTCGCGATCCATACACTGCCGCTCAAAAGTATGTGGACACTTCCTTAATTCTTATAACTACCTGAAAAAAGTTACGATATCTTTGGTAAATTTGATTATCTTGTATGTATTTCAGTTCGTACAGTATTGGAGAACATATTTTAATAATAATTTATTAAATATCTCACCGAGAGAGAGAGAGAGAGAGATAATGATAAAAAATAATTATATTTTCTTTTCGTCTACATATCCACCGCGTGCTTTTATGACCGCGTTTACTAGTCGTGGCACATTCTGGCTACATAACTTTTTCATTACTTTACTTTCAATAAGGTTCCACTCAGATTCTAAGATGTCGAACACAAATGTTTTTCAAATTTGGGACATCGTTTTCGGACTTGTCCATCTACACGATCCCATATAGTTTTTCTTTTATTTATTTAAGAAAATTGAATAACTAAATCGTTTATTTTGATGCTGTTAGAATACATTACATGTACACATATATTCATAATAGACTTTAGCAATAAATATTGTTCGATAGTAATAATAGATTATATATCACAAATTTCACGAACACGATAAGTGTCCACATACTTTTGAGCGGCAGTGTACATACATATAGTAATCGCCGTAAACGTAGATCACGGACCGTCGAGAGAGACACCACGTAAACGTGGGTACTTACAAGCGCGGTCTCAGCCTCTGTCCCGTTTTACTTGGATGTTTACCTTGCTGTATTGTGTCGTAGAACTGGGTTGAGGTTAGGTCCATTTTTTATTCTTTCCCTTCTACTCTCGGGAACTTAAATGTGACCTCACGGACCACGGCGTTCGACTAAAATAAACGGTTCCGTCGGAATAGTTGAAATCATCGAGTAAACTTTTACGAAATTTCTCTGTTTCTTTCTCTTTACGTATTCGTTTGTTACATGCTACTACTACAGGGTGTCCCAGCTAACTTGACCACCTTGAATGTCTTTGTTGTTTCTAAAGATACGTCAAATGTCTGAAGGACAAAATTGAATGGTAAAATGGGGCTCATAAGATACCAACCACCTTTTTTTTTTCATGTAATTTTTTTACGAGACCTCAAGGTCACCTTCATTTTTTTAAATGGAATGAGGTATTTTTTAATACATCAATCGATGCAGCTGGACATTCGTTATAAAAAAAGTACTAACCTATGTATGTAGAAAAGTTAGTAATTCAGGAGATATTTCAATTTAAAAAACTCTAAAATATGTACCATTACTGTCGTACAAAGACGTTAGTGTTTACTTACTTATGTAACGTCTTAGTACGACAGTAATGGTATTTTAGAGTTATTTAAATTGAAATGTCTCCTGTGAACTACTAACTTGTCGACATACATACTTTTTTATAACGAATGTCCAGCTGCATCGATTGATGTATTAAAAAATACCTGATTCCATTTTTAAAAAATGAAGGTGATATCTTATGAGTCCCATTTTACCATTCAACTTTGTCCATCAGACATTTGACGTATCTTTAGAAACAACAAAGATATTCAAGGTGGTCAAGTTAGCTGGGACACCCTGTATTCTCTACTACGTATGTAACTGTAAAAATTGTAT
Source organism: Lasioglossum baleicum (assembly GCF_051020765.1). Lineage (NCBI taxonomy): Eukaryota > Metazoa > Arthropoda > Insecta > Hymenoptera > Halictidae > Lasioglossum > Lasioglossum baleicum. The sequence continues at coordinate 15,537,795 of NC_134940.1, forward strand.
CCTTACCACCGCACCGGGTGGATCCCCTCGGGTTCGGTAACCGAACCAGCGCACAATGGCGAATTCGGCTGAATTCGTGGCCAAAATTTATATCTTGAAATCTATGATGAATTATTGAAATTGAATTATTGATGATCTTTAAAATAGTATAACCTGTTTTATAATTGTACCAAACGACCTGACTATTTGAGAATCAATTAGAAGCATTAAAACTTTTATTTGGGCTCTCTTAATGAAAATTTAAAATATACCTTCTGTAGATTTTCACTACAATTCCGATCAATTGCTCTTTTTGAAAACAATTCTTTTCACATCCTGTAGTAAACTAATTGCTCTAGCTTCTCAAAAAAGTTCAAATGGTATAGCACAATATTCAAAAAGTTGTCGTCTTTTTTAGAGCGTCCGAATATTTTTCCGAGTGACTGTACATAGTCCACGACTCACATTATTGATAATTAACGTTGCTACAAATTTTAGTAAATTTTATTCATAATAATCGAATATATTTAGCAAGAAACACATAATTATTAAATATGTTTAAGATTCGCTTAAGGGAGTAGACCCGCAATTTGCTTTATTCGAAAGCATACAACGTGCTGCCGAATAATCCAGATTACCCCTCATAAACGTAAGACTTTCGAGAACGATCGCAGCAGAGGTTGATCTTATATTTAGCGTTTTTGGCTAGTGAAAAACCCAGTGTTTGTATTATTGAGAAAGGGTCGACTTCCGCCCCCTGGCAATCCTGGAAACGAGTCTACCCGCCTTAACGATGGTATATCCTGTGGAAGGTCTTTTGATTAATGTTTTATGACGGTCACGGTATGAATGCATTATCGGAGGATAGTTTACCTGAATTCGGACTGGCGCTCGTTCCTTCGCACGAAGGGTTTTACGACGGAGCTCTACGTCTTTATATTGTGTATACTAAAGTAATTTAGATCACTGTGCTTCTCGACGGTTCTGGAGTAAATGGCACCACCGATTTCCTTTTTCTTTGGGGCACCTCCCCATTGGAAAAATCATTTCGGTATTATTTCGGTTTCGGTAGAGACCCTTGGCATAATACCGGTTTGGAAACTTTGCTGATGCTAACAAGGGAAGAACCCCAAGTGTCCGACCTCGATTTTGATAACACTGTCCAACACCAAATTTGTTTTCAATATACTGTTGGGTCCTTCTTATAGAGTTTTTTGCGCTGATTCCGAATCTGTCCTTAATTTTCCTCCTATACGCACAGTTTTTGAAAAGCATGGCTTTGAAAAAAAACATATTTTTCAACTTTAAATAAATATTGTGATGTTATTATAAAAGATATTGAATTGTTCTTTACAGCAAAAGATTCTGTAGACTTTCCCGAATACAGTGATATCCAATATTAATACATTATGATTGTTTAAACATGTTTAAGCAATGATTAAAGACGGAGAGACACCACTTTTGCACCAATTTTTGAGGATATTTTTCAATTCAATCCAATTTCAATTCGAGTACAAGAAAAATCTTGTACAATTCTGTTATTCAGAGAGTATTGTCCATCGGAAGTTACAACATTTCCCCATCTTTCTGGCAATTTGTGGATGCCATCCCCAAAAAACCGGTCATCTTTTGGATCAAAGAACGAATCGAGCCAATTTTTGATGCCTTGGACTGAAGTGAAGCGTATTCCGGAAAGTGCATTCTGCATCGACCGAAACAAATGGTAGTCAGAAGGCGCCAAGTCTGGACTATATGGCGGGTGGGGCAGAACTTCCCATCCGCTATTTTCCAAATAGTTTTTAACGGGTTGAGCAACATGTGGCCGAGCATTGTCACGTTGGAAAATCGATGTCTCGTGTCTGGTCTCCCATTCTGGCCGTTTTTCCTTCAATGCTCTCTTTAAACGAATCAGTTGTTTTCGGTACAGCTCTCCAGTACTGGTTTCACCCTGTTTTAGAAGCTCGTAATACACAACTCCCTTCTGATCTTCAGTAACGCTTCCAATTCTTCATCTTCAAACTTTTTCGACTGTCCAAGCCGCTCTTTGTCTTTGATGTCAAAATCGCCACTTTTAAAGCGTTGAAACCACTCGAAACACTGTGCTTTCGCAAGAGCATGTTCGCCATACAATTCCACGAGCAAACGATGACTTTCGGCTGCAGTTTTCTTTGCAAAAAAGTGACTCGGCAAAACTTCCCGCAAATGCTGTTTCTTTCGCCAATTTTCAAAATTTTCCACGATTGAAAAAAATATGATGCGCACAAGCAAATCAAACACTGTTGACTGATTTTGCAAGTTATGAATAGAGCTTCAGAATGACGTGTATGTCAATGATTTGCTACAGCGCATACACAAGTTTTGTCATCTAGTGTTAAATTCCGGTTTTTATAGGTTACTAGCTTTTGCCCGCGGCTTCGCTCGCACAGAAAACCGTTTAATGCCCTCGGAAATTGATATTGTTTCTCCATAAAACCTTTTAACCCCCCATTCAACCCTATAGAGTTTTACTTTTATGTCATGCCGCCATCTTAGATTTCAAAACCCCTTTTCACCCCCTTGGGGGTTGAATTTTTTGAAATGCCAAAAAGGTGTTTGATTAATTATATCAAAGAGCATTAAGACCAAGTATGAAGTAAATCTGACCACGAACAAAATATTACTCGTACAAACGTTGCTACCCCTTTTCACCCCGTTGGGGTTTGAATTTCGAAATATCCTTTCTTATCCCTTGTATAGATCATAAAGGAAACCTCTGTGCAAAATTTCAGCTTTCTAGGTCCAAGGGTTTAGCCAGGGCGTTGATCAGTGAGTGAGCGAATGAGTCAGCACTGCATTTTTATTGTATAGAGAAGATAGACCCAATTATGTATGTCGGAAAGTTAGTAGTTCAGGAGATATTTCAATTTAAATAACTCTAAAACACCATTACTGTCGTACTAAGATGTTAGGCTTTTATTTACTTGTGTAACGTCTTAGTACGGCAGTAATGGTGTTTTAGAGTTATTTAAATTAAAATATCTCCTGAACTACTGACTTTTTATAACGAACGTCCAGCTGCATCGATTGATGTATTAAAAAATACCTCATTCCATTTAAAAAAATTAAGGTGACCTTCAAATGTCCGAAGTACCTCCACCTGTAAAAGAACTATTATCGCCACCGGATGGCCGCCTTTGTACTGTGCAATCTTACTTCGGCAAATATTTCTGTGAAACTTATACAGTTTCGAAGGTGTCTAACAGTTATTGCCCCACCCTGTATAATGTTGGTATATGTATAGAAAATTGGAGCATTCTTGTACACAGTCTCTTTTAGCAGACCCCACAAAAAGAAATCCGGTGGATTTAAACGAGGCGAACGTGCGCTGGACATGGAACAGTTCCAGCTCGTCCAATTCATCGGTTCGGAAGCCTAGAATCCAACATTCCAAGGGGTTAATATTGCTAAATAAATATTAGGTTGTCGCAAAAGTTGGTTTTCGATTCATGCACATAATGCAAATTCATGTTCGCAAGTACTAAAACATTAACACAAAAAGAAAAATTTACTGCAGTTAACAAAAAGTGTAATCCATAAGCAATCTTTTCAATTGTTCTGCAACGAAAATAAACTGTTTATAACGTTTTATAAATTTATTTTGAGACAAAGTTCTCTCGCATTGCGTGTAATAAGCGGGGTTAAAATTTTGCAGAGACATTCCTACGAAGTTAAGCTACAAGATTCTGCAACAAACAAAAAATTGATCTTTTGACAAAGAAAGAAAGAAAAAAAGAAACTCCCCCATAATTCTCCGTGTGCTACGGCGTGGCGGAGTGATTCGTGACCCGTGGTGGTAACGGTGGGGATAAGCTCGAGCCGGTGTCAATATTTATTATTGAAGTATCGGTGTGGCTCAGAAATGAATACGGCATAGCTATACATAGAGCTCGCAGGAGTCCCAGGGTTAATCAGTCAGGCGAAACGCTTAAGTAATATGCATAAAGCTTCACGGACGTTTAATGACAAAGAGAAAGGAAAACGATAAAACTGTAAACACGTACTAAAGTAAGGGTAGGAGGGGAGAAAGAAAGCGAGGTATACAAATTCCAGGTACATTGGGAATACCGAGACTGTTGACATCGATAGGTTTAAGTTGCAAGGGGGTGTAAAGTTCGACCATTTTATAAGCCACTTTCTTTATGCCTGTGAATGTTCGCGGAGCGTTTATGGGTCGTTGGGAAGGGCGGTCGAGGGATTAGCACGAGAAGAATGGAACTCGCCGCGACATTACGGGGCGGGGTTCAGGTAATCAACGACTCTCCCTGGCTCGAAATGGAGGTCATATACTCTCTCCCCTTGTAACCTGGACACGTCATTACAACCCGGGCAAATACAATCGTCAGGTACCTGCCCTTTCTTGCAGAAAACGGACATACCGTTGCATTCGTACCAGTCAGACTAAACGCGATGCTTTGTTTGCACGAATATTCATGGAACGTTGCCTATCTGCGCGCATAATCAAACAGAGATACAAGAAGTATTAACCAAGGCTCTGTCGTCCTTGACGAATTTCATGAACGCCAAATAAAGCCGTCTTATCTTGACGTCGCCGATATAAAACGGAGTTTCTTTTTGCACTCGAGCGTTATGTCACGTTTACCTTTCAGACGTCGTTGCAAGCCATTAAATAGCCGTCATTACTCTGGAAAGAGCAGTCGCCTTTTTACGCGGTTCAAAACAAAATATAAAACTAATCTTGCGTAAATGTCGAGGAATCGCAACGGTCTAAGCTGTTTCGAGCCGCCAAGGCCGCCCGTACATACATACTACCGTCTACCGTCGCGCGGAATGATACACATTTTTTTGTTTATGCCGTAGTAATTAGCGAATCGTCGTGAATATATATCAACCTTTTTTTCCGGTGTTATATTGACGTATTCGACGTCACCACGCCGAGACACGTCGACGAAGTCGCGATTATGATTGCATAACCAGCAACCATTACCATTTGGCCGATACATCGGATGAAACGAATAGGAAAAAACGTAACCAATATGATAAACGACATCACGTAGCGCCACGTGTACCGATGACTAATCTGCTGCCGTTTCGATTACATGCGCAAATGTACAAATATGTATGTGCATCGAAATTCCGACTTTTTTCGAAACCATTAGCTTGATCAAAATGGTCCGATGACCAAAACAACGACGACTTCACGGCATTATCCTTATCGTTCCGCCGCACAGTGGGTCAAATCGACGCGACGTTCTACATTCGAAAACGATAATATTTTAATTAAAGGTATTAAAAACTCTCGTTACAATAAACGTTCAAAGATCAAACTTTTTCAGATACAATTTATCACCGAAAAAATTCCTTTTCTTCATAATGATGTCCTGGAAAACCTACTGAAGATTAAGTGTCCAATTTTTTTTTTATATGAAGAATGTATATCTATGTTGAGAACGCACCAGGAACTAAACATCATTGTTCATAATTTATTATAAAAAAATATTTAGTCAACTAAGGAAAAACGTTGAAGTGTTTCACCTTTGACAAGGGATGAAGTTGTCATTCCCGTCGATTCGTGTATTCTAACATAGTGGAACATTTTTGGCAAGATCTCCTCTAAAAGATCGTGCAAAATTTAGATCCCAACTAATTCCAACTCCGAAGTTATGATAGTTTAAAGCGTCGCGTGACACGCAATTCCGCGGCGAGTCGCGTTGCACGAGTCGCATTGACGACCACTCAGCTACTCTTAAGAGTGTAAAGACCTAACCCAGACCAATCTTATGAATTTTTTAGATTATACGACCATTGATAAACATTCGAACTTCTTGCTAGCTTAGTTGAATCATTTGTATTTGAGAGATCATATTAATAGCATCGTAGTATAGCATCACAGCAGTTTTTCCATATTGAAGACCTGTATTTTACCTTTGTTAAGAGGAATTATAGTATATATTTTTGTTTATTCGTAGATAAATACAGTTATAAGCAGAAAATCCGTATGATCAATTGAATATATATATAGTCAGTATCTTTGTAAAATATAATACTTGATCTTGTTTGAATTTTTGTAATTCTTTAAATGAGGCAGTAATAACACATTTTTGTTATTTCATTAAATGCAATCACCTTCATTCATTCAATAATTATGGATTACTCTTCTTTGAATGCCTGAATAACCAGTTTTCAATTATTCTTCATTATTCACACGAGTTTTCAGACATTTCCAGTGGTGCGACAAAAAAATGTTTCCTACAAAAAGTAATCAGTATACAGTCTTTTACAAATATCAATACAAAAAATTTCAAAAAAAATATTTTTTCAATAAAAAATTGTGGTCACCTTCATTATTTATTTGTAACTATATATTTTTTATCCAATAATGTTATAGCTGACACCAAGACGAACTCCAACGACCTATTTAATGTGGTCTTTATATATTGAAATAATAGTAAAATAGGCGTAGAACGTCGATTTGACCCACTGTGCGGCGCACAGTGGGACCTTTCGTCCAAATTGGAGACAAAATCAAAGAACTTTCGATAGAAATGAGGTAGAGCGATGAAATTTTATTAAAATTAAAAATAGGGAGATTATGGTAAGAACGTTTTTTAACGTTGAGAAAATTGCGGTTTTTCCAATACCACGCGCGGAAAATTTTTTTTTGAACATGCTGTACTTCATTTCCCGTAGATTTTTTCACGCTGATTTCAAATCTGGTCTCAAAACTTGTCTACGGCCTCAGGATTTTGCAAAAAATCGATTTCTATGAGCAAAACTAATGAAATCATTTGATAACACACTTGTTTAAAGGTACATATATTGTATTCTCATGTATAAAACACAGAAATAAATATAATGATTTGGATAAACCACAATAAATGTATTGGATAAAGCACAAATTTCTTGAAATTGTGCAAGTTCAACGAATTTTTGAAGGTTAAGAAACGTTCGTAACATAATCTCTCTATTTTTCCCATATTCTGCAATGTCTCAGCTTGAATTTAAAAGAAAAAAAATCATAGCTCTATCTCATTTCTATCGAAAGTTCTTTGATTTTGATACAGATTTCATCGGAAATGTCCACCGTGCGGCGCGACTAAGAGCGGGTAAGCGCAGTGGGGCAAAACGTTGGGTTTCGGTAGAGGGCCGAATCTTCACCCCTAGAATATACATATACCTGTTGCGCTGGTCAAAGTACTATAAAAGGGCGGGCGACGTCCTCAGGTCACAGTACACGTGCTATCGTCTTACCACGCAGATCTCTTGCCTGAAATTTTCTGTTTGCCAAAGTTACGGTTCAGCTAGTCTTCAGTGCGATACGCGTTAGCTGGTTTTCTGTTTGCCAAAGTTACGGGTTAGCTAATTTTCTGTTTGCCAAAGTTACGGGTTAGCTAGTCTTCAGTGCGATACGCGTGCCGTACAAACAGTAGCGACTACAACACTGTTAACAGTTTGTGTGAGTATCCTATTTATTTATAAACTGTACTATGATAAACGTTAACGGTTTAAAATTGTTTCAAGTTTCCTTATCGCCGGGTGCAAGTTAATTTTCATACCTAGAGAAATTAGTAAATTAACCGCTTATTACACGAGTAATGACTAGCCTGCATCAATTGCAATAAATAAAAACTAAATTAAATGTTATCTCTTCCCTTAATGATTTTAATAGACGAAAAATGATGTATTAACATCTTCAATTTTTTAAATGTTCCAACAATTTTGAATTTCATCTACTCAATTTTGCTATAAACATTGTTAACTCTTTGTGTGCGTATCCTATTTATTTATAAACTGTACTGCAATAAACGCTAACGGTCTAGAATTGTTTGAAGTTTTCTTATCGCCGAGTGCAAGTTACTTTTCATACCTAGAGAAATTTACTAAATTCAAAATCGGTTATTACACTTGTTCAGAAGTCGTTTCGACCTTTACGTCAATCAAAATTTTGTGCGATATTCAATGATATTCTACTTTATAGTTCCAATGCATATTTTGATTCCTTAAATGTTGAGTAATCTATGATGATTGAATTCATACGAAAAAGAGACGAATACGGGTGGTAACAGAGTTTCATAAGAAAAAAGAAATTAGAATAGTTGCAATCTTTTGCTTGCATTTGCGTGTATTTCGTCGATACTCGGTCACTGGGTCCCCAAGTACGTTGGAGATATTTGTCACAATTACGAAGAGATTTGATAGAAATTCGACGCGGATTTTAAAGTTCGACCGGGACGCCGGTGTGCATAGTCATCACGTGCTCCGTGTTCCCGCGCACCGTGCTTTCCTCGCGTTGTTTCGCCTCCCTCTCGCGATGATAAGGTCAGCGCGTTTTCTGTGACGAGATACGAGAGAAAAACCGTCGCGTCGGTTCGGACATAAGTCGATTCTTACATCTTTCAATGTCTGTCGTTTTCGCCGCATCAACCGATTTTTAATGAACCTTTCGCAATGCATAATAATCAACACAGATCTGCAAAACGTATTTCTTAAATTTTCAATATAGTCCCACATAAAAAAGTTGTAAAATGCAACTTTTATTATTTTTCTTGTAATCCCCTTTCCAATTTTTTCTAAATTTCTCTTTTACGTCGTGCAAGTAAACTAGTTGCTGTAACTTCTCGAAAAAGTTCAAGTCGTGTAGTCCAATATTAAGAATGTTACCGTTTTTTTCTGAGAGCGTCTGAATACATACTACACAATAGTAGTCACTGTAAACTCTTCAAAGAATCACGAACAAATTGCTAGGTCCAAATTAAAATAGGTAATAACTAGGAAACTTTAAGATACAAATGCTTTAATTTCTCCCAATAGAATAGGAATTGCATTTCATTGAAAAAGAATTATTTCGGCAATTGTATAGATACATTGTGTTTAGTTCAGTAAATGTATGATTAGCTCTGTCAAGTTAATTGTTAATGATAGATAAGTTAAAGTTAATGTTCGATAAAATATAGATTTTGGTGGAATAGAATTGGTTAGCGCGCACGCTCCGGCGCGATTAGGAGGGGGTAAGCGTTGTGGGTCAAAATGTTGAGTTTCGGTAGAGGGCCGAATGTTCACCCCCAGAATATTAGTATACCTGTTGCGCTGGTCAAAGTCTTATAAAAGGGCGGTCAACGTGCTCAGGTCTCACAGTACACGTGCAATCGTCTTACCACTCAGATCTCTTACCTGAAATTTTCTGTTTGCTAAAGTTTCGCGTTAGCCAGTCTTCAGTGCGATACGCGTGTCATAGAGTCAGTAGCGACTACAACATTGTTAACTCTTTGTGTGAGTATTCTGTTTATTTATAAACTGTACTACGATAAACGTTAACGGTTCAGAATTGTTTCAAGTTTCCTTATCGCCGGGTGCAAGTTAATTTTCATACCTAGAGAAATTACTAAATTAAACGCTTATTACACGAGTAATGACTAGTCTGCATCGATTGCAAGAAATAGAAACCATACTGGTTGTTATTTCTTCCCTTAATGATTTTAATAGTAATATTTAATAGTGTTTTAATAGAAATTAGTTTAATAATATTGACATCTTCAATTTTGATCCAACAATTTTGAATTTTATCTACTCTATTTTGCTATAAAATGCATACAGATCCGCAGTCTAGTGATAGCAATCGTAATTATACCGTGTTCAGAGGTCGTTTCAATCTTTAATCTTCCATTGATGTTCTGCTTTATGGTTTCAATGCATATTTTGATTCCTTAATTGTTGAGTAATCTATAATGATTGGATTAATACAAAAAAAAAAAGAGACGAATACGGGTGGTATCAGTTTCGTAAGAAAAAACAAATCAGAAAAGTTGCAATCTTTAGCTTGCATTAGCGTGTATTTCATCGATACTCTGTCACTGGGTCCCCAAGTAGTACAGCTTTTTGAACAGCTACGTTGGAGATATTTGCCACAATTACGGAGAGTTTCGATAGAGCAGAATTTGGTCGAGATTCGACGCGGCATTTAAAGTTTGAACGCCGGTGTGCATAGTCGTCACGTGCTCAGTGTTCCCGCGCACCGTGCTTTCCTCGCGTTGTTTCGCCTCCCTCTCGCGATGATAAGGACAGCGCGTTTTCTGTGACGAGATACGAGAGAAAAACCGTCGGTTCGAACAAATACAGCAGCAGCTACGCGAGTACAATGATGTGTGGTTGCATCTCGTTCATCTTTCTCTCATCGTAAATAGATTCCTCGCGAAAGGAACTGCGTGTGTATGTTCCACGTGGCTGGTGCCACGTGACGAGTGCATTCCGGCTAGATTTGAATTCGTGCGTGTTTCGAACTATATAATTATCGTAGAAACTATGAGGTACTCGCCGGGGTGGTCAGCGAAAAGTTTCGGAAGGTTTCGGGAATTCTTTTTGGGTAGCAATTACTCAACGCAACTTGCGCGCCGTTTTTGTTTACCCGTCCGCCGCCATGTTTGCTTCCACGCGCACAGAGTGATTCATCGGCATTTAGCGATTAGGGTACGCGTGCATCCAGTATTCATCACGGTATATACGCGGCCTCTATTCTTTATTATTGTTTCCGTGTCGGCACTTGCTGTACAGACTCGTTCAAACTGGAGTAATCGTATCTAGTGGTCGGCAATAGGATCCTCGAAATATTGAAACGTGATCGACAGAATGAAACTGGAGTAGACAAGGGACATCGGGAGTTCCTCGTGCTCACCTCGCGATATCCTGTTGCATCTCGGTGAAAACTGTACAGGGTGTTTCGGTATGTTTCCGATTCAGAAATATTCCCATACGGTTCAGGTGTTTTATCAGAGTCCGCGCGTACTTGCGGAACACCATGTGCATCAGGCTGATGCAACCGCCTCGTAGATTTGAGCCTTGCGAGAGCAACGCCTTATCTCTCGAACTACGTCTAACCGATTGCAAAATGTGTATACATATCTGGTGTTGCATGAAATTTCGTGAACATAGTCGAGCAGCGTTAATCCTTGAACGACGAAGAAGTTGTAATCTTTTGTTTCTATATAAATTCAAGACGGAATGAAAATTCCGTGTGAAACTTGTAGGAATGCAATTTATTTAAGAGACACTTGACAAAATTTGTAACTGGTTAACGTGAGGAAGATAAATATTAGAACATCAGAAAAATGAACAACGAACTAATTTCTTACAGAGAAATAACAATTTTTGAAAAAAAGCCGGTCTTTTTAATTTAGGATTTCAATTTCTGTTCGTAAGGGTGTATTGCAAAGGGGATGGTTTCGGACGCGTTGGTTCCCTGTTGTTTTCAAAGTGTTCAGCTGGTAAAGGGTGTTTTCTGATTACAGATGCCGAGGAATCGGAAAAAGTGAAATTCGAGGAGTCCAGGGAGTCTACGAGCGGATCGGTTGCGACTGGAGCTGGGTCTGGAACAACTGGAGGTGGTGGCGCAGCTAGCAACAAACGCGCAAAGAACAAGAAGAGACGCGAAGCGCAGCAAGAGTTCACGCATTCGTGGATGGTAGGTGCGTTAAAGGGACACACCGCACCTGTTCTCGACGTGAGCTTCTCCAGCAACGGGAAATTCCTCGCAAGCTGTGCCGAAGGTATGTACAAACAAACATAAACAAATGCATACGGTCAACTCTCGCATAAGGCGATTTGTATTTCATTGAACACTAAACCAAGTGACCGGTTCTAGATTTTTTTATTTGACAATTACAGAAATTATAGAAATGCTTTCATAAGAAATTATTTAATATCTTTACTAGAATACATATCGCGGTAACAACCACGCAAAGTCTAGATAAATTAAATCTAGTCATTCGTATAATTAATTTGATCCGATTTGAACTTATTCCGAGTTTCCTTTAACACGTTACCGATTAATCGCGTTATGAGAGGGTTGACTGTGATAACGTGATATGTACAAGGTTAACGCACCCGACCAATCACAAAAGTATCCATCCGCTTCGAGAACTCGCCACCATTCATGCTCTCCGACGAACAACTGCAAACACCTTGGCACGATAAACGGGCGAATCCATTTCTAGTCGAACTGTAGGGCAGACCGGAGAAAGTTAATATTATCTGGACACTGTGTATAGCACAGTTATTGCTACATATTCGAGATTCGTTAGTTAACTCTTCCTTTCGATGGAACTTATGTCCGTGTTATTTCATATTAATTCGTTTTGCTAGCGGCAAAGCAAATATTTGTGTAGATTTTACACAATCCAAGTCTAAATGTTCGATGCAATGCTAAAAATTCGAATTTTTCAAGTAGTAAATAATTCAAATCTTTCCTAATATATGAATCTATTGACAAATTTCATGCGTAAAATAAAATAGAAAATATTTATACATTTTTTTTTAGACTTCTTGCAAGTTATGTTTAATGTACAAAGACCCTTGAAATTGCAGAAATAGCTTTTTCAAATATTAACAATTTTTAAAAATGTTTCATGTTGTATGTTTATCATTTTTGACTCAAGTTTTCGAAAAAGTACCTCTGTGATTTTTTGATGACTGGTTCTTTATACATTGAACTTCAAATACCAAGCAAGCTTAGCTGCCCAAATTTGCCCGAGATAGTACCTTGTAATTCGAGAAAAATTTTAATTCTCCTATATGTGATCATTTTGATTTTTCTCGCATTTCCGATAAATCGATAAAGAAAATTTTGGAACGAAAGTTGATCGGTAATTCCACAGGGATACATTGCAAAGAGGTCCTTATTGCTTTAGAAATTAAAGTGAGCTTGATTCTTTTAGCAAAACTGTATTTTTTTTATTAAAAGTCCTAGGTTGAAAATGGATTAGTTTAGAAAATACAATCTTCTTCCGTTTTCTATAAGGCATCGAGCACTGTGCGTCGAAATCTTCTTATAATAACCTCCTTTTTGCAGTAGGCTAGCACAGCGTACAACTTTTGTTTATTTAATTGGATTCTTCCCTCCTACTCCTGGGAAAATGGTTCGAAATTGCATTGAAAAGCAAAATCTGGTGAAATAACGCGAGATTATATTGGGTTGGCAAATAAGTTCGTTCGGTTTTTTACATTGGAATAAATTACAAAAAATTTGCCAACGAACAGACAAACAAACGGACAAACAAACAGACAGACAGACAAACAGACAGACAGACAAACAGACAGACAAACAGACAGACAAACAGACAGTCAAACAGACAGACAAACAGACAGACAGACAGACAAACAAACAGACAAACAAAGCGAGCTAATAAAAACGTGGTAAAAACCGAACGAACTTAGTTGCCAACCCAATATTTGATAAATTGATAGGAAGAATAGAATTAAAAATAGAGACGTATAGAATAAACAGTCTATAACTCATACTTTCTTCGGACTAATGCGAGGAGAAAAATTGCAGGAATGAATATAGACTTTCCTCGGTCTTTCCTGCTAATTGTTTTAATTACCGATCGTTTGCTGCAAGGATCGAGAATGTTTCACCACCCGCACTTACCACTCCATTAACTAGTTGCACCACGCTTATCATTGCACCGCGTGTTCCTGTATTCGCACTAACGGTTCGATGTCGATGAAAACAGAGCGATAGAATATGACGTGGATACTTTTGGGAAGAGGTTGTGGATCGGATCGCGCGCAGAGGTTGCTCCAACCGGGTACATGTTGGCTCTATAATAAGCTGCATAGGATTTTTGTTCGGTGTTTCGTGCACCGCGCTGGATTTCCGCGTCCGAGTTTTATCGCGTCGCCGCGCTAGGATGAAATATAGTATTTCGAGATAAGCCGAGCAAACACTAGACGATCGTGTCCCGATGGGAGATTAATTTTTCATTCGCTTATCAGACCGTACGTCTTCTTTGTATTGGATAAACGCGCCATCTCGACAGGGACGATCGGCGACCGCTGTTGTTCGAACGCGGAACGAGCTTGATAAACGTATTGCGCAACGTTATGCGACCGACGATAAACAATATCTCCAGATCGGATTGTCATCGGAAAATTCTGGAGAGAGAGCGAAAGGTATACGCCGACGCAATTTTTCGATAGTCACGCGCGCGTGCGACAATTTACAATTGAACCTTCAGCCGACTCGAATATAGTCGAAGCTCTACGAATTGCTAAACTTTATGAACTTTGAATGGAGAGTATCTCTTCGGAATGTGGAAAACTGCCGAGCGAAATTACCAGGGGGAAAGAACACAGATTCTTTTTTCTTTGAAGAGTGGGATTATCCTTCGAATTGGACAACATATTTGTCCGGGAGAGGTTATCCGTCGAACGCCATTCAACGGACCGGAACGGGTCCGGTCCGGCCCGCGCAAGAATTCCCGTTGTTGCGCGAGAAAAGCGATAAAAAGCCGGCGGTGTGATAGAACAGTTCCAAGCAGATTCTCCCCTCTTCGGAAACTTTACCTTATTCCTCTTTGCTATCGTTCGTACACTCTTCGCGCTGTAAACTCTCGTTGGCCCATTTGGTTTTCCCTAGGTTTTCCCCCATTAGTTTTCTCCGCTTGCGCGTCCCTACCTCGGCCCTCGGTATCGCCGCACTACTCTGAAACGCAGACACCTACCTGAGCAAAAATAAAAACGGACAAAGCGGCTGTAAACACGTTTGTTTTTCTCCTACGGAATCCGGAATAATTTATTTCAGGATTCCGTTAAGCTGATCACAGCCTATCGATCGACCCGTTTACATTCGAGGCTTGTTTGTTTGATGGGTAATTTGCAAAAGTGTTAAAAACTTTCTACACCACTTGAAACAAAATATGGAGAACTGAATTTGAACAAAATCAAAAAGAATAACCCTAAAATGAGTGGTTCGAAAAGTTGGAGGTTTCGAACGGGTTGTAGCTCCGTTAATTTGCAAAATTCTAGTCTAATCCTTGAGAACATATCTTTGAGATGTTAAGCTGTTTACGTAAACAAAAAATACTTTTAATTTTTTAAATTAGTTACGCGAGAAGTCCCCTTTAAAATCGTGACCACCTTACGATCTCGGAAATGTAAACAGAAGACAGCGCGAGCGTTCGAGGCATGTTGGACGTGTTGCTCCTTCGGCCACGTGGTCCATGTTTACACTCGCTGTCCTTGTCCACGTTCGGCGCGGTCTTCAAGGTCACAAAAAACAGTAGCACTTCACGATCTAAGAGAAAGCGCGGACCCGAGCGTTTCTCTTAGTTCGAGGATTTACTGTATCTTGCTCTGAAACGCAAACGAAAATATCAATTGCAAAAAGCACAATTAAAATTTCATTCATTCTTTAATGATCCTCGTACATTGAACATAATACATCGACGCTCTTAATTCTTTTGATTGATCTAACGTTTCAAGTTAGCGTCATAAACGCACGAAGACTTTCATTATTTTGTTAGGGGACTTTCGCCGTTTATTTAGTGGTTTAATTTGACGCGATACCTAGAGTGCTGCTTTAATTTTCAAATTCGAATGTCCTGCTTCTTGTTCTTTTTGCAAGAAACACGATTAAAATCGCATTCTCTTTTTAATGACCCTCATATAAATTGAAAGTAATAATTTTTTTTTAACGACAATTAGTTTTAAATGCACCAAATAATTAGTGTCGCGAATCCATAAAGATCTGCAGTGATCGATTTCAATATGGAATCGCGGTCGACATTTCCGAGAGAAGGTAGCTGTCCCCAGGAGGGAAAACGGTTCTCACCACCGTCGATACGGAACGAGACGGGTACGAAATGAAACGAATCGGCTCGACTCGTTATCGGACACCAGCTTTACTCGTTAGTAACGCATTTTTTTCCTGTTGGTTGTTTTTTCCGCTTAGTCCTGCCTCGAGCAGCGGCAGGAGTAAGCGGTTCGTCGATGTAGGTCGTTTCGAGTGAAACCGAGTCGTTCGCGCTTCAAACTCTCGAAAAACGTTATCCTGCCCCCGATTACCGTTCAGTTTTTACGAACGGACCAGCACTCGGGGTTTTTCGACTCGAAACGAGAGTCGTTTCTCACGCGAGAGAAATTAACCGTTTTCCCCCTCTCGCTGTTGTTTATTACAATTAGACAGGACGTCGCACGATGCCGCCAGCCGGGAGAGAGACTTTCAAAAGCTTTTTGCAATAACGATCGATGGATTCTCTTTTCACCGTGTCGTCGGGCGCCGTCGCGGCCCGGTTCGAATTTTTCCCGTTCACCGGAAATCGTGTGTAGACCGCTTCGAAAATGGCCGATTCAGAGGATACCCGATTAGCCGAAGGACTCTGGCGCCGAGTGAAAGTGCAGAAAATGGTGGAAAAATCGCTCGGGCCGAACGACTACTTTCACTATTTCATCTTTGAGATCGGAACGGGTCTACTATCTGCCGATCTCTCCCGGTGTTGGCGCGACTCGCGAACGCTTCGACCGCGTTTCGAAGCGCCGTTGACAACAGATAGCATCGTCGTCACACGATAGCGGACATCGGGGCTACAAGTTCCGATTTTCAAGGAACTATTATACTTTAAAATTCTAACCTTCAAATTAAAATATTGTAATTGGTTTTTCATGTTTTCTCATTTATTCGTTTTTGGTGTAGCGGAAATTTTTGCCTCGTTGTGGGACAAGTCGTTGCTAAAGAATAAAATTTGCTTGTAATTAGAAATATTGGGTTGGCAAATAAGTTCGTTTGGTTTTTTTACATTGGAATAAATCGCAAAAACCGAACGAACATATTTGCCAACCCAATACAACACTATTATGTAAACAATAGCGATTTATTTAACAAAAATATGCTACGTTTAACAAAGCATCAAAACAATGTAATAACTCGAACATTATCTTTGGTATGAAATTACTTGACACACAATATTGCATTAAATTCTTCATCTACCGAGAAGTTGGAATGTTGGGCAAGTTAAATTTTCTTGCACGTTCGAACGCTAATTTTCTAAGCTTCTTGTGGAAAAAGACCAAAATATATCGATGAACATTTCAAAATCATAGTCCTATTGTAGCCTCTTGTTCATCTTTTCGTTTTTTTAATAAATCTTGACAAAGTCACGCGACGGATATTGAAGTTTCTCGCAATTTTGATTTATTTCTTTAAATAAAATACTAAAACACGATAAGAATTATGTATAGTGTAACCCAAGTCACAGTAACAACTTGCCTCAATTGACACATGTGGAAATCTGCAACAATATTTTAGCCATAGGTATGAATTAACTAATAAAATCTATTTCATCGAGACATCAATTTCATCATTCAGTGACATCGATATTAAATAATCGGAATAGATATTTACTTCTCTCGAACGTAGCCAAGCCTTCGTTAAAAACACACGCTTCACTACCGTGGCCGCCACAAAAATGGACTCCAGAGTGTCTTTATCCACTTTAATAACAAAAACAGCTGAAAACGAACTTCGCGTTCCTTCTTTCTCGGAAAACATACTCGGAGAACTTTTAGCCCCAGTCTCCCCAACGCGAAAACGCCGGAAGACCCGGAGCGATCGAAGGCGAGATCGACGATCGAAAATTCGATAGTTCCGTCGCCGCAGGAGTGGGGGGGACGCGGCTACTGCCGCGCGCGCGCGACCATTGGTCCCGGTATGTGGGACATCTTCTATTTTCATAAGACGTGACGTTAGACTTTGGTTTCGTAACGGACCGCCGTGTAAGGGTTAAGATATTCGAGCACACAAGAGCGTTATCCTTCGGCGACGCTCCTGCTAAGGTTCGTGGGTGACCCCGTTGGCCATGGAAGATTTTCGTAAAACGCGCGCGTCAGCTTCCCGACGCGTGTCGCCTTGCCTCGCCTCCTCGTCTCTTCTCGACCCTTCTCGTCCCTGCCCGTCTCGCCGAGAGTTTCTCTTTTGCCGTTTCTCCGCGGGCGCTTAACCTCGAATCGGGAGACGATTCGCGCGAACACCGTGCTCTTGTACCGAGAACCATGACTAACAGGCTCGATCACCGATCCTCCAGTTCTCCGAACAACGAGCAACGCCTCCGAAATGAAACTTTTACGTGTCGTGGGTGATTCCCTACGAAGCATCTTCTCTTTTCTCTCGGTTCTGGCAGCGTTGTTCGCACAGATTCGCAATTTACAGTGTCCAGCTTCCGCCTCTATCGATCCCCACCTGATTCGGAATCGGATCTATCGAATTCCGTCGAACAAGCAAACCTCCTGCGAATTCTATCGCCTTGGTACCACGCTCCAATCGAATTTGACCTCCTGTTTCAACCAGCTCGACGGATATTCCCGTTCCTTGAATTCTACCTTGTTAGACGTGCACTCAGGGTTGCCATCTTCTCCGTTTTCGCCCGGATGATAATAAATTGCTTTGCGTTGTTGTTCAAGCTTTCTTTTTAGTGTCTCGTACAGCGACATCTATTCATTCGGGAATTTCTGTACATAATCGAAATATCACTTCCAAAATCACTAATTTTGAGATTTCGTATTCGAGAACCAATCTTTTCTTTTGCTTTTTTCATCTCCGCTGTAGTTCGACAAAAATGTCATAGTTCCTTAACCCTTCTGCTAATAAAATTCTTTTAATATTCCTGTTGACAAATAGCAAAATTATAGTAGACCCCTGTTCTTGGATGGTCACTCGACTGCGGATCCTTATGCGAGATAAACGATGTTTGTGCATTAATAGCAATACACAATGAGCTACAAAGAAACTTCTTAGTTCTTTTAATTATCTTACCAAGCTGGAATTAGTACACTGGTGTCCTTAAATCTTTTGAATATGTCCGCTGCTTTATATTGTACGTACCCATTCTTGTTATAAATCCATAAGATCCACAGTCTAATGATCACAGATTAACTTACATTTAAAGTATAAAAATATGTATTGAAATAACAAAGTGTAACATCATTGAATATATTAGTTATTGCCGTAAGGGTTAAAAGGGACGATGCCTAAGGTCACTTGGATTAATTGCATATTTCCCTCGCGACAATTATTTTAAACAAATGCAATGTTTCCATGGATCAGTGTCTGGGTCTCAAACGGAAAAGTCTGGGGTTTTTATGCTGTTCGTCCTGGATTCGCGATTTCATAGATGGCAACCCTCGCCACATAGATTACAGCACGTAGAACGTTCCTCCAACCTCTTGCCGTCGATGAGATCCGTGGACCACCAGCGTCCCCGAGCTTTCTCGAGGCTTTCGCTCCTCGCATGCGAGTTGCAAGCGTGCTCGGCATATCTCTCACGTGGGAAACAATGCTCGCATAAATCGCGAATCATATGCATAGCTTTCTGTGCGGCGCGATAAATTCCTCGAGGTCTTGCATTTCCGGCGTAGTCCCAAGGTATTGCATATTTATCGCGAGCAACGGCAGGCGCGTGTATCGCTCGCTTGGATAACGTCCATAACGGCGATATTCGTAATTTCTCAAAAAAACTGACCGTCGCCGTACATTATCGTTGACAGATTACTTGGCAATTACCGTGACTCATTTGGCCGGGCGCTCTCTCGGTGGTCCTCGCGACTCCGAGAGCTTTGACACACCTCCCAGCGATTACACTGTCCAACGGCCAAAAAAATAAAGTTAAACATGTTTAAACAATCATGATGTATCAATATTGGATATCACTGTATTCCGGGAAAGTCTGCAGAATCTTTTGCTGTAAGGAACAGTTCAATATCTTTTGCAACGACATCACAATATTTGTCTAAAGTTGAAAAGTATGTCTTGTCTTATGCCTGGGAGAAAAATTAAGGGCAGATTCGGAATCGAAACGTCCAACAGAAGTTGAAATTTGTTGGACCGTGTTATCAACCGTTTGAGTGTCCCGCAGACTTCGCGTTCGGTGGGGTAGACGTTCCATTTCTGGCCACTTGAACGGTTTCCGTATCATTCACTGATACAAGATTAAACCGCAAATATTATGCATTAACGAGAAAATTGATAACGTGAAACAGAAAAAGACTTGTTGTTTTTGGATAATTAAACTTATGAATGGTAGAAATACATTTTACTCAACTCCCGATTCTTGTAATTGATGAAAATTTTTATTTTATTTTTCGGACATACTGTATAACTGATGAAAAAGTGGGTCCGCAAAAGACAATGCTTTCCTCACTTTGTTATTTGTTTCTCCTCTTCATGCAACATAATATTTTCAAGCCGTATCAACTACAAATGTCATTTTTATAGTGTTTCCGAAAGAAATTGCGGTCTTACAAGTTTCACGTGGATTTTTCTCGGAATTTTCATTTCGGCACTCGCAGCCTTTTTGAATTCTTCAATTGCGACGACGCACAGTGGTCCGATCTAGCAGATCATTCAGATTTTATCACTACATAGCTGGAAGTTTAAAATTATAATAATGTACATATGTAGGTTGTTGGAACCGTCTTGACAACAACTACAATATTCAGAAGTCAAAAATATATATCGATTTTTAAAAATTAAAGATGTCCTTGATTTTTTATAGAGTAAACATGCTTTAAAAAGCTTTTTGTATAGAGATTTGTTAATCAACTTTTGTTTGAAACATTTTTTCGTGTCGAAAACTGATTTGATACGAAACTGGCGCAGTTTACTCGTAGAATACTGAAATGTTTAGTAATTTATTAATTACAAACAGAATGAATAATGTAAAAACTAATTTGGATAATGATATAGTGCGCTAAGGGTAAAGAGAGAAAATTAATTTCTATTTCACTCCGGTCTGTTGCAATTAAGGTGGAAAATGTTAATTTTGCATAAAGATCCGCAGTCTGTTTATCACAGAAACGAGTAGGTGTAATTTAAAAATTGCCGTGCCATTATTCAAAATATTGTTTACATTATGAAATATATCGGTGCCTAGTCAATTAGTAAACATTTAGGAATTGTATGAGGTATTGTACCAATTTCATATCTATTAAATGTAAAAGATCAAAGGGAATGGAAATATTCAAAGTCTGAAAAAATGTTAAATTTCGAGTTAAAATAGCTCCGAGTGCAAAGGGTTGAAGATTCCGCGGGCATTCCGGGGAACTGCGATCGCTTTCGATTGCTCGGAGGATGAATCGCGATGGTGATCGACGAATCCGGTCTGTTTAATATTCGATCGAGCGAAATCGATTCGACGAAACGGATATATAGAATTCGGGGCCATTGGCTGCCGTGGTACCACCTTTTCGGAGCGCAACGTAACAGAACATGAGCACACTGGTGCGGGTGCGGGTCTGTAACGTTGCTAATAATAGCGGGACGTGGGAAATTCTCTGGCCTTAAATCAAGCCCACACGTCGCGCGACAGATCGCCGCTCTCGACAACGAGGGCCGGATCGCTCGGGGGCCGCGGGGCAGAGTTTCTCGAACTTCTTCCAAATATTTCTCAACCTTTCAACCCTGAATGCGCTCCGGGAAAAGAGTAGGGATACAAGAGGCGACACTTCGGGTAGCACCTCGTTCGAACGTCCCTTTAAATTGTATAGCGAAGGCATGTCAGACTCGTTTACCACCAGGGGCCTCGTTAAGTATTATAAATTAATTCGGAAAAACACGTTCTTTTTTATTAACATTATAGTGTTACACGTACAAAACAACAGACTTACAAAACACTTATAATATATTACGAAATATGAAGTACAAAAGTTATATATTTTTAAGTTTACTTTATCTTGAGTAAAACTATTTCATCTTTCTTTTGAAGAAACAAATTTTCGATTTTGGTTGAATTTGTTGAGCTGGAAGAATTGTTGAAATTGATTATACATGCTGTTAATCTTTACCTTTCCGCAGTTCGAAATTATTATATCAAAATTATCGTAGCATACACTGGGAACAATTACATACATATACATGTAGATATACAGTGGGTGTACAAAGTACACCTTTTAAAAACCAATCACTGTTTTATAATTGTACCAAACAGCCTGATTTTTTATAATCAATTAGAAGCATTGATGTACGAAGTGATATGCATAAAGATTTCCCAAAAATTATGATTTACGAGATTACATGCAAAAATAAAAAAGGGATTCTTTAAAACTTTTTTATTTGGGCCCTTAATGAAAATTTAAAATATATGTTTTGTACATCTATGTTGTACACATGCTGAATATTTCATCGAAATCGATTAACGGTTTGGTATAACCAAAAGAAAGTTATTAGTTTTTAAAAGGTGAACGAATACTTTGTGTACACACCCACTGTACATATTTACAGTTTTAACTTTGCAGACCCATCATACTTGCACACCGTTATTTTGTCATACAAATATTTCCAACTATAATTTTGCTTATCATAATTAAAATATATTATGAAATATATATGAGCATTGAACGAGCATTGCCGGATCTTTACCGAATGGACGTTTTCGTGTTCCCTACTTTTTGCTCCGAGTTTGGAGGAGCCCGAATTCGGGAGTGTGGCTTCGATGCTCTCGATTAATGCCCAAAGAGCAATTTGCTAATGTAAATTCAAAGGTAGATGCGCTTACCAAGCACAGTTTGAAAACACAATCGACGCACAAACGCATCGGAACAGCTAAATATAGAAACACACGCGATACATATTTTTAAAATTATATTCTTATCGGGCTAGTTAGCATAATTATACACGCGTACATATATTCGATGCTAATGTCTACCGGTTCGCAATGCCGTCTCGTTCTATTTCCGCGTGGCAGTTACGCGGGAAAGAAAAAAGGATTGTTCACGCCATCGTATCGCAGAAATTGCCTGGCCAAAGTAACGTTTCAAGAGATTTCCTAATAAAAGAAAAACTGCAAAAAATTATAAACTAATCCTGCGATGGACGAGAAAGAAAGAAGTTGCCCTCCGGGGCACGTTCGCTGAAATCGGGAGCAACGGAGCCTGCTCAAAATTATTTTGGCGTTACCAGCTAGAATAATATGAAGTGAAACATATATATGAACATTTAATAAACCGGAGTGACCTCATTTTATTTATGCAAACGAAAATATTTATATTGAAATTTCTAGAAAAATAAATATTCATCAACTTTTGTTGAAAACATGTTTTTGCCAGATTATCAGGAGTGTCTGAACACTGATAAATAGCGTGGAAAGCGACTGATTTTTATTAAGTTGACAGCTAAGTTGGCGACAATCCACATTTTCTCAAACAAAGTCGTTTGTATATCTGTATTTTTTTAAGGTCGAGTATTTTATATCAAATCAATCGGAAAATGCAGAGCTTTCCACTGATATACAGTTCAATAGGAATGGTCACTGAATGAGCTTATAATGACACGATAAAAAGGTCGCGAATTTAGTTTCCAACCTAATATATTCATTTCTGGACTTGGTCTTTAGAGCGACGTCCCCGAACGCTTAGAATTGACTTAGATTTCGAAGCCCCGAAGGGTTATCAATTGACTAAAATTGGTAGAACATACGACACTTGACAGAATGGAATTTTAGCCGCGAGAAACTAGTTTCACTGTGCGCTGTACACGCAAAGGTTTAGGTGGTTTTGGGACCTAGATTCGTAGAGGCGGAAAATGGGACATTGATTGCAGCGTGGGGCATCCCGATCACCGAGAGAAACCCGACGTGACGCGCTCCCATACCGGTTCTAGACCAATGCCAGTCGACGATGAGTCGTCGTTTCCGCGGATCTTTCTCCAAACGTTAGTCAGACTTCCCACGGAGCCCAGGGATTTCCTCGAACAGTAAGGCAAGCGAGTGCACGCGTGCCGGATGATTTCATTAAATGACGCAACGGTACATATCGGAGCCGGTCGTTCCTGCAAACGGGGATACCGCAGCCGGGTGTTCCGTTATCCGATTCCCTCTCCTCCCTTCTTCGCTCTTTCTTGATCGCTCGGGTAAGGGTACGCCTTGCGAGGGCGAGCTTGTTCTGCACCTTCCTCTCCTTCTTTTATCTTTCCTCTCTTCTCCCCCGTTCGTTGAAATTTTCACCGAGGAACGCTCGCGAGGATATCGCTTACCAGACTCTTTCTGACGTAATTCTGGCTACACGCGAGTCTCTGACGTAATTCTGCTATTTTTCTGCCGATGCACACCCAGTGCGCTGTTCGTCGAACGCTAAAAGTCACCGATGCGCTCTAATACAGGCTGGAATATGGTTAATTTGGCAACGTCGTCTCAGTGGGACCTTTCGTCCAAATCGGAGACAAAATCAAAGAACTTTCGATAGAAATGAGGTAGAGCGATGAAATTTTTTTTAAATTAAAGCTGAAACTTTGCAGAATATGGGAAAAATAGGGAGATTATGGTACGAACGTTTTTTAACCTTGAGAAAATTCGTTAAACATGTAGAATTTCAAGAAATCGATTTTGCAATATCCTGAGGTCGTAGACAAATTTTGAAACCAGATTTGAAATCAGCACGAAAAAATCTACGGGAAATGATGTACAGCATGTTAAAAAAAAATTTTTCCGCGCGTGGTATTGGGAAAACCACAATTTTCTCGAAATTGTGCAAGTTTAACGAATTTTCTCAAGGTTAAAAAACATTCTTACCATAATCTCCCTATTTTGCCCATGTTCTGCAAAGTTTCAGCTTTTATTTTAAAAAAATTTCATCGCTCTACCTCATTTCTATCGAAAGTTCTTTGGTTTTGACACAGATTTCGTCGGTTTGGCCCACTGTGCGTCGTCTCAGTCCGATTTGAAGTGATTTCGTTCGCGGTTTATCACGGTCGTTCCAATATTCGTTTGGTAAAAAATCACTTGCCTCGTGTCGATATTTAACGCAGCTACATTACTTTCTAAATGTTTAGCAATGCCAAAATGTCGATACCAATGACAGTTAATAAAGATTATAATTAGGACACGCATTTCAAAGTGAACATATCGCGAATACGAATTTCCATCGGAGAAACTTACTCTAATTTTTTTTTGTCAACCCTGTCGCACCTATTTAATTTTTCTAAAACTATTTTTTTTTTAATCGTCACCACTGGGTGTGTGTCTGTCTATATACGGTGTTGCCACGTCACTTGTTCCGGTCTGTATTAGGCCGTGGCTCTATCGTTCCCTATAAAATACTGTTCGGCCACTTAATACCATCCATACAGAAACCATTTTAATGCAAACATCGCGTAGCATTGCCAATTACGTTAACACGACTCTGGCAATTGCGTTTTTTAGCGATCGATGGTCGCGCGCGCGTTTTTTCCACTGAATTATGGAATGCATCGATCGGCGTTTTAAAGAATACTCAATTTAAAAATACACAGCCGACCTTCGTGCATTCTCCACGCGTCCGCCCACGATAAAAGCTACCTGTCTCCAGACTGCGGTTTTTGCGCTTTCATGACAAAGCCGAGCAGTTTGACTGGTAGATAGATTCAAAGAGTCGAGTGGTATCGATACAGTATCAGTGCAAAATTTGGTTTTATATTTTACGATCGTTGAGATTATAATAATTCATTTATGGAAAGTAGCGGAACAAGTTTCCGTGTTCAAGCATTTATTTCTTTCTTCTTATCAGGAAATCTCTCACGAGATTTATTACAACATATTGAAACTTGTGGCCAATCTCGATAAATCTAGAATACAATAAATGTTGTTTTAAAATGCAAGGGATCGGGCAGGAATTTTTGCACTGACCTGACACTTTCGAAAATGCATTTTTACCGACATCGTGTCACCTATACTTTGAAAAACGAGACACCCTGTACGTAACAGCCGCATCATCGATGCACCGATGCGGCGACGCGAAGGCTTCGCTCGAGTGTTTCCCACTCGGGGAAAGATTAGAGAATGATTTTAGCGATGAAGATTGCGACGCGAGCACCGCTCGAAAGTTACACTCGGCTCTTCAGAAATAAATTACGCAAAAGAATGCTCGTGTTTGCGGCGTGTTATCGCATGCTTTGTCACGCGATGCAAAAACGACGCGATCCATTACGACGCAACGCCATTGCTTCGGAAAAGTCGACAAGAACGATCCGCCGTGTTGATCGATCTCGTCCAACAACTATTTCGTCAATCGCATCGAACGTTACGCGTATTGGTCAAGCTCCATAGTTCGATCTTCTTTCATCCGATAACAACGCGGCTCAGCCTCGATAATACGCAGATACATACTGTTAACTGTTTGCACTGGGATTCGCGCATCTCTGATTAGCAAAATGAAATTTTCACACATCGATTACGATCTATAGAAGCCAAGTAACAATTTATTTTCCTCGTTAATACTTTTCTTATGTTAAAAATAACGTATCGGCACTGTTAAACTCACTTCATCTTTTCACTGTTTCGAATTACATAAATTTTTGGCGTAAATCCATAAAATCCTGTCGAGCAGACTCGGACAGTGAGGATGAGTTTTAAACTCTGTATAGAAATTGCGGAGTCTTCGGGATCGTCGGCTTTCGTTTCGAAGCGGTGCAGATTTTTCTCTCGGTTATCAAGATCTCGCGGTTCGGACTTTCCTTGTGAAAGTTCTATCCACCGCGAAAACGAGCAGTAGAATCTTGTCGAGAAGGACTATTAATTCCCCCCGATGAATCGAGTCAATTCTTTTTGGATAGGAGAGACACCAGGGCTGTAACTTTCGACTTTGAACAAACATAAAATTTCGCAGAAATTGTACATTTATTGTTGTAATAGGTTTTCAATATTTTTTCATTTATTTGTCATCGGGTGAAGCAGAACTTTTTGCCTCGTTGTGGGACAAGTTGTTACTAAAGAATAACATTTGCCAATAATTAAAATTTGTTAATGATCGTAGCCTCGTGTCCATCTTTTAGTGTTTTAATCAATCTTGACAAAGTCGTGCGACAGATATTGAAGTTTCTCGCGATTGTTTTCATATTTTAAAAATAAAATGGTAACAAGAATTATAGTCATATGTGCAATCTACAACAATATTTCACTAATAAAACCTATTACAACATGTTCTTAAATATCATTTCATCGATAAGGATAAAAGATTCACTGATATCGATATTAAATAATCGAAATAGACCGAAAAGTAAGGATTGAATAATATTTACTTATCTCGAACGTAACGAAAAATGGACGACAGGGTGTCTCTACCCACTTTTATAACAAAAACAATTGAAAACGAATTATGCGTTGTTTTCCTTTTTTATAAATCATGATCGCAACAATTTATCCGGCGAACTTCTAGCCCCGATCTCTCCAGCTGTAATAAAAGTCTGCGCCCGAAACAATCTGAGAAACTCGTCGCGTCTCGATCGTTATTGTTATCGTTGCGATTACGATCGTGATCGCCGCCGACGCGAAGAAAAGAAAGCGACCCTTTGCGTGTGTCGCGTCCGGCGAAAGTTGTACAAACTACAAAAGTAGAAGCGCTAAACGGATTTCGACGGCGTCGTCTTATTGTATCATATATCGTGTCTTTTTTACCAGAACAATTTTCATTTTTACAAACGTTACCGTATGCCAATTTCTGGACAGTTCTTTTTACAAATATCCGATACAGAAGTGTTTATTACGAACATGCTACACATAAATTATATCATAGCATATTCCATACACATATTTATAATTTTAACGTCACAGAGCCATCATATTATCATTCTTGCTCACCGTTATTTTATCATATAAATGTCTCCAACTATTATTGCTTACGATATTATGTAACACCTAGACTGCGGATGTTTTTATGCAATTTTCAATTTTTGTAGGCAGATTTTAAGAAAGTAGAATCATGTGCAATGTTATTTTCAGTGTTACAGTGGTCAAAATCGTACTAAATTCTGTGGAATTTTACTCTCTAGCTCATTTCTATTTAGTTTTTTGAACTTTAAATGCATAAAGATCCGCAGTCTACTGATAACATAAATATATACAATGCAATTTTGCTTATATAGTAATGTAAATATATTACAATTAGGTATATTATAAAGTATATACAGTGACTCCCACTAATATTCGGACACTATTAAAAACACCGTAACTTTTCAAATATTGGACTATGCGACTTGATCCTTTTTGGAAAGCTAGAGCAATTCTACAATTCCGACCAATTGCAATTTTCGAAAAAATTTCTTTTCACATCCTGTAGTGAACTGAGTGCTCTAGCTTCCGAAAAAAGTTTGAATCGTATAGACCAATATTAGAAAGATTGTCGCGTTTTTTAAAGCGTCCGAATATTAAAAGGGAGTCACTGTACGAGCATTGGTCCCTTAAATTGGTTCTAAAGTCGTTCTCTCTCCAAGTGTCGCCTCTTGTATCGCTACTCTTCGACGAAACTCGGACGTCAAGTTGGAGCACGCTGTAGAAGGCGATTGTTTACGGTTTACGGTTTACGCGACCCCGAGAACCCGCGACTTCCTACTCGTTTTCCGTTCTGAACGTCGAAGAAAGCCAAACACGTTCACCCCGTGGTTCCTGGAGCGGATAATGCGTTGACATTATGAATCTTGTACGCAGACAGAAGCTCATATACGTTGATTCATACATCCGTGGCAGGCTTTCACTTTCTACGATTTTTTCGAATCGAATTGACCCATGCTCTCCTTCTCTCTCTCACTCTCTCTCTCTCTATCTCTCGCGGGCTTCTCTCTCTCTCCTCTCTCTATCTCTCTGTTCACGGGGATTTTCTCTGTACGCTTTTACCTCGTTAGCGTCGCGTCTCTATCTCCCAGCGTTCCGTGGCCCGTTGACAGGTTCTCTTACCTAGTTCTCGTTGATTTACAGGTTTTATAAATTCACTCTCTTTCGAAACTCAAAGTTTTATCGCGCGCAACAATAGGCAGACGTGAAATTCGTATTTAACAGTACACTGTATACATAGTCTCTCATACGTAATGGTTCTTCTATCGCTGTGCGAGGTACTTTCATGTACACATGCATTTATATAATCATTATGACAACTCGGGGAGGGCAATCGTTGCTAGAATTAGTAACTGGTAATTAGTAACTAGACAGCGGATTTTATCCATTTATAACGGACACGAGTAGGTGTAATTTGAAACAGCAAACACATTAAGCAGTATTTAAAAATTCTGTTACATTATTTTCAACCTGTTCACCATATTAAGAAAGTAAATATTATTTCTATTTCGCTCCGGTTTGTTGCAATTCGCGCGGAAAACTTTTACTTTGCATGAAGACCCGCTGTCTATTAATAACATCCATCAAATGTTTATGGTTCGAGGAGTCGGGAGAAACTATTTAGCGTTATTTATGGGCTCACGGTCATGATACAGCAGGTCGTTGAATTCTTCTTGACGTCATTATGAAATCAGAAATGCATTTTAGTATCTAAAAAATCAAAATGATATTTTCTGTGGGAAAACATTTTGTTCGAAATTTAATATATACAAGTTTACAGATGTTTAAATACAGTCCAACTTTGTAATAATGGAATTTCACCGAAAAGATGGAAAACAAAGTCTAACAAATACGAATGTTACGCGTCTCTTTTTAGACGAAGTAAAATCTGATTCGTTTGTAATCAATAGACTGTGGATCTTTATGCAAGATAAAAAATGTTTGCATTGATTGTAAGACACATGAGTCAAATAACAATTTCATTCTTCTTTTAATTATCTTATTCAGGTGAAACTAATACACTCTTTTCAAATTTTGAAATCGATCTTTCTCCGACCTTTCGGGCCAAATACCGTGCGACGCGAACGAGGAAAGAAACGGCGATGCTAGTGCTGGAAAGTTAGGAGCGTTAATTTCGAGAAGCGATCAACTTATTCTCGATGTTCCCGGTGAAATTGTTCGGTAGCGTGGTCGCGTCGCATCGCGGTGCATCCCGACGCATCTCGTCGCATCCCGCCGCATCTCGTCGCGTGGCTAGGGCACCGGTTCAAGGCGGAAATATGGCGGTCTCTGGGTCAAGAGCGGCTCGGATCGATGCGACCGTGGGTCTCGCTCCCGGCTCCCGGTGCATCGGTCGCTGCAGCACCAGCAGCAATTGCAATCACAATTCGCAGAGTCGCGAGACCTTCGGGCCGCATTTTCCCAAAGCTTGGCCTGCTACACTCCTGACATCGTTTTTTTTTTTCAACGACGAGCGACACATAGGATCGAAACGTGTCCTTCGAGACGTTCGGCTACCTTCTCCATTCGAACTCAATCTCCCAGAATGCACTTCTCCAAACGAATGTTAACGGTAAACTTGCCACGGCCGAACGACCGGTCTTTGTTGGCAATCTACAATTTAAGACTGGAATTAAATGTGGAATTTCTTTTTTTCAAATCATAAAAGGTTTTTCAATAAAACACAGAAAAATTGAAATATTGGGCTGTTATTAGAGTTGTAGCACACATGTTACAATCAAATATGTGTGGAATTCGATGTCGTTCATATGACCTCCACGGGCACTACGGCAGCAATTGATTCTTTGAATCCAATTTTCAATTACTTTCCCACACATATCAGCCGGAATGTTTGTAATTTCGTGTTCAATATTGTTCCTGAGATTGTCTAACGTCGTTGGATGGTTGGTGTAAACTTTCGACTGAAGGTAACCCCACAAGAAAAGATCCAACGGCGTTAGACGATCTCAGGAACAATATTGAACACGAAATTACCAACATTCCGGCTGATATGTGTGGGAGAATAGTTGAAAATTGGATTCAAAGAAAAAAAAAATGAATTCCACACATAATTGTAACATGTGTACTACAACTCTAATAAATTTCAGCCCGATATTTCAATTTCTCCGTGTTCTATTTAAACTTAGAGTTGTTATGTCCTTATTGAAAAACCTTTTATATGGCTTTCAAGTCGTCTTAACTACAAATTGCAATTGTTTTAAGCGTCTCCGACATAAATTGCATCCGTACAAGTTTGAAGAATTTTCGCGCTAACAGCCGTTTTTAATTCCAGTCGTCAATTACTGAAATTATAGGGGTGCCTTGATGGGAAATTGCTGGATTATGTACTTGAATAAAAATCGGAATCAATCTTGTTACTTTTAGAAAAATGCACCATTCACTTTTAACTCTTTGCACTCGGAGCGCTACTTCAACTCGAAAATTAAATTCATTTCTTCCGACGTAGAATAATACATCTTTTTGCCGATATACTTCAATTTTTGTCGATTAATACAATTCACCACTCGAGTGCTAAGGGTTAATAGTTGGCGGGTTCAGCGTTAATCGATTTGGCAAACGATCGCCGAGTACAACGCGTTTCGGCACGGTCGACGCCGTCAAAGAGCGACGACAAGAGCGTAAATCAGGGAAACTTATTGTCATTTTCTTTAGAAATTAATTCGGCAAACTGGGCTGATTGCTCGACGGTTGACAAACGATGTTTTAAAGAAACCGCGCATCCCTGTTACACGAAAAGGAAGACTCGCGGAGCCATTCACCTTGTCACTCCAACGCTGTGGAGTGTCGTTAGCCATGCGAGAGATCCAGCCAACTGCATGACTCATCGACTGTATAAATAAAATCGCGTAAGAAAGTGTCGCGGGATCGCGGATCTCGTCGGTTTTCGCGGTGCTGCGTCAACCTGGGAACTTCGATTCATCGAAACCTTTATTACACGGGCTCTCGTCTCGTTAGCGTTCGCGTTTCTTTGTCTCCGTTCGTTACCGTGCCTAACAAGGAAGAGCCGTTGTTCATCGGAGACCATCCCTCGATCCTTGTATCCCACGATCTCGTTGTCGGAGAAAGACAGAAGAGACTGACAGAGATGCATGTGCGTGGTGTGTGGCCAGAAAACCTTTA
Organism: Lasioglossum baleicum; assembly: GCF_051020765.1. Taxonomy (NCBI): domain Eukaryota; kingdom Metazoa; phylum Arthropoda; class Insecta; order Hymenoptera; family Halictidae; genus Lasioglossum; species Lasioglossum baleicum. The sequence continues at coordinate 15,569,249 of NC_134940.1, forward strand.
ACAAATACGCAGGCTGTTCGGCAACAGGTGGTAGACATTTTGAGGGACGATTTTTCGCGACGATGCTTATTACGTTGCTGTATGTGACATGTCTTACTAAATCAAACCAAACTGGTCAAAATTATTGTTATCAATAGTAATTATTGTATAGTCTAGATCATTGTAGACTAGATCAAAATAGTTTAGAGACGCGAGTGCATCACTTACTCAAATTAGGAAACAAGCAAAGAACTCTCCTTTTAAAGATATTTTAATTTTGCACAAAAATCCGCAGTCTAGCAATCGGCATACTTGTCTTGATCGTGGTAGATTGTGTAATGGTAGACTAAGACAATTGCGTAAGAAGAGTACAGAACAATTAACAGTAAAATTAAGGGTGACGGTCCGAATTTGACCTTGGTCGAACGCCAGTGTGGTGGTACCCTCACACACCGCTGGACACTGTATGCGTACACGAGGTTGCAAGTGTTCCGTAGTTTTCAAACCACGTCTCGCTAATGCACATTTGGGGCCCCTACGTAGTCACAATCGATAGATAAAAGACCCACCAATTGCGGTCAGCTCCAAAAATGGACAGTGCTGCCACTGTCGAGACACATACATTTTCTTAATACATTTTATCTATCGATTGTGACTACGTAGGGGCCCCAAATGTGCATTAGCGAGGCGTGGTTTGAAAACTACGGAACCCTTGCAACCTCGTGTACGTATACAGTGTCTAGCGTTGTGTGAGGGTACCACCACACTGGCGTTCGACCGAGGTCAAATTCGGACCCACACCGTTAAGCATTTCCAAAACTGAAGATAGGGCCTTAAATGTCAGGACATTTCACATACAACAGCTCGATGCAATCGACGAAAGTCGAAAGCAGGATCGCCATTTCGTGATTCTCGATCGTCTCGCGTTCCATCGTCCCGAAGAATGATAATTTTCTTGTAACCGTGGTCGAACGGAAGGAACAGCTTGCGTTTAACGTAGGTCGCGATAGTAAGTCATCACCCCCTGCCTCGACGCTGAACTGACGAATATATATATGTTTTTGTATGTGATATAAAGATTGCGGCTTGCGACCGGAAGAGGAAGTCCTGGACCCCGGAGAGACCGGTCCGTACATCGAGTGTAAGGTGAGCAGCCGCGAGTCGTCGTCATCGTCGACGAAGCCATCCTTCGCATCTGCTTCATCATCGACCTCGTCGTCGGCGTCACCGTTGCCCAGGGGAAAGAGCAAGTCGTCGGCATCCTCGTCGGCGTCGACTGTCTCGATAGGCTCATCGGCGACCTCGGTGTCGGCAAGCAGCGAAGCTTCGTCGGGATCATCGACGAAAGAGGATCGTGCGATTCTGAGCCGCAGACAACGGAAGAATCGCACCAGAGTGCCGCGCGATCAGCGTCAGGAGCGGGACGACGAGCACGAACAGGAGCAGGAGGAAGAGCATGCTAGTCAGCAGCAACAGCAACGGATACGCAGACACCACCACCACAGCCGACAGCAGGTCTATCAGAACAGCCCGACGAGAAGTTCCAAGTCTTCGCAGAGCTCATCGACGTCCGTGAGGAGCGAGACCGTTGGTTCCAGAAGAAATCATCGTCAGTCGCAAAGTGTTCAAAAGATGATGCATTACCAGGCGACCAATTTCGGCAACAGCGGGATGATTGGGGCTAGGAACGCCGACAGGACGTTCCTTAGTAACCAACGAAAGGAACTGAATCATCTGAGCGAGGCGGCGTTGGCCGCCATGCTCCGCAGGTACACGCTGGTGGGTGATGAACTGGCTTATCTCGGCTACCCGTTGGAGTGTACCTACTATCCGGGCTACGCTGTGGTGATGAACTACCATCACCACTTCATCGGCCGGCCGGCGGACGCCGAGCATCCCTTGGACGTGAACGCTCGCGAATTCGTGCCCGGCAGCGGGAGTACCGCAAGACTTTGGAACATGGTGGAGAGCGAGGTGGACAGCGGTAACTACAGCGGAAGCTCCGTCGAGAGCTCGGATCTGGAGCAAGAGAGCGCCTCGGACAGCGATAAGAACTCGGACATCGGCGAGTCCTCCTCCTCCTCCTCCTCCTCCTCCTCCTCCTCGTCGTCGACCGACTCTTCATCTGATTCGTCTTCGTGTTCATCGTCCGGCCACGGTTACCAGTACCAGGACAGATCGAAGAGGTACTGGACACCGGAAACATACGAGCTGGTGGTCGCCGAGAGGTCGTGCGCCAGGTGTTACAGAAATTTCTACGTGAATCGGCATGACGGCGAGTACCTGCAGGAGGACAGGTGCACGTATCATTGGGGCAAGTTCCGGAACGGCAGTTACGACGGTTCCAACAGACGCGTCTGGGATTGTTGCCAGGGCAGAGAATACTCGAGAGGGTGCACCAGCGCAAAGATGCACGTGTGGACGGGCCTAACGCCCGGCTACAACGGACCATTAGACGGGTACGTGCGCACTCAACCTACCGCGATCGTGCCCAGTGACGGAAACTACGGTGTGTACGCGTTGGACTGCGAGATGTGTTTTACGAGGCGCGGCCTCGAGCTGGCTAAGGTGACGATGGTCGATGTGGACGGCACCGTGGTCTACGACACTCTGGTCAGGCCGGACACAGAGGTGATCGACTACAACACCAGATTCAGCGGGATCACGGCGAAGGATTTGTCCAGGGCGTCGAAACGCCTCGTGGACGTGCAGAACGACCTGATGAGTTTCGTTCGCGCCGAGACGATACTGATCGGTCACGCGCTCGACAATGACCTCAGGGCCCTCAGGATAATTCACACGACCGTGATCGACACGAGCGTCGTGTTTCCGCACTATTTGGGCTTTCCGTTCCGCGTCAGCCTAAAGAATCTCGCGAGAGCAGTGCTGCGGAGGCAGATACAAACGATGGAACACGACTCCGTCGAGGACGCCAGGATTGCCGTCGATATCATGCTCAGGAGAGTGCAGCACGACTTCTCGTAGGATAGACACACACGGACAGAGAGAATGAAGCACACAGTGAGTGAAAGAGAGAGAGAGAGAGAGAGAGAGAGTGAGTGTGATTTGGTGTACCGCTTGGTAACGAGAGAGTACATACAGTGAGAACGAACTGTCGGGAGGCCTGCCGGAGCCAGAGAAGATAGTCCTTGCGACCACGATCGACGCGATCTCGAGGTCTCGTTGCACCACGTTGGTCCCCTCGTTAGCGCCCAAACCGCCTCTCCATCACAGTCTATGTTCATCTTCTCCTCGGACGTCTTTTCTTTTTTTGCTTTGTTTTTATTCCCGTACAACGAAAAATGGTGCTAACGAGAACACACGAGGGACACACCGCGCGCGCAACTCTTCCGACAGTGTTCAGTTCCATGCGAAGTCTGTGATACGTTACATATACAGGAAAAAGAAACTACAGGCGCGATCTCCGAATCTTTGGGGACACGCACGCACCTCGTCGCTCGCACAGATCAACTCTACACGTTATTCATGCGCTCGGTCTCGTGTACGCGTGACCGTTCGTTCGTTCGATCGGGTCGCGCATCACCGTAATCGCCTTCATCGAGCAAACCTCTCGCTGAATCGCGCAGGCTACCACCGAGAACAGGAGACCACGGCTCTCGAATCGATTCACAGACGAAATTCCTCTTTTAGTTCGCAAATCTCGATTTCTTTGACAGTTTCTTTCTTTTATTCTTTTCGCAAAAGCAACGTTCTAGTAAGTCTGATTCGCGTTCTTTTGCTCGGCCACTCGGAGATACGCTTTTACGATAACTTCTACGAGAAGCACGTGTCTCTGTACGAATTTATACTGTTGCCCACTCATTCTGTGGATTCGTGGCGAAGAATTACAACAAAGATCGTTGATCAGGTGTGCTACGAAGATATTTAATCATTGGAGACAAATATAAAGACGCGATAGATATCAATGTCCCGTTTCTTCCGGAAGCTTTTACACGATGAAAAAGTTCGAATCCAAGTATAATAAATAGACTCCGGATCTTCATGCAAAAGAAAAAGGTTTTGTGCATCAATTGCAGGACACAGGAGCTAAATATAAACTTATATTTTTCAGTCATAATTTTAATTTAAAGTCTTCTCCTAAAGTCTTCTAATCTTTGCATTGTTTTAAATTGCTCCCGCCATTTTTTTTGTCACAAATGCATAAAATCCGGACTCTTTTACTATACTGCGAAGGATTAATACCAATCAACGTCCACGTGTTCACGTTCTATGTAGCTGAAACGTGGATGCGTTCGTCAACAGTATCGACATTCATCTTTCTTCTCCTTTCGATAGAAATGTTATAGAATACGTTGACGTTGGTCTGGGCCAGTGTCCGGTTCTCGGTGCGCGAGCCTGCACGAATTCGCTCGTAAGATTTTCTTTTCTTTTTTACCGCAGAATCTCCGTTTTTTCAAAGAATCAGACGTTTCAGTTTCGACGATTATTTTTGTTCCTTCGATAGCGTTTGTAGGTGCTGAGAGCAGTCTGCTCTTGGCGAGCGAACGTAGTCATGGTGGTCCAATCGTGGAGGTTGAACGCTCGTCGCGGCTCTCGATTAATCCTGGATCACCCGTCGCTCGTGAAAACGACGACGACGATAATCGAACTTGTTTTATTCAACGACAAAAACATTTTATTTTACGACGAAAAAAAAACGGGACACGAGCGATGCGAACACACGTTCCCGTCGTCGTTTCTACGAAGTGGGTTAACCAGGGTTAAGATGGCCGACCTCGCTCGACATATCTCGGTGTATCTCTGTATTCCCGTTTTCCCCGGTGTGGCTCGAGGAGACAGCCTTTTGCGGAGACGCTCCGCGACGTTGAGAAACGACAAAATACTGCCGTTGTTTGCTAATCAACGACGACGGTCGTAGCAGCACCCGTGTTCAGGCAGCTAGTACATACTCGTATACTGTATAACGTCCCCCATAGTTCCCTCCGATACCGCGCGTGTTTCGGCTAGGACAGAGTCGAGTCGTTTGACAAAACTCCGAGTTTCCCCATAGAACCGGTCCCGCGAGATTCGGGACGCGTTCGGATCCACTTGTAAAGCCGCAGAACTGCCCTTGCTCAAGAATCACGTGGAAGACAGTTCGGTAGGCGGATCGTTGGACACTTGGGAGCTGGCACGGACCGCGTTTCGTCCGAAGTATTAACACAAATGTCTTAATAGATAGCATATGTCTTATGCAAACGGTATCGTTAAATTCTTTGAGATTTATTCCATTAATGAATTTGTATAACTTCGTTTATTCGACCGCGGTCGGTTTTTAGCGTTAAAGAAGTCTGCCAAAGCTGCTTCGAGCAAGTTTTTATCAAAATTCGTAATCGTACGAAGTCATTTTGATGTCTGAAGCAGAATTTGCTCCTTCGCTATGAATTTGCTGACCTAAACTGATCGACAAATTCCGAGCCTATGGTGTGGCAGATGAGTCGGAATTCGCCGACAAGTTTTAGTGGCGAATTCATAGATTGCTTACCGGCTAGACACATTTTTCGTATCAACCAAATAGTTGTTAGGAATATCTTGAATATTTTTGTACCGCTCCGAGCCAAGTCTCAAGCTTTCAACGATCGAGTACTATTCGAACCAGAATCCATCTCGTAATCTACCGCACAGAATCCATCGATCGTCTCACTCCCATCGGATAGGGAGGTACCCTCTTCTCTTCATCGAGACTGTTGTCTTCGAATTATCCTCCCTCGCCATCGACGTAATCATCTCGATCGCGGAGAACCTTGCCGATCGTATCGATCTACACGGTTCGCAAAGCAGAGTCTTTTACAACTCTGACGTCGGCTTCCCACAGCGGTGGTGGCCAAAACCTCGTCCTCGCACAGTGGGACGGAACACGACACGTCTTTAGTTAGATGTAATAATTTTCTTAAGAAGTAGCAGATGTATCAATCAATTTTCTTCGCTCTCGATATACCCCCAAGGGTTAGCTTTCTTTTCATTCTTTCTCTTCCAGTTTTGTTTATATGGTATCGGTTACATTAATCGCAAATGATTGGAATTCCTGAAAAGTTACGAAGAAGTTGAACCTTTTGTCAAAAGGATATACCGAATACGATCTCGATCTACATAGATTAAACTATGTAACTAATCATTTAGAGTACATCTCCTAAAGTAAGATTTTTCAGTACCGTGAATATAACAGTTGTGATTCTCTGCTACCTTAAGCGCCAGCAATAAGAAACCGCGAGCAGATATTGGAAAATAAAGTAGAGACCGTATATACAATTAAGAGTAACAGTAATTGTCAAGATCGTTTCGTCCCATTGTGCGCCCTACAGGTGACTATTGTGCTCTAGTGTTCGAGCCATCTTCCTAATAGTCGGTTCAACACTCGACGAAGTTGACCATTGAATTAGTTGCGCTAGTTCCTGCCGAGTAGCGCTCTCCCTATGCCGTTGCTCTACTTACGGTAACTCTTTACTCTTCTCGTTCACGCTACAAGTCGCTCGAATTTTGCTCCGCTAGCTCTGAGGATCTCCTGCAACGCTAGGATCATCGCCTGCAGGAAATCTTGTAGCATAAATTCCACGCGACCAGTGCTCATTCTCGGTCTCTCTGACCGTCTGTCCACTTCCGCGGGGATGTTTTTCGATCCGACCCCGTTCCATTTCGTTCTCTCGCTTGCCCCGATCCGGGAACGTGACGAGCGGCCGTGTTCGCCGCCGTCTTTCCACGGAATAGATCGACAAATCCGTACGTGTCCCGCGGTATAAATCATCGTCTCGAACGTGGACAAGGTCTTCGGGTCTGGAGACCACGTGTCCGATTTCGGCTCACGAAGATATAACACGATCGACGATTCCGTGCGCGTCGCTCATCGTCCGAACGATCTCAACAGCGTACCAATTCCCCGGCGACTCGTTATCGGCTTCGTCTTCGTGCCGTTTTGTAGATATCTGTTTCTTCAAAAATATTCCTCGATAATTACTTTCCGATCACCGGAAACGCGCTCGACGTTCAATCACGTATCGCTCGATCTTTTATACGTTTTGAGTAAATCGTTTTTATTCCTGGATCGTGGAGAAAAGTTGATGTTAGCTCGAAAAACAACCGAAAACCCAATCGAATTTAGCTGTACGGTGAAGAATTGTTGCGAAATCGTCTACAAACTCCGCAAGCTGGACCACCGTGCGACCGTTTCCGACCACTCGTCCACATCGAAGAAAACCGCGATTCGTAGAACCGATTAGCAAAATGTCTGATCGATCGATTGTAAGCGTTCTCGCGTTTACGCGGGACCTCCTAAGCGCGTCTGGTTGCAATATTTTTCAGACGAATAGTGTATGGATCGCGAAACGCTGTGCCCAGACGCGCTTAGCAGATCTTACCTTTGCGATGCTGCGACGCGACGAAACACCCGTCCGCATTTCGATCGCAATAGACAACGGCGATTTCGTGCGAACTTTGTTCGTTCGCCACGGAAGAGTGTCGTTCTAACATAAGAACCGTGCCGTCCCGGCACACGGCTGTCTCTGATACAGGCCGGAACATGGTAAAGGCAACGCTCTATCAGTCCGATTTCAAGTAGCTTTTTTCATTGATAATTTTCCTCGATTTCAAGATTAGATCGGACTAGATTGTCACATGTCCCGGCCTGCACCAAAAATGGCCGTGATTGTAATTCTCGCCGGACGGTGTACGCTGGCGTTCCTTCCTCAACACTAGACTATGTACCGATCCCATAAAAATGTCAGACTTTTTCTTGTGGAATTGGTGAGATCATAAAAGTATTTTTTTTTTGAGAAATTGTTTAGCATACTTGTTTGTCGAGTAGATAATGATCGTCCATCGGGACAATGCGCCCCGCTGTCGAAATCATCATCATCTCCCGATGGACGAGATCAGTAACGAAATACGAAATATGAAAAATCTGAATAATTAGTTGTAAAGTAAATGTCAGTCTCGTTTAGGGTATTTCTAGTGTTACAGAGGGAACGCCACATTCGATTCTCGATCGTCGAGAAGCTATTGTTATTAGCGTTTCTTAATTTTCTGGAAGAATACGAGAGGAGCCGATCGCAACGAAAGAAAAAGAAAAGCAATACTTTCATACCCATCCACTCACACACGCATACGCATACACATGTTTTCATCGCTTTGTACATAGGCGCATATTTATTCAAACGCATCGCGAGACAAAGTACCTGTGCATCCTCCTCGAGGAACGTTCCTCAATGTTTTTCGAGCGACTCGAACGGTTTGAGCTCGCGAGGATTCGTTTACGACCGATCATCGACTCCGCTCCTTAAAGCTGTTACGTTCCCCGAATCCCGAAACCCCACCTCCTCCGCTCCTCGAATTTCCCTGATTCTTCCTTCGTTTTTCTCTTCTTTCTTTTCTTTTTTTATTATTAAGTAAGTAATCGTTATAAGAACAGCGCCACTGTTTACCTTTTGTACTGTTGCTGGGAGACGGGTGGACACGCGGCGTTGTCTCCGCTCTCTCCCAGGAGATATATACTACTTGAAAAATAAACAATGCATCTCTGATACTGAAACCTGTCTGACTTGGTCAATCGTCTCGCGGAGCTCCGCGGACGGAACATGCGATTCCTTACCCTTGCGGAAAAATTATTCAACTAGATTTTATTCTATTCTATTCTATTTTATTCTATTTTACTCTATTTTTGAAATAGTTTCTTCGTATTTTATTGCAGAAATTAATCAAGCTTTTTCCATATTTTAAATCGAAGTTTATTAAATCAAGCATGTGCCGTTTTGATCGACCACCTTTTGTCATTTTTGAAAAAGATGTAAGAATTCTTAGATTTACTGCTGTTACAGGCCGAAAAATCGTGAAAATCTGCAATGTTTACCATCTTTAAACGCTTGTTGCTCATTGCAACGTCGAAATTTTCAGGATATGTTTAATTGAAACAGATCTACAAAACGTATTTTTAAAATTTTCAATATAGGCCCACATAAAAAAGTTGTAAAATGGATCTTTTAGTATTTCCTCTACAATTCCGACCAATTGCAATTTCCGAAAAAATTTCTTTTCACATCCTGTAGTGAACTAAGTGCTCTAGCTTCCGAAAAAAGTTTGAATCGTATAGAATAAAAATCGTATATGTCAGAATAATATAATAAAAACATAAAACAGCGGTATTCTTTGCTTTGCGCCCCAAACTCAGTTGCGCCGGTGGCGGGTGCCTCTTTCGCCACACCCTCGTTACGGCACTGCTAGAGTTTAACCTTTAACTACCCGCGCTGGTGTAAAAAGTACACCATTACTTCAAAAAATGCTGTCCCATCACAGTACGACTTCCCCCACCACTGCCGCTTCATGTAACCTACGCCCAATGTATACACAAAATACACACGAAGTATTGTTTTGGTGGCGGCACGTTGAACTGCTGTTTTCGTGTATTCATTCGTACAGAAGAAGGAAATGAAGAGGAGTCGCCACCAGCTTTGGCAGGTATGTATTTTGATACGAGCGAGATGTTTTATCTGCGGTAGGAAGAAGAATCGAGTAACCACTATCATCTGCGGCAGTTGCAAGAGATCAGTATGTAAACAACATATGACCACCGTTATATAGATGCGATTCGTGCAAGACCGGCGAACAGAGCAGCGAATAAAGCAAATGTGAAAAGAATGTCACCAGATTTTCTTTTTTATTACCAATTATTATATTCATTTATCGTTATTTTCTCAATAAATATCATAATTCATCAAGACAATGTATTTTCTTGTACTAATACAATGATATATGTACTCAATCACACAGTGATACATATGGTGTACAAAATACACTGCGCGAGTACTTGAATGAAAATTCAGGGCGCGGGTAGTTAAAGGTTAAAGGATGTAGGAAAGATATCGAAGACTCTCAATTATCTAATATAAAGAGTACAATATATTCTTTAGAGTAATGGAATACACTTGTAGTGTGTTGTATTATTAGCGGAAGCTAATTCCCGAGCTCTCGGTTTTGACGCACTGAGAAATGCGGGGGTAAATTGATTGACTTGACTTAAGAACCGCGTTTCGCAACTTCTTTCAAGTTAAAACGATCGAAAGGGAATCAGAGCCAATCTCACTAGACGCGTACAGATTCGTGTTCAGTCTTTAACTAAGCCCGTGGTGGCCAAGCTCGAGCCCTTTATATACTAATGAAATTGCTCAGAAAATGGTAGTGGGGGTAAACGGAAATCTGGAAGATTGTCTATGTTTCCCAAATGTATGCACTTTCCCATTAGGGAAAAAACTATTTACATTTGGGCATGCGAGCTGGACCTTCTGCATGAACACGTGGTTTCAAGAAGGGAGCAAAAGTCACGTAGGCAAAGTCTCCGTACGCAACAGTATCATACCAATGGTATCATATCCATAAAATTGAAAAGATCATAGGGAATGGAAATATACTTGGTCCGAAGAAAGGGTAAAAGATCGAAATCGTGCTCGCGAGCAAATCCTCTGTACGAACGACGCTTGAACCACCTTCTGAATAAAGCTGATTTCGCTGCGAGGGCGTGACGCGGCCATATTTCACGCGACGAGCATAGCGCGCCCACCTGATACAACCGCCCTCCACAGTCATTGTGTCGGTTGATTTTTATCGTTCGCGAAGTTGAGAAACCCGCGAGACAATCCCGACCGTCTGTTCGGCCGAGTGCGATGAGATGAGGTGAGGTTTCTCGATGAATCATCAGCCTTGGGGCGAGATCCCGTTCGACCAATCGAATGCGAACGATTCTTAGATCGCTGGACCGTGGATCTCTCGCTGATTGTCAACAAAATCAATCTCTATTGTCTCTCAACTGCAACTGTAAGAACCGAGGTTCGCATAGATCACCATTCCAGAAGCACTCTGGCCTGGGTAGAAATCGATACTCGATCTCTCGCCTATTCGAACATCGATTCCTGTCACGTGAACTATTGCGATCTGAGGAGCCAGATTAACACTAACAAGGGAAATACCCCTTGGGGTATTTGTCCGACTTCGATTTTGATCATTTCATGTGAGACGATGGTATATGGATCCCTAATGATTTAAAGGTATAAACAATTGAACTTTCATACCTTGTTGTTTTCCAAGTTCCATTAGCCGTGTAAGCAGGTTGCGTGAAAGTTCAATTGTTTATATCTTTAAAACTATTGAGTAACTTCACCTAATATTTTGCAGACATCATTAGGGATCCATATATGTACCATCGTCTCACAAAAGATTAGATTCGAATTTTTCGTCGTAAATATCGAATCGAAGAAGCGACTCGGAGTGATTCAGATCCCATCACTACTTTTATATGCCAGCAAAAGGGACGACAAGATGTATGCGGCGGCCTTAACGTTAACAAGTATGTATAAAGTCCGCGGCTTAGTCATCGATCGCGCCATTACCGTTCGAGGTCTCTAACTTACGTCGAAAGTCAAATAAAACGAAAGAGGTCCGAAGAAAGGGAGGCGTGTTGTGTAAAAAAGAGAGAGAGAGAGAGAGAGAGAGAGAGAGAGAGAGAGAGAGAGAGAGCAAGAGAGAGAAGATGTAGCCGCGAGCGGATCCCCGCAGATCGTCCCTGACGACCAGACAATGGGAAGTGACACGAATCCTGACGACGCGACGCGGTAACAACGAACTCTCTTGTTTCTTTCCGCGGCCATTTTTCTCCCCTGACCCAAATACAAAACCCAGAAACGGCAGAAACAATCGGACCGGATCGTGACCGAACTGTAATCGAGTTTTTTACGGTTCGGTAAATAACGTGCCTCGATGATAAACCAAACGGAAAACTTTGTCCCCGATCGCTATCGATGCAATCTCTCCTATCGGCACTTGCATCTTCGAGATCGAGATCGAGATCGAGATCGAGCCTCGCGCGGACAGAAGGTCGGCTCGCCGCCTGCAATGGATCGCTCCGACGCAGTGTTGCATTTCGATGCGTCAGACTAAATTTCGTTTTCGACGAGTAGCCTGTGGATTTTTATGCAAAGCAAACATTGCCTGCATTAAGTGCCATCGTCAAATCATTCTTAACCTTCGGACTGGTACGAGTTCTAGGCATACAACAGTCCGGGACAATATTAAGTGTGCTCTTAAAAAATGAACGAAACTGGGTATCGGTAAGCAGAAACGTGGTTAAAAAATTATATACAGGGTGACAAAAAATAACGGAGTTAAACATTTTTTGTTGTATTAAAAAATGATTCTAAAAGCAGTTTTAGTTTTTCCCGAATTTTCCATTTTTCCGTGATACTTACCCATTTTTTTAAATCTAAAAACCTGATTCGGACTACAACGAACATTTAAACAAAGGAAAATTTTTACTTTACAGACGCGATTCAAATAAATCTTGAAAAGGATCCAAACTAGGATCGAAACGTTGATTTTGTTTGACAATTAGCAAAATTGCTTCATAATTAGTAGTAAACGATTGAACCGTTGCGCCGAAAGCATTTTTAAATTGTAATATACTACTTGAAAAGCTAAAATACCATTTATCTGTATAATGTGCTATCTTTTTGTCGCGGAGTGTAAATCGATCTTTTATCTAGCGATTTCGACTATTGAAAACCCCCATTTTTGTATTATCAAGAAATGAGAAAAAGCGCACTCCACAGCCTTGCAATCCTGGAAAATGGAGTCTGCCCCCTTAAAGAGGGTCGTTTGTCCAGGAAGACATGAACGCGATGTACTTTCGATTCCGTTAGATCTAACGTCGTTGCTCGCCACTCGCCGAACATACGAGCACGCGTTCGTAGACTTTCCCGAACGCTTCTCCTGTTATTTCCGTCGCTCGAAAGCGGCCGAAAGAGTCGATTGCGTAACCGTAGCCTCGCATAACCGATGAGCGGAAGATGGACAAAAGTCTGTCTCTTAGGTCACTCGGCAGCAGAACATTCTCCCGATTCCCCAAGCTGAACCTCCTCGGAAAAAACGCAAGCCAATTTTCCTGTTAACCCTCGTGCATCGTTTCGGACAAATTCGGACATTTCCATTTTCGGAATTCGATTGGCTGGCGTTCGATTCTCGATCGAATCGAACTCTTTTAGCCTTGCTATCTATGTATCTACATATTTGCTCATCTATTCGACAACTCGGATGTTCCTTTCGTGAGGACACGAAAAGATCCGATCGGAGATTTAAACAAGATTTGATAGTGTTTAATTTGCACTTACAGTGACTCCCACTAATATTCGGACACTCTTAAAAAGACCATAACCTTTTTAATATTGAAATATACGACTTGAAATTTTTGGAGAAGTTAGAACAATTGATTTGCTACACAACACGACAAAAATTTCTGAAAAAAACTGCAAGTTGTCGGAATTGCAGAGAAAATACTGAAAATTGTATTTTTCAACTTTTTTATGTGGGCTTATATGGAAAATTTAGAAAACACGTTTCGCAGATTTGTATTACTTAAACATATTATGAAAATTTCGTCAAAATCGGTCGACCTTGTAATGAGCTACAAACGTTTAAAGACGGTAAAAATGGCAATTTTTCACGATTTTCGGCTCCCAACTGCAATAATTCTAAAGATTCTTACATCTTTCATTGCCTGTCGTATTTTTCCCGCATCAACCGATTACTATGAAACTTTCACAGTGCATATAATTGACACAGCTCTACAAAACGTATTTTTCAAAATTTTAATATAGGCCCGCATAAAAAAATTGTAAAATGCAACTTTTAGTATTTTCTCTACAATTCCGACCAAATGTAATTTTATTAAAAAATTTCTTCTCACATCCTGCAGTAAACTAATTGTTCTAGCTTCAATATTAACAAAGTTATCGTTTTTTTTTTTGAGAGCGTCCGAATATTAATGGGAGTCGCTGTAATCCCAGCAACTTTCACTGTTCTTGAAGAAGGAACAACAAGCTAATCGTCAGTTCGAATAGTTCATACTAACTTATACTACATTGATAAATACAATCTAGAGAAATTTCGTTCATATTATAATAAAAATAACCAATTAACGGACTTGCCCCACTCCACTGTATATAAATATGTACAAACAATAAAAGTGAAATTTACTCGGTACTTTTTACTCTGATTCGAAAATGGCCGGATCGTTGATCGTTCGACCGATTACAAATTACAATTTACATCGCGACAGCGCAGCGTTGCGTTAACGTTAAAGTCTGTGGCAGCCGGTCGGATGTCCTGATGCGCTGTGAAAAACGTGCAACAAGCGGAGACCTAATTTAATCGCGACGCATCGAGGATCGAATTTGTCTCTGTCTCGAAGGATACTTGTTATTGACGATAAGTGTTGCTCGTAGCAAATAAACGAGGAGGAAAGGCGTATCGTGTAACAGGGTTGCTTAACCTGCCGAGAAACTATTATACAGAGAGGAGCGAGATAGAGGGTGGGGGGGGGGCGGCAGGAAAAGATAGAAAGAGGGAGAGAGAGGAATAGAAACCCGTTAGGCAAAAAGACGAGTCGTTAATCGGGACTCATTGTACGAATAACGGAGGTTCGATTGGCGTTGAAGAAAAGATTTGACCTTCCGTCTCCTCGCCTCGTGTTTCTTCATCCAACAGTCATCGAACCGTTTGTTCTTCCTCCTGCTTCTGTTCCTGTTACGTCATCGATCTCTTTTTATTTGATACCACAAAAAATCGCCATTTTCGAAGCCCGGATTCTTCAAGGATCTTGCTAAAGTCGGTAGCAGTTAACCCTCTGCGCGCTCCGAATTATTTTTCAATTTTATTGCCAACAACTCCCTACTATTTATAAAAATATTTTGCTGGTACTTAATAAAATTGCTGCTGGTCAAACAAATGCTCGATTTTCTACTCTTTTTCTCATTTATACAGGTTAAATATTTTATTTGAAATCTACTTCAAAGGACAGTTCCTTTTTTTTTTTGACTGCCACTTATTTTAAACAATTTTCCTTACTAATTAGCAGACTGCGGATCTTTATGCATTTATGAAGAAATTGGTTGGACGAAATGTATAAACAGATTTAAAATATTCAAGAATGTTGTAATTTTGCTTTTAACGTGACAAAGTCGTTAATGGATGAATTCAATTTTACCACGTTTTTATTTTATATTATTCCTGCTTCCCGCAATTATTGCAAAACATTTTTATTTTGCATACAGATCCGCTGTCTACTAATTAGATTATTTAATGTGTACATACATATGTATATCTATATGTACAAAAATAATCTATTTTGAATAGTCTATTTTACCGTGAATAGTTGTTGACATTAAACGGCCAGGATGACTGGTGTGGGTGTTTAATGACAACAACTATTGACGGTAAAGCCGTCCGCCAAGGGTGCGATTTACCAAGAACTTGACACTCCGAGCGTCACTGGAACTGGAAGAGTGATTGCTCGGGTAAACTCTAGTGACCAGAGTCTAGTCCTAATCCCAAGGACACCTTGTTGCCAGCGTGTTCGCTACCTGCACCCTTAGGTGCTTTGGGTTTTTCCCTGAACGGATATACAGGGTGTCCCAAAATTCCTACCAAACAGCCGGAAATGGGAGGTTCCTGAGATCACTTGAAGCAATATTTTCCTTTGCAAAAATGTTATCTGCGGCTTTGTTTAGGAGTTATTAACGAAAAACACGGACCAATCAGAGCGCGACCTGAACGCGAGTTGGCACAGTCGGCCAATAGACAGTTGACGCGCCATGACTACTGTGCCAATTCGCGTCTAGGTCGCGCTGTGATTGGTCCGTGTTTTTCGTTAATAACTCGTAAACAAAGCCGCGTGTAACATTTTTGCAAAGGAAAATATTGCTTCAAATGATCTCAGGAATCTCCCATTTCCTCACGCTGCCCACTCTCGACGCGACGTTCGCTTATTCGATATTTCTTTCGTATAGCTCTCAAACTTTGTTGTAATTTACATTTGTCTGTGCAACTTATATTTGTTTTTAACTAAAAAGTATAAGAGAAATTAAATGAATAAAGGAAGAACGAAATACGTATAAAAACCCATTTCATTTACATTTATCTTTCTCTGATGCCGAATCACACTCTACAAAGGAGTGCATTCTCGTTTCCAGGATTGCAAGGGTGCAGGATGCGCCTTCTCATTTCTCGATAATGCAAAGATGAGGTTTTCCAGTAATCAAAAGCGCTAGATAAAAGATGAATTTTAGGCGTAGTAATTTGCATTATTCGGCAGCACGTGGCTGGAGGAAGCGAGAGCGAACTGCTCGCATTTCTCGATACGGGCCTTCGCCGAGAGATGTGGCCTAACGGTACAATCCCCGAACCGATGAAGACGGTCTCGTTCGCGACAAACAGCCAGGAATGTTTCCTGGGATCTGGGAACTTGGAACTGGGATAAGTGGCAACCTTCGTATGCTCAATATGGTTGTATAATTCATTCTCGCGTGAATAATTCGGTAAACGATGATCGGATCGCCTCGCGACGTCGCGTCGCACGTTGTCTGCGATGGATCGTTCACCTCGCACGATCTGCCCGCGTCCGTGTTCTGTGCAGATTCGACTGGGCCGGTCGGTTCAACGACCCTGGGCTCGTACGTTCGGCTCGTTAACAAGAGGCACCGGTTTAGCGCGGCCGTGAAGGATAAATTTAAAGGAGGCAACGCCTCCCGAAACGCTGAAACGTCCCTGACCCGCGTAAAAACCTTCCGATTCCGATTTCGATTCCGAGCAGCGCGCACACGGGGGAAACGTGGCGGACGAATCTCGTCGCTGCCAACAGTGTTCAACGGCTTAGCCAAATCTTTTGTTCGACGATCGTGGATAATCGTGCGGGAGCTTCCGTCCATCAATCCAAATCTCATCCGATCGTCGGAAAAGCTAATCTTATAGTCTTCTTAACAAACGATTCGCGTCATTATTACACATTTATGAAAAGAAGACGATAAGATTCGCAGTTCCGACGATCGGTTGGGACCTTGGATTCGTGGCGAAAGCTCCCGCACGATTGTCAACGATCGTCGAACAAAAGATTTTTGCAAAAATAGAAAATGCCCGCCAGCCGGCTTTGTAATCGACTGGACGAAAGGGGTGGCCTGAGCATGGCGCAAGGTGCACGATGCAAACGGATTCGCGTGTAGGCAAAGCGAAAGTGCGCGGGCCCATGATTCTCGTTGGCGTGCACCGCGCACCATGTGCCCAGTTACCAAGCGTTATCGGGACGTTCGCGCTCGCACTCGCGAGAACCGATAAAACGCTTGATGTTTCTCCTCACGTGACAGAAACGCGTTTCTCTCGCCAGAGAAACTCGGACACGCTCGGCGAATCAGGCTTTCGGACGATTTCGGAAAAGAAATTTTGTGTTTTCGGTTTCAATTTTGTTTTCGATTTCAATACGGTGCGGCGCGGCGCGTCGCCGAAATTTTGGACGTGTTTATTCCCGATCATCGAATTGCAAATCAAATATTTAATATTGCACCTCTGACCGCCTTATACTCCCTTGCTACCTTCCACACCTGTACTTGTCTATGTATAACCATCTTTGCATTATCTAGAACTGAGAAAGCGCACCCCGCAAACCCTTGCAATCCTAGAAACGTTAGTCTATCCCCTTTAAAAGTCGAATATGCATCGAGGATAAACGGAACAGACTCGATCACGTTCGAATTGCAGAGGATACGATTCGGTCGAATTGATAATGGGTTGATTCGGTTGATGGGAATGTCGGCGGATAATTCCGGTCGCGGCTCAAGGATTCCGCCGAAACCGCCCACGCATAAACGGTTTGGATAGCGTCGGTTAACGTGTGTCGGATCATCGAGCCGGTGACCGTCAAACCTTGGCTCTTCGCTGCGTGAGAGAAACAAAGAAAGAGCGAGAGAGAAATAAGCGCGCGATATCTGCCGAATGGACAAAGAGACATAGTAAACGTGTATCTAGGGTGGACCTTATTTTTCGACCATACAATTTTTGACACGACTCCTCCCAATATTGTTCCATTCCATGAAAAAAAATGATATACCTAAAGCAGTTTTGGGTAGACCCCCCGCCTTTCTAATATTGAATTGTTACAAATTCATCAACTTCAAATGTGTTTTTGATAGCTGACACAGTGCTACTCACTTTGATAGGTTTAACTGTAAGAGTGAAAAAGTTTAAAAAAAGACACATGTTAAGTTTTATACAGTGACTCCCAGTAATATTCGGACACTCTTAAAAACACCGCAACTATCCAAATATCGGACAATACGATTTGAACTTTTTTGAAAAGCTAGAGGAATTAGTTTACTACAGTATGAACACAGAATAATGAATACAGAATAATGAAAATTAAGAAGTTTGAATATTCGATTCACTCGAGTCAATGTGTGGTGTTCACACCGATACACCAGAGCCGACATCAATCGTCGATCGTGTCCACGATTCAGGACAACGAAGGAGCTTTTACTGTATATCTGATTAATAGACCGTGGATCTTTATGCATTTATACCAAAATTGAGTAGATGAAAATATTTTTTGCGTTCCGGACATATAAAGTTTCATGTAAACAGTTATGTAGAATGCGAGGTGCGGGTAACTGAAGGATAATTTGTGCAATATGTGTAGTAAATAGTGTCGCATATGGGTCGCCTTAGGTTGAGCTATTTACGTCTACTATATCAACTAATGGGAACTAATTGGCAACTAAAGACTTCAGACATCGAAGGTTCTGATAATCGAGGTCCTGCTGCATAATTACAAACCAACAACCGCAAAAAGCGGTTTGTTGCTTGCGGCGCAAGCAAACAAGACCGTGTTTACCATGGACCGACAACGATAAGGAATCATCCATCCGTTGTTTACGTCCCGCGGAAACAACGCACGAAACCGGCCGGTGAATAACAGGACGAAAGGTGGCGATCTTCCGCGATATGTAGCGGTCGCGCTGCTATCGAGAGACAGAGAGAAAAAGAGAGAGAAATAGAGAGAATCGTTGAAACATCCTGCGGGACAGCAATTAGGGTAAACTGTGCTATTGCTGGCACTGCTATTGTATTTAGTTATTGGCACTTTTGATTTAAACGGCAAATACTAAGAATTCCTGGTACATATAGAAAATCATTCTGCAATTGCTTCTTATTTATATTTCAAAGCAACGTTGTAAGTTTTCATAACGGAGTTCCACATACAGGATCTGTCCGGAAAGTAATGCGACCACATTTAAAAAAAGAAATCTATTGAACATATGGGTACAAACCTTTAAATTTCTTCAAAGTAGGATCCTTGTAATAAAGTAGGATACATTTTTTCCAGCGCGTTTTCCATGCTTCGTATGCTCCCTGGAAGAAGTTTTTTGGAACCTCTCGCAGTACCCTCGTCACAGCCTCTTTGACGCGTTCCACGTTTTCAAAATGGCATCCTTTTAGCACATTTTTAATTTTTGGGAACAAGAAGAAGTGGGCGGGAGACAAGTCAGGACTGTACGCGCGCGGGGGTTGAAGAAGTGTTGTAATCCAACTAAGAAGTACCAGTTACTGTTTTCCCCGTAATCTACGGAAAAGTTTTGGTTGGAAGTGCTCGACGAGGCTGCGACGAGGGTACTACGAGAGGCTTCAGATAATGCCTTCCAGGGAGCATACGAAGCATGAAAATCGCGCTGGAAAAAATGTGTCGACGCCCAAGGGTCCTACTTTGAAGAATTTTAAAATTTCCATATGTTTTCAATAGATTTAAAAAAAAAACATGTGGTCGTATTACTTTCCGGACAGACCCTGTATGACTGTTAGCAACGCTGGTACATCCAGCAAGACTGAATAAATAGTGTTTTATTCAAGTTTTCGTTACGAGTAAGTATACTTTATCGCTTTATAACTTAATTTCGGACTGTACTACAAATGTAACAAGTGCGTATATGTTTAATTATAAAACAAATAGCCTGTTTAACGTTTACTTCTCACTGTGCCAATGACTGTACTATTTGTCTTACGATTGTTGTTCACTGAATAGATTTTATAATGAAAGATTTATGACTCGTCAAACTGTTTGACTCGTAAAAATCTCTATTAGCTTATAATAGTAGCAAGTTAATATGTAGTGCCAGTTTTATAAAGTTTTAGAGTTCAAGAAAGTTTTATATATGGCTTCTGTGTCTTGCAATTGAAGCTCCGCGATTCGAAGCTTCAAAATCTTCGTCCTTCGAAGGAAAGTATGTAACAGCCCTACTCCCGACGAGCAATCCTCGACGTGCATGTACACGGAACATTTACTTAGACCCGAACGAGTATTCTAATCGCGTGGGATCGTTCAATTTTCAATTCACCGAGCCGTTTATTATATCTGATTTGCCGAACAGCTCTGGTACCCAAGCCGGCCAACTCGCTCGCGTGATTCGTCGCTAACACGATTTGATTTCATCGACTTTCTTGAGAATTTCTCTCTCGCGCCTCCAGCGAACCAAGAAATTGACTGCGACGAACAACCGAACTTGCAAACGAAAATCAAAAACAGCCTAACCACTTTCGATACCTGTTCACGATAAGAAACTGTGCTCCGTGCAAATTGGAGGCGGAGCTGTCGTAGGATCCCAGTGGTATCCGCAGAAATTCGCACGTTTCCGGTAATTGCATGTTGTTGACAGGACCGATTACGATGGCAGCCCCACTTTTTCGATCGTGAGTCCTTGCGACCAGGGCTTGAAGGAAACTGTTAAAATTTTCAGTTAGTTCTTTCAACTTTTAGACTTTCTAGACTTTTAACTTTTCTGTTCTAAGAAGACAGTTATAATCCACTGAAACTTTTACTCCACGTACACTAACGAGCATAACTGATTCAACACACTTTAAATCAGAACAACTTTTTTATGAATAGACCGAACGGCTTCAATTTCTCTGTAAGGCTAGAAGAATTAGTCTAGTAAATGACGTCTAAAAAATATTTTGAAAAAATGCATTTCGTCGGAATTGCGAAGAAAAAATAGTAAAAATTTACTTTTTTAGCTGGGCCGATAACGAAAATTTAGAAGATGCGTTTGGTCAACTCGTACAAGTGATATACTCTCTGAGAATTTCATTGAAATTGGTTAATCGGTTTACGTGCTATAAACGATCAAAAGTGGTGAAAAGGCCGAAAAACTTGAAAAATTGCAATTTTTTGAAACGATGTTTGTGAAAAAGTTGCTGCCGAAGTTACTGCCGGCGAGATCAATGGAGACGCGACGCTATTAAATATTCCGTAGGTAGGTTAGGCCATTGCCAATTGAGAAATCAAACGGAAGAGTCGAACGTGGCTCGTCGTTAGCGCGTCGCGTCGCGTCGATTGCGACACGCGTTGTTCGAGGCGTTACGTCGATTCCTGCTCGCAACAACCGTTCATCCTCGTTCTCGATTTATTTATCGCAACGAGAATTTTACCGCGGCCCGATTTCGGGAAAATATTTCTGCGATCGCGACGTTATCTAGGAAACGTGTTGATCTTTCCGTCGTGTCGCGCCGCGTCGCACCTTTGGAACCGACGTCAATTAGTCTCGTGTCCCGTGTCCCGTGTGTCGCATCGTAGCCGGAGTGTGCTAATCGAGAGATCCGATGGGATCGTTGACGCGAAAGTTGACGTTTCGCTCTGCAGCGAATGTTATCCGCTGTTGACGTACTGCCATCGAACGTGGACTGCCAGCATACCAGCCAGTCGCAGTATCTGCCTTCGCGAGATGCAATCGGCACGAAATATTCACGATTACATTGTTACATACGGAGACTTCTCCTACGTGACGTTCTTACTCCCTCCTTGGAACCACGTTTTCATATAAGAGGTCGGACTCACACGCCCAAATAAACAACCCACCCAGTCAACGATAAAAGTCTAGAACATTTGACAAGAGAATGCAGGCTAATGGAGGAAAGTATCAGGATCGAAGATTTAGCGAGTGGGAGGAAAGATGGAAATGTCGAGTAAAATTTTCAGGAAATAAAGTGAAATTAATGATGTTAATTAATAGGTTTAGGGCTAACGAAGGTCAATACTTTTCTACTCAGAATTCGACATTCTTCCATATTTTGGTATAAAAAGCATAGTGTTCCATTTAAAAAAAAAACAAAGTCGACCTTCAAATCTCCGACACGCTTCCACCTGTAAAAAAAATAAATACACTACATAATGTACCCCTTCAGACCATGCAACTTTTAGTATTTTTTCTACAATCTCGATGAATTGCAATTTTTGAAGAAATTTCTATTCGCATCCTGTAGTAAACTAATTGCTCTACCTTCCCAAAAAAAAATACAGTACAATATTGAAAAAGTTATCGTCTTTTTTAGACCGTCCGAATATCAATTCGGTTCACTGTACATATGACTATTAGCAAATGTGCCAATCACTGTATGTACTACATATTTGTCTCACAATTATTGTTATTCACTGAATATACTTTATAATAAGAGATTTATCACTCACTAGCTGCTCGTGGCGTACCTGAGGCACGCCCTCGCAACCAGGCCCTCCGGGCAGGCAGCGCACGGTGGGCAATTTCGATAAAATTTCGCTTGTACGCAATTTTCTGAGTTATTTTCTCTATATAAGCGATTTCCGTTTTTTTTATTCATATCATTGTGTCTCTCCCCCTCCCCCTCTCTCCCACTCTCTCTACGCCTCTCTCCCCCTCTGTCCGTCTGTCCCACTCTCTCCGTCTCTCCTCCCATCTCTGTCTCCCTCTCATTCCATCTCTCTCACTCTCTCCCTCGCTCTCTCCCTATCCCAATGAGTACCTCAAATTGAATATAGGTGCTGTAAGTCAAAAGATATAAGCAGAAACGTGCCCACAAAACAGGGCAAAAGAGTCGTCTTTGGTCACTAATGACGTCACAACTTTTGAACGAATGGACTTTTTCGAATGTGGTTTGCTCTAAAACGTTCCCGAAGGAACGCCGCGTCTATTGGTTCAAACCCCAGCTTTCTACGTTTAGCCGTTCTCAATTGATGCCGTCACAAACAGACAGACAGACAGGACACGATTTTATTATATATGTATATATAGAGATAAAACTGTCCGATTTTGCTGAAAAATCTCTATTACCTTACTCGTATATGTAATAATAGACAGTTAAGCTCGTTTAAACTTTAAACATTTCAAAAAAAGATTTTTCACTACGATGTTGGCTTAGAGTGCCAATCATTGTACAGTTTACGCTATACATGCATCTACATATAATACATTCTACATCGGGCGTCTACGCGTTACATACACGTGACAGAATTATACATAGACAAACCTAGTGAATCGGAAGTTCGGTAAACGCTGCGAGCGTCGAGGTACTTTTGAACGACAGTGTATGTAGCTGGCCGTAGGAGAGAAGTATAATGCGAATTTACGCGCGTCGAAAACGAACGCGCAGCGTGGGTTAGCCTCGAAGAAACGACTTATATTTAGCGAAGTCGTACGTTAACGTCGCGTCGCGTCGCATATCGCTTTATTGCAACGAAACGCGTTGCTCTCTCGTTCACCCCGGTCCCGGTCACGCTTTCTCCGGTGCGCGGTGCACGTTGGCCCGTCCGCGTCCGTAGGTGTAGCCCGTGTGTAACACAGCCGGTCCATGTAGCACAGACAGAACTCTGCTTTTACATTTACACGATCCATCGTGCAATTACGAGTTATGCTTGTCCTTCCACATGTTCATCTACCAACAAACCCCGTCCAAATCAAAATCCTTCAAGATTCTGCAAACAGATCTCTATACAGCAGTGTTTCCCAACCTTCTTTGTGCCATGCCCCACCTAAGCCTTTCTAAAATTCTTATGCCCCCTATGTAACATATACATTATTTTTAAAAAATTTTTCAAAAATTGAATTATTCTCGGAGCTACATACTTTAACTCTAGAACGAAACCGATAATATTATTGTAGACGATTGCACAAGTTAGTGCCCGATTTGAAAATAAAATTCAATGATTAAATTGTAAAGAATATAACTTTACTAATCAATTATACATATAGTCACCATTCTTTTCTGATTGTAAAAAATTCATCCGCTTTTTAATTTTAATTTAACCATAATCTTTAACCAACTCTGTAACCAAATCTTTAACCAATCTTGAAAACTTAACCATTGAATTTTATTTTCAAATCGGGCAAGAACTTGTGCAATCATCTAATATACAGGGTGTCCCAAAATTCGTGAAAATCCCGAAAGGGAGTGGTTCCTGAGACCATTTCAAGCGACATTTTCCTTTGCAAAAATGTTATCCGCGGCTTTGTTTAGGAGTTATTAACGAAAAACACGGACCAATCATAGCGCGACCTGGACGCGAGTTGGCACAGTCGGCCAATAGACAGTTGGCGCGCCATGACTACTGTGCCAACTCGCGTCTAGGTCGTCCTCTGTTTGGTCCGTGTTTTTCGTTAATAACTCCTAAACAAAGCCGCGGATAACATTTTTGCAAAGGAAAATGTCGCCTGAAATGGTCTCAATTGGAACCACCCCCTTTCGGGATTTTCACGAATTTTGGGACACCCTGTATATTTAATAATGTAAATAATATTTTGAGTAATGCTACAGCAATTTTTAGTGGCGCCTCTCGCAAGGGAAGGACCCCAAGTGTCCGACTTCGATTTTGATAATCTTCTGTGAGACGATGGTATGTATATGGATCCCTAATGATGTCTGCAAAATATTATTACACGCCTAAATGGTATGTATGTACTTGGAAAACTTGAGCTGCAGATCATGGTATATCAACCAGGTATGAAAGTTTAATTGTTTATAACTTTAAAACTATTGAGTAACTACACCTAATATTTTGCAGACATCATTAGGGATCCATATACCATCGTCTCACAAAAAATGTCGGACACTTGGAGTCCTTCCCTTGTCAGAGTCACCATTCAAATGCTAAGGGTTAATTTCCACTTAAGGAGGTAGACTCTCGTTTCCAGGATTGCAAGGTTGCGGGATGCCCTTTCTCATTTATCGATAATGCAAAGATGGGCTTGTTCAGTAGTGAAAAACGCTAGATAAAAGATCAATCTAGGCCGCGATCGCTCTGAAAAGTCCTATTTTTTTACGTTTACCAGGCGTAATTCCATTAATATTCCTTTATGTCGATCGTAGATAGTGCAGATAAACAATTTAATGATTTTGCAATTTAAATTGTTCACATTTGGATCGAAACGTCGAGAACAATCTAAATTGCAAAATTGCTTAGTGAGTAACATTTGATCGAACCTGCGGCGCCGAAATCATTAAATTGTTTATCTGTAATTTGCATTATTCGGAAGCATGTAGCTGTCGCAGCTTTATGAAAGTAGCTACATGTGCAGCTTTATGCTTCCGAATAATGCAAATTGCGCCTCGTAAACGAAAAAATAGGACTTTTGAGGGCGATAGCGCCCTCGATCGATCTCTTATCTAGCGTTCTTGACTACTGAAAACCTTCATTTTTGTATTATCGAGAAATCAGAACGCGAATCCCGCACCCTTGCAATCCTGGAAACGAGTCTACCGCCTTAAGGAGCATTGTTTCGATTTGGGAAGAATCAACATTGGCATGCAAACGTCGACATTCTGTATCGAAGATGTTCTTATCGCGGTTAGCAACGAGCCGAAGCGAGACGAAACGCGGCGAGCCTAAGCTTTTGTTGTTAACTCGTCGTCCGATGCGCAAGTATTATTCGGCCGTGGATTCAGTACGAACGATACGCGGAGCATCAAGGACGGATCGCTCCTTTCCTGCAAGCACGATTTCCCCTGCTACTTTGCTACTTGTCCTTGTCGGCGCGGCGTCTCGTTCTGCTCGTGTGTTCGTGCTTATATTTTAGGTAATCAAACCGACGCGACGCGACGCTACTACGTTGACCCTGACGCTCTGAGGAGCCACGTTTCTAACCGTGGACACACAGGTTCAGGGATTCGTCGAATGACGGTTCAACCGCCGCGAATCACTTTTGGCTCGGTAATTTTAAACCGTCCCAGAATATCAAGTGCCGCACAGTGTGCCGGATCGGAGAATTTAAGAAATTTAGAATTAAGAATTTAGAAACATTTCACCCCAAAATGTCGACTTTTCGAAATTGACATCTAATAACTAGACTGCGGATCTTTATGCAAAATAAAAAATGTTTGCATCGATTGCAGGACACAGGAACCAAATAAAAATTGTATTCTTCTTTTAACGTTCGCAAGGTAATGTGGGGTCTCGGAGACCCCAGCTTCAGATTTTTAAAAAGAATTTTTATATAAATAGAATTAAATCTGTTTGTTTTGCTTTTCATCCTGTGTTACTCTTTATCCCATTAAAAACGAGGATATTTATGAAATTCATTTGTCGGGGTCTAAGAAACCCCACCTTGTACTATTTATCAGTGCCGTAACGAGGGCGTGGCGAAAGAGGCGCCCGCCACGGGCGCAACTGGGTTTGGGGCGCAAAACAAAGAATACCGTACCGACCCGGTTGATGGTCGCTTGGACGCTTTACAAATCTTGCAAAAAAATTACGAACTCTCTATACATAGAATTAAGGATTTTCATAACAATGCAGGTAACAACAGCTTCTTGCAAATGTTCGTTTAGCAAATTAAAAATTGTAAAATCGTACCTTCGTTCTTCTATTGGACAAGAGCGATTAACAAACATGTCTATAATATCAATTGAAAAAGATGTTGCCAAAACATTAAATTATGACGATGTAATAAATGTGTTTGCAAATGAAAAAACGAGAAAAATTACTTTATAAAATATGCTGAACTGTTTTATGTTTTTATTGTATTATTTTAATATATACCTTTTTTTTTGTATTTCTTTTATTTTATCGTCATTGAATATGAATAAAAATTTGTTCTTATTTAGGTTATAGATTATTTATTCATACAAATACCTTGACAAATACAATATTGTATATAAAGGCAACTCATTTTGATGAAGTTAATAGTATTAAATATATTGCATTTAGTAAAATTTAACTTGTTACATTAAAATTTTTAATCTTTTTGTCATTATTGGGTTACGGGGAGGCGCAAGTTAGACACTCGCCACAGGCGCTTCATACCCTCGTTACGGCACTGCTATTTATGTGTTATTAGACCTTATCTTGCGAGGGTCAATTATCCTATTAAGCTGAAACTAATGCACTGATAACCCTTAAATATTTTTAACATGTCCACGACTTTTGTATGTATATAATTTGTACAATTTGTAATTTGTATGTATGTATACAACCTTGTACATTGTAAATTTTTGGAAAATCTTTTTCGCAGATAATTTAGTGGTCGGAACGGAACGGCAGACACTGATCCCTATCCCCCTATTCACGTTGGTTCACATTCGCATTTACATTTCGAACGATCGAGTCGTCGATATATCGTCGAGCATCGATCGTCGTCGACTAATATCGAACAATCGCGCGGTCGATAGTCGAAGCGGTGAAAGCACGTAATGGCGAACAGTGGACGCCAGTAACAGCTGTTCTAGTGTCTCGGGTCTTCGATATAGCGTGCGGTTTCGCAGAATCTTCTTTCGAATCTCGAAAATACGATTCGTCGAGAAGAACCGACGACACTGGTAATAAATCGAAGATGTTACGTTCGCCCTCTTTGCCCGACCAGGGAACGGAGGAATGACGAACTGAGGTGCAACCAACAAGTATACATACATACGTTATAGTGTCAGATATTTCTCGTTGTCTTCCGCCGAAGAAGAAGGACGCGCCTGTGAAGTTTCCTCGACGACGAATTTTCTTTCCGATCCGCAGGACGGGTCGAGATCCGTTGATCTCGACTAAACAAAAAACAAGGAAATGTCGAACTACAACGGCAACAAGGGTCCGATTCCGCCTCGATGGCTTCACTGTCCGAGAAAAGCGATCACCTTGGTTCAGAACAAGTTCTTGGCATTCAAAACTCCGCTCTCGTCCTCGTTCAACAGTCAAGTACCGGAAGAATGTCGATTCACACTCGACATGCTGTTTGCCTTTCTAAAAAGCCAGAGACTGAAGCTCGGCCTCTGGATAGATCTAACCAACACCACAAGATTCTACGAGAAAAAGAGTCTGGAGGAGTACGGCTGTAAATATTTGAAACTGCAATGCAGAGGCCACGGCGAAACTCCCTCCGAAGAACAAACAAAAACTTTCGTGCAAGTCTGTAAAAATTTCATATTGTACAATCCGCTGGAGATCATAGGTGTACATTGTACTCATGGCTTCAATAGAACCGGCTTCCTTATAATTAGCTATTTAGTAGAAAACGACGGTACCAGCGTCGACGCTGGCTTGGCAGAATTTGCTGCGTCTAGACCGCCAGGTATTTATAAGGCAGACTACATTCAAGAACTGTACAGGAGGTACGACGACGTCGAGGACGCTCCGGATCCTCCTCCTAGACCAGCTTGGTGTTTAGAGTACGACGATTCGAATGTGGAAGATACCGACGAAGGTCCTAGCACGGAGACCGATAAACCACAGAGGAAAAGAAAGCGGGAATTTCATAATAAGAATCCAGTGTTCATGGATGGCGTACCTGGAGTTACTCCGATAATGGAGGAAAGGAAATACAGCGTGGTACAGAGACGCGTTCAACAAATATGTTCGTGGCAGTCGACAGGATTCCCGGGTTCCCAACCAGTTTCTATGGATGAGGATAATATTACGTTGTTACACGAGAAACCATACAGGGTATCCTGGAAAGCGGATGGAACCAGGTGAGATACTTGTGTAGTTTTTATATTTTGTGTCATTCGATTTGCCAACTACTCTGAAAATTTCCCAGCCAGATGGGTTTTGCGATTTTTCTTCCTAAAGAAAAGCGTTGAGAAATTTTTAGTATCGTATACAGAGTGTTCACGATAATTTGTACCAGCGTTATTTCTCATAAACGGTAAACACTAGGAAAAAACCGAAGAGGAGGAACTTGTAGTATATTTTACTAGCAATATGATAGTGTACAGCTTGTCAAATCTACCTGTGCAGCTGAATGTCCCCCGCAAGGGGAAATGACCCCGCTGCGCAATGGTAAATAGGCGGAACTTCGCGACGATAGAGAACTGATCGTCACCTGTCAAATGATGCACGTGGTGACAGTTCAGTTAAAAAGTGAAGTGACACAAGTGTATTCACAGAAACATATAAACAGTTGTTTTGTATGTTTACTGCTGTAAGAAATAATGGACAGTACGCACTTTTGACGAGGTGTGTACCTTATCGTTCATATGTTGCATCCTTCTCTCGTCGAGTGCGATCTTTGTTTCTGTCTGCGCATTCCCAAGTTTTGGTCAACCACACAGCTAGATTTGACAAGCTGTATCTCAATTTTTTTTATTTCTAATATTTTTCTAGAAACAAAGGTGACCTCCATTTTTTCAATGAAATATTCTGCAAATATACACGTGAGAAAAGTAAATAGCGTTCATTTTTTTGTAGCATCCTTCACATAATATGTCCTTATGTATGATACTAATAAAAATTTCTTAACGCTTTTCTTATGGAAGGAAAATCGCAGAAACCATCTGGCTGGGAACTTTTCCACGCCAAAGTATATTATATTGGGTTGGCAAGAATGTAATTTCGGTATTCTAAGGGGAAATGAAGACGAATTGTTTTTATTCGATCAATGAACTTTCGTCAATAGAATATTGTCGATAATTCTGTGCTGTTAAAACTTGAAAATTGGGTTTTATTTCACCTTAAAATACCGAAATTACTTTCTTACCAGCCCAATAGGATTTATCGTTGAATTGTTTATAAAATACGATTATTGAACTAACGCTGGTTGTGTGTGTTCTAGGTATATGATGTTGATACAAGAGAACGGAGAGATTTATTTTATAGACAGGGACAACAGCGTGTTTCAAGTCAGCGGATTATGTTTTCCGCACATAGACATGCCGAGGAACCTCAAAGACACATTGTTGGACGGCGTAAGTAACATTTATCCGAGGATTTGTGAAGCATATCGTACCCCAGTTTTTTGCTGTTCCTGCAAAAGGTTTGTCGTTTCGTTTGTAGGAAATGGTGATCGACAAGGAGGTAAACGGCACGAAGATTCCAAGATATTTAGTCTACGACGTAATTATGTACGACGGGACGAATACGAGTGAATTGCCGTTCTACCCTGGTCGTTATTGCAAGATCGAGAAGCATATCATGGGCGGCAGGCACAGAGCGATGAGAGAAGGAAGACTGCACAAGGAGAGGGAACCTTTTGCAGTGCGATTAAAATCGTTTTGGGACGTTAGGATGGCCAGCTGCCTCTTAAGCGATAAATTCGCCAAGCAGCTTGGCCACGAACCGGATGGTTTAATATTTCAACCATCGAAGGAACCGTATTGTCCCGGAGTTTCCGTCGAGGTATTAAAATGGAAACCGTTGTCGATGAATTCGGTCGATTTTCGTTTGAAGATAATTACGGAATCCGGAGTAGGAATTGTGCCCAAGAAGGTTGGGCACCTGTACGTGGGCGGATTGAACGTGCCGTTCACTAAAATGAAAGTCACCAAAGAAATAAAGAACTTGAACAACGCGATCATAGAGTGCAAATTCGAAAAGGATCAATGGGTTTTCATGCGGGAGAGAACGGACAAATCGTTCCCGAATTCGCAGAGCACGGCCGAGTCCGTATGCAAAAGTATCGATAAACCGATCACGACCGAACGACTGTTGGCTTACATCGACAAGCATGCGTTCTTGCAAACCGACTCCGATCTCATGCCACCGCCGAGCAAAAGAAGACGGCCGTAGTTTGCAGTTAATCGAGCGCCCCAACCTCGCCGACATTATTAATTTACTTAAGAATTAAAGAACGATATATTTAGCATGAACATTTAAAGCAGTTTACATGATTGAAACACTGTTACGTAGCTCATTTTACTAATTTTGAATCAACGTCGTACACGGCTGGAACTGTTTATTCAATAAAAAGAAAACGTTTATATAATAAATCCACGTGTACATGTTTTCGCTACCTCTTTTCCGCATGCAACGACACACCCCGGTTTGTATTATTATCCTCTGTTATACATACCATTCTCAATTTATTATTCTCTCTGTTACAGACAGAACTGTGTTACTTTGGTGTACGAAAGAACTCGCGATCAAAGAGAAGAGATCGCTGCGCGTCAACATCGAATTCGATCATGCAACATTGATCCGATGGTCTCCGGATGGAAAAGCTTTCATTATTCACAAGGGTGTGGCGAATACCATCGAGGTGTACAAGATTTCGAAAAAGTCAGATGGGACATTAGGTTCGGCGACCAAGGCTTTAGAGTTTCCTAAGGTATAGTTCGAACGTGGTGCTAAAGAAAGAATAATGAAAACTAGAGGGTTATTGTTGCTCGCTCGCGAGTAGGGTTGTTTTTGCTCGCTCGCTTTGCGAGCTCGCGGATAGGACTGCTCTTGCGAAAGGGTTAGTGGTACGCATGGCTAGTAGTACCTATAGCTATTAATGTTTTTTTTTTATTTGATGTGTGACTCTCCACGAGCCACACAAAGAACTTCCCGATTCGTTAGTTGCAGTATATTATTATCATTATTAAGTGTACGTTTTAAGAAGATTATACGTTTTCAGGGAAATTCAATAGTTTTCTACTTATCAAAATGTTTGCTATATGGCGTCGCATTAAACCAACATCGTATGCTCGTTGCTCGCTTGGTTCCTTGTTATAGCATACTAATGTTGCAAAATAAATTGTCTTAATTAGTTTTTCGCAAACGATACAACTCCTCATTATCCGGGTTTGCAGTATTGATCTTGGTTTTCTTCGATACTGTTAATTTAAATTGTCCCAAAATATATAAACCGCGCTCAATTTTGAAACTCTGCTCAGTGCTACATACAACATTTGTAAAGTTCGCCTTTCTGATTTTTTAAAATCCAAACTACAAATGTATTCTCGGGAGTAGAGATGATTAACTCACTCTTGCATTGGGATAATTTTCGATTATTGTAAGCGGAAACATCATCGTAAGGTAAAAAAAAATTTTTTTTTTTAAATTTAAAAAAAAAATCGAAAAAAAATTTTTGTGTAATTACGTTTGTTTCTTCGGTGGAAACTTTCCGTTCTCTCGTATAAATTGCATTGTTGAATGAACTTTTTTCGAAAAAACTAAAAAAACTACTTGACCAAAATGGACCAAAATCTAATCAGCTCTAAGTTACAGCGGGGCACATCGATTGCATCATTCATCATCCTGATCGCGTTGTTACTTTTCCTGAAAACGTTAACGAAAAATTTGATTACATAGAAACGGCCATACGCATACACACACACACATACGAACATTTTGCTGAAAATAGTCTAAAATGACTGCAATGACCATGAAACGTGAAGATCTGCTAAAAAATCGATTTTCGATTTTCGGGGTCATTACAATAACTTCCCTATAAAATCGGGAAGTTAATAAACGGGTTTTTATATGTACAGTAGAGAACCTCGATTATCCGGGTCTCTGATGTTCCAGTTCTTTATCGTCTGAATACTTTCCACAAATAATTGATACGCTACACCAGTGGTCCCCAACCCCCGGTCCGTGGATCAAATGGTACCGGTCCGCCCAAGGAACATTAAATACAATTAAATTGAAATTATTAAATCAGAATAATCTGAAATATAAACAATCAACGTCCCTCTCACCCCCCCCCCCCCTTCAGCGGGCCGCGGTTAAATTATCAAACGTTGACCGGTCCGCGACGATAAAAAGGTTGGGGAGCACTGCGCTACACGATTTACTGCACACTTCAATAAGGATTAAGTTCGGCACTGAAACTATGTAATTGTTGTATTATCCGAACAATCATGTTCCACTAATTAGCACGGATAATCCAAGTTCTACTGTATTTGGTTCTTCCTTGACTTATTTAATTTCTGATTTTTTAGTTAAAAACAAACAAAATTTGTGAGAGAGAGCTATATTTAATATAATTAGTAAACAAAATTATTTATAATGAGTAGCAGTCAAAGAACTGTCCTTTCAAGTAAATTTCAGATAAAACAGTTGAAATAGTAGGGAGTTGTTGGCAATAAAATTGAAAAATAATTCAGAGTGCAAACGGTTAAATCTATAAAGTTTAGGAAAGAAAGATTAAATAGCGTTGTTTCGATTTCGGAAGAATCAACCTTGGCATGCAAACGTCGACAGCTTGTCCTTTGTAACAATGCTTACTTTCGCATCTATGGATATTTCAGAAACACACCGAGGATATTGTTGGCATGGACATCGCGTGCACGGGAAAATACATAATCACGTGCAGCAAGGCAAACGATCTGACGATATGGGATCTCAAGGGTCAAATCCTTGCAACGATAGAATTATATTTGGGGTCCACTTATAGGGCACGCGTGTCACCGTGCGGACGTTTCGTCGCTGCTTCAGGTAATGATTAACACACTAGGTCAGGGGTCGGCAAGCTTTTGAGTCGGAAGAGTCAAAAATTACAATTTACGAAATTTCAAAGTTTTTAAAGAGCCACAAAATTTTTTCTTGCCAACAATAAATAGTACTCGCATAAATAAAGTTTTTTGATAAAAAAAAACTAATCTATTTATTCATAAGAAAAAATATCTATTTATTCATGTATAAGTAGTGTTTTTCACAACAAATTAGATAATATATATGTATATTGTATATATATGTATGATACATACATAACTTTGAGAAGATAATTCGCTTGTAACTCTTTTACTTGAAACAACAAACTGTACGTCACAGCCAAAGCACTGGTGAAGACGCCAAATTGTCTTGCGTCGAAAGCGAATTAAAACCTACATAGAAACATCCGACGACGGCGTCATTCGAGAGCTTCCGACGGACTGACGACAGTGACGACGCGTGTCACGGGGGAGGGGTGCGGTGAAAAGCGAGTACAAGTGGCTGAGAGATAGAATCGGTGCCTAATCCTCGTTAATCGATTCAGAACAATTTTCAAATGTTTTTTTTATAAAATAAATAATATTTGCGTATGGAACTAAAGAGCCGCATGTGGCTCGCGAGCCGCAGGTTGCCGACCCCTGATCTAGGTCCTCGATCGCCCTCAAAAAACCTATTTCTACGTTTACGAGGCGTAATTTACATTATTCGGCAGCATGTAGCTGTCGCAGCTTTATTAAAATAGCTACATGCGCAGCTATATGCTTCCGAATAATGCAAATTGCGACACGTAAACGTAAAAGCCCCATCGCCTGCATTATTAAAAAATAAAAAGGCGCATCCCGCACCCTTGCAATCCTGAAAACGAGAGTCTACCTCCTTAATATAATCACAGGTGTGAAATCTTTCAAATTACGAGGCGTAAAGTCTAAGAAAATGTTGTTTTCCAGGATTCACACCAGACGTGAACGTGTTCGAGGTCCTATTCACAAAATCGGGTGATTTCAAACAAGTCTCGAAGGCTTTCGATCTTGCTGGCCATACGTCTGGAATATTTGACTTCAACTTCAGTGCTGACAGCAGTCATATGGCTACCGTTTCAAAGGACGGGACCTATCGGTTGTACAACACGAAAGGTAATACTTTAGTAAACGTGTACTGGGTTAGGTGAAATTGATCACCGATAATCAGATTGCATTAATGTTTCGCTTATTTACAGTTGAATTTGAGAAGGGAGAAGATCCACGTCTGCTTTCATCTGGATCATGGGACAGCGCACCGACAGCTAGGATCGCGCTCTCTCCTAACACAGAAGTGTTGGCGATAGCCCATGGATCCTCGTTAAGTTTTTACTCAACGGTTACCGGCGCTCTGGACAATACCATAGAAGATATTTTCCTCGGTAATTTCTCTTTTGCACGTTCAGAATTGATTCCTGCAGTTGCAAACGTTAAGCTTCGTGCAGAACTAAACATTTCGCCGAACATTGTGCCAAACGGCGAACGGAACGCAAAATCGATATTAATTGCCGCGAACGGGACGGAGGATCGATCCAGATAGCACACGACGTCTTAAAGACTTCGATTTTACATCTATTTTAGGTTTGAACGTCTTAAAGACTTTTAATGATTAGATGGAAGAATCGGCAACTGATACAAACGCACGCGGCGGCGCACAGTGGGGTATTTGCCCGATTTCAGCGGTCAAAATTCAATTTTAAAAATTTGTCATAAATTGTAAAATTTTTGTGGCTCAAGTTAGTTGAATATCTGAGGAACGATCTCCCATCATTCGTTTTCCTATTCATGTATCCACTAAGCTCTGAAATTTGTCGGAAGTTTGAATTTCTGTTAACCCGCTTTCATTTCTCAACGAATTCACCTATCAGTAATTTTTACCTTATTTACATACACATACAGATGTTTGTTTTATAGAAGTTTTTTTAGCTAAGTATAGGGTATACTTTTAAGAGAAATTCGCTCTTCGAACTCTATCGATCTATGGTTTAAAAAAAGGACATTCTGTTTAAAAAAATCGAGGTGATCTTGAAATCTCCTCTATGCCTCCACCCACGCAGAAAATGTTTGTGCCACAACATATCCCCCTCTGAACCGTGCAAATTTTGTTCATAACATTTTTCCATACTATTATAAATAACGGAGATTATTCTTTGTAATAACTATTTTAAAAAGATATTTTAATTGTAATGATTACACTTTTTGGTAGCGTACATAAAATAGACGAATAACGTTAAAATATTGATTATAATCCGCAGTACTTGATTGAAAAATAGCTACAAACTTTACAATCTGATACGCTCCTCTTTATGGACAAATTTTGCATTCAAAACATCCGTTTCAGTAAAAACGGCATACAGTACAAAAAGTAGAAATCTCAAGCTTTAAAATGGTTGTTTTTTCATCAAATTTGGATAAATTTTAGCAAAGTTACAGCAGTTTCAATATCGAGCGAATTTTGAACTAGCTGTGGCCGCTGAAATCGGGCAAATACCCCACTGTGCGGCGTTCGTGGCCCCATCCAAACTGGTGTTTGTTCGCTGTTCGACGCAATGATCGCCGAAATGTTCAGGTCTATACGAAGCGTTATGTTCGCCATGATGTTGTAACACAATTACAGAGTTCCGTTAACTTTTTCCGAGGAATGATATAGTTTTCTAACGTAATTGTATTATTGCAGGTCCTATTACGTGCATGGCCTTCGATGCTCTAGGAGAGTACGTTCTGGTTGCCGGCGATAAACACATAAAAGTCTTCCGCAATGTAACCGGTTACCGGGCAGCCATTGAATCGGCGAAACGCAAGCTCGCGCAAAAGCAAACGTCCGCCACGAAGGAGCGCTTAGAGAAGCTGATCGTCGACAGTCGAAAGTTCCTCGAGACGATGCAAGAAAAGTGTCCTTAACGATCCGATTGCGAAGCTTGCCCTTTCTACGACGATGTATTTTCAAACAGAGATATATTGCATTTTAACGTTGCATTTATCCTGCGCGAAGAAAAATCCATTTATAACATAATTTTTTAATGTATTTGAATAAAGGGGTTCATATTAATGTTCGTTTGTTCAGAGAGGCGGTTCGCACTTCGGGCGACTCGGTCCTTTTCACCGTCTTGTAAATACGCGCGTCAACGGTAATCCGTTTGTGCTGCACTCTCGTTTCGAAAAATTCGGGCGAATGTGTCTTCCGTGACCTTAAGCATGTAAATATTTATTTCTCGTAATAATCCGCTTACTTTGAACGACAGTTGCGAAGCGCCGACGAGCCATGGCTGCGACGACAAAGGTTTGCTATCGATTTCGAGTACATTTGCATTGTCGATTTTTGTTTTGGTAACTTGTGTGGATTTTAGTAGCCGGTTTCGCCGATCGGATGGGATTTACTTAACGACTTGAGCGCCTTGCCCGAAGACACTAGTACGTATACGAAAGTTCCGGTGTTGTGCGTGTAACTTCTGTCTCGTGCGATCTCAAAGATCTTTCAACGAACAACAGTTCTCGCTTAGTTATAGATTTTCTTTTGGAGCGGCTGCAGCACGGTCAAATTTACACCTGGGTCGGTCCTCTCCTGCTAGCGTTGAATCCGAACAATGAAGTGTCAACGTCGCATTTGTACGACTTTCCAGAGTTCGATAAGCACTTCGATACGTCCGAAAAGATGTACAGATCGAGTCCTCATATATTCACTGTGGCGGCCAAGGCCCATTACAATCTCACCCAGGAACTCGGCCGAAATTGTCAGGTGAAGATTCATTTTAACACTAAACCTATCGAGCCTTAAAACTAGCTGGCACATGTTCCCTTTCTAGATATCTATACAAATCATTTTTATTATTTTAACACATTACCGACCGGTGATCATTGCATAATTTTGAAAAATCTACGCTACACGGCTAAACACTTTTTAATGGAACCTTTCATAGCAACAGCAATTTTCTTAGAGAACTAACAAATCACCCTCAATAACGTCATCTAATGGTTTCATTGAAGATTGCAATGTAAAAGAAAGTTTCTATGCTTTCTTTTGCTACAGCATAATCATTGAAAGTCCTATTAATAGGCTTCCGGTAGGTAAAGTGTTAATAATTGTAAAATAAAAAATCTGGAACCGGTGCTGGTAGGTTTAGTGTTAATAACGAAACATGCAGAACAGATTTTATCCTAAGTTTTGTCGTTGCACCGTGAATTAAGGTGATCGTTATAAGCGGAGAAACTGAGACGGGAAAGACGTTCAACGCTGTAAAGTGTTTAGAATTCTTCAGTAGAATTAATAAACATTCGACGTGCGACGGGGATCACGCGCCGAATATTATGTTAAGAATTACGAACGCCTGTCGTTTTATATCCGCTTTTACAACTGCGTCCACTGAGAGGAACGAAGTCAGTTCGAGACATGGACAACTTATACGATTTCATTACGAAGCTGGTGCCATTTCTGGAGCGACCATTAATTCCTTTCTTATGGAGAGGAGCAGGGTGACAAGGGGTTCGAGTAATTTTCAGATATTTTACCAGGTTCGACTTTTTGTTCTGTAAATTCTGCACGAACTACGATATGTATGTAACCCGATGTAAAATACACACGTGTTCACAGATGATATTCGGGCTATCGAACGTTGAACTGCAAAAGCTTCATTTGTCCAAGTACGGAAACTATGATATATTGAACATCGTAGATTATAGCAAGAAAACGTACTTCCAGGAAGGGTTTCAAGACACTTTGGAAGCTCTGGATGTTCTGAGCTTCAGAGAGGATCAAAAGAAACATATTCTTGAAACGCTTGCTTTGCTGATCCACATGGGAAACATTAAGTTCGCAAAGATTGGCGAAGCTTGCACGATCGATCTTGATGACAAAGGTGTGTAAGCGAGCGTTGCCTCGATCCTGTAGAATTATAATTAGGCTGCGGATAAACTGAATGTTGTTTCTAATCTTAATTATTTTAATGAAGAAGAAATCGTACATCTTCAATTTCTTAAATTTTCCAACAGTTTTGAATTTGATCCACTCGACTTTGCTATAAATGCATAAAGATCCGCAGTCTAATTATAATTGAACTGTGCAATGTAATTCGATTAGCACAGCCGTAATCGTTGCGTTTTCAGAGTCGAAGGAAGCTCTGGAAAGTACTTGTAAGTTAAGTTGTTTAACCGAGAGCGTGGTGACAGAGTTACTCACTACCATTCTCATCGACCCAAAGAGTAGTTGGAGGAAACACAGTACGTATCATCGCTGCCTTATAACCGTCGACGCATGTCGCACGAGGCTGTACAGCATTATCAGACACTTGTACGATCTGCTCTTTCATTGGGTCTTGAGTCGCGCGAATGACGCATTATCCATAAAACGGGAATACTCGCAGTGGCTTGGTACGTTGAAAAAAAGCACACTGCTACGCTACGTCGGCTGTTACATGTTCAAACATTTTCATTTTCGATTTTATACAGGGATATTAGACATATTCGGTTTCGAGTCGTTCAACAACAATGGCATGGAACAGCTTTGCGTGAATTATGCTAACGAAAGGATGCAGCAATATTTCATGGGAACGTATTTAGAGAATAGCCGAAAGTATTTGCAGGAGGAGGGCTTCATTGACAGCAATGAACCATCGGACACTGTGAACATATACAAAGAACGGTTGACTGTTCTCGAAGAAGCTCTGTTCCTGACCTTAAACGACGTGTGTAACGAAGCTTGCTCTTAAGGGGTAGACTCGTTTCCAGGATTGCAAAGGTGCGGGATATGCAGGATGTTTTTCAGTAGTCAAAGCGTTAGATAAAAGATCAATCTAGGCCGCGATGGCCCCCTAAAGTCCTATTTTTACGTTTACGTTTCAAACTATTCGTACACCTTTTGGAAACGAGTAACTTTTTCAAAATTGTACCCAATAGCTTGGGTTCTTTTGAGACGTTGCTAAATAATGTTTCTTTAATTATTATTAGTCGTTGTTATTACACTCCTCAAAAGAATTAAGCGATCACTTGTGCGAACCCGGACTCGAATAAAAAAAATCGCACAATATTCAACAACCACACAATTTACACAGTAAAGATAGCCCTTTCAAATTATATTAACGCGATTTATCAAAAAAAATTGTTGCTCCCCGTATGATGTTCCAAAGTTGCACAAAATTTTTGTTAACCGTCAATGTTGTCTTCATCTCGCTATAACTTTGTAACAAACCAACATAGCAACAATTTGAAACAGAGCATCTGAAACTAGAGGTTTCAGGCTTTGAAACCATTGTTTAACGATATCCAAACGGCAATTTTTCACGGTGTTATGATCACGTAAAGTGGGACCAATTTTTCGGGTTCGCACAAGTGATCCCTTAATTCTTTTGAGGAGTGTAGTAGTTGTTATTAATAACAATTTTAACACTAAACCCACCGAGCATTAAAAGTAACTGGTATATATATTTTCCTTTATAAAAATGACAAGATTGATTTTATTTAGACTTTGTGCAGCTCCTATCTGTGCTCCACTAAAGATATCTATACTTCTATACCATCATTTCTTATGAAATTATTTTTATTATATGAATAATCGTAAAATAAAAAATCTGAAACCAGTCATTTTGACCGGTGATGGTAGATTTAGTGTTAAAAAGAAATTATCTATACATTAGCTAGTAAACTAATCCTTCTAACGTTTAAAAAAAAATTCAAGCTGTTGGGTCCAATTTTGAAAAAGTTATTAGTTTTTAAAAGGTGTACAAATCTTTGTACACCCACTGCAGCTGTTGCACCTTTATAAAAATAGCTACTGAAATTACGCTGCCGAATAATGCAAATTACAAAATAATCCCAATTATCGATCGTAAATGTTCAATATTTAATTTAATGATGCTTTCGACGCTATCGTTTCGATCAATTAATAAATCTAGCAAATTTGCAAAAAAACTTATATTCTCTATATAAGTCTATATTTTCTTGTAGACGCAAATTCTACCTTTGAAAAAGGTTCAAAACTGAACCGAAACTTTAGGAAAGAACAAAAGTTTTTTGCAAAATTGATAGATTTATTAATTGATCGAAACGGTAGCGCCGGAAGCATCATTAAATTAAATAATGCAAATTACGTCTCGTAAACGCAGAAGTAGGTCTCTTTGGGAAGCTTGTGCGCTAGATTGATCCTTTATCCAGCGCTTGACTACTGAGAAAGCCCATCGCGTGCATTATCGAGAAATGAGAAGGCGCATCCCGCACCCTTGCAATCCTAGAAAGGAGAATAGCTCATTTCATTTTGCGCAATACAAAATCCCGAATGGTAGTGTGATTTATTCTTGATTTGCAGGCTTCTCAATCTCCTATAGCGACAAGCATATCCGAAATTACACAGCTCGTCTATAAGAAGTTGCATGGCGTTCAAAACAGATTTCTAGGCGTAAGAGAAAACAATTTCGTTGTGCAACATTACTCCTGTCCTGTGGCATACTCCATAGAAGATTTGTTATCGAAAAACACCGACAAGGTATCTATTGTGCAGAGTATGTCTAAATTATGTGAAGATTTAAATGGAAAATACAGTTCTTCTTCTCTTTTCCGTTTGAGTGTTCACATAATTTTCACACGAAGATTATTAACGATCGTGTGCTGCAGGTTCCAAACGAGATATCCATGATTTTCCATACAAGTAAAAACGCATTTCTTCGATCTTTATTTAAAATTGAAAAGGACCCAGATCTGCAGTTTGTCAGTTCGTGCACCAAGAGGAAGACAATGCTGGCGAAACTGAAGTATAGCATAGATATACTTCTGAAGGAACTGAGCAAGTGCGAGTTGCATTATGTGAGATGCATTAAACCGAGGTAATTTATACACCTGTGGAATGGCAAACAGCCTCGAACCGTTTATTCATTAAGATAAGTTTCTAGTCGACTGAACGATCGTGAGTGGGATAAAGAAGACTTTCGAAAGCAGTTAGCGTGCATTGGTATTTTCGACGCTTTGTCTCTCGCCAAGTGTAAATATCCGATACGGTTACCTTATAAAGAATTCCATCAACGCTACTCTAAACAACCGGCAGGTAAACTTGCATGCATTTGTTCGTTTCTTTCAATTCTATACAGAGAATGTTTGTTTGATCACAGACGTTGTCGATACCGATAAATGCAAAATGATTCTGGAGGCGGTTGAACCTGAACAGAGATTGCACACGTCGGTCCACTATGGAAGACAATTGATCTTCTTAACAGAGCCCATCTTTTTAAAACTGGAAGCTAATAGAAGAAATCACCATGTAAATTGCGCAAATAAAATAAAACGCTTTTGGATCAAACACAGTAAGCATTAAATATCTTTTTTCGAATTTTCTTTCTCTACAAAGAACGCTTTTGTAGGACGGAACAGAATTCCCGTGATTCCTGAAGTGACTGCTAAGCAGATAGAACACGACACAACGAACGGAATCGTTTCTGAAAAGGAATTGAAAAAGTCAAGCAGTTCTGAAGACGATGATGTATTTATTTCTAGTCCAGACGTCTGGAACCATAACGTTCTCGTTAATCAAACTGTTTATACAAAGACAATGCCGATCGAAAATTTAATAGAGATAAATAACTTGCCTAACAGCAACGCGACTGGGAAAAAAGTCGAAAGAACCCGTTCGAACGTAACAGAGAAATTGGTTGAGGTCCGTTCAGAGAGAGAAACTGCCGATTTGAAACAGGAAATCAGTGTTCCAGAGATGTTACGTGACACGAGAAACGCGCGAGAAAAGAAAGTTCACAAACATCGGTTGATAAACAGCATAAAGAACAATGTTACAAAATTGATTGGAAAAATCATGCCCAATAAATTGTCAAGATATAGACGTCACAAGGTGTACAAAAACCATATCGAAATTAAACTTACCGATAGTAATAACAATTTCGTGAGGGAGTACTTTGAAAATAACACGTCGAATAGCAATGGGAAAAGATTTACATCCTACGATACGGTTGATATTTTTATATTCTGTTCTCCTTTGAATCATTAGTTTGATTGTTTTTTAAAGGGAAATTATTTGTTTTTTTAGGGGAAAGATGTGAATACAATTGAAATGAACGATTGCATACTATTCCATGGAGATAGAATTGTGAGTAGACGACGACTCAGCGAGGTAAGCACGTTCCAGGTGTAAACAGTTGAAATTACAACGGCATTGAAAGACAATACGATTTATGAAAATGTTTGTATTGTAGGTACCAATCCAGATACATGTTCGACCTACGCAATCGAGTAATCTCTATTCCGTTCACCTATTACCGTGCACGGAACTATCGCAAGGACTGCAAGACTGCCTTTGAAACATAGATACGATACTGACCTTTCCCAGAGGTCAGTTTTTACTTCAGTCTCTCTTTTATCGTTGCTTGAATAAATACCTTTCGACTTTCTATAGATATTTACAGAACATGCTATTAGCAAAACACGAGGTTATTGCGATTTGGATCACAAATAATAATGATGCTCGAATGGTATGTACATGCATCGATATAGAAACGTTTTCTCGCTTGAACGGGGAAATGTTCGAACTCGATGTATTTTCAAATTCAGACAGAATTAGTGTTTTTTAACTGATTTGTGTTTGTACTAAAACTACCAAGTTAATAGGTAAAAATAAAGACGATCGTTTAAATAACGCGAGTTCGGATGCACAGCATCCATAATGTTTGCTCGAGGTAAATCTATAGACAGCCGTAGACGAGGCTATAAGCGTCGAAGGGTCTTCTCTTTTTGTCTTTAAGTACCAGTAACCTTCGCGACGCGACAAGAGCGAGCGTTGCTTGGAGCTCGCTTCTCAAGATTTGGTAATTTGCTCGTAAACTGACACGCCTCAAGTTACTCGGGGGCACAGGTCGTCCACCGGCGAATGCAAACCTAAAATTATAAAGCAACAAGATGAATCAACTACTTTTATGTGAAACGAATAACCGGTCAAATAGATACGTAATGAGTAGACTGCGGATGTTCATGCAATTTCCAATTTTTGTAGACAAATTTTAAGAAAGCGGTACCAAATAAAATCCTATTTTCATTAGTAATAACATTTGTAGGTCCAAAATAAATGAGAATCGTACTAAATTACGTCGAATTTGATACTCCAGCATTTCTTTTTAAATTTTCATACTTCATAAATGCATAAAGATCCGCAGTCGAGTGATGAGACACTTAAAACATGCCGAATATTATAAATCTTGTGAATTCACCTAATTTCTCGTCTGGGGCCCCTTAAGGTAGAATCAGGAAACGCGGACTGTCGATCCCACAACATTCGGTTAGGTGGTATAGGTCTGACGTTCACGTACTTTATCTTGCTCTTAATAGTAATTGGAAGAGAGGTAGGTTTTCTAAACGCGTTCACGGTGCTTCTGTAATTGACGGGTAAGTATGGCAGTAACGCGTCTCCGTAGTGTTCCATAAGAGCTGTGATGTTCAGGGCATGAGACTGAGACTTGATCAGAGCGCAGATAGCAAGCTGAAATTGAGAAGTGTGTTGATATCGAACAATGAAATGTAATGAATAGACTGTGGATTTTATGCATTTATAACAGAAATGAGTAGGTGTAAATTAAAATAGCAAAATTATTATATTCTCCAGCTACTAAATATAATAGGAAAGGAAATAAATTTCTATTTCACTCCAGTTTGTCGCAATTCAGATAAAAAATTTTGGTTTTGCGTAAAGATCCGCAGTCTAGTAATGAAATTACAATTGAACAA
Source organism: Lasioglossum baleicum (assembly GCF_051020765.1). Classification (NCBI taxonomy): domain Eukaryota; kingdom Metazoa; phylum Arthropoda; class Insecta; order Hymenoptera; family Halictidae; genus Lasioglossum; species Lasioglossum baleicum. The sequence continues at coordinate 15,613,160 of NC_134940.1, forward strand.
GTAAACGTCGTGTACGTACAGCTATCCTTTGCCACAAGGCTGAACCGGGTGGAGCGTATTTTAAGATATTTTTGGCGGAAAGCGGCGAATCCGCTTCATGTTGAAAAAATATTAAAGGCTGAATACTTGCTAATAATTCCATTGCCATTGACTTTTTTTTCTCTCCGTCAATGCTTTCCTTCTCTTCTTTTAATAATACGTTCTCCAATATTGGAAGATACCTTTAACAAATGTTACAGTTATATAAAAGTATGTACCTGTTGTAATTGCAAACTATAAAGTCAATTGTGCTTACTTATCGGCAGCCGATGGCCAGCGAAGCATCAGTTTAAGCGCGCATTCCTTAAACAACGCTTCGAGATTCAGGTTTATAAAACTTTGGCCCAAGAGTAATTCTAACAGCAGTTCAGTTAATTTGTCTACCTATAACGAACGGCATTAAAGGTCTGAGACAATTCAGATTTTCTGCAGAATCAACCATCAGAATTCATGTGATCTTACTGCAGGGTATTACCGATGTTAAGTGATACGGGTAAACGGCTTCGCTGTTACTTGCTATCGAGATAATCAGTTGGCATGTTCTTGTAGACACCCTCGTGTATTGCGCGTTATTCGAGATGACCATTGATCTGGTGATCGACATTAGTTTGTCTATTACACCTTCACCGCCCAGATAAGCATTGGTGGCGCAATCATTAATTAAAACCTGCAGGCAAGTATACATTTATCGAGACACTCAGATTTATACTTTCTATCGTAAACTTCAAAATAGTATACCTGAAACGTTTTCTGAGACCCGTTAAACAACGTCTTCAACGCACGCTTGGCATAATTGTTGCGAGCTTCCGTTAGTCTCATGTCGCATATTTCTGATTCTGTAAAAAAGAAGAGTAACATTATTATCAATTGTTATCCAACAGTGAAACATGCAAATATATCTCGAAGAAAATTTACCTTGAATGAAAGGTACATTGTTTTGTATTATATTAAGAGGATCATTTATTTTTTGTACTAAATTAACAATATGGTCGTTAGGAACAAATACTCTGGCCTCTGTATGATATTCTGGCATTGACTCCGATGCCCCCATTATGGGATCTACATCGCATAGATTGGTGATCACAGCATTCACATCGTTAGACGTTAAACGTTTCCTCTTACTATGTTTTAGTCTTGTAACGCATTTCTAAAAGTACAATTACATATTTTAATTGCCTGTGTTATTAAAGTAACACTGCGATTATAGTAAATTTTTGTACATGTAGAACTTCTCTGAGACGATACGAAGCATCCTCCGCCAGTCTTTTTAATAGAGCATCGGACAGAGGATGCATTCCTAATTCTTCTCCGATCGTAGATATCCATTCGGTACTGAGAACAGCGTATTTTCTCGAATTGTTCTCCGTTGCGTTATTACTATTGGTGTCTCCGTTATTGTTGACAAAGGAATTCACGTATCCTGAGGTTGCTTGGTTTGTCAACATTTCTTTCATGATTTCACTCGTTCTCGTTCCAACAACAATCAATTATATCATATATCCTACCCTAGATTAGAATTTAATAATCAACAAAGCGTTTTATTTTCATCTTTTACAACGTGTGAAATTCGAAAAAGATATTCTCTTCGATTTGCAATGTTTTCCAAAGCAATATGGCTGGCAAAATAAATTAAATTCACATATTGTTATTCTACAGAACTGTACGATGTAAATACAAATTCATTCAAATCCGACAGAAAGCGGCAAATTTAATTAAACGTTCAAGACATTAGCCGTTTAGAATTTAACTGTCAAATAGAAATTGGCAGATCGTGCTGGTATAGACGGTTCTTCTGAATACATATATAGGTATCTAAATGTAATCCTTATCAGTGACTGAAGTGAAGTGACTCGGTAGTCGGTAGAAAAGCAGTGATTATAGTTTCCCACAAAAGATGGCGAGAATAGCGAATTTCGTGGCGGGTAATTTGAATTGTTCAACTTTACTGACTGAGGCTACATAGAATCGCCGCGTATGCGCGAGAAATCTTGCACAAAATCTCACCCTTATTAGCACCGACGAGATATAAGATATATAAATTCATGATCTATTTCTTATTGTTAGAGCCTCCCAGAGTCCAGACCAGGGTTGTCATATATGCGAGTCTCGCTGAGTCTCGCTGACAATGAGTCTCGCCAGGCCCCTTACTCTTCCGCCCCTCGCCCAGCTTGTCTGCTGAATCCGTCCCAGTCCGTCCCGTTCGTCCCGTCCTTAGACCATATATATACCTTATTATTTATATGGTCTAAGGTCCTGTCCCACTCTTCCCACTAACACTGACGCGTACCGCTAACTTATTGTTAGCCTGCTCCACGTGGTCAGTGTTAATGGGAAGAGTGGGGCGGAATCAGCAGACAAGCTGGGCGAGGGGCGGAAAGGTAAGGGGCCTGGCGAGAGTAGAATATGGTAAATGGTAACCCTGGTCCAGACTCCATGCTCCAGACTCCCAGATAGAAAAGCCCATAAGATGCAATGTCAGTGGTTTAGCATGGAACAGAATCTATACCCATATTTATATAGCAATTAGCATGACTGGGTATAGATTCTGTTCCATGCTAAACCTGGCAGACCAGGATATGCTCTGTCTCTGTTGGTCTCTGTCTATACTGACAAAGACGTTGGTAGAAGAGACCCTGGGCACGAGCACTCTCATTTCCTCTCTGTATATATATAGATATATTCCAAGTGATCGATGTTTCGATATCGAAAGAAATACATATATAACAATATATAATTTGTCAAATTGTTGTTGTCTGTCTGTTTGTAACAGTTTGTAGCCCTGTAACCTGTAATTGCGACGTGAATCTCATAAGGTGTCGCTACAGTCGCGCAAAGCTGTGCTCGTTCTTTGTCTACCGCACGGAACGACCAATCTCCCGTCTTTGTAAGGCGAAAGCTGACGTTTCGTGAAATTTTAAGGGGCGCGTCGACCAATCGGAAGTGCCGACGAAATTTACGCATAGAAATATCACTGACGTGTCCACAAAAGGGGAACTACTTCAAGGGTTCATGATTATTCCTGTTTTATACGAGCAGATAACAACAGCGCACCACGGATCGTGTTAATCGACAGTGCCACTAACTTAATCAACCTGCGAAATTATGGCGTCGGTGTTAAATACATTCGTGAATTCGTTCTCGAACAGACTGTAAGTACAATCCACCAACGATCCGAAACATTCGTTACGAGTACGTGTCTCCTGCCGAACAACAGCATCGTTGATAACGATGTCGCGCTTTTCTCGTGTTTCAACTGTAACCAGCAGCCTGCTAAAGTCGTTTCATCAAGTTTTCGAAAGTCGACGATAACGATGATGTAACTCGTCCAGCGTTGCAGCTACGTTTCCTGTATGAAAAAAAGAATGGATAATCCGTCTAAATAGCAATTTCGCGTTCCGTTTCGAATAACATTAATTATCGTGATATGCGTTTTTCCTTATCTGGGTTGTCAGTATGTTCCACGACCTTCGATCGTTCACATAGATTCCGGAACTTGGATCTGCTTGAGATATTTCACACGGCGAGACTTTCGTTTAACAGCACAGTCATCGTGATGTGTACCGCGAATATTCATAAAGAACATTTCATCGTTGAGGTCTCGGCACGATTTTATTTTTCAACCGATCTTTTCCACTGTTCCACTTATTGTTCAAAAAATATATATGTATATATATATATATGTATATGTATATATTTATTTACTCTCTTGCGTGTTACAGCTAAATAAGCAGAGATACCCAGGAGGTAATGGTTGATTTATTTTCTTTACAGTGATGCACCAGTCAGACAACATCTGAAAAATGTTTATGGGTGTGTGTCCCTGGCGACAGTGTCCGCTGCCGTTGGAGCCTATGTCCACCCATACACGGAGCTCCTCCAAGCTAGCCTGCTCACTAATCTCATCGGCATAGGATTGCTCCTGGCTCTGGTCTGTACACCAGACAATGGAAAGAACCAGAAACTGCGGCTCGGCTATCTGCTGGGAATCGCGTTCATGCTGGGGCTTGGACTGCATCCCCTATGTCGAATGGTTATCGCCGTTGACCCAAGCATCATAGTTACCGCGCTAGTAGGTGAGTTATCAGTAGACAGCGGATTTTATGCAGAGTAGGTGCAATTGAAAACAGTAAAAACGTTAGAAGAATTTTAAAAGAGTTTCATATTAGTTTTAGCCTATTAAACATATTACAAAAGGAAATAAATTTCTATTCGATTCGAGTATAAAATTTTTATTTTGCATAAAGATCTGCTGACTAGCTATCAGAGTAGCAATTAATCCTCTTACCACCCAACAGGTACTATATAGAATGCTTTTATTGTTACCTTTCTTCCAGAAGGACAGATTTTAAAGATTTTCAGTTTATAATATTTTATCTAAACAATGTATATTCTCAAGTATTCCATAAATGTTTTTTGTTCCTTGAAAATATGAAAGACACTTCTTTTAAAAGAAACAGAAAATTCTTTTTTTCCACCATTAACTCCTTAAGTGATCAGCAAAAATCAAGAAAGTGGTCTAAAAATTGTCAATCATTCTTCTTTTGATTATTCGTTGGATACATTGCTCTTAGGTAAAAGGAATCGATATTATTGATAAAAAATATAACTTGGAAAAATATACGAAGTTGTGTAAATTAGAATTGCAAAACAAAAGAATAATCAGCAAGAAATACTAACAATTCTAACACGATTTTTACAACTCTTATACGATCTCGGGCTTTCAATGATTGGCTCAAGGCTGAACTTCGTATCAAAGAAACAGATTTCTTTCTCCCTGCTCATAGACCTGTTCATATTTCAATATACATTTTAGTTAGCCTTATCGCTTGCGATTGTGTACGTGTAAACAAACAGTTGCTCGGCATCAATCATTACGACCAAATCACAGGCTAAGGGGTCTGCGTTACCGAGCGTTGCTTCCTGTGTATAATCACTTAACGGGTTAATTACGAGCTCTAATTTATGGAAAATAATTTTCTTTTTTTTTTGCTTATGTAAAATTACATACATTTTACTATATAACAAGAAAAATGAGAAAGCACAATAATGCTTAAAGGGATGGACTCGTTTCTAGGATTGCAAGGGTGCGGGATGCGCCTTGCGCCTTCTCATTTCTCGATAATGCAAAGAGGGGATTTTTCAGTAACCAAAAGCGGTAGACAAAAGATTAATCTAGGCCGCAATCGCCCTCAAAAGTCCTATTTTTATTGTCGCAGTTTTATGGAAACAGCTACGTACGCAGCTTTATTGATTGATTTTTTATCTAGCGCTCGTCACTACTGAAAAAGCCCATCTTTGCATTATCGAGAAATGAGAACGCGCATCCCGCATCCTTGCAATCCTGCAAACGAGCCCTACCCCCTTAAACAACACTGCGATCATGGGATATTTGTGAATGCTTGAAATACTAAAGGAATATTGTTTCAGGAACGACCGTCATATTCGTATCGTTCAGCATCTCTGCTCTTCTGGCTGAGAGAGGACAATGGCTGTACCTGGGCGGTATGCTACTTAGCTTGCTGAACATCATGGTCCTGTTCTCTTTCGCCAATCTCTTCCTCCGTTGGACGTTCTTCTACCAAGCTCAGTTGTATGGTGGATTATTCCTAATGTGCGGCTTTGTACTCTACGACACCCAGTCGATCATCGAGAAGTTCCACATGGGCAGCAAAGACTTCATTTTGCACTCTCTGGATCTCTTCATGGACTTCATTGGTATTTTCCGTCATCTCCTCGTCATCCTTACGCAAAAGGTGAGCAAGTGAAAAGAGCAAAGGTGGAAAACATCATTTTTCGGTTGGGAGATTTACTAATTATTCGAATGTCTTTTGCAGGAATTAGCAGCAAAACAACGTAAAGATAAACGTAAAGATTAAAGAGGGGTGAGAAGAAAACAAAAAAAAAAATGTAAAATATCATACCATTCAAGTAAAATCCATGAACTAGAGGTCTTCATCTAATCTATCCATATGTAAGACATATATTTACTACGGTAAAGTGAACTTAACGTAATAATAAAGCTTATTCACTACGTCGAAAAATTTTTAGGAGGGCGTTGGTCATAAAAACGCAATTGTATTTATTTCGGATAACTTAGTTATGTCACTTCTTCTTTTTTTTCAATTATCTATTATCTACTAGATTTATATACATGTATACATACATAGATATAAATTTATTGTACTATATTTTTATCTTTCAATAAACAAAATTTCCCAGCGTTCCTAGGATTTCTTTCATTCTTGCGGAAAGCGACGCGATACGGCAAAGGACACGTGGAGCAGTTGCAGGGTCACGAACACAGAAAAAGTAGGGGGCGAAAGTCTTATTTATTAAAACGTAACTTTACACGTACGATTATATGTATCATCATTTACATGTGCATATATAAAACACAAAGTACGCGTCCACGCATCGATCTTCATGAATATAAAAAATGTACGAGGAAACAAATCGATGAGAATGGAGTTGGTAAAACACATGACTTCTCTTGTGTTAGGGGCGATTAATGTACATTACGTCGAAACTGTGTACAAAATGTGTACAGTATGTCGGATTTCGTGGTTTTAAACAATCACTCTTTCGATACGTTTAATAAGGACGTTGACGATCCCTGTCTCTGTCTCCTCGTCTGAAACATAAAACAACAATTTAGAACTCCTTGCGTTTTACCTTCTATTAATATGTATTCTATTAATATGTGCGAGTGCAGGTACTGACCCGCCACCTCCTCTCATCGGGCCTCCACGACCGCCACGTCCTCCCCTATCACCGCCACGGAATCCGCCTCTGCCACCCCTATCGCCTCCGCGACCACCCCTGTCGCTTCTGAACCCTCCTCGACCACCTCTATCACCACCGCGATTGCCTCTTCCTCCGCCACCGCCGCTACCGCCACCACCACCGCCGCCGCCGCCGCCGCCACCTCCACCGCCACCGCCACCGCCGGCGCCTTCCGGTTTCAAACTTTTACAGAGGTTGCACTGAGCTCTCCAAGAGAAATTAGTGTTACCACACTCGGGATTCGGGCATCTGTTCAAACACAAGAGGAACACGATGATAAGCCTTACATCTCAAGTACACCGAATACGTATTACAGTATTGTCTCGATTTACGCGGCAAAAATGTACGCGATATGTTTGTGACAATTCGATCGCTACTATATATCACCAGAGGTACACCCTCGGAAATTTTCACATACAGTGACTCCCACTAATATTCGGACACTCTTAAACATTCAGACACTCTTGTTTAATTGAAACAGATCTACAGGGTCATCCGTTTTTAAACGGCCAAACGTTAACCAGCTGTAGAGGACCCCAAATGGAACAACTTTTACCCGTATCACTATTTTTGTTTCAGCCTTGATTTCCAGATAATTGCAAAAAACCATCATTTTTTGAGTTTACATAAAATTAAATATCTCAGGACTCCAATGATGAATCTTGATGGTTTTTCCTTTGTTTAGTTTAAAATAAGTAGGGGCATCTTTTTTATTAAATAAACTTTTTTGTATGACCTTCGGATCATGTTTTTCGATTTTTTCCAACTTATTTCTTTTAGGCTCCACGGTGTGTCCCACGCCAAAAAAACCATGATCCGAAGGTCATACAAAAAAAGGGTAAAAGTTGTTCCATTTGGGGTCCTCTACAGCTGGTTAACGTTTGGCCGTTGCAAAACGGATGACCCTGTATAAAACGTATTTTTAAAATTTTCAATATAGGCCCACATAAAAAAGTTGTAAAATGGATATTTTAGTATTTTCTCTACAATTCCGATTAATTGCAATTTTCGAAAAAATTCCTTTTCACATCCTGTAGTGAACTAAGTGCTCTAGCTTCCGAAAAAAGTTTGAATCGTATAGTCCAATATTAAAAAGATAATCGCGTTTTTTAGAGCGTCCGAATATTAATGGGAGTCACTGTATATCGAAACATTGTATTTTCCTTAATATACGAAACACGTCAGGGAAGGTTTATCATGGTCGACAAAAATGTAATTCCAGCAAGATTCAGAATACTGGTGAAATGTACCTCCAGTCTGCTCCGCGGCCACCACCATCGCCGCCGCGTCTATCGTCGCCGCCTCCACGGTGATGATCATCTCTGTCACCGCCACCCCCGCGGCCGCCGAAACCACCACCTCCTCGGCCTCGACCACCGCCGCCACGGCTCCCACCGCTGCGGTTGCCTTGCCAATTACTTTTATGCTGGGCGATCTGTACTTTAATAGTACGTCCTTTGAACTCCTTCCCATCGAACCAGCTTATCGCCGAACGCGCGGCGTTTTGGTCGTCGTAAGTCACGGTGGCTTCGCCCTTTGATTTGCCCGTATTTTTGTCTTTGTACATCCAGACTTTTGGTTTACCGGTTCGTTTATCATGCTACAAAATAGAGGACGACAAACGTGTTAAGTAATCTGATGTTTTGGCTGAAACAAAATATTGTAAGAGAATGTACTCACTTTGATTATACCAATAGCTCCGAAGTGTTGGCAAATTTCTTCCTCGGAGATAGATGGATCCATACCAGATACAAATATAGTATCTTCTTGCGTAACCATTCCATCGTTGCCGCCACCACCACGGTCACTGTAGCCCCCTGTAATATAATCAGAGTTAAGATCCGATCTGGCACCACACTCTTCGAGGTAGAAATAATACTTGCAAATCTACTTTGTCCCTAAACCTACTCGAATCTAAACTAACAAGTGGAAAACTTTTGTGTCGGGTTAAAAAATATAGCAAAATCTTTACACCCTGGGCGAGTATCGAATTTCTCTAATCATCCGTTTCCGCGATCGAAAGCTGATTTTCTTAATCGATTCGTGATTACACCTGAACATTTCGGAGTACGTTCAACCGCATGAAATATGCAAATACTTTGCACCTCTCTTTCTCTCTCTCCTCTCTCTCTCTCCTTGAGGAATGACCAGCACACTTAAAACTTCTAATCCGTTCTAACAATGAAACTAGATTCACCGAAGTTTTATTTCCGATCGTCTTCATTCCCCAGAGAAAAGAATTCCTCTTGCTATATGCACGCATATATGTATCATTATTTTTCTCGCAAATTCATGTATGTCTAGAAACATACAATGCTTGATCGTGACACGTTTGCTGTACACCCCATGAATATTTGAATTTTGTCTGGCCTGCTTACACATACTTCTTCCAAGAATCTTTAGAGATTTGTTACGTTGTCGATTCACAAGTATTTCTGTTTTACTCATAGAACACTTGTAAACACCTTCATTGTTCAAAGTTACCGACTTTTTACGATACACACATATATGTAAATATATATATATATATAAATATTTATATATTTATACTTTTTATTCTTTCTCTTTTGACCCGTCTATTAACGAAAGTATTAGTACTCATTGCCCTGACATTCTTAGTAGCATTATAACGATATGTAGAGAACACAAGGTTGCAGCTTAGCATACAAAAGGGCTGCAACATTATTGTCACCCTCATCTTTTCCCTAGGAAACATACTTTTCGGGGAAGCCTCAACCGATTTGGGAATAGGCTATTCAGTTCACCAGCTGCCTTTTGTTAGATTTTTGTTTTCCGACACTCGTTTCAAAGCATGTTCGTCTAAGCAGCACAAATGCTGATGAAAAAGTACACGTAACTTCGGTAGAAAGCTATTGTATAATACTCCCTGGGAGCTGTAACATTGTCAAGCGCATAGCGCGTGTTCATTTTCAACGGACGACTATATATTTATACAGGTGTAATATACATGTACTCTATAACATAATGCAATATACACTACAGAATATACGGGTGGTCCACGCAATTGTTTCAAGTCATAACTCCGTTATTATTGCATTTACGAAAAAATGCCAAAGGAGAAAAATAAATGGTTCGAAGAGCACTACATCTGTAGGCCTTAAAATTTTTTTTAGATGCAGCAGTGCATGTGCAATTAACAATTGCATAATTTCTTTAAATAGAAATGCATATTCTTTTTTACACAGATCGATTCTTCTGTTCATTCTATGTAAAAAATGATTAGGGTATCATGGCAAAAAATTATCGATCTGTGTAAAAAAGAATATGCATTTCTATTTAAAGAAATGATATGCAATTGTTAATTGCACATGCATTGCTGCATCTAAAAAAAATTTAAAGGCCTACAGATGTAGTGCTCTTCGAACCATTTATCTTTCTCCTTTGGCATTTTTTCGTAAATGCAATAATAACGGAGTTATGACTTGAAACAATTGCGTGGACCACCCTGTATTATAATGCAGTCCGCCTTTGAACAGAAAATTTTGCTAATCGTTGGGACGACAAAAACGTTTATCGTTTACTATGGAAAAAGCAATTGGTGATCAAAGAAAGCAGCTTTCACAATGCCGCGGGTAGAACATTATGGTAACGACTCTCCTTTTTCGTTTTCTATATGGTACATTGAACTATTTTCTGACTACACATATAATTGGTCAGAGAGAACTATATATTATATATGTATATATACCCCTAACAATGTTGCAGAGCAGCCCTTTCATATAATACAAGTAACCGAGTATTTAGATTGTAAATATTAGAGTGAAAGCTTGAATAGCACCAGACTCGTACAGACAGTCTGGTGCATTTACCTTTGTTATAACCACCACGGCCACCGCCACTGCTAAAACACAGAAGCAGATATACCAATGAGTTGACTCATGGACAGACTGATCGATCGATCGATGCATGGCGAATCAAATGCTGCTCGCCACCTCTCTTCTTGATGCACCTACTGTCTAAATGTCTGTAGTCATATTACCTTAATACTAGGAGGATAAGAGTCACGTCTATCGTCGTGTTAGTCGGTCCCGTCCGGCATGCACAAAATTACCTAGACATTGCAGTAGCAACGAGAAAAAACCAAGAGCATAGCAGTGCATTCCGCAAAGGTATCATTAATATCACTTTGCCCGCGACAAAATGGTCAAAACAATCCTCTGTTAAACATTATTATACGCCTATACGCATATCAGATATCTGCGTACATGTGTGCATGTATATATACACGCGCACTCGCATCTATATTGTATGTATGTGTAAGTTTATCGATAAGAGATTACCGTTAAGATATATTTTAGTGAACAGAAGAGAAGAATCGAGCAAATTATACGTTCCAAGGAAAAATAAACAAATGGTATATATTTGATATTGTGTAACAATGGAAAAATATAAGGTATAATCGGAACGTATGAGAAAGAAACGCCTAGCTGAAAGTGTAATCGTTAAAATTTCAACATAGAAATGATATCTTCTCGAATTACACGAGTAACCGCAATCTCTTGCGAAACTTTTGAACGTCTTTTAAATTGTCTAGTCGATTTCAATAACCCTAAGATAATAATACTTGAACAACAGTGGCCCCAGTGGCAGTGTTACACTGCGTTACAGGTACGCTCGTGTTGCGAAACACCTCGATACGTACGACGTATCGTATGCTTTACTTATTATAATAAATACGAAATCGGAACGTATCACACACTATATATATATATATATAACCATTTTTACGTCATTTGTCATATACAACCTGTTTTTACCTTTACCAGTTATACCTGTGTGTTAAACCTGTAGGCACACTTCAAACATATTAACGCCCAGAGGGCATAAAACCATTTGCAAAGAGACAAATTGTTCAATATTGTCATTAGAACTTCATTTCATACCTTGATTAATTCAATGAATGTATTACCTTACCACCGATCATTATCGCGTCGTTAATCATAACTGAATCTCTCTCTTACGGGCCTTACAACTTTCCCTGCTTCGTCGTTTCTTTTTTTCTCTCTATCTCTCTCTCTCTCTCTCTCTCTTTTTTATGTATACAAATGTAACATAAAGAAATATACTTACTTGTATCCACCGCCGGAGCGGTCATTGTATCCCCCGCGATCGCCATATCTACTGCCACCACCTCCTCCTTGGCCTACGTAAATATAGTTTTATTTCGTTTAGAAAATATTTTCTATTTCGCGCGATACCCCGTATATTTCTTCTCGATTACGATCGAGAATACGTTCGAAAGTCGTTTCTAGTGGTGGAGAACTATCGAGGTACTATCGATGGTTATCGATAATTCTCACTATCTAAAACTATCGATGATTTACTTTTACTATCGATAGCTATCGGTAGCGAAATTTGAGAGTTGGTATTCGTACAGTTGTAGTCGTTTCACACGACAAATATTGTTAAAATCCGGTGAAACTAATAATGGAACTAGATACAGTAATTCTTCGATCGGAGTCCAGTGCCTACTCACTCCACTGCCGGCCAACGCTGCTCCGCGCCGTAGAACGGCGATGATTGATCTCGGCTCGGGTATATCGGTGTGAACACCACACATTGACTCGAGTGAATCGAGTTCTCAAACTTCTTAATTTTAATGATCGGTTTATGGGACTTTTACTAGCTTATTCCTGGCGTTTCTCTGATTAAAATGATACCAAACACGATATAATTTCAATGTTATTTAGTGGTTTAATCGACGGTAAAAGTTTCGAACGCAACGAAGAAGAGCGTATTGGAAAGAAAGAGATGCGAACCGGCGGCGGCTACTGTTCGCGTCTCTTTCTTTCCAATACGCTCTTCTTCGTTGCGTTCGAAACTTTTACCGTCGATTAAACCACTAAATATTGGCCAAATTATATCGTGTTTGGTATCATTTTAATCAGAGAAATGCCACGATTATGTTGGTGAAAGTTCCATAATGATATCATAGAAAATAAAAAAGCTGAGGTCTTGGTGTTTCATTGTGATGACGTACGGGCCTTTAAACTGTGCCGGCGACGGCGACACGCGATCCTATTTCATGCTGTCCTTCTCTATGTTCGGCTCGTCGTTTGAAGTATCGGCGCGGTAGACGCAGTCATAAAAATATAGCCACTGTACCCTACCCAAGTCCATCCAAAACCCGGGTGTTGGGACTCCGATCGAGAAATTACTGTAAACGTTTTTCATCCTAGACTAACCAAAAATATCAAAATTCAATTGATTCAATCCAAATTGTTTTACATTGTAATACACTTATCAGATCATAGAAAATTAAAGAAGACAATGCTAACTTTCACATATATTTTTGTAGGTCGTTAGAAAATAAAAATTGCATCAAATGCAACATCTTAGAATTAATTTGTAATGCACCAATTATTACTTTTAACATGTTCCATGCCATGTATCACCATGCTAAACTTTTCATTCAGGTCGCGTGTACCACTGGTGGTACACGCTGACATATTTATTTAATGCGATAAAAACATATATTTTATAACAAGTTTATGACTGCAGAATATATTTCCACCAAAAGAAGCGAAAATGGCTTGGTATGGAATGTGCTAAATATGTTCCTTCCAAATGTATATCAAAATATATTGTATACCATCGCTATCAATAATTATCGATAGTTGACAGTTCATCTATCGGAAACTATCAATGGTACCGACTATCGATAGTCCTCCACCACTTAGTCGTTTCAATCATTTTCCATACCTCCACCATAGCCTCCGCTAGAGTTATTACGGTTATAACCACCACTGCCTCCTCCTCCACCTCCACCTCCATGTCCATAACTTCCACTATAACTGCCACCACTGCCGCTATTACTTCCAGAACCACCTCCACTTCCATAACTGTTCTGGTTGTAACTGTTTTGATTCTGCGGCTGACTGTAGTCTTGCCCACCGCTGGAATTGTAACTGTTGTAACTGCTATAGTTGCTTCCAGTATTTGGTGGAGGTTGACTATACTGATTATAGCTGCCACCACCGCTAGAAGGCGGCGGATACGACGTATCCTGGCCACCGGTAGGTGGTGGCTGGCTGTACTGATTGTACCCCTGTTGCTGGTAGTTTGAATATTCTGAAATAAACGATCCAACATCTCAGAATCCATAAATGAAATCATACGGACATCTATAAATCTTTAATCGGTTTTATATCTATAATACGAGCGAACAAAAATATATACAATCTAACACATTTGCGAACGAGCTATTAACAAGCCAAAGCAATTAAAGTCCCTTTTGTATAAAATAAATTTACTTAACCCTATATACTCCATTGTCGAGTGTGACTTGACATCAGAGAAAGAAAAATGTAAATACAGCGGGTTCTTATATGTATTCTTCCTTTATTTACTTTTTAAGTTGAAAGCAAATTAAGTTCTATAGAGCTATAAAATAAGTAGCAGTCAAGGAACTGTCCCTTGAAATAAATTTCAAATAAAAGACTTCAAATAGTAGGGAGTTTGTTGTTCTGAGAGCAAAGAGTGAATTTAATACCACTGAATAACACAAAACTTCTATTCCAGGGAGTTAATTGATTCGGCAAGTTAATACATAAATACAAAGGGTATTAAGATATCTGCAATTGAATTTTTGAGCTTTATAGAGAAGAAAGAATGATGCATATATTTTTTCCATGACCATGATCTCTTATATCGTATTAGGTTTGTCTGTTGATATGAATTGATTGCTGTGCAGAAATGAAATTGAATTGAGCGTATACGACTATATGTAAATATATATACAGATATGTATATACTGTAAATCGAGTAACAAAATGGAGTAGAAAAATGGGATGAGACGCTTGAAACGCCGATCAATAAATCTCATACGTAGACACACATAGCGGCGAGAGTACTATAATTATTCTATGTCTTCCTCCATTGGGTCATGGTATTTCGTTAGATCTGTCTCTTCGAATCGCCTAGCGTAAAACCGAAAGCTCTAATGAATCGTGCGGCTAGATTATAAGACGTGGCGATCGTACAAATACCGACCAAATAAATTGTCTATTCGAGACGAGTTCTCTCGATAAAGCGCGATTTCTCGGCGAATACGGATAATTCATTGACGAAACGTTTATCGCGGCTTCGTGTATAATGATTCTGTATTCTTTTTTACTTACGAGTGTCCGTCATCGTGCCTTCCTCCGGTAATCGAATCGCTACACGGTAGAAAAAGCACGTAATGGCGGGAATCGAGCGACTTTCCAACGACGATTCCAAACGACTCGAATTCAATGGTTCAACTCGGCGTTTTACTACCGGATGTTGAACGGTAACAACGGAAGCGATTGGCTCTCAGATGGCGTTGTTGCACCGCTCGTCCCTTCAATTGATTATCGTAGTAGCACCGCTCACAAATTTGAATTTCTTGTTACACTAGTCTCATTTTACCTTTTATACATATAGCTGGTATGTTATGTATACACAGTGCATCTACCTATTACAGTATTCCTTCGAATGATGTGACTTTCGTCTGTGCGGATGATGTTACTTTTTTATCTCCACTACTATATATAATCCAATATTATATAATGCAATGCTGTAACTTTCTTAATTTTAGTTATTTTGTGTTACGAAACCTTTACCAACGGATTCGTGAAATTTTTCGATAGAATTGCGATTATACTTACTTGTTTAATAAGCGATGACAGTTTCGAACGCAAAGAAGGACAGCATGTGGAAAGAAGAGACACGCGCAGAGTCGTAGCAGCCGGTGTAGATCAAAAGTTCAAAAATTCGCTTCCAGACCAATTCGCAACGAATCACTGAACAAGACGTTGTTAGTTTCATTCAGAATTTCTTCATTTTTAGTTCCACTTGTACGAAACTTTCATCGATAGATTTGTGAGATTTCTCTGGTAAAAAAAGATCAAACTCATCGACAGAGTTTCAATCATATTTACCGATACCACAGCGAGCTATATTATCACATTTTAAATTCTGTCCCTGTTATTGTGAAAATAACTGTCCTTCTCTATGTTCGGCACACGTCAAAGAAAGTAGTACCTCTATGCTTTTTGAGACTCCATACTAGAGATCGCGGTTTTAAACGTGTACTAAAATACACGTGAAATAGGGATACTTCATACCCCCCGAGGTTGTCACGTCATCCGAAGGAATACTGTATGTTGTACACCACGAATCTTGATTTGCCAACATTAGTTTCCTTTCCGAACAGAAATAAGAAACAACTACGCTTCAATTTAAGAATTTTTTATTTTCGGTATCATAATACTACACTTAACTTAAGTTTTCAGTGCAACGTATAATTTTGGTCTTATCCCGCGAATAAAATACACTGCTGGCTGATGGTAGTCGTTATTACAAAACACGGTCCTCGATGCAGTGTTATTTGTTTCTCCTTGCCGTCGTTTCGATATATATATTTACACGAAGAGTAACAGTACTCTTTGTTTATGCTAACGATTTAAATCTATCTCCTATTAACTCATCAAGTTGCTCAACTTCTTTACAATACGCTTATAAAGATCAATAATCTCGTACAAAGATTACGAATCGGTAACGAACGATTCTTTTTTCTTCTCTTGTGGGCGAAAAATGAATGGTCTTGATGAGTTAAATGGTAAATTGCGGCACACACATACCTCGCACGTACACGTGTGGAACACATACATTTTACACAGTCTCGAGTCTATATTACATATTGATAGTGTACAATTGCCGTAAGAAAAAGGATCCACAGTTTTCGTTGAAGATCGAACGTCGTCGTTTGAAAATGTACGACAACAATGTGAACGAGTCTATGAAAACCGGGCGTCAACTTACGCTTCAACAGAACTTCCATGGAAGATGCCACTTTGCTCGCACAAAATTGTTCGTGTATGCGCGTTCTTAAACAATTAGAAGGGAAGAAATCAATTGTGCCCGCAAAGATCAACGCCGGGTCGAAGGTTTGGTACAAACAAAAAAGGTAGAATTAAAGATCACGAGTTGGAATGTTGAGACGGTGTTAATCCTCCGGTGTGTTCGGGGCTGTGCTTCTGCTTTTTTCTCTTCTTCTCTTTCTTACGTTTCTTTCTGGCCTCTTTCTCTTCGTCGTGTCTTTTTTGTTTCTTGTGCTTCTTCTCGTGAGTGTCCGAACCACCAATGTCCGTTGTCGTTGCTTCTTGACCGCTAGGTACTTCACCAGGCTTGTGTTTATGCTTTTTATGTTTGTTCTTGTGCTTCCTTTGCGGAGCTTGATTCACGTACCGATACTGCTCCGGTAACTGCAAACACGCAACATTCTCTTTACTCTCTTTCTGAATTATTTTCTTTTGTTAATCTGACCCAGTAGCCGGCAAACTGCGGCTCTTTCACGAATGACGTGTTTAAAATTAATTAATCTTATTTTAATTTAATAGTATTTTAATATACAATTTTCAATCAGTCAGTGTGTCATATCTAAATTCAAATAAAGATCAATTTTTACTCTATTTTTATCGATAGACTGCGGATCTTTATGCAAAATAAAAATTTTCTACAAGGAATAGAAATCAAATTGAACGTTATTTCTTCCCTTAATGATTTGAATAGAGGAGAAATCATATATTGACATCTTCAATTTTTTAAATTTTCCAACAATTTTGAATTTCATCTGCTCAATTTTGCTATAAATGCATAAAGATCCGCAGTCTATTTATCAATGAACGAGATTATTATAAAGTATGATATCTAATTATATTCACTGTAGCTAGTTTTAACAGACTTCTAAAAACAAGGTTCTTGTAAAGAAATTTGGCTCTCGAAAGAAATCTAAATCGTTGTACTGCTGATATTTGGCTCTTTTGACCAATGAGTTTGCCGACCGCTGATCTAACCAACCGCATCCTTCACTTACAGGTCCAGGATGTAGGCGAAAACCAGCCAATTGAACGCTGGTCAGTGGTAGCAATTCCTTCCCGACAATCGGAGGCTTTTCTATGACGGATCTTAACGAACTGAAAAGCAGAAGTACTTTGATCTCTACTGTACATGTTTCAAGTGTTTGTACATTCTACTGCAGGGAATTTCAACTTGTAGCTCGCGAGTCATACGCGGCACATTCCCCGCTTTGACTCTATCCCCACTCTTAGACTTCATTGTTGTTGTAGAACAGTGCTGGGCACATTTCTGTGGTTGTCAGGAAGAACGCCGCATGTCACATACACTTTCGAGGTATTGCCGTTTAAAGTTCTGATCACTAATGCTTTGACATAGGACATCGGTTAAATTGCATTATTTTTTTAGCCTTATTCTTTGTATTCTATTATTTTTATACTACTCTGAAGCTGTATTCTGGTAAATACATAAATCCTATGCTATAAATTGTAAGATGCAGCGTTTTTCCTTACAACCACAGATTTATCTAAATTCAGACAAAACCATCCCCACCATAGTGTTCACTGTCCCCTTCCAGTAAGCACCGTTATGGTGGTGCAACGAAGACACGAAACACCTAGCGAACACGACAAAGGTGTGCTCTGCACGGAAGAAACGTTGATGGTGGAAGCAAGCGTTGGAGGGGCCCCAACCATGCCCAGCACAGCACTCTATGGCTGTACGTAGCAGTGGGAAGAAGTTTGACTAATGGCAGTGACCTTGCGGTTCTCTGAGGGGAACAAGTTGAAACTCCCTGCTCTACTGTAACCTATACCACTAATAGATATACCTGTTATCTAAATGACCGGGTCTGTCTATGATTCCAGGTAGGGTCGGTAAAAAAGAAGAGAGTTGTTCCTTGAGTTTCTTTCCACTAAATTTACTATAAGAATGTTCCAGACCATAATAGTTCATTAAATTTCTTGCCCCTGTAAGGTCGCTTTCTCCTGTAAATTGATAGAATGGATTAGACGATATTGTAGTGTTAAATCTATTTTAGTTTTAGAAACAGTCTGGCATACCAGGGGGCTCCTTCATCAAGTAAAAAGGCCCGCTATGGACGATCGAAGGATTCTTTCCCAGGGATATGGTTGTTTTGAGGGTCCCCGTCGAATCCTGACGCGAAACAACAGGGGAACGCGCTCCCCTGGGTGACGACTTTGGCGAATATTGCTCCACTTTGCTACGAAACTGATCGCCCATCATCATCCTTTGATTTTACTTCATGGCACCTTCACTACAATTAATCGGCTCTGATATAGAGCAGAAACAAGACGGTTAGAGGATCCTCTAAAAGTAATCGACGAGCGTTTTGTGCTTTGCTAAAGCATCTGAGAACAGCTCGGTGCTACTACAGCGACGCACGGTAAACACATAAGTCTTCTATTATTGTGTACGGGCACCATGCAACACAATTGTAACAGGGATACATAATTCGATAAGTTATACAATCAGAAGAACAGTCGAATGCTTGAGACATAGCTTGGAATTTCGTCGAATTTCAATGTGTAATTTTCTAGGAAACATTTTTTACGTATGTATATATTTATATGAAACAAGATAACGATCGTCACCGGAATTTCCTCGTCCGTGAATTGATCGAGGTGCCAATTGATCGTTTCGTGAACATCTTGATCGTATCACTCGTTCGTAGGTTACAGTTCGTGTAAAGGGAAAAACGATCGTTGTCGGTAGCAAGGCATCACGAGCAGTGGTGTTTTCTGTGTCTCTAAGGTAGAAATCAATCAAAATCGTACGATGTTACGGTTCACGGTGAAGTACATACTGATATGAATACGTCTAGACGGGTCCGTGTACATCGATTCATTTAAATCCATTAGTTCTTTGGGTATCTCCGTTAACCAACAAACCCTCCCTCTCGAGTTCATCCCTTACCGAAGCACTGATCGATTTACAAATTTTTATGTCCTGTTTCTCTCCCGTTTTCAGACGTCACACACCACGCACATTCGATAGCTTACACTTTAAAAAGTAGGCATCGGACTTCTAGATTGAGACATGTAAGTACATGTACGGGATCAGGGATGTAGATAAGAAACCGCATACAACACAGAGTCAGATGCATCGTGAAATAAATAAACGTGTTCGACCGTGTTGCGTTCCTTATTTAGTTAATGCTAATCGAAACGACAAGCGAGAAACGATTTAAGTATTTTATCCTTGGCTGATCTCCTGGCTGATCCTTGTCTCATCGAATCTTTTCGTAAACGTGAAATCTATTTTTGTCCATATCGGCAGGTATACCGAAACGCTGATTTTAGGTGCGTTTTCAATACATCCTTCGATTCAATTTTAGGCACATATATCGTTTGACAAAATTATCTGATGCAATTTATCCGACACTGATATTAGAGGTAGCGTGAAAATTAAATAGTCGGAACAAATAAAGAAATGTAAACCATTTATACATATATTTAGTTCTCATTTTAGTTATGTGTCAGAAGTCGGAAGATTAACACAGATCTGCAATCGGTTGCAATATTTGGTTCCGATTCATTTGAATGAATGAATGAAGAATATGTAAGACACGCGGAGGTCAAACCGTTGACTTGCATACACACGATAATAAACAAGGAAATATTGAGGGAACTTACATTCAATATAAATGTAAGCTTCCCTTTCAAACGATATTGTGCATTCGCATCAATTCATATGAACGATATACGAGCATATAACCTGCCAACCTTCGTGGTTCATATATTTAGTTGTTTTGTCGAACTATCAATTCAACAGTGATTTGAGCGTTTTCTTTTTAATGGAAAAAAATCAAACGGAGGCATTCAACGTAACATCAGGGATTATTTATATAAATAATTGAAAATATTATATTACAAGACACAAGAATATAACTATAACTGTAGCGAACGAAAGTGGCGCTGTCTATGGCGAAATCTCGAAGCTCGGTTCTTTTTTTTATTATCTAAAACCTAAATCATTTCTTATGAAAGCATCTTTATAATTTCATTAATTGTGAAATAAAAAAACCTATAGAACCGATAATAAATTTATAGGCAGTAATAGCATTTCTTGATCGAAACGTTTTGTCTAAAATCGAACATTTCATATGCAACAACCTAATATCAAAGCTGTTATTACATAAGACATAGGACATAGAAGAACATCGATCGCAAAAATAAGAGTTTACGAGAATACCGAATACCCTTATTTCTTGTTTTTGGCTGGAAGTAGGGCGAATAACAAAATAATACATCAGCGATAGTTTTCGATAGTGAGAACTATCGATAGTACCTCGATAGTTCCTCGATAGTTTTGTCGATAATTCTCCATACAGTGCGTTTATTAGAATTAGAATTAGGACAATGTTTCAAATGTTTCGATTGTTTCGGAAATGTATAAAGAATTATGGATTATTAGAAACAAAAGTATTATCAAATTGTCGGAAAACAACTTATCTCTTTTGTTCAACAACCCATTCGTCGCATTCGAATGAAGAAAAGTTATCGGATCTTTATCGGCATTTACATTCAAAAATCGTAGCATGTGGTCCTATTACCGTTGCCGACTATATGAAAGAAGTTTTAACTCATCCAACTGCGGGCTATTATATGAAGAAAGATGTTTTCGGAGAAAAAGGTGATTTTATAACATCCCCAGAGGTGACACAACTATTTGGAGAAGTATGTAAGTCTTGCTCAAAGTCTCTGAATCACTGATATATTTTACTCTCTGTATTTTACCAATTTTACTCTCAATCGTTTTAGAGAAGATTTTCATTTACATTTTTCAGATGGTAGCAGTTTGGATACTTTATGAAAAACTAAAAATCACTAAATGTCCGTTCCAACTTGTCGAGTTAGGTCCAGGTAGAGGAACTTTAATTAGAGATATATTGCGGGTATGCTTTTGGAGCTTAACGCGTATAGAATGTATCGATTTCATTGTAAAAGTATACATTTATAACACAGGTATTTCAGCAACTAAACGTTTTAAGCGATGTATCGGTACACTTGGTGGAAATCAGTCCTGCTTTATCTTTAATTCAGGCAAAGAATTTGTGTAAAACAACCAAAGAACATAACATTCTAGAAAATGAGGCGAAACATAATGATGTCCGTTATTATAGAGAAGGTGTTACAGAAGATAATGTCAACGTGTATTGGTATTATTCGGTTAAGGATATACCTAAAAAGTTTAGTATATTTTTAGCGCATGAATTTTTCGATGCTCTGCCGATACATAAATTTCAGGTATTTGAAAAGATAAGCGTAATACATAGACTGCGGATCTTTATGTATTTATAGGAAAAAATTGAGTAGATGAAATTCAGAATTGTCGTAAAATTTAAAAAATTGGAGATGTTAATATATGATTTCGCCTCTATTAAAATCGTTAAGGAAAGAAATTTAGTATCTATGCAGACAAGTTGCAAACAATTCTCATTTTGCATGAAGATCCGCAGTCTTTAGTAATTAATATTAAAATCATACATACCTACAACATGTAAATGGAATTTGCTTAACTTCAGAGAACCGACAGAGGATGGAGTGAAATTTTGGTGGATATAATCGAAGGAAGTAAGGAAGAAAAGTTTCGTTACGTGTTATCGAATGCACAAACACCTGCTATGTTTTATATCTCTGTAAGAATTGTAATTCTTCTATGAAAATAATGTTACAAACGACATTTATTTAAACTTCAAACAAATTTTTCATCGTTACTTTTTTATTTGTAGAATGATGAGAAACGAAATCACGTAGAAGTCAGCCCGCAAACTCTTGTAACGGTAGAATATATAGCTCAGTACCTACAGGAATGCGGTGGATTTGCTTGGATTTGCGATTATGGACATAGCGGCGATAAAACTGATACATTTCGCGCATTTTCTCAGCACAAACTACACGATCCACTTTCATATCCAGGAACTGCAGATTTGACGGCGGATGTCGATTTTGCAGTCATAAAGAAGGTTGCAGAGAAAGATAACAGTTTGTTAACTTTCGGTCCGATAACTCAAGCATGTTTCCTAAAAAATCTTGGGATCGATGTACGGTTGCAAATGCTTTTACAAAATGCTTCGGAAGAAGTACGAAAACGTTTAGAATCTGAGTATGAAATGATAATGGACGAAAGTAAAATGGGGAGTAAATTCAAAGTTTTATCTCTATTTCCTTTTATTTTGAAAGATCATTTCCAGAAACTACCAATAGCAGGATTCTAATGAATGAGAAGGGTAGAACGTATAAAAGTACAGTGAAATGTATCGTTTGCAATTTCAATAAAATAATATCTATTTTTATAAAAATTTTTGATATTTACAGATATAGTATATAACTACAGCTACGAATATCTGTTTCGGAATTACATATATTCTCAAATTATGTACAATTACGTAATTGTGCAATCATAATTCTTCCAAATTTCCGAAAATTTTAACACCTTTTCTCGTTGTTTATCGAATGTTTCTTTCCTGGGTTTACGCCATACATCATGATCTAAATCTAACATTCCTCCAATAATCTCCTAGAATAAACCAAGAAATATCGTTCTCGTAAATAATTGTTTTGTCTTCCTTCAGTTTATTTAATCAAACAATTACCTCTGCAAAATTTTTTGGAAACAAATGTTCATCTTCTATGATATGCGCATATCCTTTTCCGATTTCAAACTCGACCATGAAATAAGATAAACCATTTGGTACGGCTTGTTTTATGTCCTTGTGTTCAAGATCAATAATCTTTTTATTCATTGACCACTCTGTTTCACATTCCAATAATGCTTTCTGCAGAAAAATTAATATACATATAATGAGTAATAAGGATTTTTGTATTATATATAGATACAAATATGTACATAATCTTACCTTGAAGTACATAGGAATTAGTTCACCTATTTCTTTTGGTAAGGGAACACATTCCAATTGCATGTGTGCAAATTTGTGACGATTTTTATAAATTTCATAAAACACGGGATACTTGTTTTGTTCCGCGAACATGTTGTACAAGGCTTGTTTGTACGCCTGAAAATAAGATAATCATACGAATAATTTTATGCAATCGCAAAGATGCGGTGTTCAAAATCATATTGCACCTTTAACTTCTCCCAAATATTTTCATCTAGTTGCAATTGACATGCAATATGCTGTACTGGTGTGATCATACAATGTCCTTCGGTTAAAGAGGTATACGCAGGAAGACTCAAACATATTTCAGAATCCATTGCAACGATCATATGTTTTAACATGTATTTCGAATCGATACACCAGTGACAAGTATCCAAACTTTTTGATAAGCGTTTATGCTCCTTGATAGCAAGAGAACGATCCTTCTCATCCCGTTTCGAACTCTCTTGAACTCGCGTTATTTGTTCTTCGAATATCTCATCCATGTTCATGGTCTGCAAATCAACATGTTTATTTTATTTATCAATATTGTACAAAATAATATTAAACTAAATATTCTTTGCTTGTCCACACATACCCTAGATGCAACTTTAGTAAATGCAGCATCATCTTCGTTGGCAGACCTTCCTTTCTCTCGTTGAAACTAAAACAATTCAGAATTTTACTTATCTATAACAATAACAAAACGAATTGGTTTACCTGAAGGAACTACTTACTAATTCTTGCAATGAATATTTGTCATCGTCGAAGTAATGCAGCGTTCTTTTGCCTGCAGTGTGGGTTTGTGCAGTTTTTCGTTTCGTATTTCTTGATGAATCTGTAGACTGATTTCTATGCTCCAGCGGTCTTGTTACGCCTGTTAATGTATATTACTTATTAATGAATCCTTGTCTTTGAATGGAATTTTATCAATGGTCTTTCGTACATACCTTTCATATCGGTCCTTGTGAGGATTACAGTTTGATCTTTTTCCGACTCATTTAACCGAATAGCATTCGTTGCAAGTTTCCTAGCTTCCTTTAGTTGAATTTTTAATTCAGCAACGAGTTTCTACAAAAAAATTATGCAAATTATTAATCATCGATGCTTTCTGCGGATGTAAGTATAAAAAGTAAGTAGAAACGTACAGTATCACCCATTATTTCTGCTTTAACAATTTTTGCCCCTAATTTATTTAGATCCAACTCTGGTACTGTATTAATTTCTTTATTACCACTTATGTTATTTACGTTGCTGTTGGATTCAACACTGATGGTTTTCAATTCAGAAGCATTCGATCGAGTATCTTTGATTTTATCCGATACCGTTGCTTTTTGCCATCTTTTTGTAGTCGAACAATGTGCATTGTACGAAGTACTAACAGAATAATCGTCGTCTGTACAGTCTACAGGTCTTTTGTATGTCTGTTTACGCTTTTCGTATTGTGCATTATTTCGCATACTGTGTTGTTCGTTTCGATCGCTACTTCTGGATCTAGACCTATATCTTCTCGATCTATGGTAATCGCTTTTCGAGTTTGCAGAATAATTTAAACATTCTCCGCTAGTTTTGTATCTTTCGCTTTTTTTCACATGATCATCTCTTCTATCGTATTGTTTCTTGTAATTGCCCCTTGAACACATTTTTTCTGCTTTCGATATCATTGATTGAATAACTTCTAAGGACTGAAAATATAAATACATAGCAGTTTATTAACACTACTGTTTCCACTATGTCTTGAAATCACGTTACCCACCTATTCACACACAATCTCACACAAAACTAAACAATAATTTATACTTACGCCCCATCTCTGAGCTGCTATTTCTTCTAAACTTTTGCCTTCCCTTTCCGCCTCTTCTTGCGCACGCTTAAGACTTTTCTTAAGCCAATTCGCGTCCATAGATTGGTCCCTATTCGTACTTACCGAATCCACACTGGGCAGACCATTTCCACCCTCCTTCCAATAAGGATTTAACTCCTTATCGCTTTGTCCCAATTTGTCTAAATCACATTTCTGTTTGTCCGAACTAACAGACGATGGTTTTTTATCATTAAAGACACAAGGAAATATACTATTTACAGTCATCCAATCTTCTCTTTTACAAGATTCTTCTTTTCTTGTTGATGTGGGTACATTTTGATTTGTAAGGTCAGTTTGAATTACGGATTTTTCCACCCATTCCTGTTCAACTGCACTATCGTCCTAAAATAATATTACCATTCTAAACCATAAGACATAAATAAACAGTAGCAAATACTCACATCACTCGAATTTGACGTATCGTGCTTCTTTCGCTTTTTCTTATCTTTCTTCCGCGATTTATCGTTTTCATATTTCGATTTGCATTTTTCCTTCTTATGTTTCATTTTCAAGATATTTCTTCACTGTAATCGAAGATGAATCGAAGTAGTTGTATCAAACCATGGATATAGGTTAGGAATAAAGGGATGGAGGTGGATGGAGATGGAGGCTCCAGGCTGCTCCAGGCCGTCTGAGGTTAGAATAGTCGCGCATGCGCGAGTTTCGTCAGGACCGTATCTACGTCCGAAGTTTGTGGGGAACTGCTCGGCGGCGCCCTACGCCTACGCCGCGCCGCGCCGCTGTCACATAGTGGGCCGAAAAACGGGAATAAAATATTGCAGCGTTATTTATGGGCTCAGGGTCATAAAAAAGTAGGTCGTTGAATTCGTCTTGACGCCAGCTATAACATTATGAAATTATGCGAAATTAGCGAGGTGCCGAAGGTACCCGATCTTCGTACATGACTGAGGCCGTCTGAGGTTAGAATAGTCGCGCATGCGCGAAAAAGCGCCTTACCTACCATCACTGACTGGCTCCAGGCCAGTAGATACGTTACTGTCTTTCCGCGCAGCGCCTCTAGCGGCCATCCATCGTACGAAAAAAGTTGGGTTCAATCGAAACACTGCTCCAGGCGGCGCCAGGCGGCGCTGGCATTGTATTCTACGGTGACTCTACGATCAATTCCCGATGATTCCCGACGTGGCTACTTAGGACCATTAGGACCCGAATACCGTATCCATGTTTAGGTCCATGGTTTAGTTTAGGCACCTTTAGGTTAGGACAGGTTAGGTCCGTGAGCGGAACTTATCAATGTTTTGTAAGTATCCCACGCACATAACCTATTGCGTTTAAATTCAAAATAATAATTCCAGTATGTTTCTTTTGGTGTTAGCATTGTTGACCGAGAATGGCTCATCGAATCATTAAGAAATATCCGAGGGCTCCTCCCGGCCTGGTAAAGGAAGTCAAACAACATTTTAATTATTTGCTAGTGCTCGATTTCGAAGCTACTTGCAAACAGTACGAGATATTAAAACCCCAAGAGATCATTGAATTTCCATGTGCGGCAGTGTCTACGACAAGTTGGCAAATCGAACATGTTTTTCACGAATACGTTAAACCAAGAGTTCATCCGAATCTCACTACTTTTTGTACGTCATTAACCGGCATTATACAGGAGATGGTAGATAGTCAACCACATTTTCCAGAAGTATTCGATAAATTCGAAAATTGGCTGGAAGAGAATAATTTCTTTAAAGGCGAGAACAAGAGTGCTTTCGTTACGAGCGGTCACTGGGACTTAAGGGTGATGCTGCCCAGTCAGTGTAGATTAGAAAATATAACGTTACCAGCTCGTTTCACAAAATGGATAGACCTTAAAGAAAGCTTTTTCGATGCGACAAACAATTATCCACGAAATATGCCGAACATGCTTTCTCAACTGAAACTTCCTCTGGAAGGACGTTTGCATTCTGGCATAGACGATGTGAAAAACATGGTGACTATAATACAAACCCTCTATGAGAAGCATAACATGGTATTTAAAATAAACTCTGCACCCGATGTACTATTACAACATCTAAGGAATAATTATATAATACCTCAAAGGAAAAATTGAACATTCGTTTATTAATTATAAAATATATTGCCCATATAAAAATTGTAAAGCTACAGCTATACTCTGACGAATAAATATTAAGTAAAAGTCTTAAATCTAACAGCGCGATTCACATTCGTTTAACGTTCACTTTGACTTGTACAACCAACTTGTTATTTTCTGTGTAGATCTCGAGCACCGCGTTAAAGCTACGATCGACTTTCCGTTTGCACTGTATTTTCAACTGAAAATCTCTTCTCGTAGGTATCATACCCTCTGCGGGCATGACGCTCAAATATTCTGTATTCGATAAGGCGGTCTCGAACACCTGAGCGACGGTGCACGTAGTTTTTATAGTTATGAGTGCCTCAATCTTCGTAGGTGGAGTTAAAATTACAATAGACGGTGAAACTATAAAATTATCAACGTTCAACACATTTTGAGACGTACTGTTCGCTAGAAGCATGCTGAAAATTTTATAATTAAACATGAATTTCTGTGTAGCGTTTCTTGGATTAAGGTGGTAGACTCGTTCCCAGGAATGCAAGGGTGCGGGATGCGCCTTCTCATTTCTCGATAATGCAGGCGATGGGCTTTTCCAGTAGTCAAAAGCGCTAGATAAAAGATCAATCTAGGCCGCAATCGCCCTCAAAAGTCCTGTTTTTACGTTTACGAGGCACAATTTGCATTATTCGGAAGCATAAAGCTGCGCACGTAGCTACAGTATTCCTTCGAATGATGTGACTTTTGTCTGTGCGGATGATGTTACTTTTTTATCTCCACTACTAGGAGGTTCCCCCTTGGGAATACGCTACAAAGAAACACGATCCGAGCTCGGTTATCGGTGAGGCAATACTAATGCAATGCTGAAACTTTCTTAATTTTAGTTATTTTGTTACGAAACCGTTACCAACGGCTACGTGAAATTTTTCTGATTAAAACGAGACCGAACACGATAGAATTGCGATTATATTTACTTGTTTAATAAGCGATGACAGTTTCGAACGCAAAGAAGGACAGCATGTGGAAAGAAAGAGATGTCAAAATTCGCTTCCAAGCCTCGCATATCGAGCTGTTTAAACTTAAAGACCCGAATTTGCTCCCAGGCCTCGCATTATGCCAGCTGTTTGAAGAACCGATCACTGAACAAGACGTTGTTAGTTTCATTCATAATTTCTTCATTTTTAATTCCATTTGTACGAAACTTTCATCAATAGATTTGTGAGCTTTCCTTGGTTAAAAAAGACCAAACTCGACAGAGTTTCAGTCATATTTACCGATATCACAGCGAGTTATTATCACACTTTAAATTAGTAAATATGGTCCGAATTATACCGACTGATTTTCATTAGAAAAAATTCACAAATACGTTGGTAAAAGTTCTGTAAAAAAAGAATGAAAAATAAGTGTCAGTCCTTCTCAGTCGTTTACGCGCTGTCCTTCTCTATCAAAGAAAGTAGTACCTCTACGCTTTTTGAGACTCCATACCCCCGAGGTTGTCACATCATCCGAGGGAATACTGTATTTTCATAAAGCTGCGATAGCTACATGTTGCCGAATAATTAAATTAACTTTTAATTAGCGCTTTAGACTACTGAAAAACTCCATCTTTGTATTATCTAGACATGTATTATCTAGACATGAGAAGCTGATGCGGGATGCCCGCATTCTTGCAATCCTGGAAACGAGTCCAGCCCGTTAAGTGCTTCTATCAGAAACTTACTCGGAGGCTAAAAAACTTTCGCCGTTTCCATCATAAATGTGACTATCATCATTGCACAAAGAATAAAACATTTGAGATTCGTCAGCGTCATGCTGAAAAGCTGCCAGGGTTTCATCAGCACACACTTCCATCGTAAGCATAATCTCGTTCCGACAAATTCCTTGGCACAAATCTCCCAAATTTTGCTGAATCGAATTGAGCAAATTAATAAAAGGATATTAGCCGAGTTCAGAGTAATAAACAGAGTAATGAGTGATTACCAGTGAATCTCGGATCATATTTATATCCGGCATCATTTGTTCACCAGGGAAAGCTTTGCATATCGGATGAACTATACTTTGAAACGCTTCGTTTTCGTTGCCGCTTAGTTCACCAGTTTCCCTCATTTTATTGTACAATCTACAAATTATTCAATTATCAACAGGTTAACATCAAAGGGGGCGAAATGAGCACTTCTTGCCGACCTTTGTCTTAGAGTAACTCATCTTCAGTTATAGTTGTCTTAGTACCTGCGAATCCGCCAACGTGTTGGCTCGTCCCCGTTGATAATAAGTATCGTTCCTACATGTGATACAGGCGCTCGTTGTAACTGCGCTAGATCTTCTTTCCGAGGATTAAATTCGACAGTGACCCACTGTATTTCTTTCGGATTTAATATTAATTCGGTAGGGTTTACGCGCCAGCTTGAAACCATAGAAGGATACACAGCTGAAACAAACCAAGAACGGATGAATCTGACCGATCACCGATCGGACAATACATATACCCTTTTCTTATTAATCTAACAAACCTGTCGGTATCAATTTTATTTTACAATAGGAGCACAAGTCCCCGGTGTTCTGTAACCGAAGTCTAGCGTGCAAAGAACGACCAGAATTTAGTGTGCCTACGGACAACCACATCTTCCCATTTGTGTCTTTGAAAGCTTCAGAAATGTCGATGCTGCTATAGCCTCCGTAACCGTACAGGAATAACTAGAATTCAAACGTGATAGATCGATCAACTTCCTCTTTTCGATGAAAATAAATTAGATTCACTGATTTTATTTACCACTTTCGACGGCCGGGAATCGTTATCGTCTCTTCTAGGTTCGTAATGTCTGAATATAATCCTGCCAGTAGCTGCACCCAGATTATGGGGATTAAATACAACGGATAATGTTCTACTTTCTAATCCTTGCAATACCAGCACCATATTTGTGTCACCCGCTTGTCTTTCTCGTAGAAACTGTAATCAAATCAATTTTTCGATCAGTCGCTTAAGCCCGGAAAAAATATCTCAGGCAAAAGTTGAACATCCTATATCTTGGCATCCTACCCGAAAATTCTTCTCATTGTCGGTTATAGTGACTTGAAGCTTGATCTTGTTATTGCTACTGTTGCGAATAGTGAATTCCTTGCAATTCGATTTTCCCGCTTTTATGCTGTTCCATACCAAAGCAGCGTGCGTTGTTCTTATCGGGATTTTCTCACCAGCAACCGTTGAACCTGACACTGAACTGAGAGGAGAGTTTCTTCCGGATATCCCCGACCTATTCAACAACAATAGGTTTAGAACAACTTTTTCGAGTTCAGGAAAAATATACCTGCAACTTACTTATTCGAGATCACGCTGTGAGGAGACGATGGGGAACTTGCAGACGACAACTGTTGAGGTGTTTCGCAACGAAGATAATGCTCGTTCTCTGCCTCCACAGAAGTACTCGATTCCCCGCATACAGAATACAGATATACATTATTGCTAGCCGTGAATTGTATTTTCGCGTGCCTATGGGAGTACGAAAATGAGATCATTTAGGATGCTACATCTTTGTGAAAGTTAAAAGACAGACCCAATCTTTTTAGTTTCGATCGGTGAACACTTTAAATAGACCGCGGATTTTATGCACTTATGACGAAAATGACTAGACACGACGGACCTTTGTGCAAAATAAAAATTCTCTTCCTGGATTGCAACCGACTGGAGTAAAATAGAAATGTATTTTCTGTCTTAATATTTCTAGTAGATTGAAAATTGCATAACAGTATTTTCAAATTCATCTAACGTTTTTACTGTTTGAAATTACGTAGACTCATTTTTATTATAAATCCATAAAATCCGCTGTCTACTTATAAATTATAATAATTACTGGAGTAAGAGAGAGAGAGAGTAGTTTCAGCAACATTCACTCACATTTTCGAAACGTCTGGATTCTGTGGTTTGTATGTAACATTGAAACAACCGATCTTGTTAGGGAGTAAATGTAAATTTTCGGGTTCAACTGTGAAATGCTTCCAGCTTCCCCCCGAATCCTTGTCTACGAACGAAGCAAATACCCGCACCGGCACATTTCCCACGTTGATCATACTCATCGATTTCGGTTGCTTGTTGGACACCACGAAAGGCATGTCTGTGTTGATCAATTGTATCTTACATGTCCCTATTTGTACTTTTAGGGCTATTTCTTTGATTATTATGGTATCGTCAGGGTCATTTTCTACATGTACCATCAAGTTCCCATCGTAGCATTGCAAGGATCTCCGAGACGGATCTGGATGCTTCTGTATAATACCTTTGGACTGCACGTTCGTAGTTAAACTTTCTTGTGGCTTTAGCGTCACCCGTTGCATTTCATTGCAATTTTCCAGACTAAATACTCGCGGTTCATCCTGCAAAACATAATATGGGAAACAATGGTTTACACTACAATGGTTTACATTATAATATACACTCCTCAAAAGAATTAAGGGATCACTTGTGCGAACCCGAAAAATTGGTCCCATTTTACGTGATCATAACTCCGTGAAAAATTGCCATATCGATATCGTTAAACAATGGTTTCAAAGCCTGAAACCTCTAGTTTCAGATGCTCTGTTTCAAATTGTTGCTATGTTGGTTTGTTAAAGTTAAAAAGCGCATATTTATTTCAATGTTGAATAACTCGAATAAAAAAAATCGCACTATAATCAGCAACCACACATTTTACACAGGAAAGATAGCCCTTTCAAATGATATTAACGCGATTTATCAAAAAAATTTGTTGCTCCCCGTGTGATGTTCCAAAGTTGCACAAAATTTTTGTTAACCGTCAATGTTGTCTTCATCTCGCTATAACTTTGTAAAAAGCCAACATAGTAAAAATTGGAAACAGAGCATCTGAAAGTAGAGGTTTCAGACTTTCAAACGATAGTTTAACGATATCGATACAGCAATTTTTGACGGAGTTATGATCACGTAAAGTGGGTGCAATTTTTCGTGTTTGCAGAAGTGATCCCTTAATTCTTTTGAGGAGTGTATATGTTGGTTAATTTCAAAAACGCACCAAGATAAATAATTTATTACCTGCGATATAGAAAGTTTCACGCATATGTCAACGCTGTTTTTATTCTTGATTGTAACAGGAAGAGCGGCTGTATCATTCTCAACGATCGATTGAAAATCTAGTTCACTCTTTTGAGACGGATTCGAGACGATTACATTTAATTTTTCAGGTTTAAAGCAAATTATGTGCTTCATGATGCATTCGGATCTTGTGACCATATCCGAGACTGTTATATTTAACACTGCTATGATGGGTTTACACATTTGCACCACCGTTACAGCGATCTGAAATACATCGATTTTTGTTTTAACATTAATAACAGAGAATGTTAACATTTATTTTTTCGTCTTTACCTTGGCATTTTGTTCCGAGTTTGGTTTGATAAGGATGACATCTTTTGGCAATACCAGTTGAACATTTTTCTTGTCCCCTTGAACTTGATTTATACTCAGAGAACATATCATCCATCTGTCGCTTTTGTTTAACAGTTCGATGTCTGTTTCTCTTGGCATGCCAACGATACAACTGCACAGTTCCTCCGTACTTTTGCCAATAACAACACCTGCAAGAATAAAGTGTTAGCGACTCGTCGGGAAACCAAACGCATACAAAAGCATAGTGATTGTAGTGTCGTAATAGCATACTATTTAACGGAATATCAATTCCTCGAGAATTTGAAAGATCCTGTATAAAAGATTCTGTTTTATCTTTATAAGAGAGATTTTCCTCTTTTATAATTCCCTTCTGACCCATTCCTTCGATTTTCGAATTAACAGATTCTTTCTCTTGTTTGTGTTTCACGTTAGTTGGCGAACCACAAGGCGACATGTTTCGTTCTTTATTGTAATTTGGAAGGGAGAATTTTGGAACTTCCAGGAAAGATTTAAGATCTAAAATTAACGATCGTTCTTAAGCTAGTTCGTACAAAGAAACAGCGAAGTTCTAAGTTCAGACTGTACCTTGACCGTACGAAGACTTTGTGTTTCCGTTACTTATGCTCTTTTTCAGATCTTGACAAGAAGGCCTACCGGAATCCGAGTGCTTAAGATGCAACGTCTCGTTCGGAATCTTGCTGTCTAGCGACAATTTCGAAGACAGATTTAATTGTGCAATATCTTTTCCAAAACTCTCGATGCTTCTACTTGAAGTTGCAGGCATCGAATTTCTGTTCGACATCACAGTATACGTGTCCCTGTTCGCCTCTTCTTTCGTCTGTGTAGATTTCTTCTTTTTCTTTGCCATTATAAGCTGATCCACTAACCTTCGCGGTGTATTACTATCGATATTCTGTAATGCTTGGGCAATACTAGTTAAACTCATGATACTTTGTTCTTCTATATCTTTCGTCGCACATGAATCGTTCTGAAGAGTTTTGTCGTTCGCAACGAACGAGCCAACCGAAGACGCTACAAAATCAGTATCGGTAGTTTAGAGAAAATTTGTCTTTTACAGTTCAAGTAAAAGGTTTTGCAGTTAAGGGGATAGACTCGTTTTTACAGATTTCTCAGTAGTCAAAAGCGCTAGATAAATCAGAAATCTACATAGGCCGCAACCGCTCTCAAAAGACCTATTTTTACTGTTTACGAGACGTAATTTGCATTATTCGGCAGCATGTAGCTGTCGCAGCTTTATGCTTTCGAATAATGCAAATTACGCCTCGTAAAGACTTTTGAGGGCGATCGCGGCCTAGATTGATCTTTTATCTAGCGCTTTTCACTACTGAAAGACCCCATCGCCTGCATTATCGAGAAATGAGAAAGCGCACCCCGCACCCTTGCAATCCTGGAAACGAGTCTACCCTGTTAAAGTAAGGTTTAAAATTAGTCGATCATACTTTCTGTTGCGATGGTCAAGTCAACTAATGGTACAAGATTCTTCTTTCTCGGACTATGTACAGACAATCCTAGACTTGGCCTTTCGACCCCGCTACCCGATAATGCTCCAAAATTACCGCATTTGCTTTTGAAATATTCATCGACGGACATTTTACGGCCGGAGGAAGATCTAAAATTACAAGAACGAGATGACGATCGTTCTGCGAAATAGTATTTGTATTTAAAACTCTTTTAGACACTCACTCCACTGATAAATCCAGCTCACCAATGATACCCGAAAAACAGGATAAATTCAAATACTCCTTTTCAGCGACATCCGTTTCTGGAAGAGCGTACGAGTAATTTTGTTGCCACGATACTTCATCGGCCAACATCTGACTGGCCATTTCAGAGGCAGGTCGGAAGTCTTCGTTGCCAAACTGAGCCATCAACTCGGCAGCGGTTGAATCGAACGTTATTCCATTCACGTTTTTACTTGACGTCGTTGACGAATGTTTCTCCGAACGTCTGCTCAATCCAGACGAACGTGCACTTATTTCATTTGGCTCAAAAACAACCTGAAAATGAACCTCTGTTGAGAAGGTTTTCGAACGGTTTCTTTTTTAGAAAATGATATTTACACTACTGGTCTTGTTAACGCTTGAACATAATGTACTCTCATTTTTAGTATTTGTCTGATTAGGAGATTTCCCCTGGCTGGTAAGCGTCGAAGATGTTACATTGCCGGACAGGTTCTGAATGTTGACATTATTTTCTTTGTTTGTATCTGCAAGCATCATTGAACTTATTTACAATTTCTTGAAGGGCATATACAGTCAGGGTCACTCTTAAAAATCGCATAACTTTTTTAAAATGGGTCCAAAGGACTTGAATTTTTTAAAGATGTTAGACTGACTAGTTTTCTACAGAATGAGTAAACAAAAATTCATGCAAAATCATGATCACGCAAAATTT
This sequence comes from Lasioglossum baleicum, assembly GCF_051020765.1. NCBI lineage: Eukaryota > Metazoa > Arthropoda > Insecta > Hymenoptera > Halictidae > Lasioglossum > Lasioglossum baleicum. Next base: position 15,648,438 of record NC_134940.1, read on the forward strand.
AAAAAATTATGTTTTATCAACCTTTTTATCTCAGCCTGTAACTGAAATCAAACGTTTAAAGATGATCACGAAAGGGCGAAATGCCCTAACAAGGCTGAGAAACTGCGACTTTCACCCTTAAGCTCTCATCTTTAAACGTATGTAGCTCATTGCAACGTTGACCGATTTTGATAAAACTTTCAGTGTGCGTATAAGTTACCGAAATCTATAGAACGCATTTTTTAAATTATCGTTACAAGCTCAGATAAAAAGGTTGAAGAAACATTTTTTTAATTTTGTACTATTCCTACCAATTGCAATCTAAACAAATTTTTGTTTATACATTCTCTAGCAAAGTCGGCCTAACATTTTCAATTCAAATCCTTCGGACCAATTTTTTAAGAGTGTCCACTTAATATTGCCCCAACTGTGTATACAAGGTGCTCCAAAAATGTATATATCTCTATACAGATACCTGTACATAGATACATATAGATTTTACCATGTGTAAGAGAGGTTGTGCTAATGCAGCTGCATCTTTGAAGCAGTTTTCTAGCAACTTCACGTTCTGTGTCTGATGTATTCTCGCTTTGCATGAGTAAATCTTCGGTAGGACTAACTTCGGCTAGAACTTAAGAGGAAATCAGCATTCAACGATAGTTTTAATAAAATTAATGAGTGAGGAGAAACTTACAAGAGGATATATTGTCCAATATACCAAGAGACGATTCATCAGACTGTTGCGTTACATTGCTTTTCCTCACCGTAGATCGTTTATATATAGCTTCATTAATACTCTGATCAAGGAACTTGCTTTCCAATCTACAAAACATGTTAGAATCAAAAAGATGTTGATACAATGCTGTACATGTATACATATAGGCTTTTTAAACAATCTTTTAATTGCGTTGTACAGGGTACTACCATAGCTTGTTACAATAGGCTTAATAGGGAAAAATCTCTTTGGCCGAACTAGTAATTGTAATTATACAGTGTGTCCCATGAACTCTGTACACTTGAATATCTTATTTCAAACAATATGAGAAATTGTTACATATAGAAGTTGTGGGGTGTTAAGAAACTACATAATCTCTTCTTTCTTCTTCTTCTAGATATAAAAATGCAGTGCTGATCTAGATATAAAAATGCAGTGCTGACTCAATCACTGATCAACGCCCAGGCTAAACCCTTGGACCTAGAAAGCTGAAATTTTGCACAGAGGTTTCCTTTATGATCTATATGAGGGATAAGAAAGGATATTTCGAAATTCAACCCTCAAGGGGGTGAAAAGGGGTGGCAACGTTTGTATAAGGAATATTTTGTTCGTGGTCGGATTTACTTCATACTTGGTCTTAATGCTCTTTGATATAATTAATCAAACACCTGTTTCGGCGTTTTAAAAAATTGATCCCCTAAGGGGGTGAAAAGGGGTTTTGAAATCTAAGATGGCGGCATGACATAAGATTAAAACTCTATAGGGGTGAATGGGGGGTTAAAAGGTTTTATGGAGAAACAATATCAATTTCCGAGGGCATTAAACGGTTTTCTGTGCGAGCGAAGCCACGGGCTAAAGCTAGTATAGTATATACTTGACTCCAAATAAGAATGTACTTACTAGCCGACGAATTTAAGAGTCTACTGCGCATCTGACTCTGACGGAACTCGTTCATTGGCTAATCCCCCTACTCGTAACTTCGCTGACCACGCGATCATTGGCTGACGCCATCAATTTTATGGCTGACACGCAACGACTTGCGCAGTACAAGTACATTCTTATTTGGAGTCAAGTATAAATGATACTCTTGCAAGTGAAGGATACAGCAGATATGGAGGTCACCTTTGTTTTTTTAAATGGAATGTCTAATTTTTTATGCTCGATTTCGAAAGATATATTCTCAGTATAAAAGTACTAAAGTGTATCTGTCCTAAAACTTACTGTTGCTGAGATATTTTACTGTTTTCATTCTATTACTTCCATTATGGAACGTATTCGAGGATATGCTCGCTATGTCAAATGTAAATCAAATACGTTCCATAATGAAAGTAATAGAATGAAAACAGTGAAGTATCTCAGCAATGGTACGTTCTAGAACAAATACACTTTAGTACTTTTATACTGAGAATACGCCAATCTATCGAAATCAAGCATAAAAAATTGGACATTCCATTTAAAAAAGAAAAGGTGAAAGAATACCATTTATACCATATTATGTAGTTTTTAAACTCTACAACTTCCGTAAGTAACATTTTCTCGTATTGTTTGAAATAACCAAGATATTCAAGTGGACAGAGTTCGTGGGACACACTGTATATTTCGTGTACGTCTAATACTCAATACGTATAAAGGTATATATTGTTCCACAGAAGGAAAAAAAGGAAACCGGACTTACGTGCTTTTTCTTTGTACAGTCGATGTTGCTTGCGGTCGAGGAGTGTTCGGTAAAGTTTCATCGACGGAGTTCGCACTCGTGGATTTTGATGGTGTAAACATTGTTGAGCACTTTGTTTCTCCTCGATTTCAGTATGCAAATATCGTTCGAGAGATGAACACTTACGTACGGAAGTTCATGAGCGACGTTTCACTCGCAGAATCGTCGAAAGGAAGGGAAGATCGTACCATATTATTCTGTATTATTCTGAACGTTTTCTTTGACAGTTGAACGATTTTAGCGTTCAAATTTGAAAGTGCTCCGAAATATTCTGTCCATAGACAAATTATGCACTTTACAGATCGGTTTCGCGTGATTTCTATGAGAACAGCGCCACTTGTGTTGTGTTTGAACTGTGATGTCGCTCTATCGAAACCAGCGCCATCCTAGTTATTATAGTTATTAGAGTCACGTTACCGCTGCGGGGGGGAAGCCAGTTTTGGGGTGCGGGGGACGACGATCACGTGGTACTCTGGTGCCCAACTGGTGATTGGTTGTGATCGCGCAAGCGCATTCGTACTTTTAGAAGACATTTGGCTGATTTGACTGGATCTGACCAGATCTGACCAGTGTCGCCAGAAAGTGACCGAACCGTCACTCGAGGGGAATACAAGGTACCCCCTCTCTGATGACCAGAGCAATGTGTGACACGTTGCGCGTGCGCGATGGAGACCATAATGGAGACGCAACAACGACTGACATTTCGCAGGTTTTAGGTTATTGCCGTGTATCGTATCGTACCTATTATGTACATGTACCTACTTAATGAAATAAATCATGTGGGTCGTTCTAAGTAGAGACTGTAAACATTCTTTATTATAAATAAAATTAATTGTAACATGTGGGAGTTTCAGTCGTGAAGCGAAGTATGAATGCTTACTATTTATATGTACAATTTAAAAAATCTTGAAATCTGTATGTATGTAGTACTGAGTTACATTCCAGTAAAATCAATAAATCATAATATATTTTAACACTGTTAACCCTCATACGCTCCTCAAAAATAGTTGCATAAAAGAGACTGGGATAATAAATTCATTCATTTTTCTTCTACATGATAAATTGACAAATCATGTTTTATTTGTAACGTTACATTTTAAAGAAATACAACTCACAACATAGACATAAAGGGATCAATAATTACATAGTATGTGAAATAAGTAAATGGGTGAATTTTACGCGGCAATAACCTAAAACCTGCGAAATGTCATGTCATTGTTGCGTCCCCATCGCGCACGCGCAACGTGTCTTCCATTCGCCCCACTAAATCTCCGTCGCGCACGCGCATGTACTCTGGTCATCAGAGAGAGGGTACATTATTTCACCGTGACTCCCCTCATCTGGCGACACTGGATCTGACACTGTCTGACACCGACTAACGCTCACTGACGCGGACAGAGAAGTGAATTATAAGTTTTAAAAATTAGATAATGCCGCTGTGTATTGTAAAAATCGTACGAGACATCGTCTCATCGTCTTTGAAGGGAATCCTGGACTCATTGAGGGACAAGCATATGTTAGGGACTGAAGAATTGCAGATGTTAGAAGATATATAGTAGCGGACAAAAGTTTAAGACCGCTCTAAAGAAGACGATAACTTTTTTAATATTGTACTATACGATTTGAACTTTTTTGGGAAGCTAGAGCAATTAGTTTACTAAAGGATGTGAAAAGAAATTTTGAAAGACAGTTATGGAAGAATAGGGGTATAAGTGTCAACAAACAGTTTAATAAGAACTAAGAACATGCGCTTTGACATTACATTATAGACATAATGTAATATATTAAATAATAAAATTGACAAAACCCAATTTTGTTACGAAAATTATTAATAATACATCCTAATCCCTTTTATGCAATAGATATTAACAATTGTACAATTTAATATTTAAGTAATTGGATTAGCATTTTATGACATTTTTGATATTTCATTATAAAGCTAACCGATATTTAATTATACATATAGTGATCAGTTATATACTGTTGCACATTCGTTTAAAGTTTCTTAAGTGCAGAAAAGTAAAAGATAATATCCTAGTTATTCCTATTTCTAAATAACAACGTTTTATGTATTTGTAAAATTAAATACCAAACAGATAAGATTTTTCATATTTATAGATTCTAACTTTTGACCGTTTAATTTTGACATGCATTTATAAATAAAACACTTTGTTTCTTTATTTTATTGAAAATATCCTATCGTAATTTATAATTGTTGACAAACTAAAAGTCTCATCTTCAAATTTCGCGCATATATGCTAGAACCAATTACTAGTTGGGCACCAGAGTACCACGTGACCGTGCTCCCCGCTCCCCGGAAGTGGCTTCACACCCCTCGCCTAAAGTAAGAGTTTATGCTCCGTCCACCGTCCCCTTATTCCATAGACATATAGAGATAGACTGCGCGGCCTGTACGAAGCGCTGAAGCCCACAATGGCGGCAAAAAACAAAAATAAAACATCAATAAATACATCAATTGGAAAGAGAGCGCTATGGACCCCGGCTAATGCTCTCTCTCTCACTCTTTGTACCGCGCGCCGCCATTGTGGGCTTCAACTCGCCCATAAGACGGCGCAGTCTATCTCTATATGTCTATGCCTTATTCCTATGTCCATGGCCTGCCGTGAATGAGGTGAATATATCCAAATATATCTATGCGAGTCTTCTATGCCGAATAATGTAATTTCCAGATGGCCCTTACGTCACGCAGTGTTCCGATTGAAGCAACCGTAACTCGCGCATGCGCGGCCAAGACAGTAGCGTATCTACTGGTATCTACGATGACGCAGCCGAGCGGCCAGGGCCCTGACGCCTTGAGACAGTTATTCTGGCGGGAATGTACCAGTGTTATTGGCGGGACGACTGATGGACGAGAGACGATTATGTATTCTTTTGCGTAGTTATTGCAGTGCTCTTTCCCTATCCTATCCTCAAAATAAAGAATAAGTGTCAATTATAAAAGTCTGCGGGTGCTCAAGCTACCCGATTTCATCGAAATAGTTACGCTACTGAGGCTGAAATTGCCGCGCATGCGCGAGTTACGGTTGCTTCAATCGGAACACTGACGTCACGTCAACATGTTTGAATCAAACATGTCAGTTGTAGCGAGGGAAAGAATAATGTCGAAAGGCTTCTTCTAATAGTGCACAACGTTTGATGGTTTTGTTTAGAATTTATAGAATTTTCGACGCAGGTAACAGCGGAAGAAGGTATTTCAGAGTGCATGAAACATATAACAGATTTATTTTATTCGAATATATGCTGAATTGCTTCACAAATCAAAAAATGGTGTAGTTTCACAGGTGGAAAGTTAAAACAAATAATTTCTTAAGAGCAGCCAAAATTAATCATGGCACTCAGGGAACCATTTAAAGTGCCTCCTAATGTTCCATCCGAATATAAAGAGACTGTTTCCGATATCTTGCATAAAATGGAGGAACACGTTGATAACAGAGGTCCAAGGTCTGCTAAATTTCATTATTACATAGAAAAGTTATGTCCGTCAACTTTTACATATGTACGGTCATAAAAATATTACAAAATTAATAACTTTATCTTATAGATATCAATGGACCCTGAACGATTTTGAAATTGGCTCACCATTGGGTCGTGGTAAATTTGGCCGTGTTTATTTAGCTAGAGAGAAACATACGCAGTATATGGTTGCTTTAAAGACATTGTACAAAGTAGAATTAATGAAAGGCCGCGTAGAGAAGCAAGTAATGCGTGAAATTGAGATTCAAACACATTTAAGGTGACCATATATAATTGTAACTAAGTTCTTATAATTTTCAATGTATGTTGTAATGTCTCATTTTTTAGCCACCCTCATATTCTTCAGATGTTAACTTATTTCCATGATCGCAAACGCATTTACCTTGTATTAGAATTTGCAGCTGGGGGAGAACTATATAAAGAACTGAAACGTCAACCCAAAGAAAGATTCAATGAGCATTTGTATGTATTACCGTACGAATAATTTTCGTATTATGCTGAATTTGACATGCAATCTTTTATCATTTTTTAGATCCGCAAAGTATACCTATCAAGTTGCAGATGCTTTAGAATATTGTCATAGAAACAATGTAATTCACAGAGATATAAAACCAGAAAATTTATTGCTTACAAACGAGGGTGATATAAAACTGGCAGACTTCGGATGGTCTGTTCATGCACCATCATCCAAGTGAGTGTGGTTTGTGTTAACGGATTGTGAAAAACTATTTAAACTATTAATAATATCAATGAACTTAGGAGAAACACGCTTTGCGGAACACTAGACTATTTACCACCAGAAATGGTAACAGGACAAACATATGACATATACGTTGATCATTGGTGTCTGGGTATTCTCTGCTATGAATTTCTAGCCGGTACACCTCCTTTTCTCAGTGATTCTACACAAGAAACATATGTTAAAATAAAGACGTTAAATATCCAGTGGCCATACACAATAACACCAGGAGCTAAAGATCTTATATCGAAGGTATCTTTTAATTCATGTTTTTTTAGATCGTGCCACACTTTCTTTTTGGCGTTGTTTATACTTTCTTTTGTTCACAGTTAATCAAACAAAAAAGTTGTGAAAGAATTTCTATGGCCGCTGTTAAAAATCATTTTTGGATTCTAAAATACAAGGATGGACATTCATAAAATATATCTATCTAATCTTATACTGACCATTTTATAAATGTGTTTTATACATATAATACGAGTAACAAGTTTCCAATTATTTTTATATATAGGACGTGCGAATCGAATAAAGGAAAGACTGAAAATAATAAACAGAATTGTTTATTTTAGTTCACATTGATTTCAGTAGACGAAACACTGATGTAATTCTTAAGGCCAATCTAGATTGATACGTGTTACATCTAGCGCAACTATGTCAACTTCAGTTTTAAGGATATCGCACAAACTAGGCTTGGTTCGTCCGAAATCACCATGTACAAATTCTTTCACGTACGTGCCAGCTTGGGTTTTAATATCCAACACGAAAAACATGCTGACGTCTTCGATCGCAGTGCCTAACAATGTTTGTAGTTCTTGAGACTTCACCCACCGTGCTCTCATTTCATATATTAATCGTGTTCTGGGACTCAGAGGCCGCCGGTGTAACACTCGAATCGGTGTTTTCTGAATGATTTCGACTCTCTTCAAATCATTCAATGTTTCAAGAGGCAACATGTCTTCTGACTTCGCACGAAAAACGCAAAGCGCTCGATAAATTTTTGTTTTATTAGTTTCACCGTCCTTTAATTTCTTTAGATCCTCTTTGGATAAAACTTTCAAATTCGATGTAATTTGTACATCTTTAGAGGACTGGTTGACTTTCTGGACTAGATCCGACAATAACGTTTCTGTTATTTTAGTCATGCGAGGATTAATTAATTCGACCGCAAACGGTCTTCCGTCGTATATATTCCTTACATCTACGTCCTCTCTTCCAGATGATAAGAACTTAATCGCTAGAAATAAAAACATATTATATTTTAAACGAGATTAAGTATCTGATCTCGTGTTTGGTAGAAATTATATTGAGTGGCATACATTGAGCTTTCACTACGTCGGCGATAGGATTACATAATAGATCTTGAACAGATGTGCTCATCTTTTTTTCACCCTTTATAAGCCACGGGGTTTGACTGATTTCCCGAGACAATTTGCTATATCGACCTAGAAGTATGATCGATTAAATATTATTGATATTACTTCTATACCGTTAGACCCCGTTCAGACACGGCGGAATCCGCGTGGACCTTATTTACATTAGTGTTTATGTATTCGTTCATACGGGTCCGCGCGGTCGAACAATCGAAAACAAAAATCGCGCGGTTTCCGCCGTGTCTTAACTAGGGCTTAGTTCTATATATTACCTCCTACAAAAATACTCGCGTGCGAACATTCGATGCTTTGTACATCGACATTTGCAGATATATCGAACGAAAAAGTCTTGACAAATTCATTGAATTTTTCATCTGTTGTATTAGTCAGTAAAGTCTCTATACTTCTTCTACTAAAATGGAAACTATTATTGGAATTCTTTCTTTTTCGTTTCTTTCCTACATTGCTTGCACCTTGGCAGAAGTTTTTTCTGTAATAAAGAATACTGTTAACAATATCCGTGAATCGGCTATTTAATTAGAAAGAAACTACCTCTATTGACTTACAAAGCTTCGCATTCTTCGTTGTTATGTTCATAGGCCAAAATAATTTCAATAAGAAAAGGAGAGGGAGTCATGTCCACTCGCCTATTGATGAGCTGTTCTAATTTAGGATTGATCGCCAACTTCCAAATGTCTTTTACATTCTGCAATTTTGTCTTAAGATCTAGCGAAGCTGTGAAATCCAATTCGTTCGCGCATCGTACGTGTAACAACCGTTCTCTGATATTCACGCACGGAGGTATTGTCAATGCACACAGAAATGTACTGCTATCATAATTCTGTTTTTCTACTTCGGTCTGTATCTGTTCATAAAATCGTGTGAGATTTACATGAAGCTTAGATGTTCGTAGTCAAATATTTCAACATACTTTCTGAGCAATTGATTCTAGCGTTCGGTCTTGAAGAATCCCCAGACAAGCCATGCAAGGTGTCTCATCGACGATAGCTTCATCTTCTTCGATATAGCCTAGCTGCAACAAGTATTGCGATAAATTCAAAACATAAACCAAAGCCACTAAATAGAAACTTACCGATTTAACGTGCTTCACGAGATCATTCAAGCAATTCCACGACTTCCATCCAGTGAAACGAAGACAACATTTTAAACAACAATTCTGTTGCCTCAGAAAAGTAAAAATGCGTTTGCTATCCTCGACGGACAGGCTCATTTTGAACAATATTTCTATAGCATTCAAATGTACAAAAATTTCGCAGAATCTTACAGTATATTTTATTTATCTTTTCTATTAACCTATACACCGATCTTATCGCATGCTATTTACCTTGTCGTCGATCGACCAGCTGCAATGTTTATTGACAAGTCGACATGTTTCGTCAGCGTAATCGTCGCTCCTGAATCGGGCTGAGTTTAAATACGTTATTGTTTGCAAACTTGTAAATACAACTCGACCGGTTTTTTTCAATGAGTTAGATACAATGTGAAATTCGCCTGAAACGTGATATACGCGTACGAAGTACGAACATCAACAATCGCGTTTTTCCTATCGACGGACAGTATGATGGGTGATCACAGTGACGTTTATCGCTAATGTAAATAGTTGTAGATTTTACATTATAGTTGATTATAGTTTGTTACGAACTGGTACCTGATTAATTGTTACAATATATAGTTTACGTACGTGCAACGACATGCCTATATTACGAAAAAAGTCCAATAAAAAGACAAACACCGAGACCAGAAGCAGTTTGATCGCAGGTTAATTGTCACTTTTACAATTTCCAATAGAACCACGAGTACAATAAATAGGTAACATTCAGTAACATTCCACTATTCTAACGATGTTCTTATTTCTCCACAGACGTTACTATCAATGATTTCGCTAATTCTTCAAAGACCCATGCAAGACTGAAAAAGGCTACGATCGGTATAGCAGCTGTGGATTATAAAGGTTATTCTTTATTTCGTGTTATTAAGAAAGAAACACACGTTTCGTGTAAATTATATTTTATGTGTTTGCAATTTAGTCATTGTACCAATGTACTTTAAATATGCTTTACAGTGGAAGAGAAAATGTCAATGGATACAGAAGTTTGGACCGAAACGGACGAACATGAGAATCCGCAGTCATCCGATTCAGATAATGTGAAAAAGAACAGTAAAGGTAATCTGTTTCAAAGATGTTTACATTTTTATTTATTTTTTTTTTGTTTTCCATTGAAATTCATATGCACAGGTACGTTGACCAATCAAGTAAGGTATAGAAAAACAGCAGAGACATACATGGAAGAAGAAAAAGAAGGTAAAATGCACACGAAAAGTTTAGTTAGAAATCTATATTCTTAAATTGTATATAGTAGGTAAAGATTACCCGTTGGATCTGTGGTTCATTATATCCGAGTATATTCGTCCGGAGGCTATAAGCAAATTTGCTAGAATATGTAAAAGTTCTTATCACGTGACAACAACTGGCAAATTTTGGTTCCATTTATACAAGACGTAAGTGTTCTATTACACGAACAACGTATTTGTGTAGTTAAAACAATGATGTAAAAGAGACCATCATTACAGATACTATAGACCCATACCTGCTTTACCAGAACGTCTTCAACCGCAATGTATGGTTCGTATGCACGGATTGCGGGCCTGTGTCATTAGAACATTACATTACACTTATTTTGCCTTAAAAAGAGACATCGACAGCTTGTCCTACTATCAACAAGACGAGCCTCATTCTCTCGTAAAACGAAGATGTTGCTTAATGTGGCATAGAGTGAGCGATACAATATAAAAAGATAGATTGTATCGTGTTAACAACAACGATGGTAAAGCTCGATTGTTTCTTATTTTAGAGAGGAAAACTACTGTGGTACTTCTACTTTAAATTGAAAGAGGTACCAAAATCGAGTAGGAATTCAATAAAGCAGAAGCCTAAAGTAAACGGTAGAAAGACAGACTTTCTTGAAATGTTAGAAGACGTGGCTGTGAATCCGGAAGAAGGCTGTAAACTGCTTAGGGTACTTAATTACTGTACAAGTCAATTGAATGTAGTATATGAAATCGTTACATTTCGATTATTTACGTATTATTTCTCTGGATTTACAGGTAGCCTGTAAGAGGTACAGTATGTTACCGCAAGTATCTGGATTAATTCTGCAGAAGGTGTCTATGGCTTTAAAGCAAGATGTGAAATCGGTTCGATTGCAATTGGGTTTCGGAACATCAGACGTTCCTAATACATTAACGAACCAAGTAATGTTAAACGATGTTGTCAATTATCAAGTTCTGAATTGGTGGCACCCTTCTTATCCGCATCAAGACACTGTCCCCACCATCGAATTGCCACAGAACGATTTTTGGGATCAGAACGTACTGTAAAATAATTCCATACTTTACTGCGAAGAGAGTAAGACATAAGTACGAAGTGTATAATACGTCTATGTAAATAATACATTAAATGGTTGTTAAGTAAATTTTTATTTGCATATTTGTTTCTTTTTTGTTTTGTTTAATTGCATAATATTAAGTGAAAACAAAAGTGTTCAATAACGAACGAAACATAAGCTGACTTTTATCGTTACGAATATTATATACAAAATCTGTATATCAAATAGTATGTACAACCTATAAATAGATAACAGCAAGGAAGATTATACAAACTTGTTTTGATATTTTTAGACGAAACAAAACGAGCAGAGGACAAGAATATTATCTTCTTGTTGCTGTTTCTACTGTACGCAATAGCTCTTCCACGTAGCGAACATTTGAAGTTGCAATCTCGATTTCCGCAATCTGAAAAATAAGCTATGTAGCAAATGCTTTGTTCAACGAAAAAATAAATCTTCACAATCGCTCTTACCATGTTTACGTAAGCTTGTACGTCAACTTGCAATTGAATGCGTATTTTTTCATCGTCGCTAACTCCTTGAACATCGGAGGAAAGAGAACCCGTAGATTTATCTCGGATCTTTTTCAATCTTCGTAAGCTTTCCTCAGTTTTTTGTACTGATGTTAAAACGTCCGTTACGGATGCCAGATAACTGTACGATTAAGAAATTCATTAGCAAACGATGTCGAACTTGATCGGTATTATAATCATTCTCTATTATTGATTCCTTACTGTTCGGTCAACAACGAAAGAGTTAATTCCAACCAACGATTTACATTGTCCGGGATTAATTTCTTATAATCTGCGTGAAAACTTATAAGAAAAACGAGGGCGTTCTTTACGTAAGCGCACGGTTTCGTGGACACGTCTCTATTTGTTCGCCTAAATAATCGTGGTATATCGCTGACTTGTTTCAGATGCACTATACTTTCCTTTAAAAGTTCATTTACAATTTCTTCCGTAACTTGCGATAAAATCATTCCAAATTTCTTTATAGTTTCACGCAAAGAATCTGTAGATCAATATGCATATGTTTGAAAAAGAACAGTAATATTAATATTTCATATTATTACCTTCTAATAACTTTAATATCGTCGGAGTCTGCCGTTTAAGTTTTGATTGGACTACTTCTAGAAGCGATGGAAGTTTTTTCACCAATTTCTCTATATCTTGGTTTAAACATATTAAAAAATTAAGCTTCGTGTAATGCTCCGATTTGCTTGAGGATCCCACTTCATTTTCTATAGGCCATATCTGTATTAAAATAAATGATTAACTACACTCGGTTCAATGAGTTAGACAATTTTTTTTTGACAAGTTTTTAAATATCATACTTCTTTAAGCGCCGCTAGAGACCACGTTTGATATCTGGCACACATTTGTAAATTGAATTTCCAAAATCTATACAGAACAAGCTTCCGTTAAAATCATTTTAATCAAAGTTATCATTCCCATGATTAATTTTATAATTCACCTATGGAAAAGCTGATAAAGATATACATCGTCTCCCCAAATCCTTTGCAAGTTTTCCCACAAAACGCATGTTGCGCGCAGGGAAAATTCATTTTGCGTAACTGATTCAAAAGTCACTTTTATAGATGCTGGTGATATTGATTCTGTTAAAGCGGTCTCAACAACGCCAGCTATTTCTTGAAATCGTATTTGAAAGTATACCGGCAAATTCCATTTCTTCAAGAAATTTTTGTACTGCGCATTTCTCTTTAATGTGGACAAAGTATCGGTCGTAACACACTCAGCTTCTAACTTCTCTAGAAATTCTAAAGTTGCCATGTATCGCTGAAATCGTGTAATTTTGATTCTATTACTGTGCTTATAAGAAAAAGCTGGCTTAATTACTATGCTTACAGAATGAAATAATACTGGATCTCCTGGAGCAAAAATGCATTTGATATGTTGCTCAATTTTCTCTTCCACGTTCACCCAAAAGCTGTTCACTAAAAAGTTGAAACCCTTAACGGAGCATCTGGAATGAGATCATAAAAGTAATTTGTACAAAGAGATACGAAAAACATTATCCCGTGAGAAATCGAATGTCTACCTGTTAGGGTGTAATGTAATATCTAAAAGTTGCTTCAGTTCTATGCTCAGAATATTTAACAATCTATTGTATATACTTTGTAGGCCAAGCGAGTCTGCTTGCAGGTTTTCCATGCTAATCACACCGTCAACTAAGGGTCTAATAATCTCTTCCTTTACTAAATTTTCTGCATCTTTTATTTTATCGAGCATAATATATATTCTCAAGCAACGAATTAGCAAGACCGAATTCTTTTCTTGGATACAAGCTAGGAACAGTTCATTCAGATGAGTCATATAAGACTGCTCCAACTTTATACATTCCTAAGAACAATTAATTTTCTTCTATTAATTGCGAAGACAAATAAAATGGTTTAAATTGAGAAATGTATACCTTCTGTTTATCTTTGATAATATCTAGCTTGCACCTGGACATGTGAAATTGCAATTGATTGAATTCTGTAGCAGCTTGCTCCAGAATATCTATTTTAGCTGGACTCTCCAGGAAAGTGTTTAGAGATAATACAGACGAGAGCTTATTTAACGACTTGAAAATATGTTGTAAGCTACATAGACTCTGTTTGTATTCCCTGATCTTTTTGCTCTCATTAATATTAATGGAAATTGCATCGATCTCGTCATCTAAAGTCTGCTGTACTTGCTGTTATAGGAGATTAAATATTATTCAAACAGTACAGTGACTCCCGCTAATATTCTGACACTCTTTAAAAAGCGATAACCTTTTTAATCTTGGACCATACGATTCGAACTTTTTTGAGAAGTTAGAACAATTGGTTTGCTACACAACGTGGCAAAAATTTTTGGAAAAAATTGCAAGTTGTCGGAATTGCAGAGAAAGTACTAAAAGTTGTATTTTGCAACTTTTTTATGTGGGCTTATATGAAAAATTTAGAAAACAGATTTCGTGAATCTGTATCGATTAAACGTCAACGTTGCAATCAGCCACAAACGTTTAAAGATGGTCAAAATTGCAGTTTTTCACGATTTTTGGTGTCCAACTGCAATAAATCTAAGGATTCTTGCATCTTTCAATGTCTGTCGCTTTTTCCCGCATCAACCGATTTCGATGAATCTTTTATAGTGCATATAATTGACACATATCTGCAAAACATATTTTTAAAATTTTCAATATATGTCCACACAAAAAAAATTTTTTTCACAACATGTAGTAAAGTAATTGCTCTAACTTCTCAAGGAAGTTTAAATCGTATGGTCTAACATTTAAAAAGTTACCTGAGCTCTAGTGCTGAAATATATTAAATGCACTTCTTTTCAGAGCATTTGATATTTACCATTACTTCTTCCTTCAATTGACCTAACGGTCCTTGCAAATCGTTGATAGCTTTGTCCAAACCGATTAAGTTACTCGATAAATTTACAAAATCTATGTAATCCCTATTAATTAAATCGATCATGGCAGATCTCAACAATTTCAAATATATTCCCAGATCGTCTCGCATTGTCTCCAATTTCGATTTCTTTTTGTGTTCTTGAAGAAAGATGTCAACATTGAAATTTTTCTGGAATGAAAGAACGTTGAAGTTTAAATATCTCGAAAAGTTGAATATTTACAATTACAGCGACTCACCTGGATGAAATCCGTCTCTGTGAAACACAGATCCTTGGGGGCTTTCGGTAAATTAAAGTTTGTGTTCGACATTCTGCTAAATTTCTATTACAACGATCGTTATTGACATAAAGTCGCACGGAGAGTATAGACTCTCTGGTCACACTAAGTGACACAATAAACAATAGTAAACGACTAAATGAAATAGTATATATTTGAAAATGACTGGAATGTACTCGGCTACAGCATGATTGCACTTCAAAGTTTTGTTTACATTTCGTAAAACTGAATTCGTGTCTTTTTTTAAATAATTGTAAAGTCGTGTTTACGTGGTTGTACGGAACTGTACGGAACTATGACTTGATTAGTAGTAAGTGGTAGTAAGTAACACTGAGTAACTGGTAACACAGACCGAAAGAGGTCTCTGATTGTAAAGTGAAGTTGTATAAATTCATCGACAAATCAAGCTGCTTCGTAATCTCTGTCTTTTTGTCTCTCCTGCGAGTGACATATCTTCCTCTCTGTCACAGATCTGTAGGAAAGACAAGGATCTCTCTATCTTCATTCGTATTTCACCTCTACGCCGATTGTCGTATCAGTTTCAGCCAGAGTTTCAGCTCAGCTGGGAAGATTTTCAATGTAAAAACGCTGGGGAATTTCGAAGGTCGGATGTATGTGGTTGTGAGACGTCGGTGAGGAGTTTGACAAGTTTGCTAGTGTTTGCTAGTTTTTTAGTGGAATTTATTTTCAAAATGGCAGTTGCGGGAAGATTGCAGAAGGTAATTCAAAGTTTCGGTTGATTGAACCGATCGCCGAAAAATATTCTTTGAAATTTTGGCATGTTCGCTCATGTCCGACTAACCATATCCCTGTCATCGATGACACCAAACATTTACAATGAAATGTACAACATAATTTTTCTATGAATTATTTCTAAATGTTTTATCGCTGCGTTTCTTATTTTACACATTTCTGTCTCTTCGAAAATCACCGACGAGCATTATGTTATTTCTATCAGAGTGATCCGCGTTCAAATTCTCGTTTTACATGGAACCTATTTATGAATGATTATGTTTCCCCTTTCCAGGAACTTCGTGACCTAAGAGCATCGCCTATCAAAAGCTTTACGAATATCCAAGTAGATGAATCGAATATTCTCACTTGGCAAGGTCTTATATTGCCGGTATGTTCTGGCATAATTATTTTACTCCGGAAATACAATCTAACCTTATATATCATTTGTAAATAATAGAATAAATTATATATAATTATGTGGGGTTTACGAACTTTAATATAAACGCAGATTCTAATAGAATTATGTAGTGTCACAATAGCACTTCTATTTTGGGTAAAAAAAAATATCCATTCTGTGTAAATCTTTGCCGTGATACGTCTTTTATTACGTTTTACTTGTAAATATGCAAAAACATTCAGAGTTCGTCGTTTTTTCTATAGATTTAGAACATTACAAATTATTTAATTACATTCTAATAGTTCGAATGTTTTAGGATAATCCGCCATATAATAAAGGGGCATTTCGTATTGAAATTAACTTTCCAGCGGAGTATCCTTTCAAGCCTCCAAACATAAATTTTAAAACAAAAATATATCATCCTAATATAAACGAAAAGGGGCAAATATGCTTACCAATTATGAGCGATCAGAATTGGAAACCAGCTACAAGGGTGGGCCAAGGTGAAATATTACAGTTTTTTAATATTGCAAAATCAAAAGAACCAACGTTGAACGACTAAATTGTTTGTTCTCAGTTGTACAAGCTCTGATAGCTGTAGTAAACGATCCAGAACCGGAACGTCCGATGAGGGCAGATATTGCGGAAGAATTTCTGAAGGATAGGAAAAAATTCTTAAAGAACGCAGAGGAATTTACAAAGAAACATGCGGAAAAAAGGCGAGAGACGCCCTCGTCTAACGAATAACTATGAATGATTAGCCCAACTCACCATGATGCCTGTCATCCATCAGCTAATTTAATTCAAGCCGTCATAGACTTATCTGTTAAACGATGAACAAATTGAGACACATGTGTACAGGCGCTAACTATGCTCTCTTCAATGTACTTCATAATTTGAACAACTTTTTAATATCATACTTCTTGAAGTCCTGCTACGGGTATCTAGCACATATTTGTAAACTGAATTTCCAGAATCTATGCAGAACAAACTCTCATAAGAATTATTTTAGCTTGCCCATAAAAACAAATTGACAAGGATACATACTGTTTTGCCCAAACCCTTTGGAGATTTTCCCATAAAATGCACATTGCATACAGGGAAAATTCAGTTTGCCTAAGAGATTCGAAAATCCTCTTTATAAACGCCAGTTGCATGGGTTTTGTCAAAATAGTATAAACAACGCCAGCTATTTCTTGAAATCCTATTTGAAAATATACTGGTAAATTTCATTTCTTCAAGAAATCTTCGTACTGCGCGTTTCCCTTTGATGTGATCGTTTAGAAAAGAACTGACTTAATTAATATGCTTTCAGAATGAAAGAATACTGGATCTCCTGGAGCAAAAATGCATTTGATATATTGCTCAATTTTCTCTTCCATGTTAACGTGTAAACTTTTTACAAAAAAAGTTAAAACTCTTAAAAGAGCATCTGAAATGAGATCGTAAAAGTTGTTTGTATAAAAGAGATACAAGAAACATTTTCCTGTAAGGAATCGAATGTGTACCTGTTAGGGTGTAATGTAATATCTAGAAATTGCTTTGGCTCTATGCTCAGACTATTTAATAATCTATTGTATGTACTTTGTAGGCCAAGTGAGTCTATTTGCAGATTTTCCTTCCATGCTAATTACACTGTCGACTAATGGTCTAACAATCTCTTCCCTCAATAAAATCTCCGCATCGTATATTTTATCGAGTGTAACGTATATTCTCATGCAACAAATTGACAGGACAGAATTCATCTCTCGAACACATGCTAGGAAAAGTTCAAGTAAGACCATTTAATTTTTTTCAATTACATAATTGCAATGACAAATAAATCTGTTTAAAGTTTGCTTCATAAATGCACACCTTCTCTTTGTTATTAATACTATCCGGTTTACACAGGAAATTGCAATTGATTGAATTCTCTAGCAGCTTGCTCTAACACGTCTATTTTAGCTGGATTCTTCAGGAATGTACTTGGAAACAATACAGATAAAAGCTTATTTAATGTATTATTCGCTGAGTTATTATAAGCTTATTTAATATATTTGAAAATATGTTGTTAATTAAATAAACTTTGTTTGTATTTCCTGATCATTTTGCTCTTGTTAATATTAATAGAAATTGCATTGATCTCGTAAATCAAGGTCTGCTGTAGCTACTTGCTGTATACAAAAGAGCAAATATTATTCAAACAATGTATCTGAATCCTAATGCCACATTGTATGAAATCCACCTTTTTTTTTTAAAATTGACTCAATACACTAGATTTAGAATACAGCTGTATAAATGCATTTAATAATTACTATCGCAACTGAGATCAGAGCATTCGATGTTTACCATTCATTCTTCCTTCAATTGACCTAATGGTCCTTGCAAGTCATCAATAGCTTTGTCCAAACTGATTAAGTTACTCAATAAATTTACAAAATCTATGTAATCCCTATTAATCTTAACGATTTCAAATATATTCCTAGACCATCCTGCGTTGTCTTCGGTTTCGATTTCTTTTTATTTTCTTGAAGGGAGACGTCTATATTGAAACTTTTCTGCAATGAAAGAACATTCACATTTAAATATCTTGAAAAATTGAATATACATAAAGCAGTTACTCACCAGGATCAAATCCATCTCTGTGAAACACAGATCCATTGGATTGATGTTTGTATTCAACATTCTGCTAAATTTCTATTACAACAAACGTTATCGATAAAAATTGTAGAAAATAGAAAATTTCTAATTGAAGTACTATACATTTGTGAAAAGTTCGAATATACTCGTTCAGGGCAGAATTGTACTTGAAAGTACCGCTTACATTTCCCAAAGTATACTAGCGAGTAAATACGAAGATATTTCGGCCGGCTGTGAACTCAATGAAAAGTATTGCGCTTATTTTTCGAAGTACTTGTCAAATTCTACAAACCAATGTAGCCAAATTTGAGTGTACTTACTTGTCGTGTATTTACCTTAGACCGTGTCTACTCATGGCACTTTTGACGAAAACCAATTATAAAACAAACATTCGGATACAGAAGGATGAGCATGAATTGTGTGCGCACGCGTGCTTGCTCGCAACAAAGCGGATAAACGGATAGCGGATTGATTCATATTCACACATAATCAATTGCAAATATCTACTTATATTCGCATCGATGCGAGTTACGAAAAAGAAACGCCATTAACGAAAATTCGCGGGAGCCTCAGTTTGGAAGATTTTCAATGTAGAATTAGCTGGGGAATTTCGGAGGACAGATATATGTATTTAGTTGTGAAGACGTCAGTGAGAAGCAGTGAGGAACTTGACAAGTTTTGCTAGTTTTTTAGTGAAATTTATTTTCAAAATGGCAGTTGCGAAAAGATTGCAAAAGGTAATTCGAAGTTTTAATACATTGAACCGATTTTGGAAGTATTGAAATGCTTGTAAAACGTGCGAAAAATATTGTTTTCAATTGTAACATGTTCGCCCATCTTCGATTAACTGTGTCGCCGAACTGAATCGTTACTCATCGAATGACACCGAGTTTTTTCAATGAAATCTAGAATGTTAATATTTTCTATTAATTATTTATACATATTTTATTGTTGCGAGTCTTATTCTAGGTACGCCTGTCTATTTGAAAACCAAAGACAGGCATTTATATTTCTTCCGAATCTGTTCTCATGGGATGTACCAACGATGACTATGTTTTCTCTTTCCAGGAACTTCGTGACCTACGAGCATCGCCTATGAAAAACTTTACGAATATCCAAGCAGATGAATCGAATATTCTCACTTGGCAAGGTCTTATATTGCCGGTACGTTCTAACATAATTACTTTAATCGGGAAACATAACCCAATTTCGTATCTTTTCTAATACATAGAGTAAATTAGAGTTAATCCAGGTCTGCGAACGTTAGCGTAAATTTAGAGTTCGATCGGCTTATGCAGTGCGAAAATAGCATTTCTATTTAAAGCAAAAACCAAATAAATCTTTGCCTCGAAGCTTCTTTTATCGAGTTCTGCTTGTTCGTACCTTTCTCTTACAAATGCGAAAGCGTCCATAGTTTGTCGCCTTTTCTATCGGTATAGAATATTATAACATATTTAACTGTGTGTGTGTGTGAGTTCTAATAGTTCGAATGTTTTAGGATAATCCGCCGTATAATAAAGGGGCATTTCGTATTGAAATTAACTTTCCAGCGGAATACCCTTTCAAGCCTCCGAGAATAAATTTTAAAACAAAAATATACCATCCTAATATAAACGACAAGGGACAGGTTTGCTTGCCGATTATAAGCGACGAGAATTGGAAACCGGCTACAAGGGCAGGTCAAGGTAAAATTGTTCTTTCGTTTCTGCCATTTACCAAAGTAACACTCGATACACATTATCGGTCTGCTCATGATTTGATCAAACCATGAGAGAGCCGTTAATCTGTACCAAGCCTGAAAGAACACCTTATAACTGCTACATTTTGATTCACAGTTATACAAGCTTTAATAGCTTTAGTAAATGATCCGGAGCCAGAGCATCCGATGAGGACAGATCTGGCAGAGGAGTTTTTGAAGGATAGAAAAAAGTTTTTGAAGAACGCGGAAGAGTTTACGAAGAAACATGCAGAAAAGAGGCGGGAATCGCCCTCTTCCAACGAATAACCATGAATGATTAGCCCTACTCACCATGATGCCTGCCACCCGTCAGCTAATTTAATTCAAGCCAACATAGACTTATTTGTTACATGATAAACGAGTTGAGATACATGTGTACAGTATTGGTTGACTACCAACAATAATATTTATATGTGCAAATTGTAATGTTTATAAAACAGATTAACAAACTAACTGTATAATATTGTATACTATATATGTGTCGAAAATCGTTTCATAACTGATTTCGTACAGATTTTTAAAATGGCTTGAAGAATATTCATGGGTTCGTTTTAGTTATTGTTAAAGCGATTCGTAATTCGTTTTTCATGGACGTTAAAGCTCTAGAAAGATGCATTTAAGTTCAATACTAAATTAATAGTGATTTTTAACTATTCGATCTACAAGCAACTGTGAGCTAGTATCAATAGAGAGTCTGTATGCGCGAAACTGTCATTATGAATGTCGCATTTCGATGTTAACATTCTGGCGATTACATATCTCTTCAGCATTATGTCGACGACTCGTTTCCACCTGTTAGTGTAAAACATTAATTTGTAACTCTGTAATCTCCTATGTAATTACGATTGATGGTACTACTTACGGTATATGTAATTCTCGAATTCTGATGTAACGTTAATACATTAAATATTAAGAAGTTCAAATAATATATCTATTGACTTAACACTTTATTCAATAGAATTTAGATTGATAATTTTAGTATATGAAATATCAAATGCAATAAAACATTCGGTTCCTAAACAATAGAGAATGTTTCTTTTTTTTTTAATTACACGCGTGTAATTAGTAGTAAATGAATGGCCTACAGGGAGACCTAAAATAGTGAACATATTCTTAAAATTATTTTCCCTATTCTTAATGTAGATCAACAGCCAAAGTATTAAAACCTCGCTATATTATTATTCGAATACGCTTATATATGAAATTATTTATCTATTATATTAAACATGAAATGTGTATTTTGTACGAAATCATTTAAAAATAAGACTTGGGAAAGGATTAGGCAGAATTAACATGATATTCTGTATTTAAAATGTGCTCAACTAAGAACTGCTTTTACAAGATTTTATTTTTTATTCAGTTTGCGTAAGAAAGGATTAGACCTTTTCATTTAAATATTAAAACTCTATATTGATAAATAAAAATATAAATGGAAATAAAAATATGATGCCTTTTCACGTAATCTCCGTTGTAAACGCTCGAGCATAATGCCTTACAATTAATGTAGCTTCCAATTACAACAATTGTTTAATTCCTTTATTAAGTTCTTCATCTTTATTCTAATTTTTCTTTCATTTCATTTTAATCCACCAATAACACTCCGCATCTGTTACAGATTCGTAGATTCCACTTTTGGCATACTACAATAAATATTCTGCGATTTAACGAAGTTTAGGTTTTTCGAAAAGTTGATCGCAGCAAAAATAATTGATGAGCTAGGTGGAAGAGGTGGAAGTTGCGAAAAATGCACCAACAGCTTTTGTTCTGATTAGTACTTTTATTTATTCGAATGCTTATATAATCAAATCATAGAAGGAAACAGAATTCCGTCGTATCCGTTGTTGCGCGCAAAGATGGCAATAAAAAAATTTCAAAAAGAAGAAGTGCATAGCAGAGAGCGTTTCTCAAATAAAGTAATCGAACACTGAAAAGGAGGCAAATATATTTTTAGATATACATTCACACTGCTTATGTACACACATTATAGATAACCACAGATATAAATAAAATCCTGGTGTAACACCAATATTTTAACGGAGTTCATGGTATATCTCTAGAGTAGTTTGTATACGACCATAGACAATCACAGTTTTACAAGTGTAGAAAAATTCCTTAATCGTAACACGACTGATGTGTAAATCATGTCTAGCAATCGTATGATTAAGAAACGTTTAGTTTCATTGTAATTAATCGCTATTGAATTTAAATTACAATATGTATTTCATAATAGCTGGTGTGTTCGCAAGTCTCATTCAATTCAACCGCTTATGATCGATAATACAATCAAGTGAAATCGGGAGGATTGGGGATAAAGGTGTTATTAATGTTACAAAACGTATTCGTAAATTCCTATTCCGAGCTTAGGAGTATAATGCCTAGAGCTCCCGAATACACATCAACCTTTTCCACCAAACTGTTCAATTATGAAACATGACTAATTATTCTCTTGAAATTTCGAGGCAGTCCACATCAATTGACAACGTGAATCGCGTTTCTGCGTCATCGTAAATTTTCTTGTTCCACGCAAATTTCTATATTAAATTTTAGGTTTTGTACCGAACGGATTTTTCCCCCAAAAATCTTCGTACGCGTAGCGCTACGAACCTCCCGAATATATGCGAGACTTTAGAGCGAGATATTCTGATATCTTACTAAAACCTAAAATATAAGATAGAAGTGTATCATAAGAAAAAAAAAGAATCCTATCGAACGTAAATGGAATGTTAGAATGACAATTATTCCGAGTTGCATGGTTTTCTTGATGTAGAATGCCTTGATCGCGGTGATCTTAACTATACTCGTGAAACAATAATAAAAGCAATAACAACTTCCTCTAATCAATGAAAATTGATGATGCAACAATACAAATTAATCGGCATTATATAATCAGATACTGATAATACGTTCAAAGGAATATGTATTATTACAAATTACTTACATGTTTGTACAGAACCAACATTCGAATTCGTGCATTAAGCAACGTACGTATACACCTTTCTGTAATTGAAAATCGATAGACATGACGTTGGTTGTGCGATTCAATTAAAAATCTTTTTCCCGTGTTTAAATAACTATTGTTACGTACCTATCTTCTGGCGTGCGTGCCAAATATTCACGTTCAATTAAACCTTCTATACGTTTTTTAATAATTACTGGCGAAGGTAGGAATCGCCCTTTTAATTGCTCTGTTACTTCTGTCACAAGTATATTGTGCTGAAACGAAGAAAAATAGAACTTTGGTGCACCGAATAAAAATCGAATTATTCTAATATAACGTGCATGTAACATTGGTAACGTTAAGGACACCGAGCACATCTACTGTACTACTGTTACATACGGGCATGCGTTTCCGGTCTTTCATAATGCGAACGATAGCTGCTTCTATCTCGTGCTTCCTGTCTTCATCGACTTTGTTACGCGTCTCTCTTCTCTCTGGCTCTGATTCGCCTTTCGCTGCCACCGTTTGTATCTTTACTCTTTAGAAAATGATACAGGAATGACGAACATTATTATTGAACAGTTTCGGATACATTTCGCTACGAATAAAAATGATTTAGTTCTGATTTAAATGATCTGAATGCGATATACCTGTGTAGTTTACTGGTAAAGCTGTCATTGACACAGAAACAATGCGAGGGTTCTATTTCCTTTGTACGAGGTTGCTTTAGCAAAACTCTCTGTGTAGCTTTACCCATAGCGAGAGACTGCAATGCTCTAACCAAGTCTCTTTCTGGAATATCGGTTTCACCTTGAATTTCCTACGCAACGTTTTCATACATTGTATCGTGATACATAAAACAGAGCAGATGGAAAAAGTCAAACCAGAAATAGAGAACGGTATATACCAACTCTGTGGCTACCAACTGACCTCGTACGTTAATTTGTCTCTTTTATTGAACAGCATCAGAACACACATTTGATAAGTCGAGACTTGAATTATATGTTTCCTTGTGTTCCCGCAACTGATGCTGCACTGGCTTAACCGATTACCGTTCGTGCTCCCGCTTCCATTGCCAATCGAACTGGAGGACGACGGCGTGTCTAACCCGGCGCAACTGCTTTCTTCCCTACGTGGTCCGTGAAACACTGCATTTAAATCGGCGGAACCTGAACGCGGGAACAGGAAAGTGCGTAACGTTACTCCACTTGGAAAATACAGTATTCTCCCTTTCTCTCGCAGCTATACAAGAGGTACTACATTATTTGTAGTGTTCTGAACGTACGGAAGGATAGCGATTGAAAAAGAAAGAACTGAAGTTCGAGGCGTACGGTAAACATTAAAGAGATAGACACTCGTTTCCAGGATTGTAAGAGTGCGGGATGCGCCTTCTCATTTCTCGATAATGCAAAGATGGGGTTTTTCAGCAGTCAATCGCCCTACAAAGTCCTATTTTTACGTTTACGAGGCGTAATTTGCATTGTTCGGAAGCATAAAGCTGCGCATGTAGCTACTTTCATAAAGTTGCGACAGCTACATGCTACCGAATAATGGAATTACGCGTCATAAACGTAAAAATAGGATTTTTGAGGACAATTGCGATCTAGATTGATCTTTTATCTAGCGCTTTTGGCTACTGAAAAATCCCATCTTCGAATCCTATCTAGAAACGAATCTACCCCCTTAAAAGACTCGTGCGAGCTGAGCCTTTTAAATTCCAAAATCAAAATTTCTTATTTTTGGTTTATCGTCAATTAAAGGTCTACTTGTAAAAGCTTCGTAAACAGAAATCAAGAATTAGAAAAGGTACAATCTTTTGCATTTTTTTTTGTTTCCAGGGGGATTCTCCAGTGGCAGGGACAAGATTTCAACAGTTACAGTGAGAATACTGTAACATGTTTTGATTGTAAATGAACGGACCTAATTGCGGCTGTAACGTCAACTGTCGACCACTGTGTTTAGCAAGGTAAAAACGTCGGAAGGCATCGAAAGCGTCTCGCGGAGCGGATGGCATGTTGCATTTTGGAGTCGCTGATTGCGTTGGCCAGAAACCGGTTGTCAGAACTCTGACGCTTATGTCGACGCCGTGCAACTTTGCCTGTAACACAAACAGCTTGGTATCTATGATCCTCAATCGTCGTACCACCAGATACGACCACGTATGAAAACTTACATTGGACGTAAGAACGTGATCCTTAAATTCATCCATGATAGTGTTACTGACTGTTATGTCTTTAAACATTCCTTCCAATTTGGACGTGAACTGACATCCGCATTCAGTCTATGGAAAATCATTCGTTCGGTTGATCGACGTGACGCTTCTTAGTCAAGATTAGTGATAAAAAATGAAGCAATTACCTTAAGTTTAGATATCATATTCTTCTCACTGTCATCAGAGACGGACTTGTTTAAAAGAAGACGTTTAGCCAAATGCTGCTTATAGTATCGTTCAAATACGTCTTTCTCTTGAAGGAACCGAAAGAGAACCATGGTCTTGTCTAGAATACCTTCAATTTCTTGTTCCGTCATCTAAAATATGTGTAACTCTTTAACGCATTCACGTAGGGTCGTTTTTGCAAATTTATGTTATTTTAAAGAAACTGCTGGAACTTTTTGACTACATAATACGTTTAATGTGTCCACTTTCTTTGGCAACGTCACGAATACAACGAGAGATACCGTTTTGTACCATTACAAAAGACACAGCGTGTGAGATTTCACGGTATTACCTATCATGTTAACAGAACTAACCCCTTTGACACCCTTCTTCAGTTTGTCGTCGATGAAAAGCGAGAGGTACTCTGGACTCTTTGTATTTAAATTTAGGAAGTACTCGAAATCGGAGGCGATCATCTGTTTGTAATTCTTGTCGTTATTGAACGAGTAATGGAGAAAGTGGTCGAAACGATCCTTTAAATCCAACAAATTTTGAATATACAACACAGCGTTTGTCGTGGACTCGTGTTCCTCCTGAACCATGGCACGTCCTTGCTCTTTGAGAAACTGCGAGACGCAATCGCACACCGTACGCAATCCGTCCGAGACTCTCGAGAATAATTTGTACATACAGCCTAGATCTTCGGTTTTTTGGTTTTTAAGCATGTGAACTACGCCACTGTTTTCCATCTAGAAGTAACAGGAAAGAAATATGATATATATGTATATAGCATCGTAGAAAACGACAACAACAACTTCTCGAATTACAATGTACAATTTTCTTGTACCTCTACAATAGTTTTCATATGAATTTTAATTAGTTCCTCCTCTACAACTTCTACTATTCGTGGTTCGGTAGATTCGTCTAAATAATGTTTTGCTCTCTCTGATTCTTCGCAAATTCTAGCTTCAACTTTTTTTATATATACCGATGCACTATTTTCTGCCAAGAATTTCTGAGATTCCATCTACAAACGGAAAAAATAATTAGAATGAGATTCGTGATTTTACAAGGCGAAAAAGAGAGAGAGAGACAGAATATTCTTACTTTATAAAATTCCGCACTCTGTTGTAAAAAAGGCCTTTCAAAATCTTCTTCGTAAACTTGACGACTGTTAATGCCGAGTAACATCAACATTTGGCAGGCATTTTTTATTGCAATGCGATCTACTACTTCTCCCCTTCTTTCTCTTCCTACCATATCTAGTAAAGTTTCCCTTAAGTGATCTCTCACACACCCATACCTGACCACCTGGAATGGATCAAATAAACATTTATTCGTTTAACTGTGAGATTATTGTTGATTCGATCATTAGCGAAAATTACCTGATCTCTGAATATGATAAGACCCAAATTATACACGTTGTCTACATCATTTTGCAGTACGTACACTCTATCCATATACATTAGAATATCTCTAATCATCACCATCGACGTTTGATGATCGTTCCAAGCTTGGCTTAATGTTTGAAGGAAATTGTTATGAAGAGATCTTAATACGTCTTCTCGTACTTTGTTCTCGAGATGATATGTTACAACTTCCTTCAGACCTGTGTACAACCGTTCTCCATATTTGTGAAGGACCATAGTGTAAGCATTTCGATAAAGTTCTTCAAAACTAAGACCCGAATTGTTTTTCTTTTGTATTTCCTGAATCGCATTTTTCAGTAGGGCCCAGATACTTTCTACATACTTCTCATCCATAGTAGTCTAAAAAAAAGTATACATATGTATAGAATGTTTGTTAATCTTAGCATTATGAAAGAAAAAGAATAAATATTTCGGGGAACTACAAGCTTTATTACTCGTATTAACTAACAAGAAAATCATCGGAAATATTATGGAAATAAAGTTTTTTATTATGAGGATACATCTGTGGTTACTAAAGAATGATCGAAACCCCCCTGGGTATAATGGATTACATGCGCGTTCATGTTGTTCATCATGCCATTATTATTCTCAACATTTTGCTGAATCTGAGAATTAATCATGACTCCGTTTTTCTCAATTTTTCACATTGCCTCTTTCTGTTTAGCAAAAGTACATAGAGCTAATGCAAATATTCAAATAACACGGTTGAACCGACATTGTTCTTCAATGTTTTGTCGATGAATATATTTTATATCAAGGTACGAGAATCACCTATATAAAATGTGAAACGCATGGTAAGTATTGCAGGGAAACAACGAATAAATGTCTTCGAACAAGTTACATACGGTTGTAAGAAACATGACCACAAACAGATGCATAAGTTTCTTGTGGTGGTTAAAACATTTTCTATTCTTTGCAACTACGAAACAATTTAACAATTACAAATTTAGTGGCTAATTGAAATTTAGGTGTCTCAACTCAACTGACAGATCAGACTTGAAATTGGTCTTCGGACAGGATAACATTGCAATCTCTATATTTCAATGCTTCTCTTTTGCGGTGCTATAGCAACTGTGTTCTATCGCCTGAATACCCATACAATTCGATAGCAGACCCAATAATGACCATTTCAAATACTGTATCAACCATGTTCTCTGTGTATACAGAGTTGTATTGGTATGGAATTAAATGAAATTCAAATATATAACAGAGAAACCACTAATAAAAACAGAATGGTTGTGGGAGTCAACAAAGGAAGCGGACAAACAATTCTTTTTGAAAAATCACTCAACAATTTCGATCTGACGTGTAATGCAAAGAAACAGGTTATAAAAATGCTATGTATACGTGTATACATACGTGCATGTTATTAGGAATGGTTATTTAAAAAAAAGCATATCCGCATAGAAAGAGAGAGAGAGAGAGAAAAAAAAGTGTAAAAGAGAAGAAAGAAACGTGAGCATAGGGGGAGGGGTGGCGAAGGGGGGACGAAAGAAACAAAATAAATTTTTCGGCAGAGAGGCCAAACGAATCGGACAAAGCTAAAAAAGATTCGGATGAATAATAGGAAAAGAGGCCAGTGTACTCACCGGGAAAGCACGTATGCGCATTTTGCTCTCTTTTTTGAGCATACCACTGCCCTTCATCATGTCGAATTTTCTGTCTGTACTTCGGGGATCTCGGTTAGAAGTGCTCGGTGACGGCCAATGCTACAATAACGTTGCACCGTGTGTACATTGACACCAGTAAAACGTAAGGACCATTCACGATCTCTTCGCTTCCCAGGCAGACCAGCCGAAGACGATCGGCCACCGTCCGACACCACAATTATTCATCCACGTTCACAATGCGCGAGGGAATCGAAAATTGTCTTGTTATCGTGTACATTTAATAAAAAGAAAGAAAAATCAGCAACGTCCCGAAAGAGAGGGGGAGAAAATTAGAGACTCAAAGACAGAGACAAAGAGAGAAGGGGAACGGGGGAAGGAGAGAAAGGGAGCGAGCGAGTGAGTGAGAAAGAGAGATATAGATAGAAAGAGAGAGAGAGAGAGCAAGAGGGAGAGGGTGGAGGAAGAACAGTGAGGGTAAAGAGCTGAACTCTTTTTTACCCGGCGGATGAAAATGGGGGATAAGTCGCTTAAGGGTTGCAATTATATAGCGAGACTGCGAAAAGATCGAAGAAATTTCTGATGAGAGATGGAAAAACAATAAACGGAAGGTAAATGTACGCGCACCTGTCAACAAACCGAATTCTCTATTGGAATATTGCCGAGAAAGAACAAAAAAAAACTCGCACTCGATTTGTCGACGGTCGTTGAATACCTTAACGTGATCGTCGATACGTATCCATCGTCTTTCGAGGCATAACGCGATTCAGTTTGTGAAAGCTCGAATTTCCATCCTACACGATTCCCCAATCCTCGATAGACGATATTGTATGTGTGTATCGTTCGCAACGACACACTCGACGCGCTTTAATCACGAATACTGTTGCGATTAGAGTACCGTTGCGCAAAAGGTTCATTTCCTCCTACGCGAAGAATCCTCATCTTCATCCCTCGCCGTATAGAGGGGGAACTAACCTTACTTTATGCCAGAGTTCTACCATCTATGTTCGGTGTGTGACCACAGCCTTGAGAATTCTTATACAGAGTATCCATGGATACTCTTGCAAGAGTATCTCAGAAAGAGTGTAGGAAAAAGAAAGGGGTGATTCCTAAAATTGTTCCAATTGGTTCCAAGCACCTTTCTCCTTTTCTAATTCGCGCCGAAACGCTTGGTTTTTGAGTTATAATATTAACGAAAAACTCGGACCAATCAGTGTGCGGCTACGGCGGACGGATTCCAACTCGGCCAACGGCAACGCCACGCTTAGTTGTAGCCGCGCTCCGATTGGTTCGTGTAAAAAAAGATATTAACGACCCATGTAAATAAAAAAGATATTTAATGAACATATTTGAATGTATCTTACGTGTACCGTTTTTCAACTGTACATCGTAGTTAAATTTAAAATGCATTAATTTCATTCGCGATATAATTACACGCTATGTATTTATTTACATGCATATGCAACGCGACTTCACGCGTGATCGTGTAGAAAAGTAAAAAATAGTTGTTTTATCTACGAGATTGGCATGGTTAAACGTCGAATTTCTCGAAACAAAGATTTTGCCCTTCTTCTTCGTATTCTTCCCTAGTTACTAAAAGACTCGAGAACGATGGATCTTCCGATAATGTTTTGCCACCGTACCACGCGTACGTGATTGGACTGAAATAGCGAAGAATAAGTTGCACATAAGTTAACATTTTATAACGATAGCAGAACAGATAACTAATATATTTACTTCTCGGGCGAATGAACGTTTATCGTGTACTCCGCAGGGGCAAAGCTTCTAACTTCCGTGTAAATTCTTTCTCGGAATCCTGGGAACTTTGCATTCCCACCTGTAAGGATGATATTAGACAAGAGATGAGGCCATGTTTCCTCGTCGCATGATTTCAAGCAGTCCATAATCGCTTCCGATATACCCATTTGCCGAATACCAACGTCAGATGGGTAGAACAATATTTCTGGTATAGCAAATCTTTCGTTGCTCAACCGTAGAGTTTGCTGTTCATTAGGAGGTTCTGGATTCTTCAAGAAACCACGTCTCAATGTTGTGTAATCCGGCAAAACGTAATCTTTGATTATAGGATTATTTTCCAGTTTGCTTCTAGCTGTTTCCATGTCCTTGAAAAAGTCCTGTGAGACGAAACAAGAATCCTCCTTCACCTGATTTATCACATAAGTTTCATCCATGACGTGCAGTTGACGATAAGATATGATCTCTTTTAGATGATTTGTGAGAAGCTTTCCACCCACGTCGATGCGTCTGATACCTTCTTTTACTTTGGCGTCGTTCACGTACGGTACTATGTGAGTAAAACTGTATCCGCTATCGACTACTATGCAGCATTTCGAGTTCGAATTTTCTGATTTATATTGGTAACAAGAGAGGGTAGTAGCGTTAATTCTCAATAAACTTTGACACTCGTACTCCTCGAAGAATATCTCGGTCATAGCTTCTTGTACGGTGGAAAAATTGTATAACGGTTCTGTTATGACTACAGAGAGGTGACTCAAATTTACAGGACAGCATTCTTTCGAGAACACATAATCCCATACGGTCTTTTGGACGTCCCAATTAACAAGGTATCCTTTCTGGAAGGGTAGTATGTAGAAGAGACCGGACGCGTCCCGACATTCCTCGATCTGATTTCCAACAAATGGTCTTCGTCGTTCGCTTTTCGCTTTCATAATACAATTAGGAACTAATCTGAAAATAAAAGCATGAGATCTCTTTCGATAAAAACCATCGTCTATCTTAGATTTATTATAATCGAGGTGTAAGGCTTACTTTGGGCTGTCAGAAGCTAACCCAACTTTTGCAGTGTTCGCACCGTTGTCAAGAATGAACGTAGAACTACCCATATTTACAAGTCGATTAAATGCCGAGCAAAAATTGATCGTTTCTTCTTTCTCTTGTACCTTTGCAAACGTTACTCAAACTCTATTTTACGCTTAGAATATCTACGTTCTTCTTCCGAAGGATTTAAAGGGCCCCGGTAAGGCGCCATAATAATGTTACCGACTGGTCTGTATGGTAATGTGGCTCCATCCGTCGAATTAGTTGTCGTATAGATTTCGTGTCGCACGATTTGAAATACTCATGAATCTGATCGATTATATATTGTTAGTTGTTTAAAAATTAGGTGGTCAGATAGTCAAGGGTCTGCTTGTCGACACGAACGTATGACAGAAAAATATACAGGATTGTCTGTGGTTACGTACCCTATTAACAATAATCTAGCGGTTGACCGACGTTATCGATTTGTTTAAAGTTTAAATGCGCATCAAGGCATTAATTGTCTAGCTGACACAGCAAAGCAAGGCCTCGTTTGATCCAGTGACTAACCGGATATTTGGTGTCTAGTAGAAGCGATAGCACGTAATTCGTCGAATGTCCGGTTGTTTTCAATATGCCGAAACGGGCGGAAGTAATATAAAGAGGACACTCGTATCGTTGGCCAATATTTATGAAGTCCATGTGCGTTGGTTTTGTCCAAACCATCGGCATACGATCCCATAAGACTTTTGGGTAACTCTCTTCGAGGAGCATAGTTGTCATGTCCCATCTCGCGCCAGCCAAAAACATGCCGTAGATGTAAACACCGTCTGCCGGTGATTCGTCTAGCTCGTACACCGGAAGTACCTATTAAACCGCACGTTAAAAGGGAGTAGACTCGTTTTCAGGATTGCAAGGGGGCGGGATGGGCCTTCTCATTTCTCGATAATGCAAAGATGGGGTTTTTCAGCAGTCAATCGCCCTCCAAAGTCCTATGTTTACGTTTATGAGGCGTAATTTGCATTATTCGGAAGCATACAACTGCGCATGTAGCTATTTTCACAAAGCTGCGACAGCTACATGCTGCCGAACAATACGAGCGAATTACGCATCAGAAGGCGCTTCCCACACCCTTGCAATCCTGGAAACGAGACTACCCCCTTAAAATGATTTCTTCGCGAAGAATTAGTGTTTTTGCTTTTGCTCGGGTCTAGGGATACTCAAGCTCGAGTAAGTGCCCGAGCAGTGAGCATTCTAATAATAATCGAGCTGAGCTTTCTAAAAAGTCTGTCACGACTGAACCTTGTAGTCGAAGTCGATCCTGTCGATCGGTATCTTGTACTTCCTCGCAAAGTTCTGCGTGGTCGCCGTGAGGAAAGCGTGTACGAACGAGAAACCCGATACCCAGAATGTCGTTGGCTTTCCGTACACCAACCAGTTTCGGAAGAAATTCAATCGATCCAGGAAGTCGTTGACGAAATTCGGTAACGGTTTCAGGCTCGGGTAGGCGCACGCTCTCGTCCACGACTGTGGTATTCTCGAGCTCAGTATGTGAATAGCTAAATCCTGTACGTTATTTCCACGTTAAAGAACTCTGTTCCAGTTTATTTAACATAGACGACATTGTTACCTCGAGGGCGGGAGTCATCACTACTAGCCCCTTGACCGCATTCTCGAGCATAGTGAGAGAGTGCCGTATTTCGTGCAGCAGAGTGTTATATCTCTCTAATTCTTGTATCAGCACCGTGTTCATGGATTCCATGTACATCACCGGATATCGTTCCTGGGCCTCTTCGATGTCGAACAAAGTCGGCATCCTATCGTAGATATCCTTTTTCATATTGAGCAGTATCTCGTCCTGCTTAGAAGTGTCGCCCGCCGTTCCTGTCCGCTGTATCAGCAACATCGACCGGAAGAAGGTATTTGCTAGCTCGAGATCTCGTGTTATCCCTGCGTTCATGTGGAGACCGAGTGCCTCGGGCGGTGGATTCAACGGGATCCCTTCGATCAGTTTGATGTAATCGTCGTACTCGTGTCTGCTCGCAACAGGGAAACGAAAAATGTTATTTTACAAGTTTAAGTCAAATGAGATAATTATTATGATTAGTTACAACGCCTGGCATCGAAGCGCAAGAATCAATTGTAATGATTAAAAGGAGAAGAGTTGGTACTTTTTTGGTAGAGCATATTCGGGGCCAGCCTTTGGCGAGAACGAGTAATTCGAATCCGCGATCACGTCCGCGTTGTAGAAGTCTTGTAATATTGTGATCAAGCACCTCCGATCCCGGTCGTCCGTGACTCTGCCCCCGTAATTGCACTCTCCGGTCAGATATAGGATCGCTTTGAACGGGATCTCCGTGTAATCGTGCATGTACAGTTGGAGCTGTTGGGCAGATATTTGCAGATCGGATTCGTTGAAACCTGCAACGCAACCAACTACGTTCCGGAGCTGATCGCGGATCACGGATCGACGAATTCAACGGACTCAACGAACCGTATTGTATGTTCCAGCCCTGGGCTCCGTAGTTTCGCCTCTCTTGTACCACAGCGTGAAAAAAGCACAGGGCATAAAGCAGCTTAGAGTAAGATCTCTTCTTTTTCGGGACCGTGTCGAAGAATCCCGCGTCCCTGGCTGATTCGGCTTTATACGATCTAAAAATGATCTAGTTAATGTCTGCATTCATAAATTGACTTCACGGCCCAGCTGCGACAACGTTTCGCACCTCATGATGTTGTTCTGCAATCCCGTGGGCGGTTCGTTGGTCATTTTCACGCCGTTCTGTAGAATAGTGATAGGGAAGTGTTCGGACGGGTAGCTGGTCAGCCAAAGGCGAAAATTGGAATGGGTGTTCGAGGCGTCGAAGTTCTCGCAAATGCTCTCCAAGCTAGGCATCCAGGAAGCGGCCAGGTGGCAATTCTGCAAGCATATCCATTCGCCTTCGGCTTGGCCATGTTCGATCAACTTACGAGCGATCGGTCCTTGACCCTGTCCCAGCGAGATCGAATTGAACCTCTCGAGAAAGTTCACGTTCTCCGCGTACTTTGTCAACGCCTCCATCGGATCGGAGCCCGGGGAGAGAATAAAGATCAACGGGATCAGGAAGTTTGAATCCGCGAACGACTTGGAGATGTCGAATGGCGGAGGCACGACGAATTTCAAGCCCATTCCTTCCTGGACGAACCGTTGGATCTGTAACGAGCGGTGAAAAAATGAGTCGCGCAAGGCCCTCACAAAAAATCGAATAAAGTAGGGTCAACGAGGTAGCCCTTACCATAATTGTCACTTTATCGGTTCTAATCATTCTAATGACGATCAGCTTTTGGAACGGAGTCAGAGTCGCCTCCCAGGGGTTCGGCATCGGCGAGTTCTCCGGGTTAGTCAGATCGTAGTATTGTTTCCACTCGTTTCTGTTCTGGAGGAAGCTCGTCTGGAAATCGGCGAAGCCCGGCAACGCGTGGACGCGACACATTTCCGCCCAAGATTTATCCGGAAGCCAAGCGGCTACCGGATTCTCCGAAGCCGAGGCTAAAGCGACGCCTCCGGTCAAGAAAAACATCAGCTCTTCTCTGGTGATCGCGTTCTCCGTAATCAAGATCGTCGTGTACAACATGAACGAGTACAAAACCTGGCGGTTCGAAGAATTGTAAGTTGAATTTCTCGCGTGAATTATCGTTGAAAGTTCGGCAGTTGGTACGGTCTGCGATTGGCCCGAAACATGTAGGACTACTTTCTATATTTTTACACCGCCTCTGTATCAACTTTTCGAGCTCGCAACAATACTTGGGCGGGATTGGGGGTTTACCTTGTCCTTCTCGAACAAGGACCTGCAGACATTGCGATACAGGTTGTAGGTGAAGGTCTCCCTGAGAAACGCGAGTCGCCGCTCGAGGATCTTGCTCTTTCTCGCGGTGTCGATCGAGTTCACGTACTGATTGATGAACCAAACCAATGAGTACTGGTACATCGGATCGATGTTTGGCAGGTCGGTGATGGTGTAGTAGAGCGCGGAACTGTGTTTCGCGATCGGCTTGTAATTCTGCCGGAACTCCTCGATCTGTATCTCGGTCTTCTTCGCGATCGACTGCTTCTTCAGGATGTCGGTCGAGAGAATCTTGGACGAGTCGAGGATTTCGATCGCTTCTTCGTCCTCGAGGATAGTCGCGCCTGAGTCGGACAACGTTTTTAGGATGTTGTCCTCCACCTGTTTCAAAGCTTTCCGGTTCGCGGCGCTCTGCACGATCAGAAACTCTCGTTTCTCTTGCAGATCCGGCCGCTCCTTGGCCACCACGATGCCCAACAGCTGGTCCTCGAGACCGGGCATCGTCAACGCGAAGTTGATGAGTGTCACCTTGTTAAACACTTCCGGCAGATAGTGCGGGTTCCGCAATTTCGTCGTTATGTACAGCCTGAATCGTAAACTGTACTCGATCGCTTTCTCGCCGAGATTGATGAACCACATGTTCCCCATTTTGTAGATCGACTTGGTCAGTATGGGATCAAGGGCTGGCGTCAAATCTTCCAGAACGTTCTCTATGAGCACCGGTTTTCCTGGGGTCGAAACAAACATACATATGTGGTGGTCCACGCAGTTTGTACACCTTGAGTATTTTCCGTTACTTGCAATAATATTAAAAAATGATGAAATACTCAAGGTGTACAAGTTGCATAACTCGCGTACCATACTCCAAAGCCCTTTCGATGATGCTCATATAGTCCGCGTTTGTCAGCTTGACGATCTCCAGCTCGTTTTGCTTTTCCATATTGCGGATCCATTTGTTCGCTTGACTCTGGGGATCGACGAACAAGCTCCACCTCTTCGAGTTGTCGGCGATGATGGCGTTCTCGATGGAGAAAGAGTCCCGCGGCAGTCCGAATATGTTCCACGAGTTGATTTTGATCTCAGTGCCGAGGATCTCGACGAAGTCGTAGTCGTGCGTACAAGGTATCTTCAAACGCATCACGTAATGGAACCATTTCTCCAGGCTCTCGAGGCGGTAGCTGGTCGTGAACGGTCCCATGTACGCTATCATGCCGCAGGAGAGTAAAATGTCGCCGGGCAGGCTGTCGTAGGCTCTTTGGAGACTAGCCGCCGCGTCCATCCACCGGTTTTTCTCGCCGCCCAAACCGTTGATCAGCTTCTCCGCTCTGATCAGCTTGTTCCTGCAGAGGGTCACCTGCGAATCGAATCGAGCGGTTCGTTGGTCACCGCTTGTCACCGGAGACAATAGGTTATCGCGAGCAACAGTTGCACCTCGTTTTGGAGCTCTATCTTCTTCGCTACGGCTACTTGCAGCTGTGCGTTGAGCACGGCCAGTCTTTCGGTGAGGTCAGCGAGCATAGCGCGTCTTTCGTTCAGGAACGCGATCGTGTCGTTGTATTCCCGCTCAGCAACCTCCAGTTTGGCCTTCTTCGGTGCGACTACTTTGGCCACCTCGTCGTACAGGACCATTGCTCTGACCCATTTACAGAGACCCTCGGCAGCCGACGAAGCCCTCGCCACCACCTTTGGCTCGAAATTCTTGTCCGTCAAGTATTTCGTTTTGATCTCCTGAGGTTGGGACGATAGAATAGAATGTAGTTGCAAGTTAGCCCGCGAATAGGTCGTAAGCGAATCCCCGTACCTGCATTATACGGGGTGGAATGTTATCCTTATCGTAATTGCGTAAGTTCTCCAAGAACCGAAAGTCGCCCAGCAGACGTTTGCTAGGTCCCCAATAGTCGACTACTTTTTTACCGGTGGCTGGATCCTCGATCCTGGCAGGCGGTATGTCTAACATCACGCAGACTGCAGCCATTACGAGCTTCACGCCAGCAGGAGGGCTTCTCATAGTCCTCACGACGGTTATGTCGGCCGGCTTTAGAGTATTTAGAGCCGCTAGACGAAACAAACGGAGAAAGAGAATGTAATAAATAGAGGCTTTCAATGAGCATCGATGCACACGCACCGATAGCTTCTTCCAAGGCAGGCATCGCTTCCGCCAAGTCCGCCTCGCATTCCGTTTTCAGGCTCATCGAGATCTCTGCCTGCTGGTGCGCCATATTTTCGTCCCTCTTGACCAACATCCGGGCTTTCTCGACGCTCACGTTCTCGGTCTCGATCTTCTTCATGGTCGCGACCGTTTCCCTCGCGGACGCTTCCAGTTGCGGCTGCAGTCCCGACAGCGTCACCCTCATCTTGTCGATCTGCTCCGCGGCGAATTGCAGCTTGTCCAGTCCGTTCAGGTATCGATCTCTGGAAAACGAAGGAAGCTTAACCAAGGTAAGGGCTAAGAATAGAAGTTCCCACTGCAGAAGCATCTTTGGGCAGAAGCTAATTCGACATACAGGACTAACACACGCGCAAGTACCTGCCGATCGTGAGTTCGAGCTGTTTTTCCTTCATCAGTTCTGCATAGGTACGAATGAGATCGAGGAAGCTGGCGGTAGTGATGTACGTTTGTCTGCCGGTGGCGACGTGGAACCGGGCACTGATATCTTTGGCGCAAACGTGGAAGAACTTGCTGGCGATCACGGCGTTTACCTTGACCAGTTCGTCGATGTCGATATCGGTGGTGCTGCGAAGAGCGACCTGCTCCAGTGCATCCTCCGGCCATACGTCGAACCAATCGATCGTGCAACAGTTGACCAGGCTCGGGTACAGACGCAATCTGATCCGGA
The DNA here is from genome assembly GCF_051020765.1 of Lasioglossum baleicum. NCBI lineage: Eukaryota > Metazoa > Arthropoda > Insecta > Hymenoptera > Halictidae > Lasioglossum > Lasioglossum baleicum. The sequence continues at coordinate 15,686,821 of NC_134940.1, forward strand.
ACGTGTCCCCGACAGGGCTGAAGCACAACATCAGGTGCAGCTTTTCCTTGCAACGGCTCACGAAGAACGAGAGGACAGCGAGAACCGATACGTCCAGGTTCCGATTGCCACCTTGCGCAGCCAACCGAGTCGCCTCGATGATCTCCTGTCTCTCTTCGATGGTGAACAGATTCGGCACCTCGCCGGAATTCAACAGGCTGTCGATGTCGTTCAGGAACATCTCCTCCTTGATCTGCCCCTCGGTCAACAGAAACACGTAGTCCTTCCCCACACCGCCGGAATTCATCAGCACCTAAATATACATATATAATAGGTGAAACGGATACCATTACTTTTTATACACCCTGTATAACAATCGTAGTGTACGCGAACCTTTTTAATATCGTCCCGCCATTCTTGTAATCCGTACGCGCTGCCGATCTCTGGCTGGAAGAGACCGTGGCCAACCATGCTGGCGGCGAGTTTGGTCAGAGATTGTCTGCCGGATCCACCCACGCCGACCATCAGCAGACTACCGCACGGGATCACCAAAATCCGACAGATCCTGGCGAGATGCTCGAGCGCATATCGGAACAGAACGATGTCCATCTTGTGTCTGTGCGTGAGATTGTAGTCCTCGAGACAAGACGTGGCTACCTCGAGGTATTCCTCCATCGACTGGACTTCCTCGTAGCGACGATCGCTCGGAATCGTGTCGATATCCATGAAAGTGCCGAATATCAGACTCTGAAGGCTCTTCTCGTTGAGCAGGTCGTCGAACATGGGCAGGTAACCAAACAGCGCGTCGAACTGCTCCCTCAAGTAACTAGAAACCGTCTCTTTGATCCTCAAAAAGAGCCAGTGACGGTCGGACTCATCGATGAGACGATCGCCGAACACTCGCAGGATCTCGTGGACCCAGAGCTTCGCGAACACGGACTTGGAGTCCACCGACTCCTCCCTGACCATCGTGCAGCCGATGATGACGCGCGAGAAGTCGCGCAGATTGAACAGATAATGGGACTTGGCTGGTGTGGGTCTGAGCTCACTCCGGGCATTCTGGAATATGTTCATGGTCGCGTTCACGACCTCCATGATCCAGGGCATGGCGGCGGTTGTGAAGCCGTTCCGTTGCATGCCGATGAACGCGATGCTGGTGAAGATGCGTATCACCGTGTCCTCGGTGAAGGTGCTGATGCTGAACAAGGTGAAATGTCTGAGAAACCTCTGGTAGATCTCCTGCCGACTGCCACCCGGCGGAGCCATCGCGCAGACGAACATCGTATCGAAAATGTGAATCATCTCAGGCTGTTTCAGATCGAACCAGATCTCGTGATCGAAGAACTGCCGGAGCAACTCGATGGGCGGTTGTGCCCCGTAGATCTCCTTCGCGGGCATGTTCACGTCGTCGACGAAGACTACGCATCGGGTGCCGGCCGGCGGGCCGAACTGATTCCTCCGTCTTTTATACAGCTTGGACACGACTAGTTCTTGAGTCTGCGCGGCCGTGATGTACGGCGTGAACGAGATGAAATTCGGCAGGTACTCCGCCTCGCTAAGCTTGTTCATCAGCAGGTCCTTGATGTAGACGCTCTTCCCGGTGCCAGTCTCGCCGTACAAGAGAAACCGTTTCCGGCGGCGCACGTGTTTCTCAAACATGGTCTGATACTTGACGGTGTCAATCGTGGGGACCGTCAGCTGGACGATGCTCCCGGTGTCGAGGAACTCCTCTTGCCGGGCGACGTCCACGTACCGTCTCCAGGCACCCCTGCCGCGGTACGTGTAGAAGCAGTCGTGGATCGTGTCGTCGATGGGGAACGAGATCAGGTTCTCGACCAAGTACTCGGGCATCTGGTGCTCCGGTAACTCGTTCTTCCACATGGACAGATAGTACTGGTTGAACCTGGTCCGAGAATCGTAATCGAGAGTACCGGCGGCGCCCCAGACCACCGACGACACCATTGTCGCCTGCAACCAGGACATCACGAACTGGTCGAACGTCTTCGGGTTCTGCTCGACCGCGTCCTCCATCAGCATCTCGAAGAGGCCCATCGTGCTGACGACCCGGTGAATCTGGCCGGCGGTAATCGTCGCGCGACATCTCTTTCTGAGGAATTCTAGACAGGGATCCATCTGCCATTCGAACAAGTCGTTGATGTTGTCCAGGTAGCCCTCGGACCACTCCGGGCTCAGCTTGTTCAACCAAGAGCGGACGAACGGTCGCCAGCCGAGGACTCGAGACTCGATGTAGATCATTCCGCAGCGGGATACCGTAGCCGGAGAAGCGTGCAACAGGTCCATCGCTTCGAATATCATCGACATCGTACCGGACATCTGCATGATCTCGCCGGACGTCAGGCAGAGCTTTTTGTTGTCGTCCAACACGGTGTTCAGGTTCTCGATCCACACCGCGTCCACCGGTCCGTCGAAGATGAGCCACTTCCGGTCGGGTGTGTCCTCGGTACAGTAATTGCGGAATGCTACGGCGCAGACGCCATCCGTCCACTCTGACGACACCGGGTCGAAGAACCCGTACAGCTGGCCCAGGGTCACCGATTTCGGGTTAATCGTGAAATACTTGGTCACCGCCCCGTTCTCGTCGCCCTGATGATACATCATCGTCAAAGCGTCCGCCAGGGTGTACAGCACCGACGTTTTACCGCCGAACGGCTCCCCGACCAACATGAACCTGTTAGAAATTTCGAAAATCTTAACGCTGGGTTCACGAAACACTAAAAGTCGCTATTTTACATTACTTTACGAAAATAACGAGAATATGTCTGTCCAAATTTTTACCCATTTGTTTTTTAGTAAAACACCCCCAAAAAATAAATTTGTCGAATAACTTATAACGGATACATCTTTACAATCTCAATAAGCGTAAATTAACCCTCAGTTACTCGCACATCACTTTCTGCATAACTATGGGGTTACATGGAATTCTATACGATTCCAGCATAAATAAATATTTAGTCGATGAAATAACTACTTCAATGTAAAACAATTTTCTGGTGTAGTCGACACCTTTGTTTATGCTTGAAACACTAATTTGAAAGTTTTGAGATTGTAAGTGCTATATGCGAGTAATTCAAAGTTAAGGGAGTCTTTTCCAGCAGACGACGCTCGCGCGTGAAGACTCACACACCGCTAGGGTACACTCACACACCGCTGGACCACGTATACGTACGCGAGGATTGCAAGGGTCAAGACGAGGTTTTGTAGTAGTCAAAATCGCTAGATGAAAGGTCAATCTAGGGCGCTGTTTGCCTCAAAAGTCCTTCTTTTACGTTTCCGGGCAATGGTTTTGTAATATTTGGCTGCATGATGCCCATCGTGTATGTCACGCCGGTGTACTAGCCTCTCCGACGGGTAACATGCAGCCGAATATTGCAAAACCATTGCTCGGAAACGTAAAAGAAGGACTTTTGAGACAAACAGCGCCCTAGATTGACCTTACATCTAGCGATTTTGACTATTACAAAACCCCGTCTTTGCATTATCGAGAAATCAGAAGTGGAATCCCGGACCCTTGCAATCCTCGTGTACGTATACGTGGTCTAGCGGTGTGTGAGTGTATCCTAGCGGCGAGTGAGTGTTCACGCGCGAGCGTCGTCTGCTGGAAATGACCGTAGAACCCGTCCCGTAAACCTAGTATTCAGTGGTTTGACGCTAACGAACCCGTGGCGTACGATCATCATCTCGAAGGTCTGTATAATCTTCAGCAGAAAACCGTCGACCGGTTGCAGATTTCGGGTCTCGGCGATCTGGCGGACAGCCTTGAGAAGCGTGTCGTAGCTCGGCGCAGGTAGTTCAAGCCCGGGGAACAAGTCCGAGACAATGCCTTGGAACAGAGGCACATCGTGGCTCAAGAACTTGGGCAAATTGACGTCGATCACCGATCTGAGTAGAAGCACCGACTCGTCTTCGTCCGGGAATTGCAGTTTGATGTTCTGAGCGGCCGTCAGCACGGTCTTCACCGCTCGCATCCCATAATCATAGTGGGACTGACTCGACAACTGCTCGGAGCACAGTTTGTACGTGGTGACGATCTTCGTGGAGAGTTCCCGGGCGGTGCTGAACCCGGACGAGTACAGGAATATCTCGGCGATCATCGCGTAATCGGGTACCATCATCGCTACCGTTCTGAACAGCACCTGGCAAAAACAACAGTAAAATGTCTCGACGGTTTCTAAAGCTGGGTTTACATTGATCCAGTAGCATTCCAGTCCACTAATCCAATTCACCTGTGGATCGTAACTGGAGCAATGTAGACATTATTTCCATACAAACAATGCAGTTGAATTTAATTTGACTTTATTTCAGCTAGTCGTGTCGTTCGATACACACCTTTAGATTGTCGGGTAGCTCCGAGCGACCCGCGTAACCGGGGTTCATCGTGATGCAGACATAGACGGCCGGGTTCAAGATCAGCTCGGTCCCCTCGAACATGAATGTCTGCAGCTTGCCCCTAACCGCTTGCACGATGCAGAGGATCTGCTGTGCCACTACGGACAACACCTCCAGGTCGATCCGGTTGAACTCGTCGAAGCAAGACCACGCGCCGCACGATGCGAGGCCCTTGAAAAACTTGCCCATGTTCTTGTAGTCGAGACCCTCGGAACAGTTAAAGACCACACACTGCACCGCCAACGCTCTGCTCAGGTCCTTGGTTGTCTCCGTTTTCCCCGTACCGGCCGGACCTTCCGGTGCCCCGTTCAGATGCAGCGAGTACGCGCCGACCAACGTCCGATAACATCTGAGAGTGTAATAAAGCCATTTACTCGTCATTCGAAATAATTTTTACCCAACTGTTCAACTGGGTAATCCATGCGCCGAACTTTTCCGAAGGGAAAGAGGATTCTCAAGCGGACGCGTACCTGTCCGTTAAAGGTGTGATAACCAGGCGAGGCGTGTTCCCGAGGTACTCGTACGCGTAGGATACCGTCGTGTATATGATCCTGACAAACACGTCGTCTTCCCAGTAGTAGCGTAGCTGCGACAGCCAATCGAAGTCCGTCTCGTTCGTGATCCCCTTGTCGATTAACGCCTTGACAACGTCCATCGCGTGCACGTCGAGCGTGATCAGAGCGTTCAAGGCGGTCCGATTCTGTTTGGACAGTTGTCCTGAAGAGCAGCAACCCGCTTAGCAACGATCCGCGCGCAAAAATGCTTGGTGAGCTACCTCTGACTAAATTAACCATCTCCAAAATCTGCTTCATCAGTTTCCCGTAAAGCGTTTCCATTGATAAGCGCATACGTGTCATTAAACTGTTCTGGACCTCTATGCTCCAGTAGATCTGAGACACGCAAAGGACAACCATACCGGGCCAGATGCGGACCCATACTGGCCGCGGGTTCACCTCGTAGTCTCGATAGCTCATCAGGATCTCGTTTCTCACGGACTTCACCATTTGCTCCTCCACCTATAACCACGATGTATCTTACAGTAGGGTGACCTACCCAGTGAATTAACATAATTCGTACTAATATAAAATATACCTGAACGAGCCACCGCTCTACACAACCTCTCGCTGCCGCCGTTGAGATTTTCTCCTGCATCGTCACTTCTTCGTAGTCCTCGCTAAACATCGAAAATATTTCCAGCTCCTTGTCGAACCTGTGAACAGAGACGAATTACTCAGATCAGAAGATCTTCTTTCTCGTCTTCTCTACTGTTTCTCACCCCAGCCTGTTAATCCCCTCGAAGCACTTTCGGAGATGCGGCTGGACGCGGAGAGGCTCCTTCGTCTCGGACAATATCTCGAGCATGTCGTCGTTGCTCAGGAAGAAGAATCGCGGAAAGTAGAGTCTCTTCTTCTCCAAGTAATTCAATACGCCGTCGTTCACTTTCTCCATCAAGGTGTTCGCTTCCCGCATGATTTCTAAAAGACCTACCTAGATAGGCGATCACATTGCTTCTCGATAAAATGATTTTTTTCGGCTTACGGAGCCTGCGGTCTCCCGAACATGGGGCTCCTTCGCGACACCGTTCATCGCGCTACGAAATATTCGGTCCACCTGGACGAATAGCATTTCCTCCTCGGGCAGCTGCGCCACGATGTCCTTGCTTGAGAAGATTGGCAACAGGTACATCCACTGTACTTGCACCTAAAACGAAAGGTTTGTACATTTTACAATTGATGTAGAAAATGTTTATTTTGCAGTTTAAACCAGAGAGTACCTTGGTCCACTCTTCGATGGTTGATTGTATGCGAAGCAGCAACAAGTAAAACTCTTTGACTTGCTCCTCGATGAGCTTGACGAACGCGGATCCTCGCATAGCTTGCACCTTCACGATCTGCTCCTCTAGAACCGCTTGGATGTCGTCCAGTTGCGTCAAGATGTTCACGCCGGTGTCCTTGTACGTCACCGTGGTAAATATTATGTCGTCCCACTCGCTGATCATCTTCGCCAGCGACTCTTCGAGCATGAGTTCCTTGCTCGCGCTCGTGCTTATCATCTCGTATCTATGACAAAGGAGAATGTCCCTCCGGCTATTGTTCTGCTTCAGTCTACAGCGATATATCGCTCGGTTACTATTACTTTTCCAAGTCTTCCATTAAGTTCATGTTGATGATCTTTCGGAAGGTTGTTCCTGTGTTGGGAGTAAGATCGAACCCGGCCACCTCGGACATGTCGTCCCAGTGGATCTGCTTCAACGCGGGATTACGGAACACCACCAATAGAGGCACGTATTGCTGGTCGATAATTACGTATTGAAAACGACCGAGATACCGAGATACATTTCTGGAGCAAAACCTTCGACGCATAGAGAATCACCTTGAACCACTTGATGTTCTCGATCAGCTGATAGCAAAGTTTGAGGGGCGCTGGTTGCTGGAAGGGGTCCGGCTCGTCCGGTGAACCTGAGAAGCTGATCCATACAATTTCATTATGTACTAGAATACGGTGGGTATTTGACATCTCTCATTTTTAACCATCTTTATGAGATATATCTTTATAATTTGTCACCATCCTTATATAGTTCTTACCCGTGCGCATAATTGGTCGCGAGCTCCATTTTGATTCGCGTTCTGTACTGTTTGCTGATCTTGTTGAAGTCGCTGAAGTACTCGGTGGTCTTGTTATCGATCTCGGTGGAGTCCAAGTACTCGAACGGCCCGTTCAACCAAACGCCGCTGTGCCTTTGCCAGCGATAGCCGCGATAAATTAGATCGTAATACGGCATTATGTTGTCTTTGAGCTCCTTGATCCGCGGATACTGGGAGTTCGGGTATTTAAACAGCGTCTCCTCGTCGTTGATCCATTTGACCCTCTCGTCCATGCGTTCTAGATCGCGCGCGAACTTCCGCATGTACTCTATATACTCGCAAATGCGATTCGCGTCGTCCATGTCGTTCATTATTTCCAACCTAGCGTCAACAAACCGATAACGCAACGGATACTAATAGAAAATTCAATACAGGACCTAGCGAACCTAGGGAAAGTGTCTTCGACCTCCTTGTTCAGAAGCTCCACCTTGCTTTGAAGCTTCTCTTCCAATTCGAATTTGATTTGTTCGTACACAGCGCTGTTTTGCTCGAATACCGGCCGGATACGCTTCAACCAGTGTATAGTGGTGTTGTTCAACTCGATGTGGTCCTTGGACAAAGTAGTCATTTCGATTAGAGCTGCCATCATACGCAGCGACTGAGTGATCTTTTCTTCCAGTGACCTCATCGTCTTCGACGCAGCCGTTAGCATGTACTCCCCTAAAATTTTATCGCTAAGATTTTTCGTTGTTTTTGAATTTCTACTTTCCCAATGCAAAGTAGTTACCCAGTTCGAGCAGCTCCTTGGTAGTGTTCGGAACGTTCAAAGCTCGCTCCCTTATGGTCTCGAAAGCGTTGCAGATTTCAATGTTGAAGTACCGGTGACTTTTCACCAGTTCCCCGATGATTAACTGACGCACGGCTTCTGTACTTTCGAGGAGACCCGCCTTTGCGGCAACCTGATTGATGATTGCTATGGGAAAGTACTCGTGATTCGGCTGAAACGATTATTTCAAACTTTTCAAGTTCAATTTAAAGTCTCGCGCGGCGGATCAAGATGGCGCGCGAGTCGGCTCGATCGAGAATCGTTCTGCCGTTTCGAATATGCCCGCGCTAAAGAACTATCGATGCATATAATCTTCAATGGAAACTTTTACCATGCCATGGATCGATCGAATGAATTGATTGAAATCCTCCACCTTGCTCACGCATTCTCTAAAATGGGAGCCCGAACGAACGATCGTTACGACTTCGTCTCGCGTTTCCGGATCGAAAACAATTCGAAACTTTTCCCGCAGATCTTCGACGTAATCGATCAGCGGCCGATAAGTCTCGTCCAGAATAAGAGCAAGACGCTCGTAAGCTTCTTCCAGGTACCATTCGGGTAATACAACTTTAATATAATCTTGACTGGTTTTCACGTTGACCCAAGACGCCAGTGGCGGCAGTTGTTGACCGACCATGCGGATTTGATCCATTAAGTCACGGAAAGAGAAGCCAATTTCCTGTATCGTCGGACTGAGAAATATCTCGTTCTTTTCGCACTTGAGTTGCAACTGCGAAACACACAAACGTATCGTTTATCGTTCAATAGTACAATCTTTATTTGCATCTGTAGCAATAGACCCACCAACGCTGTTAACAATCACTGGTTTATCGATCGATCGTAAGAATAAATACAGGGTATTACCATTTTATTTTTACTACTGTAAGAAAAGGGGAAGCATACTTTCAACAGTGGCACGGTGCTCCAGTCGCTCAACACACCCAGCAGATGTTCGATGGTGTTTATCATGCATGTGACAACTTGTAGACCGAGCAAATTGTCCGCGCAATTGATGAACTCGTGTATAGTGGGTGGGGGTACGTCGTAAAGGTAACGCGGTTGAGAGATCAGGCGTACGATGTCACCGTAATAGGTGCCGGTGACGTCGAGAGCGCCTTTTTTCGTATCCGATTCCAGCAAGTCCAGAAACCTTAAAGAGAATTTCTTACTATTTTTGATCGAGTGTAAACTTATATACTTGCGGTGCATTGCGGTCGCAGGAAAGAACATAATCGCGCGAACAACGAAAACGACAAAGTTCCGTTCGCGCGCGCGATCATCAAGTGCCACGAAGTATGCGAAATGAGCGTCGTTTTGAATCGAAGATTCTCAATCTTTCTCGCGCCATAAATTGTTTTCGTGGCAGCACGCTGTGACAGTGGTGAGATATTGTGCAAGATTTTTCGCGCATGCGCGCCGGTTTTAGCCTCAATAGAGTAAAATTCTCGATGAAAAGGGGCACCTTGAACACCTCGTAAAATCGTAAAATATCGGTACTTTTCCACCAATATAACTGCCCCAGGGCTCCGCTACCTCGTCATCATAATATAGATCATACTGAAATCATACATGGACTTAATAGAGATAGACTGCGGGGCCTTGCGAGGAATCTTGCACAATATCTCCCCACTGCGTTGTGACCGCTAAGTTTTTGAACTGGTCGAAGGAAGTTTAAAATGAAAAAGTACACAACCTGTTAAAATCGAGGTAGTCCAGTTCCCGGTAACGGCTAATGTCGCATATCCACTTTGGCATCAACAAGTTCGCCCTAGCAAGTATGTTTCTCATCAACTTGTGTGGTAAATAGAATTTCTTCATTATCGCGCAACGGTTTCTTAAGAATTTCGGATAGAGGTCGGTTCGTCCTGCTAATTTGTATGGCGGGATCGACACCAGGTCTTCGTTGCACGTTTCCTGGCACTCTATCGCAATTACGCGTCTCACCGCCTGCTCGTGCATTACTCGCTCGTAACGCGTTTTCGTCTCGTCCATTTGCTCCTCGAATGTATCCACGTATTTCAAGCGCAACCGATCCGCTATCAAATTCCGCATGATCTCCTCCCATCCCTACAACATTCGAATATTATGAGAGTGAAAATGTGAGAGTGCTCTGGAGTGCTCGCGCTCTGACAAAAGTGACGGCAGAAAACAGCCCGAGCGTAACCACTTTATATTCCCTCTAATTCCCTCTACGACTCTACGACATGGTAGTGAAACGCGCGCTGTAATTTCGGCGCGCAATTTGAAATCACATACGGGGACCAAGCTGTACGAGGGCAATCTCATCGCGAACTCCGTCATTTTTTCGAAGTAGAAACTTTGTGGTTGCTTCACTGTACACTCATAGTCGGTCTGACAAACGTGCGTGTGTCTCTCATAGTCGATCTTTGTTCTTCCGGTTATGAATTCCATCACTTCGTGCACTTGCTTCGTGGCGAACTTAAAAACCAAAACCAATGAACCGAAGAAATTGACAGAATAACGAATGAATACCTTTTCCAACATAAATGTGTTTTGGGGGAATTCTTTGCTCATGATCGTAGCCACGAGGGCATCTGGAACTTCTTTAGCATCCTCCATTCTTATTCGAACTCTTCCGAATGAATATCTTTGCTTCTTCAAACTCCACGGACAGCTTTTCTCTAGGATGTGCAATCTGAGAGATTGAACTGAATATGGCCATTGGAGCAACAATGACTCTCGATCGATCGATAGAAAATTCGCTTCTCTTGAACAATATGTTTACTTTTTATTTGATTATTATTCTTCAGGGCCTTTTTCGTTTAAAAATCAGTTCGTTGTCTCATGAAGACGGTAACAGGATTTGAATAAATGCATTCGATCGACGTTAACGAAACGATTATATTTGAACATAAAAATTTATGGTTACGTCTAAATGTTACAACGATATAAAGTTTGCCAGTAAATGAAGAGAAAATGGTCGTCTGAAGTACGGCCGTGCTGTGCTGCTCACGGAGAAGACCTTTCGCACGTTTCCATCTGTCATTATTAACAATAGGCAATACAAATAGAGAATTCAGTTGCTTCTCACGTAACGTAGATGGTAGCAACGGAGTTAGTATTTTGTTTTGCTTGAACAGCACGACCCGGGATGATGGGCAGACTGCGAATTTTATGTGATCGTAGCAACAACACGATTGTATAAAACTCAGTATACGTAGTAAAAGTCTAAATATGGTTTAACAAAATTATTTTCTATGGAGTCTGATAGAACCGTTCTGCATACAATTCTCTGTTAACTGGCCCGTGAATACCGATGCCCGCATAAACATCCGCAGTCAGATGTCGCGAAGTAATCGAGGAGAAGGAAAGTAATTCAGTAAAAGCGAATGGGGATCGTAGAAATACAATGGAAGTATAAAGCGCGCAGCGACTGTGTATGACAACAATAATTTAAAATCGTTAGAAATCGTACGCTCGCCGTGTTCAGTCCAATCAGTTCTCGACGATGATGCCTCCCGCAATCGCGCATTAGTTGACTAGAACTTCGAATATCACGTCTTTACAGCTCCTATCCAACGTTCTCGTCGATTTTGATGATCTAGCGATGAGATAAAATCCTGAGACAATTCTGATATCTGGTATCTCGACGTAACGAGTACATGTGTGTATGTGTGTGCATATAACACGATGGAAGTATCGTTTGTAGTCGGCTATACAACGTACGCGTCCCTAACATATTAGTGGACTACGGACGTTATGCGGTCACGCTTATGTTACGAACGTACCAGCATAAACATCCGTAATCTACATATTAGCGTTCGAACGCGCCCGATAAACATCGAAGACGCTTGTCCAGTACACGACTATGGCGGGCAACAACTATAACAGCCTCTTCTCTCGGACAAGGATCGTGACAGATGATCTTTTCCGGCAAGATCCATTTACGGAACTCTCACTACTCGGACTTATTCTTTTATTCTAATGTACCTTGCCTCGAGTTCTCATCGCCTTCTTACAAAGTTTCACACTACCCTAAACCTATAACCGAATTGTACAATCGCTTCGTCCGCCGACGCGTAGATCTATATACAAGGATGCTATTTGAATTTCGCGCACTTTTCCACATACAATGCTCTCTCTCTCTCTCTCTCTCTCTTCCTCTCACACAAGCACACACACTCTCTTTCTCTCTTTCTCCCTCTCGTTCTCTTTCTGACATTGTTGTCGCGCGTCCACAACGAAACTAGAAATATAACCGTTTACAACAGATATATCGGCAAAGCGATGCTATGTACAAGATGTTTGATGCACGATAACGCGCGTGTCATCGAATAACGCTTACAGTACAAACAATCGTTAACAATAATGAAGGCTTTAGTTAGTTAATCGCTTACTATAGTAGAACACATATAGGTACGCATCTATATACTATTATGTATTCTACTGTAATAAACTCTATATTGTATATATATTTATATATTTATATATGTATATCTCGTATAGGTGATAAAAAGAAAAATCACGCAACAAGTCGATCATCGTACAAATTTCTATCGAACCAGCAACGGAATATTTATATTTTATATTTTTGTCCAAAGAGCAATGGATGTTAAACCGGTGATGCATTATCGTCGAAAAAAAAATAGTATATCATCTAAAAGTAGCGAGCTAGGACGAGGAAGAAGACAGATAACTTGCGTTACTGCCACACGTGTATTATGATCACGGGATTTATCTCTAGTTCACCACGTTCTTTCTCATGAGGTATTTCCTCGATACTATGTTGCAGCTACTCAAACGCGATTATCATAAATCGTGTAAAATATTTGAAACAGTGAAAAGAACGAAGCCAGAAAAATAGAAGAATATATATATACGCTTTCTAACGTGTTGTCTAATAGAACGAGTTTTCGTTTCATGAAAGTCTGTGCAGCCTTCTTCTCGCTCATTTAGCGAAGATTGAGCTACTTTTTGCAGAATTTGTCACCCGATAAAATGAAATATCATTCGTAGAATGTTATAAATGCACCTTGACACGGTAACTAGGACTGTGTGGCATAGAAAAGAAACTAGTTTCAAAGATACTACAACACTCTATAAAGAAACATAATACTCGTTGATCACGTTCGATGAAATAATAACTATAGATTAAATGAAGAAAAAAAAGAACTATGGACACGGTAAGAGCGATCACAACAGTTCAATACAAACGAAAACTCTATACAAAAGACATAAAACATACATAATATACAGATTTACCCTACTAGACGAGTCTTTACTTAAAAGTATCACAATGAAGTATATATTAGCATAATTCTCTGTGTTAAGCTGTCTTTCCCGCGAATGAAAATCAAATTGGATCTATATATGAATGTGTAATATTTATATGTTAGCTCATACGTGTATAGTATATGTTGTGTAAATCCTCTCTCTTGTTAAAACGATACAAAGAATTACACTATATAAAAATAACGTTTCCCTTCCATTTCATCATTTTTGTTTAAAGATAAAATCACATTTCACTGTCATGTGGTAAACACCATCGCAAGAAAACAAACGGAATCTCTTTGCTCTTCTATGTTTCTCTCTCTCTCTCTCTCCCTCTCTCTGCTGTGTACGTGCGTGCGTGTGTGTACGCGCGCACGCGCGCGTGTGTGTGTGTATGTATGTGTGTATATTTAGAGGCGTTGTTCGACGGACTATCATCGGTCAGAGCCGGTTCATAATGGTAAAAGATCGATCAGGTTTGCGCGCGGTTGTGTCAACGACTCTGGAAAGAATTCGGTCAGTTCATCGTACAACTCGGTTCTCAATGTGTGAATATCCCGACTGTTTTGAGCGTACATACACTCGCCCAGGTGACAGAAATTCGCTAACATGGTTTCCGAACTGTTCGAGTTCATGGCCTCTCCTACTAACGAGTTTTGTTCTCTGAATAGAATAGACGTTAACAATTGAAACTGTAACGAAGAAATGAGTATAGAGTTCATTATGCGGAATCATCGAGATAAAACGGTGGTGTTTCACCCATTACTGAGAAATAATATGGTCAATACCTCTTTCGTCTGTTCCATGTCGTTGTGATCGATGATCTCGGACACTCGGGTCTGCAGGTACTCGAGTGCCTCGACGCTGTTGCTCAAGGCCAGTTCTTTGAACTTATGCTTCCTAATCAGAAGCTTGCACCTCTTCAGAATTTCCTCCTGAGAAGGTCTGCACAACTTCAGCTGCCAGAAGTCGTCGAGTCGCAGATTTCGGAGACAAGATCTTCCCGGATTACCTCCGAATAAGAAATGCACCTAGAGAACGATACCGACGAGGACAAGTCAAATTTTTAACATTGTACATGTTTTTTGCTTGGATCGCAATCAAACTTTTAATCTATGAGACAATGTGTAATTCCTCGATACATATACAGTAAACCCTCCTATAACGAAGAGCACAAATTGCAATTTGATTCGTAACAATGTTTAATTTAATTTTATCTGATTTGTACTAATTCTGAATTTCTTGTAACGCGGTACGAATTAATCGCGTTATGGGAGGGTTGACTATACTGTTCTCCTCTGAAGACGATGCCTACCTTTTTCACATGATCGTAGACCAACTGGTGCGCGAATCGCGGGCACGGGACGAAGTCTTGCATTTTGTTCCAGTACTTCTCCCCGACGTTCTCGTGTCGGTAGATGCAAGACCATTTGTTGTTCTCGATGTTATACACCCAGAACGAATTCTGCACGTTGTCGTCCCTCTTGTCTTTGTCTTTACTCAAACCCTGCGCGAAAATACAGAGAAGAACATTTGAAAACCGTGCGTACAGTACGTTTGTATAGCTATACACGTTGATCAAAAACTTCCGACACGAACCGACAGAACATAAATTTCTCCCAATTCAGGATCGATCGTCGCCCTCTGCGTGAAACCAGCCGCCGGCACGTGGTTCGAATCTCTTGAACTAGAATCATTGAAGTTTATATGCTCTATGTGATTCGTGTCGATCTCATAGGTGACAAAGTCGCTAAGATACTCTTTGCCCCTTTGACCCGCAAAAATGTACAGTTTCCTTGAGCCCTGCGACAGACCATGAAAGTTTAATTTTTATAGCTCTCAATCGACACGAACATAATTCGACAAACATTTTCATAGCGCGTACCGGATGAAAGAGCATAGAATGGCCAGCTCTGGATCGGATAGTTGGTACACTCGGAGGGCACGGTCTCGCAATGTCGCAAGCTAGTTTGGTCCAAGTACCCGTTGGCACGTGGTAAGAGTACAGCCCAGAGAAAATTGGCTCGGTCGAGTTTGGTATCATACGATATTCGTACTCCTCGGAACTGTTGATCAAACCAAACGTTTTACAACGTCAATTGGCCTACAGCTGAATTACCTATGGGCTAACGGAGCTTACATATTAGGAGAAACAACAACACGGCCACCGAAAATATAAATCGTTCGCTTCTCAACGTCCATGGACATCTGGTGATCAAAAATTAGCTCCGGTCCACCCACAGCCTCCGTGTCCTCCGATATCTGGGTCCATTTGTTCGATTCGATGTCGTAGACGAAAAAATCGCTTTTCAAGTTCTCCATTTTTCTATACTGCGTGTCCAGATACCTCCCTAGGATGAAAAGCTGTCGACGCTCGGGGTCCAAACACATTTTGTGGCAGGATCTCGCGCTCGGTCCACCCTGATATCGATAATTGACGAGATATTTGATGCTTTTGAGTTAGTTGGGACAACCGGTATCGTATCTTCATCGAACAATTAGTCTCTCCTTGCTTACCACAGCTTCTGCATCTTTACAGATGATGGTCCACTTGTTGGTGGCTATATTGTACGCCCACAAATCTGAAAGATCTTTATTTCCATCCCACCCCCCAAAGAGGTACACGAGCTCAGCGCTCGGGTCAAGCACCATTTGATGGCCGCCTCTCATCCCAGGCTTTGGATCGTCCGTCGACAATTTTGTCCAGACTGCTCTGTAGGTTTGAGCATGGATGTAATCATTCAAAAGGCCCACTGTAATGTAAATCGTACTACTTTCTAGGGTTGCAGAAAATTATTTCATTGCTTCGAGGCAAGACAATGAATGAAAACTCACTCATTACTATGTTAGTGATAAAATGTTCTGCTTGCAGATAATCCCCCTTCGTCACCAACAAATCGTACAACAGGGTCAATCTAGGATCCTCCAATGAAACCCCTGTAACCCTTCGCAACGTTTCCATGATCTCCGGTTGCTCCAGTCTTCTAAAGTGTTTCATGCAGAGTCTTATTACTTCTTTCTGACGATACTGAAACAAACGATCGTCAGTTTCTTCGTACAAAGAAGGGACAGCATCTCGGGAGAAATATTATCGGCTGTACTTACCACATTGAACCATTCGATGCTAGGTCTGACTACTTTAGGATCGTCGATTCCGGTTAGTCGTACATACCAGATAGAGAAATTGAAACTGGGACCCCAAGATTGCAATGGCAGAATTTTAACGTATCGAACTGGAAAGTAATTGTCTTTGTTTCCTACTATATGCTTCAAATCGAACGTTTCGGGCGTAGAATCATTTTTCAATCCACTAGAAAAGAACGGACACAGTTATACAGCGTGCATACCTTTACATCGCAATTTTCCGACTTACCTCTCTAACAACTCCATCATGTTTTCTGATTCCAAACCGCCATATACCTTGAACTTTTTTATGTTGCATACGTGTGTTTTCTCGTACTTTCCGAAAGTAATTGTCTTCACTATCGACGAGCATTGCAACTTTAGTATGAGAAACTAAACAACGAATACAGTCTTACAGTTATTTGACAAGCATCAAGCAATAAATGTTAAGGAGAATCGGCGCTTGGAACGATCCCAAGGGTTTCTAATCATTTATATTTATATTATTGATAAAATTTGAAACGATGTTTACCTGTGGATGATTGTCAATATCTGACGACCAGCGCGATGTCTGATCCGACGGTTTGTCTATGAGGATATTTCTACGAGAAGAACGAAGAACGTTAATCGAAAATATGCTGAGAAATCCGGTGCGATCAGGCTGTTCATTTATTGAATAATCTCGCGAGTAGAACGTGTCCGCGTTCTAAATACATCGTAACGGTTACGTTAGGTTAGAGATATTCGATTACAATGAACAACCATTTGTCCAGCTTATAATTGCGTTGTTGTACTTGCCAGCGAACCGTCCGACGATCGAGAAATACTTACTCTGGCACGTAGGACGACGAGAAGCTGGAGTATTTGTAGATTTTGAACTCCAAAACTTTCTGGGAATCGCTATTTTCGTTGGACGCCATGTTACACAAATGACATAAGCTCTCTCTAACCGCTAAACGTGTGTGTGCGATTCTTCATAGACACAATATCGGCGAACGAGCGCCATGAGAAGAAAACATGACCCGGTGAGGACAGTGACGGTTGCTACTGTAGTGTCTAAATACGACAAATACGACAGTACACGTTTAATCTTTATCCAGCTCTGTGACTCGGCATATTATATTTATTATTGCTCGTTCTTTGCACGATTGCTACCTTTGAATAAAATATGAAACGCTGATGTAACGTTCAAATCATGTATTTGTCCATAGATGTGTGTAACACTCGAGGATCTCGGTTTTTTTATTTACACGCTATGTTAACGAATCCATAAATACATACATCTTATCCTGTCATGTAAACTCGATGTGGATATAGCGTCGCGCGACTTTCGTGGCGAATACAAAACATAAAAATATACACAATGTACAGTTGTAGATAGAGATGTTACCAAGGACAGAGAAGTTACAACAAAAAAATATACATGTGTATATATATATATATATATGTATATATATATATGTATGTATATATATACCATATACCTGTGTTTCTACACACGTGTATATGTAGGCATTGTCCGTTGAACTTACATTTCAAGCGAAACACGACGGGCTACTTTGGCAGAAACGTAACCGCACGACAACAAAGCACCCTAACTGAAGCTGCCCGATTATGATTCTTTTATCGACTGATTCGTTTAATAATTGTATAAAGAGAACTTTAATAATTCCCTTATGTTCCAAATGATCAAACGATATCGCTGTCTACCAAACAACTTCTTAGAAAATTCTGATTTATTTATCTTTGATTTTCGAAAGATCATTCGTCGTTACCAGTACATAAAACGCGTAAAAAACTTTCCTCGGGCTTGTTGCAACGCGACTAGACGCATCGTCATTGTGCTCGTGATTCGTTTGAATCTTAAGTTGAACGGACAACGCATGAGCTTGTGTACAAGATCGTATATTACCGAACAGGGCGAACCAACGTGTTTGTACAAATGTTACGTTCGTTCTCCGCACCGGTAGTCTGGTCACCCGAGACGCTACCTAATTAATTGGCCCCTCCTGACAATATTACAGGTATCGTTACCATATCCGATGGAAATTCCATAAAAATGTTCTGCCCCCAACGCCCTCCCCCCACGAAACGCTAACATCGACCTACCAAGTGGGCGAAAGCGCAGTTCACGAGGTTTCTGATTTGCTAGACGACAAGAACGCGGTACAGAACAGAGTACGCACTTGGTAACTTACCGTTAATAAAATATTACAACGTTTGCATTCGGTACTCGAAGACATTTTGTTCAATCTATAACCACAGACGCGACGAGAGTTCCAATAAGGGTCGCGTTAACGCGCGCAAAACCCAACACCGTGCGAAAGCATCTTCCGCCCTCGTCTTGTAATTTCTCTTATCTTGTAAAAGTATTGTAACTATATCCGTTAAATCCAAAAATAAAGATTAAAACATGTTGAAGGAAAGCGTTATCGTATCCTCCCCGCGCCTGTGTGTTACGGATTGATCTTCCGCTTACGCATGCATTTCTCTTTTCTTTTTATGTACACAGAGTCAGGTATCACTGATTTAACTAAAAAAGAATTCGCTCGAGAGAATATTCAAGAGCACTCTCAGAGCTTAACTCAGTTCAAAGCCTGCGCCGGCTTGTATAGCGTACAAAAGTTTCTCGCGTAGAGTCTTCTCGTCCGGAAACTCTGGGAGCTTCAGCAAATTCATACAGGTACTGGAAGTCGGCAAGTGATCTACACTGCCGGCTTGTTGAATGCAAAATGGCGGGTCGAGTTCCTGAAATGTTAACAATCATTCTATTAGAAACGAAACGGAGGAATAAGAAGAGAGATTTCGATAAAACAGTGTGCCCGACTGTGAACCAGAATTGGCCATCATTCGAATAACGAATAACGAATGGGAAATCATTTATTCGTTATTCAAAATAATGTTTGTCCAACTCCGCTGCGAACGAATAATAATAATGGTGAAAAGCGCTAGCAAACGGGCATACTTTGAATCCAAGTAGAGGTGGTCGGCTGCAGCTGGTAACGAACTTGAGCAACAACCTCTTCTGTTGGTCGTTGAACTCGTTGACGACCTTCCAGAATACGGTGATGGTAGGATGATCAGGAGCGTAGCCTCCTGTGTAGTTGGTGTGCTGCTTCAAGTCGTTCACGTCGACTGGTATCTGGGCGCCGGATATCAGAACTTGCAACTCCTTATTGCTGAACATCTGAACCCAGTCCATCGGGACTACGTTGCCGATGCCCTGCTTGAACGCATAGCATTGCGCGCGAATCTGTTTGTTCAGCTTGTAGTCGGCTATCAAATGAATGTACTCAATGCGGTTGTGATTGGTCACCGGTATATTAGCACCGCTCGGTTTCAGCTCGTCGACTCGTCGTTCGCCAAGTTCGTCCGACAGTATCGTGAAATCCAAGCCGAGATCCGCGACGTCACCCTTGTAACTCTTCAGATACAACAGGTTCCTATACATAACGGGATCCAACGAGGCTAAGTGATGGACATCGACGTCCGACTGACGGCCGACGATCTTCGACAGGAAGAACTCCGCGAACGGAAGCTCTACCAACAGATTCTCGTACAGAGCCTTGCCGAGTATCCTGCCGATGAAATAATAATGCTTCGGGAAATCGTCAACCAATGATTGCACCGTCGGATTCGGGTACAACATGTTGTCCTTGGTGAGCCTGAAAAAGCCCCGGTTCGGGTCGAAACAGGTTTTTAACAGTTCCGACAGAAACTCCCTGAACAGACCGCCGCCGTCTACGCCAGCCTCCTCCAATCCCGCGGAATTGACCAACTGCACGCGCATTTTCAACCGCAGCTCCGCCTCCTTCTCCGGGGACAACTTTTGGAACGCATCCTCGTAGAGATAGTTCCTCCGTACAGATATTGTGATTGACGGCCCTTGCAGAAAGTGTGTCATTTCGCCTTGTTGCTCGGACTTGTCCCGGTAAATTAACGACTGAAACACTATCACACGGTCGTTGAACGGCACGACGAACGGTATCTCGCGGAGCAACGTCAACGTTCGAACCTCTCTCGAAGACAATGGCGGACCCTCCTCCAAGTCCTCTCTGGTGAACACCCGGAGCCCTTGGAACGGTACGTATTCCCGCAGCCGACGTCTATGGAACGTAAAATTCTGCGGCTTGTCGATGGGTATCAAGATATTCGAGGCGAACCAGTGGCCTTCCGGACAGAATTGCTGTCTCAGGTCTCTTGTGTACAGCTGGCGAAGCAGACCGACGGTCACCTTGAACAGATGCGTCCAGATCTTGGTGTCCTGCTGGGTCTGTATCGGACAAGATGACCCGAGAACCGCGTCCTTATAGTCGTTTCGCACGGTCGGTTTACTGTCGGGGAACGCTAGCTCTACCAGGCCCAGGCAAACACCTTTCAAATGGCTGGACAGCGCCACGAGCTCGGAAATCGTGAATGGCATCGTCTGCTGTCCGTTTGTATCCAACGCTTGCTCGCTCGTCGGCGTCCTCGTAGTCGTTTCAATGAAAAACTCTGTATCGTGTAACGTGGCGATCAGTAAGCTAAACAACGAACAAAACACGACCAGAAGCGGGACGATCTTTTTCGTATCCTCGCTGGAGAGGCCGAGGCCTCGCGACATGATCTGCAGCAACGGTGTCGCTCCGCCAAACAACGACACTTGACAAACCGATAACAGAGCGGTCCATAAGTTTTTGAGGAATACAGGCTTGAATGCGAGCATGTACAACAATTTATACTTATGTATGGCTAGTTTGTTGGAGATTAGCAAATGATGGCATAGTTGGCACAGTGGTTGCAACACCGTCGGATCTTTGGTCCGATCCACTGCCGACAGTATCTCCTGAACGCGGTGCTGCTCGTTCAGCATCTCCAGGCACTGGTGTAGAATGTCGGCCTGCTCCTCGTCGATCATGCTAGCGTTCGATTCCCTGTCCGAATCATCTGCTTGATCTATGTTCTCCTCGGCGGCCAACGGAACGATCATCGAACTCATCGCGGCAAGAACTTGCAGATAATTAATTAGGACGTCCTTCGATTTGTATGTTGCTGTAACGAGAAAACGTCTCGTCAACCCGACAAACTCTTTCCATTCTATTTTTTCCTCGTCGATGATCCATTTTTATATACTTACACAAACGATTCGATTCTAACGATAAAATGGAATAAAATAAACTCGTTGTACACTCTATTTGGACTCTATTGATGCAGTCGATCAGTTGATCATATGGAAATTCTTTGTATTCGGCTAGCGATGGAATAATAAACATTCGAATTGGATCAGACAGTTTCAGCGAGAAAACGCTTCTACAGAGTTCCTTTAAGACGAGCTCGGAGAAATCATCCTTTTGATCTAGATAGCCGATCAAGTCCAATGGTCGTTTTATCATGTCCACTAAACACTTTGAGAGCGGAGTTGGTGGGATAGCGCTCGGCTCTAACATAGGTGGAACTTTCTCGTCTATCAACTTCCTTAATCGATCAAAGTATTTATGTTTTATCAAATATACAAAGATTATTTCTAAATATTTATAACTGTGTTCTCCTAACGTCTTTTCTGTATCGTCACGACTAGTAAATGTTTCTAAAGCCCTTAACGGTATCGCCAGTGAACTGGCTCCATCTATTAGGGCTTCCGAATTGTGTTGCATACACATACGAAGCATCCATCTGTAAAATATTTCGTTAATACATAAGCTTACCATGTGTCTGTTATTGCATTGTCAACGTTACCTCAATCTCCATAACCATTCGGGACAGTTTACACACTTTTGTTTGATCTCTTGTTCGTGCATTAAAAAATGTTGGAACATCCAAATCAGCCTACCGCTGTCCAAAGTGTAATCGTAAAAGAATAATATCTTTCGAAAATACACTATCAAGTCCTCCAAATTTAAATTTCTAAGACCAGTGATTTGTTGCAGCTCATCGAATTCTTTTCTCACGATTATTTTCGTGCGTTTCCGAACGATAAAACCGCAAACGAACGCTTGAATTTTCAAGGCTGCATAGTGTCTTCTGCGCTGCTGCTCCCGTTTTAAACGCTCCAATTGGGCATGTTGCAATAGCAGTGACTTTTCCGCTCTATCATCTCTCCTGCTCGCACCGGCTAAATTTTGTTGTGGTTTACGTCTGTAATCTCCTTCGAAACTGTACATCATGAATTTATGTTTCCTCAATAACATAGCAGGTTTACTCATCTCTAAAACGCATCGCCAGGCCGATTAATATTTGTCATTGTTGTCATGGATCGAGTGTAGTAGAAAATGCCCAATATCTTTGATTACTCACCATAGAGGAAAACTTACTGTACACGGATACAGTAACGGCTCCATAGTTAACTGCAATTGAAAGATCATTGCAGTCACAGAACCGCCACAGAGCATTCTTACAGAAACGAAACTCGTTTGTCGGAACCTTTACTGTCCGTGAGTACCGTGAGCCCGAAATTTTCGATCTACATACGGACAGTGCTGCTTGGTGCTGCTGCTTCCATCAAATCAAATGATATCTCTTGATATCTCTGCTCTGTACTCCGAGCTTCTGAAGAAAAAATGAAACGAGATAGACTGCATGCGAGAATTGGAAACGTCGGAAAGCGCGGCAATATTTGAAATGTAGCGTGATAGAAAACGCTCAACGAATATACACAATTCCATAAACTGAATATTATTAAAAATGTTATTCTTATCGTGTCGAATATGCAACTAAATGTTCTCGTATATTTCAAATAAATTTCATATCCTTTTAATGGAAATTTAAACATTGAAACGCACTATACATATGCACTTCTCAAGCTACGTTCATAGTGCAGAAATTTGCAACTCATGCGCACAATGACGAAAGAATCTACTTATGGACGCATGCGCCCTATAGAAATAGATTACCGAAAGATACCGGAGCTTCGCTTTATAAAAATGGTGGCGCTTATGGTCACACGACGAACCTTTTATTGGTCTATTTTACACCAGTTCAATGTGTATTTGTTTAAAATAAGCCTGAGCCAAAATCCTTGATAACTCTGCTCGTCCTTGTGAACGAAACGAACTACGAAGTACTGCTGCTTTCAAACGACAAGGTTACAGACAAATGCACTTCTGTTCACGCGGTGCATTATACCGCTTCTGTTCTTCCTCAATAAATTATTCAACGAATGTATATAAACTTCTCTGTAATATAAAAAAAAACAAATATTCATGACCTTGTTCCAGTATACATATTTCTCAAAAAAAAAAAAAAAAATGTAAATATAGGGTCCATTCCGTTGCACGCATAATGACGCATAATGCGCATACACTGTATAGTGTAGTATAAGAGTCCCTCATGGAGTCTCTATGCATACACTATACAGTGGGTGCATTCCGATTCACGCATGATGCGCATACACTGTATAGTGTATGCATAGAGACTCCTATACTACACTATACAGTGTATGCGCATCATGCGTGAATCGGAATGGACCCAGTGTATGCGCATTATGCGTGCAACGGAACTTAGACCATATTAGGTATATATATATGGTCTAAGAACGGAATGGACCCATATATATATATATATATATATATGTGTACCTTGTGTACACACGCGCACTGATTGGAGTATCTAAAATCAAACGATTCGCGTGAATTCGAATTGTTCTCAGAGTTTCCCGTCTATGCTGCGCGCTTTTCCATTGATCATCAACCATAAAATAGTGTCTGCTGATCAATTTTGGCGTTTTCTGCTGAATTTCTAACAGAAGTCTGCTGAATCGAGTTCACGATGGTGATTGCATTTAATTAAGTTTAAACTCCTTTTAGTTCCGCAGAACGACAAGTTAAAGTGTTATCATGTATCTAGTTCTGTTTTCGTGCAGTTTTCTTGAGAAAAACAATCCTTTGTGTGGTTGACGTTATCAAGGTTTGTTATGCTACTAACAGAATACGTAATTTTTTCATTTTCTGCTTTCAGGGTAACGAAAGTTCATTGCCTATGGAATTATGTTCGAATTGTGAGTCAATATGAAATATTACTTTCGCTACGCACCAAGTAACCTACTTTTATTTGCACTAGCTTTCCGTTCGTATAATTTAGTCCTTTCGTTCTGAAGCTGTTTCGAACATATCGCAAAAATATTTTATATAATTTCAATGAAATTATTATCGCGATGTACAACTTCAAAAATCTTTTTCCCTTTTTAATTCATGTACCGCTTCTAATTTATTTTTATCACTAACTAAACATAGCACTCATAAAGTTTTTGTCCCTGTATCTGTTTGTTCTTTACTGTATAGTGCTACAGTTACATACATATATATGTACACATACGTAGAGCGATCATATTAATACCAGTTTAGAGACAAGCAATATTTAAGCTGTTTCATCGAAATAATTCTTTTTATTAATACAAAATTAATCAATGTCCCAGTTGATGTCGATGAAATTAGAAGATTGGGAAAACGGTTTAGAAAGTTAGATTTGGATAATAGCGGTGCCTTGAGCATCGATGAATTCATGTCATTGCCAGAATTGCAACAAAATCCTTTAGTTCAACGTGTCATCGATATATTCGATGCAGATGGTAATGGAGAAGTGGATTTTAAAGAATTTATCCATGGTGTTTCTCAATTCAGTGTCAAGGTATATGAAATATACTTATACTAAGAGCCTTTCTAAAAACATTCTATTCAAATAGAGTATCTTGTTTTACAGGGTGATAAAGAGAGCAAGTTAAAATTTGCTTTTAGAATTTATGATATGGATAACGATGGTTTCATAAGCAATGGAGAATTATATCAAGTATTGAAAATGATGGTAGGCAATAATTTAAAAGACACACAACTTCAGCAAATAGTTGATAAAACAATATTGTTTGCTGATAAAGACGAAGATGGTAAAATCAGTTTCGAAGAATTCTGTTCTGTAAGTATTAACAAGTATTAACCGGGGTATTACATCTACAATAATTGCATAATATATTTGTAATGTTATAATTCCAGATTGTTGGTAATACAGATATTCATAAGAAGATGGTGGTTGATGTTTAAATAATCAAAATCTGTAAAAAAAAAAGAATATTAGATATCAATATATGGTAATATCAATTTGACTTTATAAATTCATTACTAATAACAGATTTTATTGGATAGTTGTAAGTAACAAAGCTCTGTGTAGGGTTGAAATCAATGACCACTACCAAGTCTTCGGTCAAGCCAATTTATATATATATATATATAAGTTTATCACTGTTAAAGTTTTATTTATAATGCAACGTATATTAGAATTAATTCACTGTCAACTTTCTAATATCGAGCACACCTGCTATTCCGTGTAACTTGAACGTTACGCGTCTGCGCACCTTTTGTTAAAGTATATATATAAATATATATGTATATATATATTTATTTGTTTAGTTAACATTAACGCAATAATTTTGTTATTATTTGTTTAATTTATAATTTCATTTAATTAATATATATATATACATATAAAGAACGTCGAGTTACTTTAGAAAAATTATGGAAGTGCAGTCGGATAAGTGTAAGTCATTATAGATGAGATATTCTTTTTCTAAACCTTGTGTTTTACATACAGCACATCTTTTAATAATTATTGTACAGTATTCTCGACTAATGTGCAATACTTTTAAGAAGAGCATTACATTTTGTGCTGTGTTCCTTTAGTTCTTTAATGAGATGCTATTGAAATAATATGAATGGGAACATCCTATTTATATTAAAATATACACGATCCACTATGTTAAATCTTATATGTATGTAATACAATGAATCTCCAGAAAGCTTCCAATTAATTTCAGAAGAACTATTGTACCATATATTGTTTCGTATTTAATTACTACTAGTTGTGCATTTGAAAGAGACACATGTTATTTGATTAATTACTGTTAATAATATGGGAGAAGTATTTCTTGGCAGAACAATGTTGGACCTTGTCATAAAAAGTCTGTTTTTACTACAATCATAAATAAGACTGAAACACAAATGGTATTTTTGTAACTTTCAAATGCATAATTACATCCGTACAATTATATTTATTCTTTGTATGATTATTAAGAGAATAACATATACTATTTAAGGATTTATGCGTGTCGTTTTACTCCATTAATATGATTGTTTATACATGTACATGTTACCGAATCTTAATGTCCAATCAAAGTTCAAAATTACAAGCTCTGTTGAAATAAATTTATGCAACATTTATGAAATCTGACATTTACGAATTTAAAGTAGTATCTTATTTTCCTGACCTTTGAAAATTACACAAAACGAAATTCGTTGCAGTACCAGGTCGAATTACAATTAAATTGCAATTCATAATCGAATGTTTCTGCTGTAATTATCCTCAATCGCTAATTACATTAAACATTACCGAACTCTTAAATATCCCATAATCGATTAAGTCATTTATTTTGATAACAACATAAATTACTTTTTCAAGTGCGCTCTAATAATATTTTAAATTACAACGGTTGACCAGTTTGTAATCGTTCTATAATAAACTGTGCGTGTCAGGCATTATCAATACCACTACGTGAGCGTAGAAACTGAAGTTGTCGTGTTCTTTCAATTCATATAACATTACCGAAAATGTATGACCGTTGTTTGTCTCGTTTAACGTAATAGATATACAATTTAAAAATACAAATTTAACGTTGGGTGTCGACGGACGCACGTGAAATATTTCTAAAGAAGAAGATATACACAGAAATAGTTTTTAGCGACGCAAATTCGATTTTGTAGGTCAATATGTATTTGGTACGTTGATATACATAATGAAACAGAAGCGAGCTGCGGAAGATAGATTTGAGGCTAAGGTAAATTAAAGTTGTTCGTTATTTTATTTGTATACACGAACGGTCACATTTTAAAGCAATATGTAACGCAATCGCGTTTCCGAAAGCTAACCAAACGCTGTCACGATGACATGTTTTTCGGATATGATTGGTACCCCTGCGCTCCATTCCCCCATCCTTTCATTGTTGCTGTGCCAGTACCCGGTGTGTTTGCGTTTTTCGTTGTTTCTGCTGTAGAAAGTTTCACTGCCAATAACTTTTAGGATTTTTGCGGAAAAAGTGTCGACGAAAATTCTTGGGCGAACGAAAGAGGCAGAGCGCGGGGGTAGCAGGCGGAGAACATGGAAAATTTGGAGGAGGTGTTGCAGGCGCTCGACGAGTTTCAGAAAATGCGCCCGAGCGAGATACCTCGGGAGTTAGAGGACTATTTGGGTTGGGTCGCGAAAACCGGCGACCCCGTGTATCAGTGGCCTCTGATCAAAACATTGTTCCGGGAGAAGCTCACGCGCGTGATGACCGACTTTTATGAGAGCTGTCCAACCCTGGAGCTCGCGCCTTGTCCGAATGTTGAACATTTCAACTATGACACTATGAAAAGCAATCTTTTGGAACGTTTAGAGTCCTTCGCGAACGCGCCGTTCACCGTTCAACGAATCTGCGAGCTTCTGACAGCACCACGCAAGGAGTACAACAGGGTCGACAAATTCATGCGAGCCATAGAGAAAAATATATTGGTTGTTTCCACTAGAGAGCCTGGCTCGATCGCTAGGAGAAACGAAAATGGAGACGGTATGGTAAATGGATCTGTGGACGAGGATACTTCGGGTACGCAACCCCCACAGGACGTAGAAATGGAGTATTGGGAAAAGGACTGCCCCTCCACCGTAACCATTAATGTGTACAGCGTCGATAACGAATCACCCATGTTACAAACTGTTGTGCCGACCACCACTGTCACAAAAACTGTATTTGGTGCAGAAGAAGTTTCTCAGGAGAAAGCCGACTCGATTTCCTCTAAAGCCGATGTTACAACACCCAATTTTGTACCGACCACATCTGAATTTTCTGCTGTTTCGAACTTAACGTCCCAGACACAGACTCAAGAGCCGCAAATAGGACCCGCTATACAAAATTTGTCGTCTATAGTTTCTGAAAATTCTGGAATATCGAACGACATTCCGGAAGGTATAATGAACGAGGACACTAGTTCTCAACCTAGTTTAGATTTGGAGAATGAAGAAGGGGATGGTACAGAGTCGACGAGAAAATTGCAAACCACTTTCCAACCGAAAGACTTTGGCTCTAGTGAAAATAAATCATCCAAGTTCTATTTAGATAACTCTAAGGTAAATGAGAAAACGAAAGTAGGGTCAATACAGGTGCACGTACAAGAAGAAGCAAATAAAACTAATAATGTGTCGGTTAAGTCCGATATAGAGTCCAAAGAGCAGTTGAATACTAAAGAGCTAATCAGTCCAGTAGTCGATAATCTTTTACATACTTCCGATATGAATTTCAAAGAAACTGTAAAGTCTGATAGCGACACAGATAATACAGAAACAACTGTAGACGCACCTGATACAAATACAGAAGAGAAAGAGACTCAGCCTTCGGATAATACTAACACAGCAGATATGTCTATAGAAAGCAATTCGAATAAAGTTATTGGTAATTTACATTTATCCACTGACGAAACGATTTCAGTCGAAACTTCATTTGTAAGAACACCGGAAGAGGATTCGTCTGTAGACACAGAGAATACAAAAGATCAAAATAGAAAAGTAGAATTAATTGAAGAATTAAAACCTGTTGTGGAGGAGTCGTGTTCTAAAGACGATACAAAGGAAAATTTCAGTGAAAACCAGGGAGGAGACCAAGAAGAAAAGGAGACTTTGACCATAACAGAAGCTATAGAAGACGAGTCCAGAGTAATTAAATCTATAGTACCTGAACCAATTCCTATCATAGAAGAACCAAAAGATCCAGAACCAGTTGCTGTCAAAGAGGAAGATTCTACTCCCATCGTTGAACTGTTAGAAGAACCTTTGGATCAGAACACTGCAGGTGTGTGTCAATCCGAATGCAAAGAGAAGATGTCCATTGAAAGCAGCGATATAATGGAACTACAAGGTAATAATATAGGTACTATTGTGTCCAAAGTAGAAGACAGTGACACGATAATGGAAACTGTTACAAATAAAAAAGAGCAAGACACAACAGAAATGATGGATGTAGATGACGAAGAAACATCCTCGATGTTCCAACAAGAAGACGAACCAATGGAACAAGAAACAGCTCATTTGTCACAAAGTTAATAACATTTAAGATGATGGTCTAATTGATTTAATTCTCGATTTGGAATTTACCAGAACAATATGAAACGTACGGGATAAAAATTCTTATTATAATAATTGAAGTGTAATTTGTACGAATTTCAGTACATGATTCGCGGTGTAAAACACATGAGAAAATACTAAAACAGATTGCAGAATACAATTATGTATCGTTTACTGCTTCGTTGACTATTCTAATCTCAATTAAAATATCTGGTAAACTTTGGTATTTACTTGTACAGAGACTTGTGCGCATGAATTTCTAAGCTCCTGTAGAAAGCAAAGAACTACCTATTCCCAAGATGTTATACTATTAACAACCAGTTGTAATTACGATCTGAGTTTCTGCTCAAGTCGGATTGTAAAAAGTTTCATCATAAATTTATACAGATAAAGTTTCTATTTAGGGTACGGCTGTGCTTGTGACCGGAGCATAAGAAATTCTAATGTGGCTCCCAACAAATGTGACGTGTGATAGCTATGTGAACAAAGAGCATTTGAAATATGCATTCTGGTGTTTTAAAGTACATTTTATCGACGATCTAATTTATTTACGTATGATCATGGTTTGGACCATATTTCTAAAT
The DNA here is from genome assembly GCF_051020765.1 of Lasioglossum baleicum. NCBI lineage: Eukaryota > Metazoa > Arthropoda > Insecta > Hymenoptera > Halictidae > Lasioglossum > Lasioglossum baleicum. The sequence goes on from NC_134940.1 coordinate 15,716,667, forward strand.
TCAGATTTTCAGTACTCTTAGCTGGCAAATATTTTATACAGATTTTTTGAAATTCGATGAAACAATTGGCGAATTAATCTATGATTAGAGAAAAGAGATAAAATTTTAAAACTTCACAACTTGATAGGCACAGTTTTTCCCAGAGATGACTGAAGATTACAAATGTTCCAATTATAATAAGCATAAGCGAAATTGAAGGACTGATTTCATTTTATGATTCAAGATGTAATTGTTTAACGAATGTCCTTGTTACACATATTCCTACATAGAAGAATATTAAATAGAGCAAGAATAAAAAGTACCAATCGTTTTTCCACGTTAGAAAAATGAATTTTATTACTCTCTTTATTCCTTGCTGTATTTTCTAATAGAAGATTAATAGATAAATACTTATTGGATGACAAGGGTATCGTAAATGTCCTTTTACTCCCTCAAATGAAAAATGTATTCTTCGGAGACGCGTAATGGTTTATTACAGGAACGCAACTAATTTAAATGAAACGATTTACTTTTAATCATGTGTTACATGGAATATTTTTACTTGTACACGGGTTTCAAAGTAGATTATTCTCTGATGTAATTGTAGTAATGGGATATTAATTTAAAGATAATATAGATGGACAATATAAGATACATTGATAGTTTAAAATAGCAGTGTACATTATTTTATAGGAAAATATATTAAAAATTATTACCAAAGTGGAATTATTTATAATACCTGCCTTACACCTTAGATTAGAAATCATATATATGTATATACATGTGTATTTATATACATATGTATATACATATCCATGTGTATATACACATGTATACAGGGCTTTAGCGAATTTTATATTAACACAAGTTACAATCTGTTGATAAGTACTTCACGCCTTATATAAATGATTTGAACACATTAAACAATTGCACACTGAACATATATTTCATCCCCACCTTCGAATTCACCCTTCATCGGCAAGTTCTATATACTTTCTGCAGATGAGAAAAGGAAAGAAGTAAACGACAGAACGATGAAATCAGTATAATTGTAAGTGTTATTTAAGTACACACCTTTCTCGTATTATTTAAAAACATTCTTAACACTCGACATGTGGTATAAAGGAATCATCAATAATTAAGACGTAATTCATAGATTACAGAATAAGATAATGTATTTCAGAAATTAAATTAATAAATTTACTAATTATTTATTACAAGTCTTATGTGATTTTCAATGTCCTTTATTAATGGTTTCAATCCAATTCCTGCCAGATTTTACTCAACTCTTCACACGTTTAACGTACCCGTATGTAAAACATATTTATATTTCATAATGTTCAGATATTTATCGAGATCTCAAATTTATGCGAAAGTCTGATGTTGAACCAATTTATAAAAATAACCATTATCAATATTTATAAGTTCTTTGTACGTTCCTGTTTCTGCTACCCGACCTTGGTTTATAACTACAATCTTATCAGCATTTTTGATCGTACTAAGTCTATGGGCTATTGTTAATACAGTTCGTCCTTTGATAGCATTTTTTAAAGCTTCTTGTACATAATGTTCACTTTCAGCGTCTAATGCGCTCGTCGCCTCGTCCAGAATTAGTATTTTTGGTTCCTAAATGAAGAATTATTTGAAAATCGAATTTAAATCATAATAATAATTAGTGTACTGCGGATTTTATGCACTTATGAGAAAAATGAATAGAAATGCATGAAATACTAGAATGCATCTACTAAAATAGTAGAATGCTTAAAAAGATTGGAGGTCATTCATATGTAATCTTGAATTTTTAAATTCAGTGTCTTGCAATTGATGCAGACAAGTTTTAGTTTGCATAAAGATCCGCAGTCTAATAATCAATAATATCAATAAATCAGTTTTACCTTCAACAGTGCTCTAGCAATAGCAACTCTTTGTCTTTGCCCACCGCTGAGCGTAGCACCTTTTTCTCCGATTGTAGTGTCCAAACCATCTACCATTTCTTTTGTAAATTGTAGAACATACGCATCTCTTGCAGCATCTTCTACTTTCGAATCGTAATTCGTTGAATCTTCTACTCCGTACAATATATTGTCTCTTATTGTACCGCTAAATAGGATTGGCTCCTGGGAAACAATACTCATTTGCGACTTCACCCACATGGGATCGAGAGATCTGAGATCATGACCATCTAAAAGTATATGTCCCGAGTCTGGGTCGTAAAGCCTCAATAAAAGAGAAGCTATCGTAGATTTCCCAGAACCTGAAGAACCGACAACAGCTACTACTGTAGATTTCTGAATCGTTAAATTGAAATTGTTTAAAACACATTCGTTCTTTCTCATAGGATAAGCGAAATTAAGATTTCGGAATTCAATATCACCTGACAAATCCCTCTCTAAGATTTTACCACCTTGAATAGGTATTTCTGGCTGTCTTTGTATCAATTCAGAAATACGTGTATTCGCACCTAGTGCTTTATTTAATTCAACGTAAAACGAGGATAATCCATTCAGTGATATCCCTACATACGCAGTGTACAATAAAAAAGAACTTAATTCTCCGACTGTAATAGTAGAATTGGAGATCATAACTCCGCTGTAATACAACACAGAAAGAATGATCGCATTTCCAGTGAAACCAGTCAATCCAAAAAATATTCCTCTGAGCAAACTTTCTTTATAGCATACTCTGAGTATATTATCTAACTGAGAATTGTAACGTTCGATTTCAGACGTCTCTTTGGCAAAACATTTGACTGTCCTTATGTTGGAAATTTTTTCCTCGGTTATTGTGTTCAATGTGGCTACATTATTTTGTATATCTTTAGAAATCTTTTTTAAATGACGGCCATAAATTATGGCTACACCAGCAATCGGTGGTACTATACTTAAACCGATGCCAGCCAATGTAGGCGAAACATAGAACATCATAGACATTCCACTAATGGTCATTATGGCAGAACGTAGTCCATTCGATATGTTAGTAGTTAGAGCAGAGCTAACGAGTTGGGTGTCTCCTAAAATAATGAAATCAATAATAAATCAATGTTTCATTAAGTCTCTCATTTTAGAAACCAAAAGAACCTACCGGACAATCTGCCAACTAGCTCTCCTGTGCTACGCTTATCGAACATCGCTGTTTCTTGACGTAATATTGCACTGTACAATTCTCTTTTTAAAGATTGCGCGACTCTATGCCCTGTCGTAGACATCAGATACACTCTAATAAAGTTACATAAACCTCCAACAAGGAATACTCCGAAAAGAACGGTGCATAACTTCTTCAGATTTTTCCTCATGCTCTCTGCGTCTTTAGTGTAGATTATATCAATTAGTTTTCCTAAGCAGAACGGCACTGCCATTGTGACAGCAGATGAGACTAGTAAAAATGCAATGGCACCAACCAATCTCCATTTCTCAGGCGCAGCTAACATCATTAGACTTCTGAGTTCAGACACTTTCTTTGGTTTCACCGTGATACGACCAGTCGATTTTAAAACGTTTATCTGCACGGTGTTGTTGTGATATCTTAACACGGAAAATATACATGTTTTCCCCTTAATTCGATTCGACGATGTTAAAGACGTGTAAAATATCTGTCTAATATGTTTAATCGTCGGACTGCGATATTCTAACCGCTGACAAAGAGTACCTTTCATAAACAACCTCCTAAGAAGAATCATCTCTAACACTAACACAAAAGAAGTAATTCTCAAAATGAAAAGTCATTACAGGGGGTACAGTATTTCATCATCAACTTGAAGAGGTTGTCGGCCTAACCTCGCACACAAAAGTTAAACCTCTCTAACTTTTCTTTATTTAGATGGTTGTTGTAACTGAAATGCATATTCATTTCATTCATAGACTTTGCAAATTATCATGAATTCTTCGTTCTATCGTCATAGTTGCATAATTTTGCTGTTAGCTGCGTGAAAGTCTATTTTTTCCAAGGTATGTAAATACAACAAGTTCTAATGTAATGGCGGAAATATTTGAAAGCATTGGAAATTTATATTGAAAGAATATATATAATATATATATATAAAAAAAATATATATATATCTACTTTTTTACATTATGCACATTTGCATTTTTTGTTATTCTTTCGTTATCTGTAATTAAATATTTGTGAACAGTGCTGCCAGATGGTTGCAGATGGTTGTAAGATTGCAACCAGGTACTCTCCTCCTTTTCCCCTTCCACTATCCTATTCCATCGCTTTAGGATTGAGTGGGGCAAATGGGAGACACGTTGCGCGTGCGCGATGGGGACGCAACGATGACAGATGAGATGACATGACATTTCGCAGGTTTTAGGTTATTGCCGCGTACCGTATCGTACTCATGTACATATACGTACTTAATGAAATAAATCATATGGTTCGTTCTAAATAGACATTGTAAACATTCTTTATTATAAATAAAATGAATTGTAACATGTGGGAGTTTCAGTCGTGAAGCGAAGTATGAATGCTTACTTTTATATGTACAATTGAAAAAATCTTGAAATCTGTATGTATGTAGTACTGAGTTACATTCCAGTAAAATCAATAAATCATAATATATTTTAACACTGTTAACCCTCATACGCTTCTCAAAAATAGTTGCATAAAAGAGACTGGGATAATAAATTCACTCATTTTTCTTCTACACGATAAATTGACAAATTATGTTTTATTTGTAACGTTATATTTTAAAGAAATACAACTCACAACATAGACATAAAGGGATCAATAATTACATAGTATGTGAAATAAGTAAATGGGTGAATTTTACGCGGCAATAACCTAAAACCTGCGAAATGTCATGCCATTGTTGCGTCCCCATCGCGCACGCGCAACGTGTCTCCCATTTGCCTCACTCAATCCCCGTCGCACACGCGCAACGTGTCACATATTATGTACTCTGGTACTCTGGTCATCAGAGAGGGGGTACCTCATATCGGCGTGATTCCCCTCATCTGGCAGCACTGTTTGTGAATTAAATCAAACATATAATTCTTTACATTTTTTATTCCACACTAAATATAAAAAATATATGTAGAAGAATAACCTATCAGTTAATTATTCCCCTTATTACGAGCTGCGCGATGAATCGAGGATTCTATAATTTTGATTTTTAAAAATCGAAAAATGATTAAAAGTTCTGAGAAGGACACATTCCGCGAAACAAAATTCTCTTCTCAAAAGTATTTTTTCCGGATATATTATCAAATTTAATCATTATTATTACGTAAAATTCTATTGTAATTTTATGCCAAAATTTAAAATGAGAATTTATAATGAACGAATTTATATAAAAAATCTATACAAAACAGATATTTGTTTAACGCTCGGTCGATATCAAAAGACCGTATATAGTAGAGGCGTAGACCAGCGTAGACCTATATTTTATCGAGTTATTTTATCTTATCATCAGAGGGCATTAAAAAAAGCGAACATAGAGCATGAGAAGATCATACTATTTTTATGTTTCCATTGTAAATATAAATTATCCTTAGCACAAGATTCTCGCAATAAATATTTTTATAATAACGCAGTCGAATAATATATTCTTAGGTTAGTCGTTTAATGTGAAACGAATAAATATATATCTCGACTCTCAAGCAATTTAATTTCATTATTATAGTAACGAATTATTGTTGTCGTAAGAAACTGAGAAAAATGTATATGTATACCTTGGACACCTATTCTCTTTTTCTTTCAACGATTTCCATGCAGATATATGCATTATTACCATGACTTTACATGTATATATACTTTTGTACCTGCGGGCAGCTTCCATGGCCGCACACGTGTATAATTTATCGGCAAACGCCTACGCCAATACGATCAGTGAATGAAATACTTTTTACTTTTATAACGAGAATACCTAATCCGAGAAAATATTTTTACTTGGAAGAGAACCATAAATGTAGAACAAATAAATGAATAATCTATTAACATTGCAACGTCTAATATGGGAGGCGTAGGTTAAAAGAAGAAGATACTAATAATACATTATCGTTTAAACCACGACCACGAAGCGACATGTAAAATAATAACTCTATGAAACGGAAATATTCGTTTAATAATTTCAGTCTAAAAATCAGAGCAATTTCAATCCGGAAATACCAGGTTGATCGACAGTTTTCCTGTTGACAAAAGCTGTTATGAAAAGACGCTAGTCATCTTAGCGAAATGAAATGAAAGAATATTTAAAAATATAGTTACAGACGAGAAAAATCGACAAGAATTAATTAAATATAAAATTACACTAAATATTTCTTAAATTTCTTTATTCTTAGTAAGTCGACTATAATCATCAACGTCAATAGCAGCGAGAAGGCCTAGATTATTGAAAGCCTTTATCAATAGACACAGAGTTGATTGCAGCAGGTTTGCATAGTTGCGAATGTTTTATTTATTTAGGTTTCACGTTTCCGTTAGTAGAAAGGAAGACTTATTGAGGAAACGATTGAAAAGGGAAGATTGTAAAAATCAATTCAATCATAAATGATCGCGTGTGTAGCGCGTATATGTATTTAGTTATAGTCGACAAATATTTTGTTAGGCTCAGCTCCTGCTGGTTCGAGCCCGAGCCCGAGGGCTGCAGGATGAGACCAGGCGGAGGAAGTGGGGGCGTACGAGGACACTGTGCGTGGTTACCACAATCAGAAACTGAATTGGAATTGCAGATGGCGCCCGACCTGCGCCACTTCGGCCTCGCCGTCGTTCCTGTCCGAGTTGGTTAAAGAGGAGGGAGGGGCTACTGGTACACTCGGTCTCTTCGTAGTCTTTGTACGATTCATCCTCCGGTCCGTCGGCTACTGTTAAAACGCCGATGACGACGAAGAGGTGTTTCCGACGATATAAAGTACGGCATCGAGAAAATAATAAGAGGAACACGAGCGGGAGCGAGGCCCTCGCGGTCGCGTTGGCTCGGAAGGAGAACCAGAGCGATATAGGAGAGAGAGAAAGAAGAAGGGAGGGAGCTCGAGGGTCCAACCAGCGTATCCGATTTTCTCGGGCGTCGAAATCGTAGGACGTCGCGATGGTAAATCCGGCGACCGTTTCTCTCGGTTGGCTCTGCGGACCGTTCGGAATTTATCAATCTGCCGTACCTATTTCCAACGGTCGTACAATCCGGAAGATAACCTACTACTACAACTGAATTAACTACTTCGCTCGAGGTTTGTTTTCTATCAGCGAATCCGAGATTGAATTCTCTCCTCCCCGTTTCTGTTGGCTTGCGCGAGACACACGCACACAACGCGCAACGCACACTAGTGTGTATGGGCCATATAGTATGGCATGGTCCGTCCCTGTCGGAGAGCAGCGGTCGTTCGACCATAAACCGGAAATCGCTTGGAGAAACGGAAATCTTGAACGCGTCTCGGGAAACTGGATCTTCTTCTTCTTCTTCTGTCTCTGTTGCTCGCGTACATCTTGCCACCGCCGGAACCGAGCCTTTTTCTATCGTACAGACCGCTCGGAGATTACACGGTTTATCGAATACCGCCGCTACGCTGAGTAGAGTAGATCGTCGCGCGGATCGCCGATGAGAAATCTATGCGCATGAAAATGATTAATGTACCAACAACACCCTGACTCGCTGCGATCGGCCGTCGTATCGTGTGAACCGGATGTCGGGAGTAGGCAAAGGCAGACCATTCAACGAAGTTTTACTCGCAGCGACCGGTTGTTGCTCCGATAAGAAGAACCAAATTACTTTCCGTCTGACTAACTATATACAGTCGACGCTGATAGACCGAACTCGGAGTAACGTTATCGCAAATAAAGTATCGAAACGTAAGCTCTTCGAATTACCGGGAATGTATATTTTCAATATTTCGATATAGAGATCCGTTTCGTCGATATGATCGGCCAGGCGATCTTACGAACACGCGAGTACTAGTTTCCAGTGATCGATGTCTGCACGGGGCCAGCGTATCGACGTAAGCGTAGGTATCCGCGACTCGACGGAGGGACATTCGGATAAAATATGATTTTCTCGTTATCGATATTCCGACGCGCGATTATTTTCTCGGAAGGGGAGCGTTCCTTTGCGGAACAATTTCTTTCGAGTCTTCTCCGTCAGCAGAGTTTCATTGGGAAGTAAAAGAAAAATGGCGGCGTGTAGCGTGTAGATCGCGCGACCACCGAGCAGTGCTCTTACTCGTGTATTTCCGTAAAGGTGCACCACGGGGTCCTCCGTCACGGTTCCATAGGTCAGCAGAATTCGAGGAAATGTTCCCTTAAAAACGAATGTCGAACATCCGAGAATTCGACGAATTTTAAATCGCGGATGGAAAATCGTTTTTAAAGGCACATACACGTGAACAGGAGAGAAAGAGAGTGAGAGAGATAGAGCGAGTGAGGGGAAGGGAGAGAGAGGGAGATGTGCGTACGCGATCGTAGACCGTAGGCCAGCGGCTCGTCACGTTAATGTCATCGGGAAAGAGAAAACGGTGTAGACCGATGGAGAAGTGAATGCCGTTCTCCTTTTTTTTACCCTGCCGCGAGATACTCGGGGCCCCGGGAGGAGGCTGAGGGGAATTAAAAGAGTATTCCCGATGCGCGACAGGAACACGGGAGGACGTACGTGGGATAGAACGAGCCTCGTCCAAGATGTCAGGAAGGCTGCCCCGTCTTCGTGCACTTCGTCCGCGACCTCAGCAATCCAAGGAAAAAGAAGATAACCTTAAAGAAGATCTTAAGGAAACTGTGATGAAGGAGCAACAGTCGCGGACCTCTGCCGAGGAGCTTTCGTTTGAAGACAAAGACAACGATTCCGCGAAGGGCAGTTTAAAGGGCGATCAAGACGACCTCGTTGACTGTACCGGATCCTCGCAAAGCTACGATTATAAAACCTGCAAACCTCCAAAGCCTCTTCCGATTCTCAAGGCTTACCTCGACCATCTAAAAAAGGAGCACAAACCAAAGGTATGTATTGTTGTCGTTTTCATCGTTTTCAACAGGGAGATGTCGAATCGCTAATGGAGATTTAATTGCTCTTTTTTGCTTCCGCAAATAGACGTGTAAAGTATCGAAATTACACTGTAGTCAGAACATTTTTATTTCGAAATACGAATAATTTAATAAATCCTTTTATTTTATAAACTTAACAAGGGCATCTGTCATCGTTTAAGAGATTACAGTGTAACAGCAATTCAGATTAAGTGTCAACTTTACAAGAAGCATAATGGTTTCCAGGGGAAATTTGCACGCGACGCTGGATACCGATGTTCGATGTGTCCGTATGTTGCATTAAATTCGAGAGACCTAGAAACCCATCAAAGAGTGCATCATTTGAAAAGGAGATTCTTTCGATGTTCCAAATGCTCCTATGTAACGCATGTACGTGCTCGTTACACGAAACACGTGAAGTATCATTCCATGCCAATGATCAAGTGCGACGCCTGTGATTTTCGTACGCCGTACAAGGTTAATGCGACTTCCATAGAATGCGGTAGATCATTTGTTTCAGAGACAAATCAATAACAGCGAACACGTTTTTTATAGTGGAACTTAGACAGACACACTAGGAACCATGGAGGGGGGGGAGCTTTTCAGTGCCGTGCTTGCAATTTCACGGCTGACATCAGACAGAGCTTGACAGTGCACGAGACCAATCACCACGAGCCACCTGTAGGACAGACAAATCGCAAGTCTAATGCACCTTTTGAGCGTAAGCCGAGAAATAGTCCTAAGCGTTACAATCAGGTACACTATTGTAGTCGATAAATATTATTGATATGTTCTGTATGCGTTCGAAATCTACATGGTTTATGGTTTTAGGTGGGCGCGAGCGATTTCCGGGATACTCTCCACATATCCGGAAGCACGACGGTGTCCCTCAGTCCCGGCGACTCGTTCATGTCCGATCAATCGATGAATTCTATGGAAGATAAAAGAAGTGCAATAGCGAATGCAGAATGCATAGCGTTGAAATGCGAGGAGAAAGGCTGTCAGTTCATTACCGCCTGGGACTCGGAAATGCAGAGACACCTGGCAGAGTGTCATGCACCGGTTACACCGAACAAGTCTCGAAAACCATTGCCAATGTTGATTCCCTTAAGTCCTGCTAAATCCAATAATACTGCCAATGGATCCTCCACGACACTGTTAAAAGTTCCACGCGTAAGAGTGCGGCCGGAACTCGCTCAAATTGCCAGAGACACGGAACTGGCTAGGTTGTATGGGAATAAAGAAGTTAGTCACCTTGTTTTCTACTGTTACGCGCGATCGTTGATCCGTTTTTTATGGATTTTGTTTGTTAGTGATTCGAACGTACTTCCAACAGGTCAACAACTTAAAGAAGGATGCGAATAACGCGGCAGATTTGTTTGAAAAAAAAAATGCGTCCTTCTTTGATAAGCTAAAGGAAAAGCTTACTACGTCGGCGTCGATAAATAATGGAGTGGCGGAGGTAGCAGTAAGTACCACGAACGATTTGAAATGCTGGTGTACATTTAAAGCTAGTAGCATGGAGGAGCTGGCTTGTCACAAACAAACACACCACACTGCTCTCAGCGTATCTGTGGGCACGACGCGTTGCCCAAAGTGCAGAAGACGTTGCAAAAACTCGACTGATCTACAAACGCATATGCAGTGTTGTCGCTTGGCGAGCAACGATTCGTCCATAGACAGTAGCTTAGAAAAATTATCGAATTGTTCAGAACTACGTGTGACCTCGTATCGCGGTGAATATGCATTCCCAGCGCAAACGGATTGGGACGTAAATCTCAGTGGACTCAATTCTTCTGGATCATCGGTATGATGTTTCTATAGAAATAATCTATCTATATACAATACATACTTTATCTAACCGCGTGCACATGGAATAATGAAATGAACACACGCACACGAATGAATAGACGAATTGCAATACGAGAGTCAACAGATCTGACTATATACATAACATATATATTATATATATATATATATATATCTTATACACACGTTAAACTTTTTTATATTAAGTGTTTTTATTGCAAGCACCATGTATGGCCATTACAATGCAGAGTGCCCGTTCCAACTTTATCATCCGAAATATTTTCTTTATATTCGGTGTTTCAATAGAGTTCTCATCCATTTGATTTTATTGAAACATTCGAAATACAGACAATAATTCAGAATGACAAAGTTGGAACATACTCCGTACTCCATACTTAGAATGCATACTTCAGCTTGAAATCACGATCAATTATTTTAAGTATGCGATGTTACTACGGTGAATTGTTGTTAATGTTTGTATTCGATATCTTTTTTTTTTGTTCCTCTTTGTTTACGTTTTTGTACATACATCTTTTTATTATTAAGAATGTGCTTTCAATGTTTCCCTTATGGCGTTCGAGACCGTAGCCAATTGTGTTTCGAGAGCGGTTTAACAGTTTATTTTGATAAAGGCAGTAAAATCTTTTGTCAGGTTGAAGGCACCTCAGCGCATCCAAGTGGCCGACGGGTATTCAAATGCCCGCATTGTCCATTTTGGGCATCCACCGCAAGTCGCTTTCACGTTCATATAGTCGGTCATTTAAATCGGAAGCCATTCGAGTGTTCCCTGTGCGCGTACCGCTCTAACTGGCGGTGGGACATCACAAAACATATTAAACTTAAAGCAGCTAAAGATCCAGTTCATATGACTGCCAGGGTACTTATGACGGATGAAACCGGTCGACGGAATTATTCCAAGTATAACAAGTATCTTGCACAGGTGAAAGCACTAATTTCACTTACATTAAGCCGAGCTAGTCCATGTTAGTTGTTAGCGAACCAGTGCTTGTCGTCTCATTTTTTTTCTTGGCGCACTGATCTTGCTCGTATCTTTTTGTTTCGTTTACAACCTACGACAAGCACCAGTGATGATCCTTTAAAACTGTTCTATCTGTAGAACACGGAAAAAAATATATACATGTATACATATATATATATACATATATATATGTATATGAAAAATTTATTTTCATCGGAGCGCTTGGACACTTGATTGGTGTTATGATTTCATATTTTTATTGAAATTACAAGCATATTCTTAGTAATTGAAACCGACACGACAAATAAAGAACAATTGTCTAAATGTGTTGATGCTTCGAAAGTGACTTTCAGTTTTTCCAAAGAAAATTCTCAGTGTGCCGATTAGATTTTCTACCGAGTTAGCAAATTACGGAGTCTATTTCCCGTCGCGCAACAGCAACGTTTCGCGCGTACATGATCAAAACGATTCCATATCAAATGTAATCCGTTTCTGTCCTTCCTTAGGTGGAGCAACAATCATGGGACGAGCAAAATATGGAAGAGCGTAGCGTGGAAGAGACTAATTCCGATGAGCCACCGACTAAGTTGTTGATTATGAACAGCAACGAGTATTTGCAAACTCCGGAATATAGTTCCACTCCGGTCTCGATTGTGTCCACAAGCGAAGGGAGTAATGTTAATACTATCAATATTGGCCTAAGACCACCGCCTCCGCTAAAAGCTGCCGCTCGAAATCGTGGTCAATCCTTGCTAAAAAATAACTTGATCTCACCACACGGACAGAGTGGATCGACTTCCGCTACGCTCTCCGCAGACAATAAACGTACCATGTGGAAATGTAAACGTTGCAACTTCAGACATTCGAACAGAGAGACTGTATCTTTGCATGTCAAGTCCCACAATGAATCGGAGCAACGCAACGAAGACGAAAAAGTAAACATCATTCATTACTTAGTTCATGGACAAACATGTCTACTATCCTTGGCAGGAAATATTCCATTAAAATCCCGAATTTGATAACACGATCGATTTTCTCTAGACATTCCGTCATAGAAAAATGATTGATGCTCGATCCGCTTGATCGAATGCTTTCTGCCAAAAATTGTAACTGTACTTTAACTCGAATTATACATCTCTGTAGAATCCATTCGGTTGCGGAGATTGCCCATTTTCCGCGCCAGACGCTGCAACTTTGTCCATACATAGAGTCCATCATCGCCCCAACTTGGAAGCCATTTTCAAATGCTATCTGTGCCCCTATTACGTCAGCACGAAAGCGTATGTATTAACGCTTTATGAAAATCAGCTCTATACTTATCGAGAAAGAGAGAAAAAGAATGTTTGATCGTTGCAGGGAACTTTTGGATCATGTTAGACTCCACGGCGAGGAGCTCGCAGTCGTGCACCAACAGAGTACGGACTATAATTTCTCATCGGCTAAATATAAAGGGCAACAGACTAATTCTGATAACAGTAAGTTTGCTATACCCTTTGGTGTTGCTGAGCGTTGCTGATTCGTTGTTTCTCGTTTCAGGTAACAGTCGCATGAAACAGGAGAGGTCTATGGAACAGGTGATCCACATAACCACGCAGAACAACGTGACCTGCATATCGAACTCCTCGAAGAACGCCAATGCACCGCCACCATTGCTGTTAGATACGCGATCACTGCCAGACGCGCCCTTGGTCTGGGTGTCTAGACTAGACGGCACCCTTGCGAAGATGTTGAAATGTCGTCACTGTCCGTACGTGTCTTCTAGACGCGCGGAGGTCCGTGATCACGAGACCATGCACCTCGACACTCCCAGTCAAGGGCCCGTCATCGCTTGCACGGACTGTAGCTTTACCTGTACTCGTCGAGAAATCATGGTCGCCCACACGGAAATGCATTCCGGGTCGTTGGGTACCGTTCACTGTTTGGTGGACGACACCAGACCCGACTCTCAGCAACTGAGCGACTTGACCACGCTTCTTGGATTTACGCATACTCCCGCATTAGGTTCGGAGCCCGATCTGCGCGACTCCAGGTTGGTGCATTGTTGCAGCAAATGCCCGGCACGGTTCCTCTACGAGAAAGAACTGAGAATCCACTTGCGGTACCATTCCACGGAGTTGGCGTACTCGTGCCAATGGTGTTCGTACGCCGCTCGCCAGCCGGCTCATCTGTTGGCCCATCAGAAGGCGCACTCGACGGAGTATCAGGAACGTACGAAGTACTTATTGTCTCTGTACGGTCACTCCCAACGATACCCACCTCCCAACACGGCGTGCGTCGAAGCAGGCGGCCAGGATTCGAGCCAGAGTTGCACGGTTGCGTGGATTGTCGTCGAGGTCTCCGAGACCTCGGGCAACGGTTTTAACAATCCGAATCAACAGAGGACCGGGAACCAAGTGTTCACCTGTGCCAAATGTCCTGCCCGTTACTTTAAGTTAGATGCTCTGGAGTATCACATGACGCTGCACGGATCGAACAACAGATTCAAATGCACCGAGTGCGACTACTCCTCGAAGACTGCCCAGAATCTAGTGAAACACCAAGTGGTTCACCGACGACAGAACGAGACTAGCGAGATAGCCGCGAATCTGTCGCCGCCGCCCTCCTCCGACCCTCAGTTTGGACTGTTCATGCGAGGCAACCCGAACTTCGTCTATCCTGGTTACCTGAGGAACGGCAGACTGAAAGAGAAACGGTACAAATGCCACAAGTGTCCCTCCGCGTTCGAGAAGCGGGAACAGTACAGGGTTCATCTGACGTTGCATGGCGCGAAACAGAGATACCGTTGCGACACCTGCGACTATTCCGTCAAATACTACGCGAATTACGTTCAGCATCTGAAAAAGCATCAAGCGAACGCGGAGGCTCAAGCCTCGCGCCGGCAATTCGAGGACGACACGATCACCATCGACAGCGACACCGTCTCCGATAACGTGGCGTCCGTGTCCCGTTCGGGGAAGACTCTCAAGTCGTCCTGCAGCTCATCGGCCGCGGTGTCCTTGAACGGGACCGCGATGCTAAACTACGGCGGCATGCAAGCCTCCAACCAAGATAAACAGTCGTTGTTACTGATGCAGAAAAAGGGTATGCTCGTGTCGCATAACGAGGAGACTGAGACGTTACGCTGCCAGAGCTGTCCCTTCTCGTCCTGCGATAAAGACGCCATGGACTCCCACAAACGCCGCCACGGTATCGAACGAGTGACACCGTCCTGTCCCCATTGCGATTACAGACCGAGAAAAGATGAGAATATTGGCGAACATATCAGGCTGCACTTCACTAGACTTTACAAGCCTGAGTCCTATCTAATTATAGAGTTATTAACGTTAACGATGAAGAAACCATCCAACAATGGAAAAGAGGAGAAACAGAAGTCGACAGAACTATTGTTTAAAGAATATCAAGACGGAAGATTCTTTCCTCTTAACGATACTAATTCGTTCGGCAACAGTCCAAACGGAAATAGCTGTAAGGAGAAAGTTTTGGTGGATCCCAATACCGGAGAGACGAAACATTTGACCGTTTAATTAAGACTTAAGAGAACCGTTATAGGGAAATGATCATGTAATATACACATACACGTATACACACATTTCTGTATATGTACATATATCGTACATATATATGTACAATGTCGTTATATGACGCATTTTAGGCGTTTATATACAAATTTTTTTAGATCATCCAATCATAATAGAATCGTTTAAAAATATCGTTACAATTCGAATAGTAGGCAATACTTAGATAAACAAGAAAAACTTAATTCGTTTGTAGTGCAGCTGTCTTAGCTTTTATTTAAGAAGTTTGCGTGAAAACAAGTGTGCAATTAATTTCGCCTCTCTCGCTATTGTAACATTTCTGTACAGACAAGATCCTCTGTTAATAATTATAACAGTTGAACGCCGCCATTGTGATTATAAGCGAGCACGATCATAGTCGCTATCTATCAAACTCGTTTTGAGATTGAACGTATCGTAATTAACAATGCCACCTTGTTTCGCCCTTGTATAACGCCGTTATTGTAAATACAAGAATTAAAACGATCAATCTTGTACGATATAATAATAAACAAGTGCTATTATAGATTGGTGGTAAACCTGTCCTGTTCCGTATCGCCCGCCAGCTTCGTAGATCGTCCTTCAATTTCGGTAATTCGATCAACGAATTTAAATTACGTTTTAATGTTTTAATTGTATTTTATCTGTATTTTATTCGTATTAGCTAAAAAATATATGACAATGAATGGACTGGACCGAAGTCGTCCATGGTGGTACGAAACAGGTTCGCGTTGAACGCATCACCAGCGAAATCCCAAGGAGAGAGCCCAGGGGGATCAATAAAATCCTTGTCGTGGATTCGCGCATGACGGAATTTATTTTACGAATTTCTTAAGGTTATGAAAGGAACCCGTGTTAGAAAACAGTGTCACACGTCACACTGAACGCGACAGGTAAACAACTGCCGTAGATTCACCTAAATGCAGAACGATGTTCGAGGGTGCCATAGCAGCGTTTTTGAACCGGCTCCTGGGCAAGTATGTTGAAGATCTGGATACCGAACAATTTAATGTCGGCATTTTTTCCGGCGATACCTGTTTGACCGATCTTAAATTGAAGCCCGAGGCTCTGGTAAGATTTCTCTTGTGTACCTCATCCGAAATCTCTATTTCGATTTTCATGGAAAACCAGTGAAATACGTTTGAATGATTGTTTCCAGTACCAGCTTGGTCTGCCTATCAGGGTGGAACTAGGACTTATAGGAAAGATCGTTTTGAAGATCCCATGGTCCGGGTTATTTTCTCAACCTATTATCCTCTGTATCGAGGTAGAAAATTTATTCTTTCTTCTAACTAATCAACTGTTAGGTTGCAATCAGCAAATTGTATCCTTAACATTGTTATCTGAACTTTCAAGGATGTGTACATAGTAGCTGTACCTGCTGCTCACGGTGCTTACGATGCTGAGATACAAAAAAAGTTAATAAGGGCTGAAAAGAAAAAGATATTGGAAGATCTAAAGGAGCATGAACCTAATAAAGCAGGTAATTTATACAGTTAAATTCCATATTCGATGCAGTTGTTAATATGCTCGATCATTTTTAGAATTCCTCGACAACATATTAACGTCGGTAACAAAAAACTTTCAAATTACTATCAACAATGTACATATTAGATATGAAGAGAAGTTAAATGAGTCTTTGTGTGCGTTTGGTATCTGTATTCAGAGTGTATCTGTGATGACTACAAACAGGTAATTGTTTCCTCAAGTTATTTCATTGTATCATGAAACATTCGTTATTGTTATAAAATAAATTCTAGCAAATGGAAGCCTGGTGTTTGTGGAAACAACGTCAACACAGTTTATCAATTAGTAAGAGCAGAATCTCTAAGCATGTATATGGATCATGACACCGAATCTTCTCTCGCAAGCAACAGGTGTGACTGGGACATGTCTGCTGTCCTAGACTGGAAGGATACAATGCATAAATCTCTGCAAACTTTTGGTGTTGGAGACAAGGAATTTCAATTTCGTACGTTCTTTCTTATGCTTCATTTTCAGTCCTGCAACGACACGCTAGGTGTTTAAGACATCAGCAAAATTTCTTTTTGGCAATTAAACTTTGAAAGCTTCAGCTGTATATCTAGAAGAATTTTAGGAAATTTTTTTGACAGAACAGTGTATCTTTGTAGGGTTCACTCCATTCCAAAGTAGTTAATTGTTCAGAGAAATTAATATCATTTTGACCGTGTTTCAGTTCTGAAACCTTTCACGGCAAAAATAAAGGTAATTATACATAAAGGAAACGAGGCTCAAACATGTCGCATGTTAGTCGATATAGTGTTGCACGACGTTGCTATGCAAGTTACTGAACAGCAGTACATTACATTTTGTCATCTTTACGATTCGCTGGAACGCGCAATTATAAATAAGTATGTGATCTAAAATCTACCTTGCTTCAAACATGAATATTTGTCTTTATTTACTCCGATAATGTTGTAGACCTTATATAAAGTATCGTCCAAACGAAGCTGTGCTGAAGAATCCGTCAGCTTGGTGGAAATATGCCTACAATTCGATTCTAGAATACAACGTGAGACCGTACACCTGGACGAGAATCAGCGAGCACAGGAAAAGCTACAGGAAGTATAAAGAAACATGTTTGCAGAGTTTACTGAGGCCGAATGATACAGAACTGAAATTAGATTTACAAAAGTACGAAGATTGCTTGACGATACTGAATATAGTAATCGCCAGAGAACACGCCAGACAAGAATTACAAAATAAAACCATGGAAGAGAAGTCTCATGATTTGAGCAGCGTTCACTCGGTACAAAATAATACGGAGAACGCGTCTTCATCCTTAGAAGGGAAAACTCCGAACGTTGAGGGTATCGATGTGCAAGAAACCAAAAAATTATGTCAGAGTAATGCCAATAATGGATTAGAGAAAAAGATGAAGTTAGAAAAGCTACCGCAACCTATTGGTACGATTATTTTTCTGTACATTAATATGCTAGGTATATTACGAACAGTAAGGATAACTTTTGATTACAGATTATAAATTCAATTTCACTTTGGCGAACGCTTGTTTAAGTTTCCTCAACAACAGCGACAGAGAAATACTTGTTATAACTATGACACAGTTTCTGACGAGCATCGAGGTGCAACCGATCATGTCTGCTTTTAAAGTGTCTGCTCGAGCCGAGAGCTTTGTAGTGGAAGGTGTTTCTCCGGAAGGTGATTTGGTGCCTCTAATCACTGTAGACAACATCCTCACAGGTAATTTAACATATTAACCATACAAATTCAAATTCTATTTACGGTCTTGATCATTTTTCTGTTTAGACAACGTGTCGACTAACTTCTTGGCAATAGACTTCGAAAAGAATGGAGAAAACGTGGATCCAACTTTCGACGTATCTTTAAAACTCGAGCCCGTTGAAGTTACTTATTACCACGTAAGTGCAATATGGTATATACCGTACAAACTATATGAAAACGCATGTATTTGTTAACATTTTGTTTCAGCATGCCGCAATGGAGATTATACAATTCTTTAAGCTGAATGACGCGAACATTCGAACCACGATTCTATGGATGTACAAGCTCTATGAATACATGAAAGGGAACCTTCTGATGTTAGCAGACAATATCGTTTCTCAAACTCTACGAATTAGTTTCAAAATTGACATTAAAGGACCCTACATTGTGTTTCCCGAACATGGATCGATACAGAAGTGTGTAGAATATAAAACATTTTCTAGATGTAACACAATTGTCGTATGAATCTGTACGTAACACGAAGGGATTTTAGAGGTGGAGACATTCTCGTTCTGGATTTTGGTAACGTGATTGTATCCAACGAACTTCAAGCGACCAACTTGCAGCTCGAGGACGCCACGCTCATGGAGCTGGAAGAATTGCTTTACGATAGAATACACTTTGTATTCTCTGGTGCACAAGTTTTGTTTTGCCACTCGGGTATGTTTCGCTATCCCCGTAAACTTTAATCGCAACTCTTAACGTCTTCGTTATACTTTATAGGAGATGACTGGAGAACAGCCAGAAAAAGAAAAGATTCCGAGTGCCACTTTGTGCAAAAGATACAAGCGAACACGACTATCTCGTACAGTATAAAACCGGAGTACCATCAACTACCCAGGTGTGTTTTTACAGTTCGAATCGAATCGCAATCAAGCTTATTGCAATGTTCAATTTCACAGGACCAAGGTGAACGTTTCGATTTCGAGCATCAAGTTCAACCTGTCAGAGAACAAGATACAAATGGTCGTTCACTTTTTGAATTTATTGCTGTTGAATTATCAGCAAAACTTTAAGAAGTGTGATTTCAATTGGAAGCAGTACGGTTCGAAAAAGACTCTCGATGCCGTCGTCGTGACGATAAAACATTTGAAGACTGTTCAACGCAGCGTGTGTGTGCTATCAATTGGAACATTGCAGAACAAGTTCAATCACGTTACCAAAGAACTGCTGGGCAGTAATGTGCAGAAACAGAAACTCGATAGGTAACCAAGTAAGACTTAATACTAACTTCAAAAATACATGTTTCAATACTTCGTTGGCTGACTATCTCTTAAGACGATGACAAGTAAACGGTCGATAAGAGATATTTTTGTCGACAGGAGTGTAGTATCTTCAGAAATCAGCGAAGAAGATTTGGAACAATTATCTAAAACGATACATTTGTCTGGATTCGATGATAACGTGTCTCCGTGCAATCATATCAAATTGTTACTGAGATTTGCCATCGGAGAGGTATTATTTGTGCATGAAAATTTCCTCTAATTAATTATCATGCCACGAATCTTCTAATACTGTGTTAAAATTCTTAGCTATCGTTTCACTTGGTATGTCTCAATGAAGGGCGGGAAGAACCCTATTTGAATCTGAGACTCCACGGATTGTACCTTGAGACTGCCCTAATGGTGTACGGTCCTGCCGTGCAGTTTGGAGTGGGATCTGTACTTTTGGTGGACAAAACTAATGCGGGCGTAACAGGATCTTATTTGGAGTTAATATCAACCGAAGAGCCGCACGAAGTTCTTGTCGTATCGTACCGTAAGGTACGGAACAGTTCGAACTATCATTAAAATCATTATAATTCGTTTATTTATCCTTCTAAGAGCTTGTAATTCTTTAGGTAAAATCGAACTGTCCCGACTTCAAATCCCACTTCAAAAGCATCGAGCGATCACTCGTCGTAAATATCCTCAGTGTTCATATAAATCTTCACAGACCCGCACTAATGAAACTTCGAAAATACTGGTTCGGTTTGATCAAGTAAGCATTTCTCAATAATCGTAAATTAAAAATCATTAATTTATAATCATAAACCTAATGTTCAAAACAAAACACCATTGTTTTTAGTACACTCGAGAAGAATAACCTCATCACTTTCGCGGAGAAAATATTTTGCACTATAGCGCAGTGGAAAATAAAGAATAACGATCCACCGATTCCTCCAGGTACAGCGCAACAAACTGCTGTAACACTAAAACATAAATACTGCCAACTTTGATGAATCTGCAAACTTCCAGGTGCCATCAAGTTAAATTATTCGGCGAGACTCAGCGCGCTCGTTCTTCGATTCTGCGACAAAGACATGGATCTGTTAGAGATACAAGTCCTCGGATTGGAGAACGACTGCATCTACAACGCCAACGAGAGGATGGTTTTGCGTGCGCACTTGAGACACCTGTCCGTCGAGGACTTGCAAGACGATACGTTGTATTCAAAAGTAATTTCTACGATCTTCGATTTACGATTCTCGGCGATGAAAATCTTGCTTCGTGCATTCAAGTTAATTCGTTTTATTTTAAGCTTTTAACCACCGATGAGGATAGAGTGCTCGACTTGAAATATGTCAGACACATGCCGAGGCTATACACGTGTTCCGACATTGACACCAAGAAGGACGATGTGATGTCAGATGGAACTTTCAAGCTCTCCATCGGAAGAATGAACTGTGTGCTCGTTTCGAAAATATTGTACGATTTAAAGGTACGAACCTTCGACACGTATTCTTGGAAAGGTCCTGCGAGTATCAACAGTTACAAATTCGATTCGTTCCACAGTATTTCCTAGCGCCGTTCTTTTCAACCTACTGTCTGCAATTTCAAAATTACCTGATCGACAAAGTTACAAACGGTATCAAAGAGTTTAAGAAGAGCGCTACGAAGCTGCATATTTTTATCGACATACAAGGCCCTATATTCCTTCTACCACAAAGGAAAGATGTTCCCAGTCTTTTGGTGTTAAATACAGGTTGTGCTCGCTAATAACAAGCAGTCAAGATTATCGATCGATTGCAATTATTAAGATATTTATTTCTCTAGGTGTTTTATCGGTGGAGAATTTTTTCAAAAAGATCGAACAATCGACTGATAATTCCAAAACCGATGGAAATCATCTGATAATCGACAACATTCTGGTGAAGCTGAAAAATCTGACTGTGTCTAGGGCGATCATGACGCTCAGTAGAGATTTAGAGATTCAAGTATAATTTATTGTTGATTTATCGATTACGTGTGTGCTCCTTCCAACGGATAATAATGGAAATTTTGATTCACAGGAGCCGATAGTAGAGCCGATACATATCCACTTTGATATCAAAAGAAAAACCGAATATCGCAGCGCGATGGAGTTTCAGACATATGGATTGTTCAATGTGCAAGGATCTATGGATTTTGTGTACATCAATCTGAGCCAAAGAGATCTCAAGTCCAGCATTCTAGTATGGAAAGACAACATATCGAAGATCGTGCTGTTCGACGATATACATGATAATGAAACGCACTCAAACGTAGAAGAGAAACTGACGAAGTCCAATCAGGACATGATGGTGCAGAAACTGGAAGATTTTCTCACTCACAACGAGAATACCGTGTGCGAGGTGAACGCGAAGCTAACTCTCGAGGGGCTGCAATTAAATTTGTTCTTGGACTCAGAGGAGGTATAACTTTCAGTCATTCTTTATCTTATTCTCTATTCTCTTTATCTTAAAATCATCAAGATGAAAGTTTTAATAAGACGGCGAAACTTGTTCTAAGCAGCAGCTTTTCATTCGCAGGTGTTGAGTTCACCAGTTCGCGACCTGAATCATGGCCTATGCAGGTTAACCTTCGGCGAGCTAATCAACACTTACGCCTTCTACAGCGACAAGGCTTTAAAGATGAAGCTATCTCTTCAAAGTTGCATTTTGAAAGATACCAGGAAGGATTCTCAAGCTATAAGAAAGTCTGTAAAGCATTCGACTCTCTGCACACGCGACGAACAGCGAACTGTACTAATGCTGTTATTTTTTTTTCATTGAAGAATAATCCAGGCACCTGCAAGATTGATCGGAGCGCATCCAGAGTCCTGTATATCTGTGTCGATGTCGCCTATCGTCGACATCGCGTACACCTGTGCGCCTGCCGGCGAGAAGTGTCTCGACGCGCTCGTCCAGGAGGTCAGAATGAACCTGTCCGTGCCATTCGTGATGCACTTAACACGGTACATCATGGATTCGATTCCAGCCGATCAGGTCGAGGAAGGAATCATTAATCACGGATACGAGAGCCACAATCAAAAATCAGTAAGTAGAAATCGCGTTTCAATTCGATCCAATCGACCGATCTACACAACTTCTTCGTGCCATCCAAGTATCTGTTATGACAACGACGTAATTATTGTCACGATGCGTGTTTCTTTTAAATCAAGAACAGGGACATTGCCAGCGCGGAGAGAGATAAATTAAAATACGCACAATATTTTAAGGAGGAGCCAGGTACTTGCGTTTGTAACGTCATGTTGCTTCGATTGCGGTTTTCTGTTTAGCTTGTTTTGTTCCCTCTCCGTACGTAACAAGCATCGGTTGGCAAGAGGTTTAATGTTCACACGTTGACTACCTTATGGTTCGTACGCGAGACAAAATTTGTTGGTCGATAAAGCGATCATTTAAGGGGATAGACTTGTTTCTAGGATAGCAAGGGTGCAGGAAGCGCCTTGTCGTTTCTCGATCATGCAAAGATGGAGTTTTTCGGTAGTCAAAAACGATAGATAAAAGATCAATCTCTCAAAAGTACGCCTCATGAACGTAAAAATAGGACTTTTGAGGGCGACTGGGGCTTAGATTGATCTTTTATCTAGCGCTTTTGACTACTGAAAAACCCCATCTTTGCGTGATCGAGAAACGAGAAGACGCATTCCGCACCTTTGTAATCCTGGAGAGGAGAGTCTACCCCCTTAATTTTGTCCAATACTTTGGGACTATGCTTCGATAGTCAACGTGTTGACCTGCCACGACTGCGCATGTATGTTTGTCGTTTATTTGCCATTCTTGCGGAATTGCAATAACAGCGGCTATTTTACGTGTCTAGATGCTTCTGTATCTGTGAGAATACACAAACCGGAGATCTTGCTCTTCGGAGGCCTGAAGCCGAGCAACTCGCATGTGATTCTACTGCAGGCAGAGGTAACCATCGAGAGCAGCAGGCATAGCTGTTCGTCCTCGATCGTTTGCACCTTTACCGATGTTCGTGCAAAGTCAAAGAAACAAGGAAATTACGCGAAACAGACTCCTTATTGGTTACTATGTCCCTGCGACATAGAGATCTGCAGGAAAGAAGAAGCACCGGAGTTCAATGCTGACTACACCGTCACCGTCAACGCTATCGATATCCACTTGTCTGCAGAAATCATTCATACGTTCATCGACGTAAGTATAAATCGAGTAGTTCGATCAATTGCGATACATAAACACGAACGTGTTTTTTAGATACTGAACGAAGCGACGAGCTTTCTGGAAAGCATGCATATCAAGGCGGAGGAGAAGTTATTTCATCAGGATTTCAACGCGCACTTCAACTTGTGGACGCCGAAGAAAATATCGAACGTACCTTACAAGAAGACCATCGATGGTGAGAATCGAAATTTTGATTGGATTCTGGAGCTCCGATCAGGTTGACAATGTTTTCATTGGATGTTACAGATGATTTAAATCTGCTGTGCGAATGCAGTGACAAAATAGTAACTGTCCACCTAAAGCCTCTGGTCATTTCCTTGTTGCTGGAGATCGAATACTTGACCGAGAGATTGCCAATTATCAAGATGGAGAATATAGTAACCGTCTCCATCAACGACTGGTTCAACAATTTCTCTTTAGAGTCCAGCATGAAGCTCCACGCATTTTGTTACAACGCAGATTACAAGAGTTGGGAGCCACTGATCGATTTGTGCTCCGACGACGATACTAACTACAGACCATGGGAATTGATAATAAAGGTATTCTTCGCTCCATTAAAGTCTGTTCTTTGCTGTTAGTAAACAGATGAATAATTTTCGTTGGCAAAAATCTGAGCACTCTTTATCCTGGCGTTGTTACTTGTAGAACAACTTGTAAACTGTGTTACTTGTAGATGCGTCACGGTGAAGCTTTCATGGTGAATTCGAATTGGACCGATCCGTATCAGCAGATAAAGCAAGACGCATCGAAGACCAAGAAGAAAGGCTTGAAGAGTATCGACCAAGATTTTACGGACATGGTTTTTATAACTCCGGATCATTTGGCTATACCAAAACCAAACGGTAGTACACAGTTTGAACTCGATGTTTTCTTTCGGTGAAACAGAATACGCGACTGATCCATGACTAAAAATATTTCAGACACTGAACTGTATGCGCCGTATGAAGAAGATTCTGACACAGACGACGAAGAGGGTCAGAAAAAGTTGATGAGAACGTCCAATTATTTATTTAACAGTAACAGCAGCGGCGAGGAGGACAGCGACAGCGACAACTCCAGCACAAACGAGGATGAAGGGCTGGAATTGACACCGGAGTGCAATGTGGATTCCTGTGAGAAAATAGCATTCGATAGAATTGATACGATTATTTTAACACGTTAAAACTATCCATTCAGGCTGCGTGCACATTCAGAACGCGTGGCATATTTATTTAATGCGATAAAAACATGTATTTTATATATAACAAGTTTAACACTGTAGACTGTAGAATATATTTCCACCAAAAGAATGAGGCATGATGAAAAATGCAGAACAAAACACACGAGCTGATTTAATTGTCGAGGAAAAACGACTCGGCACGGAACGTGTTAATAACAATGTTTAATTACAGTTGGTCCGATCGGTCGTGAGTCGATTAAATCCAACGACATGGCAGTCTACATCACCGTCTCTACGGAGGAGAAACTGAATCTTATAGTCACCCCGAACTTAATTGCTGTCGCGGACGTTATTATGAACGCATTTCAACAAGCCAACAGTGGAATACCAATAGTACCTACCAGTAGCAGGAAGCTGAATCTGCTCAACGCCATCGGTCACGAAAGTCGAATAGAACTGCTTGCTTCGACAGATGTCAGTGCACTAGACATACACTGAACGTCTTTTTGAATCTGATTTCAACCTTATTCCCTTTCGTTGTAGGAAGATAACAAAACTGGTAGTCGCGTTATAGCAAGCCAAGACTACCATAACATCGATTCACCGGCGAGCATTCCAAGTAGCCCGGAACCAGAAGTTCAATCTGCACATGGTAGTCCGCAATGGGCGGAGAACGACATAGAGTTCACGGATCCTAATCCGACTGTGCAAAATCACTCGATGCCAATCAAGGAAATATTTCAAGACGATTCTTCCATCAGAATATACAAGACAATCACGGGGGAGGTGTTGCGTGTTATTTTTCAAGGTATCGATTGTTTCTTGTAGAATTGCACCCGCAGGAATGCAATGGGAGCGTCGAGTTTCACGGATTATTTGTTGTATTCAGGATTCGATGACGTACTCGTCTATTGTCCGATGCGACAAGGTTGCAATTTGGTCCCACTGCGTCCCATCAGGCACGAAGTCCGTTATCATTTGGTCATCGACGCTACGATAGATAATTATTTGCATCGTACGATCACCGTGCGATCACCGTTGCAGGTAAACTATCCAGTATCCATTTCATTCCAAGCGATATTGTATTTGACATACTTCATATTTTAATTGCAGTTTCGAAACGAAACTTCCTACACGCTGGGTCTTTACTATAAAAAATCATTGTTGGATAAACTGGGATTATCTTGCATAGGCGTGCCAACGAACCCATTCGACGACAATATTAGAATGACAATCATTGAACCTGATTCCACTTACAATATTCCTTTGTACATAGCTTATCATTTCCCTATACATATACTACCCGCTTATTTAGAGTAAGTTGAAATCCAAGTGCAGCATGTCACAAATAACGGATGTTCAAACCTGTGTACGACACGATAAATGTTTGTTGCAGAAAGTACCATGTCAGCGAAGAAGGAATTTATTGGAAAGAACTGAGCGCGTCGATGAACGTGGCGAGAGACATTTACTGTAAAATGAAGGAGGACGAGAATCAGTCTGTGTTTTGTGTCAAGGTTTCCTGTAACGAAGTTCCATTAACCACGAGACCAAGCTGTCAAGTACCGAGTTACTTGATTAGCATCCACTCGCCTCTCATTTTCAACAATCAGTTACCGTTCGTTGTAGACGTCAATATACCCTCTATCAATTATGAAGTGAAAATTGAACCCGGAGAGAAGATCAATATGCATTCCTTGAACTGCAACAATGACATACAATTTATGTTCAAGGTGAGTGGCCTCAATTCACACCAAACTGGTATTCATATAAAGGTGTGTGGGAACCCGAAAATGTCTGGCATTCCCGAACATCTTAAGACGGTAGACTCTCGTTTCCAGAATCGCGAATGGGCTTTTTCAGTAGTCGGAAGCGCTAGATAAAAAATCAATCTAGGCTGTAGTTGCTTCCAAATTTCATACAATATGCATAAAACTGCGCGTGTATCTATTTTCATAAAACTGCGACAGCTACATGCTGCCGAATAATAAAAATTACGCCTTGTAAACCTAAAAATAGGAGTTTTGAGGCCGATCGCGGCCTAGATTGATCTTTTATCTAGCACTTTTGACCACCGAAAAAGAGAAATGAGTCTACCCCCTTAAGAATCCCAAAAAAGATTTTCAGATTCTCGCACACTTCTAGTATGAATGCTTCACCAACGTGAGACGATTTATGAGATCTTTAAAAAATCAGAGATATATATACACTCCTCAAAAGAATTAAGGGATCACTTGTGCGAACCCGGAAAATTGGTCCCACTTTACGTGATCATAACTGCGTCAAAAATTGCTGTATCGATATCGTTAAACAATGGTTTGAAAGCCTGAAACCTCTAGTTTCAGATGCTCTGTTTCAAATTGTTGCTATGTTGGTTTTTCTATGTGCATTTTTTAAGCATATTTTCAGAAACACCTGGTATATCGAAACGTTAATGAAATTGAAAAAACAAAAGGAGTGTCTTGAAGAGAAAGAAACGCTCTTTCTATTGCTTTTTTGCACAAGATTCTACGATAATTTTTTCGCTTTCTGAAACCAGTTAAAGTTATAATACCCATATTTACTTCAATGTTGAATAACTCGAATAAAAAAAATCGCACAATATTCAAAAACCACACAATTTACACAGGAAAGATAGCCCTTCCGAATGTTATTAACGCGATTTATCAAAAAAATTTCTTGCTCTCCGTGTGATGTTCCAAAATTGCACAAAATTTTTGTTAACCGTCAATGTTGTCTTCATCTTGCTATAACTTTGTAAAAAACTAACACAGCAACCATTTGAAACAGAGCATCTGAAACTAGAGATTTCAGGCTATCAAACCATTGTTTAACGATATCGATACGGCAATTTTTGACGGAGTTATGATCACGTAAAGTGGGACCAATTTTTCGGGTTCGCACAAGTGATCCCTTAATTCTTTGGAGGAGTGTAGTTAAGTATAAAATATTGAGAAACTCTCGTTGCCGATTGGCAGATTCAAAATTACTTGGGTGGATACTGGACCGGCACAGCGAAACTGAACACCAACTTGGAAAGGAAATTCATTCTGATGACGGCAGACAGTGAATCGGATTTGACCAAACCTTTCCTGTTGAACATAGAACTGTGCAAGATCACGAGTTGGCACATTGTTATCCAATCTCAATATTGGATAATAAATAAGTCTGGATTGCCGTTGTACATTCAGGTAGCTACTCAATTTTTCTGTAGAATTACGATGCATCAAATTGACGGGTTAATAAAACGGTTTCAGGAGTGTCATTCCCATATAATCAACGAAATTCCCGAGGAAGAGTTGATTATATTCTCTCAGAAGAATAACAAGAAGGGCACGATCAGGTTGAGAGCTCAACAATCCGAGTGGTCCCTACCGTTCGGCCTCGAAGGGATTACCTCGATGTCTTTGATCGTGTGCAAAGATACGGAGCGTGGGAGGAAGTACAGAATCTTGACGGAGATCGAGAGCTCTCGCTTGTCGAATTTCACGAAGATTATTACGTTCCTGCCTTACTTCTACATCAGCAACAAAACAAAGAGAACTTTGAGGTTCATGGAGGAGAATGATCAAGCAGATTTGTGGAACGACCTCCTGCCTGGACAAAGCATGCCATTTTGGCCGGTCACAGATTCGATGAGGATGAGGATAAAGTGGAGGAACAGTCAATTAGTATCTCAACACTTCGGCATCACACATACCGGGAAGACCGTGTTGAGAATGGATAACGGGGTAAGTACCGACAGTACTCGACGATTATTGTAAGTAGACTGTGGATGTTTATATATTTTCCAATTTTTAAGAAAGTGGAATGAAATAAAATCGTATTTCTTAGTCCAGTCAACGAAAAGTTGTAGAGGAAAATGGAAGGAACACAATTTTTAACTTTGGGTCTTTGTTTGGACTAGTGAGGAGGTAAATATACTAAAAGTCCCCACTCCTAGAAGGTGAGCGGTGTGCAGGGGGGGGGGCACGTAGAAGGTCCCCTTCTTCGGTTTTCCGCGTGTATCTCGGAAACTATGCGTCCTAGCGATAAGATCATTCCATACAAAATTAAAGCTGACAAAATGTGCCACAGAATTGATTCGATTCAGTTTTTCGCTATCTCGCATAGTTTCCGAGATATCCGCGCTCAAAGTTCACTAATTGTGCTGAAAAGTTAGCTAGTCAAGTAAGGCAAAAAACGTGAGGCAAAAATTTCTTTTTCACAATTAGTGAACTTTGAGCGTGGATATCTCGGAAACTATGCGAGATAGCGAAAAACTGTATGGAATCAATCTTATAGCACATTTTGTCAGCTTTAATTTTGTATGGAATGGTATTATCGCTAGGACACATAGTTTCCGAGATATAAGCGGAAAACCGAAAAAGGTGACTTCTACGTGCCCCCCTGTAGCTCGCTCACCTCCTAGGAGTGGGGACTTTTAGTATGTTTACCTCCTAACTAGTCCAAACAAAGTCCCAAAGTTAAAAATTGTGTTCCTTCCATTTTCCTCTAGGCCCGCCTTATGAGCATTCATTGACTGGACTATTTAATGGGAACAGTCTTTATAGATCTAAAACAAATATAAATTGTACAAAATTCTATCGAATTATATATTCTATCCTTATATTATATCCTCTTTTGAACATTTTTATAAGCCATAAATGCGTAAAGATCCGCAGTCTAATGATAAGAATGTAGAATGAGACAATATCGCGTGGAATTGTAGTCAGCCATCACCGTGGAGATCAACGGCGGTCTGAATTCCCCTTACAACATCACGTTCCAAAAGTGCGTGCCTGGTGATATACCAGTGAGGATAGACAATTTCTGCGACGACCTGTTTCTGAAAATCAGCCAGCACAACTTAGGACAAGTGGCATTGGTGAACCCGTTCCAAAGTCTTTTGTACACATGGGACGATCCTACGAAGCCCAGAGAGCTCATCTGGAATGTCTACAACAATAAGAAGACCGGGTATGACGCCAAGTTCGAAAAGGCAAGTGTTAGGATAAATACGAGCGAATAGAGCGTGAAATAAACATGGATTGTTTTATTCTTTAGGACGGATGTGGCCAAGAGGTTGTACCCCTTGTCATCGTCGACACGTGCAACAGCGTGTCCTCCTCCGCCTGTTCGTATAAACAATGTAACAACAAGTCGACGTGGTTGGAAACGAAATCCGCGAGTTTCAACAGCAGCGAGAGCAACGTCTGCGACGAAGATGTCAAGTCACCGACACTGAAACGCGCCCAGACAGAACAGACCACGGTCGTCTATTGGGTGAGCTACATGGAGAGTAATCAGAGAGTTCTTTTGTTCACGCAACAGGAGGCAGTGTTCTTAAAAGCGAAGAACATCATTGATCCTGAACCGAGTAGAAAGGAGATATTTGTTTCCCTCGCTGGCATTGGCATCAGCGTTGTAAGTTGACGACGAACTGGTTGGTTGATTCTCTGGTCGATAGTTTCTTAAATCATAGAATCGTAATGCATTTTAGGTAACTAAATCGAACGAGATCCTGAGAGAGTTGGTGTACGCCAACGTGACAGACTCTGCGGCTCACTGGGAGCTTTACTTCGGCAGAAAATGGAAAAGTTTGTCGTTGGAGTTGAGCGCGTGGATAGAGAGCAAATATGTAAATTCTTGTAAAAAGGCTCAGTTAGACAATTTAATTGACGTAAGTCGGTCGAGTCTTTCGTCGTCGCTGAACGAGCCCACGAGTACATGAACGAATTTTCAGGTTGACCTGGCGAAAATGCACATAACTAAGCCCTTCTTCGGGAAATTGAGAAGAACTTACTCTCCAGCAATTTGGTTACACTGTAGGAAGTCTATGACGTTGACTTATTTGCAGGGTTACGTGCATAGAATACAGGTATAGCTGTAGTTTCAATTTAAGATCGCATTTCGTGGAGATAAGATGATTCTAAGATTTACGTGTGCCGTTTCGCAGATTGATAATCAAATCCGTAATACAACCTTCCCTGTAGTTTTATACTCGAACCTACAAAAGAGCGTTATGAATTATGCTGGGAACCCTAAGCTGAAGCATTCCATTGAATTTGTTGGCTTGAAGCAAAGGAAGCTAAATTACAATGTTTACAAGTAAGCGTGCATCTTTACATCGATATTTCTGGGTATTGTTTACTAGAGTTATTCAACTTGTTTCGTAGAGGGATTTGCGTGATAGTGCGGGAATTTGATTTGAATTTGCAAGAAGGTTTCCTTCTTTCTTTGATCGATTTGATCCCGAAGAAACCGGTGACTAAGTACTCCATCGCCGCAAAACTGAGAAAGGACGTCTCGAGCGTTCACATTTTGCCTTCCAACAGAAATAACGAGGTATGTCCGAAGTAATTTACTAATTATTTCTAAAATTGTGTCCAACCGACACGCCCGTTGACAATGACTCGATAGTTGCAGAGTTCGATTGTTAAAAAGAAGAATATAATAGAGCAGATGTATATTTCTCCGATCCTAATACGCTTGATATTGTTGGCTGACACAGAGAGACCTAACATTTATAATATTAGCGATATCGCGGATTACAAAAATATTGTCCGATTTATTTTTGAATATTCTGAGAATGGAAGCTCCGAGAAGCATGCTGAATTCAGGTGGGAATTTAATGCTAAACATATTATGATTTGATATCAATGTTAACGCCAATATCGATCTTGGTATTTCAGACTCCCTTGTTATCAAAGAAACTTTATTACTGTTAACAATGCGGAACTTTCGTTCGATCTGTCGCGGTCGTACGCGGCTCAGGCTATGCAACAATTTCAGGTGTTGATTCGCTCGACTACCGTTCTAGGAAATCAGTATGGCTACAACTTCAAATCACCAGGGGATAACTTCTACGAGTCCAACACCGTAAGAAAGTGAAACCGAATGTTCACGGATATCGTTCGATTTTAATTATTTTGTCCTCCATCCAAAATATTCTGTTGCAATTCGAGTTATTCTGTGTCGCAGTTGATCCTGTGCGGAGATGAAATAGCAGAGAAACTGAGCCACGAGGTAGCATGTCAATTGGGCTATGCCACGGTAGACTCTATACAGACGTCAGCCTTTAATTTTGATTTTGAACTTCACCTATCTCCGTCAAAGGTAATAGACAAAGACAGAATAATTCTGGTGTTTCTGCAACAATTATCCGAGTCGATTAATCGGGAGATTTGATTGTAGACGAAAGAGCCATGCTTTCAGAACCAGGATGTACCTCCTCTGAATCATTTGATTCGTACCTCATTTTCTACAGAGATTGAGCTAGAGACTTGCAGCTTAGTAACTGCATTTATAAATAGTAAGTAACAAATTATTCATCGCTCGGAAGTGAACGAGTACGTAAACACGTGCATTGAAATTGTATAGGTGTTCACCAGGAAGAGTTGAAATATTTCTTCAGAACTTTAGGAAAGAAAACATCAATATTTTTTCATACTGAAAGTTCCTCCCTGAAAGCTTATTCGAAAGTGATAGCAGATATTATAAAAAGGTATGGGATAAGTATATTTAGTAAGCATTCGCATCGAGTATATTTACAGTCCATCGTACATCTTTTTCAGGGCACAAGAAATAGGTCATAAGTTTATATCTCGAATACGCTTACCACGTTACGTCAATCCATACAAGGTAAACCATCATTATTTTAATTAATCCGATTCATTAACCCATTCGAACTAGGACTGTAACTTTTCTGAAGCTTCGAAGTCTTCCAAGTGCTCGAAATTTCAAAGTCTTCGAAACGTATGAAGTTGTAACTTGTGAGTTTCATACCATGTCACGATTTTTGATAAATAAAAATATTAACTTTCAGTCACCGGTGACTGACACTGAACTTTCCGTTTGGACTTTTCGTAATTAAATTAAATTTAAAAGATTGCATTCTATTAATAAATTTCGAGATCATATCACGAATGTACTTAAAAAATAATACTTTGCAAACAAAATTTTAATGAGTTTTATTAAATTCGGTGAAATCGGATATCGCGGACTAAATGAAAAGAAAGGCAAGACAGGCTTGGCGCTTCACAAAACTCACGTATTCAGTAGGGCTGTAACTTTCCTTCGAACTACCATTCTTTGGCGTTTATAATTTACTAAGAAAACAAAAGGAAAATTTATATTTATTGTATACCCGCACGTATTCTCCGATGATTATATATTAAATGAAATGAAATTTCATTTCTATTTAACACTGACTCGATATTATACAATAGCACGAGGGGTTAAATGGACATAAGCGATATTTACGGGAATAAGTAATTTACAAATGTGATGATCATTTTTCTTTTACATCAGGGAGTGGAGATATTCTCGGTACACAAAGCGAAAGGGATGCACATTCTGACTTTGATAAATAAAAATCCTTGTATGGAAGCAGAGACCTATTGGGCGCATGCTGCTTTGTCTAACGATGGGAAACATATAGCACTGGTTTCTTTGCAGTAAGCATGTCGAGATAATTTCATTCGTTCAACCCAAATCGAAAAAGCGTTATTTGCTACATTTTTCATTACCGTTCAGGCGACTATACTTTATCGAGAAAGGATCTGTATGGGGATCCCTGAACGTAAAATGGACTCTGGAAACGACTCAACTGCTATCACCTACAACTGTAGTCAATAATAAACTGATTCTACAAGTGAACAAGGTATTTATCATATGTATCGAACTACAGTAATTCTTCAATCGAAGTCCTAGGTCGCTTATCTAATCGAAGTCCAGTGCCTGCTCACTCCACTGCCGGCCAACGCTGCGCCGCGCCGTAGGGCGGCGATGATTGATCTCGGCTCGGGTATATCGGTGTGAACACCACGGCATTGACTCGAGTGAATCGAATTCTCAAACTTCTTAATTTTCATTATTGTTTTATGGGACTTTTACTATAGCTTATTCCTGGCATTTCTCTGATTAAAATGACACCAAACACGATATAATTTCAACTGTATTCAGTGGTTTAATCGACGATGAATGTTTCGGGAGCAAAGAAGAACAGCGACAACGCGGGCCTTTGAACTGTGCCGGCGTCTCTTTCTTTCCCATACGCTCTTCTTCGTTGCGTTCGAAGCTTTCATCGTCGATTACACCACTAAATACAGTTGAAATTTATATCGTGTTTGGCATTAGAAAAATGTCACGAATATGTTGGTGAAAGTTTCATTAAAGAATAATGGAAAATAAAGAAGATACAACTTTGGTGATGATGCATGGGCCTTTAAACTGTGCCGGCGACGGCGACACGCTTCGGCCACGCGATCCTATTTCATTCTGCCCTTCTCTATGTTCGGCTCGTTGATTCAAGTCTCGGCGCGGTAGACGCAGTCATAAAAAATAACCTCCCTACACTATCGAAGTCCGTTCAAAACACGGGTGTTGCGACTTCGATTGAAGAATTACTGTATAATAATGTTTGAATCTGTTCTATGTATACTCGTGAAACTGATGAATCGATCTTACCTGTAGAACGAAGACCGCTTATCGCCCATGGGTGATTGGTATTTGGAAAGCGAAGCAACAGATGTTCTGGAGTGGCTGTGCCAGAAAATAAATATAGCCATGATCTTGAACATGGAGAACGGTATATGTTCAAACCAAGTTGTGTAACTGGAACCCAAACTATAAAAGAAAGATCATTGTATATTTAAATTAATCAGGCACAATAAATTCTCCAATGAACGCAACACTTCCTTCTATATTGAAAACCTATGACTAAGAAGCAACATTGTTTTGTTTCCTACAAGTACAATTTAATTCATTCTCAACTTTCGTATAGTTTAAATATCCTCTACGCATCGCCGCCATCGCCATCATTATCATCATCACCCCATCATCATCATCATCATCATCATCATCATCATCATCATCATCATCATTATCATCATCATCACAATTGTGTAAGAGCTCTTCATATACTCTCGTAAATAGTTCTTTTTCCCCTTGTTTAAATCGCTATTAAGTTCTATCTCAATGTGTCAGACGTGTCCGTATATCATATATATATATATGTCTATTATATATATATGTATATAGTCATTTGGATAAAGTACGTCTAGTTTATTTCATAATTTATTTACAAAAAGTCTTAGTAAATTACACTTACAGGCATCTCCACTCGAACTAAAGTAAATAATTTAAGAACTACACGTATTTAGATATCTATAGAGTAGGATACTTTGGGGTCAGGGAGAAGCTGGGATCAGGGAAAGTGTTCTGTTTAACTTATTTACCTCGTCCACCTTTTTTTTCCATTTTTCCTTCATCCTTTTCACCTAATTATCCTCGAACATAGTCGAATCAAATAGATCCTTTCGTTTCTGTTTTTTTTTTACATGCGCTACCCTTGTGAAAACATCACTCGTTCGTGACATTTCTCTCTACCGAAACGAAAAAGGAAGTACCGGCGTGGAAAGTGTATGTACGTGTGTGTTTCTGTGTTCGAGTCTTTTATGTCGGACGTGTATGTGTGTACGTGTATGGGGCGGGTGTCCGCGTGTGTGTGTGCGCGCACGAATACAAACATGTCTTTGTTCCAAAGAACAATTAAAAATGAGGGTGGTTTCGTCATTTTCTTTTCTCTCTCGTTTCTTTCAATTACATTAGGTAAATGTATACGTAAGAATCGTCGAAATGTGTGCAAAAGCTGACAATGGGGGGGATAGTACGTACTATAGTTTCTTTTTTTGCTTGACGATAACATACGCGCTTCGAAAAAGCATAAAAGTCTTGAGATTACAATTACATCCCATTAGAAATACTTAATGGCACGATCGAGAGCTTAAGATTTAAAAATTCCATGTTTTATCCGTCTCTGTATGTTGCGTTTGCTTACATTACTGAAAAATCACTCTCAAAAATTCCTCCTCTCTCTTTCTCTCTCTCTCTCACTCGCTCTCTCTCTTTCTCTCTGCTCCTTTCTACTACTCTTTCCCCACAATTTACGAACTATTACATATTTCTCGTCGATCCCCTCAGTTCACGGTTACATGTTCTAATTTCACCAACAGCATTCGGTTGCATTTTTACAAACACGTCCATTCCAAAAAAAAAAGGAAAAAATAACTGAAACACCGTAGTGAAATATATCGTCTACCTACATAGAAACTTCTTGTTTAAAAAAAAAAAAAAGGAAAATGAAAAGAAACAAACGGGAATCCACCAAAAAATAATTACGTGAACAAATTTGTTTCGTGAATATAAACTTAAGCGTTATCTAGCGCACTTGGTCTTTCCTGGACTGTTTTCTAGTTCATCCTACGCTTACACTCTTCCTACGCTTCCCTCGACCACTCTCTTCTCTCTTCTTTTCTTCTCTCTCTCTCTCTCTCTCTCTCTCTCTCTCTCTCTCTCTCTCTCTTTTCTCCCTCTTATTCTTTAGTTCTTGTAAGCTCGTGTATACGTAGTATATTAGCAGTTAATTTCACAGACACTATTCCCCACCCCTTTTTCTACCAGCAACCCCATCCCTGGTGCACACACGACCGAACCATTCGTTCATTCATTACCTTTGTCGATACGCACATACACGCACGTGCACACACACGGACGCATACGCTCGGACAAAATAGCGACACACACACAGAAGGCGTCACGTGTCCCTTTCTGGTCCGACATCGTTCATTCATTTTTCTTTCTCTCTCGCTCTCGCGTTCTCTTTCGCTCAACGTGTACACATTTTGTTACAATTCCGCAAGTTTATCCTCCACCTGAATTGTGTTTTGAAACTGTGTCCCTTCAGCTTTCTCTTTTGTTTCGTTAATGTTTATCCGTTGCGCGCTCACACACAGATTCCCCCATTCACGCTATTCTCGCACGAGAATGATCTTCTCCCGGCAAAAGGGAAATCGGACAACGTTTTCGACATTCTTCTCTTTCTCTCTCTCTTTCTTCTCACAGAATTGCTTTCTTTCCCCTTTCACACTACAATTCTTCTTCATCCTCCGTAAATAATTGCAGTTTCCTATTTCTTTCTCTCCACGATACACACACACACACATGCAAGCACATACATGCATTCGCTGTGGCACGTACATACACTCTCGCTCTTTCCCTCTTTCACTCATTTTTCCAACAATGTCTTTCTTCAGTTCTAGTTTTGCCTGTGCATCTAAAGTCGAGACTCTCGGTGGTCTACTGATTTTTCTTATACAATTTTTGTATTTCTCTTTGCAACGGAGACCACCGGTGGCGCGTTCGGCGCCGCATTGTGTACTTTTATTCTTCTCGTAATTTCTGTCCACATCATCGCTCTCGCTCTCTACCTCTCTCTCTCGTTCTGTTCATTTTGTTTAAATTGTTTCGTTACTTGATACGCGCGGCGCGACGCGTAGCTCAAATATACGATTCAACGGAAGTGTCAGTGTAAGAGTGTACGTGTTTCTTTCCGTGTATATGTACGTGTGTGTGTTTCTCTGTGTGCGCGCGTGTGTGTGTGTGTGTACGCATGTACGTATGTGTCGCGTGTATATGTGTTATCTACAAAATATCTTAATTACTCGCTAATTACAGCACAAAACATGCAAATATAAAAATTTGCATTATATTATCGTTAATATTTATATATATAATCGTCACCCCAATATTATCGTTCCGCATCGCACCATTTTAAGGTTCGTCAAACAGATTTGTTATTTTATTTTTCTTCAATAGTTTTGTCTCAATCGTCATCTCTCAGTTATTCTTTTATATATTATTATGCTGCTAATAATCGTTTGTCTCATTTCTTCTTTCTCTCTCCCTCTCTCTCACGCTCGTTCTTTCTCTCTCTCTCTCTCTCGCTCGCTCTCTGTACGTATCCGTCTCATGCTACTTCGCAACCCTCGACATCTCTCGGTGTCTTGTCATACATCTCCCTCTCCCTCTAGTTGTAATCCGTTGTTTTGAATCGGCACGATTTCACTCGTGACCTCTCGGGAACCCAGCCGTTTCTCGCTCTGTTCATTGATCCTTTTTCTCCGTTTATCATTCTTTTCATTAACTATGTAAATATCTTACACTATGTCGATATTATTCCAATTCACGAAGGGGGGTCGGGTGGGGGAAAAAAGGTATAGCTGACAGGTATCGCGTGTCGTGTCATGGCGCGGGCGCGCGCGCACGGCCACGGGCGCGGCACTCGCGCATTCGCAGTGTATCTGTTACGCGCACGCGGCTCTAACACCGTTCGATCAACTTTTTTTTGTTAATTCTCTTCCCCGTTATTTACTCGATATAAAACTACAACCACGCGAATCTAGTGGCGTTCGTATATCGACACTTTGTTCCGTCTGCTGTATTCTCTATATACCGATTCCACGTTCCTTCCGTTATTCTTCCATGGTGCTATACCATACCAACGTGCTTCTTTCTTTTCATTCCGTTATACTGAACACTATCACCTTCCTGCTCACACGTTTTTTCTACACCTTTCTACGGTTTTTGTTTCGCTCACTCTCTCACGCTCGTTCTTTTTCTCTCGCTCTCTCACACATTCTTTCTCTAAACATGCTCTCTCTCTCTCTCTCTCTCTCGCCCTCTCTCACTCTTACTCGCTCGCTCGTGTTCTCTCTCTCTCTCTCTCTCTCCCCCACTCTCTCGTGTTTTCCGTATTATCTATATAGAATAGCAGCCACTATGTATATATATATAGCTGTCTTTCTGTCACCTTGGAAAAAACATTATCATCGCCGTAGTCGTCGTCATATCAGCATTTTACACAAGGAAGGAGACTAAACAAACACGGATCTCAACACACCCGCGTATATATATCCCAAAAAGAAAAAAGGAGAATACCGTTTGTCTCTCTCTTTCTCTCTCTTTTTGTCAACAAAGTTACGCGCCCCTGGAACACTGGAACAATACACGAGCAACAATCGCGGCCACCTGCTGATCCAATATCTGACTCATCACCAGGGCAAGTAGCCGTGACTCATGCTGTAAAAGCAGAGTCCTGTTGTCCGGATGCCTGGCAAGGTTGAGCAGCGTGCCGGCCGCGCGTCTCAGCATGTCCAGGCTGGTTCCCATCGACTCGGGATTGTCCCGTAACGCGGCCAATCCGTGTTGATTCACGACCCCGAGCGCGCTCGATTCCGCCTGCTCGATAAACGCGACCAGCAACGCAACGCACGGCGTTTGCAGAGCTATGGTGCGCGCCACCCCGCTGTCAGCCGCCGACAGGAAATGAAGCAGATTCACGCCGAACTCGCGCAGCACTTGCTCCTCGCTCCGGCACAGTAGCCTGGTCAACACGGAGCACAGTCTCTGAAGCCTGGAGTACGGGGGCGTCGCAACGACTAGGTCCACGTTGCACTCGGTAACACAAAGCTTACAGAGAGCTTCCAACGCTAATCTCTGCGGCGACAACGACGAGTTCGGGCCTACCGTCGGGAACGGGTCCTGGCCGTGAGCGGCCGGACACACCGCCCAATGCAGAAGACCGTCCAACACCGGCCGGGATATCTCCTCCGGGTGCTGACTCAGATCCAAGTGGCCGGCTATGTTCGCCGCCATCACCAGCACGTTTTCTCTTATGTGATGCAGGAAATCCCACCACCATTCGCTCTCGCCTTGCAGGCTACTGCAACTGTCCGCGAAATCCGCGTCCTCTTCCCGGTCGTAGTTCCGCGTTTTCTGTGTCCTGGCCGGATGCTCGTGATGCAACAGCAACAGCTTACCGAGCAAGCTCAAGAATGTCACATTCTTGGCAAATTCCGCCTCGTTGCCCGGTATGAACGTGAGATTCCTTAATATTGTGGACAAGCAGACGCAACGCCGAGCCAGGTTGTCCTGTGTCTCGGTGACGAGGTACAAGCTCGCCTCGTCCCTCGAGTAACTCTCGTCCTCGTAGTCGCTTATTCGTCTCCTCTTCAACGTACCCGCCGGATCTCTTATTTTTAATCTTGGTCCCTCCTTATTATCGTCCTCTTTCGATATCGACTCTTGTTGATCCTCGTTCTCCACCTTTATCTCGGGCTTCTCCAGCTCGACGTTGGCCGTCGCCGTATCATTCAGCCCGTTCTGCGTCGGGATCAACTCCTCGTCGGACTTTTGTATGTCCGAGAAGTGCTCGCCCATATTGTTGTTCACCTTCGCACTCTCGGTCTCGCACTCTTTCTTGAAACCGTCGTTTTTCTTCTCGAACAACTCCCTCGTCAGATCGTTCATCTCCACCGGTTCTTTCTTGATCCTGGACAATACGTCGCTCAACGTTTTCGTCTTTTTCTTCTTGTCCAGCTGTTTCTTCTCGCTGGCCTCCTTCGGCTTGTCGCCGAGCTCGGCGGCCTTCTGCGACGAGAACTCCGACGTCTCGAGCGTGTTCGAATCCACTTTGGTTTCGTCCTTCGAATCTGTACATTCGACCTCCTTCTGCAGCAATGGTGGTTTCTCGTCTCTGAGAAGACGCGCGAACGGCACCGATCCAATCTCAGACTGAAAGCAGGTCACTATGTATTTCGTGGTGCAGATGTCGACTTGCCAAGGCTCCGTTTCGGATTCACACTCCTGATGATCCCAAGTCCTCCGTGTATCCAGAACGAACAGGTCCTCGTCCCTTGAAATGATTTTCACCGGACGACCTCTTCTCGACAAGAACGTGTAGTTCGAGGAGGACAAAAGTTTGGTTCGATCCTCCGGATCGATCGGCCGCGTCACGGCGCCCAAATCCACTTCCGGTCCTTCCGCCGATTGGTTCCAGTTGCGATCCTCCTCGTTCACGGTCGACTCGAACATATCCGACAGGGAACGCGAGAAATGTTCCAGCAGGACGTCCAGCAGCCCCGGCAAATGCGTTAATCCGAAGTAACTTACCTGCAACAACAAGGGTTACGTTTCGACACGATGTTTCGTAAAGTATATTTACAGGGTGGCTGAAAAGTTCCCGGAATTTTTTAAAGCATTTCAGCAGCATAAAAATGCCGCACAAACGATTGAATCCACACACTTGACCGAATAATAAGTTTGATTAATTCATTAACAATGAAATGAACCAAAAACATTTACAACAAATGTTCGAAATTGCCTCCGATTGCATTCGATACATTTACGGAGCCGCTTTCTAACATTCCCGACGATGGTCGCTGGTGATCGCCTGATGATGGTTCTATTCATGGATGAGACAATTTTTACGGTCGAACCCCTACGGGTCATTCCATGCCAAATCGATCACTTTTTGCAGGCACCATCGTCGATTTTGTTCTAAATGAAATATGTTGTAGTCCATGTGAAATTAGGGGGGGGGGGGGGGGGTTTAAGTCATCATTTCGCCGGGGACGAGATTACGGTGGAAGAGTGCGTGACCATATCATCGGGAATTTTAGAAAACGGCTCCGTAAATGTATCGAATGCAATCGGAGGCAATTTCGAACATTTGTTGTAAATGTTTTTGGTTCATTTCATTGTTAATGAATTAATAAAACTTATTATTCGGTCAAGTGTGTGGATTCATTCGTTTGTGCGGCATTTTTATGCTGCTGAAATGTTTTAAAAAATTCCGGGAACTTTTCAGCCACCCTGTATTCTCTCGCGAAACAAGAATGATTGAAAAAAAGAAGAGACACTTACAGAAGAGTCGTCAAATAATAATATGTTTAGTACGTCAAGGGCCCAACAACTTTCAGCTAATAGGCCAGATCGTAAAGCCATCATTATGCGCCAAGCTTCGACAGGCGCAACGTCGGCTCGTGTCAGTTTCCGCCGCTTATAAATAAGTTGGGTCGTCGCTTCCACGCTGTCAGGAGGGAATGTCATTTCTCTTTTCGATGTAGGTTGTTGACTTATCATGGGGTTGATTCCGAGCTGAGTCTACGAATGAGCAGGTTACGTAATAACGTGTTTCGCCATTATGTTTCTAAATGAATGATGCGTTTATCGCATACACATGTAAGCACGTACCTGGTGATTACCAGGTGCAGGATAAAGGGGGGACGGTTGATTCGAGTATCGATGATCCCACGGGGGAGGGGCGTGCGCTATAGCGTTCAGAGTCGGTTGAGGAGTAGTTCTATTTGGTTGCTGATTACCCCATTGCTGATTACTAGCGATTGCTCCTGCTGGAGGGGTAGCAGGCACAGGACCGACCGGTGGCATCGGTTGTTGCGATGGTTGCTGTGGCGGTTGTGATTGCGATTGCGGTTGCTGCGATGTGTATGATACCCTACTGCTCCCACTACTGCTGTTGTACTGGTTGGTTGTATTTGGCCATCCTGGGGAGTCGCAGTATCGCCATTACAGAATGTGTCGTTCAACGACATAACACATCAAACTGTCGCGCTATTTATTTATCGAATACTGATCGTTTTACCTGGATACGTTGGTCTTGGTTGATTATATTGAGGATACTGTTGGTCTTTGGCAAAATCAGGATGGCGCCTAGGCGGGTTTGGACCTGGCGGTGGCGGAGGCATGTTCTTGTTTGCACTCGCGCCTCCTGAATATATTTGTGTCCCTCCTGGAGCTCCATATCCTCCCTTCGATCGAAAGCAAATCATAGTCGATAAGATACTCCAATGATGAGTCCACACTGCTGTTGACGAACAGCTCGTGCCAACAACAGTGCGAACATTTTAGTGAACTGTGATCAGCTGACAGCGAGCTCGCTTGTAACAGTGTTCGCTCGGTGAGCGGTACATCAAAGAATCTGTTCACGAACTCTCAAGGCACGTGTGGACGCATTAAGATCCAATTATACCGAGTAATTTTTCACAGTCCTCGTGTGACATTCTTGTAAAGTTTCCGCATCCCGTTTCATTTTTTAATAAATCATTTGTTAAACATATTCCACCGGAAACGCCCACTGTCGCTTTCCTTTTTTCTTTCAACACCATCTTCTTGTATTACTAAATACACAGCTGATACAAGTAAAAGACCTTCAAACACCTTCAGTGAGCACACAGCAAGGACTACAACGAACTGGCCCGCAATCACCAAGCAAACAAACCTCGATGCAGTTTCTGCTAGCGAACGGCTCGTAAGGAACTTCTCGCGGCAACGAATATTTACCTGTTCCTGTCGATAATAATCTTGTGGGCACGAATAAGACGAAGTAGCGGAAGGCTGGGAAGGTGAAGAAGGTTGACTGGTAGCCGTTTGTTGTGGTACAGTAGGCGGATGTGTCTGCGGCGCAGACGGGTAGCTGTTACTTCTGGCGTTGGGCGGTGTTCCAGCCGGGTAGCTTCCAGCTTGTTGACTACTACTATATCTATTGTATATATCCTGTCCACTGGCGTTGTTCGGCGGCATATTCCCTCCAGGATAACCCCTGCAAAATTTGTAAACGGTGATCAACGGTTTTTCACACCTTTGCTTCGTGTACAGGGTGTATAGAAGGTAATGGTGATCCGTCCTAGGGGTGAATCCACACCTCTGGATCGGTGGACATTTGTAATGGAAACTTGCCGCAAAATTGTTTATACATAACAAAGAAAATTGTGGTTGAAGTTTCTTTTACATCAGCACCTTCTACTCATCGAGAACCAATAGGTTGGAACCGACATTTGCTCGGGAATGCAACGAGCGAGAACCTACTGTAGAGGGTGTATAAAAAGTACTTGGCACGTTTCGTTGTTCTAACCTGTCGACGTCCGGTACGTAAGGTGAATAATGTGACCTCGGTGAGTAAGGTTGATTGAACTCTCCCTGTTGAGATAGGGTGTTTCCTTGAGGGCGGATATACTGATCCTGGGGATAGTTTTGGTAGGAACCTGTGTTCTGGTAACTGCTTTGTTGTATACCTTAAACACAAACGAATATTTTCCAGTTGTTCAATGATGTTTAGTCTGTAACATGCGTTTCCGGATAACAATAAGAGAATAAAGTAACAATTAACAGGCAGTAAACAACGGACAAGGACGTGCTAAAATGGGGAAACATATACATCGTTCTAAGTCGTGAAAGGACACAAGGAAGAGAGAAGTACCTGGGGTTCGTAGTGGACCAGGGTAGGGCGCCGCGTTCGACTTGCGAGCAGAGCGTCCCACACTGTTGTCGAACGGTTTCGCGCTATTCTGCCCGCCCTGGTTCGAACCACCTGTCGGAATATCATTCTCTCAACCGCTATTCCTTTCACACGATTCCACAACTATCAGGTTGATGTCACTGTCGTCGTATATGTATACATCAACTCAACAAGTTCAGCCCCGGTCGAAATCTCAAAATTCTCCAAGTAGAACCGAATTTCTTTTTCTCGCGTCGGTCGACGAACGTAATTAGTAGACTGCGGATTTTGTGCATTTATGACAAAATTGGGTCTGTACAATTTAAATCAGAAGAAACATTAACAGAGTTTAAGAATATCAACAGACTATTTCCAACTTATTAAAATGATTAAAGAAAGAACTGCTTTTCTGTTTGGCCCCTGCCTCTTGTAATTAGCACAGTCAATTTTTATTTTGCATAAACATCCGCGGTCTAGTTATTAGAGATGGGATCATCTAATATATTACATGTACGTTTTTTCTACTCATTCCAGAGCTTGAAACCAGCTTGTATAAAATGATTACATGGCAAGTATACTCAGTGAAACTTTTTCGGGTTTTGAGTACATTCAACTCTCCTACAGCGTGATTGATTCGTACCGCGTTACGAGAAACTCAGAATTAGTACAGATCAGATCAAATTAAATGACATTTAATACAAATCGCAATGTTTGCACCGAGTTATAGAAGGGTTCACTGTACTGAAACGAAACTTGATTATTGAAATTGACTTGCATTCAGATAGATATTGAACTTGATCCTATCCCCAAATGTTATTGATTAACCCGCAGGTATACCCGTGAAAAGAGTTTAACTGTAGGTTCATTTAGAGGGAGGCTGAACGTGTTAATA
The DNA here is from genome assembly GCF_051020765.1 of Lasioglossum baleicum. NCBI lineage: Eukaryota > Metazoa > Arthropoda > Insecta > Hymenoptera > Halictidae > Lasioglossum > Lasioglossum baleicum. The sequence goes on from NC_134940.1 coordinate 15,761,566, forward strand.
CGTTGTCTCTAACATGAATAATAGAATAGAATGTGAGCCAGTTACCTTGATGAGGGGAGGGAGCACTGCTCTGGCTGGGCGGTCTAGGAGGAGGAGGCGTGTACTCCGAAGAAGGTCCTCCAGGTGTACCGCCGGTGTAACCACTCTGGTAACTTCCATAACCATCCATGGAAGCATTACTCGATCCAGCAGCAGGGAAGGAATCTTGTGAATTGGAAGACCCTGAAGAACGTGTACTATTTATTTATCAAGTCTCTTCATCGGTCACGCGGTGAACCTGCTAAACAACTGCCTAGGGTTTCGATGATTTTTGGATATACAGTGCGAGTCCGAAGAAACAGAATACCTAAATATCTCCGTTACTTTCCTTTGTACAAAAAAATTTCTTAGGACAAAGTTACGCTGTTTTAAGGGCCACATGTAACGGTATAAGGGAAAAAATTTTCAAGGTCATTTTTTCACAAGATTTCAAGGTCATCGATATTTTTTTTAATGGAATGAGGTATTTTGTAATACATCAATCGATGCAACTGGACATTCGTTATAAAAAAGTACTAACCTATGTATGTCGAAAAGTTAGTAGTTCACGAGATATTTCGATTTAAATAACTCTAAAACACGCTAACGTCTTAGTACGACAGTAATGGTGTTTTAGAGTTATTTAAATCGAAATATCTCGTGACCTACTAACTTTTCGACATACATAGGTTAGTACTTTTTTACAACGAATGTCCAGTTGCATCGATTGATGTATTAGAAAATACCTCATTCCATTTAAAAAAATATCGATGACCTTGAAATCTTGTTTAAAAAAATTACCATGAAAATTTTTCCCTTACACCGTTACATGTGGCCCTTTAAACAGTGTAACTTTGTCCTAAGAAGTTTTTTTGTACAACGAAATGTAACCCTGTAATAAAACAAGTGGTACGTGAACCATGCAGTAAGAATTTAAGGATCCGTGAATACGGATCCGTGTACGCGGATCCTTAATTTCGTACTACATACACGGTTCACGTACCACGTGTATTTTAGTGCAAGTTCAAAACCGCGATCTCTAATATATTGTAGCAATCGATATTATGAACTTTTTCGCGTTAGCGGCGGTCTCGTTTAGTTTTCAAGATACTTGCGAACAACTATCGGTGCCACTACAGTGAATTCTGACTTGTGCGTCTATTGCCGGAAAATGATTTGATACACCTACCCGGCGAGGGTACAGAAGCAGTTCCCTTTGATCCTTTCTTCTTCGAGCCAGCTTCGACTTGGTTTATGATGGGCTGGGGATCCACACCTCCACGGTCGAAGTGACATTCGTACGCCAGCAAGTGTTTCGTGTAGTGTTTTCGCAGCGTGTACGCTGCGCTACTACTCGCACCGATGCCGAGCGACCCCGCTATGTCTTTCCACGTTTTGTTCTTTGTCACCTATAGAGAATGAACGTGATTTTTTCCTCTGTTAGACGCGTCGCGCCGTGTGTTTATCAATGTAAAATCCAAACAGCAAAAATCTGCATCTCGAAAACGCAAAATAAAAAGAAAAATTACACGTGGAACAGAAACAAAAACAAAATCGTTACAGGTACTAGTCTAAAAGAAAAAACAAAACATCGATTTGACGAAAAATAACCAACTCTGCCTTGTTTGCATTCGAACGACTTAAATTGTTTTTTTTCTGACCATGCAGAAATAGTATGGAAAAAAGTGAAACAGACAAAAAAGTACAGTCGAGACGAATTACCGTAATTATATTGATATTAAAATGTTTATCTTCACTGAATATTAGAATAATTCCATATAGCACCAAGGTTCGTAGATCAGGGCGCATTCCATACGCGTCGAACGACTACTTCAAGAAAAGACGTGTTAAAGCTTCTTTGTTCTCTCTCTCTCGTTCTTTTTTTTCATATAGTTATAATACGAGAAAATAAAACGGAAAAAATGAAACACTAACAGCAAAAAAAGTACAATGTGATCATGCACAATTCAGCGTAAACAGAAAGAAGCGTGTTCACAGTGGTTTTCAACAACCGACGATACGTTTTAAAATGCATAAATATGGAAAAGGAAAACTAAAACAAAAAGAAAAAACATAAAACGAGAAACTCGTGTGTGTGTGCGCCTTCGTTCGAGTTGTCAGTTAGCTGACACCTCGATGCGTGTACACAAACGTTCAAAACGAAAAAAGAAAACGTGAACACATATAGAGACAATAAAAAAACTACGTAAAGACACCGAGGGCTAGATGGAACTACACTGCACCTTGCATACCTCCATGAAGCCCCCCCTCTCTTTGACGTAGAGGTATAGCCGAAATAGGTCGAGGGGGTTCTTGGAGATGGTAGGACAGCTTGTAATTGGTGTTCTTCGTTCTTCCATGAAGTTAACTAATTTGTCCAGCCATGTTCTTCGTTCCATCGAGTCGTCCATTTCGTACAGCTTCGCCAAGCTATCTGGTTTCTGTAATAATCGTTATTAGAGATTTAGCCACCTCGGTACTATTCCACAACATTTAGTCTGAAACGTTTAGAGCACTATTTCTAACGATGTATGATGTTATATATACATTTGTCAGATATCGTATGTTACAAACGTGACGCCATATTAATATTTTTATTTGACTTGGTCGAGTGCTGCTACAACCCAAATCTTTCATGCAATGAGTGCTTTTTTCCCTGAAAGTTCTATGTTCGAAAACGAAACGTATCGAATGTATATCATGCAGCTATGCGAAAAGCAAAGTAACGTAAAAAAAAAATGTTCTCGCCCAATGATAAAACGTGTCGGTAACGCATTATGATTTCGTGTTTCGCCAAGGTTAATTAATGATCGTGTTACGCGTATATACAGACGCGTGCAGGATAATGTAACCGCTATCCAACAACTTCTCGAACACTACATCGTAAAGAATATACGAATAACACGGGCAACATATTGTTATTCTTTTTAACAACACAAACGAACGGACGCTATACACATATACACAGGTTCTGGTCGATTGATATCTAAAAGTGAGCACGGCGTGAATAACATTTGTTCGTATTCATTTTAATTTTCAAGAAAATCAACAGTTTGAAAATTCCCTGCATCCCTATGCTATTAGTAAAGGTAAATGTTTGTAGACATTGTTTACACACACGATACATGTTACAGTAACTTCGCCGTAACAGCATAGGCATGCAGTGAATTTTTAACTTCGATTTCCCGAAAACTAATCCGAGGATGAATAAATTCTACTATATATTGATTTCCGCGCAGCATATCGTACTCGCTTTTGTGTATTAGATCAGATCCTGTGTATCTACAGAAATGAGGAATGAAAAACATATAAATGAATGTTGAAGTGATACACGAATTACGTTTGCGAAGCAAATACAAAAATTTTGTTGCAATGAAACAAAGCTCGAAGCATTCAATGTGTGTCATACTTTTCGTAACAGTGTAGTTAATACTTATAGTGAAAAACAGTAACCTTAGATCTGTACGGGTCTTGAGGCACATGACTGTTAAAAACCTGTAAAATATATAAAATATTGAAAGATCCCAAAGATTGCGGTGTAAAATTATTTACCCTGAACGTATATATCTTTTTCTTTTTTTTAAATTTTGATAGTGAAAACGACAAACATACGTTTAAATATACAAATATACATACGAAGTAGAAAAACGTTATATCAAATTCTTTTTTATCTTTAAAGAACTATAATAACGAAACTATACATACAGGACTAGCAGGTGTACGTGGCCAACCAGGGCTGTTCATGTCAGGATATTCTTCGTGGATCGAATTGATACTCGCGGCACCAGGCGACGGAACTGTACTTTGTGGTGTGGCTGGATGGCTGTGATACCCTCCCATCATTTCTTTCCGTACCTTTGGTGTAAATGCTGGGTCTTCTCCAGAAGCTAAACAACAGGAAATATAAATATATACTGTCAGAAGAATGAAGAAGTAACGTCGACGTATTCTTAAAGCTTTCTACTGACCAGCCGATGCGTTTGACAGTGTAGATTGTTGAGAACCCTCGTCCAAGGACGTGCCATCGGGACCGGTGGTTATTACAGATGTAACAGTACCGCTCGAAGTGGATGTGACGTTAATCGATGATGTTACTTTAAAAAATCAGATCATACATCGTTAACGATAACGTACCGACGCAATGAAAAAGCAACGTAAAGAATTTCGAAATAAAAATACCTGAAGCCGTGGTTGTTATGCCGTTGTCGTTCGAGGTTTCCGTGGTAAGGTCCGAATGACTCGTCGAAGTTGGCGTTGAAGTAGGATGCGAATTAGGAGTGGTACTCGGTGGAGGCATTGGACTTCCCTCGTGATTTAGGGGTGGTGTAGCTGCTGGAGTGTGTAAATGCGGTACAGCCGAGCTTGTCGGAGGTGGCTGACTACTGACGTGATTGGGCGACGGTGGAGGAGGGCCCATGGAGCTAGCTGGAGGTCCCATATTGCCGATCACAGTCACACCAGGCGTACCAGGAGGTACCATACCGGTTGTATTGCTACTCCCATAAACCTGAGGCGGTCCAGGACTGGGTGGCATACCTGGCGGTACACTATTAAATCCCATTTTATGCTAGAACCACGAGAAAAAGGTATAATTAGATAGCAGAGCTACGAAAATGTATAATTCTGTGTTGACACAATTTTGAAGTTGTTTTATAAACTTACCGTATACGGAGGATATTGCACCAAATTATTGGGTCTGTTGGGAGCCTGGTATTGATTATTAGGTGGTGGTTGTGAATTTGCTGGCGATGGATATCCCTGTGGAAATTGTACATGCGGACGTGGAGGAGGATAGGTACTTTGCGCGTGATAACCCCCAGGCTGACCGGCAGCCGTTCCACCAGCTGCATATCCCATTCCACCACCCATAGGGTTTATCCCGCCAAGATTCGTAGCACCGGGTCCTGGCTGAACCACACCAGGACCGGTGTTATTCATTTTATAGGTGTGCATGTGTGGCGAAGGACCCAACGGCTGCTGGTATGCTACTGGAACAACGGAAATCAACATTTTTATACGTTTTATACAGCTGTTTCTTGTTCTTCGCAAAATATTTCTTATTTACCTTGAGTTGTCATAGGAGAATGACTCATTCGTGCTGGTCCACTACCATCTGACTGGCTACTCGACGGGCGTGGAGGCATCTGAACAACGTTTTGTTGGCCTACAAAAAGAAAAACAGATTGCAGCGACAACAATGAAATATTATTCTGATTTTCTTCCTTTTCGAATATCCATGCCACAGAACAAATTAAAGAATATACGAACCAACAGCAGGGGACATCGAGCGAGAACCTGTGGATCCTGTAGGTGAAGGGGTTGGTCTCATCCCCTGCGAGTTCGGTGTTCCTGGACAAGCTGGTCCATTCGAACTATCGTTACTGTTTTGCCCGGACAATTCCTGTAATATAATAAACAATGTAACCCGCTGTAAAGTCAAAGTATACTTGCAATATAACTAGAGAGAATTAAAGGGCGAGGGTATGTTGTACTACCTATGGGCATATATGGTGTTAGGTTCATATGGAAAAGCTATCTGGTCGTAGAGGAAAGTCTGCGAAATGAGGGTTATGTACACAGAAATCACTTTCAAACGATCTTAAAACAGGTTATTTTTTCGTGTCGATCACTAATCCGCATCTTTTCGACACACGATCGAGAAATCAACGTTTCCACGAAAGAGGCAACGATCGAACAAAGGAAAACGAAAAGTTTCGTTAGAAAAGCGTTGGTCAGAAGAAAGGCCACTTCGCGAGACGCTTGAACGTCCACGCTTATTCCACACAACACGATCTATTCGCTGTCATATTTTGACCACGAGTAAAATCAGGAATACACACTATACACGCGGCACTCGCTATATACATAGGTACTAATCGTACGGTTCAACATAACACGTCATATACACACACGCACATGTATCCATGATATTTATTAGTTTGAATGTGCGTTCGCGTATATACACACGTAACACTTCACACAGGTCGTTACAATGATACATTCAGAACGAGAGAGAAAGATAAACAGAGAGCAGGATGAAGGGCGAGGAACAGGGGAGGGAGGGGACAGCATGAGAGAGAGAGGGGGGAGAGAGAGAGAAAGAGACAGACTGTGCGAGTACGCTGGTAGAGAAAGAAGGTGAGTAGAAGATAGATAAATGGATAGAGACACGGTAGACGAACATGTGTAAGCGAGATAGAAACAAGGATACAGAGAATGGAAGAAGGGAAACGGGCGAGAGCGAGCGAGAAAGAGAGCACGACAGTGAAGTGAGAGAGCGAGAGAAGGATAGAGAAAGAATGGAAGAAAGAAAGAATGAAAAGAACACATCATTACACCTACCAGACAGTGGACAGTTCATCCGTAGAGAAGACGATTAGAGACTTCCTCGGATGGATCACGGAACATATAGCATAGACAGTGTCGGGCACAAGGACTCTCGGCATGACGCGAGAATCGAAGGAGAGGCGTTACCCCGCGCGCACTACGACAAAACCGACAGTGGACGACTCGTATGCTCCCCGTACGATTTTCACATGTTTTTACGGGAATCTCGTGGCCTAACAACGACGACAGAGATCCACGCTCGGATCATGTGCTGTAGAGAGAGAGTCGGTGATTTCGACGGAACCCGCAGGAGAACGGTCATAACATTGTCAGTACATTATAGAACTGCCTACTGATTGTTCACACACCGTGTGCCTCGCTCGACCATCGCATGTTGTGTCAATAAGTCCCACCGAGCAGTTTCGTATCGTGAGGAACAACCCTCCGATATTCTCGATCAGGGAAACAGCTCTCGCGATCGATCGGATCAGGAGTCCACGAGGAAACAACAGACTCGAATTTCGGAGCGTTGATCGTCTACGTACGTGTACATGGCCAGAGGGCAAACGAAAAAAACGTGATTCTTTTTATCGAATGCGTGTTCCGTGACTTCGGTTTACAAGATTTCGCGTCTAGCTGCTGCTCGTTGGAGGGCGTTCTTTCGTGGCGCGGCAAGCGTTCGGCAACCGTCGGCCATTTCCGTCGCTCGCCGCTTGAAAAGCACCCGTGTGCTCCAAAAACCCCGAGAGAGTATGCGATAGAGAGAAAACTACTCCGAAGTCCAAACAGTACGAGGGTGCAACTACTCCCTTTTTGCAAAATCTATTAATCGAATTTCCTTGATATTCTTATCGTTTCCGGACGGGTCTGCCTATTGCATTTCAATTCTCCCCCCTTCGATTCTCTCGATTCGTTATAGCCAACGGAAACTTGTAATATTCGCGCTTAGCAAACATATCGAAATTATCGATTCGAGTTAACCTATATCAAACACTAAAATGTGTACTCGTATAATCAAATTTCGAACATGACGATAGAATCGAAAAATTTAAATAGGAAATGGGAGGGACTCTTTCGTATTGTCCCGTTATAACGTAGACTATACGCAACGAGATAGATGATAAAATGTGGGTATATTTACGTAGCCGTGGATGGTATTACGGATATTATATAATAATGTTTTTATCTGTTAATGCTGTAACAACGTTATCGTTGCAGGACAGATTTAACGGCACGAGAATAACAGTTTTGAATTAGAGTCAACCTTTCTGAAAAATTGCTTTACTATAGAGAACTACATGTACATCCGAAAGAGCACGCCAATTGAGCAACGGTTTATTGGGACCGTAACGTCGAAGAGAAAACAAGAAAGAACGAAGCTAGATTATCGTTTCGAGCGAAGACCAGTGAAACGGAAAATTCTTAGATCGGTGTAGAGCAAAGAATTTCAATGGGAAAAGAAGTACGATTGGATTATATACAAGAGCCAATAGCCCGTTTTTAATGTCACACAGACTGAACCGTTCATCGAGCGTTTAAAATATATTCGACACTTTTCAGCCGTGTCATGGGAATACGAGAAGTTCGATAGCATGTCGCGGAGTGACAGTTGCATGATCTAACGAACCGAATATAGCTGAACGATATAAAACGTCAGAACCGGTGGTGGGGGAGAACTGCCTCGGATATATTCTGTATTCTCCCCACCATCAATCCGGGCGAATCATACGCACGCTCTCTTACTCGCTCCTATGCTCGTGTAACCTATGTTGCACATCGGCCTCTCACTAACCCGCCCATCTATATTGGAAGAAGCGAGAGCTCGGACATAGAGGAGTGGGGATGCGCATACATACTCGTGTGCAATGTACGCGTTTGGAAGGGATACGGAGGGAGGAAGACAGAGACAGAGAAAGAGAGGGAGAGAAAGACCACGCACATATGCGCGCTGACGTACATTTACACTACACTAACAGAATGTGGTATAGAGACTGAGTGACTGTGCCCGATAGAGATAGAGCGAGTGGGAGGGCAGGAAGGGGGAGGGAAGAGAGAGAGGGAGAGAGAGAGAAGGGGAAGTCGCTAATATCTGGGGCTCCAGCGGCCGCGCAACTCGCGCCCTAATCGAACTCTACAAGTCGCTTATTCTCCATCCCCACTTCCCACACCCTGCCCCTCCTGCCGTAGCCAAGCCATACTCGAGAGGTCTCCCTTTCGCTCACTCATGCTTGCTCTTTTCACGAGGGAAGTATTCAAGTACCTCCGTCCACTGTATCCAAGATCAAATGGCACTTCATGGCAACGTGAAATTAGAATTGCCCCGCGATGTCGGCAATACCGTCCCACATAAGATTCTATTCCTATGCTTCTTTTTGTCTTTTCTAATTGTTTCCAAGTTCCGATCGGTTGATACGAAAAAAAAAGAGAAAAAGGAAGAGCAAATAACAATAACACGTGTGTACACGTGCATTCACGCGCATGTGCTCTATTATTAAGCTAAAGTTACGGCTCAAGGTTAGGCGCGTGAAATTTTTCATTCGAACGACTTAGGATCGACGCGTTACCAAAGAGAGACCTCTAAATATGTTTTGTTATTTTGATGGGTTGGTAAGAGACAAAAACACTTACCCCTGAATCGATTCCTTGAGTATTCGGTGTTGTGGATCTTTGCTGCAGATTATGGAAACTCTGTAAACACAAAAATCACTTATGTAATGTTTGTAATGATTTATACATGTAACCACAAAGAAATACTTTTGCTACAGAAGCGTATTGAATGTGATTGTTTGTTTTTCTACAGATTCCAGAATTTTCTCTCTTTTACAAATTGTACATGCACGTATTACGATTAGTAATATTATCTTATAGACCTTCTTTCCTGTTCAACATCATGTACACGCAATTTCACGGGTTTTTTAATGCACATCATGAAAACTTCCATCACAAGGAAAGTACTTAGGTAATAAACAGAAGATATGAATTTTATATAGGTGTAAATTACCTGTGATTGGCCAGATTGTGGTTGTGGAGATGCTGAAGGTGGTGGTGCAGGAGATTGAGAAAGAGCACGTTGCGGCGACTGACTGGAAGGATTAGCTTGATTGGATGGAGGTGGTGGTGGATTCGGTGGTCCACCTTGGTTCCATCCCCTCTGCTCTGTGTACAGACTGGAAGGATGACTGGTTTGCGTGGTGTATGAGTTTATCTAAAAAATACAAGTTACCATTAATTACCTGTTCCTTGGAAAATTCATGTATTACCATAGATTTTTGTAAAATAAATGCAAAGATGTTACCTGATGGTGAGTATACGGCGCATGGGGTCTCGAAGGAGAAGAATAACGTTGCGTGTATTGTTGATATGGCATAGGAGTCGGAGAACTTGGTCCTCCAGGCCCAGCGTGTAATCTTGGTGACCCCTATATTTCACAGAACAGTATTTTTTTAGATATTTGACAAAATCGAAAATATTTAACTTAGAAGAGAGATAGAGCAAGGCGCATCGATCGACCATACAACAGAATGTATTTTCCATCCGTTGTTGAACAAAATTTCTACGATGTTATATATAGAAAAATTCTAAAGAAATTACCGTCTGCGGTGGTCGTTGACCAGGTTGAGGATAAACTGGAGGAACAACCGGTGGTCGTTGAATAGGCCAGGGTTGTTGATAAGTCTCCGGTCCCATGCCAGGATAATTTCCATGAAACCGATGCACTGGCGTAGATGCTTGAAGCAACTGATTTAACGTCGGGGTCGGGCCAGTGGCCTGCGATATACTTTGGCCAGAGAGAAACCTTGGCTGACCCGGGAAGCTGGTCGGTGTAGCCCCTACGTATGCCAATCGGGATTCAATCTTGGAAGCTGCATAATGCTCTTCCATGTCTGCTCGGTGGACTCTTTCGGTTTCATGTATTAAGTGTTTACCATGATACTCCAATTGTTTCCCTGGAAAATCTCCATGCTTTCCCACGTATTCCGGTATCTGCTTGGCCGGATAATCGGTCAACGACTTGGAGGGAAACTCGTTCGATTTGTTAGTATACTCGTCCGAGTAGTCGCGTATTACGTTCGACGTGAACGGATGTCCGGGATGGTTCGGATGACCGGGCGCGTCGAGAGGCTCCTGCTTGCCGATAGATTCTTGAGGCGCTTGGCCAGCCTCTCTGGGTGATTTTACCTCACCGGCAGTGTGTCCACCAATGTCCTCGCGGTATTGACTCATCTCGAAACCCGTGTCCCCGCCGCGATTCACATATTTAAGCAGCTGGGCCGCGCCCCGGGGCACTTTATCACCCGGCTCTGGATCCAGCTGCTGCTTCGCGTTAACACTCGCACTATTCCCACCGACTTGCGGACGTTTCTGTGCGCATTTCACGGACTCGTTCAGCTTCACATCGTTTTGTTGGCTCTCGGCTTGCGTCGCAGCCATGTTCTCCTCTCCTCACGGAGCCATCGTCGTCTCATAAACTGGCCAATCGCGGGACCTCGTGTGTCTCGCGTACTATGTGCTCGAAATCGAAATCCTTTCCGGTTGAATCTCTCCTATCGTACCCAACACTTTCCACCACATCCTCAGTCAGACCAGTAAGCACTAAGCACAGTACTAACAATTTTCGCTTCCTGCCGTTTTCAAAGTAGAAGGAACCAAAAAAAAAAGTCGTACGCGAACGTCAAAAGCAGCGTCGTACTTATTACGCCATCTCGCGGCTATGCCGTGCAGTCGTCTCTACCTTTAAACCATCGTTTACAATGCGACGATGTTTCCTCGGATCACGGTTTCTATCGAGAATCCATCCACAGAGAATTCTACGTAGAAAAGAAACTCCGGAGTTTCTCAGTAACCAATTCTCCTAGTGCGCATGCGTCCGGAAATGGATCATCGTGAATATAGTCTCGGAACGTTGTATTCAAGCGCGCATGCCTACCATATGCCTACACGATATTTTGTTCACCATGAATATAGCTTCGGAACTACATATTTGCACATATTTGACTTACCATTTGAATTACTCAGTGCTTACTCAGAGATATTTTGACGATTTTGACTGACTTGTTCGAAATATTTGTATTTTGTTATTAAAACGCCTTAATATCTATACAATACAGATATGGAACTCGTCTTAGATGTATAAGAACATTCGGTTACATATGTAACACGATAAAAATAAATTGTTTTTTACGATATTGCAGACTCTTTGATCTTTTTCAAAATGATTGGATTACGGACATCAAAGGTTTCGAAAGGAGTTTCGCCTCTATATATAAGGATGCTCTGTGTCCATATGATTTCCATAAAAAAACTCGCCGATGCCCAGCGTTTCTCAACTTGTAAGACCAAGAGACGATAATTGTTTCCTCGCGCTAATGCGATGAAAGTGATTCATTTGCAAAGAAAATGAAATTTCACTTGTTTATATAGTAAACAGTGATTGTGGTCTTTATTATATACGAACATGTCGCAGTACTATCAGACAGGAAATGTACTATATACGAACAAATGTGTTAGGTCGCACGGTGAAAAGGTTGAGAAGCGCTGCTTCAACATATTAAACAAACATGAATGCTACGTTTTCGTAATTTTATCGACACAATCATTGAATTATCCTCTATGAATTAAATTTTCAAAGTTATTCGTATCTGAATGCGTTTTAATATGCCCTAACTTAACATTTTTTGAGAAAGCAAAAAAAAGAAGAAATGGGAATCTATATATATACAAGAACTTACTCCTAAAGGAAAAATTGACGGTGCTTACGTATTCGATTCCTTTTTTCCTGTTTGTGAAAATTCGACAAAAAATGTGAAGAATCAAAATTATATATTATATCTTTCTGTTTTGTGATCATAAGCTATTCATTCTGGCGCAGACGCAATGATTAACGTGCTACGGTACAGAAGGTTTCTGTATAATAACGCTATGTTCCTCCGTAATCCGTAATGTGTATTTTCATCTTTTACAATACATTAATGATAACGTGTATGTAGGTGTATCTGTAACCATTCAAACTTCACATAAACTATTAAAGAACAAAAACAATCCATTTCTATTCCTGATTTCTTAAACATAATGTGAACAGGAAAAGTATATAAAATATGTTCGTATCTTAGAATAAATATAATTTAACATTCCTGTGACAACTACAATAATACTGATGGTTTGATATATTAAACTATAAAATGACTTGATAAATATGTATATGCCTATAAACAATTCTGAATAAAAGCTAAAGTACAATTATTGTTGTTCACCGGTGACGACGAATGACTCATTTCGTTAAATTAACCATAAACGGAAGATTTGGTCAGGACTAAAAGGTAGAAATTTGAATAAAGACGATATCCTAAAGACTGATAGTGATTGATACGAATATATATATTTGCATCGTTACTTACGCGCGTGTAGTCTTATCGTGTATCTACGTGTGTCACTGTGTAAATACATACGAACGTCTACGCGGCGTTTCAATACGTGGCAAATACAAGAATAATTATTTTATAACATCTGCTTTAACAAGCTGATAAGTAGATAACAGGTAAGTCTTTTGTATAGGTCTTTAAGAAATACTTGCATTGTAATTGAAACTGTTCATTATGTCTTTCATTGTACTTTCGCGTATAAATTCACGACGTTATGGAAAAGAGTGTTTTTAAAAAATCCAAGTGTTTTCCTATATTTAGCAATCTTTTATTTCAATTTCAGTCGCGTATGGATTTTATAACATACGAGTGTATATACTATGTAGTGATATCACTCACAAGCTGTCATATTCGCCTAATGTTTTAAATAACAGTTTTGACAGAATTCTATCCAATCGCAAATCCATGTTGCTCTAAACACATTGCGATCGAACAATCAAGGAGTAATGCAACAGAAAAAGAAGAAGTTGGGTACAATGAGGGCATTAATTCTTGTCGGTGGATATGGTACTAGATTAAGACCGCTCACATTAAGTCGGCCTAAGCCTTTAGTCGAGTTTGCTAATAAACCAATGCTATTGCATCAAATAGAGGCTCTGGTATGTTCTAGTATTTCTCTGTTAATAAGTTTTTAAATATCTGTGGTATATTTGAAAAGTTAGAGTGACAATTAAATTACAGGTAGAATCAGGTGTAACCGAGGTGATATTAGCAGTGTCTTATCGTGCGGAAGAGATGGAAAGAGATTTAGGAGAGGAAGCAAAGAAATTAGGTGTACATTTAATCTTTTCGCATGAACCAGAACCTCTTGGTACTGCAGGACCGCTTGCGCTTGTACGCAATCTGTTAAGTTCGGGAAACGAACCATTTTTTGTTTTAAACTCTGATATCATTTGTGATTTTCCGTTCAAGCAGTTGCTTGATTTTCACAAGAATCATGGTAAAGAAGGTACAATAGTTGTTACTAAAGTGGAGGAGCCATCAAAGTATGGTGTTGTTGTATATGCGGACGATGGTAAAATAGAAAGCTTTGTGGAAAAACCACAAGAATTTATCTCGAATAAAATCAATGCAGGTGTTGTCTTTTTCTTTGATCAATTATGAAATTAGATGCTTAAGTAATGTTGTCGGAAGATATGTAACGATGTTTCTAAAATCATTTTTTAGGCATGTACATTTTTAATCCGAGTGCCTTACAAAGAATAGAATTGAAGCCGACGAGTATAGAGAAGGAAGTTTTCCCATTAATGGCCAAAGACGGAGAATTGTACGCAATGGAATTAACAGGATTTTGGATGGATGTAGGGCAACCAAAAGATTTTCTTAAAGGTATATACTCGTAAGAAATCTTTAATTCGCGCTTAAACAATCGTCGCATCTACTTTATTTATACATATACGTTTCGTTTACGCAGGAATGAGCATGTACCTGACATCTCTGAGGCAAAAATCTCCCGAGAAATTGTATACTGGTCCTGGTGTGGTAGGAAATGTTTTAGTAGACGAAACGGCAAAGATTGGCAAAGACTGTAGGATAGGACCCAATGTCGCCATTGGTCCCGGTGTTGTGTTATCCGATGGGTGCTGCATCAAACGCAGTACCATTCTCAAATCGGCTATAATAAAAGAACACGCGTGGCTAGACGGGTAAATTCTATTTTCTGAATCACATTCGTTCAGAGTAATATTTAATTGTATAACGAATGTATCGATGTATTGTTTTAGTTGCATCGTTGGTTGGAGAAGCGTCGTTGGCCGTTGGGTACGGATGGAAGGTACAACGGTTCTCGGTGAAGACGTAATCGTGAAAGACGAGTTATACATCAATGGAGGCCAAGTGCTGCCCCATAAGAACATTTCCAACTCTGTGCCGGAGCCTCAAATAATCATGTGACTAAAGACAATATTTTGAATTACAACCATGTTGATACCGAAAACCGATGTGAGAACTGAGACCAAATCGCGTATACTTCTTCGAGAAGAAAATTTTGTATCAGCTTTTTGACCTATGTAAATCAACATCCAATATTTATAGTAATTTGTAACGTTTTTACACTTACGATTCAAATCAATTTGATCGGCAGTCCTCGTACTACTATCGCAGCCGCAGTCATATATTGAGAACAAACACTTTTCGATTTTGCTACCGCTCTCAACATCTCAGGTTCCATCGACAAGTTTTGCGAGCTTCCTCGTCGATTTTTTAAAAACTCTAATCGTGCGAAATTTTAATAGTAGTAAAATTAATCGAGAAATTCTTTAAAGATTGTACAAAATTTGCTATACTCACTAAGGGTTCCCGCGCACCACGTATTGACGTCTACGTCGGCCCATGATCTGTTCGATGACGATGGTATCCAGTTGCTAATGAAATTTGTAGTCATTTTATCGATGTCGGCATCAGTGATTTCCCACAACATACCGAGTACGCAAGGACTTTTAATAAAATATAAAATACATATGATTTTTTTAATACTTCGAGATAGACACGATGATTTCAGTAACTTCTAGTTCATATTACCTGCTGGCTATTAAATACTGATTCGAGACACCGTATGGCGGGAAACGTCCTCCTACTGTAAGTAGTTTTACGCTACAACAACCGAACAATAGAACAATCGCTTTCACCCTTAGTCTTTCGATTTGCTCTCCAGGTAAGTACTGTATTCCGTTACCGTGACCATTGTACATTAGTATGTCGTGATTAACTAAAGCATCTTCGAAAACTTCTACTTGTGGTTCAACGTTGTACCAGCTTTTCCAATTTGGCAACCAGTATTCAATAAATAGTCTCATACGTTTTTCCATTTTAGACAAATTGCCTGATGGATTAACTATACACATACCCATGTCGTCTTTTATTTTAATTATTTTACAACCGTTTTCTATTGTGCTTTCATGTTCTTTGAAAAGAGCATACACGATATGCAATGATGGAAAACGAGTAACAGGGTGACATTTTATCATTTTCATAGATTCAAAGGGAATGTAATCCATGTGCTGAAAGATGATTCAGAAATATACGAATATTGGAAAATTTGTGATATACATGCAAACTTACTTCGTCAACAATTAAAATTAATGTCTTCCTAACTGCATCCTTCAGTTCATTTATAGACGACAATTTTCCATAGATAGATAATATGATATTATGAGCGAGTTTATCGTGACCGGGAAGCACGTATTTTACTGCACATGCTATTTCTTCTCTTGTTAGAAAACATCCAGTTAAGGCCACTTTTTTCAATAACCACTTGGATCGCTTCGATATGTCCTTACTACAAAATATAATTCTATTTAGTATCCCATCTATTAAAATGAAGTTTCGAATCAACGACCTTACTTACTGGTTTCCGTTGTCTAATATAAGTTTGTCTATCATTTGAACAATGTCTTCCACTACATTGTGTTTGTCTATAGGGTCTGCGACAAATAAGATTCTCCACTCTCGTAACCATTTGTATTCTAAGGCTTGTATAGCTGTCTTGCATACATGTATATATACTTGTGCATATACACAGAAATTATAAAATTTAACTATACGCAAATTACTGATGTTCTAAATACCTTCATTTTATTATTTTGCTGATCACGCATTTTCCAATATAACTCGTTGTTTGCATAAGTAGCCAAAAGCTCCGATTTGTTGCGAGCAAGTATTTTCTGAATTTCAGAACAAATGTCGTAAGAGGAATCTAATTTTGGTTTCGGCAGTGTTATGCACATAGGTTCTGTGTCTTTGGTTCCAGTTGGTAGTACGGTAATATGAATCTCTTGCTGCGTTACATTTGACATGGACTTGTTGCATTCGTTGATATCCATAGGCTGATATTGAGCGGTGATTTGGATCATGTACCATTCTGTATTCAAAATGAAAATATATATGCAATTAACATAAACAAGGATAATTGTATGAACTGAAGGTTGTCAAGTTATAATGCGGAGTCTCAGACTTTTAGAAATGCATCGTGAAATAACTACGAATATAAAGTGATTTCAATCTTTTTTAGGAAATTGTACTTTGTAACTTTTCACACTCTAAGAGAACAGTGTGCCTTTGCAGACTCAATGTTATTTATCTCATATATTTTACCTTTAGGTAGATCAAAGAGTTTCACTTTCAAATTGTCAATGTTATTCATATTACTCGTATTAAAATTAACACAGGAAGACTTTAGTCCATAGACTTGCGGCGTATTCAGAATTGTCTCTCTCATATCTGTTTTTATGTATCTGTGTAATATTTGTTGACGAAGTATCACCGCATGTGATTCAATTAAATGGTTTATCGCTTCCAGTTCATTTCCTATCTGTGAAAAATTTGTAGAACCTCAATCGAATCATGCAATTAAGAATATCGCTCTCAGGATACAACAAACGATACCTTTAAATAACAGATTGCTAACATTTTATTTAAATTTGTATATTCAACGCTTCCCACGCCGCATCTCGCGGCCTCCAGAAATCTTTCAATATTATTTTTCACATTTTCCAATGAACTGTCCTCGGTTAAGTTCGATGCTTCGTCACTCTTGTCATTATACGAACGACAATCACGAAGAATTTGACAGATTTCTTCCATGTTACTGGTTACTCTACAATCTCTTACTTCTTACTTGTACATTACGTGTTTTAATTGTCTATTTCTATCTTGCAATGAGAACTGTTAGAATCAAATGATTCGAATTCATTCGAATTCAAACGGACTTGCACGGACTTGTTAGCATAAGAATGGGTACCAACTGGTACCAACCTATTTAAAGCTTAGATTTCTGAACGAGTTTCTAATGGATTTCAATTAGGAAATAACCTTTTCGTAAAACAAACAAGAATCATAAAAAAGAGCTAGAAAAAATATTTAATTGAATCATATCGTAATCTCAAAAGCATCAAATATAATATAACTTTTATCTACGTACAATGTACAATTAGAAATCGTTAAAAATCGTTATGTTAGGTTAGGTTTACTAGTTCTCCTGGATACAGTAATCAGGTTGGTATTCGTGAGAGGCTTGGATAACCACTTCATGGGATAACCACTGGATAACCACCATTATCACTGATTATCACTAACAAAAATAACGAAGTAAATAAGAAAACAACAAGATAAGACGAATAAAAAAGATCGTCGTTTATTTATATGTGAAAGAAGTATGGTTGATTCACAATTAAATAAAAATACTTTTCAGTTCCACTTTTTTCCTTCAGATGGCGCTCGACGGTTTCGGTGCATATAAAACATTCTGGTCGCCGTTCTATCCCTACTAATTAGGTTCGCAAAGATAGACCGCCTGAAATGGAAAGAAATCGGTCATTGCAAATGGTGGTCGGTTCACGAGGAGAACGTAAAATCGACGGGCATCGTCACTAGGGGACGAAAGTGCTTTCAAATACAAGGTAAAATAATAATCTTCGTTTTCCCGTATATTCAGAAATATTAATATTTTTATCACTTCACCACAATTCGCGTGACGAAGCGTGGCGCGATATGTTCTTGAAACATTGAAACATTGCTGCCCGTTAACTGTTTAACATGATGCGTGTTGAGCATTTTCTCTGTGTGAATTACGTTTTCCCGTAGTTCATTTTTCTCGTAAACCAAGTATAAAAATATTGTATCTTATGTTTATATGCACGCTACAGGGTGTGTAATAATATTTTGTAGTTCTGTTTGACGATGAAAAATCCGGTGAAATGATCTCATGTATGGTATTTATTACAGAATGGATGGACATTCCTCACATCAGTAGTTTTTCCTATTCATCCACTGAATAAAAACAAAGGGTACAATGTATCTTTATAACTTAACGCTGCAGCGTGCAACGGGTATTACCCATGCAGTGCATGGGAATTTCTCCGGTAGTAAAATGCAAGAGATTCTAGTTTCTCGTGGGAAATCTCTGGAGCTTTTAAGACCAGACCCGAATACTGGAAAAGTTCATACCCTGTTGACTGTAGAAGTATTTGGAATTATAAGGTCCTTAATGGCCTTTAGGCTGACTGGCGGAACCAAAGATTATATCGTAGTTGGTTCTGATTCAGGGCGTATTGTAATTTTGGAGTACATCCCTGCAAAAAATGTTTTCGAAAAAGTACATCAGGAAACATTTGGAAAAAGTGGTTGCAGACGTATTGTTCCTGGACAATACTTAGCTATAGATCCCAAAGGAAGAGCAGTAATGATAGGTATTGTATTTATCGTCTTTTTCGCTTATAATACATTTTGGAGCTCCTAAATGTCTGCCTAGAGAAAAGATTCTATCATTGTACGTTCCTCTTGGGATAATACAACTTTGTCCTGAAAAACTTTTTCATATAATAAATCAAGAAAGGAGGCATTTAGGTGTAATATACTTTCCACCATATGATTATTCTACTGATCCGTGTTTCAACTGAATAACATTGATTATACTATTCAGCATGATGGTGCAGTTTTAATCAGTTTCTCTCCAATTCTTATAATTATCGATAAGTACTAACTATGTTGGTATTTGTTTCAGGTGCAATTGAAAAGCAAAAGCTTGTATATATCTTGAATAGAGATCCAGAGGCTAGATTAACAATTTCCTCGCCTTTGGAAGCTCATAAAAGTAATACGTTAGTTTATCATACGGTAGGTGTGGATGTAGGTTTTGAGAATCCTATGTTTGCCTGCCTAGAAATCGACTATGAGGTATTAATTTCAACATTATCGGAGCGACCATAGATAGCCGCGATTTATAATGTTCTCTCATAGAAACGATCCTATTTCTGTTTTATAGGAAGCAGATAGTGATCCCACGGGTGATGCTGCGGTAAAAACACAGCAAACATTGACCTTGTACGAGTTGGACCTTGGTTTGAACCATGTTGTTCGCAAGTATAGCGAACCTTTAGAGGAACACGCGAATTTCCTCGTCTCCGTTCCTGGTGGAAACGATGGACCGAGCGGTGTCCTTATTTGTTCAGAGAATTACCTGACATACAAAAACTTGGGAGATCAACACGATATTCGTTGTCCTATTCCTAGGCGGCGCAATGATCTAGATGACCCTGAGAGGGGCATGATATTTGTTTGTTCAGCCACTCATAAAACAAAGAGCATGTTCTTTTTCTTGGCTCAAACCGAGCAAGGGGACATCTTTAAGATTACCCTTGAAACGGACGAAGACATGGTGACTGAAATCAAACTAAAATATTTCGATACAGTACCTGTTGCGGCAAGCATGTGTGTTTTGAAAACAGGATTCTTATTCGTTGCATCAGAATTCGGAAACCAGTAAGTGCACAGTTACAAGAATCCTCACGTTGCAACTAGAGATCCTTATTTCACGTGTATACAAATAAACGTGGTATGTGAACCGTGCAGTAAAAATTTAAGGATCCGTGAATACGTTTTTCGATCAAACGTGCCGAACGAATTCATATTCGCAGATCCGTGTACTATGGATCCTTAAATTCGTACTATACGATTCACGTACTGATGAGAGCTGACAAGAAGGTCCCTGGCAGGAATGCGGTGCCGTAGGCAAGAATGCGCACCCGATTGGTTGGCTTGGAGGAGGCGCGCATTCTATTGGCCGAAGCGGTCACACACACACACACTACTACTGCTATGCAGAACAATAGATCCCTCTTGCCTCTGTGCTGCCCTGGGGACCTTTTTGTCAGGTCTACGCAGTACGTGTATTTTAGTACACGTTCAAAACCGCGATCTCTAGTTGCAACACGTTGGTTCGATTTGAACTTTGAAATAAATTAACTTTCTTTCCAGTTACCTCTATCAAATCGCACATCTAGGAGACGACGACGACGAGCCAGAGTTCAGTTCTGCTATGCCTCTCGAAGAAGGTGATACCTTCTTCTTCGCACCAAGACCGCTTAGAAATTTGGTGTTGGTGGACGAGATGGACAGCTTGTCGCCAATAATGGCGTGCCAGGTAAATGTGGTCCCTCTAACAGAATTTTAAATTGTTTCACGTAAACGAATTGTCCGTGCACCCTCAAGTAGAAAGCTGATATTTAAAGATCTTTTTTTCTGTGGAAAGGTGCAAGAGTAAAACATTCTTAGTCGCCTTCACTTTGTCATTGCAAACTGAAGTTGAACCTAAGAATGACAGATACACCATACAAACGAACCAGAGCAGACGTAAAACGTACGATTTGTATTTACAGAGTTAATGGCTTGTTGCAGGTGGCTGATTTGGCGAACGAAGATACTCCTCAATTGTACATAACGTGTGGTAGAGGGCCGCGCTCGACGCTGCGTGTATTGCGACATGGTTTGGAAGTTTCTGAAATGGCAGTCAGTGAACTGCCTGGTAATCCAAACGCTGTGTGGACTGTTAAAAGGAGAATCGATGGTTAGTTCGTAAACATCTTACCCAGTAGTTGTTTGCATGTTTTTATTACTATACGATTAATCAACAGTTTCGAACAAATGTTAAATTCTTTTTCTACATGAAGATACATGAAGATACTTGTTAATTCTAATAGCGCAGTCACAGCCATTATATATTATATATATTAGAGTATATTATAGTTGGTCTGTTCCATTTCAAGTACACGTATAC
Organism: Lasioglossum baleicum; assembly: GCF_051020765.1. Classification (NCBI taxonomy): domain Eukaryota; kingdom Metazoa; phylum Arthropoda; class Insecta; order Hymenoptera; family Halictidae; genus Lasioglossum; species Lasioglossum baleicum. The sequence goes on from NC_134940.1 coordinate 15,782,881, forward strand.
ATCGGTCTCTTCTTTTTCTAATAATCGAATCGTACATTAGAAATTTCTGAGAAATGCTTGATATCGATCGCGATAGGAACTCTATAGTTATTTTGAATTACGATTACTTCTAAAGAGAAATAAATTAGTTTGTGTAAATGATATTGACGAATCTGGTGGCTTGATACACTCTTATCAAACACCAGTTCTCTCTTTCAGGCTACCAGCATGCTATTGGTTGAACTACAGAACACAGAGTGACTAAAAGGTAAGAACACTCGATTTTGCTGGGGGATAAAGAGCATTGATTTTGCACCGAAAGTCCGTCTACTCTTTGTGTATAGGATGACAGTGTGCGTGCGCTCGACTGCCACGAAGATAATCTCTATTTTATCTCTATTTCTCGTCTGTGTTTTATTTTACTTCGATATCTCAGAGTGAGCTTTATAATTTTGATTACAGAGGAGTATGATGCTTACATCATAGTGTCCTTCGTGAATGCAACTCTTGTACTTAGTATCGGAGAAACTGTCGAAGAAGTGACTGATTCTGGTTTTCTTGGTACAACACCCACGCTGAGCTGCTCCGCTTTGGGCGAGGACGCGTTGGTCCAGGTAAATTTAATTTGACACTTCTACACGTTTTATCTGCGTCGCTGCACTTAGGTATCTCCGGCACCTGGTCTACCACGTGACGGTCGCAAAAACTGGTGCTAAATTATAACGAGTTCGTCGCATCGTTGAATGTTTAGGTTCTATCTAAATAGTTCTGGTATTTAGAGCTCGACAGTTCGCTTTGCAATGAAAGAGAAATTATTTCTCGTGCAAATACGATAGTGATTCCATACTTTATTTTAGGTATATCCAGATGGTATACGCCATATCCGCGCTGACAAGCGTGTCAACGAGTGGAAGGCGCCTGGCAAAAAGACCATAGTCAAATGCGCGGTGAATCAGCGCCAAGTTGTCATCGCGTTGACCGGTGGAGAACTGGTGTACTTCGAAATGGATCCTGTATGTGAACTCTTCCATTATGCTTTTACTACATTTTCACACTTTAGATTACGTTTACGTGTTGCATCGATTGTTCTCTCTGCGAAAACATGTTCTCAGAGATGTAAGAGATGCGCAAAATATATCACTTTTTCATCTCACGCGTAGCTGACTCGTTACTGAGCCTCGAAATGGATGAGAAGTGAACATTTCATTTGCTATGTTCGAACCTTCGATTAACGCCGATCATTTCATACTTTCTAGACCGGACAATTGAACGAATACACGGAACGGAAGAAAATGCCGTCGGAAGTGATGTGCATGGCTCTCGGTAACGTAGCGATCGGAGAGCAAAGGTCATGGTTTTTGGCCGTTGGTCTTCAGGACAACACAGTCAGGATCATTTCGTTGGATCCATCGGATTGTTTGGCACCCAGAAGCATGCAAGCCTTGCCTGCGGCTGCAGAAAGTTTATGTATCGTAGAAATGGGTGCGAAAGACGCTAACAGTTCCGAGGATTTGTCACCCCAGCAATCTAGCTTATACTTAAACATAGGTAAACTAAACCTGCAAAGACGACCTACGTTGTATACCAGGGTTTAAATATCCCTTTCTTTAGATGTACAACTCTGCATGCAACTTTGTCTAGAGAGTGTCTTATCTATTATTCAAAGTAAAGCAGTATATAATGTACGTCTGCATTCTCTTTAGGTTTGCAAAACGGTGTATTATTGAGAACAGTATTAGATCCCATTTCCGGTGATCTGGCGGACACGCGTACACGCTATCTAGGATCTCGGCCTGTGAAGCTATTTAGGATAAAAATGCAGGGGAACCAGGCTGTGCTCGCGATGAGCAGCAGATCGTGGTTAAGCTACTATTACCAGAACCGTTTCCACTTGACGCCGCTGTCTTACGAGAGCTTGGAGTTCGCGTCAGGTTTCAGTTCCGAGCAATGTCCCGAGGGGATTGTTGCGATCTCGACGAACACATTGCGAATCCTTGCCCTCGAAAAATTAGGCGCCGTGTTCAATCAGATCAGTTTCCCTCTGGAGTACACGCCAAGGAAATTCGCCATCCACTCGGACTCCGCGCATTTGATAATCATCGAGACCGAGCACAACGCGTACACGGAGGAAACGAAGCAGCAAAGGAGATTACAAATGGCAGAAGAGATGCAGGAGGCTGCAGGCGCGGAAGAGGCAGCGGTAGCGAGAGAACTTGCGGAGGCTTTCTTATCCGAAGAACCAAATGAAGCTATATTTGGTGCGCCGAGAGCTGGCCCAGGTTTATGGGCATCCTTGATCAGAATAATAGCGCCCACGACGGGACAGACTTTCGAGATTCATAGGCTTGAGCAAAATTTGGCTGCCCTATGGTGAGAATTTGATATTCGTGTACCGTTCATGTTTTCGCAGCTGAGGGAAAGAATAAAGTGGTTCATTTATACATTTACATTGCAGCCTGAGTCTTGTGAAATTCGCTAACCAAGGCGATCAACTGTTTCTCATCGTCGGTGTCGCTAAAGAGTTCCAGTTGAATCCCAGAGTCAGCAGTGGAGGATTCCTGTATACTTACAAGTAAGTCTGGTGTTCGAGCACTTTCAAAACATCTTCGAATTTGGCATATCTATATGATGACAAAATTACACGATCACTGTATCCTATGATGATATTCCTGCAGTACTGATAGCAAACTTAGATAACTAAGATCTTGTATGATTTTGAAAAGGGATGTATCGTTATAATATGGTTTTTGTCTAGGGTGAACCTCGAATGTACCAGCCTCGAATTGGTTCACAAAACTAACCTAGACGAGGTACCGTTGGCTATATGTCCTTACCAGGGACGCGTGCTAGTCGGCGTCGGCAGAATGTTGCGTCTGTACGATATGGGCAAGAAAAAGCTGTTACGCAAATGCGAGAACAAGCATATTCCGAATGCCGTTGTTTCTATCAATGCGATCGGCCAACGAATATATGTGAGCGATGTTCAAGAATCGGTTTACGCAGTGAGATACAAACGACAGGAGAATCAATTGATTGTCTTCGCGGACGATACGCATCCGAGGTGGATCACGACGACATGCGTGCTAGATTACGACACCGTTGCCACTGCGGACAAATTTGGGAACATCGCTGTCGTGAGTATTCTCTTTCAAATGCGCCCCAAACCAAAATGATTTTTCATCCTACTATCAGAAGAAATTTTTATCCGACTATATACCCTTTGTTATAAGTTGAACAACTCGATAAGTTGATTTAATGTCTTCATAGATACGTTTGGCAAGCGGAATTAACGATGACGTCGACGAAGACCCTACTGGGAATAAAGCTTTGTGGGACAGAGGTCTGCTGAACGGTGCCAGTCAGAAAGCAGACACCGTCGCTTGCTTCCATGTCGGTGAAACGGTTATGTCTTTGCAAAAGGCCACTCTGATTCCCGGCGGATCGGAAAGCTTAGTGTACACGACGTTGAGTGGAACGGTTGGCGTTCTCGTACCGTTTACGAGCCACGAAGACCACGATTTCTTCCAGCATTTGGAGATGCACATGCGGTCTGAACATCCGCCCCTCTGCGGAAGGGATCATTTGTCCTTTAGGTCGTACTATTACCCTGTAAAAAACGTAATCGACGGAGATCTCTGCGAACAGTTCAACTCGATCGAACCGGCGAAACAAAAGAGTATATCTGGCGATCTTGAACGAACGCCGTCGGAAGTCTCGAAAAAACTCGAAGACATCCGTACGCGTTATGCATTTTAAGGATCTCAAAACGACGTATTCATCTTGTCAGTTCACTCACAAATTCTATATTCTATTTGTTTGCATTCCGTTTCCGTCTTTTCGACATCTTTCTATTCGTTTCTTTATTTTGTACAACAAAATAGACAAGCGTTAATCGATGAGGAATTAACACAAATACTTTCGATGTATAAGGCTTAAAAAGATGATAGGTATATAATAATCACTCGTCGTATGTAATTAATTAAAGGTTAGTTTTGATTGTGATCGTAGGGAAAAAGTTTAATTTAAGTACACAAAAGGAACGTTCGTTAATAATAAGGAAATGTATTTTTAATCGTCGAAAATGTGTAAATTTTTACATCGCATCGTTAGTAGCGTAGGACGAACCCCGATTTCGTGCTATTCGTGAAGAACTAGTATTATTCTGCCGTGCAGTTGTTTTTGAATTTTCTTTGTAGCCGTTTCATTGATTGTGTGCCGCGCGATCCGACAAAATTGCAGTGCGGTGCAATACTGTTAAATACACACATTTCTTGAATGTACGACAAAAAGCTTAATTACTAACACGTGGAATGGTAGCAAATTATGCTCTGGTTAATTTCTTCTTTTCTGCCATTTTTTAACCTTGCCACAGTTTACTTGCAGTACATTACTAAAAAAACTATAGACGAACTGTACTTCTACAGTTCAGAAAAAAAATAGAAAATGCTTTATCGACCTATTTTAACATTATAAATATAACGCCCGTAAAGTGAGCTGTACTCGCCGATTATAAATTGCCGAGCTAAAAATGAGGTTGATAAACAATTGTTAACTATCTACAAAGACAGTGTGAAGGTTGCGTGTTTACGTTTCACATACTTTTGTATTCGCACGTTTAATTTCGTTTTTATATCATTGTACGCGTTAGCGGCTTCAGACCACAAATAAACTAAAACTTTCGTAAAAACGACTAAAAGTGAAGGACTATCATTTAATGTGTCATAAAAGTAAGAGAAAAAATATAAGTTACAAAATAAAGCGTCGTGATACAAATGCAAAAAAACAACAAAACCATTTACGTAGATGAACGTGCCGGTGTTAGTATATTGTTAGTTACAGAAACAACGATTTCATGTATATACTTTTATCATTCTAAAAAATTCGCAAAGAAATCGATGATCCGATGCACGCAAAAAAGCTTCCGACGTGTTGCATCTCTCATGTTTTGCTCGAATTTTATGATCTCTTTCTTCTCTCCCCCTGTTACCGTCTCGGCTTATGTGCATCTCTTTCGACCTACAATTCATCCCCTATAGCGGTCAGCCGCCGTTGCGACTCGCATTTTTTCTCGTGAAGCTCCGAAGTGCGGTTAATCCGCGTATCGAAGCGTATCGAGGGTATAATGCAACGTTATTACCCTCGTTTAACCTTCAGACGTATAACTGGGGTACGAAAGGCTTTAAACGCTTCACCGTGTCAATGAAAGAAAAATTACAGGCCAGTTCTATTTAAACTTTCGTCGGGATTAGAACTAGCCGCAATTTAATAGCCGGAGTACGTGTCCAAATATTTATTTTCGCAGGCGTCGTTCCACCTCGTGCAACACGTCGTAATTAACGCTAGAATTTATCGAGGTTTCAACCAACATACAAATGAATCGATTCACAGAATATATTCCTACCGACATACATTTGCGTGCTGAATAATCGTTATACATACCAACAATCTGAGATGGATCATTTTCACCCTGTCAGTATATATAGATCAACAGTTTCCGTTGTTTCTATTAATAAATTAATTAATCTCGGGTATAATACGTATCGAATCTCGATCCAGGTTCAAGGTGTAAATATGTAGAAATCTGTCTTGTCGGGAAGAAAATCATTTATTTATTGTATCAGTTCGTGATAAATCATATTATTCGTTTTAAACAGGGTTTTTATTATTGCTCGATTAATAAGATCCAAGTATTCGAATGTACTCGACGAGATGTAGAATGTAAATTCGGAAAAATTGTAAAGTGGAAGGTTACTACAAATCATCAGGGGAAAGTTTTGGATATTTATTATGAGGAATCAACGGTTGGGGTTCGGACGACTGATTTAATTTGATAAATACAACTAAGATTGGCATACACAACATCTGTTGATGAGAACACGAGTCACGAAGTGGTGTTGGATCTGCCGACAAGGGGTTTTGGGTGTTGCGATCGGTAGTTACGTCACTGCGGCATACGTAGCACGGTTTAGGGCGTTGAAACGGAGAGAGTAAGGGTAAGAGGAATGGAGGGATGGAGAGGGAGATAGAGAGACGGAGAGGGAGAAGGACCGAACGTCGATCGATGCATTGAGGCGCCAGGCTCTGAGCTCAGCCCCGTTTCGTTCCATCACCCTTACCCCAGAACATGCCCTGCAGCGAACCAGCCCTCCGGGGTTTTCTCTTTTACCGTGCAGTTGCGCATTAACCTCTCGACGGTGTGGAGTTGCGTGCCGTTCGTTCGGTCACTGGACTTTCAGTCCCGTTGCCGTTGCATCGGTCTTCGACACTCGGCTGCACCGCTTCGGTTTCGGTTCCCCAATTGTTGCAACCTACCTCTCCGGGAGCAGCACAATTATCGACAATATGTTGTTCATCCAGGGTCCGTCGCGGTTTCGCCGGGGGTGGTGTTGATTACCGGTATCATTCGTTAATCGTAATCATGTTGACTGTATCGGTCGCCAGCAGACGTCATCTCGACGAGCCACATTTAAAATCACCATCCCTTGAGAGCAAAGTCGCTGGTATTCTGTGAATGTCATCGATTGCATCTACGTCCTCGGGCTTGCTATTGTGATGTTCGATTCAATGACAGACGATTATGGTAAATCCTCTTGTTACATCTTCTTTGGAAGCCTTCGTGTTTGCGTGTGATATTTCGTGCGCTTTTGACATACATATACATACATTCGACCGAGTCCGGGTAACAAAATCGCATCGGCCTCGTAGCAGTTTCATTTCCGCGGTATAATGTGACGTTTACGGGGCAGACGTTATCGCGCTATGTTCACGTGTTTCAAATAAAGTAGCTTTTATTGTTGTCTTTTTTTATTCATTGTTTCTCAGTGTAACGTGGTCGTTGAATATAAATACGTATATACTTATTTGCCGGTAGCGTCTTCGTCGGAACAATGGAAATGAAAATCTGTACTCGATATATTTGACACGAGTATTTTTCATTTATTTAGGTAGGGTCAATCTAATCTCGGCGAGTGCCATGTCGGGCAAACAACTCGAGAGCGAGTGTATATGCACGCAATTATATTTCTGTTTGCTTTTTCAAAATTTCTGTTTGCACACAGTGGGGACGAGTCAATTGCAATGAAAACATGTCCATTACGTCGAGAGTGCCTATATCGTGTAAATGTAAATAATAGACGAAATGAAAGTGATGAAGTAGGTTGACATTTGAAGCACCTTGGCGGTCAATGTTTACACACATATGTATATTTACTTGATTGCTTCTCGTTTTTTATTTCTACATCGAAATATTCGTCGATTTATATTTTTTTCATCTGCTTTATTAAAATGACAGGTACGAATGATTATGTTTTATTTCATTTTTTAAATGTTTGAGCAAATTTTTTGCCAGAGGCAATAAAAGATTATTTAACTAACCGATATGGTTTTTGTCTCGCAGGAGATAGCTGATGCTGGAGGTGGCTACAAGCGAATTCGGGTAACTGCTCTGGTTCTGTTGGTGCTTCTGTTCGGTTGCTTCGACTATGTGGCAGGAGGTGATTGTGGTCTGGCTGAGTTGACTTGCAGAGATCGACATTGCGTACCGATAGATGCTTACTGTAATGGCCGAGACGACTGCGGAGACAACAGTGATGAGCCACCGATGTGTACACCGTGCAATCGTACCTATCATGGTCGAGAAGGACGCACGTACAAGTTAGATCTTCCAAGACCGTCGGAGGAACGTCTACCATTTCTTTGTCACTTGACATTTACCGCTGCTGGACAGGGGTATGGGGAATTAGTGCAACTTCTCTGGGACGCATTCAGCGTGGGTAGAGTAGATCCAAACACGGATAGCTTCATAGCAAGTTGCCCGGAGGGTTCGTTGCAGTTAGCAGAACTGGGTAGACACTTTACTGGTGGGTCTTGGTGTGGAGTGGGAGAGGGACAGGCATCTTATTACAGCGAGACCAGCACCGTAACAGCATCCATACGGTTGTTTCACGCACCTCCTAGCGTGCCATTCGAGTTCCAATTGCGGTATAGATTCGTAGCACGCAACGAAGCTGTTGCTAGATTAGGAAAACCAGATCTTCCAATTGAAAGAGGCTCCCCAGTACCGGGTACATACTGCTCCAGAAATTTTTACGAATGCCATTTGAAGCAGTGTAGGCTACAGAGCCCGAATTATCCCGGCGAGTACCCGAGGAACGCAAGCTGCTTGATCACCATAAGGCAGAAGGAAGTGCCTACATGCAAGCATGCGATGATCTCCGTGAAATCCACGGCGGTCGGTCCAGTCGGAGTCACTACAGCCAATAGTTCTTTAAGCGTATGGCAGGATTGTCCTCCAGAGAAGGACCGCCTCATCTTTCACGACGGTGTTCGCCCAGAAGATCCGATCTTGTTGATCTATTGCGGAGGACCGTTGCCTAGAATAACTGCCAGGGGTCCGACGATGCAAGTGGAATTCCGCAGCTCTCCGATAGCCATTCCTCTGGGTGCTGCTGCTCTGCGGCTCGAGTTCGAAATCCAAGTAGTGTACGTCGACTCCGACGGACTCGATTACGCTAGGGGTCCCCAAGGCTGCCACTTTTTTGTAAACGGGACTAGCAAACGGAGCGGTATACTGCGAGCACCGCTGCACGCACTGCCACCAAACTCTAGCTGTACATGGAATATCAAAGGGGCCGTTGGAGACAGAGTATGGATCTATTTTTCTTCTTACTCCCAAAGAGATCTCACAGGCAGCGTAGAGAATAATGCCAGCTCCCAGTCGGACGTACCCTGCGCTGTCAAACTGATCTTCTGGGATGGAACCCCGAACACGGGTTTCCCAGTGGCTACGCTTTGCGACGACACGCCTAAGTTGTGCGCGCACGCAGCTTTGAGAAACGTCACCAGAAGTACACGGCCGTGCACTAAGGAAGAAAGCTACATGACGGAGGCACCTTCCCTGACGCTGCGCATGGAGACACAGTTGGGCACTGCTCTTCACACGGTTAATTTTAATGTGAGCAGCTGATATATCAACTGTTGCTTTTCTCTATTGATTTATATCGCCGATTGCCCTTTCAAAATTCAATTTTTCATACGATGTAAGTAGCCGATCGCGAAGCAGCGTGTACATGAACAATTCTATCTTGCAGGCACAGTATGAATTTATATCGACCCTCCAAGTCGGCGAGCCCTGGGGAGACGGGGTCTGCAGCCGGGTTTGGCGCAAAGTTCGAAGCGGGGAGGTGATGTCGCCGCGGGACGTCCGGCTGTTCGGCAGGGGCGGGTCCTCGAAGTTGGACTGCCGGTACCGGATCGAGGCGGGCACGGACGAGAGGGTGCGGCTAACGTTCCACAACGTCAGCCTCGGCGAGTCGACAGTTTGTACGAGCGAGCCAGACCCTCATACCGGTCGACCGCGTTGCGTTCAGGAGGTGGGCTCCAGAGAAGCTCGGATAGTCTTGTATGAGGCCCCCTGGCGGGATATTCGGCTGCCCAGAGCCTGTCTGTGCGACAACACGTCGCACTTGCCTCTGACGCACATCTCCTCGAGCAGAGCTCTGGAGATCTCGTTCTTGGTTGAACAGCAGGCGCCGCACGAGGACTTCGAGACGCTTTTCTTCTACGCGAGCTTCGAGCTGATCCGGGCACCCGAGTGTCCCAGGAAGCAGAGAGTACGCGGAGAAGGTGATTAGGCTTCTTGCAGTCATTATTCAATTAGTGTATATAAATAGACGGTTCACGTATGACGTGTACACGTTCAAAGCCGCGATCTCTAATTTTTACCGAATCCCTTTGTGCTTTTCAGGAGGCGAGCTGAGGTTCGTGTCACCACCGCTGTCGAGACCGGACATCTACTGTGAGGGACTACCTTGGCTAGTGGAGGCACGCGAGAACAGGTCTCTGTTCGTGTTAACCTGGGGCTGGTTCCTCCCTCTGGAGCCATCGCCACCGTCGGAACTGAATGAGCAGACAAAGTGTCCGACGACCAACCGGATACTCCTCTACTCCGGATGGCCGCCCAAGCTGCTGAAGGTGGTGTGCCCTGCTGAGCCAGGCGCAAGAGAGTTTACGGTTCATGTGTTCTCGGAGGAATGGCTCGGTGGCACCGGTGAGGGCAAATGGCCTGGGCCGCCGCGGCCACCTGCGCTTCTCTTGGACTTCGTTGCCAGGGAGTCTGGTCAGGCTGCAGCCTCGTGGCTCGAGATATCGAAGAGCAGAGCGGCATTGCGTAGACAACTGCGGCTGCCCGAGAGGGGGATTGAGAACGAAACTTCATCGCACGGGGATTGCCCTCACAAATGCCCCGAGCTGAGCGCCTGCATCGCCGCGAGCCTCTGGTGCGATGGACGAGCCCATTGCCCGTCCGGGCACGACGAAGCCAATTGCGGCAACGGCGCGAAACTCCTCGGACTGCTTCCATCGGAAATGTGGCTAGTGCTGGCCGGTGTCGCGGGAATTATCGCTGCCTTTGCGTGTTTCTTCGCTGTACTCATCAGCAGGTGAGCGATCCTTACCTCGCTGTCCAGAGTCTGTCGTCCGTGGTTTAATGAGGTCTGTACAGCACAGTCTTTATGTTGCAGGTCGAAAACACGCAACAAGGGACTTCATTACAAGGGTACAAAGAAAAGCAATAGACCGAGACGCGCACCCACAGAAGAAACGCTGCTCGGAGCAGCCTCCTGACAACAGCAACCCGGTTTCGTGGAGTACATCCACGTTGACCGGGAAACAACCGTTTAGCAATATTTCTCTATGCTTCACCGTCCATTAACTTACCACTGTTCCACGTTTTTCAATCATGATTCATCCTTTCGAGTACCTTCTTTTCTAGTCGATGGTAAGTGGAGTCTTTCGGTTATCCCTGGCTATTGACAGCATGTTTTATTCAAAGTTCTTGTTAATTAGAAGTGCAATAGCGAGGGACACAAGATAACGATTAGGGGTAGAATGTGTTTCGCTTGAAACAGGCCAGCCATTTTCTTTAGTTGCGATGGTACTAGATGTAGCATGCAACGGAGAAGGCACGCGCATATGTGTATGGAATACTCTCGTACCATTGGAGCTGGAGGACATGATTCCACGATATATTTCAGGTGAAACACCCTGTTAGTTCCGTTACGTTGAATCGTTCTAATGTTTGCAGCTGACGTGGTTATGGTTGACCTTAGTTTTAATTATCGTTGCGTTGTTATGCGTTAACGTGAACGATACAGTTCAGTTCCATGGGGAGTAGACGATTTCAGTTTCGTCGACGTAGCGGACGCGAAGATAAGTGCAAATAATACAATATTAAAGTACGTACACAGAAATACATGAATAATTTAATAAAATATCACACACATTGCTCAAAGAACGTTGTAACTGCCAAAAAATATTTTAAGTTCGATTAGCAGTTGTACAATTTTTAGCAACAATGGAAACGAACAATAGGAAACGAGAGAGGGAGAGGGAGTGAGAGCGGTGAATGTAAAACTGTCTTATACTGTTGTTTAAGGATGTTCTCGATTTTTATCATTAACATAAGTTACGCGCATTGTGAAATATGCGTTTTTGCTCTCAACGATACCAAAGATTCGTTCCGACGTATACATATTTAACGTTAACGTTTCTCTCGTACTGTTTCGAAATATTTTCGACTTTCTTCATCGCTGAGCCGTACTGTTAACGAACTTACGTATCGTTGTTTAATTTGAAGGCTTGCTGGACTCGCAAGACAGGAGGATTTACGATAAGTATCGACAACGAGAGCTCGCATCACGTTTGATTTGTAGAACGGGTAGGAGGTGGCTGCAGGGTCGACGATAATAACTTGGCAGGTTGGATGCACGGTTTCCATCGAACAGGTACACGGAATTTACCTGCTGAACTATTTTTGTCGAGCTATACGTAAATATATACCATTAAGGGAACAATTGTAGGTGAAGTTCCAGCGCACAAGAAATTCTCATAAAGCTGAAAGAAAGAACAAAAAAAAGTACTTAGATGAGATTTATATGGTACAATATTATATAACAGTGTTTCCTCAGCTCTTCGTTTCTTCTACTACGAAAAGTGTACAATTCTATTTCGAGGCCGATCACATCTTTTGTATAGAATATTTTTCATCGAGTACTCGTTCTTTGTTCACGAACAAATTTCTTTGGTTCGCAATGATATATACAAATATATACATAGATATATCTATAAAAGGAACGTATAAAAAGGGAAAAGAAAATAGCAGCAAAGTATAATATATTCTTACTAACCAAAGGAAATTGAGAATCAGACGATCTATTTAAAACGTAGAACTAGCAACGTTCAGAGGACACACTTCCGCGGATATTCTAAAAGAAAGAAGTTACTCGTAAAATCGCTGTTATACAATATTTAGTACTATAGTTTATAGTTGCACTTAAACGATTAGAGTCTACTTAGCTGCGACAGAAAGAAATATGGAATATAGCGACGTAATTTACAAACTATAAAACACTCGGTAACATTAGAAAGTTGTTATTCGAATATAATTACCTGTTACACGAAAACGACTAACACGTATTACATAAGCGGAAATGGATATATTCGCCTACTAGGTAGTTGGAGACTAGGTGGTTCGTACGTAAAAAAGAAACAAGATCGATTCATCGTCATTGAATATTTTAAGCCGATATTCCGATTCACGAACTGCAATCTGAACGAATAAATCAAACATAGTTTTTAATTGGATCATCGATCGATCACATTTGCTGTACGCGAGTCACGCAGTTTAAGGAGTTACAGGTTAAGTACCACTGTAAGGACTGAAAGTAAATTACAAGAAGCAGTGATTAAGCGAAGGGAAGACAACAATATGTATTGTAATAAGTGCTACTTGAAGAAAAGTTTACATCACGATATATTGTATAATTAGTTTTTAGAAAGTATACAAGACATTTAGGACATTCTGCGCGTCGCGTGATGCGCCAAGCAAACGCCCGGCTCCTCGCAGAGAATCGGACGTTTCGACAACTAGATAACTGCTAGATTGTGGATTTTATTCATTTAGAACGGTTTTCGTCTTCCGAAATTCTTTAAAACAGTTCGATCAAATTCTTGGCCTCCTCGAAACACGATAATACAGAGTCTCTAATGTAGGGAACAAACTTCTGTTTTTTTCTTCGACCGCAATGTTTGTCCAATGGTAATTGCAACCCGCTGGGAGTCTGGCGACGCGAAATTCATTTCATACTTCATACCCGGAGCATACGTTCGTGCAGATGACGCTTAGGGTACGAGAATTAAATGTATGTAACACGGTCAGCAAACTCGTTTCCGTCTCGAGCGAAGAAACCGGAAGAATTGTCGCGCAAGGGAAGTTGTTCTTCCGAGCGGGTGATTTCAAATAATTTTAACATTTCTTTCCTATCTTTTTACCCCTCAAATGGACTACCGGACTTGATTGAAACGAATGCGTAAAATCCTCAATCCACCGTGAATCGATATTGATTTTATCTCATTAAGTCGGTAAAAGCGAATTTCGAAAGATATCGCCTGATTTGTTGCATTTTGACGTCCGTTTCGAATGTCCACTTGAAGGTTGAAGACATGCGAGGTATCGAAGACGATCGCGCGAGTCGCGTTGTTTGGCGATCAGGTTTTGATATTTTATGATTTCGTTGATTTCGGTCTGTTTTGTTGTTGCGTATAAATAACGCCAGGTGTTTTTCGGTTTCAGAAAGGCTGTGTTACTTTAATCTTTACGCTCGGGATATATGGATACGCGAGTGCTGTCGATTCACGCAGACCGTGTGGCTCAATACTTACAATTAGCGAGTATTAGAAGAGTTTTGATAGAGAATTTCACGGGGACCGTGTCCTCGGATATATTCTAATCGGACGAGGACGATTCTTTTTTCCTCGAGTGGCGAGAGAACGGTTCAGAGATACAATTTTACGAAGAGCAACGTATACATACTAGGATGATCTACTTTAGTAACGAATTTACCGAACGTAACGACTCGAGAGAGAGAGACGGAGGAGGGGAGAGGATTTAAATATTATTACACTTACACTTACACAATTATACATAGAACGTATGCGTATTCAACATTTATTACACGGAACGTGAACGTATGTATTCGTTTCAAGGTTTTAGAACACGGGAATCGATTGATCGACGCGTCTCGGTGGAGGAGGAGAATTGTCGCTCCTCGAACGCGTCATAGAAAACTTAATGCCTTTTATGCTGTAAGTGTGATCTAAGGTCCCCGATAATCTCGTTTCAAGGTCAAGAGGATTACCGATAATTGCTCGTTTGTAGTAATAGATGCCAAAGAGACAGACATAGAAAGAATAATAATTTTACGATTCTACTTTCTCCGAAGTGTCTTCTTTTCTTCCAACGAATCGATCGGATTCTTTCCACTAACGATTGTTCGTATACAGGGTGCGGCGCAAATTAATCCCCACGATTTTTCAACCCCTTCGGATGGTCGGACAGAAAAATGTTTCGTACCAAAGTTAATCAGCATTTAACCGACAAGAAATTGCAATTTTTTAATTATTTTAATGGAGCTGGGTATTTTTAATTTCATAATATTGTAGGCGACGTCGAAACGAATTCAACGACCTGCTATACGATGACTTTCAGATGACCTCGAAAGAAAATATCGCCGCATGAATCAATTGCCAGAATATTTGAAATAATTCGACGGTCCGTAATAGCAACGTCTCGCATTTAGAGGTAAACAAATGAACGTAAACATTGCTTCAGAACTTAACTCATCAAAAACCTAATTTATGCGGAGCCAAATTGAAAACACAAATGTTAAACATGTACATGTAATTAATTAATAATTAAATTAAATTTCAAGGTCATCTGAAAGTCATTGTATAGCAGGTCGTCGAATTCGTTTCGACGTCGCCTACAATATTATGAAATTAAAAATACCCAGCTCCATTAAAATAATTAAAAAATTGCAATTTCCTGTCGGTTAAATACTGATTAACTTTGGTACCAAATACTTTTCTGTCCGACCACCCGAAGGGACTGAAAAATCGTGGGGACTAATTTGCGCCGCACCCTGTATACAGGGTGAGTCTCATAATGTGACGATCTCAAATAACTTGTAAATTATTTGTTGTAGAAAAAAAATGTCCAAATAAATGTTGCATGGTTCCTAGGGGGCCATTCAGTGCTGCAATCTGATTTTCGTTACTTCGATTTTTTATCAAGATATAGAGGTCACCTTCAGTTTATTAAATAGAATGCCTAATATTTTTGATTGAACTCGGATGAAGCACAAAATTCTGCGTAAAAAAGTATTGACCTTCATATATCATAAATCTAATAGTTAACGAGATATTATCGATATAATTTCCCATATGTAATTATATCGATAATATCTCGTTAACTATTAGATTTATGATATATGAAGGTCAATACTTTTTTACACAGAATTTTGTGCTTCATCCGAGTTCAATCAAAAATATTAGGCATTCTATTTAATAAACTGAAGGGGGGACCTCTATATCTTGATAAAAAATCGAAGTAACAAAAATCAAATTGCAGCACTGTTATGTCCTCCTAGAAACCATGCAACATTTGTTTGAACATTTTTTTGTACAACAAATAACTTACAAGTTATTTGAGTCATGTTACGAGACTCACCCTGTGCCCTGTAGTATACAGTGTATACAAAGTGTATTTACTACGTTGATGCTTGCGCGCACGTGTGCTGTATACTTCTGACGAAACAAGAACAACAACAACTTACACATTCTCTGCCCCGCGGTTATAATTGTTTGCCAGTCGATAAATCGGTCATCGTCGATCGGTAGTTCGGTTCGGATGTAGTATTTAATAAACATCGTTGGCAAAATCGAAAATTCTAAATACGATTACAATACTGTTATTTTTTAACACCGGAGGGAAACGGTTCATCGCTTTCCATTGAAAGTTACACTTGTATAGGTACTTTCATATTTAAATAAATACGACAAATTCGAATGTCTGTTCTCTCTGTAGAATTATCTTTGTTTTAATACGTTCAGTTTTGTTCGTTGTTACACCGTGGATTTTATGCACTTCCAAAGAGACTGTTCTAGAAGAGATCAACGAGTTGTTTGGGGAACGAGAGAACGTTCAATATGATAAACAGATATTCTCCGAATTTATTTCTTTTGAATTCGTAGACTTTCTACGTGTACAAAGATCCGTGGTATATATATCGTCGTTCTTATACATAACTATTGTTTCAGTTCAATGCTCGTATAGCCGGACTTGCGTCAATTCTGATCCAAGATTATAAACATCCCGGCTAAATTTCACGTCTACAGCAGTGGATCCACTTATTAACTATTTGACTCTGTTTAGACACAGCGGAAACCGCGCGGAGCTTATTTTCATTAGCGTCTTCGTATTCGTTCACATGTGCGATCGAAAACGCGCGGTTTCCGACGTGTCTGAACGGGATCTTCAAAAGAAAATCGATGCTTGAACAATTCGATGAAAAATGGAATCTATGTATATTATTTCAGCTTGGAGTCATGCTACAGTTTAGTTATGCCTACAATTTCGGTCTTGTTGCTGTCGGTAGAGGACTCCCTACGCAGACACACGTTTCGTTCCTGGACGTTTTTCGCGCAAGCCATTTCCGCCTGTTGCCGCAGCATTCGCGCCATAGTTGGTCCCGTGTTCTCCACCATCTGCGAAAAGACCCCGTCCGGATTGTCGCGTAGGAGCTCGTGAGGGCATCCGAATTCCTGTTTTCGCAAACCGTTCGTGAGTCAATCGCGTTCCTTGCCATTTCCATGCTACAATGTAGAATATAATACTTTGAAACTGAATCGTACCTCGATGCGTCCAGCATCCATCACTATGATTCTGTCGCAGTCGATGATGGTGTTGAGCCGGTGGGCGACGGTGATGACCGTGCAGTCGGCGAATCTGGTTCGAATCGTCTGCTGGATCAATGCGTCGGTTCTGAAACGAAGCAGAGTTACCGTGAAGAGATACGCGACCGTGATCACATTTCAGTTCGGGGAAAAACGGGATTACTGGTTGTCGATGTTGGCGGTGGCCTCGTCCAACACGAGAATGCGATTGTTCCTTAAGATCGCCCTGGCTAGACATATCAGTTGCCTCTGGCCGATGCTCATGTTGCTTCCGCTGCGTTCTATCATCTGATCGAGGTGCAGGTGGCTGAGCTCCACTTGGTGAAGGCTGTCCCACAGCTTCGCGTCGTCGTACGAGTTGAACGGGTCCAGGTTGTTGCGCACGCTGTTCGAGAAGAGGAACGGCTGCTGAGGAATGATGGATATCTTGGAGCGGAGCTCGTGCAGCCCTATCGTGCTCGCGTCTATCCCGTCGATCTCGATTTTTCCCTGCAACCCTTCGGGGAACAGCCGAAACAGGACCGATATCAGCGACGATTTTCCCGCGCCGGTTCTGCCCACCACGCCAACCTTCCATCCCGGCTCTAATTTCACGTTCAGGTCCTACAATGAAGTCATACTACGGAGTGGTAGCAGAATAACCACGTTCCCAAATAGCAATCTCTAATTACCTTGAGGACGGCTGGCTGATCCAGACTGTATCGAAGATTGACGTTCCGCAAGCTCACAAGACCGCGCTGCGGCCAGCTCGGTGGCGGCGGATTGCTACTTTGCCAGTCTCCTTCTGACGGCAACACGGTGTACTCCAACAACCTCGACACCGATGCCATGAAAGCTAGCATGCGGTTAATTTGCTTTACACCATGCGGCAAGGTACCGAGTATGATGCTCGACTGCGTCAGAGCCAAGCCGACGTGACCGCTGAGGACAGTACCTGACAGAGCAAATCATCATCCTCTAAAGAGCCGGCATCGTTCCATTTCATTGATGAAGTTTCAACGTTATATGGCAGTGATCGTACAAAAAACTGTGTATTGTACATTTAGCATAGGTTTACTATCTCAGAAATCAGCCAACCAGTCGATCCGTTAAAACGATTAGCCGAGCGCACCGTTATGGATGCGTACTGTGACCCAACGAAGACTTACTGTCGTCGATTAGGATGAAGGAGAATGCGACGCACGTGTAGAAGATAGACATCAGAAGGTCTATGTAAAGGCTAATTGATGAAGTCGCGATTGTCAGCATGCACCATGCGCCGCCGTGAACGTCCTGCAGCTGGTTGAACTGATGTTCCAACAGTTTCGTCACATCGGGCCCGCTGGTTTTAATCGTGCTCAGGCCCTCCATCGTAGCGTTCACGTGCGCGAACACAGGGCTCTTGGCTGAAATGGGATTGGGCTCGGATCATGTCAGTGACACAGTTGGCAAAAGTACTGGTATTCACCTACGCTTTCCAGCTGCTTCAGGCGTGTCACATTTTTCGAACCGCTCGCCCACAGAAAATAACAGATGACGCCAATGATCAGGATAGCAATCGCCATCCAGTAATTGCAAATCACTATGACAACGATGCAGCCACACACCACCAACATAACTTGAATTGTTTCTAGCATCGCCGAGGGTAGCATTTCGTCTACGTTGCCTACATCCTTGGTAAATCGATTGAAAATCCTGCCTGTAATGGCAAACGTTTTTCAAATAGCCGATCGAGCTATTTCTGTTCTATCGGAAGGAATGGTAATAAATTAATATAGTCTGTTTACCGGATTGATTACGATGGAAGAACGACAACGATGTCCCCATCAGGTTCGAGAACATCGCGTCGTAAAGGTTCTGGTTGGACTTCGAACACACCCATACAAAGTAAAGATTTCGCGCCACCACGGCCACTATGCACAACAGAATGACGAACGTGTAAAGGTATACAGCGTCTGTGGTCGTCAGGAGACCGTATCTGTCCAGCGTGAATATACTTCCAAAAAAAGTGTTGTTGCGCGGGAAATGTTCATACGAGGATCGGGAAATGTTGCTTTCAAGGGATTGTCTAGTGGCCTCCACGTTCGACCAGTAAGATAGCCACATATCATTGCCGCTGACAACTACTTGGGAAAAGATGACAGCCAACGCCAACACTGTCAGCAAAACTAATGATCCACCTTGCTTGAAGTAATCCCTGTACACGTTGCCGGAGTTCCGATTGGTAGCAGACATCTCGTTGTCGTCGTCCAACTGGAACTCTGCGGCATCGTAGTCGTAAGACATCTGTAACCATAGAGATACCGCAATACGTTCCATTCGATTCCGCGACGTGAACGTAAACAGAACTATTCCATATACAAACCCTGCTGCTGACGGCGGACACCACCGAAACTCTGGCCATGCTTAGCTGGCTGATTCTCCTATCCGATTCCACCGGTTCCACCGACATCTTGATATCTTTGATTACGCTGACGAATTTCGCCGAGGATTTGGACAGTTCGTTGTACGACCCTTGCATTTTCACCATACCCTTTAACACGAGAGGATCAACGTGTTCGTTGAGTATAGCACGGAGGACAACTTCATGCATACTACTTGACGATACATACTCGATCCAAGACCGCGATAGAATCGGTGTGCTCGATGAACTGCAGCTGATGGGTCACCAGAACTCTCGTCTTCTTGTGAAGATACTGCTGGATGCATTTCTGGAAGAGGTGTTTGGCTACTTTGGCGTCGACGGCGCTCAACGGGTCGTCCAGCAGATAAATGTCGGCTTGTTTGTAGACAGCCCTAGCTAGGTTCACTCGAGCTCTCTGACCCCCGGACAATGCCGATCCATTCTCGCCGACGCTGGTCATGTCTCCGTGAGGAAGCTGTTGGAAATCCTTGGTCAACGCACAAGCCTTGGTCACCTGCAACACACGGTACAGCATACAAGATCCGCTCTCTACTCGAATACGAAATGTTCGAATCAAAAAGGGGAGCGGAAAACCGAAAACCTAGAGAGAGAGCTTACGGCGACGTATCTCGCGTTGTCGTACTGCTGCCCGAACAGGATATTGTCCCTGATGGTTCCCGAGAACAGCCACGGGTCCTGACTGGCGTATGAGATGGTCAGATTCGGTTTGTCGACGATGAAACCATGCGTGGTACTGTCGACGTTTCCTGTGGCTCCGCTGCTCACTTGGACGGTGCCAGCTCGCAGGGGTAGCTCCTTTAAAAGCAGATGTAGGATGGAGGACTTGCCGGAACCGACGCAGCCAACAACCGCGAACAATTCTCCGGATCGAATCTCCATCGAAACCTGCGACAATGTCGGCGGTAACTGTTCGGGCACCCAATTTGCGTACACCCGATCCAGCGTGACGGAAACCGGCGTGGTATCGTCGATACGCGTCACCGGTGCATTTTTACGGCCATTTTTCAGTTCGAGTGACTCGTCGGCCCATCTATTGTTTGTTTTCTGGATGGTTTTCTGCAAACGCGAACTACCGTTCTGTACCGCTCGATCCTGCGATGTCCCTTGGCATTGTTCGTCCAGTAATAAGAAATTCTAAAAATGTACATACGGGCTATAGTTCGAATCAAGGAAAGCAGTTCTGCCATTTCATACTTATACTACGTATGAAAGCTATGTAACTTTTAACTGTTTATATCGTTAACGTTTCAACTACTAATATTTTACATATATCATTAGAAACATGTAAACTACCACCGTGTAAAAGTACGTTCAATTCGAAAATGACCACCTCGAGCCTTTCCCTTGGAAGCGATGAGTAGTGAGCTGGAAAGCCTCGCTTAGGACACGAACCTGTAATCTGTCAATGGTGACGCGAGTTTCTGACAACTGTATCAAGCTCAGCGGAAAGAGAAAAGCCATGGTCAGTTGAAGCATCTCGAAGAAGGCGGATAGCGTGAACGTGATGTCCGAACGAAGCTTGTACCCGCTCAGCACGGTGATTACGAGGGTGATGAACAGGACGATCCTTGCGGTCAGCACCACGTTGGACAGATAACCGGCGTATATGTACTTGCACTTTCGAATTTTCAGTATCTCGTTCTTCCTGATCCCGGTTAAAATGTGGGAGAACGGTTTCTCCCAGGCGTACATCTTGATCACCTTTGCGGAAACCGAAATAATTGTCATGTGTTGTCTGTTGTCTGTTATCTGTTGACTCTGTTGTCTGCGTCTCAGGGTCACCGATCCAACATATCGCTTACCTGTATACCCGCTATCAACTCTTGCATCAATTGTACCCTTTCGTCCGTCAACCTGGCGATCTGTTGTCTCAGCTTCCTCATCACGTTGACGGTGATAAAATGCATCGGAAGCGGCAGAATCACCAGAGCTACTATACCGACTAGTGTCACGAGGCCGATCATGGTCCACATCAACGAACCAATTATTATCAACTGTGATCGTAGAATAGATTTATAGAACTTGATCGTGAGAGATATCTGGCTAGTTACCTGAAGAGGCGATATCCAAATGAAATGAACGTAGACGCAGAAAAGGTCGAAACGCTGGAGGTCGTTGCTGAGCAAGTTGGCGACCTGACCATTAGTAGTTTGCGTCAACGCGCTCTTGCTCAGCCGTAAAATCTGCAGAAGGAAATGTTTCTTAGCAGACGACGAACAGAGATCGCACGACGTTCAGGGAACCAAGAAAATTCGTAAGTAGACTGCGGATCTTTATGCAAAATAAAAATTGTTTCCTTAATCATTTTTAGGAATTGAAAATGTCTAGGTAATCCCAAATTCATCTCATTTATCAATTACAGTAGGTTCCCTCTTAATCGGCTCTTACAGATGTGGATGTCTGTTCAGATAAACAAGTGGTCGTCTAATCCGAATTCTATATAAACAATGGATTCAAAAGGTATTTAAATACTACATTTTCGATTCTCTAAAAGTTGTCGACATTTCAATTGTGATGATTCCGTGAAAATATGTACATAGTATAATTGTATGCCTGGACTAATTTTATAGTTTGAAGTCTCTACTTTTACAAAGGAGACGTACCGAAGGGATGAACAGAGCCGTTTCCGAACGAGTAAAGAGTTTCCAGAAACCGAAATAGTTCTTACCTGACGTTCTAATAGTTTTTAAGTGACGTTATCATGGTTGCGATTCCTAACTATCGCTTGACCTTGTATGATGCTCGCTTCTTTAGTATGTTATCTTTTACGTGTGGACTTGACGCAAATCGGATGGATTGCAAAACCGAAGAGACCCGTTTCCTTTGAGGGTCTAATTGGGGATTCGTAATTGCGACGAATGAATGCACTCGGACGAAGTATTATGGATACAGGGAATGATCGGTTACCTTTTTATAAATGAGAGAGGAGCACGCGATTCGCAGTTTCATGGCTAGTTGTATTTGTAGCTGTGCAACGTGGTGTACAATGAATCTGGTTAAGAACACCAACGATATCATGCCGCCTGCGTAGATCAGCGCCTCGTTTTTGATGAGCCTGATATCGTCGTTGCCGCGATCGAAGTAACTGATCACATAGGCCTGCAGGGAAGCCATCAACGGATTCAGGACCGCGACGTTCATGGCCATCATTATTCCGGTGATCGCGAATTCCTTGCGGAACGTTCGCAGCAGAGCAGCCCATAACGAGGGGCCATTCTTTTCTTTCGACTTTGCCGTGTCCATTTCGATGCTTGCCGTGTCCTCTTGTTTCAACTTGGTCAATTCTCGCTCCCATGACCTTTGTTTTCGAATTTCGTACTCGTTAATCATTAATCAATATTTCCGTGGCGACCGACACTTCGTCTAGAAATGATTTGAAGCCACGATTAATGCTTACTTGTTCAATCGGTTAGCAAGTCTCTCGGATTCGTTGTTTCTGGGGGGAAAATAGAGATCCGGCAATTCCAATTCCGTCTTGGCACCTTTCAACATCAATCTCCAAGACCACCTGTCATCATAACAATTAGACAGCGAATCTTCCGCCGATATTCCCGTCTCTATAGAAACTAGAATAGCGGAGGAATTGAAAATGTTCCGATAGGCCGTAAATTGTATACATTTACGATAAAACCGACTGAGCGATACCCAAACGAATATACATATACAAATATAGAAACTTTTCGGAATCTTTCGCGTATCGTTAAACTATATTGAACTTATATCAATTATTCTGAGAAAAAAAGTGGTTGATCAATATTTCTGTAACTTTTATTTACTGTAATCGATGTAGACAACTTTTATTTTCCGAACGCTTCGATACATTGAGTGCCAGTCAGACAGTCTCAAAAATTTCTCTAATTAAATTAAACTAAAAAGCTGAAGATGTGTGGTTTACTCAAGGTACGCTCTCAACCTTCTTGCGTTGTGCAGATCTGAACAAAGTCTGTTACTCTCCATACAATGAGTCCGAAAATCGTTTATAGGTAAATGTAGGCAAATAACTGTTCCTCAAATATCTTCGAGATGTGGCACTCAATGTGGTAAGTGGTTCGCAATTCAGAAAAGGAGAAGCGCTAAGCGGGCACGAGTAAACAAATAAAATATACGATTCAATGATCGGGACACTCACGCAAAGAATAATTTGCTTAGTGGACCAGCTTTGTCTTTCGGGTTCCGTTTCGTGTACACCGTTTTCGACTCCATTATTCCGTCCGAAATTAAATCAATACTTCGTACATACAGAGTAACCGTGCAACAATGTCGCTTGAACGAGCTTCGAAGCGGATTTTGTATTAAAATTTATTCATACTGATACATGACTTAGTACACGTGTCATTTCAAACAAGGTAGCATGCGTACAAATTATACGTACGCGGAAGCTATAATCTTCCGCAAAATAGGAGTCGAAGGAACTTTGAACGATCGAAACTATGACCGAAGTAGCACTGATTCTATCGCATCAAATTCGATAACACGATCGTTATCGTTACATGCTTTCGTCAACCTGATTGTTTTTTGGCGATCGCGCGATAAACTACTCAGTAATATGGTTTCGATATTCTTACAGAATCATTTTGTGCAGATACAAGAACACAAATAACCGAGGCCAACGGAGCCGTTCAGGAGCGGCATGTTGCCAGCAAATTCTACTGCAATGGCAACGAGTAGTCTAGCCTGGAGCAGTAAATAGGTTGAACCACCCTGTATCTCGAAGAGATGATTATGCTTTAAGATTGATTTAACTATGCGTCTTGAACAAGGAAAATGCTTACATCCGTAGATTAGGTCCAACATAGGCGCTGTTTCAAATTTGACTAGCCCTTCCTAATTAAACGGAAAGTAAAAAGGTTCAATTTTTCATTAGTAGACGGTAAAAACAAGTAGGTGTAATTTAAAGCATAATTTAAAAGTTTCAACATGTTGGCCACAGGTTATAAAAATGACTAACAGAAGAAAGAAATTTGGCTTCTGCTTATTGTACGCGCTGCAAGCAACTTATAAACCCACTAACTAAAAGTTCCACTTTAAACTGCATAAAAGTTTCGCTAACTAAAAGTTCCACTTTAAACTGCATAAAAGTTCCACAAAAATCCACGGTCTGTTCATTAGCTATCACTTGTGTGTTATTTCATCCTATTAACGTATTATAGTGAAGTCTGAGCAATAATTTCAGTGTTGTCTCCGTCAATGGAAGAAGGCTGCTCCTCCAAAGGCAGACATGAACCAGAGTAGGACTTCTCCGCTTCTTGCCGCAGAATTCGCGCCATAGCTGGCCCCGTGTTGTTCACCATCTGCGAAAAGACCCCGTTCGGATTGTTGCGCAGGAGCTCGTGAGGGCAGCCGAATTCCTGTTTTCGCAAACCGTTCGTGAGTCAATCGCGTTCCTCGCCATTTCAATGCTACCATGTAGAATATAATACTTTAAAACTGAACCGTACCTCGATGCGTCCAGCGTCCATCACTATGATTCTGTCGCAGTCGATGATGGTGTTGAGGCGGTGAGCAACGGTGATGACCGTGCAGTCGGCGAACTTGGTTCGAATCGTCTGCTGGATCAATGCGTCGGTTCTGAAACGAATCAGAGTTACCGTGAAGAGATACGCGACCGTGATCACATTTCAGTTCGGGGAAAAACGGGATTACTGGTTGTCGATGTTGGCGGTGGCCTCGTCCAACACGAGAATGCGATTGTTCCTTAAGATCGCCCTGGCTAGACATATCAGTTGCCTCTGGCCGATGCTCAGGTTGCTTCCGCTGCGTTCTATCATCTGATCGACTTGCAGGTGGCTTAGCTCCACTTGGTGAAGGCTGTCCCACAGCTTCGCGTCGTCGTACGAGTTGAACGGGTCCAGGTTGTTGCGCACGCTGTTCGAGAAGAGGAACGGCTGCTGAGGAATGATGGATATCTTGGAGCGGAGCTCGTGCAGCCCTATCGTGCTCGCGTCTATCCCGTCGATCTCGATTTTTCCCTGCAACCCTTCGGGGAACAGCCGAAACAGGACCGATATCAGCGACGATTTTCCCGCGCCGGTTCTGCCCACCACGCCAACCTTCCATCCCGGCTCTAATTTCACGTTCAGGTCCTACAATGAAGTCATACTACGGAGTGGTAGCAGAATAACCACGTTCCCAAATAGCAATCTCTAATTACCTTGAGGACGGCTGGCTGATCCAGACTGTATCGAAGATTGACGTTCCGCAAGCTCACAAGACCGCGCTGCGGCCAGCTCGGTGGCGGCGGATTGCTACTTTGCCAGTCTCCTTCTGACGGCAACACGGTGTACTCCAACAACCTCGACACCGATGCCATGAAAGCTAGCATGCGGTTAATTTGCTTTACACCATGCGGCAAGGTACCGAGTATGATGCTCGACTGCGTCAGAGCCAAGCCGACGTGACCGCTGAGGACAGTACCTGACAGAGCAAATCATCATCCTCTAAAGAGCCGGCATCGTTCCATTTCATTGATGAAGTTTCAACGTTATATGGCAGTGATCGTACAAAAAACTGTGTATTGTACATTTAGCATAGGTTTACTATCTCAGAAATCAGCCAACCAGTCGATCCGTTAAAACGATTAGCCGAGCGCACCGTTATGGATGCGTACTGTGACCCAACGAAGACTTACCGTCGTCGATTAGGATGAAGGAGAATGCGACGCACGTGTAGAAGATAGACATCAGAAGGTCTATGTAAAGGCTAATTGATGAAGTCGCGATTGTCAGCATGTACCATGCGCCGCCGTGAACGTCCTGCAGCTGGTTGAACTGATTTTCCAACAGTTTCGCCACTTCGGGCCCGCTGGATTTAATCGTGCTCAGACCCTCCATCGTAGCGTTCACGTGCGCGAACACAGGACTTTTCGCTGAAATGGCGAATTGAAATCGCGATCGGATTATGTCAGTGACACAATCGGCACAAGTTCTGGTACTCACCTACACTTTCCAGCTGCTTCAGGCGTGTTATGATTTTTGAACCGTTCGCCCACAAGAAATAAAAGATCACGCCAATAATCAGGAGAGGAATGACCATCCAGTTATTGCAAATCAGTATGACAACGATGCAACCACACACCACCAACATAACTTGAATTGCCTCCAGCATCGTTATAGGTAGCATTTCGTCTACGTTGCCTACATCCTTGGTAAATCGATTGAAAATCCTGCCTGTAATGGCAAACGTTTTTCAAATAGCCGATCGAGCTATTTCTGTTCTATCGGAAGGAATGGTAATAAATTAATATAGTCTGTTTACCGGACTGATTACGATGGAAGAACGACAACGACGTCCCCAGCACGTTCGAGAACATTGTGTCGTGAAGGTTCTGGTTGGACTTCGAACACACCCATATAAAGTACAGATTTCGCCCCACCACGACCACTATGCACAACAGAATGACGAACGTGTAAAGGTATACAGCGTCTGTGGTCGTCAGGAGACCGTATCTGTCAAGCGTGAAGATACTTCCCAAAAAAGGATTGTTGCGCGGGAAATGTTCATACGAGGAACGGGAAATGTTGCTTTCAAGGGATCG
The DNA here is from genome assembly GCF_051020765.1 of Lasioglossum baleicum. Lineage (NCBI taxonomy): Eukaryota > Metazoa > Arthropoda > Insecta > Hymenoptera > Halictidae > Lasioglossum > Lasioglossum baleicum. Next base: position 15,809,589 of record NC_134940.1, read on the forward strand.
TCTAGTCCCCTCCATGTTCGTCCAGTAAGATAGCCACATATCATTGCCGCTGACAACTACTTGGGAGAAGATGACTGCCAACGCCAACACAGCCAGCAGAACGATTGATGCACCGTGCTTGAAGTACTCTTTGTACACGTTGCCGGAATTCCGATTGGTATCAGACATCTCGTTGTCGTCGTCCACCTGGAACTCTGCGGCATCGTAGTCGTAAGATATCTGTAACCATAGAGATATCGCAATACGTTCCATTCGATTCCGCGACGTGAACGTAAACAGAATTATTCCATATACAAACCCTGCTGCTGACAGCGGACACCACCGAAACTCTGGCCATGCTTAGCTGGCTGACTCTTCTATCCGATGGCAACGGGGACAAAAGCGCATCCTTAGATTCTTTTTGCCTGGTGGCTTCCACCGACATCTTGATATCTTTGATTACGCTGACGAATTTCGCCGAGGATTTGGACAGTTCGTTGTACGACCCTTGCATTTTTACCATACCCTTTAACAAGAGAGGATCAATGTGCTCGTTGAGTATAGCACGGAGGATAATTAAATGCGTACTACTTGACAAGACATACTCGATCCACAACCGCGATGGATTCGGTGTGCTCGATGAACTGCAGCTGGTGGGTTACCAGAACCCTCGTCTTCTTGCGAAGATACTGCTGGATGCATTTCTGGAAGAGGTGTTTGGCTACTTTGGCGTCGACAGCGCTCAACGGGTCATCCAGCAGGTAAATGTCGGCTTGTTTGTAGACGGCCCTAGCTAGGTTCACTCGAGCTCTCTGACCCCCGGACAATGCCGATCCATTCTCGCCGACGCTGGTCATGTCTCCGTGAGGAAGCTGTTGGAAATCCTTGGTCAACGCACAAGCCTTGGTCACCTGCAACACACGGTACAGCATACAAGATCCGCTCTCTACTCGAATACGAAATGTTCGAATCAAACAGGGGAGCGGAAAACCGAAAACCTAGAGAGAGAGAGCTTACGGCGACGTATCTCGCGTTGTCGTACTGCTGCCCGAACAGGATATTGTCCCTGACGGTTCCCGAGAACAGCCACGGTTCCTGACTGGCGTATGAGATGGTCAGATTCGGTTTGTCGACGATGAAACCATGCGTGGTACTGTCAACGTTTCCTGTGGCTCCGCTGCTCACTTGGACGGTGCCAGCTCGCAGGGGTAGCTCCTTTAAAAGCAGATGTAGGATGGAGGACTTGCCGGAACCGACGCAGCCAACAACCGCGAACAATTCTCCGGATCGAATCTGCATCGAAACCTGCGACAATGTCGGCGGTAACTGTTCGGGCACCCAATTTGCGTACACCCGATCCAGCGTGACGGAAACCGGCGTGGTATCGTCGATACGCGTCACCGGTGCATTTTTACGGCCATTTTTCAGTTCGAGTGACTCGTCCGCCCATCTATTGTTTGTTTTCTGGATGGTTTTCTGCAAACGCGAACTACCGTTCTGTACCGCTCGATCTTGCGATGTCCCTTGGCATTGTTCGTCCAGTAATAAGAATTTCTAAAAAACATATACGGGCTGTAATTCTTATCAAGGAAAGCAGTTCTGCCATTTCATACTTATACTACGTATGGAAGGTATGTAATTTTTAACTGTTTATATCAGTAATGTTTCAACTCCTAATATTTTACATACATATATCACTAGAAACATGTAGAATACCACCGTGCAAAAGTACTTTCAATTCAAAACCGACCACCTCGGGTCCTTCCCTTGGAAGCGATGAGTAGTGTGGGCATGAAAGCCTCGCTTCGGACACGTACCTGTATCCTGTCAATGGTGACGCGAGTTTCTGATAAGTGTATCATAGCCAGAGGAAAGAAAAACGCGACGGTCAGCTGAAGCATCTCGAAGTAGTTGGATAGCGTGAACGCGGTATCCGAACGAAGCTCGTCCCCGTTCAGTACGGTGAACACGATGGTGGTGTACAGGACGATCCTTGCGGTCAGCACCACGTTGGCCAGATAAACGGCGTATATGTACGCGCTCTTTCGAATTCTCATTATCTCCTTCCTCCTGACTGTGTTTATAATGTCCGAGAATGGTTTCTCCCAGGCGTACATCTTGATCACCTATGCAGAAACCGAAATAATTGTCATGTGTACTCTGTTGTTCTCGTCTCGATGCCACCGACGCGACATATCGCTTACCTGTATACCCGCTATCAACTCTTGCATCAATTGTACCCTTTCGTCCGTCAACCTGGCGATCTGTTGTCTCAACGTCCTCATCACTTTGACGGTGATAGAGTGTATCGGAAACGACAGAATGATCAGAGCTCCTATACCGACAAACGTCACGAGCCCGATCCTCGTCCACATCAACGAACCGATCAGTATCATCTGCGATCGTAAGAAACAAACCGATACCTATGGTGTTTCACTCTCTCCTCTCGTTACAAAGACTCATAATATCGCCTCGCGAAAGCGATATAATCCCGAACAGATTTTTAGAACTTCATCGTGAGAAATATTTGGCGAGTTACCTGAAGTGGCGATATCCAAATGAAATTAACGAAGTCGCAGAATTGGTCGAAACGCTGGAGGTCGTTGCTGAGCAAGTTGACGACGTGACTACTGGTAGTTTGCGTCAACGCGCTCTTACTCAGTCGTAAAATCTGCAGAAAGAAATGTTTCTTAGCCGACGGCGCACAGAGATCGCACAACGTTCAGGGTACCAAGAAACTTCGTAACTAAACTGCGGTTCTTTATGCAAAATAAAAATTGTTTCTTTAATCATTTTTAGGAATTGAAAATTTCTAGATAATCCCAAATTCTTCTCATTTATCAATTATAGTAGGCTACCTCTCAACCGGCTCTTACGGCTGTGGATGTCTGTTCAGATAAACCAGTGGTCGTCTAATCCGAATTCTACATAAACAATGGATTCAAAAGGTATTTAAATACTATATTTTCGATTCTCTAAAAGTTGTCGACATTTCAATTGTGATGATTCCGTGAAAACAAATACATGGTATGTATAATTATATTAATTATATGCCTGGAGACTAATTTTGTAGTTTGAAGTCTCTACTTTTGCAAAGGAAACGTACCGAAGGGATAAAAAGAACCGTGTATTTAAATAGTTCTTATCTGACGTTCTAATAGTTTTTAAGTAACGTTATCATCGTCGCGATTCCTAACTATCGCTTGACCGTGGATAATGCTCGCTTCTTTAGTATGTTATCTTGTACGTGTGAACTTGACGCTGATCGGATGGATTGCAAAACCGAAGAAACGCGCGTCCTTTGAATGTCTAATTGGGGATTCGCAATTGCGACGAATGAATGAACTCGGACGAAGAGTATTACGAATACGGGGAATGATCGGTTACCTTTTTATAAATGAGAGAGGAGCACGCGATTCGCAGTCTCATGGCTAATTGAAATTGCAGCTGTGTTCCCTGGTGCACGATGAATGTCGTTAAAAACACCATCGATAGCATGGCGCCCGCGTAGATCAGAGCCTTGTTTTTGCTGAACCTAATACCAGAGCCGCCGCGATCGAAGTAACTGATCACATAGGCCTGCATGTAAGCCGTCGACGGATTCAGGATCAAGTAATTGAAGCCAGCCAGTATTCCGATGAACGCGAATTCCTTGCGGAACGTCCACAGCAGAGCCGCCCATAACGAGGGGCCATTCTTTTTCTTCGACTTTGCCTCGTCCGTTTCGATGCTTGCCGTGTCCTCTTGTTTCAACTTGGTCAATTCGCGCTCCCATGACCTTTGTTTTCGAATTTCGTACTCGTTAATCATTAATCGATATTTCCATGGCGACCGAGATTTCGTCTAGAAATGATTTGAAGCTTCGGGTAATGCTTACTTGTTCAATCGGTTAGCAAGTCCCCCGGATTTGTTGTTTCTGGGGGGAAAATAGAGATCCGGCAATTCCAATTCCGTCTTGGCGCCTTTCAACATCAATCTCCAAGACCACCTGTCATCATAACAATTAGACAACGAATCTTCCGCCGATTATTATTCGAGAATAACGGAGGAATTGAAAACGTTCCCCGGGTTTCTTAGAAATATGCGTTCGTCAGGAATATGTCATCTGTGAGCCGTAAATTTTATACATTTACGATAATACCTACTGAGCGATATACGAACGAGTACATACTAACAAATATAGGATCTTTTCGAAATCTTTAGTATCGTTAAACTATATTATTATTTTATTATTATATACGGACCGAGGTCCTTTGATACAAATGTTTACAGTTGTTTACTGTAGAACTGATAAGAAAGAAATAGTGTTAACCTAAAAACACAAGAAGGGACAAGCGCGAAGCTAAACAAATAAAGGTACGACATTAACAAATAACCTTGCGTAATTTTCTTTTGAATGCCTGTAACGTGCCATTAAAAAAATCGATATTATTATACACTATACAGTATGTTTGAGCTTGCAATAATGCACACAAATACATTGAACATATTTAAATTATTCAGAGAGAAGAAGTAGTTAATGTTTCTGTAATTTTTATTTCCAGTAATCGATACGGACAAGGCTTATTTTCCGAACGCTTCGATACTTATACGCACCAATACTTATTCTAGCAAAAATATTCGTGCTGCATGGTCGGGGCTGTTTCATTCTCTTTTTTAATTGTTCAACTGTAAAGTCTGGTTTACATTGTTTCAATGCAGCAACAATTTTCTACATTGCAAGTGCTTTTTTGTTTTTGTTAAAATAATCTTTTGACTTCACACGCCACAATCCCTGCCAATTTCGCCAGAACCCTGATCAGTAGAATGGGCGCTCGATGGGTCAGCCATGTTCTCACTTCGCGGTCTCACAAGCAACTGATACTGACAATAAACCTCCTGGACGTTCAAACGGTTCTTCAATATTGACAGAAAGTATAATTTGTTATTAATATCCGTCAATATTCATAGGACGCTTCAATGCGCTTCCAAACGATCAATAATTCCATCAATGTGACCCTCCGTCAATATTGAAGCGAATATTGACAATATTATTGATCGTCTAGGGGTCACTGTAGGCAGTTTCAAAATTTATCTAATGAATTTAAAGTAAAAAACTTAAGATGTGTATTTTACTCAAGGTACGCTCTCAACCGTCTTGTATTGTGCAGATCCTAACAAAGTCGGCTACCCTCGATACAATGACTCCGAAATTCGTTTACAAATGTAGGCAAATAACTTTGTCTCCCATTTTTCGGAGATATGGCACTCAAAGTTACTACGTGATTAGAAATTCACTGTTCGAAGCGAATGACATGAAAGAGAAATGAAGAAGAGCACTAAGCGGACGCGAGTAAACAAATAAAATATACGATTCAACGATCGGGACACTCACGCAAAGAATAATGTGCTTAGTGGACCAGCTTTGTCTTTCGGGTTCCATTCCGTGTACACCGTTTTCGACTCCATTATTCCGTCCGAAACCGCGCAACCTTGTCAGGCAGCGTTAGCACTGTTCGCAACACCCCTGCACGAAGAGAGTAATGGTGTAACATTGACGGTTGAACGGGTTTCGAAACGAATATCGTATTAAAATTTATTCATACCGATAGAACATACTTAATAAACTCGCAGGTAAAAATGATCGCCGGGTGATATATATATATACACGAAGAACCTCGTAGTTGAATAATAACTCTCTTTTCATATCCTTGACTTTTTTCCTGACTCATTTCAAACAGGGGAGCATAGTCCAATAGTACATAGTAGAATGGTGCTAATTACATAAACATATGTATTTAGATACGAAAAGTAGCACTGATTGTTCGTCATTAAATTCGATAACACGTTTGCTATCGCGTTGCATGCATTCGTCGGCCTGCTTGTTTCTCGACGGTTACGAGTTAAACAATTCAGTACAATGTTTTAAATACTGTTACATGGTCATTTTGTGCCGATACGACAACGGAATTAACCGAGACCAACGGAACCTTTCAAAGGGGGCATGTTGCCGGCAAATTCTACTGCAAAAGAAAAAAACATGCTGAGTATAGTATTACCAATAGAATTAGTTGATTATGTGTATTATGCTTTAAGGTTGGTTCAGCTATGCGTCTTGGAGATAGAAAATACATACAGTGGTGGGCAAAAGTTTAAGGACGCTCTAAAAAAGACGATAACTATTTTAATACTAGCTGCTCGTGGCGTGCCTTCGGCAGGTCCTTCGGGCGGATTGCTCTGGCGGGGGGTGCACAATAGGTGCACTAATGACGTCGCAACTATTGACAATATGAAAGAAAATTGTACACACATAGTTTAATTCGTCGATAACGCAAATCCATAAATTGGAATAGAAATAAACTAACTGGCGGATCTTGATAATGTCGATAATGCAAACACTCACGTCGATAATCTAAATTCCTATTGAAATATTGATTAAAAGCTGCGACTTCGAAAAGTTCGTTTCTTTGTTATTGTTAGTTCGAATTTTCTATTTTTCCGGGCTTCTTTTCCAATTTTTCTTTCCTTAAAATCTTATTCAGACTATTACGAACATTTAAAAAAAAAATTAGCCAAATCAGTCCAGCCGTTCTCAAGTGATGCGCTTACCAACGAACAGCATTTGATTTTTATTTATTGTATAGCAAATTTATTGCAAATTTCTTCAAAAATTGCAATTCATCGGAATTGTTGAAAAAATACGGTAATTGTTTAGAAAGAGGGTCTCATCTCAGATTTTGATGAAATTTAAATATGTTATAGATTTCTACGTTTTGAACAACTTTTTCCTATACATGTTACCGCCGCTCGATTTTAGTTTTGCAGGATATTCGCAAAAAGCTATCGCTTATGCAGTATTGAATTTTTCGTATTGCTGCACGCTCTGCAGCAACGTAATCCTGTCCCGGCACGGCGTTTGTTTACATTTTACTTGTTACAGTTACATCCTGCCTTCCTCACTCCGTGGCCAAATCCTTTTCGAACAAAGTCCCACTCATTACAACCTCATAAACATTTTCCGAACGATAGTTGAATAGCCCAAAGTGACCCACCTGCCATCGCCCGACGACGGTTCTGTTTATTTTCATGCATCCCTATTCAAGACGCCAGGTACGACCAGGTACCATAAATCTTTACAATCTTCGGGTCGTCTCTACAACAACCTTTGACTCGGCTTAAACACGTGGACGTTAACACGTATTTCTTAAATTCTCAATACAGGCTCACATAAAAAAGTTGAAAATGCAACTTTTAGTATTTTTTCAACAATTCCGATCAATTGCAATTTTTGAAAAAAATTCTTTTCGCATCGTGTAATAAACTAATTGCTCTAGCTTCCCAAGAATGTTCAAATCATATAGTACAAAATTAAAATAGTTATCGTCTTTTTAGAGCGTCCTTAAACTTTTGTCCACTACTGTACATATGTATACAATAGCTACATCTAATAAACATAAATACCATTTTGTTGAAGATAAGTAAGTGTCCGCGGTGATTTATAGAGGGGAGTTACATATAAATAGTTTCTGTAAGAAGAACGGTCGCCCAACAACCGCATTACACCATGCGGTTTAAACCTGCCGCTCGTGGAGGTAAATAGGGCGCCTGCGCAGTCACAGCCAATCAGAGCTTGGTACCTAGTCGTAGACGCGCATGTGGACTTGTCTTCCGGCCGTTTAGTTCGATCGCGGCCCTCGTCACGAGGGGGTTGTTGCCCGGTTGCAGCGAAAACAATACTATTCCAGTAATTCGACACAGATTGAAACGTTTTTTTGTGCATACCCTTCCTGCGGACTCCTATAAACAGTGAATTATTTTTTCCAAACTCAAGTAGTTACGCGGGAAACGTTGCGGCAGTGATTTCACTACCTTTGGTGAACACCACGATCTGTAAGTACTATTGTTTCCGTAAGACGTACCGTCCATATATAAAACGGTTTAACAATAAATCAATAATGTCTATAAAAGTGGAGGTTTATTTACACAATTTGATACATTATACATGAATGATATTCCTCGTACGTGTGCGCGTATTCATAAAAAATGTACAACATTGTAATCTCCCTGTGAGGTTTAAAATATATTTTGACTCGATACCGGCACCATTGATTCCTTGCTTGTACACGCGATTCAGTAAAGCATACAGAAATGTGTACAGCATTCATTATTGACTTTATTTTTCGTATTGAGCCACTTTGCCTATTGTTGGTAGTTCGCAAAGAAACGTAGAATTTTATGAGATTTTATTTATTTGAATGCCGAAATTAATCGTTCGTTCCCTGCTCGATTTGATTATCTATTACGCCCGTCTGGTCCATGATCTACCTAGAGCTTGTTTCCATGCAAAAGCCACGCGAGACAGTTGTGAAGCAGCAAAAAGGGCAGGTATAAATTTAAACGAGGGGCTGAACCTCTTCGAACTTGAGTCGCAACAACGTATCACCCTTCGCATGTTTATTGTTATTTATGTAACAACTGTTCCGCGTAACGATCGCCTTCGAACATTCGACGTACTTATTATTAATGGTATCGTTAACCTCGCATAATATGTATAGTTTATGCGTAAAATACAATTAATCACATTGTGCGCGATTCGTACAATTCTACGGTATAAAGAAAATATAGTTTAATGCACCATTTATCATTGATCAAAATTCACGGATCGGAAATTGTCAGAGTTTAGATTCATGTAAAATATACAATAGAAAATTGTAAGTACTCATTTGGAAGAGATTGGAGCGCCACTCAACAGCGCCATTAACATTTACAGGAAGTACTGTGACCAGTATATGCTTGTATATCTATTTGCTCGTTCAACGATAATAAAAATATGTATAAACGGTCTCTCGCGCGCGCTCTCGGAACTTGTTTTAATACTTGTTTCATACGTGTTGAAGTATAATCGTACAATCGCCGCTTATTAACTATCGGAAGTCTATCGGAAAAACCAAAAATGTGTGATCGACCGCCGAGATTCCATAGATCATCGTTCCCCGTGTTTCGCAACGTAAGCTTGTCTTGCTATCTTAACTAATTGATCGTACATCGCACGATCGGTCTCCTTTACCAGAGACGTGAATTGACTGTAGCTGTTCTGGAGCAGTATGTGTGGGTGATCGTACTCCTGTAACATAGATTAGAAATCATTTTATCATCCGGAATAGCGTTAGATACAGCGATACGTTATCACGGATCCAGATAACAAGCTCATCGATGGGTAGTTGCGAACATTGCCGTGGAAAATTGTAGATGGCGCCATTCGCGGCATTTTTTGAATACAGAAAGAAGTTACGAAAGAGATGTTACAGTTGCTTACCACCATACGACCTTTATCCATTACTAGAACTCTATCGCTGTCCATGATGGTGTTGAGTCGATGGGCAATAGTAAGTACAGTGCACCGGGCGAACTTTTTCCGTATCGTATGTTGAATCAAAGCGTCCGTCTGTGGATCAACGTTTGCGGTTGCCTCATCGAGCATGAGTATTCGATTGTTCCTTAAGATCGCTCTTGCCAAACAAACCAACTGTCTCTGACCGACACTGTAATTGCTCCCTCTATCAAATACTCGACTGCCTAACCCGGTGCCGGCAGTGGCAACGGCGTCTTTCAGCTCCACCTGTGAATTTTTTCAAATAAGGATCAATTTCCAAAGAATTGACTCGCCGGGACCGAAAAGATTATGCTCTTTTATCTGGCTAACCTCTTCGAGCACTTCCCACAGTGCGGCATCCGAGAACTCGTTGAAGGGATCTAGATTGCGCCTCAGGGTGCCAGAGAACAAAACGGGATCCTGGGGAATGATCGATATATTGCGCCGTAGATCCTCCAGGCAGATCGACCCGGTGTTTATGCCGTCGATTTCTATGGCTCCGTCGATTTTCGCTAATCTGAACAAGGCGGCTATCAACGAGGATTTTCCTGCACCGGTTCGACCAACGATTCCTACCTGTAACATTTGATAGAAACTTTATACACGGTGTCCTAGAAGGTTGTACAACTTTGAAAGAGATGATTCTTGAGGTCATTCACAGCTGTTAAGGAGTTATTCACCTTTTGCACCACGAATTATTTTGAATAATTTAGCCCTTCATGTAACTCTTTAAAAATTAAATAGCGTTCTTTTAAACTAATTTTTACAAACGCTTTTTTCAGTATTGCAACAGGTATTTCTAAGCTAACGAACTTGGCCGTATTTTGTTTGATCTCACAACTTTTTACGACCATAAGAAACTCCTGTTTATTACAGAATGTTTTTGTTGGGATTTCATCAATTTTTCATCAAGTTTCACTTCTGTCTGTGGTTTTCCACGCGTATGTTTTTTTCTTTTTGTTTTTGAAAAATTCAAAAGACTACATATACGTCATGTTGTTGGGCACACACTATATGCTTTTGGCTCGAGCCATTTGAAAATTTCGTTATTTTTGCGGTAGAAAGCACCATTCCCGAGATACAGCCATCTTTTATATGTTCTATCCTACGTACCTATTTCGTAATGTTTTTTTTTCAATACAACCCCTTCAAGGTGTAAAATTTCAAACTTTGATAATTATTCCTTTGAGTGTTTGTTATGGTGGACCTATGTACCAAATTTCAAGCTTGTAGGTCAGTGGGAAGTACCAAAAAGGTTTTGATGATCTGTCAGTCAGTCAGTCAGTCAGTCAATCAGTGACAAAAGCGATTTTTGAGGTCCTATATCTCGGAACCTACTAATGTTGGGAGCTTAATATTTTATCAATATTGAGACATGATAGCATTTAACAACTGTACGAAATTACATCGCTCCATCTGCCTCCAGTGCCGAGTTATAAGCCTCTAAAAAACGGCTAAGTTGTTTCGTGTAAAAGGAGGTATGTAGTGCGAGAACTTGGCTGGTGCACTACCGTGCACCTAGATAGAACATATTCGGGACATCTTGTAGAACCAAACGAACCTTCTCCCCCGCGGAAATAACAATGTTCAGCCCCTTCAACACCGGAGGTTCGTCTTCCCCGTATCGCAAGTAGAGATCCTTGAACCGGACCGTTCCCTCGGCGGGCCATTTCGTCGGAGCATCAGCCGGAAGAGCGACAGCTTTCTCGGTCTTCTTCGCAAATTTTCCTCGGTCGCGTAGATTCGGTTCCGGTGCTATTTGCGTGTATTCGAGTACACGTTCGACAGCCATCATCTGGTTGGCCACTTCGGCGTTCTGTCGCATGCCCCATTGGATCATCCCGGTCATGGCCATCACTTGGGTGATGGCTAAACCTACCTCACCTCCCGAAAACGCTGCGAACAAGAGGAAATCGGTCGATGCGTGTCGCGACAAGAAATAGACTACAGTAGAGGAACGGAGAACTCTATTGAGCATCTAAATGGTCAAACTAGTCGTGCGCAATCAGAACATACCAAAAAAAGGAGGCGATAAAAGGCAAAACGTGTGAGAGAGTGAACAATAGTGAACATACAGCCGATACACGTGTTTGATCATCTAGCCGCCCCTAGAGTAGCTCCATACAATTGCAAGGGTCTTACATTGTTCTAAAAGAAGAAAGCTGAAGGTAACCAATGAAGTGAACACAAGGGAAAAGACGTCCAGAGAAAATCCAAAGGCAGTGCTTGCTACTATGTACATATAAACAGTGGAAGTATGGACGTCTTGTAATTTATCGAATTCTCTCCTCAATATTTCCTGCGCGCAATACGCCCTGATTGTGCTCAGCCCGTTGAGCGTGGCGTTTAGGTGAGTGAATACAGGTGATCGAGCTGCAGAGATAAACGCGTTGACGTTATTTTAATGACGAACACAGGCAACTACGGAATGTTAGGTATCTCGTTACTTACTCATTCCCTCCATTCTTTTGATGTTCTTGCTGGTTTTGAGAAACACCTTTCGTAGCCAGTAGAATATAAATCCCAAGAACACTATCGGGATCAAGAAAAGAACATTGACGATACAAGACACCACTAGGGAGCCAACCATCATTATGCATATCTGGCCAGCATCGAGTATCGCTTTCGGCAGTAGTTCATCTATCGATCCCATATCTTTCGAGAATCTGTTGAGGATCCTGCCGCTGGGATTCGTGTCGAAAAACCGCATGCCGGTTCGGATTAGCGCGCTGAACGCCCTGTCGTGCAGCTTTTGACTGCACAGCATGCACACTTTGTAAAACGACAGGGATCTGGTGATTCCGATGATAAATATTCCCACTACAATAGCCGTGTAAATGTACAGATACGTGTACGAAGTCGTCATATCCGAATCATCGATCACCGTGTCGTTGGTAGCGTTCATGTTAACTTGCTGAATTCTGTATTGCCGTGCTTCTTCTACGTTAACGCTACAAACATGATCGACGCTCGTAAAAACTGTTTGCTATCGTCGCGTCGGAACAAAGCTACGGGAACGAAACTACTCACAAAATTGGAACGAAATAATCGTTGAGACTGACGACGCACTGAGTAATTAGAAACAGCAGAAGCACAGTAGTGGCCAGGCACAAGTTGGCGCCTGTTTGGAAGTACTTGATGAAAATTGGTCCCTTGACCGCTCCACGGGATGTCCCTTCGAAACCATCGTTCTGTTTTTCGGGGTCCTCGTCCTCCTCTTCGTCGTCGGTACCGCCGCTGCTAGCTTCCGGTGTTCGGCTCTGCCAAAAGAGAAATGTGTACAGATTTTTCATTCTCCGTCCGAAGCGTTTTTGGATCCTAAACGATACAAGAATGCGAAATGCAACTGACTCTGGTACTCGACGAGGAAAATTGTCTTCGCATGCCGCTCTTCTCCAAAGAGGAGTCATCGTGGGTATCGCCACCCTCCGAGAGAAGTAGACAGTACTCGGGTCGCTTGTCCAACAGTTCCTGATAGCTCGTGAACACTGTGACCTTCCCTTGCTCGAGCAGAACGATAGTATCGACGCTCTTCACGTATTGCAGCTGATGGGTCGCCAGGATTCTCGTCTTTCCCGACAGATATCGTTGAATGCATTCTTCGAACAAATGTTTGCTCACGTGTGTATCAACCTGAAATATCATCGTACGAAATGTCATTAAAGCTTGGTTGCCTAATCGATACCTCAGGATACAGAGCGAGCTTTACTCACAGCACTCAGGGGATCATCTAGTAGATATATATCAGCCTGTCTGTATAATGACCTGGCCAAATTGATCCTGGCCTTTTGACCCCCTGACAAAGAGCTACCCCTTTCTCCGACCACTGTCTGATCACCCTGGGGAAATTGCTTGAAGTCTCTCAGAAGGGAACACGCTTTGACAACTCTTTGGTAACGAGGACGATCGTAAGGTTGACCGAAGAGTATATTTTGTCGAACGGTCGACCCAAAGACCCAAGCTTCTTGGCCAGCGTAGCTCACACTTCCATTGACCTTGACCTGACCTTGCGTTACCTCTATTTCACCGAGAATAGCGGAAAGGAAGGAACTCTTCCCCGCCCCGACCATTCCGATCACCGCGTATGTCTTTCCTTTTTCGATCTCTAGGTTCAGTCCTTCCAGCGTGTTCTCCGAATGACTGGATTCCCATTTGGCTGTTACGTTGATCATCTGAACCGCGCATGGTTCCTCGTTCACCACAGACGGACGTTTCGTTTCTGTGGGAAAACGTGATCGAGAGTCGTTAGAATCTGCTGTTGCTAACTCGAACGGCAGTTCTGTACAGCGTGGCTTACCTTCCATGAGAGTCACGGTGTTCTTCAACAGATCGCTGGCGACCACCACTAAACCATTGTGTTTCCTCTTCTCCTCCGATCTGTCGAGATTCTCGTAGCCCTCTATCTCGTCGTCGATGTACGGCAGATCGTTTCTGGACGTTTTGTTCGAAGCCTGCTTCGCGTCCATGTTGATGCTACCGTTGAGGCTAGCGGCGAATTTATTCAGATTGAATCCCTTCTCTTGGAACTCCTCGTACATCAGGAAGTGCTGTAATCTCTTTACAGCGACCAGGCACTCAGCTATTTCGGCGAAACCGCGTACGAACATTCCCGACATGGTGTGCGCCAATATGTTGAAGAAAGAGGAGAACACGAACACCTTGTCGACGGTCAGTTCGTTCCCCAACAATATCATGCTGATCAGGGTGCAGTAAAGCGCCATTCTCGTGGTGAACAGGTTAAAAGTCATATAGATGCCTCTGATGTACGAGCTTTTCGTAACTACTTGCAACTCCAGTTTCCGGGCGGTTTCTATGAGCGCGCAGAACGGTTTCTCCCATGCGTACATTTTAATTACTTGGACGCCCGATATGATCTCGTCCATTAGTCGCACCCTCTCGTCGGTTTTCACGGCGGTTTGCAATCTGAACTTGGAGGACAGCTTCCCGGTATATGCTAAAATACGTTAACGCAATACGTGAGCGTTGCACTTCGTAGCGAGGTGTGTCCGATATAGAATGTATGCGTATAGTCATTACCGAAAACTCACATTGAATCGGCACGACAACAAACACCGCGGCGATGCCAATCAAACCGGCGTAGCCTGCCTCGGTGTAGAGGAAGTACGCTATGATCAGTCCTGAGAGCGGGGCCGACCACATGTAGTGGATGAAAATGGAAACAAGATCGAACCTGTTCACGTCGTTCGCTACTAAATTGACCACCTTTCCTGGCGCTGTCTCGCCCAATGCCGTTTTGCTGAGCCGCAACGCCTGTACAGTGTACAGAAAAGCGCACAAATCAAAAACAATCGAGAGTATTACATAGGCGAATTTGAGAACATTTTTTCGTAATTTTAATGAAAAATTATTTCTTACAAAACAAAGCAAGTTACATTAGATGTTCGAATTAGGGCGTCTCGGTTTATGTTATTAGATGCAGTTGTTATGCGATTCCGAAGTTCTTGAACATTACTGATTCTTGTGTCGTATACAACGAAAAGTCTAATACAAAGAGCGGAGCTCTGTATCGTAGAAGATGGATCGCAGTTCGAACATCTGATGTAACTTGATTTATATTGTAAGAAATAATTTTTCATTAGAATTACGTTTGCACAAAATTTCCGAGTTCGAGGTCATTTCAAGGTCATGGTGGAATACACTGTTAAATTCGTCTCAACGTCAGAAACAATCCCATGATGTCCACAGCATGTGGTGCCATTTAAAAAAGTCAAGATAACCTTCACTTTGTTACGTAAAAAGCATTTTTTCAGATTTAAGAATATGCGGACAAGTAGCTCACCAAGTACTGAGAAACTTTTGTCTAAAACATTTTTTAATTACACTACCGGAAATGCCTATAAAATGGTGATATAACTTAACGGACACATCCTGTATACCAAGATTCCAGAAGACTACAATGACCTTGAACAGGCTATGCACATTCCCCTCCACCTTGACACTCGACCGTCATCTTTATTACCTTACGATAAACAACGGAACACGCAGCGACCCTAATTTTTGCGCCAACGTGGAACGCGCCGAACATTGCCTGATTAAACGATACCACGCTCAGAAAAGTGGCGATGCAAATCCCTCCTGCATAAAGAAGCGCAGTCTCGTACGTTTCGGTGGAGTTTTTCTTGAAGTAGCGCAGCAGTCCTCCGAGAAGTATCGGTGTTCCCAATCTAGCATTTCAGTTAGGATTGATTCGATCCGATAATTAATCAAAGATCAGCGATTCGAAATCGCTGAATGGGGAAAAGAGTAGAGTGTCCAAATACCGTAGTACAAATTCGTTTATTATCTGCATCAGTCCGAGCAGAGTGTACTCCCATAAAAAGGTGCGGAAAATAGCCCTCAGGAAACTGGGTCCGCGTTTGCTCTTCCTCGATTTTTCCAGTTCGATTTCCCATTGTCTGAAAATAAAACGGTTCGAACAATTTGGTCAGCTTCCATTGCCGCGTGTTGACCCTCGGATAGCGAATGTTAAAATGTTGACGCCGATTAAAAAAAATGAATTATTCTTATAATAGTTTGTATTTTGAAAAACATCCGCCTTCCGAGGGTTAATCGGACGTCGATGCAGTGCTTCGATTGTGCCCAAATTTTCTCGCGCAGGCGCGAGAAAACAGTAACGTATCTACTATTGAAATAATCTTACCGGACAAAAAGACTCCAGGACGTGTCCTACGAGTTACAAAATATACACAAATACACTTGTTATACATTCATTTTTTTCAGAATGAAATCATATAAATTTTTTAAAATTCTGGAACCCCATTTTATCGAGAAGCTTACGTTACTGAGGCTGAAATCGCCGCGGATGCGCGAGAAAATTTGGGCACAATCGAAGCACTGCGTCGATGTTTATTTCAATTGTTGATAATAACTTGTCTAGTCTGTCCCCAAGCACGTGCGATCGATCGGTCTTCAATGGATCATAGAGATCGTCCGTCTGCAACACTTTCTTGTAGCCTGTCTTGAACAATCCTATCGTCCACCTGTTAACGCGTAACGATCGATGTTATGCATCGGTTACTTAACGGTTCACCGTTGTTTATCGGTGATTACCGCACGTAATGATAATTCAGTTTCCCGCTAGCGCGTACGCTTCTTTGCCGACGTTCATTGCCTATTTCGCATCCGAATTTTTCTATGCAATCGTCATCAATGTATGCCTGTTTGCACGCACATAACCATTTCGAACTAATCTTCGCCGTCGTTAAGATAATTTTCGAATAAATAAAATTCGCTAATCTCGTCACTCGACTTTGGTATAATTAAAAGTGAAGCATCGGTACTCCATGACCGTTGCCTCCCGATAAGAAGCTATTGTTAACTAGTTGTTAGTAATAAATAGCCTGATGATCTTTATACGGTACAAAAATAATTATGATAGTAAGAAACAGAGGTCAAGTGAAAATGTCTCTTTCAATCATTTTAATCAGTTGCGTAGAATACAACGATATTATTTCATTCTTCTAACGTGTTCACAATTCAGTCATTTTTGTCACAAATGCATAAAATCCGCAGTCTAAATAATAGTATGTACCTTTATTATCCTACGGATGCTGTGCGTTTATGACACACTCAATCATCTAACAATAAGATGTATGTAGAAGGAAACGCGTGGACTGATCAAAACAAACAGTATTTTTCTTTTGTTCTTGCATCGAGGTTGGCCGAGGGATTCATTGTAAACAGACTGCGGATCTTTATGCACAGTAAATATCGTATGCATCGATTGCAAGAAATAGAGACTAAATTGAAGGTTATTTCTTCGCTTAATGATTTTAACCTTTTGCTGTACTTTGACGAGCCAGACTCGTGATGAAGGTTTTCAACAAAGTCTAACAAATACGAATGTTATTGGTTTCATTTTCGATGAAATAAAATTGGATTCGTTTCTAATCAATATTAGCCATACAAAAAAACACATTTTCTTTTCCCTTCTACGACATTTTTGTGCATAAAGACGTTCTAATCACTGTAACTGTGAAAGAAAAGGTACGGCCAGGGGTTAGTAGAGGCGAAATCATATATATCGTCTTCAGTTTCAAAAACTTTCCAACAATTTTGAATTTCATCTACTCAACTTTGCTAGAAATGCAACGAGATCCGCAGTCCAGTTATAAAATACTCTATGAGAGCGGGGATTCGCATAAAAATCCGTAGTGTATTCGTCCTACAGGAATGATCGAGTTGTTTAATAATATCGAAGAAACTTACCACCACAATAACACGGACACCAGGCTCGCCTTTACTCGCGGGTTCGGGTTCGATTTCACGCTGCTCGAGTCCATCTTCCTGTATGCGCCGCATTAACTCACCTTTCGAGTGATTCGAACGACACACTCAAATATCACTAAACGAAAAGAATATGACGGTTTAAGCCGAGATTCGTAACTCCGCGCACTTAGCAGCAATAGCGATACATAGCAGTAGCAGCGGCAACGGTAGCGACAGCAGCAATAGAAAACGAAAGCCCAGTCTTATGGTCTGTGTCACGATTAATTGCCAGCAGTTTGGCCTATCACATGAAAATTTACACTAGGCTTCTAGATAAAGCGGCAATCTCGGGACTGATGTCACAAAAACTCTGTTTACCACCAGAATTGCTTGGTAATATCGTTTCAACGAGCAGCCCCGATTTCCTGGCACACCAGCAAATCCTTCCGCTTCTCTTCCATGAATGAGACGCGTATCGATCGAGCACCTGTATTTAAGGACAAACGGATTCTGTATCGTCTTTCGAAATGTGTAATTGTAAATTGGGTTTCTTTTCTTTATCTCCCTACTAGCTGCTTCGTCATTCCTCAAACAAGTCGCCGAGGGCTGTGTGCGTAGCTAGCGCCGTGTTATACGCGTTTTTCGACGTTAACTCGAATGTTAATTGATCGACGTCCCCTTTCGATCCACTTGCGACTGCTGTAAATACTGTTCACCCGGTTCACCGTGATTAATAGATGCGTTAAAGTAATCTTGAGTGATATCGCTACGATGTTGATTCTACAACACTTATTATTCTTGTAACGTTGTTTAGCATTCGTCTCAAGCTGACAGGGTATCGAGAACAATTCGGCAAACCACGAAATCTTCGATCTAGGGATAGCGACTGAATTTATCGATCGGACGCATACTATACATATATGTATCCGATGTGGGATATCTTACAATCATGGTTGTATCGATGATCACGATCGATCGATCGATCAATCGATTAACCAATGTGTTGCAATATCACGGAAATCGTTGAACGAAAATTTTAACGTGCCGCGTTGAATAACTTCTCGCAATCTTATAAGCTGTTTTATAATTCATAATCGGATGAGAATCTTCTGTTGTTCAAACACGCCGGTCCGACGCATGAATCAACGAGATAAAAGGCACACTTACCATCGCGTATTGATACCAGCCTGAACACGAAACGTCTACTAAGATGAGGATTCTGTGAGACTCGAATTGTACTTTGCTCAACATTATTTTATTAAGTGAGAAAGATTTTAAAGCACTCGGTAAATGTACACGTTAATGTGTTTAATATTAGACGCTGTATTGAACAATTTTCGGTAAGATGGGAAAACGTACCGTCGAAAAAATAAATTCGAAGAAGGTGCTATCTCGTTTTTTGAACGTTGCACGGAAATATGAGCATGTGTAGCCGCGGTTAAATAATTGTTGTCTTATTTTTAGTTATCGCGTATCAGCTGTGTGTAGAGTCAATGACGAAGATGAAATGGTGCCAGTAATCATCGTCGACGTTCATGATTCAGCAGAAACTGTTTCCAATTGTCAGCATGCATTCTAGTCACGACGGAAAGACGACAGAGGAACAGAGAATTCTCTACACGGCGAACCGTTGCGAAAATTCCGGCACTATACAGATAGCTAATTGTTATCGCAGCCAATGAATTTTTCCGTATGCATTGCCCTGATCCATGATTCGTATGTAGAACGATATATGTAGATACATACGTATATATATATATATATTCATCGTTTGCTCGCCGTCTGCACGGTTGCCAAGTCGGTGGAACCATTGTCGTCATGGTTATACGAGACAAATTCCTATAAACTTTCCATGGGACACGCGTACGTGCATCATTACGAGTTATGTAACCTCGATCTCACGCTCGTGACCGATTCTCTCGGTCAATCACATAAATATACATATAAATTAACGCTGCGTCCACCGTATCGGTCAAATTAATAATGCTCCAATACGGGCGTCTTGATATATTACTTGATATATGTAATTAGAGGATTAGACTATTTGTTCGAGTTCTTTCTTTTTCTATTTTTAATGGAAAGAGAAAATATTTAAAACGCGACTCCGCATGATTTTCGACGGACACCGGTTCTGTCGCATCGTGCATCGGTAAGTAGATACGCGGAAAATGTTTGAATTTCGCGTATAAACGTAACAGAACGAAGCAATGATAATGATTCAGTGATTCTGTACTCGGGATGAAGTATTAGTCCCCTAATATTTCAATGTCACGCAGCCTGACGCTAATTTATTGCCCCTTATCGGCTGTACAAACTTGAATTTATTTCGGTTGTGTTACCGTGTTGACATTCAATTTAAGCAGATTTTTTAAACAAGCATCCCAATTTCAGGTGTCAAGTTCACGATTAAAACTCTCAACGCGATTATGTCGCATCCCGTGTTTGTATATTTCCTCAGACCTGAGCAGAAGAAGGGAATTGAGGTTTGTTAACCCAGTCGGTAATGTCGCGTATGGCCCGTGATTTGAAGATGGCCGAATATGTACACAAGAGCTGCCGTAAAACAAATGTACAACGAAGGTAAATAGACTGTCACTCGCCGAGAGTTTCCGAGATACGAACAAGTGAAATCCGCTAACAGTAAATCTGTTCGCTTCTCCGGTGTCGCAAGCTTTGAAATCTTCTGCAGTCATGTTACCTGGTTTTATCGATCGGCTACGAATATATGTCCTCCTAATCTTGTCACCGAACGTTCGACGAGCACGCGATTA
Source organism: Lasioglossum baleicum (assembly GCF_051020765.1). NCBI lineage: Eukaryota > Metazoa > Arthropoda > Insecta > Hymenoptera > Halictidae > Lasioglossum > Lasioglossum baleicum. The sequence continues at coordinate 15,829,920 of NC_134940.1, forward strand.
CTTTACAGAATGTTCGGTTCGCATAACCAACAACTGCATACGAAACGTTGCTGAATTGAACTATAATTTCAAACTGAAACTTTTACGTTCGCGAGGCTATATGGGCTAACAAAAGAATAAATTCGATACTCAGAACCGCTACTTAGACGCGTTATTAGTTTTACAAAATATGACGATATTTTGAATCGCAATATCTTTTCAAAGAAACTTTTCGTAGATTGTTTCTAAAAAAATAATTCTGGGATTTGTAATTCGAGTGCGACACCGATTGAAGGAACTGAGTTAGCGCGGACTCGTCAAGAAAGCATCGCGGATGTCCTTTGAAAACAATTGAAACACGTTACGCAACAAGCGAGAAGTTAACCTGAAACATTCAACGATCGCCTACGAGAGGGCAACAGAAACGAAGATAGCGGCAAGGTTCTGGCTATCTTTCTCCCGGACACTTGCAATTCCAACTGACCACCAACTGTCAACGTCTAAAAATACACGTCTGTTCGATTATTAATCGGTTTCCTCGTATTTAACGGTTGCGGGTGTAGTCTTCAAAATAGCTGTACGACTTGACGCGTTTAATGGGTCTTCATCGAAACGATGCCACGCGAAATTGTTATCGAGACCAGATGCTGCGAAGGGGTCAATTGCTAACGACACGTGATACATAACGGTTCAACGCGATATATTCTCGGCGCGTCTACTCTTGCACTAGATGACTGAGTCTTTTCAAATTATTTATACAACACAGTCAAGAAGTAAAGTTCAATTTTTACAACGAAATCGACCGGCATACCGCCGTTAATTTGAATAACATTCTAATTTGAATAACATTCGATCACCCGTTTTCCCGGTGTTATATGTATTACTTTCTATTACCGAAACAAAATACTCAAAGTGTTAGTTTCGTCACAGCAAACGCGCGGATCTGTCATCATCGCGCGTGAACGCTTGCAAATTATATCCTAGAGAAATCAACGCGAGAAACAATTGAACGGGCACGCGTGGTTAACAACAATGCAGCACGTGGTTGATCATTAATTTAATTAGCTCTCCCGCTCTTGCAGGAACGGAGCTACATACGTGAATGAATTTATAAAAACGACAGCGTGGATCTCGTCCAAAGTGTGTATACAAATAAACTGTAATGTAACGAATCATTATCGTTTTGCGCGGACCGTGGTTTTGATACGCGTTCGCGTGCTGCCTTATCAACAGTAGATTTGCTTGCGCATAGTTGAGGTAGATCTTTCGAAAGTCTAGCGGAATATATTTTGAGCCGGGAGGGTAATAACAGGTAATAAGCGTTCCTCGAAGCAGCTATCGCGGTGGCCTCGACGTCAACCATCAAACGTTTGCTTATTCTTGGTCGTCTTGTATGTTGCGACTTGCTTGAAAGTGAGTCGACGATGACGGAACAACTAGTGCAAGCTCGTTTCGGAGTTAGTCGACTTATACTCACTGTTTTGTGTCAGTGTACGGATATATGGGTAGACGATTCGTGATTCGGCTTCGCTAGAGAATCATACGTATACGTGTCACATGCTGGAACGAGGGAAACTGACTTTCTCAGCGCGGAATACGTGTGGAACGAATCCCAACCGACACGCGCGCACTCAACGCAAAACCTGCGCCGCTACTGGCCGCTACTGACTACAGATCTCGCTTTTCCTCTGCTTGGCTCTTCGCTTGCTCGTTCGCTCTTCGCTTCGCGCTGTAACGCACCAATACTATCGCACACATTATACAGATTCGACTCGACTGGCTCCGTCAGAGTCGTCGACACATCGGCCAGAGTTCTCTCTTCACGCTTCTTGATGCGTATTCAACCGTTGCACTCTTCCACCGTAGAATTATTTTAGTCTTATCTATAATAACGCATTCTACTTCTCGTTTAACGCATGTATTGTCCAGTTCCCCTTTATTGTTGAATACATACATCGTAAAAGCCACGTTTCGCTATTTTCACAACAGCTTTGTCGTTAGAATAACAGAAAAAATGTATAAAATAGAACTCTACGGGTATTTGAGTAACAAAAATCATGGGTCGTGAAAATTATACTTAACCTATTTCGTCTTTACCTAAATACATACATATACAAGACACAACTCGATCCTTCGACTCTGGTTCTATGACATTTTGTAGAATGTCGAAACCATCGGTCACGAATGATACACGGTGCGTCTATTTTGTCAGGAAACTTGTAAACATCTCGAAAACTACGGGTAACGTGCGAAAACATTTATTTTACCTCACAATGACCTCAAAAAGACCTGTAAAGATCGCAGTTGTTTCCCCCGTAGTTTTCGAGGTGCGCATTATTTCCAACATTAGAAAATATAATGGGCACACGGTATATTTATTTGTTGACCATTTTCTACATTGAACAACGAGAGAATGACACGTTACGTATGAAAACAGTTTACTTTCTCATCAAAACAGTGTCATAGGCTAATTACAAAAATAATCCTATTATTACAATCGTTTTAATACACTAAATATTTATGCGATGTTCGACATATCATAATATAAGATGCTTATGTACATTTACTTAGATTCCTAATCATAATTTCCTAGAGTAGATTTTTTTTTAAAGTATGAATCCTAAGTCTTTTTATAAATATTGTCCATCTCGAATCGTTTCTACCGTTCAGATCTTCAATGTTTCTTCAAACCTCGTACAAGGTTTAAAAATACTTGAAGTTTTCGTGTATTTGGGAATTCAACGATTTGCACATCCATATATTATACACATTAGCGGACCTCAAACTTTGGTCAATGGGGGAATGTGAAAAGTTCTTTTTCTTTTTTTTTACAGATGAAGTTAATGAAGTTTAGGCCGCTTGTTCTATACCGACATAAATAGAGAAATGTTTAAATTGCACTACTCCGTCAGAGCACGACCGATACCATGACTTTCACTCTTTTATAGCCGTGTTCGAGGCACTTGTGCGGAGTAACGTGCGCATCATGGGTAAAGCACTTAGATTTAGCGATTGTTTATCCATAAAATTATGTCAATGTACGAGCTTACATAATAGATTACAACCACAATTTAATCGTCAGCTGTTCTAAAAACAAAAAAGGAAACATAATACAGGCCCAGGCCCTTCCTTTATTACTCATTACAGAGCAGAGCATCCTTTTCCTCCTATTTCTGTAAGTTGCTCTCATGATTCGTTGATTTTTTCGCTTTGCTGTTACAATAAAAATATCTAGTAAAAACTTCTATACGGTTCTACAAAATAAAATAAAAATAAAATAATTACTTAAACGAATGCATAAGTTGCCGAGTGTACATATATATTATCCTTATTAAAAAAAAAAAGAAAAAAATGAAGAAAAGATAGTTTCAATACTTCTACGACATACTGTGTCGACAGCGCATTTCTCCAACCGGTTCTCAACAACAATTTTGTCGAGTTTCGGGAGTCGATAGCATCAGTACTAGTTTCTCGTGGGCGTACCCCAAGTTTTTCGCCAAACCCTGACAACATCCGTTCTCTTGGATGGATTGGAATCTGTACGTTCTGAAATTCTTAGCTGTGTCTATGTACGTAACTGCCGCCATTAACGGGCACATAATAATTTTCGAGTGATCCAGGAAGTTTATCTGTAAGGACAGTAACATTGCTAAATAACATAGAACAATTGTATATTGGTATTTTGAAAAAGGAAGAAACTCAATTTCGTCGAGTCGACGGAATGAGAGAACTCGAGAGCAGAACTTCGGTTTTGCTTACTTGTACAGTTCCATTAGTAAGTTGCATAACTACGGCATGTTGTGTTCTAAACCATTGATGCATGTACGGTATCCTAGACATGGCATCGCTTGGCTTCACGGGTACAGAACTTCCAGCTTTCATTAAATGTTCTTTCATGTATTTCAAAAAGAAGTTCATCAGCTTCATCTTCTTTTCCAGCTCCTGTGGGTATTCTCGAACGGTATAATACAGCTCGTTCCCTTCGCGATTTATGTAGTGGATGTTAAAACAGTTAGCCAGCATGATTAAGCGGGTACCGTCATTGTACATAACACCAACTCCGTCATCGGAAAGCTGATAGCCGAAACCATACTTGTCCGAATAGTCAACCCATTTACTTATCCATATAACAGGCTGTGCGGCTGGGTCAGTCATTTCATCTAAACAATTTCAATTCGATCATCTTAATATAAAATGTATAGATGTTGCAAAATGTTGCAAAACAAGCAGAAACCTAATAGAAGTTTCATGCTTCCTTTTATCATTCTAATTGGCTAAATTTAATACATTGACGTTCTTAAATTCTTTCTTGTCATAAATGTATAAAATCTGTAGTCTAGTTAACAATGAGTACATGCTATTTACAGCAAAACAAAAAAGTTTAAGAGGTCGGCTTGCTCGAGCCAGTTTCGTTAGACATATCATGTAAGAATCAATATTCTCGAGTACCTTCTGATAATGTTGTCTCTCTACTTAGATTAGCTTTTAATACTGCAGCCAGCTGCTCTTTTAGTATCTGAAGCATGTTCTTGATATCATGACTCAGTTTTTGGACTTCGTTTACCGTTTCTTGAGGTTTTGTCTTACGCCCTGGACTATTTGGTACTCTGAATACAAAGTCTTGTCCCTCCCCTATTATATTAGTGTTCATCTCAGATAACGGTTTGCGTTGATTGTGCATTTCTAACATATCCAGGCGAGGTGCCATCGTTAAACACGATAGCGGTAGACTTGCTGGCATGAAACCTGGAACAAAAGGTATTGGAGGCATTCGATGAAAAGAGGATTTCTTTAACGATAATAGTAGCGATAGAAACGCGTATTTACCGCAGGTAAAGAATTGATCTTTCAATAGTTGGCCTATAGTAGGACGTTTGGACGGATTTCCTTGTAGCATATCCGATATCATACTCATAGCGATAGAATTGATATGGTGAGGAATTTTATACTGAACTTGTTTAATTCTAGCGTAAGTCTCTCTCAAACTGGATGTTTCGAATGGTGGTTTGCCCACGAGTAGAGTGTACATGATACATCCGATGCTCCATATATCGACTTCATAGGAATGGCCAGACTTTGTCAAAATTTCTGGTGCTATATAATTAGGAGTTCCACAGACGGTCCTGTTAATACAGAAGAAAAGTTTGATTTCGTTTTTCATTGGTCGAACACGTGTGTAAACATGCGCGAGCATTACTTCTTTCGTTCTCCTTCGTGCTCCAACCTAGTGGCCAATCCAAAATCACCGATTTTAACTTGCAGATCGTCACTCAAAAATAAATTACCTAACTTCAGATCTCTGTGAATGATTTTATTTAGGTGCAGGTAATTAACACCGTCTAAGATTTGTTTCATATAAAATCGAGTTTCACATTCGGTTAATGCTTTTCTACGTTTGTGCAATTCCATCATCGACTGAAAATTAAAATGGTTGCGTTTAGTGATGTGTATGTCCTTGCGTACAACCTGTTGATCGGAGGAGCATTAAAGTGACATACCCTCTTGCGACATAATTCTAGAATTATATATACATATTGAGGATCGTCAAAGAATCCATAAAAACCAACAACGTTTTTATGATTCAAAGTCTGATGAATCGAGATTTCTTGTGTCATTTTTTCTCTGTGATTGCTCTTCGTGATTTGTGCCTTCGGGACAATCTTTCCAGCGTACACACGATGCGACTTTGATTCCCTGATCTCGTAACATTTTGCAAAGCCACCCTAAAATATTGTGTAGATATACTCGCAGCACATTGGCACAATTGGAGTCTGCGGTTACTCCACCGGTATACATGCAAACTAACATTTATTTCGTTATAATGTAAGGAACTTCGTTAGACTTCGTTCAAGTACAATAGAGTTAACAATTTTTTACGATGACGGGTTTTGGCACTGTTTCTATGCAACACAGATTGATTACAACAACTTTTGAATACGATCAAGCAGAAAAGCTGTTTTGTCGTGAAAGTTTAAAAATCAAGCGATACGAAAAAGCAAGGCAACAGATGTACAGGCTTACCTTTCCGAAAAATCGGCCTTTGATGTAACTTTTCCCCGAGTGTACGTCGTATATAATGTCCGGAATAACACTTTCCTTCTCGTCTTTCGACATTTTGACTAAGATTGTTCTTGATCTATACTATTTGGATAGTGTGCGAGCAGTCAAGTTTGATGTTACAGTCTTAGTTTCGGAACGGAACGTCCAGTAATTGGGTACCACAGTACCACCCGAAAAGATCTGCCTACTACTTACACCGTTGAATGTCTTCCGAATTTCAAACTACAGTTTTTGTCTTGCGGAAGAGAAGCAACGGATTTCAATATTTAAATCCAAACATCGCAACCAATCACACGTTTGCCCGCGTAAATTCTGCCAAGATACGAACATATATTCCCTATATCATTCGGATGGGTTCACAAAGTTTTGTAACTAGAATAAAGTTCCTAGCGGTTCCATTCCACGTTGCGTGTCTGCCTTGAGACTCTCCGACCATAAATAGACGACAATTTGTAAAACTACTGAATAAATATCATATGCATTTTATTTCCACACTAAATATCACATCTACGTGCATTTATATTTTTATAAATAAATCTTAGTAATATAGGTATATGGTATATTAGTGTAATTTTGAACGTTTTATAATGTTTGTAAGCACACGACCACCTCGTTTGATAAATTATGTATATGTATATATCAATATATATATAGAGAAACATTATATATATTATATATATAGAGTCGAAGTCGAATTGCGACATCTTGTGAAGATAGGCCTTAATGGAAGGATATCCGGTAATGTCGGCTATAGTAATCGAGTGGCAATGGTCGATGCTTCTTTTTCCGGGTACCGGCGTCCATTTTCCTTGTTGGCTTGTCTAAAGTTGGCGCGTTTGTCACTTCTAAACGGATTATTTGTCGTCCAGTGAATCGTAAGTACTCTTTGATTGAAGTAAATTGTTCCCGTTACACGATGTCTCTCTGCGTTGCGGTTAAGTTTCCTGATATATTACGAAAAACAAGAAGGAAAAAGGAAAAACGCTTTAGGTTTGACGACGGTATCGGATGGCGTCTATAGGGTGATTTAGAAATGGGATGGATCGTAACCTCTTGTGAAAATCGGAGTTGGATACAATCGTTTTTCACGTAAAATATCGAAGCTTGTCTCGTCCCGACGTTCCCTTTCTTCTCGATAGGTTAAAGCGCGAAACGGAGTCGTTGTTATCATTTTATAATTAACGTTGTCTCCGTTACAATTGGTTTGTTTTAAAATTTTAGATACACAAATAAATGGAAGGTGCTTCTGCTGGTAGAGGTGGCTTTCGTGGCCGTGGCGGTCCAGGAGGCCCAATGAGAGGACGTGGTGGTTTCGGAGATAGAGGAAGGTAACAAATTTTTAGTAATGTTTTTGTTAGTTATTTTCAAACAAATTGCAGAGTTTATTGCATCGATGCGCAAGGGATAAGTGTGTCTCTTTTAAGAAAAGTTTATAAAGCAAATAAAATAACATTGAAAGGTTAATTTGATACCTTTTATGGCACTTTTTCTCTTCGTACGTATTTGTGGTTCCGAAAGGGGTCTAAAATATAACTTATCGTGTGGCGGTATTTAAGGGGTGGACCACCAAGAGGCGGAGGCATGATGCGAGGTGGTCGTGGCAGTGGCCCTGGAGGTGGAATGAGAGGCGGACCACCTGGAATGAGGGGTAGAGGAGGTCCTCCTGGAAGAGGTGGACACGGAGGACATTTTCCTCCTGGGTATAGTATATCAAGCCAATAACGCTGTTTGTTCTTAACCCCTTGCGCTAAGATTTATTTTACGGTTGCAGCGATTAGACCTTCCTTGTCATTCATAGTTTCCTAGAAGGAAAAGAAAGTTTATATTCATTGTATGCTTATGTATTCTCCCCCCAATGGCTATATAACGACAACAGCAATATAGAATTTTATTTCAGAGAGTTTAAAGGAAATTAATAACATTTATATACACTACCGCTCTAAAGTATGTGGACACTTGTTCAATTCTCCTCCTGGAAGAAAAAATATCTTCAAGGGATTTAATCAAATTTCATGCGATCTGCTTTATACAGTATTGGAGAATTTATCTGAGCAATAATTTATCAGTAGACCGCGAATTGTGTGCATTTATAACAAAAATTATTATTTGGGATTGGACCCTCTAGGGATTGGACCTAAAATATATATGTATTTGATTTTTTATTTATATTTTTCTGAACAATATGAATTTTTTTGAACACTACAACAAGAACACTTGTACATCAAGACTATCTGTTTACATCTACCAAAGGCCTAGTTCCATATAACCAATTGTAGTTGTTCTAAAAGAGATTCGTAAAAATCACTTTTCCACTGAAGTTACGCAAACCTCCCTTGAAATACGTTTTGAAACATTTTCAGTGGTACACATACTTTAGCTATTTACTATTTCAAATTCTATTTTACCCAGCTCTGTGAACATAAAATATCGTCTAATAACAATCAAATAGTACACAAATTTCAATGATAAATGTCTACATACTTTTGAGCGGTAGTTGTATCTAGTAGGTTGCGTTCAAAATCTTCATCACAAGTCTGACTCGATGTTATAGTGCAAGGGGTCAAGAAGAAAGGATCATTGTATCGCGGTACTTCGTTGTTTCTACAATTTATTTTTAATTCACAGAGGTCCTCCAGAGCCGGGAATGTCCAGTGGACCTGGAGGCAACGGCCCCTCTGGTCCACCAGGAATGGGAGGTCCTCCACGGGGTGGTAGCAGAGGCGGAGGAAGCACCGGCTTTCGTGGAAGGGGAAGGGGTGACTTCTCGCGAGGTGATAGTCGTAGAGGTAGTAGCAATTTCCGTGGTAGAGGAGGAATGGATAGAGGCAGTCGAGGAGGATCCAGGTACAACCTGTAACTATCGTTAATTTATGTATTTTAATACTTCTGTACAGTCTGGTCTGTCCAAGGTGTACAGAACACAGCGTAGTTCTTGACTTGTCTTGATTAAATTGTAAATTTTAGGGGTGGATCGGGCAGAGGTGGTCCAGGAGGTAGAGGAGGTTTCGGAGATCGTGGAAGCAGAGGAGGCAGTGGCCGTGGCGGTCCATCGAAACGCGGTGGAGGTCCTCCAGGTTCCAGTGGACCATCCAAGAGACCGAGGTTCGATCAACCGTCTTCTCAACCTGCGAACGGGTACGCGACTCAACCACCCAGGTATCGATACTAATTTCGATCGTAGTTTAACAGCGTTATCTGAAACGAAATCGTATCCATGTGAAATGAAAGAATTTCGGTACAGTCAAGGAGCATACGGAGGAGGCGCTAGCAATGCATATGGTGGCGGTCAGCAACAGCCGCAGCAGCAACAAGCAGTGGGCTACGGCGGAGGCTATGGATCACAAAATTATACTCAGTCCTCGTACCAGGGTTACGAAAGCTATCAACAGCCCCCGGATTACGGTCAAACAGCAGTAAGTCAATATATTCGGAGTAGTAAGTAATTCGAGTCGACGATTACATGAATATAATTTGGGATACTGTTTGCATGTGTTTAGGGCTACCCACCATCAACCGCAGCCGATAATAGGTATGGCGGAGCACCTACCGTTCCCGCTACAGGAGCATTCAGTACTGGTGATCCCTACAGCTATGGCAAAGCACCACCATCAGGTTGGTATAGAGCAGTAGTATTTATTTATTTTTCTTTTAATTACACTCCTCAAAAGAATTAAGGGATCCCTTCTGCGGACCCGATAAAATTGCTCCCAATCTGGTCTCAGGATTTTGTAAGAAATCGATTTAAAATCAGCGTGGAAAAATCTACGGGAAATGATATATAGCATGTTAAAAAACAATTTTTTCCGCGCGTGGTACTGGAGAAACCACATTTTCTTGAAATTCGACATGTTCAACGAATTTTCTCAACGTTAAAGAACGTTCGTACCATAATCTCCCTATTTTTCCCATACTCTGCAAAGTTTCAGCTTTAATTTAAAAAAAAATTTCATCGCTCTACCTCATTTCTATCGAAAGTTCTTTGATTTTGAATCGAGTTTGGTCCAAATTTTCCGACATCGACGTTTTTTTGGCGACAACTCATGTCAGGCGAAGATATTTTGCTTTCTGGTTCGAAAAAAACGTCCACGTTCCAAACTTGAAAGGGTGATTTCTCAAGATAAAAGTCTGCTCTATCGCGTGGTATAGTTCGATTTTCCACTGGACCCTTATTTCTTGAGATAAATTGAAAAATATCCTCAAAAATTGGTGCAAAAGTGGTGTCTCTCCGTCTTTAATCATTGTTTAAACAATCATAATGTATTAATATTGGATATCACTGTATTCGGGAGAGTCTACAGAATGTTTTGCTGCACAGAACAATTCAATATCAACAATATCATAATAACATCACAATATTTGTTTAAAGTTGAAAAATATGTTTTTTTTTTCAAAGCCATGTTCCTCAAAAACTGTGCGTATAGGAGAAAAATTAAATTAAATTAATAAGAAGCACCCGACAGTAACTAGGGAACAAATTTGATGTTGGACAGTGTAATTAACTGTAACCGCGATTAATCTTTTTGCTCGACCTATCTGCTGCTAATAGATCGATAATATCATTCTGTTTATCGTGCTTATAGATTACTCGAATCAGGATGGTGTATACGGCAAACAGGATTATGGTAAGTACAGCTCACATTCCAACAGACATTATTAAATATTGAAAGGCAGTTTCATATTACGTGTAAGAATAGACTCGATTACAAGTATACCGTTAGGGGAAACAGTTCTTAGCATAACAAAACGAAAGATAACTGAAAAATCTAAGAACTATGTTCAGTCGAGAATTTTTCATTCTCACAAGAGAAAAGAAAACAAATACAAAAGACAAAAGTTTTAACGTTGAATGCAAGAATTACAGTTATTAGAAGCAGGTTTATTTTTAATATATTTTTCGATACTGAACAGACACATGTATGTCGAGAATATGTGTCTCTACGATCAAGGACACGAATATTCTATTTGAAAGCAGATTCGAATTAATTTGATGACGTGCTAATGTTAAATGTAAAGAGATATACCAAACAGAAAACACAGAATTTGAATTGCATGACAAACTAATCGTGTTAATGAAAACAGAAGTCAATAATACATTCCGAAACCGAGGGAAACGATGTCCATGTAGTTGATCAGTTTCCCGTGACAAATTAATGTGTGTATATAAGTATATAGAATTTAATACAGAATCAAATAACAAAGTTATGCTTACGAAATGATTGAACGGAGGAGCTCTATGGTTGTTCGCAGGTGGCAGTGCTGGTTACCAAAACGCCCAGTCTCAGCGACGTTATTAAATTACACATTCAACTATTTAATTTTATACGTTAGATATCCAGACATTTTTTTCCAAATTTGACGAGAAAAAAAATTGAAAATATAAATATATATATATACATATGTATATGTATAGATATCATTCCTAGCGCGTGATAAGTTGGACAAATGGTATTTGTCGTTAAGTGTATGTGTACAAGTATTTTACATTTAAACGATTGAACGTACAGTGGTTTTATCATAGAGGAGAAGAGAAGGGAAGGAGCGTGATCCGCTATGATCAGGTCTTTTATGTTTCCTATCTTTGTCGCGCGCTCATGGAAAGAAAGATTAATTTAAAATATCGCGCGTTAGAGCGCCAAACGGTCATTTACGATTATGATTAAAAGTATAAATGACAAGAGCGTTTTATACTTGACTAGCAACACGTGTAGCATCTACTTTGTCATGTTTGACTAAAATAACTTCGTTTAGGATTAAGTTTAGTTTGGTGTACAGTCGAAGTTAATCTGCGATTGTAAAATAATTAATATTAAATCGGGTACGTATATATATATATACATATATATGTGTACATACACACGCACATATATATACATATATATGTACACACACGTGAACACACCACATACACGTATAATTGTCTGCATTGTAACAGTAAGGTACAAAAATATTTACGCTATTTGTAAAGTCGTTAAACAGTCGATCATTGTGAACACAGCTCAATTACCGCTAAATATGAATTCTAGGAAATAGAGTTACACGAGAACGAATAATATCGTATGTTCTGTATAACAAAAAGAAAGAAACAAGATATAAGATGAGGGGGAAGAAGTAATTGTATTTCGCGTTTATATATTAACGTATAACCCAAGAAGTTCTAACATGTATCGGGTGACTACACCGTTCACACTTGTGCGTTTATTAGTGCGACTACTGATTTCTTGACAAGATTTTCTGAAAATTAACAATATAACAATACAATAAATCAGTCTCATTGTTGCAATTGTTTTCATTTCGTGACTTTTAACAATGGAGGAGCAATTCTGGCGCGTACTGAGGCGTCAATACTCTGCTTAGAAGTGACAACAACCAAGTGGTATACACACGTGTTTGTCGGTATCATGAGAATCGAATTACATGTTTTAGGATGGTTCGAAGAGTATTTCAATATACAGTGATAACGTACATTAGTAGAACACAATGTCACACTGGCAGAGACAATCATGAAAATACTCTAGAAGCTGATCGGAGTAGATGATTTGTATTAAATGGAAATCTATATACAGAGTAATTGTCCAAAGACAATATAAACGTGCATGAGTAGATCAAAGTAATTTGTCCCAGCCAATTGTGTACATTAAGGCACAGAACCATTTACGTAGGGCAAGCAATGAAATCTTCTATTTCCCACCTATTATATCGATAACTATCGAATGAAATGAACTGTACTGAAAGTCTCTCATTGTCGCATGATGTCATCAGCATAGTAATAGTAAATTGATCTAGTATTGTAAGTAAAATAGTCTAACGATTGCAATGAAAACGAACATTGAAACAAAGGAATCATAAAGAAAAAAAAAACAAAAAAAAAACTTCAATACTTTTCCATATTTCTTATTTCTCCTCACCTTCAACACGAAAGATCACAGATTTATCGCTACTAGCAAAAGAAATTGATCAAACCAGCAACTGCCATAGGAAACCAGAATGATCTCAACTTGACGAGAACATAATGTACTTATATGAGCGAAATGTAGGTATGAGCTTTTATTAAAGAGTGAATCTATTTTTGTAACGCCTAAATGAAGATTTAAGAAACGAAAAAGAATATAACGTACGCAAAACGCAAATCGCTTTTGTTTGTTGTACGTACGGTCAGCGGCGATATTAAGTGGACATTTTAAAAATCGCATAACTCTTTCTAAAAGTTGGTCCAAAGGACTTGAATTTTTTAAAGATGTCAGACCGACTAGTTCGCTAGAGAATAAGTAAACAAACATTTATTAAGATTGAAATTGGTAGGGGGAATGATACAAAATTTAAAAAATGATGTTTTGTCACCTTTTTTATGTGGGCCTGTAACGATAATTTAAAAAATGCGTTTTACAGATTTCAGTAACTTATATGCATACTGAAAATTTCATCGAAATCGGTCAACATTGCAATAAGTTACAAACGTTTAAAGATGATCACGTAAGGGCGAAATGCTCTCATCTTTAAACGTTTGTAACTCATTGCAATGTTCACCGATTTCGATGAAATTTTCAGTATGCATATAAGTTACTGAAATCTGTAAAACGCATTTTTTAAATTATCGTTACGGGCTCAGATAAAAAAGTCGACAAAACATCATTTTTAAAATTTTGTATGATTCCTGCCAATTGCAATCTTAATAAATTTTTGTTTACTTATTCTCTAGCGAACTAGCCGGTCTGACATCTTAAAAAAATTCAAGTCCCTTGGACCAACTTTTAGCAAGTTATGCGATTTTTAAGGGTGTCCACTTAATATTGCCGCTGACTGTATATATACAGTTTGTTTAAAGGATATTTTTTAGTCAGAGTGCTATGTTTGTCGATTTTAATCGTCCGTTGGTGGAAGATTCTAGGTGTATAAAAAGAATTTGACGAAAATTAAGTTTATTTCACAGGCGTAGCAACAACCTGAGATACGTAGGGAACACAAAGAAAGAAAGAGAGAGAGAGAATACCTTCCCTCCATTACCAGCAAGGAGATACCGAATCTGATAAACATACAATAGAGTATACGAATAAATGACGACTGATATGATAAAAGTTATTATTGACCAATGGCACAGGTACCGCACACATTTCAATGAAATCTAGAAAATGTTATTTCTTCTTTTAGAGTATTATATATAGTACTTTCACATTCATTAGAGTTTATATATTTATTTCATTTCCTAACGAGTCTGTCAGTACTGAATAGTATTCGATCGTTTGTTTATGATGCACCCAGTTTTTTTTATTGAAAGTATATATATAAATATAAATATATATTGTCACGATTCTTTTTCTATGTAAATAATATATACTTATCAGTGAATCTCTAGTCTCTTACAAGTTACCGTGTACAAAAATTCACTCAAGTTTCTTGCATATGCATACATGTATACATTAATATACATATCACATGTATATGTACGTCTCTGTGTACTAAACAAAAAAGCACACATTTAAGACAGAAAAGCGAACTGTTTTCTTAATAAACAATGGACAAAGTATGCAAGAGAATTAACGAATTAAATCTATGCTAACATGTATTATGCTCATAAAATCTATTAAACAAAAACAAAAATATATATATATATACAAATGCCCGAGTAAACCTCAACCCAAGCTCAGGTGAGTAAATATATAAATCTATCCGTTTCTTAATAAAAAAATAAAAAAACAAACGTATCGACTTATTGCAAAGCAAATGTTAGCAAAGATAAATGCTACATAAACCTGCATATATCGAGTGTAAAGTGGAATCATTTATACATGTAGACAGGGTCATGCTAATACGACATATTCAGCACAGGGATACACAGGGATTGCTTTCTTCTTGTCAAGATAATTCAAACGATACATACACCATTTCATTGAGACATTGTGAACCGCTTTATACGTGCGATACCTGCAGTATTGTATACCGCAATAGTAGAGATGAGGCAACGATTGACAGAAATACAATTTGAAATTTTTTCGGAATAAACTATCAATTCACAAAACCAATCGTGAACTTACTGCTAAGACAATAAGAAAAAGCAGGGAAGGAATGTACTGAATATATCTACGAAAAGAAAAGTTTAAGAATAATAATGACAGAAATAATGATAATAATAATAATAAATGTGTGATTCAAGTATTGTTTATAAGCGAATATTAGACAATAGGTATAAATCGAGTATCTATATTTATAAGTTTGAATCGCTTCTGTTATTTACTGTCTTCTTTCTAACTCCGTATTATTAATTTCTTTAGGCTGATAACATCTGTATTGTCGTACACGGTGGCACTACCATTGTTTGAGCCGAGCAACATCTGCCACATGACTGGCATCTACGATGTTTTACAAGAGGATTCTCGAGTGCTCCTTACTTTCGCAACGAAAATATTACTGAAAGGTACTTAGACGTTGTACTTCGTATTTAAGAAAGTATTTTTACGAGTCGCAAACTCGGTAGCAGATCACACAATCTATGATAAGAGAACATAGAAATAAATGGTCGAATTTCTGCGAACAACTGGAAGACAGTTTTCAAACTTTCGAATTCATTGAAAAAGAGAGAGAAAAAAAAAAGAACAAATACACGTCGTCGTCAAATTTCTTCGTTTTATTTCGCTTATTTATATTTTACGTCGTTCGTAACAGTACACGCGAATGTTGTAAACAATATGAAAAATGTACAAAACTGGAAAAATATAAAAACGCAATAACATGCATTAATCTTACTGACTCTTCTTAAAACTTAACATCACATCTGTAATCGATTCAGTTTAAGATAAACCGCTAAACGTACAAAGGTATAGTGTTCTCGCAAATTTCGTTCGTACAATTTGTCTATAACTGAACATTATTCCTTCGTACACTCCTTGTCTATTATGCATCTTCTATTACATTATACATCAAATTTATATGTTCAACCGATACGAATAGTTCTAGTGAGAAAATGAATGAAAGATAATTGTACATGTACGCATGTATCGAATTTCTATGAATCGGATTAACACTTGCGTGAAACGTGTAAGGTTAAAATTATAATTATTACAAAATTAATAATTATAATTATATTAAAATTAAGCTTACAATTAAATCAAATGCGTCGTCGGATCGGATTTTCCTTAAAATTGCAGAACGGACGCAGGATCACATTTAAGAACCATTTCCCTGTGCAATTACTCATGGCACAACGTGTTTTAGCAATTTGTATCATGCGTGATTCTACCGCTGTCGGTTTTTGTGAATGTTATTAGACAGCAGTACGAGTTGTATGTAGCTGTGTCCTTCTCGCATGTTTATGTATCTAGAAATTACGATTTCATGATAAGAGTCGCCATTAACTGGTTAAGGAAGAGAAAAAGGTATTAATCCGACACCCACCTGTTTTTCTCTTGTTGCTGTATGTGGACTCTGTCGCCCCTTTGTAACGATGTAATCACGCTTGTGTAACATGAAACTTCTGTAGCTGACGTGGAAGATGCTGTAGAACACTTCACTAGTTTCTGAGTCTTGGAGTCACCTTCGGAACTCAGCAATATCCAATACGAGTAATTGGTTGGCTCACCGAAATAAAATATCTGTAAAAATTCGGAAATATAACTGATTGTTCAACGAAAATACAAGTATTCCGCGTACAGGGTGAGTTACGTGAAAAAGTCAAGTTGTTTCGGTTAATGTACAGGGTGGCTGAGAAGTTCCCGGAATTTTTTAAAGCAGCGCTCGGATTTAGTTACGCCCCCTGGACCTGGCCGCGCGTCCCGCTCTACGCGGCGGCCCTAGTTCTCGTAGGCGCCACGAATAGTCTTCGAAACTCGACCGCCGCGAGTAAGTAAATCCGAGCACTGTTTTAAAGCATTTCAGCAGCATAAAAATACCGCACAAACGAATGAATCCACAAACTTGAGCGAATAATAAGTTTCATTAATTCATTAACAATGAAATGAACCAAAAACATTTACAACAAATGTTCGAAATTGCCTCTTTTTGATTCGATACATTTACGGACCCGTTTTCTGCGCAAACATCGTCGAGAATTTTAGAAGGCGGGTCCGTAAATGTATCTAATCAAAAGGAGGCAATTTCGAACATTTGCTGCAAATGTTTTTGGTTCATTTCATTGTTAATGAATGAATAAAACTTATTATTCGGTCAAGTGTGTGGATTCATTCGTTCGTGCGGTATTTTTATGCTGCTGAAATGCTTTAAAAAATTCCGGGAACTTTTCAGCCACCCTGTATGTGAGGTAGACGGAAACATCAAAGGCTCTGTTCAAGGGGACAAATGTACCGATACTAACGCATCTCCCTATTGGATTATCTTCAAGGTCTCTTGAAGGTCATCGATGGTTTTTCAATTAGCGCTACATATTTTAGACTTCCTAGCGTAGTAGCTGCTTTCAAGACGAATTCAAGGATATTATAAACTTGAAATAACTTTGGACCATGCATATATACATACCTGAGCAGAGATCATGTACAGGCCGGTCGTGGTAACTTCAATAGATTTCTTATCCTCGACTAAGTGGAATTTATTTAGGCTAAACTGAGTATTGTTTTTCGTGCTTTTCACCCAAGGCCCGATATAAACTAAAACGGAAACAATTCAATTTCATAGAACATTTTCGTAGAAGACTAACCGAAATATTACACGCTGCTGGTACATACCTGTATCTGTAATATGTTGTTCAGGAATTGCACCGACAAATGTTGCCACTAGTGGACCTGAATAACAAAACGAGAACGGTATTTGCAACATGTCGATCACTCCCTATAATAAGTATAACATCTACTTAGATGGGAGGGCTGTGAGTAATTGTTATAAAGGGTCTGGTTGGTAGAAATGGTGGACGTGTAACAAAAAAAAAATACATGCTAACTGAATAATACTAGATACCCAATCGCCTGCGTTTGGGCCGCCTTTTGTTCTTTCCCCGTTTTTTACCTCTTCCCTCGTCTCTTCGAGACCTCCGGGCTCGAGGTTCTCTTCGTGATTCTAATTCGTCGTCGACATAGTCACTGTCAGTATTGTTGTTGTAAACGACATTGTCGCCGGGGTTCGAATCTATTTGTTTTTCCGACGAGATTCCCTTGTTCGTCGTTAATGTTGCTCTTTCGATACGCAAATTAGTTTGGTCGTCGTTATCATCCGGTTTCCCGTCTTCCTCCGACGTCGCTAACGAACTTGAGCGCGTTGAACTCAGTTCGCTGCGAGCACTCGCGCTATGAGCATCGGCTTGCGACGAGCGTTCGTCCTCCGAACTTCCGACGGGATTAAAATACTGACTATGCGCGTTAAAAGCGTACGAGGTTTCCCTAGTTTCGTTACGAATACCGTCAAACATCTCGATGGCTTCGGTAATCGAGGAAGCATCTTCGAGTAGCCGTCTTATCTCGTGCATGTTTCTGTGCTCGAGAGACCTGTCCCGCCGGTGAAACCATACTCGGTTCAAACTTCTGTTCAGTCGATCGTATTTGGACATCAGTACGAGCAGGTTCATGTTCACCGACTGCATCTAAAAATATTCATTCAAAGTCAGCATTATTCTCGCTCTCTGCAAGGTTTATTCATGATTCTTGGAGATATCGCGCGCCATTTTCGTACTCGCTCGTAATTTCTTTGTGTCGAATATTTCGTGGTATAGCGTCGTCATCGGAGTGCCATTAAAGTTTCGCTAATATATAGATTTTCTCGATTTGTTTTCTTTGTACAGGTTGATTATAAAGTCCCGACCCATCGAACACGCACCTACCAGGTGGTAGAATATTTCGTAACAGGCGAATTATCGACAAATATACTCGTTCGACAAATTGTTTAATGTCAATAGTTGTTTACTTGACTCGACTCAATATTATTGAAGTGAAACTTCTTTGCTGAGGGGGCTACAATTTTCTAGCGTTACGGAAGTGACGAAATTTCGCGAATAACCTCGAATAGTTTGACAAGTAACATTCTCATAATTAATTTAATAACTTTAAAGATTTCATTGGTGAACTTTTAAGATTGTAGAATGTAAAATGAAGCCTTGGCTACATTCCCATCTCAGTTTTATGCAGGTCTGATGCTTAAGTTGTTAGTTATTAACAAATTTTGGAGAAGTGGTATGTTATGTATGTCTGGAACAATCAGCCCGCGCAACAATTGTTAATAACTAATTAGCCAGAGTTAATTCGTGAACATTTGCAATTGGATAACATAGAATCAACCTCCAGCTACTTTCACATGAAGTTTCTCAATTGGATTTTGTTCCGACTGAAAGATTTATAAACAATTTTATCCAAACCCTTGTACTAAAGTAACCTGATAAATTTTGACAGGTGTCAGGTAAGTAAAAAAACACTCGCGTGGAAAACCACGCGCGGCAGAAGTGAAACTTCTTGCAGTCTAATAATGTTTAGAAGTAAATTAATATTGGAAATGATAAATAATCCTAATGAAGCGACAACAAGATCAGGAACAACTCTCGATGCAGTACTATCAATGATAGAATCATAGAAACAATTGGCCTGTGATAGCTAAAATGTAATATAAATATTCTTGATTCAATTTTCTCTAAATGTCTTGCAAATACTGCATCCAGAGTTGTTCCTGATCTTGTTGTCGCTTCATTAGGATTATTTACCATTTCCAGTTGTTACTTCTAAACATTACTAGACTGCAAGAAGTTTCACTTCTGCCGCGCGTGGTTTTCCACGCGTATGTTTTTTCCACGTTGCTGCAGACATTTGGAATGGATCGGTATTTTATAATCACCCTGTGTGCTCTAGAGCAGTGTTGTTAGATTGGGCGGGTTGCACGCGCATGCGCGACCAAATGCAGGAACGTATGTGCGTCCTACAGTCCTAAGCAATGCCCGGAATGCTTCAAAACATCGTTAAACCTTGCGACACTATGTATCTTGGCCTTCGTGGGTAATACCGAACAACTGTAATTGCTCTTCCCCAAAAGCCCTGCGCATCTGGGACCTTTCCATAAAAAAAAAACATTTTGCTAAATTATGCGGGGTGACCAAGGTACCCCACTTTTGTACTTCACAGACGAATCGTCGCGTATGCGCGCGCAGGCCAGCCAATCTAACAACACTGCTCTATGTAAATAGAGTCGAATGTGCGTTACCTGTACTTGTAAGGTGCGAACTTCCTTTCGCATGTGGGAGAGTACGACAGCGAACGCAATCGCCAACAGGAAGAGAACGACGGTCCGCGATCTTTGGAATATCTTTGATTTTTTCACGTTCGACACGGTCACGTTCATGTCGACATTCAATTCGATGAAATTCGTCGAATCCTTCGTGGAATCGCCAGGATGCGGATCGGTACCGTCTCGGATCCGTTCCATTTTAATTTTTGTGACCATCCGACAGTACCGACTACGCGCGTCGGTCAATCGTACGGACTAGTTTCAACGATTATCACACATCGACAAATGCCCTGGAACAGGCCATAATATTTTTATGAATTGTTTTGTCGTGTTATCGTCGCGTTATCAAAACACGTTTCGTTCGGCGCAGCAACGATTATCGATGGTTGTTAAAACAGTTGATCGATTTTTTTCGGTCTATTTAGGTTCACGTGCGCGAACGGTCTACGATGAAACGAAAAGTCAACAGATCTGCACTCCTCGTGCACTTGACCAGACGCTCGGAGATATACTGCACGAATTTGACAACAAGAATGTGTATATAAAGGCTCGATTCGTCACACTTTGCAACTTTGCTGACTCCTGTTAGATTGTTAGTGCACGTACAAATGTGTCATAGCGATAAGCGAGAAAGTGTTACGGGCTATCGCGTATTCTATCTGGATAGTGTGTGATCAACTTCGTTTTATCTTTTATTAACCCTTGCGTAGCCAACCAGGTATCCATTTACTGCATTTCTTGCAAAACCAACAATATTACAGAATTTCTCTGGGAATGTCTATTCTTCGCTCGCTTTATAGTCGTAAAATGAGAATTTGTGCAAATAGTATGTTAAATACAAAAGGTTTTAAACAATCTATGCATATTGGTTGGCTACACAAGGGGTAAACACTAAGCACTTCAACAAAATCCGAGTTCAAAGACTTCTGTACGCGTATGAATGAATGTGTGAATCTTCTCGTGTGTAACGATTGTGATCGAGCAGGTTGATGCACGTGCACACCGAGTTTCATTGTCTTGAATAGTTTTCTTCGCGATGAATAAAAAGTTCCAGCAACGTTCTCGTGAAGCGAGAAATAAAGGTAGGACTGCGTAAATAAAGAAATATTAGTAGCGATTCGATCGTTCAATTTTACTATTTTATACGATGAAAGATGAAATAAATAGTATGTAAATACGTTTGACCTGCTCGTCCGCCGGCGTTCTGTTTGAAATATTCGTTAACTTTCGATAGTTTCGAATGTTTGCGTGGAACCGTTAGACAGTAAGAGTCTCGTCGACTGTAAATAGTAGAAGATCTCGCTTACCTAAGGAACATGTCTTGGTTCTCTAGAAGAAGTATCTTCGACAGAGCAACAGGTGAGGATAATCGATCCGCGAGTCGATCGTCTTCCTGGCTGTTGACAGCGTGGCCGTCGAGACTCACAATCACATTCTACAGGTCCGAATGCAATCGTTCCAGAGCATCTTTTGTTTACTCAGGCAGTACGCGGCCCAAGCGTCTGCAAGCCTCGCGACGAGTCCACTCGACCGGTTTGGCGGCTCTTCGGTACTTCGTGGTACTTCGGTCTTCGGCTTCTCGGCCTCGGCTTCTCGATACGAGCGCTGCCAACATACGGTTGGCAAGAAACTATGATAGCCGCTGACCACCTCTCTTTCTCTCTCTCTCTCTCTCTCTCTCTCTCTCTGTCTCTGTCTGTCTGTCTCTCGGAGTTCGGAATACTAAAAACTAAAAGCATTAGTTGATGGACCGATCGCTCTTTCGTATACGGAAGCCACGAACATCTTAATCCTTTTCGTTAACAAACGATAATCCTGTGTTATTACTAGACTGCGGATCTTCATGCATTTATGACTAAATTGAGTAGATGAAATTCAAAATTGTTGGAAAATTTAAAAAATTGAAGATGTCAATATTTGTTTTCTCCTCAAGGGGACATTACACTTCTTTCTAAACCCTCATTGATAACCGGTCACGAGTTAACTTGTGGTTTCATGTCCAAACGTTTTGTTGACTTCGTGTTTGCACTTGCATTATCAATTTCAATTTATGAAACCCGGGGAAAAATAGAATATTTCAAAAATTTCATTCGGTAATTGCTATACAGTTTATCATACTAAAAAAATATTAAAAATTATATAGAAGATATATGTTCAAAGTTTCACCTTAATTCGTTATGTATTTTATTGAAGTTTATTTAGATTGTTTTAGTTCCACAGTCAGATTACGAAATAATAACCGGCGACATGAGATGGCCTCTGTGTAAAATCGCCGGTCAACAATCTGTTAAAATCGTTAAGAGAAGAAATAACATTCAATTCAGTTAATACTTCTTGCAATCGAAGCAGACAATTTTTATTTTGCATAAACATCCGCAGTCTACTTATGTATTACATATTTTTCAACGTCGTAAACGTAAATTGCTGAGTTCTACCAGGTCTGATTGTACGTCAACCTTCTCGAGATGAATAAGGGATTGAAAAACGAATTGTAAGTAACCGCTTATCAAAATCAGGAACGTTACATTGGTAGCAAACGATACGATTTGTAAAGAGCGTGGGAACAGCATCGCGAATTTTAACGAGATGTTATCTGTTTGTATATGTCGCGAGACTTTTTATTCGGAAGGGCGGATGTAGTCGAAATGTAAGACGATAAGATAAGAAACAGGGTCGCAGTATGTGTACGCTTGGAAAATTCAAGGGATTTACTGGTAACTGTCGTGAATATTTCGAAGCAACGGGAATTTCTTACGATTCCTATCTCCACAAGAAACTCGTTTTCAAGGCCGACTGATCCTTACGTTGCGTAAAATTGACCTGGATCCATTCGGTCGTCCGTCCGTTCGATGATCTTAACCTTTTCGTTAGTATCGAAATTATATTGATATATAACACAGGCAAGCGTATTTATTGGAAATATTTATTTACATAGTTACATCGAGGATTTTTTTATTCATAGATAGACTATACAATAAACAATGTTCGTGTTTTGATCAAAGTTGTCTTGGACTCTCCAACTCAGCGGCACCGGGGAGACTGACAACTTTTAGCGGAGCATTTCCATTTATGTGAGTATGTAAGTAATCGCATAACCGTTGAACGATAGTACTACGAATTTGATCGAGCGCTCATGGTGGAATGAAAAACAGTCATTTATATTTGCTTTCCAATACAACTTCATTGGACATTTGTAGAAATCAAGTAATAGTTGAAAAGAAACCGACCTGCGCTTTCATTATTATTTTAAACTTTTACATTAGATTAATTTCCGCTATGAGAGTATATGAGAGTGTTCACGTGTGTTCACGCCCGGGGTTTCGCTTTTCTCTATACAGTGCTGCCCCCTAGTTTAATTTTTAGCCTAAATCAGAACCTACATCATCTTTACCCTTTTTTTTAGAAAAAATGCATTTGCGCACTCCCCTGAAGGGGGTAGTGTGGGGCTCAGGGGATCGGATGGTCGGATCCACTAAAAAGAGAATCACCCAGGATTTATCAGGATTTATGCCCTTTCTTCCCACATCTATAGGCTCGTATGTGGTGCGGCCGGGGCCCCGTTCTTCGCATTTCTCCCGGCCATAGTTCAAGAATTGACAGTTTTTAATAGTATCTCGTCGGTGCTAATATTACAGCAATTTTAACGCTTCCGTAGTCCCAATGTTCATGTTTGTCTGAGTGTTTGTTTGTGTGAGCGTTCTAACCAATATTTCTGTTGGAGACGAATATGTAATACGCGTGGAGCAAGGCGTCCCCATTCCACTGTGATCTATAATCATGCAGCTGCGAATTCGTACCTATGTCATCGTATTCCTGCTGGGAATCTTCTTCTCATCTGAACACGATACATGTACACGACTAATATTGTAATTTTTTTGGTGAAAAATAAAGAATATTACTTACAACAGTAAATGCGTTCTTTTTGTCCCGCCCTGTACGTGACTCTTCGATAGTAAAATTAGTTCAACATCTTGGAAAATTTTGGATAGAGAAAGATGTTTCAAATGAGATAAAAAGTATATTGTATTAGGAGAATCTTCGTTTTCGATTTTCGAAAAATTTTCGACCGTCTGGCTTGACGTTGAATTGCACTACTGAATTTTCGAAAATTTTCGGCACTTTTTCGGAAATTCAGTAGTACAAGTCAACGATAAGTCAGACGGTCGAAAATTTTCGAAAACCTCGAAAATTGAGTTTTGGATTAGGAGAATATTATATCGAAGGAGATGGCACGAAATTCAGTAGTACAAGTCAACGTCAAGCCAGACGGCCGAAAATTTCGGAAAATCTGTAAAATTGTGTTTTGTATGATATCGAAGGAGGTGGCACGAAATTCAGTAGTACAACTGAACGACACGCCAGACGGCCGAAAATTTTGCGGATGTTTAGTAGCATAACTCAACGACAAGTCGGAAGTTCGGGAAAAAGTGGTGGTTCAATAGATATGTACGCAGATATTCTTTGTTATTACATTGTCTTTATTTATTATTAATTTGTATTTTACATGTGAATTCTACAAATTATAAACATTTATACCAAAAATGTTGACTAGGTCGGAGAGACTCGGTACACTTTTTTTAGTGTAATACTGCAGCACAGGAGGTACGGACAATTATATTAGATGATCATCAGTCCACTGCTATACTGCTATACCTTGATGGTGCTGCGGAAGCCGCTGTATAAATCTGCTAGCATCTGGCATCTGCTAGCACCGTTGCCACAAATCAGTGCAGCCAGAACGGGGAAATCAAGGGGAAATGATGTACCCCCTCTCTGATGACCAGACCAGTCTACAATCTACGGCACGTGACGGGCAACGTGGTCTACGGTCTTACAATTAGTGGGGGTCGTTGGAGCTTAGTGGGGGAAGAAGGCGTTTGAGGTTTGAGGCTTGAGGGGCTGCTCTCACTGCTCTGCACTGCTCTGTAGTCTGCCCAAGTCTGTCTGTGGTTATTAGGGAATTTATTGGGTTCTGGTGCCCGTGGAGCGCTCAAGCACTCTGCTCGTGGAAGGTTTTCAGAACAAACGCTTAATAAGAAGATGTAACGAAAAATAGACTTTATTTAATAGTGAACTCATTGTTGACTCTAAGATTTGAGAAGAGAATCTGCATGTCTCTGCCTCGTTCGTATTTGCCTCGTCCTGAAGTTTTGTCTCCTTCCAGCTTCCTTTTCCTTAGCCAATAGGAAAATTCGGATCTTCCAGCTGGATGTCGATTCGTCGGGTGGCTTGTCCTCGGTTGCAGCTCGATGGTGATTGGTGGTGGAGGTGCCTCAATAGCGCGCGCACGAGAGTGAGGTACACGCGAGGGTGAAAGCCCGCCAAAACAAGGGTCGTGGGACAGAGCGAGAGAGAGGTCCTTGACTGAGAATTTACGACTTCCTGTCCTTGACCGATTCTAGACTTCGACTGTCTATTTATGCGAAATTGGAGAAGCTCCTCCAAGAGGTTACGTGACTTTACCCAAATTCCTCGATTAGTCTCGCTCATCTGGTTTCGTCAAGGATCTCTGTGGAAACCTCTTGTTTCCCTTACTTATTCTAAGCCTAAGCTATCGTGCCTGGATAAAATATATGTATATGAAATATACGGCTTTGAAACATTACGTTTTATATTCAAATTTCCCTCTCAGCGCCATTAATCTAACATACAGGGCAGCAGCGCTATTCGTAACTATGTTCGCGTGATCAACGGGTCACGCTATATCAGTGGCAATACCGCATCCGTAGTATCAATAATCAGTGGTGCGTGTGCGTCAGTGTGCGTGCTCTGTCTCTGTTTACTACAGATGTGCTTGCGCTTGTGTGCACTGTGCACGGTTAGCTTGGCGGAATTTGTGTATACGTTCTCGAACAGTGTGTCTGTCAGCGAATAATTCGATTTTGTAACAGAAAAACTTGAGGAAAAATGGACAACGACAAAAGCACTATGCTTGCGGTTCTTCAACTGCTAAGAAAATATAATCTGAAGGTATGAGAGGGACATATTCATTATCGGACGTTTTCTAACCTCCATACCGTATATAAACATTGAGCGCGTTATTACGGAAACATCGAAATTATATTTTCCTATATGGAGTAATCCTATATTCGATAATAGAAAATCACGGTGGTGACGTACAAACCCGACTAATTTGTTTCGTAGGGAACCGAGGAGTTGTTTAAGAAAGAGGCGAATTTGACAGATATCTCTGCGGATGATACTCAACAGACTGATTCCGAAGTTAACAGTGTTCTCTCAGCATACAAGAGCGAAGGGGATCCTGCACTTTACGAGAAAGCGTATAGTGAGCTAAAAAAGTTTGTAGAAGGTTCATTAGATATATACAAGGTAAATTATTGTGTGTGCACGTTAACTACATTTAGCGAAAGCTACAAAGGGACTAAAAAGCCTGTATTTACTGTTCGTTTATATTAGTGATGGACACGGTAGTGGCCCCCAAGCTGCCTGCTTCTCCCACCAACGTCTCTTTCGTGCAGCGTGCCTTCACTCCCCCCATGTATGTCCCTCCATAGTCGACTATGAAAATAAGAAGCACCGATGCGCTGCGAAGGTGTACACTGCATGAAAGAGACATTGGTGTGGGAAGCTTCTTGCGGCAGGCAAACGTGCCCATTGCTGGTTTATATGTTTGAAAAAATGAAATGTATTTGTTATTGAAAACAGCATGAATTGGGCACTATATTATACCCAGTTTTGGTACACATGTACCTGGAATTGGTTTATAACAATCATTCGGAAGAAGCCAAACAGCTCCTCGAGAAATTTGGTGGGAATTTGGAGGAGTATTATCAGAACGACCTGAGAAGACTGTCCAATGTTACCAAACGCGAGCAGATGGCGGGAAACGAGTTAACCGACACTTTCAAGTATGCGCGCAAGTTACATCTATACAGAATACGATTACCAATAGGTTTCACCATACGAATTTTATAAAATAATCCACAGATCGAATCAGTTCATAATCAGAATGTCGAGGGACACGCTTTCGATAATAAAGAGGCACTTACAAGAGAAAAAACACAGCGTGCTGTTGAACATTATACAAGAACACCTGTACTTCGATATGTATGAAGGGGTAGCAAGAAATAAACAGCAAATTGATGCGACGTCTGGTGCGGTAGTAGGAGAAGCTACGAGACAAGGTACTGGAATTTAACCACTTGGTTGTCAGTGACGAGTTATATCGCGACGTCGATGACACATCTGTGACCCAATACGAATGATATCGATGTCGACGATATAACACGTCCGGGTAATATAACACGAACGATTCTGTTTGCAGACAATAAGGCTAAGGTGTATTACGGACTTCTAAAGGAGCCAGACATACAATCTTTGCCGCCAACGGAAGAAGAGGAGGACGACACAGGCGGCGCAGACGGTGATAAACCGAAAAAGAAGAAAGCGAAGAAGGATCCGCTATTTTCGAAGAAAACGAAATCGGACCCGAACGCGCCGCCTGTAGGCAGAATGCCTTTGCCCAATTTGTAAGAATGTTTTCCATCGAAACTACCGTTTGCGCCGTTCGAAGCGAAATTAATCTGAATATTTTGGATATAGAAAAGACGCGGACAAATTGGAAAAAGTCAAGGCGCTCAGAGAAGCGTCGAAGAGGGTTGTACTAGGTCCGGACATGTTGCCGTCTATATGTTTCTACACGATTCTGAACGCGGTTCACACGTAAGTTCCCGCAAAGATTGAAACTGTGTATCTATCCGAATATGTATATAATATTCAACATAGTGTGACAGCGGCAGAAGTAGCGGAGGATTCGAGTCTACTGGCCATCGGGTTCAGTGACTCCAGTATCAAAGTATGGAGCCTAGTCCCACAGAAATTAAGACTGATGAAGACTGGAGAGCAGTTGCAGGACATCGACAGGGAAGCAGGTATTGTTGCTGCAACGGGATATTCTAACGTTCGCGATTAAAAATGTGTTTTGTTTTTCACAACGGTAGACGATGTACTGGTGAGGATGATGGACGATCGTACAGCGGAAACATCGAGGTCTCTGTTCGGACATAACGGTCCTGTGTATAGTTTATCGTTCAGTCCGGATAGGAATCTTCTTCTTTCGTCCTCGGAGGATAGCACAGGTACGTCGAATATCGCGCGCCTGTGATTGCTCGAGAAAAAATGTTATCTTGTGATATATTACAGTCAGACTGTGGTCCTTGCACACGTGGACCTGCGTCGTTTGCTACAAAGGACACTTGTTCCCGGTATGGTGCGTGAGATTCTCGTCTCACGGTTACTATTTCGCCACGTCCTCTCACGACAAAACTGCCAGACTCTGGGCGACCGATTCCCACCAACCTCTACGAATATTTGCCGGTCATTACTCGGATGTAGACGTGCGTTCACCTCAATACCAATTTCAGAGTTTACAACGAACATCTTGTAAAACTCGGAATTTCTTTCAGGTGGTACAGTTTCATCCGAATTCGAACTATGTAGCGACAGGCTCCAGCGACATGACAATAAGATTATGGGACTGCGTCACCGGTAGCCAAGTGAGATTAATGACCGGACACAAAGCTCCGATTTACTCCCTTGCTTTCTCTGCAGAGGGTCGGTTTCTAGCGTCGGCCGGAGCAGATCATCGTGTTTTAGTCTGGGACTTGGCGCATGGCCATCTCGTTGCTGCCTTGTCGAACCATACCGGCACCGTTCACTGCCTATCGTTTAGCAGGGACGGTAATATACTGGTCTCGGGTTAGTGTCGGCTGTTGCTAAAATTCAAATGTCTAGCGTCGAACAGAAATGTATACTTTCTCTGTCCGCAGGGTCGTTGGACTCTACAATTAAATTGTGGGACTTCACCAAGCTCGCGGAGGAGATGAGTCTGGAGGACGTCAACGTGTCCCACAACCCAGACGTGAAAACGAACGCGGAAACCTATCTCCTCAGGACGTTCGCGACCAAAAATACGCCGGTTTTGACGTTGCATTTTTCTCGAAGAAATTTACTCTTGGGAGTTGGGATGTTCGAGTCAACGTAACGAACGCACTCGCTTCCCGCCGTCGAGTTTCAATTCTATTTACAGAACATTGCCTGGCATTCACTTGCCGTTGTTGTAATATACAAAACTTTGTTAATAAACTTTTTCACATTGATTACTGGCTGAGCTGCGTTCGATTTTTATTTGAAGTACTCACTAAGCTTCCCACTAAGCGATAGAAGCAATAGTCTTCCCCCACATAGTGTTACTAAAGCGTAGAGCTATTACGTTCTCTGACGTTTGCCAAACGAAAAGACTGCGTGTCTTTGTTGTTTTGCTCTTATTTTCCACATGCTGTACTTTTTTGCGTTCCAGATTCTCATTGCTTATTAAACAAGTAAATATCCCCCAACAAAAACATCCTGTAAACAGGAGCCAAGTTCCTATATGGCCGTAAAAAGTTGTGAGATCAAACAAAATACGGCCAAGTTCGTTAGCTTAGAAATAGCTCTTGCAATACTGAAAAAAGCGTTTGTAAAAATTAGTTTAAAAGAACGCTGTTTAATTTTTAATGAATTACATGCAGTCCTAAATTATTTAAACTTGGCCGTTACTTTTTAAACCAATGGCCATAAAAGGTGTTAGGTAGCGGCCAAGTTTGAATAATTTAGTCCTGCATGTAATTCATTAAAAATTAAATAGCGTTCTTTTAAACAAATTTTTATAAACGCTTTTTTTGGTATTGCAAGAGGTATTTCTAAACTAACGAACTTGGCCGTATTTTGTTTGATCTCACAACTTTTTACGGCCATAGGAACTTGGCTCCTCTCTCCTCTGTTTACAGGATGTTTTTCTTGGGATTTCATCAATTTTGAAATTTCATCAATTATCAAGTAAGTATCAAAGATTAACACTGCCGGCGAATTAGAACCCAACTTTACCTAGATCTTTTTTGTTATAATTTTAGTGTCATTTTCTACCTTATCGTAATCTAACAGTTTGAGCTTTTTGCCACTACCTCGAATGGCGCTGTACGGACGTTTGAAGAGAGCAGATGATTCTTTCCGGAATTTACACGGTTCTTTACGGGAAAAGCGGCATATTTAATTTTCTCCATACATGACCTATTTCGCAATGTTCTTCTTTAAATACAATTTCAAACTTTGATAATTATTCCTTTGAGTGTTTGTGATGGTGGACCTATTTATGTACCAAATTTCAACCTTGTAGGTCGTAGGTCAATGGGTAGTACCCAAAAGGTTTTGATGATCTGTTAGTCAATCAATCAGTGACAAAAGCGATTTTTGAGGTCCTATATCTCGGAACCTACTAATGGTAGAAGATTAATGTTTTGTCAATATTGAGACATGATAGCATTTAACAAGTGTACGAAATTACATCTCTCCATCTGCCTCCAGTGCCGAGTTATAAGCCTCTAAAAAACGGCTAAGTTGTTTCGTGTAAAAGGAGGTAGTGCGAGAAACTTGGCTGGTGTACTACCGTGCACCTAGATAATCGCAATTCTATCGTGTTTGGTCTCATTTTACATAATCAAAAATACTTCACCAATACGTTGGTAAAGATAAAAAAAGTAACACTCTCCGTAGAGACGCTAGTGACACTATGCGAGGGAAGACTGTACCAAGTACATAGTATGGATGGATGGCGGCGCTAGATGCTAGATTCGAGCAATTTTTCATCGCGTAAAAAATTCAAAATATCAATTACACCCGTCGCTACCGGCATAATATCTATCAAAGAAGATTCGGTGTAATACTCTTTAGAACTTTAGAAATAAAGTACAAGCGCGTCAGTTATCGGATGACTCGTATGTCCGTTATTAAATATTAATATTCATGAATTGATCATGGGATGTTCGCGCATAATTGATGAAACTCCGAAGACAAAGCAGATGCTGCGGATCCACTAGATCCGATTGCAGAACTTAAATTACAACCAGAATATGGATGGACGATGGACCAAGGATGAGCTTCTCAGTGACCATCATCCATATTCTATCTTGATGACTGAGTACTCGGAACTATGGTATCGCGATTGTGGTTTATTTCGAATTCCACTCGCTAGCTGTTGTATTTTCATGAGCTCTCCTTTGATTGATTGCTGGACCGAAATTATTCCGATTACGTATCTTGCACTTATCGCCAGGGTTCAATTCCCGCGAGTACTATCTATCGACGATTGTTTTCGCGACAATCGGAAAGGCCTCGAGAGAGTTCTCGATGGTTCTCGAGAGACGCCGGACTTGGAATGGGCGCGGAACACGGCTACTAGCATTCCCAAAAGTAGACAAAAATACGAGAGGAAGGTAAAAGAAGAAGGTTAACGCAGAGCCAGAGGAAACGTTTCAAGTAAACTCAAAATAAATTGTTGCCGACGCTGCTGACCCACATCGAACGTTTCATTCACACCGGGATATTCATGGTTGACCGACATCCGGTTTCAAACGCGTCCCCTTAGAAATCGTCAGATACCGAGGCGGTTCAAATAAGACTGAAGGTCCGTCTCGAATTGTATGCGCTTGTTAGGCTAGAAGGTCAGCCAAGTAGGAAACAAAGAGTACGGCCCCTTTTCCAAGACACCAATCTCTCTTCACTGGATCTGGACCAGAAACGCAGGTGTAAACATACATACCTAACCTTAATAGACGTCGTTGCATTTCTATTTTAAGTTTGCAATCATAAATCAAGGTGGAAAGTTCGAACTAAAACATGATACTTAAATTTGGATCGGGGAATCATGGACGTTTTCGGAAATATACCGAAATTTCTGCACACCCGGGAAATGGGAGGATCCTGAGACCATTTGAAGCGACATTTTCCTTTGCAAAAATGTTATCCGCGGCTTTGTTTAAGAGTTATTAACGAAAAACACGGTCTATTGGCCGCCTGTGCCAACTCGCCTCTAGGTCGCGTTTTGATTGGTCAGTATTCTTCGTTAATAACTCCTATATAAACAAAGCCGCGGATAACATGGATAACATTTTTGCAAAGGAAAATGTCGTTTCAAATGGTTTCAGGAACCTCCCATTTCCGGGATGTGCAGGAATTTTGGGACACCCTGTATAGACGAGCATTCCGGAGCAGAAACACCCCCTCGGATGTAACCGATCGAGCCGATAGGATAATTAATAAATATTCATGAACGATCATGGCATCTATAATTAATTTGAGCTGGAGGATGCTGAGGGTTGAACACCATCGAAAGCGCAATTTCACGCGAGAGATTTATTTCCGATTGTTGATACGCTTACTTCTATCACAGCATACAGACGTAAGTTATACGCGCTTGTTACCATACTTGTGTGTATGTATTCATGTATGTAGTATGTTATGTATGACGTGAATCCTCTCTTCGTACATATCTCTCTCTCTCTCTCTCTCTCTCTCTTACATTTTCTCTCTCACTGTTTCTCTGTTTCACTTTCATTCTGTCTCACTCGCTCGCTTTTCGTTTTCTCACTGTGGTTCCGCGCGCGCGTGAAACGATGGCTTTTAGTAGTTAACACTTTCGTAACAGGGGGTGTGGAAGAGGGGTTACAATGGTGTGACGTTCCTTTCATCGTCTTTTCCTGTCCGCCCTCGCATACCTCTCGTATTCGCGCTCGTTTAAACGATAACCAACTATACATCAATCTCTACGTCCCAGTCACAAGCCTCGCGCATCGATATCAAACCTAGGTTATATGCGTGATCTTTAACTATATGTTATATCATCTTTGATAACGTTATGCACTTATGAAATCTGTATAGGGTTAAGTTCCGTGGTTAATGCAGGAGCATAGGGTTCCCGGCGCCCGGACTTTCTCGGTTCCTAGAGCTCTTTCGTTCCGAAGTCGACGCGAGTATATATATTTATGTATATTTCGTTTAGAATACCGTCGGAGCGTTTTCAACGTTTCTTCTTTTCGGATAATTTCGGTTAAAATATTACACTTCGTACACGTGCGAAACGATCGTGAGTTCTTCACACGGTGAGAACTCAAGCTACAAAACTCCGTCTCTGTTCGTAATTTTTCCTATGTATCGGTAATGGCGCCGCTAAGCTCCCGCGTTAACTATTGTGGTTGGCTGCGTGTCTCTTACAAAAAACGATGGAATTGTCGACGGATCGACGCAGATCACACCGATCGATTTTGATAACACGATGGATCGGCTGGGGGGGGGGGTATGATAACGCTTTTGGTCGTGATGCTCCTTAGGATAAAATGTTTGCGTACGACGATATATCACCGTTCGGATACGACAGTTACAAAATTATACGGTAAAACGGACTTTAAAAGCGTCAAACATCGGTGCAAATTATTTCCTGATAACTTTTCCGTTTTCTTTTTACGTATTTTTCATGATATCGGATTCCATGTTTCTCGTTTCCTTCTTTCCAGCAGTGAATCACAGTTGTCTCGTTTTGTCCCGGCAACTTCCAAACGCGATTTCCGTCGGTCGCGTGACTACTCTGTGTTCGCGTCGACACCGTTATTTTCGACCATCTTCCCGCCAAAATTTGTTCTCTGCGTCGTTTCCGGTCATGGACGTTTGTGGCACTATTTTTTTCCGGCAACCGACACCGTGATAAAAACTCTCTCTTTCTCTCTTCCTTTCTCGATGCAAATTACGATTCCTACTTCGTTTTTTAAAAGCATATACTTGCATTCGCTTCTCGTTTTACTTTTCCCCGTTCTTTTTCTTTTCTTCCCTGTGGTTCGAATTTTTGCCCCGCTCTCATCACTTCGAATTTAACACGTGTGTCCCTCTACAGCTACCGTGATACCGGTGTCTATGTCAGGAGAATCATTTACACGATCGTACCAACGGTTTTACACTCACCGGATCTAGACTTCGCTGAACGCAACAGCTTCTTCGATCCGTACGTGTACCAGAAACTCGCGAATGTCCGATCGAGAAACACCGGATATACGGATATACCATCGAACGTTCGTGTTCGATTATACGTACAGGTTGACATGTCGACCGTTACCATTCGAACGCGTACGAGACTCGAACAACGGCTCGACCGAAGCATAGCTGGTCGTTGGAAAATGCGAAACGAGTCGGACCCGCGCTCGGTGAAAATGCCTTTCGAGAATTGGTCTATGGTATTCGAATACGATTATTGCGTAGATGATTCGAACGATCGACCTCGTCGCTCGTCGCTCGTCCGTCTTGGTGGATCCGGAGGCCAGCGAGGTAGGCGAAAATTTAAAAATCTTTAATTATTCACACGGTGGTCTCGATATCGGCGATGGCGTATTGTCAACAAATACTGTCCTTCCCGTAATTGTCTAGGTACATCTCCTGAGGTGTGGCTAGGTTGTAGCGTCCGCTCAAGCGACTACCCGTCAGGCCATTGTTGTGATGAGTGTGATTCACGTGAAGATGGTTTACGTTCAGGGCGACGTTCTTTTTTTTCTTGCGCGCCTTGTGACGGTAGAGGCAGTACTTCAGGCAGCCGGTGGCGAGCAACAGGATTAGAAATATACCTAGGGCACCGGCACCCACGGCTACGTACAGTAAAGTCACCCCGAAACGGTACGAACAGTTGGCTTCCTCCTCGTCGAATCCGGAAGGGCAGTGCCGAATCCCGTCGCACCACAGGACCGAGCTTATGCACGCCTGGATCTCCGGACACCTGAAAGATGACAATCGTATCATAATTGACAACGGTAGGTAGTTGGTGATCGGAGCTGCCTCTCCCTTAACACGTTCCGTGCTAAGCCGTTTTTGCTCGACTTATCATTCAGGCTATTTGATATTTTGACTAAGGATTGATATACACTCCTCAAAGGAATTAAGGGATCACTTCTGCGAACCCGAAAAATTGCTCCCACTTTACGTGATCACAACTCCGTCAAAAATTGCTGTATAGATATCGTTAAACATTGGTTTGAAAGCCTGAAACCTCTAGTTTCGGATGCTCTGTTTCAAATTGTTGCTATGTTGGTTTTTTACAAAGTTGTAGCGAGATGAAGACAACATTGACGGTTAACAAAAATTTTGTGCAACTTTGGAACATCATACGGGGTGAAGCAAATTTTTTTGATAAATCTCGTTAATATCATTTGGAAGGGCTATCTTTCCTGTGTAAAATGTGTGGTTGTTGATTATTGTGCGATTTTTTTTATTCGAGTTTTTTCAACATTGAAGTAAATGTTGGCTCTTTAGCTTCAACTGGCTCCAGGAAGCGAAAAAATGATCGTAAAATCTTGTGCGAAAAAGCAATAGAAAGAGCGTTTCTTTTTCTTCAAGGCACTTTTTTTGTTTTCTCAATTTCATTAACATTTCGATATACCAGGTGTTTCTGAAAATTGCTTAAAAAATGCACAATTTCCATTTTTCCTTTAACTCGCTGTATCTCGGCGAGAAATGATCGCAATACCATGATCCGAACGTCATATTGAAGCAGAGATTCTGCCGATTCGATTGAGTACCCCATGAACTCGCTGCGACAATTTTTCACCTATGGCAGCTATGTTTGAAGTTAGTGCTTCGCAGAAATTAGCGCGCCACGTACAGCGGCTGCCCACAGCCTCTGGCCGGCCCACAGTGGAAAATTTGGACCAAACTCAAAATTTTGCAAGAAATCGATTTTGTAGTTAAAGTTGAAAAGCCCATATTTACTTCAATGTTGAATAACTCGAATAAAAAAAATCGC
Organism: Lasioglossum baleicum; assembly: GCF_051020765.1. Taxonomy (NCBI): domain Eukaryota; kingdom Metazoa; phylum Arthropoda; class Insecta; order Hymenoptera; family Halictidae; genus Lasioglossum; species Lasioglossum baleicum. The sequence goes on from NC_134940.1 coordinate 15,865,714, forward strand.
ACAATAATCAACAACCACATATTTCACACAGGAAAGATAGCCCTCCAAATGATATTAACGCGATTTATCAAAAAAATTTGTTTCTCCCCGTGTGATGTTCCAAAGTTGCACAAAATTTTTCGGCCTGAATGGAAAATTTAGGGTGTACCATCGGTGGTACACGTGGCACGCAACGTGTTAAAGCAAAGTACAGTAAACCCTCCCATAACGGGGCACGTCGTAATCTGGTTTAATCGCGTTATAGGAGCGGGTTGACTGTAAAGAAAATGGTCACCGAAATCTGACATGCCTGACCTGTATGGACATTCCTCCTGCGGCAGTATGGTAAAGACATTCGAGCTGACACTCGGACTCGGAGATCGTTTGGAGATGGCCATCCACGTGACAGCGTAGAATCCAGGCTCTCTCTGAAGGAACTCGACGACGAAACTCCTGGCGTGCTGGGTCATCGCGATGCTGGCGTTTATCGCGCTATAGTTCCAGCCGCCGGAGAAGAAGTCGACTGTTCTGGCAGTGTCGACGCCTCCCTCGGGACAGATCACGCTGCGGTCCCTGGTGTTCGAGGCCGAGTAAACGACGATGCGATTCAGCGTGGTGCAATCCTCGACGTTGTCCAGGGTAATGCTGTAGCCGGCTGTTCTCAGGTAGAGGAAATTGATACGCGCGTCTTCCGGCTCGATCAGCCAAGGCTCGTTCACGCACTGGGTCGCGGTCAGGTCCTCCGTGTTGGTCAGGATCTCCTCGACGGCTGCCACACCGGGAATGATCCTCGGCAGAGGACTTCTCAGAGAGATTTCGCCGCTGGTCCCGCGCAGTCGTCGTTCCTCGAGCTTCGTCGAGCAGCCCTGCTCGCTCGTGTCCGCTCCCAGAGAAACGAAACGGTACTCTCCCTCGAAGAAGTAGTCCTTGTAGTCTTGCGTGACGTTCATCAGCGTCACCGTGAACCGGACCTCCACCACGTTTGACGTTAAGGTCCGCAAAGCGATCCGGTCGGTGACGTTCGAGCACAGGCAGTCGCGAACCTGAAAGATTCCATCGAACGATAAGAATAATAACGAACTAAAAAAGCAAAGGCTGCTTTGGGTACGAAGGTAATACTTAAGCGGGTAGACTCGTTTCCAGGATTGCAAAGGTACGGGATGCGCCTTCTCATTTCTCGAAAAACGAGTCTAGCCCCTTAAGGGCGTACCTTAAGTTACGAAAAGCGTACCAATTCGACACCCTGCCACGGGTACTCGGCAACGACGAGCTCGGCGCTGCCAAACTTCGGGGAGTCGGCCAAACGGCGGTCGCAGGTCCACCGATTGACCAACGGGTCCACGTAGGAGGAACATCCTTTGCTTCCGAACGAGGCTCTCGTTATCGACAGTTCTATTCTGTGGTCGGGCTCGGCCTCGAAACGATACACACAGCTAACGTTTTGCGCACCACCGCGTCCGTAGAAGAACACACTTTTCGGCGACGCGAATCGGCCGATCTTAGCGGAGGACAGGGACAAGGAGGACGTGGAAGACGTGGATGAGGTCGACGCGGAACCGTACACGTGATTGCAGGAGACCGCCTCGTGCACGAACTCGTACCGCAGCGCGAAGGTAATCGGGTAAAGGGCGCTCCCTTGGCGCAGGATGTGTTCGAGGGTCAGGTCTTTGCCGGTGGACACGTAGCTTTCTGCGAGGCTGCAGGGTCTCGTGTGACGGCTACCGTTCCGCAGGAGGCTGTGGTCGCACAGTCTAGGAGTGTCGTCCTTGCAGAACTGCCCCAGCAGCGAAATATTCTGCGAACGCGACCGATTTAATGAGTTATTTAAATCGAAGAGGAAAGTGTATTACCTAGATCCCGGAGTTTTAGGAGAACTAAAAGTTTTCTGCAACAATTTCGTGGAACATGAGGAACGTAAACGTTTCTTTCTTCGTTCAAGCATTCTAAAATCCGCAAGGGTACCGGTTTGGATTTGACCTTGGTCGAGCGAGAGTGTGGTGGCACACTCACACACCGCTAGATGCATATACGTACACGAGGATTGCAAGGGTCCGGCTTGTCTAATCACGTCTCGCTAATGCACATGTGGGGCCCCTACGTAGTCACAATCGCTAGATAAAAGACTTGCACTTGATCAAGTTGCACTTTCGAGGCGTAATTTTCATTATTCGGCAGCATGTAGCGGAGTTTGAGAAGCATTGGTCGGCGCGACAGTGCTGCCACTGTCAAGACATATACATTTTCTTAAATATCGAGAGATTTAGGGTTCTTATAGAAAAAGCATGCAACCTTTATGTTAAACTATACGTGTTTAAACGCACAGTTTGAAATTTACCAAGTACACCTAAACGGAGGGAGTCATTGTATCGGTCACTGTATCGGTAAAGCAGTGACTGAAGAATGAGAAACAGACATTAGCGCTCCTAGCGAAAAATGCCGGAACTATAGTTGTACCCAACCCTCCGTCTAGAGGTGTACTTCGGTAAATTTCAAACTGTGTGTTTAAACACGTATAGTTTAACATAATAAAGGATGCATTGACATTGTATGTGTCCCCGCGAGTGCGCTTGGTGTATGCTTTTTCTATAAGAACCCTAAATCTTTCGATATTTAAGAGAATGTATGTGTCTTGACAGTGGCAGCACTGTCGCGCCGCCCAATGCTTCTCGAACTCCGCTACATGTTGCCGAATAATGAAAATTACGCCTCGGAAGCGCAAAAGTAGGCCATCTTAAACACCAAGCGCGCTGGGTTGGTGTTTTATCTAGCGATTGTGACTACGTAGGATCCCAAATGTGTATTAGCGAGACGTGATTATACAGAAGCCGGACCCTTGCAGTCCTCGTATACGTATACCTGGATCTAGCGGGTGTGAGAGTGCCACCACACTCTCGCACCAATCGGACCAAGCCGGACCCACAGCCTTAGGGTGTGCGCATACTAGAGAGTCTCGAGAAGGCCGCGGAGCCTTCCTCTCCGTCTACCTGTTAGAGATTTGTTGCCGCATGGACTCCTTGCTCCCTTCCTCCAAGGCTTCCTGCCTTCTCGAAACGATCTGCGGCCCCCTCGAGACGCTCTAGTATGCGCACACCCTTAAGCGTTTCAGCGAAAGATAGAGGACGAGACGACGTTACCAGTGGGACGATCTAATTAGCCGTTTCGTTTCACTGGCAACGAGAAGCAAACGGAAGGATACCTTTCGGACAGGGGTCTCTTTATCTAGAGTATGATCGCCGTCCCATATGAGTAGCGTTGCGTTGCAATCGGACGTGACGTCGATGGTGGCAGCGGCCTCGGCGCTGGCAGCGTAATACTTGACGAAGGACAGCCAAACGATCTCGTTCGGCTTGCCCTGGAAATGATAACGGCAGGTCGTGTTCGGAGGCAACGAATGCTTGGGGTTCTCCAGAACGCCCGACGAGCTGTCCTCGCTGGATATATAAAAGTCGCAGTTGTTGTTCTCCTTCACGAACATCCTGGACTTCTCGTCTACGAACAGCACCTGCAACGAACACGATTGTGTTAGCTTCTCGATCGAGTTGAACGTGTCGAGGTCGAGAATCCAGTTGTTCGTCTAGAAGTTTACCTGAACCTCGAGCTCGAAACCGGGCAGAAAAGACAGGGGAACAGGATGGAACGGGGTGTCGTACGGCGACGTGTGAAACTCCAGCAGCATCGTGTTATGGCTGCTGACGATGTCCGGCACCGCGTCTCCTCCGCACAATCTGACCAACACTTTGTCCGACGTGGATCCACCGTCGTACACCGTCAGGTAGTCCTGCGCCGTGTTGCACTGATCCCAAGCTCTGGGGAACGAAACAATCCACCGTTAGCAAATCGTCGTCTTTCTGTCTGCGGCAGGGTTGCCATCTGCGAGTCTCGCCCAGGCCCCTTACCCTGGCGAGACTAGAATATGATGGTAACCCTGGTCTGCGGTCTCAGGCAGACCGAACGCGAGCATTATGCACGGTCGTCTGTAACAGTGTCATCGGATACCACTTCCAAGATCTCAGTGAAATCCCATCGACAGGCCGCTCTTTGGCCAAAGCCTAATTCATCACTTCCCATTTGTTAAGGACTGGACTGATGTTTCGGTAGAGCCCTTCGAATATTGCACTTGGTGCCGCCTATAATCGTAGGACCACTACTGATGTGGATTGTGAGCTATACTACTCTGATGTTTCTACTGATTCGACTTCTTGAGACTAACTAACTGCTCGCTCACCTAGGTCTAGCGACCGCCTTTTCAGGTCCTCCCCAAGTGTAGGGTGGGGGCGCGACTGGGCGTTACGATACGGTCTCTTAGACCTGGGAGGCTAAATTGAATGCATAAGTTAAAAAACCTAATTGTGCTTGTTGTTCTGTGCCACGTGTTGGCCGGTCTACTAACGAAATGACAATGGCTTGATGCTAAGGAAGAAATGATTGAAAACGTCCCAGATAGATCGACCGTATCATAAAGTCGATTTCTAGAGACCGTGCCTTAACACCATTTCTGTCCTTGTCATAGCATAGCCTTCCGAAAATACGTTACCACTTCGAAGAGCCATAGCGTACCATCCACCTACTAATAAGAACGAGTATCAAAGTGAACGATTACCTGAGGCTTCTGTCGGGTTTCGCGACCTGGTCCTTGATGTGTATTTTATGGCTGTTCCGTTGGCTGACGCCGAGCAAGGCTCGATATCCGGGCGGCGCGCGAGTCTGCTCGACGCGGTAGTAGCAAGTGACGTTCCTGGGGTAAACACCCGGGTAATTCGGGGACTGTAACCGGCAGGCCCTTGTGTCGCACTTGGTAAGCACGCGGTCACAATAGGTGCCGTTCACTAGCTCGCCTCGCCACGTGGACATGCTGCTGTTCCCGTATCTGAGATGAGCCTCGCTGCGTCTCAGGAACTTGTACGACAACTTGAAATCGAAATTGTAGCCACTCCCCTAAGCAAACGAGCAACCAGACTTCGGTAAAGATCCATCCTGAGACAACCTCTCTCTCTCTCTCTACCTCACTCTCTCGGCTTGTTCCACTTGCCTGCTCGGACAGTCGCTGTATGTACAGAGTCAAGTTGATGGAAGGCGTCTCGCTATAATACACCGTGTAGCCCCACGAGCTCCCGCACCATTGCCCACCGGTCACAGGACGACCCTCTTCGTGGATGGTCATGTAGCCGTCCGCACAACTTTTCGACTCGAGCGTCGAGAACCGACCCACCGTGAACGTATCGAACGTCAGCTGTGGACAACGAATCATTTTAGTCGACTCCCCCTAGGGAGAAACTCACTGGACACGGTGCACGATGATCTCGAAAGCAGCGTTTCCTCGCCAAAATTCTCGTCATCGATCATACATCGATCTGTTCCGATTTAAAGTATATACAACAGATTCTCGTTCATTGCATTCCCGTTCCTTACCCAAACCTCGCGATCGTTGGGAATGTATTTACTCTTCATGCCTCGCAAGATGTCTCGCGGGACGGCACACGGGAAAAGGGGCCATCACTTGCTCCGCCTATTCCCACTGTTGACACTCCCGTAGTCACGATATTTAGGCTTTGACGTCACATATATGTGCGATTGTTTCAACCAATACTTCGATGGAGCCGAGAACGCGCGTGAAACAAGGCGTGCACCTTTTACTCCGACCAATCGGCTCCGTCTTTTCGAGAGACTTCTTGTGATGCATGCAGGGTAGCTTAGTGGAGATGGTAATTCGTGGATTTATTTTTATATCGTTGTATATACACATTGATCGCAGAGAAATCTGAAATCTTCAGGGAAGGTCTGTTATTCCGGTCCCGTTTTCGTACAACGAGGGGGGATCAAAAGTGTCCTCGAATCAAATTCAACGGCTAACGAACCCCTTTCGATGGAACGCTGGGTTGTGTACAATTTTAACTTTATATCTTGATCGGCGTTTCCGCTGTTTCGGGCCCACCGTGCACCGGTAGCTTGCACTAGCTTAGATATACTAAGGGATATACTAGTGCAAGCCAGTGTCGCCAGATTAAAACTTGTCTCCCACACCATCATTCTCCTTCTACGACGCTATTCCCCGCGCTTTCGCCGCGGCCTGGTCACGTGACTCGTCTCATGTCTGTCGTGCGCGTGTCACGTGACTAGCCGGTACTGGCGGAGAGCGGATAATCCCTAGAAGTGGGCGGGTACCCGGAAATTCGAGATCGGGAACTCGAAAATTTGTATTGTTCGGAGACCGGAACTTTCCGAGTTCCCAACCCGAGTTATCAAAACCCGACCCGATTACCCGAAATCTTCGGGTACCCGTCCACTTCTAGCGATTAACCTCTCTCCGCCAGTATCTGCCAGTCACGTGACACATGCACGACAGACATGAAACGCATCACGTGACCGGGCCGCGGCGAAAGCGCGGGGAATATCATCGTAGAAGGAAACGGTGGCGCGGGAGACAAGTTTTAATCTGGCGACAGTGGCTTGCACGGCTCAGAGCTTGCTATTCTAGCCTCTACATTTAGGATTCAAGTAGGTATCTGAAGGTGATGGAGTTTGGAGTCTAGGATACGCGTTGTTCCACGGAGCGAACGGCAAAGTTCCAGTGACCCGACAAATAGTAGTGTATTACCATAGCCGAGATACCGAACGGTTAGACCGCGCGAGGTATGGAAGAAGTTAGGAACAAGATTGTTAGGCGGTTGCTGTGATTAAAGGCGCGGGGGCGCGGGCTCGGGTACAAAAAGAACCGAGCAACTTTGCGGGAAGTAACGCAACAGAAAATAAGACGGTGTTTCTCGACGGAGCATCTTTGCGGCTACCCGATAGAACTGATTAATTGTTGCACGGCCGGCAAAACGGGAAGGGAAACCGAAGGATAGAGGGGGAGAAGGAGTGAGTGTGTGTGTGTGTGAGAGAGAGAGAGAGAGGGAGAGGGGTGGAGCGGAATAAACAAACTTACAAGAGCAATTTCGAGGGACAAGGTATTTTCAGGGAAACAGGAGCGACGTAGCCCGAACGGACAGACAAAAAATGATTATCCGAGACCGGTCTGGAGGCTGTGTCTGGTCCGTGACAGTCCCGTTCCACTGCTAGAAGGGAGTCAGCATTTATTTTCTACGGGAATCAAGCTCCTTTCTTGTCCCACCTGAACTAGGTCTCCGAGGTCGGACCCGGCGGCAGTGAAGTTGAGATGACATAAGAATGGCAGTCGATCCTCCCTCGGCCGGCGGACCTCCACGCTGTAGGTTCTGCCCACGTCGCCGTACAGGGTTCTGTTGCACGCTGAAAAGCCACGTACCAAAATCTCTCACCACCCTAATCTCGCGTCGCCCGCGCGCGCGCGCCATCATCCGCCATTGTCGACCGAGAAGATCGACCGCTGTCGAAATCAAACTAATTGCCAGCGACGGAATGGAAGGAAACGCGACGTTGCTGGCTATTCTTTGCACGATTCGATTGTATCGAGGTTTTCGTTGAAATCTGGAACGAGTACCTCGCAGAATCTTTCTCGGATCTCGATCCGTGGCACGCGAAAAGCAAAGGAGAGTTTCGAGCATATTTGATCGGAAAGACTCGAAGCCGTCTCGTCTAAATTCAAGTGCGCTCGGAACCGCGCCGTTTTTATTTTCAAAAGGCCGAATCTGCTCTGCTCTGTTCTGCTTTGCCCACTCCAACCCATCGCTACTAATTGCTTCTCGGTACCCGGTTTAGCTCCCTCGAACGAAATCGCCCGGAAAAAACCGCCGCGTGTCTCGAGCACATTCAAATTTCCCAGGATCGAACGCGGAATGTACAGGGCGGCGGACTCACGGGTGCAATATTTCGGCTCGTCGGAGTTGTCGCCGCAGTCATTTTCCCCGTTGCAGTATTTGTCCTGGGCGATGCAGTTGCCGTTGTCGCATAGGTACTCGGACGATCTGCAAACGGAATGCGAATAAACCGTAAAACACTGTAGGTATCCTTCGACGACTACACGGACGTGGCTGACGTGACTGCTGAACCGATGCAACCGCGTTAAACTTAAAAGTCGTCGTACATCCGACAGAGAAACGCCCGAACGACGTATCCGTAACTATCAAAACGCGGGTGACACTTTCAGCGCATTGTCTGCCGCGTGAATTTTGTTTGTTCCACACGAGTTTTGTTTGTTTCATTCATATGAACGGTCAGAGGTATTAATTGCACTGTGCATAATTTAGTTCATTGCAGAACGAATAAACTGACATATTCAGTGCCGCTAATTTTATGATGATCATTTTTAAGCAGGTCAACGGTAACCATCGCACTGTGGGGCATGGCCATTTTGTAGCCGGTCGAAACTATTGCAACGCTATTAATAATGTCAAAGTCATAATTAGTCTGCCGATCTTGATGCAAAATAAAAAATGTTTGCATTGACTGCAAGACGCAGGAGTGAAATAAAAATTTCTTTCTTTTTTTAATCATCTGGTTCCGCTGAAACCAATACGCTCACGTATTTAAATCTTTTTAATATGTCCACTGCTTTAAATTGTGCTTACCCATTTTTGTCATAATATCACTGCTCCGAAAGTACAATGACACAACTGCAAAAATTGAAGATTCGGTTTAATTCTTCTATAAGAAGAATTTAATTATTAATTATTCTATTCCAACTTTTAAGTTATTTCAATTTATAAAATAATAAATACCAGCCTCGATTTACATTATGTCGATTTACAAACATCTAGTAAATGCATTTATCAGTCCGCCAACACAATAAAGTCAATTTCACAAAGTTTACAGTTGCGTCATTAAACTTCCGGAGCAGCGATATTTTATAATATATATCATTGAATTAAAATTAAACCGAGTGTGACTCGACATCAGAGGAAGAAAAATGTAAAGGATTTTAATTTCTTATTTTTTAGTTGAAAACAAATATAAGTTCCACAAATATAAATTACAATAAAGTTCGAGAGCTATATATTTAATATAATTAGTAAACAAAATTGTTTAAAATAAGTAGCAGTCGAGGAACTGTTCTTTGGAGTGAATTTCAATAAAATTGGAAAATAATTCGGAGAGCGCAAAGGGTTAACACTGCCTACGACATTATCAAATAAAAAATACGATTTCATATTGAAAAAAATCAAAGTAATCTTGCTGTTTTCTTTCAAACAAAATCTTTTTAAAGTTCCATGTACATATTGCAGTTTGTACATGTGTGAATACTGTTACACAATTCTTTCAAACATTTTTTAAAAGCAAAGATACGTTTCTTGTTTATAAGAACAAGAAACAAGATAAAAGAGAAGAGTACTGCAGTGTATGAAACATTTATCAACTGGGTGTGTACCGTACATTGTAACTAATGTGGATATCGTTGTTCTGTTAGATGAGCGACGACTTTTGATCGATCATGGCGTAGAACGCCCCGAGATAATCGTAAGTCAGAGGTAATGCAATGTAAAAGGAGTGTATGCTGGAGTAAATGGTGTCCTTTGCTACAGACAGGTTACCTGCAAACAGCAACATTGTCCGGATTGAATGCCGGCGTGGTAGTGGCGCTTTCGGGGTGGTAACTAGCGGAGCCAGCCTCGATCGAGGCCGTGATCGCGGCTGCGATCAGCAGCAACCGCCGGCACATCAACATGCCCCCTCACCCTGAAAAAATTAGGATCAACGTCAGAGATGTCAAACTTTCGCAACGTTCCCTAAGCTCTACACGGCGCGATAGCGCTAACACGTTCACCGCCAAATTACAAAGAAAATTGAGCAAAACTAGTTAATGGGACCAAAACTGGAAAGATAACATTTTTTGGGGGGGGGGGGTGAAAAGGGGTTTTGAAATCTAAGATGGCGGCATGACATAAAATTAAAACTCTATAGGGGTGCATGGGGGGTTAAAAGGTTTTATGGAGAAACAATATCAATTTCCGAGGGCATCAAACGGTTTTCTGTGCGAGCGAAGCCGCGGGCGAAAGCTAGTACAATATAAGAAAAAAAGTTGTGGTTATTGGTGCAGTTTTGCTCCTCACTGTAGGTCCAAGTCAAAATCATGTTTGTGGATATATCCGAAATAGCACATTGATGTGGAAAACAAAAGAAACGACTAGAAAGAAATTTTTCTTTTCGTTCCTCTAATAAAATCGAAGTCGTTACATGGGCGTGGCCCACAACTATTCTCGCATTATAAAATTAAGCATCGTGCACAAATGATTAATGCGACGAGATAATACGCCGTTGTATCCGGAACGGTTCATGTGTAGAACAGTTTCCCGCGAGGATGGTTCGCGCGGCTGTTACGGCAACGGTATAAGAAATTGTGAAAGTAGAAAATTTGACTTTCTAGATGAAATTGCTGGAGCGCCGATGGTGATGGGGACGAACGGTTCGCATCGGGAAACGCATAAACCAGTGTTATTGACGACAGGCTGGCCTCAGCAGAAAACTGTGACAGGATATCGCGCGGACCATTGAGCGGTGCGACGCGACGGAGGAGCAAAGTCGTTATCGGAGAACGAAACGACTTGTCCCGCGATGAATCGTGGGATGAACTTCAGAGACAGTCCCCATCCGACACGTACCGACTCGCACACGAGCGCATAAGGGGCAAGCGTAATGGCTGCGCGCGCTCGCGGGACGATTTTAATACACGACACGAGTAGAACAGGGGGGCTTATTAAGACGGAGAATGTAGCTTCCGGGCTGGCTGTGCTTGTGCCTGGACCGCGTCGCGTCGCGCCAGCAAGTGGATTATGCTAATTCTATTCAGCCCGCTATATTTATCCCCGGGAATATGTTTCCTTATCCCCTCGGAACAAAGAGCCGCGCGCACTAGTTCTCGTCGGTTCGTTCCGAAATTTTTCCGGGCTCATTTAACCTGTCGATGACGAAGAGGTGGCTCTCGGAAACGGCCGGTTCCGACGCCGCCGGCAATCTCATAAAGGATAACCGGATTGCCAGTCGGGGGAGGAACCTCCTGCTGTCTGCCTCTGATGCTTCTGCTGCTACTGCGTGGGGTACGCGAGCCGCTAAAGGCTCTGTTTATTAAGTCGGTAAGCAGAATCTGGGCCAAACCCCCCGGCCCCTCGGCTTCATCCCCGTCCCCGGAAACACGTAGCGCCGAGTGGAATATGCTAATTCGGTAGAGGCTGCTGCCATCGTCCCTCCTCCTCGTCTTGATTTCTCCTTGTCCCGGCCCGTTTCGTCTCGTCTCGTCTCGTATCGTAGACCGAATATACGGCGAGCGGTATAAGTGTGTCACCGGAATTGCAAACGCAACTTAGGCGCGCATGGTCAATTTAACGCAGCTAAGTGTCGGGCAAACGAATCAGACGATTTTTCGGATCGCCCAGTGGAATCGGAAATGCTGACCACCCAACCCTCGGAACACGGTGCTCTTTGTCGGAAATCCGGAAATTAACCCTTTGCAGTCGAAGCTACTTTAGCTCGAACATCAAATATTTCTTTCGACCTAGAATAATTCTACATAAATGATTTTTTCCATTTTATGGATATGAAAATGATATAAAGGCTCATTCCATGCCAAATCGATCACTTTTTGCAGGTACCATCGGTCGATTTTGTTCTAAATGAAATATGTTGTAGTCAATGTGACATTAGGGGGGGGGGGGTTTAAGTCATCATTTTGCCGGTTTCGAATTTTTTTAGAAATAGCAGGCCCTCAAAGTTTTCAATTTTTGCCCGTTTTGGCGAACACGGGCCTCACTTATGAATTTTTATCTCGGGAACTGTTTGTCCGATTGAGCTACATTTTTTCTGTTTTATTCGGAAAGGATTGGACTATTACAAAATAATTTTTTCAACCTCGAAAATCAACTTTATAATGTCGAAAAATTTAAACAAATTCTTTTTTTACGTTTTATCGAATGACCCAATACCTAATGCAATACTTAAATGTTTAATAATTGGTTAGATACCAACATGTTTAATAATGTAAACAATATTTTGAATAATGGTACAGCAATTTCTAGTGGTGCCTCTCTCTCTCTCTCTCTCTCTCTCTCTCTCTCTCTCTCTCTCTCAGAGTAACCACTCAAGTGCTAAGGGTTAAGGGGTAGACTCTCGTTTCCAGGATTACAAGGGTGCGCCTTCTCATTTCTCGATAATGCAAAGATGTGGTTTTTCAGTAGTGAAAAGCGATAGGTAAAAAATCAATCTAGGTCAAATAATCGCCTTGAAAAGTCCTATTTTTATTATTTGGAAACATAAAGCTGCGCATGCAGGTATTTTTCTAAAGCCACGACAGCTTTATGCTGCCGAATAATGCAAATTACGCCTCATAAACGTAAAAATAGGACTTCTCAGGGCGATTGCGGCCTAGATTGATCTTTTATCTGACGTTTTTGACTACTGAAAAACCTCATTTATGCATTATCGAGAAATGAGAAGGCGCATCCCGCACCCTTGCAATCCTAGAAACGAGTCTACCCACTTAACGAGGAGACAGCGGACCGTATGCATTCATGACAGAAATGGATAGACGCAGTTTAAAGTAGCAGATTAGAAGAATTTAACTTTCCATGTCGAGTGTGGACTACAAGATGTAGACAATCTTTCTCGAAAAGGTTCTCTCTCCTCTTTATAAGCGCTTCAGGATCACCGTCGCAAGCATAGTTTTTCGGTGACGAGGGTCGCCTCCGCCGGTGAGCAAACAAGATGGCGGTCTGGAGCGGATTTCTCGGGGCCATTTTAAAAATCAGTTTCGGCGGTTATTCCGCGGTGAAAAAGGACGGTATCCCGACAAGAAGAGAGGAGGAGGAGGCGGCGGACGCGGGTTAAATTGGCCGCACCAGCCTCGAAATTGGGTCGGTGCACGGGAAAATCGACTGTAGATTGAGAGGACCTCTTCGCGGTGGATCAAGCTTCGAGCCCCTAGCCCCGAGCCCCGTCTACGTCCGCGCACGCGGCCAACCCACCTTTTCTTCCCTTCGAAAAAACCTCTCTCCCGCCGTGGTCGTTTCCATCGATGCGAAATTGGGGCTGGCGAATCGTCGGCCAAGAATAGGCGAAAGCCCGGTTCGAGGATCGACGATTTCTACGGTCCCGTGGTCTCTACCCTGATCATTATGCCTGCTATACTCCTCCGAGGGAGGAACGGGGAAAGAAGAACGGTTCTGTCGAACGCCTATCGCGCTCCAGTTCGGCTGCACAGCCTGTTACAACGCATCGACATCAACCCGATACGCAAATTGGCCGTGATGCTCAGATCCGCGTAGCAATGATTCGGTGATCGCGCCAGCGCGCGGCGACTGTAATTGGAACTTCTGCCGTCATTGGGGCCTAGCAATGTCCTGGAGCTAGCACAGCGGTTCCACGTCAAGATTCACCGGATCAGAATCAATACTGGGTGAACTAGAGGACGTATGTTTTTTAAATTTTGCAGACTTGTTTATGAATGTTTAGACTACACCCATGAATTTTTGTACGTTGCTGTCATTGGTACTGTAGTAGCTATTCACATTCTTGTCCTCGTTGAATATCAACTTGATAGGGCGCATATTGAGCATTTGTCAGAGGCGAACTGAACAACTGGATGTACGATTGGAACCCGAATATTTCCTGTACACCCTGCAGCCTTTGCCAGTGGTAGCGTGTACGCATCGTCGATAATTAGGAGATCTACATCGGCCGAGCGAAAGCTGCCGATCGGCTACTTGCCCAGAAGCAGGGGAGCCCGTCGACACTTCTTCCTGGCAGCTTTCCCTGTCGGATCGAAACGTTCAATGGCGGCCGGTCTATCTCGCGACGAGCCAGCCATCCACGTCTGCGGATACGGGACAAAGTGATAAAGCTAGATGCCGGATAGACTTTGTCGGACGACGAATATTCCGCCGGAATTGAATGGTCCCGCTATCGATGGTTATCGGCCTGACGGGATTCGGGCTCAATGGAGGGAAAGAGAGAGTGGGAGCGAGAGAGAGGGAGGCTTGGTCTACTAGGTTTTCGCGATGAACCGCGAACCAGCTGCTACCAAAAGCGAAATGAACGGACGACGAGCCGTCCCTCCGGAACTCTTCGGTACCGAGCAAAGAGGACATAAGACGGAGAACAGGTTGCACAGAAGGGGTGCATCGATCCTCCAGGATTCGCATACCAATCGGAATCGAAAGGCATGCTTCTCCCTCGCGCGCGAGAAGCTATAATTACGCAACAGGTTGCGGTAGCTTCTTCGCGAAGAATTTACGAGCAGCGCTGATGCGTGACGGGCAAGAAGGGGACGCGCGCGCGTTTCATTCGATAAAAATGTCAGAAGAGACGGTCGGGCCGCCGATTGATCGCTGCGACCGGACCGGGGGAAAACCTGCTCCGCGTGATCAATAACGAGGAAACAGTTCCGCCGCCGCGCCGCTTGCCAGTCGGATAAAGGTGACTTTAACGACCGTTCCCGGAACGATTTCGTGACCTTATTCCTCGAAGATTAAAGGATAGAGGCTCGGTAAATGTTAATGGAATGGCGACGGAGCGAGGAGCGCCTCTCGATTTTTCGGTCGCGTGTTGCCTCGCGAATTCTCGACGCGCGATCGACCAGGTTCAAAGAGGGTACGCTTCGACAGGAGCAACGACGGGAATCCACGTAGGCCGTGATCTACTCGACGTGTCCTGAATTACTAGACTGCCGATTTTATGCGTTTATGTTAAAAATGAACGGATGCACTAAACTACTAATGTTATGATATTGTTTCCGACGTGGTATTATTAGAAAACGATTGTCATAGAAATGTTAACACTGAACATCAATCTGTTCGTTCTGAAATGAACGGAAGTCCAGTGCGAGATTTCAACTTCATTATTAGACTGAGGATCTTTATGCAAAATAAGAATTGCCTGCATCGATCGCAAGAAATAGAAACCAAATTCGATGTTATTTCTTCCCTTATTGATTTTCACCTTCAATTTTTAAAATTTTCCAACAATTTCGAATTTCATCTGCTCAATTTTTCTATAATTGCATAAAGATTCGCAGTCTATTCATCATCCAGTAGCTAATAATAATTATCAATAACTCTGGGGTTGTTTATACAAATGAAATAGGCAAGACAGTCAACGTGTTAAAAGAGTTTGTGTTCCTCGCGGTCAACTTAGAAAACATCTATTTTACATAAAGACCCGCAGTCTATAAATATAGCCTTCGAAAGTTTTACTTTGTCGACGCAATGCGCTATGATTCAAAATAGCAGCACTAGTTGGATGACCGACGCCTTTATCAGGCCATTTAACTGGGCGTTTCGGAGCAGAAACATATTTCCCATGGTACCGGTGCGGTGGATGCTGATCGACTATGAATTGTGGATTGGTTTCAGCGTAGACGCCGTTCAAAATTTGGCGGAGGTTCCTCGGCGATGAACAACCGCGCCGTGGAGGTCATCGTCCAAGACATGTCCGGCAACATTATGCGAAAACGCCATGGGGAAAGGTCGATGGCGGAGCTTTCCGGAAGTTGAACAGCGACGGGTATTTTTTTTGTGTGTGTGTGTTGGTCGGTCGCGCAGCTCAATCTATAGATTCCCCTAACCCCGATATCCAAGCGTACATCCCCCGGGCGTTACGAGACAGATGCAATGTGTCTACCTATTCGTGGAATAGGGTGCCTGCACATATGTGGTCGGACGAAGTTGGACGTTGGCAGGGAAAAGTGCCAGAAGGTACTGAAAAGGGAAGGAAATAAGCGCTGTACGTGGCGAAGGCGGTTTCCCCGTTGCCAAAAATCAAACTTTCTGGACCGTGCTCTCTCTCGTGTGGGCTGCGGGGCTGTAGGAAGTGCGAGGGGGAGTATGGAGGGGCAGAGAGTCCAAGTGCGACCATAAATAAAATAAAATCCGGCCCATAGATAACGGCCGCGTATTTTGCAATATTATATTCGGCGGCCGGTTTTCAATTGTGCGTTAGTCGTTTGCAGAACGGGAATATCCACCGGTTGATTAATATTTGCCTGAAAGCCCCCGGTCGTTCCGCGCAGTAAAAGCGAGCTATTTAATTAGATCCTACGGGCCGAGTCATTATATAAATAAAACGCCGCCAGGAAGCGGGACGAGATAGAATTTTCAACCGGGCGTAGCCGACCCGGGTCGCGCGATACCAGAGACGAACAGAATTTCAATGCTTCTTTCAGCCCTTCCTGATCGCGTCCTCGCGAAATTATCAAAGCACCTCCCCGGTCTATTTCTGCCCGTTTATTTGCCGAGCCACTACCACAGCAACGTCTTAGCTAGCTGAAGATGCGAAAAGCTCGATCGTTTTGGCGATCCGGTCGCGTCGAAGCCGTGTCAACTTTCGTGCGATCGTCGAATTTATTTATTTGCTCCGTCGTGTCCGAATGCCCGTTCGTCGATCGCGAACCGATTGGTCCGCTAGAACGCCAGGCAATCTCCGTTGATCAAACACGCGCCGCGTCGGTCCCCCACTCGTTCTTGCGGCCACGTAGGTTCGGCCAGAGAGCTGAGCAAGTAAATGCTGGCTGGCGCGACCTGGCATCATCAGGATTTTATCTGCCCGGTAATTCCTTTCTATCGGTTCTGCGGCGCCGGAAAAAAGTCAATTTATTCAGACTCGTGTGCGACTCGCCGTTGATAAATGTCCTTTTTCCGATCCTCCGGATTTATTCTCTGTCCGCAACACGTTGCCTCGCCCCGATCGCGCTACAGTCGACCCTCCTCCATCGCGATTAATTCGCACCGCGTCTATAAGGAACTCGGAATTAGCAGAAATCGCAGCAAGGTGAATTAAATTTCACACATGTCAACTACAAATTTTTTGTACGTTTACTGTACTTTCCATTATTATAGTAAGGAGCAAAACTGAACCAATAACCACAAGTTTTGTATAAATCGTTATTTATTGCTAGGAAAATTGAACCAATAACCACAAGTTTTGTATAAATATCGTTATTTATTGGTAGAAATATAGATGGATAACCAAAAATCATCATGAATCAGTACATGTACAAGGATATTTTACAAGATCATCTCATAGATGCTGTTGAAAATATGCCTTTTGAAGAAAAAAAAATGTAATTTTCATGCATGACCGAGACCCTAAGCTCACTGCTAAAAGTGTAAAAAATTGGCTCTGTACTAAAAAATTTTCTATTCTGGATTGGCCTGCACAGAGGCTCGACCTCAACCCCATGGAGAATCTATGGGGTTTACTAAAAGGACGACTTCGGGATTCATATGACTCCCAACCAACTTCAATCACAGGTTTGTATGATAGAATTCAAGAACAGTGGGAACAAATATCTCCGGATTATTGCAAGAAATTAGTAGAAAGTATGCCAAAGCGAATTAGTGCAGTTTCACAAGCACAAGGCTTGTGGATGAAATATGAAAAATAAATAATATATTAAATATTGCCAAGTATCGGATGTGGTGCAAAACCGAGTCAACCTATTTTTGTTGTCATCGCTAAACGAGGAGACATTAATTATTGAAATAAATTTCTTAAGTTACTTCTAACTATGATAAAAATAATTGTAATGTTGATTTTTTGTTATTCTTCTATATTCCTAGCTAAAACTTGTGGTTATTGGTTCAGTTTTGCTCCTTACTGTATGTACCATCAACTCGGGGAGGAAGACGTTCCGGGACTCTGTCTCTTTAGAATCCGATCGGGGTTCCGTAACCGGAAATTATGCGTATCTAATAATATCAATCGGACATCTTTTTAGGAATTGCAAAGAGCAGAAATTGTGAAATCCAGCTTCTCTCTCTATCTCTCTATCTCGACCTCGATAATCTCGATTCTGTAGCGAGAAGCGGCGCGGGTCAGTTGAGATTTCGAAATTCTAAGGGATCCCGGGCGCGTTTCGTTTTTTACGGGCGAGGTTTTCAGTTACGTTTTACGACTCGACGGCGGCCATATGCATCGGGAATTAGTGTCCCCGCCGATTCGAATCCCCCAGAGCGTGCCTCCTTTCACAGCCACGGGCGACGCTTTATCTTCCGACGTCATCAGGGTCATCTGAACAAAGATCGGCCGCGCGCGAGTTTCTACAGTATACCGGGTTACACATTCGTCATTGCGATTTCCGACGGAGGCGGGGTTCGTTCCGAGCAAACCTCCCCCTCGTCCGTTTTCAATCCCCGGGCTTCCCCGCAATTTATACCCGACCGAGCGAACCTATCGCGATCCCACCGACAAAACAGGCACATGTATTACCCAGACTTGTCTATCAGAAGTTGGATAAGGATGGCTGGCGCGACCTGGCATCATCAGGATCTTATCTGTCGTCGGTAATCTTGCTCCATCGGTACCGTATCCTGGTCCCGTGCACGCGTCATACATCACCACGCCGCGTCGCAGACGACGTATACACACACGTATCACGAACACGTACACCCGGGATCTGACGCTTAGCTTTTTGCGAGGGCGTCAGCGGAACGTACGCGCGCGTACACCCTGTCTCGGGTTAAGGGTGCCAAACTTTCTCGATAAGGTAATGCCTCGATATAGAGGAAAGCAGCTTAATTTGGACCGGCTTCTAAATTCGAATAATACTTATTCCTATATAAATTAATTTAAGTGACATCCTTTACCGTGAAATTATTGTTCTTACGCCGTTTGCTAACGCCACCGAAATAAGAGACTGGACACTAACTAAGTAACCACTTTACTGTGATGCAACCTTTCTCGTTAGATAAGCCACTTAACTTTTTTTACCACGCTTATATGAACTTGCCCTGTTGTTGTATGCGTCATATCTTAATCGAATTTTAATATACACACTTGCTTCCGATGACAATAACAGTAGAAAAAATAAAATATATTTGAAAAACTTTTTAAAAACCACGCTTATATTAAACTGCACTGAAAAGGAGAAAATAAGTTTTTTTCCTGGTTCTTCATAAAATACGGAATCCAGTTAAATGATTAATAATGTTTTCCCCCAAAATTTTATGCAATTAGTTCAAAATGTCTTCTGTTATCAAATTCGTGTCGGAATAGATAGAAAAATTTAATATAAATTTAAATAAAATTATGACATTAGTGACTATAAAAATAAAAGCGTAGAGCGCTGAACTATATTGACGTAATCTTCGTGGTCCGTCCACTCTTTTATTTTTATAGTCACTAATGTCATGATTTTATTTAAATTTATATTAAATTTTTCTATCTATTCTGACACTAATTTTATAACAGAAGAAAGTTCGAATTAATTGCTTAATAATATTATTAATCATTTAACTGGATTCCGTATTTTATGGAGAACCAGGGAATAGATAATTGTCTGCTTTTTAGTGCATTTTAATATAAGCGTGGTTTTCAAAAGGTTCTTTTTATACATTTCCGATTGGTAGAATTGTTAAGAAATGTTAGGGAATAGGAAGGAATGCAATAATTAGGATACAAGCAGAGTAGGTTAGGGTAGGAATGAGTGAGACAAAGAAAAAGAGTGAGAGAAGGTATGGACCGAATGTGTGAAATAAGATAGATACGTAAAGTTAGCAAATACAATGGTAGAATTGTTCAGAAAGATCGTATCTTCAATGTAGTATATTAAACATCATCAGAATTATTTTATATTGTTATTTTCTCCATTTTTATTTCCATATCTATAGTTAAATGGGTGTCTGGGAGAACACTTTTAAATTTTTCACCCTTTCAAATTTTACAGGAGCGCAATTTTGAACACGAACGCGAATTGCAATAATAAAAACCAGCTGAAAATGACAAATGTCTTTCTTTCATTGGAAAAAGACTGAAAACTGAAAGACTGGTTTGTTTTAATTAATGCGAAATATATTCCTAATTGCGCTCCTACAAAATTTAAAAATCCTGACATAGACCCTTCTTCCAGACACCCATTCAGTTATTTGCGGTTGGCATTTCGTTTTTCAAGAAAATTGGGTTCGAATATTCGGTGGTTACGCGTCGAATAGGCTGGCGCGTCTGACCATCATCAACCAATTCTACTTCTCGCGAATGCTAGGTTGGGACACGTTGTACTACGACATCGTTGCTTCGATCCAGCGCTTCGAGAGCTGGGAATTCTCTTACGCGAGACTTCATCAACGGCGAGCAAATCTAGTGCACTTGCATTGTCTAAATATTGATCAGCGAACGGAAAACTGACGTTGACAGAGGCTGCATCTTCTAAAAAGATATAAAAACAACGTGTCTTCTTCGTCAGCTACCGTTTAGGTTCACCAATATCGCGCAAATGTTAGTGATGGCCTGGCAAAATCAGTGAACTCGATTTATCACGGTGATCTCGGAATCACAATCACAATCATCTCAATTGAATTAGTTCATTTTTTAAACACATCAATTAGCTTGCATAATATATCTGCATATAATGTAAATTTCCTTCATTTAATGATAAAGATAAAAAATATTCGATTTTCTTTTCCATTCCTTATTTCAGTATTTTGAAAAGAAAAATATTAACTCTTCCTCTCGATTTCGAGATAGTAATATTTATGTGAAAAGTATAGAAGTGCAGACAATTTCTTTTATGTCTATGTATGTATATGCTATGTATAAAGTTTTACAAAATACTAATGTATTGCTTAACGATTATAAGAAACGCAAATGATTGTTTGAGAAACGTATTTTGTTTTGATGTCGGTCATATAAAACATACAGATGTTTCTGTGACTTGTCCGAAGAACAATTATGCTCTCCGCCAATCAGAAGAGATCACGAACATCACGAATCACTGTTATTGGAAACGAACGTGATCACGAGTGATACAAAAGTAGGAGTTCACGCCATCCCGGGCGAACATACGGATCACGAAAATCACGGAGAATTTTGCGCGGCGGGAAATTTGAATTATAGCTTGGAACTGAATCTATGTATCTCGCTGCTGTGAACCTTGTGAATACTCGCGATCGAACAATGCCAAGTCACAATGTGAAATAGTTAAACATGACTATAGCCTGTCGATAATGTTAACATTGGATAATGTGAAAAAATATGGCGAAATCTTGTGCCACGAGTACATCACAAATTAGATAAGAACGTGCCAATTACCTTTGTTGATTTCCATTTTATAGAAAAATTGTTTCGAGCCAAGCTGAGAATTTTTTCTCACATTATTCTCTACGAAATCACCTGCATCTTTTCTGTTTGTAAATATCATATCGTCGCCCAATAAAACAGAGGAAACGAGTAGCGATCACGAGTGATCGTTGAGGGAGCGAACGCGTTGGTTTTCGATCGGATCCGGTGCGTGTCGCCGCGCCGGTCGAATCAAAATTCAAAGTCCGACTATGGTTTCTCGCGCGTATGTAAACCACGGGGGCGAATCGAATCAGCGTAGTGTCCGATGCCGGGCATAAAGTGACCCGGTATGGTAATCGAAACGGGAGCACGTCCGCGCCATATCCGAGCGTGAGAAGTGTGAAGGATGCTGCCTCGAGCGGATTTTCGTAGCAATGTTTCGTGATTGCGCATCGATTTTTCGTAGCGGGTTGAGGGTGGAGAGAGAAAGAGAGAGAGAGAGAGAGAGAGAGGGGTCAACAGGGGTGGTAAGGGGGTTGGTGGATAACGGTCGCGTGGTGGGGGAGTTTTATTTGAAGAGCGACACCAGTGCCGGTTGTAAATTTCACGGGGCCCTCCTCCTACTCCTCGTGCCCTGGTTCTAGTCGGTTCTGGTCGACTCTCGCCGGCAAATAAACAGCTCCGTTAAATAAATGCACCGTTTGCGTATTAATCCCACACACGTGACGACTGCATTACGGCGTTCCGTAAATTTACCGTGCTGTACACAAACGGAGGAAATTCAACACAACGGCGGGCAGGCACTGGTATCGAAAATATTCCCCTGTATCGATTCCGGCGGCCCGCCGTAATTGTGTCACCGGGCAAAGTGGCCGGAATCAATTTTATTCGCGCGCTCGAGCTACGGCCGCGTTTACACGTGCACGATACTCGAAGGTGTCAACGCGAATCTGCTCGCTTCGAACGCGCTTTCTCTCGCTTTCGACGGTGTCCACGGAGGCCATTTTTCACCTCCCGGATACCTATTTTTAAGCCAACAATTTTGGAAACGCAAATGTTATCAAGTTAACCATTATGTAGCCGACCAGAATGGTTAGATTATTTAAAACCTTTGGTATTTAACATATTTGCACAAATTAAAGCTGTCAATTAATACATTAGCGAGCAAAGAATGGAGAAATTTTGTAATGTTTTTAGAGGAACATTAACAAATCGTTGAAAGAAATGCAGTAAATGTGTACCCACAAAGATATCAATTAATACGTTAGCGAGCAAAGTATGGACATTCAGAGAAATTTTGTAATGTTTTTAGAGCAACATTAACAAATTGTTGGAAGAAATGCAGTAAAAAAGAAATGCTGTAATTATTTTAATATTTTACGGATCCGCGGACAGCCGCATCAAATTCTGTACGAATGGTATCTGCTTGTGTTGGCATAATCAGACACAGACACGGAAACGCGTTAATTACGGCTCGAATTCGCCTTACGCGAATAATTGCAATCCCTTTGCAGTCTCTGCGTGCAGTAATATTTATTCACCGCGGAAATAGAATGATTAACATATTTTTTTTCTCGGTGAAGGTACACATCCCGTAAATGGACCCACGCGATTTCTCTCCGCCTCTCCGCGCCGCCTGGCTTCCAGTTTTCGCTTCAGCATTTTCGACTGAATGCCCCGCGAAATAGAAGGGGAACACGTTCGCGTCATCTCGCGCCAAATTAGGAGGCCGAAATTTGTTCCGTCGTGATTAAAACGTCCCTCGCGATTCTTCCATTTTTTCCCCCTTCGCCGTGCGCACGTTCTCGTTCGCCTCTCGCGGCCGAATTTGCGAGGCTCTGCGCCCGCTCGATTCGCACGGGTCTACAGAACGATCTACAGCTTCGATCCACGATAGATATTCGCCGGAAAAAAATATCTGTAGACCGTGGACCTTTATACATTTCCGTACTTGCTTCTAGAAAATTTTTCTTTCTTTTCTTTCTTTTTGCGAAATTTTGCCGTGCCATTATCAAAATCATTCGACCGTTCTACACCCTCTAGTTTCCGAAATATCTCCGAAAATATGCTTTCAACTTCCAACTTTAAGGGCTGTTTTCGAGTTCTGAGAAATTTAATCATATTCTAGCAAATACGTACGCTATTAATTTCCTTTATGCTAAAATAAGAATCTATTTTGTTAAAAAATTTGATTTTATGCATTAATTGAGCTTTAGAGAGTATAGAATTTACGCATTCACCAGAAAAAAGTCACGAAAACAAATCCGAAAGGCTCAAGAAAATAATGCAATTTTACCGACGTTCGATCGTTTATTAAATTAAAATATAAATTAGTGAATTTATCATAAAATTTAAAATTGAGGGCAAATTTTAAATTAAAATATAAATTACTCTTAATAAACATAGATTTTCTTTTGAGGAAATAATGAAAAATTATGAACGACAAAGAAGTACGAATCAATGTAATCGCAAAATGAATCATAGTGCGAGGGGTGAACGTGGACGACGGTCGATACGGAGGCGGTTCTCTCAGGCGAGCTTGATCAAGATCAATTTGTGTAACACGATCACGTTGCCCCGTTGTATATCTAGGGTTAAGTTGCTCCGGTGTCCGAAAACCGCGTCCCTCGTAGACGCAAAACCGTAAAATAATGAAGCCACGTCGAAACGAGCTATTGTGGTCGCGTTTCCCGATAGAATGGAGGAAAAAAATCGTTCGATACAGGTAGTATGTGTGTTGTAGGTTGTAGGTTGTAGCGCGGCGGCGTTTCGGGGCATTCCGTGTGCATCGTGCGGCGTCCGCATTTTCTTTGCTGTTCGCGTTTCCACTGTTCTCCCTGTGTTTCTCTGGTGGCACGGCCTCGTCGAATTCAGAGGCTCTCGTCCTCTCGTGCGGAAAAGGGAGTCGAGCCAGGGAACAGCGCATGAAGAAGAATACCATGCGATTGTTAGGCGTCCCCGATTAATCTGCGACTTCTTTTTCTCCGTCCCTGTTCCCCCTACTCCCTACCGCTGGCCTTAGGTAGTCGTCGTCCTTGATGTCGCTATATAGCGGTGCTCGTCTCTCCTCGTGATTGCGAGGACACAAAGACACTGCTCCGCTCGTGCAGACGATGCGCTCTACGGAGAGAGACCAAGGTGGATATAGTTAAGAGGGTGAATGTGGGTGTCATCGACAGAGCCGACTAGCCCCGGCTCCTTTTCTTCTCGTGGACGACGTAGACGACGTAGACGGTAATCAAAGTACCACCACCATCGCCATCCTCGTAGCCATCGTCATCGCCGTCGTCCTCGCCACCACTCCGCCTCCAAAACCAGTGAAACGCCGGTTTGATTAGCCGTGCCGATTCCTCTGGCGAACGATAAAACGGCTGCGAACCCCTTCCGCACCACCTTTTTGTCACGCTCGATCTTACCCATCGCCAGCCCCAAATGGGCATATTTTTTCAATCCATCGTAACAATGATTAATTTTTCAAATTTAACTTAACTTTTGACCCACTCCGTGCGCAATCAGCATCGTTTATGTCCACGCCGAACTTTCACTATTGAATCCCTTTCTTTTCCTATTTATTCATTATACATTTATTGAAATTGGGATTTTTAAATACCAACAGGAAAGATTCAAAAATAAAAATTTGGTACTAAATGAGCCAAGCGGATGGAGAACTCGGAGTTCCATCGATTATTGAACGCAAAAGTCTTGTAGCACAACGCATTCGAGACCTGTTTTTTTCCGAAGGACGCCTGAAATATCCGCACGACGCGACAACGGTCGAGACAGGTTTCATTAGCCCGCGTTCAAGAAAGTCTTTTGAATTACTAACGCGATTATGAGGCACAGTAGACGCTCCCTGGTATAATTCCGTCTACGTTGGAACTTGGATTTTACGAACGCACAGAGATCTCTCCGGACAACGGGGCCGTTCAACTTTCGGAATGAAAATTTATCTTGTGTACCCCGTCCGATTCATTCGTTTCGAAATACCCGCGGTGCACGACGAGGCCCGCTTTCATAACGTACGAAATATTCGCAGTTATTCGCGAGAGGACCCGCGCGCAAAAGCCCCGAGCTATACGGATTTTTCGGGGAGGACAGATTAGCCGGGAACGAAGCGGCCCGAAACTAAACGGATGGACAGCAAGTATTTTTCTTTTAACGCTGAGGCAGCCAACCTCTAGAAACGACCATGTGCGAATATTTCAACCCTATGATGCGAGTAAATCCGCCTAATCTTTCGAGTAATATATTCAACGATTAATACGTTCGTTAAATATATCTAGGTGCATGGTAGTGCACCAGCCAAGTTCTCGCACCGAGATATAGGACCTCAAAAATCGCTAAATTTGTCACTGACTGACTGACTGACTGACAGATCATCAAAACCTTTTGGGTAATTCCAATTGACCTACAAGCTTGAAATTTGGTACATAGGGCCCCCAAAACAAACACTCAAAGGAATAATTATTATCAAAGTTTATTAATTTACTTAATATCCACCTTAAAGATAAAAAATGTTTAGGATTTAATGAATCAGGGATAAGAGTAATACCTACTTGATAATTGATGAAATTTCAACAAAAATTGATGAAATCCCAACAAAAACATCCTGTAAACAGGAGCCAAGTTTCTATGGCCGTAAAAAGTTGTGAGATCAAACACAATACGGCCAAGTTCGTTAGCGTAGAAATACCTCTTGCAATACTGAAGAAAGCGTTTGTAAAAATTAGTTTAAAAGAACGCTATGTAATCTTTAAAGAGTTACATGGAGGGCTAAATTATTCAAACTTGGCCTCCATGTAACTCTTTACAAATTAATGAGCGTTCTTTTAAACTAATTTTTACAAACGCTTTTTTCAGTATTGCAAGAGGTATCTCTAAGCTAACGAACTTGGCCGTATTTTGTTTGATGTCACAACTTTTTACGGCCATAGGAACTTGGCTCCTGTTTACGGGATGTTTTTGTTAGGATTTCATATATTCTCATGCATATGTAATTTCATATTTATCGCTACCTTAACGTCAATGCGCCACGTCTTCCTCTTATTCGATTAACTTCATCTTTTGCAAGAATTATTTTCTTACTCAATAACACAATTTTAGGAGGCGGTGTAAGAAATCTCAGCATCTAGCAAGGTCCACCCTAGCGGCCATACAATCGACAATTAGAACTGTTCACTGCGGATCACCTAATCACGAGCATCGTCCAATAATAGAATTTCCACCAGAAATTCGAATTGTCCAGGTACTTCCGCGTGTACCTCGAGACGGGATCGACGGGGTCGTCCCGGCCAGTTTCGAGCAACACGAAAAACACATTTTGAATATTCCATAAATTCGGGTGCGCGATATCGTCGCGCGTAACTCCTGCCGCGTGTTTCTCATTATGTATATCGTTCCCCGTTCTTTTCTGTTTTGCAGCGGGAACTGCATATGCACTTCCGGGTCAAACGGTCGTGACTAAAAAGTCCCGGTTCGCCGTGATTTACGCGAGATCGCGACCCGTGGGGGGATGATTTTTCGGGCCAATTTCGGAGAGGGCAAACAGTTGATAATGTAACCCGGAGTCCGTCCGTTCGTTCGTTCGCGAGAACCGAATCGCCGGATTACGCCAGGCCATGGCTAATATAAAAATATCTGGGCGATCGGGGCGGGGTAACCTCGTTAACGGTAAATCAAGCCAAAGCCCCAAGTTAGCCGCGCATCGATCCACCGATGTTTCAATTCAACTTTTTGAAAGCGAGTTACGGACGCGAGTTGTAGCTTGCAACGCTTCAGACTACGCCGCGCCGCGCCGGAGCAATGACGCGAAGTGAAAAGTTAATCAAACTGCCACCCCTCCCCCGTGTTCTTCCCCCTTGATTTTACCCTAGCCTCGCGGCTCGTCACCCGTGCGGGGTTCAGTCCCTGTCCGATTCTTGTTCGTTGCCGACCAACTCGAATATCGGCCTGTTCCTAAACTTCGTGTCATTCCGAACGAACACCACGATTCGATCAGCGAAACCTGAGGAGATGATAAAACGCTCGCGGAAAAATGTGCGAAACAATCACTGATTCACAGTATCGCCGTTGTACGACGATCCTCCCTGGAAATGGCTGGTTCCTGATGTCAGGTAAAGTAACTTTTTCCTTTACGAATGTTTCGTTTGCAAAGGAAAAAGTTACTTCAAATGGCATGAAGAATCACAACATTTTTCGGACACCCTATGTCCAATATTATCAGCAAATATTACCGACACAATGTGTCTATCTAACCCATCCGCAGTCTAATGATAAGTTAAAAACTGAAATGTACCTTTGGTCATACTGAATTTCATTCAATTCGTATGTCAAAGGGGGTTCAACATTTTTCCAACTTGAACTGTGTAATTAATGACTTTCACGGAGGGCGATATTCCGTAGAAAATTAGACCCTTTTTCGACCACGAAATTTCTCAAAAAGAACTTCCGTCGACCAGTTAAACAGTCGAGACAATGGACGTCGATGTTACGACAGGTCTCAAAGAGCCCAGCGTTCCGGAGCAGCCTGATATAGTTGGTGAAACGCGAGAACGGGGATCGCTGTTTACCAAAATTTTCACAATATCCAACGTCGTTAATTAATCCGCGCTATTCCCTAGATTCTCCGAGGGCCGAGTGCCGACGTTAGAACAGACGATTCGAAATCTCCGGTAGGTTCCGCGATTCAGGCAAATTACAGTACCTCGAGTTCTTAAACGACTGAATTATTTGAAAACTTGGAATAGACTGAATTGAATGCCCATTCTACTTCCTCCGGCTCTTTTGTCGGCCTCTCTTTTAGCTCGGAACCCTCCACCGGTACCAGCTCTCCCCGCCCCTTCACTCTTTCTCTCCCACGGCTACATTCTACGGAGAGGTTGCTACAGCTTTTATGATTATTCCTCAAATAGACGAAAATTCGAGATTATCGGGCAACGATCTCTTCGCGACGGTAGGTCGCTGCACCCATTTTAATTATCCATAGTACCGCGAACAGAAATAGGTGATCTGCGATGTAGGGTCTGTCACATCGTTGATCGCACACACTTCCACAAGTTCACTACCACCGACACCGGTGTGTGCCGTTCGCAATCTCATAGTTTAAATAAAACTTGTCAATTTGTGTTTAAATAGAATTTGTCAATTTTGTGTTTAAGGAGTTATTTAAAGTCACAGATAAGAGCATTGAAACAAATAGCGAACGCGTATAAAAACGTGGAAGTTCTAATTGATTTTCTGCTGCTTGCGAATTGATCCAGCCAATTTTCATTTTGCATACACATTATTACACATATGCATTCTTTTTTATTGCTAGATAAAAGTGAAATAAAAATGAATTTTCTCATTCACGAACATTAATGAGAGAGAGTCGGAAATAATGTAGCAACATTATTCAATTCTTGTACTGTCTTCGTAATTATTTATTTTACCAATCCATTTCTGTCATGAACGTATAAAATCCGCAGTGTAATTATTACATACGATACCAAAAAAATTTTTGTTTTTACGTAATTGTTTTTAGAGATATGAAGGTCATCGATATTTTTTTAAAGGGAATGAGGAATACATCAATCGATGCAGCTGGATATTCGTTATAAAAAAGTGCTAACTTATGTATGTCGAAAAGTTAGTAGTTCAGGAGATATTTCAATTTAAATAACTCTAAAATACCATTCCTGTCGCACTAAGACGTTACATAAGTGAGTAAACACTAACGTCTTAGTACGACAGTAATGGTGTTTTAGAGTTATTTAAATTGAAATATCTCCTGGACTACTAACTTTTCGACAGATATAGATTAGTACCTTTTTGCATCGATTGATGTATTAAAAAATACCTCATTCCATTTTAAAAAACGAAGGTGACATATCTAAAAAAAAAATTACATAAAAACAAAAATTTGTTGGTATCGTACGAGCCCCATTTTACCATTCAACTTTGTCCTTCAGACATTTGACGTATCTTTAAAAACAACAAAGATATTTATGGTGGTCAAGTTAGGTGAAATACCCGGTATATATTTTTCACTCTGAAACTTTTCTCCATGGTATCAAATCCAACTTAAAAAGTAGTTAAAAGTGTCCGAATTCCAAACGGAAGAGTCAGTGGTTTTATGCCGTTCGTCCTGGGTTCGCGATTTGATAGATGGCAACCCCGATCTTACCCTCAAGTCAGGCGAGCAAATGGGACCGAAGAGTAGAATTTAGAGCCCGTGGAACACGCGGTGTCGGCGATGCAATTGCGAGATCGATGAAAATTGAAGGACGTAGGTGGATTCTCCTCTCCGTGTCTCTACGGAGCTCGGTACAAAATACACCCATCCAGGAAGATGGCAGAGCGAGAGAGAAGATTGGAGAGACGGCTGACGGAGTCATTAGAAAAGTGCCCGGGGCCTACTCGTAGCATGCGACGCCCCCGCGCAGGATCAGCTTGTTTCCCAACCCCCATCTACGAGTTCCATCCACGGTTCCATCCAGAATTTGCTACTTTATTCGACGAAGCGGTACCATCCACATCCTACATATTTCCATTAATTACCGTTGCTACAGGATATATGCGTGTCCTAGCTGCTTCGAAGGTGGATAATGGGTTTTTGTATGGAAAGTAGGTCCACCGGATTACGAATTTCAGTAGCATAAAGCATTTAATTGTTCCGTCTGGAACAGGCCACTATCTCTTTCTAGCGTGTTGCGTTCGTAAAACAGGGGATTATTTCGAAAGCGTGCCGTGATTCTGGGTTCGCATTCATCGCCGGGTTTGATACACGTGGAACGCCAGACTGGATTCTATCCTGCTCCTCTCTTGATATCTTCATGTTACCGTAGAACAAAATGGCGGTGATAGTTGTAGGAACCCACCCAAAAGTGCGTGAGCGCTTAATTAGAGATGCAGATCAAAATTCTAAATTAAATTATTGGATCACGTTATCATTGGGGCTCCCGTTGCCGTTGATGGATCTATTAAAAAAGTCCTCGGCCATGGATAGGGTTGCCAACCGTTCCGGAATTCAAACTGTATTATTATTGTTTTATGAAAAAAAAACTTCCTTGGAAAACTAGGTACGAATATACTATTTTAGTTTTGACGATATGTCTTGGATCTGGTCTCGGGAAAGATTATTGGTAGCCCCAGCCGATAATGCGATGGATCGGGAAGAACGCGGAGATAATTTGGAGCAGCGATTCGCGCGAGATCGGATAAATTCGGGTGAGGTTTCACGGAGCACCCCGTATAACTACGGGTGGCTCGCGGAGCTAACGAACAGCTTGCAAGCGAACAAAAGCCTGTTGTTATTCGGGAAAGAGGGTAATTGTTCGATCCTGGCTAGCTGCGTCG
Organism: Lasioglossum baleicum; assembly: GCF_051020765.1. Taxonomy (NCBI): domain Eukaryota; kingdom Metazoa; phylum Arthropoda; class Insecta; order Hymenoptera; family Halictidae; genus Lasioglossum; species Lasioglossum baleicum. The sequence continues at coordinate 15,895,924 of NC_134940.1, forward strand.
AATTCCCGTTCGTTAAAATCTACAGCGGCATTTAGCCGTCGAACCGGGCCGCGGTATTATCCCGATAAAATTGAAACGTAACGCGAGGTAGAGGCTGTGGAGGGAAACAGAGACAGAGGAGACTACGGAGAGAGAGATAGATAGATAGGCAAGAGAGATAATGGGGGATAAAGTATAACGGAATGATTAATTCCTCTCGAGCGACACCTTTCAGCCGATGCTCGGTTCTCGCGAGCCGGATCGGAACGGCAGGTGGCGCACGGGAAAACATTTTTCGAGCGGTCTAATTCTTTCGCCGTCCCGTTCCTCCCGCCGAACAATAATTTATCACGCCGTAAATTTTTCAAGAGGATTTTATACAAAGGAGAGTCCGCGGAACTAGGAGGCTAGAATGGAGATAAAGAAAGAAAAATAGAAACTGAAACGCGAGGCGAAGGGTGGGGGGTGGTGAGGGTGGTGAGGACGAGGCGAACGAACAGGAGGAGGAGGAGGAGGGGGGGTAGGAGGGCGGGGAGGAGCAGCAGAGGGTGCGAGAGGGTGGTTGTGAATGGAAAGGACGGGTTGCTCAGGGCTGGGTGGTTCAGGGTAACGAGAAATGTAGAGCAGAAAATGAAAGACACGTTCAACGAAGAACGAGCGGGAAAAACGGGGTAAAGGGAGAACGAGATAGACGACGTGAGGAATGGAGGGAGAGAGGGGAAGGGGGAAATAAAAACACAGATAGATGAACGGATAGATAAATGGATAGATAGATGGCTAGATAAACAGATAGACAACCGGATAAACCTTTTATTTCGGCGAACAAAGAATAAAAGGGTGTAGAAATTGCGGGGGAGTGGGGGCTCGTGTCGGTGAAAGATGGAAGGAGGCTGAACGAGCCGAAGAATGGAAGCGAAAAAGCGCGCGAGAGAACGTGAGAGAGCGAGAAAGGAATTGTCGAGAGGAGCACTGCTAATATCCCGGGGGCGGTCGTGGGATAGGGTGCACCTGCGCGTATGACAGATACGCCCCTGGCATAAAGGCGACATTTAGGTCACCGGCTTTTACCACGGTAGGCGGCTATACGCTACACATGCAGACACGGGCCGTGCCTCGCCGTGTGCCTCACCCTTAATGGTGATCGTTTTCATTGCTAACCTCCTCGCGCCCGATCTTCCCTCTTTTGCGAAAAGATTCCACCCTTAGACTAGGCTGCTGCCCCGCCCCGCCCAGCCCCACCCCGTCATGCTTTCGATCCCAAATTTACCAGTTCGGAATCAATGGAAATCGCTTTAAGGACCTACGCGCATTTATTTACCGAAATCATTACTCCATTTACATGGTGCGATGTCTTATGATAGAACCATTTTCGATGTTGTGAGCAGCACTGCTGCCGGCAATCTTGTCGTGTCTTATTGAAAGGGACATCCGAGCTGCAGACTACATTCCAGACCTTTTCTTAAAGGGCACAGTCGAGTGCAAAGAAATACGAACACGAATCCAATCGAATTCTTTTTATTGAACCTCCTGCCTTGTAATATACGTAAAGTTAGAGTATTCGTCTCTTTAAAATCGAAATACGATTATTTTGTTATCAATAGCAATGTTTGTTCAATTATGAAGAAATAGGCCGATTGAAGAAACTTCACCGAATCGATGCAGAACATCTTTATTCAGCCATCCGGCTAAATATAGCTACTGTAATAATAAACATGAACTCTCTTTCTCGTATAGAATATTATTGACGACGAGACAGTTCTAATTACAGCGACCACGAAAGAAGTCATAAAACAATAGGTTAACGAGAAGACGACCTCGCTCAACGAAGGATTAATCGCCCCAGATTTGTTCGAATGGTACAGCAGCGTAATCGACGTGCAATTAGAATAGGACTACAGCGAGTAGCGGACGGTGTTCTCCATTGGTTCGCGGCACGGTGACGTCCGACGATCGCGTGGTCTCGACGATAAGACAGAAAAATAGTTTTCCATTGTCTCGAGCGGGGCAAGTATTAACTATACCGGGCGCAAAGTCCTTAGGAAGCGGCGTGATTTTTCTTCTGGTGTTGGCTCGACCGACCATGATCTGGTTAACGAGCAAAATGGCCGCCGCGACGAATCGGATCGGATCGTGACGTTTCGGCTCGGGTTCCAGTGTTTCGTTTTCCCCCCTGCGACGTGTTTTTATTTCGAGCGGAGCCATTCATTTTTCAATGCTCGTCCGGGAGACATTTCGGATATCGAAATTCGCTTGCCGAAACGATAGACGGATAATCGATAACACCATATATCGCTCGATTACTCGTTTCGCATTCCCGTTTAAAGCGTGCCAAGTGTGAGTACCCGCGCGAATGTCCCCCTCGTATAATCCGGGATCGTTTCCCCGTTAAGGCGGCGTTTTCATGACCTGCTGCAGAAAAATCTGTCCTCCGGGCTGTTTCTCCCTTCCATTTTCTTCTCCCTTTTTCTTTCTCTTTCACAAGGGAACGTAACACGACGACTGCATTAGGAATTTAATAGCGAGATTACGAACGCGCTCGACCCCGGTTCCGTTTCCTAGAGATTTTCCCCGCTTTCTCAGTTTAAATCACCTTCTCTATTCTTCTAGAGCCATTTTAATTTACCCGATCGCGAGACGGACGCGATATTCCCCGTAAGAAGTCGGTTTTGCATTTAACGACGTTGCCCGGGTATCGACCGCGCGCGCGCGCGCGCCACGCCACTTGCATAAAACAGATGAAATTAATCCGAATTAGCCCGAAAAAGCCTCCAAAAACTATACCCCGTGTAATTGGTGATGTCTAATCAGCGGAGACACAAATTCCGACCGACTCTTTGCGAATCCGGTTCACCGTGACCACCGGTTTCATCTCGACTGTATTTTTATTTTTCTCGGTGTTTGCGATACATTATTCAAGCGTGATATGCAGATTGGATGCCAATGAATTTCATACAATTTATTCTTTCGTAATTTATTCCTCCGGCAGAGTGTTCTATAATTGTGCCACGATATCGAGTGCATAAATATATAATGGGCCACCTATATTCCGACAGAGGAACAGCGAGCGAGAGAGAGAGAGAGAGAGAGAGAGAGAGAGAGACCTCTGTCCACATTTGCCACGCTTAAAGTGCTCTGCATTACGGGCGCGTAAACGTGACACGACCCGGCTAAGTAAATTCGAGTCCGATGTAACTGATTGACGTTATAATTCCTGGCTATTTGCAGTCGGCGCTATTATTCCTCTTACGTGACGGAAAAGTAATTGATGCGATCGAACAACTACGCCCAGCCGACTGCGCCGAATGCAAAGACGTCGCGAATCTCGTGCACCTGCAACGATAACCAGACCCGACGAGCCTACGACCGACGATCCAACGATCGCGAGCCTTAATTCGTTTCCTTTCTGACCCGGTCGATGTGGAAACGTCGTGGTTCTAATGAATTTCTGATAACCACGTTCGCAGAACTCACAGGAACTCTTTCGCCGGCTGTTTGTCGTGATGAGAATAAAATCTGACGACCGAACTAATACAGAATAATTCTACATGACAAACTGCGTCCAAAGTGTAGAACAAAGTTTTAGTGCCCGAACCACCGCACAGTGGGCTGGATCGAGAAATTTAGTGACATTTCACGAAGAAGTCGACTTTCTCATATCGATTTCTGATAAATTTATATTGCTTCCTAAATGTCCATCAACTGAAAAAATTAATGTTTGTCCACAAAAACTATAGTTAATATAAATTCACAAAGATAGATATTTGGAATGCAGTATTTTTCAGCCAAAAATTGCTGCTTTTCATCGAGGAGTGTCCTGATTACCCTATTTAATATTTCTTCTGCCTCTTTTGTGTAAATGAAAAACAGTCCTTTGGGGTAACAACTAATGCTGTTAGTTGAGGATGTTTGCTCGCAATGTATTAAAAATTAATAATTAATGAAATGAATAAAATCTATATACTTTCTTAGAATTTGCAAGGTATGTCTTTTAATGGACCTAATTTTCATTAGACCTTCCTCTACATATCCCCACAAAAATCATATCCGGACTGATCCGTTTAAACAAATTATGATTGTTTAAAGTTATCGGGACGTGTCACCTGACGCATAGCAACTCACATATAGTACTACATTAGTAATGAAATACCATCGAAATATGAATATTTTTGCAATTGCATTAAAAGTTCATACCTACCTAAAACAAGTATGTAATTTTTAACAATAATATAAGTAATCTATTAATTTTATTGTTGAAAACATAATGAACGGTAATAATATAACTGGACTAAGAGTTTCTTAGTTTTTCTTAGTGAATATCACTGTTTTTGGGTAAGAGTATCTGCCATTGAATCATAGTTAACAATTAAGAGACTCTCCTAGCGAACTGTTTAGATTAACGAGACGCGAGATGTTTATGCTACTTTATCTATGCAGATAAAGTAGTATGTTAATTAGATTACATTTTATATCTGACAATATTTGTTGAATGTAATCATTTTAATCTCAGTTTTCATGCCTGCAGATATCCAGAAGCTGCAGATTTAATAATTAATTGAACTAAACAAATTGACCAAAAGTTTACCTGTTAACATCAATTTAAAAACGTTTTGCTAAGATTAATCTTTTATATTTCTTATATTTTTGTTCACATTTTTATCTTCTATAAACACATTACACATACATGAAGTAATACGAAATAATAAAGGTTGTAATATATAGAATGGACATGATTTTAAAACAATTCAATTGAAAAAATTATTTATAATTATTATAAAAAATATGTTTTGATACACTTGTGAGGCGTTTTTACCTCCTCGATACATTTTGTATGCGTTGATTATAAAAAGATTTCTCGAATTTATATTTTACGTATTCCATAAAACATTACATGTATGAAATGTAAATATAAAATACATATTTAGTAAGAGCAGAAAATAGTTTGTATGATTACACTTAAACAATTTTATTTTAATAAAAAATACCAATGAAAATTAATTACAAATTATTGTTTAACAAAATAAAAAAAATTGTATTTGTCTACAGTTAAAATTGAATATTTTTTCAATGAATTTTAGTGCAAATTTCATCCCGATATCTCTTATGGTTCAAGAGTTATAACAAAATGTCACTAAATTTCTCTGACGCGTCTGACCATGGCTGACCGTTTCTACTTGTCGCGCACTGTGGCCGCGAATTTCAAACCTCCGAAGTCGATTGTCTCCGATATTCCGCGTTATCGACCCATTTCTCTCGCTTCTCGATCACCGATAATCGCTAACGTCCCATTTATCGACAATATCGATTATTTTTTATCTTGTTCATGCACTTTTCCCATCATGCTATATATAGAGAATATTATCGATAATTCGTCTATTCGATAACGAACACGTCGCGTGTCGATAAATATCCGATGAAACTTATCGATAATCAATAGTGACGGCGCCGCGATTTTCTAAACGCCTTGAATAACCTAAATGTTCGACATGGCTGCCAATATAACTCACGAGAACCAAAAACACGGATTTCATTCGACCGCAAACAAAATCAATTTGACGACGGGACGTTTCACCCTTTTCACTCTCTATAAAACGATATGGTTTTATTGCGACGGGATTCTAACCTCGAGCCGAGCGGACACGTCCATTTTACGAGGCTTTTAAACAAGATGGCGCGCCGTCGTGACCATCCCCCGGACAAGAGTTAGCGGAGATTGAGAGCACAAAGCGTCTAACGATCGAAACGTGTTTGGGAGAGGAAAATAAAACCCCGCCTGTGGAGCAGGTTGAGTTTCGCTGCTATGGCGCGTACGCATCGCCATTTTTGAAATGGGAACGTGTATCGGAAAACGTCAACAACGTAGAAAAGAGTGTAGGGGGATGGGTGTATCAGGTCGAGATAAGTTATTGCCGAATCAGTCGTCACCCTGTAGTCGGGATTCAATCCCTCCAAAACAATGCCAGCCTACCTGATGTATCTGTTTCCTTGATCTCGATCGACAATTTGTTAATAACGTATATTAATGTTTTCAGCGCACTGGTTGTCCCAAAAAATTTAAATATATATATATGATCATGACATTAGTGACTATAAAAATAAAAACATGGAGCGCCCACGAAGATCACGTCAATATATAGTTTAGCACTCCACACGCTTTTATTTTTATAGTCACTAATGTCATGATTTCATTTAAATTTATATTAAATTGTTGGGAGAATCAGGAAAAAATTATTTTCTTCTCTTTAGTGCATTTCAATATAAGCGTGGGGTTTTTAAAAAGTTTTTTTTTCATATATTTTTTTATCTTCTACTTTTTAGTCTTTTTTTAAACGGAACGCAAGATATAGTAATACATACTGGTATGAAATAGTAAGATATATATAAAAACGCAAGATAGAATGAGGGCATGACTCCAACAGACGACGTCTCTTGATGGAGTCCGAAATTGTACGAAATGGAGCTGAATGAACGGAACACCACACTGAGCCGCGAAGTGGCTCGGAGTGGGAACGGGTAGTGGAGTAGGGGACGCTGCCGCGCGGAGTGGGGATCGCTGAACGCGATGACCTAGTACCGAGCGTCGCGCGGGGAGGTGTAACGGTTAAATTTAAAAGTTTACATCTCCTAATCACATAGGCTTTTTAAAATTTTTTTTTAATATTGCATTGTCATCCTGTCCTGAGCTGTGTTTAAAGTTTCAAGTCTGTAGCTCATCGGGAAGTGGTTTAAAATTGGATTACAAGATTTGACGCATATAACACCGACACGGCAAGCTAATCTAAGCGTGGTAATAATAAAAAGCTGGAGCGGATCGGGCGACCACCCTTTATAGACGAGAGGTCAGCTGGCAAATTAAGTGAAACGATTAAATTATTCATACTCGTACTTTTTATCGATCGAAAGCACGATTTTCGTGACAGACTGACCGAAAAGATTCGTTGAGAACCACTGCGTCCCGCGTGGCGCGTGCGAATTACCAACTTAACAATGGTGAACGAGTCACTAGTCGATTGACACCGTTGTTTTCTGCCCGGCTTTTTTTAATGCCGCCAATAACCGCGCCGCCCTTTTTTCCAATTCCCCATAAATTCCGGGACGCGGATGTTGTCGATGGCCGTGGGAATGAAAGGAACAGAATTATCCGGCTTTTTGTCAATACGTTCGTCCGGCATTATTCCGGCTGGTCCTTTGAAAAAACCCGACCGAATCAACAATGATAAATTCGTCGGATGACGCGAATAATTGTCCGGCCGCTTGGAAAATTCGTGTTGGAGGGGAAACAAAAGCTAGGGCGAGGGATGTAGAGTCGATGGTAGCTCCACCATCGGTTCCGAAACGTTCGACGCGTTCTCGTTATTTACGATTTTTATCTGGCAAAAAAACGCGGACCGATTATGAGTAATCGCGCGTACATTAATCAAATATGAACAGCTGAAGTATGAATTGTTTTATAATTTTATTATGGTGCATCCTAGGGTTAATTTCAGTGTGAAATGGAACGCAGAATTTAACGTAGCTGTCACGTTTGCGGCACGTTACTAAATCCTGTGTGTAACGTCATTAAATCGACGGGAAAACGCCGGCGTGTGTCCCAGCCGCGTTTTGTTTCCCCTCCCGCCCTGTCGTTCTGTGTATTTTGCCGTATTGTAACGCGTGACCCGCATCGGAGGTGCTAATTGTAATAATTTTCTGGCTCCCAGGCGTGCCGTAAAAGCGGCGAAAGGACACGGCACGTCCGAATTTCAACCGATGTACCGGCCGCTTCAAAATTATCCGAATATTCGATGAATGGTCGATGGCTGCGGCCGCGGGGCATAGCGATTCCGTTCGATGCACGTACTGCGCGACTCTAAAAAGATGGCGCCCGGAAGGAACGCGGCTCTGATTGGCTATTGGACGGGCATATTTTCGTTTCGAACCACGGCGACATTATCGACGGGTGATAACAGACAAAATGAATAATAGTGATCGACACAGACGGAAGCACATTATGTTTATATTGTAAATTTGAACCGAGGTAAAATTGACTGAAGGCAATTCTTTAACACTAAATCTACCGAGCCTTAAAAGTAACTGATACATGTTCCCTTATAAAACTGACAAGATTGACTTTATTTAGAGTTTATGCGGCTCCTATTGTGTAATACGTGCTCTGCTAAAGATATCTATACAATGATTTCTTATAAAATCATTTTTATTCTTTGCATAATTGTAAAATACATAATTTGGAACCGGTCATTTCGACTGGTAGTGGTAGATTTAGTGTTAGCGTGGTCCGAGAGGTTCACAATCGAAAAACTAGAAGATCCGAATACACTCCGCGACAAAACGATAAGACACCTCTAAATCTCTAATGTTTCTCAATATCAATGATGTGTAGAAAGATTTTGTATACAGATCTGTGTAGAGTATCCTCTGTTTAGTAACATACGGAGTAACTGCTATTATTTACGTTGTGTCTTAGGAGTTATATCAGTTTACATGAAAAACCGGTGTGTCAAAACGATAAGACATGCGTGAAGAAGAATAGTGATTCAATTACACTGTCCAACACCAAATTTGTTCCACAATTACTGTTGGGTGGTTTATATAGTTTTTTGCGCTGATTCCGAATCAGAAAACATGACTTTGAAAAAAAAACGTATTTTTCAACTTTAAACAGATATTGTGATGTTATTATAAAAGATATTGAATTGTTCTTTGCAGGAAAAGATTCTGTAGACTTTCCCGAATACAGTGATATCCAATATTAATACATTATGAATGTTTAAACATGTTTAAATAATCATTACAGACGGAGAGACACCACTTTGCACCAATTTTTGAGGATATTTTTGAATTTATCTTAAAAAATAAGTGTCCAACGGAAAATTGAACTATATCACCAGATAGAGCAGACTTTTATGTTGAGAAATCACCCTTTGAAGTTTGCAACTATGACATTTTTTTCGAACCACAAAACAAAATATCTTCGCCCGGCATAAGTTGCCGCCGCCAGTGGCGCTCACCACTAGCGCGGTCTCAACATAAATTGGCCAACTCATGTCGGGCGAAAATATTTTGCTTTGTGGCTCGAAAGAAACGTCAAAGTTGCAAACTTCAAAGAGTGATTTCTCAAGATAAAAGCCTGCTCTCTTATTTTTTGAGATAAATTCGAAAATATCTTCAAAACATTGGTGGAAAGTGGTGTCTCTCCGTCTTTAATGATTGTTTAAACATGTTTAAACATTCATAATGTATTAATATTGGATATCACTGTATTCGTGAAAGTCTACGGAATCTTTTGCTGTAAAGAACAATTCAATATCTTTTATAACAACATCACAATATTTGTTTAAAGTTGAAAAATACATTTGCTTTTTTAAAGTCATGTTTCTTAAAAACTGTGCGTCTAGGAGAAAAATTAAGGGTAGATTCGGAATCAGCGCAGATAACTCTGTAGAGGTCACTCTACAGGGTGTCCCAAAATTCCTGAACTTCCCGGAAATGGATTTGAAGCGATACTTTCCTTTGCAAAAATGTTATCCACGGCTTTGTTTAGGAGTTATTAACGAAAAACACGGACCAATCAGAGCGCGACCTAGACGCGAGTTGGCACAGTCGGCCAATCGACAGTTGGCGCGCCGGGCCGACTGTGCCAACTCGCGTCTAGGTTGCGCTCTGATTGGTCCGTGTTTTTCGTTAATAACTCCTAAACAAAGCCGTGGATAACATTTTTGCAAAGGAAAATATCGCTTCAAATGGTCTCAGGAACCTCCCATTTCCGGGAAGTTCAGGAATTTTGGGACACTCTGTATACAGATCTATATACAAAATCTTTGTACACATCATTGGTATGGAGAAACATTTGAAATCTAGAGGTGTCTTATCGTTTTGTCGCGGAGTGTATGTATTTGAACGAAAACGAATCGGGTTGAAGAAGAATTTGGTGATTTCACGAGAATAAATGATAGACAAAGGTTTTTCAAGCGGATGGATAAACCTGTTTGAAGGTACGACGGCAGTCTAGGGAATCGACGATATCCCGTTACTGCGTCAGGTTGAGGTTATGATCGTTTGAGGAGTTACGCTCCCGGGGAGGGAACTCGTACGGCGAACAGTTAACGCCACAGATACGGAACAGTCGTTACCCCCCGGAAGTGTCTTGGAGCTTACGGATCCGAGCGAATGCAGCGACGTGGCCCGACAAAGCCTTGTCAGGATCGAAATTGGCGTCGGGACGATAATTTTCCTCTTGTTGTACGCCGTGCCCCGTCTACGCGGCCGCTCACCGTTCTCGAATTATTCTCACTTAGCAAACTAGTCTCGGGGTTGACTAAATTCCCGTCACGGTGTCGGAGAAGCGGGCAAGTTTTATCGTCCCGTGTAAACAAACCGTAGCCTCTCTCTCCGTAAGATTAATACCGACCCGATTCATTTATTTTTCATTCTAGAAATCTCTGCGAAACAAAGACGAGAAATTTCGACGTTCATCTTGAGCGGATAGAGGGAAGAGAAAATTCGAGATTTCGGTTCTTCTTCTTCTGGTTAATGCTTAATTCAATACCTATAATTTCTGTAACAGAAGTTGCCGAGAACACGGCGCATTAATATTTACACGAGTTGTTCGCTCCTCAAAGTACTCGAACGCGGCGGTGTTGTTCGAAGATTAAGCGTTTTGGAACAGTGGTCTCCTAAAATTTCGCTCTAAAAGCTTCGCATCGCGTACAGGGGCGGCCGGCGGAGCGGTGTACGTGCGGCAATAAAGATCATTTTGAACAGCTCTTCCACGGCCGCAGTTTAAACTGCTCACGAGTTCCATTAGATGCTACAGTTTCGGCCAATAATTCTGAAACAGTCTGTACGCTGCCTAGGCAGTAGCTACACACAGTCTCTGCCTGTTGTAAGGCTGCGGAGTGGCTGCCCGGAGAACACGAGTATTACCGTTTTATGGAGATTGCCAATTCGCACGCGCGCGCGCGGGCGCACGCGGCTGGCGAAACTTCGAAATTATTTAATTAGAAATTCTTGTTGCTAGGAATTTTACATGCGCCCTCTCCCCCGTCGACATAAGTACGCAAACTAAATGTGTACTTTGCGTTAAGCGGTCACGGATTTGAATACTTCAAAATCTCCTTCGGAGGCCCCGCTCGCGCTCTTTCTCACCCTACGAATCGAAGAATTCGAAAACTCCGCGCTCCCCGTTCCGGCGGTCGAAAAGTTAACGTTTCAGACCTCGAGGAGCAAATAAACACTTGCCAAGGATGCCTTCTTGGCTTTCCCCATGGCCGATGAATTATGAGGCTGGTTTACCCGTTGCGGGAACCGTTCGCAGGGAGGAATTCGCCGAGCGAAGCGCGACCACGGGCTTTTTAAAACATTCCGAAGGGAGATTCTTTACGCACCAATCGGTGTAACTTTTTATTCTCTAAAAATTATTATTTGTTTGCATGTCAAACACGCCTCCCGTCGGCAAGTAGTCTGTAGCCCGACCAAAAACTTTGAAGCTGTTGATGACAATTTACAAGTGGAATTAATCGAAGTGCAAAGTGAATGAACGGACCAGCATATACAATCAATTTCAAAAATAGTTACAGCTCAACAAATTCAATTTAAACTTTTTTGAAAATAAACTTTTATACTTCATATGTATTTTTGTAATATTATTATGCTTTTTACTATGTTCTTGTGTATGTGTAACTGCAATGTTAATGAAAAACATTTGTTTCTTCTTTATTTTAATGTTTTTTTCGTATTGCAGCCCTCGAGTTAATTTATGACACTTAATGAGACCCTTGGTGATAAACGAGTTTGACAACGCCTGGTTTAGGAAATATTTTTATTTAAATACTGTTAAGCAAACCTCTTAATGATGATAAAAATGTTGTCTCAGGAATATTTACATAAAAATATCTCCCAAACTAATCATTCTCCGACATGCGTGGGTTAATATTTCTCTATCTCCGTAAGTCCTCGCCGCGCCGACCTACAAAAAGAAGCTAACAATACCAGTGTGCGCATCTCTTGACGCTATTTGTAGGAGTAGATCGGAGAGCACCGTGTGTGTTCGCCTAGATTTTTCGCGGAGAGTTCCTCAAGCTTGCGCAAATGAAAATCTGCCAAGACGGTACTGTTTGACGCAGATACAATTAGTTGCTCGCGTAGCTGTAGCAACCGGACCCCAAGGGCATAGCCAGCACGCGTTCACATTCGCATTCGCACTCGCCGGGAAATTATTGTGATTACGATATCGAGCCGGGAATTTAAATGAAAAAGTAAAACGCGCGGCAGTCGGCCATACATCAAAGCCTGTGGTGCCCGGTGATTCGCTAATCGAATTTCTCGGCCGGACGGTGTCGCGCGATCCGGAAATCGGAGCAATTCGATTCGTTACCGAGCGAGCTTGCGCTCCCGCCTCTCCTATGTAGTAAATAAGAAAGCTGACGGATCACCGTCGGGACTCTCTCCCTACACACCGCGGGATCGTGTATCTTCCTCGCGTAATTGCCGACCCGACAACAGCATTACGAACAACATTCGTCACTTTCCTGAATTTTCCTTTCGGCGTAAAAAGATAATAGCGAGCTAGCCGAAATGGAGAAAACCGGCTAATTGTAATTGCCTTTGGTTCGAACGTAATGGCGTCCCTTTATTTTCGACGTTATACTTTCCCGGTTATAGTCGGACTTTCTTTTCTCGCGTTCCGATTCCACGGTTTGCGCGCGCGGTTCCCCCGTTCCTCTCAATTCTCATTTCTCTTCATTCCCGACGCCATCCAGCAGTTTTAAATACGGACCAAGGGATACGACTGTATCGAGGGATTCTCCCTTTGAACCGCCTTTAATAAAATTGAAGTCCCCGGAAACGATCTCTCCTCATTAATCTATTTAGCGGGGCCGGGGCTGCTCGCTCGTCAAAGCGTTTATTTCCGAGTCTTTCGCTGCGTACAAAGAGAGAAAAAAAAGAGGGAACGAGGCGACCGAAGGCGCATCGGGGGACGGGAGAGGGCGGAGGAAGAAAATACAGGAAGGAGGAGAAAAAAATGAAAATCCGCTTGCTTCGAAGTGCTTTCAACGAAATTAGAATTTCAAAAAGGTCACCGGTTAAACCATCCCCGCCTACTCCTTTGCTTGCTCCTTCCTTCCCCCGTTACTCCACCTCTGTACCTCGCTCACTCCCTTTCTCCCTCTCGCTCCCTCCCCCCGTGCGCGAGATCCGCCTCGATTATTAATTTCTTTTTCCTCTGTTTTTCGGTCGCGACACTCCGAGCCTCTCCCACCCTCTACGCTCGGCCTAGTCTCTTCTTCCTTCTGTCTTTTGTCTTTCGCCGACGTCGATGAAGCGATTCGCGTCGTCGTCGTTCGCCCGGCTCATCTTTATTCATCGCGCCTCTGCACCGACCCTCCCCATCCCGATACACGTTGTACATTACTCGGCCAAACTATTAATTCTCGTTTGACACTCCGAGACCGATGGCCCGGACACGTTCGAGTATACTTTTTACGGGGATTTTCATGATCGATCGCCGGCCCCCGCACGTGCCCGCCGAACATATGTATGTACCAGGGTGGTCCTTATTTCTCAACTTCAAGTTCGGCAAAATCAACGGCCTTGACGCGCTCGCTACTAGCGTTTGCTATGCAGCTCCGAAAGGCAACGTACCTCTTTTATGAAATATTGAATCAATTCAGCAAATAATTCATAATTTCATTAAATATTGACTTTAAGCAACGGAAAGTGTATCAAATTAATTTGACTGTGTTTAAATTAACTGTGAGATCGTAAACGTCGCGTATCTGTGACGACGGCAGCGAACGTGATAAGAGCTGCTTTCATCCTTTGAACTCTTTATGTATAAAATTTATTGGGTTGTGTAATAAATTCCCGCGTTTTTTGTATTGTATTTTTTTCCCGCAATTTTGCGTTTTGTTAGGTAAACTATATGTATACAGAGTGTCCCGTAACGGGTGGTACAACCGAGTAGGGGGTGATTCTACGTGAAAAATTGAATCGAAAATGTAGAATAAAATTTTTTCATATGACACTTTATTTTCGAAAAATATAAGTTTGAAAATTTGTCAAGTACGCGTGCACTTGGACCAGCTTCAGCTCAACGGATTTTACTATCTTACTGTTCCGAGTAGGAGAGTACTTCCGTGCTTCTTGCAATGTTTACAAACATTGTCAACATGATGATATCAACAAATTTTCAAACTTATTTTTTTCGAAAGTAAAGTGTCATATGAAAAAAATTTATTCTACATTTTCGATTCAATTTTTCACATAGAATCACCCCTTACTCGGTTGTACCACCAGTTACGGGACACTCTGTATATGCATTCGCAAGTCTTTTCCTTGCTCTACAAACCTATCTGCTCCATTTTCCAATTAATTAATTTCAATCAATTTTCAGGCTTTTTCGATGGAAGTTCCACGAGGCAGAAAAATTCATTTTGGGCTTCACTCAGAAACTTGGAGCTTGGGTACCACACAACTTGAGTGAGATGTCGAGCAGATGTCGAAAATGAATTTTTCTGCCTCCTGGAACTTCCATTGGAAAACCTGAAAATTGATTGAAATTAATTAATTCGAAAAATTGGAGCAGATAGGTTTGTACAGTCATAGGAAGACTTGCGAATGCATATATAGTCGGTGTACAAAGTATTCGTACACCTTTTAAGAACGAATAAATTTTTCAAATTTGGACTCAGCAGCTTGAGATTTTTTGAGACGTTGGAAAGGTTAGTTTACTAGTTAATATGTAAATAATTTTTTTTGTAATTATTATTGGTCGCAATTACGAAGGGAACAGTAAAGACCACGATTTTTAAATTTTTTATCTGTGCCCGTGATGAAAATTTAAAACATGTATTTTGTAAATCTAAGTAAGTTATATATATATGTACAAAGTTTCATTGAAATTGGTTGATGGATAAAAAGCTATGGGCATTGTAAGATGTAAAAATCTTAGAAATCGTTTAAATCGTAGATCTTACGATTTTTGCTATTTTCAATCAATTATGTTTCGTAACATCCTTGATCGATTTCGATGAAGCTTTGTACAAGTACAGTGACTCCCACTAATATTCGGACACTCTTAAAAAGACCATAACTTTTTAAATATTGGAATATACGATTTGAAATTTTTGGAGATGTTAGAATAATTGGTTAGCTACACAACGTGACAAAAATTTTTTTAAAAAACTGCAAGTTGTCGGAATTGCAGAGAAAATACTAAAAGTTGTGTTTTCTAACTTTTTTATGTGGGCTTATATGGAAAATGTAGAAAACACGTTTCGTAGATCTATATCATTTATACATATTCTGAAAATTTCATGAAAATCGGTCGACGTTGTAATGATCTACAAACGTTTAAAGATGGTAAAAATTGCAGTTTTTCACGATTCTCGGCCTCCAACTCCAGTAATTCTAAGGATTTTAAAATCTTTCAATGCCCGTCGTTTTTCCCCGCATCAACCGATTTCTATGAAACTTTCACAGTGCATTTAATTGACACGGATCTACAAAACTTATTCTTTAAAATTTCAATATAGGCCCGCATAAAAAAGTTGTAAAATGCAACTTTTAGTATTTTCTCTACAATTCCGACCAAATGCAATTTTTGACAAAATTTATTTTCACATCCTGTCGTAAACTATTATAATTGCTTTAGCTCCCGAAGAAAGTTCAAATCGTATAGTACAATATTAAAAAAGTTATCATCTTTTTTAGAGCGTCCGAATATTAATAGGAGTCACTGTATATGTATAACTTACTTAGACCTTACCAAAGGCGCCGCGCCGTCTAAATTTTCATTACAGGTACAGATAAAAAATTAAAAAATCGTGACCTTTACTATTTCCTTCGCAATTGCGACCAATAACAATTTTTAAAAAAAAATTATTTACACATCAGCTAGTAAACTAATCCATCTAACGTCTGAAAAGAAACTCAAGCTGTTAGGTCCAATTTTGAACAATTAATTCGTCTTTTTAATGTGTGCGAATACTTTGTACACCGACTGTATATTCTTAAACCTGACAAAACACAAAATTGCGGGAAAAAAATAAAATACAAAAAACGCGGGAATGTATTAACACAAACAAATACATTTTACTATCATACTTCTATCGCCACCGTCCTCTTGTATGACGAACCCTGTTGATGAAGTTCCTTCTAACCATGAACATTTAATTATTCTTGGAACGATTACCACCTCAGATTGCAATCGTGATTATGTAACTACCATTATGGATGAAACTATGATATACTGTAAAAGAGGTATTTTACACCTGTTCACTGTTGCAATAGAACTTTGAATTTCCAAAGGGTGAATTTCATTTGCGGAAAGATGGACATCTGCAAAATGGTGAATTTCGCGTACAAAAGCTGCATAGAAACGGGCCACTGTGCCTCGTGAATAAGGGGGTGTAGCGGAGTCTCGTCGCGCGTCGTTTCGTCGTCCGCCTCTTAATTCCGCGAGCTGTCTCGAGCTCGTCAAACAGCCCGGGTTTCCGCGGAGATACGTGTATCTGGCACGATACTCCGGCCGAGAACTCGATAAGACACCGTACGCCACTCCTCCGATTCTAATACCAGTTTGACACTTGGAGATCGATGAGAATGGGAAAGTATCGTACATCGTCCCCCGTTTGGAAAATTATTCAGCCGATGCGCGTTACGTGTGGCCCGGCTATAAATCACTGCGCCGGAAGAGGCTTACGATAGAGGACGGTGGAAGGAGTGCGAGGGACTCTCGAAGGGACTGGGAGAAAGAGACAAAAGAGAGGGGACGGGGGAGAAGACACTGATATAATAACGATTCGTAGAAAAACGCGGCGAGTTCCGATTACAGTTTCATATTGAATTTTTCATCGGGTCTCGCGGTACGTGGACAGCCTCTTTCATCGTAATTAGATGTTCGACTCGGCAGCCTGGTGAATAACGACGCCAACCTCGATTCTCTTCTTTTTATTTTCACGCCTCCGTTGCTCCAACCCCCGCAACCCCATCCCGCCGCACCGCCCAACCCTTCCTCTCCCTTTCTCGCTTCGTACCGGTTTTTATTTCTTCCTCCGCGCGATATGCCGAGACACAAAGTCCGCTCACGTTCCGCGAGCGCCCAAAGAACAGGTAACTCTCGAAGGAACTCCGGCAAAGTATCCTGTATTAAATTACAGACGGGCCGGGCGTAAATCTTCGCTGTGCGCGAAACTCTCTGCCTCCCTCCCTCTCACTCACTCACTCACTCTCTCTTTCTCTTTATTTTCTTTCTTCACCCCCACTCTTTTCCTTAACTTTTCGAACCCGCTTTGTATAATGGATCGCGTATGTGTGCGCGACTCGCAGACGTACTTAGAGGACTATGAGAACTTTCTGGGTCGTTTATTAATTCTCCGGCCCCCCGTCCTGGATCCTCGATCGCTATAGCCTGTCCCACTGTGTATCGCTATCGGTATCAGCGCGCGGTTCTCTCGTCGATGGGAAAAAGAACGAGCTTCGTCGAACTCGAAGACGCGTCCTCTGATCAAAGCGGACACGGCAGCTTTGTGCCTCGTTTTCTGGCCGGGACGGACACAAAGGATGATTGTGCTGGTTGTTCCGTTCCGGTGGTCTAAAACGTTCCGAGTTTTGCCCGGGGGGCCTCTTAATATGCGGGCGTGACTCGGGAAGCCGAGTCGATCGCCCAAAAATTACGATACAAGCCGGAACACCGTCAAGCGCTTCGGAGTTTACGCTACGAGCCGGAACGCGAGGATCAACGGTGGAGAAGAAAGATTCGATGGCTCCCGAGAGCTAGGATCCCCGGATCGAATTTCCTTTCTCCCTGTCTCCGTAGATTTCATCCGGCGCAAATATTAAGTTAACGATCCCCCGGAATCTTCGCAAATGACGCGACTTACGTCAGTTTGTCGAGATCACCAGAGGGGCAGGGCGGATTAGACGCGTCGGTTATGACGTGTCAGGAAAATGAAGATGGCTCCCTTGCTGGCTAAAGCTCGTTAGCATAACAACCATCCACCGAGAGCGCGAGCACACAGAGGTGTGCAAATTATTTGGCCGGGGAAAAAAGCCCGGCGAGAACGCGTACAGTTTCGCCGGGCTTTTCATCGCGGAATTCTTCTGCGCGCAGCTTCGAGACGACAAGCCTCGCCGGACATTTCCAGCCGCGTTTCAGATCCGATAGAAATTATTAATATCCGATGGAAATGTTTGGACGTTTCGCTCGCTTAGTTTCTAGCGCGCGCACCTGCGGAGGACCTCGGAGGGACAAACGAAAAGCGGATTGGCCCTGTTAGACGGAAAAGGAACCGGCGCGCGGACGATAAGCAGAATTTCACCGTAGACTCTTAATAAAACTTCCCGGAACGCACGAAACGTAATAAACGGGCGACATGCACGGCTCGAGACGGCTTCGGTCGACCCACTTTTTCCAAGATGTATGAATATTAGTTTAACGAACTCTGGCCGAGGACACCTGCCGATCCCCCCCCCCCTCCCCACTCCCTTGCGTCGCTACTCGCATCACCAATTTTTTCCACCCCCGTGATACTGGTTAAACGGACCGTGCTCTCTCTTTCTCTCTCTTTTCCTCTCTCGCCCGGCCACCCAGTAATCGACCATCTTATTTTCGTGGTTCGCGCTCCCCCACGGCTAAATCTCCGCCTCGATGCCTCTCGTCTTTCCACTTAAGTGTCGCAGATTCAAGGGATTAGTCTTGCCCCGGCAGAAATTTTCTAAGTTTCGGCCTAGAGAGGCTCGAGATGAGCCGGCTAAACGTCGGAAATTGGAGATTCGACAGCAACTGCCGAGGGTGGACTCGTAAAAAGATGATTCCCTGGGAACCTTCGGCAATTTCGTTAGGGGGCGGGAATAGCTGTTACGAGGACTGGACAGTTTGGTACCGAAACGAGCACCCGTTTCATTCGGATCACTCCGAAACAGTCTTTACGAATAATTGATGGGGGTGTGCGGGTATCAGAGCCTCGGATCGAGGCAGGATCCCGAATGCAAAAGCGTCGTACTCCTCCAATTACGAATTTTTATATTGCTTTATATATTGCTGTATTCGAGCATCGCGAACTTTCGCGACACTGTTCGATACGGCCTCCAGAGAAAGCCCAGTGTGGCAAGTTTCAAGTGGATAACCCTACCAGAAGGGTAGTTGCAGAGTGGACACGGTTTCAACGAATTATTTCTTCCAGTCTGCTCAACAAAAAATTACGAGAACATTCGTGAACATTCTGCCCAACAGCACATTATTTCAGAATTTTTGGTTGCAAAATCGACTTTTATAAAATTCCACGTTTCACCACCTCGTTAGCCATTCGGGTAACCGCACACCCCCAACAACATTGTCCAACGAATTTCTGTTGGCTGGATCTTGTAAGGTTCTTCGCGTTGATTCCAAATCTGCCCACAATTTTTCGCCTACACGCACAGTTTTTAAGAAACATGAGTTTGAAAAAAACGTGTTTTTCAACTTTAAACAAATATTGTGATGTTATTTTAAAAGATATTGATTTGTTCTTTACAGCAAAAGATTCTACAGACTTTCTCGAATACAGTGATATCCAATATTAATACATTATGATTGTTTAAACATGTTTAAATAAGCATTAAAGACGGAGAGACACCACTTTTGCACCAATTTTTGAGGATATTTTTCAATTTATCGTGAGAACTTTTATCTTAAGAAACCACCCTTTCAAGTTTGGAACGTCGACGTTTTTCTTCGAACCCGAAAGCAAAATATCTTCGCCCGACAAGAGTTGCCGCCCATTGTCGCTTACCGCTAGAACAGGCGTTCCACGGGATACGGCGCGGCGCGGCAAACGCCCGTTGTAGTGATTAAACATGTTTAAACAATCATAATGTATTAGTATTGGATATCACTGGATTCGGGAAAGTCTACAGAATCTTTTGCTGTAAAAGAACAATTCAATATCTTTCGTAATAACACCACAATATCTGTTTAACCTTCCGTCGGGCGCAATATCTGGACCGCCGAGTTCGGGCGCAATGTGCTTGACGGGCCCACATTCAAAAAACATGATAAACACCTAATTAAGTTAATTTATACAACTGCTGTTAGGGAAATAGTGCACTTGGTGAGGTCTACACTCGTAGGGTCGCCCTTTTGGGCCCTCCCCAAGGGTGGGGGTACACAGCATATTTTAAACTTTTTTATTCGGACAAAGATTTTTGAAAATTCAAATATGACATAGGAGATCAAGTTCAAATACAGAAGACTCATATCAAAGAAGATCTGGCAACCCTAGTGATAATCGACCGTCGGAGATAAAAGAGAGGACTCCGATGGAGAAGTGCGCGAGTAAATGAGCGCCACCTGGCGCCTTGATCATTCAAACATCGTCGCTACAGCATCGACCCGATTAATTGTAAGACGCGTCCGAAACCGGCAATTCCGGAGCCCCAACGGACAACAATTCGATCGTGGTTCCCCGGCTGAATCCATCGTCGGGGGTGTCAGAGTAATAATTCGTGGGGAGAACATCGGAAACGGTCGGAACGTCTGAATCGCATATCCGGCCGAAATGGCCGGATACGAATCGGGTGTCAGCTCTGGGAATCCGGCCGGTCGATCGGTCGATTATACAAGCCGTAATAGACCGTCACGTATCTACGAGAATCCGTTGTGTACCGGCCAGGTTCGACGCGGCTCGGAGAGCTGTCGGCCAGAAGCTTCTACACCGTGTGCCACGGTACAGGATTTGCAGCCGGACACGTGTACAAGAGTATTCCCCGGCTGGGTGCACGCATCGCGGCATTAACACCGTGTGCGCGCCTGATACACCCCCGACTACAGTCAGAGCCACTTACAGTTCACCCGTTCACATCGCTCAACCGACTAACCACCTTCGCAGCCTTTTCGCGTTTCACTGTCAGAACGCCCCATCGCTTTTTACGCTTCAAATCCATTTCCTTAACCCTTTACGGTCCTAAAGGCTCCCTCCCTTCCGCTTCGGAACCTGTTACGTCACGATATAATTCAATTGCATTCCCACATCAAGCGACACATTAGGTCAGTGCAACATTTCGGCTCAATTACGTATTTACCCTCAACGATCTAGAAGTATTTCAACTTCACTTACCGCTGGGCTCCACCTATTTTACTACGTTTTTATAATATTAGCTTGGAAAGAGCTTCTAGAGACTTGAAATTTTAAACATAGATCAGAACTGGATGACAATGCAATATTTAAAACAAAAACGTGGTAAAACAGCCTATGCGTTTAGGTGATATTAACTATTAAATTTAACCGTTACACCTCCCCGCGCCATTTTTCCTAGCCCCATACAGATTCCTAATCCCGTACAGATAATGTGATTGTGAATTTTGAATGACTATGAAAGTACGTGTAAGATTTAAAACGAAAAACGTGGGGCGCATGCAATAGATAATCGATGCATGAATAGTTCACCTAAATCACTAACAATTTTATTGCACTGCAAATGATATGAACCGTTGTGCGAGACTTCTCAACGGCAGCTACTCGCTACACTCCTTACTATGTATTATGTATCTTGCGATCCACGTTTTTCGTTTTAAATCTTACAAGTATTTTCATAGCTATTCAAAATTCACAATCACAATTTTTCAGGACTATCTGTACGGGGTTAGGAATCTGCATGGGGCTAGGAAAAATTATTTTATACTTTTTAGTCCGTTTTAAAAACGTGGTATTTTTTAAAAATTTATTTTTTCGTACTAACAAGAGTGGATACCTGATCGTAACACGTCGATTTTAATGGAATTTTCTAAACTGAATAAATTGTATTGTTCTATACATCAATGTCGCAAAAAAGTTAATATTCAACATATTTTTTAAACAAATTATTTTTTTTTAAATAAATTTACACTGAAAGATTCGACATTCAAAGGCACACAAATTGGATTTTGAAATATTCGTCTAGGCTGAATTGTTTCGGTGATATTCAATAAAGTGAATTTTTTCACCCGAACTTTTTTTTTAACACGACTGTCGGCAGCTATAAAAAATACTTGTCAAATATTTTCTTGAGTTCTATATGATACAAAACTTCCATTAAAATCGGCGTGTTACGATTGGGTTACCTCCCGCGTAAGAGAAACATGTACTAAAGATGTTTATATTGGGTTGGCAAATAAGTTCGATCGGTTTTTATGATTTATCCCAATGTAAAAAACCGAACGAACTTATTTGCCAACCCAATATCAAGTACAGAACAAAAGCAACGATACAAATAACGAAATGCACTAATAAGTAAATGTGCTTTAATACGTGTATTGCGACATTGGACCGTTAAGGATTCAAATACAACAAGGAATCGTGCACTTAACTCACGGACAATTATTTCAACGTCAATCGTTTCACTGACATCTAACTTCGTTGACAATATTATCTCACCGACATTTTCAGATCACCGACAGTCATTTCCTCGATAATCATTTTCCCGACAGTCATTTCACCGATAATCATTTCACCGACAAACGTTCTCAATGATACCGAGTTTCACAGGCAATTGTTTGAACAACAATTTATAATTATTATTGATGTAGATTGTTATGTTCATTCAGCTGGTGATAATGTGTTTACATGCGTGTAGTTAGTTATCGGTACACAACAATGTATGTAAACACGTATGCATGTAACACTAGCTAAACGAAAATAACAATCTACATCAATAATTAGAAATTGGTGTTAAAATCATTGCTGGTGAAATCAATGAAAACGTTTATCGATGAAACGACTGTCGGTTGTCTCAAACTGTCGGTGAGTTAACATTGTCAACGAAGTTAGATGTTGATGAAGTCGTGTCGGTGAAACGATTGTGGTTGAAATAATTCTCGGTGAGTTAAGGGTTACCCTCGCGCACGAGCTGTTGTACTGACCTAATATGTACCACAATTCGCCGCCTGAATGTAAGAACTAGGTAACTTGAAATTTGGACATTTTGAGTTATCTACTTCTCTTTAAAGAAGAAATCGAGTAGAATTTAATGTAAAAACTGGGTAACCTATCAAAGTAATCTACGACATCTAGTGAGCAGTGTTCAAAATAGATAAAAAATAAATACAGATTTCTATTTATGTTATAAATGGGCAACTCGACTTTTTTTTAATTTTTTTAAATCCAAAATGATGTTTTTCATGTATTGTTCCACTTAAAATAAAGAAATATAAGCAGATATTGGCATTATGTTTAAAATAACGGTCTCCCTACCATATCTTAAAACCTTAAACAAATAAACAAACAGACGGACAGACAAGAAAGCGAGCTACTAAAAACGTGGTAATAAAATACTGTTTCATCAATTTCTCTAAAATAAGGAATTGTAAGTTACCTAGTTCTTACATTCAGGCGGCGAATTGTAATATGGAGCACAAGGAGCTATCTCTGCGAAAGTGAATGTCCAGCCTGGCTGACAATGGAACCGCAAAGAGTTGATTACGTCAAATAGGGAAAATATCTCAACTGTCGATACTGATCGATAAGTTGATTCGTAGTCGCAGTTGTAGTTTATGGAAGGTTCCGGCCGTGGAGTAATCCGGTCGCCAATAGACACAAGTAACGTTTAGCGAGGAAGGTTCGACAAGAAGAGGACATCGCGGCGGGCGGGTACGAGTAATCGGATTGCGGCCGTACCCGTCTTACCCGCTCGCGCTCCCGACTAGAGGAAATGGTCCCAAGACAATCAGAGTAATCTTCGTTTAATTACGAAATTATTTCGAGTGTGGAAGCTTTCACGAACTCGTAATCGATTCGTCTCTAAACATCGAGCCGGTGCTTTTCAATTAAAACTTTTTACGAACCAGAGGGAACGAGGAAGGAGAAGGACCGTCGCGACGAGACTAGACGAGACGAGACGAGACGAGACGAAACGAGACGAGCGCCGGCCTGGCAAAAGCGATCGACTCTCTTCGCCGCGACGAAGTGAAGAACCGTTCCCCGTAATTAATTCAACGTTAGGTTTGTTTCACTGTACTTTCAACCGACCGCGGCCGGTCAGCAAAGTATAACGAGTTTCGCGAACGAAAAATACACCGATGCGATTCCTTTCGAGGCGGACCGATCCACAAGCCCGGAAACGACGGGCTCGGAGCTCCGCAATTTATCGGCGGAGGCTCCGCTGGGCACAGTTAACCCATTTGCATCAGAAGAATGAAAAATAATGCCGCCATCGCCGATTTTTTCCCCTTACATTCAAACAGAACAATCTCGTAAAGCGCCAGAGAACTTCGTGTGCACGTGTACAGCAGAAATAGGTGAAATGTTATCCTAGGATCTTTTGTGCAACTATTTCCAAAAAGCGCACGAGTGTTAAAGGTAAGTAACCGTTAGCACTTAAAAATTGCTGTATCATTACTCAATATATTATCTACATTATTAAATATATAATTACTAAACATTTCGGTATTGTATGAGGTATTATATCAATTTCATGTCCATAGAAAGAAAAAAAATCATATAGAATGGAATTACCCTAGGTCGGAAGAAATGTATAATTTTCAAGTTAAAATAGCTGCGAGTGCAAAGGGGTTAATACAACTAGAAAAGAAATAAACTTCTACTTGGTTCCCGTGTCCTGCAATTGGTAAAGACAATTTTTATTTTGCATAAAGATCCGCAGTCTAACAATAATCGTAGATCCCGTTCGAGATCCTGGCCACGAGTGCTCCGACTCGACATTATAGTGAAAGGGGTTAAGAATAAATTGTCCGTGAGCGGAAAAAGGACTCCCTCGGCAGCTCGTTCCATTCAGGCTGCGAATGCCTCGGAGAGGATCGACCGCGAGACAGGAAACGTTGCGCAGAAATTCCGCGAGTCGATGCCTTCGCCGAAGAATTTATCGACACCGGTAAACATCCACGCAGAATTTCCCCCTTTGAGCTTCTTTCGGGGCTGGATTCAAGCTCGGAGAGCTCCAGCGTCACTCGCGCCGTTCTCTCGTCATTATCTCGCTCTGGCAATCTCTTTATAGTTCGCGCGGCTGAGTCGCGCTCGAAAGGCCGGGAGGATGGCACAAAAGGTGCGAGAAAGAGAGGACAAGATCGAAACGCGCCGATAGACGACGACCGAACTGTCGCGGAATCGGCTTCGATGCTCCCCGTAGTTTCGCCCGAGCTATAGTTTATCCTGGCGACCGTGTACTCTATATGTATGCATATACGTCCATAATTTGACAATAAGGAAGTTTTCAATTTCTATGTCAAAGAACATGTAACGACCGTAATGTCTGGTTTTCTCTTTTTATAATTATATTTTCTTTTATAATAATAAAGTTGTTAAATTTTTCTTGTTAAATGAAGTTATGGGGTGGGGGGAAGGCTGAAGGACCGTACTTGTTCTGTCGCGTAAACAGTGTCTTGGTCGCGCTGGTTTTCTGAATTTCGAACAGCTAGTATATCGGCGATCGGCCGCACTGTGCGCCGCGCCGTGGGCAAACTCTGGATGTCAGCAGAACGCGTGCAAGAGGTCCCAACGATTGCATAATTACAGGGCAATCGGTCGGCCGCGATTGTACAAGGATGAATGGATCCGAGACAATGGCGGATGTCGTCTAGGAATGATCTCGGGGAGCCCGGTGGCAGAGTGTTGGGTCCGCGTCGAACACGTTTCCTTGGTTCTTCTCTATCCGCGCCCTCATCTGCCAGCCGAGTTGCCGTTTCTTTTGAGGCGGCTCCATCTTGGAATTGCTTCACGTATAGAGTATTCGCAAGGGGTAGTAGGATTCGACGTGGAAAACGATCGATTCGGCCGGAGCCGCGAGAGAGTGCGAGAGCGAGAGCACGAGAGAAAGATATATATAGATAGATAGATAGGTGGAGAGAGAGAAAGAGAAAAGGGTAGAGCGAGAAAGAGAACGATTGCCTTCCGCTCGGGCTTGCTCGATTTTCCCATTTCCTTTCCGCCGCGTACGCGGCTCGTTGCACGGTTTATACCTGGACCCGGTAATTGAGCGATTCGATGCTCTCCGACCGTTCGTTCGTTCGTTGGTTCGTTCGGTCGGTCAAAGTTGCGCCGATACGTTGGCTTTAAGCACCCTCTCTCTCCCTCTCTCTCTCTCTAACTCACTCTCCATCCCCCTCTCTCTCTCTATCCGTCGAATCTTATCTCGCTAAGTGGACGTCTTACCCCGTTCGACTAATCTGCGCCGGAATTAACAACCCCCACCCCTCCTCAGCCAGGAATTTTCTGTTGCGTTCAGATCGATGGACACCAGCGAGTCCCACGAAGTTTAATCGCGTTCAGATTAAGGAACAGACTTCGGCAAAAATAATCTTCGGGAATTTCTTATCAAACCACCACCCCCAAACCCTCAACTTAAACCATCGTCAAATTCCACGAAGTACAGTAAATTTTCTATAGACGAGAAGGACTTGGGGAGATTTCTTCGCATCTATGGCATATGGGTATCTATTTTTTGAGCTTCAAAGGCCGAGCCGAACGTAGAGAAGCATCCAAACGGGACCAAACGCCGAGTCGGACGTAGAGAAGGACAGCGCGCGTAAAGAGAGACCACGGCAACTGTCCTCGTCTCTTTCTTTCTGATGCGCTGTCCTTCCTTGCGTTCGAAACTCTCATCATCAATTAAACCACTAAATACAGTTGAAATTATATCGTGTTTGGTATCATTTTGCATTAGAAAAATGCCAGGAATATGTTGCTGAAAGTTCCATAAAAAAATAATGAAAAGTAAAGAAGATTAAATATTGGTGTTACATTGTGATGACACACGGGCGTTTGAACTGTGCCGACGACTGCGACTCTCCGCGTCGCGTTAGTAGTGGTTCACACCGATATACCGAGCCGAGATCAGATTACTAAGTTGGGGGGGATATTTTTTTCGCATCTATAGTACGTTTACTGTACAACGCTTGAAAATGTGTCGTATCTAGTAATCTAATCTTGCAACACAGCGAAAATATTTAGAAAGTTTTTAAATTATTGTGTCTGTAATTCTTGCAAATCGCAATTAACGCAGACAGTTTTTATTTCGCACAAAACTCCAGTAATGAAGTTTGACAGGGGTTTAAGAGTCAGAACGGTACACAGACGTTGGCCCTGAAGGCCTAAAGAGGACCTAACGCGATTTCATTCGATACGTTTCATCTTATGAGCGAAAACAATTTTATGAAATTTATTTAAGCAGGAGGAACATTGTGCCTCTTTCAGACAACTGTCCAATGTTTGGAATTTTTGGGAGATGAACGATAACGGGCCGCATCGTGTACTGAGACAGGAGGAACGGTCTCTTCGATCGAAGTACAATATTTGCCGTCGGTCCTTGTACTTCACGCAGCCGGCTGCTTGTTTAGGATCATTACGAGTGTTACAGTAGCTAATTATTGCGACGGAGTTTTATCGGAGACCGCCCCTGTTTTATTACTTCGATCCTGCGGCCACTGGGACGTGAAACTAGCTGGAACTTCCTCGGGTGACGCGACGCTAACAATTTTGTTAATGCACAGGCTGGTGCGAACTCGAGTGTCCAAAATGTCCAAGAAATTCCACCGTGAGTTTCGCTTCGCTGCAGAATGCGAATTGAACTTCTCTTATTGAACAACTAAAACAGTTTATAGACTGCGGATTTGATTATGCTAAAAATGTGTAGGGGAAGCCTGAGCTAAAAGTTCCCGGGATAATTTGTTCTGTTCATTATTTAGAAGAAAGGAGAAGAACGCGTGATTCGTCTTCAATTGTATTTGTTATAAAAATGGATAAAGGCAGTCTGTCGTCCATTTGCATTTAACGAAGGCTTAATTGCGTACCAGATGAGTAAATATTATTCGATGCTTACTTTTTGGTCTACTTCGATCATTTAATATCGATGTCACTGATTGTTTTATCCTCATCGATGAAATGACAGTTAAAAACATATCGTAATAGGTTTTATTAGTTACTGCATACCTATAACTAAAATATTGTTGTAGATTTCGCGTAGTTTTAGCACATTGTTAAAAACAATCGCGAGAAACTTCAATATCTGTCAGAACATGGCTACAATAGCATACAGAAAAAAAGAGAATCGTCTTTAATGAGCATGAAGAAAAGATTTTGAAATGTCTATCTATTTATTTTGGTCTTTCTCCGCAAGAAGCCAGAAAATTAGAGTTCGAATGTGCAGGAAAATTTAAATTACACAACATTCCACCTTCTTGGTGACTAAAGAATTGAATGCAATATATGCCAAAGTAATTTGTATATTTCAAAGATAATGTGTGTGTTGGAATTATTATATTATTTTGATGTTCTGTTAAACATATTAGGTTGGCAATTAAATTCGCTACCTTTTGTTTCGTAATTCTTTTATTGTATCATTATATTCAGTGACCATTCCTTTTGAACTGTATATCATTGGAAAACTCTGAATTTTTCTATGAATTTCATATAAAATACTCGTGCGTAAAAAATATATATAAATGACTTTGTTTGGGAAAATATGGAGGTGGCGAGCTTATTTGCCAAGCTAATAGCATATTTTTGTTAGCCCAAACCTGAATAAGTCAATACGAATGAAATATTTCATTAAACTTTCATTATAAGTAGACTGTGGATCTTTATGCGAAATAAAAAATGTTTGCATTGATTGCAGGACACAAGAGCCAAATAAAAGTTGTATTCTTCTTTTAATTCTGCTATTAAGCTGAAACTAACACATTGATGTTCCTAAATATTTTTTACATGTCCACTGCTTTAAGTTGTACGTACCCATTTCTGCCATAAATGCATAAAATCCGTAGTCTAATTATAAGACAAGAAATAAACGTTGCGCCCGCCCATTTTTACCGTAAACGCATAAAATCCAGAGTCTAATAATAAAACATGGGTAGGGTCCAACGTCGCAAGTTTCGAATGCTTGGATCATCATTCTGATGAAACAAAAAGTTACCCAGGACGAAATCGGGCAGACTATCCGATAAAACTCTCTTGATAGACCCGTGTCTATCATCGTTCCCTGCCGAGAACCATCATGGATCCATAACAGTGTCTATCCAGTTCTGCAGAAAAGGAGAGAGAAAGAGGGAGAGAAGCGAGGATGCTCGAGAATAGAGATCGCGCTTGGGTAGTATCGTAATCGATCATTTCGAAGCCCGTCGAACGGCTGGAACAGCTGTCATAAACGTGAATCTTCGCGTCCCGAATCTTTCCTCGATGGATCTAATGGCTGCTGGTGTCACGCCTCCGTCATCCCAGCTTCGAGACGACGACGCGACGCGCCTCGTCTCTATCCTTCTTTTTGCCATCGTCGAGATGCGGTGGATTTAATTTCTCCGATCTCGACGACGGGGAAGAAGAAAGATACAGACGACGACGCCGCCGTCACGGACGCGTCTCAAGTCTCCCCGGAAACTTCTTTACGATACACCCGAGTCAACGATTTCCGGCAGGAAGGGACACTATTGTGACCACTCTCGGCGAGCTCCGTTCATTGTGCCAGGGGATCTGCCGGCCGCGATCCTCCCTCGATCCTTTCTCGATCCTGCCGCATGGCTTTTCTCCTTTCTCCAATCCTCTCCGAGTCCTTCCTCGCAAAAGGAGCTTCTACCCTCGCGCCTTCCAGTCACGATTTATCGCGTTGCTCGCGCACTCGCTTTGAAAAACGTGACCGCTGCGCATTAAGAATATTAACCCCAGCCAACTAGGCTACACGAGCTTCCGGTGTCTCGAAAAAAGGCGATAACGTCGCGCATATCGTGAACAGATATTCCAGAACGTCGAAAATGATTGCGAGTAAACGAAATATCGATCAGACTTTCTTTGTTTATAAGGATTTCTTTATGAAACTTCTACCGATATATGCGCGACACTACTCTGATTGCAACGATACCAAACAACGCATTATTCCGATCACGTTCACGAAACCTCGATTATGCGTACTTAATCAATTAAACTCTCTCGTTTAATTGCGTCAATTGGTTAAACTATTGTTGCACGGGAAATGTTACGAAACGTTTTAATTGAGAAATACTATTACAGTCTACAGGTTTATTGTACATCACTTTCTGAAGCACAAAGCCGATCGAGATGCTGTCTTCGATTTTAATTGAAATGTATAATTTAACTTTCGAGTAAACTCTCTTTCAACGTCGATCAATGCCATTCTCCTGCGCTCTTTTTTATATCGGAGGAAAACCAACATATCGACGGTAGCATTATGTGATATTTGACTAATCGATGGACTGTGGATTTTATGCATTCATGGCAGAAATGGATAAATGAAATATCAAGCAGCGAAAACATCGGAAGAATTTCAGAATATTCTTCCACTATTTTCCATTTGTTGAAGAATTTTTATTGTGCGTAAAAAGAATGCATTTTTATTTCGCATAAAAATCCGAAGTCTACTAATACACACTGTTTGTCGATAGTAAAATTAACAACAAAATGGAGAAACTACCGGAATACAATCAAGAAACGTGTAATTCATTAACAGTAAACGTTGATTGCAATATATATGATACGTATTTTGTTGAATAAGATTCATTTAAGTTTGTTTAACGTCACTATTAAAAATCGGACATTTCGTATGCAACAACCTAATATAATAATATTGTACCTAATCGCGTCGATTACGCTAAAATGTTGGTCCTCTCGCTCGTCAGCCGTGACGTCTAAATGTTCATAATTAAAGTGACTCGGTTAAAAGGTTAAATATACTTTTGTTGAGAGAGGAGGCAGAGCAGGGTGGCAATATGGGACAGGGCATGCACTCGATTCGCTCGTGAAAATACATTATAATCATGGAGTCATATTGCGAAATAAAAGCACCGAGAAAATTACGTTATAAAGTCTAATGTTACGTCGTTAACGATGTATCGGCATTTTATCAATTCTTTGACGTCCAACGCGAATAATCCAATGGCCCCCGGCCAACAGCCCGTGACAGATGGCTAATTATTCAAAATTATCATGCGATCCTTTCCCAAGTCCCAACAGCCAGCAACAGATGACAAATCCGCGAAACACACTTCCGAGTCCCCCTTTATCGAACTGTCTACCGGCTGCTGCCATCCGATTTCACGCGACAAAAAAAATATAAATCAGCCGGCCAGTCGTGTTTCGACTGCTCTAAAAAACAATCTTCTCGGACCGTCCCGTATATAAATTTCAATATTTGCGTTGCATGAATTTCAATCGGAATTAAAAGATTATTATGGACGCCGATATTATCGTAAACGGATCCCCGTCGAATCGGGGCGAACAAAAAATACGCGTTTTCCGGGAAAAATTCGCGTTCTCCCGGAGATGATCAAGTGAAACAATGAAACAGCTCAAGAATAGAACGCCGCCGCGCAGTAGAGTATTTGTCCCGAAAGGTTCACCGTATTATTTTAAGACTTGCATTCAGTCAGCAATAATAATATGTACTAAAAAATACGTGGTGGCATTTAAAAAATTCAATTGACTTTAATCGACTGACTTTAAATTGACTAAATATCGATTAACTTTTGTTTGAAGGATTTGTTTGCCAGATTATCGGCTGTGTGTCTGAAAAATCGTGGTAACTATTGGACATTTTCAGCGTGACCGCTACGCGACGCACACTACGTTTGCTCCGTACATCGCAGTACAAAAAATAATGTAATAGCCGTATTGGCACATCTCTTGGCAGACGATTCTTTTGGCATTAACAACAGGTACTTTTACAGTTTCGAATGCCGCGAAAAAGAACGTCGGGACTCACTTGGAAGCCTAAAAATTTCTTTCTTGAAAATTCTACAAATGCAAAATGTCGCGGTAAGTAATATCATCTTCAAACTTGAATAATTTTTAACGGACAAACAAAAGTGAAAGTGAAAATTTCTAAAAAGTGTTCGTCAAGGAAAAATTAACACAACATCTTCGTCACATATAAAAGATCCTAATAACCGAACGATGTTTCAGACAGATATTTCGCTACACGAGTACATAAATAAAAAAAAGAATAAAACTAGTGCTCTGTTGTTCATATACAGTGGGCCTTCAAAGAAGAATAACTTTTTTGTAATTGTACCAAACGATCTGATTTTTTATAATCAGTTAGAAGCATTGGTTTACGAAATAATAGGCAAAAAGATTTTCCAAAAATTATCATTTACAAAGTTACATGCAAAAATAACAAAAGCATTTTTTAAAACTTTTTTATTTGGGCCCTTGATGAAAATTTAAGATATATGTTTTGCAGTAAAACTACGATTTTCACCATTTTTAACCGCTTATAGCTCGTGCGTATGTCAATCGATTTCGATGAAATTTTCAGCATCTGTGTAAGTACTATAGATCTACAATAGATATATTTTAAATTTTCTTTAAGGGCCCAAATAAAAAAGTTTTAGAAAACGCCTCGTTTATTTTTGCATGTAACCTAGTAAATTATAATTTTTGGAAAATCTTTGCATATCATTTCGTAAACCAATGCTTCTAATTGATTACAAAAAATCAGGTCGTTTGGTAAAATTTATAAAAAAGTTATTCTACTTTAAAGGGCGTACTTTTTACACTCACTATATTCCAATAGCTCAGACAACCAAAATTGTTCATCTTATTCACCAAGTAAGTAAGAAAAATCATATTTCGGCCAACTTTTCGAGGCAAATACTCCACTGTGCGCCGGTAAGTTGTACTCGAGGATAATAACGCGTGGAGTACGTATGTAGAACAGCGGAATACATGAAATTATTTAATTGAGTCGCGTTAGAAAAGTTTGCTCGTTTATCCAGCCGAATGTCGCTGCTTCTCCCCACCCCATTAGTAATATTAAAAACTCCGGGAACTCTGACGTTTAACTGTGGCAACCGATGTAACTGTCTCTGTAATTGCCGGTCACCGACCACCCTCCGACGAGCTCTCGCCGGTCATCGATCATTTATCTCGTTTGATACACAGAAATTTCCGCGAATTAAATTACCCGCCCTTCTATCCGATAAATTACATTTGCGGAGCGTACCTACAGGCAAGTTATCATACAACACTACGTATCACCGATTCACAAAAGGGAGGTGAATCCACGTGAAAAAGTATATCGGAAGAAAAGAATAATGTTTCTAGTTCAAGGCTTCTTGTACCAAAAATGTTGCGTTTGAAAAGTGTTATTCCTAAAGTCATTTGAACCTAAGGTCGTCAGGGCCGACCTAAGGACAACCGAAGGTCATTCAAAGATTTAACAAATGGTTACGCGGGGAAACGCGACACGAGCGCGCGAATTTCAAATTCGACCACGGAGATCTGCGTGTTTGTCAAAGGCACGGATTTCCAAGCTTTTTCAACTGGCAGCGCCCTTTATTAAAGTTGCATCCTTTGAGCTCAGAGATAACTCGGATATTTCGTTCGACCTAGAGCACTTCCGTCGTGTGCGACTTTTTCCATTTTAATTATCGAACGACATTTTTAGCAATTTAACGCAAACGAATTCAGCGATGTAGAAATTGTGCTGAATCGCAGTACGGCAAATAGACATTAAAACAGTTTCAAAACATTGCGACATTCTCTCCAACATATTAAAACTGTATCGCAAAAAGAAATACATTTTCATGTCACTTCTGTCTCATGGAATGGATTTTTATTTTGTGTAAGGATCTGCTGTCTAATTTTTAGTCGTTCGAGAAAGGTTAGATTGCGTACAAAGTTTGAACGTCGACGGCCGAATTGAAAATAAAGAGAGTGGAATATCTAGAAACTGAAATTTTAACGCCTCCGGGATCTCTTCGGCGACTGAGTTGGGAAGCTATGGTCAAAGGGGTCGGTAGGTCCAACGATCAAAGGTAATCGCGATGGCGGACGTAAAACACGCTCCGGTATCGAGGCTGCAGGATCTTAGTTCACGCGAATTTCTCGCTCTGCTCTCCTCTTTCCCTCTTTCCCTCTTTCACTCTTTCCCTTTTTCCCTCGGAGTTGCGCAATCTTCCCGAGGGTGCTTTGCAGCGAACCGGTTGTTACCCCGTCCTTCCCCATTTTTTTCCTCTAAAGAGATACACGTGTCCCCCGGCCTGAAGGGGTGTCCCTGGATCGAGCATTGCGAGGCAATTTTTTCAAGGGAACCTATCGAACAATATCACTCCGAACCTAGTACTCGTATTAACTGACATTTAAACAATCAAATTTCGAGGAGCAGCAATAATCATTTTCCTTGAGGATAACAAGAGCGTTTCGAAAAAAGAATGCAGTCTTGCGAGGCAATTTTTGGAATTTTTTCGAACAAACCTATCGAGCTTTACAATTCCAAACTTAGTACTGGTTACATTATTAGATATCAATTATTAAACATTTAAGTATTTTATGAGGTATTATATCGATCTCGTATCCACCAAATTTAAAAAATCATTGAGGACGGAATATTCTAGGTCGGAAGAAGTGTTTAAATTTCAAGTTAAAATAGTTCCGCGTGCAAAGAGCTAATTGACATTCGAACGATGCACTCTAATTTCTTTGAGCAACAATAACCATTTTCTGCGAGGATAACAGCGCTGATAGCAAGAGCCTTTTTAAAAAACAAGCAAGTTGCTGACCGCTGCGGTCTTGCCACGCAAAAAGTGCAAAACATTTCTCAATCTGCGCGAGTGTTGGTATCGTATAAAAAATATTGGGATGTAAAAAACAGGCACCGTTTCGAAAACAAGTATCCATCTTTTGGTGCGGCAAATCGCTGTCTCCGTTGCGAGGTCCGAAAATATTTCGTTTTATAAAGAATCGGAATACACGGGACATTCGGAGGACCTATTAGGACGACATATTACAAGATTAAGGGAAGGAAGTACATATTACAAGATTAAAATTGACCATGTTTTCAGGCGACGATATCTGTCAAGAGTTTCGAGCTATTTGGTTGGTTGATTTCCGAGATATTGCGTTCGGAAAACGCGTTCTGCCTTCGGGGGACAGCTTTGGAGTATAGAACAAGCGATTATGATTAATTAATTTTAGTGTCGCGTTTGTGTTTGGAACAGAAGAGCGTCGTGCGGTATTTCAGTGCAATAATCAGCCGTTACCACGAGTGCTAAGCAATTTATACTAGCGCGCCACTGTTTTCCATATTCTGCAGGCTTACTCGACATTCGAATTGAGCTGTAATGCTATTGAAACATGTCGCCAAGGTATTAACTCTCGCAAAGGGGATGCTTTTGACGATTCAATGGCAACCGTGGTTATACTTATTGAGAATCTTACTTGACAATCCTCTTTTCCTCAAACTAGCTGCTAGAAAGTCAAAATTAGGCGAAACGTTTGTGACCCCGCGTCAAAGTAGACCCAATTTATTTTGAGGAAAGCTGAGTACTGGATGGGGGCCAAAATAAGGCGCATTTGCCCTATGTACAAATGGCGAACGCTTCAACCATGCTAGTAGAAAATTCAAATGCAACCTTTACAAATCCGAGTTTAGAGAAGCACGCGACATGTTTGAATAACTAAGAGTTTAAGAACCGCTGAAGATATTCCAATGAAATTTGAACAGAATATATAAAAAATAATTGCTTCTCAATGATTTGTGACTTAATATACTTCACATTTGTTTAACCGTTTTTGGGACCTGAAAGATAGCGCATATCAAAGATACAAATTTTTAACGATTATTTTCATTTTGCTGAGTATTTTTTTTAAATATGTTATATATATATCATAATTGTCAATGAAAAGTATGATTTCTTATCAATGAAGTGTGCATCTTGATGTAGAAAAAAAATCAGGGCAAGAAGTTGATCACAGTTATCAGGACACTTTAAGAATGAACAGCCAAATTATGTAGGGAAAATCGATATTCCTAAACTGTCTAACTTCATGCATGTATCACAACTAGAACTGCTATTGTATTTGATTAATTTTATCATTTTCGTGGTTGGGGTGGACATTTAGAAAGTTGATTTTTTCGCAGAATGTCGCGTGCTGCTTCAATCGAGCCGACTGTGCGCCGCACCGACCGAGGGTCAAGTGGTAAGAAGATGCAGAAAAGGGAAAACAATTTGTGCAAACTAGGAAGAGCCCTAGAGGGAAAAGTCGGCCGATCGGCGTCGAAATTCCTTTCCCCGTGGCCAATCGGATTCTCCATCCCTCGCACAACTCGTTTTCCCCCCGTTTCTCCGTAACGTTTCTCTCTCCGCTGTTTCTGTCTGTTTCTCTCGAGTTCCCGTTCCCCCATCGTGGTACACGAGTCGAGTGTTTACTCGCGTGTTCGAGTTCTGTCAGTGTCGCACGCTCTCGCCGGCAAACAGATCGATCTTCGGGGGTCCGCGCGCGCGGTGCGGCGCGGCGCGGCGCGGCACAGAGCGGCGCCGCCGCTTTTCACCGATTTTCGCCCGGCAAACGACAAAACCGATCCCTCGGGACTCGGGAGAGCCACGGGCTCCGCGCCGCGGGTAAAACCGGATCGAACCCGAAAGACGACTTGTCCCGTGCAACCAGAACGTTTTAGAGAAGCCTGATCGAACCACGGCTTCGGAAGTTCCCTCTGCGCCGCGCCGAGCCGAGCCTTCCCTCCGATTGGTCCGCGGAATTTAGTGCTCGGGGGAACACGACTTTCGGTTTAATTCCGTCGAGATTCGCCGAGAGAGAGAGAGAGAGGAAGAGAGACGGTCTGAAGAGGGGTTCAACGATTGTTATGGGAATAACACGGCCCCGGATACCGACCCTGCAACCCGTGTTGCCGCTGATTTCTCGACCTCGATGTTTACTGCCCCGACGTCTTCCAAAACGACGCTTCGCAACGTTAGTATCGCACCGGGAGTTGCACGTTTGCGAACCCTGGCTCGACGAATATCGCAACAGTTCTTTGCGCTCGAGCTGGAATTTAGCACCGATGAAAACAATACTGATAGAACAAACATTCAAGCATTCCCGGTCCTACGTCGTGTCTGACTCGACATTAACTTTTGCACCAATAGTTACGTCACTAACTTATGTTAATGTGTAAAAGTGGAACACTTGTAATATTAGGTTAGCAAAGCTACGAACGAGAACGTAATTAAATTAGAGATGGGGAGAATGTCAATGACAAGCAGGCTGGAGAAATGTTTCGTGCCGGGAATTGATCATTCACGATTCTACGAGCGGTTCGAGGAACCGAAATTGTGTAGTAAAGCTGTTGGATCGATGATTACTAGATTTGATGGATTTATGAAAAAAAATGAGCAGCTGCGATTTGAAAGATGATATAGATCAAAGGACCTGAGGAGCGTCAATATATTGCTCTCAACAGAAAACCATGACGAATTAGCGACGGCTTTAGAACGGGGTGGACGTGTTAATGCTGCATAGAATTCAATAATGGTTTCGGAATTGGCATTGGTTATTCGATGAATGTCGACAATCGGTAACTCGACAAAGATTCTAATTCGTGGGAAGGAAATGTATAACTTCAAGCGCGTTTACGAAACAGAATAGCGAAAGTCTGTGACCGTGAGTAGAGAAATAATGTAGGGAATAACAATGGCAGGAAATAATTTACTATCGACGGAAAATGTGCGATTTCAAAAGCGAATGCCTCGCACTGTGGGAAATAATGTAAAGAATAAAAATACAAGTAAATAATTAACCGTAGCAGCTTGACGGTACGAAAAGCGAATTAAAGAACAAACAGGTAACGAAGAGCATAGAAAACAGTATAATTTGCCGAAGCTTGAGACAGGGGTTAAAAATAGATAACGGCAATTCCCTGTCAAATGATCCTCGAGAAAGACTGGCAACGAGACAACTGTCATCGAGAGCAGTATTCCGACGGAGGTTTGCAAACAGGGATTGCAGAGGGTTTGTTGCTCGAGGAGAACGGTCCAGAGGATCCGCAGGAGAAGTTACGGCTCGCGTATTCAGGACAGAGAAGGTTTCGTACCAGCAGGATTCGCAGTTTCCGAAGGAAAGTTCGAGCGGCAGAGCTGCCTGGCGGTCCGTCGCGGAAAAGTGCGCTCGGTTTTCCGACGCGTCTGGCGAAACAGCTCGGTGCTGGTTCGTGGTAAACGATTGACAAACACAGATAGGAAGGTGTACTTACATGTCCAAGTTGGGCCACGTTGAACGACCGGCCTAGGTAAGGACTGGCAGCGATGCGGCGACGCGTGTCAACGTCCGAGGACACGGCGTACCGTATCGTTCCGTTGTGTGTGTATATGTGTGTGTGTGCGGTCGTTGTCTTGTTCGGTGTGGCAAGTCAGATGAGACGGGGATCCTTTAGCGGGGCGTCGGTGCTCCTGCTCGTCATCTTGAGTCACTGGTACAAACACAGCGCACAGAGTAGTCCTCGATCAGCACCGGAGACGTTCTCACTGTTCCTCACGCAGGCCGAAACGAACGAACACCCCTGAACCATCCAGGAGGCAGTTCTGCACTGAACGACGCGCTCTCTCTCTCTCTTCTCGCCGACAGAGAGAGAGAGAGAAAGCAGAGTGGGTGAAAGGGCGACGTCGAGGACGCGGAAGGCAGGTCAGGTTTGCGCGCGCGAGATCGTCGACTCGGACGTCCGCGACGTCCACGACGGATAAACAGCGACGACGAGACCGAAGATGACGATGACAACCGATGCGTTGGACAACCGTCGACGACGATGACGACGACGCACAAGTCGGGGAGATCGAGAGCACCTGGACACGCAGCACTTGGACCGAGCCGAGCCGAGCCGAGCTGGCGAGCCAGAGGACGAGCGCACGGACGAACGAGGTGGTTCAGACCACCGGAGAAGGAGTAGGAGTGCGAAGAACGCCGGAGAAGAGGGGTGTACCGAGTGACGATCGGTGGGGAGCGATTTCGGGCAAGGGTGGCGCGCGAGGGTGGCCCCAACAGGGTGGCGAACGAGCCCCGTAGTTCTGCTCGTTTCCCCCGAAACCTCGCTCTCTCCGCTTGCTCGCCCGTTTGCCTGGTTGCCTGCCTTGCCTACCTTGCCTCTCTGCCCGTGCTCGTGTCGTCTACTCGCCTGTCCACCTGCCTAGCTGCCTAGCTGTCTAGTTGCCTACCTCCTGGCGTCGCCTGCCTCTGCCCGCTCGCCAGCCAGCTCGGTTTTGCTCACCCCTCTCCGGCACTGCCTCGATCCGCGCTTCCTACAGCTCTCACTCTCTCTCTCTCCCTCTCTCTCTATCTCTCTCACTCTCGCTTCTCTTTCTCTCCTCTCACCCCTCTTTCTCTCGCTCTCTCTGTCTCTTTGGCTGCGCAGGACCCGCCACGACCCGGCCAAACCCAGACAGCCAGCGTGTAGGTACCGCGGGCTCGCATTCGAGGTAGCTCCAGCCACCCCAGCTGCTCCATCCCCTCCAACCACCCCCGTATCTCCGCCAGGGACGTACACTCTCGGTGCTCGCACCCCGACGATCTTCACGGAATTTTCATTTCACGCCGGATCCAACCATTGACCCGTTACAGTCCGATCATCAGGCTGACACGACGCCGATCATTTCATCTTTCGACTCGGGACGAGGTAGTCCATTGTTAGTGGCCCCTGTCAACTTTCCTTTCCCTCTTAACTCTTTCTGGACCATTACTTCTTGAAATATTTTCTTCGGGAATCTGAGTTCAATGTCTTCAATTCTGGAAGAAAGCGAAGGTTTATATTGATCTGCTGTTATTGCGATAATCGAATTGTTTTTACAAATCCTCAACCGACGGTCGTTGAATTTAAAAGGACCATTAGAAAATTGGTAGATGAAGTGTTAAGGATTACATACATGGACCTGATATCCTCGATAGGTCGACATCCGTCCTCACAGGGTAAATCCGACGAACAACCCTTCCGCTTCGTTGTTCCATCTGTATCGGTGTCAACTGTATTGTGTTTACATCGGCTGTAGTCAAGCTTTAGTTACCCCGATTTTATTCAACATAGATTGAATGTTCGTTTGCTGGGCAAATTTTCAGCCGAAATAGAATATTCGGGCGGTTACCATTTCCCTAGAAAACCATTATTTCCCGTTGATTGTAGGTCAAACGATAACTGTAATTGCTCGAGTTGCAATTTTTTATGTCAACATCGATACAGATATCGCGTCAATGGTCAATGAAGCAATTTCGCGGAGCGTTTCAGTTCCCAGACGCGGTCTACGCTGTGCCGTTAAGTAAATGGAACCCGAAAAATTTCAGTAACCCGATAAAAATTCAACGAAAACATCGACAATATTTCAGATTAACGCGCCGCGTCTCCCAGAAGCGAGATATGGGATTGATTCCGCAACTACAGAACCGAATTTTTGCGCTTCTGTTTCCGGTTTCCGGTTTCCGGAACCGGAACTTTTCCATTTTTATGCCGCTACATGAATTACTTTGATTTCCTGGAATTTTTGAGGTTGCCGAGTCGACAGTCGAAGCGTTAATTCTCCGGTGGCCGAACAAAAAAGTGCGAATCAGGATGATTGGAGACGTTAAATTTTCGACGTGGAAGTTGATTACGTATGAAGGGCTCGTGAGCCAATCAGTGCGAGTTCCCTCATACAAATTTTCTCGTTTATATTTTCAGGGAATTTTACCGGGCGCTCTTTCGCCCGTCCACCAGAAGATCAATTTCATTTGTCAGCAAGATCGATACTTTCTTGTCGAAGAGAAAAAGTAGGATGGCAGTTGCGGAATAATAATTCGCGCGACACAGCCAGTGGCTGGGGACGCGTTCACTGTAACCTCAACATTTTTCTAATTCATAGCGACTCGCAAACTCCCGTTCGATATCTCGGTGAGTCAAACCAGCCTCAAGGTTCAGGAGGGTTTTTTTCTTTCGCTTTCGATAGAAAACGGCGCACAGTGGGCTGGATCGAGAAATTTAGTGACATTTCACGAAAAAGTCGACTTTCTCATATCGATTTCTAATAAATTTGTATTGCGTCCTAAATGTCCATCATCATCGAAGCTGAAAAAATTCACGTTTGTCCACAAAAACTATAGTTAATATAAATTCACAAAGATAGATATTTGGAATGCAGTATTTTTCTGCCAAAAATTGCTGCTTTTCATCGAGGAGTGTCCTGATTACCCTATTTAATATTTCTTCTGCCTCTTTTGTGTAAATGAAAAACAGTCCTTTGGGGTAACAACTAATGCTGTTAGTTGAGGATGTTTGCTCGCAATGTATTAAAAATTAATAATTAATGAAATGAATAAAATCTATATACTTTCTTACAATTTGCAAGGTATATCTTTTAATGGACCTAATTGGACCTCTTCGGACAAATCAGATCATTTTCATTAGACCTTCCTCTACATATCCCCACAAAAATCATATCCGGACTGATCCGTTTAAACAAATTATGATTGTTTAAAGTTATCGGGACGTGTCACCTGACGCATAGCAACTCACATATAGTACTACATAAGTAATTAAATACCATCGAAATATGAATATTTTTGCAATTGCATTAAAAGTTCATATCTACCTAAAACAAGTATATAATTTTTAACAATAATGTAAGTAATCTATTAATTTTATTGTTGAAAACATAGTGAACGGTAATATTATAACTGGACTAAGAGTTTCTTAGTTTTTCTTAGTGAGTATCACTGTTTTTGTAGTATCATTTTGTAATTTTAATCTCAGTTTTTATGCCTGCAGATATCCAGAAGCTGCAGATTTAATAATTAATTAAACTAAACAAATTGACCAAAAGTTTACCTGTTAACATCAATTTAAAAACGTTTTGCTAAGATTAATTGGCTCATCTTTTGTATTTGTTATGTTTTTGTTCATATTTTTATCTTTCATAAACACATTACGCATACATGAAGTTAATACGAAATAACAAAGCTTGTAATGTATACATAGAATGGACATGATTTTAAAACAATTAAACTGAAAAATTATTTATAATTATTATA
The DNA here is from genome assembly GCF_051020765.1 of Lasioglossum baleicum. Classification (NCBI taxonomy): domain Eukaryota; kingdom Metazoa; phylum Arthropoda; class Insecta; order Hymenoptera; family Halictidae; genus Lasioglossum; species Lasioglossum baleicum. The sequence continues at coordinate 15,937,635 of NC_134940.1, forward strand.
AAAATATCTTTTGACACGCTTGTGAGGCGTTTTTACCTCCTCGGTACATTTTGTATGCGTTGATTATAAAAAGATTTCTCGAATTTATATTTTACGTATTCCATGAAACATCACATGTATGAAATGTAAATATAAAACACATATTTAGTAAGTAAAAAATAGTTTGGAAGATTATACTTAAACAATTTTATTTTAATAAAAAATATCGCTAAAAATTATTGCTTAACAAAATAAAAAAAAATTGTATTTGTCTACAGTTAAAATTGACTATTTTTTAAATGAATTTCAGTGCAAATTTCATCCCGATATCGCTTATGGTTCAAGAGTTATAACAAAATGTCACTAAAATTCTCGATCCAGCCCACTGTGCGGCGGCGCCCGAGCCGTTTCCGCTCGTGAATCGTCGACTCGCAGCCAAATTACCCGATCGAGCAATAACTCGTTGTCTTCGCTAAGAATCGGTCACCGATGGAACTAGGAACGCGGATAGAAGCGCAGCCCTCGACCGTGTGCCCCCTATTTCGCGAACTTTTTCGTTCGACCCCGCTTTCGACGAACGCTGTTTCCCCGAAGTTTTCCCGGCCCTCTTCAAGCCAGCCCGGATCCTCTTTCTGTCGTCGATCGGCGACGTTTTCGCTCGAAGCGCGGCAATTACTTAGCGGCCATCGCGGGAACACAGCTTTGCGGTTTCTTCGCTAACTAATTCATGGGGGAGAGCCGGTCTTGAAAACTGTTGCGATATCGATCCCGGTTCCCGAAATTTCCGTAACTGGTTCGACCGGAACCTTTCCCCTTATAATTTATTGCACGCCCACTAGAACTTGTTTTCTCCGATATTACGAGAACTTGATCCGACGTCTGAAGTGAAATTGTTAGGCAACGGGTTAACACGCCCGCTACCACCATATGTTTCGCTGCTTTCCTTCACCGTTGAAACGTTTCATTAAATATAGCGCAGCTCCTCCGCGAATTATTAAAACAGTTCGCAAAAGCCGTGAAGAATCTGAATATTATTCTGTGTGTTACGATTTCAAGTAGCAAAGCGTAGGATACAATTGATTACACTATCTTTGAGTAAACTGCGAGATTGTGAACGTCGCATATCCGTGACAGTGGTAGCGAATGTGTTAAACAGTAATTTCCGGAGGCGTTCGAGGCCCTTTCGCGATCGATATTCTGGCGCGTTCGTCGATCACTTGGACGGCGCTTGATCAGCGTCGTTTCATATCGGTAATTATTATCCTTCCGACTAAACGCGGACGATTATTCTTCTTAATTAATTAGCGGCGACCCCGCGAGGCCGGAGAGCAGAGAGCAGTGGGGTTTGGAAGAAAAGCCCGACGCGGTCCTGTGACCGGAAATTTATGCGAGCGCCGAGTAATACTCTCGCGACTGATATCGATGGTCCCGCAGGATCCTGCTCTTACAATTATTCCCTTCGAGCCGGTTTCCCCGAAAATTTTTCCTCCTCCTCCTCCTTCCTTACTCCCGCTGCGAGAGGAACACGATTCTCTTTCTTTTTTTTCTCCGTGTGTGTGTGCGTGTTCACGGTGTGTTTGATTGCAGGCCATTCAAGGGGACGGAATGGGCGGTGGAGTAGGAGAGGGAGAAGCAGACAGAGAGAGAGAGCCATTTGCGAAGCGAGAAACAAAAAGCAACTGGATAAGAGGCAAGAAAGTAGGACGAGCAGTGTCTTCGGTCGCTTTCCTTCTACTCGAGACGGAGCAGCGGCCGCGTTTTTCTTCGGCCCTGAGAGGGTAATAGTCCTCGCGTGCTCGAAATAAAATTTTACTAATATTCCCGGACGACGACCGGCTCGGAATTGTAGTTTCGTCGCTGTTAATCGCTTCCTGCTAGCCCGACGCCCTCCGCGAATCCTCGCGATTTAGGATACTCGCAAACGCGGCGCAATGGTGCATATTAATGGATCAATTTTGTACTTGTAACAAATTATTGAAACCAAATATCTAAAACTATTTGATCCACGACAGCTGTAACATCATGATGCGTTTATTAGACCAAAATTCAAATTCAGATTCGCCGAACGTTCAGAATGCTCGAAGAATCCTTACTCAATTAAAACGTCATCAACGATCAAACTTGAAGCCAAATATACAGGGTGGTCCATTTATCTTGAGACAGTCAATTATTACGGAAACCAGCAGGAATATGAAAAAATGTTTTATATAAAATATTCTTCATATGAAGGGGCACATTTAAAGGCGCTATAAGGGTCAGATGAAGGGCAATTCAATTTTTTCAAACGGAAAACTGTAGTTTTTATTTCATATTCTTATTCTACATCGAAAAATAATAATATTTCCCACAAAACATTTTTTCCTAGCGTGCACGGTTTTACTAAACAAATTGTGGTGAATATCCTAATATTTGTAATGACAAAAAATACTGAGTTTGATCTGGAGTCATAAAAATCTAGTAAGCGGTGACAGGAATACGTGTGTAGTACATTGAGCATCGTAGGTGGCGTTATTGCCGCCTACTAGATGAAGATTCACAATACATGATGTATGCCATTATGCAAGCTTTGCAACATTTATCATTGTATCGTTAAAAAATGGTAAGTTCAGGAAAAAAATGTTTTATACGAAATATTATTATTTTTCGATGTAGAATAAGAATATAAAATAAAAAATATGGATTTCCATTTGAAAAAATGAGGTTGCCCTTCATCTGACCCTCAAAAAGCCATTATGGAAAAATGTGCATAGCGCCATTAAATGTGCCCCTTCATATGAAGAATATTTTATATAAAACATTTTTTCATATACCTGCTGGTTTCCGTAATACATAATTGGCTGTCTCAAGATAAACATCATCTAAACAGTCGCTTGCGTTCGAGTTCAGACTTGCACGAGTTTGTTGAAGCGGGGAGCGAACGAGCATTCGTTCGTTTGATCCAAACGCACCATTAGAAAGATGGAAATATACAGCGTTTAATCTAAGAGGACTCCGACCACGCCAGAGGGGAGCCCTGGTCACAGTTGCTAACTTCTTCCCCACCCTCGAAGAAAACTGCTGCGAGATCAAATCGAGGAGAGAAAGTTCCGCTCGAAACAAAATGCTGATGGCACTGCGGGGGAGTTTCGATGGAGGGCACGTGGGAGATTCTATCCTGGTGCTCTCGACGCTCCGCTCCGCGCTCTCATACTTTGTGCTCTATAGTGTATGCTCCTCGCGCACTATACTCCACAGTCAAATAATTCGCGGCCGCGACGCGTGTAGCTCGCGCTCCGCCCGGAACTAACCGCGAATCCGAAGCGCGCGTCATCCCGTTCGCGTCGACGCGAGATTGTTCCGCTCGGGGAGCACATAATGACGCGAAATTTCACGACATCACCGGGAAATGGGCCTCCGCGAGCACAGACCCTCGTCGAAACCCGTCGAACGCTCCCCGCGAACCCGAACAACGGGAAAACTGGGTTCCGATCTCATTCTCTCCTCCTCCTCTTAACACTAAAACTACCGACGTTTTTCTCTATCCATCTCCGCGTTCGTTCCTACATTTTTCAATAAATGTTCATGGATTATTGTGAATAATTAAAATTCCTTTCCATTTAACACTTCCAGTGGAATCTGCAAGATACAGGAAGCTTGATAAAGTACTCTCAACACCGTACACTTTAACTTTTCAATTTCTATCTCATTCGACAGCTACCCTTATTTAATTTATTGAGAGACACTAATATCATTTAACTATATCATGCAGTCAGGTTTGAAATATTTTCCACGGAAACAATTAACATTTGTTACATATTCTTGCTTATTTTCTCAGATAATTTTTAATCAATTTACAACTCGAGACTACGAAATCTAACAATTCCAATATCATTGAACGTCGTATGATATTTTGGGTGTTGACGTAAAGATTGGATGCTCCTATTTTCGTCAATTTCGACTATGTACGACTCCAGGAATTTTCCTCAACGCAACAAGTGGGAGGATTGCGAAAAAACGCAGAAATATTTCTTCACCCCCGTTTGAACAAGGAAAAACAACTTTTACGAAAAATTTGGGGTGGATATACGAACAATACGTTTGAATGTGCCACACGCGTGGAAGAATGCCTAAATGCGTAGAGCATTGGAAGATCTGTTGGAAATACGCATTCTTCGAAGCAACGCATAAGCAGACGTCCCGTCGATGAAGTTTCCCCTGTTTACCCTCGAATCACCATTTGCGTGGGTAACCGGTAACACAATTAGCAGCGAGGAATACTTACACCGGTGTTATAAGCAGGTTACTGTTTACTCTACGCGGAACCCTCTGCGAGGGTCAAATCAGAGAGAGCGTAAGCGGCCGCAAAGATAAGCCTCGTTTCCACCCCCGCAAGCGCAGCGTTTCATCCAAAACAGAATGAACCAATTATTTGTCCGTGGATCTTCCCGAGTTTGCGGCACGTTCGAGTGAAATGCAAAGAGGCGAGCCTGCGAACAAAAATTAATAACGGTTCAGAGCCTGTTCTATCAACCCTGAAGAAACGCGGGGATTGAAGAATTCCAAAATATCTCGACACTAGGTTTACGGAGCGCTAAACTTGTTACAGAGATAATAAGAGCGTATCTATCCAAATTTTTAGCCAACCTCAATATTCGTAAATGAAAAATATTAATTAGAACCCCCGTCATTTGGACGATTCCTGTAAACCAAGTGTGCAAGCTACTGTTACGAATTGGACGTTTCATATATGCAACAACCTAGCAGAATCGTCAAGCAAACGCGAAGAGTGTTCAGAAGAACACAACGTTGCATAATGTTGCAGCGGTGCGAAACAGGAAAATATTCTTTAACGCGGAGGTTCCCCAAAGACAAAGGTCCGTTCGAGTTACAGCCGACACCGCGGTAGTCCCACAATTTGTGACAAGTTCCTCGAGTGGAAAAATTCTGTAGCCGGCCAGCCGAGGGAGCCGGAGCAGAGGAGAGAGCTTCTATTTATGGTCCCGTTGAGTTTATTGGCTCGCTACTTCGTTACCACCGAGTAGACACTGGATGTAATCCTCGTAGTAAACGCGTGCAATTGCCAGCGAGGCTGACATTAAACTCGAGGGTTCGGGGGCTCGGCGGCTCGAGAGCCGGTCTGTGACCGGCAGTGACCGGCATGCCAGTTGCCAGCGATTGAAAGTGGTAGCAGGTTCTTGAGCGGCGCCTTACGGCACTAACGACAGCGGGGCGAGCAACCCCCGCTCGTCCGATCTCAGCCCCGTTTTCCCACCCACGCTGTGCCAGAGATCTCCCTTTCTCTCTCTATCTCTCTTCACCGGGTCAAGCTCCCCGCGATCAGCATCGAGCCGCACCACCGTACACCTATTCCGGCGTGCTGTGCTCGATCAGTCTGCTCGAGATTAGTCGAAGACGAAGGCGAAGACGCTCGTAGTCGCTCCAGGGGCCGACGATCTGGAACACGCTGCTCGAACCACCGAGCACGAACGTCCAGGCCAGGGATTCAAACGGCCCTGGAACTTATTAACGCGTTCCGCACCATTCCAATCCCTGTAACAGTCGCGCAAAATCAGAACAGCTTATTTAACGCGTTCCGTGCCGCCTCCACCGGTGACGACACGCGCGTGCCAACATAGAATTTGATAGCACTATAGAATACCCTATAACGAATGCTACAATACGCGGGTGTCCTCGTTGAAACAAAACGCTTGCAACCAACGAGTATATCAACCTTCTAACTCGCAAGAGGGGCGAACCTGCAGAACGCCTACTATCCGAAAACCATCGGAATCGGAGGGCAGGTACTTAGCTGTTCTGCAAGTTCACCGGAGGAGAATTTGCTTCGAGAAGCGAAGTGCTTAATACTATCGGATTCGAGTATCTCGAGATGAAAGATCGGAATGCTACGTGGAAAGACTAACGGGGAAAACTCGGAGAAGATCGCCAGAGGTAATTTCACAGCTGTTTTGCGTACGGTCCCTTTGAAAAACTGCTCTCTTCGCAGCTTCATCATCGTTCTTCCGGAACGGCGACATTGTACGAGGAACGATGAAGTCGGTTGAAAAACGGAGAAAATAGAGCACAAGTTTTTTTCAAGGAGAGAGCGAGAGAGAGACATGGCGGAAAAGGGGCTGGGGCGAAGAGGAAACACGTAAGACGCGGGGGCCAGCCGAGTTTCCGATCGATCGAACAGCCGAAGAGACTCGTTGATATACAAACTGGAAGACAGGGAACTCGCCGTGCCACGCCGGGGCGATAATTATCTCGGGACCCGGTCCGGAACAGTTCGCTGGAAGTTATCTAAGCACGCGGCAACTTCCGAGATCTCTTTTCTCCCGGGGACCGGGGCCCCCGTGATCGATAACAGTTTTCGCCGCGTGGCATGGCGTGGCCCGCTTCATGGCTTGGCGTGGCGTGGCGGCAAAAAGTCGATCGCACGGGCAAAAATAGTCGAGCAGCACGGTTAATATTAAAGCGGGCTCGACGGAGTTGCCGGGGAAAATTTTTGGGCGATGCGGCGGCGCCTCGCGGACGCGCATCGATCACGAGCTATTTTCCACCGTCCTTTTTTCCTTTAGCGGCGCGCATCAATTCCTAAGCATCGCGGGATCCTTCGCGAGCGAGCCAACCGGAAGCGGAGGAATCGATCGGCCGAGAAATGTTCGCCGATTAACGTCAACTTGCTCCTCCCGCTGTTATTTCTGCTCGCTCCGCCGAAAAATCGAACGCTCTACGAGCCGCTCATTTGCCAAATCGATTCGCTCCTGGAAAATAAAATGCCTACGAAATTGATGAAATAGTACCTATATGAAATTTCTTTCTTCCGCTAATAATATTGATAAACGAACTCACATTAATCTACGCCTTAAATCTAATGACCTTGCTTATTTTTACGGAAACAGGCCAAGTTGGTGCCCCCTTAATTCCGCCGGGAAAGCTTGAAAATGTACAATATTTCTACAATAGTTAACATTCAATCCTGAACATCAAATTTCAAAAAAAGCGTCGAACCCTTTTTTTATGACGAATACACGCGCCGAGTTTCATTACAATCGGCGGTTGTCACTCGGAAGAAGAACGTGGCTTTGTTTCGCGCTCGCGCGTTCCTCGTGCTATTTTCGAGCCGGCCCTGAATTTTAATGAGCATTACAATCGTGTCGACCGCGTTGCTAACAGACCCCTTTGGGATCTCCCGACGAGCGTGGCTCGAAGTGACTTTAAAAATCCTTTCACGCCCCGAGAACTCGCTGCATCATGCACTTGTTACGCGGCGATGAGTAGTCGGCCCCTGTTGCAAATAATTGTAAACGCGAGCTGATTCGGAATAAGCCGTTGCCGTGACGGAGCTGGTCGTCGACTGAAAAGGTCGAGGTTTTGCCTACGCCGGAACTCCGATGATCTCTAGGGTCCCTGGGGTCTCTCCGTGGAACCTCGGACCTCGACTGGCTCCCCTGATCCCTTGGGCACTCGGCGGACCTTAATGGAGATCGATGATGTTCCCGGTCTATCGCAAGTTCACGGAGCCCTCGGTGTTCGGAGACAAAAGGGCCTCGAGAATTCTCCGTGTCCCTTAAAGGAGTCCCGCTAATCCCGTCTACAAACTTTAGAAAGCCATGGTTCACAGTCTCCGCGGTGTTTCCGTGCTATTTACAGTCTACCGGAGGTCTTTCGAGGTCTCCAAGATCTACCAAGAGAATGGCCAGATTCTAACCAGATCTAAACATACAATTCCCCTTCCAGATCGATTTCCTCGATACAATTTGTCTTTCAATCCCATTCCTTGGATATTTTAACACACACCGATCTAAAACATGAATGAGTAGATTTCGTTAACCCTTTGCGAACGTGCGTCGTTTCCGACGTAACAGCAAGATTATCTTTCTCACATAGTACCGAACAAATTTCCATCAGCACGTTCACGCCGGCATGAATATGGCGGTACAAATATGGTTCATTTCACCGGGCGCCGTCGCGAACGTGTCGAAAGCAACCTGTTTTCCTTCGTGGAATTCTTACCTCTAGCACCTCGGTGTATAATCTAGTTCCACAGGGAAAACAGATACATTCGACCCGTAGAAACACACGCTAAAAATAATTCCCGCCGAGTAGGGGTTACAGGAGCCACGGCAACGTCGTTGATAAATCTTCAAGAGTCCACCGTTCTCTCTAAAGCGTGAAATGTGCTCGATAGCTGCGTCCAAAGTTGATCAGGGGTCCGTGCCACTGTCGGAGCATGGTGTACCATGAGCGAGGTCCGCGGCGGTGTCTGAGGAAGCCGGATGTTCGTTAAATATCGGTGCAAGAGTGTCGCGGCAATCCCTTTCCCCGACTATGGCCGTCAAGTGTCCATTCATGGACACTTTAACAACTTCGGGGCGGAGTGCGGAGTTGTTGCAAGAATCCAAACTCGGAACTTTCTAGGTATAAGTTTCTAGACACTCGAGGAAAGTACTTTCACAATATAGGGATACGAATAAAGAGAAAGAGAGAAGAGAGAGAGAGGGGCAGAAAGACGGGGTGGAAGTTGGAGGGAAAAGGAAAAGAGAGTGTAAGTGAGAGAGAGAGAGGGGGGGAGGGAGAGGGATTCGATCGGGACATAAATCCCCGCGATTCTTCTCGCGCGGCAGCATTTCAATCTCTTGGAGCATGGAGCAGCGAGACACGGCTAATCGAGCGTGGACTGGCCACCACCCTCACACAGCGAGAGCAGCGAGCTCTGAGCTCTGAGCAGGCGAGCTCGGAGCTCGGGGCACGGAGCACGGGCCACGGACCTCGGCACCGCACCACGGTACACGATATTCAAGCCGCGCCTTTGTGCTCGGTTCCTGACCGTCGGCGATTTCGCGCTGCGCTTACATGCCGCTTTGTCCGCTCTCGTTAAATGATGTATCGTTCGCGGCGCACCGGCTGGCAGGCTGGCTGGATGTGCTGTATGGCTGGATGGTTCGCTGCTCGGCCCAGCTAACGGAGTCGGTCAAAAATTCCAACCCGCGATACCGATGACATTTTTCTTCGTTCCTGTAACGTGCAATAAACGTTGAATAGATGAATACAAACGTTCGTCGCGCGATCCTCGATTCCCTGACGAAACGCAGCGCCGCTCCCCTCCCTCCTCCCGCCGCCACCCCTTCCCTGTCGATCACACCCACCTAAACGCTGGCACGCCTCTTGATTTTGAAACACCCGGCTCCAGCACCGCCAGGCCGCCGTCACGTAGACGCGACACGACCTCTTACGCTTTCAGCGACAAAACAAATCCACGCGACATCCGGCGCGAGCGAACGTTCTTCCGAAGATTGCGACCGACGGGCTTTCGCAGCCAAACACTGCTCTATCATCGGCGAAATTATATTTTCAATTGTTTTGCTGTAGAACCTTCTTTCGACATTTTCTTTTGTACAAGTAACACAAGCTTCGTCGACCTCCTTCTAGACAAAGCACTAGATTTAAGGTAGATTAGAATTCCGACAAGTGAAAAACGTCGATCCCGAAAATTTTGGCACTCCACGGAATAAATTGGCCCAATGAGCCACGGATCCTAACGAAGGCTTAAGCAGCCGGAACTCGAAAATTTGTTTAGCGTTACAGGATTCCGCAAAGTTTCATCGGAATCGGGTGACGACGAGGTTCCTTCTCGTCGGAGCAATTCCGAGAACGGGAACTACGACGACGACGACGGCGCGAGTCCGTACTCTCGTCGAAGCTGCTTAATCGGGCGTGAAATCGTCGGCAAATCAAACAGGCTGATGATCACTCTTTACGAGGGTGGGTCTCGAATTACACGAGAACGGCAACGGTAACTGGAACGGGAAAGGGAACGGGAACGGAGTCGGATAGGGAACAGTCGATTCCCTGGGTGGGGCGGCGGTTCCATGGGAGATTAGCAATGTCGGGGAGAGCGAGTAGGTTCGCGCGAAGATTAGATACACCGAGCAAAGGTGTAGTTAACCCGGGTCTACCGGCGCTGATATACTAATTGAATTAGTTATTTCGAAGCGGAAAGTTAAGGGCACGTCTGCGAGCCAAGTTTTCAAGCTGAAATAACTCGGCGAATCGACGTGCTGCCGGGGCCGGCGACGTTCTCTGTCACTCTCGGCCCCTCCGACGCGAATACGAGCAAGCGCCCTCGCCCCGGAAACTTCTTATTAACCCGAAAGTTTCGTTTGATATCGAGCATGATTATTATTTAATTATCAATTCGGGGGCCCGCCCAGTCGTCAACGGAGACCTGCTCGGCGCCTGACTCGATACAGGATTTTCGATGTCCATTGGATCATACTCTTACACTGCTCGGGAAAGTTATTCCATGCCCTATGGCGTCAAAATATTCGAAAATCGATTTCGATCCGTTTCTTGGTTCTGCAACGTTTGTTTCCTGCACTAGAACAGCTGTCAGCCGTAGATATTGCTCCGTGGAGCCACGAAACCACGCCCTTACCGAGCGAGCCATGCCTACTGCATGCAAGGGAACCAAAATATGTTCGCAAAATCAATTTTACTTCGTTTTTTCGTTGGATAACGCGTGTTTTCTTGTGCTAGAACGATTGGTAGTCTTGTATACTGCTCCGTGGGGCCACGAAGCCACACCCTCTCCCGTCGGACGACGCCTACTCTACGCAGAGGTACCAAAATGTACATATATTATTCAAAAATCAATTTTAATTTGTTTCTTCGTTGTGTAACGCATGTTTTCCTGCGCTAGTACGGCTGGCAGTCATAGATATTGCTCCATGGAGCCACGAAACCACGCCCACTTTCCAGGATAGACAGCCTTATTAACCGTACGAGCATTTAACGAAAGCAATCCTGAGTTTGTCGCGAATCTATAGGAACATTTACACCAGTACCGCTCTACTTGAAATTATGACTAGCTCGGCGCGATTAGGTCCACGATTTTGAGCAGAGAGAAATTTCGAGAAATTACAGAAAGCCGGCTGGAAACGACTACTTGACTCAGACTTTCCGGAATCAGCGTCCGGCGTGAGATAAACTAAATACGTATACCGTGGCTGTTCGAACGTGATCGATATTTTTTTCCAGACGAATTTACATGGCCATTGTCGACGCATTACATTTACAGTCCGCTTGTTTTCCCGGCGAGCGAATGCTCGTCGATAAATCGATTGGCCGGTCGGTTATGCTTCTCACAAAAGTTCCCCGTTAAAATATTTGCTCGGCCATGCAAAATACGAATTATGGGAAATCCGAGTTCTTTTTTCGATTTTTCGTCGGTTCCCGATCGCGGTCGCACGGAAAATATAAAGGAAAATTCATACAATTGTAACGAGGCTTTCGCCGACGACGACGCGCCGTTAAGTCTTCGTTCCGAAAAGTTCCATTAAAAGCGCATGAATTATTCAGCCGGTTGGACGTTAATTAGAAAACATTTTTGCCGGTTGACAGGGACGCGCGCGTGAAACTTGCTCGCGTCGCGTCGCGCCGCGCCGGACCCGCGGATTCAACGACGATTCGGAAGCATCTAGCCAATTAGTATTTCGCGAATAACGCAACCGCGCCTGTCTAATTCGAGCCTGTTTTAATCGCGAAGCCTTCTCCTATCGGTAATCGATTTCTACCTCGCCCGCTGGAATATTAATAAACTTCTTAACTTTGCTTGAACGAATGTTCCATGAATATTCGAAGCTATCGATTGCGGCGGAAAAATGGGTTTCGTCGAACCAACCGGTCTCCTCGAACTGGGAACCACTGCGCCACGGTAAATATTAATGTTTAGCATCGGGACCAAGAAATAACAGTTGGAACGTTGATACTGTAGGTCTCTGTGATTGGCCATATGAATTGCATGATCGCCAACGTCGATGCCATGAATGTAATTGACCAACAGAGAGTCTGTCACACCCCTGTGCACCTGGCTGAGCCGCACTTCCATTTCGCCGTGTTGAATTAACTTTCGAATATTGTTTCATTATTTTTATCGGCCTCGGCAAATCAATGCGAGAAACACAACGATATTAATTTCGGATTTATCACTGCTACGACTACGATTCTGGAATACTAATCGCGCAACAAAGGAGAATAATAGACTCCGCGTTAAGAAGCATCTTTACCAAGGGTATTATCGCGCTCGGATTATTTCATCCCTATCGGAATGGGATAAAACAAGCGCAGAAACGGGATGAAACAATTCGTTACGCTCCATAGTAAATCGTTTAAAACCCCGAGAATAAACAACGAACTGCACAGAAATATTAACGGGTCTACGTGGACCCAGCTACTAATTGGCCTGAAAAAGTGGAAAAAACTATTTTAGCGTTATTTATAGGCTCAAGGTTATAATATTATACATCGTTGGATTCGTCTTAAGATCAGCTACAACGTTACAAAATCCAAAATACATTGTAGTATTTAAAAAATCGAATTTACCTCAATTTTTTGAGAAAAAAAGTTCTTTTTTAACTTTTATATATTGAAATTTGTAGACGTCTGCATACTGTTCCTCTTTTGTTCGAAACATTTTTTTCTCGGATTATCGAGAACCCCTGAAAAAGCGAGGCGATAGTGGAATATTTGCAATACTATAACTTTAAAAATATTTTATTATAGCTTTTGGAAAGCTCTCAAAACAAGCTACAAGAATATGCAATAAGAAATAGGGGTTTCAATTTAAGAAATTGAAGATGACCTTTACGTGATTTTCAAACGACTATCCAAGGTCAAATCAATGACACCATTTTATGCCCCCTCTCGAAACCATACAACTTTTGTCTGAAACATTTTTCTCCAAAATGCTTAATTTCGAAGATATATGCCCGTTTCACTTTAAATGACTCACCCGGTATATATTATAAGAGAACATTTGAAAATTATTACCATTCATTTTCATCGGAAAATACATTTTCTTCCTCGGATAATGTTTCTTCTTCATTTGAGGCCAAGCGTAGCCGAACGTACAGGCGTACTCGAAACGCTGCTAAACGCTTAATATGAAATTGGCTATAAAATTTGGATCCGGACATATCCGGAATCAAACTTTGTTGGCTTATGATCACAAATCTTTACCGAATGTAAAATGAGACCAAAAAGAGCACGCTGACTCACACAGAAATATAACAAAATCGTCAATAAAATTTTGTAATCGTAAAAGAACTTTCAGAATTATTGGCAATGTTCAAATATTAATAACTATACTAATTTAGATGATAACGAAATGAAATCTGTGCGAAAGTGCTCTGTATATCTTCCTGAACAACTTTTGTACTACAAGAATTTACACAATTTTCCTTAAAACACTTGAAAATCGCCAATGAACGGATGCTGTTTTAGAGACTGTTTAAGAACACAAAGCGCGCCTTAAAATCTCTTTACTTTCGATGAAGTTTACTACTTCACGGGTGTACAAATAGAAAAAACAATATTGCAGCTTTATTCTTCAGACCTTTAACTACGGCGGTCAACAAAAAGTTAGAAATCGACTTTTTTCCACTTTTTCAGGCCAAATACCCCACTGTGCGATGGTCAAAGGGTGTACCTCGTGAAATACGAGGTGTTGCGATCGAATCGATTAACATTAACGACAGTAAGATGGATTTCAATGAGAGATTTCAACGGTCGAATATTGGTATGAAATCTCCGGATAACCATTACGGTTTTCGGCGCGCAATTCGATTTACGTCGGCAAGCGATCTGCTAATGTCGCGCACTAATGTTGCTGGTTGCAGCTTGCACGTTGCAGCACGCGAATGTAGGAGGTTCGGCGTTTGCTTAGGCGTGTTCGTTGTGCAGTATCACTGCCAGTCTATACCCAATCCCCGGCAAGTGGAATAACCCAGCTTTCGCCTGGCATGCCATTAGGTGGCTCTCCTTTTCGCGCGTTCTCAGCCTGACGTGATCTCTCGCACTTCAACGAGACTGCAAGTGCAAACTCCTTGCAGTCCTCGGTTCCCTTATTTCATCCTAATCCCACCACTTCCAACGACAAAACCCCAACTTCCCGACATCGATTTGTACCCCTTCAATGTTTCGTGTTCGATATACACCCCCGCTCAAAAGTACGTGGACACTTATCGTTGAAATTTTTGTACTATTTGATCGTTATTAGACGATGTTTATTGTTCACAGAGCTGGGTAAAATAGAATTTGAAATAGTAAACAGTTAAAGTGTATATGTACCTCTGAAAAGGTTTCGAAACGTGTTTTAAGAGGGGCTTGTGTAACTTCAGTGAAAAAGTGATTTTTAAGAATGTTTTTTAGAACAACTGTATATGGAACTGGGCCTTTACTAGATGTAAACAGATAGTCATTGCAGAGAAAATTACATTTGGGAATTGTTAAAGTGAACTTTCCATGCAGGTAGACATTGAACATGTCTCAGTTCACTTTAACAATTTTCAAATGTAATTTTCTCTATTACAGCAAACGCAAAAGTTATCTCTTGAAAAAGATCCACATCAGGATCGAAACGTAGAGTTTCTAATTAATTTGCAAAATTGCTGTGTTTCATCACTGATCGAACCTGTGCGCCGAGATCATCACAATTTGATTACCAAAATTACGATCGATAATCACATCTAATTTGTAAACAGATAGTCTTGAAGTACAAATGTTCCTGTTTTAATGTTAAAAAAAATGTATATTGTTCAAAAAAGTATAAGTAAAAAATAAAATATATATTTTAGGTCCAATCCCTAGAGAAATGTGTAAAGAAATGCAGTAAATACATATAATTATGCAGTAAATAATAATTTTTGTTATAAATTGATCAAATCCGCAGTCTACTAATAAATTATTGTTCAGATAAATTCTCCAATACTATGATATATAAAGCAGATCACATAATTTGATTAAATCCCTTAAAGATTCTTTTTTTTTAAGAGAAGAATTGAACAAGTGTCCACATACTTTCGATCGGGGGTGTATGTTAGGTACAGGGTGTATAAACATTAATCGGTAGTAAACAATAATGATCGGTGGTCATTTGTAAAGGGGAAACTTGTCGCAAAATTGTGTACACCAAAGAAGATTGTTGTTAAAGTTTGGTTTTACATCATCTACTTCCACTCATCAAGAAGAGAAAAAGTTTGAAATGAACCATGTACAGTGACCCGAATTAATATTCGGACGCTCTAAAAAAGACGATAACTCTTTTAATATTGTGCTATACGATTTGAACTTTTTTGGGAAGCTAAAGCAATTAGTTTACCACAGGATGTGAAAAGAAAACTTTTCAAAAATTGCTATTGATCGTAATTGAAAAAAAAATACTAAAAGTTGCATTCTACAACTTTTTTATGTGGCCGAAAATGGTAAAAATCTGCCATTTTTACCATCTTTAAACGTTCGTAGATTTTGACGAAATTTTCAGAATATGTTTAATTGACACAGATCTACAAAAATTAGTTTAAAAATGTTCAATCCTATAGGCCCACATAAAGAAGTTGTAAAATGCCACTTTTAGTATTTTTCTACAATTCCGATCAATTGCAATTTTTGAAAAAATTTCTGTTCCCATCCTGTAGTAAACTAATTGCGACATATGGTTCCTTTCAAACTTTTTTCTTCTCGAGTAGTAGGAGGTGTCGATGTAAAAACAAACTTTAACAACAATTTTCTATGTTATAAACAATTTTGCGGCAAGTTTCCCGTGCGACCGATCCAGAGGTGTAGATTCACCCCTGGGACGGATGACCATTACTTTTTATACACCCTGTAAATACCGGACCGCACCTCTGGCTGGATAAAACATGAATCCAACAAGTATGTAAACATTTCCGATTGTCGAACAATTGTCGATATTTAAATTGTGATGATTTCGTGAAAACAAATTGTACAACCTTAACTCTGGACTCATTTTAGAGCTTGAAGCCTCTACTTTCGCAAAGCAGGGTTCATTTTCCTCTAAGATAGTTTTACATGATGTCGCGGGTGGGGAACTGAAGATCCGTTTTCCCTCAAAAATGCAGCGAATTCAAACGTCTCCAGAAACTGTCATAGATTCTCCACCGTGTTCTTCGTCTTCAACAATCTTAATAAGCCGAAGACAATATTGACATTCTTAAATTCATTTAATGTCCCTGCTGTTTTAAATCGAACCACGTCGTTTCTGCCATAAATGCACAAAATCCGCAGTCCACTTATCAGTCCGTTATTCACGTTCGTGCGGAACCGTATAATTAAAAGCTGGTTTAATAGCCGTGCCAATACTATCGTCCGGGATCGCGCGTTTATATGCGACGAGTGCGCGTTCGTTTTTCAATAACCAATAATAATTGAAGAACACGAATCGCAACTTGTTTTCGTGGGTTCGCACGACACTGATTGTCCGCCGTGCGTTTTCTAGAAACAGAACGGGGGACCGGAAATGCCGGCGCCATGTTTAGACGAGGGAGTTGCGAAACGCTTCGTCCAAGCGGGAGAGACAATTAAAACGCGATAAAACATTTTATTAGGGTGGCCGTTAATGATCGTGAAACTGTTCGCCGAAGGGACGACGACATTAACTGGGGAACACTTTATTCCCTGGTAAGCTGAAATCGGAATAATTGCACGAAAATGACTGTTCTACGGATTCGCCGAAATACAGGATGTCCAATAATCATCGGTCCCGTTCGAAGAATCCGCAAAAATGTTGATTCGACGATATTGTTGTTGCACACCCTGTTCCGCCCTGTATATAATCCGTGTTCAATCAACCATTAATTATTCTCAACGCGAAACAAAAATAAACAAGCGAGTCGAATAAACAGAGAAATACCAAATACATACAATATGTAGTTAGATTATCATCCGTTAAAACAAGGCGGTCACGCGTTACATCGATCGCGCCTGTGTTTATTATTTTTTTTGTTTTTAATTATTTACGACACGAATACAATAAAATATAGTCCGGGAACCAGTTTATTATGTTTTTCACGACCCATTCGTTTTACCAATAAACGTCGTCTATGGTCGTTAATTATGAAGAAATTGATGAGGTACGATTTAGGAGACCGATACCTAGTTCTCGCACGTCAGTGGTTCCCATTCCGAATCTATAGAAATCAGCGTGCTTCTCTCTCTTTGCGGAAACCCGTGAATAAATAACGATTGCGTACGTCGAACGAAAAAGCTTCGATCTATACGAATTTCGATTTCTCGCGATAAAAGTTTATTCGAAGGAATGCGGGGACCATGGGGGGTCATGGGGGGTCACGATGCGGCGATGACCACCGCTGCCCATGGTGGGAAATAGTGGCATCGCGTGTTTGGTTCCCGGATATGTTTTCGCCGAGTGTTCGCGTGCTGATTGTCCAGTATTTGTCGGACCACTGTCAGACGCTGTTTCACTCGTACGATCAAATACAGACACGATGATGTTGCAGCTATGCCGCGCCGCCCCCCCCCCCCCCCCTCCCCGAGGAAACTTATCGTCCCGTAGATGGGTTTTCTATAACTCGGCTGCAGACGTGAGAGACGATCACGATCGCAGAAACTGCGAACGACAGAATTTACGATCGTCCGAATCCACGTTCAGACTAGACTGATTTGTGACTCGGACTTTGACAACTTATTTTTGGAGATTGGCCGCCTCGATAGGACTCACGAGAGAACGTAATTTATTATCGAACGGCATCGGAAAAAAAGATGGAGGGAAATGGAAGCGTGGGAGGCGTTGCGTGATGCGCACTTTCCTAGAAACAACAAGGATATTTCGTTCGATACCGTCGGCGACAATTAGAAAAAGACAGCTGGCTCTTCCACCGTTGGCTTTTATTCGCATTCTTTTGTAACAAAATAGTATTTCTAGTTTATTAAATTACCTTAATGTAAAGCTCACGAGGCCTCGATATCGCGGGCATTTTGAAACACGGAAACGAGGGCGTTCAGTTGTACCGTTTCGCTGCAACCAATCGCAACCCGCTTCTCTATTTCGGCCAGTTTAATCACCAGATCGATAAGTATCTGGTCCGGAAATTCAACTGAAACGAAATAATTAAGAACATAGCGTGACTACATCGAATATCCTGTAATATCTGCTACATACTTTTATTGACAAACAGATGTAGTTCCGTTAGTATGTCTTGCAACGCGAGTCCCTTCTTCAGCTTTATATCTTGTATTTCTGTGGAGCCGTAAATTAAGGAATAATAAATAAATGATCTACGGAGTAATAAACAGTACTTGTGGTACAGGCATAAGGATACTGCCGTAGCACAGCTCGTACGACTCGTTCAATAACCAGTTCACGATGTTCTTTATGTCTATTGGAAGAGGATGCCCGACGCAGGTATAAACAGTCTCCTCCGTGACCTTACCGAAAGCGAGCCATGTGCTCTGGAGAACGTTTAGAACTTTTCGCATGTCTCCTCCACTTAGAGTGACCAGTGCCTTTTTCCCATCTTCGCTGACTTCCAATCTACGGCAACATTCGTTTTTTTTATAACGGGTATAAATAAACAGACATCGTGTGCAAATAGACAGACTCACGTCTCTTCCTTGATGATATCATCTAGCCTAGGTAAAATCTGACTTTCTGACAGCGGGCCGAATCTGAATTTGGTGCATCGAGATTGAAGAGCAGGAATAATTTTACTTAAGTAGTTGCATATGATGCAGAACCTTACGTTATCCGTGTACTTCTCGATGACTGTAACATAGCTTTCTGTTGGGACATGTTCCTTAGATTCTAAGTATTATAACCCCTTGCCGCATTCTGACGAGTCACACTCGTGACGAAGATTTGAAGCAAAGTCTAACAAATACGAATGTTATGTCTTTCTTCTTAAATGAAATAAAATTTGATTCGTTTGTAATCAATAGACAGCGGATTTTATGCATTTATGGCAGAAATGAGAATGTGTAATTTAAAACAGCGAAGACATTAGAAGAATGTAAAAATACTGTAATATTATTTTCAACCCATTAAACATATTAAGAAAAAATACAAATTTCTATTTCAGTCCAGTTTGTTGCAATTCGCGTAGAAAATTTTTATTTCGCATGAAGATCCGCTGTCTAGTAATCAATATTTAAGCATTAAAACAAACGTAGCCATACAAAAAATATAAATTTTCTTTTCTCTTCTACAACATTTTTGGGGATAAAGACGTTTTAATCGCTGTAACTGTAAAGAAAATGATACGGCAAGGGGTTAACAGACAACACTTACTTCTCCTCAGGGCATTCTGCGCGTCATTGGTCATAGCATCCGCCTCATCCAGAATAATCAATTTGAAACCAGATCTGTACATCGTTCCTGTACTTGCAAAACTAAGAATTTGACCTCTGACTATGCCGATACCTCTGTCATCGGAAGCATTCATTTCTAGCACCTACGAGTGAAAAGTAGCAACAGTAGAAAGCACACGTGAAAGTGAAAATATAAATAGAAGAAAAGAATCGAGTCGAAACCATCGAATTGAACTGGCCCGCAGTGTACAATTTTCGAGCACAAGCAAGTATTGTGCTGGTCTTGCCTGTACCGGGTGGGCCGTAAAAGAGGAGATGTGGGAGTTGGTCGTCGTCAATGAATTTAGTTACTACGACAAAAGAAAAATATCGTTAAGCAGAATATGGTAAAGTTGTAGATGATGTTTCTACCATATATGGTAACTCATATATACCTAACCCACACCTAACTCAAACTTACAAAAGTTTCTTGCTAATATCTCAAAAACTAAAGCTGACTGCCAACTATTTCAAAGGAAAAAGTTATTAAAAATGTAAAGTTTTATAACTAGACTGCGAATGTTTATGCAATTTGCAATTTTTATAGACAAATTCCAAGAATATGGATTTAAATAGAATCTTATTTTCAGTGGTAGTAGCTTTCGCAGGTCTGGAATAAATAAAAATTGTATTAAATTCTATCAAATTTTATAGTCAAGCATTTTTTGAAAATCTTCAGAAGCCATAAATGCATAAAGATCCGCAAACTGTTTAGAACATATTTCAAGGTCACCGAAATCGGTGAGGACCCACATCATCGACAACTTTACCAAATATTGTATTATGGAATCTGTAAATAAACAAAATACTAACTTGTTTTAATGATTTCCTCATGAGATATAAGATCCTCCAATTTCTTCGGACGGTACTTCTCGACCCTGAAGCAACAACCATAAGTCACCGATTTCCGTGTTTCGACGAATGTTATTAAAAAACTATTGCAAACGAAAAAGCAATATTTACCATGGTAAATTCATGACAGTCCCTGCTTTCTGTGTCATCGTTTATAATTCAAGTTATCACGCTACAAACTCAGATGTAAACACACTGCGAGGTTAGCGGCAACACGTTTGGCGGTTAACGGTTAACCAGTTAACTGACACGACATAAAATGGCGGCAGCAGCACGCCGCAACTCGTTTGAACGGATCGCTGCTATTGGTCGACGATCGGCGAAAAGCATCTTGGGACGTCTGATTGGAATTCAAAACCCTCGATTCTCAATTAAAATTCTAAAAATAGATAAACGACGTTGTCTTCACGTCATTCTCATGCAAATTAATGTTGATCCCTTCGCAACACACAAATATCAAAAATTTCGTGAACGCTAAAAGACACGTTCGAGACACGTAGAACTATCTATAGCAATTCAAAATTGAACAGAACGTGCAGTAAGCATGAGCAATTTCGAATTGTGTCACAAAACTCCCGATTACATACTGCTCGCGAAAACTCGGTTCAGGTTAACCTTAAAGGAACACCAAGACGATGAGTACTTGAAGAACGAGTTCCTCGAAGTAGTGATTCGCAAGAACATGAGCAAGTATTACGAGGATATATGCAAAGAATTGAATTGGAATCTTAACGAGGAAGTGCTCGAGGAGATGAAACGAGCGAACAAGATTGCGTGGGAGAAACTAGAGTCGAACGAGAGTTCGACTTTGGACGATTGGAAAACGACTTGGCGGGAGAAGCTAGACTTCCTGTGCGAGATCGGTGATCTCGATCGCGCCACGGATCTAGCCAGCGCTATATTTAACGACGAGATGAATTCGTCGAGCGTTAGGGTCGAAGCTGCCTTCTGTCTGTTCAGATTAGCGTACGTGAGGAACAATTGTCGTTCGATGGGGAAAATCATCGGAGACATAACGAGCCTGATGGAGTCAGCTTGCGGGTCCGGCAGCGACTGGTGTTGTCGCAACAAATTGAAAGCGTACGAGGCTGTCTATTGCCTGGCGACTCGAAACTTTCCGCGGGCTAGCAAACTTCTAATGGATTGCACCCCTACTTTCGAATCCTACGAGCTGTTGCCCTTCAAAGAAGTCGTCGAATACACGGTGCTGTCCGGAATGATCTCGTTAACTCGTTCCGAGCTCGACCACCACGTCAACAACAACGGAATGTTGCAACAGGCTTTGCTCACCGAGTCCCTCCCATACAGGGACTATTTCCTTTCCTTCTACGAATGTCGTTACAAAGAATTTTTCAAGAATCTCGCCTGGATAGAAACCCAACTGAAGGCCAACCCTTTACTGCATCCCCATTACCGTTACTACGTGAGGGAAATGCGCGTGAAAGCATACTCACAATTACTGCAGGCATATAGAACGATCAACCTTGATAGAATGGCTGCGGAATTCGGGGTAACCGAGGACTACATCGAGCAGGAAGTGGCGCGTTTCATCGCAAACGGTAAACTGCATTGCAAGATTGACAGGGTGGCGGGAACAATCGTCACGGTTAGCACTGCCGGCTGCGACAGAGGTAAGGCACCTGACGCCACCTGTGATCGCGGATTAAGTTACCAGAACACGATCAAAAGGGGAGACTCCTTACTTAACCGACTGAAGAAACTTGGACAAGTTATCGACTTTTGAAGTTACTTTTCTATTGTTCTAATATTATATTGCGCGAATTAATGAATTTGTTGAAACATGAGAATGCTAAACTTCCGCAAACCCCCACGCTCCGAATTGACTAAAATTTTGTAAATAGGTTTCTTTATTATAAAAATGATGACCGCGAAAAGAATTTTCGAGAATGCAAAAATGGAATATAAATTATAAATTATAATGACCGAAGTTACAAGCCTGGATTAGGTTCTTAGGAACGTTTTATGTATTCATTTGTAGAATATACGTAAACCACGGTAGTTTCAACGTTTCACAGTAGATGCCGGCACGCATTAGTTTTTATATGAAATTGAGTGTAAATCTAAAATGTGAATATCAATTATATTGGTGTACAATATTGTAGCTAGAAACTATTAAAATAAGCATACTCTGCAACACGAAGGTCCAATATTCTAGTAAAATTTCCGCATCTGGTCAAGCATTTCAATGTCCTAGCTATACAATCAATAATATACATATACAAGGTATATAGCCTCAAATGCTCAAATAGCCTGCTCGCTAGACAACATTATTTTGTATATCGATTGATAGTGAAATTTCAAAACAGAAAGATAATGTGTTCGCTCTGGAAATGAATGTTTGGTGTTTCGGTTACAAAATATTGTTAGGAGGATAGTACTAAAATATATATCCTTGTAACTTGTATCGATGATAATAAAGCACCAGAATAAGGAGAAAAGATCGATTTAGCCGTGGACAGTGGTATATTTACTCGGGTCAATTTTGATCCAATATGAACCTATCGTGAAGAGTGTATGTCAGGTTAGTGCATGCGATAGACGGAAACAGAGCATATTGCTATTAGCAGACTTTAATTGTTTAATATCTTGAAAACGAGATTGAAACCGGAAATTTTTCATTCTCGGTTTTCCTCTTCTATGATCATGGAGAATCATCCCCTAAGTTTTCGTCCACCTGTTGCCAAACATCCTGTATACGAAAAGTTAAAGAGAATCGAAAAAGTTATAATAAGGACAGAAGAGACGTCTACGTGTGCGGTGTAAATAAGTAGAAACTTCCGAAGTCACGGAGTAAAGTCGAAAAAATGGATGACAAATTTGAGATTCGCGTAACAAATTAAGAGAAGTATCGAATTTCTTTTGACAAAGCAAGGATCGCCGATACTGCTGTTAAACGTACCAAAAAGGAACGAAATATTTCAGAGAGCGCCACGTGCAAATTAATGAAAACACGTCACCGTTACATTTAACGTATACAAGAAGAACATCCGAAATTCTTTTTCGAACGCGAAGTTCAAATGTTAACTATGTGAAAATCCTTCGTCCGAAAGAATCTCGAGGTTTTCATGATGATCGAAATTCTAACCTGAAACTGGTACTTTCTCTATTTTGAACGAGCAGTAGGTAAGTTCATTCTCGACGATACAGTACTTACGTTACGATTAGAAATTTTCGGAGCCGTTTCACCAATGACTTTAGGTCTTCTACATCGATACACGTTTTTTTGTTGAAACGAACAAATTCGTGAATGGAAACGGTGTCGCAAACCTCTCGACCAAATCTGTTAATTTTAACAATTTTTCGGACATATTTATATTGTCATCTTCGTCGCATGGGATCTTATTTTTAAGCAATGTATTAGCTATATATTATTTTTGCTATGATGGAAAAATGTGAATCGCAAACAGTTCTTTTCTATTATATAAGTTTGGATTCTCATGTATCAGAACACAAGAAACATTCGATATTTAGGTTGTAAATGGAATAAAACACAGAATGTATATGAAATTGCTGTGGCGAATAAACGTGAAGATAATTAATTATGTATCTTATTTACAGCATAGTATAAACTATGATGTCCAATGGTGTTCGGATTTCTACCAATGAAATTGGAGGGAGACCCATGCTAAATAACACAAAGTGTTCATCGAAATCATCGTCTACATTGAACTCGCCATTGATGAAGTTATCCTCCTACTTTCTAGCTGTACGACCATGGTCATTAAGCGCTTCGTTAATGCCGACGCTCCTTGGATCTGTACTTGCGTATCGATTAGTAGGATTGACAAATTTTAGTTGGATATCCTTCATTCTTACATTGTATACAGTGTTCTGCGTACATGGAGCTGGTAACGTAGTAAATACTTTTTTCGACTACATCAAAGGAGTAGACAGTCGAAAGAGCGACGATAGAATATTAGTGGATCAAATTTTATCGAAAGATGAATTAGTTTCGCTAGGTGCACTGTTGTACGCGATAGGATGTTTGGGTTTTGTTTTGTTAACCATGATATCTCCTGCAAAAATGGAGCACCTAGCTCTAGTATACTTCGGAGGATTGTCCTTCTCGTTTCTTTACACAGGGGGCATAGGGTTCAAGTACATCGCATTGGGCGATGTCCTTGTTTTAGTTATATTCGGCCCTATATCCGTTCTTTTCGCGTTCATGGCTCAGACTGGTTATTTTGAACTGGGGACAATATATTATGCTATACCTCTCGCGTTGAACACAGAGGCTATTCTACATAGTAATAACACCCGAGATTTGGAGAGTGATAAAAAAGCGGGAATAGTAACTTTAGCTATATTAATAGGTCATACCGTATCTCACGTTTTGTACGCTTTTTTATTGTTCACACCGTACGTAACTTTCGTGGTGCTTGCGCTAAGATACTCGGTCTGGTTTCTTTTACCGGTCATTACTCTACCGACTGCCTTTAAAATAGAAAAGCAATTCCGAAGTCCACATATGATTCAAAGCGTGCCTAAACAAACAGCTAAATTGAACATGTTTTTGGGCATTTTGTACGTTATCGCGTGCTTACTCGTCGATCCTCTTCCTTACGTGTAATGTACATATATCTTGCATCATTGTTCGAAAGAAAACATTCATAGTTTGAGCGATTACATAGGCAGCTGATAAATCAATCCATGGCATAATTTCAAATGAGTTTTGACTGGTTCTCGAATGGTTTGTTGTGGATCATCCAGCACGTGAACGTAAGACTGTTTAGATTTGCTTTTTGTGGTCTAATAAAAATCTAATTTATTTGCCTCTCTTGTGCAAGCATTATTGTGTACATTACAGAATTTGTTATTGAGTTAGTGTATCATACAATCGAGTTTTTCTAATACAATACACATTTAGATGCAACTTTTCACCAATGTGATGATCCTTCATATGTACAAAGTGCCTGCATTATTTAGAATCTGAATTTGTACTTGTATATCTAATATGTGTAATAAGCATAATATTTTTTGCACCTAAAATAGGTGTGAACCTAAATGCGAGTTTTGAACGTATACTTATTTAAATATGTTTATATATGTTTATATATGTTCATATACATATATGTATATATATATACGAAAAAAAATATATATATAATTTATCTCATTGTTTAGAATTTTAAGTAGTATTATTCGTATGGAACTGTATGCATATCCTAAAATGTTTTGTAATCTCGAGAAGATAACATACCTGTAACACAAAGTTTTTACATTTTATAAGTTGATAAATTTACAAAATAAGACAATAAGTTTCGACGCTGTACCACTAATCATACGATCAAGTACCGCTTCATTATTCTGTAATGCAGACGAAAAATCGATGCTGTGACAATTAGTAAAAGTTATTGGATTTAGCTCTGTCTATGATAGCGAACTTGTACCGTGTACCGTTTTCTAAAAAATACAGTATGCAATGACATTAAAGGATATTAGAGAACAATTACAGTAAGGAGAAAGCTGAATTTCGTTGTTGCTCGTGTTTTATTTACTGTGCATAAAAAGATGTATTTTATTTGTAAATGCAAAACCACCTGAATTAAAATGTTCATAACATGATGGAAGTAATCTATAAAAAAAAATGTAATGTAATTATTTATGACTACGATAAATGCAGATACTTAATTAATATCAATTATTTCTATCGCATATTTGTAGAGTATATAGTCTCAATTAACAAAAAAGAAAAAGATAAAGAAATAAGTATAGAAAAAGGAGAAATAAGTTTTTGTAGGTAATGATTTAATAAATGACTTTTTTTATCAATACAGATTTTAATTTTTATTTTCCACTCATCGTGCAGTATTTAGATTTGCAGAGGCTCGATATTTAAATAATCAAACGAGTGAAAATCCTCAATATTATCGATAAATGTTATAAAATCGATATAGTACACAATCTCATAAATTTTTCGGTTCTCGTTTAAAAAAAAGTTTGGCTAAAATGGGGTACCTTGGTCATCCCGCATAATTTCTCAAAATTTGTTATAATTTGATATTGAAAAAAGGAATGTATAACATGTATGTCACTGAAATATTGACCCTTTGCGCTTGGTGCTATTTTAACTTGAAAATTAAACATTTCTTTCGACCTAGAATAATTTCATTCCCTATGATTTTTTAAATTTTACGAATATGAAATTGTTGTAATACCTCATACAATACCTAACTGTTTACTAATTGATTAGATACCGACATATTTAATAATGTAAACAATATTTTGAATAATGGTACAACAATTTTTAGTGGTGACTCTCTCTGAGTACTAAGGGTTAATAATAATTTACCAAAAATTCGTAGCATGCTTGCCTCGTCGTCTCGTCCTGGACTCTTTCGGCACTTTCCCGCCAATAAAAGTGCCCCATTCGTACCAGTCCAGTCCAATCAAGTCCAATCGTCAGTCGTGTCTATATAACGGTGTCGAAGTATTCTTGTTGAATGTACATTTTCGTTACATTGCTGAATAATTACAGTTTATAATTATTAATCATTATAAAGTGTATTGAAAATAAAAGAAAATGTTCAGGTATCTTAAATTGGGCGATCCAGTCGTACTATGTCCTTATAATAAGAGCCATGTAATTGCAAGGTCTCGCCTCCAGAAACACATTGTCAAATGTGAGAAGGTGAGTGCGTTCATTTCAACGAATCAATTATCAAATTCAATATTATTGCTATAACATTAATATATACGATATTCATTTTTTTTAGCAATATCCGGAACATTACAAAGTTATGTGTCCCTATAATGCGACCCATCGTTTACATAAATCTGAAATAGAGGAACACATTGTCACATGTCCCACTCGTATAGTATTGGAATCCGTAATGCATACAGGTGTTTGTTTATTCTTTGTCGGTAGTTATTTTTATGCTTCCAATTAACAAGATTCAAATGTTTTGTTTCACAGAAGTAAGAAATCATGGATGCACCAATTTTCCAGTGCCTTCCGATATCTCGAGTACAGTTGATTGTACTGAAAATTGGGATTCAGATATAGACAGTAACAGCATCGTGCCGGACAACGAGTTTACTTCGAATGACAATCTCGTCTTACCAAAGTATATTGTTTTTTTGTTTATTGGAATGTTTCTTTTAGTCCTTTGCGGTTCTGTGTTGAGTATGACTCGACATAGCCAATTCTATATAGTGCGGACCTTCTGGAACAAAACAATAAGATTGGCATGGACCGCAAAGGGTAAAATTATGTGTTTTTATTAATTTATTCTTTATTTTCAGACTGGAGTACAATATCAGTGAAAGAGAAGACCTGAGACCTCCTCGTGGTTATTGCGAGGCTATGATGAGAGAGGTGAACGAGGATTCAGCTCTTGAGGATGCTGAATCGGTATACAGTTCATCAGGAGTTGGAAGGGGCAGAATTATCCGAGAGGTGCAGATGAAATTGCGCAGAAGGGGTGGAGCGAATTCATTAAAAAGAGATTAGTTCATCTAATTGTCTTTTTTACTTGGACACGTTAAAGTAAAATAAGCCAAAAGAGGAATATAAATCTATATTTATGATACCATAAAAATATTTGAAAAAAACCTGTGTAATTTCAATAATACAGTTTTTATGTCATTTACAATTAATACGAAATTGATTATTATTATTACATGCTAAGTATTAGTTACTTAAGCTTATTTTATTGAAGAACGTTCAGTTTCATAAATCTTTTAATTTCGGTAACTTACATTAATCATAATATTTACAAACATGATTTGGAATACCTTCCAAAAGATGAACTATTCATAGTTTTTTTTAATAATACATAAAATGTTGTTACGTGTGTTAGTAGTGTATATATGAGAGAAAACTAAAATTATTTACAAGTATGGGATAACGCGGTGACTGTTTTTAATTTTCTAATACTTAGTTATAAATTTCACCGAATGTCTCGCGTTTTCATCTATCCTCGTGCCAAATTAAACATTATTATTACATAATGAGTCGCAGGTGAAAACCTGTTATTATCATTATTCGTAAAATAATTCCGCGACAGATAATACATATAATATATGTATACAATTATAATTGTACAATTATAATCATATACATATTATTGTAAGTGTATATATATCCAGCGGCAAATAATAATCACAAAATTCATAGCTATGCAATGTGATAATGTTTAATGTTGGTTGAACAAATTATCTGGAAATTTTACTTTTATACTACTGATATTCATGCGCTGTAACTCATCATACATTGTGAAATATTTGTTTTTGTT
Source organism: Lasioglossum baleicum (assembly GCF_051020765.1). NCBI lineage: Eukaryota > Metazoa > Arthropoda > Insecta > Hymenoptera > Halictidae > Lasioglossum > Lasioglossum baleicum. The sequence goes on from NC_134940.1 coordinate 15,965,867, forward strand.
TCTTCATATGTACAATTATGATGCAATATATTCTAATTTCTCGAAAGTTATAGCGATAGTCAATGTTCCATGACAAGTTTATGGGATGTTAATGATTAAAATGATGCACTGTATAATTTTGTAAATGCGTCGAGTTATTGATTATAATCGTACCTTCAAACTTCCGGTATTACATTTTTCGAATTCTCGGAATGTTGTAATGTTTTTGTTTTACAAACGATACATATATTTATTTATATATATATATATATATACACACATACATAATTGTAATATATACGCGTAATTAGATATTCAAAAAATGCAAAAGATCTTAGGAAAGAATATCCCTTACGATTCGCGCAAACAATTGAAAATTTTAAATAATCGAGCACCCGAATTGATCATATATAAAAACGAAAAATTTTATCAGATCCATGATTGAGTTACTCGAAAAAGTACTCTTTTACACAACGAAAAATACTTCAATGGATGGAACAGTTCCAAATGACATTATTATATACATCCGCATATACGTATCTTTAATCATGAAATTTATTGAACGAATATGCATGATACATTTACCATGTACATCTTCAGAAAGGAATTCGTAATTGCTGTAAATTAATTTCCTCTTACTTCGTTAAGATCGTCTTTCATACAAACCTGATTTACGCATGAATTTTGCATCGGACAATAACGCCCCTTACGCGCGTTGGTGTCGAGTTCACAGCAAAATCCGAGAGAAACTTTAATTAATTTCCTAATATCTGTGCTGTTGACTTTCGTGTCTCGTCAAAAATCGAACGCGGGATATGCTCTTTAAACGTTTTGGTTTTTTTTTTCTTTTCTTCACTCGCAGGCACATGCACCGACACGAACGAGCCGGTGCTAAGTTTTGCGAATCAGATTTTAATTTCTCTGAGGGGAAGATCAGCCGACCCGGTCTCGGTCGACTATTATTTACAAATTCGTTTACAGGTATTATTTGTTGGAGTAGCGATTGATGGCAGTTACCTAGCTGCAGTCTGTTTAACGTTTGTTTGTTTTTTTTTTATGTATAAAAACCGTAGATTTATTGAGCGCAATTATTTGCACAGTAGCGAGATCATTGCACTATATTCATTTACCACTCGAGAATAATTCATTCGTAGGCTGGTGGCATGTATTGTGTAGTAACAACGTCAGCTGACATCGTGATGTCTTTCTGTGAAGTGGACGCCACAATTCAATCACAATTTATATATTTGACGACTTTTTCTTTTGCTGTTTCCATGTTGATATCCTTTCTTTTAACTCGTGCACTAAAAACATTCGAGAGAATCATAAATCCAAGGGATGATCTTTACTTGTATAAGAATAAGAAATGCTCCCTTTATTCCATATTATACGAAGTCATATTGATTTTACTCAAACGAACAATTGGAAACACAGTCATCCATTTGTTCTATTGGTGTCGATCACAAAAAAGATCTTATTTTCATTAACGTTTTTCAGGAACACGTATAAATAAGGGACAGAGGGAATATTTCAAATTTTTACGAGAGAGTGCACGATCGCTGTAACGATTAGCAGATAATCGAATATAAGGTATTTCGGTCACGTTTATTTTTAACCCCAGTGAAATTCTTTGTACTCACTTGGCATAAGCATATCTTCGCTGAGAGGTTGCCTACTGAAGGGGTCTGTAGCACTGTTAAGAAGGTGTCTGATGATCACCGCCTTATCCATGACGATGCCAGACGGCAGTTTAACGGGTTCTTCCATGAGAGTGTCCATGAGCGGATCTCGAAACTCTTCTGGAGCATCGCCATAGTCTTGGTCCCGAGCACGATTGTCTCTAGCGATCACTGCGGCTCGTTCCGCGAGAGCTATAAATCTCTCGATTTCTGTGGTGGTTTTGATCACCGATCTCTGTAATCTGTTCGCTGCGTCGGTGAACAATTCTTTGCAGAAGGAGCGCTGCAATTTTAAAGATTTATTATAGCGGGAACGGTGATATTATTCTCTGCGACAAGGAGAGATAACGTTACCTCGTCGCCTGCCAAAGCTGCCGCGAAGTTGTCACAGTCGAGATGCAAATAGATGTCGACTAATTGACTAAGTAAAGCTCTGGGCTCCCATCCGTATTTCTGTGGATTCCGTACCTTCAGATTTTTACATTTGGGCCCGCATAATTGCTGCAGATTAAAGTTCAACATGGCACACAGTCTTCCAACCAGTTCCGGACGTAAAAACGGCTCGGTGATGTCCACCGTTAAATAATGAAACATGGCCACGGTCTCTTTGGCTAGAGTAAGATACGACCTTGCCTGTCTCTCGTCCGCCGTTAATTGTCTTATGCGCGAGTGTTGTTGGTCGGGCGACAGAGCCGCGTACGCTTTCAGATCGGACATCAGCTCTTGGATCTCGTGTATACGCTTCAACGACTCTAAACTCTCATCTAGTAAGAACGTGGTGTCGTTCATCAGCATGTTGATGAACTTGACGAATTGCTTGCCGTTATTGCTCTCGTTGATAATCGATTCCCTGTGCACCGGACTGTCCCACATGGATTTCAATATTAAACTAATGTGATAGCGGATCGAGAATTTGTCGTAAAACTCCGAGCTAGAGCCAGTCGTCTCGACGTCCGTGTAAAACTTCATGAGGTACGATGCCAATAACGTTTTCGATATAGGATGAGCCATAACTTGATCGTGCAGCGACTCGGTTCGTCCCTGAAATAATAAATTATCGTTTCACAAGAGCTACGAGCCAAGTTCTGTGTATGCAATATGCCCGCACCGTACATAGACAAGAATTACCTGAACGCTGGGATTTATCACAAACAGCACTTCGATAATTTTTGCTATTAAATATGGATTCCGTATACAATGTGGAGTACACACTACGACGAGTAACCACGTGATCAGCGAATTATCCATGTTATTTGTTATCACGCCAGGACTAAATCTATAAAGTACATTGAATCATAGTTATCGTACGGAATAGGGACCAGATGCTGGTGTATTTACTATGAAGCGATACTTACTGAAGAGTAAGCAATAAAAATTCTGCTATGTCTTCAACGTACCACTCCGGTAGCGCTGTAAACTTTTGTGGAATTTCTTGCGGCAGCGGAAGTTCGGGAAGGGGATTTCCTGGCGTGGTCTGAGTCAATAGACTCAGCAGAACCTCCGCCACGGAAATATAAAAATGCAAGCACCTTCTCAATAAGACGGGATCGATTAATCCGGCGTCGGTACACGATCTCGATTTACCAAGCTGTTTCAATTGCTCGTTGTATCGTTTGATTAACTCTTTATTGCGGCCAGCGAAAGGTGTATCTTTCCACTGTTGCTCGGTCGCCTGTAAGTCGTCGAGCATCTTCTGCACGTCTCGCAGTGTTCTCAGCTTCCTTTGATATTTTTGCAAAGCTGGTAACAACGCTATGTGATGGCAATGCAACGTGAGAAACCAGCATTGCGTCGGGAATTTTGGTTCGGCCCATTTGTGGGTTCTCTCCAAGTGTTTCAACCATTCGACCACCTCTTGGGACGAAAGCTTCAGCCTTGTATCGTTCTTGATCTCAACGAAACTCGACGGATGGAACGGATACAGTGTGTCCACCGTGTCTAATTTAATTTTTACAGACAGCATTTGCAGGACCGACAACAAGTTCAACATGAATCCGTCCCCGGCTAGGGAGAACTCATCCATTTGTATTTGTGCGCGCTTCTCGTTGTGGCGCAATAACGTTGCCAAGTACTTTAGCATGTTGTCACGGCAGCTCGTGTTCGTGAGGATCGCGTGGATTATTTTATGGAGAGACGTTCTGATGCTTTCCAGCTCTTGCTGCAACGTCAAGTTCAAGCACTTGTCGACGAGCGGGTTGCCGCTGAAAAATTTTTCCGCTACGTTCGGTTGGTCTTCGGCGAACACGGACACCGACAGGAACGGTCCCAGGAAAGACGTTATAGTGAGCTCTCTACCAGCACCTTGTGTCATGATGTCTGGCAAGAATTGAGCTTGATGAGTGATCAAACGGCAGATCGGACGCACGTTGCTGGACGACCCGCAACGAATATCTATCAGTTCCTCTAACGCTTCTATCGGTCTCCGATGCGTGTTCCCTACCAAGCTACCCTGTTGCATGGTCAGGTACAAGCCTTGCAACAGCGGCGTAAGGATTTTAATAAATACTGTTGGGCTTGTGTGTGTCCTTGCTACCAGCTCGTGTAAATAGCCCCGAGGTAGACTCTGCGATAGCAACGGATACAAAAGGAGCGTTATAGGCAAAGGAAACGATGTCGAAGACTGAGAAATGCCCACTAGGCCTTGTAGCACCAAAGTGGAGTACTGAACACATTGTGCTCTCAAAACAGCTAATACGTCGGAGAGTGGCGGGATACTGGATTTCTGTTCAAAAATGAAAACAGTGTTCTCGTTTATCGTGAATCAAGCTGCTCGTCACATGTTACGTTCTACCGTAAATAATTCTATATTTTTACCTTTGGGTGATTTCGTTCCTCGACGGCAACTCTTGAATAACAATCTAATAAATAAGGGAAACTCTTAGGCTCAGACAATTTACAACAAATATCACAACGACAAAGTATCGCGACTGGGCTTAGTAAAGGACTCGTTTGACTATTAGGACTATCTTCCCTATCCGATGAGGTTTCCACAGTGATTTCTTTTAAGGGATCTTCTCCTCGTGTGAACATACACAGGACCTCCATTAATGCCTGATTGATGATCTCTGTAGGATCTACAATTTTTTCTTTGGACACTTGAGACGCTGTTTGCGGAAGAAATATAGTGCCCTCTGTTGGCTCCTTCCATGATATGCACAATACCCGCGAGATCACAGAATGTATTTGTTCGGTGGTTACCTCTGTGCTGGAACTGGTAGTCTGAACAACAAAAGCAAAGTCATATATAGTAATTCGTTCTAATTGCGTCTCTGCTCTCTAAGAGTTACACCGAGATGCTTACACGCGATCTTGAGTTTGTGTCTCTTCTATCGGATTCGTCCACTTCCATATTCTCTATCCCGGAATCCACATCCACGCCGGAAACGCATTGTTTATAAAAATTTTCTTCCACTTCCATCGCCACTTCTGGATTTTGAAGCTGTTGCCGACTTGAAGGGGATATCATTTGTCCTGTAAATGCTTTCGACGGACCCGGTGTACTTGGGGAAACAGGACCAGCATTGTGATCGGACGTAGCGGCTGTGCTTATGTTATCCAGGCCAGCTAAACGGGCCATTCGCCTTCTTCTCATCTACGATCGAAATACAGATGGCACAATAATCACGTGTACCTGATGGAACTACATTTCTTGGTAAAGGAACTACACGATCCATATTACAATTCCATAATATTCAATGTAATAAACATTATATAACAAATTCACAAAGCAAACAGAGAAGACTGTACAACCGGAACAAAGCCCAACTATATTTGTAACAAAGACAAAGGCCACAAAGAATGACATAATAGCAGCAAGGCAATTTTTCGTCTAAAGTTTACAGAAAAAATTACTCGAAAATTTGTGTGAACAGTGTGTGAAGCACGACATACTTCTGTAGAACAGAAAACGATTAAAAGGAAAATACACTGTTGCAACCAAGGGAGTGCATGCTCCAGTTAATAACAAAGAAAGAGAACAGCTTCTGCTGTGCGGTGCAAACGTTGTGAATGAAAAGTCAACGGTAATTTGTTATCGTTACATAATTACTTTAAGAACGATGCCTCGATAAAACGACTGTTAATTCACGGTTAATGTCGTTGTTGCCGTCAAACGAAACGTTTCGTTTCTCTTTCTGTTTTATTTTTGATCGTGTTGTCGTTCTCTCGGCCGCGTTCTGGCGAACGGTATCGTCGCGGCAGGTTTCGACGGCAACGGTACGCAAAGGAGGGTACCGAAACCGAGAAACGGGCCCCCCGGAACGACAACAACAAAACTCATTATCGAACAACGACTGAGAACGGTGTTACTTGGTACTCACTTCCTCCTGACTCAGCTCGCTCATGGCGATCTCTTGTTTTCCTTTTCGAACCCTCTAACCTCCGACACCGTCCGTGAATCGTGGCCTTTCACTGTGCCGCGGAAGTCCAATGGAAAAAAAAGGAAAAAAACGGTGCTCGCCGTTTTCCGGAGAATACTGGACGAGATATGTCAAAAATTTGGACAGTCACTCCACATCTGTTTGCGTTTGGACGTGAAAGTAGCGATTCCACGCTGTTCCACGGACAATCGCTGCCAAGCTGCGTCAATTCTTCAAAACAGCTGAGCAACTGGAGCCGGAACGCACCCTCGCATCGATAACAGTAACTACACCACGATCGACTTACACCCGTGTCTGGTGGTTGCATTCGATTAGGCGTACGATTGCCAGCCGTCCGGGTTTCCCCGGATTTCTTCTTCTTTTTAGTCCCGCATATAATAACCAGTCATACTCGGGATCAACAAATCGAAATGAAAAGGTTGTTCCCTTTCTTTTAGGTCGAAATCAAATTCTATTCTTCCGTAACCAATATCTAAGCATTGCAGTCAATGTATTAGAATAATTTTTTTATTTTGTCACCCGCGTTTAGACGAATTTTGAAAAATGTCATTGTATATAGTAATTAAACTGCAGATCTTTATGCATTTATGGCTTATAAAAATTTAGTATGATTTTCATTTATTTTGAATCTACAAATGCGATTACCAATAATGTAAATAGAATTTTATTTGTTAGCCTTTCTTAAAATTTGTCTACAAAATTTGAAAATTGCATAAACATCCGCAGTCTAATAATAATAGTGTGATATCGTACCGATTTTCCTGAAGATTTCCATCAAATATACTTTGATTACTGGAAAATATAGTGAACAACCAATATTGTTTCATCTTCTTTACTAAATGGTTAACAATGGTTAACATTTTTGTATTTTAGTATCTGTAGATCAGTAAGATAGAATAAGATCTCATATTTCTTCTTTAAATTATCGTCGGAATCTATAGACAGAGAGGATATTCTCTGCTATAGATTACAGAAGTTTTTATCTCCTATTTTTTGCAGGGGAAACAGTTGCGCCTTTGCACTGATTGGCTAACAACTTGTCACTGCAACAGTACTGCTTGGCGGCCGAGGACAAAGGAAGATCGTGAAAGAAAGTGAAAGAACATGACATGTAACGCGAATGCATACTTGAAAAGAGATGAGTATGAGCAGCCAAACAATAGCGTAAGATTCTCTGCATACACTAGTCACGAGAAATTGTTTGCTTTGGTACCATTTGGTACTTTCTTCCTCGCTCGTCGCTTTCTCTCCTTCTCGAGCGCCTGCGCACCGTTGATGTGCAATAGAATGGTGGGGATAGAAAACGTGACACGGAAAAGGGAAAGATTGCCACCGCGACGTTCGACAGACAATCACAGACAATGCTGCATGTACAATGTACACCAATGTACACATGAAAAACTCGAACTTCGTGCCAACTAAATTACAATTACAGGTGTCCTTTCACAATAAAACTTACACCGTTCATGTACTGTTTTGCAATAAAAAGTGGGACACACGGTTTTGCAAATCATCTGCCTAATTGCATAATTGGACAGCGTTGTATCGATGAACACAATTCGATCAAACAGCACGAGTTGCAAAACGCTTCTTTATACTTTTAGCATGTATGCTTTTGATTTGTATATTGAGATATGCTAACGTTAGCATTTCAGCTTATGATTCAGCGCAACGATAAGACGCGTAGTCTGAGCGTTATCAATGTAGCGCACGTCTCTTATCCTATGCAATGACAAGAAGGTCCCTGGCAGTGGCCGATGAGGGGAGAGAGCACGAATTGAGGGGAAAAGGTTTACCCTGGTTTACCCTCTCTCTGCCAGTACCGGACACATGCATGACAGAGACGAAACGCGTCACGTGACCGGGCCGCGGCGGAAGCTTGAGAAATAGCGTTGTAGAAGGGGAAGGTAGAGTGGGGACATAAGACGACACAAGTATTGTCATATTATCACAGTATGTTCTTCTTGCAAATTGCAAAGTTAGTCGTAGCAGAGACGCGCAAGAAACACATTTTCGCCATTTTTAACCGAGAATGAACACAGACAAAATTATTGATTTCTCGGCCCTAGGTAAACTCAACCTTCTATTTAATATTTTTGCGTAACCGAATTTAACGACTACCATTAACAGTCGTTTATTTTGATAACGTATACATACTTGATCACTCATTTCGGATCATCTGCATTAGAAGCCATTTGTGATTAAATTCGATATATTCAGATAAGTGTTCTTCATTTCATCAGTACACGTCGATAGAAATATAAACGTTCCATGTTGTTTTAGAACCAGATGTTCAGAGTCTAATAAAAGAGAGTATTGTGGTCCGTGAGCATTCTTACGCACCGTATAGCAATTTTAAAGTCGGAGCAGCAGTTTTATGTAGTGACGGGACCATTTGTTCAGGATGCAATATCGAAAATGCATCCTACCCTGTTGGAACATGTGCCGAAAGAGTAGCTATTGGAAAAGCTGTGTCGGAGGGTAAAAGGAAATTCAAAGTATTGGTTGTAGTTGCCGATAAGAGGAACAACAGTTTTGTCTCGCCGTGTGGTTTCTGTAGACAATATATTTCAGAATTCGGTGACATACCAGTTTATTTGTCGAGTCCTGATATGAAAAATGCGTTAAGAACTACAGTAAGCTATTTGTTGCCGTATGCCTTTGACAATAGTTATCTAAATGTATCACAATGAGTTCACGCGGAACAGAGGAACTAAATTATACACCACATAAGGCTGAGTTTATGCTCTATCTTAATTTGTGTAAGGAAATTGTTATCTTCGATATCGGAACAGTGTTCTAATCTTAAGATTACCTTGTATAAATTTATCTCTAACGCTATCATACAATATACACGTAATCTGAACGATCGAAATGTTCATTTATGTACAAGTTTTTAGGGGTACAAAGGCAATCTTTAAGAAACCATATATTGTTACTGTACAATCTTATTTTTTAGAGTAGCTTTTTTTATGTTTACATTTGAAAAAATTGTAATTTATAGCTGTAGTCGATTATCATGCGGTTTCTAAGATGCGTCATTTTCTAATATACATTACTTGGTAAGCACAAGTAACATGAATAGTATGTACAATCGATGTAATAATATAGTTCGTATATCTGTAGCTCTAAGACGAAACGGTATAAGTCACGTGCTTTTATACAAGCGTACCGCATACGTTCGACTTTCGTATTATCGTATGCCTATTTTGAAAAGAAAAAATTGTTTCGACCCACTTTCTCCTTTTGAAAATACAAGTACCGTTTTCTAGACCTCGATCGAGACGTAAACTGAAATATTTGGAAAACCTGGCTTATATCGTTGCGCCTTAGAGCCTTGTATACAAATGTGCAATAGCGTCTGAGCATTATGACTTCGGTCGTGATTATTTCTTAACAATAAAAATGCAAAGACAGGAACGATACTGCGTACAGTACACATCCGATAACTCTATGGATACTTATGTTACACACGGGCTTGGGAGTGTTGCTCTTTCGTATTTACCAAAATGGACACCTGCAATCAGACATAATTCATAGAAAACAATTATATACAAATGAAACATTCGAATTTTTGCGAAATTATAGAAAACAACAATTCGATTACCATCCGATATAACACTGGCATAAATTCTCATTATTGGTAGCCTGCTGAATCAAAAGATCAACTTGTCGTTGAATGTTAAGAGTTTCTTCGTGGGAGAAATCGCGTCCTGTTAATTTATCCCTGACCCTGGTTATGATAGCAAGAGCTTTCTTATTCAACGCTTCTGGTTGATTGGTGTCACCTGTCGGACGTATTCGTCGTTTAATTTTCATTTATATAAAACAGTTGAATGTAACGACGAACTTACCGCCGTTCTCGATGCTGCATGGGACTCCTTTCTTTGGTAACGTGGCGGTAAGAGAGTCCAACGTGTCGCCGTGTTCTTGAGTGCTGCTGGCGCTGATTCCTTGAGCGTCGGATCGTTTGCTTTTTGGCGTGGCATTGTCCATTAATCTCCAGTTCAGAAGAGGATCATAGACGAAAGCCTCCAGCACAGCCATCAAGCTGTCTTTGTTGCGATGCAGCACCGACATCACCGACTCGCAGGTTCTTCTGTAGGTGCCCTCGATCCCGGTGACTTCCATCGCGTTGATTAGCATTCGAGTCAACCTGAACGGTATCTTCTCCGGGAATTTTTCACGCGTCATGGCAACCTCGAAGCAATCTCCGAAGTCGATGTGCAGTATCTTCCCGCTGAGGCGATCCAACATCAAGTTCGACGGGTGCCGATCTCCTAATCCAAGGATGTACCCCACCATGGACATCACGGCCAGGGATCGCGTGTAATTTGTCCTACGATCGAACCATACTTCGCTCGACGGCGATTTCAACCAAACGAGTCGCGACAAATCGTCGCCGTGAGTGTGCTCTAGCGCGTGTTCGAACACTTCGACTTTCTGCATGAGCATAAGGTGATCGTAGCCTGGAGCCATCTGAAAATCAGATCGTTTGGTAGAGCTTTTCGAAAGAGAAGAAACGTTCTTCTAGCTGCTTACCCTTAACATTATTTTGTGCTCTATGTTAAGTAATATCTTCTTCTTCTCCCTGTAGTCTCTGATTAGCGTGTGCAACGTATCGCAGTGCGGTACCCACCCGATCAGTCCACTATTCGTTGACAACGGAATTACAGCGTACCTCTGAAAATAGAACGAGAAACGGTTACCTTGAACTAGGAGTTGTGTTCGGTTCACTAACCTGGATAGTGAGATTTCTTCTGAACGTGTCTGGATCGTGTAACAGAAGGGTATTGACTAGACCAAACAATTGCATAACACGTTCATCCTGTCTAAGATCCTCGTGCCCTTTTAACAGGAACATGTAATCTTTACCGTTGCTTCCTGCAAGATTCAAAAATCAAGGATTACGATCTCAACGAGGTTGACACGAGACTAAACCCACAAAAAGCTAGATATTTACCTTTTATACATAATTTCCGTGGCCGTTGTTTACTCGTTATCACTTGCATAGAACTATGTATGCTCGCTATTCTCACTACCGGTTGTCCAGGGCTATAACTTCCAGGCACAGCCAGTTCCAAGTCTCTGCAGAGGAGCAATTTCGGACTGACATACTGAAGCTCCAAGCTGGTTAGCTGTGGCAACTGCCTCGATATCCTTCGGAAAACATGATAATACATATCCCAGGCTTGATTCAAGTCCCGAACATTACGCGACGCTTTGTATTTCTGACACCATTCCTGCGCTTCCATTAAATCTCGACCGTACGCCTGATTGAAGGACGTTTCTTTCAGAGTTTGCGGTCCCCTCTCCAGCATCGCGTGCAAGGGATCCAGTATGTCGAACATTCCTCTGACGTTTCTCTCCCCGAAGTACAGCCTGCTAGCTTCCTCGAGGCCTTCGTGCCACAACTCGTGCCAAAGGATCGCAACCCTGATCAGCTCGTCGCTGGCCATCATCGCCTGTTGCACCAGAGTCGGGCTGTGTTCGCACATGCTCCTCAAAATCCTGTTCGCAGCGGTTTTCCGCGCCTGGCTGGCGCTCTTTGAGGCCACGGTCAGGGGATAGATCAGTGCTTGAGGATGCGCCTTTCCGATGTCGATTAGAAGATGATGTATACAACGACCGACCAAAGCTCTCGGTGTATCTATCCTTGCTATAAGCTGAGGAATCACTTGCAACCAAGTGTTGATTTCGATCAATCTGATCCCTTCGACGATAGCTTCGTACACCTCCGGCCATTGACCGTAGTCGAACCACAATGTCAGCAACCGAAGAGTATCTTGCAACGAGTTCCCATGAGAGAGATTGATCGACCTGAAGAATCCTTCCACGGCTGGTACAGTGAATTTCGATATGTACTGCGAGCTGGAGAGGTTGTTGCGTGTCCCACCATTTCCCGGGGCAGTGTCCGCGTTCGATTCCCCTTGCTGATGCTTGTAAAACAATACCGTCTCAAAGTTGGTGTAGGCGAACGCGTGCCAAGCTTTGTACCAGGTTGGATCGTGCTCCGTGGCTGCGGCGTAGTAAGACAGCACAGCCGGTATAGAGTGTTCATTGATGCCTTGCAACGCTTCCAACCACTCGCCGAGTTTCAGGTAACACCTAGCCAGCAATCTCTTCCTGGCTTCCTGCTGCTTCTCGTCCTCTTGATTCGTCACGGACACGGTTGTCGGCTGCCGGGACGTCTGCACGAACTTTTGCAGTTGACCGTACGCCTCCTCCCGTTTATTGGCGACCCACATATGCTTGCAATAAGCGAACGTCACCTGCGGGTGAGTCGTTGGCAACGGCTGATCAGGAGTCAACGATGGATCCACTCCGAGTAGCATCACCAACGTTTTATGACATAGCATCAAGCTGCCGTTCTTTCTGCAAAGGCTCGCGTACTTCAACCAGGTGTACATGTCGTCCTGTGGTGAGATCACCAACGTGTGCACCTGTATAATCTTCTGCCAATCGTCCACTATTCGTTGCCCGCCTTGGAGCCTCTCCCACCACATAGATTTGATGGTCGACCGTCTCTCTGGAACTAACTTGAATTGTATCACTTCCTCCAGCTCCGCCAGTTTTTGCACCTCCACCATAGCGTTGTAAGCCCTCTGATAGCTCTCGCCTGCCATGGCGGTCAACTCCGTGTCCAGCAGATCTCGGGCACTGTCGATCAGCTGATGCGCGACATTGTACTGTTCGTCGTGGATCGCCAAGACAGCTCTGTAAAACGCGCCGTCCTGGGTATCGGTCGGTATCAGCGAGACATATTTCTCCATGCTTTCCCACTGGCTCAAACCCCACGCCGCGGCAGCCGCCATTCTAGACATTCTCTGTTTAGTCTCGTCGCTCTGGTTCGTCCAGTATTTGGTGGCAACGTCGTGCAACTGTCCCCATTCGCCTAGCGCCTCCAGACACCGCATCTCGCCCAAACTGGACTCAACGTCCGTGGGATCTCCCTCCAGCCTTTCTCTGTACAACTGTAAGGCCTTGTCCCAATTGTGTAGCTTCTCGTACCATCGTACCTGCACCTTCAGGTCCTGTTGATTGTTCTGGTTCATCACGTACTCGAGAAGACCCTCTGCCGCCTCCTTTTGCTGCAGTTTGTTATTGATAGAGATCAGCGATTCGAAGACATTGCTGTTCCTGCTCTTGTGAAACTCGTCCTCCTTGTAATGCAGAGCCTTCGCGTAAGCTCGACAGTGCATCGCTCGCTCCCCCAAGATCTTGTTGTCCAACGGCAACGGGCCTTTATCACAGTGTTCCATGAACTCCGCCAGGTTCAGTATCGTTTGCGTGATCTCCGGAAGATCTGGAACCATCAACGCCTGCTGCAACGTCTGTATCAGCTCGGCTTTGTACGTTTCGTCCAATTCGGTCCAGCAGGACACGAATGCCGCGTTGAACAAATCCCTGGGGAGTTGGGAATAGGTTTGAGCGAGAGCCCAGCAGGATCTGAGCGCCGGCGACGGTGACTCCTTGAGCAAGCCGATTGACAGGCTTCTCAACCACTCGAGCCAATCGTCCTTCGAAACTCTCCTAGTCGCAGTCCAAGCCTTCTGAAGATTCGAGGCGGTCACGTGCAACCTCTTTATGGTGGTAGTGTCCGAGGACGTCAGCGACAAGTCGCGATTCTTGTTCCTCGTGTGCCGATGCCTCATCAACAGAAAGTCTTCGCCGTCGGTCACGGTGGTTTCTGTTAAAATTTTGTCGATTAGAACGTCGTAACGCGAGTTGACGATTTTGTGTTTGGTCATGATTTTCTGTACCAGAGGTATGAAGATCTGATACTTTTTCCCTAACTGGATGACCAGCGCGCACAGCGTGTCCATAGCTGTGCTCCGTAGCTGTGGACATTCGAGGGTCCTCACCAGAGGGTGCACGATTCTCGATGCAAAGTCTGTGAAGTCCAACGTGTCCGCCAGGTATTCGATGGTCTCCAGAGCTACTTTGTTCACAGTTTTCGGACAATCCGTCGTATGGAACAGCTTCACTATCGGCGGTAACACCAGGTGCAGATAGTTGTCCAAATTGTTTCCAAATTTCTGGAGGGCTTGGAGAAGCTTCAGTGTGACGGATCTGTCTTTGCTGGTGTCGTGCGTCAGCACTCTTAATATCTGTGGCATCAACTGCGGCAAATAAATCTTGAACTCTGCGCCTAACGCAACCGCAATATGCTCGACCAAAAGTATCAGCGTGCTTTGCAGCGGGCTGTTCACTGTCCAGAATTCTTTGATCAGATTAAATATGTCGTCCAGATAGTTTCGGATGTGCTGCTTCACGATCGCTATTAGAATGGCCAACTGTTGGAACAGGTACTCGCGGAAGTTAACGTCGGCCGTGCGAACAACGTTCAGAAAACTGGGCATTACCTGAGAGATGTACGGTACGCACTTAATCCCTAAACTCTTAAATATAAAAGTAACAGCCTGCACCACCATAGTGTGATGTTGCGACAACGTTGGATCGCGAATGATCCTCATCAGTGTGGCTATAGCGATCGCCGGATAATACTCTTCCAAAGTGGATGAGGACATGTTCACCAACATCTCGCTGGTGGTTAAATCCTGCGTGTTCTCGGTCTCGCTCTTCGTGTCGGCCATAGATGTAAGCGTGTCCAGTTGAGAATCTATCTGGCCGAGGTTCATTTTATGCTTGTACGGATCTAGAGCACCTAACAATCCGAGCACCCTTATGGTTTCTCGCCTAATGATAGGCTGCTGTTCGGTTTTCAAAAAGTTGATCAGCACGTCCAGCAAAGAAGGATACTGCATGTACGGTTTCACAACGTGTCCCGTACTTCCGACCAGCTGACCTAGAACCCACAAAGCTACCCCTCGTTTTTCCGGGGAGCTGGCGTCCACCAACATTTCGAGCAGTATGGACAGAAGTTCTGGCATCCACTGTTGCATCTCAGCACCGTTCACCTCTGCTAGATCGCCGATAGCGCGCAGTATAGCTAGAACTACCCCGGGGTTCGATTCAGGCTCCTTCAACTTCGGAACGAGAACTTTCAAGATGGGTTCCATGTATGGTCTGATGAGTCTTGGCGCGCTGACGACCAAATGATCCAGCATGCGGGCAGCCTGTTCTTTGTTGCGACCCATGCCCGAATGCTCCAACTCTGTCAGGAACTGTATAAGTGTTTTCCGTAAAGAAGGCATCACATAAGCCGGATTCATAGTGCTGAGCCTTCCGATCGTTCTGATCGCCAGTTCTCTGATCTCGAACATCTCGTCGTTCATCGCTATGAACAACGCGGATAGGTTTTCCGCTTGCGCCAAGTGAATGTCGAACGAATCGTCCAGGGAAGCCAGAACCCACAATCTCACGTCGGGATCCGTGTCTGTTATACCTACGACCAACAATTTACCAAGAACAGTCGAGACGGTGTTCGTTACCGTGGGTCCTGGCTGGTTCAACGCCAACCGTAACAACCTGGAACACGTCCTCACAGCTTCCAGTCGGACCTCCGCTTGTTCGAACGTAAGGAAATGATCGGCGCATCGTCGTACGAATTGCAGAAGCGGATTACCGTCGAAGTTAAACGTCCCTAGTGTTTTCAATGCTAGCACCGTCGATGGGATATCCACCTCTGTCGGTGCTGCGGAAATCGGACTAGTTGTGGTCCATGGTGCACCAGGATGTCTCAACGGTTTTTGCATTAAAACCTGAGACAGCATCCTCAGAAGCCCTTGAGATATATCGGGCTTCAACGATGGAACACTGTGAGCTAATTCTCGGAGAGAAGTCGTGAGAATTGGACTCAAGCCAGTGGTTAACATGGATTCTAGCAAGTCCCTCACGTCCGCGGCTATCACTTGTTTCACAGCGTGTCCGAGCAGAGTTATACATACGAAGACCGCAGGTTCTAAGGACGTACCGCGCTTCTTGGTGGACGTTTCCTTGGATGGCAGTAAATTCTTGATCACCTCCATAATTTTCGAAAGATAAGGATTTATCGCATCCTCCACCGCAACCGCTATAAATCCGATCGTGGTGAACGCAGCGTACCTGTCCTTCTCTCTGCTGCGAAGCGTCATCAGCAAGTACGTCAGCGATTCCCTTAAATGATCTTTCGTAAATTTTTCCTTATTAAAAGCGGCGAGCCTCGGCAGCAACATCATCAAAGCGTGCTGGATGTGTGGATTTCTAGACATTCTTTGATTCATTACATCGTTATAAATGTCGTCCAGTCTCTCTTGCATCAAGCAACGGCAAACCGCCGATTCGTGAGCCGGATATAATGTTTGTTGAGGATTCAGTGAATTTTGCGAACAGTTCGACCACTTCGACACTATGGTAGTCTTCAAGCGCGGCATCAACGACAGTATATCGTTTTCGTTCTGTTGAGTGGAGCAGTTCAATCTCTCCATTAAAGCTTCGTAATTTCTTTCCCATTGGACGTTGCTACATCTAAGCAATTCATTTAGTATTAATAGCGAACCGTGTATTCTGTCGTCCCTATTCACCCCCCTTTCTCTGGTATATACGTCCTCGAAACCTGCGACTATTTCGTCGTAGCACTGTTTATACCACTGAGATTTGTGCATCTGTTTTGCGGTTTCCCTCTGCGCGGTGACGACCAGAGCAGCGCGCAACGCTTCTACAGCACCTTCTCTTATCACAGGCTTTGGATCACGTACAGCATTGAATATAAGTTCAAAAAACGGAGTCACTTGTTGAAAAAAATATGTTGGCATAGAAACAGCAAGTTCTCTTAAAACAAGAGCGGCAGCGTGTCTTTTGCCTTCGTGTCTATCTCCGCCCAGCCATTCAAAGGCACGTTTAACTTCAAATTCTACGTATTCGGCCGTATAAGTACCTGAAACTAACGCCAGCTTTCCTACAGTTTTAGCAGCCAGTTCCATAACACCCACATCGTTGGAAGGTAATAAATTTCTCAAGTAATTCGCGAATCTTATGGTTCTCGTGTTAATGTTTCCTACGTCTGCGCCGATAAGGCAAACTATGGCTAATATACCACCCTTTTTCTCACTGACATCGGATCCGGATACCATCTCAAATATATGATGATTAAATTCGTCCATAAACGCTGTAATTTCTTCCTGCGACGCTTCCCGCAGCTCCGTTTTAACATAGAGACACAGGTCTCTGGCTGCTTTATTACGTGCTTCTTCATTTCTGGATTTAAAGCTTTCGACAAACTCTCGTACAAGTGTACACGACATTCTTCAAATATTCTTACGGTACGAACTCCCACGATGATCCTATCGTTATCGATCCTCTTGCGAACAAACCTGCGAAACGCAACATTGCGAAGAGTGAGGTTATGCACGAGCTCCACCGACATTAAATCGTACATACCTATTTGACAGCAGATGAATTTTCGCTCGTCCCGCTCTGACAACCGAAAATTCTCCGACAGACTTCGTATAACATATCTAACAGGTTAAAAGTAGGTGTAGCAAATTCTTCGGAATTGTTCAATTCATCTCGTTTGAAGTTTAACACAACCTTTGAAAGAGTAAACAATTCCAGATCCTATACATCAATTCGGAAATATCCGCAACCTATTTCCACTAACTAGTTTTTTTTTTACTGTCTGTCACGTTCGATAGTCGAACGCCAGATGGCACGATCAAAAAAGCGCGACAATATTTGAAATGTTGTACGGTAGACAACGATGTTCACAAAACGTACGTCGTTTCGTGAACTGAATATGGTTCAAGAATTAATTTTTGTAGTGTCATAAATACAAAAGAATGTTATTACGTACTTAGTATATTTGTTTCATTCGTAACATTACGTTCTCTACATTTTTACGAAACGACACCTCGTGGCTCGTTGCGCGAAA
Source organism: Lasioglossum baleicum (assembly GCF_051020765.1). Lineage (NCBI taxonomy): Eukaryota > Metazoa > Arthropoda > Insecta > Hymenoptera > Halictidae > Lasioglossum > Lasioglossum baleicum. The sequence continues at coordinate 15,983,716 of NC_134940.1, forward strand.
CATGGAGGCTGAAAAAATCCCTATGCATAAATTTCAAACAATTTCAAAAAATAATGAACAAACATACCCATATGATTCTGAATTTTACTTCTACATATATTTTATTAATTAACATTTTCTATCGTGATTTTGATTCGGAATCTTTGATTCCGACACAAGCTATCCGCGAGTTCCAAGCGTTCCAAGTGATTTAAATTCTTAGGAACTTACATTCTGTTGGCGACCTGCGTATATATCACAATTTTAAAATATCAAACTGTTACGCATAGCAGTTCAGTTCATCTGAGTTCATTGATGTGTTCAGGTCGGTGCGGAAAGATTTCAGAGAACGTTTTCGTTGCAAAATGAAAATTTCGATAGGAGTTGTTTAGATCGGTGATGGTTCTTTCGAGAAATCAGAACGACTGGTGAATATGCAGAGAGATATCTGTGATGGTATGCGGCACGCTTGCGAGAATGGGAAGTGTTTCAAAAATACTAAAGTATAGTGAAAGGAATATATAGTTGTTGTGTGTGCGGTGCATGGCATAGGAATGGTATCTCCGTCCAAAATCCAACATCAAGAGCAGAAGCAGCCACCGAGAGAAAATAAATTCACCAAACAGTCACGTACGTCTACATAGCATATGCGTATTAAAGTTTCTCGGCACGCACGTACGCCGTTCGTGGAATCAAGTCTTTCATCGACCGTCTCTCCCCTTTCGTGTACATTACACTAGCGTACTCGTGTAAAACTATTGCTATACCTCGTCCCAACACGTAAACGTACCTATTTACTTGTTCCTTGACATTTATACGGTGACCTCATCGTACGATACAACCATTCAGTCTATTGAAAATGTTACTTTTCTTATTGTCTTGCATCCTTCTTCAACGACGCATCGTTTCGTTATCACCAGACCACGGATTTTAATTACTGGTTAACCTGACATTAACAGAGATGCAGCATCTGCGTTTAATAACTAACAAATAATCGCGTTGTATATTTGTTCGTTTCGGTTCGCGAAACCATTATTCCCTTTCGAAAGGAGAACGTAAATAATAATTTTTCTTCATTTTATTTTATGAAACCGATACGATAAGCACTATCTGTTAACCTATCATACGTTACGTGTATGCTTAATCGTGCAAGAATTTTCCTGTCTGGCACCTGCACCGTCGCTAAGACATTTTTCTGATATTTTAGATGTTCGTGTTCGGAAAGATAATAAACCGTTAGAGGGAAAAACTTTTTACTTGGATATAAAAAACCATGCGACCACAGCCAAAATAGAAGCGAAAATCAAAGATTTGGGTGGAGTAAGTATTCGCTTCAGATGTAGATCGTCTTTCCGAAACAATTCTCGGTTTCAGATATCTTTATTTTCATATCGTTGAATCATCGCCTACAACGAGCTACATAAGTCGAGTGCATTGCAAGCCTCTTTTCGTTAACGAACCACGGATCCACGGACCACAAACTCCCTCCTAGCGTTCCATCTGACCGTCTCCTCCTCTCCCCCCACCTTTATATATATCTCTCTCTCATGGTTGTCTGCTTTCTCCTCTTCCTTCCTTTCAACCCGTTCATTTGTATATCTTGTTGCCGTTTATTCTACGCGCGAAGCGTGGGTGCACGCACAGCGTTACTACATACACAAAAAAAGAAAACACATTCTTCTAGAACGCAGTGTGCCGGTCATCGAAAGCGAAACGATATCTATCGAAGTTTGACAGTACCGAATACGAAAATGCAGCGGTTCCGTAAATTGTCAGTTCCTCGGAAAATATTTCCGACTCAGCTGTATCGAATTCGATACTATCGGAAATAAATAACTCGCGTGCACTGCCGAGTCAAGAGTCGGACCGTATTTAACGCGATCAATGATTAACATTTACCGATGGCAATTAACCTACAAATTTGTTATCTTTCGGAAACTTCACTACATACATAAATACATCGTATTATCGTCTATTTCGGGCACTACTTATTTTTTAACTGGAAAAACCATGCGATATCATCGAACCTGTAGAAAGATGCATCGACAAATATTTGAAATAGATATTTCAGGGACGTAAATCTCTATTATTCTGCAATAAAAGACCCGAATTTGTAGTACGACCCAATAGTTCTCTGTTGACAAACAATCGGTGAAAAACCGGGTCGTGCTCGCGCCATCTTTAGGACAGCTCGAGAAGTAGAACGAAGTGGACCGGATTCGTCATCATCGGTTGTTGTGTTGTTGCGTGGTGGGTCGTCGAAGGGGGGAAAAAAGCGAAAAAATGGACGTGGAAACCGAGCGAAAATCGCTTTTCACGTATCCAGGGAAAGTCTGTTGTTCGGTTCGCTGCGGCGTTCGCTGTCCTCGGGCGAACAGAAACGCAAAGCGCCGCCTCCAGGCTCGTCTGCCAAGCTGTTAACGGCGAATGGCCATTTTGTGCGTGACAGTTCTCCCCCGCGAGTAACGATCTCGCAGCGCGTCCCAGCGCTCTTTTCCTTTATCTCTTTACTTTCGTTTGACCGGCCGAGAAACGTCTCGAGAAACTTCCCCCAACGGTACCGTTCCTCGCGAGTCATATTTCGAAAGGTGTCCGCAGTTTACTTTACGATATTCGATGATACGCGGACCGATAAACAGTGTCGTTCGAGGAAGTTGTTTTGTGCTGATGGTTTCGTGCATTTCAATACCGTTTGACAGTAACCGAGCGTAAACTCGACGCGACAACCTCGACTACCGCGGTGATTCGGCTCGTAGTATACTCTCGCGTCGGCGTTCCGATCGAAACATCGTTGAATTATTCGTTTCGTTCGATCCCACGTGTTTCGTTATTGTTCTGGTTCTCCGCGACTTCGACGTATTATTAGAACGGCGGTGTGCAACAATGCGGCGACCATTGTTCACTGCACGAACGTTTCTATCAGCACGCGCGTAACTCGCGCTTCTGTGAAATCGCTTGATAGGCGCGCTCGATCGCTACGCTTCTCGAGAGGAACACGAGACCGCCTTGACGTCAGCATACCGCCGATCTAAACGTGTGCCCGTGCGTCCGTCAACGAGTCAGTTATTATCACTGTGTGTCCACACTTTCTGCACATCCTTTTCCATGCACAGCTGCCGACGTACTTCGCGTAAGTTGGCCCCCTGTCATTTTCGATAACCGTTCGCTCCCTCGCTCATGCCTCTTCTTTTTCCCTTATCAAAAAGTTTCTACATCGTTCATCTACTATTTTTTCGAACTTTCTAAAATCTCGATTGTTCTTTTTAGGTGATCGAATTATTTTTAGTACAAAACGTAACTCTGGTAGTTAGCGACAGGGTCAACAAGTCGGGTGACATCAACTTCGAGAAATATAAATGGGGTTGTGCCAGCGGAGGCAGCGGGGGACCTCCCTCGCTGAGGAGTTTAGAAACTCCGACTCCCGTGGCAACTCCTCAAACGCCGTATTTTAGTCCCGACTGTGCTCTGTCTAACTCAACTTCTCTGAGGGGTCCAACTACCCAAAGATCTGTAAGTATTCTGTTCGTGGAGAATGTTGTTTCTGTGTTATATTTGTTCGTTAACCTTCTGTTTCGCCTGGACTTGTTGCAGAAATCGCGAGTGGATGCAATGTTGGAACGTGCTCTGATACAGCCACAACAGTGTTCCGTGGATCCACTTTACAACGCCCAAAATTGGGGAATTCCTATTTGGGCGATCGATAAACTCCAAACTTGGCTTGATAGAATCTATTCCTCTGTTAGAGATACAGATCCTTTGAAACGATCGAAGCAGTCTTGTCAGCAGAGTTCGACGAAGGATTTAAAGGTCAGGCATCTCAAGGGACCTTATATCAAATTCGAGGCTTTTCGGAGGTACGTTTTCCTCAGGGAGTACAGTGAAATTGCTAGTAACAGTTTGTATCAGATTTCCAACTGTATCCAGGAACACAAGGCCCGTCTTCGTTGAACTACCTGTGTGGCCGACGTTAAATTTTTCTGGGCCATTAGGCTCCTGTCCTTTCAACACAAAAAGACGAGAAAAACCAGAGAAATTACGAGCAGACGTAAAGGAAAATAGGGAGAGAATTCAACCGGTCAAAGAAGAGGAGGTAGGTCGATATAACGCGATGCGTGTTACAATATAAAGTACAGTAAATGGTACAGGCGATAATATTGTGAATAACGAACAGGACAAAGAGATGACTCGGCGACCACGGACGACTGGCACTCGTGCTCGCAGAACTGAACAATTAGCTTCTGGTTATTGTGAAATTTGTCGTATCAGTTACCGGGATCTTAGCAAACATGTGCAAAGCGACCAACATCTCAACTTTGTGCGGAATAATGACAATTTTTTATCCTTGGATAATCTGATCAACGCAGGAGCCAACGTTGAAGCATTTCTAAAATTGAACAGAACAAAGGATATAGAGTACGTATATATAAGTAATCACGTTTTTATTGTATCCAATTTTTTCAAGAATCATTTGATTAACCTTTTTTCCTTTCTATTCTGTTCAACAGAAAAGACTGCAACTTGTTTTCCAATGGAGATCGTAATCTTCATGACATAGTACTGCCAGAAGGGAAAGTAAGTAGAAACTCGAAAAGTTTAGGGGATTTCGAGGTCGATGATATAAAGATGGTGCAGTGCAATGGCGCGCGCAGGAATCTCAATTTAAGATTAAGTTCGCCACACAATTTACGTACTCGCGCGAAACACGAAAGCGGACACTTGCTACGGTCGAAAGGTAGCCCGTGGCACGAGGTCGAGAAAACGGAGAAGATCTACGACAAATTCGAGGGGTACACCATAAAGAAACGAGCGAAGGGAACGATATGGATAGAGGAGGACGATCCAGAGGATGAGTTGATGCGTGAGCAGGTGCTGAACCAGTCGAAACAGAACGAGTTCAAGATCGATACGTTCACAGCGGCGAAACGTTTACAGCTGAAAGAGAAACGCGACAACGAGAAAGACTGTGGCATAGCGTGCGACAAGCAAGACGATGTCGATAACCAGGATTTACAGAGAACGATACCTTGCAGTAACGAACAAAACAACAGTGTGAGTTTAGGATACGTCAAACAGGATCGGGATTCTGTGCAGTACAGAAATCACGATCAAACGAACGGTAGTGTACAACTTAGTTATAACGAAAATACTTTGAGTGTAAACGAGAACGGTTGTAACAATTCCTGCAGAACGTCTAGAGGCGAGATCGTGAAAGGGTTGAACGGTAAACTGCCGGTCGAGAATGTCGCATCGAATGTAAAAAAGATTTCCCAGGTATGCGACAACGTCGACGCTGACGCTGACGTTTTGTGTAACGGTCACGTCATAAAAGATGACGCGAAAGTAGAGACGTTAAAACCGAGATATTTCAAATCGGGCAGACGGGGGGGTAGGGGGTTCAGGGGACGACACAGGCTATCGGTCGAGGAGCGTTTGATCGAGGACAACCGTGCGTATTACAAAGTGGAAGTGTTAGGTAGTAAGTTGCGCTCAAGTGTGGTATCGAACAATAATTCGCAGTGTACGGTGCAGAAGGATGTCGACGACGAGGAGAAGAAAGAAGTGCCATCCAGCGAGAAGCCGGTAGTTGTACGGTTTAAGCGCGTGAGGAAATCCGAATTATCGTTGCTCAGCGACGAGGCAGAGTCGTTTATGTTCGGCGAGCCGAGGCGAGACGACTCGAGCGAGGCGAGCGACGACGAGCAAAGCAGCGTGTTGCCGAGGGAGACCGAGAGCGATTACAACGACACCATCAGTTCCGCGTGTCCCAGTTCATCCATAGACTGTAGTACGCCCATCAAAACGGAGCCAATCGAGGAGGACTCGCAGGACTCGCTGAGTCTGGGTCGAGCTAGGAAAAGAAGACGAACGCAAGCCGAGGCGCTCATCAAGGACAACGAGAATTATTACAAGTTCGAGACACCTGGGAGCAGACTGAGGTATCAGGCGCCTTTGACAGGGATCAAAGAGCCCTCGGTCGTCGAGGAGACGACGAGGCCAGCCATCCAAGAGCAAGATGAGGTTGTCGAGAAAGTACAAGCCGATGAGCAAGAGAGAGTATATCCGTCCAAACCTTCGCCGGAAGTGGAGAAGATGCAGTTCTCCTTTGAAGCTGTACCGAAGTCTGAGCCGTGGTATCAGACGTATCAGCGGCAAGACGAGGGGGCTGAATTCTGGCATTATTTCAGTGAAGGTGACTCGCAAAAACCGTTTCTTTTACCTTATGAGATTGACAATTTTCATGAAGTTCTAACGAAGAATCTGAATCGAAGCGACAGCAGGAGGAAAGGTCGTGGCCGAAGCAGCGGTTGCGTCGGACGATCGCCAAGGAAAAGTCCACGGTGCCACGCGTCCACCTTGGCCATCATGTCGACGATCATTAGGAAGCGGGAGCAGCAGCAGCAACAGCCTTCGAATTTGTATACGATAGAGGAGAGCCAGTCCGTTGGCTCGCAAACTAGTAACACTCCCGGGCCGGACCAGAAAGCTGAGGTGAAGACGGACCTGGACGATGACCTGAAGGAGATGGTAAAGACGATCGACGAGATGCTGAACGCGAACGATACCATAGAACTAGAGGACTCCTTCGAGCCTGACGTCGCGCAAATAGAACAGAATCCTCTGGACGAGCCGAGTATCCCAAAAGGCCCGCCGTCAAACTTGCTCGAGTTGCTGGAGAATTGTCACGAGCTAGCGAACTGTTTGGAGAACTCCTCGTGCGCCAGCTCGGAGTGCGGCGAAGTGAGCGTCGAGTCGCCATCGAAACGCAGGAAAAAACGAAAAAATCGTACAGGTTGGCCCGGCATCAAGATGAAAAAGAAACTCCAAGCGAAACAAGTGGTTGACACCGATTGCGATCGGGGGAATTTGTCGGAGAAGAATGTCGGGCAGAACGAGACCAGCTGCGATGTACGGGACCAGAACGCTCTCGACAGACTAGCGGAGGAGGGGACGAGCGTCCGGATATCATCCACCGTTGCTGATATCTCGCGGGACACAGAGCAATCGAGCGGCCTTGACCATCAGCATCATCATCATCATCAAGAGGAGGACGACGGATGCTTATGCAAAACGTACATTGAGAACACCAGTTGCTGGGACGCGCGACATGACGGGGAAGAGAAGAGCGACGCGAGCATGGAGGCCATCGACAATTCGGTTTTGCATACGAAGACGAGCACAGAGACCACCTGTACGGAATCGTTGACGCCTGCCAGCGCCGGCGGTGTTTGTACCGAGTCCGAGAGGAATTTTCTGATAAACAAAGATTTCGCGTTCAAGAAGGATCTGTCGGAGATCGAAGAGATATCGGAGAACGACCCTGGAAACGACGAGAATCACGTATTCGGGAAGGATGTTAATCTTCTCGCGGAACGGCGAGTTTTCGTCTCGAAGGCGACCATGAAGAAGCGTCAACGAGACAACACGTCCACGGAGACGTGCGAGTCGCGTGCAGAACTCGAGAACCTGTGCAGGAAGGAGACCGAGTCCGGAATAGTCGCAAGGAACCATCATAACGCGAATGGATTGCCGAGGAAACGCAGTCCGCAGAAACTCCATCCCGAAGATCCGGACCCCGAGATGGAGCATCGCAACAACGTGTACAGAGGTGGCAAGGTCGGTAGAGGGCCCGGCAGGAGGCGGATTCATTCGAGAAAGCGAGCGAGAAGGAACAACATGTCTTCCGACACCGCGTACGAGGAGAACGAGAACTGCAAGGAGGAAGCCTACTTGAACATTACGTGCAAGAAGCAACAGAGCTTGAGAGGCGTGAAACGGCGAGCCGAACACGCTGTATCGTCCGAGACGACGCAGAACTCGGAGATAGAGTGCGCGTTATCGGGCCGCGTAAGTCCGGCCTTGATGGCGACTTCGGAACTCGAGCAGAGACGTTCGAGTATCGAGTTCCAGCCGGTCGTTCGAATGATGAAGATCGACGAACAAGTAGACATGGACCACAGTATTCTTTCGGTGACGATCGCGAGCAACAGACGGTTAAGAAGTTCCAGTTCACCGCGGTCGAACGTACAGCCGCCGAAAAAACGTTTAAAAACGGGCCGCGGTCAGTTCGGCCGATGGTTGAAGAGTAGCTGAAATAATCCTCGACGAAAGAGGTTGTGCTGTATAGTTTAAATTTCGAGACCGAGACACACACACACACACACACTCACAGATTTTCCACGGGATCTCGCTGGTTGAAATTTACTCTGTATACGGCGAGTCGCCCAACGCGATGATTTGGAATTATATACGTCAATCAGTTTTATTAGTAATTTTAAATCGTCGCGTTCGGCGACACTCCCTGTACGCCCTGCAACTGTACATTATGTATAAAACATTATTTGTGTACGTAGAGAATAGTATTTAACGCTATTGGCACCCATCGATAGAATTTTATTAATATTCTTCATAGTGTCTTTTCCGATACTGGGTTCGATCGAGAACCCCTGTACATTCTTTAAATATATGCAGTCTTTGCGTTCTCGAACGAGACGTTCCCGTCGTTTGTATGTATTCACTGTGTTTGTAAAAGACTTGTCATCATTTTGATTTGCACGGTTCAACGCGCGCAAAGTATCTTTAGTGCGAGACAGATGATTTTTCGTTCGCGAAAGCAATTTCCTGGAATCACGCGAGACTGCATACAAAGCTTTATCGTAGCGTATTGACCATGTTCTGTTACAAAACGCGCATCATTGTATGTAACATTAATTATTAAATTCCCTCTTGGAGGGTCCACCTAAATATTTTATTTCGAAGAAAAATAATTGTAAGCCTTTCATGATTACAAAAAAAGAGATGACTATTAAAGATATGAATTTTCCATTAAAACTGAAAGAAAATCGCTTGTACATGCATTTTCCTGTCCTTTTATTCATTCCCAATGGTTTTACAATATTTCTTTTTTTTTATACATTTTCGGTAATTATTTAATATACAGAACTTGATTAAATTATTTGAGATTTTCACGTTTCTCGAACTCTTCTTTCAACGTTGCCAATTTCTTTTGCTTCTGTTTCTTTTTCAAGCTATCCAGTTTCATAAGCGTTTCTTCTTGATTTCTTATGGAATTGTCAGCGTTAATTAAATCGTCTAATTTCGTCAACATATTCGTTCTGGCTATTTCTCTATTTTTAAATAGGCTTCTAGTTTCATGACATTTTACAACTAATCCAGTCGGTTTGTGCTTCAAAATGACCGCATTGCTCGTTTTATTCGTGGCTTGACCACCAGGTCCAGATCCTCTCACGAATTGTTCTTCGAGATCATTTTCGTCCATTTTAGGCACATTTGAATAGTCTAAGAAGCGTTTATAAGATTTATGACGTATTTGATTACTATAGTTTAAAGGTCCCATTAGTTCCCTGTTGTTTTTACAACATAACTCAGCATTTCTGTGAGTCAACGAGGATATGTAAATAACCAACTTATGAATGAAATAATAATTGTTTAATGAATGCTTAATCATTTTTACTACAGTACAATTATAAACTTCGGTTCCTCATAACTATTAATTATACAACACGTTGATCCGACAAAAGCTTTTGCCCTTTCTGAAAAAAAATATATTTATTTAAATTCCTTAGGTTTTAGGTTAAGCGAAATATATTTAAATAGAAGCCATTAAATTCCAGTGGAACAACTTGACGCAATACAAATTATTCAACAAATTAGTAGACCGCATCAACAAGAATGATTAAAGTTAATGCTTACCTGAAATTGAAAATTTATCTCGTGCTCATCAGTCAATTGTTTATTTTCTCTAAAACCATGACGAATTCTAGCTCGGAAATATAGTTTATCCGTATATTTCAAATTTCCACCGTATCGCAATAAGTCTTTATACAATCTTAGAACCATCAGTCTCATTTTGTATTTTTGTCTTTAAATTATTACATGTATTCATTATCACTCGAATCGTGAGTAATAAGCACCTTAAGAGGTTAGGTTTAGCGCCATGTTGCAGCAAATAAGTATATATACATGCATGTGTGAACGATTCACACAAACATGAATATGCATACATATTAGTTACTTGTTGTTCTACTAGAGATACAGAAAAAAATGATAGAATAAATTAAACGTTCATGTATAAAGTAATAGTTTATTAAAAAAATTTATACTCCAAGCGAAAATGGTTTTAAAAATATTTCATTTTATAAATATGATCTTCTAGATTAATTCAATAATTATGGAACAGTTGCCCTTAAAATTCTTGAAATTCCATCTCGTATATTTTTTGTAGTAACCCCAGCGGTTCAAATTCTTTCGTGTTTTCTATTATGAGCTCATCTATCAGTTTATCGGATATCCTGCTCCAAAAATTGGTGTTAGTACAAATTTCAAAGACAAGCCTTATTTTGTGTTCTTACCATGCTACGATATCCCATGGTTTATTCTGTGTATTGCTAGAATACATTGGTTTCAATTGACACACTTTTTTATACTCGTTTCTATATGCTAAAATTCTGTGTTCAGTTTCCTTCGAAATGAAAAGTTTCAATTTATGTTTGGTATTTGGATGCGATGCTTTACTGTCACCGAGTATCTAAAAATTAATCGTAATCTTTGTTTAAGGAAGAATTGAATACCAGGATGGCCCGAATATTCAATCGCATTACTTACATTTATCGTAATCTCGTCTGCTTGACACGAAACATCGCATTGTCTTGCGTTAGAATTTTTATCCGTGGACGACATACAAATCAATTGTACGTTGTTATTGTGCTTCTGAATTTCAGACAAGCTATCACAATATGGAAAATATTTGTTCTTATTTTACCTAAGCGAGACGAATTTTTATTATTATGCTTTATTTACCTATTCTCTGTAAAATATTTACAACCACCATCCGTTAAAGGTGCTCGAGTATCAGAATCTTTAGGGGATTGATACTTTTGTAGAAACTGCACTAGCGTTTCCATAGATGTTTCAGACAGAGGCTGTGTTTGCAAGTCAGTCTTCTATGAAAAATGTGACAAACGAGTTAGTACACGGTGTGAGCACTCAAATAGTCTGCGAACACAGTACTTGGTCCTACCTTTTGTGTTATGAGAGTCATTAAATCGCTAATCACAGGAACTAGAGTAGACAAGTGTTCTTTAGTAATCGTAGTTACTTTCTTTACTATATCATCGTCATTTAACGTATTTTTCACTCTAGTATCTGTTTCTTTATCTTTCGCGTTCCTAGGCTTCCATATTTCAATGAACGACTTCTTTTCCAATCCTCCAGACTGTTCTACTTTCGTCGCATTACTATGTTTGGTTTGAATTTCTAGATTACTATCCTATTTCACAAAATTACTTTCTTTTTAAACTTATTCTAATTCGTTTCTGTATATTATTGATATATCTTACATTCTCGGAGTCGATCGGCACTTCGTCCATCATAGTTTTAATATCATCGTCTTTCAAATACTTCATCTTTTTCGTACAATCGATCACAACGGTGTCTTGTGAAGACGATGTGTGCGTAGCAGGACTAGGATATAGTAATTCTGGCATTGTAAAGTGCTGAATGTGCACGCTTTTCGTGTCCATCATTTTACATTTTCTCTCTCTGTGATACCCTGAAAAATTGATAAACTTATGTATTCGAGATGCTTCAAATAACATGTGTACTAATCGATAATGTGCAAGTTCCAATACTTTTTTCTCTTATATCTGTGCCTTTCCTTTGACTAGCTTTAGGTACATCTATACTGTACATGCTTAGTCGACTAGATAAATTCTTTTTTTTATTTAACTGCCTTCCATTTTGCAAAGACGTTCTCGCAGGAGCCACTGCGGGTTCGACATGCTTGCGTCTTGCAGATTGCTCTTTAGATTCCAAATTCAGTTTTAATTTAGACAAGACAGTATCGATGTCGTCTTGAGGATCTTTTTCCTGTAACAGAAAATTTTCCTGAAGGGTGTTACTCCCAAATTGTTAGAATTACTTTTGTTTAATATGTATTATTACCGGCGAGGCATTTACGTCCCCTGAACAGAAATAATTGGCCGTAATCTCAATTTTATTGCAAATGTCTTTCAAGTCGCTAACGATCTGTAATGCATTTTGAAGCTTCGTAGGATAACCCTCGTGGATAGAATTAGGTATGTGTTTGCTATAGGCATTCAATGCTTGTATTAACAATTGATAAGCAGCGATCAATTTTTGCTTGATCATGTCTTGATGGAACGTGACATTTCTATGATACAGCTTTGTTCTGCTAGATGCAGCATCAATATGCCCATGGATGCTCGTCACAAGCCTGTTAAGATTATACAGGTAATTTCTCGAAAACCTAACGGCAAACTCCATGGTCTGTTGTTGTCTTCTTTTCAGATCGTTATTTCCATCTGGCAAAGGAATTCTACGTAATCTAAACGAAATTTCGTTCAGCAATGTAGATATTTTCCTCTGCATTGAAAGAAGCTTGTGTATCATAAGTGGATCCGCTTGTACACGAACAGTATCAGTTCTAATATTGCTCAAATTCGAGTCTGAATCTGAGTCGTCCTCGAAACGGTTAGTCGCGCGAAGTAGTTGATCGGTATAATGTTTTTTATGTATAATAGAAGAATCCGATACAGACTTTTTGGTTCTTGATTTTGTTATTTTCTTGGATGTTTTACAGTCTTGATAATCAGTGGTATTATTTGCTTGCGATATCGGAATCAAAATATTAGAGTCGCATGCAGCTTTATGTATTGCTGGCATCTTTTGTCTTGGAGAACAGTTCTGTATACTGCTCGGCTAGAATTTAAACAATCATGTGAACGTTATCTTTTCATTAATTGTGATAATAAGTAACTGAAAATTGTAAAAATACTTACTTCTACACTTGCAACATTGTCAGTTTTATTATTCAATTTACAGTTACAAATTCCTTTGTTTCGTTCAGGAAGAGCATCTTCTTGTAGCCTCTTAAGTTCTCTATCTACATCTTGCATATTTTCTTGTATGAGATCTTTAACGCTCTGCATAGGCAGGTTAATATCTTTTTCGGAAAATCTTAAATTATGAAACTCCTGTTCCTTAACGAACGAGGTCCAGATGCGCTCTTCGTCCTCCTTGCATCGTTGCCTCTGTACACTTTTCAGTATGTGCTTAAAATGACTTTCTGGCGTATACTATAATAAACAGCATTTTATATTAATGTGTTGACATGTACGCACGCACTTACGCAATATACATATATATATATGTATAAAAATACCTTAAATTTATAATCTTCACCCATTTCAAAAGATAGAACATGTTCTCTATCTTTATTATTTATCTCATCGCATTTCTTACTGTCTATCAAATAAGCCATTTTTCTTTTTTCGTTACGTCGAAGATTCAAAACATTATTTAAACAATTTTTTTTACGTCTAACAACGTTTCAAAGACCAAATATTAAAGTACGCGCAAATTCTACAAAAATCAGATACGGGCTTACTTTCCTTCGGACGGTAACACGAAGGAAATTAAAAAAAAAGAGCACTTTCCTTTTAGTTTTGAACAGGAGTTAAATTGGCAATGAATTGTCGATGTTTCAATAGCGTAATATATTCAGAGTACTCGGTAATCGAAATCTGAACGTTCGTTTTTACAATTCGTGGACATATATATATATTGTGTGCTATAATATGCATGTGTGCACGATCTGCAGTGTTTGTTTATATTAGCAGAGAGTATATATATTAGTTATCAAAAAATATTGTCATATCCAATGTCTAAGGAATGCTTCTAATTTGACATAGATTTATTGACAATGATTTAAAAAAATAAGAAATAATTAGAAAATCATGTTTGCTTGCTTGTGTTATCACAGACGAGATTTTCGTTGATTCTTGTCTGTAGTGTTATCAAAGAAACAACTAATACATATATTGGCAAAGTTTTACCGATGTATCGTACGTTAATAAACGCAAGATCGACAGAAAATATGGGCGCGGCTGTGGTATGCTAAATATATGATATTGTTTGCTATTGTTATTGTTATTGGATCAATACAACAGAGTGCTTGACCAGAGACCAGAGGCGAAACTCTTGTTGGAATTGGAACCTGTTGGAACCTAATCCTAAACTGGGGAAGCTTGGTTACCGTTGTCGCGCTTCTTTACCGGCAAAATCTTCATTGCCGACGTTGCGTTAAAAATACTGGAAAGCGCGGGAATATTCGAAACGTAAAACAGATCTTGACCTATTTTCGGAAGACTGTGTTCAAGAAATATAAGCAGTTTCATGAACTGAATTATACTTAAAAAGTGACTTTCATTGAATCATGTATATCAGTGAATATCTTCGCACGTTTACATGAATGTTAATACTTCTATTTGTGCAGTTACACTATCTTATTAAAAAATTTCTACGGGAACGCACGCGCGTTCGATAGGTGTTATTGGTCGTTGAATTTTTAGAATACAATTTGCGCACGCATGCGAACTCTGGCCAGTCTGGCCGAGTATTCTGTATCAATACTCCCGCTTGTGAGTGCTTGTGAGGACATACAAAACACAGGTCGTCCTGCGAACAGGTACTGTTCTGCGTATCCAAATGTATCCAAACAGGAAACACCTGACGATCTACATATATTTTACGCGCTAATTTTCAAACTTCTAGAGCTAACTGCACTGATGCCAATGTTTCTATTCCTCGATCACGCTACCGTAATGTTCATTCGCGTTCTTTGGATCGTATGTGGAATTCGTACTCTCCCCTATGCTCAGCCAAGGTCGGAGATCTTTGAAATCGTATCAGAACAATTAATCGCTAAAATTCGATGTCCACCATTGTTGCTAAAGTATTAACCAATCCTTGGTTGGTGTGAAATGACGTCAAAAAATCCAGGCGCAGAATCACGCTCCTCGAAGACCTTGGTGATCGTGTGTCCTGTCGAATTTTCAGCTGTCATTTCGCACTGCTGATCACTGTCATTCGGCGAAGTGTCGAAGGAACCTTTGTCATTCTGGGGTAGTATCATTTATTTTCTGACATTGCGTATCTTTTCTGTTATCTCGCCTTTCATCGAAACGTGTCTCTCTGTCGAGGAACGCTTTCGCTTATTCAGTGTCGGATTACGATGCTGCGAGGCGAGACGATCTTCATTTCTACGAGATAACGTCATTGTTTTAGCGGTAACAGAATCATTTCGTACTATTGGAAAATTAATTTTTACGTTGTCTTTCTAGATATTTGAAAGCGCGATCGCCTTCTCGAGGGAATTTTCTCCGTTTCGTTCGGCTGCGTTTAGCACCCAACATTTTATCTATATAAACCTCTGGTGAATATTTATGTTTTATCTACTCGACTAAGTATTAAACTATCAAGAATGGCATCCGAAGTGCTAGTTAAATTGCCGAAAGTACCAACGGTATCGACGGTCCCGAAAGTACCCTTTCCTCAAGTAAGAACAATATTTTTTCTCTTTGTTTCAATGATATTGTAAAAACTTTGAATAATCTAATATACGTTGTTTCTAAGGGAAAGAAACCACCATCAGATATAGTAGCTCAGTTAGAACAAAACATGAAATTCTTGCAAGAACAACATCAAACAACACTGGTTGCTCTACACGAAGAAGTAGATTCTCTTCGTCAAAGGAACAGAGGTAAATCATTATACTTCTAACATAATATAACATATTATACGTCTAATAACATGTTATAATTTTTTGTTTCCCTACAGATTTACAGTTTCAATTAGTATTTTCGAAAGGACCTGCTTTTGTGCCTAGTAGTCCTTCATCCCCCGAAGATAATGGAACTGGGTTTGCGAAACCAAAGGTGTTATTATGGTTTTGAACAATAAGAATATAAAAGATTAGTAGACAGCGGATCTTTATGCAAAATTAAAATTTTCTACTTGAATTGCAACAATTATTGAACATAATATAACAGTATTTTTAAATTCTTCCAATGTTTTTACTGTTTTAAATCACACCTACTCATTTTCCTCATTAATGCATAAAATCCGCTCTCTAAAGATTAGATATACATGATTCGTTTCTCTTTTAGGATAGCCCAGGATGCGTGAATGTCGCACCGTTGCAGGTCGAACTATTGCAGAAAGATTTGCAAGATATTAAAATATCTTTGCAGGAGGCTAAGACACAAAATCAGTACTTGTCCGAGATCGTTGAGCAACAGAAAAAGTTAGTAATCGCGATTGATACGGTAAAATACGCTTGTCGCTCGTTAACGCAAAAAGAGTTCTATTTACTGCAGGAAATTGGATTCGTCGGCAGAACAAAAAGCAAGTAAACAATCGGTAACGGATGTTGGTATTCAAGTCGATTGTTTTAGACTGAATCAGACCGACGAGGCCGACTTGCGATGTGTAGAATCGATGGTAAAACAATTAATGAAACAGATTATAGATCAAAGGAAAGAAATTGAAAAGTTAAAAGAAGTATTAGAAAATGCAGCAAGTGTTAATAAAGGTGCTCGTTCTCGCGATAGTAACAACGGTCACCATAATCGCGGATCACCAACGAGTTCCACGCAGGAACAAATGCCTCACAAGTTTCCGCCTTTGCAAAGCCAGAGTTATTGGCATCGTCGGACGCCTAGGTAAACCGTAATCGTACCGATTATGTTATTGTCTCGTGATTTCATCCCGAATTCGTCTGATTTCAGAAATGGCAGAAATCGGCACGATAAACAAGATCATCAGCCGGAAGTGGACTTTACGGTGTTACCGCAACTTGAAAATATGTACCGCAATTACTGTCGCGATAAAATCGATAAAATTCGCCGAAATTATTGGCTTCATACGTCACAGAAAGATCGAAGAGATACCGATAACAGTCACCATCATCACCACCAACATCAACATCATCATCACCATAACAATCATAACAATCATAATAACCACAATAATTATCATGATCACCGACGGGATTACAAGGATAGAAATCCGAAGGATCATCAGAAAGAATTCGTTGATTCCGCGGAAGGATCGAGAGAAACAGATAAATCGACGGCTAGTAAACCATAAAGATAGAAACAGTCTGCAAAATAATATTAGACGCGCGGCAGACGCGTTTTGTTCTATACATCTGAATACAGGTGATCGTAAGGAACATTTCAATAGCGATATATTTGTTAATAAGAGAATAATCTACTTTTTCTTCTACCTATTTAAAACTAATAATTAATGTTAATTACATACGTACAGCTTGCCATAGAGATAGCGGTAATATTGAATTGAGATTATACGATCTTTAATGTGGAAATCTAGTCGAATTTTACTCATTAGTAGACTACCGTTGTAAAGGTAGAATATCTGTGCTTTACGAGTCAGTGGCAATTAGTAAATACAATTACTTGGCGCTATCACAAATTCAAAGAAAGAGTGTGAGATTGTTTCATTTTTCACTGAAAGAAACAATAACGTACTTCTTTTTTTAAGGAATAGTCGCATCGTGATCATGATGATAACAACAATGATGATGATGATGATGAATGATGGCGGTGAGGATGTTGACGATGATTACAATAAAAAGAAAAATACGACCAATATTTATATGATGTTAGTTTCTCAGGCTTAAATGGACCAATGCTTAATTAAGCTTAATGTGCGCGCAAATTTCAGTACGTTGTGTATACGTGTATTCAATTTTTACTTACAGGTTACTGAATATTATTTATTGTGATATTATAATAGATTTCGTATGCATAGTTTTACAGATGACGTTAGCATATCGGTGTATGATCAAGCTGTCGTCGATGTTACATCCAAATATTTTCTCAGTTCTCTCTCTAACAATTTACATATTACGTTCCGATCTGTATATAGAGGCGCAAACGAAAAACTTATTATAATTGTAAAAAACCATTTAATTAAACACATTTTCTCTCTACTCCTCATCAACTGCATTTATATTTTTCGGGACGGCGGCATACGCAGGCATACGGCACGACGGCACGACGCGGCGGCGAACGACCTGGAACGACCGCGCTGGCGCTAGTGGTGAGCGTCACTGGCGGCAACTCAAACTTCAAATTCATGTCGGGCGAAGATATTTTGTTTTCTGGTTCGGTAAAGTCAAAACGTCGACGTTGCAAACTTCAAAGGGGAGTTTTTTAAGATAAAAGTCCTGTACCGAACCGAAACAATCTGTTCCGGACAAAAAGACTCCAGGACGTGTCCCACGAGTTAGAAAATATACAGAAGTACACTTGTCATACATTCGTTTTTCATAATCAAATCATATCAATTTCTTAAAATTCTGCGAGTCGCTCAAAGTGCCACATTTTCTTGCATTTTCTCGAGAATCGTACTTTACTGGGGCTAAAAGCGCCGCGCATGCGCGAGAAAAGTTGCACCCGCTGGCATCACTGATTGGTCCATCTTGTGGCGACGGCGAGCGCTCAGCGCGGGCGAGCGTATTTAGTTCGAGGAGTTCAGGCCAATTCAGCCCATTCAGCCTGGTTCAGCCAAATTCAGCCGCCACAAAAGAATGACAGTTGCGCGTTTTGAAAACTGTGGGGGTTAGGGAAATCGCGCGAGTATGCTGCATGACATGAAATTGAAATGTACACAGAGAAATTAAGGTAAAATAATTTGTTGCTTGGAGATGCGGCAAATATATATATATATCTAGACTGCGAAATAAACATTGTTTTCTTACGCCGTTATTTGACAAATAGTCGTTTTGTGAAGTGTTTTATCAGATTTTGACACAAAGAAATAAGTGACTTGTACGAATATCTTCAATACAAAAGGATATCATCAAATGCGATAAATATTCTGTAATTTGTGTAAATAATCGGCACGAGTTTCTCCAAATGGATCGTATCTCAGAGGTAATTGTTCATATCCATTATCGAATCGAATTGTCGCTATTCAGTAAACAGTTTATTCGAATCCGTACAGGTGAAATTCTCTGATTTACAAAATGACGAACGGTACAAGAAGTTGGAACGAGCATTGAAGCTGTCTTATCTTAAGAAAGGAGTTAGACTCGACGAGTCGTGGCCTTCATCCATGTCGCCTAGCATGTCCAGTATCAATGTGGATGCGTCTGATGTAAATAGTAATGTTCCAGAACCTCGTGCCTCTAGAACTGGCAGCGTAATCGTTTCCTCCAGTAATAACCTCAGGAATGTAGTATTGAAAAAGGATGTGAAGAATAGTCATCAAACTATGTGCACATCTAGCGTTAAAGACTTTAATAGTACAAATGGTTTACAAGAAGATTATTTTATGATGCCGCCTCCTAGATCTAATTTTATATGCAGTGCTTCTAATAAAGCAAACAGCACACCGTTGCCTAATGTACCGAGAACTATGCCAGTGTTTCAGAGTAAATGCGCAAACAAACAATCCCCTAGCAAAACTTATTCTAGTTCTCTGCAAATCAGTCCTAATAATGCAGCACAACATGCGAAAAATAGGATTAGAATCTTTACCAGATGGAAAGTAGCGTTAAACGAACAGGGACAATTGGTTATTGTAGGAACAATAAATGGGTAAGTCTACGCGAAATATGTGTACAAATTATTCTATATATTAACTTTACTTTAATATTGCAGTAGGCAGCTTGCTAGAAGCAAGCCTATTGTAAGGACACTGACACCGACTAAGATTCAGTCTTTATGCAACCATGTATACCAATTGGAAGGCATTATCGTTGACAATGAGTGTGGTAAATATTTTTTAATGTCAAAGTCGGTTTCTGAACTTTAAGAACTTTTAGTTACCGAAACGGAACAAATTAAAAATCTACAGCTTGTCAAATCTAGCTGTGCGGCTGAATGTGCCCCGCAAGGGGAAATGACCCCGCTGCGCAATGGTAAATAGGCGAAACTTCGCAACGATAGAGAACTGATCGTCACCTGTCAAACGATGCACGTGACGACAGTTCAGTTAAAAAGTGAAGTGACACAAGTGTATCCACACAAACATATAAACAGTTGTTTTGTATGTTTACTGCTGTAAGAAATAATGGACAGTACAAACTTTTGACGAGGTGTGTACCTTACCGTTCATATGTTGCATCCTTCTCTCGTCGAGTGCGGTCTTTGTTTTTGTTTGCGCTGAGTTTTGGTCAACCGCACAGCTAGATTTGACAAGCTGTACTTTTGTATTTGTGTGAAGTGTATTTTGCAATGCTTCGACACTAACATTGATTACTTTGTAGAATTACCAGATTATGTCCGAGGTAAGTTTTATAACGGATTTCCGGACGACTGGAAGAATGTTCATCAGATTTGGCGTATGTACAAACAACAAGGATCCAGGCCAACGTTTCGCTGGCCCACTCCACTCGCAGACAGCGACGATGGCTTACTAACCGAAGCAACGGATTTCACGTTCGCATCAATAGAAAGCACGAATACATCTACAACGAATTCGTTCGCCGATTTACAAATGCATAGAAACAAGGAGAACTTGAATGTGCCGAGTCTTAACATAAACAAAAATAATCAACAGAACACGGATAAGGAACAATCTAAGGAATCGGCGACTGCAGTTGCAGAGTATTCTTACCAGGACAACAAAATAAATAAATTGAAAGACACATTTGATATCATTGTTAATAATATAGCGGATAAGAGTTATCCTCAAGAGTTTGTTAGTAAAATTGTTGAAATGTTTGACTCTTTAAATTACTTCGTGTCGTACGGATCGAGTAAGGAGAACGAATCTAACATAGAAAGTTCGACATTGGAACACGACAAAAGCGTATCGCAAGAACAGAGGAAAGATGTGAGAAATGATAAATCAACTCCTTCGAACAATGGTATCGACTTTAATAAGAGTAAATGTAAGAACACTGATATACACCCAGGTAAAAGTACTGCTTCTAATTCATTAAATTCGAAAAATCCCGCGAAAACTAATAATTGTACAGATCAAGATAGTTCTAACAGCGAAAGTGAAGTTTATATCGGAATTCCGAAAATACCTGCAGAGCGAATATTACGAGAAAGAGAAACATTAATGAAGACTTATAAACGTAAGGCAAGACCAACGAAACTTTTGCGACGACATTGTGATGTCTCGGCAAAGAAGCAAACTTCGTCGATCAACACTGAAAATATTAATCGCATGTACCATGACGATTCCAGCGTCAGTATTATCAGAAATCTAACAGATTTTTCAGAAGTGGAGACTGTGACAAATTCGAAGGTAGAAAATAACGTTAATAAGGATGTAAATCTCGTTACGAAAGAAATGAATCCTCGTGAAATGAAAGAACTCGTTCAAGAAAATCCAACGACTCTTTATAAACTAACAGAAAATTGTTCCGACATTTCTAATGTAAACAAAAGCAATACGCGTGAAATTAATGAAACCTTAGAAAATGAGAATGCAGTTTCAAAAACAAGTCTTCGGAAAAAAACTTCGGACAAACAAAGCTACGATGTTCTGAATAATAATTATCAAGCTTCGAGTAACACGTCCAAGCCTATTGTGCTTAGTTCTGTACCTGTGGACATGAAAATAATGTATAAAGAAGGTAAGCAAGCGAGAAACGTTGACAGAGATAGCAAAGGATCGGAGAAAGAGGTACAACATTTGAAAACGAATAAAAAGTCGCCTGCAAAAACGCCTAACGCTCTACGGAACATTGATTCGGACGTGTCAATCTATAGTGTTCTAGAAGAACGTGAAGGATCAAGAAAATTGATACAGCTGGATCACGCACGTATTTGTAGAGACAAACAGGACAATGGTATCAAAGCTAAAAAATTATCCGACTGGTCTCCAAAGCTTATACGTGAGCCTGAATTGTGTTTATGTTTTGTGGGACAATTACGGAAGTAAGTGTTTCGATATACACTACTGTACATACAAAAGAAAGAAGTGTCCAGTATACTTGTAAGATATAATGACAAACAATATCTTTATGTAAAAATTGTATTGTACAATGATTGATTTATTGCATTTAAAGTATTAGATAATCCGCAATAATTCTCAGAACTATTCAATTAAACAGCAGAATCCTTTTTCAAAACTTACTGTGTTCCTATTTGATTTTTTACGCTTTTCTATTAAATACGGCCGGGTGCTTCTTTCTTTTCCATAGCAGTGTACGTCCTGTTAACCAATAGTGCGTTGCATTAATATTTAACGTATTGATATGAATGCGTAGCGATGCTGATCAAGTTGTTAATAGAAGATTCCAAACGGACGCTGTACTTCGTCGAGTGTCACTGAGTATGATCGAGACGATAAGTCACAAGTTCTACGAGCTAGTTGGTGATTTCAATAATCACAAATATGGTAAGAAATTCTAATGCTCTGTGTATGTCAAATAAATATAGTAGAATTGATTCGAAATTATTGTTGCGTATACAGTGGTACCGAAACAGTTACTGTCTCAATGCCGTTACGGATGTCCCACAAGAATAAATTTGTTTTGCAAGACGTGGAAATCATTGCAAAGTAACAGTAAAACCGAGGACGAACCAGGTACAACAGATATTCGTATGAGCTCGAAAGGCAGGAAAATTATGCGACCGTTAAGTTATTGGACTGGTAAAATATATAAATCACCTGTTTTTCAAAGGACCAACAGTCGAGCAAAATAACACATGTTCTTCTTTGTCTTCAGGTGAGCGTTTATCGATGAAACAAAACCATTCGGTGTATTCACCTGGTTTTGATCAAGACTCTGCGACGGAAAGTATGAGTAAAAAGTCTACTAACAGTAAACATGTGAAAGAAACGAGGAAACAGCAAAACATTTCGGACCAGGAAAACGATTACAAAGAATTGAAGGTGCGTCTGTCGTTACTTTTTATGAGTTTTAATTTCTCGTAAATGTTACGTTGTAAAGTGTTTTTATATTTTACATAGCAGAGCCCGAACAAGAATAATAAGAGTATCGTAAATGGTATGGAAAAAGTTGAAGCTGCTAAACTCGATGTAGTAAGAAGAAAAAATAAGAAGAGACCCGAACCGCGACTATCGAGTTCAAGCGACACTCCTGACGGTAAAAGCTCTCCCATAAAAAAGGTAATATATTTCTTCTTTCTTTTGTACAAGCTCTTTCTTCCTTTTCGAATACATATATATGTGTGTGTGTGTGTGTTTCACGCTTAATTTTGCAGAAACAAAGATTTATGGAGAATCTACAGAAACCCTATACAAGTGACGATGAAGAAGAAAGCCCAAGAAAACTGGTAAATGATTCAGTGCTCCAGATTTGATCAGTCTAGCAAGGATATAATTGCTCATTATTCGTTCTTACAGCGTAAAAATTCCTTGGAGAACGAAGAAACTAAACGGAAAACAAGATCAAATGCTAAACCGGTTATGTCACCAGTTCGTGTTAAGAAAATGTAATTTTCGGAAGTATTGGTTTGTGTAATTTTGTTTGATACAATGTTGGCTATTGTTAATGCTAAGCGTACGTGTTTAGATCGACGAATCGATACTCGTCTTCAGCTGGGAATCGTTACAACGAAAGTTACCGTTTCTGCAGAAATAAATCTGGGTTCATAGAAGATGACACGTTGTCCGAGGATCAAGAATCTTATGTACAATAAAGAATTGCTCGTGGTTACCCCTTGCCGTATTTTCTTCACAGTTACAGTGATTAAAAAAATGTCGCAGGAGAGAAAATAAAATTTACACTTTTTGCATGGCTACATTTATTTTAATGCTTAAATATTGATTAAAAACGAATCAAATTTTATTTCATTTAAAAAGAACGTCGCAATGTTCGTCATATTTGTTAGACTTTGTTTAAAATCCTCATCACGAGTGTGACTAGTTAAAATACGGTAAGGGGTTAAAATATTTTCATTCGTATGAACGAACATATCTATTATAACTATGACTGAAGAGAAATAATTTTTAACAATGTTTTAAAGTTTTATATGTATTTCGCTACATTCGTAAATAAAACCTCCCCAAAAAGAGATTCTGCATACATGTTGGTCAGAGAAATGTGAATTCTTTTCTAATTCTAGGATAAAATGCACTCGATCACAAATTTAGTCAACGCAGAAAGTATTGTGTAGACTATTTTATTGTTCAATAGTGTGATGTAACAATTGTATAAAGCATGTAAGAAATATATTCCATTCCTAAGCCAGTAACATAAGAAATGTACAGTAACTCAATATCGGTGGAGTTAAAATTGAGACGGAACGTGTTATATGTACCAAGGTGTGAGTCGATATGCGGTAGTGCGGTGGAAAAAATGAAAGTTTAATCAATGGAATTTGTTTAAACGTAATCTAGTACTCGAATGACGCCTAATATGTACATATGCGTGTATATACGGTGGCATGCCATCTTAGTATGCATCCAATGTCGTTTTTCCTAAATTTGTAAACGTGCAGGGGAAGATAACGATTTATTAATGTGTTATAATAACTTTATAAATGGCTTCGCCATTTCTTTTATACAGTACGATAGATGTTCGTCGCTACGGGACGATCGAATCTTCGATGCGATGGGTATGATTCTTTTCTTTCTATATCGCGCCGAATGATATTAGAGAAAGCATGAATTATTATGTAGACATTAATTCGTTAGCTTTCGTCGTACAGGGGAGTACCGTCTCCGCTGAGAGACATACTCCGAGGACTAGAATTAGTGTGCGGCGTTCCGCGTGGAGATTTGTAAGATGGAGTTCGCGTCGAAGTTCTGTTCCGTGGGGTTGTCCTTCCGACCGATTCCTCGTAGTTTCGAGGGGTTTTCCTTGAGTCGTCGTACCTTGGTGTCGAGCTGTTCACAGAAATAAATTGTGTGAACAAGGTGGTAGATGATACAACGACATAATAACTGAATAAGGCACTAAACACAGGTCACCCGAATATAAAGTTTGTTCTGTTTTAACGCTAGGTTTGCGGAGCAAAAGTGACTATTTTACATTACTTTATAAAAATATCTAGAGAGAACGCATCTATCCAAATTTTCAGCTACTTATTTTATAATAAATTTGATGAATAGTTTCTCATGGATGTATGTTTCCAATTAAAAATATTAGAATGCGTCTCGTAAGTCTAGTGTTAAACTACTACGTAATATTCGGGAGAGTTGACGAACGTAGGACACTCACGACATTCGGGGGCCAGTTTTCAATCTGGCCCAGGCCTCGGCCGCCTTTTTCCAATCCATCGGATCTCCGGGTGTCGACATCGGAGGTGTGGGTCTGTGCGATGGAGTAGACCTATGGTGGCCTGGAGTGGCGACCGAGGGAGGAGGTGGATGAACGAAGGGACCCTGCTGATGATTAGGCGTTTGCTGCCCGTATCTGGGAGTAGGCTGACCATGGTGCGGAGTATGATGCGGTGTCTGGTACGGTGTCATAAACGGTGTTTGCCCGGATGGTGTGTATGGTGTATTCGGATAAGTGTGAACGCCACCATAGCCAGCCACGCTCGCGGTTCCCGGTGTGTGTGGTGGATAATGATGCGGGGTTTGGTTCGCTACTTGCGACAGAGAGTGCAACATGTGATGAGGAAGATTTTGCGCCACTCTTTGTATCGCTTCTTGATTCATTCCTGCAACAGATTCGACACTCGGATGAGCTGGGGATTGAGGACGTCGCAGCTTCGGCGCTGAAGAGAAAGCTACCCACCGCTCACTGCTCCCGGAGTAGTGTGGTAAGGCGTTCTGGAAGTCATAGCACCGCGTGGAGTGCTAGGAGTTGATTGACCCGGCACCGGATCTCGAAAATGTTCCTTGAACCAGCGAAACAGATCGTTCACTCTGCCGAACATTTGTCCTCGGAATCGGAATCCCTCCGGCGACACTGTCACGTACTCGTGGCGACACCGAGTACGCGGCAGATAGGACAACAGGAATTTGCCAGGATAGTTCTAGAACGTTTACGGGAAAACTGTGAGCGTGTATCGCGCTACCCAGCATCGCCGAAACCGATTGTTACGAACCTTCGCGGCGGATATTATGTACGGTATCCCGCCAGGGTTTTCTTTCTTCTGCTCCTTCAGTATTTCTTCAGCCTTATCTTTGATACCCTCCACGGTAGGTTTGTAGTACTTGAAGTCCAACAACTCGGAGGCGTACGCGGCCATCGGGTTCACGTGTCTCGCTATTATTTCGTCCAGGTCCTCGAACTCTTCGTTCGCGATCCACAAGCTTTGTCCCAACGAGAACGCGTTCTCTTTCCCTTCTTCCCTGACGTCGATGTGCTGGTAGACCTCATCGGTGACTTTCCACGTGACGGTCAAATGATCCGCGCCTTTACTGCTTGGTCTGACGATCGCCTCGCCTTGCTTCATCGTCTGCATCAGCTTCTCCGCTTCCGCAAAACTGATATTGTGGAACGACGGATGAACGATCACTCGCTTCACGTAAGTCTGCCGTTGTTTCGCCTTCTTCGCGTCCTCCTCGACTTTCGCGTCTTTCTGCTCCGAGTCGGTGTCGTAGAACGGATCTCGTTGTGGTCTGGAAACCAGAGAAATCGTCAGCGCGACGTAGCCAACGGGATAACTGTTCGGACTAGCTCTACTTATTCGTCGTATGAATTTTCAATTCTGTAAACCTACGAAGTGTAATGCGAACTAAATAAAGTACTAGGACACGAAGCCGAGTCAGTCTGTTTTACACCCCGCCTGTTAGCGGCAACCTGATGTACACCGGGCTGCAATTTCTGTACATTCCGCTGTCCACGACGAATTCCACCATCAGGCGGAGCGTAGAAAGGGGTACTTTATTCCTGCTTTGCGGTGACTTCCGTAGATACGCTATTCCTTATACATCTAATACCTTGCCGATACAGTGTAAAAGGTAAAATAAAAAGAATACGCCTCCACTAGAAAATAAAGATAGAAAGAAGCAGGAATTAAATATAAGAAAATAGAATAACAAAGAAAAAAAAACAGAATAAATACATAATAATGAAATAAAAAATAACATAAAATAAATCTCAGAAAATCTTGAACGCAATTACACTTAAGACTATAACTATAAAGAAGTTCAACCAATTTACAGAATAATAAGAAAGGATTTCGCACCACTGTGCCAGGGTTACCAAAGTCCACAAAGAGTACCGCGTACCTCCACTCGTGATTCTTGTCCGCGAGGTCGCTGCTCTTGCTGGTGCACTCGACGCTGAAGCGTTCGACCTCTATCTTTATGATGCGACAATGAATGATCTGCCCTATGCTGACCCTTTCCTCGGGATTGGCAACGTGTCTGTCGGACAAGTTTTTAATGTGAATGTAACCGGATATCCCGTTGTCCAGCTTCAACCTGACGCCGGTGGCTTTACCCGGGCAAGCACCGGCGTCGAAGTGATTCCAGACCTCGGAGAGCTCGGGAAAATCGTTCTTCAGGCAGAACGGACACTGCCAGAGGCCGGTCTCATCGTTTCTTACGGGGTTCGCTTGATCGAGCTGGTCGCCCTGTGGTTTTCTGTGACTGATGCCGATTACGGTCGCCAGGACCAATTTGCCGACATAGAACGTTTCCGGTGTCTCTTTGGTCAGAACATCGAATAGCCTCTCGGCGCTCGGCGACTGATAGGGGACACGCAGATCCTTGTACCGGCTGTTCAACTCCGCCCGGATGTCGTAGAGGGTAACGCACTTGTTCCCGAACCCTTGCCTCTCCAGCTCCTCGGCGAACGCGTCCAAATCCAGATCCTTGAGCCTCTCGGGCGACTCGAGGATCTCTTCAAGGGCACCGGCGGGGTTCGCATCCTCGTCGTCGTATTCGAGCGCGTCGACCGCCATCTTCCTCGCCCATTCGTAGGTCTCCGGGTGCACGCGTGAACCGTCGAGCACCTCCACGTACGCTTCGGTGCTGTCTCCCAAGCTGTTCGTATCTATCTTGATAAAACCGGCGCAATTAATAAAGACCTTCGGCCCCATGTGGCAAGCGGTCACCAGCTGCGTTCTATTCTCTAACCTTTGGTTGGTCTGCTTCAGCATTTTGATCAACGCCTGGCCTTTTCTCGGACCGAGGCCGCACACGAATTGGACTAGGTTTCCGCTGTAAGCTTGCTGCACCGCTTTGTTTACGTCGACGCCGACCTCGTTCACCCTGTTGACGAACTCCAGGTACAGGTTCTCTAGGAGCTCTTCCTTCGGCAACTGATCCTGCAGACTGTGGTACTTTAGACAAAGGATCTCCTCGTCGGCGGTACACAACTGGGAGAACTCGACCAGAGGGTCTTGCATTCTTCTGGCGAGAGAGATCGCCTGTCGCAGCAGTTCCGGATAGTCCCGGAACTCGGATACGCCCTTGTTGCTGTTCGAGTAGATCTTGGCCAGCTCGTTGTCGCAGATCTCAACCTGAATCGTCGGGTACTGTTCCTCCTCGGCTAGGGTCGCGATGCACTCCTTGACGTCGGCCGCGATCATCATCGCCTCTCTGGACTCGCCTCCGATCACCACTACGTGCGGCTTCTTCGTGGCTAGGAAATTCCTCAGGGCTAACAGGTCGGCTTCTTTCATGACTTTCTCGTCCTCCCGGTAGCTGTTCTTCCGTTTCATCAGATGCGGCAACCTCAGGTAATCGGTGCACTCTCCGTCCGGAGCCACGAGACAAGTGAACGCGGCCTGAGAGTAATCGGGCACGTACGCCAGACCCATCACGCGAAGCCCTTTGCTGGTATCCCATTCCTCGTCTTCTTCTTCCGGCAGCTCGCAGCTATACGGTGCCACCTTGATCCAATTGTACATTTTACGGCAACACGCTCTCATCACACACTCCTTCGCCTCTGCGACCAGGTTCGTTCTTAGTTCTTTCTTCAGGCTGGGTATAACCATACGCGTTAACGCCATCTCCACGCTACCGACTCTGAGAGCGTTCCAATCTTGAACGTTCTTGCTGAACTCGTCCCGGTAATAAAGCTGCTTCGTCTCGTCGACGTAGTTGCTGCTGGTGTTGCCCTCGATGCTGTCGCTCAACGAGATCGATATCAGTTTGTCCTCCTCGGCTATCACCAGGTTCAAGAACTGGTCGCCGACGAGATCGCGCACTGGCTTGTCCTTCAGATACTTCATTCCGTAGATAGGATGGTTCTCGTCGATCTCCTTGATTCCCTTTTTCGTCGGTTTCACCGATATCTTCGCCCTCTCCATATACATTTCCCGAACGCATTTCCTGACCAGAGGCTCGCGAGCCAATTGTATTGCCACCATTAATTGCCCGGCCTTCAGCACTTCTTCCGGTGTCCCGAGAACTTGACTGCAGTACTCGTTCGCGATGGTCAACGGCTCTGTGGGCTCCTGATCGACTTCGTGCCGTTGATAATTGTCCCGCAGATTTTCGGCAAAATGTTCCGGCGTGAGGCCGAACTTCTTCGCCAAACCGTCGAGCCCGGCTCGCCTGCAGATCGAATACGGACCGGTTCGTACAGCTTGTTTCAACGTCTCGTCCGGCTCCTGTTCCTCCTCCACCTCTGGTTCGTCTTCCGGCGGTGGATCCTCGCCGTTCTCTTCGGCCTCGGCGAGCAGTTGCAATCGCTTTTGAATTTTCGCTTCTCGCCGCGCCTCTTTCTCCTTCTGCCGGGCAGCCTCTTGCATCGCTGGTATCTCGTTGCTGTAGTAGAGCATGAAATGATGGTACACGTCGTTCAATTCCTCGCTGGTTTGCACGTTTTTCAGCCGCTCTATGTCGTCGTCTTTGATCACCCGTACGTTGTCGGCTAACGGGGCATCGGGATTCTTCATGATCTCGTCCAGCTGGTGGTTCCGCATCTTCTCAAACAATTTTAAGAGGTTCTCTTTCCTCTGACGCAGCTGGCACCACTTTGCATCGAACTTGTACACTTTCCAAAGATCGTTGATGTTCAGTTCCGGCAGAACATATTCCTTTCTGTAGAACGATATAAACGGAATCTCGAAATGCTGGTTCCGCATGAAGTCCAAGGCTTTTTTAATTTTCCCGATGGTCTGCGGTCCTTTTCGAGCTCTCTCTTTAGCCTCGGCGTTCAAGTGAGCGTCTTGGATAGAGACTGTCGGACGACAGAACGCCTGCTTGTAGATCCACTCCGCTTCCAGGTCCAATTCGTCGGAACCCTCTGCGACAGCTGTAACGGGAACCGAGCGGAGCTGCATCCTTTCTGGTATGTCCGTGTTGCGTATCTCGTTGTCCATGTCGGTGAAATGACCGCGTTTCAGTTCGCTGGGCTCGTAAATCTCGAAGATGCTCTTCCTGGTGGTCTTCTTCTTCAACTGTTTCTTTGGTCTCCTCGGTCTTTCGGCGTCCTCCTCGTCCAAATACTCGTCCTCCTCCTCCTCCTCTTCCTCTTCTTCCTCGTAATCCTCTTCTCCATACTTACCAAACTCGTCGTAATCGAAATCGACACCAAAAATATCTTGGGCCTCTTGCAAGGCCGCGTCCGAAAATATAGGCTTCTTCTTTTTACGTTTTTCAGCGATCGGTCTGCCGTCGTCGTCGACGATAAAATCATCTGCGTCCGTGTACTCTCCCTCGCTTCCCTCCTCGTCGAACGTCTCCACCTCCGGTCTGTGACTTCGCTCGCTCCTCCGCTCGTCCTCCTAATAAACAACGAAAGCTTACATCGTGCGGCCGAGGCAAAAGCGCAATGGTGAATTCGTCTTTCTGTCTACCGTACATACCATACTAATTTCTCTTTCCTGATAGAGGTATTGAAAACAAGCACAAAAGTTAAGCGTTTCACGTTATGAGAAACAGCGAATGTTTGATTAGAACTAAAAACAAAATCATATATAACAACATGTATGGATTCAGAATCGGGCTTACATCTCCGGAGCCTTCGAACAGCTCGTTCGCGATAGCATCCCTATCCTCGTCCACCTCCTTCTCTTGTTCCTCCTCGGATTCCTCATCTTGTATCCTGCGGAGGCGTTTGAAACGTTTCTAAAGTAAAGGATCATATCACTACATTCGTACGATCGATCGATCATTGCGAACACCACGCTAATTCGTATTGTATATGTACCCTTTCGACTTTGACTCCCAAGTTCTCTTCTATCAAGTCGTAATCCTCGTCTTCCAGACGATCGTCGAAATCCTCGTCGTCGCTTTTCTTACGTTTTTTCGATGTACCGGACCCATCGCTGTCCTCCCCCTCGCTCTCCTCGATAGGGTTATCATCTATCAGATCTTTCAGTTCCTCGCGCAACCGATCCTCGTCGTCTGCGAACCAATATCAAACAACTGGATTTGTCTCGATTGCGTAACAATTAGCGTACGGCGTACGTGAATAGATATGGAGCATAAAAAAATTCCATGCTCGATAGTGACGGAAAATCGAAGTATGTTATTTACAACGTCTCACCTTCTTCCTCCTCTTCTTCGCTTTCCTCGACAGCCTTTATCTTTTTTAGCTTCTTTTTCTCGGTTTCGTTCAACTCCTCCTCCTCCTACAATATAACGGAACACATCGATCAGTGACATAAGCTGGCGAAGAACATTGAAGGGATCGAGATAAACGAGTAGCCGCACAGTCGTTTCCAAGTTCGAGCGAACAACAAAAATACCTCACTCTCCTCCGCTTCGGAATCTAAGAAATCAGCCATTTCTCCGCCGACAAGTTCTACTCCGAGACGGTAGAATTTATTTAAACAACATAAGGGTCCGGAGTCCGGGGTCAAGTCAGTTCGAGCACTTTACGCCACTTTACGCTGCTTCGCACTTCGCACTCGCTGCTTCAGCTGTACCCGAGTTGACCCGAGTACTGTCTATCAGTCTATCAGTGATGTCTATCGTTGATACTAGAGGGATTATTAGAAATACAATGCCTCCGAAAACCCCTAGTCACCCCTAGTCAACAGGAAACACCAGGGAACACACGGGAACACTGTTACCTGTTACTTGTGCTGCTTGTGCTCACTTGTGCTCGACAGTGCTCGAGAGCATAGAATTTCTGGAAGAAAGAGGACGAAGAGACTGCATTCAAGCAATTGGAAATGTTGGAAAGCGCGGCAACATTTGAATCATCATTTGATCAAAACTGCGGATCTTTATGCATTTATAGCAAAATTGAGTAGTTGAAACTCGAAATTGTTGGAAAATTTAAAAAATTGAAGATGTCGATATATGAAATTTATTTTCTATTTCTTGCAATCGATGCAGACAATTTTTAGTTTGCCTAAAGATCCGCAGTCTAGTAGTCGAAATTTGAAATTCGTATTCTCGCGCTGGCGATCTTTAAATATGTTTTCCACATGTTTACACTTGCTTTGATGTCCCGTAAAGATGAGTATTTCGGCTTTAGACAGCGATACGGTGAAATTGATCACCACCACGCAAATCATAACTTCGGTGTGGAACGCCGCCAAAGAATTAATAGAAAATGCATTAGATGCGAACGCTAACAGTGTTGAAGTTAATCTGGTACTTCTCACCCAATTCTTTTTAATCTATCGTTCATTTCTATATACAATGGTTTTAACTTCTGTTTTAATTGTCAGATAGATAATGGCACGACGTTAATAGAAGTGAAAGATGACGGATGTGGTATTACCAAAGCAGATGCACGGTACATGGCTTTACCTGCATACACCTCGAAAATTTCAAACTTCTCTGATTTAGGTAATTGCAGAACATTTTATATTAATTATACATTTTTACTAATTCTACTATTCGTACCAATGGCAGATTTCTTGGAGACATACGGGTTCAGAGGTGAGGCATTATATGCCTTAAGCGCAGTGTCGGACCTTACAATTATATCTAAAACAGAAGACGAGGAAGCAGCTACGTCGTATACCTTTAACCACCATGGATCTATTACAAAGTCTGAGCATTGCCATAGAGCTACAGGTACGGAGACAACTTGCAGAGTTACAGGATCTGTCTGGAAAGTAATGCGACCACATTTTTTTTTTTTATTTATTGAACATATGAGTACAAACCTTTAAAATTCTTCAAATTAGGACCCTTGGGCGTCGACACATTGTTTCTAGCGCGATTTCCATGCTTCGTATGCTCCCGGGAAGACGTTTTCTGGAACTTCTCCGAATTTCGAAGAACTTACTTCAAAGAATTTCGAAGAATTTTAAAGATTTGTACTCGTATGTTCAATAGATGTTTTTTAAAAAATGTGCTCGCATTACTTTCCAGACAGACCCTGTATATTTACAATTATTTCTACATCTATATTCTTTCAGGAACAACTGTTCAAGTTAGACAATTATTTAAGCAAATGCCTGTGAGAAGGCAAATCATAACTAATCCAAAAAAGGCCAATCAAGATCTGAAAATATTAGAGTCGTTCATTAAAAGTTTTGCAATGTGCAAATTTGCAGTACGAATGAGTTATAAGGTAGACAGCAATGTTGTGTTCACGAAGCCCAGCACATCCACCTTAGAAGAAGCGGTATCTTTCGTTTTAGGAAAGAAGGTGACATCAAGAATGGCTTGGGCGAACACTGAGAATGAAGGGGTAGCTATACGATACAGATCTATTTGTATTTTGGTAAAATACTTAAAAAACATAGGCATTTTCTATTTTCCAGATCAGCATGAAAATAATGTTACCTCTGAGAGAATCTCAGAATGCATCTGATGCATTTCAGTCTGGGGCACAGTATATTTTTGTAAATAGTAGACCCGTTAGGTACAAAGATTTAGAGAAGGTATGCTCTTATGTCTCTTATATTATATAAGTTATATATTTTAGTTATGTAGAAGGACAATAAAAGATGTCAATTAATTTTTAGGTTGTGACTAAAACAATTTTAGAAGCATTCGAGTACGATTCATTGTCCAAAAAGAAACCAGTATTTCTTCTATATATTTTAACGAGCCCTGCAAATATCGACGCTAATCTAGAACCAAATAAAACCTCCATTCTTTTCAAAGAACAGGTGACTACAATTCTAGCAAAAACAATTTTCATTTATATCTACATACAGATTTGTGCATAATGCGTGTCATATCCATAGCAAGTAGTTCACGATACACTCAATGAATGTATAAAAGAATTCTATGGAATACAAGCAGAAGTGCAAAGCGAAAACGTTTGCGAAACCTCGATGAGCGACTACCTAGACTACACGCAAAGAAAAACTGATAACAACGCAGAGACCGAATGGCCTGCCTGTAAAAAACGAAAATTACTGGTCGAGGAAGGCGTTGATGTAGTTATAGAGAAACGTACATGTGCGCTGGAGGAACACGGCAACGCGGAACAAAATTTTGATTCTATTGTACCTGCCAATTCCGAAAATAACAAGCAAGTGGAAACTGCTGAGAAGGGAATAGATGATCATAACAAGAACAATGATGTCAGCGAGAAAAATTTGGAAGATTTTAACATTCGTATGCCCAATTTGAATTTGAGCGAATCAGATTCGAACGATTCCCAACATTTCACGCTGATGTGCAGTGATAACGATGTTTCGTGCTCTTCAACGTGAGTATTTAGAAACTGTATTGTACGATCAATTACAAAGTGACCACAAACATATATTAAATTTTCATAGCAAAGAGAAAACAGAAAATGACGACGATAGTCCTCCGTTCGAAATAAAGTCGCAGGAAACGCTGAGTCAATTACCCGTTGTAGATTTAGGCGAAGACTTTGATTGGAATGATTCTTTGATCGCACATAACGCGGACACAAGCGAGAAAGAGAACAAGATGCAGAATGAAAATGAACCATACCTGCAACAACAGAATAAATCGGATAAAAAGAAGTGTGTCACATTATTAGAATGGAGCAAAGGACATGTGCCTGGTTTAAAGGTAAAAATGTTTTAACGAATTCGATTAGATCATTTTTGTGATGTAGGAAATATTACTTTCGCTGTAGGGAAGTACAGATGTGCAGCCGTGTGCCAATACACGGTTTATCGAACCATTACATGGAAATGTGCCTCGCAAAAATGTATGCAACGGTTTCATTAAGTTTTCGACACAAATCAGATCGAAAGGTAAACTTTTTGATGTATTACACACGGCTCATTGTAACAGAAAAAATTCGAATACCGTCGACAATATCTCCGTTGTTAGTTGTAGAACAGAATCCTGATAAGTCGGCAGCTCAAATTGCGCAGATCTTGGCTGGTCTTTGGAAGAAATTATCATCCGAAGAACGCGGTTATTATAGAGATCTCGCGAGTGATGAGAAAATAGAAACGAATAATGAAGAAAACTGCGAGAAAGGCGTTGTGGACAACAAAAAAGTGAGAAATAGACTGCTGAAGGTATTGGGGAAAATACAAGCATCGAGCTCTGCGAAGCAAGAAAATTTAGTATTGAGAACCATTGTTCCATGGGAGATGAGCCTGAATAAAGTAACAGAGAATTTTCTCAATAAGTAAGTTTTATAAGCCTGTTATATATACACCTACATATGTTATACTATGCTTCTTTGTCTGTTACAGCTCCCCGTGTACAAACGATAATCTAATTGTTGGAATAATAAGCTCCGAGCTGTACATTGTTCACAAGTGTGCGCACATTTGGCTTTTAAACGCTGTGCGCCTTAAACAGGAGCTAAATGTGCCTGATAGTGATATAAATGAGGTAAGATAAGAGGTATTTGTTGCTACTGTTACTAGTTAAACATATAAAGTATATTCAATTTCAGAAAGGTGTAACTAATATGGAAGAACTTTTGGGAAAGTGGTTTTCTACGAAAGATGACTTGTCATTGTTGCATCCCCTGCATTCATTACCTCCCCGTGAGAACCCTTAACTATCTTTTCGGGTGCACTGTTGAATTTGAAATAAAAATGCTCTGCCTTAATTCTTGTTCCGTTTATTGAAATGGTGTACATAAATCTTAAACGATACGTATTGTTATTTACAAAAATATCAATTTCATTATTTCATATTGAATTTTATTTCTATAAGAGGAAAGCATTTCGTTGCTTAAAAAATTCGGCACATTAAAAATGAACTTAAAAATTGTTAATAGTCCCGATTGAATTTTTTTATTTTATAGAATTTTAGAAAGGCATAAACGTGTTTTGAATCTACCTACCAGTACCTACATAGTATAAAATATATTAGAAGCGAATATCTTATCGTATCCTGTGACACTTATGTTCCCAAATTCTCTGACCTAGACATCCAACGTAGATGCAGCGTTGTCGCTTCTACAAGTTGAAATTCCCATCCCTATAATTTAACAAGTTTTACTCTCTATCTCTCCTATATAAATACAGACATGTAGACTCACATTTTTGTCACTAAAAAGCGCCATTATTTACTTTTGGCCTGCAGTTAAATTGTAAGCTTGATTCTTCGCATTCCTTTTACGTTTATTTACCCACAAGGAGAGTAAAACAATCAATATTTATTACATAAAAATTAATATAACAATAGAAAAATAAATAATTTTAAACTCTTGAATAAATATTTAATCGTAAAAGAGATATTTTGTGGCAAAAAATGTAATAAATTTACAAAAATTGGATTATTCCACTGTTAGTGTACAGTGTACACTCTGTAGAGTATTATACGCCATATGTTTGTTCTTAATACAATTGTTTTCTGTAGAAAAAGACTTGATTTCACCCGCGTTTAAGTAAAACGTTTTCCAATGGAAATCAAATAAAATTCAAATGGATTTCATTTGTGCCATGAGTTCTTCTAGACTTGGGCCAGATTCGGATTGCGGGTTTAAGATTGGGGAATCAGTTGAATGGGATGGTGAACTGTGAGCTTGCCTCACGCCCGTAAAAGACGGTCCTTCGTCCACCTGTTCATCCTGCTCGTCAACCAACGAAATTCCTACAAAACAATGTTATTTCAATAATCGATTAAAATTGTTCCGGCTCCATTCGTTGGGTTACTAACGTACCCCATTCGTTGTCTTCGTGCAATGGTTTATCCTCGATAATTTCTTTGACTTCTGGCTCGAGCTTTGGTTTCAATGTGTATTCTTGTTGGCGTTCTTTACAATATCTATCATCGCAGTTCGGGTTCGGCTTCAGTACCATTTTGGGGAAGAAATCTTGCATCGCATTGTAGCCCAAGTAGTAGGAGACCTCACCAAAATTTAAAAGATACTTCAGCGCGTTTTGAACTAAAAATCCAGCCACAATGCCCATAGTTGTAGGCAAAGATGCTGCACACACACCATCTCGCTTTAACGTCTTTTCATCTATATTTGCTGCTACCACTAACGGAGGAGCACACTAAAAATACCATGATCATTAGAACGATCAAAGTTGCATTCATATTTTTATCGTAATTCGTACTTACCGCGAAACAAGCCGTTTCCCCAGGAATAATAAATTGAATATGCCCGGAGACTGCATTTTCCGAGACTCCGCTTTCGAACCATTTTTGGTTTAGTTCGTTACATGCGGTGTTAATTGCCATACGTGCTTCGAAATTATCTACACAGCTCAGTACTAAATCTGCCGGTCCTTGGCTCAAACTCGATGTGCTACAAATTAAAGTTTCTACTTGTAGCTATTGTAGCAACGCTTGTGATTCTTGCAGCATTGTTCTCTCTACCTTATGGTTTTCATAAAGTGGTCAAAGTGATCCATCGTAGTGATATTATAATTGTGTGTCTCAATGTCCACGTCTGGATTAATGTATTGCAATGTTTTCGCTGCTGCGTCTACTTTGCTTTGACCAGCCTGATACGGTTGAAAGAAGAGTCTGTTCATGTTTGCCATCTCTACTTTATCGTAGTCGAACAGGATCAGCTAGAATCCATGATGTTTGCTGGTTAGCGAATGAGTAATTTGCAATCTTGAGACACATGAGCGAAACCAGTACCTTTCCAATGCCGCATCTTGTGAGCATTTCTGCGGTTACACTTCCAACGCCACCCACACCAACTATGGCAATCGTGAGGTCTCTTATCTTTTCGTAATTGTCTACTATGCCCATGCGCTTCAAGGCCATTAAGCGACTAGTCAAAAAAGATAATTATTAGAAATCTCTACATTTCATATTAGACGACCTAATATTATAGCTAAATAGTTCCTAAAGAAATATAGAGCACAAAGTGGTCAGTTACCTATAGGGGTTCGAATCAACCACCTCGCTCGACATATGTTCTATCTTTTCTCTGGCTGACAGCATGTTTTTATTCTGTTCCTCCAACAGTTGATTTTCGAGCTGTTTTATTCGATGTTGTAATTGCTCGATCTGATCCATCGTTAAACTTCAAATTATACTTGCTAGTCGAAACTGTTTCTGTATTCCTGTATTACAACAATGTCGCTATGACACGCGTCCGGCTCCTAACGGATTGTACAAAGGAAAGTACTAACATGTGTCTAAATACGTATGTGTACGTGTCACAGTAAGTGCGCGCCTACTCCACGAAATTTTTGTTAAATTTTTAACAGAAATCAACAAGTTCGCAAATAGAACATTACGAATTTTGCTTATCACTTATCATCTACAATCAGGCTCGCAAAGATTCTATTTAAATAAATAATAGAATTAAAAACATAACCTACAGGATTTCAAGCGAAATATTCCAGAACAAATCTTAAAAAGTTCTCTTTTATTATCTAACATAATCTTTCTGTGACTCCATTTTCACTGTATAACATTCTTTATAACAGTCTTTTCAATCGGAAATTGATGTTTGTTGCGCTTGCAAGTTCGACGACTTTTTAAAATGTACGTAATTCTTGTTTAGATTATTCTTAAAAAATAAATACAATACATAAAGTAGGTTCAATAACAGTCTTCTTTATCTTTTCAATCGGAAATTGATGTTTGATGCGCTTGCAAGTTCGACGACCTTTTAAAATGTAATAAATCGTTTAAGGGGTTAGGAAAATAGGAAAATTCTTGTTGTGCCAATTTAGATTCTTAAAAAATAAATACAATAGGTTAATTTTTCGAATACAGAACCGCGGAAGCATAAACGTAAACCGCTCAAGTTACCGGGATCGCATCGATCCGATTCGAGCGAATTATAACAAGGGATGAATTCGTTGAACAAAAATCCGCATTTTTGGTACAAACGAAATTGTATTTGCCTTTTCTTCAATTGATTCTATACAATGCTGTTGTTTTCGTGTTGTTACAAAGCTTCATTCTTTGTGTTGCATACCATACACGTGTTACTATTACATCGTACGCAGACGCGCACGAATGTCTCATCTCTTCTTGTGTCCACGTAGAAGAACAATCTGTAGCTTTTGTCGGTTTACTATCGAACCATCGCATCGCTAATCTGGACGACAAACATTGCAAAATATGAGTTCGCACCAGTTCGCACTTTCGCACGGGTACAGAGTAAATACAAATGATCGTTTCCCGTTTGGCAATGAGCACCGGGGCGGTCGGCGCGGCGCGGCGTCGAGGTTTCAAAACAATTGCAGTTCGGTGCACTTTGGCTAATTTTATTGTCATACCTCAACCATGTCAAAATACTTTATTTTACAAGTAATCCCGCGTTCGTTCGATAAAGGAAAAACTGAGCGTACTCCTCCTCGGTCTTTAATAGAAGAGAGAACTAAATAGAAGAGCGAGTAAATCGGCGAACTCCGTTACTACAGGACACTGCCGTTCCTGAGCGAGATAAAAGGAAAAAAAAAGAAGAAAAGCATAGCGACGGAATTCCGCCTTTTTTAAAGTAGCGTGAGATCATGACGCAGCGAGACAAATTATCAAAGTTAACCCTGTAATGGCACACTGGGGTCCCCTGGACTTCAGCGAAATAATTAATTTTCCATCTTAGGCAATGAAATTTTATAGCAGCGACCAAGTGTTTTTTCAAAATAGTCCGAGGAAACAGTGTGCCATTGCACGATTAAGGCTCAGACTGTAATATATTAATTGTATTGACGACAAGTCGTTACTTTAATCGGTGTTAATCTTCTTTCTCTTTTCATGTTTTTTTTTGTTCGTTTAGATTCGTTTGCAGATTTAAATAGTGGTTATTCGGTCATTTGTTGTTCTCCTATAAAACTAAACTAGATTATCGTAAACTTAACGTATACGTACGAACAGGGAGGGAGGGGGGTTGTAAAACTCGGATTGAACAAGTGCGTTTGCGCCGTTCTTGCCCCGTGAAACGATTCGAAAACAAACCGGAACTGGTTCGCCGCGCGGTCACAACGATCGTAAGCGTAATAAATAAAATGTATTTAGAATTTTCGTTTTTCCCTAATGCGCTTAGTATCTATAGCGTAGCTCCCGTGGAACCTCCCGTATATGTATGTATGTATGTATGTGCATGTATACAGGGTGTCCTAGTAGCTACATACTTGTAAACAAGAATGAAGAAAGGGATGACGCTTGTAAATCTTGTATTCTACAGAGCATCCGTTGAGAAACGAAGGTGACACTTCAAACAAATCCACCTGTGTGCAATGCAACGATATCATCATTGGAGAATAGTACCATTTTATTTTTCGCGTGTCTTATCATTCAGGAGAGAAACGCCTGGCAACTGCGCGAACACCCCGTATATTTTTCCACGTGATATTGAAAAATAAAATATATACGTATACGTCTCACACGTGAGATTCGAAGATACTCGACGATAAGGCAAAAACGGCACAGCGGTCGGAGTAAGAAGCAAACTGTACTATTTCGTTAAGCCACCTGTCGCTCGTCGAATTTCGAATTTGAATTCACACTCCGCTTGAATCGAGTACGCGTTATACGCTAGCGTATATATATATCGTGAATGTATATATGCTATGTATATATTTATATATATATATATTTATATTTATGTATATCGAATTGACCGTACTTTATATGCGCAAAATTTATACGTATAGGAACTGACGAATTCTTCCGAAACAATACGAAAGTACGCGGTGTACAAGTGGAGTGTGGCTCTATTTCCTATACATACAATGGAAGTACTGTTGGGAGCTGGAAAGACAGCGGTCGACACGTTGCAGGGGGGTGGGGGGCTGACAAAATTCTGTAATCGCTTGGACAGGGCGCACGATGACATAGCACTTAAATTCTACATGTTTGCCCATGGAGGCTACTGTGCCAGCCGTTGCCGACTGTCAACTTTTCAGCTGCCAATAGTACGTGTCTCTTTCTCTCTCTCGCTCTCTCTCTCTCTATCTATCTATTAATCTTTCGCTCTTTCTCTCTTGCTCGCTCACTCACGCGCGCGTATAGTGAATATCCCTTTTTTTCAAATGTACACAATGAATCGGCTTATATTTGTATATAAATAATTACACGTTCAATTCGATAAGAAACACATTGGTAATGCTGTATGCGAAATCATTGGATCGACTATCGACCATGTGTGTTGTCCAGGTTGAGATGTTGTCAACTAGAGGCTCCATTTGGCATATACGTCTCGTCAACGTTTCGAGAACACTCGAGCGTTCAAAGTCTCGATTCCCGCACGTATGTCTTTCGGTGAAGTGTTCTCGATAAGAATGCTGCACCGACATCGATAATTATAAAATCAAAGCTATCTACGAGACACTTCCAACGAACGACACGGTGTTCCAACTTACAGCTCTCGGAATTGCAAAGACTAGACTGCGGATACCATTTTTCTCTCTCCTCTTTGTTTCGAATACTCGTAAAACGTTTGGTACGGTTCAATCGGCTCTCTATAGCGTATGTCCATTGGAATGTGATCGAATATTGAACACGTTGACCACCATTGGATGAAAATCGAAGCGACTCGTTAAAAAAACAGAAACTAAGAATTTAAAATGTACGGTATTAATTACAAATGCAGGCGACAAGGCAGTCAACGCGTCGAACATAATATTAAAAATAATTATTGTAAATGTATTGAAGGAACAGACTAAGTTGTCCGCAGGATTATCCGCAGTCTACTGGTGAAACACCATGTACAAATGATTTTCCGTAGAATTCGTTCGAAAACTGCAAGTTCCGAGCAACGTGTCGAGCGCACAAGTGTGTACAGGCTACGCAGGAGCGCGTTTCGTTCTCTTTCTTGTACAATTCTATTGTTCGTAGGATTTTGCCGACGCCAAGTGGTGCGAGGTGTCTGTGAATGCTCGATTCCGATCGATGAACTTTCTCGGTTCAACGTGTCGTCGCAAACGGGACAACGAGAAGAAACAACCGTCGAGAAACCGATGAGATAATCGAAAATTCGATTCGCGTTCTCTCTCTCTCTCTCTCATTCTTGAAAACGATGTAACATCAACACACCCCCGAATGCGAACGATGCCTCTCCGGAAGAGCATCTTTCGTCATGGATACACAGGTATTCACAGAGCACAAAGAGTACTTGGCTATAACAAACATTTTATTCAACTATCATTGTATCAGATATAAACGAACATTTTTATCATCGTTAAAAGTACTAAACCGAGCGGCCTAAGTTACGTGTACAAGTGTGAGAACGTATACGTGTATGTATATGCGCATGTATCGTTTCTGGTATCGGTGTGTAGCTGTCCCGTGTGACGTATTCCTCTGTGTGTACAGTGTGTTGAATTGAGTTGAGTTGAGTCGAGTCGAGTCGCGAGCGTGCGCGTGGACGTACGTGCTCGCATTTCTCATTCAGATGCAAAGATGCGTGGCATTTTCGCTGTGCAACGAACGTGTCTCTCTCTCTCTCTCTCTTGTCCGTCATTGATGTGTCGTGGAAATTGATCGATCATAGTCATCTTCCGGGTGACAAAGGTGTCGACACACGGCGATCGTCAGCCCCAGGGCCGTGACGTCAGCTAGCATCGTCAGTGGAAGTACAGCGGAAGAACATTTCTTCCTGCCCCTCTGAAAGACAACACTCTGGCGCTTCCTTTAGAGTAGGACCGCCGTCAGATCGACTCTCTGAGCAGAGGTCAATGCGACAGTTGCACTACGCTCTGAACTCGATTTTCAAACGGTTCCCAGGGCCCGAGAACAACGGGGAACGTTTGAAAATGCGCTGGACTTGGCGCGGTAAACGTTAAATTCGGCTTTTCTCTTGTCGGCTGTAACGGAAGGTGGCCAGGTGCGGTCAGGTGTAACGGGCGAACACTCCGAGACCACGTGGCAACGGCGCGATGCTCGCGGCGAACACTTTGTTCCATCCCGGGCCTCATTTCCATCTTCTCTCGCGTTTTTCGATCCGTCCGTTCCATGAACCGGCACGCTGCTCGCAGTCACGTCTAGGGATCGGTTCGAGCCCCCCGCGAGAGCTATCAATACCTAAACGAAAATGTTTGATTCGTTGCATTCGAACAATAGAATGTTTACACGAGGAACAAAGAAAGAAAGAGACACTACCACCGAGCACACGCGCGCGCGCGCGTACGCTGACTAACGGAACCTGCTTGTTTTGAAATGACCGAGCAATTCAAGTCTAGTTGTCGTTTCGCTAACAGTCGACCGCTTTTCTCGGTTCTACAGGAATCACAAGACTTTCATTGCACTGCATCTGTACGTGTTCGTGCATATACACACAGAGTCTCGCATAATCGATCGAACATCTTTCACAAACGAATAACTTTTTGAAAATCGGATCCGAGTCTACTCGGAGGGAAACTGTAAAATGATGATCTTGAATAAAATTCTATGCTGTCGGAATTGCGAAGATCCCGACTAAACCGAATAAACTAATACCTGCAGCTTCTTTAAAGTTTTCGAACAGTTTGGTCCAATATTAAGATGGTTATTTCGTTTGAGAGGTATTCGACCAACTATGCGAGTCACTGTATATATATACATATATATATATACATATCTGGAGCATATAATATGATACATAGCATATAATACAGTGTACATCTCGCATGTTGTTCGATCGGCGAAGATGCGCCGCATTACGATAAACGACTCCCCCGAATGTGATCGCTCATGTTCACGGCGGAATCAAACATTTTCCTTCAAGTAGTGACACGCTGACGCGCGGCGACTTGATTCTTGACTCTTTTCGTTTGTTGCCAAGCACCGGGAAGAGACCGACGACACAGGACAGGCAAAAACCGCGCGAAGACACTCCCGAGATCCATCGATGCGACAACGAAATGTGAATGAATAATCGGCAGCACTTTATACAATTTTATTCGAATTCTCGATCGTTCGACAATCATACGACACAGACTTGAATCGTTTGACTATTTCAAATCAAACACTTGCTTAGTCGCATCTCTCTCTCTCTCTCTCTGGTCACGCTAGCTACGGTCATTCGAAACGATCTTCTCTCATTCTCTCCCTCCCTCTCTCTCTCTCGCTCATTATTAAAAAAAAAAGAATGATAACACTGAGGACGATA
Source organism: Lasioglossum baleicum (assembly GCF_051020765.1). NCBI lineage: Eukaryota > Metazoa > Arthropoda > Insecta > Hymenoptera > Halictidae > Lasioglossum > Lasioglossum baleicum. The sequence goes on from NC_134940.1 coordinate 16,027,694, forward strand.
AAAAACCATGGCGGTGTCGCGAAGAATCGGAAAAAGTTTGTTCGAGGTACAGCATATCGCACCGTGTGAAAAATAAAAACGCGTGGTTCACTCTCACAACGAAGAAGATCGTTCCGCGCTGTTAAGGGCCGTTGGTTACTTTATTATTTCGCACGTTTTCTCTCTCTCTCTCGCGCGCTCTCTCTCTCTCTCTCTCTATCTTTATCGTATTATAATATAAGCCGCACTGGTCATTCCATACTCCTGCTCTGAACATCTCTGAATCGAATATACATCAGTGACAAATAACATGATTCCTATTCTGGCGGCGGATGCGCTTACATTTGTTTTGTCCGTTTGTTATCTAGGTGCCTGGAACGACCTTGCGTAAAGCGTAACGTAGGTTTTTTTTGTCTCGTTTCCCGCTGCAACCTATTCGCAATGGGAATACGGTTTCCATAGACCGACACCCTCTCGGTAACGATACATTACTTTGAACATACGTAGTTATGTGTGTTTGTAACGCTCAACGCTTCAAACACCTCTTCACCAAGAGCGGCGTTGTTCGACATTGCGAATCGGCTGAAGCGACTCAGAACGGCGACTCCGGATTCTGATTTTGATTCCGAAACTGACTCTCTCGTGTTGTTAAACCACAGGCGCCATATCCGAGATACAGATACCACGTACGTTGCCCCCCGGCTGGTATTCTTTCGTTCCTTCTAAATATCATAAAATAGAAATCGTGTGTGTGTGAATCCGAATTATAATTACGAACTCTTCTCACGGATCATGGTTCTCGTCAACGCGCATCGTATTCGATGATGCGGATCAAAGTATTTTTTCTCATTTCATTTCGTTTTTTCTTTTTCAGTTTCTTTTATGGCGTTCTCGTGGTGTGGTCGATTCAGCAATACGTGAATGATATGGTTAAATAATTATAAATTGGAAATGTGACATTACCTGGGCCGTTACTCACCTACAGGCAACGAACCTGTCATGGGAGTAGGTGACGATGATACCATATTTAATCGACTTTGATCTTTCACTATCGGGTCTAAAATATACAGTAGGATAGATTAGACAGAGCTCGTGAAGAGGTACGCGATATACAGAGTAACTGATAACTTGTAGTACCATCGGTTACCGAGTGATTTTACAAAAAACTAAAAACTCTGTTCGAGATTCCATGTAAAATCACCCATAGACCAGTTCTACTGACAGTTACCAAACACTCTGTACACACGACTCGAAGCACCGAACCGTTTATACAGGTTTTGCATTTCAAGTTCATCTTTTTGTAGATCGTATTCAGCTTCTTGCAAACCATATCCACCCGATTACAAATCAAGCATTTTATGTTATTGTATATTTGAGTATTATTACTAGACTGCGGATCTTTATGCATTTATGGCTCCTGAAAATTTTCGAACAATGCTAGAATATAAAATTCGACAGAGTTTAGTACGATTTTATTCGTTTCAGATCTACAAAGGCTATGACCACTGAAAACAAGATTTTATTTAATTCGACTTTCATAAAATTCATCTACAAAAATTGCCTATTGCATAAACATCCGCAGTCTAATTATTACATATATGCAATCGGATATTTTTTTGTTAAAGTAGCTTAAGAAAACAGATTTGTAGAGAAACTTCAGTTGCAAAAAGGTGAATTTGACTTGCGAAAAAATTTCAAGTGCAAAACCTGTATCCCGTGTACTTACAGAAATAAGGATGGTCCATAGCTTGGCGTGCGGTGAGTCTCTCGCAATGGTCATAGCGCAAAAGTTTGTCAAGGAAATCGAGGCTCTCGGCAGTCACCAAATGCTGGTTTTCCGAATGCATAAAGCGTTCCCAACGTTTACGCGAATGCCGGCCTAGTATGTCATTGAAACGAGGATCCAATTCGATGTGGTATTTTTCAAGGTATTCAAACAATTCTTCGGTTCCGAGGACCTTTGCGATTCTAACTAATTGATCATAATTGTCGTGGCCGTGAAAAAACGGTTCTTTCCTGAATATCATACTCGCGAGCATACATCCAAGAGACCACATATCTAACGAATAGTCGTACATCTGCAATATGGAAAGAATCGGTTCATTATTAGAGATCGAGCTAAACGGAGGAAAGATATTGTATATATGCGATATCGTTGTTGTTACGAACCTGATAATCTACGAGTAGTTCCGGGCCTTTGAAATAACGCGAAGCTACTCGTACGTTGTACTCTTGGCCAGGATGGTAAAATTCTGCTAGACCCCAATCGATTAACCGCAGTTTCCGATTTTCATGATCTATCATAACGTTGTGCGGTTTGACGTCTCTATGCATTATTCCCATACTGTGACAATAATCCAGTGCCTAAGCAAAGAAAACGATGGAATAACGTCATGTGAATTGATTCGAGTCTCTTCGTTCTTCGAACCAGCTATAGATATACAAACCGAACGAAAATATCAAGCGAATTCTCGCGTATTACTTACTTAAGCAACTATTTCGAGAGTTCGAAAATTTCAACGATCTTCAAAAGCTAAAGGCGGAACTAAGGCGGCTCTTTTACACTCTCTAACGGAACAAAGCTTTGTCTGTTTTGAACGTTCGCTAGAGAATATAAAAGAACGACTTACGCTTTCTTAATGGACAATAGAACGAGAATGTTGCACGTTTGCAAACGTGCCTGTGCTAAACAACGAATATTTTCGAACTCTTACTCGAACCTATAATATACACCTACATCTATGAAAATAATAATCTCGAACTTGTTTCCATTGCACTTAACAATACACGCACTTTTAATAACTCGTAGAGGTAGTATCTAATGTCGTAGTCTGTTAATGTCTGATATAACTGCTTGAAATCTGTGTTGTTGACATGTTCGAAGATCAGTGCCGGTGTCCTCGATACTGGATCTTTAACGACTGCTTGGAGTGTGATTATATTGGTCCCCCCTTTAAGATTTTCTAAGATTTTAATCTCTCTTTTTATCTTCTTCTTTTTTACAGGCTAAAAATTCGATGAAAAGAGATGTATTAGATTTCCTGAAAAATGATGCGCCGATTATCCAAAAGTTCATTTCCTACCTTTAAAATTTTTACAACGCATTTCTCATTATTTGTGATGTTAATAGCTTCGAATACTTCACTATACTTTCCTCTGCCTAATTTTCTTACTAATTGGTAATCATCTTGCTGCCTATATATGTATATCAAAATAAACGGATTAAGAAACCAAAGGGGCTAGTGAAATTAGAGAAAATGTATGTACTTACGTGAGCCAAAAATCTTTACTTACCCCCAATCGACAACATAGGCTTCGTAGTCCCAATAATCTCTAGGTTTGTGTGAGTTCACATCGGTATAAACGCGCGCTCTACTAGGATATGCCATTCTCTCCGATATATAGCTATTATTATTTGTTTTGTTGATTGCTATTCTTTCACCGTTGTCTATCAAAAATTTACAAGACCTAGTTACTTTTTCTCCTCCACTCACCCAATAACGAATGCGCGAGGAAAAAAGTACACCTGAGTCATTAAAAAAAATTCACATTAAAAAATAAGAACAAAATGCTTGTGTGGGATTTAATTTAGAGTGCGAAAATTTCACTTGAAACTTATACGCTCAATCCAATCGAAAAGAAAACAGAAAAAAGGAAATGCTAAAAGATTAAGCAAACTATTGATACGCTTGCATCTTGGGAGAAGTATGAAACCGTGCTTCGCCAAAAATATAAAATATTGAAGAATTATAAAATGAAAACAATGTTTATCCCACTTGGGACCATTACGTTTTTTTCTTTGGAATTGAAGCAATGTGTTCTCATTGTATTCAATGTTCGTACATAGCAGAAAAGGAAGCTGACACACAAAAGCAAATTGATTCATTGAAGCATAGAGCTATTACGGTATGCACAATCTATTGAATGAAAATGATTTGCGCTGAATTATAACAAAGTATTCCTTAAACATGCGGTAAAGCAACAGAATCAAAAAAAGGAACTTAAAGTACTCCAATAACTATTAATTACCATTGTATTTTGTTGAAAATATGAATGATGAAATACGTGACCGAATCTTTTATACAAGTGTTAAGACGTATTTTCTACTGGAAGTACCTATGTAACAAAGTTTAAAAGAATTTAATTGAAACGATCGTGTTCATGTGGTTAGGAAGGTGAAGAATCTTGACGGCAATTGTTGTGCGGTGTAAAATCGGGTCTAAACGCGAAGGGAATGATCGAACGTGACACGGAAGATTAATAAACAAAAAAATGTGTTCGGTGATTACGACGAATGAAGAGCATATTACTCAGATGTCTATTGATTGTGAGTTTACCGAAGACTACCGGTTCATTCAGCAATTTATAATTATCGGTCCGCGGATCGCCAGTGAGGCCAATAGACGTGGACCGTGGTTCGAAAAAAAATACTGTAATATCCTCGCGAATCGAAGACGAGCCGAGGTAAAAATTAATCTGCTATCTGCTACATGAAATTGAGAAGCACGCACAAGCACAAGGCACGAACACACATGTACGAGATAAATCACACGCCATCGCGATCAGGAAATTAACGTTGACTTATTTCGGACTCACCTAATACATTCCGGACCCGAATCTTGATTGAATCGACCGCGCCAGATCTGGCGATTCGTCGTGAAATCACGCAAACGGTCTCCGGAATACGTGAAGCCGCGCGAACGCGTGAAACTCGAAGATTTTTGCGGGCGGCCGGCTTCTCAAACGAGCGAGGTCCAAGATGGCAGCCAACAACCCGCCACAAATTTCAATTCTATAGATTGAACACCTTCGGTCGCCGACCATTCATGGTGCTTTTCAAAAACAACCCGTGTTATGGAACGCATCAGAGTCAGAACTCTTCCGTGATTTTCAAGAACCAACTCACAACGCGCGTGCGCCTGCAAGTGGGTACTATCACCGATTAGGTATAAACATAGACCTATCATCCAATGTATGTATTTTCCATTACCATTTTCATTTCACGCGATTTAGACGAGTTATGCCAGAATTTTTGTGCCACAAATAAATAAATAAGTCTATTCCTGTTATGAATAAAAAATACAAAAAAATGGGCCGCAAACATACATTGGATGATAGGTCATCCTTATACCTCGTCGGTGGTACAATCTACTTTGATACTTTCGATCGTAAATTGTACGACCTTGACACCCTACATACGTCCATGCAACATTGCCGTTTCTTCAAGATGGTACTTCTATACCTTTCTCTGATTGGCTGAAAAAGAGCGGAGAGACTACGATCGACAAATTGGAAACGTTGAAAAGCGCGGCAATATTTAAGATGTAGTATGTTTGAAAACAATGTTTCAAATTATTTTCATTGTGTCGCGAATGTAACTTGATATTCTTATACAAGACGAATATTACATCTACATACATTTTCTACATATATTATGCAGATATCATGATAAGAAATATCGCTGATTCTGAAGCTATGTGTATGGAAGATTTACACATGCGGGAAAGGCACATGCGCAATGCGCACTGGAAATTCGTTATCAAGCCTGGTTTCGCTTCTAAAAATCCACTGTGTACAAAGTTGGAGTACATTGGAGTACATAGTACATGTACTGCTTGCTGGCTCAACACCACACGCGTATACGAGAAACACGGATTTACCACCGAGAGAAAAGTTAAATAACCGAGGAATTTCGAAGGCATGGCATTCCACTGCGGAAAATCCATTTTCAATCCAGGTATCTAAGTAGTAACGCCTTCTCGTTGCGCTATCACTTTGCCAATCGGGTTATAACTGAAAATTCCTTTTCGGAAACATCGTCGTCTAACATGGCTATTTTTTTTCAGCTCTTAGGCGAACCGTAAGACAAGTATTTTACATCGAGAATGTTGTGAAACACGTAAGAGAGTTTTCGCAAATTTATTGTACTCGTATGTTGAAGAGTGTCTGATTACGTTTCCGTTATCGTTGCAGCAATTTTACAATAGGTTATGTATCGGCTCGTTTTTGCCGAGTATCACGGCACAGAGGTATTACGCGGAGAAGAAAGTATACACCAGAGAGAAGCCGCATTGTAACGTCGGCACAATCGGTCACGTCGACCATGGAAAAACAACACTCACAGCAGCCATTACCAAAAGTATGCTTTCGTTACTAGATCTGTGGCTTTTTTGTGTATGAACATCTTCATGATCAATCGTAGTAACAGTATGCACTTTCCTTTTCAGTTCTATCTGAGAAAGAACTGGCCGAGGCAAAAGCTTACGCCGAAATTGATAATGCGCCAGAGGAGAAGGCACGTGGTATTACAATTAATGCAACTCACGTAGAGTATCAAACAGACAATCGTCATTATGGTCACACGGATTGTCCGGGTCATGCCGATTACATCAAGAACATGATCACTGGTACAGCTCAGATGGATGGGGCTATTCTCGTAGTTGCTGCCACTGACGGGACTATGCCGCAAACAAGAGAACACGTTCTTCTGGCCAAACAAATCGGCATCGACTACATCGTTGTGTTTATCAACAAGGTATAATTTGTTAACATTGGAATCAACGACTACGACCTAGTATTTATATGATTCTCTTCTTTTTGATAAGGTCGACGCGGCCGACGAGGAAATGGTGGAGCTGGTAGAAATGGAAATTCGTGAGCTGCTGACTGCAATGGGATTCGAAGGAGATCAAATTCCCATTGTGAAAGGCAGCGCGCTCTGCGCACTAGAAGGAAACAAGCCAGAGATAGGAAAGGAGTCTATAATCAAATTATTGGAAGCCGTAGATTCATTTATACCGACTCCTATGAGAGATCTGGATAAACCTTTCCTGATGCCTATAGAAAATGTTTATTCGATCGCTGGTAGAGGAACCGTAGTAACAGGCAGGTTGGAACGTGGCAAATTGAAGAAGGGCGCAGACTGCGAGTTACTTGGTTACAATAAAATGATTAAGAGTACCATAACGGGAATCGAAATGTTTCATAAAATACTGGAGGAGGCTCATGCCGGGGATCAGCTGGGCGCTTTGCTCAGAGGATTGAAGAGGGAGGACGTTAGGAGAGGTATGATAATGTGTAAACCAGGTACGCTGAAACCTCACGACCATCTAAAATGCCAGCTGTATATGTTAACCCACGACGAGGGAGGCAGAAAGAGACCTGTGAATAACCAAGCTCACGCTCAGATGTATTGCAAAACGTGGGATGTCGCGGCAGAAGTTAATTTGCCAGGCAAGGATATGGCCATGCCCGGCGAAGATCTTACGTAAGCATTATTTTTTAACGTGTAAACAATTACCGGACACAAATGCATCCTGTCGCTGGTAAATAAATATATTTGCTTTGCGTTTATCTAGAGCCATATTAAAGTTGATCAGGCCGATGGTTCTCGAAAAGGGGCAACGATTTACTTTGCGAAATGGAAACGTCACCATGGCAACTGGAGTTGTAACGGAAACATTAAAATCTCTCACCGAAGAGGAGCGAACAAATATTCTAGAAGGTAAAAAGAAAGCAAAGCACGAAAAGGTGCAAGCTTAAACTGTATTGCATCGAGCAAGTGGAAAATTGTATGTGCGATTCCAGTAGATAAATTGCTCTGTACGGAAATTACATTTTTCACTCGACTAACTGCGCAAAGTGAATTTCTAGCAATGTCGCGATACGGTATAAGTATTAGTGCTACACACGTGTATGCATTTTTTGTCAAATACACACTAATTTTAAGAGTTACATCATTTTCCCTGTAAATACGTGTTTATTGTAATGTTGATTTTATAGTCTCATGTAACCGAAATACTGCAAATACACACAAGTACTATTTATAATACAAGGTACTCTGCTCTTATAAAAACTGTTTATTCTATTTCTGACTCACCAGAAGTACAAAAAGGAAAACTAAAACTTTCACTGAAAACCCAGTAGTTCTAAAGTTCTAAGATAAGCAAAATTGGTGAACCCGTCTGGTTCGTTCCGAATTCTATAATATGATCTTTGACGCTAACATGCCTTACGAACAATACAATAAATAATCGACATACGGCCCGCGTGAATATTGTGTTTCTCGGGAATGTTATAACGTTGAGAACAGTTCAAGGATGATTTATTGAACCCAATACATCATCGGTACAAGTTCGATTGAGCAGAATTGTCAAACCCTCGATCGTAGAGTGGTTTCCCTTTCTTGTTTCTGCTTTTTCTTTTCATCGACAAAAGGTCCCTTGGTAAATTTGGCGTACACCTTTGACCGTGTACTTTACTAGTTTAGTATTTTCATTTTCATTTTCGTCCGTGATAAATCGGAGGAATCGAGGAGAAGAAAGCAGCATGTGAAACGCTTAGCCTCCGAACGGAACTAAACGGAAAAAACAAACGGTTTTGTATAGAAAAGAAAAACACTGTTTATATAATTTAAGTCGAACAAATCATACATTCACCTTCGCTTATAAAAATAGTAAACAGTCCTTATTATCGTGGACAGGCGCAACTGACTACAAACCGTGCTTCATCTCAATCGTAACATTATTTCAAAATACAACAGTATGTCTGGGAGTCGCAGATATTTCGCAGAGACGATTGTTGTTGCACCGTTCGTTTGGCGAGTAATAATGTACATATTGATGCCCTCTTTTCTTTTTCCAATTCATTCGTCATCGCGTAACCGAGGTGTAAAGTAACATCGAAGAGTATCGATTGATTAGGATTCGACTATTTTAAGAACTTTTGTTCCGGAGTGATGTGTATTCAATTAAAAACTTTTGGGTCTGTGTATTTGTATACGTTTCGATCTCCGTGTGATTGTTTATGTGTGTATAAGTAAACAGTGACTTCTAAAAATCAGCATTTTTAGTTGTATCGATAGATTCTTTCTTGCAGAATTAATCCTTTACATTCTACATTCGTGATTTACGAAACAGCACGTTCATTCATTCGAAGATTCGACATTTTTTTTTTAACTCATACTTTTTACTGATTTTAAGTTAGCTGCGATCTTGTTTACCAAACAAACAATTTCTTCGGTTACGTTAAATCCATCGTGTCAGACAACATACGTTTATTCACGCATACACATTTACAATACGTAAGGGGGGCGTAAAGAATGTAGAACAAGCATAACGTCGATCTCAGAACGACTTTAGCTTCTCAACTTCGACATGTAAAATTTTGAAAATTGTTACACATGGATTCTTAGCCCTACATGGGTTCGTACCATATTTCGATATACGGCTTTACGTTATGCTTGGGTCATTCGGTACTGGTATAAAATTAGAGGTCTCGCGTGCCACGTTCCCGCACACAGTGCGTTCGGAAATGCGGCGACGTTCAATTCCTGTATCCCTTCTTCAAGATAAAGCTCGCGTGAAGTTTGAAATCACAGAAACATTTTTATCATTGTTAACGTATGGAACAAAATTTGACGCGAATTTTAATTCCTTCAAAGAAAGAATCTTCGACCTATAGGAGAGGCATAAGAACGCAACAGTCGAGGTACGCTCGTGTACGGTATGCCTCCGTTTGGATCGTGTGCACGATGTAACAAACTAAAGGTCTTCGTCGTCCTCTGGTAGCGCGGTTTCCTGTGCTTCCTTGAGGTCCTTTTCTATCTGTTGTTGCCATTGTGGGTCCATGGTCACCTCGGGCGGCAGGAGAGCAGGCATGGCAACGAATTCCAAGTTTGGGTCGCCGATCAGCTTGCGCGCCAACCACAAGAAAGGTTTCTCAAAGTTGTAATTGCTTTTCGCACTGATGTCATAGTACTAAAAACATGAAAAACATTGCTATTAGTATATTCGACATATGCACAATTGTGAAAGGAGTTGCGCGAATACGTCAGATTCTCCTAATTACCTGTAAATTCTTCTTCCTGTGGAATATGATGCTCTTCGCTTTGACTTTTCTGTCCTTGATGTCAACTTTGTTGCCGCAGAGTACTATAGGTATGTTCTCGCATACTCTTACCAAGTCTCTGTGCCAGTTCGGCACGTTCTTATATGTAACTCTTGATGTAACGTCGAACATGATAACAGCGCATTGTCCCTGAATGTAGTAACCGTCCCTAAGACCGCCGAATTTCTCTTGGCCAGCTGTATCCCAAACATTGAACCTGATTGGCCCTCGGTTCGTATGGAATATGAGAGGATGCACTTCGACTCCTAAGGTGGCGACGTATTTCTTCTCGAACTCGCCGGTTAAATGTCGCTTGACAAACGTTGTCTTTCCAGTGCCACCGTCCCCGACTAGGACACACTTAAAAGTCGGAATAGTTGCGTTCTGTGTCATTTCGAGTGCCATTTTTGCTGAAGCGACGGATCTGAAAAATTAACAACGACCATGTGAATCAACGGGAAGGCCACTGCTCGCGGCAAAATTCTCTCTCCGGGGATACTTCGTGAACAGAAACACTTTGCAACGGTTACAACGCGGTTTAGATCTCGCTAGATCACGATTACCGAGCGATTCCGCTATCGCGCGCGCGACAACCGAATCTTTCCTGCTTGTTAATTTTGGAAATGACTGGAAAGTACTAGTTCTTGTTGGACGTATATCACGCGTCGGAAACGTGATCGGCCGCTATTCGTCGAACAACGGGGCCTGAAGAAACTGAAACGCGTCTCGGTTTACTTAAGAAGTTTTGTCTATCGGATTCTCGATCGAATATACTTCGGTGAGCAGTACAAAAAGCCGGTTCGGCGATATTGCGTGACTATACCTGACGAGAAAAAATTCACCCACCACGTTCTCGGAGAATGGCGCCTCCCGTCGAAACACAGAGAACCACTTTTACGTTATACTCTATCGAAATACTATTATCGTTGGCGTTGCGGGAACGATGAACGGTTTAACAATCGAATGATTTGTCTTTAAACTCTGACGAGATTTTCAAAAATTGAACGGAGCGAGTACGAAATTTCCCGGCAAGTGACGTGTACGTGAAAATGACCGATAAAACTTACCCTGCGACACAGTTGTTATGGCTCACAATGGCGTTCCCTTGACTCGACGAGTAGGGGTCCCCTTTTTCGTCATTCGTCGAGCACAACCAGGCTCGAGTTAAAGGGAACGTCTGTCCAATCAGTTCCGAAAAAATTCAATTTGAATCGTTTTCTCATTCGATTGTTAAAATAATCCGTGGATCGTTGTGTTTTTTCGAAAATCCTAACAGGAATACGGCCGAACGTAGCGACATCTATTTTAAGCGCGCCATATCGAACCGACGCCGATGAATTTTCGCTTCCAACGAAAGAACAGCGTCCCAACGGTAACTGCGCTCCTCCCTTCCAATCGGAGAGCTTTCAGCCGATTCGGAAAGATACCTTTCTTCAGTTGCGATAGTCAATGGTGTACCGCATACGATGCATTTCCAATGATCGCGTACTCGACACTCGACACAACTCGACATCCGACATGCTCACAATAAAGAATACAGAAGCGCCGAATTATTTAGCAACAGTGAGTCACGAGCATGTAAATTGACATTCAATTTGATTAAGTGTTACTAATCTAGAGCCGCATTATCAGTATCATGTCACAACGTACAGGTTTTATTCCAATTGAAAATCGTTACCATAAACATCAGTTTCATTCAAAGTTTTGGTTTCAAAGCTTCAGACCACTTCAGACCTGCATTGGTTCATTATACTCCGAAATATTATTGCTCCTAAAAAATTGCAGTATATAAGAAAGTTACAATAACTAGATTTATAGAAGTCTTGTGTTAGATAGTTGCAATTAAATTGTCAAAAAGTGTGTAAGTTTTGACGGTCATTTGAAAGCAACAGTTAGTCATACGAAATTACAAGATGGCGTCCTCACGCGAAGAAACCGTAAAACTCGTCGAAACCAAATCCTCGGTAGCAGTTTCAGGGTTTCGCCGTAGATGGCGACAAACGTGGGTTTTTACCGCATGGCTCGAGTGCAGAAAAATTAAATTTTTAGGAAAACTGGTGGATTGAACAATTGTTAACGAACGATAACTGACCAGCGAATACAATTTAGTATTGTTGTAGAAATACCGAGAGGTAGCATGCACGGTTTCCTTTACATTTTCCTTTATAAAGCACCATCGAGTACCGTAACGTACGAGAGAGGTGTTTTCTCATAATTTCTGCATTTCTTGAACGTGTAGCGGCGGCAAATATGAAATTTTTTATCTTAAATGCTTATATCGTTCGGTTAGTTTCCACAGTATCTCAAAAAAGAGATGCCACAGTTGATCGTTGATTCGTTCGATGATTAAATTCACGGCCAAATGACCGGTCTTTTAGATTACGATCGTAAACGTTCCAGAAATGCGTTCACGGAAAATAACAAAATAAATTCTTTCATCCAAATTCAATTGAATTTTATCCAACTCTTTTATTCGATGTTAACATTCACAATGTGTTTTAGGGTTTGGCAGGTTGATCGGAGAGGGGTGGAAAGAAGAGGCTGCTGTAGGAGTGTTGCGGCGTGGGAGAAATTGAAATTGGTCGGAGGGTGCTCGGATGCGTGGAGCCGGTCCTGAGCCGAGTTGACGTCAGCGGCGCGTGCGCGCCATAGCGGACGGCACTGCAGAAGCAGGCGAGTTCGCGAGTATATCGATTTTACGATCGTGTCTCTCGCCGCTAGTGTGTCCGTTTCCTTTAGTTTTTAGTGGCCGTGCTCGTGGTACATGGAGAAAATTGTGAATGGGATTAGTCGCTAGTTGTTTCGCTTCGTACATCCGCTGACTCGCAACCGTTCGTCACCCTCGCCATGACCAAGGATAGATTAGCAGCCCTCGTCGCGGTGAGTGTTCAAGTAGCCTACGTACAATTCAGCGGATAGACTAAGCCGATTCGCCTAACCGGAGCATTCGGTCCGCTTGCCAGTCAGTCAGCCAGCCAGCCAGCTAGCCTGGCCCGTTAACGTTCTCTCCCTCCTTCTCTCGCCCTCTCTCTTTCCGCCACGATCCTCTTCTCTTTCTTTCCTCGGCTCGTCATCCGCGTTACTCCTCGTCTCTCGATAACTCTCGCGGGCACCGCGCGCTTTCTCTGTCAACTGTCGAAAAATCGGTGCTCCGCGGTCTCGTCGCCGATCCCCCTCGTACATTCTTTTGTTATGATTCCCCCGTGGTAAATTTTCTGGTCGGTTGCCGTAAGTACGTCGAGCGGAAACGATTCTTCTGCTCGCCGTGACAACTCGTATGCAACTCGTGTGTCGCCTGTTTTTGCTCTTTCTGTTTCTTTCTGTATCACACGAGAACGAACGCACACCGTGGCCGTGTGTCTGTGTGCCCGTTTGGTTGTCCCTTCGTAAACCGCGCTTCCGCGAGAGATTGATGAGATCGATGCCGGAACGAGGAAAACGAGACCGACAAACAAGAAAGAAGGCGTTACCGAGGTGTCAGAGCCGTTGCGCTGACTGTCATTCGAGTGCGTCCGAGCAGTCGATAGTATGTAGATGGGAAGAAAGTCCGTGAATCGACGGGTAAAGTTGAAAGATAATTGAACGCGGTGACAGATAGATAGCGGAGACAGATACGTATACAAGTACGTTGCATACATATGTACGTATACATATGTATCTACGTATGCATATACATATGTACAGAGATGGGACAGATATTTGGATAGTTGGATAGATAGAGAAAGGAAAATACGTATGTCCATGGATAGATGGAGTGTCAGCGACGGGGGAGCGGGTGGGAGGTGGGGGGAGTAGAGGGAGAAACCAGTGGCTCCTGTGGCTGACAGGTGTTTGCCAATATATGTTTTTCGTCATCGTTTATTTCGTAACGATGACAGAATCGCTCTGTGACAGCGGCGCGGCTCCCGTTCGAACGCGGATTTCTTCCCGGATGAGTATGCCAGTCGATTGTTTGGAAGGACTCCGAGAATGAGAGTACACCGGCAGTCGATGACTCATACCCGCGTTGACTGACGGCCAAGACAGCCGTGTATTATTTGGGCGTATCTGTCGGCGCGGTGCGCATCCGCCATCAATTATTCCTGCATTTTTATCGACTTCGCGCGTTCTATGGATCAATTAGACAACGCCGAGTTTCGTCACTTGTCCTACCGTTCCCGTTCCCGTTCCCGTTCCCGTCTCGTCCCGCTCCGTTCCGGTCCGTTTTACGCTCGGACTTGTCCCGTCGAACCGTTTACAACCACGAATCCTCGAAACCACCTGCGGTATCTGCTACGGTGCACGAATTAATCACATGGACTCGCATAATTGATCAATCCCCCCGTACAAACGGAAGAACCTTTTCGAAATTCGACGAGTGGACCGTTCATTTCGGCTTCTCGAGAAATTCTCGGGTCTAATTTCTGTTCAGAAGTTACGTCTCGCAATGAAATATTCTTGTAACACCGGTGGTAGGTGCGTGCCGGTGCGATCATGTTAATGTTCATTTAATATCCATGCAACTCCATGTAACACGTATTTTTATTGTACTTCGTTATTTCTTGAAATATCTTGATTACCGACGATTAATAATGTTTAAATTTTCTCAGATCGCAATCTGCTCGAAGTAATCAGCACAGCGAGAAATAAAAGATTAACCCTTTGCAATCGAGTGGCGACTCCGAGGCCAAAATTGTTATACCGTTATTCGAACTATTTTGCACATTATCAAATACGTACTTGATAAATTACTAAACATTTCAGTATTGTACGTGTAAATCGGATCAGTTTCGTATGCATAGAATTAAGAAAACCCTACAAAATGGAAATATTCTAGGTCGGAAGGAAAATTTGGTACTAGAATGAAAATAACTCCGAGTGCAAAGGGTTAAAATTGAAAAATTCTACGTTCTCAATGCACTTGCAAATTAAAAATCATGGAGCTGCGTGTAGAAATTTGCCGTGCGGCTCCATTTTGCCACGATAATGATTGTTATCGCAATAGTCGAAGATAAAGCGAAGTATATCCTGGCAATGGCTGGAGGATACTTTGTCCAATATAATTGTTTCGTGTATTGTATTCCGGCCTCGACCGCGACCGCGATCTAGACCGCGATCTAGATCGAGCTCGCGTTCGGCCGGCGTTGCTCGTTCCTCCGCGTCCTCGATCGTTCTGAATTTCGAGAACTCGATCTCGTTGAGCCTCTCTTTCGACCGTGTAAATCACGGACCGACTTCCATCCATTCCGACAATTGCGATCCGCGTTCCAATTCTCTCGAAATCGTAGCGTGGGAATACGTCGGGTACAGTAATTCCGGTTGGGACGACACGGTCTCGTACATTACGTCAAAAATACATTCCAATTTCCGGTAACAGGTTGACTGATAAAATCCTTTAGACAATCCCTCGGAATGAACTTTTTACGGGCACACGTAACGTCTTCCCGTACAATTCGGCCTCGCAATGTGTTAATTATTCTTTTGATGTATTTGACTCGAGAAATTAAGTAATGTTCGTTAAATAGAATGAATCCCTCGCGCGGAGAAAGCTGATGTATCTGTTCTGCTTGATTATTAATATATCAAAGACCCTGCGGAACTGAAGGGGTTAATTCAACCCCGAGGATGCCATTTAGAAAAAGTAGAAAGCAAGCTGTTACAATTTTGAATAAATCTGAACAAAGAGTCGTAGAAGAGCAGGATCTTGAGACGAGAGAAAATCAAAAGGACTAAAATGTGAGAAAAAATTGAGGCAGACCGAAATGTAATTGGGCCACGACATCCTGAATCGTGAGTCGTCTCATCGGGATGATCCGGATTAGATGGCCTTATGCATGGGATGCAATTTCTTTCTTTTGTAAAGAAATCTATCGCAAAGAGTTACCGGAAAAATTAAGCCGTTCCGAGCACAATAATGCTCGACCGCACATTTAACAAATAATGAAAATTGAACGAGCTTATGAAATTCTGCCTCATCGAGCATACTCAACCTTTCGATAACCGATTACCACTTGTTCAAGTATTTCGAAAACTTCCTGCCGGGGAAAACCTTCGAGAAGCAAGGCGATGCTCGAAACTCTTCCGAATAATTTTTCAACTCCAGAATTTCCCCTACCGGAACGAATAAACTTGTTGCTCGTTGGCAAAAAACGAGGGAAAACACGATCGAATCTACTGTAGATTCGAAGATTGAAGTCCTGCCCTTACAACGACTCGTTAAAACTCGTTGTACAACCTTTTGTAGTTGTTTTACAAAATGGGAAGGAGGAACAAGTTTGCAAAAGCCGTGCACCTTATAGCGAAGTTGGCTGCACACACTTTGTTCGAAGGTTGGTAAAGCGATCAGGGAAAAACGTGCATCGAGTTCCAACGGGAGGAAAGAAAATGATTATGAAAATAGATGCTTTAAGCTTCCGGCCTGGGGTCTCTGATGACTCCCGCAAAATGGTCTGTGCGAGATAATTGCGAGTATGACATGTTCCCAACTTTCATATATCGTAACCTTGAACTGTACAACTGACAGAATTCACGTATAGTGACCGGCACCTCCAGGGAGATCTTATCTGAAGGTATGACACATAGTTCGAGGAAACCGCTTCAGGGTTAAACGATTCGTTGGAAGGCGACAATCTCATGGAAATGGGGAAGTTAGTGAGCCAGCGGTTTTTGGAATCGCTGTATGCAATTCTCAACTCAAAGTGGAGCGTCGAGGACCGGCATAATTTCGCTGGCGAGCTAATGTCATGGGTAACTGGGAAAAAACATGGTGTGCCCGAAGGAGGCGATGCCATTTTCCCGTGGCATTTACATAACAGCTCGTCGTTAGGCGTCGATAGCTTCGATAACGATGAATCCAGCGAACGTCACGCGGTCACGCGCCACGCGTCTTCGACGCCCACTCTTCGAGACTTTGAGAGCGGAGGAAAATGCCGAAGAAGAAGAAGAAGAAGAAGAGGAGAAGCGTGGGCGAGGGACGAGAGACCAAACGAAATGGAACTCGAAGGTTCGAGCAATCGAATCTCGAGGCGCGACCAATATTCCGCGACGTCTCGCAGGAAATTTTGCTAAGCTCTGCATTTCGTAGGTGGGTTGGTGGATAGCTAGGTTAAGGAGATGGAAACAAAGGCTGGCGAGAAAGGGAAAGACATAGTAAAAGAGAGCGAGAAGGAGAGATGGGGAGGAGGGGTAGGTGGGAAGAGGTCGACGATGAAAATGGATAGAGGGATGTTCGCTCCACCGATTAATGTCGCGTCTTCGGGAGCTCGACCGATCGTCGAGAGTCATTTAGATGATCGATCGATCCGCGGGAGAGAGTTATCGGCGAGCATCTCGCTGGCGACAGAAACGGCGCGGCGTCGTTGCTGCTGTCGCTGCCGTTGATCCCCGAGGATCAACCGCGAGAGAACCTGAAGCGACTACAAGTCGCAAGAGACTTCGTTGCAAGGACGCTGGCCTTCGAACCTCGGAACGCCAACTTGATCCTCGATCACGAGGTCACCGGATTCGCGAGAAAGATTCCCCAGAGTCTAGACGATTTAGCGACTGGATCACCCCGAGGAGCGTTCATTCCGAAGCATCCCGTGTCCGGGGATTTAACCCTCGGTGTCGGTATCTGGGTCCATTTCGATTCTGAATCATAAGTAGACGGGATCTCTGTGGAACATAAACATTTCCTGCATTTGTTAGAAGTAGACTGCGGATTTTATGCATTTATTCTAAGATTAAAAGAATAAAGGTATTCACGTTGAACATGTTGAACACGTCGAGTGCCACACTAATCTTCTTGTTCGATAATACAGGAATGGAAAGGACAATGCTTATCATAGCTGATCATCGTAATATTTTCACACATCTTCGGTCCTAACAAAATTGAATTTACTTATTAGACTGCGTGAAGAAGGAAGTAAGTAAGTCGACTTCCTCAGCACAAGTTTATTCAGAAGAAAGCTCAGTGTACGACAAGAGACCAAGTTGTCTCTACAACGACTCGTGACTAACTGTCAACTTTTAGAAAGCTCCCCAGGAAAAGGTAAAAAATGAAAGAAAGGAGGAAAACAGAATAGAGTGGGAGAAAAGTAAGGAGAGGAAGGACATCGCGGAAGGATGCTATGGGTAACAGGAAGAGCGGATAAAGGCAATCGAGAAAGGATGTCATAAAAAAAGAAGGAAAGGTTTGCCAGGGTCTGACCGCAGACCTTGGACAGGCCCAAACGAGACCTGGAAGAGACACAGGAGAGGATTAGACCCGCGCAGAACGAACTGCAATAGGAAGGAAATATGGCAATGAAACAAGGAGGCCGCCACAACTGTACTAAAATTTCCTAGTTTGGTAAAAAAATGGTGTCGGTCATATACATGGCACTGAAAGGATAAAGATGCTTGGAGAAGTTTCAACACAACTTTGCAACACTTCCGTTCCGTCATAATTCGCAGAATCTAAACACACCAACGCATATCTCAATTAACGATTCGATCGTTACGACTAGACAGCGGATCTTTATGCAAAATAAAAATTATCTACCCGATTTGCGACCAACTGAAGCGACATAGAAATTTATTTTCTCTCTTAACATGTTCAATGTGTTGAAAGTAATATAACAGTATTCTTCAATTCGTCTAATGTTTTGACTGTTTTAAATTACACCTGCTCATTTTTGTTATAAATGCATCAAATCCGCTGTCTAGTTATGACTCATACCACCGAGCGAGATTAACTGACATTTAATTCTTCGGTAGCAGAGACTCGAGCGACAGAACGTAATCGAAATCTTAACCAAACAAGGCTCGATAAGCGCAACCAACAAGCGCGTGACTCGAAAGTCAGTAACGGAGGGTTAATTGATGAATTTCCTCGCGCGATCGGAAGGAACGATCGAGTTCGGTGTTCCGGTTAGGGTTGGCTAAACGAATTTTTCGCGGGACCCTGGCACCGATTTATCGCGTTGTCGTGTCACCGGTCTTTCGATCCTAATCAGAGCCCGCTAATCTCGCGCCCGATGATGCCTTTTTCGATAATGGAGGGTGGTGAGCCGGTACGGGTTGGTTGGCCTGCTTCCACTTCCTCGCGAGCTTGCCATCAGCTTCTCCGAACAACGATTCCGATCCATATCCGAACTTTGCTCGGCGTACACCGCGATTTTAACGAAGTACTCGCGTGCTCGTTGAGCGATAATCGATAACGCGAGCTGGGAACGGCGAGCTGATTGCTCGTTGATCCTCGGTAGCTCGTCAAGCTAACCATCATCGGCTCAGTTTTTCGGGATTTTATCGATCGGATTTTCGACAACGCGTTTCCCGAGAATGAAATTCTCAAACTGTCTTCTGAAAACAATTGTTTATAATAAATTTATGGCCCGTAGAAGACGCACGAGCATTTTTCCTTGAACTACGAATGCTATGTTGCAAATTTTGTAATAATAACACGGATTCCGGTAGAGAAACTATCCCCGATGCCGCAATTGTATTTTTCTATTTTAAGCGAAGTTCATTTTCACACAGAAAATCGTAACATAGAGTGCGTAGCATGAATTATACTCTTTCGTATTCTGAGATGCACCGAGTTTTTCGTTGAGTCGAGATTGCAAAAATTTTGTCCGGTGACTATGGTCGCTGTCGGTGTACAGTATGTTAGAATGAACGTTAGCGGGGAAAGGATTAACCCTGGTAGCACCCATCTTACCGGAACGATGCAAAGGTGAGAGGTTTTCGCTGTAAGATCCTTTATATCGGCTCTAGCGTGGAAAATATTTGTCTATTACGGATCACCGTCTTACCGAGAGAGAAACACGCGTGTAAATTGCGAATTCTTCTTTTTATCCCGGCACTTGACCTAGCTAGAAATAGGTTAACCCTTTAAATACCAACTTTATGTTGCAATGGTTAGTATTTAAGGCGATTTCTGCCAACACAGATACATTAAATCTGCAAAATTAATGATCAACTGAATAAGTAACCCCATTTGGGGATGACGGCGCTTGGAATTTAGTGGATCACGATATGTAAACGGGCTGACTCGGTAACAATTATTTTTATATATTGGCTCAGTGCAAAAGTTCGTGCCCGATTTCGTATTAAAATACAACCGGGGAATCGGCCACGTGCGTTTGCATTGACCTAACACTTTTGAACTCGCTTCCTTGATCTTCTCATCGAATCTGGCACAAACTGATTCGAACTGGCTTCAGGAAAATTAAGATTGAACATTAACTCTGGCGGTTTCGACTGGTTCCAGCGTTAAGAAAAAATTAAAATTTTATAAAAAAAAATTAAACCGACTTCGAAAAAACGCACTAAAAAGTATGAAATAATTTACATTTAATTGATGTGAATACACACGAACTTAAATGCAATACAATCTTTTCGGAGGCGGCGCAAAAATTGAAAATTTTCCAAATGACAGATGTTGCTGATTAAAAGATGTTGTGGGAAGAAAAGATACATTAATATGTGAAAGTATACAAAAAGAATTTAAGGATTTTCGTAATTTCCAGTGTCGAACATTTGCAATTTTCCACCGCCTGCGAGAAGATTGTATTGTATTTAAGTTCGTGTGTATTCACATAAATTAAATGGAAATTATTTCATACTTTTTAGTGCGTTTTTTCGAAGTCGGTTTAATTTTTTTTTGTAAAATCTTTTTATTCCACACTTTTTAGTGGAACGAGCAGAATTTGTAGAACACCGTAGGATGGTTTTTCGGTCTTATTGGTTATTTGCAATAAAAACCGCAAAGAATGAAAAAATGCAAAATCTGTTTTCAAGGGACCAATCGGGAGACGTACCCTACAAAATGCAGAAGGTTTTGTCCTGATTGGTCCATCCATCTCGGAGTAATCGGTGAAATAATTCATTTTTCGCAAATAAAATCGTAAGGAATAAAAAAAATGCAAAATTCGTTTTCACGGGACCATCCCGGGGACATACTCTACAAGATGCAAAAGATTTCGTTCCGATTGGTCCATGGAAAAAAAGGCACATACAGATCGAATTGAGTAACCTCCTCCTCTTTCGAAGTCGGTTAAAAGTATTATTTACAATTATTAAATAAGTCGGTATCTAATCGATTACTAAACATTTAGGTACTTTATGAGTTATTATACCAATTTCATATCCATAAAAATTTAAAAAAATCATAGGGAATGGAAATATTCTAGGTAGGAAGAATGCATAATTTTCAAGTTGAAATTGCTCCGAGTGGAAAGGGTTTATGAATTTCGTCTTTTTCGACGTCAATTCGCTATATTCTATATTTGAAAGTGATTTGGTTTGGTTTCAGGCTCAGTCGGACGACGATGACGTGGCGGACGACGTGTCCATCAACGTCGGCGGGCAAGATGATTTCATGACAGAGTTTTTCGCGGAGGTGAGTACGAATTTGGAATGAACTTTCTATTCCGTCCTATCAGGAACCTTCCACCCTCATCCTTAATGAACATCGTACTGTCCTCATCGTTCGGTTCACAAACGAATGTTGACTGGTTCTCATTCGGTATAATGCTCGTTTACGACTTGGCCGTTACACTGTGCGATTCTGATGCCACTCGATTATGCCTGTTAACCTTTAAGCGAGTCCTTAAAATGTACTATTGGAAATATGGGTTAAATAAACTGAACTATGTTTAGAATCAACAAACTATCAGTTATTTGATATGCAAGGAAGGACGTCGTGACACGTTGAAAAACAGAATGAAAGTGAAACATGAAACAAAAATAAACTATGAAGTGGTGTTCAATTATATAAAACCATAGACATATAGAGATAGACTGCGCGGCCTGAACGAAGCGCTGCAGCCCACAATGGCGGCGTGCGAGACAGAGAGAGCATTAGCCGGGGTCCATAGCGCTCTCTTTCTAATTGATGTGTCGACACATCATATAGAAAGAGAGCGCTATGGACCCCGGCTAATGCTCTCTCTCTCACTCTTTGTACCGCGCGCCGCCATTGTGGGCTTCAACTCGCCCATAAGACGGCGCAGTCTATCTCTATATGTCTATGTATAAAACAAATTCATTTTTGTTTTTATTGATTATATGTATAATTTCAAATACACCAACATGTACTTTGAAAATTCAACGATTAAATACATTATATTTCATATTCATCCTTATCAAAATGGTAAATAGAAAATACATTTACATACAGGCTACTGGATCTAAATGAACATTTGCTTCTTCCTTCAACAATTTTAACAATGATTAGGTACCAACACTCTTTGAACTACGATTTATTTCACGAGTATAATGATTAGAACTTCCTCGGCGGGTATAAATTAGTAGGGAAAAAAAGAAAATTTATATTTACTGTACACTCACGTGTTCGTTCAATATTGATTACAATAAAATAGAGTCCCATTTCAAATCAAAGGAAATTAATAACATATTTAGCAAATTCCGTTCGAAGTCTTCATCACGAGCCGGGCTCGACATTATAGTACGAGGGGTTAAATTCCATTTATCTTCCCACTGTTTCATGTTTCACCCACGCACCTTCGTCATGAATGTGTAAAGTTCACAGTCGAGCAATGAGGTAGTACAATTTCATCTGAATCCTTGAATAATTATCTATGAATAGTTACCCATTAAGTAATTACTACTAATAGTTCTCTTCGTGATAAATTAACACGACAAAGTAGAAAAATTGACATTGTATATAATCAGTCAACATTCTAATGAAACATTCTCACTGATCGTTTCCGATTCCGCAAACGGTTCCGTTTTGATCCAGCTTTTGTTTCGTTTTGATCCAGGTGGAGGAGATCCGTGAAATGATAGACAGGATCCAGACGAATGTCGAGGATGTCAAGAAAAAACACAGTGCCATTTTGTCGGCGCCGCAGACCGACGAAAGTGAGTGTCGCCATCATTCCTTTCAATGTTGTGTGTATGTGTCCGATTGATCTAATCGTTGTTGGCCGTTGTTTCACGGGAGAAGCGTCCGTTTCGAACGATTATGTTCTGGTCGCCGTTCGTAACGCGACGCGTTCCTCGAAAAATAGTTTTCCCGGCTCGGAAGAAGTCGATACAAAAGAACAGGACGCGTATCACTTTGAAAAACTGTAGTCGAGCGGAAACGCGAACGGAAGGCACAGGAAAATAGTGGAAAACGCGGAGACAAATCGATCGAATAAGTGCACGTTTATGTTGGAGCTGCCGCGGCAGATTGATGCATCAACGGTTAAAAGAAAACGTATCGGAGCGTTACAAAATCTGAAACCGGTTGCTTGACCGTGGTAGATTTAGTGTCAATAGACCTGCTACCGGAATAAGTTGTTCTGCTCGTTGCGTCGAGCACTTCTTTTGTAAAAAGATAGAGCGTATTTATGGTAAGCGTTGCAGCTTCGACACGCGCGTACTCTAAGGCTGTTAGGCGACAAGAGAGAATGAGAAGCCGGTAGTCGGCCTAGCAGTAGCACCGGTTGCTCTCGTAATCGGGTTCGTGGTCATCCGTCAACGGGCAACCCCACGCATCGTTGTCGATACTCGAGATCGTGGCAACGCGTTGGCAAAAAGTATTCCATCAAATGAATCAATCTATTCATTGATAGACTGTATCGTCGCGTTCACTCATCCGTGACGGCGGTGGAGGAAGATATTTTTCATTAATGGCGAAAGCAAACGATGAAACCCGACACTGATTTGCCACACGCCGCGTTCGATCATCCTCGAGCGACGAGGAAACTCTTTCGACAATCTCGAACAGTAGACAACGGATCTTACGTGTATATACATAGAATGTAAAGCAGTGGGAACATTTAAGAGAGAGAGAGAAGAAGAATTTGTTGTATTACTTCCAACACATTAAAATTGTTCAGAAAAGAGATACATGCGTGGCTTGTGTGTTTTGAAATTAATGCATTTTTTCATTATGCACACATCCGCAGTCTATCTATCTATCAGTATCATAAACATTTTCTAGTTCAGTAATATTGGAGTCGCGTAGATAAGACAGTCTCTGATAGTCTTCTTCAATCTATCGTAAATCAATTTAAAATTAGAATCATGAGCATACATTTAATTCTTGAAGTTGTCAATGTATAGCTTAATTAGGTAGAGAACATGTTGATTGTTCTCATTATTTAACACTTTGGAATACCAGCTTTCCGAGGAGAATATACCTAGTAGGGATTGCAATACCGGTATAACGGTATACCGAATACTGAAATCTGGATTTAGAAACTTTTGATTCTGATTTCGAAGAGAGTGACAATGAAGAAAATAATAATACAATTGTTGAAAGTATCTCATTTGAATATGACGAAGATAATAGTAACGAGGACGAAATATTAACTTACCAAGGATTGCTTCCTATAATTAAGAAAATTCGAAAAGTTGTTAAAATATTTAAACGTTCTCCTACTAAAAATGCCGTTTTACAAAAAGATATATACTTACTGAAATAAAAAAAGAACTTATGCTAATATTAGATTCTAAAACACGCTGGAACAGTTTGTTATTAATGATGGAACGATTTTTGAAATGAAAAAATCCAATTCAGAAAGCATTAATTGACTTAAATTTACAAATTAATTTTTCCGATAGTGAATTCAATTTAATATCAAAAACTGTATCAGCTCTGATTCCAATAAAGCTGGCTGTGGAAGCATTATGTCGGAAGGATTCCAACTTATTAACAGCGAATGCAGCAATAAATTTTATGTTGCAATCACTTAAAGATCAGGACACGCCACTGTCTGAGGAATTATACAGTGCATTGAAAATTCGTATACAGGAAAGGCATAGTGAACTAGAAAATATTTTAAGGTATTTACATAATTATAACGACTTTAAAAAAGAAAACGGAAAGGAAGAAAAGAAGCTGACAAGGTCAAATTTAATTAAGTTCGTCGTCAATTTCCACAAAAACATTTATGAAAACCAAACACAAACCTATCCAGAAGAATTCGTTGAAGATGATGTTGATGTTAATATCGAAAAAGAATTGTCTCCCGAGAAGAAATTACAATTAGCTATAAATGAAAAAATTGCCACGAACAATAATACAAAAAATAGATTTATCCAAAACCGTCAGACGAGAGACCGAGTTGTTAGAAGATGAAGGACATCGAGGCAAATATTTAGAGAAAGTATATCGCTCATTATTAACAGTATGTACCACCAACCAGCGTGGATGCGGAAAGAGCACTTTCAACTGCAGGTAATTTGTGCAGAAAAATACGTTCAAGGCTTACTGACAGTTCAATAGATGCATTATGTTTTTTACAATCACATTTCAAAAGTGTGAAGTCAATGAATTAGTTAGTTTTTTTCTATTAAACAACTGTGTTTTTATACCTTCATGAAAATTCCTAATACCGGTATTAATACCGGTATACCGGTATTTTTTAGTCCGGTATTGCAATCCCTAATACCTAGCATTTCCAAAATGTCTTGTCCCCAAGGGGTTTGAAACCATTAGCGAAAGAATTGCAAGACTGTCAGAGACGGCTACTCCATACTCGGTCATTATTCTGTAGACTGCATCGGACCGCGTCGCGTCGCGTCGGTGCAAAAGGGCGCGATCTCGGAAACGTCAACGGACTCGACGTACCCTCTCGTCTCTCTTTCTCTTGTTTCCTGTTTGTTCCCACGAAGGGGAGAGACTCGACGACGATTGCTTCGAGGTTTCGATCGATCTCGCCGGCCCTCGGTGTGTAGAGAACATCGTCGTCGTCGTTTTCTGTTTTCGTTTCGTCCGTTGGACAGCGTTTATCGCGATCTTTTTCATTGTTGTCGATCGAGAAGCCAAGATTCGTGATATACCAGGAAAACATATAGAAAAAGAAAACGAGGGAGAGAGGGAGAGAGAAGGGGGAGAGGAAAGTAGAGGGAGAACGAGAGAACGCGTTGGCTGACTCGAAGGAGGCGGTCTAGCGAAAAGATCGATGCAGCTCCGTTCCTCCTCGAAAGCAGAATATTCGAATCGGGACGGCGGCGGCAACTGGCGTGGAAAAGGGAACGCAACGCGTTGCGTCGACCTCGTCACGCATCCAGCGCCTTGCCACCGTCTCGACGACGACGTCGGGATACGTCGATCATGCCGCGCGTTCCTGGCAATCCACCTTGGATCCAAGCGATTATACCCGACGCGATCCGATCATCGATCGAGCGTTCATGAAAAGACTCATTCACGCGGCTGCGAACGAGTTAGGGTGTGGTTATAGCTATCGCTAGACTGCGGATTTTCAAGAAAAATTGTCCACATCAATCGAAAGGAAGCAAAGTTAGATGCAACTATATCTTCTCCTCTAATCTTCTTAATACGTTCACTACCCCCGTCACAAATATGCGAACACTACAGTTTCGCAATGTACCTGGAGATAGCGAAATTAATTTGATGCACATTGTTGCGGACGATTGTAGGTACACTTACTTATTCAATCGCGTAATGCATCGATAAAGGTGGTCTTATTTTTAAAACGCAATCAAATTAGTCGCTCCAGGCGCTCGGTGCTGCTCTAACGTCGAGTTAGGCGTACACTGGCTACACTTTTTTATGGGTTAAACGTACCGGGTCGATAATCAACATCGATTTCGACGACTCTTATCTAGGAACAGCCGCGCTATGCAGAATGCACTGTCGCGAGAACGGTTCGGACGCATTCGGAACGCATTGGAGCATGTCAGCCGTCCAGTACGTCACATGCGATCGAAAACCGCATACAGCAGAATCGCAGCCTTCAACCCTTAATCGCTAGGCCGGTTTATGATGCATTTTCATATCTTTCCTTATGCGGAATTTCAGTAATTGTCGAATGAAAAGTCTGAAGCCGGTGCCATTTGGCCTCACAGTACGATTGATTTTATGGTTGCAGTGATTAGAATCTCAAATAACTCGTAAGTTATTTGTTGTACAAAAAAAGTGTTCTTTTCGACATACATAGGTTAGTAATTTTTTATAACGAATGTCCAGCTGCATCGATTGATGTATTAAAAAAACCTCATTCCATTTAAAAAAATGAAAGTGACCTTCATATTTTGATAAAGCATCGCGGTAACAAAAATCAGATTGCAACACTGTATGTCCGCCTAGGAACCATGCAACATTTGTTTGAACACTTTTTTTGTACAGCAAATAACTTACGAGTTATTCGAGATCCTCACGAGCCGGACTCGATGTTATAGCGCAGGCTGGTTAAGCATAACTTACGCGGCGTTGAATGCGTTAAATGCTCCCTTCGCCGGCAAACCGTGAGTCTCGCA
Source organism: Lasioglossum baleicum (assembly GCF_051020765.1). NCBI lineage: Eukaryota > Metazoa > Arthropoda > Insecta > Hymenoptera > Halictidae > Lasioglossum > Lasioglossum baleicum. The sequence continues at coordinate 16,054,739 of NC_134940.1, forward strand.
GTAGTATAAATATTGTGCCGCATCTGCCTCGAGAAAAGCCGTTAATCGTAATAACGCGGGGCGTGTACGGGCCACGTGGCTAGGAGCGGAACGCAGTCGAAAATTGGTGTGGCGCGTAGCCCGTTGAACAATGGGTTTTTCGATTTTTGTTTGCCGCACTGTGCAGTAGGCCGTGCCATGTACGTAGGCAGAGGGTGGTGTAGGTGGTAGGTAACGCGGATCGATTTCGCAGCTCGGCGTTGCTATTCCTCGTGCCCCTCGTTTCGTACCCCTGGTCCATCTAGCGCGCGACGCACGGTCTATCGTACACCTCGACAGAGGGAAAATCGACGCGAAGACAGGTGCCAGCGACGCGCGACGTTTCCACCAAACAAAAATGTCCCACCGACGCGAGTCGATCGTCAATCGATCCAACAGCCACGATCGTTCCTCTCTGTTGTACAATCAACCCTCCTATAACGCGATTAATTTGTATCGCGTTATAGGAAACTCGGAATTAGTACTAATCAGGGTAAATTAGATTAAGGGCAGTCGGACTTTGATTTCGCTGATAAAGTTTCGAATTTCGGTTTTTCAGCTGATTGTCTGTGCACACTGTAAGTGCAATTTCTTTGAATTTTCTTAGGACCAAACTTTGGAATGGAACCCGCACTAAACCACGTGAAATGAGTCTTCGGCGAAAATGGCTGAATTTGAAATATGTTGTAGCTTTTGGGTCACTGTTTCAACCCTTCACTTCAAGATATCACTTTTGGATCAATGCGGTTACGATTATAAGGGAACAATATGAATTTTTAGTGAACAAAATAGTTGAGGAATAATTGTTTATGATTAAAAAAATTATTATTATTATTGTTTATTTATTTTTTTTTGCTATCGGTTATGATTTTTACTGTCACAAACAATGAATGAATACTGTCACAAACAATTATTCTTTAACTATTTTGTTCATTAAAAATTCATATTGTTCCCTCATAATGGTAACCGCATTGATCCGAAAGCGATATCTTTGCTGGTCTGACCTCAGGCTTTTCAAGGGTTGAAACAACGAAATGGTCCATTTTTTAACATTTTGCCTGACATACATTTGTTCAGTGACCCAAAAGGTACAACATATTTCAAATTCAGCCATATTCGCCGAGGACCCATTTCACGTGGTTTAGTGCGGGGTTCTTTGTCAAAAATATAATTTTTAAAAAATGCTTGAAAACCTGCTCGTTTAAGTCTGTAGGGAAACAAGAGGAATCAGACAAACAAACTGTTGTGAAGATGTCGCTTACACTGCCTTAGAGAAGGGATATTGAATGTATTGGGAAATCGACGCGAGCGGTTGTACGATGTTCGACTCCCCTGAAATGTGACACGAATCAAATCGCAATGTTTGCTCCGCGTAATTGGCGGGTTTACCGTGTAGAGGAACGCGTCGAGCAACATTTTTTATGGGACGGGAAAACGCGATGTTTCGCGATCGAATTCGAGCGTGTCCCGCGTATCCCGAGCGTGGCGAGGTCTCGAGAGGCCATAGAAGTAGGTCTGGCACGTTTCCACCCTGTATTAACCCAATTCCATCGAGCACCCTCGACGCAGGGGAATACGTGCCCCGTCCCTCGTCCTCGTCCTCGTCCTCGTACCCTTGCAGCCTTGCACCCCACACCGCCCCGTCGTCGATTCTCTTGCAAACCGTTCAACGAACTCGGCCCGATCCCACCACCACACCACACCGGCTCGAGATCTTGCCGACAAGTGGTCACCAATCTCTCAACAGTTGCAGCGCGGTAGAACCCTCGGTTATCCGAACCAATCAGGGAAACACGAGTGCTCGGATAATATATGCAGAGGGGATGCTAGGAATATGAGATACCCAATTTATTTCTTAACTCTTCGTGAGCAACCTGGATGATTTATGTCCGGAGCGAAATTTCCCTCTTGAATTTCATCTTTTCAATATTCCCTTCCGCCCATTAATGTTTCTAACGTTCCAACTACTGAACATTATAAAGCGTTACAGACGAATATCTCCAGAAATATTGATTATACGCAAAAATGTTTGAGATGAAAGTTGTTCAGTACCTAGGGGGACATCAATGTGGTGGGATTTTTATTTCTCCCGATGGACACTCCAAGGTGAGGTGAAGGTCACCTTGATTTTTTTTAATGGAAACACCTACTTCCTGTATCAGGAATCGATTGCCTATCGAATTCTGAGTTGAAATGTATTGACCTTCATGTGTCCTACATCTAATATAGTTAACGAGATATTATCGAAACAATTTTCTCTCTTCTTTGGATAATATCTCGGTAACTATTAGGTTTAGGACATATGAAAGTCAACACTTTTATACTCAGAATTTGATACTCCATCGATCTATGGTATAAAAAATAGGACGTCCCATTTAAAAAAAGAAAGTTGACCTTCACCTCACCTTGGAGTGTCCACCGATAAAAATAAAAGCCCCACCGCATGATGTCCCCCTCGGTACTCAACAACTTCCATCTTGCAAGGAAAAGCCGTAAGGAAAAGAGGGTTTATTAACGTATTTGGGAACAAATGTCAATGACGTTAACCTTCTTTTAACAATTCGTTGGCGATTGTAATTTTACAATTCTTCTGTTCTTTGCGATTCTCTATTTTATAAGTTTACTTATATATAGGATTGCCCGTTAATACACACACATACATACGTACATCAACCGCACTTCAACCCTATAATCTGAAACATTTTCGCGTATAATCAATATTTTTGAAGATATTTGTCTGTAACGCTTTATAATGTTCACCCTGTATATTAAAATGGGGCTTTCAATATGGATTCCAGAATTTTAGAACAGTTCAGCAATGTAGTGCCTAGAGGCCTAGGGACATTGTTAATCCAGTAACAAAACGTATTGTACAATGTAGAATCTCGATTGACCGAACCCCGATGATATCCACATCTCGTGGATATCTCGTCCACATCGCATTTTCAATGCGTTTTTCCACACAATAACTAACATCTCTGACTTCCACACTGTCGCACACGTTCACCAGAGATGCGCCATTATGGACCTGTATGTTATCTTCGCACGAAAGCTCGTTAAAATCGAAGTAGGACAGTCGAGGGAACTTTGTTGTTCCGTTCCCTCGTGAGTAGCTAGGCGATGCCTTTGAAATGCCGGGTCAAAACAGACCCGTGCACTGCCATCCAAGCGTTAACTCTGGGATTATCGAGGAGCGGTGCTTGTTACGTACTTCGTTCAAATTCTCGCTCGTTTGAACCCCGCTGATTAACCCTTTGCACTCGGAGCTATTTTACCTCGAAAATCAGACGTTTTTGCCGACCTAGAATATTTCCATTTCACGCAGGGTGCAGCCGAATAAAATTTAATTATCCGCCGCTTCGTTTTCGAGAAACTCGATTTTCTCAACGTGTCCCGAACGAATAAAATGTTATTGCTTCTTTTCGATTTATTTTTACATGTCGAATCGCTCTCTGCCCGCCTGTATATGTTATTCGGTCTTAATTTTGTGGCTATAAAAAAAGTGATCCAGTATTTAAATGTTTCGTAATTGATTGAGTACAAACGAATCGAATAATGTAGACGATGAATTTTCCTTTATGTCGATCGTAGATAGTGCATATAAACAATTTAATGATTTCGACGCCACAGGTTCGATCAAATGTTACTCACTAAGTAACGCCGAAATCATTAAATTGTTTAAATGTAGACGATATTTTGAATGACGGTACAGCAATTGTTTAGTGGCGTCTCAAAGTCGCCATTCGAGTGCTAAGGGTTAAATTGACCCGCTGTCGCTCTTCCACGTCTCCCCGTGAACAGGTAAACCCCATGGACGTAAATGGGGTGGTGGTAGTCGATCGCTGACCAAATGCCCTGTCGTTCTCTGTTGCAGAGGTTAAGATGGAACTGGAGGACCTCATGTCGGACATTAAGAAGACGGCCAACAAAGTCAGAGCCAAGTTAAAGGGTAAGCGACATTGGGAGCGGCGACTTGCCGTTGCTAATTTCGATCGTTGCGGCGCGAACGCGACGGATATCTTCCCCATTGTCGAAAGGAAGCAGTAGATGGTCCTACAAGTTCGTTCCGTTTATGCAAATGAGTAAACCTTACGAAAATGTGGAAACATTTACGGAAGTAATCGTTGTTACTATTTACCCGTGTTGTCCAGCTGCGTTAACACTTTGAACGCCAACCCAGCTTCCAATCGCTCTTCTAGCATTTTGCAAAAATCCGATTTCTAGACCAATAACTCCGTTTACCATTTCTCGGAGACACGGCGCTCAAAGTGTTAAGCTTGAACGTATCGTGAACGGTAGTTTTGGGACAGCGTGTAAAGTAGAAAAACGAAATACAGTGCTGGAGGAGATTGAAAGTTCACTTGTTTGATGTCCACTTCATAGACAGCGAATATTGCTCTTCGAGACACCCCCGTTCTTCGTATATTTTTCTACGGAAAAAGGAAGAACAGTAGTGCCAACTTCGAGGTAACGAACGTTTGCCAAACGTGAATAGAATTTATCATTTTATCCAGCACTGTACACTCGAATGGTTGAAGTATTAGCTCGTCTCGTGTGAGAACGAAGGGAGTGGCGAGAGGAGAATGACGAGGAAGGATGACAGGTAGGTGAACCCGAAGAGTGTTCAGGGTTCGTCGATTCGCGGGCGCGCTAACGCCTGTGTCCGACGTTAGACGGTGATTCGGATGTTCTCGGTGTCCACAGTGATAGAGCAAAATATCGAGCAGGAAGAGCATACGAACAAATCGTCGGCGGACCTGAGGATACGCAAGACACAGCACTCGACGCTGTCCAGGAAGTTCGTCGAGGTGATGACGGAGTACAATCGGACGCAGACCGATTACAGAGAGCGATGCAAGGGGAGGATACAGCGACAGTTGGAAATCAGTAAGCCCGGTTTATTTCCGAATCTTACAATTAGATCTCTCGAAGGTTCTGGCGATATTTAGCGCGATCGATTACCATCCCTAACCGTACGATTTCGCCGCTTGCAGCGGGAAGAACGACCACCAACGAGGAACTCGAGGAGATGTTGGAACAAGGGAATCCGGCCGTGTTCACGCAAGGGGTGAGATACCTCCTTAACCCGATTTCCACTTTCGTTCCTCTAACAAGCGGACCGGACGAGTAATTATTTCATTGGATAATCGGTTCGCTCGCGACCAACTGAGTCGCTCTTCCGAAGGCCGAACGCTAGCCTCGTCCGAAGCTGTCGATTATTTCCACTCTGGTGGAGAAACATGCCGAATCAACCCCTTTTATTAACCCTTCGCGGTCCGAAGGTATCCTCTTTTCAGAACTTGCTTCATCATCATACAATTTAGTTATGTTCCTATAAGGTGGCCACTCACTTGTTGCGAAAACCACCCCCGGAAAAAAAGCTATTCTTTCCAATCCCTGTTAATTGATTTAAAATTCTGAAAAACGTCCACAAATAAAGCTAGCTTGTAGCTTCGTTTTCGCCTTTATTTCACATAAATATCTTAATTAATTACTGAGAAAATTTTTAGTCCCTTCGACGTAGACGAAGGAGTAGAGAAATTGTATAGAATAGAAATTGTAGAATGTTTTTAGAATTCCGAAAAATGTCCACAAATAAAGCTAGTTTGTAGCTTCGTTTTCGCCTTTATTTCACATAAATATCTTAATTAATTACTGAGAAAATTTTCACTCCCTTCGACGTAGACGAAGGAGTAGAGAAATTGTATATGTAGAATAGTGTTTTAGGCAGGGAACATTTTTCAGCAACCGAGAAACATGAAAAATGGCTTGGGGGTGAATTACCCATGCGTAATTACTCGTCCGTGTAGTTCCGCTTTTGTAAGGGCGAATTGAATGATCAACCACGTGTTTCCCGCAGATCATCATGGAAACGCAACAAGCGAAACAAACCCTCGCCGATATCGAGGCTCGCCACGCCGACATCATCAAATTGGAAAACTCGATCAGGGAGCTCCACGACATGTTCATGGACATGGCCATGCTCGTGGAAAGCCAGGTAACGTAACAAACGCGTCGCACAAACCGTGTTCCGGAACGTAACAACTGGCTGGACATAACAACTCTACATATATTCTTACGTTTTTCGATCCTAAATTGGACTCGCGAGAATCGGCACACGTCTTTTCACCATAGTCGTTTCAGATTTTTCTGAGCACAATAGGAATTGTCTGAATTAATTGCAAGATTAGGCTACACGTATTTCTTTCCTTAATCATATTAATGGGTTGGAAATAACAGTATTTTTAAATGCTTTAAGTATTTTCATTATTTTGTGTCTGAACCAGGGATTTTGATCAGAAATGAATGAAATCCGCAGAGATTTCTAGTCATTGAAGAACAGAAAACAAAATAATAACACTGTCCAACACCAAATTTGTTCCACAATTACTGTTGGGCGGTTCTTATAGAGTTTGTTGCGCTGATTCCGAATCTGTCCTTAATTTTTTCCCTAGACACACAGTTTTTGAGAAACATGACTTTGAAAAAATAAACATCTTTTTCAATTTTAAACAAATATTGTGGTGTTATTATGAAAGATATTGAATTGTCCTTTACAGCAGAAGATTCTGTACACTTTTAAACATGTTTAAACAAGCATGAAAGACGGAGAGACACCACTTTTGCACCAATTTTTGAGGATATTTTTCAATTTATCCCAAAAAATAACGGTCCAGCGGAAAATCGAGCTATACCACGCGATAGAGCAGACTTTTATCTTGAGAAACCACCCTTTCAAGTTTGGTTGTAAAGAACAATTCTATATCTTTTATAATAACATTACAATAAATTAAAGTTGAAAAATACGTTTGTGTTTCTCAAAAACTATGCGTGTAGGAGAAAAATTAAGGGCAGACTCGGAATCAGCGCGAAAAACTCTACAAGATCCACCCAACAGTATATTGGAAACATAAAAAAAGTTGAAATTTGTTGGACAGTGTAATTTTCACTGTTCTAAATTTTGGAGTATTGTCCAGCTGGTTAGGAATACAGTGCGTCGTGTCGTCTCTTTCCCTTTTATCAATAGATGTATCGATCTGCTCGTTCCCAGTTGTCGTTCACGGGGACATTTATCCGCAGCTTGAACTAACGCAGGCCTAATTTTAGGGTGAGATGATAGATCGCATAGAGTACCACGTGGAGCACGCGGTAGATTACGTGCAGACGGCTACGCAGGACACCAAGAAAGCACTGAAGTATCAAAGCAAAGCCCGACGGGTGAGTCTATCCCGTATATCGCGCGGATCCATTGGTCTTCCGTTTGTCTCTAATTGGTCACATTTTGTTTCTCCCCTCCTTACAAAAACGAAACCCTCTCAGAAACGACGATTCCCCCGTTGTCCCCTTTTTCCCCCATTTGTTTTGGTTGTATCGCGTTCGATTCCTTTCGTATGCTTTTTCGTATTAACGCTGTATCTCTGTTTATCTCTCTCTTTCTCTCTCTGTTTCTCTTCCTCTCTTCCTTTATATCTCTATCTCTCAATTGTTTATCTGTTTGTGTGTATCGTTACGAATACAACTCGACACGAAACCACGTTTACTTCCGGCTTCCAGCCGTGTTACGGCGACACTTCTTAACATTTCTTAGCGCGTTAACGTTCCTCCTATCGAATCGCTGCTCGCATATACCTACGAGGTGTCACAGTTGAATAGGATCACGCAAACGTATCTCATTTAGCATTATATAAAAAAATCTCTCGGTATCGAATCGTAGCATTTTGTCGGCCGCGTGTAATCGTGAAAAAAATTGCTTCTCAAGATTGTACAGGGTCCGGAGATCGTCTGCATTTTTAAATCCAAGAAGAAATATACGATTCTACAAATTGAAGTCTTCACAAGGGTTAACCTTGAGAAGGAATTCCTTTTACCGTGATATGTGGTTGTAGAAACGGTGTACCAGCGTGCTTAGAAACATTTTTATACGACGCTAAATAGGGCAGACATTTAGCAGATCCCATTCAGCTGAAACACCCTGTATGTATGACGATCTGCTCCACAGAGCCAGACGTTTATGATTCACAACTGAAATTGGCTGAAAACATTGTTCAACGGCAGTAGTCAACTTTGTTCGTGAACCAATAGGCCATGCTCCAATCGTTTCTTTCGGGATTGCTTTTTAAAAGAAGATTTCCAAGGTCTTCTTTGATCTAGCACAGTTGTTGAGAGTCATACTAATAGGCTTCCGGTAAGCACTGCGTTAAGTCTACAGTATCTCTCACCAATTTATCCATTTCGAATAGGTTAAACGAAACATTGTTCACCTTTGTTACTCAAAATTACGTACCTACGCATCTGTAAATTATAATTCAGTGTAATCTGGCTCTGGTTGGTTCAGAAATGTGAAACGTTATTACATATATACGGACGTGCGTGTACGTACGAGCCGCTCATTTGCCAAATCGATTAAATCCGCGAGACAGAGAGCTCAGACAATCGACGAAGTAGTATATGTACATTCATCTGTAAATTGATTTGAACCGGTTTGGCTTGTGATCGTCTCGATTAACACTAGAAATACCGCGCACTGAATTGTAACGCCTTAGAAAAATCAAAGAATAGTGTAAATTGTAACATGCGCATTAGAAAAATCAAGGAATCGTGTAAATTGTAACATGCGCACGATTAAGTAACATTGTTCGACGATTGTCAGCGGAAGTGTCCCTATCGTTTCAACGATTGTAAAACGAAAGGGATGAAACGGTCGGCTCGCGTGGTAGTTCTAGTGTTAACAACACTGTTCAACAAGTTTTAACAATTCTCTCTTTCGCGTTTCGATAACCAGTAGAGGATTCTTATTAAACCCTGTTTAAACCTGTTAGGACGTTCATGAAAGTATTATTTAAAAATATACAGTGCACTCGGGAGAGTTTTCACGGTCGAAGCGGGAAAAATTCTCAAAGATTGAAAATTCGATTAGTTCCCGTTATTGTAAACAACTGAAACGTCTGTAAGAATCACATACGGGTTGTCGGAATGTGAAATCGGTGTCGGGAAGCGCGCAATCGGTAGCAAAACGCGTTGCAAATACGTGGTGTACACGCATCGTCGTATAGATGTTGAACACGCGTGTCTCTCTATTTGTGTGTCGCTCTGTCCTGTTGAACGTGAGTGTGCTAATTGTGCCTCCGTCCCTGAACTGTTTGTCTCCATTCGTACTATGTACTAAAAGTCTGCGTATTTTACTAACCTATGCTCTCTAACCGGACTAACTACAGCGTTCTCGATTCGGTTGTCGCCGGCGCCGATCGGTTGCTGCGATCGATCGAGAAGCGCCAGGCCTGCTGTTTCCGCTTTATTTTCTATCGGGGGTTCGATGCGCGCTGCACTGCGCGCCTTCTTCGACGACTAACACGCACGATCCTCGCGGTGCAGGGCGCGTGGCGCAGCGCGGTTTATTTTGCTTTCTACACGATATGTGTGTTTTTACTGCTCTCTTATCCGTACATCTGTACACCTGTACTATATACATGTATACGTCTCTCTCTCTGTCTGTGTATAATACGTACAATCAGTCTCATAATCGGTGGCACGTACTTCAAATCGGAATAACCTTTTTAGAAATGAACCAAGCGACTTCTGTCTTTCTATCGAGCTAGGTGTAGATAAGTTATATTATTTAATTCAGACTAAACGCAATTCTTCTTCAAAACTAATTCATCTAGCTTGCCAGAAAAACTGAACTGGTTTGGTACATTCCTAAAAAATTCTGATTTAGAGCGTGTGCCATCAATTATTGGACTGGCTGCATACACACGCATACACGTCGTCGGTGTATTTATTATCTGTGGACGCGCGCGCGTTCCTGTACGCGTGTATCTAGACCAGGGGTTGAAAACCGTTGCGATATCGATTCCAGTCCTTGAAACAGTTACGGAGCACCGATATTCTAAATAACTGTTACGAGGGATATTTCTGTGGCCACAATCTCGTACATCCTATAGAAAAATCCGTTCTGTAGGGCTCGCCCCGTTGAATTGGGGCCGGTGCATTGTGTTTTGTAAGCGAGAACTTCTCGTGCACCGTCCCGATAAAGTTCGATTCTATAGGTGGAGCCCGACTGTCTGAAATATTTGAAATTATTTTTCTTTTATATTTTTCTAAGTATTCTCGATGTTGCCCTCTTAGCATTTCTAATTTCGTATTACAAAAACCGGCCTAATATTTTTGTATACGATGTACGATTTTGGCTGTGAATTACTGTGAACAGAAATGTTGGTTCCTCACAACAGTAACAGGTATTCCCCTTGCAAAATGGTTTCGCTCTAACTCAGTTTTGTCAATTGAGAAAATCTCCCGCATAGTTATAGTATTCTTACAGCATGGTTTTACTCTAACAAGGCATACAATAGACGACAAATCTATTGGAACGTAAGAGCTTGGGAACCCTTAGCAATTTCTAACCGTATCAATCGCGTATCTTATCTATCAAAGAAATAGGAGCATGGATATCGAATGCCTGGTGGGAACGTCTCTAACCAAGATCAGTTCGAGTCTTATGTATGTTAAATCGATCCAGCAGAAACTAGGATGGGAAAGATACTGTATAGAACTTGTCAAATCTCTAGGAGAATGGAGGTATCATTAGGCGAATGAGTCCCGAAGATATCAACTTAATTCCGAGCTGGAAATTTGAAGAGCGAATGCCAAAAATTCTCACTTCAGTGCCCCCGAATGAGAAAGGGTGGTAGCTTCTATCAACTGTGTTGGAATGATCTGGGATACCTGTATTTAGAACACCGATTCTGCCAAACTGTTTCGCTCAGAGCTGTCGCAAAGCAGGTACACTAACGATCACTTTCGCTTCAATCTCTGACCCGGACGGACACACCTTTCCTCTCGTTTGCAAAGAGACTCAGGTAGACCAGCGCGAGATTCAGAATACACGCGTACGACACGCGTCGCGTCGTCAATGTTCCCGTTGGTTGTTGTCGTCGCGCGTCGATCGTCAGCGAGCATCCCTAGCCGACATCGCCGATGCGTTTTCGTTCGATTCCGATTCCGGCTTCCAAAGAACATCCAGCTCTGTGTCTCTCCTCCCCGTCCTCATTTGCTGCTCGGCAGGGCAAATCGATGGATCGCAGTCCGGTGATGCTCTGCCGATCGGATCGATTCTCAACTGCGATCGCAGTTGTGGTTGCGGTTGCGGTTGCGGTTGCGGTGCGGCTACCACGCGGCCCAGAGCGAAAGGAAAAGGAGCGAACCTCGCAAGGTAAACGAATCGATTCGCGATCCTACGCGCCTATCGCGAACATAGAATCGCCCTGTGCTTCATCGCCGTGATTTCTTTCGATGATGATTCGCGTAATTGATCAAACTCCATTCAGACTTTGCTGAGAATATCGTCGAAATCGATCGACTCTCCTGCGGGCCACGAAAGTAACCCTTTGCGGACAAGAATTCTTTCATTGTATCGTGACTGATGCCGATGATCGTTGATTCTCTTAATTTTTTCACTATTTTGTTCAGTTACGAATAGGGATTGCAAACCCGCGCCATTTTCAATCCCGCGGGACTGAGGATTTAGTTCTTCGATCTAATATACATATTTAATAAAGAAACACATTTTAAAATTAATGAGATAATCATCTTTAATCATAGTAGTCAAAATTTATTAAGAAAATACAAACAAAATCTAAATCCACATAAATTAAAATAAATCTCTCTTTGGAAAACAAAACTATATAATTGAAATGAATATGTGTAATATTAAAATAATTAATATATTAAAGAAAAAGAAAAAAAAATTTTAATTTGTAATACTTTGAAGATATGTACGTAAAAAGCAAAGACTATTTATTGTTGAATCTTCTAGTTTGCTCCTCAAGTCACTGCAAAGATATCCTGCAGCGGAAATAGCTCGTTCAGCCTCTACACTCGTCGGTCGAATGGTTAATAAATATTCGTAAACCATACATAAATATTTCCCCTTTTTGCCGTCGCTTTCAAAGGATGTAATCTCCTTCTTTGAAGCTTCAACGATATCTTCTACCAATTCCTTTGACTCAACTTCTTCGATTTTCTTGCAATTGCAATTCTAATTCTTCTTACAAGGATATGTTGGACTGTTGTCTATCTTCTCGTATATCTTGATCTTGAATATTTTCGTCTTCTTCAAAGTAGTTGAATGCTTCAGCTTCGTCGCTATTATCCCCACGTGTGTCGGTAAGAACTCTTTCGAACAGATTTTTTATTTCTTTGCGAATTACGTTTTTCTTTGGCATTTCGAATGTAGTATCTCTTAAAATTTTACTCGGATTTTGCCAATATACTAACATTCCACTTAAGTCGGTACGAGTCTTGCAATCTAAAATTAATTCTAGATTTTCTCCCAGTTCTTCTTGCACATATCTCTGCAAATAAATGTCATTTTTTGTTGGTGACTCCTCAAAAATTGAAAAATTTTGATTATACGCATAGTCCTGCAAAATTTGCGGGATCCCGCATCACCTATTTAAGAAATGCGGGACCAAGAAATAACGGGATCCCGCTTTGAGGGATTGCAATCCCTAGTTACGAACAATTAACATCCGTGTAATATCATACCGAAGGGTTAATGTACAGTAGAAGGGTTTGATTTTAATGGAGAATAATTTGCAGGTCGCCCGCAGGGAGTTAATCTGTTGAAAATCGCGATAACGGGTGCCGACAGTCGCGCGAAACAGATTTCGGCGAGCGTGTATCGTTTCCCGATGTGCTCCACCGTACTCGAAAACGTTGCACCGAAACGCATCGGTTCCGCGTGTCAAGTGCAGACACTCGTTGTGCTTTTCTCTATCTATCTATCTATCTATCTATATCTATATCTATCTATCTATGTGTCCGCTCCCTTTCTCTCTCTCTCTCTCTCTCTCTCTCTCTCTCTCTCTCTCTCTCACTCTGCCTGTCTGCCTTTCTATCCGTCTGTTTGTACAACCACTCGTTCGCTCACTGTCCGTTGTTTGTTCACTCGTTGTTCTTCTTGACTGTGCAAGCATATCGATATCTCTCGCTTGTGATCGTCACGCGGATCGTCGCGAGACCACATCGTACAACACTATACCACGACTGGCTCTCGATGTTTCTGTATAGAACTCTGGTGTGTTTTATATTGTTGTTGTTGAAATGTAAGCGCAAACATTGTTGGCCCACCCCCGCCCGCCCTACATACTCTCGACTCGACTCGACTCGACCTGATTTCGTGTGTCGTCGTTCGTCGCCCTGGTCGTTTTGCCTTTGTGAGCTGTTTCCCGCGCGTCGTTGTTCGAGAGCTGTCTCTGATGCGCAACCGTCTCTTGTTCTTTCTGTCCACAGAAAATGATCTTCATCATAATCTGCGTGTTAATATTGGCCGTGATATTAATCTCCATAATAATAGCGAGCGTTCCTGGAAGCTAAAGAGCCTGATACCGCTAGATATCAGGGGTGTATCGGGGGAAGGATCCGGGGGGGATAATCGCGCGCGCGCGCGTGTGTGTGTACACCTATGTTCGGTCGTCGTGGGATTACATGGAAGCGGAACGATTCCGACGTCGTGGGAACACGAACGGATAGGATAACGTAGGATAGACTAGGATAGGATATACGGTAGCGTAGGACTGGGATAGGAGATGACTGTTCGGAGGAAGCATCTCTCTGCCAAAGCAAAACCAACCGTTCCTCCAAACCCGGCTCCTCCTGCTCCTCGTTCTCCTCCTTGGAACGTGTCTCGTTGACCGTTCACAACCATGTTCAAGTCGCTTCTCGTCGAGCGAAACGGTTCATCAAGTCGATCTCGCCGTCGTGTTCCTACCCGTTCATCGTTAAAACAGACAGACCAACGTCGGTCGGTTCTCTGCAGTTTCCCTGCCGTTCGTCCTGGCGTTTCCTTGAGCCCGAGGCTGGCCTCTGCACGAGGACCAAGCTACCTCTGAGCAACGTGGATACCCGCGGAGTTGCGTTCCGTTCGCAGAAAGTCGGCGACCACGATCTCGCTACGGTGTTCTTCGTCCTCGCAATATCATTCCTATACTGCTTGCGGTTTCGCTGAATGCGGTTATCGATCATAACGAGACGCGCGCACTCTGATCGTTGTTCGTCTGGAGCGGTCTTGCTAGAATGTATTCGGCCAGACGCACGACGGAATTAGAAGAGTATTATTATTATTATTTATTGTAAATCTTGCCATTCGGCTTTGGATAACTTCCAGTTACATCTATCTACCCAAATAGCGCTTTCTGCTGGCAGAAAGACTAAGCATCTGCCCGGCGGAAGCTGCTCGGGCACAATGCTGGCCGCTCAGTCCTGGATTATACCTGTTTTTAAGAGGGCAGCACAGTCGCACGGTCATTAGTGCGACCGTGCTGCCCTCTTAAAAACAGACGGAATGCTGGCCGCTCGGTCCTGGATTCTGCCCGGCGATGGGCTCGATTTCTGCTCGAGGTAGCCCTAACCGAATGAGTACATTACGTTATCTTTAACTTAACATGTTATTCTTTGCTTCTATAGCTATATTTCAGTCTGAATAAGAAAACTAACTGTTCAGTGTCTCCTGTTTCTCATTTTATGTTGAAAGTCGCATAAGATCGAGAATCGCATTCGATAGAACCGCAGGCACGCGAAGCGCAAAAACGCTCGATGACCCAACACTGACCTCTGCAACATCTCTCTTCCGGCAACAAGGATACAGCCTCCATTCCGCGTGGACCACTTTCGAATCACGCCTCGCGATTAATATTCTTATGACGTTAATTATACACGTGTTTCGTTTTCTTGCGATACTGTGAACGGGTACCTGTGAATAGTTTAATATCACTAGACTGTGGACTTTATGCTTTTACGTCAGAAACGAATAGATGCTATTTAAACCAGTAAAAAAATTGAAAGAAGTGAAGATATACTATTTTCGATATGTTAGAGTTATTAGCTAGGAAAATAAATGTGTACTCCGCTTCAGTTCATTAAAATCGTTAAAGGATGTTAGAGACACTTCTATTTTGTTTACTACGCTTGATACGAAGAGTTTTTGTTCCGTATAAAAATCCGCAGTCTAGTTGTAAACGCTGCGACTAATGAAACGCGTGATTCACGATCTCCCGACTGTCGCCGCACGGTTCGAAAGTGGTTTATGCCGGAAGCTAGGCTTGGAAGAGCAACACAGCGGGAAACGAGGAGAAGAGCTTGCGGAAGAATTCGGCGAGTGTATCTTGGAGCGCGCGACAACCGAAACGAGCCACGCGAAACAGGTGTGTGCACCGAGAACGATTTTCGATCGGTACTCGAGCATCGCCCCGATGGTCGCGAGCGGCTGCGATCCCGCTCGCGACGCCTATTATTGTACATAACCGCATTTGTATAGAACAGATAATAATAATTACGATTACGAGTACATACGGCAATGTTGCAATTGTAATCGTGGGGACGCGTGCGTGCGAAAGCGTGCGAGAGCGCGATACTAGAAGACAACGTTCCCGTTTTCTTATTTTTCCGTCTGTGTGACGTGTCACGGTCTGTCGCGATTCTCAGAGATTGTCAAAAGATTGTCGAATGGGACAATGTTCGACGGAGGCACGCGGGTCCGAGCAGGTTCGAGAGCAGACACGAGAGCCGCGATTCGAGAGGCACAATCGACGCAGCTAGCAATGGAGGAACGCAGGCTGAACCATTCGCTGGAACCAGAAGACACCGTGTCCATCCGGCGTCGGATTCGCTAGTATTCGTCGAATAGCACCGACGAATCGCGTCGGCGAGACCCTCTTTTAACCGATTGTTGTGTTTTATGCCGTTCCGATGATGCCGAGCGTAGAAGAAGATCATGATCATGATATGCGTCGCCATACTTGTCATCGTTCTGGCCACCACCGTCGCTGGATACTTTGGACTGTGAACGCCGCAATCAGGTAAATCTTTGTCCGCACTGCACGCGTAGGCTTTGTCAATCTCGATGCTGTTCGGAAGACGAGGACTCTTTCTTTCAATAACGCTGAGTGCGCCCAGCTAGCTGTACCGTTCCACCGACTCGATTTCTCGTTACATTTTGAACACGTGTTTGTTTGGATTCTTATCGAGACTGTCCGTAGTGTGCGCACGACCAGATTGATCTGATTGAACATTTTTGTAAGAGCACTGTTATAGTTTTAGTAATGGCAGAGGTTCGACTCTTCTTCACGTGGTTGCGAAGTTCGCAGTTTTAACGAATAGGAACAGAAGCGAAATTCTGTAGGCACATGTAGACAGTATTCGAATTTATCTTCAAATATCGTGCACATCTCTTTCGCACATGTGCCGACGATTATAAAAGTTGTGGAAGTCAAAGTTCCGAACAAATTCCAATCCACATATTATGTGATACCAAGGTAAATATCGCGAAGAAAGAAGACACGAATTACTTCACTTTCGTAATCGCCGGCACAGATATCGGTACACAAAAATGACCGAACTCGGTAAACAGTGCGGCTTGTAGACGCAGGGGCAGACTTGTGATACGGAGCGGGCAGGTGACGATCGCGCGCGTTTCACCGGTGCGGTGGGAGGAGGAGCTGGAAAATTCGGTAACCTCGGGTGGTTGGTGTTGCAGAGCAGTCCAAAGACGTCGCCGTCGTGTGTACGAGTGCGAGTGTGAACCACCGGCAGCATCTTAACCCAGGTAAAGCGGGCCGAACAGGACGCGCAGGACACCAGACCGTTTCGAAGTGGTCGAACGATCGCCGCGGCGGTCCGCGCGGTCGACGTCGGAAGCGTCGACTGTCCCGTCGACGATGCGGCAGCCGCCGTCAGCCTCCAGGTCCTCCGAGTCCGGCTTGGCAACGACTTCGTCGACGAGGATCGCTTCTCGTTCCGCCCTCGGTTGTCGCCGTCGTCGTCCAATCGATCCTGCTGTCGTGCGTCTACGGAAACTATCGGCCGTCGAACGACAGTGGAACAACGAGATCAACAACGTCACCGCCATCATCGTCACCGCCATCGTGCTCATCTCGACCTCCATCGTCATCGCCACCGTCACCGTCGCCGCCGCCGCTGTCGTATGCACGATCGTCGTCCGTCGCGGCCGCGCAGATCTCCAGCGAATCCGCGACGAGATCGACGCCCGCGACATGGTTCTCAATCTCGTCTGATTCCGCGATCGTCGGCGATCCGATAGACGACGCACTCTCCCGCCTTCTCGAACCGCCGATTCTCCTCTCTACCGTCGCGTTATCAACGGATTCGGCTGGGACCGACGCGAACGCGAACACGAACGCGGCGCGATCCACGTCCGCGACTCGGTCCTCGATCTCGTCCGATTCCGCGATCTCCTGCCTTCTTAAATCATCAATCCTACTCTCTGTCGCGTCGTCGACGGATTCGGTTGAGACTGACGCGGACCCGGCGCGATCGAAAAAGAACCGTCGTCGAATAACGATTAACAACCGCTCGATCTCCAGCGAATCCGCGACGCGATCCGCGAATCGGTTCTCGATCTTGTCCGATCCCGCGATCTCCTGCCTTCTTAAACCACAAATCCTCCTCTCTGTCGCGTCGTCGACGGATTCGGTTGGGACCGATGACGCGGACGCGACGCGGCGCGTCTCTGCGACGGAGGAGAACCACCGTCGAGCCGATTTCCACGCTCGACCGTCGTTGTCCCGCGGTCGCGGTCGCGGTCGCGGTTGTGCGGAAACGGCGTGCCTGAGCCGTTCCTCGGCCTATCAACGCGTACCAAACGGCGATCGGATCAACTGCTCGTGTCCGAGTCGACGATTATTACCTGGCGATTCGATAATCGCGAACCTATGGTTCGACTTCCCCGTACCGCGACAACAAACTGTCTCTTTTCTCTCTCACTGTCTGTTTCTCTGTCTCTCTTTCTCTCTATTTCTCTGTACTCCTCTCCACCTATTCTCACTTTCTTTCTACGCCTGTTTTCTTCTCGCCTTTCATTTCTATTCCGCGACGGAACCGACCGTCGACCGTAACGTTTAAGCGAGCTTCGACCTCGTAACTGGGCGGCTTCTCGATTCTGTACACGAACGAAGGCGAGCGAATTCGAGGTAACTGAACTTGATTACGGACACAACGTTGTTTGTACCAATGTGGACGACACAAAGCAAGAGAGCCGTTCGTTGAAATGTCGCGTTACTCGCTGGTGGCTGCTCGAAGGTGGGATCACCTAAGCGGATCTGGACGCAGCGGTTTGCTAGCCTAGGGCCTCCTATGCTTCGTACGTCACGAACGCGAACTTGTGCGTTCAGACGAATGGAGTATGGATCGTAAAAAACTTCAGAGATATTGGAGAATTTTGGGAAAATTATTCAGAAACGTAATTCTACAATTAGGACCAGCCTTTTGGGATCGTTTTCAATCCTCATTCGTCCCTTCCGTCGATTTAACACAATTTTCACGGATACCGAATAGGTAGTATGTTCTCATGGTTCTAGTAGTCGTGACCTGCGAGAATAATCACACTTTAAACTCGTCTCGGTGTACCTTCGGTTTTCATTCTCGAAGCGGGAATTTGCAGAGTCAATTATTTACGTTCACGATATTATCGTTCTCCGATATGTTCGTATCGATTTTACCTTTGTATCAATTTGCCATGAACGGACAAATTAAACTGTACACGAGACGAACGAGAGACGGGCGAGGGTCGAACGGACATTTTCAATTTCTTCAAAAGTAGGCAGCGGACTTCGTGCATTTATAACAAAAATGAAATTACAATTATTCGTTCTGAAATGAAGGAAGTTATAGCGTGAACTGCAGACTTCATTATCAAATAACTAGTAATATTTATTAATATTGCAACAGACGAGACTTGCGTGAAAAGCACAAAACTCCGTCACCGCGTTAAGACAGAAAATAAATATCTGTTTCGCTTCGACAATTTTTACATTGCGTAAAGATCCGCTGTCCATTGATAAGATATTCTCCGATATGTTCAGCATCCGGCGAGTAGCGCGTTAAGAAGAGAACGAGAAACGGCTCGCAGCGAACAAAACCGACGAATTCGCTGGTCGTTCCCAGTGAAAGATTGAACTGTCCGGTCCATTTTGCGAGAGAAGAGGCCCGAGGCGGATCGACGGCCGTTGGTGAGCCTCGGATCCCTTCTTTCGGGAGACAGCCTGTAGCTTCTCGCGTTTCTCGGTTATCGTAGAGGAGGTGCGGATAACAGTCGATAGATGCGTGTGTTTCGCTACATATCATACGACTCGAAGCGTACGTCCGTGCGGTGGATGGTGGATATCCGTTTGTTCCGCTTGAATCACGATGTCGGTGCTCGGAACCGTCGAAGGCGCGAATCTCGAACCGCTTCGCAAACCGGAACACGCCCGATCATGCTAGTCGGAAAAACGCGGGCAGCTCGTTTTCGTTGCGCACTTCGATCGTTTTAAGGTTCGCGCGGCTCCGACCGAACCTCTGGAACGCGATAGATATATCCAGTGTTTCGTTCGCCAACAATTTTTCTCCGTTTACGTTGCTGCCACCGACACACGCGAAGCGAAACGATTACGAGTCATGCTGCGTCCTAATTGCTGTCGAATTCTGATAGCCCGTCTTTAGGATGCCTTTGTCGAAGTCGGACGTTGGTTTTTCTGGCAATCGTTTTATAGGAGACAGAATCTCATGGCGAAATGTATCCGAACGAACGGAGCGGTTAGCGCGTTCCAGCTAGACTGCGGATCTTTGTGCAAATATTTTCTGCATTGATAATATACATTGAGAGAGTAATATATATATATATATATATATATGTATATCGAGGTTATTCAATTTTGTTAATCTTTCTACTGTCACTGTTGAAGTTCACTCGTACCAGTTTTCTTGTAAACGCATCACATCCGCAGTCTGTTAGCAGTTTAACCCCTTGCCCTATGATTCATTTAATCTCTCACAGTGACTGTAGCACCTTCGTCGTTTGAAACTACATTTCGAAAAAGATCTCTCTAACGGCTAAATATCGACTATAACAAAATCGAATGTTATTTTGCTTTGAAGAATACGAATTACGTACAATATCATAGCGCAAGGAGTTGAGAGAGAATCGCGGTAACTACATCTTCGTTCGAAGCGGTTCATTTTGTCACTTTAGTATTAAGATAATAACGTTTAAGGGACATGTTAAGGGAACGAGGTGCAGTGTAAAATATAGACACTGTTTTCCGTTTCTTGTATCCGATTGGGACGCATCCTGACGCGCTTCGCAGATCCACCGTAACCGTTTGTTTCATTTGTCGTTTCGATAAGCTTTTCTTTGGGATCGACGCGTTGCGTCGATCGTAGACGAGTTTTGTTCAGAGCCGGGATTACAGTCACGATCTCGCGAGGATCGTTTTTTTGGAATGATCGGTCTCTCTCTCTCTGTCTCGCCGCGCCGTGGTGATACACAGATGCCGGAGAATTCGGTCAGACGAATGCGACGCAGGAAATGGAAGCTACGCGCGAGAAAGAGGAAAGAGGGCGGTGTCTATAAAGCTGCAGCAATAATATAATATAGGTGTTATGGGGAAAATAATTAACGGTAATAGAAGCGCCGAGGGTAATATCTGGGTCGTACCGATGTACCGTACGTACGCGAAACAATGTATACATGCGTATATAAGTACACAGAGTAACACGAGCGGGGAGATGCGTTCGCGCGCCCAAAAACACACTCGAGACACGCACCACAAAACACACACACGACACACACACACATGCAGTGGCCGATAACAATGAGAGACCGTTTTTTGATCCGAGGAACGGTAGAAAGCGACGACTTCTAAACTGCATGCGAGTCAAACTGGTATTTGTTATCCGAAAGTTAATATTAGCATCGCAGGAAGTTACGTTTCGTACTGATTACATTGTTCTCGCTTTTCTTTCGAGAATACCCGCAACTAATATACATACCACGTTAGCACGTTGAACGCGGAGCAATTTCGTCTCGCTTTCCATTTTCACTTTTATATTTAAGTTTAAATACATAAATACGACTGCGCATAATTCATTGCATGCATTCATTGTTTCTCGGTCGAATCATGTGAAAGTATCTAGAGAGCAAAGATGCGTTCGAGAAAAGACATCCTCCATTCTGTTCGAGCGAGACGCGAGTCATTCTCGGCGAAAGTTCAAGAAATACAATGTAAATTCAGATTTCGAGAGAAACTCCAGGCAATTGAGGATCGTACACGTTTGTCATTGCTCTTCGAAATCGTAAAAATTAAACGGTGGTCTTCCATTTTTCTCGGCACACGAGAGCGAGCGAGCGCGCACGCACATACACACACACCCTCACACTGGAAACATACACGTACACACGAGAAGATACAGAGAAACACACGCGTGCACACGTACATGCAAACACACCCCACGCGTTACATGTATATATGAATAGTTAGTCGGCACAGTCGAAAAGAGTAATATATTAACGATAATAATTTATTATTCGCGACGCCTGTTGCTCGTGAACTATCAATTAACTAATCGCTTTTCGAGCAAGGAACGAGCGACGTTCGTGTTAATGTTTTGTTGATTATATTATATGAACGTTGAGGTACCATATATTTAAAAAGATTATGGGTTAATGTTTCAAAATGATATAACGATTAAAAAAAAAAATGGGGGAAAAGAATTTCCGCATTCCGCAGGCGGTCAATGTCGCCGGCACGAGTTCGCCTCGCCTCGCCTCGCCTCGCCTAAACCAATAACAAAAGAAAGAAAAGAAGAAGCTCTCGGGTTCGGATGAAGTGGCGGATCGAGCAGGATTAGAATAACGCGGAGGCGAGGCGATCGCCGCGTGCTGCCGACAACCACAATTAACGATGAATGAATCGTAAACGAATCACGATATACAGAGACGAACAAGCGGAAAGGAAAGTACGACGCGTTCTACGATGACGATCACAAAGACGAAGAGGACGATAATAATGATAACAAAAAGAGAGAGAAAAAGAAAAAGAAACGATAAACTACCGATACTTAAAGAAATCACTTTGCATTGTACAGAGGCATAATAATTGTTAGTTTATAGATAGTTACGTTGCCACGATCTATTTACTTGATCATTCGTTAACGAATAACGAAGAACGTTTACGTGTAATCCCTCTGCGACGAACCGAAAAGATCGTCGGTAAGCAACTACGCGTGCGCTCGATCGTCCCGATCCACGATTGTCTCGCGATCGGGAGACGGTCGCGGCCGCGCGTGCATCGTGTTCAGTGTTCCGTCAACAAAATCGACGCTCTCGTCCCGCCGATCGCGCCGCGATCGAGAGATTTCTTCCTGTTCTCTCTTTCCCCCCCCCCCTCTCTCTCTCTCCTTGTCACTTCCACGAGCGATCGAAACCTTTCGCACTTTCTCTCTCTGAATCGATCGCCCTTTCCAAAAATCACGCCCATCTTGAACCCCGCACGCGCGTTGCCGATTCCAGTATTCAGTCGTCGTAGCGCTCGGCAAGCGAATCCTCTCTTTGGAAATCTCTCGACGCGAGCTTTTCGCCGTTCCATTCGGCAGATTCCAACGCGTATGTATCTCCGGCGTGAATCGTACCTCATCCCTTGGCGAATCGTCGCGACAGGAATTGAAGAAATCGAACCGCGCCTTCTCATCATCGAATGTTTCGCCGGGCAGTATTGATCGACAGCCACTCGCGGCACTCGGTTTGGCCTAACGAACGAACGAAACGCTCTTTCTCTCGATCTTAATTGTATTTCTCCCTCTCTCTCTCTCTCTAACTCCCTCTCTCTCTTTCTCTTTGTCTGTCTCGTCCGTTCTCGCGCCAAATCTCTCAGCGTTCTTCGCTCTAACAACGCACAGTAGATTCGAATCGTTCGGAAAACACGGTTTACAGGGACTCTGTTTTCTACGAAGCGGCCTTCAGGATCGAAACACGTAGATCGAGAAAGGGAGAGAGAGAGAGACAGAGAGAGAGAGAGAGGGAGGAGAGAGAGAGAGAGAGGTAATTTGGTAACAGATTCGCGGAAGGGAGACGCGACCGAGCCGAAGAATCATCGGCGACGCGTGGAACGAGGCCCGCGATCGAATCGGGATCGAGAGGGTCGAACAAAGGGTTGCCAGTGAGGGCAAGGGTGATGCCGTGACGACGGAGCAGAGGGAACGCTTTAGAAATCTTGATCGCGACAAACCGTCGAGAGCGTAGACTAACTACTGGTCGTGTCGCATCGGTGCAATTATTACTTCGAGAGACTATTTAAATAACCTTATGAGTGTCAATTCCACTTTCAAACCGTAAGTCGTAAGTTTGCGAATGTTTTGAGACAAAAGAAAACAAACGAACAAAAATAAAGAGCGATCGAATGGAATCAGTGTTAACAAACAACAAATCGTAACGTTTAAGGGAAGCTCGACAAAGTGAGATTAACTAATAAAAATTTAACGTTTATCGAGAAACAACAAATTAGGGGATGAACGTGTGGGAGAGAAAGGGGAAGAAAGAGCGAGCGAACGAGTACACGTTAAATGGGAGGGAAAAATGGCAAACGGCAAGGAACTTGGAAGAGATATCGGTAAGAAATCAGTGTGGGCGTGTGCGTCTGTGTGTACGTGTGCGTGTACATGTGCGATGAGTGCTGTTCCGAGTGCCTGGGAGGGAGAAAACGAATTCGAGTGAACCACGATGATAAATCGCTGTTTCGCTCGTGTCTCTTTGTTTACGACACACGAATTACTTCTGAAGGGTTACGTTCACGATGGAGTTGCGATAGAAGCTACGAGAGCGGCGATAAACGCTGCTCAGAGGTGTCTTTCGTTGGCATGTTTATATCGGAGCTATGACAACAGTTTACAGATTAGTCTTATCTTCGAGTTCTGCGAAAAGGTACGCCGGGAAAAAATCTACATAGTAAGACACTGTACGCCAGGGAGTTCCAACTTGTTCCCCTGCGAGAACCGCAAGGTCCCCGCCCCATTAGTCAAACCTCTCCCCACTACTATGTACAGCCGTAGAGTTAGTGTAGAGCCTCGCGAGCTTCGTGTTGGAACTCCCTGCTGTACGCGTCTCATGCTGAAGAAAACGATCATGGAGAATGTCATTGATTATTTCATCCCCCGACTTACGTATCTGAAGCAAGTCTATTATGATTCGTTGCTCGACAGTTACGATACAGTTACACTTGACTCTTGCATCGTTGATCATCTAGCAGGCTCTACTGACTGCTTCAATACGAAACACTTCCATCATAAAGTAAAGCTATGTCCAGACCGAAGCAATATATTTCATTCGGTAGAACAAGAAGCAGGCAATAAGAGGTGACAAAAAGTTGCTTCAGCGTGGACATAGTGTGTGTGCACTGTTATCGTCGCTTTATTCGTTGATCGCAGCTTCAAGATGAGCATGCCCTGATTAGTACCATCGCCATCGCAGTGATCATTCTTGTCTATACCGTGTACAAAGTTGGCAATAATCTTAAGAGATCCAACATGGTAATGTCGAGACGAGAGGAGAACGAGAATAGATAGTGAAAGAAGAGGAAGAAGACGAAGAGCAAACGAGTCGAGGAAGAAGACGACGACGACGACGACGGCGACGACGGTCGTCGCGACGATAGGAAGTAGAACGCGTGATCGATCGAACGCGTCTAGTCGCCGTGGAACTATGCACAAAAACGTTCGTTTCTCCGTGAGTATGGTCGCGAAACGCGCATCGATAGGTTGTCGGCGAGCAAACACCGTGGTAGTTTCGGCTCGACGGAGAAGGGTGACGATGAAAGGGATGAGGGAAATAGAGGACAGGTCGGAAGAACATGGGGAATCGATGGGGATCGGGTCGAGCGGGGTCGCGATCGACATAGTATATCGGGATCATTGCGTCGCGTGAAATCGTCGAACAGGTTCCGGAAAACGAGAAACACCCTGATCGATTCGATCGAATCCGATCCATCCGCGGATCCATCGAAACGGAAGAGGAAGCCAAGCGTTTACTGTACAATTATATATATATATAATATATCATAATATATATGCATATATATATTCTTTTACGTTAACGACTTACCATCGAGTAGACGAGTAGACTATTTTACATTAATGAAACATGGTAGCGTTAATCGTCTTACCCTAATTTTATATATCGTCGAAGTATCCGCAGTAATAACGATATTAGCCAGCACTACAATGAAGTTACTTAATACTTGTCTGTAGATGACAATGAAGTCCGCAAAGAGAATTTAACAAACCGTCACGATGTTCAATGTATTTAACGATCTTCTCTCGACAAAGGAACAATATACGAGAATATGTAATGGGAGTAAAAACGACTGCGGTTCCCATTCATTCGTCTCCTTCTCGCCAACGTTCTACGAGGTACAGCGTTCTACGCGGGTCCCGGGGGGGGGGGGGGCGGATCGAATGAAACACAACCAAGTGTCCTAGCTTTTTCGTACTTTCTTTATTTTTCTCAGGGCAAGGAGTGCACGCAAACGATACAGAGAGAAAGAGAGTATATATAGGGAACGTACGGAAGTAGCTTTATATTACTCGCATAGGCTTGCAAAACGTATCAGCATCAATTAAGGCAAATGTTCCGACGAGTATCCGTCTTATCCTACAGAATACTTGTCGTGGGAATGTGAGACATCAATGCCAATGCTTCGGTACGTATAACCATGTACACCCAAATGTATTAACCATCGGTTGTCGGAATGCTAGAGATCCCTCAGAGAAAAGTTTTCACGTGTTCGCATTCCCGCTGTACGATGCAGCGCCTGATAGACTACTGCTCAGGTTCTACAGTCAACTCTACTGTATGTCGGGTAGTCTATCTTTGGGCGCGACAGCAGATCGTAGAAGAATATTTTTCTCTGATGGGTCTGAGCAGCAGAGTACAAGACAGAATGATTAGTTGTGCAAATAAGCACACTTAAAGTGCTATGTACGATTTTGGACATGAAAGTCAATTCTAAAAAATATACATTATGTTCGATTGAAAAACATTCTTTGTTTACAAACGATTACTTATATTATTTTGATCTGTCTTATACTATTCGGCCACCCACCAGAGATTTGTCTGATCAGTGCTGACTGGATAAACCGTGTCTACGCGGATAATACAAGTCTACGTGGAAGCGGGTAAATTGGTAAACGAATAAATAAATCGATAGGTGAATAAATAAACGGAAAGACGCGAACGTAGAGTAAGACTTAAGCAAAGGCGTTGACGGGACACAGGTTCGAGTCTTCAAGGTTGGACACGGTCTCGGCTTTTCGGACGAGGCCTTCGTCGAAATCTCCGTCTCTCGGTATGTCTTCCGGCCCTCTGAGCGCGTGTTTCCGGATGAAGGTCGTTATCGCTTCGGAGTTCGTGTACGCCATGTTCAATCGGCATCCCCAGGCGACTAGGGCCAACGGCTAGAATATCGTTAGCAAACGCATTTAGTAGTTTCGTTGCGGGGAATGTCGATAGCGTTGGGAGCTCGAGAGATGGCAGTTATGCGGTTCATTTCAAGCAGCAACAAGAAGTTAATTACCCCCACTATTGGTACATTGGTGGGACAATTCTTGGAATGTGACATCATGCATTCCTTGGAAGGGATTTTGCGGTAACGTTGCGTATAGATCTACCCTCAAATGCTTCTATCTCCTCTGTACCAACCCCCAAGCTCCCAAAGATGGTAGAGGGTTTCACTCACACGCTCGCTGGGTAACATGTTATAAGGAGTGATGATGTGACGGCGTAGACAACCAGCTACCAGGCTCTTCAGACGCTGCACCTCTAAGGGATTGGCACACGGATGGTAGAGCGCGACGATCGCGCCGTGCTGTGGACAGACGGAATCAAATGTAAGCCCTGTTAGCTCGATTCGACGCGACGCCACTGCGTACCTCTAGACTATGCAACCATCTTTGCTTCGGCAGGAACTTATACTCCCCGTAGACGGGCCAAAGGGGTCTATGCGGTCCACTGAAGAAAGACATAGCGCAATCGATATTAGATAAACAGGTAGCCTCTATCCTAACAAAAAGAACTGCGCAGGGTGGTACTTACAACAACGGAACCTCGTCGTCGTATTCTATTGTCTCGCGCATGCACTTGTGTAGTGCCTGGAATCAACGAGACGAGAATGAAGGAGATGATGTAGCTGATCGGTTCTCAATTAGAGGACGCATACTTACCACGTAATTCCTGGGAATCCGTTCGCAGTATTCCGTGGGGTATACATCCCTGTTTGGTCTAAATTTTGGCTGGTAGCAGGTGTAGTCAGCTGGTGAGCCATTCCAGTCGACGGTCAGGTTTGTCTAGCGGACGAGATGCTTTCAGAAACGAGAACAGCTGTGACGATATTGGCCACAGAC
Source organism: Lasioglossum baleicum (assembly GCF_051020765.1). Classification (NCBI taxonomy): domain Eukaryota; kingdom Metazoa; phylum Arthropoda; class Insecta; order Hymenoptera; family Halictidae; genus Lasioglossum; species Lasioglossum baleicum. Next base: position 16,081,979 of record NC_134940.1, read on the forward strand.
GAGAGGACAAAGCGAAATAAATTGTTCAAAATTTTCAACTAAAATTAGTTGGATACCGAATTCCGTTCCACCTTACGGATATTATTCCGAATGGTACCGGTGGTCGATTGGTATGAAATTTGGAGCACGTTTTCGCCTATACGTGCACGTCCATGCTGTGCGTATAGGCTAAATAAATCCAATGTAATAGTAGCTGCAGTTTTTCGCAAATATCTCGAAAACTAAAAAATCCCCGAAGCTAAAATTTTATATTTGGGGTCCATTCATTTTTTTCATGTTCCTTTCATATCGATCGCCCACCGGTGCCTTTCGGAAGTACAGTCCACCTTACCGACCACAACGACGATCTACTACATCATCATCATCTATCCTCGTCTGTGACTCGGTTACGTACCTTGGCGTCATCGCAATTCGGCGATGGGTTTCCCATCGGCACCCCGTGAATAGGTTCAAGGCCGAGTGAGGCCTGCTCGGTTTTGGGAAAGATTTTTGGTGGTGGAGCAGGTTGACCCGGTTTATCGGGCATCCATCGTCCCTTCCAAATTTCGGTGGTATCTTCGTTCCCAGCAGCATTTCGCCGGTTCTTGTCGTCGTCATGGAACGCGTATCCTCGGAGCAACCCGAAATTGTCCAAATTCAAGTCGAAACTCCGCGAACTGTCTGCAACTCGTCTATCGGACAGCCTGCCGAGTCTCTCGATGAGCGCGCGTCTTGCTCCTAGGTTAGAAAACGTAGCATTGACAGCAGCTGAGGAAGCGGTCGGTAACACAGCTGTTTCGCAGCGGTTTTAAACAAACCCAGCGAAGATCCACAAGACCTACAGTCCAGCGGGGATCCTCTACGTACCTTGGTCATAGTCGTCGTCTAAAAATTGGCCATTCGCGACGCACTTGCAAATCAACAGTATCAGGACAGCTTTCGCGTTCATTTTTTTAAAGTGTTTTGACACACACACGCGAGACGCCGCCAAGTGTCGAGGAGTGGTTTTCGCCATAAACGGGATGCGAGTGTAGATCAGTATTGTATCAACGATTTGGATCGCGCGATCAGCAATACCGACGTTGTTCAACACGATCGCCTAGAGGGAACTAGGGATGGCGTGAAGTGAACTGCTACATTTGAATCGGTCGTGATTCGATCACGTTCGTTCCCAATTACGGTGATTTGTGATTTTCGTGATGACATATGATTTTTTCCTCTATCATTCTTATCTATTTTTATTTTAAAAAGAGCAGTAACATGTCCAGGTTCCCAGAATCAACCTGCATACAGAAAAGGTAAGATCAATTTCAAATCTACGTTTTACCTGGTTTTACGCAGATATTTTTCTGCAAGCTAATTGATGTACATATTTGTATTTAACCCTTTGCACTCGAATGGAGACTCGGAGTGGCGCCACTAATAATTCTTATACCTTTATTCAAACTATTTATTGCATTATTAAATTTGTATTCAATTGAATACAGAATTTATTAATAAATTACTATACGTATTTAATATTTTAATAAACTATTGAAAGTATTGTACGAGCAGGTAGTAATCCGTTTTATATCGAGAAAATTAAGAAAATCATATCAAATGGAAAAATTTCAGGCCGGAAAAAAGATTCGGTTTTCGGATTAGAATAACTCCGAGTGCAAAGGGTTAAAAAAAGAGCTAATTCAATCGAGATGAAGAATTAGGATGACAGTGAACAGATTCACTCTAAATGAAAAAATAACGGCGTGAATAAAGTTCAAATTGTGATCGTGATTTAACGATCACTGTAAATCAAATTTGGAAATAAGATTCTATCGAATTTTATATTCTAACCTTTTTTGAACATTTCCATAAGTAATAAATACATAAAGATCTGCAGTCTAGTGATAAATCACGGTTAATGATTTTGCAAGCCATCACTATATAGATGGAACAGTCTATTCAAAATTCAATTAAAAAATAATCGAAGTATGCATGGAATATTTCAATTTTTCTTCGCAATTTCATTTGATTCGCTATTTAGTTTTGAGGTCGAGAATGAGCGAGTATATATTTGTATAGAAACTTTTTATTACATAATTTCCAGGGATACAGAAAAAGTGTACAACGTGTACAATTATTAGATACATAGAACACAGATGGAATAGTCTGATGGTCGCGGCCAGCGGATGCGTGCGCACACTGGCCTGCAAAATGTCCGAATTACGTGGGAAAATGATCGAGTGTTTCTTTACGATTTTGTTTCGATTTCTCGATTTGTTTGTTCCTTTTATTAGGTAATAAAGGTGGGAGGAGCGGAAAACCAATGGATAATGCTTCTATTTCAACGTTAACATCGTCTAATAACATAACAAATATGTGCACTCGTTGCAACGCGTGGAATAACTCTTTGAACTTGTTACGTGTACTTTGGCTTCATCGAGTCAACGAGCTTGACATATTCTTCTTTCGCTTTGTCCTTGGACATGCCCTCCTTTGCCTTCCAATAATCCCATTTCGCTTTTCCCTTCAAGTCCATCATCCCGGGCCTGGCTGGAATTTTATGGAAACGTTTTTAAAAAAATAAGTTAGTTAATATTAAATCATTAGCGAGATCTTCGGCTGAGAATTGCAGATTTCGAAAAATTCCGAATGGTTATACAACTTCGGAAAAATTAAAATAAAATATGGTAGAATGAAAAAATTATTTAAATAAAAATAAATTTTTAAAAAATACCACGTTTTTAAAACGGACTAAAAAGTATAAGATAAATTTTTAAAAAATACCACGTTTAAAAAACGGACTAAAAAGTGTAAAATAATTTTTCCTAGCCCCATACAGATTCCTAACCCCGTACAGATAGTCCTGAAAACTTGTGATTGTGAATTTTGAATAGCTATGAAAATACTTGTAAGATTTAAAACGAAAAACGTGGGGCGCATGCAATAGATAATTGATGCATGAACACCTAAATCACTAACAATTTTATGCACTGCAAATGATATTTTTGGTTTTTGATATGTTTAAAAAATTTATTTTTATTCAAATAATTATTTTCTGCTTTCTAGTCTTGTATGTTTGAAATTTTACAATCAATTTTGAATAATAAAATGTCAAAGATAAGGGTAAAATGGTAAAAAGGATAAATGTAAAATATCAAAGATAAAGGGGGGGGGGTCGACGGAGAATCTCGGTGTAACGGTTAAATTTATTAATAATTTATATCTCCTAAACGCACAGGCTTCTTTAAAAAAAATCTTTTAAATATTGCATTGTCATCCAGTTCTAAGCTATGTTTAAAATTTCAAGTCTCTAGCTCATCGGGAAGTTAGTTTAAAATCAATTGCAAAATTTGTACCGAACAAACGAACAGACAAACAAACAGACAGACAAGAAAGCGAGCTAATAAAAACGTGGTAAAAAATAAAGAACACTCACAAGTGTTAACGTTGCCCGTTGTTGCCTGCTTGAACAAAGCGTAAATTTCCAAAAGTTCTTCATCTGTAGGTCGCTTGGAGAACTTTTTCATAGCCTCGGCCGCTTCATCGAATTTCTGTAATAGAGTTCAACATAAAAGTCAAGCTCCCGGTATAAAACAATGGACCTTGTTCCCCACGAACTTTCGACCCGACATTTCCTTCATGACGACCGTGCGGAAAAACTTGCTACACGTTTAGCGCGCTCTAGCTCATTTTCCAATCGGAAGAAAATAATCGGACTTCTTGTTCGATCAATATTCTTTTTCCCTTCGTTGTTCCGCGCTCCTTATCTGTCGAACAACGCGAGTCCCGATAAATTACGCACGGTATCTCGAAAGCATGAGTTTTTATCGGGGCTCGCGCGTTCGACATTACTTCACACAATGTAACAGCAGATCGCGATAGAATTGTTCCACAACCGTAGATCGGTGGTGATCATTGTTAACACTTTACTTAACGCCGATCACACAGTGGTCCTTGAACAATCGAAGGATTTCTTAATAGATTTCTTAATAAACGTTTTCTTATAAATCCTCCCGATAGCTAAAGTGTTAAACATGTTCCATTTCGATCTCGCCATTTTATCTCCATTGTGATCGCAACAAAACCGCGATAGCAACCGGTTAGCGGTTAAAACGAATCCGAGAAAATCCGCGAGAGTGACCGGCGACCGCACCGCCGTGTTTTCCTCTTTTCTGCGAAAGATCCTGACCCGTTTTCCCGGAGAAACTCGCTGGCGAATGAACAACAGAATGGAAAGATAGAATCACAGTTACCTGATCGAGAGACATTCTGCCGCGAAGTTACTGGTTACGTGCGCTTAATGATCACTGTGCAATGGATCTACCTATGCATCGATTAAATATCCCATCCGGCCTCGTGTCCCCACCTCAACGGCCAGTTCAATTCTCACCGACAACGGAAAACATGCGCTCTCCAGAAATTAATTTACAGCGCGATCAACGTTCACTCCCGGATCGTGCGACTTGTTTATTGTACAGATCATGACTTAATCGTGTTTTTTGATCGGCGACGATAATACTCGAAGAACGTCGCTGTCCGTTTGTATCGCCGTACCGCGGATCAGTTGCACGTCCTGAAAACCGTACTAATCATTTATTTAGTATCGCGAGAGGAATCTTCCGAAGAGCATAACCGCACAGTGAGCAGCGTAACCGTATCAATGACCTCAGCTTTCGCACAAGTCACTTTTGCGAACACGTGTCCATTAAATTTGCGGGGATCGGCTTTTTGTCCTTATTTCAGCAGATTTTGACTGGGTGAGGGCTCATTCTTAAGAGGAAGGTTAAATACAGCCCGCTCTGGTCGTGATTTTAACGAGATTATGTTTATATCTAATAATACGGGTGTACAAAGTCGAGAAAAAAATCGATAAGACAACCGCAGATTCCAATGTATTTTTCTGTCGCAAAAAAGGTTTTTAACTGACATGATGACCAGAGCGGACTGTATTTAACCTTCCTCTTTAGAATGAGCCCTCACCCAGCCCAAAATCTGCTCAAATACACTAACGAGAATAACTGATTCAACACACTTTAAACTATTATACAATAACTTTTTTATGAATGGACCAAACGACTTCAATTTCTCTGTAAGGCTAGAAGAATTAGTTTAATAAATGACGTCCAAAAATATTTTAAAAAAATGCATTTGGTCGGAATTTAAAAAAAAAAAAAATAGTAAAAATCGAGTTTTACTACTTTTTTAGCTGGGCCAATAACGAAAATTTAAAAGATGTGTTTTGTTGTTTGTGATTGTGATGTGTTGAAATTGGTTAATTGGTTCACGAGTTATAAACGATCAAAAGTGGTAGAATGGCCGAGATTTTGAAAAACTGCAATTTTTATCACTTTTGATCGTTTATAACTCGTGAACCAATTCACCAATTTCAACGAAATTTTCGGAGCGTATATAATTTATACGACTTGACCAAATATGTACATCTTTTAAATTTTCGTTATAGGCCCAGCTAAAAATGTAGTAAAAATCAATTTTTACTATTTCTTTTCGCAATTCCGACCAAATGCATTTTTTCAAAATATTTGTTAGACGTCATTTACTAAACTAATTCTTCTAGCCTTACAGAGAAATTGAAGTCGGTTGATCCATTCATAAAAAGTTGTTCTGATTTAAAGTGTGTTGAATCAGTTATGCTCGTTAGTTTAAGGATAAAATGCCGATCCCCACAAACCCATGTTTCGACGCAAAATCTAGTAAAATCTAGTTAGATTCTAGTTCTTTGCTAGTTTTGTTACGCGACTACCCTCCCCCTGATCTCGATGATTCCCCGCATTCTCTCGACGGGGCTGCTTCAGACGAAAACTCGCGTTTCAATTGGAAGCCTTTCGTTTTCCGATCGGCTCGTCGGAGTCATTTTACTGTTTTCGTTACTAAATTACTCCGGTTTTCTGGCTTTCGTGCCACAACGATGCGTCGCCTCTTACTTCCTCTTTTTCGGTTCCAACGAGAGGAGAAGGGGGGCCGACTCGTTTCTGACTCATAGAACATCTTGCTCGAACGAGGTCCTTGGCACAGCATTGATAGAACTCGATCTTAGCTCGATTCGAAGTAAATTGTACAGGAAAATAGCTGAACTTGAGTCACCATGTCTCGTACGGAAGAAGAAATTTTCTCAAATTGCACAAGGTACAAAATGTGTCGTATATATTTTTATAATATAATAATACGTGCTTGAATAAAGAAATTTCTTGAATAATTTCGAATGGAAACCTCTTTATAATTTCAATAATTAAAAAATAGACTGGTCGTGGTACGGTTAGTGTTAATTGCTATTTACCAGGCAACAATTTCTGGTTTTGTAGAGCATAGAAGCATACAGTTCTACTTGAAAAATGAGATATCATGAATTGCTTCATTCCTCGATAATACCTAACGATTGCGGCTCGTTGTTGCTATTTGGCGGGAGAACTCGTGACGGATTGCACTCGCTATTAACTCACTGTGCTTACGGCGATGATTGTCTAGAAATTATAGATTAGGTCTGACCTAGACACTGGCTCAAATCCGAATGGTCCGTACGTTGTTATGATTCTCAAATCTTGAACAATCTCCGCATCAATCCCTTTACCTAGATCCGGTAGACAGACATTCCTGTTAACTATGAAAAAAATCGAAATTCGCACGCGCAACGTAACCAACTATGCGCCAAGATAACAGGTGTATAAATACTTCGCGTGGAATTTCGATGACGAAAGTGCAGCCATCCAGGGAACATGCCGTCGCCGATTAACGAACGCGTCGGTGGAACACGTTTCGGTGATTTAGTCGCGACCCGATAAAGTAGACGGCCGGTAATTAAATTCATTGAAACGCTGGCGATGATGCAACGTCAAGCGGTGACGTTCCGCCGATGATAAGCGTGCAAAGTACGGTAACCGCGGCAATTTTGTCGATCATTCGCCGTGTTGCGTTTTGCATTGGAGCGTAGAAAATCGGGCACTGTGGTGAAAACCGCGGAAATCATGGACAGTATGAACACTTGCGATTCTAAAGTAAAACGGCAAGGTACGTCATCGTGATGAACTCACTCGAATGTGTCGGGACAGGTGACCATCTCGAAAATCGCAGTTACAGGAGGAAAATGTTGAAGAATAATGTGTTTCTAGAAATTAAATTGCGGAACTCTTTTTCGAAGATTAGGTGACTGTGAGAATCAACTAAAACTGTTATTAGAATGATATAAATGCTTCGTTGCATTTCTGAAATTTTGGACAGTCGATCTTCGCGATAAAATAATCATGTTCTACCTGAATTGCAACAAGTTGGAGTAGAATAGAAATTCATTTTCATTCTTAATATGTTTAACAGGTAGAAAACAATATAACAATATTTTGTAAATTCAGAAAACAATATTTCTGTGATAAATGCATCAAAATCTGCAGTCTACTTGCACCTGGACAGTCGATCAAAATAATAATGTTCTACCTGAATTGCAACAAGTTGGAGTAGAATAGAAATTCATTTTCCTTCTTGACATGTTTATCAGGTTGAAAGCAATATAACAATATTTTGAAAATTCAGAAAACAATATCTTTGTGATAAATGCATGAAAATCTGCAGTCTAGTTGTAGCTCTAGATCAAAATGGAACTCCTGCTTCGCAAGGATTGAGACAGCGCGTTATTGGCAACTGATAATAACCTGAAGAGTAGATCATGTTATTAGTCGATCATAAGCATGAGGGGTGGACGAGGGTTGAAATCGCGGTGGCATTATTAAATGGAGCAACTGCAGCTAGAGGATTCGGATGATCGAGTCTGTTCGAACTGCGGCTTCCGGCTGAGATTTCGGTGTTGTTCGGAGTGCGTCGAGTTGAAACGCCGAACTGTTACGTGGGCAAGGGCAGCGGCCGAGAAAGCCTGGCCAGGTGAAATCCACGGAAGAATGCGGAATCGCGTGTCCGATGGATCCGAAGCTCGTGGACGCGTTGCGCGCGACTAACGCGAGCGAGCGCTCGCTGGTTTTTCCGGAGCGGTGTTCGGCTGCGAAAGCAAAGTGGGAAAGAGACGCGAAAAGTGTGCTCGAGCGAGAGAGCAAAAGAAAGAGACAGAGAGAGAGAGCGAAAAGAAAGGAAGGCCGAGGCGATTCGAGGAATACAAGAGTGGTGTCTCAAGCCTCTCGGCGACGAGAGCCAGCGAGAACCGGCGGAGAAGGCCGATCGCGAACGCGGGACCGTCGCGCCGGAGCAAAACCGCTCGAAAAATCCAGCGAGCGCGACCGATTTGTCACTCGATCGCCGATCCTCGATCGTCGATCCTCCGTCGATCCCGCGGCGCACCGAGCGCTCCGCGGACGCTGCAATTAGCAAAGTGTTGACACAGAGAAAACTGTTGAAAGAACGCGGCATAACAATAGAAAATGCGTGTGTACCAAGCGTGTGCGACGACAACACGGTGGTGTGTCCCAGTGAAACGTGAACGAGTGCCGACCGCGGATAAATTCGCCTAAGAAGTAAAATATTTTGATCGACGCGTGGTTCCGTGTTGTTCTTAAACGACCGTGATTATTCTGAGGGACCACGGTCCCCGTTGATGCAATTCGGCTCGACGAGGCACGATCATCCGCTTTCACAACTCGCGAGCGCGGAGGACGTCGCGTGCCCGAGCAAGCATCGCAACAACGTGGGAAGGATCGAGAACCGATTCTGAAATTCCGCTGACCAAGAGCATCGGCGTTTGCCGATCGTTCTGCTGACGCGACGGAAGCAGAAACTTGCTTGAGTAACAATAAATAATCGCGTGATTCCCGGGGAACGCTGATAGAGAACCTTATCGTGTATTCGGTAAGCGACTTCAACATTTTTCGCCGGGTAGTTGACGTTTTCCTGGTGTTCGGAGCAGATCGGGAACGGATCGAGTCTGTCGACGGAGCGAGTGCACTGGAGAGCTGAATAGAAATTTCCTTTTTGCTTGAGCAATACTTATGAAATCGTTTCGATCTTTTTATCGCTCTTGATACGCTCATTTTTCATTCATAAGTACGTCTACAATTCTATTGCGCTTGAACTTGTCCGAGCTGATTGTGAGAACCGAAGTTGAATAAAAATGTATTTCAAATCATCTTGGAAAGTCGCGAATAACGTAACATCTTTAAATTCTCTTATCCTAATCGGTTTTGGTATAAATGCATAATTCTATCAAAATAAAGAAGATAAAAATTGTAGTCTTATTAAGTTGTAAACAATGCTTGCAATCTTTTTGGAGTTTCGAATTACACCCAGCCATTGTCGTAAAAAATACACGTCACTCAGAAAGAGGATTAATCACTGTAATCGTGACGAATAGAACAATGTGTATCCGAGGGATAATTCCGATAACGCTGCGGTCGATTATCATCGATGCAACGGGGACTTGCTAACACTCGCCTATTAGCGCAGCGGAAAAACAAATAGACTCATTTCCGAAAGGATCGAGCGTGCACGGCAGTCGGCCCCCGATAACGGAGCACGTTGCAGCTTTGTTATCGGTGTTTCGCCGGAATTCCGTTCTCCATATATAGCTCGAATTCCTTTTTGTTGGCAGCGGCGAGCCGAGCCGAGGGAAATCGGTCGACGATGCGCTAAGCCTTGCGGTTCGCCATGGAAACGTCGGTCTCGCGCGAACGGATCCTCGATCCCGCAACAATGATGATGGACTTCTCGTGAGATCTTGATCCTAGCTGCAGCAACGAGACGAGAATGAGCTTGCTGCCGATCGCCAACAGGAGCTTCCTTCACGGGGACCGGAAGTCCTTCCTCCCGACGGAGAAGATCGTCTACGCGACTCTAGACAGTTTGGCTCTGAAAAGGGCCAGGCTGCCTCTGCAACTGCTTCCGGTCGATGCAAGCGATCCGTCGAGTGCCAACACCGACCTCGATGTCTCCGAGAAACCATCATGCGAAAACCTCGGGGGAAACTCCGGTCGAAAGGTTTGCACACGTTCTCTACACGCTTTTTACTGTCTACACTCGAATTTATTTTCGCATTTCTAACTGCTTCTTTCTCCGCGGGAACAGTTCCTCGCCACGCGTGACCAGCATTCGAATTCTCTCGAAGGTCGTCGCGGATTTCGGGTCCTCTGACGTCTGACCTACGTGCTCGATGCTCGTCCTTCTCGCGGGAATCCTTTCGAATCGGTACCGTTAGTCCGAAGATTCTAGAGCAATTGTTTGTTGGGAAAGTACTTTGTAGTTGGATGGAATGTTCTGGGATCGTCGACGACTCCGTTCTGTGGTTTCTAATCGCGCTTCACCGATACTCATACAGTATAATAGAGTCATTATTGTGTACAGTAGAGTCAGATTCAGTACTTTGTCGAGAATGCACTTGGTCGTTGAGCCCCGAGTCTTCCAGAATTGATCCTGTGCAATACAATTTTTGTTCTTCAACCATGGAAGATAGAAAAATTTTTTATGCCTCGCTTGTCAAGCAATCACCTAATGCATAGTCCTTGTTTTTCTTGTAGAATTCCAATTTTCTTGTAGAAATAAAATCTAAAATATTAAATAGTATTTGAAATATTTGTTTCGCCAAATAATGCTCGCCTCTGGTCAGTAGTCAAAAGTGCTTGATAAAAGATCAATCTAGGCCGCAATCGCCCTCAAAAGTCCCATTTTTACGTTCACGTAGCTATTTTCATAAAGCTACGACAGCTACATGCTGCCGAATAATGCGAATTACCTTTGAGGACGATTGCGGCCTAGATTGATCTTTTATCTAGCGCTTTTGACTACTGAAAAACCCCATCTTTGCATTATATGTAGAGAAATGAGAAGGCGCAGTCCACACCCTAGCAATCGTAGAAACGAGTCTACCCCTACTTGCCGAAGATGGTACGTCACCGTTCCGCTTACGGATTTCATAATAACTTTAATCGAGGGATCGGCGACGGTCAACAACGCTCACCCATCTGTTGACAGATTTCGCCAATCCGTAATTACACATAAACGATCCTTACGATCGCGTTATCCGACTCGTGCTTTCGTGCCTTGCTGGTCTCGTACACTTTTCCACGGCACAAATCAACTGGAATCGTGATAGATTGTTTCGTAATTAGTCGCTTTGATAGATCGGCGATTCTAAACCGTTTGACGACTTAAGTCTTAAAATAAAGACAATATTGATCTCCATTGAATAATAATTTGTTATCATCATAAGCTCAAGAGTGACATTTCGTACAGATTTCTAGGAACAATAGTAGACATATTCCTGATAATATTTGTTGTTGATATCGAACATTATATACGCGAATGTGTACAATGACGTAAGGAACGCGTACCCGAGACGTCTTTCTACATGAAAGGGTTAACGTATTTGCTGGTTCGACCAAGCGAAAGGGGCGGGGTAGAGAGATACTCTCGTCTTCGAAGGGTTAACAAATCGGACACCAAATGATTGCGACGAACCTTCCAGGCAGAGGAGAAGAATACTCCAAGTTCAAGGACGACGCTATCGTCCGAGCCGGACCTGTCGACGGAAACGCAATCGAGGACCAGCCAAGCGATGCCAGACTTTATCGTCGAACGGGTGGCGAAACAGAAGATTGGCTGTCATCGACGGTTAGATAACGATAACAATGATAAGACCTGGACAAACCTCGCGGAAACCGAGCAGAGTGGCCAGTCGAACGACGCGGGGTTCTCGGGCGAGGAGACTCGAACGAGGTCGAACTCGAGCGATTACGAGAGGATCGAGCTGCCGTCGTGTCCCGTCGAGGAAACGCTTCGAGATTCGGAGAACAAGAGTGCCGGGAGCACTCTGTACACGAGCGTGTTCGTGAAATCGGCTTGTTCGAGCAACCTCGAGGAGCAGACGAGCTCTTTGGAGGCGTCGAGAGACCGCGAGAGCGGAGTCGAGGACGATACGGACTTCCAGAAGAAGAAGAAGAAGAAGAAGCGGTTCACGCGGCATGTGCTACACTTGGTACCGGACTACCTGGCCAAGGGATCCAAGAGGGCCAAGAGGAAGAAGATCACAGGCCTCAGCTTGTCGCTGAGCTCCCTGAAGCAGCCTAACATGGACGCGAGGACCGGCAACAGTCTACCACTGAATTCCAGGCTTAGGTCCAGGAGTCTTTCCAGGGAGGAGCTCAGTTTCCTCAAGATCTCCTCGCCGACGAACTTTGTGCATGTGGCGTCCGCGACAAGTGCCAGTCTAGTCCGCAACGAGAACGACAAGAACGAGTTCGGCGCGGAACCGGTGACGGTGATCACGCACGAGGAAAAGTGTGCCACGGTGCCTCTGCTCGTTCCCGCCTCGAGGAACCAGCACGAAAATCGCGTCGACAGGATGAACTCCGCTCCGGACGCAACGAAACAGGGTAAGGATGCATAGTCTTGCTTCTAAATAGTACAGATACTATGCTTTGGGCTCTTGCCGCTGGCGAAACTTTTTCTTTTTAATCATATTGTTGTGGTACTTTTATCGATGCAGACATTTTCCTAATTGCAATCACTCAAACACGACGCCATTATGGATCGTGTGTGCTTGTTCAATTCACAATTAAAGCTTTGCACTCGATTGTTTCCTCTGAATGAACATCGTACATCTAGCCCTTTGCACTCGATGACTTTTTCTCTCGGGCGAACTAGCAACTCGAAACGATTTTGGCTATATTAGGCAAGTGTTTTACAGGTACATACTTTAAAATGATTTTATACTCAACCAAACGTATACAAATAATAAAATTTCAATAATTGATTTATCTCTACGTTTTACAAAACAAAATCTGTTAAATATTACTCTCTGTAATTGGTTTTGTTTGATATTTTACAAAACAATCTCCAAGATGCATCCTCGGTTTGTCAGGGCACGTATCACAATAATTTGAGGTTTCACGTCTACCGCCAGGCATACTTCGGTCAGAGCAGACCTTGCAACCCCTCTTTACCCCTTTCAGAACAACATGGAGCTTTCCATGGAAATGATGTATAGCATCTCAAAAAAAAAAATTTTTTTGGCGCGTGATATTGCATAAACAACAATTTTCTTAACATTGTGCAAGTTTAACGATTTTTTTCAAGGTTAAAAAACGTTGGTACTATAAACTCTCTATTTTTCCGACATTCTGCGATGTTTCAGCTTCAATTTAAAAAAAAATCATCGCTCTATCTCATTTCTATCCCGCGCCGCTCAAGTGCAAAGGGCTAGTTAACAATTCCAATGCATGTTTCAGTGATTCGAATGGATGTATCTGTCCTTTCACGACGCTATTCCTGAACGAAACAAAGTCTCTTAGTGGATAAGAGTTCAAAGAATAGAATGAATGAGTATATTCGGTCTTATCGGTCGCTCAGTTTATCACAGCTTGAATGTAAACGCACTTAGGGTTGCCATCCGTCCGGTTCTCCTCGGATTTGTCGTACTTTTTATTATATGTAGTGCGTCCGGGGACGTCCGGGGAGATTTTTTTTACGGGTCCGGGTTTTTCGATGTTACATACTCGCTCACACTTGCTTCACTATCACTGTCTCGGATTTTGTTCAAATTTGAATATACTTGTGGTCTTTAGTGACCTTTGAACGAACCTCAAAGGATTATTCGATGTCTTAAAAATTGTTGATTTTACAGACTTGTAAAAGGCGGAAAAGTTTCGGACGGAAAAGTCCGGGGATTTTATAGATTGCAGATGGCAACCCTAAACGCACGTTAACTTAGGAAAGTCTCGCGAACAACGCTTGTTGAATGTACAATCGGATGTCGCGAGGCAACAGGTTGTAACACGTCGCGGCGATTTTCTCCAACGCGAAACAGCAGGTGGTGATGCGGACGAAGGCGTGGACTTGTGGCACGAGATATTGGTGGAGCTGCGAGTACGATCATCGGAGATATTGGAGCGCAGCCAGCTGGTGAAAACCGGAGGGAATAAACTGGTCGAAGGGAAAACGCATGATACGACATCGGCGGAGACACGCGTCAACCACAGTTTTCTCTGGAGCACTCGCGCCAAGAGCGTTTCGAAGCAGCGGGACTATGAGCACGAGGACGAGGCCGAGGATCGATCGTACGACGACGTAGGACCGCTCGATCCGATCGATCAGGTGTGACGCATGTTCTTTGACGCATGTCCCCGTCCCTCGATCCGCGATTCTAGCCGAGTTAAATTCTGTGACTGTAAGGAAAAACACGCCCATGTCACAATTTCAAAGAGTTTATGCATTCATTGAGCTGTAGAGTATAGTATTTACGTATTTACCAGAAAGAAGTCATGAAAACAAATTCGAAAAGCTTAAAAAAATAATGCAATTTGACCGATGTCCGGTGGGAAGAATTAGTGACGAAAACTTTAAACGGCAATACCTCGAAAGTGAAAGTATGTGACGTATGGCGTTCTTCCTTACAACCACAGAATTGTTTTTACTTCTATTCGTTTATAATCACTGCGGGTTTTTATAAAAATTGTCTGTATTAGTTGCAACATACAGAAACTATGCAGACATTTATTTCTGCTATTGATTAATTTATGAAACTGGGAACAATGCAATGGTATTTTCAAATTCTTTGGAAAGAGGCGAGAAGAAATGAGTGCGAGAATTGATAGGATACATATGATATCATAATTTTAACATTGTACCTGAAGAAAATCAAAATATTTTGCACGCGTCATTGTTTACCATTGTAACTAGGGATGGGATCAAAGTTCAATTGTATACTCACGAATCCGAGTCAATTTCAATAGCCAAGTTCGATCTCATGGGTTTCGAATGTTTCAATGATTATATTCGAAAAGTATTCATTTTTCATACAAACTGATATCGAACCTCCGAATGAGTACTTACAAGTTTCGAAAAGATACTTATAAGTGCTTCGATGTTGAAAGGAATGGAATCTTGGAAATCAGAACTGCATAGTGGGTTTTAAGCATTTTATTTATTAAGTTCGCAACTATTTAAGAATAGTATTCCATTTACAATATTTGGTGGTAGCCTACTTCTTTTTTTATCCATGATATTTCCTGCTTTTGCATTAAAGGACAGAATAATTGATTTTAAAAGTAAAAAAATAATATAAAGGATATAAAAATAATTACCATTCTTTAAAAAAATAATGA
Organism: Lasioglossum baleicum; assembly: GCF_051020765.1. Lineage (NCBI taxonomy): Eukaryota > Metazoa > Arthropoda > Insecta > Hymenoptera > Halictidae > Lasioglossum > Lasioglossum baleicum. The sequence continues at coordinate 16,096,984 of NC_134940.1, forward strand.
TTAGAAAAATCAGAGAATTCCTGGTACGATATTCATAAATGTTTCGAAAGTGTGCGACCAAGATTCGAGCATACTTGCAAGTATTACTTCCATTTACCAAAGTATGTACTTGTAAAAGGTTCGAAACTGTCTGGCACAGGTTCGAGTATACTTAGGAGTACTATTTATATGTATTTTTCGAAGTACTTATAGAGAGTTCGAATTCAATCAATCAAAGTTCGAACCTGTTTCCGAGGTACTTGATCACATCCCTAATTATAACATTTATTACTAGACTGCGGATCTTTATGCAAAATAAAAATGTTTTGCATTAATTGTAGGAAGCAGGAATAATATAAAAATTGATATCATCCCTTTTAACGACTTTGTTACATTAAAAGCAACATTACAACATTCTTGAATTTTCAATTTCTTCATAAATGGATAAAGATCCGCAGTCTATTTATTACTTAACGATGCATCTGCTAATACCTGTAACACCGTGCACAATAAATTCAGACAGTTCAATCGATCGATATACTTCCGATCCGAGGCTACGTGATCATCTCTGTGTGCTTCAGCGTTGCGTCAGCTTATCTATCGATTTGCCCGATGGAAACGTTGACAGATCGGACGCCGTCGTTCTCTCTTCAATTCCAAGGAAGTGCAAATATTTTTCGCTCAGCCTGCACCGAACGTGATCTCCTCTCCGTAAGGTAGCAGGCTCGATCGCCGCGATTTAGGCCACGCATGCGAATGTGAATGTCGTGCGCGAGTCGAGGGACGAGTGAATCATTCCGTACTCTATCTCAATTCTAATTCACTGGTTCTTTCTGTTGCAATCGACGGATCAGGGAAATGAGGAAGAAGAGGAGGAACAATACGACGACGTGGTTTCGGCTTGGGGGACCTTGAAGAAAGAAGAGGACCCACCAATTTCGACGGACGTTGACGACGGCATCTACGACGACGTGGTCTGCCCAAGAAATGTTACTAGTCCTGAAAAAGAATCGGAGAAGAACGAGGAGACGGGTCGAGAAGACGACGATCATTACCTGTCAATCGCGAACGAGTATTCCAGCGTGGAAGAGGAGGACGCTGACGAGATGTTGGATTACGAGCAGGGTGTATACGATGACGTCGGCCTGCCAACAGAGGAGCGGGTCAACAGCTTGTATGCTGGGTCCACGACGGGCTCGATCCTCGGCAAGGAATCCGAGTGGGAGGACCTGGAAGAGCCGACGACCTCGCCTCTTCGCCACGCGAATAGAGACAATGGCTGGCGGTAAGTACGTGTAGCACACTTGGCTCGATCTTGCACGACAAGTTTCCCAGATCAGTGGAGCATTTTTGGATAAAAATGTGAAGGTCTCTCCCAGTCTAATGGCTAGGGTATAGGATGTGGAAATATGGAAGAAGGGAACAAATGTTGGAGAAAGGAGGAAGAGGGAATGTGCATGATATACGAGAGACACCTGGGAAAGCTAAAACATCTGGCAGAGGACTGTGAAGGTGTAGAGAGAATAGATAGAAGTATCGAAATGATAGTACAAGATAAAAAAGTGGGGGAGGGAGAAATAACCAAAAGGGGATAGAGAGGGAGAGCCAATTTGATGTAAGATATTAGGATAGATTAGCATCGATTATCGAGGGTTTGGTATGCGATATGGATAGATGGGGTGGATGAATGGATGGATGGATGAAGGGACGAGTGATATAAGACAAACATTGTAAACCTAGTCCAATTTAAATAAATACTATAATATAATACTATGAAGATCATTCCCGGTAACTTAAATAAATTTTTGCAGAAGAAACTCGGAGACCGCGCAGATACTCGCGAACAAGAAGAAGGCCGGGCACAGGTGGTCGAGGAAGATCAGGCGCCCCAAAGTATCCAGGAAGAGCAAGATGGTTCCGGTCCATGACACCATGGCCTACGGTCAGTAGCAAACACTCTACTAAACTTCCATTCGCAACGATAAGGTAGCTAAAAATGACACAGAAAGGGTAGCTTGGGAATTGGCACGTGATCGGTCCCAAATATGAACCCTTAGCACTTAGAATGGTGACTCTGAAGCGCCATTAAAAATTGCTGTACGATTTCTAATCAATTACTAAACATTTCGATATTGTATGAGGTATTGTACCAATTTCATACCCATAAAATTTCAAAAATCATAGCGAATGGAAATGTTCTAGGTCGGAAGAAACGTTTAGTTTTCGAGTTGAAATAGCTCCGAGTGTAGAAACATGGAGACAGAAGCCAGCCTTGTTCCCCTCGTTGACCAAACGTATTGCCACAGCAAGTGCCAAATGCTTTGTGTCTTTGCAACTCCCTAATGTGTTCTCGACACTCTGAATCTATAAAGGGTCTTCCATTAAGAGGGGTCGTTTTCGCGCTGTTTTTTATTTGTGTAGATTTAGAGGTGTCACTCTCCGACACGTGGTTCGTAAAATTGTTAAAGAGCAGCGTTCTTTTATCATTTAAAATAACACTTCTTAATGGAAGAGCCTGTGGCTTCATCAATCCATATAAATAAAAATTAAATGCTGTTCGTTGGTAAGCGCATCACTTCAGAATGGCTGGACCGGTTTCGCTAATTTAAAAAAAAAATGTTCGTAATAGTCCGAATAAGGTTTTTAGGGAAAGAAAAATTGGAAAAATTGCCTGGAAAAATGAAAAATTCAGGAACAAATGAAAGTGCTTTTTTCTATGGGATTTTTGTATGAACTCAAGACCATAACTCACGAGTCGAACGATGGACATGCGTAATTCTTTTTGTGTTTTGTTCGTTATGGTCCTGGAGAAGTTTCCAGGAAAAGAAATTCGAGACACTTACAAGGGAAAGTCGGAAAATTCGGACAAACTGCAAAAATCATAATTTTTGGAACGGTACAAGTAGCAGATTGACATGTTTGGCTGCGCATTATTGATTCCCAATGAGTTCGTCGTCGAACACACAGCGTCGAATTTTTATTAGAGAATCACACGGCAGCCTAAATTAAAATAAAATTACATTTGTTTTTACTTTTGTCTTGTTTCGCGATCTGTACAACAAATGTAGTTATTTTATTTACCCGTCCGGAGGGCCGGCACGCCCACAAGCAGCTAGTTTTCAGTAATAAATACAAGAGAAAGCTGTCGCTAGAAAATTGATCACCAGAAACCAAATAATTGAAAGCAAGGATTAAATCTTGATGGAACATTGCGAATGGAATTGCAATCTCGATGAAACACAAGTCTTCTTTCCGGGGAGCGGACGCTTCGATCCGGGTTCCAGCCGAGTTTCTCGGCTCTTCCTCGAGAAAGAAGTATATATTTCCATCGCGGCATTCTTTTTCCGACGTGAGAGAATCCGCGAACAAAAACCGAGCTCACGTTTTCTCACCGTTGCGGAACAATCCGTCTCGGTGCGGTCGATTCGACGCTTTCGAAGACCGTACGACAAACGGTGTATGTAATACCTTTAGCTCTGACTCTGACGTACAATAGTCTGCGATTCATAGAAACTCACTGGTGATCGGATCCGATCATTCTTAACCGCTGAGATCTCTGTATGCGCAATCTTCCGACACTTCCACCATTAGAATCGATCTTCGGAGCGAGGAGAGCGTAATCGGATTACGTTGAGTCGTGGCTCACCGAAAAGAAGGACGGGCGCGCAGGGGAATTCCAGCGGATGCCGTTTACCTTTAAGAATTCGCGGATCGTAAGGAGGTCGCGCGCTTGATGACGTGCATGCGTCTCCTAACCGAATATGCTTCGACATCCGCGCGAGACAAGGTTCCGAAACAAAACGCACTCGAGATTTTGGAGAAGACGGAAAACCGATCATTTCCACGTGGATAGTTCCTCACGATTATCTTCGTTTGACTGCATCTCTTTTCAAAATGATGACAAACGAGTCAGATTGAATTCGAAAATATCTACTGAGAGGATCTACAGTGGAGTATTTGCCCCAAAAAGTTGGCCAAAACTATTTTACCATTCATAGTGTTGTGAGTCATTCGATTCGTCTTTACGTCAGCTACAACAATATGTAAAAAAAAATACATAGTGGCATTTAAAAAACCAAGTTGACCATAATCTTTTATTTTAAAAACAGTGTTTTATAATTTGTTGTATGCAGATTTATAGAAACATTTATTTGCCAGACCATCGGCTATGCACGAAAAATCGTGGTAACTATTGGTTATTTTCATTTTGACCCTGACACGACGCACCCTGCTTGTGCTCCATACATCGCAGTACAATTCGTTTTGCATTGTCAACAGAAACCTAAAAATGTCTTTCTTGAAACTTCTACAAATGCGAAGTATCGCAGTAAGTAATAGTTCAATCTTCAAACTTGAACAATTTTAAACAGGCAAACAATAAGGTAGTGAAAATTGCTGAAAACTACAATTAGGTTCGAGGGAAAGTTCTGTCGTATTTTAAATAAGCAGATAATTTTGCTTGCAAATCAAAAACACATGTTGCTAGCGGGTGATTGGGAAACAGGAATTGACAGGTGATCTGGAAGACGACAACAAGTTGTTACAACTAATGGAAATTATATTATTGAATAATATTAAAATACGGCAGAACTTTCTTCAGAAAAAGTGTCTGAAAACAAAAAATTAACACATCTTCGTCATATGAAAAATACGAATAATACAAAAATCTTTACTTTCAACGCAAAACGATGATACATGTATTCTAATAACTAAGACAACCAAAGTTTTCGAGGCAAATATTCCATTGTGCGGCGGAGATTTATGGATTATATCACGAAATCGAGTGGGTGAGCTGTAAACAGCAGGAAGATTAAAAGAATTCAAGAGCGTCGATATCCTCCATCCATTACCGAGCCAGACTGATGCATCGAACACTCCGAACACATTCTATTCAATATGCAAGTGTGTCGGAAGTTCTTTCAACCGGAAATAAAATGCTACTTTTCTGTCATCGATATTTAACCATCAGTGACGATACAGGCACACGATAGATATCAATTCTCTTTTTCTCATAGGAAATTATCGGCAACACGGAAGTTCTAATAAGCTGTAGAAATCGAAAAACAAAGGCTTAAAATTAATAGAGAAAGCAAGACTATTTAGTTTTTACTTCCTGCAATTGACACAGGAATGTTTAATTTCTGAAAATTCGCTGTCCAATTACCGCGCATGAGGAAGATCCTCTAAATCTCTCATACACTACCGGTCAAAAGTATGGAATCACTTGTTGATTTTTGTAAAAATCGAATATATCGATAAATTTTAATTCAGATCTAAAGGGACAGCTTTGGCAACTTCTACAAGAAGCGTGGAAAAATATCAAATTAGAAACATTCGAAAAACTAATTGCCAGGATGCCTCGAATACGTCAGGCTGTTATTAAAAATAAAGGCGGTTTTTAAATGGAAGAGCAATTTGAAGAAAGATACATATTCCTTGATAAAAAAAATAATACAAAATGTAAAATATACTGCTCGTAAGTTTTTTGACTAGTTAATCTTCCTTGATTGTTCTAAAGGCATTCAGTTCTTCTTATAAACCTTCTGTTTCTCTGAATTTAGGCCGTGATTCCAAACTTTTGGCCGGTAGTGTAGATCCTCCAAAGTTCAATATCAAATATTTCACAAGCTGTTCGAAAAATATTTGTACTTCCTTGGAATTGAAGAGAGAACGACGGAGTTGGATCTGTCGACGCTTCCATCGAGCAAATCGATAGATAAGTTGACGCAACGCTGAAACACACAGAGATGCTCACGTAGCCTTGGATCGGAAGTATATCGATTGATTAAACTGTCTGAATTTATACGGTGTTACAGGTTTTAGAAGATACATCGATAAGTAATAAAAGTTATAATGGTAAACAATGACGCGTGCAAAATTAATTTTTATTTTCTTCACGTAAAATATGAAATTATGGTCCTCGCACATTACATGAGGTAATTGATCTGCAGATTGGATGTATACACGACAAAAATGAGTGGATCAATTGCAATGCAGAAAAAACGTTGAAAGAATTTGAAGATACTCTTGCATAGTTTCCAGTTTCATAAATTAATTAGAGAAGAAACAAGTGTTTACGTAGCAATACATTCGAATAAAATAATATAATCTGCTCTACTTGATTCCAAGCGTTTCGTAAGGAGATACAATAATCGAATTTAGGCGATCCAGGAGAAATTTCCGATCCGAAAGGTTTCAGGAGAAAGATTGGAGGTTCGGGCCGCTCTCTCTTTCTTAAAATCGTTAATCGTTTCGCAACGACGCTCGACGCGGCGCGTGTAGCGAGCGATCGACCGCGAAAAGTAGGCGGATCGGATCCGAACGAAACCGATCGAGTGTCAAGGTTGCGCGCCTACTCTCGCAAGATCGCGAGCTTGCGTCAGGCGAAAAAGAAACGTGCGCTTTGTTCTTTTCGAGATCGTCGCAGCGGAACAGCTATACAGAGCGATTCGTCGCGCCGCGCCGTGCATCGCATACTCGCGCCGAGTAAAAGTGTGCTCACGCCGCGTGTTTCTCTTTCTCTTTCGCGACGTGCGCGCGAGTTCTTCCTGGAATTTCCCAGTCTGTCGCAACGGTCAGCTGAGCTTCGCGAATTTCCTGAATTTCGAAGGACGACGCAGAGACCATCGTAGCATCTGCGCCGAAACTCGAAGATCTTCAATTGCAGCGACCTCGTTAATCGAGCCGTTACCAATTAACTCCTTGCCTCGTAATTACGAGGCTGATTCGTCACGACGATCTCCAACCGAATTTGCTGTATTCCATTTATACGTGTATCGTTCGAGGAATGCGGACATATATCGTTACTAGACTGTGGATTTTTCGAGGAAAACAATTTATTAATTACGCTGCCCGACAAACTTCGACATATTTTTGACGTTTCGATTTTCACTATTTTTTGCGCTGATTCCGAATCTGCCTTTAAGTTTTCCCCCAGACGCTCAGTTTTTGAGAAATTTGATTTTGCAAGAAAGACATACTCTTCAACTTTAAACAAATATTGTGATGTTATTATAAAAGACATTGAATTGTTCTTTACAGTTTTTTTATTATGAATGAATTTGAAACAATTAAAGGATTAAAAGAATTTTAGAAGGCTGATGTACTACTGTTGGGATTATTAAAAAAGGAAAGCAGCTTCTATAAATGACTGCTGTGTCGTGCAACTGATGCAGACAATTTCCTAATATTTACGGCATTGGCTTCTTTTGAATGGAAATACGATTATATCTTTAATTGTTAGTGCTCATTGTCAGCTATACGATAGATATAAATTTTCATTTTCATATAAAATGTTACTGGAATTGAAGTAATTATAATTGTGGTGGTTGTAGAATAAATTGCAAGAGAAGGAGTTAAGGGTTGAACGTACTTAGTCGAACACATGTTGCTACTAGACTGTGAAAAACGATTTTTATTAATTATATAATCCTTTAATCTAAAACAATTAAAGGATTAAAAGAATTTAGGAATGCTGAGGTACTAATGTTGGGATTATTAACTGATACAGACGATTTCCTAATATTTAATGTCATCGGCTTCTTTTAAATGGAAATACACAATTATATTTTTGTTGTTAGTGCTCATTGTCAAGTATGCGATAGATTTACATACAAAATACTACTGAAATCGAAGTAATTACAATTGCGACGATTGTGGAGGAAATTACAAGGCAACGAGTTCAGGGTTGAACGTCTCAGTCGATCAAGTACCCATTAAATGAGAATAATTGAGATCTTTTATGTGTAACAACAATTACCGATAAAACACATCCAGAATTGCAGTCATCATCAGGAAGAAAATAGTCTCTGAGGGTCACGCATTACAATTTTCGTCGACACAAGGAGACGTCTTGTACACTTCTTGATAGAAGCAAAAGTTTAAAAAAGCTCGTTAAAAAAGCAGTGAGCCACCGTGCATGTACTGCAACATTTATACATTTTCAACAGTTGCTCGTGTTTTCGAGGAGTATCTTTCGAGGATCGGTTGGGCTGCTCGAAAGAGCCAGCAGATTTCCGGCTGACCATCGGAGCCGAGGCTGAAAAACGTCGGATCGGCTATCGGCTGGCGGAGAACCGTCTCGGCGCGGCGTCTCGGGAACCGGACTGGAAGAGTTCTCGTCGAGGTGAAAGCGCGTGTTGCGCTTTGCGCTCCCTCGGTGTGTCAGTCACGGCCGAGCCGTTGCTCGCGTTGTACGGGCGTGCAGGATCGCGAGGACGAGAACAGGATCGAGAGATCGGTGGAACGGGAGGAAGAGAGGAGAGAAACGGGGGGGAGTGTATCGTGTCCGCGTTTCGGCGTTTTATAATCGGATCGCGACGGGAAAACGCCGAAGACGGTGCCGCGTCGGGACTCGCTCGCGACGAGTCGAAATGTCGTGGAAATGAGACAGACCTTGAAAACATTCCGACGACCGAATACGCAAGGTAAGTGGAGAGAAAACCAGTCTCTATCATCGTCAACAGTTCTCCCAGCTTATTCCTCGAGCCCGCGGGCGCCAGAGCGAACGGGGAACGCGAAACTTTCCGTCTCGGGATCGCTGGAACGATCGCGGAAACCGTCGACGTAATCGAACGACGCGATTTCACGAGCCGAAACGAAACGAAACGAAACGAAACGAGACGGCTCGGGACGATTTCGCTTTCTTCGTTCGCTGACCGCCATGGATGGGCCTCCTCCTCCGCTTCGACCTCCCACCTCCTGAAAAAGATTCAGCCTTCGTCGGCTCTTCGAGCGACGCCCACGCTTCTCTCCTCTCAGACACAACGCTCTGACCGTGAACGATCGTTTCAAGTGTCCGTGAGCCTCGGCGGCGGATCGGTGTTGCTCGTTGGTCGCACGAAGATCGAGGAATGGACCGGCGAGGGATCCAACGATCGGACCCGGACGCAGCCGCAGCCGGCCTCCGCCAGGACCCAAGGCCTCGTACAGATGAGAGTGATCGACCTGGACGAGGACGTCGACACGCAGGAGGCGTCCTGCTACGTTTACGAAGGTCCCTGCCACGGAAAAATGCGAATCGCTTTGCCCGGACTCCGTTCGGTCGAGTCCAGTACACCCTTTAGTCGCGCAAACAAGTCCAATCGTTGAAAAATACACAGATGACCTTGAAATCTTGAGGAACGTCACCTCGAAAAGAATTGTTTGTCTGCCACAATAATTGCCTCGTCGGAGGAAACGATTTCCATCTCGGAATTCTTTTCTGTCGTCAAAGATAAAACCGGTACTACGTTGTTCACCTTGTGTGTATTCACAGTTCTGAATAAAGTAAAAAAGAACGCGGTTGCGTGATCATTTCCCTCTGCTCCAACATCGTCGTCCGCTCGTTCACTGACGATCAAACAATTTGCAGACAACGCGTCCGACGACAGCACCTACGAGAGCCTGCGCTCCTACCAGCCGGATGACTTCAGCTCGGACTCGGAACCGGAACCGGAAACGATCGAGGCGAGACCGGTGGAAAGAGGAACGGAGGTTAGAGTCCAAGAAGAAGTAGTGCTGAGGCCGCCGACCAAGCCGAATCCTCCGCCGCCTCGCGAGGCCAGCTTGACGCAGACCCTCGGCAGAAGGATCAAGATGCTGCGGAGGACCTGGAGCATCACCAAGGGCAGCCTCGGCCGGATGCGCAGGAGAACCTCGGCCGGTGACGAGAACGTAGCGCCAGCCCCGAGCCCGAATCCTGCCGAGGAGTCCTGCAACGATCAGCAATCCGGCTCGGACCCCGCGAGATACTTCGGCCTGGCAAGGCACTTCAAGAAGAGCGTCTCCGGATTTTCCACGTTCTACTTGAACGACGCCGTCACGCCTCCGAACGGCAGCAACGGGTCCACGATCGGGCCCGGAGACGACCGCCTTGGACAAGAGCCGGTGTACTGTAACACCGTCGGTCAGTCAGGTGAGTCCCTTTCCTCAAAGCAATCCTCTTTCTTAGAGAACTACATCGTAAATATTGGACATTTGTGAACCACAGTCTCATTTCCAGATCCCTACAGCATCCTCGCCGATCAGGAACCTCTCTATCAATTCTACGCGGCGGCGGCAGCCAGGGCAGCGTTCGATTCCAACTCCGATTACTACGACGAGGTAACATTTGGATGGTCTTCCTCTGTTTGAGAGGTTCGAAGCGTCTCGTTCTTTTAATGGAAGATTGAGAAAGAATGTTTGTGGGTCGTAGGTCGTGGGCACGGTCCCGCAGTCAGCTACGGACCTGGTGAGGCCAGGACACAGGACATTATGGCACCAGACGCCGCAAGTTATCGGCAGCGATCTTCTACGTGAGTGATTAAATTCATTTGGTGGTATACGAGACTGCGTAGCATCACAGATGAGGTATAAAGATTTTCATTTACCCTGTTTGCGTGCAAATGAAGCGATCCCGCACGCGAAGCAACGATTCAGAACAGAAGTAGACCTGTAGCACGAAGATTGGTAGCATAGACTCGTCTAAATCGCGTTCCTGCTACTTTCCAAGAAAATAGAAATACGTGATCAGTATTTCAGGACAAGAGACGCGTCCTTAAACCTCGTCTGTGGTAGCATGTTCTGAAACGAGAGAGACGAGGGATGACCGTTGTCAACACAAAATTCACGCTGCGTTTTCAGAACGCTTGTCCGCAGAGGAGAGGAAAATCCAGGAGGCGAAGTTCGAGATTCTGACCTCGGAAGCCTCGTACCTGAACTCGCTTCGCGTTCTAGAGAACGAGTTCATGAACGAAGCGTCCATCAACGAATCGCTGACGCCCGACGAGAAAGAGAAGCTGTTTGGCAGTATTCCAGGCGTGCAGCTCGGGTCCGAACGATTTCTGGCCGAGCTGGAAGCCGCGTGGAGGCAGGATCCGATGCTGCACGAGCTTCCGGACGTGTTGCTCAAGTACGCCGACAGATGTTTGGATAGCTACGTGGCTTACTGCTCGAACCAAGTCAGCATAGACCACACTCTCAAGCAGTTGAGGTAAAACAAGTGAGAGATCTTTAAGGGAGTAGACTCTCGTTAGATAAAAGATCAATCTAGGCCACACGATCGCCCTCAAAAGTCCTATTTTCACGTTTACGCCTCGTAAACCTAGATTGATCTTTTGTCTAGAGCTTTTGACTACTGAAAAACCCCACCTTTGCATTATGGAGAAATGAAAGGGCGCATTCCGCAGCCTTGCAATCCTGGAAAAACGAGTTTACCCCCTTAACACGTTCGCTGCCAGCGTTTGTCTGACGTCAAGTCTTGTTTGCAGGACACGGAAGGGTCAGAGATTCTTCGAAATCGTCTCACAAATAGAAACGCGGCCCGCTTGCCACAGCCTATCGCTGCATTCCTTCCTGATGCTGCCGATGCAACGGATTACCAGGTGAGACCGATCGAAATCGATGCAGCTCGTTAATCACGCTAAATGAATCTGCGTCTTCCTGGTTGTTGCAAGTTTGTTTACCATCGATACTTTCCCCAGGCTTCCCTTGCTGGCAGACGCTGTCCTATCGAAGCTGTCGATCGAGCACCCTGACAGATCTCGCTGGGAGACAGTGCTTTCGAGCCTCAGCTACGTCGTCGCCGAGTGCAACGAAGGTGCACGTGCCGCGGCGAAGGAGGTGGAAATGGAGAGCTTGGCCAGGTAATATTGAGGAAGTCGCTTGAGACAAAAAGTTATAATAAGTGATAACAGTTTTCAATAAGTACGGTGGTTGAAAAGCCTCGATAATGTAATCGTAAGGAAGATAAACAAAAGATTTCCTCGTCGATAGGAGACTGGAGTACTCGTCGAAAGTGAAGCCGATTCCTTTGAACGGGAAGCACCTGGTGAAGAGCGGAGCGGTGGTGCAGCTGCTGACGAAGGCCGACGCGGAGTACAAGCTCACGTTTGGGAGGAAGTTTAACAAGACGCCGCTGTACCTCCTGCTGATCACCGATTACCTTCTAGTCGCAAAATATAAACCCAGGTGCGTGATGAAATTGCAGCTTCGACCGTTTCTCTGTACCTCGACGAGTGTTGAACATCTCCGGGTGTTTTCGTTGCAGTACTACTCAAGAGGAGACGTACACCGTGATAGACATCTGCAAGAGGAGCCTGATCGCTCTGGAATCAGCTCCGGAGGATTCTCCGTTCGGTGGACGCAACGCGATGTTGCTCACTCTTCTGGAGAACAATTCCGGTCGCCAGGCGGAATACATTTTAACCTGCGATAGCGACACGGAAAGACAGAGGTGGCTGGAAGCCGTGTCGCCTTCGAAACGAGGTCTGGTCGGCGAAACCTTGTACGAGGTCTGGGACTGTCCCCAGGTTGTCGCCTTGTACAGCTACTCCCCGAATCAACCGGACGAACTGTCGTTGCACCCAGGTGATTTAGAAATTCGTATGTTCACGGTGTACGCGGGAACGTGAACGGTAGTTCTCGAGCCGGTGATTTCTCTTTGCAGGGGATGTGATAAACGTACTCAGAAAAATGCCGGACGGCTGGTTCCACGGTGAGAAATTGTTGGACGGCGAACAGGGCTGGTTTCCTGGCAATCACACGAAGGAAGTCGCCTCGGAGCATGTTCGAGCGAGGAATCTGAAGCAACGGCACCGCCTCCTCGTGCTGAACGGCAGCGCGTTGCAACGGAAAGCTAAACAACAGTCTACCTTCTACTGACCCCATCAAATGTAATTAAATTATGAACAATAATAGAGTATACTTTTAATAAAGTCAACTGTACGTTAATAGCATCGAACATTGCAAAATCTGCTCGGGATACGCGCAGACAAATTATTTCTTCGCTGTCCTCATCCTTGAACCGTCGTACATACCTCGAAGTACGAAACCTTTGATTTTCAGTCGGTGGTCGTGATCATTTATTAATTGCATTAGGTTCTTCGTAAAGTACGTCCATCTAGCTTTAATTTGAGAGAGAGAGAGAGAGAGCCCTCGGAAGTTAAAAATATCCGCGGAAAAGCATTCAAACGCTCTAGGCAACAACGAAGAGGGGCGACTCGCTATGCCGCTCGCATGCGGCTATTGCCAGGCGACACGAGCGCCGTGGCAATGCGCGGAAGCGCATATTGCCCCTACATTACAGGGCTGTCGGTAACTTTGGCTAGAAGTTTCAGCGTTCTGCCGCTGCACGTCGTGGCGCTGTACGGACGTTTGAACGGAGCAGATGATTCTTGCCGGAATTTGTATTGTGTCTTATGGGAACAGCGGCAAGAATCATTTGACCTTTGTTAAACAAACAATTTGAATGCCTTCCCGTGGACATTTTTTAAATTTCGGGGGCTCAAATTAAAGCTGGAGGAATGCTATTTATGATAAACGCATTAAGGTTTCAAAATAATCACGAGATCACATCGAAAATCAACTCGATTTTGAGACGATTCTTGCAGTCAATTTCGGAATGTATTCCCGTACGAAATTATTTAACATTTGACGGCTTAAAATAAAGTAGACTAGTAAGAATAGCTTCGACAGAGGATGAGGAGAACATAAAGCAAGTATACACTGATTTTATGGAAAAATTTCCTATATATTTTTTCTTCCTGATTTCGAAGCAAATCGAGCAAAACAATTTCAGTTTCTTTCATTTACAGGTCGAATCGTAATTTCTTTTTGCGGAAATGTAAGAAAATATTAATGGCATCGCGGATCGGTGTTTTTCCCTTTGGAAAACTGAGAGAAAACGGTTGATTATCGCAGCCCGCAATAATGCACTATGTAAATCGAATTTCTGCGTCTGCGCTCGCGATTTGTAATATGTTCCTTTTCAGTTAAACCCCGGGTATCGTCCAAGTCGATCATCCGTCGAGAGAGACGAGGACCAGTCCTCGATTTTCTCATTAGCATCGCCAGCTATCAGTTGACACTTGTGCAACGCGGGATTATGACGCCTCTCTTCCTGCTGGACCGACCGTAGACCGTAGACAATTAAAAAATCGATGGCAAATTCGCGCAGCTTCTGACTTCTAAATTAAGTTCAACTGGTCTATTGAGTTTTCAATCGGTCAAGAGATCGTTGCGCGGTGATCCGACAAAATGTGGACGTTGTTCCGTCTCGTTCTACTGTAAGTAATGATCATGAGCCATTCTAAACCGCAGTTCTTAAATCGTATTCGTTAAATTACAAAAATTAAAAAAAAAAAATCATACGTTCCACCCGCATTTAAAGCCATAGGTCGGCCTCTACGAAGATGAAGACGTTTGCGCGAAATTCAGAATCAGTCGAGTCAACAATAGTTAGAGCCAGTGGTCATTTCGCACCTTTTCGCGATTGTTTTTCCCGACGAGCACGGGATCTTCGGGGAAACAACAGAAACGATGAAAAAAATTGAACGACGACGATTAGATAAGCAATAGAATTAGTTATTATTTGCTTAGGCTGCGAGACTATGCCGCGCAAGGAACTGTAAATGCTTCCGTGTTTGCGGAGGAATTAACTTCCGAAAGATTAGATAGTATCTCGGTAATATTTCGATGTGACTATTCGAGGTCGAAGATGCCGACTATGAGAATAGAAATGACCGAAATGGCCAAGTTATCCGCGTACCGAAAGAAACGGGTTCTTGTTAACGCGGTCTGTCAAACAGGACGACAACTTGGCTGGCAAACTCTAGCGTTTCTGCGAAAGAAGAAGAATGCAGCTTGAGTCACCTGCAGCCGAACGCAACCAGCGAGAAGTGCGAGTTCAAGGAACACGATGGCCTGCTCGTTTGCTTCCACAGTCTCGACGACAGATGGAAATCCGGGTGATTGTCGCGAGTTCGCGTTGACAAATATAATATACGGAACAACAAGTCCGTTCTACATATACTGAAATATCGATCCCTAGGAGCGAGAACGTGAAGACTTTGATCCTGTGCCACTGGTCCCTGGAGACATTCGACCCAGCGGTTGCGTTGCACGGATTCCCTTCCTTGAGGAACTTGATAATCACAAATGGCAGCTTGGTTACTCTGTCTTCGGCGTTTCCGGCTGAGATTCGACTGGTAGAGGTACGTTGTTCTCGTCGATACTTCGACACCTTTCATCCTCGTTGCTTTGCAGACCATCAAAGTGACTGGGACCAGGTTGGAAAAGCTTCCGGATCACGCGTTCTCCGATCTAGAGAACCTGAAGCGGCTGGACCTGAGGAACAACAGCATCCAGGACGCCAACGTGTCAGGACTCGAGCTTCCGTTGTTGCGCGAAGTTTATCTTTCAGGTAACGCAAGAAGAGTTTGTTGCCAGAGTAGATCGAAAGACCATTAAAATGTGAACTCATCCGATGAAGGAAACCCTCTAAAATGTGCCGAGAGCACCAAGTGGATACTGGACGAGCGAGAGAACTCTCTCGGCCGGAAAATCGTCGACAAGAAGAACCTTCGATGCGCCGCGCCCTTCGAAGGCAGACCGCTTTTCCAGGTCGTCGAAATAATCAAAGTCAGCACCGTGTGTCAAGTTGTTACTCGTTTATTCTTCCGGCTCGGCTTGCGAACGATGCGTATTTAGGGGATTTACCATTTCAGACGCTTACAGAGGAGTGCATGAAGACGGTGTGCGAGTGCGAGCTGGCGTACGTCGTCAGCGAAGGCAAGAAGCACATTCAGACGCAGCTGATGGCTTTCGTTTCGGTGAACTGCAGCGACCGCGGCTTGACAGAGATTCCAGACTTCTTGCCGGCGAACACCACCACGCTTCGTTTGACTGGAAACAAGGTTCGACACTTTATACACTATCGGAAACTTTATAAATAGTCTCTTAACCACTTGCCGTAACATTTGCTTTACAGTTACAGCGATTAAAACGTCTTTATCCCCAAAAATGTTGTAGAAGAGAAAAGAAAATTTTTAAATCAAATTTCATTTCGTCTAAAAAGAAACGCGTAACATTCGTATTTGTTAGACTTTGTTTAAAACCTTCGTCGCGAGTCTGACTCCTTAAAATACGGCTAACTCCTTGGGGGTTAGCAGAAAAGAAAGTTCGGTGAAATAACTGGAAGATGCGGTGGCGATTTTCCCGCAGATACACAATCTGAGGCCACTCACG
Source organism: Lasioglossum baleicum (assembly GCF_051020765.1). Classification (NCBI taxonomy): domain Eukaryota; kingdom Metazoa; phylum Arthropoda; class Insecta; order Hymenoptera; family Halictidae; genus Lasioglossum; species Lasioglossum baleicum. The sequence goes on from NC_134940.1 coordinate 16,112,947, forward strand.
AGCAATCCTGCGTACAGAGGAGTGATAGATCTCTACCTGGACGACAATCAGATTGAGAGCATCGTTCAGTTGGAGGGATCGAGCTGGCTGGATCGTTTCCGGTTGCTCAGTCTTCGCGGGAACGGACTGACCGATGTTAGCGATTTTCTTTCTCTCGTTTTACTGAAACAGAAGAATTTCCTCGAGGAGTATCGTTGCCTCCAACGCAGCCTAAGAGTAACCCAGATCTAACCCAGATCTCTGTTTATGTCTGTTTGCCACGGCAGAACCTCCGACAAACATTATATCTGCTGAACCAGAGGATTTACAATGAGAGTACTTAACACGGTAATTAAAGCTTAATCGCCTAAGAGGTGATCAGTCGTTGTTGCTACTGTTTCAGCTGCCTGCGTACGCTCTGGCAAACGTGTTGCAACAGAATAGAAACGCCGTGGGCCTGTATCTTGGGAACAATCCGTGGCGTTGCGATTGTCTTTTCACGCCCGGTTTTCAGGTAACGTTCGAAATGATTTGCTAGCTCCTCCACTCGATGGACGAAGTGAATAGGAAGATTGGTTTCAGGATCTTTTGATCAAGTACACGAACCTCGTAAAGGATATCAACGACGTGAGGTGTTCGTCGACGGACGAAGACGACAATCGTGGTAAAATTGTAAGCAACTAGGTTGCTGCTTACGTGTGCGAGTTAAATATTACTTGAAAATTTTGCTTTGTCGAAGATACGGGACTTAACGCGCACGGAGATATGTATGCCACCGGATGAAGACCCTCTCTTACATCCCCTGGATGTTTTAAATATTATACTGGCGTTCCTGATACTCCTCATCATTGGCAAGGTGCTTTACGACTACTGGTCCTTCAGGAGGACTGGAAAACTACCTTGGATCGTCACGAAGATACCGTAGGAAGTAGAGATCCCTACTTCACGTCGCGTATAAGGGAACGCCGGAGCATATTGTTGCTTGAATAATTCTAGCAATTCTAATTTCTATCTGAAATTGTTTAAGCAATCCTCCACATTCCACAGATTGTTACCTTCAACGATCTCTGGTCCTGACAATAGCGACGGTATAGATCGTTGGCTGCTTCCCTTTTCGCAGCGCAGTCCCTCACGCCTCGACCTGCGGTGAGAGACGAGAATTAGAACTTTGACAATTTTCGAATAACATAATCGAAAGATACCTTCGCCGGTGTAACCCAACGCGGAGCAGGTCGCGATACAAGTAAGACCGTCGACAGAGTTTTCCACTTTTATCACGGAGTACGTCGGTACTGGGTAACCCTTCTCAAGGCAGAGCCGGTAAAGTCTTGTGTGCGCCGGCGAACTTGGGTTCTCCTCAAGATCAATTATCTCCAGCATTCTAAGCGATCGATAGTTCCATTAACAAAGAGATCATTGTTTCACGAGTTGCGGAACATACTCGGAATCGGAGAAGATTGCCGGCAAGCTCGGTTTCTCGGCGTCCATCTGCCAGTTCGCAATCAATTGCAGCATTTTCACGGCTAAACTGTTTTTAGCAGACTCCTCGCTGTCACCTTGGGCAGACGCTGTTACGGTAAAGCGTGGCTTAACGAAAGGGACGTTCGAAGACTAACAAATTTCAAATTGCAAGTCATTTCAAAATGAAAAGCTTGAAAGTCCGAGAATTTGCAAGGTTAATTCGAATGCTCAAATTTTCAATCTTCGATTTCCCAAACTGTCGGACTTTCAAGCTATGCGAACATTTAAAGATTTTGAAAACCACCGTTGAATCCACAGAGTCTACCGCGTATGACAATGACTTTGGAATTGCGACGATTGGGTCCACTGTCGTACACGACCGTTTTGTTACAGCGTTTCGCGAAATCCTCTAGGATAGATAACGGAGTCCTTCTACCCGCTTTTTTCGGCGAACTTTCGTCGCCACTGCCCTAAAATCAATTTAAAATCATTGAAGGGGTGGATGGATAAAGGTTGTCAAGTTTGTTTTCTCTGCAAAAGAGTTTTTAACGAAATATGTTATCCTTTTTTGATGAATGAAGATATAATTATCATCTTTTTTTGCATTAGAGATTAACCATAAAAATTAATATATATATATATATATATATATATATATATATATATATATTTGTAATTGATTTGTGTTATTATGTATCTTCATTCATCAAAAAAGGACAACATACCTCGCTAAAAACTCTTTTACAGAAAACGAACAATTTGTTACTTGACACCTTTATCCATCCACCCCTTCAATTGTCAAGAACATATGTACGGAATTTGGTGGTTGAGGGCAACTGACCTTGAACGAGTTAATCGCATTATCATCGTTAATTTCGATCTGCTCTTGGTTTCGAACAGTCTGTTCCGAATCAGCGTTTGTCGTCGAATCGTGAACGTGCATGCGCTTTTCTTTTTGATGAAGGATAACGCAAGCCTTCTCATGCTCTGAACATATTTCGAACCAGCTGACAATAAAACAATACGATTTCAATACAAAATGATGTAAATACCATTTGAACCTATACTGTGCTCCCTATGCTCCTTGCTCTTGGAACGCGTTCTGCTCTCGCCAACGCCATCTTTCCGCACGCGATCCTCTGCTGAAGATTTCAATAACATAAGCTAAACGAATCTTAATCTCGAGAAGCTCAACGGTGACTCTGAAGTTTAAACAATAACATACTTAACGCGTTATTATTACCCCCGAACGATTTCCTCATGGCGTTATCCACTACTCTCTCCCATTCCTCTAAACTGCGCGCCTCCTTCGCCCTCTGCTCAGCGTCTACGAGATCGCAGTTTTAAAATCGTTACAAAGAGTACACACTTCGATTAGTAAATAGGAGTGCACGAACGTTTGTTGCCCTTAGAGACAGCAGACTTTTCTGCAACCGAACGTTTCTCCTCCAAAGGACGTTGCACCGTGAACGAATCGTTCGACTGTACCTCAACGTCCCTACTTCTCGAATCAGAGATCCCACTTTGATGATACGAATCAATGTCTGCGTCGTAGTTGTTGGCTTCGGAGTACTGTACACCTACGACCATTTTGCTACCGCTCTCTGCATTCTTTAATCAACAGTCCGTTTTTGATTACACTGTACAACAAACTTTCATTCTCCTCCTCGGACAACGGACGATTTTTATATATTTATTTGGCAACGCTTATTTATTTAGGATCGTTCACAGCTCTAACTTCTAAGTAATCATTTTTTTAAATTTACTGTTCATGATACAGTCGTGTAGACACATTAGTCTTTCCGATAACCTCAATGAAACAGCATTTTTGAAGAATTAAATTTGTTGAACGATTTCTCATGGATGCATCTTTACAATCTGACTGATCGTAAATTAAAAAGATTAGAACTCGTCTTAGGGTTCCCAGAAATGTTTTATCCAAATATAGAAAAAGTAGTGAAAACTGCAATTATGTATATATGAGATAGGCTCAAAATATATACTATATATATATAGGAGTTTTCAAGTAAAATGGTACACAGCACATTTAAGATTTTTTTATTCAAACACAAAGATTTTTGAAAATTCCTATAGGTATACGTAAAGATCAAGTTCAAATATAGAAGATCTGGCAACCCTACTCGTCAAGTAAACCAAAAATATTGATAGGCAAGGGTCTAAGACTCGAAGAGGATCTCTAAGCATAGACATTGGTGGATTTGATAATACTTACGTCGTTGTCGACGGACAATGAATTTTCCCGCGACAATAACTCGCTCGAATCCTCAGAGTCAAGAGTGTGAAAGGACGCTGAAGTCTCTAATACAAAAGGGTTAACGTGGAGAACAGGTTTACTAAGGATTGTAACGAGGATTCGATGCAACAGAGGTTCTTCTTTGCCTCGTTGTTCGATTTACTAGAAAAACCTACCAGTCTCGTGTTGGCACGGTGCTCGCAGTTGTTGAAGAAGGTCCTCGGCACGATCGACCAACGCTTCCATGTCGCACAAGAGAGGCGCAGCGTTTGGAAACCTCTCGAGGATCATGCTCCAGATCAACTCGGCGTCCTCGGTACCTTGCAACGACTTCGGAAGAGCATGCTTCTGACACGCGGAATCCCGATGTCGCGACATTCATCAAACACGTGGCAATACGAAGGCTGTTTCAAAAAAATTGCAAAAAGCAAGCTAAAACGCTTAGAAATGGAACAAGAGACGAAGCTGTTCGAAGCTGTTTCTTATTGGCTTGCAAAATTCTTGCGTTTCAACTATTTTTTTAATCACGTCGATGGTTTCAGACACCAAACCATGCAATCAAATGCAATAGCTGCGGCAATAGCAAACTATTTTGCATTGGATTCGAAAACGCAAATTTTTGGAATTAGACTGTGGGTCAAAGAGTTTGAAGTTTTCTACAAGAACTATTGCAATCAAGCGGAACTACCTAATTCATAATTAAATGTATGGACTATAAAGAACAGTAGACGTAGGCTTGGCATGAAATTTTATTTGATAATAAGATACCTCTTACCACTAAATTTATTACACATCACGTATCTCCGTATGTGATTGTTAGGAATATATACAAAAAGCCATTACAGGGAATTCCTCGATATACGGCGATACATCGAAAACGTGTAGAGTCCGTTTAAGGTACGTATGAAGACATCTTACTTCTCTAAATGCGAGATGTGTGGTGTTTCGAATGAAGATGTGTACAATTAAAATTAAGTGAAACCATCTATATAGCCAGATTGGTTCGGTTAAGTAAACACGATGTACAATTCATTATTATTAAGCCGATCATTAAATAATGTACGTATTATATTTCTTCCAATTACGTCTTATTTCAATTATTGTTACGTGTATTTTGTTTTTCGATCGACGCGAGTGAGAAATTTTGTTTATCGGTACAACGACGTTGTTCGAGGTTCATGTATAACACTACATGAACGACACACGTCACACGTAATAACGTTTTATTACTGTCAACCGTGTTACAAGAAAAATGGACGTCGTAAAACAAGGCATGAAATTGGCTTCTTGGATGTATTTGTAATGTAGAAAAAATAAAAGGAAACTGAAAAGCTGAAACTGTTTCGAGTTCCTCTTCCGTAAATTCTCCTCCCTCCTCCTCGCTCCGTTCACTCTTCCATCCTAGTCCTTTTGTGTTTTTGTTGCTCCTCGTTCTCTCTCTCTCTCTCTGGTCGTTTGTTGTTCCCACTAATCAACTTTCTGCTTGTTGCTTTCTGGCGATTTGTCTCCGTTCATCGGTGAACGTGAACGGCTGCGGCTTTTGCTATGTTTGCTGCCGGATCGTGATCTTGATCTGTCGCCTCTGGATCGTTCGCGACTAGACCTGTCTCTGGAAAAACGGAACACGATTTTAGAACCGTCAGCCTTATCGATTTGCTTGCACTTGCGCTAATTATATCGATTTCAACTCACTTCGAGGGAGACTTGGCTTTGGATTTGGACTGCGACCTGGACTTTGACCTCTCGGTTTTGGACCTAGAACGAGATCTGGATTTGGACTTTGACTTAGATTTCGACTTTGAGCGGTCTCTTGATCTGTAAAATTATAGTTCAAATGAAGGAGACAGAAAAATTATACGACGTAAGCATAACAATGAGAATTCGTTCACAACTTTTTCTCCCGGTCGTGAGATGCGGTGTGATTGTATTTGAACGAACAAAAAAAGGAAAAACAAAAAGAAAACAAACAATACGATGATCGTATATAGAAGAGAGAAAAAAAAATGAAAAATAAACAACGTGAGAGAGCAGAGAGATGTTCTATCTCGAAAACGAGCCCAAACACAAGGCCAAACGGTATAACATGGGGCGTGAGACAACGTGTGACATGTGAATACGGTCGAATCATTGATAAAATTGCGCAAGAAACAAAGCAAATAAATAAAATGCCAAAACAACACAGTCGTAATGAAACAATATAAATCAATAATGAACTCAATTCTGAAATAGTAGAACGGAATAGGATACTCACTTGGATTTGGAACGAGAGCGGCTACGCTCGGGGGATTTGGATTTGGACTTTGATTTGGATTTCGAGTGTGCCCTGGATTTCGAGCGACTGCTGCGACGGCTACGGCTACGAGAGCTGCGGCGACTCCTAATACAAAGAAAAACATTCCTTTAATGAAGCCGTTAATCAATTGTAATCGCGATTATAAATAGATCGCGGATCTTTATGCAACGTGAACAATTGTTTATTTCGTTAAGAGTTTTATTTAATTTTTAAAGAGTGCACCCGCATGCTGAATTATTCATAACACGGATTGAGAAATATCTTTTGGAAGGGATAACAATACTATAAGCTTCTCTGGAGAGCTTTGGGCTACATTAAAACGACCTTCCACAATTTGTTGCTTTAGCATTGAATTTGCTATTGCTAATTGGAAACTTTAAATTCTCCCGATGATTCTCATTTTAGGAATGCATAAAATCCGCAGTCTAGTTCGAAGCGCGATATAGGTTCATTGAATCGAATGCTTTTTGCCAGGGGCAGTAAATAGCAACTACGAAATCTAATTTGCCTTTATGCGAATCTCAATGTATGCCATGCATGAGAAATCAAACTTGAAGTGTATACGATTATAAAAAATTAAAGGAAAAGTAAAATTATAAAAATGCAGATTTAGAGTCTCTCTCTCTCTGTCTGTGAGAGTATTTTGAAATTATATATCCCCGACAGTTCCTTGATCGGTATCGAGAACGACGATTGTACCTTGAGCGGGAGCGGGATCGGCGACGTGATCGTGATCGTGATCGAGATCTTGATCTCGAGCTTGAGGATCTTGAGCGACGGCCGCGTCTTTTGTCTTCGATTAATCTGATTCTGCGTCCGTTCAGTTCTGTGTCGTCCAATTTGTCGATGGCGTTCTTCAAGTCCGAGTACGTTGCGAATTCTACAACTCTGTAACAACACGAAACGATTCGGAGATAAGTAATTTTGATCTTGTCGATCTACAGTGGCTCCCATTAATATTCGGACGCTCTCAAAAAACCTACTAAATAACTTTTTAAATATTGGACTCTCTTGGGAAGCTAGAGCAATTAGTTTACTAAAGGATGCGAAAAGAAATTTTTTCGAAAATTGCAATTGGTCGGAACTGTAGAGAAAATACTAAAAGTTGCATTTTACAACTTTTTTTTATATGGGCCTGTATTGGAATCTTAAAAAGTACGTTTGGTAGGTCTGTGTTAATTATATGCATTGTAAACGTTTTATCGAAATCAGTCGATGCAAAAGAAACGACAGACATTGAAAGTTGTAAGAATCCTTAGATTTATTGCAGTTAAAGACCGAAAATCATGAAAAATTGCAATTTTTACCATCTGTAAATGTTTGTAGCTCATTGCAACGTCGACCAATTTTGATGAAATTTTCAGAGTATGTTTAATTGATACATATCGACGAAACATGTTTTCGAAATTATCAAGTAAGCCCACATAAAAAAGTTGCAATATACAACTTTCAGTATTTTCTCTGCAATTCCGACAACTTGAAATTTATTTCAGAAAATTGTTTTCACATTGTGTAGCAAACCAATTAATTGTTCTAACTTCTCGAAAAAGTTCAAATCATATGGTCCAATATTAAAAAAGTTATCGTCCTTTTAAGAGTGTTCGAATATTAATGGGAGTTACTGTACGTTGAAACGGTTCAAATCGATCAGGAAACTCACCCTTCATTTCTGCGCTGCTTGTGTGCATCTGCGTATGTCACTTCTCCAGCCTGTCTCATATAATCCTTCAAATCCTGAGCACCACACAAAAAAACGAATTAATATATCGTAATGACATCCGAAAGATCGCTTAACGATTAAAACATTATGATATACGATTAATATTCACGTTATGAATTAATACTAAGTTGTGTTCCTATTACTACTAAGATTAACGCATAGGTTAAAAGGCAATTTATATGTATTTTTCCTGTGCACTCTTTTTTATATCCACTGTACTTGTCCTACGTAATAGCTCCTTTTTCCTACTTGCAGACACGTGTGCTCGAAAGAGTGACTCTATTATCCTTACTGAAAAAAAGGAAAGCAATGTCCTGTCCCTGTTCCGAATCTTCAGTGTTGATTATTAGGTTGGAAATATGTGCTCGAATTTAGTATCTGTGATTGACGCAACCTTTCTTTTTATGCAATTCAATCATTGAAACAAGTTTTGTGGTTCAGTCAATAGGTACACCTCCGCCCTGCAGAAAATCGATCACAGAATCTACGAATTTTCCGTTCCCGAACAGAAAATAAAATCGGTATGCGTCAAGGCAGCAGCAATCATTCCTACGCGTACAATAATTCAAGACATATTTCTGCAGAGTGGCTCACAATTACATCATTGCAGCATAGAGAGAGAGAGAGAGAGAAGAGATCGCAAAACGTTGATGATCAACGTAACAAACATTGGTGAAAAGAAAAAATAAATAGTTTTCTGAATGAATCTCCTTCTATTTAAGCATATACAAATAAACAAAGCTTGCGGTTCGATCGGAAAACTACAAAGAAGACCGTTCAAAAGATGGAACTTGCATAGGGCAGAAAGAAGAGACAAGTTGCTCATTTCAAGTCGACAATGAAGAATGAAGTAACGTGATGCGAGATTGGAAATAAATGCTGCCCGTCTGGAAACTCTTGCTATGCGAAGAATTTGTAGTTTCGAGGCAAACAGAAAACACACGAGCAGATGCTGCCGCTCTAGCCGAGAAAAATAAGAATTCTCAATGGCCGACAAACAAAAACAATGTAAACAATGTTACAGAATTTCGGGATCGTTGTCCTTGATTCTCGCGACAAGTTGAACAAGGTTGGAAGAATGATTTTCTCCCCGATGTTCTCGCACACTGCAGAGCAGGAGATCCGATTAGGTTTCAGAGTGGCTCCTCTTGATATTCTCCTTCTTCTCGTTTCCTCTAAGAACGTGGTGGTCGTACGAATCTTTATCCATCTCTGTCTCTCTGTGTGTGCGTGCGTGGTGTTGGATGTATCCTTTCCGTTCTCATCGGCGGAACTTGTACTTGTGGGAACCAGGTACGGCTTTATGTTGTGGACTCTGTTGTGAGGTGCGCGCGCGTCTTGTTATTCTCTCTCTTTCTGTGTTTCTTTCTCTTTCTTTCTCCGTGTCGTTGTTCGATCTTGACGTCTCTTCGAGGTATCTCTCATCCGTGACATCCGGATGATATCGTTCGGTGTCACACAAATCGTATCCAGAACATGAGCAAAGTTGCTTGAGAGCACACCGCTTGAACGATCCAACTGGAAAAACGCGTTACCGGGAGGGGTTTACCGAAAACTTCTCCCTTTTGGTACTCTCTCACTGGACACCAAAAAAGAATAGAAACAGAACATGACACGATGAAATTGCCTTGCATAAAGAAAAGTTGTTCTCTTCGACTTGTTCCTTCAGTTCTCCTGTTTCAAAAATATGCTGCGCGCCCGTGCTACTGCGGTTGTTCGAAATTCCCGCGCGTAATCAATTCTTTAAGTATAGTAGAACTCCATTTATCTGAACCAAAATTCTGGAAAGTTTGAAAAGTAGCGAAACAGCAATTTGTTTGTCTAAAGTGTCCAATATTATAAAATCAACGAAGAATATTGTAAAATACTGTTATACATGGTTGAAAGCACAGCCGGAAGCAAATTAAATTAATTTACAATGTTCGAAAACTTTATAAAATCTGGCAAAATCTATAAATCTTTATAAAGTACTGAAATAAAAAGAAGTAATACTCTTTGTAATTAGCTGAACTTTTAATATAAATGTTTTACGGTTACTGAATAATAAAAGCTTTTGATCTTTATAAATTACTGTTCTTAGATGTATGCAATTCTCAAATTCATAAACTCTGAGCTATTGCTATAATGACTGAGCAAACATGATCGAATCCACTTATCAGAACGTGGACTGCTACTACATATATCAACTGCCCAACTACATGAACTGCTTGTCCCGGACGAGTTCATATAAATGGAGTTTGACTGCACGAGAACACACTATGAAGCAAATGAACGTGGATGCCTAATTTCGAGCACAATTATTATAACACTATTGTATTACTATACTGTGAAACTGGTCCCCTCTGGTACTGGATTTACTCGTGTGTGCACGGTCTCCTCAAGCTCGTCGAATGATCTCAATAAATCTACATATATAAAAAACACCTGACCACTATGGTGCACAGATATGTAACATATGTATATATAAATATATATTTGAAGGAATGTAGAGAATACAGAGTGGGTCGTCCGAAGAACTCGACACTCGAACCGTTCCCGCTGGAATTCTAGACAAGAAAACGTCCCAAGACGAAAGTTGCACTGCCCCGCGGGGCGAACATGATAATACAAATGAATTTCTCATTGGACTGTATCTCGAAGGTTATTCGAAGATCATCGATATTTCGTCGAACATCCTTCGAAATAACGTCGCACAAAAAATTGGTTTACATCAACGCATGCGCTGCCATCGAGCAACACAGCTTTTGCTTCGGACGTTTCCTTTCGTGTTCCATGGAAACAGAGGCACGGTATTCGTTCCGAGAGTGAACAAATTTTCTCACTAAGGGGTTCGATATCTCCGGAGCAACAAAATTCGTGAGATTTTTCAGGTTGCAACGAGGTGAAACTCGATAGAACTTCTATCATTAGACTGCGGATTTTATGCATTTCTGAGAAAAATGAATAGATCGAATGTAAAACAGTAAGATCGTTTAAAAAGATTCTACAATTTTGTATATTACACAAAGAAAATCAAATGAACTCTGTGCACGTTGTTATTTATAATTCTTAACCCCTAACATAATATATGGACAACTTATAACTTTTCTGTGACAATATCCTTTTTCGTATTTTACAAGTGAATACATTGTTTGTTGAATATAAAAAAAACTGTCCTACTTTTTTCTACTGAACATAGTTTCTACATGATAATCGTCTCGAGGTTTGTTGATTCTCCTCGCGAATACCGTGGTCGAGTGTCCCGTTTCTCCGCGACTCTGCCTGTACAGCAACGACAAATGAGAAGGTTATCACAAATGTGTAAGTGTGTGTATGTATATATATATATATATAATATATATGAAGATATACATAAATATATATATACGTATATATGTATAGAATAGATATAATGTATATATCTAAAGAGTACACTCGGTTAAGGTGACGCATTTACCTTGGGCCCAGGCACCACCTTGCTTACGGACAGAGAGAAAGGCCAGACACAACGGCGCTTGGTCGGGTCGAACGGATCTGTGTGGCGTAGTCGCGGATGGTTCGGGTTTCGGCCCGTGTATGCCCTCATGGGTGGCCGCTGCCTGACTTACTAGATGGCTAAGTTGGTGGCGGTACCAGTAGCAGTAACAGTCGGTAGTGTAGTAGTAACAAATGTGATAGTACAGAGTTAGATGGGATAGAGAAGGGGGTGTACTTCTTTTTTTCTTTTGGGACAGAAGGACAGTTGATGGGTGTGGGGATGATGATGACCGTATGGCAGGAGAGATAGGTTGCGTGATATGCTCTGTTGGATGGTCGTGAATCGTTGTGATATATCGGCCATGACAGAAATTTTGCGTGAGGATGCGATGATTCGGCAGAACGAGGATGAGGGGAAGAGGTTTTAGCATGTGTACGTTGAAGTTCAGAGGATATACCAAGGTTTGGCAGGGGGTCAGAAGCGAAGAGTCGATGACGGTGGTGAATATAGAGTATAATCCATAGACAGGTCATAGTCATTGATGATTCGTAGAAGGCAGACGATTTTCTCTCCAAGACCGATCACCGATGAAAGGATCGCAGATACGTAAGAACCCTATCGGTGTCACTGGGATTGTCTCACTGGGACTGTTTCGCCACGTATCACTGCGCAAGTAGTAGTAGGCGGTAGGTGGTAGGTGTACCCAGTGTGCCACGCGGCTATCTCTCTCACCCGGGACACCTCAGAAACCAACCTGGTGCCACTTGACCTCAAGGCGGGCCCATCGCGTGCATCGTCATCTTTATCATCGCACATCATCAGTCTATTGGCCCTACCGGTCGCCCCTCCTCGGCGAAGAGGACATGGCTCTTCGGAAAGAACATCAATTTTATTGTTTTTCCTCACACTGTTGGCCGAACGTAAATGAAATAATAAAATTGAGAAAAGGAACACACGTCGAGGAATCGAGATTTATAATCGACCGAGCGAGAATATATATTTCATATATATATATATTTATAATTCCGTATATACTTTTTTCAGTTTAAAAGAGACAACCAATATTGTATATATGTATAGAGAAAGAGAGAGATAGAGAGAGGGAGTGAGAGCATCCGAAAAGTACGATTATAGACGATTTATAGTAGAATTACTTGGACGATTAATGTATATTGATCAAGTAAGACTTGGTTCACCGTTTTTTTTTTGTTGCAGAGCTAGTTTCTGCCTGCTTTAATTTGTCCTTGGCATTCGTGTTACGTGTTTATATATATACATGTGTGTATATATATATATATACGGGACATATACATATATTGGATAGATTGATATATTTATAATCTGTTATGTTCTGATCAAGGATTTCGAAAGATGCAGTGCGTCCTGGTATTTCCCACATAGTTTTCCCATGCGTTCCCGCGGATCGACCTATCGTCAATATCTTTCTCAACTGTTTGCGTGCACGTTGTCTGTCTTCATCTCCTTCGTTGCTTCATGTCTCTTCCGTTCTAGCACCTCTTCTTCCAAATCAGCTGCGCGCTCTTTCTAATCCAAGTATCATCGGGAGAGTTCTCTTCGAGGCTAAGAGTCACACTTTTTTTTTCTCGAAATTCTCACGACCTGGTGTTGCTCTTGTGCTTTTCATCGTTTCCTCGATTTGTCCCTGTGTTCTCTTTCTATCTCCTATGCACCTTTCTCATCTCGTTTTTTTCTCTGCTCTTTCCCGCCGTTTTTCTCAGATTCTCATCGGTCTCGTCACGTATACACGTACTTTTTTGGAGGGTCTTTTTCGGCCGGGCGTGTTCAAGATTTGAAAAATTTCGAATATGCCACAGACTTACTTGATCAAAATGTACATCTTTCATTTCTTTTTTTTTTGGTCATTAGCATTCGGAATAGAAGATATAGAGTTTGGATGAGTGAACGAACTTAAAATGACGAAAGAAAAATCGAATAAAAAACAGTACGATACTAAAATGCCGCGGTGGTAAGTTTGGTTCGACTCGGGGATACGAAAAAGTGGCGGAAGAATTAAAAAAAAAATCACCAGCGAGAGGAAGCATCGTATATCTATACACATGTATACATATATGCACGTATATGTATATACGTGTATGCGGATTCTTTTTCGTGTATTCGCAAGAACAACGTTTCGGTTTCTTTTTTGCATTAGAACCTCGAGTAGCAATCAAACTCACGAAAAATAGCTATCGTCAGTCGGTAATGGTAAAACGACGAAAGCAAGGGTACAGATATTGCTTACCTGCCAGCTGACACGACTGGATAGATTTTCCACGGTAAGGCGGTACTCGGTGCGTGTGGGTGGTCCGTATCTACAAAAGGAAAACATGGGTATTATATTGTTTGAACGTTTCAGTTAGCGCAGGTTTGTCTTGGACCTGACTTTTATATATGAAATATTTTATGAAAAACTCTACTATGAAAAATTGCAAGAACGTAAGTTAAGTTAAAATCTCAGAAAAAATTGAATGATATTATATGTTTATATGTAAAATTAAATTCAAGTAAATTATATTATATATGTAAATTTATAAAATTGATTTTAAAGAAATGAAGTAGACGTATCGTTAGAGCGTAACATTGGATGTATGTACCTGGGCAATGATTGCTTGTAGCTAGATGCAGTCCTCGTGTTTCTGTTCACACTATCTCTGCAAAAAGGGATGTCATGTGAACAGAAATAACGGTTCGTTGGTTAAACCTTCAGCAAATAACTACAGATCTGCACTCATTGCTCAGGCACACAATCAATCACCTGTTCCAATCGAATCAAATCTACTCAAAATGCAGCAATAGCGTACCTGTCGTGCCGCATATCGTCTCGGCTGTAACAAACACAATACCACACATCTATTAGTCGCCAATTACATTCGTTCGTCACCTCTCTCAACTACCAGTAACTTTATTGACAACATAATGTCTGCGGGAGGGTTATATATCGTTATCTTTTCTGTTTCACTAGACATTAAGCTAATCTCCGTACGAAAAAAAGAAAATAATACCACGGCCAGATAGATAGATATACACGAATGCATAGATTCTTATCCGCTGCGTTTACATCTCGCAGCGATGCTCCGGATCGTGTATGTTTCCATCGTGAAAAAAGAAACAAACATACTCGACGTACCCGGGAGAGCAGTCAAATCCAAGACAACCAATTCGAGAGAACTAATTAGAGAAATAAAAAACAAATGATTGGCGTGCGCGTGACCGAACGGACTTCTTCATTTCGTTGTCGAAAAAAAAGCGAAAGCTTCGTAATCACGCGTTATCTAATCTAGAGCTAATCATTTATCCGAGGTGTAACGTTCTTCCCTGTAGGGGCGATATGCAAAATTATTTCACTACACTATCACAACATATATAATTAAAAGAAAACTGTAAACAAGGAACGGAACAGAAGATTGATGTGTGTGCCAGAGTTATGTTATTCTTTTCATTAGTAAAGAAAAGAACATAAACAGTTGATGATTGCTTTTCTTCCTTCAAGCTGATAAATATTTTGCATATCTCAAGTTGATTGCCATCAGGGGAGGAGGGGATAATGATCGCTCTGATAAAATAAAAAAAAGGATAGCGTGTCTTACGCAGATCGCCTCGAGTCCCCATAACCACCACGGGAGTCACCATAGCGCCACTGGTCACTACCCCTAGGTGTCCCCCGGGCCCTCTCTACAGTAATTCTGTAACAAGACACATTGGATATGCTTACTTGTCTCTCCAGGAGCGTGAGCGTCCGTAGCCACGGTCGCCTCGCCTCCCTGAAACACCCCGTGCTATCTCCACCGCCACTCTGAAACACACCCAACAAAACCCCGCCTAAGTCCTCGACTAATTCTTACTCTAAAGGTGCTTCCTTCCTTCCTTCCATCCTTTTTTTTCTTTTCCATTCCTCTCAGCTTCCTCTCGAAATCCGTTATTCTATCATCATGATCATCATCATCGTCAGCATGATCATCATCATATATATATATATTTCATCATCTTATCGTCAGTCCAGCAACTGAGGCGCTGTCCCCTCTCTCTCTCTCGCTCGCTCGCTCGCTCGCTCTCTTTCTTTCACGCTCGTCTTCGTTATACATCCCCATTTTATAATTTTGCTAGAGCAGTTGCTGTCTTCGGTTTTTAACGCGTGTAATTCACCAATGTAAGTGTAGAACCTTTTTCATTGCGCACGAGTTTCCTTGTAATCAGGGCTTGAAAACTGTTATAATAGTAATCTTGGTTCTTGAAACGGTCCCGAAGAACCCTCGCGTTCCGAGTAGCTGTTACACAGAACCAAACTTTCGAACTGTTATCTGTTTTTCGATTATGGTTTCGATTTCCTGTGTTGGTCCCCCGTAATATAGTTGTCCTTTCGGTTCTATATCGGTTCCAGAATGAATTCTTAATCCACTAATTAACGCAACTCTGCAGATTACTGGGTACGTGTAAAATCATTAAGAAGAACAAACATATATATAATAAATATATACACATGTTATCGATTTCTATTCAAGCATTGAAATAAATAAAGCAGCTACATATTTGTCACATTCACACGCACTATATTATTCAGGACAAAACATTGATAGGTGGAAGTATCGATTTCTTGTTTTCGCATTTATGATGTCTGACTTTCATTGACGAGTAGAACCGTTTTGGAACCGATATATGAACCAAAATAGGAGCCGTAACTGAAACAGATAGTGGTTTGAAATTTTGGTACTACGTGTAACAGTTATTCAGAATGAATGTTCCTTGTAACTGTTTGAATCGGAACCTTTATATAACAGTTTTATACAGTAATTTTCGAAACTGTTTCAAGCCCTGCTCATAATTGACTGGAGATCCCCTCTAATATGATTAACGGATAAATAACGATCGCCAGAGAATTATGGGAAACATTGATATCTTTCTTTTTTTTTTAAATTTGTATATACAGTATTTTTTCTTTTTTTTAAGAAGCAATATACATTACTTTTAAAATGTTGAGGCATTCTTGTTTTTTTTTTGTAGAAGTATCGATATATTTATATATGTGTAGTAATATATAGTCATGTTTACGATCGGGGAATTGATGGAAGTAGTTCAAAATGGCGGCAAGTCACATCGGCTATTTAAGTAAGATGCACTTTTATTCCAAAACAAATCCAATCGATAATTTGGAGGACAGACGCCGTTCATTGAATGCGTTAACAAACTTAAAGGCAATAGAAACGAAAAGAAAGTGTTTGTACATATTTGGCAATTCAAAATTATACAGAAGCAACAGCAGATAATATTACTGGTACAAGATAAAATTAGAATTAGAATTAAATATCTTTGAACGTGTTCTGGCTTTATTTATAATACTAAAAGAAAATAATAGCGAAAATAAGAATCTGAATCGACAGATATCGTTCATGTTATACCAGTGACTTTTATTCACACAATTTACTATCTGTAAAATTATGCATAGGCAAATATAAAGTGTTCTTTTTTTTATCTGCTTTCTTTGTACTCTATAAAATTCTATGATGCCTTTAATTACGAATATACAAACATATCTGTGTGGAACTGTTTAGAACGAAAGCACTTCACTTAAAATTTTCGGGAATTGAAAAAATATATTGTCAATGCTATTGCTTCTCATGAACAAATCTACTTATTTGTGCAACATTAACAAATACAAGCAACTTCCAAATTTGTAAGGTGACATCCTGAATTTACTATACGATCGTACTTCATTTCTATCGATTACGAATGCTAATGTTGCACTTTCAATATTCGAAAAATTGTTTCTCTTAAATATCCTAGAAGAAGGCACAATTATGAACTACAAGCTTTAAATGGTACTTCTTCGTCTGGTACCAATAATATTATTAAACGAATTTAAAAGTGGATTTAATGATCCACAAATCAGATATGTATTGTGAAAAGATATACTAATCATGCAAAACATGCTACCTACACCATTCTCCTAACATATGCTTCTCTTTATCTGTATATAGATATGTGAAACGTACGTATCAATAAAATAGTACGCATTACCTTTCTCCTAACAGCTCCTTTCCATTGAGCTCATAGACAGCATCATCTGCATCCCTATAGTCATCGAACTCCTGCGAACAGAACAATTTATATTACAAATCAATTTCCAACAGTAGGACAATTGTCAGATTTTACATGCAGTAGAATCTTATATCAACCGTATGATGCAATTTCTTACTAGCAGTTACAGAACATACCTAGCTTAACATGTTACACGACAGAGTATTGAAAATAAGTAATTCGATTAACAATTTCAACAATTCTGACTCTATACAACGAAAGACGATATTAGTCAGATAAAATTCCATTGCATTAGTTTCATTTTGAATAAACATTGAAAATATATTTGTACATGATACTTGTTTTTTACCCCAGAAGTACTAAATAATCGAGTGTCGGTTACTCGTAACACAATCCTCTTTTGATTAAGTATAACTTACAAACATTTCGTAGATTATTCGATGAAAACCAGCACACATCTCCGTTATGCAGCCATAGTACCAATGTGTTCAGGGCTCAAGGTAGGTCAGATCAACTCCCGAGTTCGAGTTATTTTCAAAGTGAAACACTTTACACTCTACACGCTTTGGTCCGCAATTAAGTTTTAGACAAACATTCTTTTATCTTTTCTTTTCTTTGAATAACTTAATTTTCTTTTTAGAAGTTCAACATATTAAAAACATGAGAGAACGCTACAAGCAACAGATTCTAAACAATACGGGACCAAACAGAGTGTAGCAAAGTGTTAGGGACGTATGTAGAATTTTGTACAGTACTTACAACAAAGCCGTAACCATTCTTGATGAGGACATCACGGAATCGACCGTAGCCTCTGAAAAATCTCTCAAGGTCTCTTTCCCTGGTGCCGTATGGAAGCCCACCGACATAGACCCTTGTCCCTACCATACTGTAAAAAAAACAATTGAACCACATTAGACTTACCACAAAGGCAAATCCATTCTTCATAGCGACCTCCTTGATTCTACCATATTTCCGGAAGAACTTCTCAAGGTCGCGCTCTCTCACCCGGTATGTTAATCCACCAACGAATACTCGGGTGCTCATTCTTAAAGGAAAATATAAAAACACCATACATAACAGGCTTCCTTAAGAACCTGCCATTTTTTTTTAGTCACATGACAATATAAGAACAGTTACGTTAAATTTTTTTCTGGTCATTCTGGCTGAGAATTGCAATGCAGCTTGTGAGACTGACATTAGCGATATCGTTTCATTTTTTCTCTCTGAAAGAGTTTTTGATTAAGGAAACAAACATCAATGACTCTAGGTTCTGATATTAAAAGATAGCTCTTTTTTTAAATTATAGTTGATACTATATATAAATCGATCGAAAGAAAGTCACAAGTGCAATAAAGAGGTGCCCTTAAGAAAAGAAACTACAAGGCTGTCGCTAAACCAAGTGATACGAGTTTCTTTGTCATACAACCTTTGTTAATCATCGCATACAACACATTTAAATAGCAGGACCTTAACAAACAATACAGGAATGATACCACAAGCGTGAATTTAACTTTACTGCAATGATTTTTAATGACAAGGAAAGGGCTAGTGACATGCTGCTTATTGTAACAACGAAAATAATGTAGAACGTGTAAATTGGATTATGCATTTTAGGACTATTAAGTGTTAATAAATGCATATACATAAAAAGAGTGGAAGCATTATAGAATTTGATGTAGCGATATTCTCTAAATATTATATTTAAGAAACGATAAACTCGCTTTTGCAAAGACGTAAATGAAAATTCGATCGATTTGCAGAAGAAAAATTTTGTTACACTTCGTTCTTTTTTTTTTCTCTTTAGAAGCGTAACAAAAACCATTGCTTTTATGCAAAATATTTCGATTTAATATTAAGCACGTCTCATGCACTTGTAACAAAAAGAATGTTGTCTATATACATTTTCAAATAAAAAAATGTGTATCAATATTCAGTGCATAACCAGGCATGAATCGCTATAGTATATACTATTCAAGTGTTTACATGTTCATGCTTACTCAGCCAAAAACGTGTTCAGTCAAAGAACGTTAAACATCAGCCGTATTCGGTACTTCAATAAAAATTTAACAAAAATACAATTCAAATGTAAGTGGGAAATTCAAACTTTCCCACCTTTTGGTATTGCCCGTACTCCATTAACTGCGCATCAAAATGTATCCTCCATTTTATTCGAATTGTACCGAATTCGTTTGATGCAACCAGCAAAAATAATAAAGTAAGCAAACTCAAAAAACAATTCTCGGTGAATGAAGTTCTAAATTTCGATTTTTTATTATTAAATATGTAATCGCAACATCGATCTTAAAGTGTATACAATTCGTTACCCATTCATGGTTGTTTAACCTGTTAGCCCTTGCTCGCAGATGTACACTTAAAAACGAATAAAAGTTATTTACACTACTGCATTGTTGTTGAAAATAAATATAAATGACGAATCACAAAGCTTTCGTCGGTTAACAGGTTAAAGTCCACGTCAAACAATGTACCGTTAAAGATCGATTACTTTCGTCTTATTAATATGCTGTTTCAACGGTTAAATACTAACGGTACTTTGTTTTCCAACAAACTCTTATGAATCGTAATCGACGAACATTATTTACATTAGGGGAATGAAAAAAATACTATCTAAATAAATATATTTATAAGAAGTACAGTATGTTCCGCGCGATCGAGAACGCGTACTCTTTTATCGGGCACTCGTTTCATAAAATGGCGGTCGTCTGATCGCTCGAAGCAATCTTCCACCAGTTTTGCGAGGGGACACGTAAACAAGAAAATGGAAGATAAGAACGCGACATCCAAGAATTAGCAAAGTTACTTCGATCTAGCGATAAATCAACCGTATTTATTCTATATACAATTTAAACGGAACGCTATAAACGATTAACGGCACGCGATGTTGCGTAAACAGTAGCGAATAATATCGAAACGAAATATTTCGAGTCATTCATTAATCGCGAAAGGATTTGAAAAAACTATCTATTGCGTCGTACTTCTTCTGTTTGGTTACAAGAGGTTTTATAAACGAGCAGCCATGTGACACAGAATATCGAAAGTTACTGCCACGTCATTACGATAGGCTATAGAACTTTTGCGGCAACTAAATTTTATTGAAACTATAAGGAAAAAACCGAATAGAAAACTAGATTAACGAACAATGCCGTTAACGCGTTACAACAAGGGAAGCTAACAGTCGTCGCGGACCATCGTAGACGTTTTTTATTCGTAAAACTAGATATTTGCAAACAATTCACTATTCTGCGAGTGGACGCGGTGTTTGGGACTGAAGAACATGTTTATAAACTCACCTGAATACACGTAAAGCAACGTTGTCTCGTCCACTAAAACTTTATACTGTTGTACGACACGATACCACTGAAATTACTAGAAGAAGTAATGATCGGCGTCTGGAGCAAGATGGCTCGCCGCAGTAACGGAAACAAAACGGGGTTCACGCCACTGAAATTAAAGTGGTCGCCGCTCGGAGCCTCGACAACAGACGCCCAAAGATGAACATTTTTAATAATTTAACGAGAAATAAAGCAGTTTCACTAAAATAAATACAACCAAAAATTATTGAACACGTATTGCTTTTATTAAACATGTAATCTGTTTAATAAGATACCATAATCGGTCTTTTACTCGCCGTTATCCCTTCCCTTCGAATAGTAATATTGCGATTAAATTATTTATTAAGAATGTTTCAAGTGGTAGACTTTACGAATGTTTATTCCCTAATTAATTCAATGTTCTTGTAATTTTCTGGCAATTGTTAAAAATGTTTATCGTACCAACAGGCAGTTTCAAAATGCTTGCAGAATACAATTTGGATTTGAGAGAAATTTACGCAGTAGCATTTAGCGGGAAATTTGATTAAGACGAAATAGCGTTCGATGTTATTGCTATTTTCCGTATTGTTGTTATAATCGATTTCATTATGTAGAAGCT
Organism: Lasioglossum baleicum; assembly: GCF_051020765.1. Classification (NCBI taxonomy): domain Eukaryota; kingdom Metazoa; phylum Arthropoda; class Insecta; order Hymenoptera; family Halictidae; genus Lasioglossum; species Lasioglossum baleicum. The sequence goes on from NC_134940.1 coordinate 16,134,113, forward strand.
CAACAGTATTTTCGTTGTGATTATGATCCAAATAAATAAGTCTCGAAGTGAATATTGATTTGGTATTGTATGTAATTTAGTTCGAAATAAATTGTTGGAACGAAGATTCGTAATCTGCAATACTGAATGACGATGCCGGAATGACGCTGTAACAAACACAACAGCCAAGTCTCAAAACGATTGGACAAAGAAAATTTCTTAAATTTTCTATATCGTTTTGAGAAATGTTGTTTTGTGAAAAACGCTTTTAAAGTTAATATACAATACAGGTGTACGCATATGCTTCCGGTTTTATCTTTCGAAAACTGGCTTGTATATCGAAAAAGCTTGGTCCTTTTGCGTTTCATTTTCAAGATTTCAAATCATCGATTCCGCCGAGGGAAAAATGGTCGAATTTTTGGAAAATTTATTGTATTCTAACCCCTTGACAATAAAATTTGTTGGTCGGCAATAAACGTTGATAAAGACATCGTTGGCTGTAGGTTGGCTAGGCTGGCGCCACCTATTGAAAACAAAAATGGTGGCCAACAATATGCCCTATCCCTGCCCTGGTTTTATGGCACGCCAAATGTCTGCGTTCTCTAGGCTTCTTTCTACTATGTATTTCCCTTCGTCCGATACACCCAATTTCGATGTGAGCAAAGGGAATCGTTTTCTCGCAATCGACCCTATCTTACGTGCTAAATAAGTGGGGCTGCTTCTAACCAAACCGAAGGTGATCCAAAACTATCGAATATTTCGCGAAAAATTATAACCGCACAAGCTCGATTCGCCGTGTCATTCACCTTATATAATGTAATTGGTTACGCACGATTCTATTTGGCGGTTACACGCCTCTAACATGTATCGCCCGTTACAGGAAACACGAAAAAACAATCTATCACCGTGGCAATGCAGTAAGGAGGAAAATCCTGTATGTTTTACTAATTCCGAACGCAAGATAGACGTTTTCGTTTCGCCGACACGCTATGTACCAATTATGTAAAAAATTTCCTGTCGTCCGTGTCACACGCATCATCGGAGTCATTTAACATATTTAATGAAATGTCAAAATAATCACAGAATCGAATTAGGTTTGTACGTATACATATATATACATATATGTGTATATATTGTAGACAAAGTATTTGTTACCTTGACAACTGGCCTGTCACTGCTATTTTATTTTTCCAATGCTCTCTTTTGCTTTCTTCGGTTGACCGAGCTTGTATTTTTCAGTAGATTTTACTTATGCGTTAGAAATCACTTAATGCGATGTAGTTTAAGGAGTATGACAAAGGTCGCGTTCGATATTAATGAATCTTACCGGCGACCATCCTATATAGCACTTTTTCTTATTGTCGCAGGTTGTGGAATTTTTTAGAGATTGGTAATGACAGATAGAGCACGCACAATGAGGTTGGAAGCAGAAATGGCTGCTCCTTTGCATCTGCAAAGATTGGAGCGCAGCCTCAATGTACAGCCCTTCTTGAGACAAATTAATGAGTTGTTCCAAGATCCAGCTAGGTAGCTCTTTTATCAGTAATAAAATTGAACTGTACAGATTCAAACGTACAGGGATGCTTATCGTTTTTATGAATGTTTCTAGCGAGGATGAGAAGTCTGTTTCGTCAGAGTCCTCTGAAGGATCGGACAATTACCTTGATAACGTGTTGATCCGAAAAGAAGGTGTGCCAATCTCATCAGTATTTTGAAATCAAGTATCTCGGTTTGCGCAAGGAACTAACGATCATTCATTTTACAGAGGAGAGAATTAATAAATTAAGGCTGTATAATATGTCAAGTGTGGGAGAGGAACGCAGGTGGTTGCAAGATATTCTTCTGAGCGATTCATCGGATAGTTCGGCATCAGGATCTGACACAGATACTCCCATCACGGAAGAAGATTTTCAAGACATGCTAAAGTTTCACATACTTAGAAAAAAGTATCAAGGTCGCTTCTATCAGAAACCAGAGGTAAAATTGAGTCTGTATAAGACCGTTGAAATACATAGAACTGGCAATAATGTGAAACGTTTGTTTCCAGAATATACAGTACCAGTACTACAGTGCCGGCTTATTATCAAACTATGATCGATTTCTAGAACACCAAAAGTTGATAGTCGGTAATAAAAAGAAGAAAGAAAAGAAGCCCGAGAAGAAGGTCATGAAAATCAAGAAGGAGAAGGTCCCCCGACACAGACCATCCAATGATTATCCTGTAAGCGTATAAATGAGATGCTTCAGTACCGTTCGCGGTTCAATTAATTAGTCGTATTTGATTTCCAGGATGGGGAATATCCAGAGGACGAATGGGATCGTACGATGCCCAGAGAAGAAGAACTGGATGAAGCCGAGTTAGAAGCAATAATGCGCCACCAGCCGCGGCAACGCGGCAGGAAAAAGCATAATAACAAAAGCCCGGAGGTAATGGCGATGAGGAGGAGGAAGATTTGGGTGATGATGTCTAAGAAAGAATTGGGAAAAGTACAAAGAGCGAAAACCAATAATCATAAGGAAATGTTAATTAGTTGTAAGAAAGTAGCGCAACACTGTATGAAATACTGGCGACAAAAGGCTATGCAAGTAAGTAGAAATACTCTTGGATTTTTGAGTCGGTGAGATTAGCCGCGTGTATTTGAAGAATTGGAGAAATCTAACATGATATTTTCACTTTCCAGTCGCAGAAGAACATGAAGGAGACTATATGGAGAGCGAAGCGCCTCACGAGGGAGATGCAGTCGTATTGGAAACGTTACGATCGCGTCGAGCGGGAGACCAGGAGACGATTAGAAAAGGAGGCTGAGGAACAGAGAAAGATGGATGTCGAGCTGATCGAGGCGAAACGACAGCAAAGGAAACTAAATTTTCTTATTACACAGACCGAACTGTATGCTCACTTCATGTCCCGCAAATTGGGGAAAGCCTCGCCAGAAGAACAGTTGAGAATTTTAAATCAATTGGACGAAGAGAAAAATCCGAGACTTCTTGGAATCGACGATTATGATAGGTAACATTTCTGTACAAAGTCGATTGTACCCTCGTATTATTTCGTTCGTATTTTAGTGAAATCATGAAACAGAAAGCAAAGAGGAATGCCACCGAAGCATTTGACAATGAGAAAGCTAGAGCGAAACAGTTCGATACCGCTACAGCGTCCCAAGAATTACGACTTAGCGATACTCCTGAAACATTGGAGCATCCACAGCCTTCGATTTTCAAGGGAAATCTGAAGGGTTATCAATTGAAAGGGATGAATTGGTTAGCGAATTTATATGATCAGGTCGGTTCATATGGTTTATTGTATGTGACGAATTATTGATAAATCAAATGAACGTATGCTCAAATATTTTTGGTATCTCCTCAGGGAATCAGCGGAATATTGGCGGACGAGATGGGATTGGGAAAAACCGTACAATCCATAGCGTTCTTATGCCATGTCGCTGAAAGATACTGTAAGTTATTTAGAGGGAGCATTTTTATAGAAATCGTATCGCGAGCTTATTGACTTTTTGGCGTTTTCGTATTGATTCGCAGCTGTGTGGGGACCGTTTCTGATCATATCCCCTGCGTCAACGTTGCACAATTGGCAGCAAGAAATGGCGCGATTCGTGCCAATGTTTAAAGTGGTTCCGTATTGGGGCAATCCTCAGGAACGCAAGATACTGAGACAGTTCTGGGACACTAAAGATCTGCATACGAAAGAGGCTTCGTTTCACGTAGTGATCACTAGCTACCAATTAGTCATAACCGACTACAAATACTTCAACAGAATAAAATGGCAGTACATGATCCTGGACGAAGCACAGGCTATAAAAAGCACCAGCAGTATGAGATGGAAATTGTTGCTCGGGTTCAGTTGTCGCAATAGATTGTTGCTCAGTGGCACACCGATTCAAAACAGCATGGCGGAGTTGTGGGCGTTGCTGCATTTTATAATGCCGACATTGTTCGATTCCCACGACGAATTCAACGAATGGTTTTCGAAAGACATAGAGAGTCATGCTGAAAATAAAACCGGGATCGACGAGAAGCATTTGTCGAGGCTGCACATGATTTTGAAACCGTTCATGCTGCGGAGGATAAAGAAGGACGTGGAGAACGAGTTGTCCGACAAGATAGAAGTGATGGTGTACTGCCCCCTTACAACGAGACAAAAATTATTATACTCAGCATTGAAAAAGAAGATTAGGATAGAGGATTTATTACACTACACGGTGGGCGGCGGCGACACCGCGACCAACGACAAAAATTTCACATCAAATCTTATGAATCTAGTCATGCAATTCCGAAAGGTAGGTCGCATCCAGCAGGATATTTAACACTAGGCTTAGGACTATTTTCAATCATTTTCAACCATTTCTTTAATTGGCGCGTCCCGTAAGCCTATTTACCATCTACAAATCTGTTTCAGGTTTGCAATCATCCAGAACTGTTTGAGCGCAGAGATGCTAGATCTCCATTCTTTATGCACACCGAGTTCTTCGAAATGCCAGCATTATTGTATATAGAGGGACTGCTGCATCTCTCGTTGCCATCCAAAGATCACTTGTTGTATAATAAGCTGTTTATATTTGCTACCGAACATTTGCATCGAACCCTTCACGATGGCAGCGAAAGTTCTCAAAATCCCTTCTCGTTTAGTAGATTCATTAATTTGACCCCAATGGAAATGAACAAAGTGTTCATCATTGGTATTTTATTCAGGTACGCGACACCTGTGTTTCCTATTGAACGGTGTATTACACCGAATGTACATCCATCTTGATCTCCGATTTACCGTGATCCTGTAGATTATGTCTCGCGACATTGACGGAGAAGCGGATCAAAATCGCGCGTTACTGGGAGGACTGGAACGTCGACGAGAGGATAGATGTACCTAGGAACCAGATGTTCCTCTTGCCAAGGAAGACCGACGCCTCGTCGCAAGCATTGCAGGACTTAATTTTCACAGGGAGGATTATCGAGGGAGAGCCTGTATATACGCATAGTACACACGTTATTCATTCAATGCCTGAAACCGTTGCTCATCGAATCCTGCGTAGCAGCAAGAAGTCTGCCAATCAATCCATGAAGGTTCATAGTTTTCTATCGATCCTTCTCGCTATAAAGTAAGTCACAAGCGTGCCAGATGTACACGAGCATTTCGTTTTCTTCCACAGAGAATACTTCCGTCTACCAAAGTAGAACTAGAAGACTCGAAGGTGACTCTGCTCCCGGAGCATCTTCACCTCCCAAGACCACCGATAATGAGACTTTGCCAACAGACTACCATTCCATCCTTTATCTGCGATACGTATCCTAAGGTTGGTCGACTATTACATGTATACCGATGGCGACCATATAGTTATATTGACGCGTGACCGATTGATTCCAGGTTCAAGCTAGTCCTCGAAAATTGTATGTTAGTAATAGTGGCGCAGCGTGCGCGTGGAGGAGGCACGAGGAATGCGGTGGGAAATTTGGCCAGCAGCTTCTGTGGCTCGGTTGCGAGCGAGCTCTCTCCATTTCGCAAGGAGCCACCAGTTTTCGCATAATGCAGACAACGCCGACCTTCTCCGTTGAACCTCAAGGCGGGCTGTCCGCGTGCACGCCGATCAATGGCTGGTCGACCATCATAGTACCAGGCTAGTGTTTTCTTAAGGGAGTATTATACCACCTCCACAAAACTGTTTTTCTTGTTCTGCATTTTTTGGAAGTATAAGCGCTGTAAAATATATACGTTTAAAAGATTGACTTGAAATGTTGAGAGAATCTTCTGCACAAAAATGTTCAAATTAGTTTTGTATCGTTACAGATAAGCAAACGTTGGTGACGGATGCCGGCAAACTTTCAGTATTGGACAGTCTTTTGCGACGTCTCAAGGAACAAGGTCACCGGGTTCTCATTTACTCGCAGATGACCAAGATGATAGACTTGCTAGAGGTATACGAAATCGACTAATCAGAAACCAGACGATCCCTCGACCGATTTAAACGATCGTGCTTTTATTACAGGAGTATATGTATCACAGGAAACACACTTTCATGAGATTGGACGGTTCCTCGAAGATCTCTGATCGACGAGACATGGTAGCAGATTTCCAGAAACGGTAATGCTTCTGTTTGCTGTTCTAGACGAAAGTCTTGGAGGAATTTCACGGTGCGGTCGTCTACCATCTGAACAATTTAATATATCGGTCGATCTAAACGAGCGCTCTCTATCCGTTTAATGAGAATAGATCATTAATAACCCGAATAAATTTGATTCTCGGTGCTGTTCAGAGTGCGCACCGGCTTCGCCTCGAGACGCACGAGTATAGCGCTCTCAGCTTCTTAGCATGTCGTTCGTCGGCTCACTCGCGCATAAATAACACGCGAATTAATTGGGGAAGCGTCCCCGTCTCGTGGACAGCTGCGTCTTTGGCTACCCTACTCGAATATATGATTCTAATCACGATAAAATCTCAAAGGCAACCCTTATTCTCCTAATAATACGAGCCACTCTTTCCTCATCGTCACCGAACTTCGCCGACAATATTTACTCACAAATACGAGTTTACTTGAATTTTATTCTACCATCAAAACAAAATGTTACGACTGGGATATGATAATAAATAATTATTTAAGAAAGTAATTGGTACCGATCGACGCCAAGCGAATTTAGACCGATGCATTTTTTGTTTTTCTCATTCTGCGAACGGACGAAGGAAATGTAAATTTAAAAGGCCTATCGAGCCCAGAACGAAAGAAAGAACTGGACGGAGTAAAAACCATTGAAATGCTACGGGAATTAGGGTACGCGGTGGTGCAGGGTGGCTAGCCAAATGGCGAAATTCGTGCTCGGTTCGCAGTGGGCGTTGGAAATCCTTCAAGTGCGGCCACGGAGCATTTCGAATTAATTTCCATAGGAAACACACCAGGCTGTTCAATCTGCAGGGATTGTTTCATGTTTCAGGGCGGACATATTCGTCTTTTTGCTAAGCACACGAGCCGGGGGCCTGGGAATAAACCTCACCGCCGCAGACACGGTCAGTAATCTTATCCTTACTTTATCAACCGTACCTTGTACGTATTCGCGCAGGACTTCGCGAGCCAGGTTGTCAGGCTTGTCCGCCTCTGATATTCAGGGCAATCGTAATTCGCCGGTGGGTGGGGGCAACGGGGGAGGCGATATCGGGAAGCGAACGGATAGCGTGTGGGGAGATCACGATCCTGTCTGGCCAGGAGACAACGTTTAATCACGGAAATGTCGTTCGACATTCGGTCCCGGTGTCATCGATTTAACAAGTCTGGAACTCTGCCTGTAATCGAACCTTATACATTCTTTTCGCCGAAGTATTCGTGCCTAACATGTTTCTTTATGTCAACCCTTGGATTTCAGTCTGCTGGCGATTCGTTCAATGCTACCAGGTGCGTCGGAACGATGAAAAACTTTGGACAATTATGGAATAAATCCATTCACTCGTGTTTATGTTATAAACATATTTTCAGAAACATCTGGTATATCGAAATGTTAATGAAATTGAAAAAACAATAGGAGTGCCTTGAAGAGAAAGAAACGCTCTTTCCATTGCTTTTTTGTACAAGATTCTACGATAACTTTTTCGCTTTCTGGAGCCAGTTAAAGTTAAAAAGCCCATATTTACTTCAATGTTGAATAACTCGAATAAAAAAAAATCGCACAATATTCAACAACCACACAATTTACACAGGAAAGATAGCCCTTCGAAATGATATTAACGCGATTTATCAAAAAAATTTGTTGCTCCCCGTGTGATGTTTCAAAGTTGCACAAAATTTTTGTTAACCGTCAATGTTGTCTTCATCTCGCTATAACTTTATAAAAAACCAACATCAACAATTTGAAACAGAGCATCTGAAACTAGAGTTTTCAGGCTTTCAAACCATTGTTTAACGATATCGATACGGCAATTTTTGACGGAGTTATGATCACGTAAAGTGGGACCAATTTTTCGGGTTTGCACAATTGATCCCTTAATTCTTTTGAGGAGTGTGTCAGATTGAACTTATTAAGACCTTTAAAGAAAGAAAGAAATGTACGATCATAAAAGGCGTTCGCTATCCAAGGGTTGAATAGGCTATCGATTGGCACAGGGTTCGGCTATCGAAACCCGTTGGTAGCGGCGAGGGTGCGGGCGAACCAGGTGGAGGAATTAATGGCGGAATCGATATACGATTTTTTGGCCAGGGTCGTTCGCCCTGCATTGCCGAAACTGCATTCTGTTGTGCATTAGACTGCACCGGGGTGGGCTGCAGGTATGCGTCGCCGAATGCATTTGCATATGCCCTGGTTCGAATATCGAGTGGAACTGTCCCTATTTAGGACGTCACGCAATAGACGTCCGAATTTGGGTCTTCCGCTGCACAGATCCGTGGAGGCCGATATCGCTATAAAGACGCTTTGTAGTTACCTGAGAATTAATTAGTCGATGATTTCATTTTGCAGGTGATTTTTTACGACAGCGATTGGAACCCCACTGTGGATCAGCAGGCGATGGATCGCGCCCACAGGCTGGGTCAAACGAAACAGGTTACGGTGTATCGATTGATCTGCAAGGGAACCATCGAGGAGAGAATACTACAACGTGCTCGGGAGAAGAGCGAGGTTCGCGGCGAAATAATAACATTGTCCGATTTTGCGTATCGATAATCAGTGAACGACCTCATACATATCGACGCGCTGAACACGAATCCGAGAGTCGCTCCATCAGTCCCGATTTTTGAGACATTGAACTTCGAAAGAAGTTCTTGTTCTCTCAGATATATCTTTCAAAATTAAATTTCTGGGAAACTAAAGGTAAAACATGGGAGAAGGACTTCCTATAAGAATCGTGTACTGGTTATCCGAAAGCAAAAGAACCTACTGTAATTATAGCAAAGCGATTGCCTCGGCGCTAGCTAATATCGATTTCTTTTCAGATCCAACGCATGGTGATAAGCGGCGGAAATTTCAAGCCGGACACTTTGAAGCCGAAAGAGGTCGTTTCTCTGCTGCTGGACGACGAGGAGATCGAAGCGAAATGTGAGAGATTTTCCGGGGCGAGAGTTTGGTTGGAATTCGGAATGATAGTGTGTAGAGACGGGAACGATTTCAAAGAAACTAGGAGCTGCGATAATTCGGAGATTTTTACGCCGTCTGAGAACAATATCCCGCCGCCCGTGGCCGCGGTGCAGTGTTCCGCAATCTCGTTGAAAGAAAGTTTGAAATGCAAATACGTCGTAGAGCGCCGGGTCTCGCATTTTTGTTCGCTGAAGCGCGATTTGGGTTGCACTCCTGTGTGCTGAAACGCGTTCGGTGAAAGAGCGGGTGGGAGCGGGGGCACAGGGGGGTAGCAGCGTGTTGTCTGTCGGTGTGTGAATGCAATTACATTATGCTCGTTAGGTTATGCTAATGCCCTAATAACGAATAATAATAAGAAGAGAAGCAACGAACGTCCCCGTGTACAGGCCCGCGTTCCTGTATTTCAGACAGCCAACGGAGCGAGGAAAGAAAGCAACACGCGGAGGATGCTCGGCTCGAGTCGAGCCTACACCACAAGGAGAGGGACCGGAAAAGGAAGTTAACCGCGCTTCCGGTCAAGGTGAGCATGGCGCCCTTAAAGCCGCTATCGGTCCCGATTCTTTCCTTCTCTGTCTCCCTCTTTCCCTCGCTTTCCCTCTCCCCTACTACTCGTCGAGGCACCTTGCTCTTCCCCTTCTCTACTTTCGGACTTGATTTATGCAGGTCAGTTCACGGTACACCTTCTAATGCAAGTTCGATAGATCCTGTAGATGTTTGATAGATGATATAATAAAATATCATATAAATATATCATTGATTGTCTTATGTCGAAGTCCAATATTGCTGTAGTAAAAGTGAGGAATTTTTGGTTCCAGGCCGACTCGAAGAAGCCTTGTCTATCCGACGCTAACGGCGACAGGCTCGGAGACACCGTGCAATCGAACGTGAACGACGGTAACCAAACGAGTGGCGCTCAAGCGCACTTCGTCAACAATAATCAACAGATGCTGGAAACGGCGGATGACTATAGCGTGCCCACCAGCCCGGTCAAGTCCGAGGTGCGTAGTTTGCTGTTCGATCGTTGGAATTGGTTTGGGAATCAAGGCATTTACGGAATCTTTCGAATTATGTTCAGGACGAGACAAGCAACGACGGCCTGGTCGTCGACGTGGACGGACCTGTCGTGGGAAGTTCCAGCGATTCGAGGCAACTGCGAGTCAGCCAGTTCGGAGAGCCGGTCAAGGTGAATCGTCTGGACCACCATGTCTCGTTCAGCAGCGGATCTGGTGTCCGGATGAGACCCACGATTCGGGGAACTAGTAAACGAGGCAGGCCCCGAGGTTCTCGCAGAGGAGGACCAGTCGGGGGCAAAGGCAGGGGTCTTCTTTTGCTTCATCCACCGTCGAAGACCGTCGGGAATGATCCTCAGTCGCCGGCGTCCATGTCACCCACCGGTGGCAACGCGACGACCGACCAGATTCTTCAGCATGGTGAGTACGGGACCAGAGGTCCTTGTAGAAACGCTCTGACCAGAGTTCGCTTTGCGCAGATATGCATATATTTGGAAAAATTGCATCTGGCCGTGAATGGAACTTTTCCACGTAAACCATAACTGCCCGAGTCACGACAGACTTTCTCCGCAAGGACGTTCAGGCGTGTCCCCGCGCGGTAGAAGCTGTCGTGCGCGATCAAACCGCGTCTATCGATGAATATTTCAATTCCGTTGTCACGACAGTTGTCGAACAGATTCGATCTGGTCACGGCAGAGTCGGATAAATACGTAACAGTCTCGATTTCTATCGCTCCGTAGTATATCGACGCCGATATAAATATTTAACAAGTTTCGCTACCTTATCGTGCGCGCGAAATATCGGCGACCGATTAATCAGGCTTCATCGGACGGGGTCGAAAGAGAGGAATTCGTTTTGCACGAAGCCCGCATCTGCTCGGGATTCGAAAAGTCTCACTCGCGAGACGGTTCCACGGAAGTTAGGGGGGGGCTAAGAGGGGATTAGTCGGAGATTTTCGCGGGGGTAGGGCTCGAGGTTCGAAAGCGACGGTGAAAATGACTTTTCGTGACGCACCCTCGGAATCGATACACCGTTAATCCCCACTGACTCTTTCATAGAGCTCCGGGGGCCCCCGTTGCAACGTTTGGCCCCGTTCTCAGGGGATCCCCCAGCGCAAAGAGAAAGTACCCCTGGTCCGTGGATCCGGGTTTCGAAATTCCCTCGCGGGTACACGCGAGAGCAAGTGCATCTGCGGGGAACAGTTGGCGACGCTCCTAAGGAGCCTAAGCGGCAAGGGTGCGCGAGCGAGATTCACCCCCCCCCCCGGTGACTCACTATAACCGACTCGCTCGCGGTTTTCGTACCCTGAAACGACCACGAGTGCGCGTCTTCAGGGACGACGGGGCACTCGTTACATTCTCTTTTTATGATCGATGGGAATTAATTAGGGAACGATGAAACCCCCGGCCTCGGGCCACTCGAATTCCTGATTACCGACGGCCTCAGGCTCCAGTAAACCGATCAGGATAACGCAATTTTTTTAGCGGTGACTGGATAGAGGCTTCCCTTTCTCGTTCAAGTATATTTCAGTCGAAAGCAAAGCGATTTAGCAATAACAGTTTCATTAATCTGGTAGCTGCAGTATGCCACTGTTGTGGCTTCCCCCGACGTCATCTTTTTGAGAGGGACGCACGCCACTGGCTCACTTGTTTATCTCGTATTTCACCCTAAGACCACGGACCATTCTTACAATTATATCATTGCATTATTCATCTATTTTTGTAGACACGCTAGGCTTTCTGTTGTTTCCAATGTAGCAGCTGTTCGTTTAAGGATGTTTTGGAGGTATATGTATAAAATCGCAAGAAAATTTTTGAAAATTTGACGAGATATAATTCTTACTAAATTAATGCAATTACCAAAATTTGGGTTGGACTCACTGCACCGTTTAAGAATTATAGCAACTTAAAGTTTGCACATTTTTACACGTCTTTTTATGGAGAATTCATAAAATTCCACTTCAAACCCTATTTAAACCTTGAAAAAACGCAACTAGGAACTCCAGTTTTTTTATATGTAGTAAAAATTATGTAATTAATTATGTTCAAAATTTATTAGGATTCACTAAACAGTTACAGAGCAAGAAATTATAGACTGTTACAAAACCTCAAATTTATCGCGTTGTCATTTCACTAGCATGGAATCGCGACAACTGTGTAGAGTGTAGACCACTGAATATAGCTACAATCAGAGGGCTCAATTATTCGTAAAAGTAATATGAAGACAATTTGATTAAAAAATAAATATAACATGAAATTCACTAATTACACGAAAGCTTTCTAAGTTAATCTATTTTTTTAATGCAAAATATACTCATGAATGGCTTTCATTGCCAATATATTGATGGATTTCGAATTTCTTGTACTTTTGTCTCCCATTGTACCTCCAGAACATCCTTAATTTAATCGTCGGATGCTGAGTAATTGAATAACAATTTTGATACTCTCAATCCTCGACCATTATGTCAACCCTCGAAAACGATCCAGCTTTTGCGTAAGTAACACATGGAGGAATCGTTGAATAGAGAAATCTTCGTGCGAGTTTCATCGAATCTGACGAATAGAAGAGTGGAATAAAAAGGAGTATCGATTTGTTCGATTCGTTCCTGTCCGTTAACGCAATCGTGCAGGGGTGTCGTTCTTGCACAGGCGTTCCAACGCGTTGCATAACGCATTGTGTCGCGCCGCGCGGTAAACGGCGCGGCGTGTGATCGCGCGTACGTGCGACAAGGGTACGAAGGGCGAAGCGAAGGGCAGGGGATGTTGCATTAAAACGAGGAGGAGAAGGAGGACCGACGAAAGCGAGTAGGTGGCCCTCACGCAACGACACGTGGACCGGGAGTTTACGCGGGTAACGTGAGGCTCGCGCGTACGATCTTCGTGCTACATATACGGAAAGGAGAGAAAAGGGGGTCGTCTCCTTCCCTATACCCTCCTCTCCACCTCTTTCTCTTGTTCTCTCTCTCTCTCTCTTTCTCTTCCTCTTTCTCCCGGTTGTCGTCGACTGGAAGGCGAGCGGACAATAGCAGGTGCGGAGCGAAGGCGACAGCTGCGATCGATGATGCTCTTCTTAGGTTTTTGGAACTCGCTCGCCCCCTTACTCCCTCTTCCCCTTTCCTGCTCTTGGCCACGCACTCGCCTCCCGATTCGGCTATCGCTTCCTTACCTGGTTCGCTAGGCGTTCGCTATCACCGTGTTTTCGCGAGTCCTTCGTTTTCTCCCTCGATTAGTCCAAGTGTAACTTCCTCATCTCCCGGACTGACGATCCTGATTTTGCAAATTCGCTTCCACCTTAATCGCTCAAGGCATCCACTCCTCGTCTCTCGGGTCGACAGTATCCTGATTTTGCACACCGCTGATTCCAGGAATTCGCTTTTTACCGTCGAATTCTCCTGGCCCACGGAAACGCTGCCGGAATGCATAGAAAGTATAATTTCCAGATCCTCGAGCGCGCCTCTGTCTCTTTGCCGTCGCGCGTTTCTATTGGGAATTCATTAATTCGCGTTTCTTGCATCGAGAGGCGCAGGAGTCACGCTGCGCACGAACGGCGCGATGCATTTCGCAAACAGGAGCGGGACATGTGGCGGATGCACTCGTGAAAGGCAGTAATATGACGCCTCTCTTCTCTCGCGTTCGCATTTTTCGAGCGCGACTCCGCACGCCAGATTCCCTTCTGCTTCGATAGAGACGAAGTTCAGAAACGTGATCGAGCACACCCGACATATGTAGAGGGAACGATTGTTCTACCGGATGTTGACCTTTGGAAAGCGCGGAGACATCCCGGAGCCTGGTAATTAACACGTTGAACGCCGACGGGGGTCATCGGAGATCCCCTGAAATTACAGTAAATCGTCGTTTTCATATAAAGCGGAGCAATAATTGCGATTTGTATCCGAATTTCTGAGTTTCCGAGGGTTGACTTTAAAATGATTGTCATCAAATTAATGTCAGTCAATATTATTAACGTCTGAAAATTATTAATATCATTATTATTAAAGCTGATCGCTCTCGTAAAGGAAATAGGTGCTCGTTTGAAAATAAGGGATAGCGGATATATTTGCATAATTCGCGGCGGATAACCCTGGCCATGGGTTCCAGCGGGAGGTCTGGGTTCGAGGGGGTTGGTTTCCGTGCCGTGCCTTATCGTACCGCACCGTGTCACCCCCGCGATATTTTCGTGTCGCGAAACGGAAAGTAATTCCGCGCGGTTCAAGTGCTGCGAGACAAGTTTCTGGTTCCGCCGATTCTTTTCTCCGGCGAAACCCGATCGAATCGTGAGATTGGATCGCCCTTTCCGCTCGTAAATCGCGCGAAGCGGAGACTCGGAGCATCCGCGGGGGGATTACGATTTGTACAGACCTTGCCAATGACCGCACAGTGTTTCCAAATCGTGGCCGAAACCTTAAAAATGAATTTTTGGAAACAATGTGGACCGTCGCGAATAAGTTATAAACGGGCTGCGGATGTTTATGCGAATAGACCTGCTTCGGGGGTGGTTTTACCGAGAATAGAAACAAAGATTTGTTTACTCCGTTGACACGTTCGCCGTCGCCGTTCAAAGTATAATAGTCTCCGTCGACGGACTGTTTCCCGTATTTTGTCTAACGCGACCCTTAACCCTTTTAGTGTCGAGCGGTCCCACGTCGGTTTGACATATTCGACAATATATCGTTGCTCGGCACTAAAAGGGTTCATTTCGGGGCGAGTATGGTCACGTCGATACTCCTAACTAGTCTCCAAATCGTTGGAACTCCTAAGCGGCGCGAAACGAAACAGAACTTTTCTTCTACGAATTGTTAACAAGTGATCACGTCCGAACGTTTCTACCAATTTTATTTCGATGCGGCGACATCGTTGAAATTCAGCTGTCGACGTAATCGATGCCTAATTGAATCGTTTAATATTCAAATGGCACGCGCGCGCGAATCTCGTTTCACTCCAGCCTCCCTCGGTTATCGTCGAATTAAATTGAATTAGTTCCAGCACTTGAACGAACGGTCCTTTCATCCAACCGTTCTCGCGAACAAGTATACTTGGTGTCCTTCCGAGATCGTTCGGATTAATCGAAATGGCTAAATTTAGGGCTGCCAGCTGTAAAATCGCTAACTAGGGACAGAGGGCACTAAAACCCGGACATTTCTGTCTGGAACCTTGACGGCCCTACTCAAACCGTAATTATAGGTGGCGCGAGGAGTTTATCTGTTTTCGTTTCTCTTCCCCCGCCTTCCTCTATTTGTTCTTAATTCTTCGTCCTATATTTTGTTTAACATACTATTTCTACCAAAGACACCTTTTAAAGTATTAACCTCTAACTACCCGCGCCCTGAATTTTCACGTAACTATCCCCGCGGTGTATTCAGTACACCACATGTATCACTGTGTGACTGAGTACTGTGCGGAGCACGAGAGAAAACTAGCGGGCAGGGAAGGGGTTAAGAAAATTGCCTTTGCGTTCCTCTTGCCCCGTTCCCCTCCCGCTAGTCTTCTCTCGTGTTCTGAATCTTAACAGTATATGTATATATTATTGTATTGGTGTACTTTTTACACCAGCGCGAGTAGTTAAAGGTTAAGTAAAAATGGGTTGAGACTGCAAACGTGCATTGAGAGTGACTAGTGGTACAACAGAAAAAGGGGGTGGTTCTACATAAAAGAATAAATCCGGATAGGTATACAAAATAGTGTTAATTCCTCATTATCCAATGCAATCGACCAATTGCAGCATTTTTGAACGAGTCGCGTATGACTCGAAGCAGAGTTGGGCAAAAATCAACTAATAATTAAAAGTGACTAATAATTTGATTGATTGTTAGTCAAAACTTAAAAAAGGTTAGTTAAAACTTTTTGATTAGTTAGTCATAACTACATGGCACTAGTTAGTCACTACTCTAAGTAATCGTTAGTTATTGCTTACTAGTTATGATTAATCATTAGTTAGTTTAAATGATCAGTCATTAATCTTTAGTCATCAGTCACTATTGTGCGATTAACATACATCAATATGTATACATACTTAAATATATCGGAATTTGCAGTGACCAAACGTGTCATAATCTGTATTTTATATGTTCATTAACTAATAGGATATTTTTTTTGTTATTAGAATGTCTTATTTTAACTTATAACCATTTTTAGTCACTAGTCATAATGAAATTCTGATTGCGTATTTAGTCATTAGTTATGCCATTGTAGTCAGTATTCAATATTCACCCTTAATAAAAATTTAGTCATTATTCATTGGTCATTACGCTCAAATACTTATGTAGTCATAGTCACGTTCGAGTATTTACTTAGTCATTCATGATTAGTCACTTTTGTAGAGCTTAAAAGTCAATAATCATAATTGTGACCAGCGTTTGCCCAACTCTGATTCGAAGAAACTGATGGAGTCGTTTTTCTGATCGCGCCTCGTCCATCGCGAGGTTATGGGAATTCGGAGGAGCTGAAACCGGGCAGGGACCGTTCGGAAATATTTTCGCAGATGGTGCGTGGTTCGCGGGTTCCCGCGGGAATCGGTCGGGAATCACGCGTGGGCGAGATCATCTCCGGGAGATAGAGACGCTCGCGCTGGGTCCGCACAAAGAGACGAGGGTCCGCAGAAAGTTTCGAGGTAGAGCTGGAAGGGGCGAATGGAACGCGAGGATCCGCGGAATGCCGACCGTCCGGCTGGCAATATCCTTGCCCCGTCCTATCTTCCCGCATTATCCTGCCGTATCTCAGCCGAGGGAACAGCCGAACTCTCTTCCCGAGGCCGTCCTTCGCCCCCCGGCGTCTCGTCCTTCGACGTGTTTCACGACGCTCCACCGCCGCCGCCGCCTGAGAAAATTATTGCATTCTAAAGCGGGGACAATGAAATAGTTTTGGACCCCGGTCCCTCTCGGCCGCCGACAAATCCTTCCTCCGACTCCTCGCCGCGCCGATGCGAACAACGAATCGCCTTGATTTGTCGCCGTAATAACCGGAGACGGAAGATCGAGGGCCTACTCGCATCCTCCGGACACCTAACGCTTTATTGGCCGATCGCGTTCGAGTTGGAGCGGCCGACGATTTACGGTGCTTAATTAACTCCGAACCGTGGCGTCAAGGATTCTTATGGGACCAGCGCTGCTCGGAACATTACCGCATATCGCAAATCGCTCTTCTCACATTGTTTAATTCGAACAGCGCCTAACTATTGTTTAAAGTTCATTTTACTCGTCCTTCGGAGAGGCACAAGTTCTTGCCCAGGATTCCTGCTGCGCGCAGGGAAGATGGGAGACAGTGAGAGGAATCGTTATCGAAACAAATGAGAGATCGAGGGAGGGGTACGGAGGGCGGTTGGTTGTTCCTGTTCGGCGCGAGAGAGAGAGAGAAAGAGAGAGAGAGCAAGAGCGGGTTAACGATCTCCGAAATCGCTGATCGCGGTCTCGGCGTTCCAACCACCCTTCCATGGTACAAGTGGGGTCCGTAGTTCACCGGATTGTTGGCGACGGTGGCAAAGGCGAAGGCAGAGGTGGAGGCCAGAGGCAGCGGCGTGGCGTTCAGTTCCTTATCTGTAATTGCTCCCCAGCCTCCGACTAGTCTCGAGAAATGTCGGCGAACGGGACAACGACGAGCAATCTCGCGGAGGGTCCTTTTTATTCCCCGCAGTCTCTCATCCGCGCCTCGAGAATCTCCGCGGCGGAATCCTCCGACGACCGTCCTCTTTCCTCTCTTCGCTCGCGGCCTCTCCTTCCGTGTCTCCCTTATAAATCTGCCGGGCCGGCGATCGCGCGTAGAATTTCGAAAGCGCATAACGACGTGCTTCCCAGAGGAGCGAAGCTTTTCCCACCCTTTGTTCCGCGAGTGGGGCGCTGCTCCCGAGAGGTTCCTTCGCGAGAGCGTGGCTGAAGAGTGGCTCCTGAAAGGTTCGAGAACGTGCCAAGGAATGTCGACGACTCGGAACGACGAGCACGAGAGGGGCAGTGAAAGAAAGAGAGAAAAAATGAACGAGAGAGGAAGGAAGGAAGGAAGGAAACGAGCGTGCGAGGAACGAGAAAAGTGTCTGGTTGGAAGGAGACGGGTAATGTCCTCTCGTACATCCTTGCTCGGCTACTGACCTTCGACCCTCTGTCACTCCCTCTCCACCCTCTCCGGCCGCGATTTTTCTCCCTCGCTATCTCATTAAATTCTTCTTTCCTCCCC
This sequence comes from Lasioglossum baleicum, assembly GCF_051020765.1. Lineage (NCBI taxonomy): Eukaryota > Metazoa > Arthropoda > Insecta > Hymenoptera > Halictidae > Lasioglossum > Lasioglossum baleicum. The sequence continues at coordinate 16,152,324 of NC_134940.1, forward strand.
CTCTCGCTCACCCTCCAGCTTCGGCCGGCTCCTGCGCTTACGATCAGTCGAATAGATGCCGTGGCACGATCCTCGGGAGTTTGTCTTGCTCGTTCCCCGCCGCGTCGCGGTGTACCGGTGAATAACCGATTAACTGGTCAGACCACTCCACGTGAAACGGAGGGCTCTACACCGTACCCTGCATCTGCCATTATAATCGTGAAAAGCTGCCTGCCGGGAGCACGTACTTACTTACGCCCTGCGGGCCCCGTTTCCCGCCAAATTTTGTTGCTCGAGGTGTTCCGCTCTTCCGCGTGCCCTCGATAAAAACCAGATCGCGTCGTTCGGCCCGCTGGTTTCACCGTCGAGGCTTGATTTTGTGATATCGGGATATCGGGGTTGGGCGACTTCATTGCTGTCATAATTTCGTATCGTCGTAACGGTATCGAAGCGTTGAAATGTTTTCGGTAACCTCGCCGCTCTAACTGCTCGCCGTTGACACCGGCGACCAATTAGAGAGGCGTCGATGCTCTTGCGAGGAGAATAAAAGAAACTCGTGTTACACTGCAGGAGGTCAAGGATCGTCCGGTCCAGCGGAGGGCGACGGACCCAGCACGGTGGGTCCGCTGGGCCCGGTAGGGTCTCTGGGTTCTGTTTCGGGCAGAGGAGGCCCGCCGGCCATTCGCCGAGGACCCGGCCGACCTCGGCTCAGACCCACAGGCCCGGGACACCAAGGATACCGTACTCCGGGTCACCATCACGGCAGGAAGGTCCAGCGGCCGCTCCCGGTGCCGCTCAGGTCCCAGCAGACTATCGCCACCGTGAACCAGCACAAGTCACCGGGTCAGCGTTCCTCGGGGTCCGGGTCCTCGATGCCCACCGCGACCATGAACGCCGGCTCCTCGTTCCCTTCGTCGGCCAACGAGTCCAGACCATTCGGCTTCTACACGCAACAGCAGCCGCGCGGATCCTCCTAGCTTCCGGAGGAGGAATTCCTCCGGGTGATCCTCGAGGGTGACTCTTGAACCTGGTCGCGACACTGGATGATCGCTCGGGACTTGTCGCTCTACTCATCGAGTCCTGGACAGCCTGCCGATCATCGTTCGCGAGCAACAGCCGTACTACCGAAGACACCCTCTTCGTGGACAGTTTCCGCGGAGGAACGACGTTCAGGATTCTCGTGACCGAGTTACGAATTTTGCGTGTTCGAGTCTCCATCTGGGCCAAAACCTTTCGCGGATTCTGTGTTCGGTGATGAGGGCGGCGGAATAACTTTGGAGAAACAATCGTTCGAGGACATCGAGGTCCGCAGCCGGAATCCTGATGAGGATCTCTTGCCCGAGAGTATTTTCGAGCGGGCGTTGTCGAACGTGGCACGTCGAATCGATGATTTTAATCGCTTGAAACGATTTCGGGAACGCGTCAGACACTGTAAACTATTGTATAAAAGCGGATCTTGTCGATATTTATGGCCCGGTCCCGAGGGATTCCGATCGTTTAGGCAATTTGTACAGAGACATGTGAAATGCCGCCTCGTTAGGTACTTAAATCGCTGCTCGAGCAGAAATCATGGATTCCGGGGGAGGATCGCGAGAACGGCGACGGACTCGAGCCAGCAGAGTGTCGAACAACGTGGAGAACGGCTTTTAGTTTGAATTCGCCGGTGAAACGTTCAGTCCGGACGACGTATCGACGATGACAGGCGATCTACGATCGAGCGACAAAGAGACAACATCGGCGATGTAGAGTTTTCTCGTTCACTTTCGTCTTCTTCATCTTTTTCTCTCTTTCCCTTGTTCTCTCTCTTCCTCTCTGTTTCTACCGCACGCTCGACGTATCGCGACACGTCAACGATCCGTAGCATTGTTTCGCAGCCAGGCTCGGTTAGACGATATTTTTTATGCGAGTTACGAAGAAAACATCAAGCCGACTCGATTTGTAAGAGAATGGTATTTATATTAGCAATAAACGATTCGAATGTCCACCGAGAACCTGTGATTCCTCATTGATCGACCCTGATCTCGTTCCTTCTTGTGCATCGTATAATTGTTAGAGAGAGAGAAGCCACATTGACATTTCATTCTTTTTTCAATCATTTGAAAACACCTTAACTTGTCAATGAGTTTAACAAATAAAAATAAAACCGTTTTAGTTCCTCTAAGTAGTCTTTCAAAATTCTAAAAATGTCGACGACCTATAATTTGTCCAAAGCAATAAACACCTGCGCGGATTAATTTAAACAGCATTCAAAGAAATATACTAACTCTTCCAATGTTTTTATGCTTTCGTATTTCGCCACGCTTTTTTTGCCATAAATGCATAAAATCCGCAGGTTTAATTACGATAATTAGTCCCCGCATGCGTGATTTACGACCGTCCCTCTGCACCTGCTGTGCGAATTTATGATCGCACGAAGGGCGATGCTAACACGACGTATCTTTTTACGATTCATTGCCGACGAGGTGGCTTTTTCCAGGAATATTCCGACGAGTCCCTATGGACAAATGTAGCAGAGGCGCCACTAAGGCGCTGGTAGATTTTCAATTGCTATACGATGATCAGCGAGGAGTATTTACAACGTTTTTACATACAGAGAAGCGTACACACGATCAATTCGAATTTGAATTTTTCGCGGTTCGTTCGAATCGTCACGTCACCTGACCAGGAAGTCGACATGGCGGCGAGTGCGAGGGAGGCTGATTTTCGAGTTCCTCGAACGTGTCTAAAATGCAGGATATTCTGAGAGGAAGTAAATATTGAATTCCCCGTGAAAAATCGGACGAAAAATTTTCAACTATTCGCAAGTTGTACAAAAATAATATTCCCAGAATACAGTGTGAACCTGAAGGACTAGTGGAGCGTGTCATCGATGCAGCCCGAAGAATTATACCGCCGTAAAATGTCGCGAAGCAAAGGTAAATAAACTAATATCTGTAATTTGTTGCAATATTTCCTCAAAACTGCACGTACAAGTTATTGTACGTCTCAATATTTTTGTCAACGAGAGACGATCTTTATAAAATAGGTTATCTATCTCTTTACTATTTTCAATTTTCTCATAACCTATATAGTAACCTTTCAACGAAAATATCTTAGCAGTTATACTTAATATTGTATGATATATCAGTGGCAAGACGGGAGGACTAAGATTTAAATATTTAAAGACAGTTGTTGAATGCACTGATAGCGAGCGAATTTGAATCGGTATCTTTCGAAACTCGTTTCCCGCGTCGCGTCACGTGACCGGAAAATCGGCGAGACTGCGCGTGAAGCGATCACTGCGTTTTAAATTCAGTAAACAGCGTCGCGTTACTGTTCCGTGTCAATCTTTTGAGAATTTGCCGAAGAAATTTTAAACAATTAGGTGTTTGCGTAGTTTAAAGTTCCGGAAAACAGTCGAGGAACATGTGGAACCAGTTAGCGTGGGATCCGTCGAGCTGTTTATCGAGAAGATTGTTGCGGTATTCAGCGAGACCATAATGGAGTCATCGATCATCTGTAAATCGTTAGATCATCGTGGGTATTCTTCCAATCTAGGTCAAGGTAAGTCTTAACATTAATAATTCTCTTTTATAAAACAGCGAGACAACTGCTTATTTTTCTAATGTACCTAACCTGTACAGGTTAAAGACAACATTGCTGCGTTTTCAGTAATGTTGTTGAACATGCTTCTTTACTGAACAATAATCCTGGTATGCTTTATCACTATTTTTTAGAACCTGTTCGACATAGGAGTTCACATTAACAGTTCCGTACTTATCAAATGCAGGAAGAATTGTTTATCAAAAAATTGATTACTGCAACAATTACCCCGCGATAATTTTGACAATGAATCTGCTCATTTTGGATGTGCATTGTGTCATACATTTTGAATGTGCCGACACTGTCGAAAAAGATTGGGTTCGACGACCGAAGAAAAGAAACTTTGACACGATCCCGGCAATTTCGGTTGAGAAGAACTGACATTTTCGTGTCTCGCCGGCGCGTACCGTTTAACGACCGATCAGCTTTCATACGGCAATTTAATTAGGCCCCAGGGTAAAGGACGAAGCGACGCGGAGCTGAGAGGAGCGTAACAGAGCGGATCGGCGACGAGAAGAAACATTTTTCCCGGCGACAACGTTCCTGCGTGGTTATTTTCTGCCTCGCATTCCCGGCATCGCCGCGCGCGGGCATTACAAGTGTTCGGTTGCAGGTTTTTGCAACGATACGCCGAAGTGAACGGGCTAAATGAAGTAAATGGATGAACGGTGAATAATGGATGAAGTGGAGTTAGCGGGGACACGGCGCGGCGATGCCCGCTTCTTGCCACCGCGTCGACGCGTCTTATTATCGGGAACGACAACGATCGCCCGTGTACCAGACATCCCGTGGCTAATTGTTAACTAGACCGAGGATGTTCATGCAAATTCGAACAGCGCTCCGAAAGATAGCTGGACAAATCTGTTCTGTTGCTTCTTGCCGCGGCAAATTCAACTCAGCAGTTGCTACTCTTTCCAACGTAGCAGACATTTATTAACACTTTGACTGCCGCCCAGAAATGGGAGACGAATTTATGATTTGTCTAGCGTTTGTCTATGATCTGTATCCAGCGTAACAATATCTGTGTTTTTCATTTTTTAAGATTGAAGTTCCGAGGCTCCAAAGTTGGCACACGAAGCGTTAGAACGATCAATGTTTCACGTTCGCGTACATGGTTTCTAAAGAGCGCGTCGCGTGCTACAGCCTAGACACTGGCGTCTTCAGTAGAAGATGTCGAGAGAAGGCCAGACGGTCCACTATTTCGCTAGCGATGCCACCCACCCGGGAGGAACGGGACAATCAACCCGAGAATAATTAAGAGAGAAACACTGTCGATGTTGCTGATTTATCGAGACTCGGGCTCGGTCCATCAAAATTATTCTACAATGTCCGCTCGGTGTCGAGCAGCTTTCTACGGTCTGTCCGCGCGCGCCCGTCGTGAAAACGGGCACGCGACGGTAGTAAAGCCTGTAATTCATTTGGAACAGTTATTACTGAATTATCAGTTCCGTCTGCGGTTGCCGTGGCTCCCTTAAATCATGCTCTTAACTCACGAACGCCGATAATAAAGTGAAACGACGCACAACAATAAGACTGCGGGGCTCCGTGAATCAGAGTGTAATTCAACGACGCGGGGGAGAGTAGGCGAACTTTTACGCGGAGACCTAACGTGTATTTGCTTAAAGTCGAAGTCACATCAAGGTACCAGGTACTCGGCCACTTTCAATTTCTTTTTATAACTTGTTCAATATTTTTGTTGACAAATAGCAAAACTATTTTTATGTTCTTGAATGATTGCAGGTTAATCTACACTTGAGGCATAAAGATGTCCATTGCAATTATAAAGTGCAACGGCATTGAATATCGTAGAAAAGTTTGATTATTGGGATAAGGATTATGGAAGCCATTGGAGCCAAGTAGCGTTAATTGTCTAAAAACCAATAGTTTCCACGACACAGGATGCTGGCAAGATCGTTCCCATCATAAATCAATTTCGCAATCATCCACCTGTTTACCTAATTCCCGGGCGACGTCACCGCGAAGGAATCCCTTCACCCACGTCGTCACTCGGAAAAACGCCGGCCCAGAATGCCCCGAAGAGCATCGAGTTTCCATCGCGATCGGAGGAGAAGGAATTCCTCGGAATCAAGATTCCAGTGCAACGCGACGAAGGACAACACGCAGCACGCCTGAAACTTCGAAACCCTGAAACCCGAGGGCGATGATCATCGACGGGAACAAGCAGCTGCTGGCGTTCTGGCGGTAGCCGCGTCATCATCCGCGTGATTGCCTTCGACAAAAGCCGATCATTCTACCGCTCGATCAAAGACGGAGTCACCAATTCGTTATCCGATCTCCACGCCCACGCATTTGCTCCGGGATACGGCTATTAGCTGTAATCTTACAAATAACAGTTCGGACGAAAAACTTTACACGCAATGCTTGATTCCGATCCTCAACTTCGAGGTTCGTCTTCGTTTAATCAAATCACTCTAAATTGAAATATTTTCTCGTCGTTTTTGTTAGGATGGTATAAACTTTCCCGAGCGTCTCTCGCATTATTATTTAATGATGCATACAATCTCAATGGCAACGGTTGATATAACGAACAACGAGGAACTTGATATTCGACTAGCTGCGCGCGGTGTGAATTGCAGCGGGGAGAAATGCTTGATATTTGTTCAAAGTTGTGTAACTTGTTCCCTCGATTGATATCGGAAAATATCCGGCATCTTTCCGAGAACATTATGAAACTCGGAGTAGGAACAAGGGTAAGAGTGAGAATACGAAGAAGAGTATAAGCTAAAAACGAGAGCTAGTAGAAACAGAAGTGGCCGTCTGCGCGGAGCGTCGTCCACGCCCTTCCGAGCCTTTCGCGAGAAACTAAAAGCTGCCGAGTGGAACTAATCGTAGCAGCTGGAGAAATAAATTGTTCCGTCGATGCGAGGCGAGGGAACAACCACGGTAGGCGAGTTTAGAGGCTCTCTCTACTCGAATTCGCTCGCCTCTTTTTGTCCACCGGTGTGTTCGGAATATCTGACGCGGCTCCCGATAAACAAAGACGGGAGCTGCTTGATTTTGAAACGGGGCGACGACGCTCCCAGAGAGCAAGAGAAAGAAAGAGAGAGAGAGAAAGGAAGAGAGAGGAGAGAGACGGACACCGACCGAAAACGGACTAATTAGAATATCGAGCAGATGTCGGTGTCGAGTGCTCGACGCGGACCGATATGTAAATCGGCTCGGTATTCCGAGAATTTTTCAAATTCCGCGACCGATCGTACCAGCATCTTCGACCAGCGACTTCGTTCGCGTGCGCCGGCTAATGGCGAATAAAGTGCCCGCATGTTGTTCCGTTTCGCGAAGGTCGAACGCGACAATCAATCGCGGATTCTTTTCACGGTCGCCAGACGTGTCGAAAACGGCAGAACGACTTACTCAAGCGACCCCGCTGTGGAGCTCGCGCTATCGCTTTCGGAAAACAAGATTGTAGATGCGACGACGCACACGATTGCCTCCACTAGCTCCAAACTTGTTTCTCTTTTTATCAAGCAGTTTTAAATCTCAAATCAGATTCGTCACTGCTGTACTAACAATAAGATGAAGTACTACATACATCTACACATATACAATTCGACATCGTCCGAAGATCATCGAGCTTGAAGCCTTTAAAAGTGGTATGTACATCGAGGAAAACGTTCTCGATCGAGATCCATGGAGCTCCCGGTCCGGGACTCCGCATGATCCGAGGATGATCGACGAAAATTGTGCGAAAGGATGGAAATCGGATGAAAAGGCAGGGAGAGGGTTTACAATGGAAGAGGAGGACTTGACGAAAAGCTAACCTGATCGATTTTATGTCCCTCGGATCAACCGATTGTCCGCCGGTGGCACGGGAAAGAGAGAACCGGAGAGGACCGAGACCTTGCGATGCACCTGCTCTCAGGTGTACGTCCGCACCTTCCATCCGCGCGTGCAATGCATCTCGTCGTCTTTCTCTCTCTGTCCCGCTCCTCTCTGGCTTTGGCAGTCTCTTTATTTCTCTCTCTCCTTTATCCCCCTCTTTCATTCTCACGCTCTCTCTCCCTCTCTCTGTCTCTTCCCCTCTCACCTTTTTCCTCTTTCGGTGAGAGAGAGAGTCAATCTTACTCGGTACATCGCGGATAAACGCGCGGGCAGGTAATCCTTCGCTGGAGGATGTCACGATCGCGACGTCTCAGGGCCAACAGGAGGATCCCGTCTTTAACACCTCAGCCCTCGGACCACCAGCGGGACGCGTTTGTCCCATCAACTTGTAAATAATGACTCGTCGGTCCTCGTGTGGCCTACAGAGTACACCCGTTTGCATCTTTACTAGTGGAATCATTCGTCAAACTTTATTGTTCTGTCCTGGGCTGTTGCACGCAACTGGAAATTCAATTGAATGATGTAAATCTTCTCCGCTGCACGGAAATATTAGGCAGAGATTAGTTCAATTGAGAGGTAAAAGCGTTCCGATTCTAAGCGATTCTAAGCTGCCTGATGTAAACGTGCATAACTGTGATCGGAAAGAAGCCACTCCAAGATTTGTATAATTGATCGGATATAATGCTGTACTTTATTAACCCTCATCCGTCCCTCGTGTCAATTTGACACAGTTTTCCCGAAATAAGTTGTACCGTCCTATTATTTGTAGGTAAACTTGTCCGAAACTTCGTGACTTTTATTTTTTTAATGCGAAACATATAACCGAGAAATCTAGATGTAAAAAAACATCGCAAAGTAACTGTTTACCTTGTCATTTTATCGATTTTTTATCACTGTGTCAATTTGACACCGAGGGACAGATTCAGTTCGCTAAATGAGGGACGGATGAGGGTTAAGAAGTGTAAAGAGATGTCGAAAAGATCCAAAAGTATTTATGTGACAACCAGACTGCGGGTGTTATGCATCTTAGACAGAAGCGAGGGAAAGAAACACGAATCAGTAAAAATATTAGAAGAATCTTAAAATATTGTTAGCCCATTAAACCTATTAAAAAAGAAAACAAATTTGACTCCGGTTCGTTGCAATCGAGATAGAAGAAACATTTTTGATCAGCGATCTCTGTTTAGTCAGAGTGCAACTGGTTTGGAAGGGTGCGGCAAGTATTTTGTTTGTGGTTGTTAAGATGGAGTTGTAGGAAGGTAAATAAATTGTGGTCGCAGGATTGGCTGGCGTGGACACACGCGACCGAATCGAGTTTATCAGCAGTGTTATTTTCGGAGTCGCGCTAGCTTTTAGAGGCTGCCAGGTGCGCGTTGCACCGTCCCGGTAATTTCGCGCGTTTATCGGCGTCTCGTTTCCCTAGCAGGCTTTTGTTTATCTTTCGTCTGGCTACGGCCCGCTCCATTTACTCGCTCGAACGTTTCCCTTTACACTCGTTATTATCGGCACCCTTATTCAAGCATTTGCTTCGCAATTGCCTCGAACCGACCGTCCACTCATTCTACGAAACACGAAACACCGAGGACTACTTCTTTATTTGATTTCGGCGTTAATTCTCTCTTTATTCGAACACGCTTCGAATATCGCCCTCAAAAATTCCTACGGAATCGCAGAAGTTATTCAATTTGAAACTAGCAGTTAAACTTGGACAAAGTGGACCGTTTGCATTCTGAAAATCTTAGTGTTCTGTTCATGCTAATGTATCACGATAAAAATGAATTTCTCTGGTCAACAGAGACAAGAATTATTAATAATTATTATCATTACCCTTAGAATTACTCATTTTTGTCGTAGATGCATAAGCAATGGCAACATTCCAACATCTATCAGGCTTCTAAACACTAAAATCTCGATGAATGTTTAAAATCGTGTGTGATTTCACATTTGGTCTCCACTACGATCTCGGAATCTCAGAAGCGACAAACACAAACAGAGATTTCTCGAATCGAAAGAAAGGCTGCGTCGCGTCGAATAAAAATTGAACCATAGGATCGAGATCAATTTCCAAGGCGGTCGTCTTGGAATCGTATCGAATCGGTTCCGGAAATTCCGGTGTTATTTCGGGCGATACGTTCTTGGCAAAAAGGAGGAACGATACCTCGGGCGTGTACGGCACACCTGTCAGTCGAGGTTGTCGCAGCGTCGTCCCTGACGATCGTGCATCGATTAAGCCTCCGAGAGTTAATTAACCGATCAAAAGTCATGCCGGAATTTCAAAGAATACCGTCACGTGCTGTACGAGTAATTGCGAGTCCGTTTTTGATGGGCGATCCATCATCTCGATGGACGATCGATATGTTTCCCGCGATCCGGGAACAGATTCTTTCCCGAGAACGAGGATAACGATTCAGGGGGAAAATCGATTTTCCCTCGAACAACTCTCGAAGCTGATGAAATTGGACATCGTTTCCAATTTCGCCGTAGACTTCGTCATTAATATTTCGCTATTAGAACGCGGACGGTTTCGCGTTTTTCGAGTGCAAAGTTCGTGGGAAGCAGACACGGTCTCGAAAAAGGAACCGCTTAATCGTCTCGGTTTGAATACCGTCCGAGTTATTAAAAGCCGAGTAACATTCATACATATTAATGAACCGGTTTCTATTCGTCACGGTGTTAATTTACAAGATCGTTACATTGTCCCGAGTGCTTTCTACCGTTTGACACGGATTTTTCTCACGCGCCGTCTTTCTTGGACTTCTAACGCGATTATTAACCCCGGTCGCAACGTTCCTCCGAACGTAAATCCTTCTCGCGCCGCGCCAATACGAAAAACAGGAGAAACAACTTGTTCGCGCGGAATTTCATTCTCGAATATTCTCTTCGACGATTCCTCGAATGCATCAAAATGCATTCTAAATAATCTCCATCTTAACGTGGCTTACGCAATAAGACAAACGCAACTTCGTTCGATATTACCGCGTTTTATAGAACTTTTACTTGGTTGCTAATTGTCAAATGTGTGATATTATGGCTTTCAAATTCTCTTTAATTGCGTTGTAGCGTATCTAACAATGCTATTTAAAAAATATTTATTGTTATCTTCCACTATTGAAGGTACATTTGCAAATTTCTTTTGTCCACATTATCTCTATTCCGAATTTCAATTAGACTTCTAACACATTATACCACTTTAAGCACTTGTCATTTTTATCTCCATTAAAAGCTGGAATGATCATAAGTGTACGAAACGCTAAAGAGCATTTTTAACAAATTACGAGATCTATTGTTTTTCCTTTGCTTTATCACGGCTGTCGCGGGCGGCCGCCGCAGAGCGGTTTAATTAAAAATGACGGACAGCTAAATTTTTTCAATGCCACTATGTATTTTTATTGCACATTGTTGTAGCTAACGTGAAGACTAGACTGCGGATCTTTATGCATTCATGAAGAAATTGGTTGGATGAAATATAAAACAGTAAAAGATGAAAAAATATCAAGAAGAATATCAAGTATTGTTGCTTTTAATATAACAAAGTCGTTAAGGGATGAAATCAATTTTTATGTTGTTCCTGCTTCCTGCAATCAGTGCAAAACATTTTTATTTTGCATAAAGATCCGCAGTTTGGTCAAGACGAATCCAATGACCTACTTCACCATGGTTTTAAATCTTAAAATAATGCTGGCACAGTTTTGACCTGTTCGATTGGCATTTTCGCCTACTGTGCTTCGCAGCAAAACGAGAAACGGAAAAAGAGTCAGCTTGTTCCTAATTTTTAAAACGATCGTGCAACCGTCTGCCGTTGATTCTTTTCGTTCGCACGATCGTCTAAGCCTGGATACGTTAACCGAATGTTGTTGTCTGCCGAAAAAACGATCCCCAGAGATCTGTGATTGCACAAACATCCGCAGTGCATTAGCGATGCGTCCTGTAGATTGTAGCCCTGTAGATAAGGGGATCTTGGGCTCCCCAAAAAATAAGGATAATAATATAGTAGAGCTCTGGGCGTCGGGTCGCGCGTCGTTTCAACGAATGCCCGATCCGAGCGTTGGAACCTGGCGCGTGACGAGCCTGCGGAATAGGAGTCGCGTTCGGTTGGTCGACGTTAATTAAACCCGACGAAACTTGGCGTAATTTTCATATCATTACGGCTAGCCGGGCCAGTGAGTAAGGGATTCAGCGATCTAGCCGAACGTTCTGGTCAAAAAAAGCCCGTGTTTCCGTGGACAGGGCAGGAAGCGATCCACTAGAATCAACAGGTGAGCCTGGGCCGTCGAGCAGCCAGGAATAACCGACTGAAATTCAGCCAATTAACGAGCCAACGATCGAGGCGGCCGATTAACTTTTGGGCCAGTGGAACTTTGGCGGACTAGTCGCGTTCGATTGCCCTGGATAATCGTGGAATTAGGCCAGGCGTCCGCGTCGACCAACGACAACCGAAAACCTGCTCGAAATACACGAGGCGTGATCAAAAAGGAATTAAACCAGATCGAATTTGATGTGTTGTCGCTTGTCTGTTCCCATCAATCTGCCAATTTTCATTGAGCGGTGTGTTACGTGCAATTTAGTACAAGTGTGATCGCGTCTCTCTGCGATTCGACTATGTATCCACTCAATAGAAAGAAACCGAACTAATTGTAGGTTCAAAAAAGGGTCTGTTAATCGACGACTTCGATGTACTTCGTAGAAGTTCCCTTTTGCGTCAACACAGCGATTCCAATAGTTCTGCAACCCTCAACTAGTTGTTGAAAATCATTTTGTTCGCGTGAAGCGCCTACAGAACTTTGAACGTCTCGTTTGAAATACGTTTAGATCGTATTTACACCGTTTTTACCCGACAAACATCGTAAATATCGTCAACAATTGGAACGTCCCTTTCACGAGGCAGCGAAAAGCCTACTGGCAATTACGGTGCATAAAATCCAACAGTTTCGTCCCATAAAATAAATGTCGCTAAAATTTCACGCCGAATCCCATTTCGATTCAGTAATTATTCCCATGATCCGGGAAACGTCTCCGACGCGAAGAAGAGCCGACAGGTGGAGCCGATTTGATCGAACAATCTCTGTGTGCAAACTCGGGCTCCGATTTATAGCTATATCCGGTCGAAATAAAAAATTGATTACGATCGCTACGACTCGGGTCGCCAACACCCTCTACTTCGACGCCCGTTTCATTTAATTACGCGGTCGTTAAATATTTATAGCACCGCGGATAACGAGCAAGGTCAATTACGGCAGCCAATTAATTAGATGGCGCGCGGTGGCTGTTTAATGAAACGAGGCTAGCTAACATCGTCGCCAACGAACGTTGTTAGCCCATGCGGGCAACTTGTGCCGATTCGAAACCTGTAAAACTACCTCGGCACTTAACAATGTCTAGGATACGAGTTTTGCCGTAGTTTCGGCGATTCCGTCCGACTGTGTGTACGCCGTGCCGCCGCGTATGGAAATATCAAGCGAAGGCTTCTAAACGCGCGCGATACGACTTCCTTCCTCGAATCGGCGATCGTCATTGCCGCCGTCGTAGGTCGAGGAGGTGTACCGTTTCGCTCGGCTAATGTCGTGGTCGGTTGGCCACAGCTCGTCTCGTTTCGCACGCCGAAATACGCAAAATTGAGGGGTACAACCATTCTGAAGCACGAGAAACAAGTCTGATTTTGAGGACTTTTCACGGGAATGCGATGGAAGAAATGAAAAATATATTTACAGGTCTCTATTGTACAGAACTGTGAAGACAATTTTTTTTAATAAAATAACGACGGCACTCGCTAATTTATTGTTCTTTTGAATGAAAGGTGCGCCGTCAAGTAATAAGTAGACTGCGGATTTTTATGCATTTATAAGAAAGTTGAGTAGATGAAATTCAAAATTGTTGAAGAATTTTCAAAATTGAAGCTGTCGGTATATGATTCATTCTCTATTAAAATCATTATGGAAGAAATAACATTAAATTTATTAATAACATAATATTTATTCAGTTCCTATTTCTTGCAATCGATGCAGACAAGTAATAAGACTAGTTTCGAAATACATTCGACACATGCGTGCAATCCGCACACAAACATATACACTGGGCACACGCACGTGGTACAAGTTCGACATCGAGGTCATCGTAAAAGGGAGACTTACTTCGGAAGGTCAAGTAAGCAAAATTGTTCGGAAAGATTGAAAGCAGCTTCAGTTTGTCGCTCCGTTTTACAACGGAAACCTTGTGGAGAAATGAATTCATGTTATAAGATCTTTTGGCCTGTTGTTAAGGGAGTTGGAAGATTTGTCGGTTGGAATCGAATGTTTATTTCGTGGAGTAGTACGAAAGCCGAGGAGTTTGATTCCGCACGCGGCGTGAAATAATTGCCGGCGACAACGCTGTGGAACCGGCCCCGGCGCGGCACCTGACGCAATACGCCGAGCAACCCCCATCCCCGTATCCTCCCCTAATTATAATTAGATCCGCCGACCAGTGTGCGCCTTGAATCCTAATGCGCCGGCCGCGTCGCCCGCGGCGCACCACAATTTCCAAAAATTCTGTTGCAACTTGCAACTGACTTCGACGGTTGGCTGTCCGGGGGTAGCACCTTATGCTCCCTCGTGGGATTCGATCCCGCGGGACTATCACTGTTTATCCTATCAATTTCATCAAGCTCGAACTTCCGTCTCTAGGCCAGCATGTTCTTAGTCTAACGAACTCGAACCTGAAACGTTCAACACGGCTACAGGAAGTTTCTGATTGACTGAACAGTTCCGAAGAAACTTAATTGCTTTGAACAACCGCAACTTCCAACTACAGTAATGCCTTGATATTACAATTTTATTACGATCTGATCTATCGGTGGAGTAATGAATTTGGTGAAACTTTTTTCACCACATAGGCGACGTTTTGCTGATCGAAATGGATCACGCTTACTAGTTTAATTTATTAGGTGTAGAAATTAATTCGGTGCCTCTTGAACACTAGCATTTATTTATAATGTAATCATACATCTGTTATTTTTCGAAATGGTCTCCATTATTTTCGATGACTTCGGTCCATCTTTCAAATTCCTTGGCGGAAAAAAGATGGCGGTTTTGATGTGATTATTCGTCAATACACATTTTCGCACATCTTTCAATGTTTGGAAATTTGTATCTGCTTAGTGATGCTGGAGTGATCGGAATAAATGGGAATTCAAGCAGAATTCAATTCATTCATCAAAATCAAAGCAGAACAAATGATTTCCGCAGTTCCGGAAGCATTTTTCTTTAATCGAAAGGCAAACAGTATACAATGCCTTATGCGAGTCTCGTCAGACGCCGCCATCTTGCTTATCAATAGTTTTTGTTTTGGCTAGATCTCAAATGTTTCATAACTGTAAGCGTTGGTACTTAAACGTTACAAAATGGCGGGCGATTATTTGCATTCAAAAAAAGCAGAGTTATAAATAATTTAATATTAAGGCACCGAATTAATTTCTACACTTAATACAACACAATTAAAATCATGACCAGAGCGTGCTGCATCTAACCTTCCTCTTTACAATGGGCCTTCACCCAGCCCAAAATTTGCTCAAATAAGGACAAAAAACGTCAGTGCGCGAACCCATTTTTTCTAGTAAGATTCCAGTTCCTTTCTATCATAGTTACAATCTGAAGGTATCCTAGCCCCTTAATCCGATGATCTCGGTTCCACTATATCGATTAAACAAGTAAATATGGTCGAAACTGTGCCGTTTTCGGAGTGACTTCAATCAGAAAAGCGTCTCGAATGTCTCGTAAAAGAATCATTGGCAGCACAAATGTTTAATCATTGGATTACTAGTTCGAAAAGTAGAATGAACGGTTATGAATCGTACGTGTACCGCAGTGCAAGAAGTATGGCAAAGCGGATCGACTTGGCACGCGAGATGTAACGAGGGACTGGAAGTGATTGTTTCGCCGGTTTCGAATGTGTCTATAAACGGCAGACCGCGGAATAATTGATCGGCTGTTGGGATTAGGGTGCTCGGCAGACCGTTAATTAATTATTCCGTCTGCCGCTGTGGTTCTGGTGTCGATTGGAACGCACGAGAAATGGAAACTTTGTTCCGAAAGCGTGCGGCGGGGATCGTTCGCATGTCCGCTGCGAGACAGGATAACAGAGGGCAACCGAAAAACGTCGCCGAGAGATCATCAAGATCGTGGCATGAAACGAGGAAGGAGACCGTGCTAGAGAGAGGGAGGGGTCGGGGCGAGGAAGAAAGGAGACAGCCGATCATCGCCAATTATAATTAATCTTTCAGTAATTACTGCCCTCCGGTATCGCGTGAGATTACTGATACGACAGATGCGAGATTTTAACGCGGCCAATTAGTGTCGAAGCAGCGGAAAGCGTATCGTTCGATATACGCGCGTATATCCGTGGTCGGCCGCGGCGATATGATCGAGCGATCGAAGTGAATCGAAAGTATATACCTACCAGGTCGCGAATAAGAAAGGGGGACCAGACCGAAAAGGGGGAGACGTCTCGTCGTCGCGAGGAACCCGGTAGAATAATAATTTAGTTATCGAGCTGTTACGAGCGCCCATCGCAGAAATTCTTGCGCGGTTGCGTGATCCGTGCGATCCGGACCGTGCAATTAGGGGACAATTCTTTGTTTCTTTTGTTCGATAATTACGGACAATAAAGATTACCGAGGATTACACGCCACGGTCGCGCGTCTCCGAATCTCCCCCATCCG
This sequence comes from Lasioglossum baleicum, assembly GCF_051020765.1. Taxonomy (NCBI): domain Eukaryota; kingdom Metazoa; phylum Arthropoda; class Insecta; order Hymenoptera; family Halictidae; genus Lasioglossum; species Lasioglossum baleicum. The sequence goes on from NC_134940.1 coordinate 16,168,420, forward strand.
AGCGACAACGATCCCCTATCACTCTATCTACATTAGAATTGCAAATCGCTTACAAATTCACGAAAATCGACCCCTTCGGCTATACTTTTCGGGGCCGGGTCTCGTTAGGATCGTTGCCTCTCCGCAGGCGCGCTAGCCTGGGACTGACGCGACATCGTTTCACTATAATACAGCGAACGTTCGATGCCATTTTCTTCCCATTTTCCTTCCACGACGGAACCCTCGGGCCAGCTTTTATTTAACATGTTGACTGCACTTGTATGTGGTTCACCGAATTATTCATACAGATTTGATTAGGATCCGCAAAAGAACGTAGAAAGGTAAACTTGTCGATGATTTACCTCCTCGCCAATTTCAGTGAGCTTTAAATATGTTGTCCAGGTCACCATTCTGAAGATATTCGTAAAAATTGTTTCTTAGGCATGTAGTAGCATTTGATCTGGTTTTTAAGGAAGCCTAGCTACAGTGTCATGTATATTTTCGCATACTTTCAATGACCCAACTTGTTCTTTACGGCAGGGGGGAGGAGCAGAGTCCCTCAAATTCACTTAAATTTAAATCGATAAATGATCGGAACTATATCAACCTAACTATCCACGATGGCTTTACCGGTTGAAAGAGCAGTTAGTACATCGTAACATTTCTATTTTCATTAAATAAGTCGGTTTGATTTTATCGAATTTCTAAGATTCTTAGGATACGTGAAGAGTTAACACATAGTTAACAGTGTAGATTGTTGTTGAGTTATAGTAGTTCGAATATCAGTAACTTTTAGCAGTGATTCGAATGTCCGAATACTTACGGCCCGTAGCGTAGAGGAAGTTCGTTTCGAGTAGAGTGCGACGGCGTCATTTCGTCATTTGTCCCCCATAGCAAGACAACGGGCCCCACCGCGAGCTTTGTCTCGGGCCCGTGCTCACGTTAAACCTGTTCTTCAACGTTCTGCCTCGGGTAACTGTATTCCGCCGCGTGGAAAAAAGATTTACGTTGAACTCGCCCCGCTCTTGATAATATTCCCGACGCGACGGTCGGACAGAAAAGAAGTCCTGGAGCAACCGCTCGCGACAAATCGACGTTTCGCCATTTTCATCCAACCGGGTCGAGCATTTCGATTATACAAGAGAAACGAGTTCACGAAACTTTCGTCGCTTTCCTCTTTGAGCCCGGTGCTCGATAACCAGAATCAAATGTTAATTAATCGAGCACGCGGTGCGTTCGACTCCGCAGGGAATTTCGAGGCGGACGTCCGCGCGATTAATCGCTCCACTGCAGGGTTCTCCAAGCGAATTTCCTCCTCCCGAGCTCTCCGGACCCGGTGGATTCATTCTCTTTCCTCGAGAAACCCAAGTTTTCGCGTTCATTGACTCATTAATTAACTCTCGTACTCGTACTCGCATTATTCGCATTCACGTGCGAATTTTAGCCCATTCATTGAAAAATTCATACAAAACATAATACAATTGTAATGAATTTTTTCCTTTGGCCATTCAGGTTGGAATAACTTTCGTCTCTCGTACGCGTGATAACTAGACTGCGGATCTTTATGCAAAATAAACATTGTATGCTTCGATTGCGAGAAATAGAAACTGAATTGAATGGTATCTCTTCCCTTAATGATTTTAATAGAGGAGGAATCGTATATTGACATCTTCAATTTCAAAAGTTTTTCAACAATATTGAATTTCATCTACTCAATTTTTCTATAAATCCATAAATTTGGACAGTTGCATGTGTCTCACTCGTGGTCTGACAATTTTATTTTGATAGAGGTATCAGCATAAGTGCCGAAGGATAATGATCGAGGTTGAATTCTGTGTTTCACCTTACAAAAATATTAAACGAAATTCGGATTGTTTATGGGATGAACTGATATGTAATACTTTGGAGATTATAGGAGGATAGCAATCGAAAAGAGGAGAAATGGAGTTTGATGAGACAATCAATCTCATGATTGTTCGATGAGACAAACAATCAATAAAAAAAAAAAAGAAGGACGAATCGAGATCGAAGAGAAGTTTAATGCGGATGAATTCGAATATTTGGTGGCCGTAGATGGCAATATATTCGGCGGTTGTAGGCTAGGTCTAAGGACCTTTGAGGCTGGTAACCGGCATCGGCATCGGCTTCGGCATCGGCTTTGGCGTCGGTGGCAGCGAGGAAAGGCACCGAGCGTGCTTCCTGCCGCTTGACCGGAAGTCGCGAGTCAGAGGCTCGGCTCTACGTAGGCGTTACGCTTCCTTACGCGTATCTACACCGTCTCGCTACCCAGTTTTCTCCTGCGGAGTGGGCTCCGCGGGCCCTTCGACGCTCCTCCTCGCTCCGAATGCCTCTCTGACTCGCTCCGGCTCGCTCCGACTCGCTACGACTCGCTCGAGGAACCTTCTTCCAAGGTCACCCTACGACGACTCTACCCGTCGCGTCGCATCCTTTCCTCCGACTATTTCGACTCTTCTCTTCGCTCCTATCCTACTTACTTTCTCGTTATTGCCGTCGCACATATTTCTACCATCCACGCGGACAAGGTCCCGTTCCGGTATAATGATACGTTTATAATATTCATTTTGTTTAGTTACCGGTGTAATCACTTATATTTTACCCTTTGAGCACGAATGTAGACGTACCGACGACATTCTGAAGGTGTACACGTACAATTTACGCAGATGACAAAATGTGGGTATACAGCGGGTGTCTTAGCTGTGAAGGAGGCTACCTAAATATCTCCTTTATTTTTAATGGCACCAAAGAAATATTTATGGCATAATTTAAATGGTATCGAAGGAGGAATATCATAGAAGAACAATTTCCTTTTATCCGGTTATTTTTTCATAGTTTTTTCGAGGTCATCGTTATTTCTTTATCAGCAAAATTTGAATATATATATTTATATTTGAATATGCTTAAGTCATTAACAAGATGGAATAAAAAAATATAATGGAATAAAAAATAAGTTTTCCCGATAAAAAATAACGATGACCTTGAAAAAACTATTAAAAACTAACCGGACAAAAGAAATTGTTCTTCTATGATATTCCTCCTTCGATACCATTTAAATTATGCCATAAATATATTTTTGGTGCCATTAAAAATAAAGGAGATATTTAGGTGGCCTCCTTCAGCTGAGACACCCTGTATATGGTCCATTATTTAACACTGTTAAAGTTCTCTGAGGAAAATGTTCTTAGTACCTCGAAAAATCCTCGTTCACGAAGAGTTAAATGCATTAACAAGTTCACTGTCACCGTCACAGTCAAATTAAGTCAAATTAATTTTACACAGACAATCCATGATCCTCTTCTACTAAACTGTCCTAATCTTTTATAAAGTAAGTACGTCGTGTTTGATAAAACATTTTAAGAAAGAAGATACACAGCGGAACAAAAGCTGCTAGCCAACGTGTTTGATCGGTGCGGAACGAATACGTTCCGTGTCTGCGAGGATAGTACAAATCAGAGGTAATAAATCTATCGACAAATTTTGATTGGCTCGGATGATCGATCGCTCGTCCGCTTGTCCGATTAAGCCACTTTTACGAGCTTAGGTGTTCGGTCAGACGACGCGACGTCCGGAAGAAGCGGCGCCGGATCAACCGGTGAGAAATAAAACGAAACCGATCATCTTCTCGCTTGGACCGTGCCTGTTCCTCTTGATTTTCCCCGTTCACGGAGCCGATGATGGCTCGTTAACGATAACTCGTTACTTTACAACAGGCATGAATATAGAACGAAGGGGAATACAAACGGTTGTTTCAACCGTACATCCGGACGATATAAATGAGAAGTTCAACTTCCTCGGGAGCCACCGTTCAAGCTCATCCAGCGTCGATGCTGTGCCTCCATCTGCTTGTCCCTGAAATATTATCTCACCGCCAATTCTCGGACAGTTCATGGAAAGTTGAATTCAAATCCTGTTGATGAGAAGAATTGTTGCTGGGGTCAAAACTGGAGTTGCTGGACCTCTTCTTATCTATCATCTTTAGACAATCTCTGGAAAATTGATTTGGAATCCTGTTGCTGATGAAAAGAATTGTTGCTGGAGTCACACTTGAGCTCTTCCTATCTGTAATCTGTAGATAGTTTCTGGAAAATTGATTTGGAATCCTGATGCAAGGAAATGTGTAATCTTTAGACGATCTCTGGAAAATTGATGTAGAATCCTGACGAATAGAACTGTTGCTGGATCGCAACGATTGTTCGGGGCTCGAGGAAATAAATTCTTCTCCTACGATCAAAATGGCTTCAGTTTCAATTTAATTGTTTTACAAAGTACTCGTTCCGCCAGTTTCTGTGATCTCAACTTCTCGCCGAGTGGCTCGTCCTTTATAATTACAGCGTGGACCTTTCTGTAAATAGAACAGTGGAACGAGATCGTTGATTCCTCAGTGAATTGATAAGGATAAGATTATAGAGCGCAGACGAGAGAAGGAAGTTGCTCGTTGGACAAAACGAAGGTATTCGACTGGGTGATGAAACTCGAGCGGAAATCAATTGCGAATTAATTAGCTCATCGGTGGAATAATAGCCGGAATAACGGTTGGCGAAGTACGTTCTTGAAATTGAAGAACTTTCTCCGCTTTGCTCCACGGACAAAGGAGCCGCGAGCTGGCTGATGCGATTCTCAAGGGATCGATCATCGGGACGATGTTCTAGCAGCACGACCGAAGGAAATGCGTTCTATCGAGTTACATCGATCGGGGATATCGATGGGCTGAAAGGAAACCGGCGGAAATGGGTCGCCTGGCCACCGAAGGGAAACTTTCTCTACGTCTTTTGATAACGGGGAAACTTGACCGAGAAAGGGAACAGACGGAAACGGATAATGTGATAAGGAAAAGAGTAATTCCTCGCCGATGGGTGGGTACGACTTCGCAGCTCCGAATCGAATTATCTTTCGGTCCGTGCACACTCGGCAGGAAACCTAATTTCAGTCTTCCTGTCATGGGAACGTGCGCACCCTGTATCACGACTTTTACAAGAACGCGAATCGGCCGAACGGGCACCGGTTCCCCGTTCGATCGAGATCGTCCTCGTGACATAAACTCTTTTGAGTTTTCATTTGCAGAGAGACAACAAATAATAAAAACGGTGATTTTCCATTTCGTTCACTGGAAGAAACGTTACAAGGCGATTCAGAAATTAACGTTGCCCAGGGGCAATAAAATTAGATACAGAATTAATGGCTGAATATCTTCGAGTGGGAGACAAGTCTTAATCTGACGACTCTGAACTGGACTGCGGATCTTTAGGCAAAGTAAAAATGTTCTGCACTGATATTGGGAAGAGAAGAATAAATAGAAATGTCCACCCTTAACAGTCACGACACATGACAAATAATAGGGCTTTCACTTGCTCTGAGAGGGGACTGTACCGTTATAGAATTCATAAAATCCATAGACAACGTATAGATTTAGCGTGTATATTATAACACAAGGGGTTAACGAGTCACCGCGACGGATTCCCGGCCGTGAATCGTTAATTTCCGTAACGAACTGCGCGCAACGATGACCGGCCGCTCTCGGAACGACCGGTGCACGCTCTACTCTCCTCTCCTTTCCTCGCGCAAAGCGCTGCACAGTGCAGCGCATACACTGCCAGGAAGCAAGAGCGCGAGCAACAAGAAGAAGAAGAAGAGGAAGAAGGATGCGACGATAAAATCATTCGAGTCGTTGCCCGAAAACGGGCGGTCGAGCACACCGGGACGATTCGCCGAAGTGGATTTTGCAGCCTGGCTCCCGGGGAAAGTCATTAAACCGGATCATTAAGCAGATCGTTATCTCGCTCATTCGCGGAATTAATTGCTCGAATTCGTGCGTCCTCTGCTCGGCCACACTAAACTTGATCGCTTTATTGTGTAGTCGCGCGTTCGATCCTTCCGGTGCGACGCGATCTAGATGCTCTCTCTCTCTCTCTCTCTCTCTCTCTCTCTCTCTCTCTCGCTCTTCCCCGTTCATCTTCGTCCATTAGATCTAGTTCACAATCTCACAGCTTACTTCAACAAATTAAAACTAGATTTGCAAACGGATGAATTCGCGAAGGGATGAGTTTGGTTAGCAAAAAGCTGAATAGAATCGGCAAGAGGGTGATGCGAATGGAAAACCTGCGTATCCACCACCAGTGGACAGGTAAAGCAGGATCGCAGTGGGTCGGTCGGTGTATAGTGTACCTGCTCTTGTGCTCCTGTGCTCTCGGATCCGTGCTCTCTCGAAAAACCGCGAGGAAAAGCAAGCAAAGGAGGACAGAGAGCAGCGGAGGTGCAGCAGCTGGCTTCACCGCAACATCTGGCGGCATCCGATACTTATTCGGCAGTGCCACGCGCCACTTCCACTTCTCCGCCTCTCGTCTTCTTTCTTCTTCTCGCTTCCTCTTCCTATTTCCGCGCTTTTCCGCCCCTTCGCCAATCGCCAGACCCCGGAGCCGATCGCTCTCGCCAAGACACACTACGCTCTCTCTCCCGCCTTTCTCTCCTTTTCTCTTCTTCCACATCCTCCTCGGCCTCTTCGCTTCCGGTAAGATCGAACAATTCCTGCACAACGTCCGCGTTCGACTCATTGTTCTTTTTTCGGCATTGTGCGCAGCGGCGCCGGTGCATCGCACTCGTTTCCGTAAATTCGATTAACCTTTCACGTGCGCCAGCCTTCCGAGATCGGAGCAGAACTTTCGTCGTTTCTTCTTCCACGCCCCCTTGGATTCCTCGTTTCTTTCCGCCGCGCCGGTCGCTTTTTGCAGACGAGTTTCCAGCAATACACCGAGGAATCTTCAAAAATGAGTACACCGCAAGTCGAAATAATCAACGCCACTGCTAAATTGTCCACGCATCTTGGTTCCGATCGAATAATCGCGACGAGCATAATTATGTCGCGTGCGGTATCTCGCCGAGACCCGTTACGAACGTTTCACGATCGTTGACATCGGTCGGCCGGAAATAAAAGAACGTTAAACGATGGAAACTATTTCGAAGCCAGCCGGAAGTTCTGGCGAGCCTTCTTCTCGGTTTCGAAGCGGAAAAGTCAAACAGAAACGAGCAATCCTGCGAGATGACGCATCGCTGCCGGTAAATCACCGCTGAAAACTTTTTAATGGGCTTCCAATTAGAGCTGGACAATTATTAATGTGAGCGTCTTACGAGGGAAACACAGAAGAGTTCGCGGCACCATAGTTCTTCCGGCGCTGACGGCAAAGAAGATTTATTTCGAGCAGATGAACGTTTCTTTGATTAGAACGCTTTTTTTTTTAATAACTCTGCAAAAGAAACGAAAATTGTTTGTCGTTCTACTTTACGAAGCGAAAGGTATCTATTCAGCAGTTCGAGCAGTGCTGCGGGGCTACATCGACGATTCTATACTACTCCAATACGTGGGTACGTTGCGCGTTGGTCGAGAGTGCGTTTTGAAAACCGAGCGGGCCCAAAGGGGGCCCCATTCACTTGCAAGTGACGCGGCAGCGTGTCAAGAGGCCGGAAGCAAGGGGATGCACCGATTTCCGGTGGCAACATTGCTCCCGCACCACCTCGAACACCTGACCGATCTCCTTTCTGCTTGGGGAATCCAGAAATCAGAGTCGAGCAATGCTTTCTCTCTTTAAAACTTCGAAAACCCTTGAAGAACGCCTGCACCTCGAAATAAGAAATCCGAGACGCATCAACTACGTGCCTGGAATAGAGCGAACAATCATTCCTCTCTTCTTCTAGCCTAAAAAATTCCATGAAACCAAAGTAATTTATTCAACGAAATAAACATTGAAAACTCGAGATCTGTGATACTGAAAGTACTTCTATTCTGCTGATCCTAATCACATGTGCTATACAAAAATTAATCGACTAATCTTGACAAATAACTGCATTAGTCTTTTCTGGAAGACGTGGCCCTCGAAATAAACAGACTACAGCGAGGAGGATCGAGGTATATTAATTCGGTTCGATTGTATCAACGGCGAGATCTTGCGACCGAAGCTAATTCACTGAGAAGATCGTCTCGCGGACCTGTGATCAATTTCGAAGCGGTTTTTTCGAATGATGAGACGAAGAAAGTAGGGGAGCTGAGTATAGCTGGGAACCGAAACGGAGATGGGAAGGAAGTGGTAGCGGAGGGGGTCGAAAGCGAATATCCTTCCTGCCATGCCGGGGCAGCAAACAGGCAGCAAACAGGCAGCTGCTCGGATTTGAGCACGTGCTACCACCGAGCCGCAGGATGAGCTGCGTCTTACAATTAGATAGAGCCGAGGTTCCTGCCTGAATACACTGCCGTTCACAAACTATATCGGCACACTGTCCCATACTTGCGACCACCTGAACGTACAATACTTTACGAAACTCCAATTTCTGCACACAAATCAAACAATTCTTTTCATTTATTTTTTCATTCTGTGTTTAATAACGAAAATTCCGGATAACCAGGATAGAATGAACTGTCTCAGGTGGCACGAAACGTGCTAAATTCATTTTTACAAGTCTCCTTAAAAAACAGTTGATAACAGTTGTAAGTAACAGATGCTAAATAGAAATTTCTTTGATGACTTTACTAGTACTACAATTAGCACATTGACAGTCTTAAATTCTTTCGACGTAACCATTGCGTTAAATGGCACTCCTTCTCGCCGCAAATGCACAAAACCGGTAGAGTAGTAGCAGTATTTCTTGATGGAAACGCTTCAGAACATCTGCATTCCGAAATCGAACGTTCCATATGCAACAAGCTAATAAATTCCGTCGGTAGGTGATCCGAGAAAAATGCAACGCGTTCAGGGGCGAGTGGGTACACCGTCGACAAGCGAGCCACAGAAAATTTTTCTGCACGACGATAAGAGGGTTATCTCTTGATCCACCGGTTTTTTCGAGAAAGAACCGTGTTCTGGGCGACTGTGGAACATTCGCGAGGACAGGGCCACGGCGTTATCTGTGCGGGGAGCATCGTGGACTCGTTATCGGCGTGGTTCCGCAGCTGCGACTCGGAATCTCGATAGCCGGCGATATCGGTGGCCAAACAGAACTTGGAGGTGGAGGTTGCGCTCGCTAAATAGTTCTATAAGCGCAGGCGAGTGCAGCTGTCATGCAGCGGCCGTTTTTTCTCGAATATCTACGGTGCGGAGGTTTCTGTCGCGCTCAAATATGCATTCAGGCCTCATCTAGACCAAGTTTTCACGAGGTTACCTCACCGGTTAACGACGCGTAAACAGGCCGCCGCGCAGCGCGTATTACACCTGTCAGCTGGCCCACCTTTGCCAGAAATTACTCGAATTCTGGGCCCTGCGACCGCGCGACGCTCGACGAGAGACATTCTGCAAGAGGACCAACGACCAGCTGGCTGATCCGATACTCGAGAACGTTTCGACATACTCCGGCGAGCAAATCGACCCTCCTCGATCCCCGATTTTCTCGAAATCTCTTCGCGCAGGGCCAAAAATTCCCTTAGACGCTGCATGTTTGACGTTGCACGTTGATGTTGATATCCCTACCCCACTGGTGATATCTCTGACAAATGTTGTGAGCTTTTACGTAGTAATGGGGCCAATTTCGAGCGACCAATCTTCATTCTTCTGCAAGTTCCAATTGCTTCCAGTTTTATTCATTCAATGTCAGAGCGTATTGTATAGGGATGGGATCAAGTTCAATATGTACTCACGAATCCGAATCAAGTTCAATAACCAAGTTTCATTTCATGGGTTTCGAATACTACTTAAAAGCAATAAATGTTTCAATGATTATACTTGGAAAGTATTCAAAGTGACTGGTATTCAAACTATTAGAGGTACCGGAAAGTAATGTTGTTTTTGCACAAGTCAACATTTGACTGATAATAACGGCCAACTTTGTACACCTACGTTGTTCAGTACATGAAGTTTCGAAACTGTTCGACCAAGATTCGAGTATACTTGCAAGTATTACTTACGTTTACCACAGTACTTGTAAAGGGTTCGAAACTGTCTGGCAAAGGTTCGAGTATACTTGGGAGTACTATTTTTTTTCGAAGTACTTATACAAGAGAGTTCGAATTCCATCAATCAAGGTTCGAATCTGTTTGCGAAGTACTTTTGATCCCATCCCTAGTATTGTGCTACTGGTATAGTAAATATACTTTACGTTCTGGTGGCACAGACTGTAATAGTATGCATTATGCGAATAGCTGGACAGCTAACCGGAGTCCCGCTGCATATCGAAGAACATCTCTATCACAACGAATGCTAGAAACTTCCTTTCTAGCGGGCTGTGGTGTAATAATTTTGCTTGTGGCAAACATATGATTTCCGAATGTGGGCCAGTTGGTTCGACGATAGAAATCGGCAATAGGGGCAGGAGAGAGGGTTCATCATGGGTTTTAGACGCTGCCTCGTGGTCGAAAGAAGCTCCCGAGGGATCGTCGAAGGATCTCGATCGGCGAAGCACGAAGAAGCCATTAGCGTTTTTTGAAACGGATCGAATCGGTTTCGGGCGAAGTCGGTTCGAGTCGAGTCGACTAGAATATCGCTCGCGATATTTATTGGCCGGTCCTCCGGTACCTGATAATCACGCGACACCTGTTACGACACAACACTTACTTAATTGGAGGCTACGAACAGCTGCCCACACGACGAACCAATCACGGCGGTTCCCCTGAAATTCTTCTTTACCCGCGACATCCCTGACGAGCACCTGTTCCCCAAGCCAGCCAAAGAGCCGAGCCGAGCCGAACCGAGCAGAGCAGAGCAGAAGATCCTTGACCAGGATTTCGCACGCGAAACGAAAGTCCACGCAACGCCGAGATTGCAGGACTCTGATTTGTTCGTACGGGCGCGTGGCCCGTGATTTCGCCTGGCCACAGTGACGCAACGAATTAATCGAACTGTGCCGATCGATATTCGATCGCAGCTCCTGCTTTCAATTCGGTTACGTGAATCGCCCCAGAAAACCCCGTCCTCGATCCTCGGTGACATTAAGCTGTCGTCGATGTTCATTTTACACGAATCAAATTGCAAATGCGACATTTTACCTGCACTGGTTGCAGCTCTCGTTCTCGCCGGGAAAGATTGCGGTGAAAGTCGAAAATTTCCGACTGGACAGCCATCTTTTCGTGCAAGGTCCGCTAGGTCCTGTAGGTCCCATCGAGTAGGAAATAAACGTTTTAGAATCCATTTTTATTGTACAAATTAGAAGTCAGAGAACAAATCGGAAAGAAAATCTCTTTCATGCGGTGTTGCTGCAGCCATCCGTAACACATCTGTCGAATTTCGGTGACACTACTTTCACTATTAATTCACTATTAATAGCTTTTGATTTTACGTTGCTTAAAGCTAGTGCAGATTAAAAAATGCTGTTGCATCGTTTTAAATTTCATCAACTAATTAAAAGAAACCAATGTCCACGTTGCAACTGTTGTATCTGGCAATTAGTGCAGACAATGTTTCGTTCGCAAAATCCGCAGTCTAATAATGACGCTTGAAATTTTAGCTCCCGACAGTTGTCGCACACCCTGTATATCTCGATCACTCTAATTATTTCTTCGTGACCGTCGTGCCTTGCGGAACGAGTATGTTTTGCTCGTTTTTTCGTGTTCCTTCTGCCGGCGTCTTGCACGACGAGGCTGCCGTTCGGGTTCGCAGCGGAATCAAAGTCTATCGATCTCCCTTCCGGAGGACTAGCCAATTTAATAACGACTCGAGGGAGCGTTATTAGCCTCTGCACGAAAACAACGAGTGCACCCGGACGGACGAGCGATCTAATGGAATCAATTAATGAATTCCCGACGCGCCTAAATCGAGCCCAACGCAGCCTGGACGAGACCGTGATCGTCCACGAGTCCATCGGCGCGGGCCGCCTTGCGCCGGGAGCACCTGCAGATTTCTGTTAAATTAATAAGCCTGCGAACGGTGCTGGTACGGGATCAGATCGGGCACTTTGATTCGCTGAAGATTTAATTACGGACGGACAGATGAAAAATTAGCCGCGCCATTAGGGGAGGCTTAATCGTTCTGCGGATCGGTCAGCCCACGCTTGATAGAACCAGGGAAACTTGTAAAGACTATTTCGTTCTGTTAGTCCCTTCGTACATTAATTGCTCCTCGCGTCGCGGAGTAATAATTGCAAGTCGGCTGTCTTGCGGTGGAACGCCGACAGAACTTTAGGGTACTTATTCTATCACCGACGCGACGGTCACACACAGTGTTCAGGAATCCTCAAATGAGTATCTTCAATTTTTGAGGGAGCATTAATCGTGTGCACTCGGCAATATTTTAATTCCAAACCCAAATTTTTCGGTGCTGAAACATATTCATTTTATACTAACGAAATATATCAAATGGTGCCTGGAACTTGGTAGAACAACCCAGATTACATGGTACCAATGCCCGCTCTAGCGGTTACGTCGCACCGGACAAAAAGACAAATTGCCGCCCTTTAAGAATATATATATATATTTTTTTAAATAAATTTACATATTTTTTATTTTCAATAAAAATCAAATTATCTTATTTAAATTTTAATAAAAGCAGATTTTTAATTAATTGGGTATTTAACACATCAATATTTTTCTCACAATTACAGCCAAAATGACGCCCCGGGCAAATGCCTGGGTTGTCCCCCCCCCCCCCCTAGAGCGGGCCCTGAAGGCATATGGTATGTCATGGGACATGGATGGAGGGATGGGTGACATAGAAGAATTGTAAACCAAGTCCAATTTCTTGGCCACAAGACCGAAATAAATGAATACTACCACATATTCATTTTATACATTTTTTTCAAGAGTGTGCATATGAAATGGATCGATTTTACACGTGGAATACTTAAATTTTTGATAATTTATTGAAGACAAATTTAATACCAACACCATCGTGTTCCTAAAGCCAACGCGGTTTGATTTATCGATCATGGTGCCAGTGTTAACGGGACGGCCGTTGATCAACGGGGCCCGGTGATATAACGTCGCGTGCGCGAAAGAGGGTCGCGGGGGCCCGTGAAGCGCAGCCGGTGTAAAATTGCAAAATCAAGGATCACCTTGAGAGGGAATTAACAGCTCGAAAAGGAAAACTCAGCGTACGCGCAGTCCCCTCACGAGGGGAGACACGCATGCATGCACGAACGTACCCCTTTCCTGGGGCCCCGTGTACGTAGTATGTGCCCCCATGTGTTGCCCCGTGCTATTCAATCGTTGTCCGGTCGGTGCGTCACACCTTCAACCTTTCGCCCGACGGTTTTCCGTGAACTCTATAGCACGTGTTCTGCTCTGCCCCCCAGTCTCTCCTCTGCTCGTATAAGCATCGCCGTACCCTAAACGGTTCCACTCTTTGAACCCCTTCTACTGGAATATTTTCTTTTCCCTCCGCACGCATCCGCAATTCTTCGCGGAAACGCAGTGCCGGGCGAATTAATGCGGACACGCGTTTTACTGGAAACCACTTTGTTGGGAATAACATCAACGTCAATCGAACGCACCGAAAACTAAACTATCGTGCGTCTGACTGCGAGCGTCAGCTTAAATCATCTGAAATAAATTAATTCGATAATGTTGTACGGTTCTGGTATAGATAAGATATAGGTATAGATAATATAGAATAAACGTTTTCTTGCAAATTTATTCTTCAGTGAAATTGTACTCGTTGAAGCTCTACGAGTTTTTATGTTTTAATTTTTATATTTTTATAGTGCTCACTGTTGAACACTGAACCTACCGAGCTCTAGAAGCAGCCTAAAATAATAAGATTACATTTATTTGAACTTTGTGCGGTACATAGGGTTGGCAACAAAGTAATTTCGGTATTTTAAGGTGAAATGGAGCCCAGTTTTTTTTATCCAAGCAATGAACTTTAATGAATAAGATATTTTTCCTTTTGTTCGATGATCATTTGCCAAAAAGAATAAATAAGAAAATATTTTATTGATTATAGTTCACCGCTTGAATAAAGAAATTCGGTTTCATTTCATCTTAAAATACCGAAATCACTTTCTTGCCAACCCAATATAATATCTCTGCTATTAATGTATTTATTTAATCATTTACCGCGAGAGCATCTTTGTAATTTCAAGAATTGTGAAATAAAAAATCTGGAGCCGGTCATGTGACCGGTGGTGGTAGGTTTAGTGTCAACGTAAGCACTAAACAATTTTAGAAATCAAGACCTACTCGATGTTTCCACAATGATATAATCTACTAAAATATATATATATAATATACTAAGATATAATATGATATGATAAATGCGCTCTAAATATCCAATTCGACCGTATCTTTCCGTTTCCTCGAACGAAACGCAGTTCTAACGTCGACGCGACGATCGGTTGACATTCGATTCTCGGATTGCATCGAGACAGGAACTGGTAATCGATAGCGGATTTAAAAATAGTCGGAACGTTTAAGATCTCCAATTTCCCGGTGTAACGAGCACCGCGTAGCGTCGGTTCGATGTTTGACGGAAGATCGTTTTCGCCATTGAGAGAGCCCCGGTCATTCAGCGTTGCGTCGCGTGTAAATCGGCCGCGAAATGACCGAGAGTGTAAAATTATACGCACACAGGAGACAGGATGGGATCGATCGATCGATCTTAATTCGAGGGATCCGCGGACGAGTCGAGTGACACCGGCGATAACGATCCTCCGCGCCGGTGTCGGAATTACCTCGAGTTTTCGATTACGCCGATCGATACATATACAGTACACCGGCGGGCTGCGGTTTTCTGGCGCGTCGTCGAGATCCCTCGATCGGGGAACGCCTTCTTCCTCGTCCGGCTGGGTCGAGTCGCGCTGCTTCTTCGTGTACGTTAGCGATTTTAATCGCGGATTTTTATGCCACGACAACCATCTTTTTTCCGGTGCTAAACCCGAAACAATTTGTTCGAAGCTTGACAACTCAGCTCTCTTTGAAGTACCCGTGAGGCCAGGTGAATGGCTTTTTGCAGATCTTCCTGAAAAACTTTGAACCAAGTGGATATTTCCACTTGCAAAAATTCCTGTACGTTCACGGAACGTGGGTTTCATACACGTGGTTCATTACTTCACTGCTGTCAATGAACGATCTCATCGAAGTCAATCTTTCTGCGACACTGTAAAAATTCGTTACATATTATCGAAGTTGAAACGAATCGATCAAGACGGTTTCAGAACGATACGCAGAACATATTCTTCTCCTGTAGTCCTCGAAGATTGCATTCACCGAGGAGTCTCACCTGGCTGTCCTCGAGTCTCAAGAATCGACGACAGCAATTCAGGCGATTCTCGCCCATTCAGAGATCGTCTAGTGTTGTTCCGCGGATGCTGTCGCTCGCAACAGAAGGTTCCCAGTTGGCTGATCCCGGGAACAGCCCGGGTCCCGTAATTACATTCGAATATGGATCTGACAGAAGGTGGAGCGAACGTGTAGCGGATGCAAACGCGGCGGAGCAGGTAGGAAGGACTTTTCCTTGCGTGGAACGTGCGTCGCCGTCCGAACAGTGCACAGATGGCGGCGAGCCTTTTTTCGATTCCGGGGCCCGACGGGAAAATCTTTTGAACCGGAGGAAAGCCGAGACGTGATCCGGCTTAAACTCGCCGTGGAACATGGTGGACGGAGGGGAAACGGAGTATCGGTAGCCGATCGGCTGTGGCACGTGCCCCCGGTCTCACAAAGAAAACCGCGGGACAACCAGCATCCGCAAGCGTGCAACCATCTGTTGCTTCGCTCTGCTCTGCTCCGCTCTGATCTGCTCGGCCTCGAAATCGAACACTGGCCCACTTTGGACCGACTCTTTTCCGGTATTTTGCACGGCGAGTTTCTTGGTCCGCAGCTCGCGTGTCTCGCTTCTAGCTGACGCGTTCTTCAACTCTTCACGACACCTCGATCCTTGCAGCTTCTATTTTCATACAAAAAACAATCGTTAGATAGATTTTCCTACAGCTTATTTAACACTTGATGGGGCCTGGCCCAATTTAGAACCAGTGTTTTGAAGGCATCGCCTCAGCATTCATTTGCTGGTGACGAATTGCAATTAAAAGTTATGCAATTGAGTGCGACAAGAAGTCTAAAGGATCTAGATAAAATACGTAACGGTTGCCATCTGTACAATCATCGAAACTATTTTTTTTACTCCAAAGCAACATCGAACAACTTTCTGTCGCATCTTGTTCTGCCTTCAATCGGTAGAAAAAAATGGCGACAAAGATTTGTTCGACATTGCTTCGGTGTGGACGTAGCTCAACGCGGTGACGTCTTCGACCAGATACAGAAATTGCTACAGGCTCGGAAAAGTTCGTGTCCCGATTTTAAAATAAAACACTGTTTATTGCCGTAGATTTCGAGAATGCTTCGAGCTGCATTCGACGACGACGACGGCCACGCCAGTATCCGATGCAACAGCTGTTGCGCGCCTGCGGTTTGACACTTCGAATCGCACGTGCCTCGCTCGATTCTTCCTTCTTCTTCCTCATTGTCCTGTTCGCCGATTCATAAGCGCGCCCAGGGAAAACCGGAACTCGTCGCGTGACTTTCACACTCTCGCTTCCGATTTCTCGGATCGGCGCAGGATGCGAGAGCTTATTGTCCATCCAAGACAGTGTCCAGGCTGACGACTTTTCCCTTTTCCTGCTTTAGTTTTGTCCTTTGCTTCCAATACACTGCTAATGTCCCATTCATCTGCTTCATTATGCGTGGATATCACCTGTGCGTCAGGATGCGTGTGCGAGACCATTGGTATGATACCAAACGACGCGCTGGAGGAGAAAGGAAACTAAGTGAAGCAACAATGGACCGAAAATTACAGCAATTTGCAGTATTGTACCGTCAATATTTGTTGATGTCAACCGGTGAGAATTGTTTGTACACGCCAATCGACGTCTTCTGTCTTCCTAGCGCTTATGCAGAGAGAAGCTGGTTTTGATGGTCACCATCTACGTATAGAGGTTATCTTTTGAAACACGTCTTGAAACATGAAACATTACTAATATTATCTTCGCATACGTACCAGTACAATGAATCTTGTGTTGCAAAACCGAAAATGCATCGGCATTCGGTCTCCGACTGTAACAATGGCTAGACTGTAACACAGGAAGTGACACTGAGGTGTCCTTGACCTTGAATAGGCTCGCCTTTTACGGAGACAGGTGTTCGGCTGGTTGTTCCGTTTGATAACAATTTCTTTTGTTTCGAGCACCGGCGAGATGCACCGGCTTCAGCATCCGTGAAGTCGATCGAGCCCATCTGCCGCCATTTTGTTCCGGTCCGGTTGGCTCGTCGACTTTTTGGTTGGCAAATGGCTTTTTCGAAAACAGAAAACAACACGCGTCTCCTACGATTCTGTACGCGAACACGATGCGTTTGCTCTCGAGTTTCCGCGACAGGCGTTCGACCCGCCGCGCGCCGCGCCGCGTCAGGTTGCTACCAGGTTGTCACCTCGCCTCTCCTCTCCTCTCCTCGCCTCACCAGTAAGCGCCAAGAATCATTGCGCCACGAATCATCGGACCACGTGTTTACGGGCACACGCGGCAAACATTGCTCTTTCATCCCCCGATGCTATCAAATCCGAGCGTTGTCACTAGATAGTCCAGATGTTCGGTTCCTTTGGGCCTGTTGCATTCCAGGAAAAAAACTCTGCCAACGGGCCCCCGCTGCTCAGTTACTAGATCGAAAATCTTCGCCTCTGTACATCAGACTCGTTGAGGGCCCGGTAGTTCTAGTGTTGAGCTGTAAAGTTGACTCATACAAACACCGATATTATTTCTCTACGCAGGGCCATACCGCAGATGGATGCAACAGGAGATGTCAATCAGGCTCCCGCGAAAGCAGATCGGTACACATCGCGTACCGGGACGTGGGTCTTTTGTCCGAGTTGTTTTCGAAGGTTCTCCGAGGTTCCCAAGACAACATTGAAACGAACTCGTGCCGGTGTACAAACTGTTTCGAGATTGCGCGGTGTGAGATTGTCAAGATGTTTGGTGTTCGAGCAAACACCGACGGTCGCGCGCCCTTATCGCCGCCGGTTCGGCAGACTGCGAGTGCTATCCGAGGCCCGGGAGAGGGGGGAATGGGCGAGATATCTGGCCAGACCCAGTCTCAGGCCCAGGCTGAGGCAGAGGCAGATACAGTCCGTATCAGTGCAGCCGCGTGGTGGCGCGTGCACGGGCCTGGGACGATGGCGGTGAGGTCGAAGGGGAAGACGAAGAAGGGGCAGATGGTAGCGTCTTCTTCGCTGCCAAGTGGCAGCGGGCACGCGCCAACCGGGTCCCGAACATCTGCCGCTACTTCCCGGGAGTACAAGAGAACCACCGACTCGGGCAGGCAACAGGCCATCTTCTAACAGGCAGTCGTCGCTCGGTCCCGGGTTTCTTCGTTTTCGAACCATTCTTCACGGCAACCACCTACTTCACAACCACGCGTCTCCCTGCCCCTCTGCCTCTCTCGCCCCTCTCTCCCACCGCTTTTTCTCTACACCAGATTTTTTCCGTCATTTCCCTAATCTTGGGGGCGACCACCCTCCTCCGTTTCCTTTTCCGATCGCCAACAGATGCTGCACGATCTCCAATGAACACCGAGAATAGATCGATGCAGCCTCCTGTTTCGGCTCCTGCTGCAGCTCAACAGGCTGCAGGATCTTAGCGATGATCGATTCGGCCGTTGATTTTCTCGATCTCCAGGGAACCCGGCCCCCGTCCAACGCGTTTCGCGCCATTTTATACCACGTGCTGCAATGCCGCGCCCGGAATTTCGCTACTTGGCGCCATGCCGTTGTCCGGGGCCTGTTTCTGCGGAGAAAAAATTGTTATTAGCTCTGGGACAATCTTATTGGTTCAGTAATGTGTCTTCTTATACTTTTTTTTTCATGATGTTCGTCGCATAAATTATATAAAGGAGTGGACTGAGCACTCCACCCTGAGGATCCCCCTTACTAACCAGTCTAGAGTGATCTTTTAATTTTGCAGCGTAGATGTATACCATTCGTGTATTAGAAATTTAACAAATTGAATCATCTTCAATGAACAACCCATCATTGACATTTTAGAAAGTAATACTTCGCTATTAACATTATCGAAGGCACCGCAAACATCCAGGAAAACCGCCAGGACCTCCTTTTTGTTTGTCATAGCCTCGTCTATTTGCAATGTCAAGTTCACCAAATTATCCGTGCATGATCTGCTTTTTCGAAAACCACTTTGTTCTATAGGTAACAGATTATTGTGCTCAACCCACCACATCAGCCTATTCTTTTCTTCTTATACTCGAATGCCTATCTTCAGTGTTCTTAGCCGTGTTTATTCGTTATCTTCAGTGTTTGCATTGGTATTCTTTCTTTTTATAATCTTCATCATTCGAAAATAATGTAAGAACATGCTTCAACGCGTTTATTGTCTTCGCAGTTTTGTATTTTTCCTTCTCCTATCCCTTTCAGGAGCCACTCTTCTCTATTTTACCAATTATGTACAGCTGCTCCTTTGTGCCATAAATTGCACAAAGTCTACACACTGGTTACAATGTATTGCCTGGTTTAATATCATCCAAATGTAGAGATCTCATTTAACAACATGCGAGTGCATAGATGTGTGTACACCTTTCATTACTTTCTCCCTGAATATGTACGTGACCATCATACTTTTCTTGGATCACCATCGTCCTGTAATATTATACATTCATTTTCCTTTTTAATAAAACCAACGACAAGTGAATTTCGTAGTAACAATCATCGTAGTAACGACACAGAAAATCTTACCTCGATTACAGAATTCTTCGTTACACTTCGCAGATCGGCCCGTTTCGCGGGCTCACATTTGAATTGTTGTTGTTGCAGTTAGGTCCCGTGACTGGTCAGTCAAAATGGCCGCGGTTGCGGAGGAGCAAGCGTATAGTGTCCAACTGCAATTAAGCGAAACGATGTCGATTAGTGTCGCGCGACGAAATTCGGGCTCGTATCGCGAAAATAAAGATAGCCAAGCATCGGTGGCATTGAAGGCAGTCGAAATAAACGTATGTTCGTGTGAGGATAAATGATCCGGTGGATACGCGTGTAGCATGTTCGTTCGTGTTCAACAAGTGCCCGATTGACGTTTGCTGCGAGAAAAACGGCGAGCATAATGAACACCCGTGAGCTGCCGAAGCTTCTTGTCCCTGCAAGCCAGTACCCAGTTTACGGTACGTGCCATCGACGCTTATTTGCTTTCTGATCAAATGTTATGTTATATATTACCTCTTTGAGTTAACCCCTTCGCGATCACGTGACATGTCTGCCGGTGATTCGAGGCCTATTCGATCGCCAACGATTAATCTATTCTTTTACCTTACAGAATGGAACAGTCGATAGTATAAACTCTACCTTTTCTTTTGGTTTTATTTCGACAGACTAGAATAAACTATTGTCACGACCGCCTGTCACTCTAGCACGGCAAAACGTCACGCGGTGACATGTTACGTGTTTGAACAGAAAAGTGACAATCCTCGGACCCGATTGTTTGCAACAGTTGTTGCAACAGTGGTTGCCGTTTGTGAACAGTAAATGTTGGTTATGATTTAACTACACATAATAAGAAGCATTGTCGACAATATTTTTGGTTATATTTCTACACGCACGCCCGGACGATTGCGCCGCCTGATATGCGCATGCGTAGTCCGCTCAGTCCGCTGTCGCGCGTAAACCAGCCATGTTGTCTGTTTACTGTTTACCTCGCGTCTAGTTTCGAAAAGTGGCAACCCTTAGATCTAGTTACCCGCGGTTTTAGTTGCTGTCAGTTGGCAGTGAATGTTAATTGTATTTCGAACGGAGACCACAACAATTGGCGGTAATAATAAATCGTAGTAAGGACGAGATTTGGTTGTATTTTCTCGCGTACGCAAAAACGAACGTGCTGTCTAATCTGCGCAGGAGCAGACCCGCACAACTCGCGCTCGTGATCGTGCGGCAAATTTGAAAATGAACGATACGTTCGGACGATAAACAAACAACAATGAATAATTATCTAGCGATAAGGAAGGCGCCGTCAGAGACACAATTGTGCTTCTATAGAAAAAGCGCGACAACAATAATACTCTTATTATGCGAATATTTACATTCAGAAGTACGCGTTCGCGTTCAATCGACTTCCTCCGCTTTTCATTTTCGAAACTAGGGAATTACCTATCGGACAATCGAGAGAACAGCGGCGGTGGTTTCGCAACTTCCATTTCGCACAAAGGAGACGATTGAAAGGACCGCTGAGCGCGGCGCGACACGGATAAAAGTGTCGCGAAATAATGGCGACGCTCGGACATTAAAGTTCCGGTGTGTCCCGGCAAAATAAATAAATACACCGGCGATTGAAACGACTCGGTTTCGAGGACGCCGCGTCGGCTCGACACGGCAGCAGATGCTCGACGTTCTTCGTTTCGCGTGTGATCCTTCTTAAAGGCAGCCACGCACATATTTCTTTTCTCCGGTCGATTTTCCTTTCTTCCCGTTTTCCTCCTTCGCAGATGCATCTTTCCCATTATTCGATGGTCTCGTGCCGGCCGTCACCTCTCCTCTTCGCCCTCCCCTTCGGCCCCCCGGGCCACTGTTCCGGCAACTTTCAATTTTTCGATCGTCGCAGATGCCACGTGCTCGTGCCACCTCACCCCCCATTCTCTCTCTCTCTCTCTCTCGCTCTCTGCTCCCTTCACCCCCCACCACTCGGGCCACTGTTCCCCGGTTTCTCTTCCTCCACGATGCTCCTTTGTATATCTGGCAAGAAGGAAATCCGTCGCGATCTTAAGCTCGTCATGCGCGACGTGACCCCATTGTGCCTGTTGGCCCCGGTCGGATCACAATGATCCACGCCGGAGACTCGAATGGCAACCCGGGGCCATCTTGAATCCCCCTCGCGGGCTCGTCGAACCGTGAACTCCGCGAAACTACACATTCTAGCTTTTTCCGGGTCTCGTTATGTCATACATAAGGTGAGGAGCACGCGCCGAGTCTTCACGGGCGCGGCACGTGCTCCGGTTCACCAGATTACCCCCTGAAATGGTCCCTGAGGAAGGGGCTTACGAATTACCGTCAAGAAATCACATTCAAGAAAGTAATTACAGTTTTTATGAAGAAGGGGGGCATCGATTTTGCAAATATAACACCAGCTTGCTTTTAAAGGATCGAGAGCAGTCCATGGGGCAAATAAAGTTGTAGAGACGGCTGGAACACTATTTATTCTGGTCTCTCTACGCAGAATGGGCGTGGCCGGCCCGAATGGGCGTGGCCTCGTCGCTCCCGAGTTCAAAGGAGCCACGGCAGTACCTCGTAGCTTAATCTGTATCTACAACAGCATGCTCGTTCTACTAAATAAAATTAAGTCGACCAATAAATTAACGGAGATCCGACACCAATAAAGGAATAACATTAGCATGTGCCACGTTACGCAGAATATCCACAGTCGGCTCCGGATTCGAGTAGGTTGCCTGAAGGTTTTCGTCCGCGTCCGGAACCCTTACGAGAGGGACGCCTCGAAGTGAATAGGGTCTTCTTCACGATCGTGCCAGATGCAACGTGGAAGGTAAACAAGGTGGAACACGGATTTCCGATCGAGGTTCCTCCCTTAATGTGGCCTCCCTATCCTGCCTCGATTGCCCCGGAAGATTTGATTACCGTTATAAAATCGGGCTACCACAAATCGCGCCGATACGGCGAATCTGCCCTCGAAGGGACTCGGTGCCGTTGTGTGCGTGTGCGAAATTCTACCTCTACCCTAAAACGCGGACAATCATCTTTCACAAGTGGTTCCATTATTGCGCTACATCCTCGATCTTTCGGATCGAAACTCTTGGTAGCGAATCGATTCAATTAACGTCCGTCTTCGGAACTCTCTTCGCATCTTTTTTGTCGAGAAGGGGAAAGCTAAGGGCGATTTTTACAATATTTATTTGTGATAAAAATTTGAAACGAGATGTCCGCTTAGAAAAAAAGTATAAAATATTTTTGTTTTCATAAAGCATTATGGTCATCTTAATTTTTTAAATGCCACTATGTACTTGGTATTACGTATTATTGTACATAGCTAACGTAAAGACGAATCCGACGACCCTCTTTACTATGGATTTAAATCTTCAAATAATGCTGACATAGTATTGACTCGCTTAATTGACATTTTCAATTGATTCAATTAAGAAATATTGTTGCGTTCTACTTCCTGTAGATACAATGTTTGTATCCTTGCGAGCCTTGTTCGCCATCTGCAATAATTAAATTCAGCACCTTGTGTTGTCTGTATCATTCAATGGTTGAAATTGATGTTCCTGAATATCGAAGTTGCCATGGTGCTCATAATCGATGAACGGTCTGAAAGCAATCAATGGAGTTCAGCATTCGGAGAAGCAATGGGACAAGATCCGACTCATCGAGGAAACGGTAGCAAAAGGGTTCGAGAGATCGAAGGGCCGCTAATCTAGAGACGGTGAAAGCTGCGCGAAGCCATCGACGAATCTCTCCTCGCTCCGCGCCTTTCTCCGATGCACAGGCTGCAGTCTGCGATGTCTGCATCTGGCGCACCGGCAGTCCAAACACGCTTTTGTCATGTGTATACCTATCTCGCTGAGCCTATCCCGGTGAACATTCTCTGTACCTGCCGTTTCAACTAGAGCCGGCTGCCGTGCCCCGGGATCTATAGGTTACTGGATCTCGTCTTTGCGATCCGTGTCCTTTGAATCCGAAGCTGCGACCCGAGTCCCCGCAAAGGCCGAGAATAACCGTGACTTGGGCGATTGTGTCTCAAAACAGAACGAGAACCGACTCTCCGCTAACTTTTGTCGTCCTCCGGTCGGCATTCTCGAAGGTTCATTTATGTTATTTTATATAGAGAACCTCGCGTTCTTCAGCCTTTCTTCCCGAAATCGACTACAGATGTTAGTTAACAGCATTCGTTAGGTTTCGTTGACTAAAATGAAGTCTGGAGATTGAGCAAACGACTCCCTTTACTTAACTTTCCACTGGTTGTGCCCATTAAGGAGTACAATACATTTTTATTAAACTTTCTTACAATTTTGCACGAAAATTCGCAGTCTGTTATCGCTTTCCGATCCGTGTTCATGCCCAAAATAAACTTGTCGGAAGCCTCCTTTTTGTGCATTAAATTTTATCGAATGCTTCAGTTGTTCAATTTTTATTTTCTCCGTCCTTTTGACCAACTTTGAGGTTCTGATTCGTACACGATAAAAGCCATCCGACCTCGTGTTTAATTGAACAACTTAGCAAGAGAATTGAAGTTGCATGTTCTGGAGACAGGTTGCAACGTCGTTCGGAAATCGAGGTGGCGTTATAATTATGAGTTCGGTTTCAAGAAAGTGAGGCTCGGAAGCGGATACAAAGTAGCAGCAGCAGCAGCAAGACGATCGTGTTGCGATAAAGTTGCTGATCCTCGTAAGGAAACGACGTCGAGACATCGCGACATCGTGACATCGAGGGAAGCTGAGTTGGCGGGCGGTGGTTCTGCCGGTTGTGGGAAATGTTCTCGATTCGTTAGATGGGAACCTGTCGCGTTAACGAGGCCAATAACGGTGCAGGCAGGTGGCACGTGCCCAGCACCACTGTCCCTGCCCATCATACTTGTTTTCTTGGTCTCGGCGGCGCGTACATCTTGAATGAAACCGATCGCCGATCGCCGGATCATCCGCGCTGGACACCATGAGAAAGCGGGCCGCGACCGGCCCGATAAACGAGCCTAATTAACAGGCGTTTCGTGAGCGGATTCGTCCGACTCTCGGGAGACAGTCCGAAAATTTCAACAGCAAATGTTTATGCAAAATCAAATTCTACAATAGTGAACGAAAGAACGTTAAATAGAATTGCATTTGCTCATCTAGCTACACTCCCAAAGAAAAAGATATCACACGCGTGCTATCTTTAATTTCTCGTGTTAAGATTATGCTAGCGTGGAAACTCTGTGTAGTGTGTTAAAACATACCTTCTGCGAATATGTAAACAGAACGTAGATCGACTTTAGTCCAATGAGTTCTCTTAATTGGAAGGGAAACACATAATTCGGGGCAAACAAAATGATAGCACACTGGAACTATATTTACATATTCTTCAGTGTTTCGTGAACTTCCACGGAGTTACAGTATTCAATTTGTGTTTAGAGCTTTGTCGTATTGCTATTCTCATAATGGGTCGTGGCAAAAAGATTAGTGAAAGCGAATTTAGCAGAATTTTAGCTCTGAGAAAACAAAAGTTGTCTATTACTCAAATCGCAAAAGAAGTTAGTCGCAGTCGAAAAGTTATATATAATTTGCTGAAAGATACAAGTGCATATGGAAAGAAGACAAGTACAGGAAGGGAGCTCACCGGGACCGGATTACAAGCGTTTGTCCTCTAATGATCCGATTTTCGGAGCTCACGTGTCATTTTTTTGAGCGATCGCATCGCTCTTTCTCCTGCGAAGTATTCACTGCCACGTATTTTCCTCGCCGGCGCGCGGCGTTTCCTCTTCCAGGCGAAGGAAACCCTCGTCAGAGACACCCGGCAGCTGTTCACCCTCGGCCCGCGGAAGTGATCCTCGGCTATCGGCTTCTCTCTGCTCGAGGAAAAAACGGAAGGGAGACACCGGTGAACACCGAGAGAAAAAAAAGAAATCGATTCACACACGGTACACAGGAGTGCACGCCGAGCGGAGAAAATCAGAGCGACACACGCTTCCTCGTTCCTTTAAACCGATTAACGAATCGCTAAATCAATCCTCGTGATCCGTTCTTCGTGGTCGACTTTTCCCCCTCTTCGAATTATTTCTGGTAACCGGAAGGAGTCTGCGAGCTGACGTTTTTGTCCGTTCGTAATAACGTTTATGGTCTTTGCAGAGGGCACGCAGGAATCTGGGCGACCGAAAGGGGCGCCACAAAATCTGAATATTGCCTTAGATCAAGGATATCATTCCTTCATTGTTTGATTAATCCTTGTCGGACGTCCGTGCGATCTATTGGCGCCCGTGCGCAGCCAGCGAATGTGTAATGGTCACATGACGAAATCGGCAGTCCTTCCCGAGCCGTCAGGCGTGAAGGAGGTCTGCGGGAGCTTCGGGGGATCGAGAGCTCGAGGAGAGCCTCGAGGATCTTCGGGAGATCCTTCAGGAGTCAGGACTCTTCGCAATCCAAGGGATCCATGTGATCCTTGCGATTCCGAGAACTCCTTGGGATCCGTGGGGTCCTCGGGGATCTTCGGGAGATTCTTGAGGGTTCTTCGGAATCCTAGGATCAATGGGAGATCCTACAGGACTCTTAGAAATCCATGGAAGATTCTTAGAGATCGAATTCCAAGGTCCATTCGAGGACCTTGAAGGATCCCTATAAATATTTAACGATTCTTTGGAATACCAGAGCATTGGGCGATATCTGCAAAATAAATAAGGGTGTGCTCCAATCTGATAGGATAACTTTCACCTGTTCCTATTTCTTCCCGCCAGCAAATGTTAAAATTCGGAGGGAATCTAGTCTCTGGGAGAAATTGAGTCGGTTTCCTTGATCGAGCCGATACCAGAAAGACAGGCAAGAAAAAGACTTTGCGAGCGGCGCGGCGCGGCGCGGCGCGGCGCGGCGCCAGTCGACAAGAAAGAGGAGACGTGACACTACGGCTGCGAGATCATTCGACTCGACTCGTAATTATTTGTCAGAGAGTACACCGTTGAATTGGGGGTAGCAGCTGTCCACGGTTGACGTTATATCGGTGTGGTTGTCCGTCCACCAGAGAGCAAGAAGTGACCGCACGTCGCCGCACGTCGCCGCACGTCGCCGCGCGTTGCCGATCATTAAGCCGACACCGTCGATTTATGCGCTAATAGCGGCGACCTTTCCCAAGTTTCACCCGTCGATTATTATTTAAATTTACAATGTTGCCGGCGCGCCGGCAGATGACTCGGTGTAATTGTCCGGGTACCTTTCGAAAGCTGATTGATTGTGACGCGTGTCCGCGTTTAACGATCGCAACGTAACGATTCAATACATTAGAGGTAATGAGTGACGTCGCCCGAAAGATGATTGGTCTTAATGCTGCTCGCATTAAACCGTCTCCCGGGCAATTTCCCCTCGTCAGCCCGAGAGCACCGAGTACGTATACCATGATACACTTCGGACTCGGCCGACGGGTCTGGGAACTGTGTCGAATTTTTTTATCCACGTAAACGCGGCAAGGTAAACATTTACGTGATCATCAAATAATTTGCGACATCCGTCCTCAAAATACACCGTCCAGTTTCAGATCAGTATCTCCTTTTTCTTACCTTCGACCATCTCTCGATCTACGATATTGTTTTTCGTTCTTTTGAAAATATTTCGTATACCTTCCTGCTGACGAATAGGAAAATTTTCATAGATTTCCTGCATAGTCATAGATTAATTTATGCTATTCGCGTAGTTTTTGGCAATCTTGCGGATCGATGGAAGGAAGGCTGCTTCGTTGTTGGACAGGCCGATTCAATTGGCTCTCTCGAGAGACACGAACGCGCGGGTAAGAGGTGTCGTTGATTGGCACAATTAGCGCCTCGTCGAGCGACTCCGGCAACAATCCTCGAATACCAACGACGCGGTGCTCGTTTACAAGAAACGGTGTTTAAAAAGAAAAAGATGCTATCAGTCTTACTTGGCATATTTTCCACGCTTTTATACGATACCCAACGGATATTGCCCTGATAATTTTTGACGATCTGCGCCATCTTGACAACGTTTTTTCAGCGTGCCCAGCTACATTCAGAATTTAAGCCTTTTTATTTCGCGCAAAGCTTCATCAAACTCTAAAGCAAATTTCGTTCAATTTGAATTTCTCCGTGTGGTTCGATAGGAATCTCCGTATATGTAGATTTCAAGAATGATCTAAAGGCTGCAATAGCGACGTAGAGAAATCGATCGAGACAAAAGATAGAGGATCCGACGAAAATCTACGAGCGGACGATCAACTTTCCTCGGCGAAGTGAAAGGCCGGCGTTATTCGGTAATAAACGGGGCGCCATAAAAATCGTGTTCCATGCAGTCGGGCCCGCTTTTTTGAAACAACACGTACCCATAACTATTTCCGTAATTGTAATTAACGGCACGATAAAATTCATTCGAAGACGGTTCGTCAAATCGGCTCGATTCTTCTTTTATCCGCATCGGGAGCGTTTGGCATACCTTCACAATTTTTTAGACGAGTATATTCGAGCATCAACTTTCTCTGGTTGCATCAAAACCATTTCTTTCATTTTTCAGCTTAAAATTCAAGTCATTCTCTTACGTTTTCCCTTGGACATAGTTAGGGAATGCTTCTCCATCATCCCGGAGAGTCACTCGATCCTTCTTCTATCCAAATCAGAAAGGTTTGGCTAGCTTTGAAGATTTTTTAGACGAATATATTCGAGCCCCAACCTTTTCGGATTCAGTCGAAACGACTTTCTCAGTAAACTTTTCGACCTAAACTCGCACGATTCTCTTATGTCTCGGATCACCTTAGGGGATGTTTCTCGACGTTCGGAAGAGTCGAGGAAGATCGATAGCCCCCGGCAGGCGATTAATTACGCGAAAGAAGGGCCCAACGCGGTCCGCTGACGAATCCCAGCCATTGTGTCGCGGACGCTCATTGTTCGCGCGCATAAACACCCCTAACAGGCAAAGCAGAGTCCTTTTGAGTCGCGATCCAGGCTCCCTTTTGCGCAAACGATCCGAAGGAATCTCGCAACGCGTTGCAACGGTCCGAACGACAGAAAACCGACTGGGTCAAGGGAGCCCGGGAAGAGTCCAGGTATGAGCAGGTGTCGATGACTTGTACGACTTCCAAAAGGAAATATATACGCGGAAAAATCTCGATAGCACCGGCCCGAGATCTCCGGAAAATGGCGTGGAATAATTTCGTATCCAGACGCGATCGTTACAGTTGCCAGGGGTTTTAGGGCGAAGTTAGATTGCGGAGGACTTTTTCGTGGCGGAAATTACAGAGATTATAGAAGCGGTGGAAATTGGGCAGGAATAATAGGAAAGGCTGCTTTGCCTCGGCAGATGGCCAACGCGGAGATAGGCGAACTTGCTTTTGCCCGTGGCACTCGATAATTACATCGATAGTTGTCTTATTTACTCGATATTAGCTCTTTATTGTCTGGTACTATCCCATTAGCTCCGCAAATTTTTTATGGAAATGCTCCGAGGAATTCTAGGAGCTTGCCCAACTGTAGTTCCCACTCAGAAACGCGAAAACAAAAGTACACATTCATTTTAAGTAAATAAAAATTTGTAAGTTGAGGTGTACGTTAACCGTAGTACTCTTCCAATCTTCTTGCATTTTGCCTAACCTTTGGTACACCGAATATTGCATACACAGTGACCTATTGAATCGATCGAAAACGATTTTAGCAGTGAAACATATACCTAGTAATAGTTACTAACAACGGATATCGGAATAGGGGAGGCTCATGCGAAACACGCAAAATCCATGCTAAATTCACCGCGTTAAATCCGATCAAATAATTCCATGTGTCTGTTCTGTGCGGCGCTAAGGCGTTAAATAAATTCGCAAAGAGAGGGAGAGAGCTCCCCGGGGAAAAGAGGATTTTCCATATTTGGTTAGCGACTTTGAACGTCGGGGGCTGTAGACTCCTAGGGCGAATCGATTCGAAGCAGCGTCGTTGCTTTCCTTTCGGTTGGTCTGTTTAGGGAACGACCGTTGCGTTCGCTGTCAGCGGCGATGACGAAGAAGAAGAAGATCAGGGGAAGACAAGAGGTACGGGGCCCTGGGCCCGTGATTCAAAAGATCCTCGGTGCTTTTTGGGGTGTCTCGCAGCTGTTCCTCGCCCTCTACCTCTCAAACCGTCGCGTCGCGACGCAACGCTGCACCTTCTTCGCGTCTTCTTTCTTATCCGCGAACGCTGCGCGCAACCACTGCACGATCACTCTCGTTTAGCACGTTCCCTTCCACGTGGCAGACCTACACTCATCGGAACTTACACTGTGAGAACGTGTTTTCGAAAAAGTTCCACGGTCCATGTTTGGACTAGAACCTATTAAAAAGGTTCCATAACTCGTTCGATCCCTGATTTTATCGTCATAGTCCTAAATTAGGAAGCGAGGAGCCTCACGTCCAGGGCACAACACGCGGAACTGGCGTGGCTGCCCATGCGGTGTATTGTTCTATCGTGTCTAAAAGTTATCTATTGTTCACCGAAAATATAGACCAAATAGTAGAAACATTAAACAAGTTTATGAACATCATTATACTGTCTCCAATTGTTTAACCCTTTGCCCAAAACTTCGTGACTTCTTTTTTCAAACCTTTAACGAGTCACACTCGTGATGAAGATTTTAAACAAAGTCAACAAATATGAATGTCACGTCTTTCTTTTTAATGAAATAAGATTGAAATAGAATTGATGAAGATTTTAAACAAAATCTAACAGATATGAGTGTCACGCCTTTCATTCTAAATGAAATAAAATTTGATTAATTTGTAATGAATATTTAAGCATTAAAATAATGTAGCCATACAAAAAGTATAAATTTTCTTGTCTCTTCTACGACTTTTTTGAAAGATAAAGACGTCTTAATCACTTTAGTTGTAAAGAAAATGATACAGCAAGGGGTTAATTCGAAACACATAACCGAAAAACCTCAGATGTAAATGTTAACTCATCAATTTGAACAAACATCATCGAAAAATGAACTGTTTACCTTGGTATTTCATCGATCTTTTAGCACTGTGTCGGATAAGGGTTAAGATTGTTAAAAAAATAATTATTTAAATAAAAATAAATTTTTCAAAAATACCACGTTTTTAAAACGGACTAGAAAATATAAAATAATTTTTCCTAGCCCCATACAGGTTCCTAACCCCATACAGATAGTCCTAAAAATTTGTAGTTGTGAATTTTTAATAGCTATGAAAATACTTGTGTAAGATTTACAACGAAAAACTGAATAGTTCGCCTAAGTCACTAACAAATTTATTACACTGCAAATGATATGAACTGTTGTGTGAGTTTTCTCAACGGCAGTTACTCTCTACACTCCTTACTATTATCTTGCGCCCCACGTTTTTCGGCTGTGGGGGAATTTATATCTCCTAAACGCATAGGCTTTTTAAAATATTTTTAAAAAATATTGCATTGTCATCCAGTTCTGAGCTATGTTTAAGATTTCAAATCTCTAGCTCATCGGGGAGTTAGTTTAAAATCAATTGTAATATTTGTGCCGAACAAAAACAGACAGACAAGAAAGCGAGCTAATAAAAACGTGGTAAAAAAGAAAAGGAAGGTCTACATAGTTACCGTTTCCTGCAGTTGATGCCAACAATTATTATTTTGCATAAAGATCCGCAGCCTAGGGATAACAATGTCAAGGTCGTGGATATAGTCCGCCATTCGAGCGTCAAAGTCGAATCCGTAGAAAATTCTGCGGAGTATCCTGATCGAAGGAAGAAACGATAGTAACCCGCAGGTCATGCGAGCCTGGCGCCGTGGTTTGATGCGATACATAGTACGTAAAAGGCGTAATTGTGATAATAACTCGGCCGGATAATTACAAGGAGGTTCGTGTATGTAGAATGTTTCGTGTGTATGCGCTGTAGCGCGAGCGCGAGTATCGACAGAAGGATTTATTCAAAGCAGCCAAGGGGTGGATACGCGGATGATAAAGGGACTGGGAGGAGCGAGGAGGAGTTGAAGGCCTTCTGTCGGGCCCAGAAGGTCCTGCGGCCCGATGCGGAGAAATCCTCGCAGCCAGAAAAGGAGTCAGTCGTGTAGCGGCGTGAAACGAAAGGCCAGAGCGAAAGAAACGAGCCGACCCGACCGGACCGGCTGGCAAACCCTTCGGCTCGATCGAAGCCAGCAATCTGTCGCTTTTACGCCCTCCTCGATCCTTCGGGAGTCCTTCCTGAATCCTTTGCCAAATCCTCGACGTTCCAGCCATTTCTTCCTTTATTGCTCTCTCAGCCCCGCCGCCCCTCTTTTTATTCCCAGACCCCTCTCGAGCTCTCTTGCGTAATCTCGCGCGAGGGAAGATCGCAGATACGGCAGAAATCCTCGCGTACGCCGAAATCCTCCCGAAGAAGGGTGAACAAAAAAATCGGGAAAAACGTGTCTCGGTGCTGGGGGATGCTGCGTCGAACGTCCTTCACTTCCGTTCGTTGGTTAAGCGAGTTTCTTCAGGAACGTTTGAAAAATTTATTGGAACGTTTCGAATTGTTTTGTCAAGATGCACATGTTGAACTTCCGCTATGTGAAACTTATCGAACTGTTAACTTCTAAAGAGAAAGTTCAATTAAACTAAAAAGGAGTACAACCAGGGAACAGAAAAGTTTTAGTCAATATACTTTGCAAGTCCCCTTAATTTTTATTTTATTCGAAGAAGTTGCTCGACTAGTTTAGTTTCGATCTGGTTAGAAAGGACATACATTGTGGCCTCCGTCGAGAAATCGTTGGACATCGACGGTTTTCGGGGTCGGGAAGAATATACGTTGATCAGGTGTGCGCATTCCTTACGGCCGGGGAATCTGCATAGTTCGGTGGACGCAATCACAATGGGCCACATACCTGTACCCGACTGCGAATAATGGCTAGGTGGCGGCACACCCTGTTCCCCTCTCCTCCCTCGCCCCCTTTCATTCGTCGCCTTTTCTTCCTCTCTCGCAACCGTCAATGTCCCATTAACGCCGGAAGAAAACTGCGGACGATGAACGACGAACGGGAGAACAAACTGAACCGAAGCGAACCGGTCGCCGGCATCCGTTGTAAACAGGAAAACGGCAACTTTTCACCCTCCCGGGGCGGGGGTCGACCTTCCTCGTAACGATCCTGCGACCAGAGTCTCCGGACGACGCGACGGGGAGGGCGAATGTCTCTTTCATTTCATTTGCACGCATGCGAATGCGAAACGCTGCGCCGCGCGGTCTCAACCCTCCATGGACACACTTACTTTTCGCACCTTCCGTAGGCACACTGAAAAAGAAAGTAAAAATCCACATATTTTAAATGGCAAAAGGAGACTTAGAATTTCTAGGGTCGTTTATGACCAGGGCTGTATTTTTGTACTGTTTCCGTCTTTCAAAAAATTCTGGTATACTTGTTCAAGTCTCTACTTTAACACAGTTTTCAGTAAAAATATGTAAAAACTGCGAGTTCACAAATGATCTATGAACTATCTCGAGCGAAGCCCTTCATCGCTAACGCACGTTCGGTCGCCTGTCTTGATCTTCTGTTCAATTCCCCAGAATCTGTAAGGATCAACTACCGCAGTTGTAATGCAAAAAAAATGTTATAATTCGTTGGTTAACGCACGTTTCGGGCACCTTGCCGCCACGAGGGTGGAACAGGTAGGGTTCCTCCCCTGGAAAGAGCCCGCTAGCAGGAAGCGCGACGATTATCCGCCGAGATTATTTCCGGGGGGAGGTTACGGCTAAAAAGAGGAGAGATCTGCGCTTGGTCCACATATGGGGGCTCCGTAGCATCCGCGAGCGATGGCACATGCATCGAAAGAGAGGGCCTCTCTCTCCTCGGAGCATCTGTTGCATCGTGCATCGACACCACCACCACCACCACCACCATCACCGGTCGCAACCACCAGAAGGCACCATCACTACCACCGACCCTGACGACCACCAGGTGCTACCCACCTTCCGTGTCTCCCCATCGTCGTCTTCGAAAAAACCTTCTTCGTGTCTCTCCCCCCACTCTGCCCTCCTTCCCTGCTCTCCTCTCCTCTCCCCCCTCCTGGTCGCCTTTATTCCCCGAGATTTCCACCATCTGCGCGTCTCCTCGGTGCGCGCTGCACCCCTCGCGCGCTGTCTCCCTTCGGCACGAAAGCCGACAGGGTTCCCAGTTCCCTATTCCCTGTTCCCTGTACGCTGTTCCCTGTTCCCCCGGCATGGACATCTTCGAAGACTTCTGGCGACCACCTTCTGCCGAGCACGAGGCTAATTGTAAGCCGTCGCTTTTTGCCGAGGACCCTAGCACGCGGAGCTCGATCTTCTCTTCTCTTCGCGCAATTACTCTCGAAATCCGAGCCCGCTGCAATCTCCTACGGAAAAAATGATTTTCGATCGGACGGGGGAACCCGTTAGTCCACCTGGCTCCGAATCTTCTTCACCCACGAACCGCGTGAGAGCTTGCTCCGAACGAATCTGAACCTGTTGCAGCAGGTCTTAGGTGCCTTCTTCTTGCTAACGAGCTGCAGAAACTTTCCGATCGGTCCAGTTCGCTCGGTGAAACAATTCGGGAACATTGGGGTGGTTTGACGTGCACAGTGCGTTAATAATTTACCTTATCAAGAAATAGGATAGAAAAATAGACGAACAAGTTCTATACTCGAAATTGGTTCTTTGTATATCCGTCATTTTCGTGAAAAGTTATCTGTTCAAAGTGAAGATGAGTCCGCGTCGGACATGATCGATTAGGTGACTGAAGGAAGGGCGTATGCTGCATCTTATGAAGACGCAAAAATAATTCGTTACCCGTAAGACGAGGGTTAATTGATAATCACGTTCGCGAGGACTCGAGATCGAACGAGATTGTGTTCTGCAACCCGATGACCCAGCTTCGCCGGGATTACCGTTCATTCGACGAAGGCCGAGCAGGCAGCAATGGTCGCTGATTAGGTTCGTCACTCTGATCCGGGTCCAGCTTCCAATCGGTGGGACGTGTTCCGTTTAGGAGAACCCGCCCCTCATGACTTTCATGAAGACCCACCCCAGCTATTTGTACTCGCGGCTCGTCCGTCGCTGAATCAATGGACGAATTGAGTAGATCACGGCTTCTATCGCGAATTTGCCTCGGTTTGGTCTCGGAGATGTGTAATTTGTTCGCGGCAATGTCCATTTCTGTTCTACCTCCGTCGTTTTAACCCTCACGGCGTGAATAGGTG
Organism: Lasioglossum baleicum; assembly: GCF_051020765.1. NCBI lineage: Eukaryota > Metazoa > Arthropoda > Insecta > Hymenoptera > Halictidae > Lasioglossum > Lasioglossum baleicum. The sequence goes on from NC_134940.1 coordinate 16,203,137, forward strand.
AAAAATTATTCTTTCTATCTGGAAATGTTCTTTCGAATGTGTGGAAAGTTCCACAGATTGTCATCGGTCAATTTCTTCAAGAAAAATTCCGAAAGTTCAGCGCCTTTCGCGATCTTTCGTTTAAAATCCGAAGGCAAGGAGACGTCTTACACTTGATCGAACTCTTTAACATGTAGGTAAAGTGCCACGGAGCTGCGCCGAGTGCTTCCTCCGGAAAAAATATCGAAACTCCGCCTCGTTCTCGTCGCTCGCGACTCGAGAAGCAATCTCGAGGAATTGGTCCCCGAGTAGCTTCGTCGATTCCTCGAACGAGCGACTGGGCTAAAAAATAGAATGAGGGTTCCTCTCTCACCCCTTTCCGGTGAGTATCGACCAACCGAAAGGCGAGGCGGAGGAAGAACGGCAGACGATGAACTCGAGAAAGCGTCGAGCGAGAAAGAAAGAAAAAGGATCGAGAAGAAAAGAGAAGGAGAGGGAAAAAGAAAGGACGAAGACGAAGGTAATACGGGGATCTCGCGCGCGATGCCAGGAGCTGGTAGGGTTGAACAACCCTCTTGTATCTTCTTTATTAAGCTCCGGAGACTTATTCTCGGTGCCAGACGGCGTGCTGCAGCAGGGGAGGAGGAGGAGGTCCTGGCAACCCTTTCCCCATGAAGACGGTCGTTCCCGCGTGGTTTACGACCTTTCCACTTTCGTTTTCCTGCCGTGCACCGGCTCCCGGCGACGCGGGAACCATTCCAAGGAATCGCGGGCCGATCCAAGCCCCGGAATTTCCTGCTAAATGGATTGGAATCGATGCTGGTCCTAGCTGAAATCCACCGAGAGCCAACGCCTAAAAGCTTTTCAACCGAAACGCCTCTATTCACGTTTTATTCGTCGATTCGCCCGTAGATAGAACGAGCAGATTTTTCGCAAATTGATCCTCGGGATCACTTATTTCTTCATTTGTCGAGTTTGTCTTATTCTTGAATGATTTGCCCCAGTGCACCCTGTGCACTCATTTTTCATACCAGCATTTTAAAACAATTCTGAATATGAAGTTTCTTTATCTTCTTCCGAACAGATTTCATTTTTCTATCCGAATTGAATTAAATATTTTTAAAGGTGTTTCATTAAATTTTAACGGGATTTTAGGGAGATCCCAGTGTGATACTTCTTGGTTTAAGGAAGCAGACGCTTTAGGGCTAAACACGTTCGATCCTCTACTTTTCTCTGACGGAACAGCCACTGATTGAAATTAATTGCCAGGAACGCTAGCCATAGTTGAAAGGGTGAAAGCAGTCAGGTTTCCCTGTCGGAAGTCATTCGGCATGTTAAATTAGCCTGTTTGCAGCTTGATTTCTTCTCGTGGTGGATTTTTCTCAGACTTTCCCGGGCTCGGAAGATACCGTGCCAGCATCACCTGCGCACCAACCATCCGGTCAGGGATCGAACACCGGAAGGACAGCCCTAACAGATCTATTTACAGAGGAAATTCCCACCGGGAATAGTTCTGTCAACGTGATCTCGAATTTTCTTCACTGGCGTCGACTTTTCTTCTCATTATTGTTAACCCGATGCCAAAGGGTTCTTTGCTGTGGCCGATCCTCGAATGACTGAACAGTATACATATGTATATTCAGCCACCACAGCTTTCCGTCCTCTTCACAATATTTCCTCGAGCAGTTTGTTCTTTAATGATCGTTCATTTTATACTTGCAGGATGAACAAATATTTTATGTCTGTGAAGTCAGTCTCGATCGTCATTTTTATCTTCCACTATCTACGATACATTTGCAAATTTCTTTTGTCCACATTATGTTTCATTGACATTTTAAACCTCCGTAATAGTCAACATGTAATTTTATCTCTATTCCGAACGTCAATTAGACTTTTAACACATTATATCACTTTATACACTGTTCATTCTTATCTCAATTAAAAGCTGGAATCATAAGCTATACGAAACGCTAAAGAGTTTCATTGTTTTCCCCTTGTTTTGTCACGGCTGTAACTGGCGGGCGCCGTACAACGCAACGGTTTAATAAGAAATTATAATCAGCCAAAATTTTTCAATGCCGCAATACATATTTTTTATTAAATATTGTTGCATCTAACGTCAAGACAATGACCTGCTTTACTATGGCTTTAAATCTTCAAATAATGCTGAAACAGTTTTGATCCGCTAAATTCGCATCTTCACCCACTGTGCGTAGTTTCAATTAAGAAATATTGTTGCGTTCTAATTCCAGAAGACACAATATTGTTAGCAATTAACAAGATCCTCTGCAACGGGTTAAGTTACACGTAGCCCTTGTTGCGAGCCTTGTTCCCCATCTGCAATCATTAAATCCAGCACCTTGATCTGTCTGTATCATTCAATGGCCGAAATTAACGTTCCTGAATATCAAAGTTGCATTTTCGTCCGCTGTACATCCCCTGGAATGGAAATTCGAGTTCTCGCGCGAAGGGAACCTCGAATTCGAGAGCTCGAATCGCCGCGAACGATAACGCGATCGGCGTCGATGCGGGCAAGGCGTTTAATATACACACTGCGACCTAACGATACGATATAAACGCCGCTAAGTGGCACGTGTGCGAAGCACCGGCGTAATTACAGTCGTAGAATCGTCCGAGACGGTCCATCGGTAATTACGATCATCATTAAAATCGTGCGCGCCGGGTTCTAGCGGTTTTTTACCGAACGATAACATAATCACCTCGCAGTTAAGTAGATGTGTAATTACACCGGTTGCTTGCGCGAACGCCAGCTCCGTCTCGGAGCAATCACGTTGCGTGATACCTGTAGGCTGTGGAAACAGGTTGCCGGCTACTCGGGAATCTGATGCCATTCGGCTTTTTGCCGGGCGATGCTCCGAACCGATGCATCGAGATGCGTTTCGATTTTGAGGGGGCAGACCCTGCTACTTCGTGAAAATCCAAGAAATTTGTCTTCTCTTGCTTTCTGAACACCGCGGCAGAAATTAGATCTCTTTCCTTTAGGTATGCGAACCTAATAATTAACTACATCGCACTCGATTTGAACGAGTCATTAATATTCGCATTCGCACGGGAAATGCTCGGGAAAAATAGTCGCGAATAAAATTCGAACCCTGGAACCAGCGTTGCTTCGACGAGAAGATAATCGAACCGGGTGGATACGATCCGGCGAATCTGCGGCGCACGCATGAACCGCGAACCTCCCTTGTTACGTCTGCGTAGAGTCGAGTTGAAAAGCTTCTGCTTTCACAGCTGCCGCCGCTCCTCTCTCGTCCCATTCGAAAGTTGTTTATACTTTCGCACAGAGCGCGCCGGTATTATCGGGAGGAGTCACGAGAGGATGAGAACGCGAGCTCGCCTCGCCCGATGCGAATACGAATGCGAGGAAACTCGGCTGCTTTCGTAATAGTAGCTGTGTATCGGTTCGCGCAGGTGATGCAACCCGCAAAAACATTTCGCCGGTGAGCTTTGCAGAAAATGATGAGATTGTGCGGTGTCGAGAGGGGATGGCACAACCCCGTCTTTATCCGCGGCTTTAAATGATCTTGCGAAACGACAGTGCTCCGAAAATTCCACTTAGAACGTATTTCATTTGTGTAAATTTGTATGATGCGACTACGAGCTGTTCTGGAAGCGAAGGAGCCACGCCTACTCGCAACACACCACGCCTATTCTGCACAGAATGCCTCAAAGTCTGGAGCAATGAAGCCACACCCACTTGGATTAGATCACGCCCATTCTGGTGTAGAGAGAGCGCGACATAGAATATCTTATTAATAGACTGCGGATCTTTATGCAAAATAAAAAATGTTTGCATTGATTGCAGGACACAGGAGCCAAATAAAAATTGTATTCTTCTTTTAATTATCCTATTAAGCTGAAACTAATACATTGATGTCCTTAAATATTTCTAACATGTCGACTGCTCTCTAAATTGTACGTGTCCATTTTTGTCATAAATGCATAAAATCCGCAGTCTACTTATTAATTTGTCTAACGTTATACATTCCCTTGCGGGGTACTGTGATGCCTTTGAAATCGAGAGCAGCGAAACCACGCCCACTCGGATCAGACCACACCCATTCTGGTGCAGAGAGGTAGAGCAATCCACATTTCGTAAGACGAAGAACGCTTATTGCCAATGCCTGTCAGAAAAATCGAATACTTCAGCCTATCTGCAGTATCGGAACACACTGGCGTTTACTGTTCTCATTATCGTGGACGTTCGCATACCCCCAGTTTACCCTCTATCTTCGCTATTTCCAGTGAATGTCGGACTTCACGACCGGTGTTAACATCTGCGCGATTCTATGCACGTGGAACTTTGTGCAAACGTAGCTACATTCTTTTAGATAAGTTTCCAAATCAAAATCGAGAGGTAAAACGTGCGCTTTCAGCGGTATTTTTGCGAATTTATTCCACGAGTATTATAAACGTCGCATTCGTGGAATTTTTCTAAACAGTTTCATTGAAAGTTGAGGGCACCAACCGTAAAATAGAACGATGCTGTACCAGACTCGTTCAATTTTTCGTTGTCAAATGAAAATTATATTGCTCTCAAGGTGGAAAGAGAAGCTGGAAGGTGGAGGCTAAGCGTGTTGAATGAAAAATGTTTGTCTAATGTCTAATCGGCATCGTGGAAACGAAAGTTTGGGTTCTAACGGCAAGGCAGCGCTTGCTGTAGAAAGCACCGGCATTCCGCCGCGCCGCCTTCCCGGAGCAATCGATTTCTCGATGCTCGCAACGGAGGCATTTCGCGATTAATTAGCCACGAGGAGTTTCGCCCGAGCAGCTTTTCGACACCCGTTTCACCCACCTCAGTCTTCGTGTTCGAGTCTTGCCTGCGATTCGGCAAATCGCGAGACTCTCGAGCGCGCTGATTTCGTCTCGCGGTTGTCCGCTTCCGGTATCAGGCTCCGAAACGTCCCAAGTAGTGATGGGATCTAAATCACTTCGAATCGCTCGATTCAATTTTTCTGACAGAATCACTTGCAACATAATTCGGAGCTTAGAAATCTTGAAACTCTTGGACGTCTTGAAAGTCTTCATTGTCTTGAAAATCGTGAAAGCCTTAAAACTTTAGAAGGTTTGTAAGAATTGAAACTCTTGAAATGTTACATCTATCACGAAACAATGATTACGTCATGTCAGCAATAGGATGGATAACAGTATGAACGTACCAATATTATGAAAAGTATAACATTTATTAAGATTATTGAGACTTTAAAAATTTTCAAGAGTTTCAAGAATTTCTGATTTCGAATAATTATCGAATTGATTCGAAACTCTGTGGTGATTGATTTGTTCGAAAACTTGCAAGAATGTATGCCCATCAGTAGTCTCAGCACCTTGGTCTCCGTTTAATCAACAGCTTCTCGCTCTTCAGCTAAAACAGTTGCACCAAATTGATTGTTTGTGCGCTCTAGATCGCTTGAAACGTCGTCCATTTCCAATATGGGGCTCGATATTTATCAATATTTTTTCCTTCTTTTAATAAAATCATTAGACGAATTTTGTTATAGTTCTGCATTCTGGCAATGAGTGAACGGTGCTAGAAAAGAGCGACCAAAATCTGGACTTCCTCCAATCGTACACTTCCGGTAGGAGGACACGCGCCCTCTGCTCGTTCGCCGATGAATTACGTTCGCCGTGCGAGCGCGATTAATTCCGTTCGAGATTTCTCCGCGGAAACGGAGACAAGTATTTCTCTCGCAACCGTTGAAAAACTCGGTCGGGAATGAATCGATTGCAAATTGAACAATAGTATAGCGGCTCGGCGGTTCTACTAGCTAGGAGTCGTTCGGCGTCATATGCTTCACTTCTCTCTCTTCATGCTCCAATTCGTCGATGCGTTCGTTCGTTCCGCGAACAACGGAGCCCGCTGGAATTTAATAGTCCGCTGGCTCCGACGAAACGCGGCGTTATTAGATACCCGCAGCCGCCGTGGAAAATATTCGAACGTGAAATTTGGCCGGGTAAGACGGTGGAAGGGAGCGAGGGGAGAGGGCGAAAGAAACGCGACGCCGCAACGAAAGGGAAACAATGTTGCGAGACGCCTCCGGCATTTACATAATCCTCCCGCCGCGATCGGTTTAATTGGATCAGGCTTAATAACGTTGAACCTCCCCCATGTTACACGCTTTCGCGTCGCCGCGCCGCGCCGCGCCGTTTCGTTTTTACTTGATTTCTACTCTCCGCCTTGGCCCGCGATTACTTCGAGCGAGCGCCTCCTCTCGTATTCTCCTTCGAACGTATTCCTAAGCTATCGTTTTCATCGGAATTCCTCGAACTGAGCCGTGTCCAAGCTTTATTCGCGCATTATTCGACGCATCGGTGATCGATGCAAGTGCATTGGGTCACGTAACACCCGGCATATTGCATTTCACCGTCGATTAGTCGGTTCGAGCGGCTCGAGGGGACGGACGGAAGGCGGTTACGAATTTCCAAGGAAATGGAACGTTCACACTCGATTTATCCTAATCTAATTACGATAACCTAGTAGCACTGTTTCTAATTAGCGCCGCTTTCGCGATAGGGATCGCGCGTTACACTTTCGCTCGTTCTGGAACCGTCGAACCGTCGAACGATTCCCCTAGCCTAGTTAAACCCGCATTACCGAACTGTATGTCTCTTGCGACAGAGACGGAAAAATTCGTGTTACTGGATTTCCAGCACCGTGCAACTTTTTTGAACTTGCTGTGTTGCACAGCAATCAGTCGAGAGAGGTATCTTCTAACTTTAATATTTCTCCGTATCTTCTACTGACATCTTCGAATCAGACGATTGCCCCGTGGGGCAGTATCCTCAGGTGCAACGAAACCACGCCTATCCGCACAGAGAGGGATGCAGTCTTGAGAAATCATCTAGAGCAGAAACGAACAAGTATAGTCCTCCGGATCTATTAAACCCGGTACAGACGAAGCCACGCCTAGCCTGCGCGGCGACAGATCACAATACGAATAGCAAATTTTGCTCGGAGGGCAAAGAGCGCCTCTGGAGCAGTTCCGTGGCTCTATCAAATCGGGGAGCGACGAATGCCACGCCCACTCGAGCAGTCCACGCCTACTCCGTCCAGCGAGAGATCGAAATATGAACAGCAAGGGATAAGTTTAGGTCCGCGTGTTCCTTCGAGGTCAATTGCCCCGGTGCTCCCAGGGGCGCTCCAGAGGGCAAAGAGCGTCGATTCGCCACGCCCATTTCTGAGGAGGGCGGCCATCGAAGATTGGCCCTCTCGCAGGCCTCGATACGAATGCGAATTGAACGTGCGTCAGCTGTACGCGGCGCGCGGTGCACAGCTTCTAATAGAGACGGCGCGAGCGCGAAGGGGATCGCAGAGAGAAAGGGAGAGAAAAAAGGGAGAAAAAGTCGAAAGAAAGGAAAGGTGCAGGCTACGAATCGCGGGTCCAGGCTGCACCGGCTCGGCTCTGCTCGGCTCGGTTCGGTTCAGGCTGTCCGAGGCGCCCAGAAACGTCCCACGGTTTTCGAGGTTCACCGGGGTTAAAAGGAATTACATTATCGTGAAGCGTTTGGGCGTGGGAGCACCGGGGCTCGAGGATCCGGCTGATGCACCCGTTGCACCCGCTTCTCGCTCTCGCTGCACCGGTTGCACCCGCGACCTACCTTCTGCGCTTCCTCCTCCACCCACGCCGCTCTTTAACGCCGGTGCCTCCTTTATCTTTCCATCCACCCCCGTGGACCCGGACGACTACTCGGAGCTACCTCGAGGAACCCCTTTTGTGCGACACCGGTGCATCGTCGATCACAGGTGGGGAGGACTCCTTTTGTACCCGCGCCCCGGCGAAATAAAAGACAAGACAAAACTGTAAGTCGCGAGAGGGCTGCGCTCCTTTTTGTTCGCACGGGGATTCAACCCCCTTGCGGAAGGGTTGGCCATTTCATTTTCAACGAAACCGATCTCCTCCTCGCTTTCTCGCATCCCCTCACTTCATCTTTCGTAATAATCAAGCCTAAGGGTAGTCCATGAGTAGCTTTAATCCTTTTACAAACAAACAAAATTTTTATTTACAAACAAGTTTGTAGTTTGGCGTTGTTCATCCAAATTCAAAAAATGGATTTTTCTGTCGAGTCCGCCCTTACATCTGTGACTAACAAGATCACGAAATCACTTGTGGACATTCCGATGAAAAAAGTCTCTTTCAACATGCAAAAAGCGACTGATTAATAACAAGGAACATCGAACACAATTGCGTTGAAAGAAATTGTTCTCCCTGCTACAAGAATCTCGTTGAACACGCATCGGAAGCAGCCGGAAGTCGGTGTTTTCACGGGGGGAAAATCGAGCCAGTGGTCTCACCTGCCCTCACCTTCGTGGAAGCTAAAAATCGGCGGGCATATCGAGGGACCCTCTCGTTTCCAGGTTCCACTGTTCCTCGGTCAGCTTCCAGAGGGAGACAGACAACGAGCTGGACCACTGGCAAGTCGCTGGCAGGTAGCCGGCGCGCGTGTGTGTCCGTGCGCGTTCGTGTGCATTGTGCATGCGTGCGTGTGCAGCAGGTGAACAGTAGGTCAACTCGGCTCGCGTGTACATTTATATGCGTGCGTACGTGATCCCTGGAACGGTACAGTTCTTTGTTTCGATCGAGGGACCATTCGATTCTGCTGCCCTCTTCTCTCTCTACCCCCGTTCAATTAGCGAAAGCTAATTCGAAAAAGTTCGATGCTAGCTCTAACTTTCCTGGAGGACGAGGCGGACCAAGGTCGCGACATTTCCTTCGCAAGCCTTCAGCAATCGATCGAGATTCTTCAACAGTTCAATAGTCAATGGTGAATTCAATTCATTGCTTTAATTAAACAGACTTGTTAGAAATGGTTTCCACCATGGTGCACACACAGTTGTGCTCTCGTCCTATTAAGTTCTTGTAAATACTAAGCAACGTTTGTCGTATTCAAGTCAAAAATAGTCAATGCTCTCGCGACCTTCACCCTCGCAAACAATTGATCTCATTAACAGTTCGACGGCGCACAGTAGTCCGGCAGCTCGCTTTTTGTGGCCAAAACTATTGTAACGTTATTTCAAGGTTTAATATTATATTATTATAGGTCGTTGGATTCGTCTTAATGCCAGTTAGAATATTATGAAGTAAAAAATATATGTTAATATTTAAAACATCCAGGTGACCTTCATTTTTTATAAAACAAAGAGATTTTTCTTTAACTTTTTGTATTGAAGTCTGTAGAAAAGTGAATACCGATTAACTTTCGTTGGAAACATTTTTTTGTCAGATCGTCGGAAATATTTGAAAAATCCTGTTAACAATTCTCACAATGCATACTATTGTCTACAAATCGCGGAAAAGTAGCTAAGATTGAATTTTTCATAGGTATTACACGACATCTAGTAATGAGAGGTTTTCGGGGTCTCTGAGTGGCGCAGAGAAAACATATACGTATATTGTAATTCCAAGCTATTATGCAAGATTCAAGTGGAATACATAGTTCAAGATCGCGGAAGGTTGCAGTTAAAATTTACATGCTCTTCTCAGTAAATGTTCAAGCTTTCATATAAAACAAGTCCGATGCTTAGCACTCTTAAGCGTTTTTGTATAATTCTTTTCAAAGTTTGAAATCCTATTAAATTACGCTATTCGCGTATGGACTAAATAATGCTTATAAATGGATTAAATATTTGAAATACGCTTACTAACATTATTTTACTTTGAATTTTCTGACTTTGTCTTTAGAACGCTGTATCTTTATCACAGTGAAGGGTTGTTACTTTATATTACAATATATTAAAGTTGAAAAGTTGAATTTTTTGCCCACTAAAATAGGGTCTCCAGACCACTGTGCGGCGGAGCCTGGCTCCATTTTTAAATGAATTGAAGGATTCAATTCGCCGAACGAAACATTACATTGGGAACATCAGAAAGAGTAGTGGGTCTACAAGAAATATGTTCAAAAACTTAATAAAATTGTGAATGCTTTTAATTTTAATTTTAATTTTGAAAATGTCCGCTGCCCAAGGGCTAAATAAATATATATCGAAAGGTTTGAAACGAGGAATAAAAATCGTCTACATCTACTGCAACCAACATGGGCCAAGTAAAAATTTCTCTCATTCTTTAATAATGTTCATAAGCTGCAACTAATACATTGATGCTGTTAAATTTTTTAGATCTGTCCACTGTTTTAAATCACAACTACCGATTTTTGTTATAAATGCATAAAATCCGCAGTCTAGTTATGACCATTGCGTAATCCGAACGCGATAGAGTCAATTTTCGAAATGTCTCGTCGGACGGAAGAATATTATTCTTTTTTCCGGACTTGCTTTTCCCGATCGTCCGGTTGCGAACCACCCTGTATAAGTTTCGATCGAAAGCTGCATCGCGGTATGGGTTGCTCGGACGCATAAGGATCGTCGCGCGAATGATTCCCGTTCCCGTAGCCGTGCAGCCGCTAGCCGGTGGAGGCGCGCGGTATGAACGATCACTCACACAGAGCCGGGAGTCAGGTAGTAAGGTGGGTAGGTGGTTGGTAGGTAGGTAGGTTGGTAGGTAGGTAGGTAGGTGCATACGCGTAGCGTGGGAAGGTCCGGCAGCTGAGAGCAGAAGGGGCCCCAAAAAGCGGCTGCAGCTTCTTCTTCTTGCCGGTTGCTGCCGCTGCCCTCTGCCTCTGCCTGTGCCTCTGCCTTCGTTGCCCGTGGGACCTGCCACTGCTTCTTCTGGGATATACGACCCCTCTGCCACGCACATCTATTCAGACCGGCCCCTGGATCCGCGACTTTTCCGCTTTCCCTCTGTTCGCCACCACCTACTCGACCCTGGGGCCAAACTTGATCGAGTACTCCGCAGAAAAGACTTGCACAGTCTTATATATGTATGTATGTACGATCACGCGATACCAGTAATTCTAACCCACTGAACCAATAGAGAAGATTTAGCTTCGAACAATCAGGAACGCGTTTTGTAAATGTAGCAGCGCCAATTTATTCGAATTAACAAATGAAAGTTTGCGTACAAGAAGTCGCAGTCGACGATTTTAATGAAACTTTTTCTGATGGATCCACAGCAAGAATAAGCAGATTCATGTCCGAGCGTTTTGGACAATACTCATTATTTGTAAAGATGATTCACATTTTGTTTTATGATATCCAGAAAATATCTTGATATACTTCGATCCGAATCTTTTTGCGGCGTCTTCGGAATATCGCAGGGGCAGGCAACTTCACAGCTGCCGTAATTTCATATCGTCGTAACAATGTGAACGTATACAGGGTGTCTTCCCGACACTGCAAACGATTTAGGCTTGTCGAGTTAACGGAAAAATGAGACTCATTCTTGTGACTTTATTACTCGATTGGAAGGAGCTAGAGTTTCTTTCGAAACCTTTCCCCGTTTGGTAGCTTGTCAGTCCTTAGCACATTCTTTGCCAGATAAATCTTCGATTCCAAAGACACATTCAAAGACGATTCCAAAGACAAGTTCAAGACGCGTTTCGATACGGGCTAAGTTAGACCCGTTTCTTATGCAAAATTTCACGAGGATTACGCTGGTTCAAATAAAAATTAGCTTCCGCTACCAGGAGAAGAGTCACCCGCGATTATTGCATCCAGAGGGTCAGCATCTATGTAGCCGTACGTGTGCTAATTGTGTTCCTATCTCTTGCTAGCACTTCGTTACCGACGAAGTTGCACTCGTTTCGTGTGCGAAATTTCACGACACAGTTACGTTAAGTTAGCTGCATCTGCCAGCAGACGAGCTACACGCGATTATTAGAGGTTTAACTATGTTGTTATGTGCATGACAATATTTGTAGGACGGCAGTATCCGACAGAATTGGAACTACAGAGTTTGAACGCACAACACCCTGTATAACAGCACTCGTCGCGTCTTTATTCCTTCCGAAAGGTGAAAGTTGCGCAGGGTGGCCCATTTATGGGGTCGTCGACTGCAACGATCATTTAGGGGCGTCGGCTATAGAAATATCGAGCCTAATGGATACTTGATAGAGAGATTTATATTTCTCCGGCAACGGATCGTTCTCGGACGCAACCAAAGCTGGTGTTAAAATGGGACCAACGACATTCGACTCTGCAGAACTTCTACGTGCTCCGCAGTGGTCCGGGCAACCGATCTAGCAGTTCATTTGGTAAAAAAAAAAATGAATTGTCTCATATCGGTTTAATGCATCTACATTTCTTCCTAAATTTTTAGCAATGCTGAAAATGTCGATATTAACCCCTTGCCGTACCTTTTTCTTTGCAGTTACAGTGATTGAAACGTCTTTATGCACAAAAATGTCGTAGAAGGGAAATGAGATATGTGTTTTTTGTATGGCTACATTTGTTTTAATGCTTAAATATTGATTACGAGACTGCGGATCATCAAAATTCTATTCTTCTTTCAATGATCCTATTAATACACTAGCTTTCCCCGCCACGCGTTGCTGTGGCTCAGTATTTTTTAAAAGCATGTTTTTACCTGTCACAGATGTGACATTTATATGTCGTAATTAATAATTTAAAAATACTAACCAAATATTTCAATTCAAACGCAGATCAATCTGCTCAGCTGAATTCCAATGCAATGAGAAACTTACAGAACAAATCACTCCGAATAGGTCCATCTTTCGATTTATACATATATATTTCACGATATAATTTAAAGTAGAATACCAGTGAGAAGATTTTCGTCATGACGCACTGGTGATAATGCGAATCAACGCGAAACCATATCGATTATTATACGTCAATATTTTCGCAAACGTGCCACATTCACATAACTTGAAGTAAGCAGTTAGCGTTGTAGCCGGTGGAAAAAGTCGTCAAAACTCTTGAACGAATGGACTTTCTCGCATGCTGATTTCTCGTAAACCTTCCCGAAGAAACGCTGCGCCTAATGGCTCAAACCCCGGCTTTCTACGTTCAGCCGTTACGGAGATGTTTGATTACAAACAAACGGACATATATATATATATATATATATGTACATTTTTAATTATACAGATTTTTATTTATACATATAGATAGATAGATTGATGTCCTTAAGTATTTTGTTATCATGTCCTTTGTTATAAATTGTACGTACCCTTTTTTGTCATAAATGCATAAAATCCGCAGTCTATTGATTAGAAACGAATCAAATTTTATTTCATCTAAAATGATAAAAGTCTGCTCTTTCGCGTGGTATAGTTGAATTTTTCGCTGGACCCTTATTTTTTGAGATAAATTCGAAAATATCCGCAAAAATTGGTGCAAAAGTGGTGCATCTCCGTCTTTAATCATTGTTTAAACATGTTTAAACAATCATAATGTATTAATATTGGATATCACTGTATTCGGGAAGGTCTACAGAATCTTTTGCTGTAAAGAACAATTAAATATCTTTTATAATAACATCGCAATGTTTGTTTAAAGTTGAAAAATATGTCTTTTTTTTAAACTCCATTTTCTCAAAAACTGGACGTATAGGAAAAAAAATTAAAACCAGATTCGGAATCAGCGCGGAAAACTCTACAAGAATCGCATGGTGGGAATCGAAATACTTTTTGGCTGTTGGACAGTGTAATTCAAGACTATAAAAGATCAATATTGCAGCTGACGTCAAAACGAATCCAACGACCACTGTGCACTCCGAGCAAAGATCTAATCTTCCTCGCGCAATTAATAATTGCGTGTTTCAATTTCCGAGGGAATCGACGAGGAATTTAGCGCAGCGAATAAGAAAGAAATTGGTGGAGGTCGTGCAGGTACGCGCGAACGCGGCGAGGGTTGAAGTTTCATGAATGAAATTGATGGGGAGGGGGGGATTGCGCCGCGTGTATTTACCTTCGTGCGAGCACGCGGGACCGAGTACACACGATTACACGATTATGCGATTATAGAGCAGCGCGCGCGCTCCCGAGCACCAAGAGAGTGTTTGCGATTCACGCGGCTCCCCGTTCGACCGGTATAGAAATCGTCAAACGGTGTGCGTCCGTGTGATCTTCTGTTTGCCAGTGTGTGCGTATATGTGCACGTGTGTACGTTTTCTCTCCCCACGTGGGACAGAGGCGGAATAAAGAGGCACTACGTGCCGGATTAGTTCCTCCCGGATTTAATCTGAGCGTTTCAGAGCAGGAACTCGAACAATTAATAATGAGACCTTCACCGAATGCCCCGTCCTTTCAATTCTTCGGGACAGGATGTCGTCGCGGTCGTCGTTGTTCTTGTCAGGCAGCGACGTCTCGCATCCGCGATCGGGAATCACCGTGGAAACTTTCATTCCCATGTTTGCGTCGCGGCCGTACCCTGCGACACGTTCCCTCGAAAATAAAACAGGGAAAAGAGACACGATGCCCTTCGGATTTTGTACAATGGACCCCGCAGAGAGATTTCTCTCTTCAAGCCTCTGCGGACGTGGAGATCTTCACGTGATTTTTTCTTACAAATCTGTAAACTTTTCTTGTAGGCCATTGAATTTATCTGATAACTCCGTAAAATTTCCTGACAAGCCATAAAATCTTACTGCGAGAATTAAATCATTTTATCATATCCGATAATTAAGACTGACTACAAAGTTTCCATGAAGTCTATTCGGGAAGCAAAAATTGATTATTTCTGATCTATGGATTATTCTTCCGATCCTCTCGTGTAAGCAGACTTGGTAGTCTAGAATCTAGAGTCCAGATTTACACTACTAAATCTGTTATTCGAACAGTATTCGTTTCTTTGAGAAATCGAAATAAAATTGTACACTCCTATCATCGACATCCAAACTGTACTTTATACCTTTATACTGTACCTTTGTACACAATAAACATAATAAATTCCTAAGAATAGTAATACAGGTTTCCACTTTCCACGGAGGATCTGCAGAAAGGGACATCTTGTACGGAGCGTGTAAATTCGATCGGCCATCGTTGAAAAACGAGAGTCGACTGTTTATTTCGATTCCCGGTTCATAGAACCGTGAAGAAAGGTAGAGAAAGGAAGAGGAGAAGGGCAAACACGGCAGAGGAAAGAAGATTTGTAGAATACAGGAGGAAGAGTGCGGTGGGAATGGTCTCGCGAACCAAACGAGAGGAAGAAGGAGGGATGTAGTGGGCGGAAGTGACCCGTACAGGGAGGCTGCAACCACCTTGGCTTCCGCTATATTGAGGGTCCGATACACACAACCACCTTGTGTTTTTCATCCGTCTCCCCCGTCACTCCTCGCCCTCTTTCTCTCGTCACACGTGTTACGTATAGGGAGCGGGAGCGGGAGAGGGAGAGGGAGAGAGAGAGAGAGTGTGTATTCCACTTACTTCTGCGAAGAGAGGCCTAAAATAAGTGGTCCTCTCGTCCTCCGTGTTCCCGTTCCCGTTTCCTTCCTTGTTTTCTTTCCCGCACACGCCCGGACCCCCTTGGTCCCTCTTACTCCCTCTTTAGCCCCCGGGGGCACACTCCTCTCGCCCACCAATCCCTTCGTTCCTTCCGCCTTCCGTCGCTAATATTCCCTTTTACTTCCGTCTCTCTTTCTTATTCGCTCTTCTTCCGTCTTTGTCCCCTGGTTGGCTGCCCCGTCAACCATAACAGACCCAGAGCACAGGTCGAGAACTGCTCGTTTCGATTCCGAATCTCCCGCTTTCGATTACCCTTTACGGAAATCGTAAGTTGAACCTACAACGTAGGATGCAAGGATCGAAGAGGACATGGGAAGAGGCAGCAGAATGAGGATCCCTTTGTGGTGCCATCGAAAATGACTTCTCCGAGGCAGCGAGACTTCTATTGAGCCCCCAATTTTATGCATTTAAGAAGTAAAGACAGTCGAGAAAGACAACTTTCAATTTATTAAAATTATTAAAAGAGAAAATGCACTTTCATCGACACTTCAGCGTTTTACAATTAATTTGGACAGCTTTCCTTTCGCACAAAGAAGATCTACAGTCTAGTTTTATCATCAACTCACCCTCCTACTCCAAAAATTGGACCATCCTGTGGCATGAGGAGTTAGAACACAACACCAACCGTTAAAAATAACTTTTCGGAAGAGGAGCAAGCACATCGAGGCTCTTATTGCTGCCTAAAATAGAAAATCTAGAAGTCATCAGTCCCATGCTACGAAAGACCAAAACGAAGCACGAATTATCGAAAAAATGGCTTTGTCGAAAGGAAACAAGCGGAACGAATTGCACAGCCACCCGAAACAGAAGGTGTCTGTCCAAAAGCCACCCCCACGCGATCCCCATTAAAACAGTGATGGTGTCGAGCGGTGCGAGGAACCGGGCCCGAGCACCGAGAGCAGCAATCTCGAAGGAGTTCGAGCCAGTAGATCTCGGTCCTGAAGATCGCAGCAGATTGTGCCATAAGGATGCTGCGGCTGGTTTCGTCGAGATAGAGATTGGAAGAGGATGCGGGAGGGTGGAGCGCAGGGGCAGAGGCAGGGGGCAGGTCCGTCGACAGCCGGCGTTTTCGCGCGCCAGAAGGCCAGAAGGCGCTTGCTGGCCCTTGGCTTCGGCCACGGTGGGAAAAAGGGACTATGGGATCACGAGAGACTCGGCCAGGGAAGAGAGGAACCGTTCGCGTCCACGGGAACCGAGGAGACGAAGACGAACACGAGGAACGAGAAGCAAAACGAAGGCGAACGAAGAGCGAGAGAGAGAGAGAGAGAGAGAGAGAGAGAGAGAGAGAGAGAGAGAGAGAGAGAGAGAGAGAGAGAGAGAGAGAGAGAGAGAGGGGGGGAAGGAAGGAAGGAAGGAAGGAAGGAAGGAAGGAAGGAAGGAAGGAAGGTAGGAAGGAGGCGGCAGTCTTTCGAGAGGCGATGAGAGAGTGGCCGGTCAATCGGCAGCTTCGGCCTGGCCAGATGCAAGATTCGCAGACGGAACCGAACGGAAGGAAGCGCTATTTATTCTGTTTGTTGCGCGCGGCTTTTTGCGGACCATCGGAACCAGGTCCTGTCAGAAAGGAGAAACGGAGAAGGAGAGAACGATCGAAGCGCGCGCGGTGGGGGAAGGTCGTTCCTGTGGGTACGAGCGGGCTGAGAATGCTGAGAACGAGGGAGGACGCGCTTCCTGTCCCGCATTCGAATTCAGAGGCCCGCGTGTAAACACCGTTCTCTGTGTTTTTAAAACTGGATCTCGCTGGTTCCAACCGGGCCTGTTTGTATTTTTCTCCTCGGGTCCACCTTCCTCCGCACCCTTTCCCCGGATCACGGGGTTGCCTCCGCGGATCAAGTCTTTCGTGGACCTTGGAGCCGTTCTTCTTCTTCTCTTTCTTCGCTTTCTGCGTCGCCATCGTCTAATTAACACGTTCACATCAACAGGTCACATCAACAATCTTCTAATCTATGCTTGAAAATGGTCGAATTAATCTTGTAAACTTTGCAAATCGGTAAATGTTGACAAAAGGGAACCCAGGTCCACCGACCTTGGCCTTGAAATATGTTGTCAAGGTTAACATTCTGGGCAACTCTTAGTTTTCAAGATATTCGCGAAAAACTTTAAATTTTAAACAAAAAAAAAATCGAAATTACGAGTACAGTTTATTCTGCAAGTTTTAATACAGGATAGTCGAATTTAAAATATTAATATCCTCAGTCAATTGTTTATTGGATAGAGTCTGTTCATTATTTCCAAAAATACATCGATACGTTTATCGAAAGTGTAGAGCGACTATTTTTGATGTTATACAGTAAGGAGCATAACTGATTTCACACACTTTAAATCAGAACAACTTTTTTATGAATCGACCAAACGACTTCAATTTCTCTGTAAGGCTAGAAGAATTAGTTTGGTAAATGATGTGTAAGAAATATGTTGAAAAAAATGCATTTGGACGGAATTGTGAAAAACAATACAAAAAATTGATTTTTACAACTTTCTTAAAATTTTAAAAATGTGTTTTGTCAACTGTTATAAATTATATACGCTCTGCAAATTTCATTGAAATTGGTTAATTGGTTTACGAATTATAAACGATCAAAAATGGTAAAACTCACCGCTTTATAGTACACTACAAATTACCACTTTTGATCGTTTTTAATTCGCAAACCAATTAACTAATTTCAATGAAATTTTCAGAGCGTATATAATTTATAACAGTTGACAAACACATTTTTAAAATTTTAAAAAAGTTGTAAAAATCAATTTTTACTATTGTTTTTCACAATTCCGTCCAAATGCATTTTTTCAAAAAACTTATTTATCAGACGTCATTTACTAAACTAATTCTTCTAGCCTTACAGAGAAATTGAAGTCGTTTGGTCCATTCATATCAAAGTTATTCTGATTTAAAGTGTGTGAAATCAGTTATGCTCCTTACTGTACACTTTGTTCTGGGACAAGCTGTCATCGAACAGTGATTAAAAAGTAGGTAGAGTAAGAAGGTTTAAGTTCAAGAACGTCAGAGATATTTTAATTCCAAAATTAAACATTTCTTTCGACGTTGAATATTTCTATTCTAATTCCATTCTCCCATTTTACAAATATGAAATTGATATAATACCTCATAGAATACTGAAATATGTAGTAATTGATTAAACACAAACAAATTTCATAATACATTTTCGTTTCTTAAAATGTCTCCACTGTTTTGCATTTGGTTTACTCATTTTTGTCCTAAATGCATAAAATCCGCAGTCCAATGATTTTCCTTTTCCTGTAGAAATTATAGCGAAAATTATTAAATGATATGGCTCGAAATAACTAATTATGTACTTCAAGCGAAAGCGAAAAGTGCCGTGACCAGTGAACAAATTTCATCGAACAGCCACGACAGATCATTTACCTGTGATTTTTGAAAGTTGATCCGCAAAAAGGTTGACCCGAGATCCGCAGTTCTCTGGAAGAAAATTCGAAACCGAATCCACAGAGCGACACAGAAATTCGTTCGATGTTATTCGATTGTTCACGCAACAGATGTCGCAGGTCCACGTCCCCCGAACTTTCGAAATTAAGCAGAAACACCGCACCGGGGCGATTAATTTATCATGGTTGTCGCTCCGGCATTTCTCGGTTACGCCTGTTACGTAAACGCCGATGGGCTTTCACCCGATGATCAGGTAATAACGGTAATAATAATTAGCAATTTATACCCTCCGAATCCCCGTGCCGTGCGAACACCGAGTGCGCCAACGTGCGATGCACTTTCGAGTTAATTTCGCCGAGGAGCCGTAAATCAGGAAAACCAACCGAACGAAACAATAGGACACGATAGAAGTATACTTCGTTATCCTAATCGCAGGAATAACTGTTCGGATGATCGAACGGTTACCTATTGGTTGCGGTACTAAATTAAATCCTTACGTGTGTATGTATTTTTCTGAATTATTTATACACAGAGAAATCCTAAGATTAAATGTTTAATATCTTCGTGAAAAATTAGCACTGGCAAAAAAGCTCGAGCAAGTGACTGCTCGCTTTATCTCTTGAATCCCCACAAAAGGTTTCATTTAAACTAAACCTACCGAGCTCTAAACGCGATTGAAATGTTTTAACTTACAAAAATGACAAGGCTCCATTTGCTACATATTTGCTAAATTTTGTATAAAATTAATTCTCATACTAGTATTTAGATTTTGTGCAATTTTTATTATAATATTATTATGTGCTTGGAGTTTCCATGTAAGCAACTTCATAATTCCATTAATTGTAAGATGAAAGATATAAAACCGGCAGTGGTAGATTCAGTGTTAAAATCGACGATCCCACAGGTGTGACCTCTAATTGCAAGAATAGCAGAGAGTTCATACAGCAGAGACTGGGATAGAATCTCTTATACAGTACTTTCAATTTTCTATGATCGTTGAACTTCACCGCAAAGGAAGCGCGACCACTTCATCGAAGACTAAGATTGCTCGCTTGTCTTTTTTCCATAATTTTTGTCGCTCCTTTCACACTCGACCCTTTCTTTTCTATTGATTCTCTTCATTCGCTTGATCGCCGACCACAACGGTTTCATCGTGACTCGGTTTCCCTTCTTTTCTTCAAGGCATATCCACCGAGTCTTCCTTCCCGAAGCATTCTCAGATGCTTTTTCGCTTCTTTTTCCTGCGGGTACCGCCGAGATAAAAGGAGCCATTGTTGGGCTCGCGCTTTCTTCCTCGGGATTCTTCACCCGCAAAAAATCCGCGCCGAAAAAGTTTCGCGCCTTAGGAAACAGAGGCTCGAGTAATTCGATTTTCCACGTTTCCGGTCGGTCGCATCCATCGGGCGATTGCGATCCGGTTTCACCTGCGCGCAGTGGGCTATTTCCACGATCTAGCAGGACAAAATTCAATTTTAATGATGATTCAGTAGCCAAGAAATATAAAAATTATTGCAAAATATAATCTATAATGATATATTAATCTAATCTATAGATGTAGTTCACTTTGTTCACTCTTGTGGTCCTGTATTATGGCTTCCAAATTTTCTTTAATTACATTCTACTGTTATTGTACATTGTATTGTTATCTTGTATTGTTATCTTGTATTGTTATCCACTATTGAAGATACATTTGCAAATTTATTCTGCCCACATTATGTTTCGTTAACCATTAACACCTCCATAATAGTTAACATGTAATTTTATCTCTATTCCAAACGTCAACTAGATTCATAACACATTACACCACTTTATACACTGTTAATTTTCACCGAGCATTTCCATCTGGCAAAAAAATGTTTCTAACAAATTTAATTGATATTTAGTCGTCTATAAATCTCAATAGAAAAAAGTTACAAAACATTTTCATTTTCATGGTCACCTTAATTTTTTAAATGCCGCTATTCAATCCAATCAACTACTTTACTATGGTTTTTAATCATAAAATGATGCTGACACAGTTTTGACTCGCTAGATTGGTATTTTCGACCACTGTGCTGCGGATCGCGAAGCTTCCGCGTTTTAAAATCGTACGAACATCATCCAATTTCGTTACGAACGAAGGGTCGTTCATTACGAGGTGTCATTTCAAATTTCGCGCTATTTTTATTTGCGAAGATTAGAGTCGGCACTCTTCGACACGTGGTTAGTGAAATTGTAAAAAAACAGCTCGTTGTATTATTTAAAATAACACTTCTTAATGGAAGATGAAACTTTAACTTTAATTTTTCTTGACATGCAATACATCATTTCCTGTAGGTTTTGTCACGCTGATTGCAAATCTGATTTTGTCATTTATTTTTTTATTGAGATGATTTGATAACGCACTGGTTTGAAGGTATATTGTATTCTCGTATATGGAACACAGTAAAAATATAAATAATTAATTATTATGTACACGCGATATCAATAAAAATTGTCGTGGGGGCCGCTGGACCAAGCTTATCCTGCTAGACTTTTTCTTGCTCTCAGCAAAAATGGAACAATTTTATCCCGAGAAGAACACCGTTGGATCAGTGATCTATTTCCTACCACAACGTTGTCGGAGCTTATCAAATTCCTGGCTCGCGCATAATAGAAATTGATCAGTTTTATCCCACGGAGGACTGATGGAGTGATCCATTGTCTGCCGCAGCAGGCTTATAAAATTTCTGGCTTTTGTACAACGCACGACAGTATTATCTCGTGAAAGACTAGTTAGTCATTTAGAGCGACGTATAGAGACTCCCAGCGAATCGATCAGAATCGTTGAAATAGAGAAACGAAGATATCTGAGCGATCCGTCTTCCTGCCTCATTAGTCGTCATTCACAGATTCGCCGAAATGCACCAACTGACGTGGCTCGGCGGAATTATCTTGTCAGCTGCGGAATGACCTCCGGGCTTCGTCCAACCCCTGGCCAGGTCGAGTTTTAATTAACTCCGTTCGCCGGTTAATCAATTACACGTCGCGAACTGCGTGGGCGTCGCCGGGGAATCGTTCCGAGGGAAACTCGCCGGAATGGTGATTTGTGGGCACGGGGGAGGCGTGGAGAAACTCCACGGCGGCGGACATTTGCTTCTCGTTTATTAAACGGATACGACTTTATGGCGTAATTACGTCCGATAAAATACAGTTCGACCTTATATCCCGTTTCTCCGGGGATGCGAAGAACATCTTTGCAACAAATCACGTGAGTTTTAGAATTTTGTCTATCTGTACATAGTATTGGATAAACCACAATTTTCTTGTAATTCTGCAAGTTTAACACAGATTGTCAAAGGTTAAAGAACGTTCGTGCCATAATCTCTCTATTTTTCCCATATTCTGCAATATTTCAGTTTTAGTTTTTAAAAAAATCGTCGCTCTATCTCATTTCTATCGAAAGTTCTCCGAATTGACACAAAATTCATCTGTTTATCCCACTTTGCGATAGTCAGTTTTCTTAAATCTCTGCAATCACAATGGATTTTACGTGCGTGATAAAAACTTGTTCGTTATAATTCTGCCAGTTTATTTTATATTATGCAGAGTGTCTCAAAAATGTTGTACTTCCTTGGAAGGACCAATCACAGCGCGACTACACCGCTGTTTTGATTCATTCATGGCAAAAATGAGCAGTTGCAATCTAAAACAGTAGCTTTAAGAATGCCAATCTATTTTTCTCAGCTTATTAAAATTATTCAAGTAAGAGTGACCTGTCTATGAAATAAATAATTTGCTTTCTTGACCTTGAAAGTCAAGATGAATTTTGTGGGGAGGTTTTTATGCAAATTTCCATCAAATCGTACGTGTAGAATTGAACGGAGTTCTCGAATCTGATTTCCATCTTCAATCGGCTGAAAACTAATTATTTTCGAATTCCACGTTCGTTGCGCCGCTATTACAGCAACGAACCTCTCTCTAGACATTTGTTGTAATCTGTTTATCTGCTTAGACGGATGCATGTTACCACCGTGAAGGCATTTCCTCGGTTAGCCTTATCATCTGTGAACGGTTAATAAGCAACGAAAACAACCGTAGCTTTACTTTCGTTGCGAGCCAGCCGTCCCGTAAAATTCCGGGACAGATTAATTAAACGTTTAACGCCGGCGGCTTCCGCCATCCGATCACGATCCATCGTTAATTAGTGGACTAAGGATGTTTAGCGTGCGAGGAGCGCGCGTAGGCGTGCACGAAACATGCAATACTCTCCTCTGATTTTCCGTAGCACGAACGAATATCCTCATTTCAAATTCCACTCCACTTTGTATGATTCAATTATAACAGATCGTATCTGTCCGAAACATTGTACCCAGTACGTGTATAACTAACTCAGCATGTGTATAACTAACATAGATCTACAAAACATATATTTTAAATTTTCATTAAGGGCCCTAAAAAAAAAAGTTTAAAAAATGCCTTTTTTATTTTTGCATGTAACTTTGTAAATTATAATTTTTTGGAAAATCTTCTTTGCTTATCATTTCATAAACCAATGCTTCTAATTGATTATAAAAAAGTTATTCTATTTTAAAGGGCGTTCGTATACTTTCGTGAGCCACTGTATGTATAAAATATTGTAAGAAAATGTACCGTGTTACTAATGACCTTTGATGTTGAAGCAACATTAAATAAATAAATTTTAAAATATATATATATATATATATATATATATATATATCATAAAAGAGGGACACGGCATTTAACAAAACATTTCAACATGTAATCCAGACAGCGAAATAAATAGTGGTAGCGAACGTGTTAATTGGGAGTTGTCGCCAGCCAATCGACGTGGGTGTTTGCCTGGATCGACGAAGAAGAGTATGCACAAAGTATCTTCCCAGGACGGTTGTTCATCGAGAGAACGACTGACGGAATCCGTAATTGTCGAGTGAAAAGGCGACGCGACGCGACGCGTCTTGTTGAGTCGCGTGGGTAGAGGCAGAGAGGCACACGTATTCGTTTAGTATGACCGGCATCGGCTTTCCGAAAGTACGGCTGTTTCGGGGTAAACGGCCTGGCCTCTATCACCATCCTACTCGCTGCTGCTCGCTGTTGTTCGCTCCTACTCCTCGGCATTGTCTTCGCGTATCCTCTAAATGCTAATTGGCCGGGAGAGGAGGCCTCGACCGGTGAATCACGGACAAGAGCCGCGCGCGGCGTTCCTGGGATCGTTCTCGCTAAATCGCCAATTAACACCAGATGCTAATCGACGATATATTAATTGCATCTTTGACCGTAATCGCTGCGTTATTAATTCATTACCATAACTTGACCGACCGATGATTAACTCGAGAGAAATGGTAAACGGTTCTCTCCGGGACCTAGGCTGCTAACCCTTTGCGGATGGGAATTGTTTTTAGTATACCTCTCGGTGGATCTCGAATGTATCTAGTTTCCTTGTGAAACGAAATGGACAGTCTGATATCTTTCAATTTAGGATGAGGCTTAGGGTTGCCACAGATCTTCTATATTTATTATTATTATTATTATTATTATTATTATTATTATTATTTATTATGAACGGACCGAGGTCCATTTACACAATTGTTTACAATAGAACAAAGACTTAACATAAAAAGAAAAAACTGTTGGTATAAAGGTACTGATATTATAAGTTAATCCTGCGTAATTTTTTTTTGAAAGTTTGTAACGATCCATTAAAATAATCAATACTATTATATAGAGTGTTGGAGAGTTCGCGCAATAATTCGATTTATAGGATTTATTAATCCATATGTGGATTTACATTTAAGTGTTTGAAAACGGTTTGTGAGGTAACTTTCAAGCCATGACAATAGATTTCCCTTGCAGCCAAATGCTGCAAGCTTCTCAATTAAAAGGGAATGATTTTTACCGTATCAAAAGCTTTTTGAAAATCTGTAAAAATTGTGCCAACCTGTAGATTAGCATCCAAAGAAGATGAGACAAAGTTGCAATACACCGCTAGGTTAGTGGGTGTTGATCGCTTGTTAACGAAACCATGCTTGATATGAGTCTTCTATATTTGAACTTGATCTTTACGTATCTACAGGAATTTTCAAAAATCTTTGTTCGAATAAAAAAGTTTAAAACGTGCTGCGTACCTCTTTTACTTGAACTCCTATATTTTGAGCCTATCTCATATATACATAATTGCAATTTTCACTACTTCTTCCATATTTGGATAAAACATTTCTGGCAACCCTAGTGAGGCTACTAAGACAAGCCACCTGATGAATAACTACTACATTTTTGGAGACAGGAAGAAATGTTTCAGTCAAAAGTTGTTTGGTTTCGGGGGTTTAAATGACCTTGAATGACCTTGAATGAATATATCGGTGGAATTGTCTCGCGAAGGGCTAAAAACACTAGGTTGACCTGCACTTAAAGAAAAGTTATGTAAACCACGTATGGGTCCCTCGAAACTAAACAACTTTTGTCTGAAACATTTCTTCCTCTCTCCACAAAAAGGAAAAGTTATTCAGGTGGCTTATGTCTTATAAATAGTTATGAATACTTATGAATAGTTACTTATTTTACTGACCTACATTACATTAATTAATCTCATGGTATATAACGACAATATCTCTCAGCTGTTCTAGACCGGCGAAGCTAATATATTGGAAGACAATTGAGTTGTACAATGTTTTAACAAGTTCTGATATAAAAAGGTAAATGCGAATAAAATTGTTACAGAGAGAATGTTTATTTATAAGGCTGAGGATTCCACCGATAACCTTTCGAGAGAGTCCGGACGTCAGGACTCAGGAGCCCGCAATCATCCCGATTGAAAGCGGACGAAAGGTGGATGCGCGCGCGATCGCGTGGCAGGTGTGTCCATCGAATAATTTGGAAAATCACGGAACCGAGGGGGCAGGGGAGGGTGCAGCTGAGGGGGACGGGGGAGGAGGGTGAGTGCAGAAGAAAGGGGGAGAGAGAAAGGTAGCCGGCTTGCGACTCGCAATCAGCTCGGCTCGAAGGAGACGCGCGTTACATGTCGATCGTTCGCCACCGATGGTGATGCCGGTTTGATGTCGCCAATTAAAGCGACAAGGGAGCCACGGTGCCGGCCATTTTTACCATAACAATGCACGGACGGTTCGTCATAGCCGTGAGCAGCCACGGCTGGTATTGTTCCACGGTTTCCCACACCGCGGCTCCTACGTGACGCGAATTCGTCGCGCTAATGGGAGTGCGTCCTCTCCGCTTCTCTCCGCTTCACTCCGCTCGGCTCGGCTCGCCGTGTACGCGTGTACAAGCGACCGTCGCCCGTGATTTATCGGCGACGCGACTGGGATCCATGGATCGCATCGATCGACGAAAATTGCGACCTCTACGTCCCGTTATCAGCCTGTCAGAATCGAACCGTCAAACGTCAAATCAAATTCTAGAAGCAAAAAGCGTACATTGCATCTGAACAGTATGTGCACACTAAATGTTTAATTTTCGGAAAATTGGAAATATTTAATTAAGACACATTCTTTCTTGAGGATTCTGCAAACTGGAACGTCTGTAAAAATGTCAGAAAATTTTGTTCAGGACTGAATCTACCAGAGAATCGAAGATTGAAGCTTTCCCTTCACAACCTCGTCAAAAAAGCTTGATCTCAATTTTACAGTAATTTATAAGTGACTACATCGAGAAGGCTTTCACTTTCAATGCCTATAGAATAGCCAGAAAAAAGTCGAACGACAGCTAATGCATCAAGATTTACTTGTTCAAAGTGACTAAATAAATTGCTTCGATACTATCCGATTTCTGTCGAGATGTTCTTGCCAAGTGAACGTCGACCGGGATGAAGACGCGAAAGATTTCTAAAGGTGAATAATTCGACGATTCGATCGCAGCGAGTGGAGTCGCCTGGCTAAATAGAAATGGCAAAAAGAGGGAAAAGGTTACTCGACAAGACCGAATTGGCTACCGATTGAGTCGTCTCCCGAGTTTCTCGCAGCGTTCTCTGTTCTCCGTTCCTCTGTTCTCGGTCGCTCCCGTCGAGAATGTATTCGAAAAACACCGAATTCTTCGTTGACATTCGAGGGAAGCGCGCTCGTCGCCCGTCAGGTTGTCGACTCGGGTCGCACGGTTGAACAAAAACCGGCGATTTCCATTTACCTACGCGTGGAAGCTGAAGCGAACGGGTGCGCGATGGAGAAATGACCATCACGAGTCGGTGGAACACGTGGATTTCGGAATGAACTGGCATTATGCGAGGGAACCAGTCGCTCGGTGGGTCATTGTCGACACACGACATGGTTCTTTCTTTGGTCTCCGGGGAACCAGCAACGAGTCTCCGAAAACCACAAGTTTCTCTGTGCTTCTCATTCAAGCAGTTTTATAAATTTCTTGGCGTCAATAAAAGCAATTCTGTTCAGTGACCGTCGTATCAGCGACATTAAAGTCGTAATAGAGTCGTCGCTGGTACCGATACACATTGAAATGAGTTGCAATATGGACGAATTCAATTATAGCAAGCAATAAAAATTAATTCTGGACTGATTAGTGACCGTCGTGACAGTGGTCTGATAGTCCAGTCGACCAATAGACGTTGAAACTAGTCTCATAGGGGTGCACAGGGACCCGGGGCCCGGCTCTAAATTTGCCAGCCTCCTTGAAAGCAACGTGGCCGAATTAGACCGCGGCGAGGGATGAAAATTGATTCTCGCCTGATCGGTGACCGGCGCATCAGCGGCATTAAAATTCCCGGGGACAAGCGAAATACCTGAGGAGCATATTGCGCGAGAGCACCGAGATCCATCCGACCTGCCGAACGATCCAGCGATCGCAGGCTGGAAAAAAGATCGAAAAAGAGAGCGCATAGTCGGCGGTGTCACCGGAGGAAGGGGGTGGTCCAGCTGTGGGCAGCATGCAGGAATGCGTTGGTTTTCAGCATGCGGAGGAGTATTCGAGCGACTGGTTTAGCTCGGGGAGCATCTTCGGGGCATATCGGTGTTCAACCCGTTACGCCTCCCTTCTGTGCGGTCACTCCGCAGAGGCCTATTAATTTCCAATGATCTTCGGGGTAACCAGCTGCGCCGGCGAACAAAGATAAAAAGGGGAGGGAGAGGAAAAAAAGGGCTCTCTCCGAGGGAGAGAAAAAATCCTTCGAAGGACGCTCCCTCTCCTTCTCTCGTCTTCTCGGGCCCCGTTCGTTTGTCGTTCACCGATCGAAATGCGTTTCGTTTCTTCGAGGCTTCTCGAAGAGTAGCCCTCCCTCTACCTGTCTCTGTCTACCTGGCCGTGCACGGTGCTCTCCACGTTGCCTCATCCCGGGCCCCGAAGAAAAGCTGCGAACAGATGCTGGCTCTTCGGGGCACGAACCTCCTTCCTCCACACGTTTCCCTCTTGCGCGCCAGGTAAACGCCAGTCAGATGCAAATCAACGTTTTTCCTACGTGCTCCACTCGAGTGGCTGACCCATTGTTGCGCTGCTGCCTCCTCTCTCTTCTTTCTTTTCGACTTTTTTTTCTTCCCTCCCCGCTTCTTCGTCGTTTTCCTTTTCTCCCAACCTCGTCATCCCCCTGCTCTTCGACGGGTCGATTCAATGCAACGAGGGAAACTGGCCGCGGGGGAGACGATCCCCTGGAAATCGCCTTTGTTGCTCCCGGGGGACAGGCACCGCGAACGGCCCTTTTGTTTTGGCAGGCTGCGGTCGACGACGCGTTCGTTACGCCGCTGATCGCGAATGGGCCGACCTAGAATACGTCTTTATGACCTACGGCTACCGCTACGCTGTTCAACATCCTTTGAGCCTCGTCCTGCCGATTACGATGGACCGAGCACGTCGTAAATAGATGCTTCATTTTCGGATTGACTTCTGGAGACTTCTGTAGTTTTCTGTAGTTTTCTGTAGTTTCTGTAGTTTAGGAAGCATCAATGGGTAAAAGTATAAATATTGGAAGACAAGAAATTCAAGAGTGAAATTTCGCTTGGCAAACGAAAGAAATGGTGGTGTCGTACATGTTAAAGATTGCGACGCGTCTCGGGTTGTGAGAAGAAGGTGAAGGTGCACGCGCGCGCGGCGCTCGAGTTATTTGTTTAGGAAGCTGGCCGAGAGCCTGAGAAAGAAATCAGGCCGCGTAAGCGAGCAGGAAGAGGCGCGAGAGGATGGATGGTAGGAAGGAAGGAAGGAAGGAAAGAAGGGAACGAAACGGAAGAAGGAAAGAAAGAAGGTCTGCCGGGCCGCGACGGGAGAAACAGCAGCTGCAACACCCGATACGTATCGTGTTGGGTCCGGGTCCGGGTCCGGGTCTGGGTCCGGGTCCGGGGCGTGGTGGGGAATATGCCCGGCAGGGTCACTCGGGAGAGATTATTATCATTTGTATCGGACCCGGTTCGCGAGCTCTCGTGAACGCTCGGCCGTGTTCGGGCGCGTGGCACGCGTGCCGGCTCCCCCACTACCTGCCGGCCGAGGCCTGGAGCTGGGGCCCACTCCGAGCGTTCATGCTCTCCGCCTAGGCCTTAGGGTGTCTCTCGATATTACGTCGGGAACCGGCCCCAGCGCCTGCCGCTACGTCGCGCCGCGCCGCCGCTCGTAAACTGGGACATTGTGCTTCAAATGAATGCGGAAGACCGACCGGACCCACGCCCGATTCTATATCCGGTCCCCGCGGTCGCATTATCATCGAGCCTCGAACCACGTCGCGTCTCCCCGCTCGATGCCATGCCAAAAATTCATTTCAACGATTCCCCGCAAAGAATCCGCGGAGTTATGGAACTTTTGAGTAGATGAATAAGTTATTGTATGTTAGGTAGGCTAATTACATTTTTTACATTGTGTATTTCTTTACGAAATTGAAAATTTTGTCGTAATTCATCCTGGAGGGAGGTATAGAACATTTTTATCTTCCGATTAATTTACAGTAATTGGTATGAAAAATTTCGTTTCTCCTATCAAGAGTCTTGTTGATAGCAGAACGAAACGGACCTTGTTAAACCGTATTAACAGCACACGGCCCCCCTCCGATCCGAAACGAGTCGCTTCGTTCGTTGATTCTAGCGTTAAATCGTTACGGAGTTAAATAACCTTGATGAAGATCTAGTGGGAAGGTACCGTGGTTGCTTCGTGCCGGCTGTATCTCGTATTAAAACGCGTTTAGGGTCGCCGGCGCGTCTAAACATCTTGAGGATCCCCGCTACACAGAGGGCGAGGAAAGGTGTTGATTCGCCTCGTCCCAGTCGAATTGAGGAATAGCAATAATTCAGCCCCTGTCCATTAGCTTGAAAGGAGCCATTAGAACGTGGAGGACCCTCGATCCCGAGGAACAGTATTTCTTGGATCGATTCACGATCACTGGAAGCCGACAGCTGTAAAGAGACCTTAATTCCTGCGTTGCATCTCGTGACTAAACTGGTCTCTCCTGACTTCACCGGGTTTCTCTCCCATCCCCTCCCCTCTGAAGATCTACCCTATATTAATCTCCGACAATCGCGCGGATTAAGAGGACTCTACGCCGGATTACGAGTCGTTACATGAATCACCCGGTATGCCTAATAAACTGAGTTGCGTATTTCGTGTCACGAACTGACCGAACCGCCGCGCCGCGCCGCGCCGTTTGCATCCCCTCGCGTAATCGCAGCTAAACGAGGGTGCATCCTGACTGGTTCAGGGGTACGTGCCCATTTCGCGAAAACGCATCTTGGCAAACATCGTTTGCATCCTGGCAACGCGATCGAAAAACGCTGCGCTCAATTCAGCACACTGCGGCCTTCGCGAATTTATTTCGCGGCTGCCATGAGCTTGGCGAAGACAATATTTTACATTCGTATTTAGGTACGTTCGATGGAACACTCAGCATTTTTTCAGAGTCATGGCAGCTAGTGTGGACCACACTCGCGCCACCTTCGTTTTCACCGCTCTGACCCGAAATTCTTTTGACTCGAGCAATGTCGGTCGCCCACGTTCATTAAAGGGGTTAGGTTTCTAATTAGGATGATACGGATGCAAACTGTTCCTCGGGCCACGCGGCTACTAGATAAGGTTATTATTTAGGATAACACGTGAACACGAAACCCGCATTTCCGTGAGCAGATAACTCGAAATTAAGCCCGGCTTTCCAGGTGCTGGGCGACAGCCTACTATTCGTTATTGCGATTCCTTAATTCAACTGGGACGCACGAACCTGGTGCGCGCGTGTGTGTGCAACTGTTTCGGGTACAAAAACTATGTTTTAGGTCAACGTACTCCTCTAACACTTGCACACTGTTAATAATAAACACTGGGACATTTCTATTTCGAGTATCAAACTGGATCACTGTTGACGTTCAGTTGTTTCGTATGCCCCAGTTTCGGTTAAATAAATTTGAAGTCCGTTTAACAGCACGAGAGCAACGAGCGTTAGGTCAGCGTCGATATATTTATAATAATTATTTTTCATGAAAGTTGCGCTGTTAATCGAGCAAAGACATTTTCAATCGACTTTCACCATACTCGACGAAAGTGATTTCGATTTCTGAATTTCTTTGAATTCCAGAGTTGGCAAGTAGTCGAAGAAAGCTGCGGAGATGAGCTGGAATTGACTACCCGGCCGAAGCCTCGCAGCTTTCCTCCTAATTCGATCAGTACGGCGATTATGGCAATTACGGCGATTAGTTAGCGAGTGCGGGGCACGGGGTCCAGTTACATCGGTGCCCTCCGTGCAAGATGACGAAGATTCCAGGTACTGTCGAGGTATGGTATGCACTTTGTGTTCACGGGGGAACGATTACAAGCGGAGTACAAGCCGGCGCGGCGGCCGTCACGCCGTTAATTCGATTAATTGCGCGTTTAGGTGCGTGGCGCGCGCGAGCCGAACCGAGCCTCTGCAGTATGCCCTCGGTTCAAGTTTCATCGGGGTCCACTGGCTAGCGAGGATCACGCGCCGCCGCAGGTGAAACCAAAAATTGCTCGTTCGCTCGTCAAAGCTGTGCTCACGGATCGGTGCCATTGTTTCGGTCGCGTAAACACTCTCCCGTCCACCATTCTCCCTAATTCTGAAAAATTTCATTGGTGTGACCGAAACCATCGTGGATTAAAATGTTGAAGTTTCCTCTTTACAACGACATCTTGAAAATCAATGCACGATTTTCTATCGAGGTCTGAGTGAGAGTTTTATAGCGAAAAGAAATTGTACATCAATATTTAAGGAGCCATGATAAAGAGGAGGCTTTAATCTTCAAATCTGCGGCAGTTTCATTTACGAGACCAATTTTTAAATGTTTTCGGCCCAACGGTTCGATAGTTTATTACGAATTATAAAGCAACTTTGCTAATTGTCAAATAAAATCAACGTTTCGATCCTAGTTTGGATCTTTTTCAAGATTTATTTGAATCGCGTCTGTAAATTAGATATGTTATATAATAGTAATTTTGAAAAAACAGAAATATTGAATGATTGAATGTAAGAAATATTCTTCATAAAGACACACTCACTTGCTTTGGGGAAAATAAATTTATGATAAATGTGCGACACGTGTGTTGCGTGCGTCGTACATGCTTGTTGTCAAGATACTGATGTACGTATGTATTTGAAACCGATCTAGGTTATATCAATCGTTATTGTATTATGAATTTTATGAATTCTCCATAAGAAAACGTGTTAAAATGTGCAAACTTTAAGTTGATATAATTCTTAAACGGTGCAGTGAATCGAACCCAAACTTTGGTAATTGCATTAATTTAGTAAGAATTATATCTTGTCAAATTTTCAAAAATTTTGTTGCGTTTTTGTATACCTCCAGAACATCCTTAAATATCGCCAATTTTTGATG
Source organism: Lasioglossum baleicum (assembly GCF_051020765.1). Taxonomy (NCBI): domain Eukaryota; kingdom Metazoa; phylum Arthropoda; class Insecta; order Hymenoptera; family Halictidae; genus Lasioglossum; species Lasioglossum baleicum. The sequence continues at coordinate 16,235,588 of NC_134940.1, forward strand.
TGGCTCGAGGTCCAGTCCCATATGAACGGGTTAAGGTATTTTATAGAAACGGGCGGCAAAACAGTGTACGGCATGGCAGTGTACGCTGCGCGAAGATGCGCGAAGGTGCGCGAAGGTGCGCGGCGTTAGGTCGATGGTCTCGCGGGGAGGAACACGTGAATCCGTCACGCGACCTTCCTTCGCTCCTTTCTTCGCGTTCGCCGGTGTTTCATTCATACGTGCCCGGGGAGAGGCGTACAACGAGTGAGTATACAGAGTATAGGAGAGACGGCCGCGGCCGCGGCCGGGGCCGGTTACGTGTGCAGTGTACACGACCGAGACCGAGCAGCGCTCCTTGTCGGCACATGCGCTCGTTGCGCTGGTTACGGCGTACTTAGGTGAGCCCCGGACTCAATGAACTGCCGACTGGTTCAGGGTAGCGAGCAAGTGCGCACCGAGAGAGTCTAACAAACCGGCTGCCTTTCGGTGTTCGCCGCGTTTCTTTCTCACTGTGTGCGTGCGTGCGAGCGTGCGAGCAACCACGGCGAAAAGGTACTCTCGCACGCTATGATTGGTAGTTTGCGGTGATCCGCCACGGTTCTCCACGAGACCAGCGATTTACGTGCTTCTAACACTTTATCGGTTCGTTAATCCTCTCGATCGATCATCGGCTCTCCCGATCGATCGCGGCGGGGATGCGCCGCGCGGACCGCGGATAACCGGTGATTTCCTTAATTCACCGTCAGCCTTTCTTTTTTCCCTCTCTCTTCCTCCCCCCCCCCTCTTTCTTTCTCTTGACTCTTCGTCTTCTTCTTCTTCTCTTCTTCCGACGTGGTGTCCATCTGCTTGTTTATTCCGGGTCCCGGGCACTGCTTAATTTCTGTTTGATTGCAGCATCTGCCGCCACGATCGACTCGGGAACAGGGGAACCGAGCGATTCCGGATCGTTAAGGGGTTGCCACCGGCTCGCGTTGCTCCAAATGCTGCTCTAACTCGGCAAAATATCGAAAAGTCATGCGCTACCTCGCGCAAGAAGACTATCGTTCGCGACGAGATCAAATATTATTTTAGGTAAACGGTTTATCTACTGGCAGACTATTAAGAATTTTCAATAATTGTACTGGACCCAGTGGAAGCTTAACCCTCATCCGTCCCTCATTTCACGAACTGCATCGGTCCCTCGGTGTCAAACTGACACAGTGGTAAAAGATTGATATAAATAATAAATATAAATAAAAAAAGAAACAACAAGGTAAACAGTTATTTATCGATGCTTTTTTATTCAGATTGATGAGTCGACATTTACGTCTCAAGTTTTTCGCGTTATGTGTAGACTGCGGATCTTTATGCAAAATAAAAATTGTCTGCATCGATTGCAAGAAATAGAAACTACATAAATTGAATGTTGTTTCTTCCCTTAATGATTTTAATAGAGGAGAAATCATGTATTGACGTCTTCAATTTTTAAAATTTTCCGCCAATTTCGAATTTTGATCTACTCAATTTTCCTATAAATGCATAAAGATCCGCAGTCTAGTTATATGTATGTGTCGCATTTACAAAATAAAAGTCACAAAGTTTTGGGCAAATTTATCCACAAACAGCAGAATAGTATAATTTATTTCGGGAAAACTGTGTCAAATTGACACGACGCGACGGACGGATAAGGGTTAAAAATCTTCTTTTACACTATATCAAGGGTGAATTGTCGGTTTGTAATCAAAATTTCTGTTGCTGTTGAAGAATCTATTAAAAAGCAACCGAGGGCCATAGACTTCCAAAAATTATTATTATATACGGATCGAGGTCCTCTTATACAAATGTTTACAGTTGTTTACAGTAGAACCGATAAAAAGAAAAAGAAAAGAGTTAACCTAAAATTTACATAAAAAGGGACAAGCGCGAAACCAAACAGATACAGGTACGATATTAACAAATAATCTTGCGTAATTTTCTCCTGAATTCCTGTAACGTGCCATTAAAAAAAAAAACAATATTATTATACAGTATGTTTGAGCTTGCAATAATGCGATTTAAAGGATTCATTACTCCACATGTGGATTTGGATTTCATTGTTTGAAGTCCTGCACTCGTTCTCAAAACACGTTCAGGTACGTAGAAATTGATTTGCCTCAGAAGTGCGGGACAATCTATATTATTATTTATCAAATGGAAAATAAAGCTCTGGTCGGATACTATATTCCTCGATCAGATAATGTTGCCAGGTTGACTATGTTCAATATTTTAGAATAATCATGATCACAAAGATTGACATTGGATGTTTGTCTTATATGCACAAAACCTTAGAAATTTATGCTGCACTCTCTCGAGCATGATTTCATACTTAACGCTTTTCGGAGACCATATAGTAGAAGCATATTCTAACACGGGACGGACAAGGGTAATATACATATAGCAACCTACGTGCATGGATTGAATGAAAATCGGTGGAAAAACGAAGTATGAACCCGAGCATTCTCGAAGCGAAGTTGACAATGTGATAAAAATGGTTGGAAAAGTCTAAGGTAGAGGAGAAGTGAATTCCTAGGTCCTTAACTGCTGTTATTGAGGAGAGAATACAATCATTAAGACGGTAAGGATATATAAGAGGTACAGAACGATAATAATCACAGATAATATGCTAATTCATAATTTCCTTCGTGTTTAGCTTGTATCGAAATGGAGTGTCTACTTGTGGGATGCGCGAAAGTGAAGCTGACTCTTCGTCGTATACTTTGCGGTCCGGTGGAAAGAATCGAGGACACATCGATCATTCGAGGGCGCCCAGTGCAAGTGCGATCGAGGATCGAGCCGGTCGAGTGCGTGGAGCTGGTAAAAGGAGGGAAAAGGATGAAAAAGGAGGAACTAGTGGCAGCGCGCGGTGGTAGAAGCGGGGCCGGAAGTGGTTCCATCTGGCTCCCCCGTTGGTCTGACCTGTTGAACCACCTCGTGACCGGAAGTATGCCATACACCTACGGGCACCATGCTCGTCCCCCGTCCCTGCGGTGCACGCCACGAAAACAACAAAGGCTTCTTTCTGCCCCTTGCCCGTGACACCTTATCATGCTCCTTGTCGGCCTGTTTACTTGATTACATGGCCATGATTTTCCCCTTCTTCGGGGACCTTCTTCCTTTGTCCGATCGTGACATCCTTGAAAACCACATCGATCCTCCGCTGCGTGAACGGGGGGCCATCGATCGACATCGCAACGAAACTCGAACGAGTCGGATCCATTCATTTTTCTGGAACATGGTTCCTCCGCGTACCGAAGCTTTTCAAAACATTACAGAGACAATTCACAAGCTTGGCAAATGATCCGGACTCTCGACGAATCTACTCTAGATCAATCGAACTCCTCGGAAACCGAAATCGATAATGAACCGATCTGTAAAGACATCGGCAGATTTATAGACCGCGCTAGAACAGGTTCGAAGAATATGATTATCCAAGATGGCCATGGATCCTCGGAGGAGCGGATTTACGAGCGCCGTCGCGTCCGACACTTTGCGGGACAGTCTGCGAAAGCAAAATAAAGGGTAGGGAAGAATGCGATTCGCGCCGGGGAACAATGGGGGATGTCGATGCGTGCCCGAGACAGGTCCGGGGCATTATGTTCGTCGCACAATGGCTCGCGAGGAGCAGTATGCGCTGTTCGGTAATCTGTCGCCCCGTGAGTACTTATGCGTTTTTGTTGCAGAGGGGTCAGCGACGAGGGGTGGCCGAGTGTTTCGCACCCATCGTGTTTTCGCAACGAGTGACGTCAGTGGGTTACGAGCTCGGTGAAAGAGACCGGGAGAGAAGGGTGATGAGAGGAACGTCTAGCTGCTGGGGGTCTGGAAGTTTGCGGGCCGATCGTTCCTCATCGATGACGAATATGTGCACGTTCAAAAAGTCCTCGGACAAATCTATGATTCAGAGCTGAGAGTCTTTGATGATCTGCAGGACAATTTCAATGGTACACCTAGAGATCGGCCCTCTTCCGACTCTCTAATAGGAGGTATGGACGAAGAACGTCCATCCTTCCGTATTCTTGTTCCTCGAAAATAATAGTAAAATCTGGAGCTCGCAAGCGAGGTGGTCGGCAATCAGCAGCCACGATGAAGAAGACCATGTCTCGATGTCGCGAGAAGTGCCACTCGAAAGCGGGGCTCCTTGAACGAGGTATCTCCGGTATCGAGAAACCGACGAGCGTTTGCTCGAGAGGAGAGAGCCGCGTCCGGCTGCTTTCAGCCTCCGGATCTGCCTCCGTGGAGCAATTTCCTGGGATAATCAGGGTGCGGCGACCAACCCCGTCGCTGTAATCAAATTATCGAGCGTTGCCGGGGATCTGTTCTGGAACCCGACCGAATTCGGGTCCCGGTCGAATCAGGTTCCGGCGTGTAACCCGTTCGCCGACACCGTGGAGTATTGCGGCGCGCGTAAGAAGTGCGTAATATACGCTTAAAAAGAAGGGTATGACGTCACGAGGAGGTGGCACGCCGCGACGCGGCTCGGCGCGTGCCGTCGGATGGGGTACGCGAGTTTATCGTGGCCCGTGGAACGGAGACAAGAGACAAGCAGGGGGAGTGTAACCGGTGCAACCTCTGGGGGAGGGAGGGAGGAAGCAGAAAAGCTGAGACGAGGAAGAGGGAGAGAGAGGCTAGAGAGGAGAAAGAGAGCTAAGGAGAGAGAGCGAGAGAGAGAGAGAAAGGAAGAAGACAGGCGCCCCGAGGAGTCTACGACAGGCGAGCACGCAGGCAAGAAGTCCGCACGAGTGGCTGGGGTGTCGTACAGGGGCTACGGTGGTGGGGGTGGGCGCGTGCAGCCGGCCTGCAGCTGCCTCGTTCCCCGACCCTGTTCCCTCGAGCCCCCCGCCACCGAACGGTCCCCCGTGCCCCTCCAAGAGCTGGTCACGTCGCGAGCCACCGGCGCAGCCGCTACCCACCACCCCTCTTAGTTGGGCAACCCCTCTCAACGGGGACCCGGCGGGACCACAATTATAAGTAGGGGTGCCCCCGGCTTACTACCTCCAGTCGAGGGTTGCACGCCGTTCTGTAGACGCGCGGGACACGTACGCGTACTTTCCAAACGTACCACCGCACGCGTGTGTAACCGCCAATAGTAACAAACAAGTTTTTCGTTTTTTTGGTATTTTTCGGGTATCCGGACACAGAGAGGGAGCGAAAGCGAAGAGAAGCACAGATATAAAGGACAGCCGGATTAATTGCAATAGGACCGCGCGCAAAAACGCGTCTCTCGCAGGATAACCGACTACCACTACGGAACACGGACCAACCGAGATCGGAGGACTCGCCATCTGTCGATCGTGCTCCAGTGTCTCGTGACCGATCGACGTTGCACCAGTGCTTTCCGGAGTAACCGCGGTGTGGCGCTAGCATCAGCTGTTTGAGTGACACGCGCGCGCGCGCGCACACACGTGTAAACCCGTGGATCCCCGGATCGCGGCCGAGCAACGGAGAGGGTAGAACCAAGGGAGCAGAGGATAGGAAAGTGCATCGAGGGAGGAACTAGCGGAGAAGAGCGCCGGATCGCGCGCGTACAAACGCACACGTATACGAGTATAGCCGAGCGGCACTTTCACAAGGAAAACGTGTACGGGCCTCTCCGGATCCAGTAGTAGTTCAGCTGCGGAGTGGTGCCATTCGTGCCGGTTCTCTCTTCGCGTGTTGTTTCTCCGTCTCTTCCCCCCCTCTCCCCGACGAATCCACCCCCACCCAGGCCCTTCGAAAAGATACCCCTCGCACGAAACGAGGCGCATCGACTCCCCACTCTCCACCGGTTCGACTATTGCTCGTTCCATCTCCACCGGTGCTGCTACCCCCCACCACGCTGTGATTCCCCTCGTTGCTCCCACTCCTGTCTCTACCGGCAGCGTTACCACCACCACTACCACCACTCCTCCGGCCCGACACTCTTGCCGAGGGAATTATTCCTCGCGGTTCGTCGACGGCCAGTCAGTGCGCGGCTCGTCGTTGTTGCGACGGTTGGCGAGGCGAGAGTGGTGTCGTACCGTGCATATTTTTTTCCCCTTGTTTCCCTGAAAGCCGGCAGAGAATTATGCTCGTGGCGGATCGTGCGACGCGAAACAACGCTCCACGCGGGCGTAGTACCACCGAGATACTATATTAGAGAGGACCCGCGGATTACAGAGCGACGAACATCATCATCATCATCCGAGAGAGAGAGAGAGAGAGAGATATAGAAAGAAAGCGAGATAAGAGAGCAACGTATACACACGGTTCGTCCGAGTATAAGCAAAACTATCCGAGGTATCCGGCGCGCGGAGTAGCAACACGCTTACAGAGCGACGAGAACCAGGGGGGCCGTCGCTCGCCGAAAGTGTGTGTTCGCCTAATTAACCTACGCACGACTGCATTACCATCCGATATACACCCTGGACGAAGCTGTTCGACGACTCTCGGCGTCCCACGGATAAATGGAATAAAGTGTGTCACAGTCAGTGTTCAGTGATTTCGCGCGTGATATACATCTATATATATATACATATATATTTGTATTTGTATACCAGCACGCGGCGCCGTACGTGAAAAATTTTACGGATATACTACGTACCCGAGTGTATTATTATTGTATTGCAGTGCGACATATATATTTACATATATACAGGACAGAGAAGTGACGCGAGTTCGTATCTCGTTGTTTGTATTTATTTATTTCTTGTTCTTTTTGCATCGCGTTTGCTTCGCCGATTTTCGCGTGTCTGTCTCTCTGGTTTCCACTGGTTCGGTTTTATTCGCTCGCGTGAAAGATCAATCGCCGGGGCCGGTCGACGAGTAGTTTTACCCACGCTTACACGGAGGATTACCTTGTTGTACCTGCCGCTCTCCGCCGTTAACACGTTGCACCGTTGCCGACGCGGAGAGAGAGATCGAGCTAGAGCTAGAGATAGATAGATAGAGAGAAGCAAAAGAGGTGCACGACGGTGCGTGTGTTACACCTCGTACACGGCGGTTCACGGTGGGCTATGCAGCCTCGCGAAATCCAAGCGAGGAGGTAACGCCGACGAGCACACACACCGGGGCACCACGGTCCACACGAAGCCGCCGTCGACGAAGCACCGGCGGCGTGTAAACATCCGAACCCAATCAACCACCAAACATGTGGACCACGATGCTCGTGTGGACGGTCGCCGTCGTGCTGCTGCCGACACCCCGAACGGTAAGTGTTGTTCTTTTCTTTACACATCCCGCCTAATACACAACCCCCCGAAGACACGCCTACATTGTCTAACTGTCAGCGAATTTCTTCTACATTCCCTGAGAAGCTTCACGAACTAGTCGGCGGACTTTATGCATTTGTGCCAGATGTGGGTTAGAACTTTGAACAGTGGAAACATTGAAAGCGTTGCAGAGTGTGGATACATTATGTACTTGTGTCCTGCTAACAGTATCGAAGGAAAACATTTTAATTTGGTTACAGTAGCTTGTAAGCGATGCGGAACATTTTTAATTTGCACAAAGATCCGCAGTCTATTTGTGAACATAGATTTCCATAAAATGTACCATAGATCCTAAGCGAGTGGCAGAATGTAGTTTGTTCTAGTTCGTTTCTCGAGAGACGTCCGTATCTTCATGTGTACTCGTAGTAGCTGTCCAGCTGTGTAGTGCTCGAGCGTTCGAATTCGAGAGGTCGGAAATATTTCGGTGTATGTATTTTCGGCCGCGCGAAACCGCGTTTCTTTCGAGCGCATCATCTTTTCGTTCGCACCTCGATACCACTCGCTATGTGCACCCCGTCCCCCGGAAACGAACCCAGGGACAGATTTAACGGATACAAACAGGCTGGGCATCGGCAGGTTCGTAATTTTCTTCTCGCGGTGCGGGCGCCTACAATTTTCCACTTATCGTGCGGTTCTGGGGTGGAGTCCGCAGTTTTTCCCCCGTTTGATGGCGGCTTCTAGCATAACCAAGGGTCTTCTCGGCGAGGAGAGCGACAAATGAGCGTGATATGTATGTACATACATCGAGAAACGGGACGAAACGCGCGTGGTGCTCGTCGTCGGGCGACCGACACACACCGAAAGGATTATTTTGTGAACGGATCGGCGGTATCGCTGGCGATGTTGTCAAACCCCGACGGATACGTTTGTCAACTCGACTGGCGCTGTGCGGGCCCGACCTTCGCCGGCTGCCGATGAATGGCGCGATGTTTTGGTTCGGATTCCAAGACGTTCCCCGTCTGTCAAACCGGTCGCCTCACCGTAAGCTCTGTTGGTATTTACGGATAAAAACGACGACGCGTCGATTGGTTCGTTCAGAATAGAATCCCTCGGTCTACATATTTACCGACCGTCTCACTCTCTCTCTCTCTCGTCGTCTTCTTTCTTCGTCTGCTTCTTCTTCTTCTCTCCCGACGTTCTCTCGTCCCTCGTCTAATTGAGCACTTGCGTAAGTGCGATCGCGGCTTATATTTATCCAACCTATATCGGTGGACCAGCCGCCGCGGATCCTCTAGCCGATTCGAGAACGATCCTCGATTCCACCAAACCGAACCAGAGGATCGCGTGTCCCGCTAGTACAGTTTCGTTCCTTTTTTCCCCTAGCCACCCCGCGGCTGCCCAACTGTATTCTTCCTGGGAGAGATGTTTTTTCCCTCCCGCGGTTCTCCTCCCTCTCGTCGCCTCTCTTTCTCTTTCTCCCGACAGAGAGAGAGAGAGAGAGAGAGGAAGAGAGAACACCAGACGCACACGAACCCGGCCACAGACTCGAGCCATCCGGCGAAACAGGAGAAAAGGCAACAGTATTCGGCGTACAACAACTCTAAATCTGGATCCACTCTTTTAGAAGTGTCTAGCGTGCGCCTCGTCCTTTTCGGTCCACGACTTTTCTCGCTCTCTCTCTCTCTCTCTCTCTCTCTCTCTCTCTCTCTCTCTCTCTCGCTGTCTCTTACTCTCTCGCGTTGTCTTCTGCACCGTTCTCCCCGACCTTCGAGAGATACCCTCCGAAATCGGCGGATCGGTCGCTCTTTGTCTTCTCTCGTCGGCTGCTCGGCAGACGATACCATTCGCCTTCAATTTGTCTCGAATATTAACCCTTTCCCGTACGATAACGAGTCAGTCAGAAATCGAAGATCTCCTTTGCACTCGAAAGGAGACTCCGAGGTGCCGGTGAAAATTGCCAGACGATTGTCGAAACAATTTTTGTATTATTCAATTCAAGCAAGTGTTGTATCAGAAAAAAGATTACATATTGTATGACAAGTTGGAAGAAACGTCTTGAATTTGGAATAAATTTTGTATTATTCAATTCAACCCCAAAAAGTGTTGTATCAAAAAAAAAGATTACATAAATGTTACACGTAATACATAGTACGTAAAGATTACCTAAAAAAGATCACACAGAATGGAAATGTTCCAAGTTAGAAGAAACGTCTTGAATTTGGAATAAAAATTGTTTCGAGAGCCAAAGGTTACTTCCAGAGCAGCCTCTGAAAAATCCCATGAAATAAATTCTTAGTGTATTTTGTAGATCTTCATCATTATTTGTAAATCTGAATGTTGTCTGGCATTTTTGGGGAACGTAGTATGTACTCGTGAAAGTGATAAAGGGTTACTTGCAGCAGCCTGAAAATTTCATGAAATAAATTCTTCTCGTATAAATCTTAATCATTACATATTTGGGGAACATAGTGCTAAAAGTGATAAAGACAAAGAGGCTCTAATTACCGTAACAACGGAGAAAATCGCACGGCAAGGGGTTAAGGTCTCGGTGCACAGACTCGTAAGAAAAAGTCACCCCCGCATTTCTCTTAATAGCCTTCTGCATCTCTGTTTCTCTATCGACTCTCGTTGCATCGGGAAAGAGAGATAGAAAGGGAGAGGGAAGAGCTAGGAAGACGGCGTCTCAAAGGGTGCCTCTGGAAATTGTTTTGTGACGAAATAACGTCGGTTGTTGTATCCGTAAATAGTCGGCGGCGGCCATTCCCGTTCCGAGAATAGCGTTCTAGCGCGCCAAAAATGAGAATTCCTCATCGAGCGGCAAGCACGCGCGCGCAACAGCCTCTCTTTTTCTCTCTCTCTTACTCTGTTGCGGTGTACGAGAGCCGGGTTTCACCAGACGCAATGAGAATATTTTTCGATTCGACCCGCGGAAGCCTCCTCGCGCGTTCTCCCTTTGTGTATTTTTCGATGCCGCTCGTAAAGCGCCGCCATGTTTGCTTTGCGAAACGATCGGCCGTCCATTGAACGCGCGTGAAAGAAAGACTCGCGATCGGCCAGGTCTAATTTCGAATTGGCATGTAACTTGAGAAAAAATTTGTTCCTCGGATTCTTCATGATCTGCAATCGATGGTATCTAAGATGACGAATCTGTAACTAGATTCTGGAAAATGAATTGTACATGCATAGCCACCTGGTCGCGTGTCGTTCTTCTGCATAAAGTCGGTTTGGTAGGCGTGGCTACGTTGCCCCTGATTTTCAAGGGGCCAGGACGGTACCCCAGGGGGCAGTCTTCGCGTATGTCCGCGCCAGAGTGACATTTCAAGATGAATGTTATCAGAGAAGAGAAGATTGTCCATCTTCTTTCTATGTAGAGCGGCCCCCGGGTAGGCGGGGCTTCTGATTTTGATAGAGCAGTGCTCCACAGTACATTCCTCTGTAGACTTGCGTAGCAGGTTTACACAATCTCACCTTGGGTGACGTATTTCTCCAGACTGAAAAATAAATTTCTGCGGTGACGGGCACGCTGTGAAATGTGAAATGTTACCAGTTTTTGCTTCGATAAATTTTCTTCTCAAATTTTGTGGTCGTCCAGTTGGCAGTGAACGTGTTAATAAATGTAGAATCAGGAGAGCTTAGTTGCCCAGGGTAAAAAAAGCAGTTCCAAGGAGATAGTACATATCGCTGCTTCGGAAGTATAATGACGCAACTGTAAAATTTTGTGAAGTTGACTTTATTGTGTTGGCGGGCTCAAGAATGCATTTACTAGATGTTTGTAAATCGACATAATTGTACATACTTACAAAATTCGCCAGGGTTCAATTCAATTTTTTATAAATTGAAATAACTTAAAAGTTGCAATAATAACCCACAATGTCTATAAACTACTCTCATGGAAGAATTAAACCGAATCTATAGGCCATTCTACTAATTGTAAGACAAATTGGAATTATTTCTCTTTTGCTTGTCCTGTAAAATTTCAATTTTTGCAGTTGTGTCATTACACTTCCGGAGCAGCGATATGCGTAGTAGTTCCAGCGAATTTTCCTGGTATTTTCGTAGGGGAATTGGTTGGTCGCAAGGGTGTTACGTAGTCGCGCGTCGAAAATTGCGGGTTCCAGGGGGTGTAATGGACGTGAGGACCGAGTCGGCCGGCGAGATCGTAAAACGATCCGATCGCAGGCTCGATAGTAAGGTTAGTGCGCTCCTCTCGTTCACGTGAGACACGATATATGTATAGTTTTGCTCGGCTATACAATGTCTCGTGGGAAGGCTCGCTTGTCTGCTGCCGGCTGCGTGCCTCTTTCTCTTTCTCTCTCTCCTTCTCTCGTTTTGTGCGTGCGTGTGCGCCGACGAACGGGTGTGTAGGTGCGTGTGCGCGTACCCGCAGGCCATTGTCCACGGTGGTCAAGAACTGTTGGCCGTAGCGAGCGGCCCGACGACGAGGGTAGAAGCCGAGAAATATTGACGCAACGGCTCTGTTTACACTGGATACTGTCGCCGAAGAAAAACGGCCTCCCCTCGGATCACCCGTCGCCGCCGGGACGACGACGCCTCGAAAAATCCCCGATGCGAGAACTCGTCGATCTCGATCTGTCCGGCGATCCTCGTATTTTACCTGTCCGAGGGACACCTCTTTCTTCTCGTGGACCGATCGGTCGACTTTTGAAGGGATCGATCCCAGATCTCTGCTCTCTGTGTCTTCTCCGACATTCTTCCGGGTTAAATCGATCACCGGACAGACGTGTCTCATTTCGACCCTTGTGTACATTCGTTTCTTCGTCGGCTTCGATCAACTTCGTTTAGTTCTCGATCTAAAAACTCGATCTGGCTCTTTCTGTAACTGTACGATTGGTTTGTACATTTTTCGAACATATTTCTGAAGGTTCTTCTCGCAGATCCATTAATTTATTTCATCTAGTCGTCCTGAATTAAATGTACCAGAAATTTGATAGTTTCGACGCGCTTATTGACCATTTTATCGGAATTATACATAGTACCATATTATTAACTGATCGAAATTTCAATATTTAACTTCTCGATTTTTCTGGAACTGCAATCTCGCAAGACCGACCAGAATGGTTTTTAATGATCAATCGTGGAGATATTGGTTTGCATTGTATGTATTCAGCACACGCGCCTCCTTCAAAAGGCCCGAAACGCGTAAAATTGTTTCCTGCGCTGTCTCGGGCCTGCATCTCGATTACAAAGTATGTATTCGTCCCTCGGTCGAGTTACGTTCCCGGCTCGGATCGGCATCGTCGACGGAATCTTCGAGGTCTCTTTATCGAGACGCTTTCCGAATCCCTCAGGGTCCGAGTACTTTACATTAGAGCTGCGATATTATCGAAGAGAGACTTTACAGTGGAAGTGTCCACATCGAAGCGGCAATCGATCATCAAAAGCGTCGCTCCGTTCTACTCGCACCCTAAGTAGAACAATCGAACTTTCGATAAGAGGTTCGAAGGGGTCGGCACCGACCCGGCGACCGGCAGGAGGCGGCTCGGGCAGCGGCGTCGTTAATACGTTTACGACTGGTCTCGTTTTTCACGCCTCGGGAGACGCCCTTCGTGTTCCACATGATCGTTGGCGGCGCGCGTGGCGAGATGTCCATCTGCGCCTTCGCTGCCCCCCAACCCTTTTTTCGCTCGCGTTTCTCGTCTGGTTGAGCAAACGGAGCGCGGAGGGAATGGGAGGTTGGGGAGGAGATAAAAGACAGCGAGCGAAAAAGAAAAAGCGTTTTTTGCCGGGTCACTCGCGCAGATATCTCCGTGCTCCTACTGGGAGACACGCGTGCGCAAAAACTTGGGTTACACACGTGCTGTCGGGTTGGCGCGCGGTGCTCCCTGCTCCCTAGGCACGAGGCGACCCCCAAAGTCGGAGGATCCGTCTCCGAGTTTGTCGCGATCGGGCCCGCTTTTCGCTTCTCGTTGGACCGCAGACCGTTTCGGGGAAACAAGTAAACACGGTGTCGAAAGTTGCCATGTGCCGAGACGCGCACCAACTGTCTAGACACCGATACCTTGGGGGGTCGCTCGGAGAGACGACAGTCAGGTGTGTTGCTAGACGTCTATCCGTTCGGATAGAGGACTGTGCGAACCACGTCGCGATGAATAGCTTCGTTGTTCAGCTACACCGGGGAGATCGCGGATACCGACAAGAACGCATTGTGGACCTTAAACGTCGTGCGACTGCTACCGAAACTGCTCTCGATTCTGGAGTTGGTTGTAGCCGTGTCGAATTGCTTTCTCGCGGAGAGAATTCCAACGTTGCTTCATTTCAGATAATATAAAATCGCTTCCTCCTCGAAGTACATAGCTAGGCGAGGCAGCGAAAATGTGATGGCTGTTCTTCTCTAGCTAGAAGGGAGGAGAGAGAGAGGAAGAGACAGTGAACCATGTGTATTGATTTCGAAAGACTGATGCGAGCTCGATGTTTTCCAGGTAAACGCCTCGGGGGTGTTCGAGCTGAGGCTGAAGTCGTTCGTGAACGAGTACGGGAAGGACAGTCTGGGCAAGTGCTGCTCGGGCAGCACGTCCAAGACCGGCGAGTGCTCGGGCGTTTGCAAAACCAGGTTCAGGGTATGCCTGAAGCAGTATCAGGTGAAGATCGACACAACGACGCCGTGCACGTACGGTGACGTGGTCACACCGGTCCTCGGCGAGAACATCGTTAACCTGAGCCCCAACGTCGCCATGCCGAGCTTCACCAACCCCATCAGATTTCCGTTCGAGTTCACGTGGCCGGTAAGTGTCATCCTATAATAAACGTTTCGCAAATAGACCGTCGCCGGATGTGTTCCCCGCGCGGATCCCACGCTTCTGCTAAACGGAAACAAACCGGTTCGATCGCTCTCGCGCGACGAGAGGGAATCGAGCCCGATTTCCGCGATTGCGTAACCGCTCCGCCATTTTGGTGCCGTTTCGACGGTCCGAAGGACACGCGTCTCGTCATCTATTCCTGGGAAAATACATAGACTCCGCATAAATTAAACATTGTCACCGACACGGATTTACCAAGCTGTATGAGACAATAAAAAAAAGAAAAACGCTGTCACCACTGATCGCGATCGAGGATAACAGAGCAGCGCTTGGCTAGCGCGCGCGCGCGCGCCTCTCGTTCCTTTTGTTTTTTATCGCCGGTTCTCTCGATCCGCAGACGATTAGCATACACGATCGCGTGCTACGGAAAACGGAACTCGACGCGGTTGGAACTCGACGCGGTTACGTGTAACAAACCGCGGAAAAACATCGAATCGCGCGCGCGATCCGTTCTCACGTCGATCGGATTGTTCAGCGAAGACACTTTCCCGTCGACTAAACGGAACACGCCTATTACGCCATCTCTAATAACCGGGAATTAGACGGCGCTTCTCTTTTCCGCCGATTTTAAGATAAGAACGTCTCGTCGCGGGATTTTCAAGAATCTGTAAAACGACTGCTGGGACAGACAAGAGAATTAGGGACCGCAGGGGATCGAAGGGTTTAGCGTTCGCCGTTCCAACCGGAAGGTAAATCGCAAGTTGACTCACTCTCCCCGGAGACAGCGGCGAGAACCTAGCGTGTGCAACCGCGTCAGGGCGTTTTAATTTGTTCGGAGCCTCGTAAAAGATCCCCAGTTCGCGATCGATAACAAAAGATAGAAAAGAAAATTGACCGATTAGGTACGCGTCTTTTTAACGGGCAATTTTCGCTCGGTCGTTATCCGCAGCGGAGGAAGTTGTCCCGAAGATACGGGTCGTTGCGAAGCCGTTTTCCAATTACTCGGCAGTTGCTGTGAACGTTCCTCGAACCCTCGGTGAAACGTTCCCCGCGGAAACATATTTATTTTAATTTATTTATTCATTTAAAAGTCGTACCGGCGTCTATTCGAATTTTCCGAAACGGTATAAGGAAAAAGGAGGGTGTCGGCAAGAAAAAAAAAGGGAAATCGCGCGAACGAAATGCAGCTCTGTGGTCTTCCTACTTTCTCGCGGTGGCCAAAGGAAGGCTGCACACGAGGCAGGTCGATCGCATTAAAAACGAGCACTTCGTGGCACGCTGCACGTTGCACGCGTGCATGCACTTCCCGGGTGCGACGAGGATCGCCGACCGAATGGCAGATGGTGCCAGAGCCCGACGAACAAGAGAGAGAGAGAGAGAGAGAGAGAGAGAGAGAGAGAGAGAGAGAGAGACGATGGCACTTGTCTCTCCCTCTTGCTATCGTTCGCTTGCTTTCGATCGTTCTCCAGCACACAGTGGTGAGATCCGACAATTTTTTCACCGGTACAAATTGTTGATCGCGCGAACATTGGCTCTCGTTTGGTGTCTTAATGGCGACGAAATGCTCGCTTTTTTGCGCGTGTCGAACGCAGCTGTATATTTTCGAGACGAATGCGTGACGCGTTAGCTGTTTCCGCGACACGCGGGTGGGAAAGTCGTGTTTGAATTCGAACCAGGTATTTTTAGATCAAAAGTTTTGTGAATCGTTAAAGTATTAATTCATTCGAAATAGAAAGAAGTATCGATGAAGCTTCGCCAGTGAAAGATGTAGTTTCAGCCAGAGGACGGTTCAATTATAGCGAGGCCGAGAGACAGATGCGTCGGAAAACGTTGAACGGCGATCGATCGACGAAAATGACTCGACGTGAAATCGCATCGGAGACGCATTCGTCGTTGATGCCCCATTAGCAGCGGCGCGACGCGTCTACGCCAATGTTTGCTCACCATCCCTGGTGTACGTCAGCTCTCTCGTCGCCGTTCGCGCACTTCTGCCTATGAGACGCACTGCAGGGCCACTGGCAGATGGCTAGGCCTTTTGTGCTTCTACACTTCCCTCGTAATCTCTCTGTTTCTTTCCCTTTCCCTCTCACTCTCTCTCTTTCTCTCTCCCCCTCTCCGCCCTGCTCGTCTTCGGAGCTCTCTCGCGGGCAGAGTTAAATTTACTAACCCATATGGCGCCCCTCGCGCCACCTCTGCGACCGGTTTACCCGTCTCTTCTCGAAAACGCCGACTCTTATATGTTCGCCGGTTTTCGTCGCGTTCCCACACCCCTGGTCGAGCATTTTTCCCCTAGACTCTTCCCCCACAGTCCACGATCTCCCTAGAGTCAATTCGCCGGGAGACTAGATATTCTCACGAATTTTTCCAATCGGTCAAAGAGACGAAATGACATTTATCCGTGATGGAAATGTATGGTAGCGGTGAACCGCGCTGAAGATCAATTCCGACGTTCCCTTCAAAATAAACTGCCGCAGACACCGACGATATTCGTGTGTTTATTGGATGATTCCCTCGAGTTCCACACCTTCGGCTCCTTGATGCATGTTTGTTGGGCTCTGCATACCTTCCGGTACTTGCATCAATTTTTATACCGTTCTATAGTCTGCGAGGTCGGGCGTGTTAAGGGTTGAAAGTCGAGTGTTAACACTAAAGCTACCACGTCCGATCGAATATGATCGGTTTCGGATTTTCTATTTCACAATTATTGAAATTATAAGGATCACTGGAAATGATTATACATACTTGGTAGATTGGCTCGGTAGATATAGTGTTGAGGATTGAATGTCGAGAGATAATAGTTGATATATTATGTTCACTGTTTACGAAGACGATTGATCATTAATAGACTGCGGATCTTTATGCATTCGTCATTCTTCTTTTAATTATCTTATTAAGGTGAAACATTCTTAATATCTCCACTGTTTTAAATGGTATGTACCCATTTTCGTCGTAAATGCATGAAATCCGCAGTCTAATAATTAATTAGTGATAATTTTGAGCAATCGGACCTCGATAATTTCGGCTCAATGCGAAAATCGAACATTTCGTATGTAACAACCTAATAGTAAATCTGGAGTCGACCGGTTTCGGACGAAGAGGCTGGCATGGAAGGGCAGAGGAGGGAAAAAGACGAGAGGAAAAAGAAGTCGTGTTCTCGGAAGAGAGGCTGGTCGGAATCCTGCGCGCGCGGAGGAGAGGCAACCTTTGAATCCGGCACGGTAGTCCTCCGTCTATGCCGCGACGCCTGTTCTCTCCTCTCCTCTCCGCTCCTCTCTCTCTCTCCACCGCGTCGGCGAAAAGCAATAGGCGGCGGCGGCGGTCGGCGTCGTAACGTGTAATCGCTATTCGGAGTGCCGGATTTATTTTCGTTGCGCCGGTGCGTGAGAATGAGCTTCCGCCGGGCGAAAAACCCGAGCCGCTCGGTGGTCGAAAATCTCCATTAACGCTTCACCGACCGGAAATTAATAGGTTCCCGTCCTCGAACAATCGTTGGCTCGTGACTGAAATGCTACTTAAAAATTAACCAGAGAAATTCTTCGCCAACCGGAAATTAATAGGAAGCTTGATTTGAGAAAAGTTATTTACTAGAAAGAATTTGAAGGAATCGAGAGAGGATTCCAATCTGATGAAACGTTACGGGTTCGTCAGATTTTTCTGATCGATTAGCGTCGAAGAGAAGCAGAGTAGAGGTGTATCCGCCGCGTTTCCTCGGTCTGAAAGTCTGAACACCGGGCGTAAGATCTCCCACGCGGGTCGTTCAAAGTCGGAACGCACCGTTCGCGGTTCGACGTTGCCGGAAACGCGTTAATTACAGTGATTATCGCGGCGCACACAGGAGCGAAAGCAACAATGTACCATTAATAACAGTTACGGGAGGGGGGAGAGCGTTTCAGCCCTGCGAACGCTCGAAGAATCGCGAACTACCGCGTCGTCTTTCTTCTTCCTCCGATATACATACCAGAAATCGACAGAGAAATGCACAAGTTCCCAGATAGAAAACGGTGGAATCTACGGGTCGCCCGCGACCCAGCTCCGCCCTTCGTTCGACAGGCATTCCGACCGTTAATTACCGGCCGCTTTCTGATCGCGAGATAAACGGAGAGACGGAGCAGAGTCGCCGAATCTCTTTCGACTAGAGGAAAAGGGAGAGAGAGAGAGAGAGAGAAGCTTCGATTGCGCAAAAGCGTGTTCGTTCGGGGGACGCGCGTGTCTGCCGTTAATTAAGAGGCTGGAAAAGACAGAGGAGCCGTGCTTGATACGTAATCGTAACCTTCGTCTGCTCGCATCAAGATCGGGAGCCTCTACTCGCCGAGAGAGTTAATTGCTTCACGTTACCGCTCTGCCAGGCTGCCGTGCTCGACTTATTAAAACAGCACGACTCGCGACAGTAAGCCCACTGTGTCCATCCCGGCCTCTCCGTTCCGCAAGATTTTCCGTGCAATCCTCGGTTTCGAAACGAACTGTCCCGTCGAAAATATTGGCACGGCTAGCGTTCGATTTTGCAACTTGCAAAATTAACCCCTGTGTCAATAACCGGATATGTACTCGCTCTCTATTTTTATCAATTCATTGATACAATTTTTTTTACCAATATTAATTTACGTTTGTAGGGGTACAAATTGGTCTTCCGGTCTTTTTCCAATGGAAGAAGAGCCTATGTCATTTTCAGCTGGCTTTTATTATTGCAATTCACGTTTAAGTTCAAAATTGCGCTCCTATAAAATTAAAAGAAACCTGTCATAGGCCCTTCCTCCAGATACCCATTCTTTTAAAATCTAAGGGTATCAGTTTTAAGATTTTCGAAGTCGGTAAAGAGGGAGAGAAATACTTGCTCCCAATCTCTCCGGGACAGTTTTTCATCTGGAGATCCGCAGTCTAATGTAGTGCACGGGCGAATAGACTCCAAGAGTCGTTGACAGATCAAGAAGACGTGTTATGGGAAAGGGTGGCGCGTGGTTGACGAGCCCGGGAATAGAGGAAGCGAGCGCTGAGCGAGGGAAGGAGGTCGATATCGCGGGTGGTTCTAAAGATACACTCGGCCCGAAATCTGTAACATCTGGCCCCGGCCGAGTCCACCTACGCTACCTAGAATCTCGTCCGTTTGATCTCGTGACAGTTTATCACCGGGTTGGCGATCGAGAGTACAGTTTCTCGTCGCGATACAGAATTTCTGGGAATCAATTCGGCGTGGAAAGAAACGACGACGGTGGATATTCCGGAGTTGGAGAATTTCATCGGCCATTTTCGATGGAAATGGCCCAGCGTGCCGGTCGGTGAGAGTCCCAGTCGGTCCTCTATACGAGACGTAATTTATGCTAAACGTTTCGCGTCGTTTCGCGGCGTACACCCGAGTCAGCCATTCATCCGAACGCCCTTCTCCGCTAGTTCCTTCGTCTGGGACGCGAATCACGCAGCCTTTTCGGCCGTGGGACCACGATCCTCCGTCTCTTTTCGGGCCCCACCTTTTCCCCTCGCGTCTCTCTCTCTCTCTCTCTCTCTCTCTCTCTCTCTCTCTCTCTATTTAGCTCTCCAGCTCGCTCCGCCTCGTGTGTGTGCTACCTTTATATCCCCTTCCGTCTCGCTCCAACTCGCCTTTCATTCCGTCTTCCCTCTCTATCATCCGCCTCTCGCTCTCTCTCTCTCTCCACACCGTGTACTTTCTTTCTTTCGTTCGTCGCTGCTCCGACGTGTTCTCTCGTCCGGTACCCACGATACGATCCACGGGTACCTTATCCGCCTCTTTGTGGACCGATACGCGCCGGGGACAGGAAGGATAACGAAGAATGGAATTCTTTAATTATTCCGTTCGATCTGATCCTTTAAACCAATTCGATCAATCTGAAAACTTCCACCCCTTGTGCTACCATTTATTTTGGAATCTCTTTGACGTTTATAATTCACTGGGGGAAACAAAAGAAAAATTTATCTCCTATATTATTGTTCTCCAGTGGAATTTCATTTCAAATGGAATTTCATTTCAATTCAAAGGGACTTAATTACGTATTTAGCAGGTTCTGTTCGGAGGTCTTCATCACGAGTGGGACTCGATATCATAGTACTTTCAGTATGGTATTTTTGAGAAACAAGTCCTTCTGATCAGTAATGGAAATCCCAAATTTCGAGGGGCTAGAGTTTGTTTATACGAAAAAAGCTTCGAGTTCCAGCCGAATAAAATAGTTTCGCTAATTGAAATTGCGCGGACCCTCGTATCCGCCGCGTTCATTAGCGTTTGTCACGGAACGCATAAATTGTCGCGTTATCGCGGGTCAGCAGGCGTCGGAAATTGGACGAGCTCGGAACGCAACGGTTCGCATATAAGCATATTCTACGGTATCGTTATCGTTCTCGTTCTCGGCAGCGCGCGAACCAATCAGCGATCCATTCGCTCGCGATGATGTACACCGTTTCCGATCCCATCGCGTTCGCCCAAGGAAACACGGGGTGGCGCCTGTCGACTCCTCCTTCCCCGTGTTATTGTTCCGAATCGTGGGAAAGCCGGCTAATTAACCGTCAAAATCTAATTAGCGGGATAACCAATTAGAGCGTTCCGCGGGTGCGAGCGTATAACGATTACAAACCCGCCCGGTAACTTATCTACAAATAGCTACTAAGAGCCATCGGGACGACGGTGTGTACCGGTTTGCTCGTAAAACAGGAAGAAGATGCGGTGTACAGGGTGTCCCGGTGTTCCGCGTATCCGCTGTCTCCTGCTGCACGGTTCTGTCGGAAAAACCGAGCCGAAAACGCGGAGCAAAGCGGATCTTTTACAGATCTATTCTATCGTCTCGGAGAAACTAGTTCGGGGGTGCTGAGAATATTCGATCGACGCGTTCTGCGCCGCCATATTTGTTGAACTTTTCGTTATAGAGATATTTTAACCAAAGACTGGTATTTACATAATTCTTCTTGCAAAATAAGGATTTTCTAGATTTGTTATAAAAACTTTCTACCTTTTGAAAATAATTTTCGTCGGTTAAAAGTACTTACTCTGTATACACAAGCTTGTACATATTACAATTCGCGATTTCTTTTCAACACTGATTTCGCTATGGTTAAAAAATGGCTGTCTAACTCGTGGCATTTCGGAAACGCAGGCTGGCGCGAACAAAGCATGATTTGCCGGTGTTTCGGCCTAGTTTTCGGATCAGCTGTGGATCGTACCGCGAATATCGGAGGCACCGTGTATGGCACTTGGGCTCCTGTTACGCCAGCGACCCCAGGGGCAGAGGAGACCGAGCGAAGAGAGCGAAACACAAGAGGCTGCGTAATAATGGCGCGGAGAATGGCTCTGTGGCACAGGTACCCGCCGGGCATCTTTTTGCGTTCGTGCGCGCGAATAATGCCACCCGGAGAAAAAGAGAGCGCGAGAAAGAAAGAGGAGGACCGAGGGACCTGTCTCTTGCGTCGTTCGCCGCGAGATACGCGTAAAACGGTCCCCCCTGGTCACTGCCCCACCGGGAACCGACACGTGGTCATCGGGCATCAGCTGATTTACCTGCTGACGAAGCTCGTTAACGCTGCAATCACCGATTCCGGGTTTTTATCTGCTGCACTCGGCGATCACCGAAACGGCAAATTAACCCTTTGCACACGATGACGACTTTGCCAATCGAAACTACCGTGTTATAATAATACAAAACAATCGTTATTCAATATATATTACTGCAATTTGAAATAGGAAAAACATTACGCGAATTAACATCGACGAATATATTTCAACTTTTTGCAAATCACTCTATTTCTCGCAATTCATACGGAAAATATTTATTTTCGTCTCGAAAAAATTCAGTGCGATTATGCTTCGGGATATTTATTCTTGCGCGCAACAGCATCGACATACATATAAGAGAACTAGTGAACTGAATAGACTTGTAAAGCAGATATGAGCGCTCGGGGCGAAAGGTTTTCCGAGAGTCGGGCTGGTAAAAGTCGAGTTTTCCGACGCGCTCGTTTTGCGGGCTTTTTCATCGGGCCTGGAGAGTTATTACGGCGAATCCGCGATCGGTATCTCGGTTTCTGTTCCAGCACGTTTCACTTTTTGCGCCAGGGACTTCTTTTCCTCCCGGAGATCGCGTCCCGCGATAGACCGGCGACCGTGGTGCGCCGAGTGTCCGCCGAGCGGTCGCAATTCGATACGATACGATTCGATGGGGGAATCCTGCATAATCAAGCAAGATATCTCGAAATAGAAACTCGCGAGGGAACGTGGGGGGCACGGTAGCGAATATCGGTTCGTGTCCATTAATGAAATAAGCGCGATCGCCAGGCGGAGTCGAAGAGGGGTTGTGAAAGCGTGACTTTTGTTCGCATTACTGGAAACGAGGAAAGGAACGAATCAAATTATTCGGTTGGTGTAATAATTCGGTGTAACGAGTCGCGATTAAACGCGTTCGTTGCCTATTCGACGAGCCTCTGCTCGTTTCCATTCGAAATGGGATCAAATTTCCCGTCTCCGTGACAAATTTTCCCGGTGTTCATGTTTCCCGTTCCTGTCGATCGATCGATCGTTCGTTTCTAGGAGAAAATTGTTCTCCGGGAGAAGCTCGGTTGTTCGGCAATTTCGCCGGCGCGGCGTTGTGTCAATGCACCTTCCACGAGGACGATGTCGTCGCTCGTTATCCTCGGTTTCCTCTTCCTCCTTTCGACGCGAAATGGAGGCCACGAAAATTTCTCCATGCGGAAATGCCACGCTCCTCGAGCAAGAGCGAGACCGCGCTCGTCTGCGAGCGGGAGACATTAAAGCGTGAATGGATGAAAATAGCATCGCTAGGAGATGCGACCGAGTTTGCTCGGGTGGTGTTCGCTCAACGTCGTGCACTCCTCCCTTTTTTCATAATCGTTATTCAACCGATAACTCCGTAATTGCTCGCTCGAAGCCACGTCGTTTCGACGCGGGCGCGAGGCAACGCCGCCATCTTGGATACGCGTGGCACGAGCCTTACTATTTTTCTGCCGCCCTCGCAATTATTTCTAGTAAGTCGGCGCAAAAGTTCGTGCCCGATTTGGCAATTACAGCTACATACTCGTTTTGTATTACATACTCGTAGCGTGGGGTCGGAAGAGCACCGCGTGCAAAGCTTTAAAATACTCGAGTCTGTAGGATCTTTTAATATGTATCGCGATCGGTTCTAATTGGAAACGGACTGCCGCCATATTGGAAAACCGGGGGCGCCGAGGTCCAGGACTGGTTCTCCCACCCGATAGAGGTTCCCAGAGAGACAGCAACAATTTCGATTCGACAATAAATACGATCTGTCCGTCGCGTCGCGGCGACAGGGACTCGAAGGTAACCGGTCCGAGTCCTCGAACGCGCCACAGTTTTCCCAGGACTCTGTTCTCCGACTTCCGGCTCCTTTTCCCCGATGAATCACCGGCTCTAAATCACGGCGAATCATCGGTCTGAGTCGGCGGCGGCGGCTACCTGTTCCATCGTCTCCTCTCGTTATCCGCGACCGTTTTCCTCGATGATTAATACCTGGGTGCGCTCTCTCGCGAGCGCGCGGACGCGGGCGCGTTTCAAGAAAGGGGATTAGGCCGAGAGTGAGAAATAGAGAAGGAATCGGCGGCGGCGGCGGCGGCTGGAGGATAGTCTGCGTCTGTGTTCCCGAGGAAGAAGTGCTCGCGAAACCGGTGGAAAAGAGAGAATCGCCGTGAACCACTGCACACGCTGCACACGGTGGAACGGAGACGGTCTAGAGAGGAGCAAGAGCGGGACAAAGACGCTCGACGAGAGAGGAGAGAGAGAGGAGAGCGGAGAGAGAAGGTGGAGGTATGCTGCGCAGCCGTGGGAACCGACTCCCGAGTGAACGAGCCTCTCTCCGTCTCTCTCCCTCTCCCTCGGCACGGTCTCTCTCTTTCTCCCTCGATCGCTCCGTCCGTTCCATCTTCGTCTCTCTTTACCTCGGGTCTGATGTAGTTCTCTCTGTCTTTTCATTCGCCAGATTCCTCCTCCACTCTCTCTCTCTCTCTCTTTCTTTCTCTCTTTCTGGCTCGCCAGAGCCTTCCTCCTCCTCTTTCTCCCGCTCACTCTCGTTACCTTATCGCTGGCTTTTTTCTCCGTTCATCATCCACCTTCTTCCTTTTCCCGGTGTGTTCGAAGCGCAACACACCGGTCCTCTTTCTTTCTTCATTCAGACAACGCCGTTCCGCCCCCTCCCTCGCCGCGTTGCCCGTTCTTCCTACTCCTTCTTTATGCGTCGCCTTCCCTCTCTCTCTCTCTCTCTCTCTCTAAAGAGGAGAGAGAGAATTGTTCTCTAACCGGCCACTGAACACACCCAACACATTGTTCTCCGGATGCCTACGCGGAGCTTTTTCAGCTTTTTGTCGGCTTAATTCCGATCCCCGTAATAAATTAGCGGACGATCACGGTGGCATTTGTCTCCTCGACGATTTATTTCCGTCTCCACCGTCCCTCTTTCCTGTTCGTCCTTTGGTCTCGTCGATCCCTTCCCTCTACCCCCCCCCCCTCTCTCTCTCTTTCTCGTTCCTTGCGCCAGCTCTCGGTTTCGTCCTTGCCGCGAGAGAAAAGGGCGGTCAACGATTCTCTCTTTCTCCGTTTCCTCGAGCCTTTCAGCCTTTTACACCTTCCTGGCCGACCGTTTTTCTGTCTTGTTTTTCGACCCTCTTCCTCCTCCTCCTCCTCCTCGTTTTTTGGCCCCCTGCCTCGCGCATCCCGGCGAATCTCGGGGAATCTCAGGACCCGGTGAACACACCGCGGAATCCTCGCTGGAACTTTCGAACGTGTACACGCATGTGACATACCTGGCGATGAGGACGACGACGACCCTACCTTTTCCTCTCCTTCTCGCTCCTCTGTCCTCTTTTCTCTTTCTCGTTCTCGGTGAGACAAATTGCCCTGCTGGTTCCGCCGCTGCGTAGAAAAATTCACCTTCCTTTTTTCACCCCACCGACCCCCATGAGAACCACTGGAGGACCGTGCTCTGGCCCCCACGATCTACGTGGATTCGCTCAAGAAATATTTGATCGCTCCCGACCATCCGGAGAACAGGTAGATGATCGGTGCCGCACCGTTTCTCGTTCCACTTAGACTCGCTAAATTTCAGTACGAATACCCATCCTGTGTTTCATTGCACGCGTTCGTTCTCGAAACATTTTACCGAACGTACCTCCGTTATGCGATATCGAAACAATTTATCGAAAGAAAGTCCTGAATATCGTGAATTACGACATCAGACAGTGTGGAGTGACAACCATTTGGTTAGGTTTGAAAATGGTCCACACTTGGATCGAAACGTCGAGAACAATTTAAATTGCAAAATTGCTTAGCGAGTAACATTTGATCGAACCTGTAGCGCCGAAATCATTAAATTGTTTATTTGCGCTATCTACGAACGACATAAAGGAAAATTCATTTGGTTATCTTTAGGCAAACACAGTGACAGTGAACCTAGATAGGGAACCTAGAGTACTTCGCGCGCTCTCTCTCTCTCTCTCTCTCTCTCTCTCTCTCTCTCTCTCTCTCTCACAGAAACTCCAACTTTCTCGAGCAAACTTTAGGCAAGTTTGAGCACAGAGTTCGTCCCTAAACGAAAGTTTTGATCCGCGTATTGTTTGCAAACCCGGTGACGCGGCGCTTAATTATCCGCGGGGCTCGGCGTCTATCACGCAAGCCGATGACATAATCCATTAGCAATTATTTCCGCGGCCGGAATGATCGTCGTTAATCCCCTGGAAAGTGGGTTAAAAGCGGCGCTGAAGAGGCAAGATTGACCACACGTAGGCCAGGCGAAAAACGGATTTCTCACGCGAGCGGCACGCGGCCTAACGGCCTAGCGTTGTTCGTGTCTTTTTTAACGATGGAATTGTTCCCAGTGGCGGTCGTTTACGCGAACAGGAACGGCGACGATGACAGGGAGGCCGGATATAAACATTTATTATTCACGGTGCGGCAACGACTAACGAGGTCGTGTGTAATACCAGCCGCTCCTCTCTCTCTCTCTCTCTCTCTCTCTCTTTCTCTATCTGTTTAGTTGTTCGCAAGAGTCAGGTACACGCTCTCGGCTCGGCAGGCGCGTGTGTCTGGGTGCGTGTGACGTTAATAATTAAACGTCGCATTATCACTGCATGCACACGTACCGGGCACCGCGTGTACGGCACGTACTTATTACACAATAATACGCCGCCGCGCGGCATGTCCGACGCGTGTGTTGTCGTCGCCGGAACGGAGATCGGAGCGGAATCGGCGTGGGCATAGGCCGAGCTGAGCCGAGCGGAGTCGGGCCAAGCCGGCGTTTGCCCATAGGGAGGTATCGGCACGGGATTTATGGTCACGCGAGCGAATCGACGCCCACTGGACAACCAGCCTCGATTTCCACGCAGATCCGCGGAACGAGCCGAGCCGAGAGAGAGCCGACAGTTTCCTTTTCCTCGGAGAACCCGCGTGTAGGTGGCGGCGAATCGATTCCCGAGGACGATGCGTCGCCCATTGTTGGCCAATCCGTCTGCAGAATGACTCCCGAGCGAAAAACGCGCCGCTTTCCGACCACCTTCGACCTCTGTGAAAAGCCTCGCGAGTCTCCTGTTGCTTTTAACGCCGGGAAATGTCTGCGTCCGTTGAATCCGCCGCGTTGCTACACCGTTTTCCGTACGATCTTCTGCGTAGCCGCCGAAACAACGAAACTCTTCGGGAATCTATTTAGCTCTTTAACGGCACGTCAGAAAGATTCCACCTAAGTCGACACCAGTCCCTAAACAACATGAAACGTGAATGATACATATAATGCAACTCCTCCGAAGGAGACTGCATCGTTCTAGACCGAACTGAATTAGATGCGAGCAGACGATTTGACAGAGAACAATAAAATGCACACGTGTTCGGCGATTTAATTGTAGCGGGCACGTAGGCGTGCGTCGATGGTGGATCGTTTAAACGCGCGGCTTGCGTATAACAGGTTTCCCGTTCCGGGGAGCACGACGGCATTCCATTTGAACCATCGCGTTGGGTAGCGTCGATCGATTATTTATTTTCGCGTGCGATTAAACCATTCATCCGTTGTGTCGCACGGTGTTGTCGGAGCAGCACGTGCCGCTCGCGCTCGTTACACTATGTAGAAAACCGATCCGCGAGGCTCTACTGTGTCAAACGGTCGCTGGACAAACGCCAAAATTTGCAAGGAGCACTGTACACTCGGTTTAGATATAAAATATCCATTGTACGAACTATTGTTATTTAAAGCAATCTTTTTGTATTCAAGAAATATCTGTATGCCTTTTTTGGGGGGTTGAAACAGCTTCAACTGCAAACGGTTAATGAACTTCATTTAAACACTGTTATTTAAAGAAGCTAGCGACATAAATAGCAAGGAGTTGGACATTCGACAGTACCGGGAAACAAAAAATTGAAGAAGGGAAAACTAACCCTCGTACGTTCCTCGGGGTGAAAATTTACCCCTATTCACTATTTTCGCATACTGTAAATCGATCTATGTGTGCGCTGTATGTCCTCAACATACGATGTTACAAAATGAAACACTATTTGTCGATTTAAAGCACAGAACAAAAATGTATTATTTTGTGGGACCGTACGCGGGCGAAGGGACATTGCAAGGCCGAAAGCGATGCAGTTAGCGCGTGCGTTTCCGTCTGTTTCCCTCCCCGGTTTGTGGTCTTTGGTCGCAAGCGATTGCAACGGGGGCTGACGATCGGGAGAGGGTTGCAACGACTCGGTTCCCGCATTATCTGTTCCGCAACACGTGACCCGGTCGCGTTCTACCGGCTTTTTAGGCACGCTTCGCCGGGACAGGCACCCTTCTAATGCGCGCGGCAGGCAGGTGCGCGCGCGTGTGACGCGCCACACCGCCTCGGGACGCTTAATTTATTGTTAATTGCGATACGCGACGGCACACGCGCGCAGCTGCCGCGTTTTTCGCGCCGAAACCGGGACAAGTTCGCCTGCTACCGCCCCACCACGCGTCCCGGAGCATTCGATCACCTTAATATGTACATATCTCGAGAACGAGATCCTTCGGAAATTCGGTTCTCGATCGCGAGAGTTTCCTCGTTAAATTACAGACTATAATTAGTAGACTGTGGATTCTTATCGCTAGACAGCGGATTTTATTTTTATTTTCCATAATGATCCGCTGTCTACTGATCCAAATACTGTGGTCACTGATAACCCGAGAAGCGGCGCACGACCTTAATAATTCAATAAAAATGAAGATCGGCCAATTATAAAAGTTATTCCTCTCCGTTAACCGTAAAAAGGAAATGGTTGGAGGGGTGCTCGAGGCAAAGCCGCGCGCGAAGATAGGGTGGTTAACCCTCGGCCCCGGGGATGAAAAGTTCTCCGGCGATAAATATAGTCGAATCAGGAGGGTCGGAGTGAAGTTGGGGAGCAGAAGTGTGTCCCCAGGGTACTGACTGGTTCTGTTTCTGCTTCCAGGGCACCTTCTCGCTAATAGTGGAGGCTTATCACGACGCAGACAACACGACACACCACTCATCCGGTAAGTAACCTTGCTTCGTAGCTATTAAGCGTTATCTGAGCACGCGGCAGCTATCGGCAGGCGCAACGGGACCATTCGCGCTCGCACGCGCCCACCGGGGTAAAAACCGCGTGCCCCGGGTGGGGAAAAAAAGTCTCTGACGGAGGCTCAGCGCGGATGATTTTAAAATTAGTCTGGCGCTGTGGCGTATCTTCTGTGTACGGCTGGGAATACGGGGAAGATTTCGACAAGGCGCGGGCATGTGCGGTCCAGCTGGGTCCGAAGCAGTCGAGAAGCCACTTCCGGCGCGCGACGATCACCAGAGACACGTAACCTCTGTCGTCGTCTACTCCTTTCCTGTCGGACAAGTTCGATCCTGTCCAAACCTCGGTCTGACTTCACTTCCGTCCGGGATCTCTCTCTCTCTCTCTCTCTCTCTCCCTGTCTCTTCACGTGCTGATTTTTCTACGGACAAATATTATCCCTTTTTTCGGAGCTCTTCTGGTTAGCCTCCGTTCGGCTACCGAATTTTTGTCCTGGGCCCGCGGACAGATTGAACACGCAAAACAGCCCGCGACGCACACAAGCGCGCGTACAGTTCACTTTTACTGTTACTCTCCTGTTCAGCTTTCTCAGCGAGCAATGCGACGAGCTGTGCCCGCATTCTGCCGATCGGTTCCAGCTGCCTCTCCGGTCGCTGGCTCCTCTTCCCTGCCGACCAGTTTTCACTCGTGCCTTCTCGCTTCGACCTCCTCCTCCTCCACCGACACCACCACCACCACCATCACCTCCTCCTCCTCCTCATCCTTCTCGCTCATTACCGCGATACGTGCTCCACGTGCACAAAGTGCGGCTCCGTTGTGTCACCGCAACCAACGGAGGACAACGGTCCGAGACAGACGAGCACAGGAGGACGGAGAGGACAGAGAGAACCGACCGGAGCCACTAGTGTTTCCTTCCTGTGTAACCGTAGCACCTAGCTTCCACCGGTAACCCGAAACCGACTGTACACGGGGATACGGATGGATCCTGTACACACGAATCCGCCTAACCACTTCGATCGTCCTTCCGTAGAGGCTAGACCATTCTAAACCCTCTTCGCTCAAGAATTCTGCTGTGTCGGGATTCGAATTTAACGAGACACAGGTCGATACAGCGCGACAAGGTCTTCATACTCTATACGCACGATTTCGAAATTCATTTAACCCTTTCTTCGCGGCACGCGTTTGTCCCAGCAGCCCGCAGCGGCTACACGCTTTGCGTGGATAGAGCAAAACGCGTCGTGTCGTATTATATCAGCTCGTTACGTGGGCAGACGCGGTCGTCTGCACCTAGTGGGCGTGGCCTCGTGACTCTCCACTGTCCGCGCAGCCGAAATAGCTCCGCATAAAATGCCCATAAAAATCCAGGGATTACGTCTGTGCTACTTCTTTTTCACGGATTGGTTAGTACGCGAGTCGCACCTCGTATTACCGTGTCATGTCGATATTACGAATCGTAATATGATAATACTCTTCCGTTCCGCAGGCCCGGACCTCGTATCTCCTAAAAATTCCGGCTGGAGAGACCGTGCGCGCGCCGCCGCTTCGTTCCTTTTTGCTCTCGATTTCGATGGAGCCGTGCCAGTGCCCCACGGGGCAATCCTTAGCACAGATCCGTGCACAGCTGCTTGGCTCGCGTTCTCGAGACTTCACCGGGGCTTGGGGCGTCGTTCGTAAGAAGAGCGAGACCGCTTAATTTCTTTCCCCGAGGTCCTGCGCGCGTCTGCCTGGCAATTAGAGTGAACCGGAGACCGGAAGCTACACTCGGCCGTGCGGCGCTCTCATGCGTGTCGTTTGCTGACGCGCACGCATACACACGTACACGCGTGCATCGTAATATGTGCGGCTGCTCATGAACGAACGAGCGTCCAATGCCTCGACTCGACTCGATTCGAATCGACTCGGTTCTCTCCGGTGCCGAATGATAATCGAATTTCGTTACTTCGGCGAGGCGCTCGCCGATCGGCGGCTTTAATTCGGCATTATCCGGCCGCGATCTGCCCCCGGCAAGCTTTCCCCGGATGCGGAAGCAATAAACATCCACGCCGGAGGAGTTATTTGCATGCACGGTTTCCCGGAGCCCCGTTAATGAGAGAACCACGCTAACCGTGCGAGGAGCACTCTGCTCCGATGATTCTTGCCCGATTTACGGCGCGGACGGCTCGCGTTTATCGGCCGCCGTCGAGCGAGTCGTCACTGCCGGTTCTGGCGTTCGCGAATTCTCTAACACCTTGACACGAAGCCCTCGGAGTTTAGTTCATCTTCAGCCTCGATGGCCCTTTTTCTTTTTGTTTGATTGTTTTACGTCGCTTCTTCAACTGAAGAAGCCTCGATGGCCCTGAAAAGAACTCGGTTTTTAACTCCATTGCACTCTATCAGATGCGTTTGTACAACTAAACGATTGCTCTGCTTATATAATTAAATTATCTCTGGAACAAGGAACTTCCATACAGTTTCAATCTCTTTAAAATTTAAATTATAGTAATAATTTAGCCTTAACTTGAAACGGTAGGAAGATCCTCCGACAGTCCCAGAAAAATCATTTATTTCGCGCAAAGATACGCGCGGTGTAACGATTGGAGCGTGTTCGAACCAACGCGCCGCATGACGATGGATCAAGATGGATCTCGAGGACGACAGACGAACAATCTGGGTTAGACTCGAACGATGGAGCGTAGCTGAAAGCCATCCGATGTTTTCTAATTAACTTTCCTGGCCGTTGTAAGGCGCCACGTTGTGCAGACGCGTTCCAGGCTCATCGAAGCCACTAATTACACGGGAATCGAGGCGGAGAGAGAGGAAGGAGAAAGAGAAAGAGATGGGGAAGAGGAGGAGGAGGAGGAGGTGGTGGCGGCTGCTTCCTCTTTTGTCTGGAGGCACCTCGAGAACGGAATTCCTCCCGTTATCCCACAGAAAGACGAGGCGCATGTACCTGCGCGCATGGCCACGGCGAAAACAGCTCCCATTAATATCCGCGGCTGGTCGGACGTTGTTTGGACACGTTCCTGGCCTTTATCGCCGAAACACACCGACTCGTATTGTGCTCTCGCCGCGTTTGCCGCGCGCTCGCTCTATCGCGCTCTACTCGCCCACAATATAATGCCCCCAACGGCCCGCTGAAACGAGCCCTTTATTGCCGTTCGCTGCTTGCTCGGATGCTGCTTCCTTTCTCAGGCCCCTACCCCTTCCCTCTCTCTCTCTCTCTTTCTCTCTCTCTCGCGACCCCCGTCCTCCCCTTTTCTCTCTTCCTGGCTCGACGTTTACCGCCCACCTCGCGATACCGCTTCTCAACCCGAGAATACACCTGCAAGGCGTTCACACCGCGATCCCACATCGATTCCCGATCTTCCTGCATCGATACGTCGCCTGAACATCCCAATACTTCCGCTGGAGCCCCTAAACATCCTTCTAAACAGCCGCAGAAGGCCACGCGTGCACAGTTCGTTCGCAGAAAAATTTCGATCCGAACCTGTGATGTATACTAGGAATTCTTTGCCTCAATTGCAACACTGACTAACCCTAACGGCTTTCTAGTCCCTCAGTCTCCACTAGAAACGATCACACCGCAATTTCAAACGACCTTCACGCTACTGTTTACATTTCAGAAAATGCTGAAGACGTACAGAACATTTTCTGGGAATCAAACGGGTACAATGAAACATCTTGTACAGCTTGCTCGAGTGCAAAGGTTTAAATCGCTCCGGCTCGTTCTTCTTATGAATGGATAAAATCCGCAATCTACCAATGTTCGCTTCCGATCGAGCGATCGGTTCCGATTTCCTTGGGGTGGTTTCTGCGTTGTTTGGTTTCGGTAACGCGATCTCTCTCTCCGCTTTTCCTTTCGTTCTTATCCCGAGGTCTGGTTTGCGGTGACGTTCGTTTAAACGATTTACGACGAGCGGGTTTGCGGTGCGAGTTAGCGCTCGCCGGCAACGGGAATCCGGGCTGCGAGCCAGTGACAAGGCTTACGTCATCGCCGATTGTCAACCTCTCTCTGTCGGTTTTCCCTCGGGCCCGCTCAAGCTACTGACTCGGCGACGAGCACCTGCCTCTTCCTCGTGCCGCGCGATGCGATGGTAATGGTAATGACCACGGGTGGCAATTGGTCCGGTTACCGTCGTCGCTCGCGTCGTCCAGATAAGCCTCCGGGTCCCGGACGATTCGGGGAACAAGGCTCTGGGAAGAGTCCGATGCTCCTACCGGGCCCCACGGTACACCTTCTCTTCGATTTGTATTCCGAATATGTTTGAGCTATACTTCGAATCCAACCACATCATTTCGGTTTCTTGCCAGTCTACAAAAGGGTACAAGGATTATTGAACATTATGACATCACATTTGACACTTCGGATTTCGCATTTTGCCACCAAACATGGAAATCGTTCGACCAGATCTATGAATTTATTCCATTGAGCACTGCAAGAAAGTTGAGAGAATACCTCCAGTATCACACACACACACACACATCTCTGTTTCTCAATTTTAATTTCATTTTTATTAGTTTAGAATCGCCAAACAGGGAAGTGAACAGAAAAATTGTTGCACGAATTTTCCTCGAAATCGAGCCACACGGAAATAATTTCAATTCCACGCTGTTCATTCCGAGCGAAGTGTCGATTCACCAAATTTCCCCAGAAAGTTTCGGTTCCCTCGATTCCGAGGACTCGTTAACGAGAACCGCCAACGCCCATGAATATTCACCGGCGTATGAAACGTAATTGCATTAAGACGGAATTATTCATAATTCGACGCGTGTGAATTGTTTAAAGACCGCGTCTGGATAGCAACCGGGACGCTCTCGAATTAGGCGAAAATGAGTGGAGATTCGGATCGGTAACTGTACCGCTAGCGAACCAGTAGAACGAACAAAGTTCAACGCTCAACCTCGAACTCGTTAACTCGTCGCGATCTTTCATATTTGCACACTTTCCTCCTTTCGAAGGATCGCTCGACCCCGTACAATTGGCGCGGACTTTCTTTTTCCCAAAGAGCAACGATTTCAATAATTCGGAGATGTTCGGGGCTTTCGTGAAACGCAGAAGGCGCTTAAAAATCAGGTTTCACATAATCTTCAGCAAAGCTGTTAGGTTGCGTTGCTGGGGGTGAGTTGTAGGTTCACGACAGAAATGATTATTGCCGTTGAAGAGGTGCTGTTAACAAATCCTTAACCATGGATCAACGTTCCGCACTTTGTTTTATTTATTAGAAGTGGAAGTAATTCCTCTAGGATGCAGCAATTCCCTGTGCTCCGTTTTCCCTTGAAAACCGAAGGGAAATTCCTGGCTGCAAAGCCGTTTCCGGTTTTCCCGAGCCACGAAATCCGAGTGTCTCCGAGAATTGATCGTTTCCTTTCGAGTCCCCGTTGCTTTCGAAGATGACCGGTCAGAAATTCTGTGCTGCCATCGGCGTCGGTGTTTTTAGTGGTGATTTCTGGCTGACCACTGGTCTTCTGGGTTGTCTGTGCCTCGTGTACCTCGCCGCGCGCACCTGTAAACGCCCGGTGAACTCGAGGCCAGGCCGATTCAAGGTATTCATTAACGGACGCTCTGCTCCGCTCCGCGAAGTAGCCAGACATTTTCTATTGTTCATTCAGAAACGAGCGGGCTGCGAAAGATAGCCCCGAGCTGGCAGGTAGCCAGATGCATTACTTACACACCGTTTGCCCTATCGCCGCGCGCCGCGCCGCGCCGTCGAAAAAACGTCTAGCTTCACCTAGTAACACCGATCGACCTGTCTCGGATCGTTAAATCCTCCGCCCACTCGTGCGAATCGAGACGAACTTTGCGAACCTCTGCGCGAAAAAGTTCGTTCGCACGTAATATCGGTATACTCTTGAACAGAGAATGGCTTTTTCAAAAGGGGACCGACCTACTTGCTATTTTTGACAAGCTAAAACTTTTAAACAAAGTACATATATATTTAGTGTCAGCCACTGTGTAATAATTAGATTGCGAATTTTACGCATTTATGGACAGAATAAATAGATCGAATATAAAATTGTAAAGACAAGTCTTTAAGAGTATGTATCAATATATTATTATTATCGACTTGTTAAAATTGTTAATAGATGAAAGAAATTTTTATTTGTTCCAGAACCTTGCAATTGCTGCAAAACATTTTTTCTTTGCATAAAATATCAATTTGCAACATTATTGTATACTGTATAGAAAACAATCGATCAAATGTTACTCGCTAAGCAATTTTGCAATTTAAATTGTTCTCGACGTTTCGATCCAAATGTGGACCATTTTCAAAAGAAATTTTGCGTCTGTAAAATACTGTAAGCTATAGTAATTGTTCAACAAAACCGGGTAATACCAATAAAACTTTGACATACTTGCTAGGTGTAAACGAATTATATAAATTTACTGATGGGAAAAAAAACATTCATGTATAGAAAACGATGGAAATTATTTTCAAGACTTGAGCGTGGTTCGGACATGGAGGTCACGAATTAATTTGTACACCTAGCATATCGATCCAAGAGCAGAATCGTTTTGAAGACCGAAAGTTAACTGTTCATTTCGATCCCTCCCCCGCGAATTGTTACCGTTCCACGTTTCACGCACAGCTAACAACTGGATCGCGAATTCGTGTGTACGAATAGCGGGCAGAGATCCTCGAAAAGTTGCACAACATTGAGTTCAATGAAATGCAGCCCTAGCTTCATTCTCGAAAACGTAACGAATTCAATTTGCACGGAGGACCTAGCTCGATCGGAATACTATGGCGGCCGATCCCCTGTAGCTTCCGGCCTCGATGCACCTGAATGACCCATTTACAGTGGAACCTTGCGTTTACTGTTATGTGTAGTATAGCATCGCTTCGGATTTAAGGTTGGAAGTGTGGAATACCTCGCAGCTGCGTTGTCCATCTTCCCAAGCCTTTTGTCAAATTCACTACCTGTTCTGGCAGCCTGTGATTCTTCATTTCTCATCGTTTCACCGGATGATTAAACTACATATTTGTTTATGGTTCTTCGCGGTTCGTTACTTCGAATTATTTCTCTCTGAGAGGACTCTTGCAAAGGATTATTGGTGGATGAATTGTAGAATTAGTTCCTCGATTGAGCGAACGCCGCGGGGGTCATTGACGACCGACGCTATCGACGATTGCCATAAAATCAATGTCAATCAATTTATTAATGCTGAATTCAACTAGATTTTACTGCGAGGAGAGAACTCTGTGAAGTGACTAACAAATGTTATTAATAGATTGCGGATCATTATGCAAAATAGAAATATTCTGCATCGATTGTGGGAAGCAGTGGATAAATAAAAATTCATTTCACCCTCCAATAGTCTTTTTACGTTGGGAACAACAAAATAGAGATATTCTGCATCGATTGTGGGAATCAGTGGATAAATAAAAATGAATTTCGCCTTCTAATAGTCTTTTCTTCATAAATGTATAAAATCCTGAATCCATGGATAACGCTGGTTGCTCCTGCGAACGAAGCAGAAGAAACTTGAGCCAATTCCCGAGGTGCAATTCCGATTCGCCACGTTATCGGGTGCGGGGGAGTCGGGGAAAGCGCAAAGATGCGATTCGAGCCGCGAAATCGGCGTTTGCGAGTCCCAGGGGATCAATGCGCCGCGCCGCGGCGGGGTCTCCCGATCGAGTCTCGGGTCGCTCGCGTGTATCGCTCGGCAGAAAATGGGCCTTTCGTTACGCCGTGAGTCGAGAGATCGACGGGCCCCCGAACAAGAATAACAGAACGAGAGGCGAAAAATAAAGGAGAGTCGCCCGGGAAAAAAGGAAAAGGGAAACACGCGGGGAAAAAACAAAAGGTCGCGCGCGAACAACGCAACAGGATTCGCCGATGGCGTGCCCGGGGATACTTAAACAGGATAACCGGGGCCGATTCTCTTCCCAGAAGGGAAGTAACGTCTCGCTGTCGGCGAAACGGGAGTCAAGGGAGAGGCAGAGAGCCCTCACTCGCTCTCTCTCTCTCTCTCTCTCTCTTTCTCTCTCTCTTCGCCTCTTCGTTGCTCCCGAGGTTGGCCGGGGCTATCTTCCCAGGTGATGCTGTTACGAGTTCTGAAAACGCCGATGTTCGCACGCCACTGCAGATGGATCGTGTACGCGCCATCGACTCTGCTCATCCGAGGATCTCGCTCGAGATCGACCAGCCTCGAGATCCTACGATTTTTTTCTCCGTTTTGCACGACCTTCACCCTCTTGCTCCGCTCGTCCCGTCGCTCGGATCGAACCTGCCGATGGATTTCCGATCTCCTTCGTCCACTGCGCTCAGAAGCGATCTACAATCGAGGAGCTCGGTCCGAAAACCTGCGGCAGATTCACTTTTCTTTTTTAGAAAAATTGTACCTGTCCAAGTTCTGCGCACTTTAATGCATTGTTGACGGTCCGAGGTCAGAATCGAGCAG
This sequence comes from Lasioglossum baleicum, assembly GCF_051020765.1. Lineage (NCBI taxonomy): Eukaryota > Metazoa > Arthropoda > Insecta > Hymenoptera > Halictidae > Lasioglossum > Lasioglossum baleicum. The sequence continues at coordinate 16,272,380 of NC_134940.1, forward strand.
AAGGTCTTCGCTCGTCCTCGTCTGGATCGTTCCCTCGTCTCTAACCGTGCGAAGATGTCTCGCGCGCGTTCGTGCTTCGTTCTTGGCATGAAATCGAACGCTTTGGTAACTAAATCGGGATCATCTCGCAGACTGGGTTGACAGTTTTGTCCTTGGAACGAATCGGTGGGTATCGTGGTCGACGTGAATATGGAACTGTTAGTCCACGAACCGTTAACATTCGATGAGATCATAGAAAACTGATCCGTTCACCCGGTATACATCTGGTCGGCTCGGATTCGCCGCGAGTCAGTAGGAAGAGCGTGTCTGGATCCTCGAAACTGTAGCAGAAATAGAGCCAGGGCCGGGTGTCGAACCGTCGATTACGATCGTTCGTGAAACGCAGGTCTTCGGGAGGAGCCGGGTTCGGGGGCACAACAGAGGCCGGTCCACTTACGCTACCAGCGATCGCATAACCATAGAGCACGTCTACGAGGCCTTGCCTCGGGGTTTCTCGGTTTGCGCCTCGGGGCCTCGCACGCAGCCACGCACGCACGGGCCCCCGAAACTGGTTCGCCGTGGACCGGGATCCTGGGCCCCGGGGGCCTCCCGGCTGCATCGTGAGACGCGGTGTTTTTCTGTGGGGCACCTGATCTCGCGAGAGCTCGTTCTCTCTCTCTCCTAATTCCGGCCGGGCCCCATTACGATAATACGTTTAGTAGGAAGCCGGACTGCTCTTCTTCCTCTCCGCGAAAACAGGTAGTGCGGGCCCGATGCTGAAGCAGGAGGAGGAGGAGGAGGTACAGGGTTTGCAGGGGGAGGGAAGAAGAAAAGAAGAACGCCTCTTTCCCAGAGCCACAACGCTCGCTGCTCTCTGTGTATACGTTTACTCTCTTTGTGCCGGATGCGTGCCGCCGGCGGAGTAGCAATAGCGGACGAACGTCCGGTCTCTCTCTCTCTCTCTCTCTCTCTCTCTCTCTTTCTCTATCTATCTGGATAGCTGTTGCTGCTCGGCTGTCCCGCTCTCTCGCCCGGGGCCGATGCACTTCGATCGCATGATTGGGCGCAACAGCACCAGCAGCAGCAGCGCACCGCGTCGACCAGAGCCCAGAGCCGATCGACACGCTTAATTACTCTCGCGTTTCGGTTTCGTGCCTCTTTCGACCGGCTCGATTATCGCCGCAGCGCTTCGGGATCCACCGAATCGACTGCCGATGCTCGTGGAAATTCGACTCTCCGCTTGAGCTACCCGGCTGTGCCGTTGTCAGTCCAAGTTGAACGCACGTGGATCAGGTTGTACCGTTGATACTCGGACAACACCCTGTATATGTTTAATTGATCGCGTTCGACATCTTCGCCACTGATGTCGAGTCAGATGTTGCAAATAGCCTGTGGATCTTGATGCAGAATAAAAATGATTGGGAACCAAATTTCTAATCATCTTGTCAACCCTTATGTCAATAATGGGTGTGCTTCTAATTTCATTTGAAGACTTCTTTAAAGACTTTGTCGACCAATAACAAGGGACATACATACAATGTGCTTGGGTGATCGCAGATCGATTTACATATACTTGAGGCATGAGAATGTGCATAGAAATTTTGGTTCCTGACGTAAGTTGATATTGATGCGTCGCGCCGGTGTCCTTAAATGCGCCAAGTCCGCAGTCTAGTTGCAAGGCATGGAGTTACCGCGTTAAAGCGACTTGATGGAGGACGATGATCTGACGGAGGTGTGTGTTGGTTTCCGTGTTGCAGAGAAGGTGCTGATAACGAGGCTGACGACACAGAAGTGGTTGGACGTCGGACCGAACTGGACCGAGGACGAGTATAGAAGCGCCCACTCGAAGATGGTGTACGAGTACCGGGTGACCTGCGTGGCCCACTACTACGGCAAGGGCTGCGAGAACCTGTGCAGGCCGAGGGACGACAATTTCGGGCACTACAGCTGCAGCCCGATCGGCGAGAGGGTCTGCCTCTCTGGATGGAAGGGCGACTACTGCAATACTCGTGAGTGTCTACTATAAACCTATTATCGTGAGGCGGGCGCGCTTCTATACATAACGTACGTACGTACATACGTACATATATGTATTGTATATGCGTGGCGCGCCCGCGCCTCTGCACTCCCACGCTTCCCATCGCGACTGCAACCCGCGTGACATCCCTCCTTTTGTCGGAATTCCGTGTATGAAATTACAGAGACGAGATCGCTCGCTCCCTTTTCGCTCTCTGTCTCTCTTGTCCCCACCGGCCACGATGCGTATACACCAGTTCCCCGGTAATTCATGGCGCTCACTGCCGTTCTGGAAACCGGTAACTGGAGACCGCCGATGAATTTTGGGATTTTTTGGGGGTTGCTCACGGGGGTGGGATATATACTCCCGCGCCGCCGCCTTGAATTACCCCGGGACACTCGGTGGGAAGCTGACCGATCTCTCCGCGCCCTGGGAAACTCTCGTTCTCGTCGAAGACGTTATTATATGATACTTCGTGGTATACTGTCCTACTGTCTGATATGCCTGTCACGATACTAATCGGATCCATAGAAAAAATAGATTAACATCTTAAATTTTATTTGTCGATATGTTTTCGAAACAAATTATTTCGCAAGAACTGATTGGATTTGTAGTTTAACAACACGCCCGTAGATAGGAATAAATGTTCCATACTAGTTCTCGAGATATTAAAAGAAAATGTACTTTCGACGCCTAACTTCGAGGTCTGTTCTCAGCCCTTCGACGTCTACGAATAGGATACAGTTAAATATGTTTCATTAAAATGTCATAAAAATTGGTTTGCCCGAGTCCCCGGTACTCCTGTCAGTTCTCTAGGGTTGGGAAGAAATCGTGGAAAGACAGATAAAACCTATCTATCAAATTCTGGAGCGACGAATTCGACTAAAAAATGATTCTATCGGGTTTTCGCAAGGTTTGTTGCACCGCGTGGAATCGTTTCCGGTCAGCGAATCGACTCGAGAGATTATCGGTGGCTAGCTGGAGGCACGGGATCGCGGTGTGCGCGCTCGAAAACCGTGAAAGCTCGTAGAAAACGCAGCGGGATGGTGTTATATAACTTTGGGTCGGGCGTTCGCCGTTCTCGTACCACGAAACTCGACGAACTCTGGTCCGCGAAGGAGAGGCCCGGTGCAGTGTCGGTGCAGCAGTCGGGTCCGAGCGTGCAGCAGCTTCCCACGCTTGGCGAGCGCGTGTGCGAGCGTGAGCGCGATCGCGGCTCCCTCCCTCCTCCGTCCGTCTCTCTCGTTCTCTCAGTTGGTCGCCGGTCCCGTCCCGGGTCTCTCTTTTATCTCTCCTTGTCCCTCCTGATTCACCGTTCGTCTGCATCCAACGTCCTCCTCGTTGGTCGTTCGCGTACCTGAGCCGAGCCGTCGAGCGAAGGATTAATCCGTGTGTACGTGCACGGGGCCCGGCCCGGCCCGGCCCGGCTTTGCTAGTGAGCGACCGAGCGAGCAAGTAAGTAAGCGAGCGAGCAAGCAAGCGAGAGCTAGCTCTTGCTCGTCCGCTTTCCGCGTGCACGTTTTCAGCCTGCCGAGTCTTCCTTCGTGTGTGGCTCCTTCAGTCTCGTCGGACAGTGGCCCGGAATCGCAACAACCAAATTCGCATCTCTGCACGTAGACAATAGGGGATAAGAATCGCCTATGGCCTATGGAAACCAAAAAGAGATGTAGTTGAGGTCTTCTCAGTTTTCCAAATTGAACGTGCTCCCTTCTTCGTGAATTCTTCTTCTTCGTCAAATTCAACCGACCGAGGTCGCGTGCATCTTTATGCAGAAGAGACATTGTCCAAGTCGATTGTAAGGAACTCATTGTCAGATTAAGGCATCATCTTCTGGCCGTTCATTTCCTCGTGATAAATTTGAATAGGAAGATCTCTAGACAAAGTAGCATTGAAAATAGGTCAGAAGTAATCTAATCAATTCTCCGAATGTTTTTAAAGTTTCACATTAAAATCTTCAGACTAGTAGTCGCAACGTTCAAGTATTCGGTTCGAGGGCGCGCAGCAGGAAAAGCGGGCTTTAAAAGTATGACAGGTCGTGCGCGTCACCTGGCGCATCCCCGCGGGCACAAAGACGCTTTTTCCTGGGGTCTGGTCGGAACGGGGGTGGAGGGTCGAGAGTGGACGTCGGGGTGACGTGCCGGTGAAAAAACGCGCGCTTGCGGTCGCCTTTCAGGAATTTCGTTTCGCCTTTGTTGCGCGGAATTCTTCGAGATACGGTATACAGAAATGGTTTCGCAAGGCAGCAGCGGTAGCAGTACCAGCGGAGCAACGGTTAGGCTTGCCGACGATGGCATCCGAGATTTAGAGTCTCTTTTGCTTCCCTCGCCGGCGTGCCAAGTCCCGACATTCCGCGTTTCCAGCCAGTAGTCGAGGGAGAATGGCATTCATGAGCGTTGACGGTGTCTCCCGGCGAGAGAGGACGTCGCCTCGTCGTTCGATGGGCTCTTCTCGATCGAAAATTCCGTGGGACTCGCGTAATTATATCTCGCCCCCGGATAAGCGACATGGGAACTCCGGCCGCCCCTTAATTCGACCCTCTCGCGCGCGAGATCGAGAACCGCGTTTACCGTTTCGTGATCTTTCTCCAGCCAGCCTATTGACACCTTCGCTACCAGCAAATATTATCATAAAATACCGAAACAGTTCGACGGAAGATGGTATAAAATGGAAGAAGGGGGTCGATGATAGATCGCAGTATTAGGTCGAAGGTCCCCGAGGCGGTTTTCGCGAGTTTCGTACGGCTTCGAGGTCCATCCTCGCAATTCCTCGAGAGTCGACCTTCCGCGGTCGTCCTTCCTGCGAGCCCACGGGCGAGAGCGGTTCGTGTCCTCACCGATTTCTCTCTCTCTCTCTCTCTCTCTCTCTCTCTCTCTCTCTCTCGCTCTCGGGCCGTCTCTCCTCGTGGAGGCGATCGGTCGTTGCACTCCTCCTCGAGCCGGCGCTCGACAAAGTTTCTCCGCGCATTGATTACTAATAGACTGCTTACTCCTCATTTCGTGACATTCCCGGACTTTCGTGGAATCGGCGTGCGGTTCGTGCGGCGATTTCGCGACGGAATCGCCGCAACCAGAGCCGCCGGCTCTGTCCGTGTCCTCGGCTCTCGTTTCGCGATCGATCGATCCTCCCTCGCGTGTCCTGGCTCCGAGCACCGAGCGCGGTCGTTAACCGATTCCAAGGATCGGACGATTCCGCAAGTTCAAGGATCTCGGGAACCTGAAGCAACTCCAAAAGCAAAGAATTTCAAAACCTTCCCAACGAACTTCAAAGCAAACGACTCAGACGTCCGCACGATTCCACTGATCGGACGACTTTCATTTCCAATCGACTTTGATATCTAATGTCGCGCACTTCCAAGCAGTTCCAACGATCGACTCCATTGCTAGAAGGTCCCAGATACATCCCCGACGAGGTTCCAGTAGTTTTTGCATGAGCTCCACGCGACAACAAGCAACCAGCATTGTTTTAATCCGTGCGTCACGGGTTCTGTTCGCTGCTCGTTAATTGTCGGTGGAAGTAGAGAGAGAGAGAGAGAGAGAGAGGGGGAAAGAGTCTCGGGCTCGGACGGGTTATTTTGAAATTGAACTTGCCCCGGGGACGGGTTCCGTGAGAACGAGAAGGCGATTTCGTTGGTAAAAATGGAAGTCGGAAACGGCGAGAGAGAGAGAGAGAGAGAGAGAGAGAGAGAGAGAGAGAGAGAGAGCGGGCGCAATCTCGGCCCCCGGGACTCTACCCGTGTGTACATTAAACGTTTGCTCAGGTGACTCTCGCGAGGTATGTGTGTGCGTGCGTGTGGCCCTCTTTTACGGGGAAAAAAAGAAATGGGAAAAGGCATCGGGAAGAGAGACGGCTGCTCTCGGCACCACGTTCTTGCTCGAAACTTTCCTCTGGAACTAGGCTTGTTGATTTTTCGCGAATTCGGTGAACCACTTGCAACGAACTCTGAGCACATTTACTATGCATCTGATTTCTTCGACAAACGCTGGACGCAGTTTCTCCATGGCAGCAATAAAAGTTCGAATCATCGTAGACGGAAAGGGAATCGTGGTTTGAGGATTTTTGATGGCAGGACATCTTCTTCCAAGTGTAAACCGAGAGCAATTTGTTGAAACATCAGGATCACGGGGTTAATGGGGGTTGCGAGTCGAGACACGCAGGGACCATTTGCGAGCTGTGTGTGTTAATCACCCGTGTGCGCCGGGGGGTGAGCAGAAGCTACGGGGAGCTAAGAAGGGAAGAGCGAGCAACGCGACACTTTGTGCACGGGCGTTCTAGGATCCCTAAAAAGGGGTTAACAAGGCCTAGAGGCTCGCGGGCGCAACGACAGGGGTAGCTAGAGCAGAGCAGAGCAGAGCAGAGCGTGGAGCAGACGTATTTTCGGGGGTGCCTTGTGTAGCGCAGGGGTTGCGAGAGAGGCAGCTGCAACGCGGGCCGAAACAGAGGCCGAGTGGGCCCCCGACAGCTGCACGTTGCTCTCGGTGCTTTAACTAACAGCTGCACCGGCCTCTCGCGTTCACAGTCCGCTTCCATTTCGACCCCCTTCTCTCTCCACCCCGCTCCTCCCCCGGTGGGTCAGCGTGCATTTTTCCAGCTCGTTCCAGGTCTTTATTGGCCTCTCTTCTTTTCGAGCCGCTGTACCTGTCGGGAACGCCGCTCTCGCTCTTGTCCCCGTCTGTTTCTCGTTTCTCAAGAATCGAAGGAGAAGACACAGCACAGGTAGACGCGCGTTCCCTTTCACGGGGGAGGTGGGGGACACGTCGAACCAAGAAATCGAGGGGGTTGGCCCCGGCGCGGCGTTCATTGTTGTCGCCGTTCCGCGAAAGGTCAGGCACACGCACACGGGGTTACTTGGGAGCGCCTGCCGAGGAAAAATCGATATGTACGTTGGCCACGAGCCGTGAAATTCGTCGGCCCTGACGGGGGGAACCACCACCCTCTGTGTCTGGACGTTTAACCTCTTTGAGGGTTGGTCGACTGGCTGGCTGGCTGGCTGGCTGGCGCGCGCCGCGACCGCGGAACCCGACAGACAACAAGGTTATTTACACCGGGCGATGCGATGCTTCTTTCTCGAATCGCCTACTCCGCCTGGCTGCTCCCCCGTCACTATTAAATTCCTTCGATGTTCACACCGTGTCGAGTTGCACCTTCTCAGTTTTCCCGTAAATGCATAAAGTCCATCGTCTTCGGCATCGAACACGTGCAAACGATATTTACGACGCGCGACGTTCTATTGCGCGTTCAGGTAGAGACTCCGCTTTGGCTAGAATCCATTCAACTGCTGCAGGTTCCATTCCTCGAGCAGGGGTCCCAACCTTGCCAGACTGTTCCGCGGGGTTGACAATAGAACTCCTGCGTCTCCTGGGCAACTTTATAAATCCCTGACGGAGGACGACCGCCAGGGCATTCTGAATTTCTTAGGTATAGTTTGTATTCGAAATACGGATTACTAGACTCGAAATGAAAAGCCTACATCGATTGCAAGATACAAGGTTGTTTGCATTTGTTTCTTTCTTGAGTACATAATTTCAACCAGTTAAAAGTCGTACAATAGTATCTTCAGATTCTTTAAATGTCCTCACAAATGCAAGAGCTGCAGCCTACAGATCATTCGACGTGTCTTCATTCTAATACGGACAGATAGAGAATGAGAACGAATGACAGGTGGCACTACCTTAATTAGCGATCGGTGCTCTAATCCTCCCATAGATGTTGCGATCATTATTCGTATTCCGACAAGAGCAATCTGTCGATAGAGTTCACCAGCGAGGCAACCGTCGATCGAGCTTAGGGTAGCACAGAACGTCGAAGCTCATGGTGGCAGCGTTCCGGTAGCATTCTAGAGCAGAGAGTCGGCGTCCCGAGCGAGCGGTATTACCTCGCAGTCACATGATCGCTCCAAGTATAATCCCCGATCGGACGTAATCCCGAGTTTAATTCAGGAACAGAGTTCCCGCGTCGTTCCGGCGTGGCGTGTGTGTCTTTTTACCCGTGTCCAGGAATCCTAGAGATTCGAGAACTAGAAAGAGAGGGAGGGAGGGAGGGAGAGGGAGTTTCTCGAATCGAATCGAATCGACTCAAGTCGAGGTGAATCCTCTCGGGTTCTCTCGGGTTCTCTCTTGTTTCGCGGCTCTATAAATACCAGGCTCCTTAGCGCTCGTCGATCTTCTCTCTCTCTCTCTCTCTCTCTCTCTCTCTCTCTCTCTCTCGACGAGCTGCATCGAGAGAGCCCGAGAGAGGAGAGAAGAGAGCCGGCTCCGCGGGCCGTTGCGCTTGGTGCCAAGGTCACGACGGCCCACCAGCCCATCTCCTGTCCTCACGGTCGCCCCCACCATGCCGAACGCACCAGGGTTCACCTTCTAGCCGGCCGAACCACCTTCAACCCCTTCATTCAGGAAGACACGCGGGTTAGACCGCGTTCCTCGGACCTTTATATCCTCTCTCGCTTCGAGGCCGGTCTCTATTTTTTCTCTCCCCCCCCTCTATCTCTCACTCTCTCTCTTCATCTCTCTTCCTCTCTTCATCCATCGAGCCCCAGCGTTTGTATCCTTCGGAATGAATGGCCGGTTTTGTTCCGTGGAACCTCGATAGTCCCGGGGAATTCGTTCTCGCGGTTCCAAAGAATTCGCCTGCGAATTTCCTGTCCTCGGACACGCCGCGTCGCATTCCCCGATACCCTGGATCTCGAAATTCGAAGAACGATTCGAACACGTCCGAGCTGGCGTCCCTCAGTTTCGAAACAGCTCGGCCGACACGCGCCGTGCGATGGTAACGCGTCGGCATTCGCGGTGTCTACAGGGTGGAACGATCGCGACAGCCTCTTTGCCTTTCGCCAACCTCGGGGATAACGTTCCCACAGGCCGATCTGGTTCTAATTCGTTTAATGTTCGACCATTTCTTTCGAGACCTCTACTTAGTCTTCTTAATCTTCGTCGTAGCCCCTGCAGCCGGAGTTACTGCACATCAGCCATGTTCTTCTGGCACTGATAAGAAAATCTACGTACCAAACGCAGAGCGGACTCAACTGTGTTCTGTCTTGCATCACTCTTTACTCGTTACTTATAGCTATGCAAATTCCATGAAACGAAATTCCGTTGAATATTTGACAGTACGGAGAAATGGTTGACAACTTTGTGAAAGGCCTGAGAACGCCGCGAGTCGCGATTCAAAACAAAAGTAGCAACTACCGTGTTGATATTTCCGGCCCATCAGCATGAACAAACCTGTACACCGATGGCAGCCGGCCAAACGCAGCCTCGCGTATTTGCGGACTGGACAAGCCTCGCTCGACACAATTACACGGCGTCGTTCGCGAGAACGTCCACCCGCTTCTCGCGCGAGAGATTCGAGTTTTCGAGGGTCGGGACGAAGAAGAAGAAGAAGACGAAGAAGAAGTATATTCATCGTGCGCAGGGGGGACAGGCAATTGGCCAATTAGTAGGGCGTTAGAGGCGCGTATGCCCGCTTCGATAAGATACGGATCTTCGCACGTGACACAATTTTATCAGGCTTTGCGGGACAAGCGAGCAACGACGATGAGCACCCGTCGTTGTCGTCGTCGTCGTCTCGTACCCGTCCCGTACCCGCGGCGGGTACGTGCAGCTATGCGAGGCATCGCGCGCGGGTCAGACTCCGTTCCCATCCAGGATTCCCGGAAAACGGGAACGACGCTCGTGGCCTCCGTACGACAGTAATTTTAATCAGCCCTCGGCTCCCCATCGGCTATTCGAGGTGTGAACGCTGACAGTCTGCTTCCCATGGCCTCGGGAGAATCGCTTCCTCCCTTCGCGAAAGAATGTGCACGCGAACATCTCACTGTGTCATCCTCGGTCGAAACGGGAAATCGCCGTTTCGAGCGTCGTGCTCCAACAAAACCTGGCTTCCTTCGGATTTTTCGAGAGAAATTCCAATTTCCGAAACGATTCCTTCTGGTTCGGATATCATCATTTCCGGAAGTCCCTCGATAATTATCCATCGATTGCCTGGAAATCGTTTCCGGCAACCTCCGCGAACACCTGTTGCGATTCCACGCCGAATTTCAGTCGCTGTTCTCGAATTTCAAACGCCGCGAGTCTCGATGTTGATAGCTTGGCAAAATTTGATTGGCTGATACGCATAGTGGTAGAGAAGCGTCCCGCAACGCGAATAAATTATGTCTGGCACCGTCCCTGGAGAAATTGACCGAGTACAGTTTAATATTTCGTGGTGCCTTGATGAACACCTTGATGCAGAAGGCATTTGAATCCACTTTTTGATTCTCACAGACAATTCTCAACATTTGGGGGGTGGTCTCCGCACTCAAAAATCGTCGAAAATTGTTACATAAATTCTACGTGGTCGCTAAAACATGGTACCTGAAAACGGGGGCCAGCAGAATTGAAGGTACGGGTAGCTGTGCGGTTGGAAACCGATTTTTCCGGAGCGGGAATCGGCTTTACGGCTCGATTAGCAGCGATCGTCTCTCGTTCTCTCTCTCTCTCTCTCTCTCTCTCTCTCTCTCTCTCTCTCTTCCGTGGTCGGGTGAATTATCGTAGTTCCAGTACCCGACTACTATAGGAGGAATGCGCATCGGGATGCATCGTATGGTACCGGTCGCTCGTGCAGTCGTGAGGGACGCGATCGACCTCTCGCGGAGAGTTGCCTTAACCTTTACGATTTTTTCTTGCTCGTTTCAGCCCGCTGCCTGCCCGGATGCGACGAGCAGCACGGACACTGCAGTCGACCCGACGAATGCATGTGAGTATACGCATACATACACTTCTACGTACGTACACGTACAAGTACCACGTGTACGTACACGTATCATGTTCAGACGTGTACGTACACAGGTACTTCTACGTACAAAAGATAGACGCCGAAGAAATGTACACCTACAACCTCTCTCTCTCTCTCTCTCTCTCTCTCTCTCTCTCTCTCTCTCTCTCGTTCCCCCTCCACCGTCTCTCTGGCTCGCTGATCCTCTTCTGCGGCGCGCGATGCTACATTCCCCGCTGGCCGGATCGTGCTCGGACCGTGCTAATAACTAGACTGCGGATTTTATGTATTTATCACGAAAAGCGAAAGACATTCGCATATTAGAAGAATCGAGTCACGTCGTTGCCTTATTTCGGTGATGTTAAAACTATCAAAAGAGGCAACGCAGTTTCATCGAACTCGAGTTTCTTACACACGGACAGTTTGTTGCAGAAGAATCCGCTGTCGATCCTTTCTTTTCCAAAACTTGGATCCTTCTACGAATGATCTTTCCATTATCTTCAGTTATTCTTAGCATTCGAGTCCTGCTCGCTTCCTCTCCGTTTCGACCAGCCCTTCTCGATCGCTTCGCCAGTCGCGGTGTCGTTGAACCCCTTCTAATTCGATTCGGGAAAGAAAGATCGCAGACGCAACGGGGGCAGAGATCGATCCGGGAATCCTGTGTTCCCGTGAATCCTGCGCGGCTATAAATACCCGGTTCAAAGATCCTATTCTCTTCAGCGCCGATTTCTTTTGCGCCCCGACGACGTCGAGACGCGACGCGGCGACGGGGTTGCATTCTTTCTTACGTGGGGACGACCGGTGTCACGGATATGCGAGTTCCCCCGAATCCGGTTCTCAACCCGAAAGACTCGCCGACTTCGAATCGTTCGTTTATCAATGAAGAGATTAAAACACGTTCATCATCATCAAACACACGACCATTTTCGTGGTGTAGAAATTCTAGTGGAAATTGTTAACCCTTGTGTAGCCAACCGGATGCCTTGCATTTCTTCCTACAACTTGAAATATTACAAGATTAATTTACAGTCCTAAACTGAGAATTTGTGCAACCATGTTAAATACAAAAGGTTTTAAATAGTCTAGACGTTTTGGTTGGCGGCTACATAAGGGTTAAATAATATCGACGTAGCGCTCGTCGATTTAGGCGAACAGTGCGGCGAACAAATTCATTTAATTCGCTTACCAGCGATTTTTGAAATTAAGCCATCAAGAATTCGGCGAGGATGTAAATTCGCGGTTGATTGTTTCGTTGATCACGCGTATTATCTCGTCGGTATCATTCGCTCGAGCTCGGGTAGCGTTCGCGGGCGGGTGCAGCCCGGTTTGCGTACACTGTACACGATAATTCCATTTCCAGCGGGAACATAATCGAATCGAGACGAGGAATTGAGTCCCTCTCGAGCCCCGTTAATTTCGCGCGATTCTCGTCTTCGCTCGAATCTCGGCGTCCGACGTTAACCCGAGGTTTAGAGTTAACTCGATCATCTAATTACTCCACGGCCGGGGTTAATTGTCCCGTTAAACGCCGCCGCCGCCGCAGTCTGGCTCGCAGCGCGGTCCGCTCCGAACAATTTGCCGACTTTTCAACCGTAAAGAACGAAATTCGACTCGAGACAATTCCGAAACAACGGTGTTCCGTCTCGTGAACCCAACTTGCGTTGTTTACCAAATAATTCGTTTCGAAATGCAATCACTTTTACGTTTTCGTAATAACAACTTCGTGCGATTAATTCAACGAATTTCGATTTATCGTGCGATAATATTCAGATTAGTAGGAAGAAAAGAAGGGGAAACCGAAAAATAGCGAAGTGTGCAATAGACGGGAAGATGTTCGCGATAGTTATGGGAACAGGATCGAAATAGAGAGCCAGATTACACGGGCCGCGGCAGTATTCGGAACAGGGAGAGAGAAAGCCAGCCGGCTCGGTCGGCCGGGACCGTAAAATGATGCACATCGTGCATCATCTTCATCGGTATTCAGATACCACGCGCACGACCGAACGCGGACTCCGAAATTTCAATGGGACACCATGGGAGCCCGGCGATTCTTTCACGTATCACGAACGGGGCCAACATCCATCCGAGCAGAGGCCGTGTTCCAATGGGAACCGCGCGTTTACCGATTTATATCGGCTATTTCCACGCATAGAGAGGCACGCGGCCCGAAAGCCTAATCGAACGATTAATTCCGCCGGCATTCCACTTGATTTTTCGAATAGAAAACCACCCGTCGCGGGAACCTCGAATTCGTATTACGTAATCTCCGTGTTCCTCGTCTTTTCGGATCGATCTACACGGTGTCCTCGAAGCGTCCACTCGATTACCACGAAGGGATCGAAGAAACGCACGGGACCGTGCACAATTTCTACATACCAGAGACAGTCGACTTTCTGCAATTTCATTTTCGACTACAGTTTCGCTGTACAGTCGTTTTATGCGAAAGAAAAATTAATCAATTGCCTCCAGAGCTGGGTAAAATAGTATTTTAAACAGTATATAATCCTATTTATTTTAAAGTATGTGTACAACTTTGAAAATAAAATATTTTATTTGATGCAGTAATTTATTTGAAAATAGCATTTTATTTAAAGAATATTGAAAGTATTTATATTTAGTCTTTATTTTCAATTTATTCCAAACATTATTGCTGAAAATCATGGTTTTTTAACGATAAAGTTGTTTATGCGGTTTCTCAGAGTATTATAACAATGCAAAAAGTAAAATATTTTACTTCGTGTTTCAGATTGTTAAAATAGAAATATTTTATTTTCTGAATCAAATTGTTGAAATAGAACTATTTTATTTTGAGGTACAGATTGTTAAAATAGAAATATTTCATTTTCGAAACTGTACATCTTATTTAAAATACTATTCTCATTCAGCAAAATAAAATCTGAAATAATGAATAGTATTTGAAATATTTGTTTCGCCAAATAATGCCCACCCCTGCCTCATACTGGGGCTACGTAGACATTCATTTAATTTCGTAATGGTTTTCACGGTTCCAATGGCATGAATGTTTTCACTGATCTCCATTCGACCTACACACGTCTTCGTCATAAGCAGACTGCGGATCTTTATGCAAAATAAAAAATATTTCAATTGATTGCAAGACACAGGAGCCAAATAACAATTTCATTCTTCTTTTAATTAAATCTTATTAAGGCGAGACTGATACGCTGGTGGTCTTAAAACTTTTTAATACCTCCACTGTTTCAAATTGTACGTACCCATTTCTGTCATAAATGCATAAAATCCGCAGCCTACTAATCCCGTTCTGCGGAAAGTTCGGTCGTCCACAGGGTTCAGGCGCGTTTACAGAGTCATACGGTTCGGGAATCGTTCGAGCTGAAAGTTCGACGACGGAGATTGCGCGATCAATTAATAGAGGGACACCGCGTCCCGAGAGTTGCGAAGACCGCGTGAATAATTGACTTTCACGACACCCTGTGCACCGAGCGTAATCAGATCATAGTCACGAGGTAGCCAGCCGAACAACCGTGTATACCTGTCGCGAGATGCACGCGCGTCCATTCTCCTACGACCCTATTCCTGCAGAAGCGAGACGCGGTCCGCTATTAAAGTCCGCGCGCGCGTCGCGTCGCGTCGCGTCGCGCGTCGAGAGAAACAACAATTTTATTTAAACGCTTCGCAACCGGCCCGCCGAAACAGTAATTCACTCGCTCCCGTAAATTCCAGGTCGTCGGGGACGTTTAAAGCGGAAGGGGACCCGCCCCCGACTCCGCCTCTCTGACCGTCTATTTTCGAAAATATGATTTTTCCGGCGCACTGGCGTCCGACCACTTCCAAAATAATTCTTTCTGTCGTTCGAGCTTGAAGTCTGCAAAAACCTGGAAAGTTCATTTTCTACTGAAATTCCATTTGTTAAAGTTTCAAGTATCTCAATATATTTCTGATTGCGTTCATTATATTTAAAATCAGCTTGTGTGTGTGGGACTCTCTTTCGAGAGCTGAGTTTTACAATTTGGTAGACGATGCCGGCTAGGTCGCGCAAGATGGAACCGTGTAAAGTCGTCGCGAGACGCTAGGTAGGAAGAGGAGGCCAGCTAGCTGTGCGGAGGACGGTTCGAGGAATCGGCGGTTCTCGCGTCTCGTTGGCTAGGCGCGTATGTACAAACGACTACGAAGATATCCGCGGCACAGTTCGGCCGGTCGTTTCATACCTATCCGTGGCCCTGTCTGTTTCTCTCTCTTCCTCGGGGTTTCTTATATTCGAACTACTCGCGCGCGGGCGCGCGCTGGCGCTCACGATCTTGGTCCTCTCTCGCGAGAGGAAGACGACGGGGCTCTCTCGATTACGGCGCTGGGGCTCTCCGCGCGAGTACACGGGATTTAATGGTATAGTCATGCGACGTCGACGGCTCTGTCGGCTCTCTCTTTCTCTCTGTCCGCGCGAATCCACGCATACAGAGAGAGAGAGAGAGAGAGAGAGAGAGAGAGAGAGAGAGAGAGCCACGGGAACACACATATACAGAGGAAAGGAAGGTGGCTCGCGAAGAAGGTACCGGTGTGTTGGTGGGCAGAGCAAGGCGCGCGCACACACAGAGCAGCGTAACCTTTCCTTGACCCGCATACTGAACGGCTGTGCCGAGGCTCGAACCGTGGGAACACTACTCGACGACTCGTCTCCCCACTCTCCTTCGAATTCTATCTCCTCTCCTGTCTCTCTCGAGCGGCGAGCGCTCAGGCTCTTCCTCTCTCCTCGTTTCTCGCTGGTCCTCTCCCTTCGCACACAGTCCCCCCTCCTCTTTCTTACTCTCCCTCTCTCTCTCTCGCTCCTTCTTTCTCCTCGTTCTATTCCTACCTGTCTTTCTTCTTTCTCCGAGCGCGCACACACGCGCTCTCGACCCCGTAATACGCGTATAGGTACACGCGCACACCTTTCCGTCCCGCGTCGACCCCCTCCTCGCACCTCTTTGTCCTTCCTGCGCCAGCGTAACCCCCTTGCACGTAATGGCCGACCACCATATCCTCCCTGCCCCCCGAACTCTATCTCTCTTCCTCTCTTTCTTACTCTCTCTCAATCCTTTCCACCTTCTTCTTCGTCTTCGTCCTCGTCTTCTTCATCTCCGAGTTCTCCGCCTTTATCAACCTTTGCGTATCCTCTGTCGCGGGCTCGCCTCTCTTTTTCTCTCTCTCGGGGAACCCCCGTTCCTCGCTTAAACATTCTTTCTGAGGGACTCGCGGCCCAGGATTTTCGGCGATCCTCCATTCCCCGCGATTAGCAGACTTCCATCTGTCATTGTTCCGTCTACAAGCTCCCCGATTTCCAAAATCGACCGTCTTTCGCAAGCTTCCGGTAGCCCGTTTTCGGCCTTTATCGAAATCGGCGACACACGTTCGCCGAATACGCGATTCGGGAGCTGGTTGCGAAAATTGTGCTTGTCGAAGCTTCGGAAGAAGATCTGATGCAACCTCGACACGTTGACTGCCTATGCATGACACACATTCCGCGTGTATCTGTACAAATAAATTTTGTTCGTGATGATTAGACTGCGGATCTTTATGCAAAATAAAAAATATCTGCATCGATTCAAAGACACAGAAGCTAAATACAAATTTCTTTCTTCTTTTAATTATCTTATCATATTAAACTGGAATTAATATATGTTGATGTTCCTAAATGTTTTAGATATGTCCACTGCTTTAAATTATATGTATGTACCCATTTTTGTCATAAATGCATAAAATCCGCAGTCTAATAATGATCGGATCGTAAAATGAAGAAAATCGATGGATTGGAAATCGTATCGTTATATCGATAGAAATGGTTCGAGTGCAGAGTTATCGCTAAGCAGTCACCGCGTCGAAGATCCGTAGGCTTTTTCGTGTGCTCGGCTCGCGGATCGAGCGAACTTTCTCTCCAGCGCAGCGCGAAGAGTCTCTCTCGTTTGCGCTTGCCGACTAACGGATCCGGGTTTTCCTTGGTGTTTTTCAGATGTCACAACGGGTGGAAGGGCGCGTACTGCGACCAATGCGTGCGGTACCCGGGCTGTCTCCACGGTAGCTGCCAAAAGCCCTGGGAGTGCCTGTGCGACGAGGGCTGGGGCGGTCTGTTCTGCAACCAGGACCTGAACTACTGCACGAATCACAAGCCGTGCATGAACGGCGGCACCTGCTTCAACACCGGCCAGGGTTTGTACACCTGCTCGTGCGCGCCGGGCTTCACCGGCACTGACTGCGAGAAACCGCTTTTGGACTGTCACTCGAAGCCGTGCCTGAACGGCGGCTCGTGCAGCATGGACTCATCGTACAGCAACTCGAGCATGTCTGTGACCGGACTGTCGAAGACGCTGAACGGTCAGGAGCAATCTTCCGGCTCGAAGCAACAACAACAGCAGCAGCAACAACAACAGCAGCATCGCACGGCGTACAAGTGCACCTGTCCTCCCGGCTGGCGCGGTCGTCACTGCGAGATCAGCACGAGATCCTGTCGCGATTCGCCGTGCCATCACGGAGCCACCTGCGAGGACGACTCTCTGCGCGGCTACGTCTGCCGTTGCCCTCCCGGCTTCACCGGGAACGACTGCGAGTCCCAGCTGAACGAGTGCTCGCCGAATCCGTGCGAGAACGGCGGCAGCTGCACCGATATCGTCAACGGCTTCAAGTGTGCCTGCCCGGCCGGTTACACCGGCGAACGTTGCGAGACCAACATCGACGATTGCCAGGGCGATCCGTGTCAGAACGGCGCGACCTGCGTCGACCTGGTCAATCAGTTCCGCTGTCAATGCGTGCCGGGTTACGTCGGTCGCATCTGTCAGGACAAGGTCGACTACTGCCTGGCGAAACCTTGCGCGAACGGTGGCCGATGCATGTCCGGGACGAACGACTACCGGTGCGACTGCAAGCCCGGCTTCACCGGGAAGGATTGCAGCGTGGACGTCGACGAGTGCCGGAGCGCGCCCTGCAAGAACGGAGGCACCTGTCGCAACCGGGTCAACGGATTCATCTGCGAGTGCCCGATCGGCTGGCACGGGGACACCTGTGCCGAGGAAGTTGGCAGCGGGACGGCCATCCTACCCGCGATTTCTGCGGCGGTATCCCCGTCGACGAACACCGCTGTCCCGGCAGTACCACCTTCGGGAGCCAGCTATTGGTCAGGGAATCTTTCGAGGCACGTGGCTTCCGCCGAGCCTAGGGACGCTGGTCTAACGACCGAGCACGTGGTCGTGATAGCCACTCTGTCGACGGCGGTGCCGGCGTTCGTTCTGGTGGCCGCGGTCGCGGTGATGTGCATGAAGAGGCGGCAGAAGAGGGAACAGGCGAAGGCCGACGAAGAGGCCAGGTTGCAGAACGAGCGGAACGCGGTGCATAGCAGCATGAGCAAGAGGAGCGGCGGCGTGATGGGCGGCGTCGGTGGAACAGTTGGTTCGACCGGCAGCACCGTCGGCATCGGCAACGTCGGACTCCTCGGAGGAGGCGGCAGCGGCATGATCAGCGGAGGCGTCGGCGGCGGAAGCGTCTGCACCCTGGGCACCGGGGACGCGCACATGATCAAGAACACCTGGACGGCGAACAAGAGCGTGAACAACGCCGCGTCCGCCAGACAAGACGACCTCGACTCCTCGTTCCAGACGGACGTCACGCTGGACAGCTCGTGCTCGGGTTACAAGCCGGAACCGGTGCTGCAGGACGGCCGGACGAGGACGACCAAACAGCTGAACACCGAGGCGGCCGCGCACAGGGCGTCCCATCTCTTCCAGAAGGAGAAGGACTGTCTTGGTTTGGGTCTCGGGATCGGCGTCGGCGTCGGCGTCGGCGTCGGTGTGATAGAGTCCGCGAAGAGGTCCTCGGTGTTCGTCGGGAACACGAGCACGGACAGCTGTTGCGCCGCGGAGGCCGCGTTGCTGAAGAGGCCGCCGCAGACCATCACCGAGGGTGGCAGCGGACCGCCCGGGGGCGGCGGCGGCGCCGCGGAATCCGGATGCGGAGTGTACGTGATAGACGATCATTATAGGCACGACTCGTCGCTGGCGGCGACGCTCGCGACGGAAGTGTAGTTCCGTGGACACAGGACCGAGCCAACCCCCGCGCGGAGCCAACGTTCATGGACTCGTCTCGTTGTTGTTGTTGTTGTCGGTTCCTTACACACCCCCGACCATTCACCGCCCTCGACACACCCCGAATCGTGACAAAGCTGTGAGCGAACTCCTTGAAATTTTTCGTTGTTCGTTATCGGGTCGCTTCTTTTCTTTATTTCTATTCTTTTTTTTTTTTGGTGAAAAGAGAAAAAACATTGTTGTTTCGCCGGCCAGTTACGAGGTTCGACCGCCCGCGAGAATACGCGTGTGCGTGTGACCGGTCGGGAGGACCCAGAAGAGAGACCCGGGCGACGATCCTCGTGGACGAGGGAGAATTCTTTTTTGTCCCGATGGAAAGACAATTCGTATGATTTCTCTCCTTTTTTCCCTTCTCTTTTCGCTATTTTCGTTTTCATTTTTAAGCGAGAGCAGCTCGACCGATCGAGTAGGAAAAGAGAATGTATAAAAAACATATATGTATGCATATATGTATATGTATATTATACATACGAGATGCTGTGGGGGGCGGACGACGCCGCGGATAACCGTCGTCCGGCCCGTTCTTTAGATATTAATATTTCTATCATGCTCGAATTGCGAAACTTTGTACAGAACTAATTTATTATTATTGTTATTTACTATTATTTACTATTTCGCTATTATTATTATATTATTATTATTATTCTAAATATTATTAATATTATTCTATCGTATCCAAACGCCCCGCGCGCGCCCCAACCCCTAAAAATTCAGCACACCGAGTAACATTGTTTCGATAGTTCTTGAGATATTCTCTTTCTCTTTCTCTCTGTCTCCGGAGATTACTTACGGGAGAGCGAGAACGAGAAAGAGAGGGCAAGAGAGAGAGAGAGAGGGAGAGAAAGAGAGAGCATGTTTTGATCGCGAGCGATAGGACGTGTAGCGTGCATGCATCGAGAGTGCTTGGTAGAAGCTCCCCAATCCCCTTCTCCCCGCAAAAACGTTTTGTATATATTCTATGTACATGTATTCGTATCCGCGTCCGTGTATGTTCCGCGCGCGACGGAGAGAATGATAGAGAGAGAGTGCGTGTGTATGTGAGAGAGAGAGAGAGACAGGTAGAGTAATCGAGTAACGAGCGGAGGAGAAGCGTTTGTATGTACCGTGCGTATATAGTTACGAGCGAGAAAGTTTACGACGAATTAGGATTCAAACGATGTCGCCCCTTCGTGAGATTTTTTATCCCCGCCCCCCCCCCCCTTTCGACGCTCGAATCACGCTGTTTTCTTTTCGAACCGTGAGATATCGGTCTTCCTCGAACCGGACACCACCGCCGCTCGGGGGCGATGTCGCCTCATGGATCTAGGGAAAATGGCTTCCAGGTCGCCAGTTCAATAATAGTTAGGAGATTCTTCGATCTCCCGCTCGAAGTCTCGAGCCATAACGGTTTTCACGTTCTTCCGGTCTCCAGCAGTTCCCGAGACGAAATTGGGAACTGCTGGAGACGTTGTTCCAGTGGAAAATTGATTGGAGGTATTCCGGTGGACTCCTCGATTCTTCGGACATGGGTTATTAGACTACGGATGTCTGTGCAGTATCGTCGAATTTTTTATTCATGTGTTCTTTTTTTTAAAATTGTAACATCCATACCATAGTTTAACCCTTTGCACTCGAATGGCGATTGTAAGGCGACAGTAAAAATGGCCACACCATTATTCAAAACTGTTTCAATATTATTAAATTCGTTTGTTTTCTATAAATTGTGTTCAACTGTTACGTGAGAAAACTGATTAAATTTCATGTGCACAATGTAAAAAAGATTACATAGAATAAAAATGTTCCGGGTCGAAAGAAATGATTTTGATTTTCGAATTAAAATTGCTTCGAGTGCAAAGGGTTAAGAATACTATAAGTATTCGTTTCTTTCTAGTTCCTTTGAAAATTGCAACATCCGTGGTCTATTCTCAAAGTTTTCGATCGGGAGGAGCCTACCCCTGATTCTCTGTCGACAAGACCGAGCTTTCAAATCTCCCGCCCAGCAAACTGGGATTCCCCGTGCGGCAACCCCAGTTTGCCGATTGGCCCCATCGTATCGACTTTCTTCCACCAAAACCACAAAATTTGAAACCTGTTCGCTTCGAGAGTTTTCCGAGAACGATCCAGAAGGCTGTATCGACCGCCGCGACGATATTGTCCCCGCCGAGGTTACCGGAACAACGGTGATTCCCCGAAATCCGCCATAGGAAACGCAGCTAATCGCGTCGATTTTCTACCTTCTCGGTCCGCGAAGGGATTCTTGAACGGGGAAAAGAAAAGCCGAAGTATCTCGCGAGACCGTTTTGCTGTGTAATCGTTGAACCGGGCATTAGTGGAGGACGCGTCGGCGAGTCCTAGTTACACTCTTCTAGGGGAACAACGGCTGGCTTTTCTTTTTTTCTCGTAACACGCGCGCGCGCGCGCCTCCGATGTGGCAGCATCATTCAGCGAACCATTACTCGGCGATATGTATAAACAGATAAATAAATAAATAAATAAATAAATAAATAAATAAATGAATATATAAATATATAGATAGAACAAAGTATAAATATAAATATATATATAAAAAAATATATATATGTAAATGAGAGAAGAAACCCGACGTCTCGGACCGACCGGGACGAGTTATTCCAAGTTTTCGACGTCGAAGTCTGCGAGAAACGCGATCCCCACTCATTGTCTGCGCCGTGCTCGTTCAAAATCGTTGTAATTTATTTATCAATTTTTTCGTTCCCTCCTACCCCTGTAATCGAAGAAGAAACCGTCGCGTCGTGTCTCGTTCGAATATTCCCCCCACCCATCTTCTTTGACGTGTGTGTAAATTATTTAATTGCGTTTCGAGAGCAGAGTTTTCTCGTCCGCTTCGACCTTGGAAACGTGTTTGTGTCGAGAGCGAATGACAATTGCGCGCGTTGTTATATCGCACGGTTGATGATGATTATTTATTTATATATGGATGACGCCGCTGAAAATAAAAAACAAACGTGTGTATCGACGACGAGAACGATATATGCCGCGCTGATTGATGACAACGATGATTGACACCGGTATTAGATGTTTGTGTGAGCGCGCGTGCCTGTGTATGTCCCGTGTGTTCGTGTCTCCGTGTCCGTGTGCCTGTGCTGCGTCGCGTCCGCGCGCGTGTACATGTATATTCCACGGGACACGCGTGTTCCGTCTCTCTGCGTGTCCGTGCGCGCTCGTGTATATATATATATCGATATTTGTATATATACATATGCACGCAAAGTGTGCACACACACTACCACGCTACTTGTCCGATGATCAATTAACGCCGGTGGTGATAAATATACTGAATTTATAGTGATCGATCATACACACACACACACACACACACACACACACACACAAACACATAAATACACACACACTCGTACATACATACACACACAGCCACACACGTACACAGAGACACATACACACATACACGAATTGTAATTGTAGCGAAAACGTACGACGATGACGATGTAACGAACAAAGATTCGATGATGTTCCTGTTAATAAATAATAATGATTACTAAATAAACGAAACACGACTACCAACAACAACACTGAGTCAGGTCGCAACTTATCCTTTACTTTTGCTTCTCTCTCTCATTCTCTTTCATTCATTCTCTCTCTCTCTCTCTCTCTCTGTCTCTCGGTCCTTCTCTTCAAGTTCAAATTTTCGAAGGAAAAAGCATCTTTTCGAAAGTGGAAATGAAAAATGGGTGGGGGAGGGGGGGCGAGGGAGATCGCAGAAATCGCATGTCGAGAAACTACGCGTTCGCTGGTCGCTTGACGACGTGTATCGCCGGTAGGATCTATTAACCGTATCGATCGATCGATCGTAGAACGTTCGTTCACCAGTCGCGCGACGGTGACGTCCGAGGCCGGCTCTCTTCCGTAATTAAACGCGAGGCACGTCCGTATAAACGATTATAATTATATACGATGGAATACAATGCGTGTGATAGAGCTGTTGTCACCTTTTGTACTTACACGATCTTGACTCTCGAGGCTATCTCGGGAAAAACATCCCTTCGCCGAACCCTCGGCGGATGTACCATCCGGAGGAACAGACGTGTTAATTAACATCCCCGATTCCGATAGAAATCGAAAGATTTGTGGAAGTCGTTGAACGATAGCACAGTGACTCTAGGTCAGGGTTACCATATTCTAGTCTCGTCAGGCCCCAGGCCCTTCCGCCCCTCGCCCAGCTTTTATTTCTCCCACTCTTCCGTGTGAAGAGGGAAGAGTGGGGGAAGCAAAGCGGCAGGGTAAGGGGCCTGAATATGGTAACCCTGCTCTATGTAGATCAATTTTCTGTGGCTACCCTCTCGCAAAAATCATTCTTTCGCATGTTTCTTTGGACGATTTCGGTGCGTTGCATCCCCTATCGATCGAGTTGCTGTCGAAAATGCTGTTGATAGCTGAAAATCGGTAGCATTTAATTCGGAAATTCATGCTTGTGCGAATGAACGTCCACGAGAGAGTCGCGTTTCGTTTCTCGGATGGGAGATTCGCCGGTTCCCGGGTCGCAAGCGTTTCCTTTCGAAGTTCGGTGTCGCGAAACGGTTCCGTTCCTTATCCCGACGAATGCGAGTGTTCCGAATCGCTTCTTCGCACGCGTCCTCTCTTTTCCCGTCGAGGGGCGAGAGGAGCAGCATGTTTTATTGTATATACTCAGTGTAAAGATTCCTAACGTATCCAATGTGTAAAAAGAGAGCGGAGATCGACGTAATGTTATATAATATATACGAAGACATGAATATATATATGTATACATATACGCGCGCGCTGTTGCGAATCTGTATATTTGTAGTGATGTACAATTATTACGGTTTACGAACTTGCGATTATTATTACTATTTTTATTATTATTGTCGCCGATCGTGTATATAGGATGAATTTTGTCGATATGATGATGTCACGCGAGAACGACAGTGGACGATTAATAATGGTACAATTAAAACGAACCCTTGCGTTCTGTTCATTACCTTTCGTCTCGCTGCGCTCCCATTTCTTTGCTCCCTGTCCATTTCATTAAATTTTCAAAATAAAAATTAGGAGTAATATTTTTAATTTATTGTTTAGAGTGTAATCTAGTTTTTGATAATAGATGTTACGTTCTATATTTCTTTTCTTTTGCTACTATTATTATGGGACAGAGGGAGTATATTTTATAACAAGTTCAAGGCATTATAAAGCGAGAAAGTTCGTTTAATTGTCGAGCAAAACGTGTTAATATTTGCCTGAAATGGGGAATAACGTAGGGTTAATAAAATTTCTTGCTCTCTGGTCAAATCTTGCACAATCTTGCGTGATCAAACGTTTCGTAGGAAAATGCAATAAAACGAGAGCAGCCGCGTTTCGTTCACGGCCCGAGGGGTAGGGATAATTACAAGTTTCGACATGGTCATAGGATGTCAGTCTGTTCGCGTCGGTCCTCGAGAGTCGTCGTCAAACAGTTTCCAGCGACGTGTGTTTACATTTGCATAGTGCGACGTCCAAACGACACATGCAAAATCAAGGTGTGGTCGGTCTACGTGGTTCTACAGTGATCTGTGCGTTACTCGACTCTTGAAACCGTCGGTGTACCGTAAAAATCCTAATTGCCCGGGACGTTTTCTATTTACAATTTTAATTGCGAATTTGTCTGTCGAAGGATATACCGCGCGACACACATTCAATCACCCTCTACTACAAGAAACGTTTGAAAAAAGCGATAGGTCCCGGAAGGCATCGTGAAACGTTACATTCTATTTGAAAAAATTTATATATTATAAAATATGTCTATTTCACTTTGAATCGCACTGTAGTGTACGCAAAATTTTTGGTAGATTAATAACAAGTTACTGTGAGTATCGTGGAGCTTCAAATTAAATCCTGATTGTAAATTAATGCTCCAACAGTAGAGAGGTGGTGGCATTCAATTTTGATTCACCCTATACTGTAATATAAATCGATTTAGCATGGACAGCAACTTGCAGGATCAAATGATTAAATTAAGGATGAAGTTCATCTTGTATGAATGGTCCTGAAAGAAGAAATTAAATTGTAATCACAAATAGAATGACGAAGGGAGTGTGGAGTGTGGAGGGTACAGTGAATTTTTAATCACCGTTACTGTAATACAAAATGATTAAGGATGAACTTCAGCTTGTAGGAATAGTCCTGAACGAAGAAATTAAATTGTAATCACAAATAGAATTACGCAGGGAGTGTGGAGTGGGGGGTAAAGTAAATTTCGAATGACTCTGTAGAAATACAAAACGGTTAAGGATGATGTTCAGCTTGTAGGAATAGTCCTGAAAGAAGAAATTAAATTGTAATCACAAATAGAATGACGAAGGGAGTGTGGAGTGGAGGGAACAGTGAATTTATAATCACCTTCACTGTAATAGAAAATGATGAAGGACGAAGTTGAGCTTGCAGGAATCGTCCTGAGAGGAAAACCTAAATCCTAATTCTGAACTAACCTATGAAAAGAGTGGGGTTGCTGTGAATTTTGGATGACTCTGTACAGATACAAAACGATTAAGGATCCCGAAGGAAGAATACTAATTCGAATTGATCTACGGAAGGAGTGGGAGGGTACAGCGAGTTTTGAATCACCCGGTACTGTAAGAGAGCAATGTCGAGAATCGATGGCAGGTTCAAGGAAGCATCGTAAAGAGAGAAACTGAACCGCGTTCCGAGAGTTACGCAATGCACGCTGAATCCTTAAAGGACGATCATGATCGGGCCCCAAGGCGTTTCCGTGGCGGGCCCCACGCTTACGAACGCAGGACACGGCCGCGTCGCGACAAAGTAGCCGCGAACGTGTTCGTTTGTGGGAACATAACTGTGGGCCAGGCACCAGCAGAAGGACAAGGTGTCCGCAGTCCGGCCCCCCGATCGAGGAAGTCCCATCTTCTCGGAATTACGTCAGATAGCGGTGATAAGAGGCCCCGGCGATTTTCTATAACCGCGGGGCACCGTGCGCGTAATTAGAATTCAAAGTGTCGCAGCGATCGGTCTGCTGCCGGAATAAATCGCCACCGACGCCTACGTCACACTCGACACGGTCACTTCTATGGGAAACCGATAACCATCCGCGGCTCACGGTTCGAATTTTCACTCGATCCATCCATCGATTAATCTCCGTTTCAAATTCCGACGCGAGGAAAATCTCCCGAGTTGCAGAGCCTCTACAGAAGAGTATCTGTGACGTTATAACTCTCCGATCGACGCGACGATCGTTCGCGAGTTCAGCGGACGTCGAACACTTGATCTGCGGGTCACGGAAAATGAATTGTTCTTTAATACAGGTTCTTCCGTTGAGAAGTGTTATTTTAAATGATGAAAAACGCTGCTTTTTTACAATAGTAATGTGTCGAAGAATGTTAACTCTAATTAATGTACAATATCGCAGTTTGATAATACATACACCGACGTCGATCGAGAACCGACCCGGTTCGAATCACAGGAAGTAGGCCGCGAGGACTACGTTTCCATCGAAACTGATTTATCGCGGTGTTTACCGGCGCACCGCTAAATCTTTGGATCGATTCGATTCGATTCGGCTTCACGACTCGATCGTGGCTTCACGGGAAGAAGATCTATGGCGAGAATCTCATCGGAGCAGCATCGGTGTATGCTGCTCTTCTGTTTGTTCTACTTTCGTTGAAGCAAACGACCGGGGACCTTGGTGCCAACATCGGATTTTATGCATTTATGATGGCAAGGGAAACACAATGGATCTCATAATTTGTGAAAAACGTCTTTAACGTTTTGTACAACTTCTGATTTTAGCTTTCAATCGAGATTATAATGAACAGTGTATAAAGTGGTATAATGTGTTAAAAGTCTGGTTCAAGCTCGGAATAGAGATACAATTTTAACTGAGGTTTAAAAGGTTAATGAAACATAATGTGGACATAAGAAATTTGTAAAAGTATCTTCAATAGCGGAAGATAACAATACATATTTTTTAAATGACAATGCTACATACGGTAACAACGCAATTAATGAGAATTTGAAAGCCACAATACAGCACCACGAAAGTAAACGAAGTGAACTACATTTTTAGATACTATTAATACGTCATTGTCGATTATATGTACAGTTAGGAGCATAATTGATCACACACACACACACACACACACACACACACACACACACGCGCGCGCGCGCGCGCGCGCGCGCACACTTTAAATCAGAATAATTAGTAAATGACGTCAGAAAAATATGTTGAAAAAATGCATTTGCTCGGAATTGTGAAAAGCAATAGTAAAAATTGATTTTTACAACTTTTTTAGCTGGGCCAATAATGCAAATTTAAAAGACTTGTTTGGTCAACTTAACTGGTTATATGCGTTCTGAAAATTTCATTGAAATTGGTTAATTGGTTTACGAGTTGTAAACGATCAAAAGTGATAAGAATAGCAATTTTTCAAGATTTTCGGATTTTGATTTGAAGTATGTGTGATCAGTAGACTGCGGATCTTTATGCAAAATAAAACATTTTTGCATTGATTGCGAGACACAGGAGCCAAATAAAAATTTCATTCTTCTTTTAATTATCTTATTGAGGTGAAACTGATACACTGGCGGCCTTAAATCTGTTTAATACCTCCACTGTCTTAAATTGTACGTATCCATTTTTGTCATAAATGCATAAAATCCGCAGTCTAATGGTCAGTTATGCTCCTAACTGTATCTGGATCGTCATCAAAGTTAATTTTCTCCAGCTAGATCGTGGAAACAGTGCACATTTTTTAAAAATCTGTACCATACATCTGTGGGATACCTGTTCGAGAATCCCGAACGAAACGCACAGGTGAAGTAAAAAGGTACGGATCGTCCTTTGAACTCCGAGGGGTCGCGCGTCCTCGTTGGAAAAATCGCAAGTTTAGAGCTCCCGGGGCTGAATTATCGAGTTGTCGTTAGTAGGAAAATGTCGGAGGGAGGTGGTAAGGGTCGCGGGACATTCCTCGAGTCTTATTAACGTCGCGGGAGCGCCGGCATATGGAAAACGCGTCGATAAAAAGGCTGGGTATATGGGAGCCGTGAAAAATCCGTGACCGGGAAAAATGTTAATTAACTGGAGGGGAAAGGTGGAAAAGAATGAGATGGGACCTAACCGGGCTGAACGGGGATGAAGCGCGGCGAACGGGGGGAGGGAGAAGACCGTGCGCATAGAGACGAAGAATGCCACGGCAGTCGTAATGGGTTTGCAGCGGAGAAGCTGCGAGGTAATAACCGGCGCGTATATGTATGTATGTATAACGACACGATGAGTCGTGGGTTGCCCAGCCGATGTTGCTTCGGTCCCGGCGACTTTCACGAGGTTCCCGGGCTTCTGCTTATATCGTTTCGTGCATACATACGTATACATTCTCGCCTATAGTATACGTGTAGAATATCCCATGGAACACCGTGGCTCCGTGGAATCGCGACGACACGTCGGCGTCGCGTCGCGTCGCGGAGAACGGCTAATGCAACAATGGCGCCGGGGAAACGGTCGATCCCTCGACACTCGGCTGCCAAAGTCCCGGAAATTTTCCGCTCCCAATCGGTTCCCAGTCGAGTCGGCCCGAAGCCGAAATGTTGCTTACCAAAATTATAACCCGGAAATATTGCGCTCCCAATCGGTTCCGAATCGGTTCGACCTAAAACCCGAAGTTTTGCTCACCAGAATTTTAACCCCGAAAAATTGTATTCCCAATCGGTTCTGCCAAAACCTGAAAATTTGCTCACCGAAATTTTGTCCCGGAAATTTTGCTTTCTCCATCGGTTCCCAATCGGTCAATCCCAAAACTGTTCTCCGAAAACACGGTGATTTCGATTAATCGAATCGTTTACCATCCCTGACGAGAACGGTTCGCCGAAGATCGTTGACCGTTTCTATGTACGAAACAAAGAGGAAGCATTTCAAACGTTGTCTTTGTCGATAGCAAATCGTCCAATTAAAACAGATTTAATTACGTGGATTACCGAGGATGCTCTTCTATCCGCGTGCTCCACCGTGAAATAATATCCGCGTTCACTCGATATTTGAATAATGATGATCGATATGCACCGTCCAGCCTCCTCCCACTCCGATCATCTTGTTTCCCTGGCCGCTGCGAAATCAATATTTAATGAGAGATAATTATAGCGAGAAGAGGGAGAGAGAGAGAGAAATCTACTAACGTGATCATAAATATTGATCAGCGTTTGATGAATACCAGCGCGGGTTTACTTACTCCCATCATCGGCGCGGCGCCCGGTACGAGTCAACGGCGGAGTTTTAATTGCTGCTCGATGGTAATATCGAGTAATATGTATCGCGCTGCTGAAAACGCGAATAATGCTCATCGATATTACGTACAGGACTTTGCAATATTTCGAAAAGCTTGCGCTAACTTACGCGGAGATCTGCACTCGGAAGCTGTTCTCCGATCGTTTATTAGCAGAACGTATTTGTTCATTAAATAGCGAGCAACACAGTTTAATAACTTCAAACGAGCACGAACTTTTGCACTGAATATGTGAAACCCTGGGCGTTCGGATAATGGAACAGTTGGCTAGTTACAGTGTTGCATTAAGTTGGTATTTAATCAATTACTAAACATTTATGTTTTGGATGAGTTATTATTATGTGTATATCAATTTCATTCTCGTGAAATTTCAAAAATCATTGAGAGTGGAAGTATTCTAGGTCGAACAAATATTTAATTTTCGAGTTCAAATAGCTCCGAGTGCAAAGGGTTAATATATCGCTATTCGGAAAGAGTTAATCGTTAGGGCTCGAGTGGCGACTCTGAGAGAGAGAGAGAGAGAGAGAGAGAGAGAGAGAGAGAGAGAGAGAGAGAGAGAGAGAGAAAGGCACTACTAAAAATTGCTGTGCCATTATTCGAAATATTGTTTACATAATTAAATATGTTGGTATCTAATCAATAGACTGCGGCTCTTCGTACATTTATGGTTTCTAAAAATTTTCAAAAAAGAGTGGAATATAAAATTCGACAGAATTTAGTACAATTTTTATTTTGTTGACATTTGCAAACACTACTACCACTGGAAATAAGATTGTATTTTATTCCACTGTCTTAAAGTTCGTCTACAAAAATTAGACTACTAATAAAGTACATACATAGTAAACATGTAAGTATTGTAAAGGTACAGTAGAGTCGCGATAGTTGTCAACCAGTATGTGTTCTGCACGGACAAATATCGCATACCGACATTATTTTTTTTTCGGCTGCGTCTGCCGTGCCGACCGGCCGAAAGTTCAATTGAAAGCCGAACGTAGAGAAAGACAGCATGTAAGTACGGATCAAAGAGAACACGCGAGCCTTTGAACTGTGCCGACGGCGACTCTCTTTCTTTCCCATACGCTGTCCTTCCTTGGCCACAATTTCATATCCATAAAATGAAAAAAAAATCATACAGAATCGAATTGTTCTAGCTCGGAAAATAGCTCCGAGGGCAAAGGGTTAAATTGTTATCGATTCGTACAATCAATCGTGTGGTGTATGGACCACTTTAGATTCAATGAAGCGGTACGCTCCGCGATAGCGTGATCAATCCTGTCGCATATATCGTGTACATCCCTTGCGCATATACCGAGGCATTACCGCACTTGAAGAAATTTTCCAATTTCCCCACGGACATTAGTTTCGATATCGATTGTATGCAGGCAATTGGAAAATCCGATTCTTCTGAAAAATCTCATTCCAGAAATTCCCGCGCGAACTCAACGTAATCCACTAAAACCATTCCCACTTATTCCTCGACGAAAAGTTGCGGTTGAAACGCAAATCCAGCTGGCCGTCTCGAGTGGATTGCCGGAGACCGGTCCTGTGAATGTCCCCGGAACTCAATTTCATCGCCATCGCGGCATAAAGCCGCCTTCCCCACGCGGGGGACACAACCGAAAAAATCACGGTCTTAAGCATTCAAAGGTCTCCCGGCGTATCCTGAAAAAACGAGTCTACCACCTTATGGAGACTCCTCGCGGATTCATGATAACAACGCAACGGGCCGAGAAAGTGTCGTGAATCGGTGTCGGAAGGACCAGACGAAATCTGTCGCGATCGATCAGGGTCGCGATACCTCGTCGCGCTTCAACGATCCGGACGCGTCGCAGGAAATTCGGCGCCGATCGCCGACGACTCCGTCGACGATCATCCGGCGCGACGAAACGAGAAATTGTTCCCTTTCCTCACGGTCTATCCGGAATAAATGTTTAGCAATGCTCGTTGCGACGCTCGAGCGCCGGTCTAATCGGACTGTCAACTCTTTCTGTATTTTCTTCGTTAGATTACTATTTCACGATTTGACGAACCACGTTTCTGGAACATCGAGCACATTGTTATGCTCGTATTATGGATAGCGATGTGCCTAGTCCGTGATTTAGATAAGGTCAACGAATATTAACCCTCAGCAATCGAGTGGTGACTCTGAAGCGCCATTAAAAATTGCTGTAGCATTATTCAAACATATTCTTTACACTACTAAATATGTTGGTGTCTATTCGATCACCAAACATTTAAGTTTTGCATGAGTTATTACATATATCAATTTCATATCCATAAAATGAAAAGAATCATGTAGAATGCAAATATTCTAAGTCGAACAAATGTTTAATCCTTTGCACTCCTTTTGAAACGGATTTTTATATGTACATATTTAACCGTAAAATAAATCGTAGGGCAAGGGATTAAAACAGCTCCGACTACAAAGGGTTAATAAATCCTCTGTACATAGTCGCAAAAGCCTCGGGGAGGTTCGTGTGCACTGTTCGTTGACGGAGACTATTTTTTTGAGCTTCGAAGACCGAGCCGAACGTAGAAAAGGACAGCGCTTGTAAAGAATAAAGAGTGATCCGCGCGCGGCCGACTGTGTCCGCGTCTTTTTCTTTCCCACACGCTGTCCTTCCTTGCGGCCGAAACTTTCATCGTCAAGTAAACCACTAAATACAGTTGAAATTACAGCGCGTTTGGTATCATTTTAACCAGAAAAATGCCACAAATAAGTTGGTGAAAGTCCCATGACAAAATAATAAAAAAGAAAGAAGTTTTGTCATTAGATTAGTAGTGGTTCACACCGATCTACCCGAGCCGAGATCAGATTATTACAGTGGAGAGGATATATTTTTTGCCTTGATCGTGTACGACGTTTTTGCGACGGTGGCATGAAGACGCACAGAGCCGAGCCGACTCGGAGAGCCGAAGCGAGGAGCTCGAAGCGAAAATAAGATTAATGCTGAAAAGTTGTTGTTAACCTAACCTTAATTCGATCGGAGGATCGCGTGGATGTGCACTGCGCACGATGCACACGTATGCAGGTACGTGGCTGCAGAAGCGCACACAGGTTCGCACCCGCACACCTGTATACACACGCGTGACCGTCGACGTCGTCTTTCGAGGGACTTTCACTTGCCCTCCGGTCGGCCGGTTGGATCGTTGGATCGCACAGTTTCCAGCCACGTGAGACGACGTTTAAGGATCCTCTTCCTGTTGCGCCTGCTGTTTCCACCGATCGATCCTATACTCCGATCCCTCCCTCCAGATTCTAGATCCTCGCGAATATCGGCCGCCGCGCCGCGCCGCGCCGCTAGCATCGAATCTCTGGCAGAATCTTCGCCGATGAGAATTGATCTATATGATCCATCCTTCTGGCACCACATCCAAAAATCTTCCGGGTCAGAAATCCTCCGTCTCGCATTTACTTTTTGACTCAATACGGTTTGCGTAGAATTTTCGATTTGTATGCTTGTGTTGGTATAGAACGAGCAGATTTTTCTTTGAATTTTGCAGCGTGCTTCCCTCGGTACTATACCTAGTGAAATGCTGCGACTGATACATATGTTTTTGAAAAATGACGAGATCGAATTCATGTAGATTAGACTGCGGTTTATGCATTTATAACTTATAAAAATGTTCAAAAAATGCTCGAGTATTAAATTCAACAGAATTGAATACGATTTTTATGTATTATGGATCTGCAAGTGTTTTTACCAATGAAAATGGAATTCTATTTGGTATACCACTTTTTTAAAATTTAATATAGATATTTCTTACTTCTAGGAGTAAATTTTAGAATATAGTTCATTTGTATAGTAATTAAATTTAATAGGGGTAAATGTTCTTAACAGTTAAAATTATATTTATAATTAATTTTATTGAGACAAATGTAAATTTGGATAATTTTTCATATTATTATGGAATTTTGTTCAAGTAAATTTTCGGATACAGTTAATTTGTATAGTTAGTAAAAATAGGGGTAAATATTATTCTACAGTTAAAATGAAATTAATAATAAATTCTATTCAGATAAATTTGAAATATAGATCACTTTTCATATTATTATGGAATTTTGTTTAAGTAAATTTTCAGAAACATGTTAATTTGTATAATTACTAAATTTAATAGGGGTAAATATTATTATACAGTTGAAATGATATTAATAATGAATTCTATTGAGATAAATTTAATATATGTATAGATCACTTTTCATACAATAAATGAATTTTATTCAAGTAAATTGTACAGTAATTAAATTTAATAGGGGTAAATATCCTTATACAGTTAAATTTCATATTATTATAATAATCCATTTTATTGAGATGAATTATATTAATTTTTCATATTATATCAATGAATTTTAACAAAGTAAATTTTAGAACATTGTTATTTTGTACAGTAATTGAATTTAAGGGGAGTAAATTTCTTTACAACTCAAATTGTATATTGGTAATCAATTTCATTGAGATAAATTTTAAATGTAGTTAATTTAACCTTATCAGATGTGATAATTTGTATCCGACAATTTAGTATCTGACTCTAGCATAATTTTTTTGATTTTGAATACTTAAGTGACAGATTTTTGCTGCCCCACCAGCGGATAGATTTCGAACAGATTTTTCTTCTGGTTCAGCAACGCAGCCTCTTCCTTTAGACGCCGCAACGTGTGCAGCTCTTTCGGTGTTCGCGGTAACGAACACGATAAGGGTAATAATAATGTACCCAGGGCCAGTGCATAAATACGGGTTAGGTGTAATGACGGCGCTTGCACGGCGAACCTCGCCCTTGCGTGCAACATTGTTCTCGTTGCTTCTTTTCGCCCGCTTCGTTCCCTAATCAATTTATATTCTCCTCTTCTATCGCGTTCCCCATCTCGTTCCACGTTCTCCTCTTTACTTTCCCTCGGGTTGATCGAATTTTATATGTTTGCTCGTCGAAAGTATCTCCGCTGATTCGATAACGGAAGAACGAACCGCGATCGAACACCAACTGGAACTAGCTTTTCACTATGACAAAATCAATGAAGAATTTCATTAACCACTTCGTTCTCTTAAACGTGTTATGTCGCGACGCCGATACTGTTTGTATAAGGGCACAGACGAGTTATTTCGCGACACAATGCCGCCGTGACTTTATACAAACAGTACCGGCGCACTATGGGCCAAAATGGCGAAATCTGTGACAAAATCAAAGAACTTTCGATAGAAATGAGATAGAGCGATGAAATTTTTTCTAAATGAAAGCTGAAACTTTGCAGAATATGGGATAATTATGGAGATTGTGGTACGCACGTTTTTAAACTTGCACAATTTCAAGAACATTGTGGTTTTTCCAATACCAAGCTCGGAAAATTTTTTTTTAACATGCGACACATCATTTCCCGTAGATTTTTTCACGCTGATTTCAAATCTGGTTTCAAAATTTGTCTACGACCTCAGGATTTTACAAGAAATCGATTTTAGTGAACACAACTTATGAAATCATTTTTTCGTTGAAATGATTTGATAACCCACTAGTTTGAAGGAATATTGTATTTTCATATATAAAACACATTAAAAATAATCATAATGAAGTATTTAAACGCGTTTACTTAAAATCAGCGTGCAAAAATCTACGGGAAATGATGTGTCGCACGTGCAAAAAAATGTTTTTCCACGCGTGGTATTGGAAAAACCACAATTTTCTCGAAATTGTGCAAGTTTAACGAATTTTCTCAACGTTAAAAAACGTTCTTACCATAATCTCCCTATTTTTCCCATATTCTGTAATGTTTCAGCTTTAATTTAAAAAAAATTTCATCGCTCTACCTCATTTCTATTGAAAGTTCTTCGATTTTGTCTCGAATTTGGACGAAAGATCCCACTGTGTGGCGTCGCGACATAACACATCCAAGAAAACGAAGTGGTTAATTAACCCTCGGACAACGGACGATTTTTATAGCTATCGTATAATTGGCAATGCTTAAGACCGTTCACGGCTGTAATTAATAATTTTTAAAAATTTACTTCTACAATTGTTTGATTGCCACAAATTGGGAAGACAAAATTTATTATACTGGTTAGTACAAACTTTCTTCGTCGTGTTCCACCACAATAAAAATTAATTTATTCCTCAAAACTTAGCAGAGCGTGGTTTCGATCCACGGACCTCTGGGTTATGGGCCCAGCACGCTTCCACTGCGCCACTCTGCTACTTGAAAAACTAATTTATTAAACTTGATCAATTAGCAGTCGCACCCACATATGTTAATCCTTGGCGGACGATGATTTCCTAATCCAGGGTCTTCCATTAAGAAGTGTTACTTTAAATTATAAAAGAACCCCTGTTTTTTAGAAATAACAATTTTTAGAATTTACAATTTTGCTAGCCACGGCCACGTGTCGAAGAGTGACAACGAGCGAAATTTAAAATGACGTAGGCTCGCGTTTCCAGGATTGTAAGGGTGCGGGATATGCGCCTTCTCATTTCTCGATAATGGAAAGATGGGGGTTTTCAGTAGTCAAAAGCGCTAGATAAAGGTCAACCTAGGCCTATTTTTACATTTACGAGGCGTAATTTGCGTTATTCGGAAGCATGTAGCTATTTTTATAAAGCTGCGACAACTACATACTGTCGAATAATGCAAATTACACCTCGTAAACGTAAAAATAGGACTTTTGAGGGCGATCGATGCTTAGATTGATCTTTTATCTAGCGCTTTTGACTACTGAAGAACCCCGTGTTTGCATTGTCGAGGAATGAGAAGGCGCATCCCGCACCCTCGCAATCCTAGAAACGAGTCAACCCCCTTGAGAAGAGTTATTTTAAATTATAAAAGAACCTTGTTTTTTAGAATTAACGATTTCTTACAATTTGCAATTTTTCACAATTGTGCTAACCCGTGTCGAAGAGTGACAACTCTAATCTCGACAAATAAAAAAGTAGCGAGTAACTTAAAATGACAGTAGCTGTAATATTTTAATAACTACATTAATTATTTGCAACCTGAGTGACCAGGCACACTAATGTCGCCAATATGTCGACATGTGTCCCCAGCCGAAAGTATTCATCATCAATATCCTTTAATTCGGTTAATCATCTACTAATTACATCGTTATATTTATAAATATCGTCAATAATCCAAGCAATTTAATTACCGAGACTGTTTAACCATCTACTTACATTAGTATTACATTATTATTACAGATATTTCATCGTTATATTTATAAATATCGTCAATAATCCAAGCAATTTAATTAACGAGACTGTTATTCGCCGTTGCATCGCGTCTGATCTGCTCTCGAGGCTCTACAACAGTCGTTGTAAACGTGTTCGAGCATGCAGTAAGCAATCCGAGTGCAACGGATCGAATGCAAATGAAGAGAATCGCGAGGAAACCGAATCGCAACGATGCGGATGGACAGATCGGGCATCCTATGAGCGAATTCGTGTTCGTCTCTCGCCGAAATCAGTGTCGAGAGGGGGGGGGGGGAGCTTCCGGTCTGCGCCCCCTCCAGGTGCAGTCGGGTTGTCGGATCTCGTGGACGTGTGTTGCAGCTCGTTGCACCGGGTCAAACGAGATCATACCGGCGCGTTGTAAGAGAACGACGACATCTCTCTCTCTCTCTCTCTCTCTTGTAAAAATCCAACGAGGTGCACCAGAAGAGGGGAGCGGGAGGAGGGACGAACGCCGGCGCATCGAGAGTAGTCGGTGTAGCAGCGTGAAAAAAACGAGCAAGGAAAGAATGAAAAAAAGAAAATTAATTGGGCGGATGTAATCCGATCGATTCCCACGACTCGACTACTACGCTCTGCCGGCTTTTATACGGTTACCGTACGCGCGATAGGTACGTACGAATCGATCCCCGGTCCATTATCGTCGATAACCGGTGTACCGGTGCACCTATATGTATAGTCTGACGAACGCGCCGCGCCGCGCCGGTTCTTTTCAGAGGAACACGGCCCGATTACGCTTCTTCTCGATGGCCGACGGACATCCGCGCGGTCTTCCGAAATTTTCGTTACCGGGCCTCGATCGAATTAACGAACGTCCTCCTCATCTACTTCTTCCTCTTGCTCCTCTCTTAATAATACCCCACTCCGCCAAATTAAAGGTACATCGAATTACTACCGACAAATGTCTACATATTCTGTCTGCACTCGTTGCAACCCTCGTCACTCCAGTCGCACCACCGAAAATTGCTATGTACATCGTTTTATTCAAAATATTTCTTATCTTTATTAATAGAGTGGCCACCAGTAGTTATTTCATTTAAGCCGTAGTCTTCATCGTTACAATATTTTATTAAATGCAATGCATTCTTTTGGGGAATATTGGCACAGAAAAGCTACATGTTTCAGGATCGTAGATAAAGTCATCCACAAAATTAGTTTCACTGAATTTAAGCAATAACAATAACTTACAATATTTTATTAAATGCGATGCATTCTTTTGGGGAATATTGTCACAAAAAAGTGACATGTTTTAGAATTGTAGATAACGACAACCACAAACTTAGTTTGATTTAATTTAAGCAATATCTTTTATCCTTATAATATTTTATTAAGTGCAATGCATTCTCTTGTGAAATATTGTCACAAAAGTTTGTGGTTTAGAATTGCAGATAACGAAAACGACAAAATTAGTTTCCTTTAATTTAAGCAATACCATTTAGCCTTATAATATTTTATTAAGTGCAATGTATTCTCTTGTGAAGTATTGTCACAAAAGTTTGTCTTTTAGAATTGCAGATAACGACAACCACAAAATTAGTTAGATTTAATTTAAATAATAACGTCATCCATAAAATAAATTTGAGTTTCTTCGCGTGACATTTTTAAATTCGTGATCGTCACAAGTATGTGCGCTGGTAGCATCATGATCACCTTAATTTAGCATTCGCCAATTTCTCCGATATTCCGAGGCATCGAATGGAAAATGAACTCCGCCACGGAAAAGTCCCGGGTACACAGCGACGGAAACCCTAATGAGAAACTTGAGGGGGCCCACTCGCGAGGGAGAAATGTGTCGCGAGGCTCGATCAAGAGCCTTAGCCAAAGACGAGGGTGGAGAAACGAGAAGAAAAATTCCCATCGATAAACGGGAGCATTAGGTGCTCGTTTTCGCATGACTTTCGCGGCGCGGCAGCGCGGAGGCTAGAATTATTCCGGTTATTAGGGTCGAATCGATGCTCGGTCTCGAAATAAAGTATCGTCGGCGTAGAAATGGGAAACCGATCGACGACGATTCACGTCGATAGGGCGTGTTGCAATATCGTGGGACATTAGGCTCTGCCAATGGCCCGAGCAAGACCGGACGTCCGGCCATCCACGATCGACAGCGAGAATCGAGACATTTGCGGCCGAAATGGCCTCTCGATCGAACCGCACGTTTCTATCGAGTCTTACTCCGTTCAAGCTTCTTCTGTAAATTTCTCGATCAAAATATCTACTGTTCTTTGAAAATATCCACAATACTCTAAAAGTTTGTACTTAAAAAAATATCCACGATACTTTACTGATTTACATAATTTAAGCAATCGATGACGAAGGCGTCATCTTTGGTGGAAAATGCATAAAGATTAATTAATGTTTCTATTTATTTTGTACGGGATGCTTGAAAGCATGGTGACGTGCATGATGTGACAGAACAATTTTTACAGAAATATCTGGTTTCCTTCCGTTGGCCATTCTTTTTTTCAAACTACACATTCTACAGTTCGATCAGATTTTTTTTCTGTGGTATTTTTGTATATTTCGTCTTCTACGTCGATTACAATTGTCGCCCTGTATTCCGTACAAAATAAACAATAAAAACTCTAATTTCACCGACGATGACATGTCTTATTCCATCGTACCTACGACATCATCTCATTGCGGGATGAGTAGACAGCAGATCTTTATGCAAAATAAAAATGTTCTACCTGGATTGTAATAAAGTGGAGTAAACTAGAAATTTAATTTCATTCAAAATATGTTTAACCGCTTGCCGTACTTTAACGAGTCGCGCTTGTCACAAAAATTTTAAACGAAGCCTAATAAATATGGATGTTACGCCTTTCTTTTTAAATGAAATAATATTTGATTCGTTTGTAATCAATATTTAAGCATTTTTCATTTCTCTTCGGTGAAATTACACTCCCGTCCATAAGTCACTGAACACTTATTCATATTATTATTATTATATCATTTAGATCTGTCTATAATCATACCATAATTTCTAAATCTCTTTTTTCCAACATTTATTCAAATAGTATATGTATTCATTTAATTTTGCATTTCAATATTATCGTATAATAGCTACATCTAATCAAAATAAAACAATGAAGTCAAGCTGGAAGCTTGTATTCTTTAGTTACCATTTTGTTGAAGATGAGAAAGTGTCGTATCTTCACGAATTCAATAGAAATAAATATTAAATGCAATATATGAAATATTAACACGTCGAGTGCCACACTAATAATTCCCATAAAAATTACACAGGATCGAATCAACTATAGTTCAATAATACAAGAATAGAAAAGAAAAAATTTACCATCGTATAGGTCCTAGTAAAATTTAATTGATTTAATAGATTGTACAGTATGTACTAAAATTTGATTCATTTAACCCCTCGCCGTATCATTTTCTTTACAGTTACTGTGATTAGAACGTCTTTGTCCCCAAAAATGTCGTAGAAGACAAAAGAAAATTAATATTTTTTAATGGCTACATTTATTTTAATGCTTAAATATTGATTACAAACGAATCAAATTGTATTTCGTTTAAAAAGAAAGGCGTAACATTCATATTTGTTATAGTTTGTCTAAAAATTGATGTGCAAGTGCAAGTTCGGTATGCAAATTTGGTAAAGCAAATCGTGTCGGTGATCGGTGACGACCGTGGCACAAGTGTCGATGCAAACGCTACAACGTGTTCGTTACACGAGGCAATAAAACAAACAAAGGATCGTGTAACGGAAGCAGTATGAACCGAGGAAACGAGAGGAAAAGCGTGTCGAGACAGATCCAATAAAACTCGCGTCGCGTCCGATTGAAAAACGAGCCTAATTGGTCGGAAAAAACGGCGTATTAGTGTAACGAGGGAACGATTCTGGAGGACTCTCGTTGCCGAGATCGTAGTCGTTCGGCGCGCGAGGCCGAAGAGGCGA
Organism: Lasioglossum baleicum; assembly: GCF_051020765.1. NCBI lineage: Eukaryota > Metazoa > Arthropoda > Insecta > Hymenoptera > Halictidae > Lasioglossum > Lasioglossum baleicum. Next base: position 16,312,592 of record NC_134940.1, read on the forward strand.
GAGGTGCGCGAACGAACGCAAAAGGAAAGGTGCACCGTTGCACTTGTACCTCGGAGCAGCGCGTCGGTTCTCCCGCTGCCACCGCGCTGCGCGCCGCCGCGCCGGTGCATTCTAATCGAGTGACTATAATTAAGCTCGCGAAGCTCGTATTGGCGCCACGTGAGTATTCCCGTCGAGAGACGTGACGGCTATCCTCTATTTATCAACCGCGTTGGAGAACGAATTCGCGAAACTCGCGCCGTCGATCCAATTTGTTCGTTATGCACAATCATAACACGCTGGGAACCTTCTTAACCCTTTCGCTACGATGGGCGAGATATCTCGTCTCCACGGCGACGTCGAAGAAACGATGCTGTGGACGAGATAGCTCGTCACTAGACAGCGGATTTTATGCATTTATGGCCAAAATGAATTGATGTAAATGAAAATAGTAAAAACGCTAGAAGAATACATATAAACACTACTGTGATATCGTTTTCAACCTATTAACCCCTTTTATTTTCTTTACAGCTAAATAAATAAAATAAATAAAGGGTCTTCTATTAAGGGGGTAGTATAGGCTCTATTTGTAACTAGAAAATTACTAGAATCTTACTAGAAAAATGGCTCGAAACACGGGTTTGCGCGCTTCGGTTGTTTGTCCTTATTTGAGCTAATTGTGGGCTGGGTGAGGGCTCATTCGAAAGAGGAAGGTTCACCGCATGGTGCTCTGGTCATGATTTTAACGACATTATGTTTATATCTAATAATATGAGGGCCCAAAGTAGAGTAAAAATCTAGGAAAAAGACCAGCAGATTTCAATGCATTTTTCTGTCTCCAAAAGACTTTTCGAATGATGGGATGACCAGAGCACCATGCGGTGAAGCTTCCTCTTTAGAATGAGCCCTCACCCAGCCCACAATTAGCTCAAATAAGGACAAACAACCGAAGCGCGCAAACCCGTATTTCGAGCCATTTTTCTAGTAAGATTCTAGTAATTTTCTAGTTACAAATAGAGCCTATACTACCCCCTTAAGAGGTGTAATTTTAAATTTCTATTTGTGAAGATTAGAGTTGTCACTCTTCGACACGTGGTTAGTAAAAATTGTAAGAAAACGGCGTTTTTTAACCATTTGAAATAACACATTTTAGTGGAAGACCTTGCATTTACCGCATACCTACAATTACTCGAATGCTTTGAATATTGCTCAGTCTTATTTCCTCGTAAACGACAGGCATAACATTCATATTTTCAAGCACATTTGCATGTACGACTAGGGGCTAATCACTTTCTCGCGAAACATCGACATAATTATGAAATTTTCCGACTTACAACAATTCCAAACACGGCGCACACTTCAGATCAGTATTTGCCGGTTCAATTAACGTGGATCCTCGATTATTCGCACCGATGATATCTGAAATCATGGATATCCATGTACACATTCCTGTTTCTCCGATTAGTCGCTCTCAGCCGGCGAGTTTCGATCTCTATCGATCGAGGATCATTCAATACTCGGAAAGAGATTCGAGTCTAACAAGTACCCCCCGGATATTTATGGAAATGATCGATCGAGTGCTCGTGCCAGTTGTCTCGGCTAAGTGTTTCCGGGAATTATGTAATTGGGTTAAGTGTACTCCTTGCGAATGAAGTTGTAATACTTAATTACGTATTTCCCTTGTAATTAGACTGCGTGTACCTGTTCCCCTTATTATAGAAACAAATAACGACGTGTGCTACACACGTTCCTAGCGCTAAACGCTGCTGAACGTAGCTCGAGTTAAACTTCAGTTCTGCTTATCGCGTTCGCTTTCAAGTCCTAATCAATTTTCTATTCTGTTCTGTGAAATTACTGTAGTGCACACTTAAGCGTCCATTGTCGGGACCGAATGCGGAGGGAATGAGAGGCTTCAACTGGCCCGTTCGAAGCTTACATTAGTCTCATTGTCAGTAAGATAGACATTCGGGGGGATAACGGCGCACTATCGTATTGAGGATAAATGCAGCCGAATTTAGACCTGCCTCTAGGCTAGACCTAATTCATAAACCATAGTTAGCTCTTTGCACTCGGAGCCATTTCAACTCGAAAATTAAACATTTCTTTCGGCATAAAATATTTCCATTCCCAAATTTTATGGACACGAAATTGGTATAATATCTCATACAATACCTAACTGTCTAGTAATTGAATAGATACCGATATATTTAATAATGTGAACTATATTTTGAATAATGGTACAGCAATTTTTAGTGGCGCCTCTATCTCAGGGTCGCCATTCGAGTGCTAAGGATCAATTAGAACCACTTGTAATACTGTCAGTACTTTTCTTATCCTTGTTTTCAAATTACATTTTAATTTATATACATATATTTGGTACTTCCTTTATCTATTTTAGTCGTATTTTTTAGTTAAAAACAAATATAAGTTCTACAAATATAAATTGCAACAAAGCCTGAGAGCTATATTTAATATTTGAATTAAATTTCAAATGAAACACTTAAGAAAATAGTAGGTACACAGTTGTTGGCAAAAGAATGGAAAAAAAATTCGGAGTGCAAAGGATTAACTCGAAAACCAAAAACTTCATCCGCCTTCGACTATTTCGATTATATTATACACGATTCTTTTCATTTTATATATGCGCGTTTAATATAATTTATTACTAGGCTGCGAACTTTTACTTTATGTAAAATAAAAACTTTGCACCTTAATTGCAACAACCTGGAGTGAAGTGGAAGTTCATACTCTTTCTTAATATCTTTCTTAACAGTATTTTGAATTTTTCTAATGGGTTTACTTTTTTAAATTATACCTACAGTCAAGTGGAAGTTCATGTTATTTCTTAATATCTTTCTTAACAGTATTTTGAATTTTTCTAATGGGTTTACTTTTTTAAATTATACCTACAGTCAAGTGGAGTTCATGTTCTTTCTTAATATCTTTCTCAACAGTATTTTCGAATTTCTCTAATGGTTTTTTACTTTTTTAAATTACACCTACCCATTTTTGTTATAAATGCATAAAAACCGCTGTCTATTTATTACACATAATTTAATAACATAACAAATATCATGATGTGGCAGTTTTTATTGGCGCCTGAGAGTCTTCACACTCGAGTGTTTAACACCGATCGTTTAGCGGTGGATAGGTGCAACCGCGGACACAGCGCGGGCCTCGGGCCCCCGCGGGCCCCGGTTCCGGCCGCGTTAACGTAACGCGAGACCCGACGTAACGCAACGTAACGAAGCTTGTTGTTCGGACGATCCTGTTCTCCGCTCACTTGCTCGATTCCGCTCGATTCTTTCTGACATTTGGAGCTCTCCCTCGGTTCTACACACCTTCGCACGCAGGTATGCAGAGAGCACCGGCTCTCCTCCTACACCTTCGCTGACTGGTTGCCCTCCCCTTTCGTGTCGTACGTTTAAGTGATCGAACCTTAACGGTCTACCGGCGCGGCGCGGCCAGCTTTACCTAGATTCTAAGCGTGTGCACGTACGGCTACGCTCGCGGTTCAAAGAACGACAGAGACGAAGGCACAGAGAAAAGAAGAGAGAAGGAGGAACAGAGACAGGGAAAGAGAGGCAGGGGGGAGAGGAAAAGAAGGAGAGAGAGAGAGAGAGAGAGAGAGAGGATACTACCGGCGCGGCGGCAAGGGTCAACTCACCGGGACCCAATGCCGCGTTCTTCCCGTCGGCAGGATGTGCTTGCACCGCGGTTGATATCCTTTGACCTCACCGGTACACGGGAATCTGAATTTCGAAGCAATTCGAATGGCGCGCGCGCAAGATTCGCTTCTACCCCTCGCAGTTTTTCCACGTGTCGCGGATTCTTTAATCGAAAATCACGATATTGTGAACGTGTCACACATGTGTTACGGTGGTAACGATCGTGTGGTACGTGTAGAAACGTGTCGTTAACGAGGAATATCATCTTTTTAACCGACTTCGAAAAAGGGGGAGGTCACTCAATTCGATCTGTATGTGCCCTTTTTTTCGCTTTTCTTTTTTTCTAGGTATGTTCGCCGATTACGCCGAGATGAATCGACCAATCGGAACGAAACCTTTTGCACCTCGTAGAGTATGTAGAGTAAATTTTTCATTGTTTTTATTCCTTACGATTTTATTTGCAAAAAATGAATTATTTCACCGACTACTCCGAGACGGATGGACCAATCTGGACGAAACCTTCTGCATTTTGTAGGGTATGTCTCCCGATTGGTTCGTTGAAAACAAGTTTTGCACTTTTTCATTCTTATTACCAATAAGACCGAAAGACCATCCCGTAGGATGAACACCGTAGTGTTCTACAAATTCTGCTTGTTCCACTAAAAAGTGTGAAATAAAAAAATTGCATAAAAACAAATTAAACCGAGTTCGAGAAAACGCACTAAAAAGTATCATAAATTATTTATGATTCATTGCTGTTTATCAGGATGCTTCGATGCTCCCTTCTCCGTAACGCCGTCCCGCAGTTAGATTTAGCAAAATGCATACTTGCGAATATCGATGAATAGAGTCGTCGCGGACAATAAGCGAATATAATTTTATCGAGCCGCGATAAGCTTAGGCATCGTAATGCATCTTTCAGTGTGATTTAGATTGTTCGTAAGATTCCGGTTTTCATGCGGCGACGGCGACTGGCTGGCGCACTGTCACGGGGATTACTGTAAGAGGTCAAGTATAGCGGATGCACGCCGATTTTTCGCGAAGAGGATGCGTGTACGCGGGGCATCCAGGTGATATCCTTTGACCTTACCGGTACCGAACAGGCTCTAACGCTCCGAGGCTACGAGGCTCTAATGCGGGCTCGAGTTTCGGCTTGTACAACCGCTTGGAACCGTTCCGAAACTAACTGTTCCAAACTATCATGAATTGTTCTTCACACTAGTGGGCCAACTTTTTCTTTATCATATCTGATATAATTTCGAGGTACACACAAAGTGACGACCACACTACGGATCTTTATGCATTATGCATTTTTAATATACAAGAAAACATGCATAGCAATTAATATTAATGACATCTTCACTCTGTGCTTACCGTATCAAATTTTTTAGTTAATAAAGTGAGCTAACACTGATTTCCTAACACTGATTTTTATTAAATAATCTATAAAAATTAGAATTTGCATCCGCAATCTAATCATTAGCAACTTAAATTAAAGTATATATTAGATTTTTTATAGAATTAATTGTTTTCATAATAATTCAATATTACTCCGCAATAATATTACATTTTCTATAAAATTAATTATTTTCATAATAATTCAATATTATTTTATAATATTAAGGTTTCATTTAGGATAAATTAATGTAATTCAGAAGGATTATTATATTTTATTAAAATTCTTAAGGAAAGAAACAATTGAAATTGATGCAAAAGAAATTTATTTTGCACAGATCTGCACAGTGAAGTGACTGAACACGACATTCGATTTTTTTCTGTGTCATTTTTCAATTAAGTTTCCAAGGACACCTCTCCGATTCTTCATGCATATTTCTTCTAGCAGGCACTTTAACCGATTAGGTATTTGTATCAAGTTCAATAAAAGTTTTTAAATCCTACAGTTATACTCAGACTGTGGATCTTCATGCAAAATAAAAATTGTCTGCATCGATTTCAAGAAATAGAAAGTAAATTGAATGTTATTAATAGAGGAGAAATCATATATTGACGACATCTTCTGACATCTTCATTGAATTTCATCTACCCAATTTTGCTATAAATGCATAGAGGTCCGCAGTCTAATTATAATAGTGTTCGAGCCGGTGCTTGTACAGTACTCTAAAGCGATGAACCTCGCGCACGCTGCACGTGACGAACAGTTATTCCTACCCTCTTTCCCCGGGCCGATTTCAAGAAAAGTCCTCGATCCCGCCGCGGAAAAATCGATTTCGTAATCGGAGAATATTCAAGGCTTCGCGGCTTCGTTCTCACGTTTTATAAAATATCTTTCGCAATCGACTTGCCTCATCGGGGGTCAAGTGTGACACGCTGATATCGGTGCGTGCCTCTCGATCATCAGGATGATTCACTGTCGAACAGAAACCTGCTTTCCACGCTTTAAACCCTCGTGTACGCACAGTTTGTTTCTGCGTGATGCAATTTAAAAATATAGGATTATTAATGAAACACGGCTGGACGAACCACGGGAACGATCAAATCAATGTAGACGTGCAACGAATGGAAATGTTCTCATTCCATTAGGAAATTATTAAGGACAGATACAATTTCTTCTCACACGCATTTTCAGTAATCTGATGTCTCCATTTACACGCGGAACAATATTTTTAACCCTTAGCATTATTGCTGTACCATTATTCACAATACTGTTTACATTATTAAATATGTGTGTATCTAATCGTGTGCACAAACCATAAAGGTAATTAGGAAAGCACTTGCAACAAGATACAACAACACATTTCACGCGTCTCTTGGCTAAGAAAATTGATCATTCTAATTCTTCGTAATTTATACGAGCACCGCAGTCCCATGAAACGCAACAATGGATCGATTTCCTTAGGCTGTGCACACGCAACTGGAGGCTGTCGAAACCTAATCGTTTTTTCTTCTATCCGCTCCACTATTTACGCGGGATAATGGTTTGCCAGTTTTCAATTTTCATAGACAAATATTAACACATTACCGACCGGTGATTATTGCATAATTTTGAAAAATTTGTGGTACATGGCTAAACACTTTTTGATGGAATCTTCAATAGCAACAGCAATTTTTGTTGTGAACTAACAAGTCATCATCAATAACGTCATGTAACAGTTTCATTTAAGATTGCAATGTAAAAGAAAATTTCTATGATTTCTTTTGGTACAGCACAACTATTTCAAAGCTTATTAATAGGCTTCCGGTAGGTAAAGTGTTAAGAAAGTAGCAAAATAAAATCCTATTTTCAATGGGAGCAGCCTTTGTAGATCCAAAACAAATAAAAAATCTTACGTTCTTTAATTAATTTTATGTTCATTAATCTTATGTTCAATATTCATTAATCTCATGTTCTAACATTTTTTGTAAATTTGTATAAGCCACAAATGCATAAAGATCCGCAGTCTACGTGTAACTAATGTCCGGTATTAGGTACCGTCCGGCGTTTACCCCTTGCCGTTCCATCTGCTTTACAGTTACAGTGATTAAAACGTCTTTATCCCCAAAAATGTCGTAGAAGGGAAAATATAATGTGTAGTAATGTGTGGCTACATTGATTTTAGTGCTTAAATATTCATTACAAACGCGTAACATTCATATTTTGTTGGAGACTTTGTTAATGTCTTCATGACGAGGCTGACTCGTTAACACTAAACCTACCACGAAGAGTAAAATGACCCATTTTCGATGTTTTATTTGACAATTATTGAGATTGTAATGGTGTTATCATGGGAACTGATTGAAAACATTTTTTGACTCCAGTATATGTATGTATATTACATATGTACGATAGTAAAAATCGCACAAAATATAAATAAATGTAATCTTGTTATTTTTATAATATTAGGTTGTGAAGAAAGAAATGCAGAATTTTTGTTCCTTTGTTTTAATTACAATTTTATATCAATGAATATTTACCTTAATTTAATGAGTTATACTTATGCCATTTTAAAGCTTGATTCAGGCTTCATTTAATTATGCTTTTGATATTTTATTTTATTCAAATTTTTATCAAATTATTTGGCTTTTATTTCAGGATGTCAAATCGCGATTTTTGTATTATTTTTTTCTGTGAGTTCAAACTAGGCCGAAGTAACGCTCAAGCGGCTCGGAATATCAACCAAGTATGGGGCGAAGGAAGTGTCAACGAATGCACAGTGCTCATAGAAAAAAATAATGCGAAAATCGCGGTTTGACATCCTGAAATAAAAACCAAATAATTGAATAAGAATAAAATTAAATATCAAATTCATAATTAAATGAAGCCTAAATCAAGCTTTAAAGTGACTTTTATATACTCATTAAATTAAGGTAAATATTCATTGGTATAAAATTGCAATTAAAACAAAGGAACAAAAATCCTGCATTTCTTTCTTTACAACCTAATACCATACACATTAATCACTTGAGATGGTCGGTACGTTAGGTGTTAAAATACGGCAAGGGGTTGAGGAAACTCGCCCTGAATTGTGACCTAGAATTCACAATTATTTTATGTCGCATAAAGATCCAGAGTCTAGTGATTATTCTAGTATATCTGTGGTTGTCAGAAAGAACGCCGCATGTCAGATAATTTCACGTTCAAGATATTGCCGTTTAAAGTTTTGGTCACTGATGCTTTGCCGTAGTAATCTTTTCAATTGAATTATGTTTTTAAGCCTTTCGATATGTTTTCATGACTTTTTTCTGGTAGATGCGTAATTCCTCTACACTATAAATCTCAATTAATGCATAAACTGAAATTTTTTGAAATTGTGACCCGCGGCGTTTTGCTTGCAACTACAGATATAACGTACTGATTATTATTCGCTGTCTGCAAAGCTGCTGTCAAAGCAATATTAATATTACAAAGAAATGATAAAAGATAAAAAATGAAAAAAACAGAAGACAGTATTCCGGCGAACAAAGGCGCAGCGTCTCGAAAATTGTTTCTATTCAGGATAACGGGGGGGGAGGGGGGGGGGGAGGGGGCTCGTTTCGATCCTGTGCGAAGAGAGTCCCGCTGGAGGAATGGATGCACCGATGCAAGGGGATACGATGCAGCGAGGTACGGCACGGTACGGCACGGTACGTTCACCAATGACCGAGTGGCACGGATCTTCCTCCATCCTTTCCTCTCTTCTCTCATCTCCGCGTCGTCGTCGTGCAAATACATACAAACACACGGCTTTCTGTACACAGTATGCGCGGGGTCGTACGTATGAGAGTATGCGCGGCCATGTGTACTTAGATCCACGGCGAACCTATCTCCCTTCGAATGCAACGCGCTTGAATATTTCCAGCGGCTCTCTTTGCCGGTATTAATAGTCCTTGCTTTGAGGATGATATCAGACTCCTTGCCTTACGGCGAACGAGCTTCGAGCAACGGCCAGGAGTCATCGACGTTTTTAATTCCGCTCCGCGATCGATCCGCTTCCGATTCGAAGTTGTAGCTGTTTGTTCGATGATGGCGCTGGATCAGTTAATGACGGGGATCGTGTCCGAAGGACTCGGAAGTCGTCGGGCATACAGGATTTCCGTGATTTCAGGAAAGCATGAGACTCGTGATGAAGATTTATGTTATTAATTTTGTTTAAATTGCAAGGACAAGCCGCAAGAAAAAGCGGGTTTATTAACGTATTGAGTACAGGGATAACCAAATGTTAACGACCGACGTGTTTTTGCAATTCGTTGGCGATCGTAATCATACAATTCTGCTGTTATTTTATGATTCTCTATATTTTATAAACGTATGTACCTGTACAGGGTCTACGCGTTAAGTTATGTCACCATTTTTTAGAGATTTCCGGTAGTGCAATTAAAAAATGTTACAAACAGAAGTTTATCATCAGCGACACAGGTTTCATCGACACGGTTTTCACCGATTCCAGATTTGTCTGACAATAACTTTGGCTGACAACGTCATTAACCGACAACGATGTTAGTCGACGACAATATTATCCGATAGTAACATCGTCTCTGAAGATGGTGGTGACAGTTTTTTCTGTACCGACACTGTAAGTATTCTGCACCGACACTTTTACTTTTGTATAAAAATATAATGATTACGCTATAAAAAGAACGGGACCCATGGAAATCACCGACACAAATTTCCCCGCTCGGTTTTCACCGACAACATTTCACCGACTCCAGATTTGATCGACAATAACTTTGGCCGACAACGCATTTAACCGAAAACGATTTTGACCGACAACGAATTTGATCCACAACGACTTGAGACGACCACAGTACACTGAGAAAAAAAAGTAGTTACTTCAATAACACGCGTGTTATTGTAATTTTTTTACTTCGATGAATATCAATGTATTCTTTTCAATAGTATGAAATTTAGAAGCAAATCGTGATGTATTTGAATTGTCTATCATGAAATGATTGAAAATATTATTCGATTCAATACCGTACATTATTATTCGTAATATTTCTTTTTTTCCTTCAATCAGATATGTTGTTAAAAAAATTTGAGAAATGTATTGACTTATACTGGAATTGGTTTGAGGCCATATCTTATTTTTTTGAAAACATTGATGGTCAAGCTATTCGCTTATATGATTGACGGAAATGAGTTTTGCTATTGAAATTCAATAGTATTAAATATTAAAATAAGTTCATATGATATTGGCACTATTCAATAGTACATCTTATTGAATCAACACATATTTTTTTTGTTTCGACAGGATTTTTTTCTCAGTGTATGTATTAACATACAGTATTATCAAATCGTTTTAAAATAAATCGTCAAATCGTTTTCTGTTAAAGGCGTTGTCGGTCAAATCTGAAATCGGTGAAATGTTGTCGGTAAAAAGCGGGGTGTTGATGATTTCCATGGGATCCAAAAAGAGCTAGACGTAGTCTGCCAATGTTGTTGTCAAACGATGTCAATATCGAATAATCCCGCGGTCGATGAAAACTGTGTCAATGATTTCCATTAAACAGGCCGAAAGTATCCTGCTGCCAACGAACCGAAGGATCAGGAAACGGAGGGAGGACGTGGGAAATTTCCGAACCGTCTGGCGACGACAACGCCGCGAATCCACACTGAGTCAGAGGCAATCAAGGTGAATTAATATCGTCCGCTAATACGGAACAGCGAATTAACATGATTGACTATTAACCGAGTGATTCACGGTTCTGATTCTCAGCGGAGAGGAGGCTCGGCGCCGCTAGGCTCTGGGATTCTCGATTTCACGAGGGCACGGCATGCCGCGCAGCGCCGAGGTGAAATTCTCGTTTCGCGAAACAATCGACGGGCTCTTTCGTTACGAAAAAAGCAACGGGCCGTGTTATCGCGGCGCGGCTCGTCCGTTGCGAGCCACCTTCACGACGAATGGGAAGCCAACGCGTAATTAGAAAGTACAAGGAGCCTCCGATCACGGAGAATGCGGCGTAACGCAATGCAAGTGGAATTCCGTTTGATTTCCGCGGCTCCGGCTCCCCGCGAACAACGCGAACCCGAACGAGCGTTGCGGTCCGTTCCGTTCCGTTCCGTTCTTCTCGACGCCCTTCCTATCCAATTATTTATCGCATTCCTTCGACGGCGATAGTACCCAATTGGCAATTTCGTTTTTCTTACCCTCCCCGGACAAGTTTCGCGATTAACTCTGCGCTCGGTCGCCTCTAATCCTCTGTCCGAGGCTTCCGTATCGCTCACGGCCAACTTCAGATATTTTCACGACGGCAGTATATGGGAGAGGATATATTTTACTCGCAAGAAATCGCTATAATTACAAGCAGTCGCGGAGGTTTTGTCAGGCTGATTTCACTTGCGAGGTTTTATCGCCGAGTTGACTGGGGTAGTATAGTCCAGAGTTGATGCGAAGACTCGATAATGCTATGTCGAACATGATTCAGACCTGACAATGTTGCCGAGACTTGATTCATGATTGATTCAGGCTTCATTCAAGCTTGATTCAGCCTTGATTCAGACCTGACAATGTTGCTCAGGTTTCGTTCAGACCTCAAAATGTTGCCCGGACTTGATTCAGACCTCACAATGTTGCTTAGACTTGATTCACACCTGACAATGTTGCCCAGAGTTGATTCAAACCTGACAATGTCGCTCAGGCTTCGTTCAGACCTCAAAATGTTGCCCGGACTTTATTCAGACTTGATTAGGACCTGACAATGTTGTTCCAGACTTGATTCAGACCTGATAACATCGGCCAGACTTGACCCAAGCCCGTTCGAACCCACGATAACTCTAGCCTGATGATCATAACTAGACAGCGGATCCTTATGCAAAATAAGAAATATTCTACCTGAATTACAACAAACTGGAGTGGAATAAACATTTATTTTCCCTCTTATAATAGGTTGAAGATAATGTAACAGTGTTTTTAAATTCTAATGTTTTTACTGTTTTATATTACACCTATCCTTTTTTGTCATGAATGCATAAAATCCGCTGTATAATTATGACCCAGACTTGACACGGGCCTGTCAATTCCAGTCAGAACGAACTCTACATCGAACACAGTTTGCTTCAGTCCCTATCTAGTCCCAACCATAATACGCCCAACACAATAGAGACCCAATTTTCGCACAAATATCCAACAATTTCCGCAAAAAGATTTCTTTTTGCCCACAACTTCAGCCGAGCGTCTGCGCCAGGTGAACGGAAGATTGTCGAACTTCCCGTAGCGTTTCTGCGGGCTCCGATTACATAAACAAACGGAACCTCCTTGGTATTACGTAAAGGCTCGCCTTCGCGGTGTGGGATCCTTGCGAGGGATCGACGTCGACGCGTCGCGTCCTGTAGACGGTGTGGGGGGATCACGATGACGCCAACAACGACGAAGGCGAAGGCGAAGACTACGACGACGATGATGTGGCAGTCGAAGGTGAGGCTTTCCGCTATAATAGGATTAATTCGTAGGAGCCCGTTGAATGCGCCTCGCTGTTCCGCCGCCGCGCCGCGCCGGTGTCTCTTTCTTCTAGTTTTCAAGGTGGGCGACACCGGCGCGGCGCGTTGCGCTGCGTTTCCCTGCGCTGTAACGACACTGCCAACAGAGACGCGAGCCTCGCAATTCCGATTGATCGGCTGCAATTTTATATGCCCCCGACACACGCCGCGCGGCTCCTCTTGTCCTCCGCAATTTCACTCTGCGAAGCGGTTCCCGACGCGCTATACCCTGCATATTTTCTTTTTCTCTCTCTCTCTCTCTCTCTCTCTCTCCTCTCTTTCTATCCCGATTTTTATCTGTCTCTCGATACGTTATTGATGGAACACCGGTAAAATCACTCGGCAACCGAGGGAACGGGAATCCCTATCGACGAGACTCGCCTAACAGGACTCGATCGTTAACACGTCGACTGCCGAATCGCCGATTGTACTGTATCAATCGCCGTACTGTATCAAAGTTATTCAGTCAACGAGACCGTAGGGTTCAAAAGTTTATACAAAAGATTGAAAATAAGGACGGAAGATTATATGCTTATATCGATCGTATTTATTGTTAATATTGAATATCTAATGCTTTCGGCGCAAAGGTTCGATCATTTCAAAGACGGAAGAGTTTACATAAATGACGACTTCGATATTAGACGAGAAATAACATATTCATATATTATTATACCATATTTGACTATATCAAGGTCTTATATTTTTATTTCATTCAAAACTTACATACAGTGGATCCAAGAAGCATTTCAAGACTGAATACACCCGATTTTGGAGAAATCTGCAAATGGTGTAGTCCCTTGAAAAGGGTAATTCAAAAGTTTATACAAAAGGTTGAAGATAGCGAAAGACGGAAGAGTTTACATTAATGACGACTTCGATATAAGACAATGAATAATCTATATAAATAAAAATTAAATGCTGTTCGTTGGTAAGCGCATTACTTGAGAACGGCTGGACCGATTTGGCTAATTTTTTTTTTTAAATGTTCGTAATAGTCCGAATAAGGTAATTTCAGATTCTAAGATGTCCCAAAAAATGTTTTTCAGACTTTGGACATCGTTTTCGGACTTGTCTATGTATGTGATTCCATAGTTTTTCTTTTATTTATTTAAGAAAATTGAATAACTAAATTGTTTATTTTGCTACTACATTAGAATACATTACAATATATATTCATAATCAACTTTAGCAACAAATATTGTTTGATAATAAAAACACATTATGTATATCACAAATTTCATGAACACAGTACTTAAGTGTCCACATACTTTTGAGCGACAGTGTAAATATGTTTAGCAATTAATTAGATACCAACATATTTAATAATGTAAACAATATTTTAAATAATGGTACATCAATTTTTAGTGTGGTGCCTCTCTCTCTCTATATCTCTCTCTCACAAGGGAAGGACCCCAAGTGTCCGACTTCGATTTTGATAATTTTTTGTGAGATGGTGGTATATGGATCCCTGCTGTAATGATGACTGCAAAATATTAGGTGTAATTACTCAATAGGTTTAGAGATATAAACAATTAAACTTTCATACTTTCATACCTTGTTCGAAGTTCCATTAGCCGTGTAAGCAGGTTGCGTGAAAGTTCAGTTGTTTATAACTTTAAAACTATTGAGTAACTACACCTAATATTTTGCATACATAATTAGGGATCCATATACCATCGTCTCACAAAAGATTATCAAAATCCAAGTCGGACACCTGTGGTCCTACCCTTGTCAGAGTCACCATTCGAGTGCTAAGGCTGAACCTACCAGAAGTCCTGTCCCATATACAGGGTTTGTCCAATAAGTATCGGGACTGATTTTTCCATCCAACGGCAAAAGGGTGGAGGGCGGTTCCAAGGGGCTAAATTGATGGGGGTGATGTCAGGTATGCTAGGACGACAAGTTCATTTGTTCCGAGTTGTGAAGATCGCGACAAATCTGCTACGGAGACTTTTGTTATGATCCGTGCGGCTTATAAGGCCGAAGCCGTGTCCGGAACGCGTGTTTTTCAGCGGCATAAAAAATTCAAAGGCGGCCGATTTCCAAGAGGCGTATAAACAATGGGAAAAGCGCTGGCAACGGTGTATCGATTCAGAAGGGTCATATTTTGAAGATTATTATTAAATCCATGTACAGATATTTTCAATAAATTTTTTTTTAAGACTTCAGTCCTGATACTTATTGGACAAACCCCGTAAGAGTAGATATCCAGTGTAGTTGCGAACGGGGGTGTGCATTGTCGGCCTCTCGCGGATTCAAGGATCTCGTTGCGGAATCGCAAACGCGTTAAATCTGCCGCGGTCGTAAAGAGAACGTCGTCGTTGGTCGTCGTTCGAGCGGATCGCAATCACCAGCATCGGGCACGGTGCTGCGCGACGCGCGACGCGGTGAAAAATCGCGCGCGTATAACTGCGTGATTACGCTTCGCGGGATTTCCGAGAGATTCGATCTTCTCGGCCGAGATCCATTCAGGGACAATCGATAGGTTTTCTTAATGCACTGGGGCGTCGTATTGGCGGGGCGTCGAATCTGCTCGCCGCTGTGTCGGTCCGCTCGTTGTCGCGGTCGCCGATGCGTAAAGCCACGTCCTTCGACGTTAATAACAACGATAATGGTGTATCGATTACAAAAATGCCGGTGGAAACTGCGCGGCATTGTCTCGGCGAGCGCGCGAATTCTCCTTCTATTCGCGTGGCGGGTGTATAGTACGTACTTGTCTTTTTGCGATCGATCGTCTCCTTGGACGTTTCTGCGAGCGCGAAATCTCTTCGGATCCTGAGACATGATTCATCCTCGTCGAAGTCGTAAAAGTGACAGGGACGACGATCGGAAAGGGGTCACGGGGACTGGATAAGCCGCGCGAGAATTGTCAAATTAAAGAAACGCGTCGAGAGAAACCTCTGGCGAGATTAAAACGCAAAAGAGAGAGAGAGGGAGGGAGATGATCGCCAGGATCGTTAAAAACGACGGTCAACGAGCGCAGATAATACCGTGGGATTCGCGGGAATCGTAAACTCGATGACGCAGTGACTCGCTACTCGAGATTTCGTCCCGCACCGGACTCGGATCGCGAGGAAATTGCTCCGCGCTCGATTCACACACGATCTACGATCGTATCTGTCCGAGGATCCTGCACAATTACCCCAATGATACTTACTAGCTGGAAAATTGTAAACGCGATTCACCATCCGGGAAAATGAAATATAGTGTTCCTGTAATCTTCTTTATTATACCATGGTAGAAAAAAATTTCAAACAGTAAAAAACCACTTTGTACTTCAATTATTTATAAGTAGACTGCGGATTTTATGCATTGATGACAAAAACGAATGAGTGTAATTTAAAATAGTGAACGCGTTACAAGAATTTAAAAATACTATTATATTATTTTTAACCCACTAAACATTATGTATTAAGAAAGAATATGAAGTTCAATTTCATTTCAGTTCGTTGCAATTCATATTCATAATAATAACAACAACAAACTAACTGTTTTAACAGAAAAATGAAACGTATGTTTACGCCATGATGCAAATGGGTTAATAATATTGTCCTAGAATTGACTGGGAGCTCTGTCTCAAACTCGATTCAAAACTACTATGTATTACTGTTTCTCGCTTGACTGGAATCTTTGTACGTAAGGATTGAGTCCTCGACAGTCACAACTATACTGGGAAATAACCCAGTCTCGACCGTTATTATGTAAAATAAAAATTGTTTGTATCGATTACAATGAATCGTACGACGAACGATTTTTGATCTTGAAGTTGCAAGGATGATTCCATTAGCAATTATTAAACGAATTTCTTCATTCAAGCACGTGTTGTTATGAAAATTGCAAGAAATTGAAATAAATTCAGTCTTGTCATTTCTATAAAACAATGTATATCAGTCGCATTTTGTGGTCGGTTAGTGTTAATAATTTAAATAGGCTGGCCCTTGTACATCGAATCTCTTAAATTCCTTGAACACGTTCGCTACCAACGTCACACTTGCATATTTTACGCCGAGAAAATGGAATTAACAGTAAACTTACCGAACCTTAAAAGTAACTGGTACATGTTCCCGTATAAAAATGATAAGACTGATTTTATTTAGACTTTGTGCGGCTCCTATTATACGATAATACATGCTCTATTAAAGATATTTATACGATCAATCCTTATAAAATCATTTTTATAATTTCAATAATTGTAAAATAATATAAATCTGGAACCGGTCATTTTGACCTGGGGGTGACAGGTTTACTGTTCATTTTATACGTTTCGATATTAAAAATGAGATTAATTTTATACGTCTCGTTATTCAAAATGAGATTAATTTTGTACGTCTGTGTTTGAAGAATTTGTAATTTGTCTGTGACAATCTTCATGTTCAAATTCAGTAAAAAGATGCGTTGCTTTGATTGGATTGCGATAATAATAAAGTAATGGATTGTGATAATAATAAAGTAATGGATTGTGATAATGCCGAAATAAGTGCTGCAAGCAAACGTATTAATCTATCTTTTGCTTTAACCCTTGTGTAGCCAACCGGGCACCCATTTACTGTATTTCTTTCAGCAATTTGTTAATGCTCCTCCAAAAATATTATTTTTGTTGGACCTCGGTTGGGATGTTCTACCGTATCCACTATATTCGATATTTCGATCATTACAACATTTCCTTAATGGAGAAAACTTCAACTCTTCGGTCGAGATAAAAAATCATATTGAAAAGTTTTTCGCCGAAAAACCTGAGGGGTTCTGGAAGGACAGAACTTTCAAGTTGCCTGAAAGATGGAGGAACATTGTGGAACAGAATGTCACCTATATAAATTAATAAATGTATACCAAAATTGAAATGTGCAGCGTTTCAATTTTCCTTAAAAA
This sequence comes from Lasioglossum baleicum, assembly GCF_051020765.1. Taxonomy (NCBI): domain Eukaryota; kingdom Metazoa; phylum Arthropoda; class Insecta; order Hymenoptera; family Halictidae; genus Lasioglossum; species Lasioglossum baleicum. Next base: position 16,330,001 of record NC_134940.1, read on the forward strand.
ACGGCACGAACTTCCCGGACAACCCAATATATTCATCTGTATGTATAGTATTAAAATGAGAATTTGTGCAAATATGTTAAATACAAAATGTTTGAAATATCTTTATAGATTTGGCTACATATAAGGGTTAAATTGTATCTAGCGATGTTTAACCTGTATTAACATTTACAATAAAATCCAAGTGCATTCTAAATTTACCAAACGGCCACCGATATTGCTGGAAGTTGAACCGCGACCGACCATTAGCATATTTGCATAAAGATGCGCAGCCCGTTGGGTCTCGCGCGTGACGTTGTTCGGATGGTTTCGAAGTTTTCCGCCGAGTAGGATGTTTCTGGAGAAGAAAACACCGCGGTGGTCGTGGAAAAGCCTTTCTCCGCTCGACGTGTGTGTTCTCCAGCGCAGCGGCGCGGCGTGGTCGTTACGTTTCCGGTCACGAGCGTTGGTCGCGTGTGTGGGAGAGAGAGTGAGCGAGACAAAAGGGAGAAGAAAATCGGGGAAATAAAGGAAACAAGTGGAACAAGGCGGAATCTTCGAGACAGAGGACAAAAGGATTGATACAGGGGAGGGAGGACGAAGCCGATGCCGAATAATAAAAAGAGGGGATCCACTGCCGCTAGGACATTAAGAAAACGATGCGCACGCGGCGGGACAGGAAGACGAACGACAAAAAGGACGCGCGTCGGACGAGCGGATACAAAGGAAGACGGATACAAATTGTCCGCGGTGAAAAATGCCCGGCTCGTTGATGCCGTGCGAATTTCTCGCGGCATCAATTTCTCGCTGGACCAATTTCTCTGGTACAATGAATATATCAAGCTAAAATTTAATTTTCAATTCAACGTCATTAAGTCAACGTGTTAATAGTTTAACACTTTACCTACCGAAAGCCTATTAATAGGATTATCAATAATTATGCTGTACCAAAAGAAAGCATAGAAATTTTCTTTTACATTACACTCTTAAATGAAAGTATTAGATGACGTTATTGAGGGTGACAAGTTAGTTCACAATGAAAATTGCCGTCACTGTTGAAGGTTCCATTAAAAAGTGTTTAGCCATGAACCATAGATTTTTCAAAATTGTGCAATAATCACCGGTCGGTAATGTGTTAATAAAAACATTATATTTTCAATATAAAATTAATTATCTATAATTTATAAATTTATTTAAAAATTATATATAAGAAAAACAATTTCTTTTTAAATTTATTAATATTTAAATTAAATACGCCCAACTTCCAATAGTCAACGGGTAGCCGAGAGAGATTGGTGAGGCAAAATTTTCTGGAGGTCCTGGAGCCTTAGAATTTTGTAATCAGCTCCGACTCGTACGAGTCTAACAATAAGCACAAGCGGTGGCGTGAAAGTTGTTCACGATCTCCGACTTCCCCCGGCGCTGCGCGACGGCGGCGGCGGCGGCGGCGGCTGCTGCTGCTGCTGCTGCTGCTGCTTCTTCTTGTTCTGTTCCTCCCGAGAGGACGAGCCTTACGAAGAAAGCACCGCTGGCCCCTGGAAGTCGCGCATCGCCAATAGCGAGAACCGACTCTACCATCCGACTCGACCCGACCAAGTAAGACGAAGAGTGACCCTTCCTACACACTCGAAGCGAACCCGTGACCACGTCATCCTTATCCTAACCCAGTCACGTGAACCGTGCCTTAATGCGAGAGAGCCAAACAGACACGCGGAAACGACGCCGGAGGATTTCGTATTGTGCGGCCACGGGAACGATTTAACCATTTGTCATGGAATTTCAACGCGACATCCTTTGATTCTTCCATCGACGCCAGTGTCGCGAGCGGGGTCACGTCGGAATTTCAGGGCCCGATATGCCGGGACCTTTCGGAACTCCTTCTCTTGCAGATTCGCTTTTTCCCAAGCGATTATCGATCATTTTATGCGAGAACATCGAGGAAAATGATTACTCACAAGGTTCGATTTCTGGTGGTAGTTCCAAATTAGATTTTATATTATATTACTTCAAAAATTCAAGGTTTCAAATATTGAAGAGACAAACGTATTAGGAATCGAAGACTTCAAGTCTTGAAGACTCGAGGATTTACAAATTTGCGTATTAAAACTTTGAGAGTTTATATACAGGGTGTCTCAGCTGAAGGAGGCCACCTAAATATCTCCTTTATTTTTAATGGCACAAAAAATATTTATGCCATAATTTAAGGGGTACCGAAGGAGGAATATGTATCATAGAAGAACAACTTCTTTTGTCCGGTTATTTCTCATCATCCGGTTTTTCAAGGTCATCGTTGTTTTTTCATCGGGAAAACTAATCTTTTTTTATTCCATCTTATAGCGGCTGAGAAAATACATTTGAATATGCTTAAGTCATTAACAAGATGGAATAAAAAGAATAAGTTTCCCCGATAAAAAATAACGATGACCTTGAAAAAACTATGAAGAAAATAACCGGACAAAAAGAAATTGTTCTTCTATGATATTCCTCCTTCGAAACCATTTAAATTATGCCATAAATATTTTTTTTGTGTCTTTATTCAGCTGAGACACCCTGTATATGAGGATTTGAATAGATTAATATTTGGCTATTTGACTACTCGAATATTTGGGAATTTGGAAATATGAGAATGAAAGACCTGTAGACTTCTCCGAGCCATCAATTTTATGTTCGATATGGAATCGTTGAACTGTCACGAGGGGTCTATCGATCCAAGAAACGTTAATCGATGATCGATGAAGCGACTCTAGGACCGCGTGATTTATTCGAACCTTGACCTAGGACTCCAGGATTCGACGAAGCCTTGGGCAGTCCTCTGGTCTTGCAATTAGGGTTTCAGCGTGTTGCTTCTGCTTCCGGCGTGGCGCGTCGCGGCGTTTAGGTTTAAATTCAGACCGTGGCTGGGTCCTGAACGATCCGAAAAAACGATAGTATAGCCGTTGGCCGGCGCACGCATCGACGATTATTATATTAGAAGCGGCTGGCCGTCTCACCGTTCCCGATGCGACTGTTCACGATAGTCTAGATCCGGCCCGGTGAATTTCGAATAAGATAGATCCTTGGAATTATGTATATCGAGGAATTAGTTATGCCGGCGGAATAATCGCCTAATTCATTCCCCGAGAAACGAGAGATAATTTTGCTACTCCCCTGGCCGAAATTCGAAATTCATCGAGAGAACGCGACGCGTAACGTAATTGCAGATATTTTCGCAAATTTAAAATTAAAATGATCAAGGTACCTACACCGGTCAAGAGAAAATGGCCACTCTGAGAATTACCAGAATAAAAGCTCGCGATATTGCTTCCACGTCAGACGGCATTGCGTTTGAAAATCCTACAGCAATATTGCTGAGTTATGGCAGTCCTTAAACACCGATTAACCCTTTGCACTCGGAGCTATTTTAACTCGAAAATTAAACATTTCGGCTGTGTTTTGAAACAATGGATCATCCCCAGCTTTGTTGACCTCATAGCGCCATAAAAATTCACACATGTGATCTATAATTGAATCATTCTTAATGCCACCCCTACTTAGACTCTAGAGTGACATTAAAATAGTAAACAAATTTACTGTCGGTAGGGTAGGGAGTGACATTGAAATGGTAAAAAAATTTTTTTCTAGTCGCCAAAAATCCTTCTGACAATCATCATTTTAGTCAAAAAAGAACCTATTCTCAGAATTTCATCCAATTCTGAGCACGGACGTAAACGGAAACTTCGCCAACATTTCTTTCGACCTAGAATAATTCCATTCTATATGATTTTTTTCATTGTATGAATATAAAATTGATATAATACCTCATACAATGCTTAAATGTTTAGCAATTGATTAAATACCAGCATATTTAGTAATGTAAACTATATTTTGAAGAATGGTACAGAGCAATTTTTAGTGCGACACTCTCTCAGAGTCACCAGTCGAGTGCTAACACACACGGTTGAATATGTTCTTAACATTTATAATGTTCCTCCAGGTATACGTTTAGTTCCGTAGAACAATTTAGCGCAAGGGGTGCAAATTGATAAAACAATTCTAATGCGAAGGGTCTATTTAGAGTACGGTTGAACGTATTTGAACACGTTTGATTTAATTTATTATAGTTCTGGCAACGGAATCAACAATGGCGACACTGCCGAGGGATCACTCGGTCCGGGTAGTTTTAATTGCACATTTCTCCGGCAGCCCGTCGCAAATTGTTCAACGGAACTAGCCGAACGTTACCATTAGCGCTCAATGATCCGGCGTGACTTCCAGGTAAACGGTCACGCGTCCTGTACGGCGGATTGCCATTGCCGGTTCGCTAGATCACCAGAGGTCAAGAGAGTTTAACGCGTCGGCGAATCACTCGCGAAATTCTCTCTGATCTTTCACAGTAACATTAAACAATTTTCTTGAATAATTCTTAATCTCGCTGTAGAATCTTCGTGCTTTGGAAAGCCGGAAATCCCTTGTGGGCTAACGAAGCAGACTCTTTGCAATGTATCAACTTTGACGCTATTTTCAGAGAGTAATAAAATAGTGGGAATTTCTGCGACACCATAGACGCGCGTACGGGGTCCCACGAAAGAGCATCACCGTCGGAGACTATACTATCGCTATCGCGGAAACGCGGAGAAGTGACGCGACGGGAAAGGCACGCGAGGAATTTTGCGGCTGTTCGAATCCAATCGAAGGTTTCTTGCGAGGATTCGTTCGAAGAAACGACGATGCGCGTTATAATACAACAAGACGTTAGCGTTAAAAACCGGAAAACTCTTGGTTTTGCAGGGGTATACCGGGTGACGCGGCTGGAAATGATTCCCACAACTCTGAAAGTATTCCAGCTAGGGTTGCCATCCGTTCGGTTTTCCCCGGATTTGTTCCAGTTTTTAGTACATCGGGAGACTCCGAGTCGCCACTGAAAATTGCTGTACCATTGTTCAAAATATTGTTTACGCTATTAAATATTTGGGTATCTAGACAATTATTAAACATTTAAGTATTGTATGGGGTATTATATCAAATTCGTATCCGCTAAATTTAAAAAAATCGTTGAGAATGGAAATATTTTAGGTCGGAAGAAATGTTTAATTTTCGAGTTAAAATAGCCCCGAGTGCAAAGGGTAAACACTGCTATCTAAACAATTACTAAACATTCAAGTATTGTACGAGGTATTATTAGGTTGGCAACTAAATTCGCGACCTTTTGTTTCGTAATTCTTTTATTGTATCATTATAACCTCGTTCAGTGACCATTCCTTTTGAACTGTACAGATGTATAGCATTGGCAAGCTCTGAATTTTGCGATTAATTTGATATAAAAAAACTCGTACTCAGCAAATATATGTATATGAATGACTTTGTTTGAGAAAATGTGGAGGTCGCGAACTTAGTTGCCAACCTAATATGTATATCAATTTCATGTGCATGAAATGAACAAAAAATAATAAAGAAAGGAGTTATTCTAGGTCGGAAGAAATGTTTAATTTTCGAGTTAAAATAGCTCCGAGTGCAAAGGGTTATGAAATAGTTAAAAGTGTCCGGGTTTCAGACGGAAAAGTCTGGGCATGTTTTGGGATTTCTGGGAAATCTGAGGAAAGGGTTTGGCGATGGTGTATCTCCACGATATATTCCCCTAAGAATTTATTGTTTCTGTATCGAGAAACGCTGGCGATCAGCGCGCTCGATAATTACGTGCCGTGTAAAACGATATTAAAGGGATATAGCGTTTCACGAGCGTAGCAGGTGATAAGTAGGTTGCTACCCTGTAAATTTATGTGAACCACGTGATCCGTGTTCTTCCACGTTATTAATCGCATGTACGCGAACCTATTGCTCCGCGACGCGCCGCGCCGCGCCGCGCCGTATTGCTCCGCGCGCAGGATGATCGATCTTTAGAGATCGATCCCGTCGTTCAACCCAGTCGCGATTCGAAATCGGGCTCTCTCGTTCCCGTTCTCATTCCCATTCGTTCCGGCCGGTGTTCCCGCGGTTATCGAGCATTATCGATCTCCTCTGCCCAATTATATCGACACTGTATTCGGGCCACCGCCGATTAGGATCGTTCCGCCGCACTTATCGGCTCCTTTCAGCCCTTTCGAGCGGCAGCGAAAGGGCTTGCCGCGATCCTGGCGTGACTGACACCGTCAAGTTAATGTCCTTACACCTGACCGTCTCCGCCTCGATTTTAGGCTATTTTGTTGCAGTCCAATTTCGCCCGGAGCCATTATTCTTTATAATTAGACTGGGGATGTCATGCATTTATTACGAAAACGAGTTAGTACAATTTGAAGCAGTGGACAGGTTAAACGAATTTAAAAATATCGATGTATTCGTTTCAGCTGATTCAAATCATTGAAGAATAATATTTGTGTTTAGCTTCCGTGTTGTATAACATGTATACTTATTCAGAGAATTTTCATTTTCCACAAAGATCCGCAGTCTCTTCGAAACATGGCTGCACCGAACGTACATGGATTAAATAATGCTGGGAAACTAATTAAATAATGAAAACACGCCTATTAATATAATATAAAAAATTTACTCAAACCTGTTATATTATATAATGCTCTAAAATGAGTTCTTAGAATAATTAGTTTCACTTTGAATTTCAGAATTTTGTCTTCAGAATGTTACCCTCGGTCCCACAATGATCTGAAATGGATAATATTTCGGATTTTGATGGTTTGAAGTATTGTTACTTTACAGCCAAAAAAGTTTGTCAGGATGTTGAATTGGAAGACTGACTTTTGGCCAGTAAAATCGCGTTCTCGGATCACTGTGCAGCAACGTGTCGTTCCGGGTTCGGAGATGGCGGTTCTGGTACGCGGGTACGGGTCACCCGGTGCATGGAAAGGACTAAAGTTTGAGCGCCGTTAGCTCGTTCAGACCGTGTGTTCGCCGATCAATGGTGCCACCGAGTGCAGCACACGAATCGCAGGAGCGGGACACGGAAAAATCACGGTGATTATGCTCGAGGATTACAGTCGGTCGTTGACTCGAAGTCTTCCGGTAAATATGCCCGGCTCGGAGCGCAACGTTCGCGACCAATAAAATAATTCGTCCGACTGTGTTCCGCGTACACCCGGAACAATTTGATTGCCCGCCGTGGCCAGTAAAACGCGGAACGCCTAATAAAAAATTGCGGCTCCCGAAGGGGCAAGGTTCGCGGAAGCTGCGGAGCCCCGGCCATTTTGAGAAACTTCATCGCGCGCCCGTTCAACGCCGCGGTTCAACGTGCTTCGAACTCTTATCAAACTTAACGCTCAACCGCGGCATTTAATTGATTGAATTTATTTTACACGCGTTGTTTTATCGCCGACCATTCCCCGGCACGGCGCGGCGCGGCGGGAAATACAAATTGGACAGATACCATAATCGCGTGTTTCGTGGGACTTAACACTTGGCTCGCCAACGCCTAACAAGGGTTCCTAGATTTTTACGGTGAAATGATGGAAACGAAAGTATTTTGCTTCCTCGTGTCCTTGAAGCGTCCTCGACGTGTCCTCGTGAAAAGCAGAGAAAGATATCGTTGCAGAAAATTTATTTATTGGTTACGATTACTCTTTGAATCGTTTCTGAGGTAGGCACCTCAATTTATACCACAATTTAAACCCATCTATGTGCTACATGATTTATTGCACAATTCAAATACGGACTTAATTTATGTACACGCTGTATAAATTGTATCGAGTAATTCAAGCAGGATCCATGAGCAGTCCCGTTCACAATAAGAGCATCATCTCAATTGCGGAGCTGAAAACTTATAGACTGCGGATTTTATCCTGAAGGAAAATCCTGAAGGATTTTCGGGATCATAACATATTCATGCACCCCTTTGAGGTAGTCTGTGTAGCCTTCTATGTCTTTTCATTTTTCAGCTCTCTATGTCTTCTGTGTTTCGAGAATTTTTTACCGTTACAGAAGACGGGAAATAACACTAATTTAATTTTAGCAATTAATCCTGAAGGACTTCCGGGATGAAAACACATTCGTGCACCCTCTTGGGTAAACGGCTACCAGTGTTACCAAATTTCAACTTTCTAAGCTTTTTGTGTTTCGAGATTTTTTCACCGTTACAAAGGACAGAGGAACTAGCAATTATACAGGGTGAATCACGAATCGTGATCGGTAGAGATTACTCTGTTATTAGCTGTCCGATCGAAAATGTTTTTATCACATTAGTTTCAAAAATCAAAAAATACGTTGGAACAGTGAAATTTGAAGGAAATTTAATGCTCTTTTCAAAAATTAAAAGAAAAAGTTCGTAGGACCCATAGTTTTTGAGTTATAGACAAAATACCAAAAACACGTAACAAAATTCGTGGTTTTTTCCCCCTCCCCAAGTTAGCACAGGGTCCTCGAGGTCGAAAAAACTCAGATTCGACTCTCCAGAGTACCCCAAAATTTCATTAAGTTCGGAATACTTGCTAGGTAAAAGTATCTGGCGACTGGACTAATAACAGAGTAATCCCTACTGATCACGATTCATGATTCACCGCGTATATAGATAATAACTAAACAGCAAATCTTTATGCAAAATGAACATTTTCCGCCTAAATTGTAATAAACCGGAGTGACATGAAAATGTATTTTCTCCCTTAATATGTTCAATAGGTTGAAAATAGTATAACAGTATTTTGAATTTCGTCTAATGTTTTTAATGTTTTAAATTACACCTACTCAATTTTGTTACAAATGCATAAAATCCGCTGTCTAATGATAACACAAACGAGTAGATGGAATTGAAGACAGGAGAAGAATTTCAGAAGATCCATGTACATGATTGAATGACATGTCTACTGAAATGATTAAAGGAACGAGGACAATTTCATTTCATCGTATTCGTCGTACAAGTCCCAACGAAGTTCGGGGCTCAAGCAAGTGCATCACGAACGAAATTAAAGTTTGAAAATAGTCGAGTCGCGATCGACCAGCGAGTTCGGCACCATTTGAACAAGATTGCCCGTGGGGGCCACGCGGAGCGCTCCCAGGGCAACGGCCAGCCCCGATTCACTTTCGATTTCGCCGCGGCGACAGCCAGAAGACAGCGAGAGAGCCAAGTAACGAGGCTCGCGTTGATGATAACGTTCTGAAAAGCACGAGACACGCGACATCCAGGAAACGTCGAACGGTCCCGTCTCCGGGTGAAAGTATTTCGCTGTTTTCTTTTTCGAGCAAAGTGGAACAAAGAGACGAGCAAGGCTACGTAATGGCGAAACACCGAGCCAGTTGTATTTACTTACTTACACGAGACATGTATATACAATACATATAATACGCGATCCGCATCTGCCCGTCGAAATGACGCAAACTGCACGCGTCGCCGTCTAATGTTATTCATTTCGAGAAGATCAGTCGTATATCGCGGAAACGTAACGCTGATACGATGATGAGCCGCGATCACGAACGGATTTAATTGCCGAGAATCCTCCTACAGACTTTCACTGGTCTCTTCGATTTTTTTTCCTTCTGTCTAATCGGTGGGTGCGGAAAATGGAGCCGCATTAGGATTTCCTTCTTTCACCCTTGTACAGTGGAACATTTTTGTAACAATTACTTTTACCACTTTTTAGACGTTTAGTTTAAAACGTCTTCGTCCCGAAAAATGTCGTAAACGGCTTCATTTGTTTTAAAATTTTATTTCACTTAAATAGAAAGGTCTAACATTCATATTTGTTAGATTTTGTTGAAAATCTTCTCACGGCAAGGGGTTAAAATTACTTATTGAATACAAGAGTACTACCCCTGTAATTAGAAATGAGAGATTATTTATTATGTGAGATTATTATAATTGTAAATGTACAGAGATAATGTTAACAAATATTATTTGTTAAGGTAATATTTATTTAATTCTTTTTTTCAATCATCAAAGACTATCTTTTCGAGATCCCTCATTCACTGGCTCGGATAATCGAGGTTCGGATTATTGACGTTCTACTGTACTTTGGAATTCATTTGTTTATAACTTAACATTCGTTTAACCCTTTGCGCTCCGAATTATTTTTCAATTTTGTTGACAGCAACTCCCTGCCATTTTCAGTGTTTTATTTGAAATTCACTGGAAAGGACAGTTCCTTGATTGCTACTTATTTCAAACAATTTTATCTGCTAATTATATTAACCATTTGCACTCGGTTGTCCCTTCTGAGGCAGCACTAAAAATTGCTGTACCATTATTCAAAATATTGTTTACATTATTAAATGTATCGGTATTTAAACAATTACTAATCATTTAGGTATTGTATGAGGTATTATACCAATTTCGTGTCCATAAAATGAAAAAAATCATAGGGAATGGAAATATTCTAGATCGGAAGAAATTAATTTTCCAGATAAATAACTCCGAGTGCAAAGGGTTAAGTATAGCACTGAAACTTTGTTGTAATTTATATTTGCTTTTTAACTAAAGCATAAGACAATTAAATACGTAGAGCAAGAACCAAATATATATAAAATGTCGAGTCACATACGACAAAGGAGTGCAAAGGGTTAATTCACATTTCAGTTACAGTCCAGTTTTCGTTCGTTTTAATCAATTCATCATATTTCTTTGTCAAGAAACTTGTTGCCAGGAAATAAACGAGTAAACCGCGGTGGCGAACGTTCGTGTTAATTCCATGATCGCGAGGACAATTGTGTTTCAAGAGATTACAGGGTAGCTCGTTCCGACTGCTCGGTAGTTCCAACGAGTTTGATTAATAATGTATGGCTTAGAGCAGCGCGGGCACGAAACAATTGAAGCGTTGGTCGCTTTAATCCGCGGTGAAATTGTATTAATCTAGATTAGCGGGGGCCGGTGTGGAACTACGCGAAACGTTTCCCGCGTTCCGCCGTAAATCCGTTTTACGTTTCCGTTTCCGTCGCGTTCAGCGCAAAGGGTTTCGATTGTTCCGCGTAATTGTTAGTCCAATTTATTATCTGCGTTAATTCGAACCAATTCCTACTTTGCAGTGCGTTTAACACGCGTGATTTCGTGCAAAATTGCTAGGAGGCGTTTATTATATAACTAGACTAGAAATACATGACGCAGTAAGAACAGAATTTAAGAACATCGCGATGCGTTAACGACTTATTAACACTAAACCTACCGACCATCAAAAGTGACTGATGTGTATAGTATTATAAAAATAAGATTAATTTTATTTATACTTTGTGCGATCTTTACTATAAAATATTTACTGGAGCCAAAAAATGTTATTCAATCATGAAAACCATGAAAACACCTTTTCAATAAGACCTTGGCAAAAAGTCCCGATTTTGAAGAAACGTATAAAACGACGTAGAAATAGTATACAGATATGTTCTCATCTCTAACGAGTAGTTTATTGTTGAATTTATTATATTTTAAAATTCTAACCTTAACCGTTTTTATACTTTTTTATTGATTTGTCGTTGGACAAATTTGCTAACAAGTAAAACTTTAATGAACTATTATATTTGTTAATGACGTACAACGCTATATATTACGAAAATAATATTGATTTATTTAGGTTTAGGTTAATAACAATATGTTATGTTTAACACACAGTACATCAAAACAATATAATAACTCGAACATTATCTTTTATACCGGGTATTTCACCTAACTTGACCACCTGGAATATCTTTGTCGTTTTTACAGATACATCAAATGTCTGAAGGACAAAGTTGAATGATAAAATGGGGCTCTCATACGATACCGAAAAAGTTTTTGTTCTTATGTAATTTTTTTAGAGATATGAAGGTCACCTTCATTCTTTTTAATGGAATGAGGTATTTTTTAACACATCAATCGATGCAGCTAGACATTCGTTATAAAAAAGTATCGATTGATCTATTAAAAAGTACCTCAGTCCATTTAAAAACAAAAAGTTTTTGGTGTCGTATGAGCCCCATTTTACCATTCAACTTTGTCCTTCAGACATTTGACGTATCTTTAAAAACAACAAAGATATTCAAGATGGTCAAGTTAGGTGAAATACTCGATTGTATAAAATCTCCCCTAACTTTTCGGGGATTCTTGTTCGGCAACAAACGCGTTAATTCGCGCGTTAGGGGTTGAAGAAGCGCATAACAGTGAAGACGACGATGTCCCAGAGCCTAGGAAGAGCATTCATGAATTTTTCGGATTGTTACAAACATAAGAGAGCCCGAGGAGGTTCTTTGGGAACGCTCGGCGCGGGTCATCGTGCGACCGTGCACCTCGTCGATCATTTAGCCGCGCCATTACGCGGCGGTGCATCAATTAACCGTGCTCGATCGCATGCGCACACGGCACACGTGCGCACGTTGCACATGCATAGACGCACACTCCGTGGAACGGATCGGAACGGCAGAACCAGGCAGAACGCGGCGTTAGTTCGATGACGAGAGAGAAAGGTTTCTGTGTCGGGGCAAACGGAGCCTGTGGGCAACACGACCGCGCGTATTCGTTCTGCACGGTGCGGTGCAGCGAGCAGCGTCGCTATTGAGGTATCCGCTGCGCTCGTTGCACCGCGATGCACCTACGCGCAGTCCCGCGTCTCGTCCGCGATCCACCTCGATCCCCGTCGCGAATAAATCGCAAGCGGCTCGCCGTGTTTCTGCCTGCGATCGCCCGGCCGATTCAACAACGGTACACGCTCAGCTTCTACAGGGTGTCCCGATTCTCCTCGACAAACCTCGTCCCGAATTCACAGACACGCAGTCTTTGTCCCATATCTAGAAATTATGGACTTCAGTCCCCATGTTAGTGCACTTGTTCGCACTAGATCTGCGCGGCACTAACACTATTTTATAATACTTCGTGGAAATTGTATAGGAACGCATTTATTTATTACAAAGTATTAACTAACAATTGCTACTTTGTAATACTTCATTGGAATAAAAAGTGCATTTATTTGTTATCAAGTATCTGACAATTGCTGTCTTATAATAGTTAATGGAAATGGTACAACAGTGCATTTATTCATTATTTACCATCAATTGCTATTTTATAATATAATACTGCATGGGGATAATTGTTATCATGTAAATGACAATTGCTATTCATAATACTGATTGCTTCTATAAATGAAATAGGAGAAACTCGTGCGAAACGCGTAATATTCGCGTGGCAGTCAATTATATATTCTATTATTATAAATATCATAATTATATAATCATAATTATATATTCAATTATTATATTTAGAATTTATATTGAAGCTTGCACTTGATATTTTAATTTCATTAAAACATTCCAAGCCGCTTAATTAATTTGATGTCGACCCTTAAAATTCAAACACAACAGAACACCCCTCGCTAAATTTAATTACTAGACTGCGGATCTCTATGCATTTACAGCAAAATGGAAGTAGAAAAATTTGGAAAATGAAGACGTCAATAATATATGATTTGAAATCATTGATTTCCCATCTATTAAAATTATTAAGGGAAGAAAGAACATTCTATTTGGTTTCTAGTTCTTGCAATCGACGCAGACAATTTTTACTTTGCATAAAGATCCGCAGTCTATTAATTACTATGTAAAGGAACTATATTTTATTAAAATTCATCAGTAATATAAAAATCTGATTGTGAGTTAAGTTTTAATAATATTCCTTCTGTAATATTAAAATTGTCTATAAGATTATTTTAATTTATAATCACGCCCCCTGAGAGAAATTCAATTTCATGAAAATATTCTCTAAAAAGCTTTCTCATTTCTCTATTACTTCTTATTTCTATTGCATCAATTACACACAGATTTCTCGTCAATCCAGATATATATTAATTATGCTTAATTATGCAATCCAGATATATATATATATATATATATATATATATATATATATATATATATATATATATATTAATAATAATATTAATATGCCGAGATAAATTGCAGATATTGAATAGGAACTTGCTCGACATTTTTTAACGAATCCTAGCCATTTTATGGAAATGGCGTAGCTCGCGTCGCGCCATTTTCGCATCGTTCTGCGGTCCACGGCGGCGTCTTCATCGCGGCGAAATCCTTTCTCCGGCGCGCGGCGGCGCAAAACGATTCGCCTCTTAATTACACGAATTCGCGCGGCGCGGCGGCGGCGACTACGCCGGAATTACATAAATAATATTCTTTTTCAGCGAACCGGAATTACGGTCAAGGCTAGTCGCCGATCGGTCTCGATTTCTAAGGTGACTCTCGAAGCGAAATTATAACGATTACAGGAATCGGTGTGGCTTTCTAAGCTGCGTCCTCTCACTCCACCCTGACCCGTGTAATTTTCGGTTTTACAACCGGTTAACGCCGGAGCCATCGCGCGAAATGAAATGTCGGTCGAAAATTACATATTCCGGAATGAACGGCAAAAACTTTCGGCTGCTGGATCGTTTCGATAATCTTCGACTGTGGAAATAGGATCACCGATATCGAGAGGCTAACGGGTTCAGTTCCACTTAGCTGGTAAGCTTACACTCGAAGCAGGACACAGATGATTAATTCGGATTCGATGTATTAATGAGAAACAGTGAAAATTCGAATGGGCAAAATCTTCAAATCTACCGATCGATTTAATAATTGTGCTGTACGAGTAGGAAGCTTGAAAATCTTCTTTTCTAATGGATCTTCCATTAAAAGGTGTCATTTTAAATTTCGCGCCATTTTTTATTTGTGAAGACAATTTTGAATGTCATTTGCTCAACATCGCTATAAATGCACAAATAATACAGAATATTTAAAGATTTTCTTTTCTGAATTGCTTTGATACTCGACGAAAAGGCTGTACACCGAAGATTTTAACAATGAATGCCAAACGAACGAGGATCGCGAACGCGCTAATCAATCCTGTCCCGATCGACATTCAATCGAAATTCAATCTTGTCGTTTTCATAATTCAATTGCAATTGACTGTCAACGTAAACGGACTTCGCGTGTCCGGCCCCCCGACAAAAATGGTCGGAGACGACACTCCAGCTTCCGGTTCGTTACGGAACGAGCATTAATTGCGGAACACGAAATGAAAATGGCATGCGCGCGTACCCGCGCGTACTTGTACGGTCGGACAGGTTAATAACGGTTCCATGTCGTGCATAAAAAAGAAAGCTGCTAGTCGATTAATCATATCAATAGAGAGATGCATCACGAAAAAGAAGAAGGTTAACCGTAACGACGGGTGAAAGCTGTTTTCTCGTCTTATAACGCGGACCATGTTAACACGTCGATTATCCATAAGTGATTAAATTATGCTCCCCCTGTCCTGTTACAGGGAGCGCGCCAAACGACGACGACGACGACGGACAGCACAGTGAAACTGCGAATCAATTATTCGTCGCATTGTTGCGGGGGGCGGGGGGACGGGGGGAACGGGGGGCTCTGTTTTTTTGCGAGTCGTGAGACCGGTCCGACTAAAACCGGCACACGATGGCCCGGAATCGCAAAAGCCCCGACAAAACTCGTATCTCCGTTAATTAAACAGTATTAACCCCCTGCCCTAGAATATCGGGTCCGGCTCGATCAGGAGACTTCCAACGAAATCCAAATGCACAAATTCGATCGAAAAAGTCTGTCTAACTCTTTGCACTCGAAAGAATTTTTATTCCAAGATCAAGACAGTTCTTTCAACCCAGATGATTTTTATACTTTTTTACATTGTACACATCAAATTGAACTTGTTCTCTCATATAACGGTTGATCTTTTCACAGTTTATCGAATTCCTATAAAAATTCCTTTAATCTGTATATTTCTCGAAGCACACCCACCTAGTTTTGCCACGAATGCATATCATCCGCAGTCTAGTTATTCAGACAACAAAGTGTACAATATTGATTCGGCTATTTTTAAGTAAACTGTAAGATTGTCGACGTCACATATATCTGTGACGGTGGTTATGAAGATACTAAAGAAATTTATATTTACTTCATATACTGATTTATTTGAAAGTATCTTTACGACCTCGATAATCGTAAGATAAAGTATCTTGAGCCGGACTAAGTTTATCGTTGTTCGTACTCTTGTCGAACGCGAAACGATTCCGTGAGGACAGAAGTGCTTCTCTCCGTCCGTTCTTGTACCACGGTAAGCTAATACACGCGAAATCGGCAGTGAAACATATCGGCCTTATTTCTTTGCAGCTCGGTAGAAAAACGCGGGAAAACGTGCCTGGCCGGTGGCACAGTCGCTTTTACTGTCCCCAGGAAATCGGACGACCATGAAGGACCAAGGAAACATTGCCGATGACCGCTTTCGAACTGTCCTGTACACGGTGTAAAGAAATTATATGTCGCGGCCATCATAGGATGATTCTACACTCTACACTAGAGATGTCGATTTTTAATCGATTATTTAAAAAATCGATTATTTTCATAAAACATCGATTTTTAGAATCGATTCTTCAATATCCGATTTTTACAAATAACACTGTCCAACAGCCAAAAAGTATTTCGATTCCCACTATGCGATTCTTGTAGAGTTTTCCGCGCTGATTCCGAATCTGGTTTTAATTTTTTTCCTATACGTCCAGTTTTTGAGTAAATGGAGTTTAAAAAAAAGACGTATTTTTCAACTTTAAACAAATATTGCGATGTTATTATAAAAGATATTGAATTGTTCTTTACAGCAAAAGATTCTGTAGATTAAACATGTTTAAACAATGATTGAAGACGGAGATGCACCACTTTTGCACCAATTTTTGCGGATATTTTCGAATTTATGTCAAAAAATAAGGGTCCAGCGAAAAATTCAACTATACCACGCGAAAGAGCAGACTTTTATCTTGAGAAACCCCCCTGTGAAGTTTGCATGGTCGACGTTTTTTTCGAACCAGAAAGCAAAATATCTTCGCCCGACATGAGTTGTCACCAGTGGCGCTCACCACCAGAACGGTCGTTCGCCGCTCCGTATCCCGTCGCTGCGCCGTATCCCGTCCCGAGCGCCACTGGCGGAAACTCATGTTGCGCGAAGATATTTTGCTTTCTGGTTCGAAAAAAACGTCGACCATGCAAACTTCACAGGGGGGTTTCTCAAGATAAAAGTCTGCTCTTTCGCGTGGTATAGTTGAATTTTTCGCTGGACCCTTATTTTTTGAGATAAATTCGAAAATATCCGCAAAAATTGGTGCAAAAGTGGTGCATCTCCGTCTTTAATCATTGTTTAAACATGTTTAAACAATCGTAATGTATTAATATTGGATATCACTGTATTCAGGAAAGTCTACAGAATCTTTTGCTGTAAAGAACAATTCAATATCTTTTATAATAACATCGCAATATTTGTTTAAAGTTGAAAAATATGTCTTTTTTTTAAACTCCATTTTCTCAAAAACTGGACGTATAGGAAAAAAATTAAAACCAGATTCGGAATCAGCGCGGAAAACTCTACAAGAATCGCATAGTGGGAATCGAAATACTTTTAAAAAGTTGAAATTTGTTGGACAGTGTAATCGATTCTAAAATTGTAAACATAATCGATTTTTATGGCAAATTGTATGACTGTACGTGGAGACCGTGGAGTGTTTACTGTGGAGACTGTATAAAGAGATCCAACTACATAGCATCAAAAGTAACTATACAATAAATGTTCGTATAACGCGACAATTCTACTGCGCATAATGATGCTAACGGAACTCGTTCATTGGCTAATTCCCTACTCGTACTCGGCCAACGACGTGACCATTGGCTGAGGCGCAACGACATGCGCGAAACAAGTACGTAATAAATTTTTCAACTTCTTCGATTTTCATATACTCAATTTTGCTATAAATGCATAAAGATCCGCAGTCTAATAATTATTATTACTTTATTTCTTTAATAAAAGAGTCCAACAAAATTTTGATCTTCGTTTTTTTATTATTTTTAGACATTTCTAAAAAAAATCGATTATTCAAAACATCGATTATTTTGGAGACGATTTTTTAGTGGAACCTACCGATTCTACTGCTTGCTATACTGAAGATTTTTAAACTAGTTTTTCTCGAAAAGAATGCGTCAAACAAGAAGAAAATGTTATTCTTTAGTTTCGTCTCGCTTTTGCGTATAGAATGCGGGACACTCTGTATACTATACCCGGCTTCAGATAACATGCCTTGTTTCAAAATTACATCGTCTACCACAGGGAGTTCCAACTAGTATAGTAAGTAAAGTCGCGATTTCTATCCGTGAGGATCTCCACGATCACTGTCCCTTGCCACTTATTCCACTGAGGGGCAACGCCGCACTATGGGCCAAACCGACGAAATCTCTGTAAAAATCAAAGTACTTTCGATAGAAATGAGGAGCGATGAAATTTTTTCTAAATGAAAGCTGAAACTTTGCAGAATATGGGATAATTATGGAGATTGTGGTACGAACGTTTTTTAACCTCGAAAGAATTCGTTAAACTTGCACGATTTCAAGAACATTGTGGTTTTTCCAATATAACCGTGTTTAGTATCATTCTGCATTAGAAAAATGCCACGAATATGTTGGTGAAAGTTCCATGAAAAAATAATAAAAAATAAAGAAGATTAAATATTGGTGTTACATTGTGATGACGCACGGACTGCGACTCTCCGCGTCGCGTTAGTAGTGATTCACACCGATATACCGAGCCGAGATTACTAAGTTGGGGGGAGGGATATTCTTGGTCGCATCTATCATATAGAAATTGTTGCGCCGATAGAGGATTTACTGTAACACGCAAGTTTCGGTCACGACAACACATTACACGGTGAGCTGCTAGTCATTCTTACGTTTCAATATCGCGGAAAGCAGCATCATCTACTTTATAGTATTACAATTAGAATGGGTTAGTCGACTAACCTCGTTAATCAACTAGCCCCGATCTCCCCTACGTAGTAGCCAGAAGAGGTTCGAATGGTGCAACTGCCTGTACTAGAAGACCATGTAGAAGACAGAACCGTTCCACTTTTGGACGGGCAGAAACGTTGTTGCAGATTGCAACGAAGACGCGAGTAGGTTCGTGCGTTTCATGGTTCAGGATCAGCCTCCGACGCGGAGTTTCTTTAATGTTTATGAATCCAGGTTAATCGCGCAGTGAAAGAGTGTAGAAATTCATCGTCGGCCACGGTCCGCGGAAAACGCGCCGATTTCTGGCATGAACGAGCGAGTCCCGATGTTATCCTCCCGCAGGGCACGGCCACAACGAAAATGTGCGTTTCCGGTCTCGCTGGTGGTTTTCACGGGCTCGCTTTCGTGCGGAAAAGTCGAATACGGTTATATTGTTCGTCACGGTTATTACACGCGCGTTCTCTTCTTCATTTTTCTTCTTCCTTAGGGTTACGATATACCTTGCAGCACGACAAACGTCCCTGCTCGCAAGCTGACTCGCGACCGGATCGACTAGCAACCAGTTTCAAAACACCTGAAACCATTTCGGTATTCAGCTGGAAATGTCAGCAAAATTCTCACACAGGCCCAGAGTCGCCTCATAAGGGGAAGGAGCACGAATTAAGGGGAAAATGTTACCCTCTCTTTGCCAGTACCGGTCACGTGACCGGCCCGCGGCGGAAGCGTGGGAAATAGCGTCATAGAGGGAGAAGGTAGAGTGGGGACACAATTGGGGACTATTTTTTAAACAGGTTCAGGAATTAATTCTTACCATGATGCTGTTCAGAAGGGCTGGAAAGGCTTCTTTTCTAATTGTAGAAGAGAATGGTGACGACTATATCGCCGCCTGAATGTAACAACTGGGTAACTTACAATTCCTTATTTTAGAGAAATTGATGAAACAGTATTTTAAGGTTTTAAGATTATGGTAGGGAGACCGCTATTTTAAACATAATGCCATCATCTGCTTATATTTCTTTATTTTAAGTGGAACAATACGTGAAAAAATATCATTTTGGATCAAAAAAATTTTAAACCTTTTTTTGCCCATTTATAACATAAATAGAAATCTGTATTTATTTTTTATCTACTTTGAACACTGCTCACTAGATGTCGTAGATTACTTTGATAGGTTACCCAGTATGTATTTACAATAAATTCTACTTGATTTCTTCTTTAATACGAAGTAGATAACTCAAAATGTCCAAATTTCGAGTTACCTAGTTCTTACATTCAGGCGGCGATATAATTGATTAATGAAGCTGTATTATTTAGAATTTAACCACTGAATTTTATTTTCAAACCGGGCACGAATTTACGCAATCATTACGTAACTAAGCCTTCGTTAAAAACACGCGTCACACCACCGCGGACGCAACAAAAATGGACGACAGAGTGTCTTCATCCACTTTTATAACAAAAAATGTTGCCGTTTGGCTACACATTCTGCTCTGGCTCTACATTCACTTTGTATGTACTTTGTATACGGTGCGCGCTATTCATGCGTCGTAGATTTTCTAACCTCAAATATGGCAACATATGATAATTTTGTAATAAAAAATATTTTCACAAAGATGTGACTTTTTCCCTTATTTTTCCCTTAATATACACTCTTTTTTTAGTAATGTTTGATAAATGGAAACTGTAAACAAAATATCGTGCATTTAAGGGTTAAAACGAATCGCGCGTTATTCTCCTCTTTTCTAAATAATAATCGGAACAACTTGCCCCAGGAACTTTTAGACTCGGTCTTCCCTAAATTTCTGGGGTTTCTTGTTCAACAACAAACGCGCGTTAATTCGCGCGTCAAGGAATTGAAGCAGCACATAACAATGAAGACGACGATGTTGGAGTCCTGCTTCGCGTGTTGCGGAGATTAGTGTTCGGCCGTGTCCCCGAAAAAAGTGCGATGTTCACATGGAAACCGGCTTGCAGGTTTTTTTGTTGTTGTCGAACGTTCTGTCCGCGCGAGGTGCATTAATGGAATTACAGGACAACACACACGCAGCCAAGAGTAACGTTATCCCCGAGATACATGGCTGGCTTTATCGTCGCGATGCGTGACGAACGTTCGTTTACGTGCGTTCCGTAAGGAGCTTCTCAGTCCTCTTCTTCCTGCGTTCCCTGTTCTGTTCACCATCGTCCACCGACACCGGGAACAGTACCCCGCGCGCACGTCGACAATGGAGAAATATTCCGAGTATTAAGAAATCGGGCCCGGGTCTCATTCGACCCGGCGAAACGCTTTCCAAACGGAACACTTTGTTGCATTTCTCGCCGACGTTAACACGGATTGCGATTATTTTCGTGACTCGGCGATTCCGTCGTCAAATCGTTAATCGTGGAACCTAACCGCGAACTAACTTTCCAACGTCAGACCTTTTTTCGAGGCGACGTGTTCGCCGTGTCTAAACGCACGGTGACTTTGTCATTTTTAATTCGCTTCTTTCGCCGGTAACTCGTATTTGCATCGCGAGCGGGAATGGAAAGTATTACTTTGTAATTCTGCAGTTTATAATAATATTATAATAGCTACTTTTTACCCTTTGCACTCCTTTGTCGAGTGCGACTCGACTTCGGAGAAAGGAAAATGTCAATGAAATGTGTTTTTATGTATGTATTTCCCAGGTAGCACAGTACGTCTGACAGATGTCGTTTTCTCGTCATTCAAAAGACGCCTTTTACACGTCCAAAAAGTACTTTTTCAGACGTTGTTTTGACGGTTGGAGGAAAGTGCCTTTTATCCGTCTCATTTCTGACGTAAAAACGACGTATCCAAGAAGACGCCTTTTTGGATGTGTAAAAGGCACCTCTTCGGAGATGTCGTTTTTACGTCAGAAATGAGATGCATAAAAGACACCTTCCTCCAACCGTCAAAACTACGTCTGAAAAAGTACGCCTTTTTAGACGTGTAAAAGGCACCAAGTTTATCTCTTCTAATAATTATATGATTTGATATGATTTGAGCCTATAAGAATAAAAAGTAATGAATCTAACAATATAGGTTCGCATGGCTCAGCGAGGAAGCACATCATGAAGTTAAACGGTAGTCCCGAGTCCCGAGTTCGAATCACGCCAATTGCATAAAAATTTCTAAATTGTAATAAGGTTTTTTCGAAGACAAAGTGGAATATTCTCTCAAGCAGTGCATGAAAGTAGTAATATACATATATACATATAGATTCTAATTTTTTTTATAACTTTTTCTTAAATTTGAAGATTTTGTGCATCTGAAAAAGACGTCTAAAAGATGCCTGAAAGACCTCCGAAAAGATGCATAAAAGAAGCCTAAAAAGACGTCTTAAAGATACGTATTTCAGGCGATTTTTTAGACCTCTTTACAAGACATCTTTAAGATGTCAGAAAGACCTGTGAGAAATATCTTTCAGTCTCCCAGTTTACTATCAAAGATGTGTTAAGACGTACAAAGATGTGACAACGACGTGTTAGAGACGTAAAAGACATCTGTGTCAGATGTACTTGTCAGATGTCTTGCGACAGACTCCTTGCAGATATCTTTGAGATGTGTTTGTACTATCTGGGTTGGCTCAGGTTGGTTCTTCAAAACAACTATAATTGCCCGAAATATAAATTACAACAAAATTTGAAAGCTGCATTTAATATTATTAGTAAACAAAATTGTTTAATATAAGTAGGAGTCAAGAAACTATCCTTTGAGGTAAAATGAGACACTGAAAACAGTAGGGAGTTGTTGGCAGCAAAATAGAAAAATAATTCGAAGTGCAAAGCGTTAATAGTAGGAACCTAACCTCGAACTAACTTTCCAACGTCGAACCTTTTTTTCGTATCTAAACGCACGGTGATTTTGTCATTTTTAATCCCCTTCTTTCGCCGGTAATTACTTTATAATTCTGTTCTCATAATTTTTAACAGTAGCAACTTGGTATTTCAATAATTTGCCTACGCGCTTGATGACAATGTCAGCAATGCGTCACTTCTGCAAGTGACTGCTCGCAATGTCGTCCAAGGAAACAACGCGGCCTGTACAGGAAGATTTCCGTGACAGCGCGTTGAAACCACCAATCGCAGGATATAAAACAACGAATTTTGCGCGTAATAAATTGGCCAGAATCCGCACGAAGAAGTTAACAACTCGTACTTGAGCCAACTCGAGCGTGCACCCGTGCACGCTTCGTTTCGCTGAAATAATAACGAAGATCTTTCGAGCCCCGTCACGGCGTAACCAGGAATTCCATGCTCCCCTTTCGCTGCGGTTTAACGAAAATTATGAAAATTGCCCCGATATCGTAACGTTCGAGAAAGTACACGAATGCCGAGAGAGTACAAAATGGATTATAAATATTTAATGTACGGATCTCTTCCGATCGATCTATACATATATGGCAGTCGTCCACTGACACGATACAAGGATGCACTCTTGCTTGACGTTTCCAATTTGCAACGGTCGCGCGTAACAAATGTATCGTCGCTATATCAACTGCATAGACCGGAGTTAGGCAAAAATTTAATTAACGATTGAGAAATAAATGTCTACTGCAATCGTTAATCGCAATTAACAATTAAACTCCTACTTTAGTCGTTAATTGCGGTTAACGATTGCATTCTTTTCAATTGTAATCGTCAATCGGATAATTGATTAATGATCAACTGCTTCGTAGTGAAATATTTCAACAATTGATCCAATCAGTCTCCGATTTTTCGATGATTTCTTTTTTTAATCAACGATTGACGATTAACTTCATCAATCGATTGATTCAATCGTCCATTTTTCAATGATTACGTTCTTTAATCGTACACATCAATCATTCAATCTTGATTAAAATTTTAATTGATTAATGCCGTTTAGTCCATTCATAAAAAAGTTGTTCTGATTTAAAGTGTGTGGAAACATTTATGCTCCTTACTCCTTATACTGTATACAGTATACATATGTATGTATATCATCCTTTTCCTTCCCCTTACTATCTCTTCTCTAGATTCCCCCTCTCCTTACTTCCCTAGATACGCGCCAGCTCTTCCTTACGATCTACCACAGATAACGCCACAGTTTCGGCACCGACGAGATACTATTGTGGTTTCGGTCCTACCTAAAATATGAAAATGGATATATAATAAACATATAGATATAAGTTTACACATGTATATGTGGCCAATGGATCCGAGTGTATTCAAGTCTTTTGTATTTTTGTTGTTACTCTCAATAACAATAAATTAGAACATGCATATATCGCTATTCCACATAGCGGCGAAAAGCTCAAACTGCGGTAAATAGCGGTAGAAATTCTGTTGTCCTGTCACAGATGGCGTTGCCGTGTTAGGGGTCCAGGGTCTTCGTTGAATCTGCTTTCACAAATGCAATTCGTTGGAATATTCACAAAGTTATTCAACGCAATTTTACAAAATTTACAACTAATCACTAATCAATAATATTGATTCACATTATCGACATCTGTCTACATTATCGACATCCGGCACAGAAAATAGACCGGTCGGTAACATTTGTCTACCAGTTTCAGCGTTTCGCCACTACGCTGTATGGCTCTTTCGACCCGTTGAATATCGACGTTAGGGAAAGGACTAACGAAAGGGATTAGGATCGAGGGACAAGCAGCAAGAGCCTACGTACTAAGAGAGAGGACTAAAGAAAAACAATAATTGAAACGCTCGTCTACCGGCATGTTATATTTGTAAAATAAACGAGGCACACGTTGCCCGAGTAAAAGACAGTAACGTAGTAAAGTTAGGGGTAGGAGAAATAGACCATGAAAATGAAACTTCGTTCTCCGATAAAATTATTTTCGTGCATTTCGGCAATAGGCTACGCCGATTGAAAAATACAAAATTCTTGAAGACCTAAGAAGTTGCAGGAACAATCGTTTGTGCGCTAAATTAACATTAAGGCACAATCTTGTATAAAAAAAAATTCGTCCGTGAACAACGTCCAGCACGGCGTCGGAACAAAAACGGCACATTTAAAAATATATTCGAGTTGTCCTTACATCGCTTCTGAATTCTTAAAATACAATTTGTACACAAGAATACGGTTGAAAATACACCCTAATCTCTACTTCCCGTTTCATTGTACGTTTTTCGTCGCTTCTTGCGAGTCTATCGAAACGTTTCTATAGTATCTGAGAGATTTCAACATTGCACGCGAACTATATCTTCAAGCAGCGCGAGTTCTTGTGTGGTACCCGTAATAAAAACTGGAACGTATTTTCCCTGATATTGTTAACATCGTCGTTATCGTTTTCATCGTCGGAATCCGCGTTGTCGTTATCGATAACGATGACGAAGTCTCGGTCACCCATTAAAGTCCTAAGACACATGTCCTCCTGCTCGATTCGTCTGCGCACCAACAGCTCCAACGTGAAAAGATGATCGTCGCAGGCCTCGGGTAAATAGTCGTGCATAAATTCGGCCAGTCTGCAGACAAAACATTCTTAATCATTATTATGATAACCGAGCGTCTGTGTTCTCTCGTTGACCACTGATTTCAAATTGGATATGCTATCGAACGCAGACTAAAGGGGATTAGTACGGAAATATAAATACAGCCACATGTCGACAGACCGGAAAATCAAATCACGCGTGCTACGAGCAAATAAGATTTACAGATATGAGGTGTGTTAACAAAATAACGGGAATTTCGTAATTTCGCGGGTTATATTAGTCCGATTCACGTCATTTTTTTTTGTACATGTTGATTTGGTACGATCAGCGATCTTTTACTTGTTGAAAAAATGGATCAGATCAATGCACCTTCTCACACTACATTGCTTGTTCGTGATTTTTTGGCCAAAATCAACACTGTAATGGTGCCCCAGCCTCCATATTCACTAGACATGGCCCTGCGTGACTTTTTTTCTTCTCAAAAATAAAGAGGTCGTCGTTTTTCAAGCACAGATGAGGTTAACCGTTTGCACTCCGAATTATTTTTCAATTTACTTGCCAACTACCTACTATTTGAAGTGTTCCATTTAAAATTTACTTCAAAGGACAGTTTCTTGACTGCTACTTATTTTTAACAATTTCCTTCACTAATCAGATTAAATGTACAGCTCTCAAACTTTGTTGTAAATTTTTATTTGTGGAACTTATATTTGTTTCGAAGAACCACAAATACTTACATATATAAAAATCCATCAAAAATCCTGGCACAAGTGTGTAATATCTAATTGAAAATTGAAAATTCCCGTTATTCTTTCAACACACCTCGTATACATATAACGAAACCGCCTGTTGTCTGGCTCGAGAACAAAGGTCCTTGAGGACCATGAAAGGGTTTACCGATGCGTTCTTATTAGAATATATTTATTTAACGGAGAAAGGAGAGTCGAGTGGTCGAACTTTCAAGCGTTCAGGTTGAAACGAAAGTGGACTGAAAGGTTACCGTAAAAGATATTCAACGTTGTGCCCGGTCGAGCCGGAGGATTGGAAGATTTGATCCGCAATGCAGTGCAACGGTGCATCCCCTAGCCAATGCTCGTTCTTGTTGGTTGCGATGTAAACGATAGCGGGGAAACTTTTGTCTCCGTCCCGGCTGTGGAACGTTGAAAAGGACGTTACGTATCCACCCAAAGTGCACTCGCGGTTCTCCAAATAAAGCAGCGCCACGCTGTCTTCGACTTGAAATGCTCTGCCATACACGATGCCCTGCGGCGACAAAAGAAATCGACTTAATTGCGATCGAAAGCATCGCCATCAAGGGGCAGTATGTAATTATCGCATTTCCGAATTCCATCGGACCTGCACCTCATTAGCCGAAGAACCGTTTCAACCTCTTTTCGAACAATTTATATTTTCATTGTATATGTATTGACAGAATTGAAAATTTGAATAATACATAAACAAGACTGTGGATCTTTATGGAACGATTTACAAAAATTCTTTTCTTCTCCAACGCTAACCGTGCCGGGTACAAAATGTGTCAGATATAATTGTTTTATAAAAATTACAGGACTGAATTTATTTAGATTTTTCACAATTTTTATAATGAAAAAAAATGTATTCAATTATTTCTAGTGGAGGCATCTTTATAATTTCAACAATTAAAAACTAAACAATGTGTAAGCGGTCATTTGACCGGTCATGGTACGGTTAGTGTTAACCAGGGCTTCGGAGTCGGAGTCGGAGTCGGAGTTTGGGAGTAATTGCTGATCACTGGAGTCGGAGCCGGAGTAAGAAAAAGCTATACATACATATATCGACACCCGGAGTCGAAGTCAGAGTCGGAAAAAAATATATCGACTCCGACTCCAACACTGGCTCTTTTGTTTATAAATCATTAATAGATTTATGTATACATAAATAACTTGCTAATATTTGATCCACAGTATATGTAGACGTATTGTATATGTATATGTATACCTCGGCACTATGTAGAGGAGAAACAGTTAAAGTTATGGTAATAGTATTTGCTAACTATTTCCTGAAAGTGAGAAAGTAACAGTCGTGTTGTGTTGTATCAGAGTTATCTGTTCCATATTCTTAGACTGTAATACAATATTTCAACTATTTATTCAGTTTTATTACAACTCTTCATTATTTTGAGTACATATTTTTTCAATTTGGAGAGTCGGAATCGGAGTCGAAATCGGCGTCGGTGTCGGATTTGGAGTCGGAGGTACAAAGAAAGAGGAGTTGGAGTCGGAGTTGGAATTAAGAATTTTGTCTACCGACTCCGAAGCCCTGGTGTTAACAATCCTAATTAGATGGAGATATATTATTATTGACATGCTTATATTCATTTAAGTCTTATTTGCTATAATCACTATCTGGAATTGAAAACATTTTTGTACGTAATCATCGAATGTTCGGAAAACTCAGTCGTTAAGAGATTAATTTGTGTTTCCGGAGACGAGAAATGATATAATTTACTCTACGGTTGCGTGTTTGTTTATCGATGTTTAGAAAAATCTGGGGATTGGGTAACCAGAGAGTGATTCAGTGTTTGCGAGCTCGCATATATTTACCTCCTGTTCTTTGATCAGCGTAGCCACGCGTCCAGGCTGTAACAAAAGAAAACGGAATCAGTTAGCAAACGAGAGCATTTCGAGGAGAAACAAAACAAACAATGAACAAGGGAACGCGCGCGGTCAGCGTGACGTAAACACGTAACACGAACACGGGGACGAAATGTGTTCGAAAGATATCGGTTTCTACGAGCTGCAACTGGTTTCGCATCGGACTAGTAACGGCAGGGTAACACGAGATCGAGAGAAATCACAGTCATTTAATAAACCTCGTATATACATTGGATCGTATCGACGCGCGACGATGGCTAGTACAATAAACTGTGAGGAACGCGATCTCATCTGATGTTGGGACGTTTGCGTAACGGTCAGGAATCAAGAGAAGATATCGGGTGAACAGGTTGGCAAAACTGCAACCGAAAGGACCTGTCATCAACTCGTCATCATATTTCATGACAAAATAGCCCAGAGCACTAACGATGTTAATGAAGAAAATGCAATTGTAAGAAATAACTTGCAAGCAAACCAAACGATAGAAAGCAATGGTCATTTAGATGATATTGTTGAAGAAGCGTCCGAGATATTCCGAATTGAACATATGCGATGTGCCGTTCATACATTACAATTAGCGATACGAGATCGATTAAAAAATCAACACGCAACTACTCTCATCGGAAAATTGAGACAAGTGGCTGTTGCAAGCAGAACCCCTAAAATTGATGCAATACTTAAAAGACGTGCTAGCAAAGAGGAATTATTCTAGACCAAGCTACACGTTGGGGGAGCACTTATTTAATGATTAAGCGTTTGATTGAATTAAAAGCCTTTATTGAAGATCTCGATAGTCAATGTGTTTCGTTAACTGAAGAACAATGGAAACAAACAGCAAAACTAGAAAAGGTTCTGTCATATCCCTATATTGTCACCTTAACGCTGCAAGCTGAAGATTTGATGCCCGGAAAATTTTTACTGGAGTGGAAAAACTTGATGCATCAGTTAAACCAAACTGTTTATAAATAAATAAACCAAACTTTAAATTCAATAGATGTACCAGTTAGACATTGAAAAAATCAAATTTCGGCAAGAATTTTATGATGGCTTGAAAAAAATGGAAAAATATGACCGCTTATCAAAACTAAAAGTGTGGAAGAGCTATCGCTATTTGTCCTGAAATTATTCGCGACGCAGCTAGAATTGTAACGGCAATGCCTTCGACACACGTCAGTGTTGAAAGATTATTTTTTTTCAGCATTAAAAATAATTTAAACGGATTTAAGAGCATCTATGAAAGAGGATTTGATTGAAGCCATTATTTTCCCGAGAGCTATATTATAAAAAAATTGATTAAAAATGTCATTTTGTTCTTATAGAATTCCTATAGAATTATTTAAAAGGAACTTTGTATTAATGGTTTATCATTTGTCTTGTTTTGTTATGATTCATTTATTTTAAATTAAAATGCGACTGATGACTGGACTGGTCATCAGAGAGGGGGTATTTGATTCCCCTCAATTGCTGGCGACCTGGCGAAACTGGTCACAAATAATAATACAGCACCTCGAGGTTTCGAAATTTTGTACTAGTAGCACCACTGTCTCGTTCCTAAACTGCACGTTACAAATGTTATAATAAAATACGGCTGATAATGCAGGTTGATATTACATTGTATATTGTCCATCGATAATACAGTGTCCATCGTCCATGCAAACGCTTTTATTGAACAAAAACTCTGGTACGCGAAGCGGCTATCTTCTGATGTCTTGCTTACTTCGGTTGCCTCGTGACAGGCCAATACCAGCGGTGTTGGACAGGCAATATCTGCCGAATATTATAAATTACTGTAATAACGGTATAACGGTATAACGTACCGTACGACCTGCATTATCAACCGTATTCTATTATAACATTTGTAACATGCAGTTTAGGACAGAGACAGTGGTGCTACTAGTGCAAAATTTCGAAACCTCGAGGTGCTGTATTATTATTTGTGTCCAGTGTCGTCAGGTCGCCAGCAATCGAGGGGAATCAAATACCCCCTCTCTAATGACCACTCCAGTCTACGACACGGTCTTGCGCCGCGTACGCGCAACGTGTCACATATTACTCTACTCTGGTCATCAGAGAGGGGGTACCTTGTATTCCCCTCGAGAGCTGGTTAAGTCACTTACTGGCGACACTGTTTGTGACAGGCGGTGTGTCTGCCGAATATTACAAATTATTCCTTTATTACGTAAAAATATGCATTTTGGGCACCGGAGCACTATGTATAGATTTGACTTTTAAGAATCACAATTGACCACTTCTGAACTTCTCATTGCAATGTTGAGCCCCCTTAATCAGATCGCACGAGTTTGCGACGAAAAAGAAAAGGTTTCTGTGATCAAGTTAACGGCTTGATCGAATATATTATTGTAACGATATTAATTCGTTACTCCGGAGGAAACAGTGTCCAAGTTTTATTGGTCTTAATAGAAGCATCCGTGGCTACTTATTGAGCGGTGTGCACGCGCGTGCATGTGCGTTACGCATTGCGTGATTCGAGACGTAAACAATTTCCCCACGACGAAGCTTTTGTTCCGATGACGATTCAATCTTCCCGGTGCCTGTAAATATCGCGCTGATCCCGTGAATCCCTGAATCACGGGAGAAGTGACGCACGCGTCCCAAGAATTTAAAATAAATTGAAAGATGCGACGAAAAGAAAGACGAACAGCGCAATACAACGGATTTTAATACACGATCCTAGTATTTTTATTTTACTTATAGTTATTCTTTACTTGCACAAGCTCGGAATATTTACACAATATTTTAATTATCACTAGACCGTGCGTCTTCGTGGAAAATAAAAATTGTCCGAGTCAATTGCAAGAGACTGAAGCGAAATGAGAATGTATTTTCCGTTTTAATAATTTTAGACAGTCGAAAATAACATCATTCAGTTCTTCTAATGTCTTTAGAATTTTTATTTAACCAGGCCATTAAACCAATTTTACATTTAAGGGTCGTAAAACAAACCGTTTGAAAAATGTAAATGAAACGGGTTGGTATGTGTATTTGGTTCTTCCTTAATTCATTTAATTTCGTAAGTTTAGTTAAAAACAAAGTTAAGTTTCAAAAATATTACAAAAATTACAACCAAGTTTGAGAGTATTCTTGAATTTTTCTAATTTATTACTGTTTTATATTTCGCCCAACTAATTTCTTTATAAATCCATAAAAATCCGCAGTCTAGTAATTAGTAAACAAAATAGTTGAAAATACGTAGCAGTCAAGGAACTGTCCTTTGAAGTAAATTTCAAATAAAACACTTCAAATAGTAGGGGGTTGTTGGCAATAAAATTGAAAAATAATTCGGAGTCCAAAGGGTTAATCACATCATTTTTTGTGTAGAATTGTGTCTGAGCGGTTGATACAGCGACGATACGTTTGTTACGCCGTTACCGTCGCAAATTAGAAACGTCAAGCAAGAGTGCATCCTTGTAGCGGTAGCGTGTCAATGGATGGCTGCCAAAACTGTGTAAAAGAATTCACGCGACCGGTTCATGAACAAGAAAATTACTGCTATAAATAGAACAACCGCGAGACACCTACGCGCGTAAAAGCTGTACAATCTGTTCAATCAAAAATATTTCGCGATTGCGGATACATATTAACATGTAAGTATGTATTGTATATCTTTTACGACGTTCCGAACGCCGCGCCGCACTGTCTTCCAACATTCTAACGCGTAAATAAAAAGTGTCGAAACAATATGTTATTCGAATGACACTCGCATACGATAATGTTTATTCCTTTCTGTGCACGAAAATACAATCGTTCTGCGCTTCGGCAAAGCTAGACACACGTGGCGGTCAAGTTACCGGATTCAAAGAGCAGTAAATGTTAAAGAACAGTGAACCTGTTCATTATTTTTCAATTTTATTGCCAACAACTCCCTACTATTTTAAGTGTTTTAATTAAAATTTACTTCAAAGAAGAGTTCCTTGGCTGCTACTTATTTCAAACAACTTTGTTTACTAATTATATTAGCTCACAAAGCTTTTAGCTAAAAAAATAAGAAATTAAATAAATTGAACCTGTTTTCGCAATTTATAGATTACAGACGAATTTATTATTTAATTTCAAACGAATTTAAAACGAGCTGCCCTGTAATCTCTTGAAACACAATTGTCCTCGCGATCGTGGAATTAACCCTTACGATTTTGTTTACGGGTGGTTGTCCTTCGTAATTTCGTAGGAGAGAATTATTGTATTGAATATTAATTGGCGAATAAAATTGAAGGGGTTAAAGGTAGCAGGGTTAAAGGTATAATGGAAAGAAGAAGATTGGTCCTTAGAGAACGCAGACGTTCCCGACACTTACATTTTCGACAGTGCCGCGGTGCGTCGTGTTTCCTTGCCAAAATCGCCTAATGAACCCCTTCACGTGTCCCACGACGCTCCTCTTATATTTAAATCCTGGATGCCAGCACAAGGACCCGTAACCGAACACCCAAAACTCGTGATTCCCATTATTCCTATTTTCCATGTTCGCTGTCAACGGTGTCAACTTCTCTGTTGCGTTCGACCTCGGACCAAAGCGTGTTTCATTGACTCTGTCGAGGCTCGACACGCTGTATTGTCCCCCGTGGAAATCCTCGAATCGTTTTAAAACGATGTATCATCCATGACGGGATATACTGTTCACGCCAATGCGCGTAGTTGAAAATATTTACTAATGATCGAGCGCTAGCGTGTTCGGTGAAATTTGCCCGCTGCTTTGGACAGTATCTAGCTATGTACGAATACTTTACAGTGTTACCCCAACAGAGAACGAGCGTTGACGGTAAAATTTGAATACTACAATAAATAAGCTTCGTTATCGGGGATTAGTTTACTTGCAACGTGTTCATCGATTTGACAAGCGCGCGACACGTGGCTAAACTGTGCTTTCGTACCACTATCCGCCAGCTAGATACGAAAGCTCCCAACGTCGTTAAGAAAATCTCGCTCCCTCAACGAACATTTTTCTTTCCTTCGCTCCACTTTTATTCACTTATTCGTTCGACGATTCTCGGTTGTTCGATCACGTGTCTCTTCTCCGATTTTCACGTGTCGTTAGGCGGCTCTTCAGCAGCAACAAAGCCATCGTTGCAATGATTTGTACCGTTACCACTTCACGGGAATCAGTCGACTTTCTTCGCGTTTCTCGGGGATTTCTCGTAGCGTCCTTCGCAGGATTCCTGGTAGAATTCGATGATGGTGTCTGGTGTTTGTCGTGCGTGCCGTGGATGATTCGTGACGATATGATCGGTGCGATTTTTCTGGTCGTCTGATTGGAATTACTCCGTTCTCGGAAGCACATGGAAAAAATTTGGAAAAACCGGATCGAACAACTAGTCCACGCGAAAGCTTGACTGAGACTGCCGGCTCGTCGGGCCGGTCGGGCGTGTACCTCCATTTGTGAAAAGAGATGGAAGGAAGCTAACGAAGAGGACGATAGGACAATCCTGACGGTACAAGAGAGAGAGAACGATCGGGGCGCTAGTGGGAGAACACGGATGCGGCGGCTGATGAAACACAAAGTGCGATTGACGTATGACAGCCGAAGTTCGATTGCCCTGACAGATGTTGATGTTGTTAGTATTACTTCATCTACCACGCGACCGGCACCGTTGCCCGATAATTATGTAACAATTGTTTTTCAACAGCTCTGCCCATGAAATTGGCGCGAATGGGCAAATGGCTTTGAAGTGATAACACGGTAACACGATTGTACGTAGACCGATCCAATTGAGAATAATCTCCATAGAGATATGAGTATAATTTCATTCAATATCTTATAAAAATGAACGTTAACAACTGAAAGGAATCAGGACGTCAGCGATGATTGTTTGCTCGTTGAAGTTCATCAAAATGATCCTGCCGCAATAAAACAAAAGCCGACAGTTCCTCTCGGAAATCGTTCGCTTTGCTGTTGATGGTAAACGAGCAAACACGCGTTTCTGTCTTTTGTTCGTAGATGACGCGATTGCTCACCGACTATGGCGGTAGATTCAAATTGTTTGTACATACATATAGATTTTGCACTCCAAATTCAACCTTATGTAAATCAATTTCACCCATGAAGAATATTTAAAATTGATTATTTATTTATTTTGATTAATTTATATATCTGCGAAAGAAACATAAGGCTCAATATTAATGGGTGAAATTGATTTGCAAAAGGGTGAAATTTGTTTACGAAAGGGTGAAATTGATTTCCAAAAGGGTGAAATTGATTTACAGAAGGGTGTATTTAAAATGCAAAATCTGTAGCAAACTATGTAGATCTTTAAAAAATTCAAGTCCTTTTGACCAATTTTTAAAAAGTTACGCGACTTTGCATTTTGCATGTATATACATAGAAAGTGGAGTGCGAGTAATTGAAGATTAAACTTGCATTCCCTTAAATTACTTAACTGTTTCCAGAGACTTTAATCTACGGCTCTGCTAATAACACAAAGGCTGTACTTTCGAAAACGTCGCGATGAAAGCAAATAATAAGCGTTGAATATTTTTGTCTAATAAATCGTAAATGCGCAAAGTTTTGTAGATGAAATAGAAATCTGACATGCGCGTTACCGTTATTACAGGAATTTACTTGATCCGCCCGAGCAAGACCCTTTCAGGGCATGCAACATAAGACAAAAATTCTCAATCAGCTGATATTCACGAAAGAGCAGAGCGTTGTTGACGGGTGTTTGAATTCGCATTTTTTTCGTACGAGAAAGTATCGCCTAAGATCTGAGATTTCTGACAAAGGTGAGAATTGAATAGCGCTCGGATATTTTGCCCAGGCAGCGTGGTAAACGAACATTCTCGAACCGCTGCTCGGTGTTGTTTATATCCTACTTAAAGATACTTGTAACCCTCTTAAAACATGACCTGTTGCATGCTTTATTAGATATTAAAGTAAATGACGGAGACAGACACGCCGCCATCCTCTCCAGATATGAATGGTCAAATGGATGAAGACGATTTGATATACGTGGGTGATGTTGACGAAGTGATCGAGGCTTTTGAGGCTGACGATGTTGGAGTTGAAGACACGATGGGAGTTGAACCTGTGGAGCAGGGAGATGCGTCTTGCTTGTTCACTGGCCACAAGCAAGGTCAGGCAAGCTCTAGTTCCCTCAACGAATGTATATTCTTTCATGAACAAGCGTAATTTCATTGAAAATTTCAGGCTCGGTTTTCTGCGGCTATTTGTCCAAAAATGGGAAACTAGCTTCCACAGGGGGAGAAGAGGATAAAGCTTACATTTGGGACACATCATCTGGAGAGATTATTCTCGACTGTACTGGACACAAAGATAGCATTATCTTTTCAGAATTCAATCACGACGAATCCTATCTAGCCACTGGAGACATGAGTGGTTTAATTCAAGTTTGGTCGGTTTCCGACAAAACCAAAATTTGGGACTACAACATGGGAGATGCGACAGTTAGTTCGATCTCTGTCATTGTACTTTCAGTTGTGAACGAGATAACAGAAAGACTTCTTGTTACAGTGGATGAAGTGGCACATAGCTGCAAATGTATTGCTAGCAGGCTCTGTCTATGGAGAAGTATACATGTGGAAAATACCTAATGGAGATTGCAAGATTTTCCAGGGATATAGTTACCGGGCAGAGACTGGAACAATCTTTCCAGATGGTATTCATTTCTTGATACAATAAAGTCGCGATCTAGCCCCCTGAGGATCTCCACGCTCACTGTCCCTTCGCCTACTCCTTCCACTGTACTTCCGGCGCGGTCGACGCAGTCATAAAAAAGTAGTTTCCCTGCACGATCTCTGTCCCTGTGATGGGAGCTAAAGCGCGACTTTACTGTAAGTTCAGAAAATCAAACGGATCATGTCTAAACGAGATACAACTTTTCAGGCAAACGTATCGCCGTTGGTTACGAGGATGGAATCATTAGGATAATAGATTTGAGAACTGGTTCCATCCTATCGTCCTGCGCAGGCCATTCCTCCACTATCATCACCCTTGATTGTCATCCCGATAATAATCTAGTCCTCTCAGCCGCTACGGATGGAAAAACTATAATCAGTAATTCGAACACAGGCAAGGTAATAAGGAACGGTGCTCGTGGTGTACTTTAGGAGCCCAAGTAACACGGTTTACAATCTCCAGATAATTTCCGTTCTACAAAACTTGATTACCGGCGAAAGAAATAACGCGCATATGGAGCAGGACGTTGGGAACGTCGTAGATAACAGTGATCGAAATTGGGTAGAGACTGCAGCTTTCTGCAAGGATCCTGCGTTTCCAGTTGCTGCGACTGGTACAGTTAACGGAGAAATCTTTATCTGGGATATCTCGAAACAGGTATTACCACTCTTACCATTCAGATGCAACTTTACGCGGTGTTATACGGTACTGATTTCCATTGGAATTGTTCAGGTACTTAGGCAAAACATCGAGCAAGAAAGCGGTATATCAAAATTGGTGTGGAAGGGGAATACAACTATCCTGTTCTCGGCAGGACTAGACGGTATACTTCGATGTTTCGACGCAAGAACTGGTCTATGTGTACAATCATTCCTAGGACATACCGCAGATATTCTCGATTTATGTATTTCCGAGTAAGTTGAAGCAATTCGAGACTACTTTCTCTCGACGAGTGTAACGAGATTTAACAGAAATGCGTTTTAGGAACGGTGAGAAGGCATTAACAACGTCCGACGATTCAACAGCCAGAATTTTTGATATTTCGTCTCTATCATAACGTAATCTATTACATAGAGAAAAATATAAAATCTTTGTTATTATCTAAAATCTATGTACATTTTATGAAAGTTGTTCATATGTATATTGTACTTTGTTTCCTTTTTTAATTAAAAATAAAGTTTATTTATTTTTAGCTCATAGTCTGCAGCATTTTGTCCTTGCACCACTCTGAATCCAGCGAATGGCTTTTATCCTTCCAGAGAAAATGAGTCGGACCATGCTCTTCACCTTTGTCGAAGTTGAATAATGTGCTGAACTCTATTGCTATTTTCGATCTTACTAGACCTATTCCTCCTGCTCTCTCTGGCGCAGGATGATATACTCTTCCTGTGTGAATATTCATGTACAACTTTTCTGGTTCGAATGGCACCTACAACAAATGAATTATCAAAACTTAAACCAAGATACATGGATTACATTTTGAAACGTACCATCAGCAATTCTTCTGCGTGAGCATAGCCGAACCAGTCTTCCTCGTTTCCTGTCTCGCTGTTCTGCTTCTGCAAAACTTTAGTAAATACTATTGGCAGATCGTCGCATCTGACAAAATTCCTTTCTGGACCGCAAGGTGAAATATATGGGAAATCCTTCATATACCTTCCTGTCTCATTTTTCTTCAACCGCTTGAAAAAGAATGCCAAAAATTTCTTCTCTAAAATGATATAAAGATTGAAACAGATCGAAATATATATCTATCAAGATGTATGCCAACCTTTAAAACACGAGGTGAAATTCTTCATGCGAGCATCATCCAAGAACAACTACAGATATAGAAAAGTATACATTTTAAATAATTCGATAGTGTTTTTTGTTATTTTCAATTTAGTAGAGACTTGTACCATGCCTTGATGATCTATGTAGTAGAAATATTCTCGAACTCTAGGTTCCGGAGACTGTCCCTGTTCATATTTTGATTTTTGCCTTCTGTGTACTTTGGAAACGGACGTTTTGATAGGAATCGTAAACAATCCTGATCGTAAATGTGGAAACATTGTATTCTGTACATAAATTATTCAATTCGTGACAATCGAGAGATAATTGCCCACACGAAAACGAAGTAAGTACACACAGTGGGGAACAAAATCAAGTTGACATACAATGAGTATGATTATCACCGAAGTTTTATCGAATTAACATTAGTGTTACAAGTTTAATATTTATTCATTATGTAATCTACATATTGTTCACTTAATTTTGTTCTTGCCCGTCTGTATTTTACTAATACACTTGTCTAAAATTGGGAGGATTACACAGTTCATTTGGGAAAACATAACCTCACTCCCGCAGAATCTCGGTTGCGTCTTGGAGCAGCAATTATGTCAGACGCGACGTAACGTACGCAGATCGCGTAATAACGCGGTAGATTCCAATAAAATAATAAGCCAAGCCCGATAAAATTTCCGATAACGTTTCAATGTGCGTCTCTGGACCGAACCGTCGGCCATGTTTGATTGATTGGAGAACGGAGCAGTGTTGCTAGATGGTACGGGAAAACTCGGACATGCGCGACGATTCCAGCGTCACTGAAGTACGAAATCGGGCACCTTGGTTGCCCCGCATAGCTTCGCACAATCTTTTCTTCTCGATTTTCAAACATACCGTTTAACATGCGTATGTTATATTAAAATTTGATGTGTACGTACATGTAATATATAAATATATTCTAATTGTATATATACAGTAACGGACAAAAGTTTAAGACCGCTCTAAAGAAAACTTGCCCCACAAGCTACGGACTGTAGAACGCAGATACTGGCAGATACGTTCCTGGATTCGCCGCGCATGCGCGAGTTTTCCCGTACCATCTAGCAACACTGGAACGGAGATCAGAGATTCTCCGCAGTGTTCCCAGACGGGTCATGTCCTGTCATAAGGTCATTCTCCATCGGAGAATCGGCGAGACGAGTTACATACTATGTATAGCGCACAGTAGAAATCAGTAGAAATCCAGTATTACACTCCATTCTTACTAATAAATTAACGTAGTTTACACGGTCCATAAAATAGAAAACTGATACATACAACGTTGGCAAAACAGGAATCTAGATCCGCAAAAGAGGTTTCATAAAACGAAACATAGAAGACTCTGTCACCGACGAGATATAATAGTATCTCGTCGGTGACTCTGTCAGCTACTCAATCATACTCAATGCAGTGATGCCAAGGCTGTGGTACTGTGGTATTAAACCATACCCCCACCATAGCCTACTATTGCCCCTACGTATCCTTTCCAACACGCCCGCGCGCTACACTCACCAGCGTACCTCTATCAACCTCTATGGATACAGTAGAGGTACGCTGGTGAGTGTAGCGTAGCGCGCGGCCGCGTTGGAAAACAACGTAGGGGTAATAGTAGGCTATGGTGGGGGTATGGTTTAGTACCACAGCCTTGGCATCAGTGACTCAATGTAGGTTTTATCTGGTTTTATCTCTACTGGTGACTGATGGGGGTGGCTCTATGGCGCGTTATTGGTCCGATAGATTGCAATTGAATCAGAATCACTGCTGCTATATAGTATAATTAGTAACAATAACTTTATTGACTGTTACAAAGGCAGTAATTGCCTACAAAGCACAAAGGAAGTTCTACTTATACGTGTAACACTTAGCAACGGCTAAGGAAAAGAAAGACGAATAATCAGTACGAAGACTAACAGCGGAAAGACGCTGTACAGAGTACAGGTACACCACTGTACACTATGTACATGTACATGGCGCACCCACTGATCCCCCTCACCCCCCATATAAGCCAAGTGTAGGCACTGTCGATGAGCATAGCTTATACATCTTTCGAGAACGTGACGTCACACCGTCTTCATCTTTTCCGAGGGCCAAATTATCTGCGCCCACTGATATTAGTATATATATCAGTGTCTGCGCCGGGTCTATAGGTATATGACCATATATGGTCAGTCTAAGGAAAAAACCATGAAAAAACGCTCTAGGCCTTAGACCATATATACTTATAGACACGGCATAGGTATAGTATGTGTATAGGAAAGCCGAGAGTTGAGCGTCCGAAAGATCGTGGTAGCCCGTGACGTCACAAGATAAGTCTTAAGATAATTTCAAAATGGCTGATGCGGCAGACCGACGCTAACCGACGCCGACGCTACCCATTACACGACTGACCGCCATAACCTGAGCAAGTTGGAGCAAGTTCTTTTACTCTGGGTGAATTTTGTAGCAATTCAAAATGGGGATAATGTGCTGATTTAAAATTGCAGTGAAAAATAGTTAATATATAATACTATTATTAATTCATACTTCATTGTAATGCCTTAATAAAACATATAGAATAAACATTTGTATCTCAAATATACTTTATATAATGATTATTTCATGATAAAATGCCAAATTCTTTGAAATTATCCTGTCCATTCTTTCCGGGTATACCCCCCTCACCCTCATAAGCCAAGCTGGTAGGCGCTGTCGATGAGCATAGCTTGTACATCTTTCGAAACTGTGACGTCACGAGCTACCATCATCTGAATGATCTTCCGGCAGTCAAAAGTATCTGCACCGTGTCTATAAGTATATATGGTCTAAGCTCTAGGCAGCAGACAAAGGATCATCCAGAGGGGCGACTCGCTATGCCGCTCGCATGCGGCTATTGCCAGGTGACACGAGCGCCGTGGCAATGCGCGGAAGCGCATATATTGCCCCTATATTGCACTTTATAGTGAACCAACGTGAACGTGCGTGAACGGGAATCGGTGCAAAGTACTTTTAGACACACTTCGGTTATTTTAATTGAATATCATGAAAATGATGTAAGAAAGAATGCAGCGGAATTGCATTACCAAATGTTAAGATTGTATCAAAATATTGGAAATTAATTTAGTGTAAACAAATTAAGTATATATATATATATATATATATATATATGAGCGATAAATTATAGTATATTTTAATGACATAGATCACGAACAAGTAATTAATATGGAATTATTAATAAGAAAGATTCCTGCCTTGTTGCATAAAGTTGGGACAGCTAATGAATCGAAATTTGTACAGTTAGCACTTGTCAAGTACTTCCACAACAATCACAATATTTTATACAATAAAAATAAGTCCACGGATAAATTTCCTGTTGCTTATCCTTTCTATACAGCAGACAAGAAGGAGAAAGAGACATTTTTAGATGTTATACATTTATATTCGAAGGAGACTAGTCTGAGAACTGGCCACGCAGAATTCATTATGCATGCTATGAAATACATGGAAGAATTCGGGGTAAACAAGGATCTGGAAGTTTATAAAGCGCTGATGGATGTATTCCCTAAGGGACAGTATATAGCGAGGAATAAGTACCAAGCCATGATGTATCATTTTCCGAAACAACAAGACACAGCCCTTCATCTATTGTGTAAAATGGAAGATAATCGTGTGATACCTGATTACGAGATGCAGGAAATGATCTTGAACATCTTCGGCGAAAGAAGTTTGGCTATAAAGAAGTTTTGGCGCATGACATATTGGATGCCAATATTTTCTAGATTAAATCCTTGGCCTGTCCCAGACCCTTCGCCTAGGGATCCGAAAGAGCTGGCTAACTATGCTCTAAAAAAATTGTGTAGCAAAGATGTACTCAACGAAATTATAGAATATAAGACAAAGGATATACCGGATGCTGTGGACGATACATGGATTTTATCCACAATGAGTAGAACACAGCGAGAACTTCTTGCCATGCAACCTACCAATCAGCCTTTGTACATAGAAGGACCTTTTACAATTTGGGTTGGAGATAGCTATATGGATTATTTTGTACTGAAAGGAGATCCAATTAAACGAGAAGTTATAAACGATAGCTATGATAGTAAGTATATCTTCGTGTAAACAAATAATGCGATACAATTAAATAGTTTGTATGTTCACTGACAATTTTTGACCATTTTCTTGTTAGATGTCGACAAGATACAAATTCCTTTTTGGGAAAAGTTGCACAATCGTATGCCTGTTACCTTACATGAACAGGACGATGGTGTATATTATGCGATGTGTCTCACTGGCACATCCTCCAAAGATTCTTTACTATCTTGGATTAGGTGTCTGCAAAAGACGAATACTATCCTAAATCATATACCTATAGTATTTAAATTAAAATCGATACCAGCAGATCCTTTGTACATAGGAAAAAATGAAGATTCTATTCAAACTGTAGACGGAGGAAACAAAGATACATTGAAAGGCAATTAGTTTATGTAAGTAAATAATTTAGATGTGTAAATAAAATTGCTTTTTAAACAATCGCGTTAAATTATTTACTTCCACGAAAAAGAAGTATTTATTTTTTCATTCAATTTCCATCTATAATTGGCGTAGGATTAAAATGTATTGCATCATCGGTCGATCTACCAGCCCACACCATTGTTTACTTTGAATATTTTATCAGGTATAATGCGCGTATACATCGGTATTCATACAAGGAGTTGTTTCAGTTCCTTTGTATATATACATTATTCAATTACCCATATTTATACATGAGCGGTCAAATAAAAATAAACTCGTTTAACTTTTAGACTCGAGTACACGTAACAGTGCGGTATCGTCAGAAAACAACTGATTGTTCAACAGTGAAAACGTGTTTTACAATACACTACTCTACAAATAACATTACGTCGATATGTTCGTAAATAATAATAAAATAATTGCCAAAATGAACTTAAACGTACAATATAAACATTCGAAGCGTAAGTGTTTTATTATATTGATTATAAATCTTCGCATACGTGAGCCTCTATTTGAATTTCGATCTTTGACAAACGAGTACTTTCCGGTGTTCGAAAATACGATGTGTTGGCGCGAAATTCAAATCTCATCGATGTTCACAGATTGAATTAAATTTTCAAAGTTTGAATCTTTCTTTACTTTGATAGGGTTCACCAATCAAATCAGTTCTTTTGCAACTAACACACCCGATTTTTTGAAAATGCCAGATTGTAAACACGTACCATCTACTTACACGGTGAGATAGTTTATCCATGATAATAATGTTAGTTTCGGGCTTCCACTGATATAGATATTTATTATGATTAGGGTCTGAATTACAAAGAAATGAGAGAAGCATACGGGTCAGTGGTGTCTCCTTCCTTGAGATTATTTTATAAAGAACCCTTGATTATACACGAAGGTCGAAAACAATGGTTGTGGGATCATCGTGGGAAACGTTATTTGGATATGTTTGGTGGTGTCGCTACGATATCTGTTGGACACTCTCATCCGTAAGTATATAAATTCGATAGTTGATACAGAAAGACCTTCATTTTATTATTAATATATATTTCTTCTGCAAGTCATGTATTATTCATCATCATTTATTATCTAGAAAAATAGTTGCAGCCATAACTGAACAAGTTACAAAATTAAATCATATATCCTCCGTATACATGCAGCCTCGTTTACACGAATATGTGACTAAATTAACTACAAAATTTCCGGGAGAGCTGAAAGTAGTTTATTTAACGAACAGCGGATCAGAGGCGAATGAGTTAGCATTCTTGATGGCTAGAGTTCATACGCGAAATCAAAACATCATCTCGCTGAAGAATGGCTATCATGGAGCAACTTATGGAACTGTAGCCTCTACTGCTATAAGCACTTGGAGATACCCATACGTCGTACAACCACCTGGATACTTGCAGGTGGGTATCGACCTTATATAGGGATACATTCTATTAAATATTAAACAATCGAACTTATTTTTATGCAAGATTTAATTTCAGGTGGGATATCCAGATGTTTACAGAGGTTTGTGGGGCGGTTCGAAATGCAGAGATTCCATAGTGCAAGCAAACAGGCGTTGCGACTGCAATAATGAAATGTGTATAGCATCGGAAAAGTATTTCACCGAATTTGAAGATACATTTCGTTTTAGTTTGCCCTGTGCACAGGGTATAGCAGCGTTCGTAGCTGAGAGTATTCAGGTACCCTGATCACTTGGAAAGACGTTCTTATTACAAGAATATTCTCCATTCAATTACCACTACCGTGGACGAGATATCTCGTCCATTATAGTGAAAGAGTTGATCATGATTATTAATTATTAGGGAGTAGGAGGAGCAGTGCAATATCCCAAAGGGTTTCTCCGAAAGATATACGATTATGTTCGCGGCAGAGGTGGCCTTTGCATAGCGGACGAAGTTCAAACTGGGTTTGGTAGAACTGGCGAACATTTCTGGGGTTTTGAGGGTCATGGAATAGTACCTGACATAGTGACACTGGCGAAAGGGATAGGGAATGGATTTCCACTTGGCGCAGTAGTCACTAGCATCGAGCTGGCCAACAGTCTAAACGCTGCGTTGCATTTCAATACTTTTGGTGGAAATCCGGTTGCATGTGCCGTGGGAACGACGGTACTCGACGTAAGTGTACATGTAATATGTAAATAACGCCTGTAAACATTCTTTAAAATGTAACACTTCATTGAATTA
The DNA here is from genome assembly GCF_051020765.1 of Lasioglossum baleicum. Lineage (NCBI taxonomy): Eukaryota > Metazoa > Arthropoda > Insecta > Hymenoptera > Halictidae > Lasioglossum > Lasioglossum baleicum. The sequence continues at coordinate 16,373,869 of NC_134940.1, forward strand.
ATTGCAGATTATCGAAGAAGAGGGACTTCAAGAGAACGCGAATGCCGTTGGTACACACTTGATCAATCGTTTGAATTCTCTGTTACTGGAATTCCCCGATATCGTCGGCGATGTTAGGGGAAAAGGACTGATCATCGGCATAGAATTGATTTCAAATTCAGAAACAAGGGAACCATTAGAAAAAGAACGAATGCTCGAGATTTTCGAAGACATAAAAGATATGGGTGTGCTTCTTGGCAAAGGAGGATTACATGCAAACGTAAGCGAATCAGTAATTAACATAATTATTTATAGTATTTCAAGTACGAAGGCTCGTATTTTAAATGCGCAGGTACTGAGAATAAAACCACCTTTGTGCGTGACCAAGGAGGACGCGGATTTTACTTTTGATGTAATTAGAAAGGTGTTAGAAAAACATCAAGGTAAATCATAACTTAAGAAGAACACATACATAAATACGACCCCTTTTATTTGGTACAGTCAATTAAGATTTAAATTATTTATGTTACAATTTGTACAATACAGTTTTCGTATTCTTATTAAGTTTAAGTTAACATGCAAACTGTGCAGCTATCCGTAAGTGAAATTAATTATGCACAGTATCAATGAACAATGTATAATACATTGGCAATAAAATTATTTTCCTTCGTCTTTTTGTACATTTTTCTTGACTTGAGAGAAGAGTATATGATATACACATTTACGTCAAACTCAGGAATAATAAATTATATGCCGTAATAAATGAATGCGATCATTTGTCACATTATAAACTTCATTGCAGTTTCAGTCTCCTCGAAAAAATGCATTCCGATCTTTTTGTCACAATAATTGTTGTATATTCACAGATTTTTATAAATGTAAATATTTTAGACACGTTATGTTTTAAAGATATAGTAGAAATATATACACAAAGCAATTTCTCCTAAATCACCGTTCCTCTATTAATGTAAATTAAAATTCAAGGACCACCATGTTTCACGTACTCTTTCCGCATTATTTTTTGTCCTCAAGTCTTCGAGTCACAATATATATTTTGGAGTATATTATTCTTTCGGAAGACTTGTTTCTCAACACATTATACGAGGGAAAATGTAGAAAAAGAAAGTTACAATGCTACTAATTGTACAGTATTAACAAATGTAAATGCAATAAAATTTGTATAGAGTAAATGAAGACGTAAGACACGAAGACGTTTTCTATTTGGAAATGAAATTTGGCACAAAATATAGACACCTTGTTACATTAAGAAATCGTGTATGTATGCTAAACACTATCTGTTCCAGTTATTGCTTAAAAAATCTTTCTATATCGTACTTAATCAAATAGCTATCGATTAATTACTGTTTGTATCACAAAATACTCAGTTCTTTCATAATATTATGTATGCAGATAATGATTGTATAACCATTCTTTTCTGTTCGATAACTAAATGACATCAATCGTTTTATATTAAATTATGTGGTCCGGCGATGAAATTTTCTAAAAATTTCGAATTCAAGAAAGGAACATATCCGCTGCAAAAATAAAGCTTGTATACGAGCCTCAGGCGAGTAAATTCGTTAAAACTATCTTAGAATCTGGCAATGTATCGAGAAGGTAATGAGAGGAATCAGCCATCGAGGCCAAGTCTGCTTCTAATAATGCCAACTGAAGTTCTCTTCGTGCTTTTTGCACAACGTACACCATTAACGAAATACCTATTAGAATCTGAAAATAAAATGGATACATCAATCATAGATAGAAAGACATCTGCATCGTTATACTTAAATAGATGCTTACTTGAAAACAGAAGACGATATAACCAGTTGCTGCTGTTGATCTATCTTCAAGAACATCTTGCATGGATCGCAAGCTGCTGCCCAAATAAATGTTAATTATTTGGGCTGGTAATAAACCTAATGCGCTAGCTAAATGGTATTGAATGCCACCCATGTTGCTCACCTAAATATTTATTTTATTTTATTATTTTAATTAGATATACTTGTGCGCGCAATACTAACAAGAAATGTTACCCACTGCAAAAATAGTATTTTGTAAACCGAATGGAATAGGAGTTAATCTTGCGAACAAAACGACTTTAAAAGCCTGTGGTCCAGATATAACTCTGAGTATTGCTCTCGCAGTGTCGTTTTGCAAGAGTGCTCCAATCGGCAATTTCGACGACAACGCACTGAGAGTAACATGCGCTATGGCTATTCCCAAATTAGCAGATAACACCACCATCATAATGCCTCTTAATATACCAAAGAGATATCCACTGGCTATGATAAGGAATAGATAGCCGATCACGATAGGAAATGAAACCACCGTGAACAAAGCGATAAATATTATAGTGACGATCCATATGTTTTGATGTTCGATCCAGTATAGCAGCACTTTGATGTAGTCTCTACAGATGAAGACAATCGCTCCCAAGAGAGCCAAAGTAGCGATCGTTACAATAATGTAACATATCGAATTAGAATTAATGCAATTGCATTGTATCGACGAAGAATTCTTTGATGGTCTAACGCTAGCTTCTACATCCTCTATATTAATTATGTCCATGGCCGATGCAATTATTCCTCATTATGTACAGGGAAAAGACTGCTTAATTATCATCCTCTCGACACAATCTACTCGATAAATAAACGGCATATAACTCATTGGTTACATCGAACTTATCAATTGGTTTTTTTACTTGTACTCCCATGTGGATGTGCTACATGTTACTTTTTTCGTGATAGCGACATACAAGAGAGAAGCTACGAATTAGTTATACTCGAGTACGAGTATTACAATTTTGACACTGACAATAAGTGATTATCTGTCAAAGCGCGCATAAATACGAACATTGTGCGAATGAATTTCATCAAACGACACGATTGTCGATGATTTGTTCGGAATTATTTGATTTGTTAAATCGACACAAGGCCAAGTGCAAATGACAAACAGGTGTGCAAATTATTTTTACCTTGTGTGTGTGACACTATCATAATAAAGAATCTCCTCGTTTCTACCATCACTATTTCATACGGACAACAGATCGATTCTTAGTCTCCCTTCTCGTACCACTGTGCATTCTTATGGAAGAATATAATGGATTTACGATAAAAATACAAATCATACAAGCCCGTTAAATACGGAACATGTTATAATTAAAATCCGTTTACGTTTCCTGTTCTCAGTTCTCATCGAACGGTATAGGACAGTATATATAGGACAATATATACTATATTATATGTAGACCATGGACCTTAGATCATATATACCTATAGACCCTTAGACCATATATACCCATAGACCCGGCATAGGTATAGTATGTGTATAGGAAAACCGAGAGTACAGCTCGGAAAAGATAAAGGACGGTGTGACGTCACAAGATAAGTTTTAAGCAGTCTTAAGATAATTTCAAAATGGCTGAAACGGCAGACCGACGCCGACGCTACGCCATCATACACTTGCTCCGTGTAAATTTTGTGTAGCAATACATCGATGGCAAGAAATTGAATGTTATTTCTTCCCTGAATGATTGTAATAGAGCAGAAATCATGTATTGACATTTTCAATTTTTCAACGAATTTGAATTTCATCTACTCAATTTTTTTGTAAATGCATAAAGATCCGTAGTCTAGCAATGCAATAACTAATCACAAGCGAGGTAAATGTAAATTGTGTAAAACTAGCAGTACTACCTTAAAATGTTGTAAATGTGATCAATTTATATGTAAAAAACCATTTTGTAACCTGCGATTCCTAAAATAGTTAATATATATAATACTATTATTACTTTATATCTTAATAAAACATACAGAATAAACGTCTGTATCTCAAATACAGTTTATAATAGATAATTTCATGATACAATGTCAAATTCTTTGAAATTATCCTGTCCATTCTTCCCGCGTACTGGGTATGTACATGCACCGACGAGATACAGATATATAATATATATATTTATTTTGATGTAATAAATATGTGATAATTAAACACTTTTACTAAAACTTATATTTTTTAATTCATTTAAATCCTTAAAACTCAAAATTTTAAATGCTATATACACTTAAATATATATATATATATATATATTTTTATAAGCCAACAACCGTAGTCCCGTTGAAAGCACCGGTTCTCGTTAGATCACCGAAGTTAAACAACGTGGAACGTGACCGGCACTAGGATGGGTGACCGTCTGGTCAAAAACCGGAAAGTGACCCACCCGGGGTGTTTTTCACGTGTTGTTGGCAAAAGGTGGTTCGGAACCCACCATAAACAGTAGGTCCCGCTGAAAAGGCGATGGTGAGAGTGGAAAAAGGAGAGGATTGGTAAATGAATTTGAAACCCTGAGGGGACCAAATATCATGTCCATACCATATATATTTTTATATACCTATAGATATATCTATATATCTGTATATATGGTCTAAGTATAGATCCGGCGCAGATAATTTGGCCCTCGGAAAAGATGAAGACGGTGTGACGTCACGTTCTCGAAAGATGTATAAGCTATACATATATGCTCATCGACAGTGCCTACGCTTGGCTTATGTGGGGGGTGAGGGGGATCACCGGGTGCGCCATGTACATGCACATACCCAGTACGCAGGAAGAATGGACAGGATAATTTCAAAGAATTTGACATTGTATCATGAAATTATCTATTATAAACTGTATTTGAGATACAGACGTTTATTCTGTATGTTTTATTAAGATATAAAGTAATAATAGTATTATATATATTAACTATTTTAGGAATCGCGCGATATTTGATTCTGAAGACATATTATGCAGGTTACAAAATGGTTTTTTTACATATAAATTGATCACATTTACAACATTTTAAGGTAGTACTGCTAGTTTTACACAATTTACATTTACCTCGCTTGTGATTAGTTATTGCATTGCTAGACTACGGATCTTTATGCATTTACAAAAAAATTGAGTAGATGAAATTCAAATTCGTTGAAAAATTGAAAATGTCAATACATGATTTCTGCTCTATTACAATCATTCAGGGAAGAAATAACATTCAATTTAATTTCTATTTCTTGCCATCGATGTATTGCTACCAGCTTGCTACACAAAATTTACACGGAGCAAGTGTATGATGGCGTAGTGTCGGCGTCGGTCTGCCGTTTCAGCCATTTTGAAATTATCTTAAGACTGCTTAAAACTTATCTTGTGACGTCACACCGTCCTTTATCTTTTCCGAGCTGTACTCTCGGTTTTCCTATACACATACTATACCTATGCCGGGTCTATTGGTATATATGGTCTAAGATAGGTATATATGGTCTAAGCCATGGACATAGGAATTATGTCCATGATGTAGACATAGTCTAGACTATAGACAACTATAGACTATAGTCACTGTCACTATACAGGGCGTCACGAAAATATTGTACCAGTTGTACTTCCATTGACTTCCATGCAAAGAGGATTAGATTCAATTAGATTCTAATCCTCTTTGCTTCCATGTACTTCCTTGGAAGAGGTGATTCCTGAGGACTTTTGGAGCAGTTTGGAGTAACTGTTGCCTTTGCGAAAATATTCTCCGCAGCTATGTAAAGATCGAGCAAGAGTTATTAACGAAAAACACGGACCAATCAGAGCGCGGCTACGACAAGCCCCGTTGAGCGTAGCATTCGCATTGGCTGAGCCAGGACCCGTTCATTGTAACCGCGTTCTGATAGGTCCGCGGTTTCCGCTAATGGTGCGCGGGAGCGAAACTGATACCACTATCGGTGTAGAGGTGAACTACGAAGACAGAGAGGGAGATATGTCACTCACAGGAGAGACAAAGACAGAGAATACGAAACAGCTTGATTTTTCGATGAGTCTAAAGCAATATTTTTTTATGTTCTTTGTGTTGAAATATTATCTGTATTATTCCGGTGTCCCGTACAGAGCCCTTTTTAGCAATTTGTCTCTTGAAACTTTATAAACAATAATAGTGTACGTTTTTATAGAAGAAATTTTCTTCTGTAGACTTTTTCCAAAAAAAGGGCTCTGTACGCTACCCCGCAATAATACAGAGAATATATTTCAACATTGTTCAACACAAAGAGCATTTGGACTGATTTGGACTCAATTTGGACCATATAAAATCAGCTGGTCAGGTGGCTGGCCAGGTTTGATTGGGTTTGATACATTTAGGGACTTTACTCTGGTAACAAAACGAAGAGATGATTTCACCTCGCGTTTGTCCATCTAATACCTTTTTATTTTTCTGTAGTTCATCAACAGTCGTAGTTCGGCTTCGTCCATTCGTTTTTTGGTCCGCGTTACGTTACGTTGAATGAATGGTTTTCAAGCGATTTAAGGCGTATTATTCTCGCTATTTTGCGTCGGTACTTACCAAGAACGAAGTACTAAAGTCGCGGGATCATCGCTGACAAAGGTAAATAGTTGTAATCACGTTGGACACGCCGAAGAGCAACGTCGATGTTTTATCGCGAAATAGCAATGGCTGCAATGCGACATATAAAATAATTTCTTATTTTCCCTTGAGATGTGCATCGCTTCAAGTTATACGAACCTTCAAGAAATTAATCAATATTCGATAGCTTTAGTAGATAGACAGCCACTTTTGTAATTCGTGAAAGCGTGATCGTGCTTCCGTTTGGTCGTGGTCGTTATCTGGTTTTGAGAGAAATACATCCGTTTTTTAGTACGGAAGGGAAATAAAATGGAACAGGAGTCAAGGCGCAAAGGACCAAGAAGTCCGAGTGCGGATTCTGAAGACTCCACTCACCGAAGGAGGTCTAGGAAATACGACAGATCTCCGTCGCCGAGAAGAAGCAGATACCGTCGTTCTCGTTCTAGAGACAGAAGGTCGCGTTCAAGTTCCAGAGACAGAAGAAGGAAGGAGTCGAATCGTTCGCAGCAGGAATGGAAGCAGCAGACATCTCAGTCTCAAGCATCTACTCCTAATCCGAGTTCAGGTGGCTACGTGCCAGCAGTTCACAATCAGTATCAGGTAGAATCGAAACTGAATTTCCTTCTGCAAAAAGTTCATCGATTAATGGTTTCCTATATGTATAGAAGTTTTTTATTTGCTATAGGCGCCTCCACCACCAAACACGAGTCAGCCACCCCCACCCATACCTGCTTACAATCAAGGATATAATAATTACAATTACAACTACGGACAAAGCTATGACTACAGTTACCAGCAACCTACTGGTTATCGCAGCGTAAGTTTAAAACAAAATATAATGAACTCTATTTGCAAAAACAGTATGTACTCTGTGCAAGAATCTTATTTTGCGTTGATTCAGATTGCATCGCGAACAAAGCGATGCAATTAAGCTCTACTATCGGCGAGGAATTTGTTGAATGTTTTGTACTTTGCTAGTTTGGTTACGTCGTATGGTATATGTGAGAGTAACGCTAAAAAATTGCTATTCGTGCGCTACCAAAGTGTTCCGCACACGGTGTTATTAGTTTCTGGGGATGATGTTTAAGTTCCTTTATACGGCAAAATGTCGCCAGAGAAAACCCGCGTAAGTGAGTATAACAGCCGCGTTATTTATTTGATTGGCACACCGACATTGGAAACCAGTATTATTGAGCAGATGATTCATCTTGAAGAATCTTCCGTGTATTATCCAAAGTTCTGATTTGAGTATGGACGACTAAAGGTAAGGTTCGCTGGAAATACTGTTCCAGTATTTGAGGTCAAACGTTTGTTTATTTTGTTAGGATTATCCTCCGCCGAATTGGCAAGGGAATCAGGTGCCATATAACAATCAACAACCACCGCCACCACCAACGTTATCATCTCAGCAAGAATCGTCGAGACCGGTGGACAGTGGTTCCTCCGGATTAGTTTCATCTATGGCGAGACCAGAGGACGCCAAGAAGGAAGGTGTGTCATCTAATTTCTTTCTCTGTCTCTAGAAATCTCTGGCGTAGCTATATTCTGTTTTTCGAAAGAAGACTTCAGCTATGATCTTTCGAAAAACGGGCAGAGTAGCGTGTAGGCAATCTTAAAATTCGTTTCGATCTGATGCCCCGCAGCAATCGCAGCTGAAGTAAAACAGCAAAAAGCGACCTTGGCTAAACAGCGGGAGGAATACGTTAAAAAGTCAGCCACGTTGCAACGCGAACTGGAAATCCTGCGTCAACAGTGCGACGAAATTGGTAAAGAGGGTGGGCGAGAGAACAACCGGATCATAAAGGAGAATCAAAAGTTGCAGGTAAACAACTGCACTGTGTCGTCGTTTCGAGCGGAACCAAACGATTTGCTAATATTCGCCTTGTTTTTTCTTGTTCGCAGATCGAAATACAAAATAAAATGAAATCGATACATAACGTTATCGACATGCTTACCGGGATAATCGGAGACAAGGCGACCGTCGACGATCTTAAAAGCAAGTTTAAACTAGAAATTAACAAGCGTTCGAGAAGTCCCAAAGAAGATTTCCCGAAGGGGAAATCGGAGACACCAGACAGATCATCGGGCTCCGATTCCGATAAGGAGCCAAAAAATGAACGAGAATCGAAAGATCGACGATCTCCCGAGGATGCTAAACCTATGTACAATTTCGTGCATTACGATCCGGAAATGCACTGGTGTAAAGTCTGCGATATATTTCCTAAAACTGCAAAGGAATATTTGAATCATCTGCATAGCAATGAACACAAAGAAGCTTGCTTAGTAAGTCGCCTTATCGTTGTCATAGTAGAGCCAGTAGTAAAAGCCTCCTCCGATTTTGGTATAAGTGCTTTTAATCCATTGAATTCAAATCAAGTAAATAAATGAAAAAAAAAACAAACGAACGAACAATCAAAATAAAATATAAAAGTGATCAAATCCCGATCGAAGATCGTTTTCATGTAAATAACATTTACGATTATATTAGAACAGGAAGCGGAAATATGTAACTGATAATCGATTTACATTGTGACTGAACAAACGGATTCGGTTAAAACTATGTATTTCTAATTCAAACTCATATTTCGTGTAAGGATGATATATATATATATATATACATATATATATATATATATATATATATATATATATATATATGTATATATATATTACAGTAACGATCGACGTGCAGGTACTTGGTACAGAGTCCGATTGGTGTTACCATGAACAGTATCACGTTAACATATTGTACCATCGAGTTCAATAATCTCGTACACGCATTTCTTTTGTAACGACCTTTGTCGATTAACACGTTCTTCCCTGCAACAGGAACGGAAGATAGTTGACATGCCATGGCATGAGCGGAATGGAGAAGGAACAGAAAAGGAAGTGCCCTATTATTCAGGACTGCCAACGAAAAGAACACCGATCAAAGGTACGGTTCATTTCAGTGGATAATTACTAATAGAATACAATTCCGTAGCTTGTGCACAGACACTGTGGTGTCCCGGTATGTATTGAAGAAACTTATACGGCTATGGTTTGCTCGAAAATTTGTCTGCATTCATTCCAAATCTACGGCTTTTTTCTTTGTGGGGTACAAACAACGAAAAAAAAAAAAGAAAGGCAACAATACGAAAACAATGCGTGGGCTTCTCCTTTTCCGTGGTAATAGATTATTCACACGTTGTAATTTTTCAATCCACGTCCCGTGGAGCATTGTTTTCTGTTGTCCGGTTCCGGGGAGCGTTTTTATTCGTGTGAAACACGTTGGCAGCAAATTTTGTAGCAACGATGGTTAAACACCGTAGCGATGCACTGGATTTTGTAATGGGACTCGAGGAGCACACTTTCGAGCGATTTCAGCTTCTATTGTCGAACTGTTTCTCGAATTCTTCCCAAGTGTTAATATCGTTCGTCGAATACACATCGTACCTAGGTTGATTTCACGTTCAAGAACGAAACTACGGAAGATCCTTTTGTCGATGTGAAAGTATCGGCATCATAATGATATAGTGCGTGTATCAATTCAAGTACCGTATTACGTTATACCGAGATGTGTAAACTGTGCAAATTCGCCCGTGTCATGTATTTAGTATACTTAACATTATATCTATATCTATATTATATATCTATGCATACATGTATATACATACGTGATATAAGTGATTATAAGTCAAAGTACTTTTGTGAAACCTACTACAACTGCTAGAGAATTCGATATATTTGTATAAAATTATCGGTACATCGCTAATGATCGTAACAGTTGCAGATTGAACGAATACTTTCTAAAATTGCAGATCCGTGGCAATTGTAGTACGTACATTGTTACGTTGGTTCATGTAATTCGTTAACTTTTCTCTCCTACCTGTAAACACGATGTGGTACAACTGTACAAAAATAAAAAAGCCGAGTTCTTCCCTCTTCTTCCATCACTCCTCAGTTCTTTTCTAGAGATCAACGCGGGACCATCCAAGGGATATTTAATGTTGTCCACCGTTTATTGAGCATCTTTTAATGTATTACTTTTTGTTTTCAGTGACATGAATGTGTCGTGGCAGAATATAAGGTCATTCTTTATGAACTTAAATTGTTTACCAATATTCAAAGCTTGAGCGATATTAAGCGTCGGTTCATTTGGTTATAGGTCTGCAGTTCTTCAGCGCTGCGACGGCATGGTACTGCAAGCTGTGCGACTCCTGGATAGGTGATCTTCATTGCGCGAGTTTGCACCTGAAGTCGAAACAGCATTCCGAAAACTATTCCGTAAGTTTCCGCTTGATTCGACCGTAACGGGAAGTTGGGCGGCAATGTTTGTAACACGTAATTCCTTTTCCCAGAGTTTCGTGGAACAGAATCCCCACTGGGAGACCGACTGGATGGCGGACCGCGAGAAAGCGTTTTCCGAGGAGAAGCACAAACAAATACAAATGGAGCTGCAGAAGCACAAAGAGGACGATCCACCGCCAAAGTCGAAGAAATCGAAAAAGTCGAAGAAGAGCAAGAAGAAGTCGAAGAAACGGCGAAACAGGAGCAGCGGCAGCGACAGCTCCAGCGAGTCTGAGAACTCGGACACGGACTCCGATCAGGACATGTCGAAGAGCATACGCGTAGCGATGCGAAACAAGATGAAAGCGTCGACTCAGGCGATTCTCAACGAGGAGATAGACTACCATCGGATCAAGTTGAAGGGTCACTGGTCGAAAATGGCTCAGCACTTGAATCAGCCGCCGACTCCGGAACCGCAGCCCGCGGAGACCGACGACAGACAGTTGTTGAACTCAATCCGGGACAAATTGAAAGCGAAACAGGAGGAGGAGATGAAGTCGATCGGCGGTCGACGATTGAGCGAGGAAAAGACGGTGGAGGAAGAGGAAGAAGAAGAGGAGGAGGAAGAGCAGGAACAAACATCTTTCTCGAACAAAACGAAACCGGAGAGTTTGGAGATGTGGGGACCGAAGGAGCCGCCCAAGCCGTTCTGGATCAAGAAGGAGGAAGAGAAGCCGCAACCTATAATCAACAAACCGATCGAGCTGCCGAAGCCCGAAGAGATGCCGAAACCTCATATGGGATTCTGGACGAAACAGCAGGTCAACATGACCGTGAAGCCGCCGGAGAACAAATCCGTGGATAAGGAGGACGAGAGGGACAGAGAGAGCGACAGATACAAGGAGGATCGCGAGAGAAAATACGACAGACGAGAGGACAAATACGATCGCTACGGCAGATATGACAGGAGACGTGGTCGAGACAGGGACAGGGATCGCGACAGAGACAGGGACAGGGATCGTGACCGTGATAGGGACAGAGAGAGGGACAGAGACAGGGACCGGGACTACTACGACGATCGTAGAAAACGGGACAGCAACGACTCTCCGCGTCGCGATAGAAACTGGCGCGACAGTCCGAAGAGAAACTACGAGAAGTACACTAAGGATAGAAGAGACGACAACTCGTCGAATGACGAGTCCAAGTTCGAGAAGAAGACGAACGAGTCCGCGTCCAAGTCGAAGAAGGGCAACGTGCAGACGAAGAAGTCCGCGCCCCAAGTGTCCAAGGGGAAGCTGCCTTTCATAGGCAGGCTGCCGCTGTTTAAGAAGAAAACCGAGGAGCCGAAACTGCCCGAGAAAGACATCACGCCGCTCCCATACCAACAGAGCAAGTTCGAGGACACGCCGAAGGTTCCTAACGAGATCATCAATCCACCGGGCGTGGTACACATCACGAAACTCGCTACTCCCATCAATCTCGGTAACAGCAACCTTGTCAACAGCAATACCAATAGCGGAAGCAACGTTAACCCGTCGCCGGCCCAAGGCACCAAGAACCAACCTATGAAGATATTGGTGGCACCGCCTCCGCCGGTGTTGAACGAGGCGAAACCGACCCAGCAGGTTGTAGACATGGAGATAGAGGATCAGTCCGAGGAGACTGTGATAGAGGAGCCGATGATAGAGCAGCAGAAGCCACCGCCGACCATATCAAAGTTACCTCTGCCTCCTCACCCGCCTCCGCCACTGAACAGACCTCCACCCACGTTCACGACGGCTACTCAGCAATCGCAGCAGCAACAACAAACGTCAGGACAAAGTAGACCCCAATTCTCCCCCAGCAGACCACCACCGCCGTTTATATCGAACCCGCCTCCGTTCGTTCAAAGCCAACCGCGATTCCCCGCTCATCAACCGGTACGCCCACCTGTGCAGACTCACTCACCGTACATGACCAATCCACCCCCGCAAATTCCAGTCGTCCCGTTCGTTCAGAATCATCAGAATCCACCGCCGCCCCCAATACCAACGGTAGAAGGCGCCGCACCTGATATCTCCGAGATACCGGAGCCGACCGAGAAACGAACCGACCCGAGCATTCCGCTGCCTGACGACCTCCAAGAGGCTTTGAACATCATTTTCCCGAAAGAGGAGACCGAAGCCAAACAGCAAAGCCATCAGGAGACCAACATTATGTACTCGTCCATGTACAGTATGCTAGGTTGCGTCGGTTACGGGCCGGAATACATGGACCAGCCACCACCAGAGATCACACAGGCCGATGCCGAGGTGGACACTCAGCCCGGCCCGGATGATTTGAAGATGTTGGGCATCGACGAGGGGGACACGATCTTATAAGGATTTCTATGGACTTTCACACACGTACAGATTTGACCGTTCTCGTTTTGGTAACAAAATATTTCGCGACACGCGATGGTTCTGCCGATAGTTGCTGTTCTCAAACGTTCATCCACCTGTGAACCGACGAATGTATCTCTACATGTAACATTCATATGGTACAGCATACGATACACATGCGCACGAACGCGCACAGATAGATACACACAGAAAGACACGCGTTAAAATGAAATCGTGTAATTATGTAAACTAGTATTTTAAATAGGAAATAGTAAATAGCGAATTCGTTTACTGACAACAGATTGTCGTTGTCGCCGTGAAAACAAGAGACACGCGCGTGTCGTGACGAGATATTTACTATTTTTTATTGAACATACTATACCTATTCTTTCGGTTTGAATCGATCGCTAAAGAACTCGTGGAACTTCTATACCGATGTTGCAGAATTAGTTTGCGTAAAGCGAGATTGATTTCCATTGAAATTTATAATTCTGACTAATGGTCGTGCGAGGATATTACGTGGTTTTAGCGGTATAAGTTAGACATGTAAGAACCAGCCTCGTCGACACTTGAAATACGCTTACATTTCAGCCACGTCGTAAACAGCATGAAAACCACGCTCTTTAAACAAATTTCCAAATGTACATTAATAAAGTCCATTAATAAAATAATGAGAAACGATACGGGAAGTGATGGATACAACGAAATAACTAGACGGTCCGATAATTGTGTGCATTGCTCGATTATGCTTTATTCAGCACTTTGAAAAATTTCCTTTTCCGCGTAAAATCACACAGATATACAATTGAAATATGGAATTTCCTTTTTTTTTTTATCAAATTCATTAAATATTCCATGGCACAGTGTATAACATAAAACATACTCTAGGCATAAGTATTGTACTAACATGCCCGATGTCCTCGTTTAGTATTGTCATAACACTTTCGAACGTGTTGCTTGATTATTTAACAATAATTCTCTCAAGATACAACTGCGTTTTTCTATCACACAATGAAACGAATTTGCAAAGACAAACTTCCACTACTTGCTTCGTATACACAAACTGTGTAATCCGCGGATAAATGCTATCTTTCAACTCTACGATTGGTTGCCGGGACAACTCGTGCATGGAATGAATTGACATTTAGTCTGTCTTTTTTTAAACATCTTTATCGTGTGTCATTTACATTCTCATTAATCGTGTCGGTACTTTTCTCAAAAGTAATATTCAGTATTTTACACGGTCTCATTGTCAGTCACGATCACCGTTCCTGTCATGTACGGAACAATAAGTGGTAGAACATTTGACAAACTTTTAGTTTGCTTAAAATCCTAATTCATTGCATACACACACGCGCACACTTGACAATAAACATGTCAATCGGTTATAAAATCATTAGCGCCTACGCTAACTTCGAATCGGCTAACTTTCAACAGGAGTACGATATATCAAAACGTGTCATTGTTTTAAAAAAATTCTTAAAAAAATGTTCCCTTTGCGAAGTGACACGATTGAACACCTTTGTCTACTTTGGAATGACGTCTCGTGGAATGAACGGTAATCTAATCATCCGAAGCGTTGGTGCTGTGAAAACTAATTTCACTACCCGAGTGCCGAAGCGGAACAGTACTGATAATAAAGATACTTCGATGTCGTTTAGTTGTTTGCGAACAATACGATGCTTAGATTTGCAATATTAGACCCGCGCTTGAAACATTATCACCGCCACCGGCAGTTTGAACAGCTTCGGTGCAAACTAAAACTGGCGCGACGCATACTTGAATGGTAACGTCTTCGGTTCCTGTTTTCAGTATCTCGTCCCAACACGACACTGGTTTGTTGATATCCAGCGCTATTCGGGTGCCATCGATGATGGAAGTCGAGAAGCTATCGTCCAACATCAACGCTGCTTTCTTCACGTCCACCTGAAACGGTTCGTAAACTTGAGTACACGATGAAGGAGGTAGACTCGTTTTTCTAGGATTGCAAGGGTGCTTCTCATTCCTCGATAATGCAAATATGGTCTTTTCCAGTAATCGAAAGCGCTAGATAAAAGATTAATCTAGGCCACGATCGCCCTCAAAAGTCCTATTTTTACGTTTACGAGGTGTAATTTGTATTATTCGGCAGCATGTAGCTGTCGCAGCTTTATGAAAATAGCTACATGCGCAGCTATAGCTATGTACAGCTTGTCAAATCTAGCTGTGCGGCTGAATCAGGCTGAATGTCCCCGCTGCGCAATGGTAAATAGGCGGAACCTCGCAACGACGGTGAACTGATCGTCATCTGTCAAACGATGCACGTGGCGACAGTTCAGTTAAAAAGTAAAGTGACACAAGTGTATTCACACAAACATGCAAACAGTTGTTTTGTATGTTTACTGCTGTAAGTGTGGATTTATAGTGGAGCTGCGAGCATCGATGATAGCGGCGCGGTGAAAAGAAACCAGCATTCGTGACAACATTTCGACACATACTAATGAAAAAGTACATATGTATTTTCTTTGTTTTTCTTTTTTTTTCTCCGCACAGCTCACCTCGCTGCTCCACTATAAATCCACCCTAAGAAATAATGTACCTTACCGTTCATATGTTGCATCCTTCTCTCGTCAAGTGCGGTCTTTGTTTTTGTCTGCATATTCCTAAGTTTTGGTCAACCGCACAGCTAGATTTGACAAGCTGTACTTTCAAATAATGCAAATTACACCTCGTAAACGTAAAAATAGGATTTTTGAGGGCGATCGCGGCCTAGATTGACTTTTATTTAGCGGTTTTGACTACTGTAAAACCCCATTATCTTTTATAGAGAAATGAGAAGGTGCATCCTTGCAATCCTAGGATAACGAGTCTACCCCGTTAAGTTATTTGAAAGCGCACAGCGTTCCAATGAAATCATTTGCATTCGCATCGATATTGTACGTACATTACTCGTGGCGCAGACGTGTCTGTGAGCTGTTAAGGACGCTTTGGCTGCCGCAGCCATAGTGTTCTTCCACATGGATCCTTTTACGGTGAATATGGCTTGATAGGCCAACGTATGTACATGAATACGTGTGAGCTCTCGCGCATGGGGAACCGATCTACTCTTCATGCGTATCACTTTGAACAGCGTTCGCATTTGATCCAGAACCGACGCGATACGCGGCGTCGAATTGGCAACCAACGAAATGTTCCTGTAATACACGGCGTTATGCAGGTTGGTGATTTCTTGTTCGTTCATGCCTAAACTATCCGCGTAAGGAATGATCGAGTCGCACAACTCGAACAGCAGCCCAGCATCCACAAACGATGCCATTTCGAAGTGGATTTTTGTGGTTTGGGACCGTTCCATCATCTGCTTCTTCACCTTGAACAAAAGCCTCTGCTGTTCGCCTAATTGGGGAATCGAAGAGTTTTGTTAGACCGATACAGAAGATTATATTCTTGGTACGTTAGGATGACTATTACCTTCTGGGTAAGGGTAACTATCCATCATTTGTAGACCGCTGACCACAAGCAAATTAGGCTCGGTTTGAGACAAGACTTCATCGAATGCATCGATGGAGCTTATCATCGGATTGTTCACATCGTTGTGGACTATGTATCTGGAGGATTATTTGAAGGATGTTATTATTCGAAGAACATTTTCCAGGATTAATACAATACGATACGACACCTGTTTGCTCTAGCACTGGAGTAAGGACCCCAAACCTCTCCGCGTTTGTACTCTATGATCAAGTGAATATCGTCCCGTTTTACTTCTCCTCCAACGATGTTGATCACCTGCGGCATCATCTGGTGCAAAGACTTGGTCAACTTGGCGGCGAGCGTCACGTCGCAGCCTTCTTTCGCGAATCGTAGTGCCATAACCGCCGCATTTCCGCCGATAGTGGAATAGAAGGACGGGAACGTGCGAGCTTTGGCGACGAGCTCGTCAAACAATGTCCGATTCGCCATGAATCTCCTGCAAAACGTAGACAAATACAGTGGAACCTCGGTATGCGATCTTAATAAAAAAAAAAGAATGGGACGTATACCAAACCAACTTTTCCCATAAGAAGTAATGTAAAACTGATTAATCTGTTCTCATGTAAAAAAAAAGACTCCTATTGATACTATACCTACATCAATGGGGTTGTAAAATAATTTAAACACTGTTTAAATAAATACTACTACTACTACTACTACTAGTAGAGAGTTGTTGATAACAAAATTGCAAAATAATTCGGAGTGCAAAGGGTTAAAGAAGACCATGAAGATCAAGGGAAAAAGACAAATAAGTAGGAGACTCACTCCGCGGCGGCTCCATATCGGAAATAATAAGCAAAACTTTTGAGCAACTCCAACTCTGTGTAAATTTCATCGAAATGTTCCGGTTGGCCGATCTCCTCGGTGTATTTCAGCAGCTGATCGGCGTTCACGAAAACGTCAGTGCACACACCATAACCTATCGCGACTTTCGGCTTCGAGGTGATCACGTGTTTGTTTTCCAGCGTCTCCAATCCGTGAATTAAAGTTTGCAAACGTTTCTGAAGAACGTTCTCGGTGTTTCTGTAATAAATCGCCACCAAAACCGTCAGTAGAGTGACGGCCGTTCCGAATTTCAACCCTCTGTTATACCCCATGTCAGACACCAATGAGAACAATGCACCAACGCCGCAACTATATCTACTGACACTCTACACGCGAGTACATATACACACGGTTTCTGTAAACGTGCAATGCAATCGATGCGATGCATACTTATCGCGTAAATTGTGTTTCTCGTTCTCCGCGATACGCAACAATCAACATTATCCCACATGTATAAGTCGAAACCTTTTCTTATCGCTTCTCAATAACGGGATAGTGTACGAAGAAGGAGAACGCGTTCGTGTAGTTTCTTCTGAGAATGTTTATTTAAAAAAAAAATATTACCACAATGATATAACGTTCGGATACATATATATCATCGATTTCATTCATACATGCATACGCTTTCAAATCTCTGTCTAAAATTAGACATTTATTTTCCACGTTTCTGTACAATTATGCAGCACGTCGATCTCTATATGTATACTCGTAAATTTCATCAGCGGGAGAGAACTTACGCTATAGATTAATAAAAAATACCAGGGGAAGAGTAGTAACATTTTTCCGCCGTGTGCATGCGATTGCGAGATTCTATATATGTCAGATATATATATAAAAATACTCGAAGTCCAGACGATCGTAAAGGTATAAACACATTACTATTCCTATGAAAACAAGTAATAGAGTGTGAGCAATATATGTAAATGTATATCCATCAGTATGTCCTCTGTATTGTAGAACGTGATAGCACGCGAGCCCACGCGACGCGATAATAATGTGTTTGTACCTTAATCGCCATCTCTAATAGAAAGTATTCAATTCGTTGAACTAAATTTACAATTTTAGACAAGAATTGTCCGATATATTCAGAGATTTTACAATTAATAATACACACAGGGTCGAGTACTCGCGCACATTCGAGTTCTTAAAACTCGACGAGATATATCTCGCCATTCATTTAAACTACTCCCTCCTTGTTTTTCGTATGAAGGCGCATATGTTTTTTCAAATTGTCGAGTCTGTTGCAACGTCGATCGCAGTAGTCGCACTGATAAGGCATTAAGTTACTGTGCACCACCACGTGACCATTCAAGTGGCTAATTTGCTTGAACCGTTTGCCACAAATCGTGCAAACGTACGGCCTCTCGTTCATGTGGGAGGAGGCGATGTGCGTCTGCAAGTTGGTCTTTCTGACGAAGGTGGCCTTGCAGATGTCGCATTCGAACGGCCTGACGTTCGCGTGAATAGCCAGATGAGACTTCAGGACGTTCTTATGCTTAAAGTTCTTCTCGCACAGATGACACTGGAACGGCCGCTCGTCGTTGTGCACTTTCTTATGAACGGAAAGATGGGCCAGCTGCTTAAACATTTTCGCACAGATCTCGCATTGGTACGTGCGACCGTCTTCGTGAGCGGCGCTTATGTGGCGACGCAAAGTGTCCGCCAAAGTATACCGTTTCCCGCAGATCTTGCAGCGGAACGGACGCTCGTTCGTGTGAGTCATCAGGTGTCCGTTCAAGTTCCTCTTTTCGAGGAACCGGGCGCCGCACACGTCGCACTGATACGGCTTCTCCCCATTGTGCACGTACATGTGCTTCTTCAGCGAGTTCCGCAGGCTGAACCTCTTCTTGCAGACTGTACATTCGAACTTCCGCTCGCCGGTGTGAACCAACATGTGCGACTTCACGTGGCCCGCTTGTTTGAACTTTTTCCCGCAAACGATACAGGGAAACAGACGCTCGTGCGAATGGGTCAGTACGTGTCGCTCCAGCACGCTTTTAGTCGTGAAGACCTTCTTGCAATTGTCGCATTCGAACAACCGAATGGGCTTTTTCGATTTCGTCACGTAGCCTCCCTTGTGCTTGCGCTGATGCGTGTGCACCTTCAACGCGGTCAAACTGCCGAACTTGGTTCCGCAGACCGCGCACTGGAACGAACGGTAGTCCTTGTGCGTCAACGAATGTTGACTTAGATGCCCTAACTGTTTGAAACTCTTGTTACAAATCTCGCAAATGTATGGCCTTTCGTTCGTGTGAGATCGCATGTGCCTTTTCAATACGCTAGGGAAACTAAATGTCTGCTTGCAGTAAGTGCATTCCAAAGATGACTCTCCGTTGCTTACCTTCTCCGTAGACGCACTTTTCCGTTCCTTAAGTAGGCATAAACGTTTCGGTGCCTGAGGGCCTTCGTCCTCAGTTTTCAAATTCTTTTGAGTAGAATCTGCGTTCGCAGAACTATTCAATTCGGATGATTTCTCGTTCGACATCGTTTCTTCTTCTTCTTGCGAACGATCTCTGCTTCTTCTCGTCCTGTTTAAACTATGCGTTTGTCGATGCGATTGTCGCATATGTTTCTCGTACAAGCTGCAAACATGGAACGTCTTGTTGCACAAGGTGCACTCGAACTTCTTCCCTTTGTTGTGCCACTGCATATGGTTTTTCAGGTGACCGAGTCTCATATACTGCTTCTGGCAGATCTTGCATTTCAATTCTTCGTTCCCAGGGACTGACTTAATTTTATCATCGGCCAGTATGTCTTCGCACACAGAATCTTCGGTATGCATGTTCAACGGTTCGCTTTTAACATTGACAAAATTAAAATTGGGAGGCTCTTTCGTAAGCTCGTTCCTGATTTCGCTGGCAGAATTGCTGTCGTCCCTCCACTAATAAACGAAACGATATTGATCATTAATTAGCGTAAAGAAACAAATACGTAATCTAACATTATACTTACGCAATCCATGTCTTTAATATCTATAGAATCTGAACTTTCCATAAACCTATCAGCCTCTTCCTTTTCGCTAACGGTAGACATATCGGATACAAGACTAATCCATTCTTCTTCTGTCCATATGTCTTCCTTGTTACCCATTGTGCTAGTTCTCTTTTGAAATTCCTCGTGCACATTTCTACCAAACAGTATGTCATACGGAATCTTTCCATTCTCGCATCGAAAGGTGGAATTTTGTAAAATCTGTACATGTTTCAGAGCTTCGTACCACGTCGTGGTAGGGTTTCTCTGAGCCCAGCATTCGAGCAAGTTCTTAAAATCTCTGTTGTTCTCTTTATTCTCGGAAATGTCTCCATGAAGAATAACGAAATCTTTCCATAAAAAACGTAACTCCTGCACAACCTGTTCTGCGAACTTACGTCCGTTGTTACTTTGTATAACCTGCGGTGCTCCGATGATGGCTAACACGTCTAGAAGTTTCATAGCCACTTCGCTCGCAGTATTTCCGTGTAATCCTTTCAGCACAACAAACTTAGATACTTGATCCTCATAAACGAAGAAGTACTTGTAATTGCTGGTTAATTTGACTGGCATGTCCATGACATCAACTTGTCCACGGCGAAATAGTCTCTTGTTCACGATATCACAATGCAAATTCATTGTTTCAGTGCTATGATTTTCTGGACAACTTATATAGTATTTACCTTGCTATGTATCACAATTTATAAATATACATATATATATATATCTATCTTTTTTCTCGGAGGTAAAGGATTAAGTACCCTTTAATGAGAACTCGTGTTCTGAAAAGTCAGTACTAAATCTCTCAGATAATAAATTATACGTTTCCTCTGGCACTGTATCTGCTTTTGACATTTTCGTTATTTACATTTACATCATCGAGCTCTCGTAGGCTAGCGGATAAAAAAATGAATAGATTAAAATACACTCGTGATATGTACGCAAACGTGAAAAAGGTAATCGTCGATCAGTATTTCAATAAGATAAAATAATCCATGAAAAAATAATATGTGTAAATACCATCGAATTCTAACCTATACGATTCACCGCGCAATTCATTTTGCATTAAAACAGAATTTTCACATTTATCTTTCAAGACTCGCGCCGTCGAGTCTTGGGATTCTATCATTTCATATTTGTCCATGGAACGTGATGGAACGCACGTGTTTTTCACTATTCGATTCAACAATCAACTGCAATCAACGTTCAATATTCAACTGTAAATATACTCTCGTTTACCATTTTTATGGCGTGTTCTCATTGGCACAAGCAGGTATGGTAAAGTATGGTTCTGGTATGGTATATATAGCAAACAGGGGGTACATTCCGATTCACGCATGATGCGCATACACTGTTCAGTGTATGCATAGAGACTCTTATACTAATACACTATACAGTGTATTCGCATCATGCGTGAATCGGAATGTACCCAGGATATCTCTGATCCAGAGTTGGGCAGGAATTAATTACATGAGTAATTAATTACATCTTCAATTACAATTACATGTAACTGTAATTGTAATTGCAATTACTTTCGCTCAACCAGTAATTGTAATTTCGGACCACAATTACAATTACTGGTTCAGCGAAAGTAATTGCAATTCCAATTACAATTACATGTAATTGTAATTGTATTTCTGCAATTCCAATTCCAATGACATGTAATTGTAACTGTAATTGTTAGTAGCAGTTACAAGTAATTGTGGCTGGTAGCTGCAATTCCTTTCCAAACTCCAAACAGACGACGCTCGCGCGTCGCGCGTGAACGTGAACATTCACACGCGACGCGCGAGCGTCGTCTGTTTGGAGTTTGGAAAGGAATTGCAGCTACCAGCTACAATTACTTGTAAGTCTTGTAACTGCTACTAACAATTACAGTTACAATTACATGTAATTGGAATTGGAATTGCAATTACTTTCGCTCAACCAGTAATTGTAATTGCGGACCACAATTACAATTACAGTGTTCGTCAAGTAATTGCAATTCCAATTACAATTACATGTAATTGTAATTGTATTTCTGCAATTCCAAATTACAGTAATTGGCAAGTAATTGTAACTGTAATTGAAATTACATTTTGCCCAACTCTGCTCTGATCACAGCCTGCTGTGCTCTGATATATACAAGCAGGGAGTATATTATCTATATTTACTCTCTGGTACAAGTAATGCTCGACCAATAGAAATGAAGAATGAAGTAACCCACTCTCTGTGGGTTCTCTGTGGTTCTCTGTGATCTATGACGAGTCTGAGTGACTCGCAAATAGTCTTTACGGTTATTCTGTAACCTAAAACACTAACAATTCCTGGGAGGAGATCGACGAGTTTTTTGTATTTTGTATCTATCGTATGAAATAATTGAAACAAAATGCCGGAAAGTGTTAAAGCGGAAATAAAGCCAAGCAAAGACATCAGAAATGGAAAGGAGGAAGAGAAAAATGAATTGGTGAGTTTCCGATTTTCGTTCCATTGGACAATGTTAACAATGAACACGGTTGTTTCGAAACATATCATGACAATCAATAATTAAATTGTTGTTTACACCTCTACATATTACGCATTGAAGACGTTCTATTATTAAAGTAGAAACGAATTTAATATTGTTATACATTTAAACAATTTTACTTAATGTAATATGTTTTTAGTCCGAAGAAGACAAACTTCTGCAAGAGGAACTCACTAGTCTTGTCGAACGTCTACAAGATCAGAATACGAATTTACACTATCCTGCTTTAGAATCTCTGCAGTCTCACATTCGCGCATCGACCACCTCGATGACCAGCGTTCCCAAGCCACTGAAGTTCTTGCGTTCCCACTATGACACTATGAAAGCTATTTATGACAAAATGACTAATGTAAAATCTAAGGAACTGTGTTCAGATATTATTTCTGTCCTTGCGATGACTGTTAGCGAGGGCAGAGAATGCTTAAAGTATAGACTTACCGGATCCAGGTTAGCTATCGGAGAGTGGGGACACGAATACGTGAGACACTTGTCCGGAGAACTAGCCAGCGAATGGGACGAGCTGGCAGACGACGCTGAGGCTACAAGCAAGAAGTTAATTGCTCTGGTACACGAGATTGTGCCGTACAATATGGCTCACAACGCAGAAACCGAAGCTTGCGACCTATTAATGGAAATCGAAAGATTAGATTTATTAGAGCAGTACGTAGATGAGAGCGCGTATCAGCGCGTTTGCTTGTACTTGACAAGCTGTGTACCTTACGTAGCCGATCCAGAGAACAGTACTCTGCTTTACGCAGCTGCGAAACTCTACAGAAAATTCGGCCTGTATCCGCAAGCTGTGAGACTGGCGATGCAGCTCAACGATTTGCCGCTCATCGAAGACATATTCATCAAATGTACAGATCTGTGAGTGGGATCGTTGTCGAGATAAATCTCGTTTAATCAAACGGTTTCTAACGTTTCGAATTTTTCAGATCGGTACAGAAACAGTTGGCGTTCATGTTGGGCAGGCAGCAGATTTTCTTAGAATTGCCGGAGTCGACTCCGGAATACGAGGATCTGGTAGAGATTATGTCGAATTCCCTGTTGAATTATCACTTTCTAAATCTGGCCCGTGAATTGGACATAATGGAGCCGAAAACACCAGAGGACGTGTACAAGTCACATTTAGAAAACTCGAGAGCTCCGTTCGGCGGTGGCCAAGTGGATTCGGCTAGGCAAAATCTCGCAGCCAGCTTCGTTAATGGGTTCGTGAATGCAGCGTTCGGTCACGATAAATTATTAAACGAAGACGGTAACAAATGGTTGTATAAAAATAAAGAGCATGGAATGTTGAGTGCAACCGCGTCTCTTGGTCTTGTGTTGCTGTGGGACGTCGACGGTGGTTTAACGCCGATAGACAAGTATCTGTATTCCTCCGAGGACTACATTAAATCCGGAGCATTGTTAGCTTGCGGTCTGGTTAATTGTCGTGTTCGAATCGAATGCGATCCTGCTTTGGCTCTTCTTTCGGATTACGTTTTACACAGCAGCCCGACGATGCGCATCGGTGCGATCGTCGGTCTTGGATTGGCATACGCAGGTTCGAATCGCGAAGCAGTGTTCGGCTTGTTGATCCCAGTGCTCAGCGATCCGAAATCACACTGGGAAGTAGTAGGAGTGACTTGTCTAGCGTTGGGCATGGTTGCTGTCGGTTCTTGTAACGCTTACGTCGCCACGACCATTATGCAGAGCTTAATGTACAAGTCCGCGGCGGACCTTCGAGACACCTACGCACGGTATCTGGCTCTAGGAGTTGGACTGTGTTTCTTGGGCAAACAAGAAGCGGCAGAGGCGATAATAGCTACTCTGGAAGTACTGCCGGAACCTTTCAGGTCGATGTCCACGACTCTGGTAGAAGTGTGCGCGTACGCAGGCACTGGGAATGTTCTAAAAATTCAACATCTGCTGCACATTTGTTCCGAACACTACGAACCGTCCAACGAGAAGAGCGACGACAAGACCGACCGAAAGGATAAAGATATGAAGGAAGAAGACGAACGAGACAGCCTCGCGTCCAGGCAAGCGATCGCTGTACTTGGTATCGCTCTGATCGCCATGGGAGAAGAGATTGGCGCTGAAATGGCGTACAGAACGTTCGGTCATTTGCTACGTTACTGCGAGCCTGTGATCCGACGATCGGTTCCTCTTGCTCTTGGGCTTATATCGGTTTCCAATCCAAAGTTGAATATACTCGACACGCTGTCGAAATTCTCTCACGACAGCGATCCCGAAGTAGCTCACAATGCGATCTTCGCAATGGGACTGGTCGGGGCAGGAACGAATAATGCGAGATTGGCCGCGATGTTGAGACAGCTTGCTCAATTTCACGCGAAAGATCCAAATAATTTGTTCATGGTACGTATAGCGCAGGGTCTTACTCATCTTGGTAAAGGAACATTGACGTTGTCCCCTTACCACAGCGATAGACAGATCTTAAGTCCTGTAGCATTGGCTGGTCTTCTAGCTACTCTCATCGGTTTCCTGGACGTAAAGAACCGTGAGTGTGTTTTTCGATAACTGTATTGTACTCGTCTATACGAAACTGTTCTACAATCGTCACGTTCTTTTTGTTACAGTGATTCTTGGTCGCTCGCATTATCTCTTGTACACGCTAGCAGTTGCAATGCAACCGAGGATGTTGGTAACCTTCGACGAAAAATTGAATCCTCTTCCTGTTCCCGTGAGAGTCGGTCTCGCCGTGGACGTGGTGGGTCAAGCAGGAAAGCCAAAAACTATCACAGGTTTCCAAACACATACCACGCCTGTTCTATTGGCGTACGGCGAACGAGCCGAATTGGCTACGGAAGAATACACTCCCTTAACACCGATCATGGAAGGTTTTGTAATTTTAAGAAAAAATCCAGACTTCGTCCCTTAACTGAAACGCTAATACATTAACGGAAACACACACAATTCACATTATACATCGGTCCCTAGCGTAAAATATAAATGAATGTTACTGCGTGTATACTGATGAGATGATCTCCTGATTAATAGCAAAATCTTAAGTGACAACCAAAATCATGTTCATTTATTTTTCGACCAGACATTAGAAACAATGAAACGAATAAACCTTTCAGATTTGATAATCTTTCCTTTCTTTTTTTTTTGTATTTTATGTACGGTAATAATAAAACCACAACTTTTTAACGGTAGTTATACTTTAATATCGAAAATACTGATACAACATGTAAATCGTTCAAAAAGTATAATTTTCTTCTACATTTACAAGTTAGGAAAATATACAGTACAATATCTTCGTTCACGGCGGAAAAATCGCGTTTTCTTGATTTACAACGAATGCTTACAAACACGTTGGCAAGATCATGCTACGAGTGGTCATTGAAACAAGTGTATACAATGTAAGACCAAGAGATTACCTCTTAGCTCACAGATCATTTTAGCTGCAGGAAAGCCTTCTTCGTATTTTTGAATGCGTACAACAGTATTGGTATACACATTTCTCAAACAAGTGTCGCGATGTATAAAAATGTAAATAGCTTCGCCATTAATGATTACGCAAGTTTATATATCGATCAATAAAATCTAATATAAAATCTAATGCTAAGTAACTTATATCATATATAAATAATTAATTTGTGATGTTTGTGTCCTTGACAGAATCTTCCTAAATACATTAAAAGACAAACTGCAAAACGAGGTATCTCATTTAGTCTTGAACAATTTCGTTAAGCGTGAAAAAATAAGTCCCGTTTCTTATCTTACGTGATAATACTAAATTAATTAACAAAATGCGAGATAGATAGATAGATAGAGAGAAAGAAAGAGAAAGAGAGACCTGAATTACACAGTTTGCTTTTAATTTATATAAAAATATATGGTCATTTTATATGATATTCGAGCACATTTACAATGATATGTAACATGACAAACGACGATGGGACCTTAAAACTTAACGAAACTGTAGCCAGCATTTCTCATGGTACTATTTATAAAAATACTATAAACTATAAAGCATATAAAATCAGACACGATTAAGATATTAACGATTATGGCCTTAGTTCTCGTATCAAGATGCATTAGAAAATAGATTTATATATCGTCACGAGTACTTACAGCAATTTAAGTAACATTCAAATCGATAGAATACTGTTACTCGCGTATAAGTAGTTACTCTAAACTATTAATAGACCTATGTGTTTGCTACGTTATCTTGTAAAAAAATCGATCATTTATAAACAACGTTATAAAACTGATAAACTCTGCTGCCAATGGAAAAATATCTCTTACATTATGCTTCATAATGTAGTAACGTGTGTAAATCTAAATATTTGTTCTTTCGCGAAGGAACAATAGTTCGGTATATAAAAATTCTCCTCGTAGGGTGCTAGGGGTGATTGCAATGCCGCGCATTAGCAAAAGTTTGCTTCCATGTTGCAATGAACTGTGACAGGGGCTAGAACGTGGTGCGGAGACCCTAGATGAGTTGTGGGAGACGGAAGACAAACGGATTGTCTTCTTAGATCCGTTTCGGTATTGATACCGACGAACAACAACGGCTCAACGAACGTTTGCTGTTCCGAGTCATCGTGAGGCGTCATCGTGCTGTATCCGTGATCGCTGTCACCGCCGGGCGGTTTTCTATAGTTGGTCGAAACCCTGTACGGTGATATGGGAGCTACGCCGTCCCTTATAAGAGAGTCTAAATTATTTTTCGTTTGATCCAGATCTATGGGTTCCGCGTCGCCTTCCAGATGCGTCATACGCAAAATGTCTGGCGATGTGTGAATGTGCAAACATTGGTGTTCCAGCCCAGATTGCACGGAACGCAGTCTATAACAAAATAACATGACTCCCAGTATCAAAAGGAACGCCAGTATTCCTCCAGCTACCGAACCAACGGATGGCCATTCTCGTATTGCGGTTTCTTCAGTCGATTGAGAATCTGTGAATCAAAAGAAACGAAAAAAAACCATCGTACATTTTCAAAGAAACTGTATGCAGGGTGATTCACCAGATATTACCACCTCGATTTTCGTCATTATTATTATTATTCGTAGCGAAGAATGTTTGTATAAGGTTGAATATGGTTTCGAGAGATGCATAGTTTGGTCTTGTGATTTTTTGGTAGGTGGACGCGTAGAAGAGATATGTGAAAGTCATCAGAATTTTTTAAAATGGGATCGTAAGTTTTTCCTGTGCCAATCGATGAAGCTTGGTATTCTCTACAAAAAAGTATTACCTATTAATAGTTAATACCTATTTAAAAAAATATTGATGACCTCCATTCTCTTCTACACGTCCATCTACAAAAAAATCACAAGACCAAACTATGCATCTCTCGAAACCATTCAACCTTATATAAACATTCTTCGCTACGAAGAATAATGGTAATATCTGGTGAACCACACTGTATAACGATTCGAATACAACTGTGTTTCTTACTGTATGTTCCATCGTTGAGTGGCATGGACGATCCAAGAATTCCTCCAAAGCATTTCGACATGTCGCTGCAGAACGCAACCTGCAACGGCGTTTCTCCATCGTTATCTACATGGCACCACTGACACCCCACAATGCCCAGGCACTCGTTCTCCGTCTTAAGTGACTTGCAATCGATGGAGGGACACGTTTTCAGACTTGCAGATTGCGTGTACGATACTTGCGAGCTACCCCCTTGCTCGTGGTACGCTGGACAAGGTTCTAAATCGTTTAAATTATACGAGGTATAGTCGGCACAGTTCGAGAAATACAAAGCGCATTCGCATGGACATTCGCACTCGGTTTGCTCCATTCTTTTACAGTTGAAACAGGAACGATCTCTCTGTAAAACAGTCGTCAACAATCAATGAACATGTACATGTATGAACTCTGTCCACTTGAATACCTTGGTTATTTCAAACAATACGAGAAAATGTTACTTACGGAAGTTGTAGGCTTTAAGAAGCTACATAATATGGTATAAATGGTATTCTTGCAAGTGGAGGCGGACGGAAGATATAGAGGTCACCTTTGTTCTTTTAAATGGAATGTCCAATTTTTTATGCTTTTTATATTGTTTGAAATAACCAAGATATTCAAGTGGACAGAGTTCGTGGGGCACGCTGTATATATGTATATTGGGTTTCGAATGGGTTTCGAAGTAAGAAGTTACTTACCGTACTACACGGACAGAAAGCCTTTAGGAAATTACAAGTTACGTTGACTACACCCAAAAATACGTTGGTCCCAGGTACGGCAGCCACTTGATATTTGACGCAATGTTCACCGTGAAGTATGTTCGTGAGAACTTCGTCGAGGGACGTATTAAATTGATAATACCTCTGCACAGTGCCGTTCAAGTAATTCGCGCAGACTTTCTTCTTCACGAATAACTCGTGATTCAATATATCGTTTGCAACCAACGATTCTCTGTGAGTCAAATGCTGCAACTCAACTTTACCGTCTAACAGAGCTTTAGGTTCTAACAGGGCTGGATGCGACACCAAGTATCCCTTGTCATCCATCAGGAAACACTTTACCGTGGACTCGTTACAAAAGGGAAACATTTCTTTCAACAGCCTCGAAATGAAACCCATCGTCACGTCCATGGACAACACCGCTATAGCATCTTCGTGGGCAGTCGAATTAGAGTCACGATGAACAGTGTGGCTCAGCGTAGCAACGTAGCCCGATCCACCGGCGCCTAAATACGGCGGTGCGAAAATTAATTTCCCAGGATGCTCCAAAGCGTTCGCATACCATATTCTTCTTTTAGGATCATAACCAGAATCGAACATGATTCCCGGGTATACTTCTAAAACGCCGCTCATAGTTCCGATTATGTATCTAAAATTATTTTGAAATTATTTCTCACGTTTTGTCGAGCTGCTGTTATTTCAGGGTTCGAAATTACCTTCGTATTATGAATTTATTTAATGGACTTTCTATATGTCTGCCCTTAAAGTACTCCAAAATTTGTGTCAATATTGCTACGTCCGGCTTAACGGAATGCCGCAGACCAGGATTAGCGAGAACTCCTGTTAGATCCTTCAAATACGCCATGTAACTTTGCATAGTTACGGCTGACCCCGCATCCACTAATTTCAGCTGTTCCGTTGGAGATTGCAGACACCACGGAGAAAGATAAACCACGCCCGTTGCTGGAAAATCAATGTTCTTTCCTTAACTCTTTCACCACTATCTCACCACCATGCTGTCGTACATACGATGCTATGGACGATATATCTCGTGTATCTTTATTATGGATATGAATTGACGAGATATCTCATCCGCGGTCGTAGAAGGGTTAATATTCGAAGTATATTTTACTACGTAATTTCTTTGCGGAGGCGGGCTAACTTACATAAGGTTTCCAGTCTATTGTTATTAACGCAGAGAACGCCTTTATCGGAAAGGCTGTGTAACAACAGATCTAGTCGATGATGCAGAATATTCGTCGACAACGTCGGCATCAATTTTGCAGCGAATCCTGTGCTTTCCATGCTGGTCGATGCTAAACATACTATCAAGTTCTCGTGTTGCAGATGCTTCCACCTGTACCACTTCTAAATCGTAAAGTCTACATTAATATAAGTTTTATCGTAACAAATTTGTAAATAACCAAGTACCTGTTCGCCCAGTTTTGTTTCCACGTTCACAAGTCCTTCGTATTGTTCGATCATCATTGTCACGGTCTCGGGAGAAAGATTTTCTATATGTTGTAATTTAACTTTAAGGGGTTGTTCCATTATCGTTTCCATTCGTGGAAAATCTTTGTGAGCCCAAACCATGCCTTTATTGTCAAATAATATGGGATATACGTTTGGACCGGCATTAAAGTACGTTAGATCGTCGACAAAATTTTGCAGTTGAATATCCAACGATATCAATGCTTTATCAGTGATGTGACCTAGAGACAACAACATTGTTTTACCGTACAAGTCGAAATACGGATCGGACAAGTAATAATCTTTCTTATGGTCGTCGGAACATTTTAGGTGCGAAAATAATTTTGATATTTCGTATGCTAATATATTCTGACTCGGAAGAACTACTATGCTGTCGTTGTGTTCCTTTAGGTTTACGTGGGGTTCCTGGTCTGTAAAAGAGAACAACGTATACAAACAACATACTGCGAGAGTAATATAGGCTTTGCACTCCAAATTCACCCTTTTGAAAGTCAAATTCAACCTTATTGAAAATTATTGAGAATATTGAAAATTAATTACACTTGAAAGCATCTCCCATGAGCTCAGAAGAAGTCACCATGGACAGGAAAGTACAATCAAATGCTGTGTAACGTTAGGCACACATGAACAGTGTCAATGTTGCGAGGGAAACATAAAAGATTCAATACTCAATACGCTTTAATAAATACATATGTCCTTCCATTTTTTAAATTTATTAATCAGAAAATGGCTCCAATGAATATACATATCTACACACAGTTTTTATACCTTACAAAGTTAATGAATTGGTAATTGCTTCTAAATAAATATTTGATGTACATCTTCCAAATAAATAAAACTTTGAATTTCTTATCAATTAATTTACTTTTTATTTAACATACTTAAAAATACTTTATTTGCAAAAGGGTGAATTTGGATTGCGAAACCTATATACCCTTATACTTAGTAATATACTCACCCGATAGAATTAAGATCGTTCTTAGGTATCCATTCACTTTTCCCATGGAAATCATATTGTTTATCTTGGTAATATGCGTAGTAGTTTTAAGAGTATTGGTCAGGTGTATAAAGACGATTTCGCCTTTCACATTCTCCACCAATTTGTGGAAATTGAACTCGACCGTTTCGTTGGTCTCTAGAAATTGCAGAACAAGATATACGAATGCAATTACATATTTTGTCAATTATCCAACTACAGAAAGAGATTATACCCATTCTCGATAAGCTGTGAATATAACGGGCCAGCTGGAATTTGTTTATGTCGGTCGCTTTCAGTAAACCGTCTTTACAAAATATAGAATTATTGCTAGAGAGCCCTATAACATTAATATAATCCATTTGTGACAACATATCGATTATTCTTTCTGCTGTTATTTGGGCTAAAGTGATGTCCCCTTCAGACATAAACATGCCATGCTCGAACAGCAGAAGCACGTTCTTTTTTGGGCAGTATTGAGCCAATAGAAGGGGCCCGATGTTATGATCGGAACTATAAGGTCCGCATATTGTCGCCGGATACATAAATGGCAGGATGTGTATGTTCTTGAATTCTTGATTCCTCAATACAATGGCAAGGACTGAAACACAGGCAACGAAACGATAATCGTTTGGAGGAATAGATTTGAAAGATTCTATGATAGTATACCTTGCGTTATCTGCGAGCAAAAGTCAGACAGTTTAATGGATACGCTATCCAATCCTCCAACAGCAGTATAGGCAAACTGGTCTTTGTTCTTTGCTAAAATCGACTGAACGACATCATAGCTTTGCTTGAGAAGCTCGACATAGGAGAGTAGCTTGTTGTTCAGTTTATCCACCAAGAAAGATAGCCTGGTGCTCAGGCTGCTGGTGGTGTTCGTGAATTCCATTGCATCGAGTATCTGCTGAAAGGATATCAAACCGAGTTCCGCGTCCGTGATCGAGCGAAACTCGTTTGACAGCCGAATCACAATGTCCCGTAGACATGTCCCATTCAATGGTTCCGCGTTCACTTGTTTTCGCGAACTTTTGCCGAACTGACAATTCACGTCACCGGTCGAATTATTTTCAACCGAAGCGGGCAGAATCGCTAGAACTATCGCAACTAGTCCCAAACACAGAACCCTCTCGACAGTCATTCCGTTTTCAAACTTGACGCCTATTCTATGTTGTAACCTTAACGATTCGCGTTATGGCGCCATAACGACCAACAACCACCACAAACAAGGTCGACAAGTGGAGACCGGGAATAGTAGGACAAAGTACTCTTATTACTTTCTAATTGAAATACAATCGATCTCGGGTTCTCGATATTCCAGATAGATTTTGCGGTTTTCAAATCCCACGGTTCTTCGGTTCTCTAACGTTTCACTTCTCCGCAGAATACATTCGATTGATCTCTGGCTCTGCAGCCGAAACGATCTAATCTAAATCGTAAATCTTATTCAACGAATTACCCAGAAATCGTTCGAACTTTTTTCTGGATATTCAAGAAATGCTTAAACACTTTTTATTGTACTACGAAGTATATTTAGTTGGTATGTATCTTTTTTAACTGTGTAATTCAACATTTCTTTGGCGTTTGTAAACGCATGCAATTACGTTCAACTTCAACGCCAAAGTTATCTCAAAACGAAAAGGATATCCCAGTGACCTAATTTAGCTAGTCCGAAATTCGACAACGAATTAGTCGGTATAAATATTGAGAAGTTCGATGTTTTTGAATCCTGCTCATTTGAATATTCAAATAACAGAAGCTTCGATTGTGCAATAACTGTCTACGACCAGTAGGGGGAGTTGATGAGAATCCCAAATTTTGTATATGTATAGCAACAACAGTAAAGTAGAATTTATGTGGATCCCTTCGCATCGAGGTATTGAAGGAAATGAAGTTGTAGACCGATTAGCAAAAACAGCGACAATAACTGAACATAATGAGTAAATTAAAATACCCTATACAGACTTCAAACAAATTTATAGTGAACAAATGTGGGAGGATTTTCAGGACAAACTAAAATATCAGTTCATTTCAAAAGGCATACTCTATTATGAAAAGTACTATGATACAAGAAAGAAACCATGGTTTTACAAAAGAGGAATTCCAAGAGACGTAATTGTTAGAATTATAACACTAAGGAATCACTAGCTAGAAAAGGAATAATAGAAAGCGTGGAATGTGAGTGTGGAAATCTTGTAGAAAGTATGAACCACATATTATGGGACTGTCCTCTATATGAAAAGGGCAGACAAGACTTTATTAAAAAATTAAGAAAAGTTAATATAAATCCTCCAGTAGATGTAAGTTATTTTTTAAGCGAACCAAAGATTAGACTGCTAAAAATACTCAAAGAATACTGTGATCTAAACGACATTAAAGTATAAGTTTCAAAAACAAAAAACTAAGAAAAAGTGCAACATATATATATATAGTACTGTATAAGTCTAATTGTAACTTAGAAATAAGGTATGAATGTACAGTTGGCTAATGGATCCGAGTGGATTCAAGCCTTGTTATATTTTTGTTGTTGTTGAGTTTAATAGCAATAAAGATATATTTAATAAAAAAAAAAAAAATTGTATATAGCAACTATGGCGGCAGCTTATAATAGAGAGGAAATTTCCTTTCTGGCAGTACTATACGCTATCGAAAAACATGGAGCGGTAACGAACAATTCGTTTCTTATATTTTGCAGATTATTATGTTTTAGAAACGCTTCGGTTATATAAATTTTTTATTGAACAGGACAGACAGAAACGGAGTGCGAATAATTCTTGCCATTTTTGCCATAAGACGCAAAGCATATTCTTCCGGCAAGAATCATTTTGCTTCGTTCAAGTGTTGGTGCATTACCGACCACGGACCTAATGTTACCGACAGACAAGGGCGCAGCCTTAGATCATGTAATCTCATAGACACGGTTCAGATAATTTCCCTTGAAGCAAAGATAAAGTAATACGTGACGTCACAGATACACAAGTAAATATTATCGGAATTATATCATATTTGGCATTATTTTCATTAGAAAAATGCCACGAATATGTTGGTGAAAGTCCAATAGAAAAATAATGAAAAATAACAAAGTTTTGTTGTTGGATTAGTAGTGGTCTGCTGGTGTCACACCGATGTACTCGACCCGTATTGTGTTACACTTCTCGGCAACTGAGGCCTCTCAAGTTCTGGGGGTTGTGGGGCAATTACAGGCCAGACACTTGGGATATTTATGGATATTTATCAATAAAATACTGCATACACATGTCGTGTCTATGAGATTATATTCTCGAAGTTCCGTCCAGGGGTCCGTATAGCGCCAATCCACGCAGCGGCAAAACGCTCAAACCGCTAATGAAAAGTTATCGACAGAGTTGGTGCGGTCCATAGACATATAGAGATAGACTGCGCGGCCTGAACGAAGCGCTGAAGCCCACAATGGCGGCGTGCGAGAGAGAGAGAGCATTAGCCGGGGTCCATAGCGCTCTCTTTCTATATGATGTGTCGACACATCAATTAGAAAGAGAGCGCTATGGACCCCGGCTAATGCTCTCTCTCTCACTCTTTGTTCCGCGCGCCGCCATTGTGGGCTTCAACTCGCCCATAAGACGGCGCAGTCTATCTCTATATGTCTATGGTGCGGTCGATAATTCAGCATCCATGGACTGACGCTGTACGGACCCCTGAACGGAGCAAATGATTCTTGCCGGAATCATTGGGTCTTACGGGAAAACCGGTTAGTATTTTAACCAGAATTTGCAGCTCTCACCAGCAGATCAGCGATTTGAAAATTCTTCAATTTCAGAGCTACGTCGATTGGCGTGAAACCCGCTCGGTTCTTTCTGTTCGGATCAGCTCCTTTCTCAATGAGATACCTGCAGGATCGCGAGATATAGCAGAGTCGGGATAAAGCAACGATTCGATCGAAGAATAGCGATGGAAGATATTTCAAACCGACACAGCCAACAAGAAATTTCCTGTCATCGCGGCGATGTGCATCGGCGTACGCAATCCGATAAAGTCCGTCGTGTTTACGTCCGCTTTCTGAAACAATAGATCGAGCACGCTCATGTCCGACAGGAGACGAGTTGACAAAACGGTCTCGAGAAGCAGCCCCAGAGTATAGTGTTCGGCAGAAGATTCGACCGTCGCTCTGAAACGAAGAAGCGACTCGGATTCGGATTCGTAATCGATCTCGGATGCCTCCCAGTAAGCAATCTGCTCTTGATTTTGTATGAATTTGGCGACAGGTTTTGGTCTGGAGAGCAAATAAGGAGCAAATCCAGTTCCAATAAACATGTCTTGGTCTTAATCTGTTCGAACAGATTTTGTTGACTGGGGAATAACGATTTTCCTCACCCGTGTTTCAGGAGCAGCTGGATCATAGGCAAATGGGGCGTCCCCTTGACGCTGGAGGACACAGGGCTCTCGTGGAAGATGTCGCGAACGTTCGCGTTCGCATTGTACTTGAGCAAAACGCTGGCGTTCTTGGTGTCGTTTCGCAGGGCGACGTAGTGCAAAGGGCATCGCTTGAAACGGTCCCTGCAGTTGACCATGGCGCCGTTCTCCAACAGTTTTCTCAGCGCCTCGTTGTGCCCGAGGCTGGCCGCCACGTGAAGGGACGTGAGACCTTGCCGAATTGCCCGTCGATTCGATCGATCGCTCGATTAGATTAAGAGTTTCCCATTTTCAATCGAACGCGAATCGGTTGAAAGTTCATTGGAAGCGAGTTACCGTACATCGTTTTCGACTCGATGTCCACAGACGGCTGATCGCAGAGTAGCTGAATTAGATCGACGTCGTTGTGTTTAACGACGATGTGCAGGGGCGTTAAAAAGTCCGATCTTCTGCAGTTCACATTCGCACCCTGCAGGTAATCCCGTTAACGGTGGTTAAGGCAAGGACCCTAAGAATGACTTTAGGGTACGGTCGATTATCTGATACGTTTCAGTAATTTCTTTTTTAGTGTACCATTATTATTTTATTATCGAGCCGTTGCCATTTCTTTAGTAGGCCGCCGATCTGCAGCCAACACGTGGCACATAGTAATAAGCACAATGAGAAAAGGTTTTATGTGACTTATTCATTCAATTTAACCTGCTTCCAGGTTCAGGAGACCGCATCGTAAAGTCTCAGTGCCGCAGGATCTGGTAGTAAGTAAGCAATACACGGGGCCCAGTCACTCCTACACATGAGGAGGACCCACGGTGTATAAAGGTTGTTACCCACTAGGACGCCCCCTCTGTATATCTGCGCCATCGCTCCGTCCCCGTTTTGGGTTTCCTCTGTGTATCTCAATGGGACTGTGCCTCCCATTGAGATACACAGAGGAAACCCAAAACGGGGACGGAGCGATGGCGCAGGTATACAGAGGAGGCGTCCTAGTGGGTAACGACCCTTATACATATGTATGTAGAGGTGTTATGACTAAGCACCTCTGTAAGGTTGACGTTTCGTGATAGATAGAGATTAGGTTCTATCACACTTTTCTGTGAGGGAAGTCCGAACACCTCTATAATACACCGTGGGAGGACCCAAAAAGGCTGTCGGTAGACTTAGGTTGGCGAGCATAAGTTGCACACTGCAATTTTCGATTTTTCAACTCGATCTAATACTTCTTTCCAAGACAAAGTGCAAGTCTCTTGTAATTCTTGTCGTCAAACCTGCGCGAGCGCTTCTCTAGCGAGCGATCTGTGGCGGAAGGTGCAGGCGTGCAGCAATTTCCAATCGACGTTCCCGTGGGACTGATCCAACCAATTCACCGTTTTCGGCATTTTCACGAATTCACGAGAAAACTTAATCTCTCGAAAGGAAACGATTCTTCGAGAAGAAGCAAAACGGTAACTGCGCGATGATCTTCAACTTTTCATCTCGCTCGATGAGGATCGATCGAGAGGCGAATAAACATTGCTGCAGGAAGTAATACGTCCGAATAGAATATAGTTATTTATTATTATAATTATAATAATTATTATTATTATTTCTCTTTCATATCGTTTTACAATATTATATATCGTTCGATCAAAAGCACCATGGGTTTGAAAAATATTTACGGCGCACGGGTGACACACACACGACCTCTTCTTCTTCTTCTTCTTCTTCTTTTTTTTCTTCTTCGTCCTCCTCCTCTCTTTTCTATCGCTGCTCGATTTATACGATCCTCACAAATTTCCTTTGTTCCTATCCGCGTCTTTTTCCCGTTATTTCATTTTGATTTTTAAGACTGCACACGTATAATAGACTTCGAAAGTTTACACGTTTATACGTTTACACGATACTTATTGATTAGTACGCACACATAGAATCCATTGTAAAGTAAAACGGTCGACGCGACGGTTGGCCGCTGTCGAGTATGTTCAGAGCTGTTTACGGTCGTTCAAAGTTTAAAATGCTGTTCGTTGGGACTGAACTGATTCGCGGAGCCTCGAATCGCGCGTCGTCAAACTTCCGATCTTATGAAAATTAGAGCGAAAGCGGAAGCGAAATCGTCGCAAAAGAACGTCAAACGAAAGGCAACCAACGATCGGGCATGACGATTTTTCTACGAAACTTTTGTTTAGACGTTTTCTCAGCGTCGATACCAACAATTTCTTTTCGATTTGTTTCTGAATGAAACGCAAGCCCGATCGATAGTTATTTATTGAATCGTACGATAACTAATGAATACTTCCCATCGTCTACGAGTAACGTTAATTGCATACATACATTACACATATACATACAGGGTGTCCAAAAAATGTTCGCGTTCCTTGAAATTGGGAATGTCCGCCTCGGTTTTGTTAACGGCCTATTATCGAAAAACACGGACCAATCAGAGCACGGCCTCGCCGGCAGGTTCCACTGTTGTGAGCGTAGCGTTGGTGTCGCGCCGCGGTGAAGCAGTGAACAAGAGAAGGAGCAGAAATTCTTATTCAGCCGTAAATGCACTTGCTGCTTCGTAATCTGTGTCACTGGGTCTCTGCTGATTGGTACGTAGAGTCAATAGGTGACTGTTCGAAAAAAGTCTATCCTTTTACCCAGCAAGAGGCAGACGATGTTTTGTCGTGTCATTGCCATGAATCTCTTGTCTTGTTTTTTGTCTGACCACCCCGTCGGTTGACATGCATCCCTTCCCTAAACTCTTCAGAAAAATCATGCGTAAAATCGGTGTCGTTCGAACCGCGGTAGAGAGAACATCTCTAAAGACGTGTCAATTCGAAGCTTATGGTTGTTACCTACTATCAGTTGACCGGATCGTACATCCCTTAGTGCAGTTCGTCTCCGAATGATCCAGTGACACACATTTCGAAACAGCAAATGCATTTACGGCTGAATATCCGAGTTCTAATTAAATCAATTTCGCTCCTTCTCTTGTTCACTGCTTCTCCGCGGCGCGGCGCCAACGCTACGCTCAGTGTTTTTCGGAAAAAGTAATTTCTTTTACCCAGCAGGAGGTAGAAGTGTCAGGTACGCGTGGCGTTTGAGTCTCTATTGTCAGAGAACCCGAGGCGGACATTTCTGCAAATGAAAATGTCGCTTCAAATAATCTCAGGAACCGCTCCTTTCGAGGAACTCGAACATTTTTAAGACATCCTGTGTACGTATACGTATGTATATGAATATGTACATGAATATGAATGTATATGCATATCGTATAACAAATACTGAATTGCACTTTGTCGTCGTCTCGGCAATACTTAATTTATTATCGCTATACTTGGTTCCAAATAAGAATGTACTTACTAGCCGACGACTCTACTGTGCATCTGATTCTAACGGAACTCATTCATTGGCTAATCCCCCTACTACTCGTACTCCGCCGACCACGCGATCATTGGCTGGCGCCATGAATTTCATGGCTGACGCGCAACAACACATGCGCAGAACAAGTACCTTCTTATTTGGACTCAAGTATAGAAGTAAGTGTAAACTACGCGCTAAACGATCGTCAAAAATATATGCGATAAATGTCGAGTCGCAAGGGTTTCGTCGAATATCCTTCTTCCGTCGCGTTTTCCCTTGTAACCTTGTTTCTTCCTTTTCTTCTTTGGCTGGTGAACCGGAACAAGAAGACGAGGCGATGAAACGATAAGACGATAAGGCAATAAGACGACGAGACGACGAGACTAGATAAACGAGACAAACGGAAAGGACTAAATGAATTCAGTCTCCTCGGAACAAGTTTGCTGCAGTGGAAGGCCGTGTTTGGTTTTTCGATCGAGAAACGGAATCGTCGGATGTGGACTCCGGTGACTTGTCGTTTCCGAACACCACCTCTAACCCTCTCGGCTCTGCTCGGCTAACAATGGTAGACGATGGATTATATCGGTAACGGGTGTTCCGCGCTTCGGTGCTCGCCCAGATTTCGAATTCGATCTCGACTCGACGATACGACGCGACGCGACGCGACGTGACGTCTCCTTCGACCGCCAATTTTCAATCGCAACTCGTCATTGAAAATCACTCCAGTCTCGAACTCTGTTCTCTCGCGTTCGATGCTTCGACGGTTGGGATTTCAGCAATTTTAGGCGTACGATTTTAGAGATGTCAGATATGTTCGATCTAAACGGGATCGCGGGATCCACACCAGGGCTGCGCGGACATCGGTTCGATACAGCAAACGTCATCGTAGATTCGCGCGCGGTATACGGTGATCGAACAGTCTGATCGCCTCGATCGATCGCGAAGCGATCCTCGCCCGTTGGCTATCGGTTATCGAATATCGGATATCGGCTATCTTTATCGATCGGTAACCGTAGACACGGCTAGGAAATTAATTGACGATTATAACGGTAAAAAGTCTAGGGGAACGTTTAGTCGGAGCGGGATCGGAGTATAAAGCGTGAATCCAAATAGAAGATATGTCGTTTAGCGTTTCGACGCCGAGCGTTCATTCGGCGTCGAACCGTTTTACATTTAGTCCCGCGCGACGCTTTTGGACCGTTGTCCATTCTCTCGGTCAGAGGGCACAGAAAATCGCGTCTGTCTTTACTATTTTTCTTCTTTCTCATTTTCTCCGAATCGTTCTCGCAAAACGTATACCTCCGACGGACCTTACATTCAAGGATACGTTTCACAGACCCAGACCGTTTGTTCTAGTACAGGCAGAACATCAGTCCGATCAAGCTGCTGCATCACGCTATATTATAGACAGAGTGTTCGGAGTTCGGATTTCCCTCAGAAAAGTGCGATAGATAGAGGTTAATTCTCTGGTCGCTGTCAGATCGCATATTTGACACTTTCAAGCTTTCATGTGTATTCAGCACTCAGCAATACATATTTACCACGGTGTATTATTACGTGGCGCATAACCTTAGCATGGGCTACATGGACACGCTGCTACACACAATCTCATTCTCACACGTACATGAAAGCTTGAACATGCCCGATAGCCGATATGCCATCTAACAATAAGCAACGAACTAACCTCTATCTATCACAAAACGTCAACCTTACAGAGGTGCTTAGTCGT
This sequence comes from Lasioglossum baleicum, assembly GCF_051020765.1. Lineage (NCBI taxonomy): Eukaryota > Metazoa > Arthropoda > Insecta > Hymenoptera > Halictidae > Lasioglossum > Lasioglossum baleicum. The sequence continues at coordinate 16,414,716 of NC_134940.1, forward strand.
AACACCTCCATAATACACCGTGTACTGCATGTATACGCAGTAGCATATAGGGGCAGCGTTGCCGAATTTACCATGTTCCGGCCTGTCCTAGAGATGGCCGTGACTCTTGGTGCGAATACGCTAACAAGTAACTTGTCACATTTCCTGCAAGAGCGACAGTTGTTCTTCCGTGTGTGTGCGCGCATACTTCTACAAGATGCTCTCGCAAGAAAATGTCGCAAGTTATGTACTCGCCAGTGTATTATCAGTGCACCTTAGATTTCAGCTGATTTCAGCGGTACAACGTCGACCGTAGTTTCCTATCGTATCTTGATTCTTCCTTCCGTTCTTCCCGTTCTTCCGTTGGATCCTTTTCCATGTGGTCGTCTTCCTCGAACCGTATATGTATGTATGTCGCGTCTAGACCGTTGCGTTGGATCAATCCCATCCCGTTCTCGAAAAAAGAAAGCCAGCTCCCGGTGGAAACCTAGCGCCCGAGGGGTAGTTTGATTCGAATACTACGATCGTTTAAGGATTTCAGTCGTGGTGCGAGCTTGGAGCTTAAATGTAGCGAGCAGCCCGATACGCGTTACACGGGTTTGTCCTCCAAACTGTTTCGACTCGGGAACGGCTCGAGAACGTTTCTTGTACGAACGCTGTACGGTCCAGGCGTGTCTTATGTTTGGGTATCCGACATGTTTCACGAGCAGTCGACAAGCATTATACTTCTACGGGCCTGGACGTAGAGTTCCTTTCGCGAATTGTAACGCGTACGGGCCCCTCGATCTCGTCGTTTCAAGCGGAAGAATGCGCGAGTGCGCCAGTGCGCCAGTGCGCGAGTATGCGAGGGCACGCCGAAGAGCGACAACCTCGCGTCCAACCAATTTCCTTTCCCTCTACCGGCTAAATTTCGATCGCAACAGTACGTTCGATATAATTGTCGAGCTTGCCAAGGTCCGGGAAGCTGTTGGCCAAACGATCATTTCCACTCTGCGATGCTTTTCGACGTGACCTCGCGAAACGAGAAGTCTTTTCGAGCACCGTGTTTTCTCTTAAAGTATAAGAAGTAGTCTTTCTTTCTTCTTTTCTGTCTTTGTTTCCTCCTTCTGCCAGCCTCGAGAGCGCGTACCGCCGTGTACACAACAAAGACAGAATAGCGAAAATGAAGGGTTCGGAATACGTTAGCAGCTCGTGTTCTTCGTCGCTCTTGATCCGCCGTGGATCATCTCTCTCTCTCTCTCTCTCTCTCTCTCTCTCTCTCTCTCTCTCTCTTGCCTTCCCACATCCGAAATGCGATAATTCCTTAATTTCATTCCTGGTATCGTTATTCAGTTTTAGGTGGTCGGGTCGAAGTCGAGTGAGCTTAGTAGACCAGACGGTGCTGGTACGGGAATCCCCGTGTCTGCGAGCTCATCTGGTACTGGCCGGCGCTCGAGTACGGATCGTACGTCTGCAAAACGAACACGATCGATGCGGCGGAATCTTCGAAACGTGAGATTTGCTCTACTACGATACAGTAGGTACTCGCTCGATGCGCGAGAACGGGATCGGAATTTCAGGCAAGACTCGAGGGTTTTACTATGAAACGAGGTGTGTCCAATCAATGTGTGCTTATATTGCGTTCCTAGAAGAATACTGTCACAACTCAAAAAATACGAGTTTCCAGGAGATAGGAAAAAGAAAATTGTAATTAAATTTCGTTGAACTGTGCAGCAGCTAGTGCAATTAAAGTTATGATATTTTGATATATTGATGTTTATAATGTTCCTCAAGCAGATATTCAGTGACTGTGTGAACACTCATCACTAGACTGCGGATCTTTATGCAAAATAAAAATGTATTGCATTGATTGTGAGAAGCAGGAATAACATAAAAATTGACTTTGATATATCAAAAGCAACATTGCAACATTCTTGAATTTCTAAAATCTTTTACTGTTTTATATCTCGCCCAGTTTCTTCATAAATGCATGAAGATCCAGGACTGGTTAGAAGGATCATTTCTTTGAATTGTGACGATGTTCTTCTAGGGGTGCGATATTATGTGCTCATAATTATGAAAGTGGTCCAAGTCAAAATTAAAAAAAGAACTAAATGAATTCAATGTAATTTTTACGATATAGTCAAAAATTCATTTAGTGTTAACCTTCAGTTACTCGCACTCAGACTTCTACATAGTTATGTAGAAAACATTGCATAACATAGTTATGTAGAAAACAATGTAGAAAAATTATGTAGGTTACGACATAAATAAATTTTTATTCAATACAATAATTATACTCGATTGCGGATCTTTATGAAAAATAAGAATTGTTTGCATCGGTTGCAAGAAATAGAAACTAAATTGGATGTTGTTTCCTCCCCTAAAGATTTTAATAGAGGAGAAATCATGTATTGACATCTTCAATTTGAAACATTTTCCAACAAGTTTGTATTTCATCTACTCAATTTTGCTATAAATGCATAAAGATCCGCAATCAATAATTACTTTAATGCAAAATAGATGACAACTTTGTTTATGCTCAAACTACCAAATTTAAAGTTTTGAGATTGTAAGTACTATATGCGAGTAATTAAAAGTTAATATCCTTTTCCTTGAAATATCTCGAAAGAAGAAATACATGACTTACTTAGACTTAGACCTCTTTCATAATTATGGGCACATTCGTCTAACAACATAAAGGAACAATCACGGAATTACTACTTCCGCTAATAAGTTACATTTCCCAACTTGCTCGAACAAAATGCAAGGAACGAGGGCACTTAATCGGTAGTGTAATGAGCGAGAACCTATTGTATCTTTTATTTTCGATGTCTGTAGGCTCCGGCCAGGGCAGGCGCGGGCGCGGGTGCGGGCAGTGCGGTCGAACGACTGTTACCGACCTGCGAGCGTTTTCTGGAAACCATGAACCTCTTCTCCGGGGCGTTGTAGTAACTCTGCTGAGGATAGACGAGGCCGTACTGAGGGCTGCTGTCGCCGTACTGGGATCCGGAATCGAATTGTTGGCCGTATTGGTTTCCGTACTGCTCGTAGTAGCTCGGCGGATGGGTACGGACGATGCCAATATCGGACGGCGACAGAGAATCGACACCGTAACGGCGAACCGGGTACATCGGCGAGTCCATCCAGGGAATCACTGTACATCAAGGTCAGGGTGAGGTTGATAGGGACTCGAGAAACGTGTGGAGTCGTTCGATTCGTTTAACACTAAGAGCCCGTTCAGACACGACGGAAACTCTTGATCCGCGCGGTCTAAAGATCCGCGCGGCTACCGCCTTTGAACCGCAGGAAATCAAATCCGCGCTGTTTCCGCGCGATTTTCATCTTCATACTGGGTTAAAACTTTGCCCCTCTCCTGTATGTCCGCACGGTTACCGCCTCATCCTGAACGACTGTCAATTTTGACGCGGTTCAAATCGTGCGGTCGAAAACGCGCGGATTCCGCCGTGTCTGAACGGGCCCTAAACCGACCATCGGCGGACAAATGTTTTTGGGTTTGGCGTTGTAAGGGCGTATAAAAAGTAATGGTCATTTGTAAGAGAAACTTACCGCACAGTTGTTCATAACAAAGGAAATTGTTTTAAATTTGTTTTTACATCAACACCTTCCACTCATCCAGAAAAGAAAAAGTTTGAAAGGAGCCACATGTTGCAAACAAATAGTTATTGAGATAGAGGCTGTTAAAGTTTTTGCAAAATTTAATTGTGTGGAGTTATAGGTATACAGTAGACAAGCCTACTACTACAGTCCACCCGACCGTATCGATGAGACAGAACATAATCGTGAGCGTGTCTCGAGCAAACGAAAACAGCTCGTCATCGTCTCGCTGCCCATTCGGATCATAGATTCGAAGTTGCAAAATATGAAAAAATATCTTTTATCCATTCTTATAAGAATATCAATCCTGTATTATACAATAAAATGCTACCGTACCTCACCGTTCCTCCAACGGATTAGGCGATATACATATGTACCTGTAAAGGACGTTATAGCAAGCAAAAAACGTATGCGAATCTTCAACCCTGACAGGTTGACAACACGTACGACGGACCCATCGAAGCGACGAGCGGACTACCCTTATAAATCACGTCACTGACCGAAGACAATACCAAAAGGAATTTCTTTGGCAGTTTCCCTACTTCTCCACCTACAGTCCTTCCGACACTCCCCGTCCAATTAACACAGATGCTACATTTCCCCACCTAAATCCACCGTTAACCCTTTGCACCCCGAATTATTTTTCAATTTTGTTGCCAACAACTCTCTACTATCGGACGTGTTTTGTTTACTTCAAATTTACTTCAAAGGACAGTTCCTCGACTGCTACTTACTTTAAACAATTTTGTTTACTAATTATATTATAGATATAGCTGTCAAACTTTGTTGTAATTTATATTTGTGGAACTTCCATTTGTTATAACTAAAAAACAAGACAATTAAATAGATAAAGGAAGAACCAAACACATATGTATATGTATGTAGAACCCGGCTTATTTACATTTTTCTTTCTCTGATGTCGAGTCATACTCGACAAAGGAGTGCAAGTGATTAACTATTCGCGAAAAAACCGAGTTGACAATCGCAGTACTATTTTGATCGTGGTGGAGAAGTTGTATTTTTCAACTCTTTTATGTGGGCTTATATGGAAAATTTAGAAAACACGTTTTGTAAATTAAACATCAATTAAACATATTCTGAAAATTTCATCACAATCGGTCGACGTTGTAATGAGCTACAAACGTTTAAAGATGGTAAAAATTGCAGTTTTTCACGGTTTTCGGCCTCTAACTGCAGTAATTCTAAGGATTCTTACATCTTTCAATGCCTGTCGTTTTTTCCTGCACTAACCGATTTCTATGAAACTTTCACAGTGCATACAATTGACACAGATCTACAAAACGTATTTTTTTAAATTTCAATATAAGCCCGCATATAAAAGTTGTACAATGCAACTTTTACTATTTTGTCTGCAATTCCGATCAATTGTAATTTTTAGAAAAATTTCTTTTCACATCCTGTAGTAAACTAATTGCTCTAGCTTTCCAAAAAAGTTCAAATAGCATAGTCCAATATTAAAAAAGTTATGGCGGTTTTAAGAGTGTCCGAATATTAGTGGGAGTCACTGTATGTATGTAGTAGGCTTTTATCTATGTATACGCATAACTCCACTAAATTAAATTATGCAAAAACTCTAACAGCTTATATCTTAATTTGTTTGCGACATACATATATGGTTCCTTTCAAACTTTAAACAACAATTTCCTTTGTTATAGTAGGTATTATTCGGTTTAGTGTTCGGTGGGTTTAGTGTCGAATCGCTTGAATTGCTGGAATCCGACTGCTCACCGTTTCGGGGGTCCTCCTCTTCAAGAAGATTGCCATCCTCGTCCATGTTCTCGTACTCCTCGTTCATGTATTTGTGCCAGTTCCTGCAAAGAGAACGAGACAATGAAGAAACGAGAAATTGGCACGGTTCGGTGGAAATCTATGCGTTTGTTCGCAATTATCGGCAACTTTGCCGCGCTTACCGGTTGCGACGCTCGTTCTCCCAGAGGGACAGCAAGGCCAACATCTCCTCCGGATCGATATTCAATTCCCTCTTGAATCGCGGTTCTTGGTAAATCGGCACGCTGGAAATTACCATTTGCATTGTTACGTTGATACAGTCGATGCTCGCTCGTTGTTTTCATTTAACGCTAGAACTACCGAACTCTGAACAAGACTGATGTGGTCCCAAATGCTGTATTTCCTTGAAAAGGGTGACTCATAGACTGCGGATCTTCATGCATTTATGAAGAAATTGGTTGGATGGAATATAAAACGGGAGAAGATTTTTAAAAAATTCAAGAATGCTGTAATGTTGTTTTTAATGTAACAAAGTCGCGAAGGGATAAATTTTATATTATTCCTGCTATCCACAATTAATTTCAAACAATTTTATTTTGCATAGAGATACGCAGTCTAGTAATTCCTAAGGTGATATCCGCGTGAACACGTGTTTGATCTTCGTGCAGGTCTTTAGTGTCGATCGAGAGACGAGACGTCCGGACAGTCCGGACACTCGAACCGCGTTCCATGGTTTCGAAACGATATCGGTTTCTGATTCGGCCCCGTTCGAAATCGGATACTGTTGCCGTTGCATACTACACCGCATTCGAAGTGCGACGCTGCAACGACAAATGCGCGATCAGTGTATGGCCACTTACACTTCGATTTCTTACACGGGCGAAATACATAATTGTGGTTCACGTCCTTTGGCAGTGCAATTTATACGTTACGCAAAGATTATTACTGTCGAACAACCTTGATAAGTTAAGATTTTAGCTGCCACTGGACGTTTCTATGTTTCTGGCTGGGCCCAATGTCAAAGCCTGTCTCCATATTCTCTCGTTTAAAAAAAAACTGTAATCTGCGTGTTTAAGGGAAAACGAAAAGGGGAAGAAGTGGTATTTACAAAATTAAGTTGACCATCATTTCTCATAAAAAAAAGTTCTATAATGTTTTGAATACCGATTAACTTTTGTCGGAAACATTTTTTTGCCATACATCGCAGTACAAAGAGTAATGTAACAGCCGCATTTTTTGCATTGCCAACAGAAACCTTTAGTTTCCAGTGGCGCAGAAAAAGAACGTCGAGATATACTTAGAAGCCTACAATTTTCTTTCTTGAAAATTCTACGAATGCGAAATATCGCAGGAAGTAATAGGTCATCTTCAAACTTGATTAATTTAGACAGACAAACAATAAGAAAGTGAAAATTGCTGAGAACTATAATGTATACCCTGTCTAAAAAGTGTCTGTAAATAAAAAATCGCATCGTCGTCGTCCCGCATAAACGATCCTAATAGCCGAGCGATATTTCAGAAACAGGTGACGAGAAAAAGGAGTAGGGTAAACTGTACTATTGCTGGCACTGCACTAGTTATTGGGACTTTTGATTTAAACGGCAAATATTAAGAATTCCTGGTGAAGAAAATCATTTTCTATTGCTTCTTATTTATATTCCAAAGCAACGTTGTAAGTTTTCATAACAGAGTTCCACATATGACTGTTAGCAAATGTGCCAATGACTGTACTATTTGCCTTACGATTGTTATTCACTGAATATATTTTATAATAAAAGATTTATGACTCGTAAAACTGTTTGATTTTGCTGAAAAATCTCTATTAGCTTATAATAATAGAAAGTTAAGCTCGATTAAACATTTCAAAAAAGATAAAAACGATTTTTTCTGCGATTTTGGCTTAGGGTGCCAATCATTGTACAGTTTACTCTACTACAAAAATCTTTACTTTAAGTGCAATAACAACGCTACGCGAGTACATGAATTAAAAGAATAAACTGGTATTTACACTGTTGTTCATACGTTCGAATAGCTTAGAAATTTTTCACCTTGCGTAACATTTGAAAAATCGTATTTTGGCCAACTTTTCGATGCAAATGCTGCACTGTGCATCGTTTAACGAATTATCTCGATATCGGGAGTTTGAGTTGGTTTGATTTGGTTCGGTGTGAACGTCACTCGGCCATTTCCGAGGCTCGACAGGATGTTGTGGTAGGTCGGGTCCTAGGTTCTCGCTCCTCGCGGAGCATGCCTGATACATACGGTCGGCCGAGGATGATCGATACACAGGGAATACAAGGGAAGACTGGCGCGACGCCGACGCCGTCAGCTGATTGGTCGGCCATATGCCAAAACGGAACAGACTCGTCAGGTGGTTTCATTCAGCTTTTCCTCTCAGTTTGCCGACACGACCGCGGGCGTATTCGATTCCATATGCGCCCGCACCACGATTTGATCAGCGGACAATTCGAAAATGTCTCTGACACCGCGCCGCTGATTGTGAAATTGGGACCGTTCTACAGTCATCTTCGAAACTGTCGAATTTATCCCGAGACGGAACTTGGATTTCGTTTCTTTCTTGAATTTTCTTTCTTTGTACATACTCTGATACTGTTCCCGCAACTAGACGAAAAAAAGCTGTCGATGAATCAAGCTGTACACCGCACACGAACGACACTAAACCATATTACTAGACAGCGGATTTTATGCGTTTATGACAAGAATGAATAGGTGCAATTTAAAACAGTAAAAATATTAGACGCATTAAAAAATACAATACTATTATATGTATTGTTCGAGTGGTGACTCTGAGACGCCACTGAAAATTGCTGTACCATTATTCAGAATATTGTTTACATTATTAAATATGTTGGTATCTAACCAATTACTAAACGCGTTTAACTCTATTGTATGAGTTATTACTTATTAGACCGCGGATTTTATGCATTTCTGACAAAACTGAGTAGGTGCCATTTAAAACAGTAAAAACATTAGACGAATTTAAAAGTTACGTTATTTTCAACCTATTCAACATATTAAGATAGAAGATAAATTTCTATTTCACTCCAGTCTGTTGCTATACAAGTAGAACATTTTTATTTCGATGAAATTTAACAAATCATAGAGAATGGAAATATTCTAGGTCGGACGAATGTTGAATTTTCGAGTTAAAATAGCTCCGAGTGCAAAGGATTAAACATATTGAGAAAGAAAATAAATTTCTATTTCGCTTCAGCTTCTTGCAATGAAGGTAGAAAATTGTTATTTTGCATGAAGATCGTTTGTCTACATATTATATTAGGATGGCTCTTATTTTCGACTTTCAAATTGTTTTACGAAACCCCCCTGGATTGTTTCGATTATATTGGGTTGGCAAATAAGTTCGTTCGGTTTTTGTGATTTATTCCAATGTAAAAAACCGAACGAACTTATTTGCTAACCCAACCCAATACAATAACGGGATAACGGGAAAACGTGCCCCCGGGCCCTTAAACATTAAAATAATTAACTAAATGCTCGTAAAATCGTTTTTCTTGAATATCTTCTAAATTACTGACTGTATTGTTAAATATGTACGACAAAAACTTCCGGACAGACTGCGTCTTTTATATCAGATTAATTTTTTTCGTAAAACAAACGCACAGAGATTTTCTTTTTATTAATTGAAACAATCCTAGGGGTTCACCCCTCGAAAAAATTTTCTTCAAGAATAAATAAGAACCACCCTAATAGTACATACAGTAAGAAGCATAACTGATTCCACACACTTTAAATCAGAACAACTTTTTCATGAATGGACCAAACGACTTCAATTTCTCTGTAAGGCTAGAAGAATTAGTTTAGGAAATGATGTATAAAAAATATGTTGAGAAAATGCATTTGGACGGAATTGTGAAAAACAGTAGTAAAAATTGATTTTTACAACTTTCTTAGCTGGGCCAATAACGAAAATTCAAAAGATGTGCCTGGTCAACTGGTATAAATTAAGTATACACACGCTCTGAAAATTTCATTGAATTTTGGTTTGCGAATTAGAAACGATCAAAAGTGGTAATTTGTAGTGTATCATAAAGTGGCAAGTTTTACCATTTTTGATCGTTTATAATTCGTGAACCAATGAACCAATTTCAATGAAATTTTCAGAGCGTATATAATTTGTACTAGTTGACAAAACACATATTTTAAATTTTCGTTATTGGGCCAGCTAAAAAAGTTGTAAAAATAAATATTTAGTATTGTTTTTCACAATTCCGACTAAATGCATTTTTTCAACTCATTTCTTAGACGTTATTTACTAAACTAGTTCTTCTAGATTTACAGAGAAATTGTGTTGTTACTGTAGGTCGTTGAAATGTGGATGCGTCCACCTATCACCCTTTTTTCACCATTTCCTCCTTTTGATAGGAATGAATACATACATATATGTATTGGTCCAGACCATTACGGCGTTTATGTGTGATGTTGTTCCTAAACAGTACCCTAGTACAGGCACGTGACCGTCGCGTCACGTGAGAACAAGTCATATCACGTAGCTATTCTCATAGCTACATGCTGCCGAATAATGCAAATTACGCCTCGTAAACGAAAAGATACGATTGTTAAGGGCGACAGCGGCCTAGATTGATCTGTTATCTATCGTTTTTGACTACTGAAAACCCCCATCTTTGGATTATCGAGGAATGAGAACGCGAATCCCGCACTTTGAAATCCTGGAAAAAGGAGTCTACTCCCTTAAATCGAAACGTTCCACTCTCTGTACGTGTACTCCGCGTGCCTCACAAGCCATGCGAGATTAGGTCATTCCACTAGCACTTTTGGTTCCAGCCGGATTATTGGCTAAAGTGTGTGATGTCACGGCCTAACCATTGACTGTGAGCGAGAGGAGCCCTTTTGCCCCTGTGCCGTCTCGAGGGATTTCTCGTGAGGCACGGAGAGTACTTTCTATTCGGTGTCGGCCGGGGCATAGGGGCTGCGTAATAACGAAGAAATATGTAGATGAAAAGGGTGGATGGAGAATCTGTAGGGCACGTCGATTCAATTTCGCAAGCTGTCCGAACAACGGCGTCGGCTGGCACGTGACTCGAAGACGGAAGCGACGACAGAGACAGAGGAGACAGACGCGAAGGGATAGAACGCGAAATTGTTATGCATCTCGCGGAGGCTGGAGAGGTGACTAGCTATTCTCGTCAGCTGATTGGGGGGCCGCGAGATGCGAGATGCGAGATGCAAGACGGGAGACGCGACACGCGATATACGCCGAGCGATAGTCAGGCCTGACCTACTTTAGCTCGGTGGCTCCATTCAGCTTTTCGTGGACCCACCCCGCTGGAAATCTACCCTATTGCGTCACGCTTATCGAACGAGCCCCGATCGCTGCGCCAACACGCACACAGATACGCCCACACGTACGCCCACGCTCTCGCGCCCACGCCTCGCCACCGCATCGTCAGCATCGCCACATGCAACACCGCGCTCGCTCGCTCGCTCGCGCGCGCCTGCGTTCTCCGTTTTCCACCACAATTTTCCGACGACCGTGAATAATTTATGGTCCAGAGAAAAATGCGAAACCATCCCTCTGGTTTCTTCTACTTCTTCTTTTCGTTCTCCTACGCGTCGCCTGACCTCTCCCAACGTTTCTTTTCGAATATCCGTGGAAAATCGTGATTTTTCTAGGTACAAAATTGAAGACCGGCAATTGAGAAAGGCTGTAAGTGCCAACATTCTGAAAAAATCCATGCAAAACCGGCAAGATCGACTTGTAACCAATCGTCACGGAACTTTCAGCCTGATTTCATTGCATTGACGTTGGAACGTACATCCCTTTTACGGAAAAAAACAATTATTAAAAAATGGCACTTTCAGTCTTCTTTAATTCCAGTTTTCATCCAGTTTTAATTCAGTTTTCCACTTCCGAACACGATTAACGTCTTGACGAGCAATCAACATTGTCGGAACTCTATTCGCCCAGAATTGGGCAAAATGTAATTTCAATTACTTTTACATTTTCAATTACAATTACTTACCAATTACTGTAATTTGAAATTGGAGAAATACAATTACACGTAATTGTAATTGGTAATTGCAATTACTTGACGAATCACTGTAATTGTAATTGTGGTCCGCAATGTTTTGGACCATTTAACCGTTTTCTTATTGTAATTATAGTCCACCGAACTCGAACTCTTTGTTAAGGATGTTCTGGAGGTATATAAAAACGCAACAAAATTTTTGAAAATTTGACGAGATATAATTCTTACTAAATTAATGCAATTACCAAAGTTTGGGTTCGATTCACCGCACCGTTTAAGAATGATAGCAACTTAAAGTTTGCACATTTTAACACGTCTTCTTATGGAGAATTCATAAAATTCCACTTCAAACCCTATATAAACCTTGAAAAAACGCAACTAGAAACTCCAGTTCTTTTTATATACATATAGTAAAAATTATGTAATTAATTATGTTGAAAATTTATTAGGATTCACTAAACAGTTACAGAGCGAAAAATTATAAACTGTTACAAAACGTCAAATTTATCGTGTTGTCATCTTACTAGCATGGAAACGCGACAACAGTGTAAAAAAAAGTATACAAAAGTATGCAAAATATACTCATGAATGGCTTTCATTGCTAATACATGTATTGATGGATTTCGAATTTCTTGTACTTTTGTCTCCCATTGTACCTCCAGAACATCCTTAACACTCCGAATGCCACGTCTTCCAAAAATAGGGGACGGAATAATTCGGCCATATTTTTAAGTGAATTTTTACGTCGATGTATCGAGTATAGCACATTCAATTACGATCGGCAAAGTGCTAGAAGGGTGACAGAGTATTTTCAGAGTCATTCTTCAAATTTTCAAAGATTTCAAAGATTCTGATTTCGTTCGACAGATTCTTCTGATTTCATAGAACTTTCAAGACTGCTGGGTAAATACTGAACGCGTGTTAAACACCGAGTCGAGAACGCGGAATGCACACGCATACTTGCATCTCCGGGCAATTCGACGTGCACGTCCGCCGCGAACGGATTGAAATGTCAACGAGAATGTCGAGCCTCGGGAAAAGCGGGCGAGAAATTCGTTCCCCGCAGAAAGTTCATCCGCGATGCTTCCCCAGAACTTTCCTTCGCCTCGAGAAAATTAGCTTTAGTTCGGGTACGCGTGGGCGCCGACATGAGCGTCAGCGTGGGCGTGTGTGCACGCTGCACACGCGTGTACACGTGTGCCCCGACAATGCTGACCTGTGACATTTGTTTGCAGGTCAGGCGATGCACGCCCGGCTAGGTGGATAGTTGGATAGTTGGATAGGTGGCTAGAGAGAGATAGAGGGATAGAGGGGGATAGAGGCGGCTAGGCGGCCAGGTGACTAGGCGAGACGAGGTTTGCGCGTAAAAATAAAGGTCTGACGTAAGGGTCGGCCGGCTGACTGGAAAATAATTAATTCATGCTCCGACGTAGAGCGATACGTCATCGCGAACGTCATCCTAATTAATGACGCACTATCCTACCCGCGTAGTGGAGAGAGCCGCTATAAATACATCGCTTCGATTCAATTCAACTGGCGATTCGACTTGCGAGGCGAGAAACGTTTTCAGGTTCACGAGGATTCACGATCAAAGCCGCCGTTCTCTACGAAGGAACCCGTTTTCGGCAGAAGCAAATTCTCTTGCATGACGAACATCAACAAACTTTCCGTTCGAGAAGTTGTTGATCCGCTTTCGGTAGGATGAACTATTAAGTTCCAGAGAGGAACGGTGTTTCAAGCTGGTTTCCTTTACAGAAAATTGGCGAAAGCTTTGGACGCGGTTGAATATAGCACACGCTGTTGACACCCGGTACGTGGGAGGGCTGGCTCGAAAGGGGGCGCGAGCAAACACGGCTGCAATTGAACGTTTAACGCGGAGTCGAGGAGGAGTTAGCATTCCAGAAAAGGAAAGGAACAGAGGGAGTAGAGGGTTCACACACAAAGTTGAAAGGTGTTCGGCACTAGACGCAGCTGGGCGGTTCATGATCAGCCCTCGATAACGACAGCCTCCCCGAGTCGTATCGAACGAGTCGGCGGGACTCGATTCGACTCGACTCGACGTGAGGCGAGGCGAGGCGAGGCGAGGCGAGGAGAGGTGAGGTGAGGTGAGGCCAGACGATGCTTCGCGTCGTTCCTGCAGAGGGCAACGCCCTCGCCGGCCCTCTCATCCCCATTCAGAAAGGAACGTCGAAGAAATAGAGGGATATGATGTGGTCGGGAAAACGCGGCCGTCCCGAGAGCAAACGAGAAAGCCCGGCGATCCTGGCTCGATTCAACGACCGCTGTCCTCCTCCACAGGTGAATTCGCTGCTACACACCCCGGGAGACTCTGTAACGCGGTCAAACTGGCTCGAACAACTACCCTCCGCTTCGCAAGTTCAACCGACTAATTAAAAGCTCTCTTCGAGCGCCTCCGTGTATTTCCCGAGACGCGGCGGTTCTACACAATTGGTGGAATTAATTCGAAACAGTAGTCTTTTGGTATTTTTCCTTTCGGAAATCGTGCGGTATTTCCCGGTGTCAACTCGTTCGGATATTCGAAGCCGGATCGGAGGACAACGAGCGAATCTTTCTTGCGATTTGTAACGTTAAAGATTAAGGAACTCACCTCCGCTTGACCTGCGATTGCAGCGACTGCACCGATTGCTGAGTGGACGCCGGCGACTGATAGGAAGCCGTCACCGGCTTGACGGTGGTGGACCCGGAGATCGTTGCTTTCTCGGATCTCTTCCGGCGATCCTCGTTCAAGTAGTAACGCGAATACGACGGGACGTCCCAGATGTTAGACTCTTGCTGGCCCAACTCGTTCATCAGAACCTTCCCGTAACTGTGCCGCGAAACAGATTCTCTCGATTAACTTTTGAACATATGGACGACCGATCTTTCGGAGCGTGATGTTTCCAAATGCGAGACGATACAATTGGTCCGTTCCGCGCCGAAGCAACATCGAGCAACTTGTCGCGTCGCTTTCTTCTTCTTTTATTCGGTAAATCGGTGTTGCTTCGGTGCGGACATAGCTGAATGATTATTCCACACGATCGCTGGTCGTGCTCACTTACTCGTAATTCTTCTCGTAAGGGGAGAAGCTGTCGCGATCGTAGAGATTCTTCGAAGGTGTTTTCGAGCGAGCTACTTCCTCTTCCGACAGTGCCACCTTCAGGCCTCCCAGACCCGACGAGGAAGAGAGAGGAGTCCCTGCGAGCAGAAACGAAGAAGAATCTCTGTCAGGATACCGGTAACCGAATCTTTTCCTTGGAAGAGAGATCCACGACGCGAGGAGAAACTTTCCGGAACGTTCCGAACGTTTACAACGTTTACAACGAGAAGGTCTTACTCTTTTCCGCGTTGGACGACGCGTAAGACCGGACCTGATCGGCAGCGTTGCTTTCCGGTTGATGGTTCTGTTGGTTGCCGAACATCAGCATCTCCTGTGCCCTCTTCACTGAAAATTTCCGACATTCGGTATAGTAACGTTCAATTCGGCGCGACAAGGAGTAGCAACAACAAAGAACAAGAGGATCACAAGACTCCCGGAGAATCTTACGTTTCGGTCTCATGATTTGCTCGGGTTTCTTCGCGTCCTGCGCCATGTTGGTCGGCAAGGAATCGGTCAGCGAGACGACCGAGTACAGGCACAACAGTCCCATCCAGGCGATCATCTGAAACACCCACAAGCGAAGTTTTTCGAAATAGTCGAACGACTCGGGCCCCCGGAGATCGGTTTCTCTCGGACAGGAACGGGGGGATCGATGCGCAGCCTCGTTTCGAGCGTTTTTTTATCTAGATTAAGAGCGTCGTTAACGTAAAGCGTTCCCGTTGGCGTACCGGTCGAAGTTTACGTTGAAACGAAGATAGCAGGTCACTACGAAAGAAACTTAAATGTCACGTAATGCGAAATGTCAGGAATCTATTTCCATTGCACGTGAAAGATTAACGGGCATACCGTGTCGCGGCTGCTATAAGAGGTTGCGCGGATCCTCAGGTACCATTTTATCGTGATTCGAACGGTCGCTCGGCCGGAATCGAACGATCAATCGCGAGGAACGCGACACGGCGCGGCTCCGTGACCATCCGACCGAGAAACTCCCGGCACCGATTCGTTCCGCCTGCTCCCTCAGAAATCTAGACCGGAATCTTCGAAACTGAATTCTTCCCGCTAAAATCGAAACACGCAACAGTTGAGGTACAACTAGCAATTAACTTGCGACGTTTTTCGCGAGAGATGTGTCGCCACAGGGCTTCACGCGACCGAATTTGCTCGACGAAACAGCGACGCAGCTTGTCGTTGGCGAGAAAACTTTTTAAATGTTTGGATTCGCTGGTTGTTTGAGGAAAAACGATGTAAAAATATCTTGGTTGGCAATGAACACTGCTTTGCGATTGACAGGAGACTTTGAAATGAGTCCAGGCTTACGAGTTTACTATTTGTTTTACGAAATCGTCACAGTGGAAGTATTAATCCGGTGCCATATGAAACGGTAAGAGAAGCGACGCGACGATCGACAGCTTTTGTCGCTGTACTGATGTGTTTATTATAGCTTAAACGCGGCTTCGGCGTGAACGTATCCTCACGAACGATCGGATATTCATCCAACGTGTTCGTCATTCGAAATCGCGTTCCAATTTTATCGGAGAAGTTGATCGACGTTCGCGACACGTTCTCGAACTCGACCGGGTTCGAACCGCAGAGACTACCGATAGACTCGTGATCGAGTTGGAACCAGCGTATCTGGGTCGCATCGGAAGCGGAGGAAGCTGTGAAAGACGAGGAACGGCGTACGGATGCTGCAACGGGTTTCAAGCGACGAGAAGCGTCCTCGATAATGAAATTACTCACAGCCTTGCGATTAGTTTACGGCGCTGTGCCAGCAACGCGACCACCAGTTTCTCGGTAATTAGGCGTGCAATTAACAGAGCCCGCGCAGAATTGGCGATCGCCTCGTCCGAGAATCATTCCGTCGGCTCGAAATGTCAGGGTTCGAGAGAACGGCCCGATTCGCGCAGCGCGAAACCGCGTTAGGGTTGATCGATAACGATGCTGCTCGACCGGGGAGTCGAATTAGGCTGTCAGAAAAATTTCACCGCTCGACCGATTTACGAAGCATCAAATTTTTCGAAACTCGCTGCACCTCTGCCACTCGGGGTTTGTTTATTCGGACGCGTCCATTTCGACCATTCCGAAAAATCTAGAGAAGTTGGTAGAAAACTTCTAGAATAGTTTCGCGCGAAATGTACTTGCGGGAAGTTCGACCAGTCGACGCGGAAGAATGAAAAAGAACAAGTTGCGATCGAGATCCGCGAGATCGCCGAAAAAAAGTAGCCGCGTGAAAAGATTCGGAGCGAGAAGTTGCTTGTCGCGGGCCAATCGAAATGAGTGGGGAGCATGGCGTCGCGTCGCGTCGCGTCGCGTCGAATCGAACGAAACCGGATATAGTAGACCCAGAAATCGCACACTTGTTGCGTCCGGGAAAACTATAGTCGTGTCTTGCGTTTGTGTACGCGCCTATGCGACCCGCAATTAAAGATGTATTTCATTGACCGTGTCTCCATTGACAAGCCTCGAAGTCTCGGAGGAGACGATCGCGCTTCAAATTCTCGTGTCCCAACCGATTTTTCCGATCTTTTCGACGCTGTCGCGACACACGACCGAGTCTCGTCGTCACGGTATCCGTGTGCGGCGTACGTATCCGACGCAACGATCGTATTCCTCGAGAATTCAGCAGCGTTATTCGAACCCGTTAACCGGAGATAAGGTGCTATCGTTCTTTCGTAGTCTGTCGCGATTGCATTGCGAGAATTGGAAATTGCCAGCCGGTTAATGGGTTGGATAGCTCTGGAAACTCTATAACTAAGAAAACCAAGTAACTAACGAAACCATATACATACAGCCAGGAATAAACTGCGCGGCGAAATAATCGGTACAGCGATCGGAGGAAGCGAGGCCCGAACCGAAATTCATCCAATTATAGCGTTATCGTAACTGGATCGCGATACCGGACCGTACCGCTTCCTCGAATAGCAACCGAAACATAATTTTGGCCGTGGTTTGTCCGACGTGGAAACCGGGCAATTAAATCGACCCCGGGCCGGTCGATTCGAGTTCCCGGCGAACGAAAAACATATCTACCGGCGAGCCACGACGAGCAAATGGAAAACAATGCAAGAAAAACACATCGACAAATATCTGAGAATATTATTTGTCTACCTTTCTCGGAGCTGTCTGTCTAATCTCTTCCTTGAACCGTTGTCCCGTCTATCTTTCTTTCCCACTCTCCCTCTACTTCGGTCTGTCTCAGTCTCTGTCTATGTCTCGGAGTTTGTCTCGCGAGTGCTGTTCTCCGTTCTCAGTTTTCCGGGGATGCAGAGAACTTGCGTGCTCGGCTGATCGAGGCAGAATGAGCGTTGGAGCTCAGCGGGGCGACTAGAAAACCGGCGGAGGATACGGTCGATCAACCAACCCCCACTTCGACCAACAACCGACTTGCTTCGAACCACCGACACCCCCTCTATCTCTCTCTCTCTCTCTCTCTCTGCTTCGCCCCTCTTCCACGGAACTCACCCCTCGACAACCCCTCGACAACCCCCTAGCTAGGCAACCGCTCGTACAGCCGCGCAGCCCGAATATTTACATCGAGAATCTCGACAAAATTCGAAATATCCTCGTTCCGCTCGGAAACAACATTCCCCGACTCTCAACACATTATCCACTGGCGATTATCAAGTAATTCTTGAAAATCTATGATCCATGGGTTGAGAACTTTTTAATAGACTCTCAACAACGATAGCAACTTGAATCGTGAACCAACAAGTCACCCCCGGTAATCATTTCATTCATGATTTCATCGTTATATGTGACAGGAGATTTTTTACTTCCAATCTCAAGACTTGAAAATTACTGTTTCACGCATAAACAAAGGCGTCGATCACACTAGCAAATACATATTTTGCGTTGAAGCAGTTATTTTGTTGAATTAATCCTTAGCACTCAAGTGGCGACTCTGAGGCGCCACTGGAAATTGCGTACCGTTATTCAAAATATTGTTTGCAAACATTATTAGTAGACTGCGCATCTTTATGCAAAATAAAAAATGTTTGCTTTGATTGCTAGACACAGGAGTGAAATTCTTTTAATTATCTGATTAAGCTGAAACCAATACATTGATGTCTTTAAATCTGTTTAATATGCCCACTGCTTTAAATTGTGCTTACCCATTTTTGTCATAAATGCATCTATGTAGGTCGGAAGAAATGTTTAAGTTTCGAGTTAAAATAGCTCCGAGTGCAAGGGGTTAAAAATCATTTATGTTGAAGAAAATGTATTTACGTTGGAGTCGTATGAAGTTCCACGCAACCAGATACATAGAAAATTATGCGCGATTGACTGAAGATTAAGTTTCCTTTCGGTGTAGCACAATGATTGCTGAACCAATCAGTAAGCTTCAGGTAGATAAAGAAATTACTCTGCGTTCTCCGTAGCAGTTGCAACTTCCTCGAAGCTCTTTCCTGGAAGACGTTCTTCTCAATTATTTTTCGAATTCCCAGGAACCGAAAGAGTCCGGTACGCCCGGTTTACGTCGACAACGAACAGGCTGTTGCTGGTTCGCAATGCAATTTGCCGCTTAACTTCAGCGAATCTGTTGGCTAACGTTCCAGGTCATTTCTGCGCGAAACGACCGTTTAATTTGCTCGCGAATCCATCTCGGCGGCATCTCTGAGATGAAGCCTATTGGATTTCGAAAAAGAGACGAGACCTGCAGCATCCGGAGCATGTCTTCGTCGTCGTCACCGCCGCACATAATAAACACTTGGGTTGATTTTCCAGATGTTTCCGAGCTTCATTGAAATCATTTAGTTGGGCATCCTCGCGTAAACAGTGATACGTGGCTCGTGTGGAAACCACCCTCGTGATACGGGGTTGATATGACGCGACTAGGGGCGCGCACGCGGCTCACCACTACCGCTACCATCGACGAACGTGTACTGTACACTTGTACAGTGTATGGTGTACCGTGTATAGTGTACACACGAGAGCTGTCTTCCTCTCCCTCTCCATTACCCTCGCCATCACCCTCTCCCTATTGTACGCCACGAAATACGTCTGCCCACGCGATGACCCAACAGACCTCGTCGGGGCCTATCCTTGAAATCTTCCTCCGCATTAAGATTCTACTTGCCCTTTCCCCAATATCCCTCCGGCATCCCTTATTGTTTCGAGGCGGTCGCAGCCTCCCTCTAATTGACTGCTTCCTGTCGTTATCGACGCCACCAACGGGCTCCCGATTGGGTGTTCAAAAAATCAATTCGTAGATCGGCCGGAAGAGAATTCGGCTGAAAGCGAACAACATTGCAGTTTTCCTCAGCGAAACAGAACGGTGTATGCTGTAGCATTCACGAAGGTCCTCCTTCTTCTCTGATCCAGCAACTTCGAAAAGTTGTACAGCTTGTCAAATCTAGCTGTGCGGCTGAAAAAAAACTAGAGGGTTATTGTTGCTCGCTCGCTTCGCTCGCTCGCGAGTAGGGTTGTTTTTGCTCGCTCGCATCGCGAGCTCGCGGATAGGACTGCTCTTGCGAAAGGGTTAGTGGTACGCATGGCTAGTAGTACCTATAGCTATTAATGTTTTTTTTTTATTTGGTGTGTGACTCTCCACGAGCCACACAAAGAACTTCCCGATTCGTTAGTTGCAGTATATTATTTTCATTATTAAGTGTACGTTTTAAGAAGATTATACGTTTTGAGGGAAATTCAATAGTTTTCAACTTATCAAAATGTTTGCTATATGGCGTCGCATTAAACGAACATCGCAGTCTCATTGCTCGCTTGGTTCCTTGTTATAGCATACTAATGTTGCAAAATAAATTTTCTTAATTAGTTTTTCGAAAACGATACAACTCCTCATTATCCGGGATTGCAGTATTGGTCTTGGTTTTCTTCGATACTATTAATTTAAATTGTCCCAAAATATATAAACCGCGCTCAATTTTGAAACTCTGCTCAGTGCTACATACAACTTTTATGGATCGTAATCGCTTCAGCAGGATCCACTGGAAATTGTAGGTCAATGGGAAGTACCCAAAAGGTTTTGATGATCTGTCAGTCAGTCAGTCAGTCAGTCAGTCAGTGACAAATTTAGCGATTTTTGAGGTCCTGCTATGCTTGAGGAAATGCTATCATGTCTCAATATTGACAAAACATTAATCTTCCAACATTAGCAGGTTCCAAGTGTACGAAATTACATCTCTCCATCTCCCTCCAGTGTCGAGTTATAAGCCTCTAAAAAACGGCTAAGTTGTTTCGTGTAAAAGGAGGTAGTGCAAGAACTTGGCTGGTGCACTACCGTGCACCTAGATTATATGTATAAAAATGCAGTGCTGACTCACTCACTCACCGACTAACGCCCAGGCTAAACCCTTGGACCTAGAAAGCTGAAATTTTGCACAGAGGTTTCCTTTATGATCTATATAAGGGATAAGATAGGATATTTCGAAATTCAACCTCCAAGGGGGTGAAAAGGGGTTGTAACGTTTGTATGATGAATATTTTGTTCATGGTCGGATTTACTTCATACTTGGTCTTAAAGCTCTTTGATATAATTAATCAAACACCTATTTCGGCATTTTAAAAAATTCAACCCCCGAGGGGGTGAAAAGGGGTTGCAACGTTTGTATGAGGAATATTTTGTTCGTGGTCGGATTTACTTGATACGTGGTCTTAATGCTCTTTAGTATAATTAATCAAACACCTGTTTCGGCATTTCAAAAAATTCAATCCCTGAGGGGGTGAAAAGGGGTTGCAACGTTTGTCTGAGGAATATTTTATTTGTGGTCGGATTTGCTTGGAACTTGATCTTAATGCTCTTTGATATAATTAATCAAACACCTGTTTCGGCATTTTAAAAAATTGATCCCCTAAGGGGTGAAAAGGGGGTTTGAAATCTAAGATGGCGGCAAAACATAAAATTAAAACTCTATAGGGGTGAATGGGGGGTTAAAAGGTTTTATGGAGAAACAATATCAATTTCCGAGGGCATTAAACGGTTTTCTATGCGAGCGAAGCCGCGGGCAAAAGCTAGTTGTACATATGTATACAGTAGAACCTCGATTATCCGAACCAAACAGTTCGAATATGTATTGTATATGGATCGCCTTGGGAAACTAAAGACTTCCGACGTCGGAGGTTTGTATAATCGAGGTCCTACTGTCATACATTTCGTCCTGTTAGTATGCACATGGTGGTAAAATTCTGGCTGATGCCGAGAACCTAGGATTTCCGTATTCCGTGACTGCTTCTGGCTTCAGCTTCTCTTCTTATCCTGTTCTCTTGTTCAGCCTCCGCAACAGGTCGGACACCCACGCACGTCGCATCGACCCTCGTTACGCCCACCAGCAACCGCCCGACACCCACGCGTTCTCCTTTCGCTCTATTCCACGAGGGAAGAGGAATGGAGGGGCGACGAGGCAAACTTTTTTCTTCTTTCTCTACCACGTCGCTCCTTCTTGACGACGTCCAACGTCACAACGTTCGACGATGTTACGTCGCGCGAAATACTTATCGTCACCACGACGAGCCATCCTGGAAACCTTCTAAACGTTCACGACGCCTCCACATTCGTTAACTCGTCCTCCCGCGCGTCTAATTTTGAAATCTTGACACTTCACCGACAGGGATCCGGATATGTGATAGAATTTTCAGTAGTCGTACTGTAATAAAATTAAGAAAGCTTAGAAATTTTGTTCTACATCATAATGAAACAGCGGATTTTTATGCAAAATAAAAATTTTCTACCTGATTTGCAACAAACTGGTGTGAAATAGAAAATTGAAACGAATACTACGTCTACGGGAACCGAACGTCCCCGAATTACCGCGCCGCGTTGCGTCCTTCTCGCGGTAACCGTGTTTCGCAATGAACTTGCAATTAGCTGGAATCGAATAGCTCGAGGAAACCGAGCGGATTCGAGGGTGTATCGTATCTATCATCGCTGCTGCGCGCTTTAATCCGATAACGATCTACCTGCCACCCACCGTTTCGAAATTGTGGAACGGCTGGTGCGAGTGCTGCGGCTGAATGCACGATTGGAAAAAGGCGACTGGATCGAGCAAGTTCCCGGAAGCGGATGTTCTGCATTATTAGAGGTTCCAGATTCGAGATTCGTGATACGACGCAACACCGTAATTGACCTATTTCAGGCTTTGTGGCAAAGAATCGGCTGCACGCTTGCGCGAAGGATACCGAGCAAACCAACCATCGGGGGTGTACAGTGCACACCGATAACGAGCGAAACTTTTCACCGAACAGTATCCGGAAACTGTCTGTGTGTAGTTCTCGAGTACCGTTCAAACAATTAGAAAATAGATATCGAATGGAACGTTCGTTTCGTCGCAAGGTCCAGAAACTGCGATCGTAAAACTGTTTCCACACTGAAACAATATTGCGCAACTTTTTCTTTCACTCT
Organism: Lasioglossum baleicum; assembly: GCF_051020765.1. Taxonomy (NCBI): domain Eukaryota; kingdom Metazoa; phylum Arthropoda; class Insecta; order Hymenoptera; family Halictidae; genus Lasioglossum; species Lasioglossum baleicum. Next base: position 16,437,523 of record NC_134940.1, read on the forward strand.
GCGAACGATAAAAGTTGCTCGACGTTGCTTCAGCGTGAACACAGCTGTAGGATAACGGAACGAATGCTGAAATTGGGTAACGATGCTCGAAACTTCCTACTCCTAGCGAGCAGAACAAGTAGAAAGAATACATATAATGAGAATGCAATCGAATCTGAACCAGCTTGTGCCCGGTATCGCCGGGAAAATGCTTTCAACCCCTTCGATATTTAATGCAGTACGGTCGGACGCAGCAGCTAATAATGTCAGCAGTTTAAAAAGATAATGAATTCGGCCTGGGGATAGTGCATGCTGAAAATTGCAGCTCGTACGGCCGCTAGTGTGCAGAGGCTGACTTTCCCATTTTTTTCTACGGATTCAGGGAAAATGCGTATCCTCGGTAGGAATTGGGACGAAGACCGTAGGGTGCGGCATTTTCTCGATGCTTGACCGTGATATTAGCCATTTAGAATCGCGTGTGTCTCCTCCCTGACCTTCGACGATGCTCCCCATTGATTCGTGTTTTTCATATTTTTTCTCCGTGCGCAACATTGTCGTCGTGCGTTCTTGTAATGAACTTGGTTCAGCGTCCAAGATATGTAGATCTACAGTAGCGGACAAAAGACCGCTCTATAAAGAAGACGATAACTTTTTTAATATTGTACTATACGATTTGAACATTTTTGGGAAGCTAGAGCAATTAGTTTACTAAAGGATGTGAAAAGAAATTTTTTTCAAAAATTGCAATTGATCGGAATTGTTGAAAAAATACTGAAAATTGAATTTTTAACTTTTTTATATATTGAAAATTTAAAAAATACGTTTTGTAGATCTGTGTCGATTAAACATATTTTGAAAATTTCGTCAAAATCGGTCGACGTTGCAATGAGCTACAAACGTTTATAGATGGTAAAAATTGCAGTTTTTCAAGATTGTCGGCAGTAAATTGGTCGCAGTTTGGCTATTCTCTTCTGTTTTTCAAGATAGTCTCTCAGTCCGTCCATTTTATTCAAATTCGATGAGGATCCAGGATCAATAGCTAATCGTAGATTTCGCTCTCTTCGTGGATGTCCACGTTGAAGCAACATCGGGCAACTTTTTGTCGCGTTCTTTTCTTCTATGCCGAATAAATGGAGGCGACAAAGAGTTGCTCGATGTTGCTTCAGTGTGGACAATTGGACATAGCTTAACGCGTAAACAGAACTTTTCTGGGAACGCTGCCGTCGCACAGTGGTCCAAACGGCCGATTTAGGACTGCAAAAGTCTAAACGCTTCTAATAATCAATAATTCTGTGTTACATGTATTCTATACACATTAGGTAAGTATAAAGAAGGCTAATAGAGTTCCGTAAGTTTATTGAAATATTGTTTTTTCTTAAAATATAGCAGAGGAAGCATCGTTTTTCAATTTATAATGCCAGTTTTAATTTACAGTGACAGAAAAGAGAAACTTGTACACAATTCTTCTTAAAAAACTTAAAAAATAAATTTCTTAATACTCCCTTGAGAAACATTATTCAAACACTTCCGAAAAATTGTTTCATCTTTTTTTCATATCTTCCTAATGCTTCTGAACACGGCTATTATAATTAGAATCAATATTAACGTTCTAAACAATAAATAATAGGTGAAAAGGATATCCTTTATATCGATGTACTTTTCATACTGCTACTTTCAACCTATGCCACACTTAACAATAATTGATTCGACAAGTAAAATTGTCGATTTTAGCTTCTACAGACATGTGTGTTGATGTAAGAAACAGTATTAAATGCCTACTTCATGTTTGGTTTTTTGATTTTTGCAATCCTAAATCGGCCGTTTGGACCATTGTGCGTCGTGTCTTTCTGCGTCACGGCCGCACAGACAGTCAATGAAGTGGAAAGAGAAGAGAGAAGACGACGAGAAGGGGAGGGTTACTGACGCTCGACCCGTCTCACCCCCGTTCCATCGCTTCCGGTAAAACGGGGAGAGTTAATTTACGCGTCGCCGTAGTTCGATTAATCCTCGCACGCGCGAGATTTCGCCGAACAGAAGGATCGGAAGGACCAGGAGGACCTCCATCGGCCGGTAATTGCACGAGAGTTCCGTGAAATAATATAATCCGACGTGCTCGACGAGCTCGACATGCTTGACGTACCGAAGGTTGAACCTCTCACCTCTCTCCTCTCTCCACTCTCCTCTCTCCACTCTTCGCTCTCATCATCCCCCCTCTCTCTCTCTCTCTCTCTCTCTCTCTCTCTCTCTCTCTCTCTCTCTCTCTAGTCACCATTGACGTCACCCGTTGATTCTGGGAACGACGAATCCCCGTAGCTTCGAGAACCTGACGAGAGAGGGGATGTACACGCCGCGTGGTGTGGTGATAACGGAGGGAGAAGGAGGAACCAGGATTCAGGGATGTTCCATTGACGGGTCCTGGACCAAGGTATCGTCTGTCTCGACGTAATATTTCCATGTTGGGATCGCAGATCCAGAACGTCGTAAATCCGGTTTATTTGGTCTTACAATTAGAATCCGGGCTCCAGACACGCGTTTTCTTTGTTCTTTCTACGGAATCAGAAAATTTATACTTCGCTGTCGTCGGCGCCCGAATAAATCAATTTCTTCGATAAGTTCCCTTGCAAGCCACGCTTTTTTCCGAAATATAACCCGTACGAATTTCAGTTACCTAAATGTCTGCAAACAAATCATTTCATAAGAGTTAACGTTTCGCGGGGATTAATTTTGAGGTTAAAAAGGAAACAACTATATAAATATGTACATAAATAGACAATACAGTACATTACGCTATCGAATGGCTGATAACCGTTGCAACGCATACCTCTTCTATAAATAAAAATCCGTATGAATTCCTGAAACCGATCGATGCGTTAATTATTTAATTTGAGGTTAAGCGGATGCATAAATGTAAGTACTTACGTAAGTGCATTTGGTTCGTAGTGAGGAAACGAGGCTGGTCGTCGCGTCGCGTCGGTAGTCAGTAGTATAAGTCTGCGTTGGGCCGGGCATTTCGGTTCGTCGATACTACCCTGCCAGGCGGAAAACGTTGCCAGTCGAGGGAGCAGGATATCCCGGAGGAATAATAGATCGATGTTTCGGCCTGTATAGTAAGACAAGGGACGCCTGTTGATATAAAACAGGAGTAACTTCATTCATGAGAATAGCTGAACGCGAACACGTTGCGCCATTTCGGAATTTCCCCGACGATTTCAATTCTACGAAATGATATACTTCGCGCACCGAATCGTTTTCCAAGAAGTATGTAACCTCTAGCTTTTCTCGCAGCAATTTTTTTTTTTGCTTATTTTACGTCGCTTTGTGAACTCCTATTCAGGAATTATTTCGCGACGGGACCTACAGTAGTTTTTATAAGGTGGGTTCCGAACCACCTTAGGCTCCACAGTTTACAGAGCACATGGAGTATATTTCCAGAGGTGCCGGCGTCGGGGATCGAACCCGCGATCACGGAGTCTGTAGTCTGTAGGCGCGCGCTCTACCCACTGAGCCATTGCGTGCCCCCTCGCAGCAATTATCAAGTTTCGAATCGAAATTATTAATATTTCACTAAAAAATTAACCAAAAAAATGAAGGATTGTTTTCCCGTGTAGATACATACATACATGATACATACATATTGATTTGCCTGAGTACACGACCGAAGCGAAATTACGAAATCCCGGACTTACCGATATCGCGTGTAGCCATGAAGAGCTCCTTCGAATTTTCGAAATGCTCTAAATTTTGTAACGAATTTTTTCAGATTTCTATGTACGCTGGTTCTCAGTTTAGTTGTGTTTTTCGTTTCAAAGAACGTGAAGAGCATTGCAAAATGTGAATAATTCCGATTTTGTGCGCGCGAGTACGAACTTTTGTAGCCGATTGTATTAACGTATTGTGAAAAAGGCGGGAAAAACAAATGGGTTCGCAAAACGGTCGACGAAATGGAAGATGAAAAAAGGAAAAGATTATTCGCGTATTTCCCCTGTCGAGAAATTATCAAATTATTCGTTTAATGAAAAATTGATTGCGATAAGAAAGTTCGAGTTTGTTCCCATTTCGATGAAGCAATAACACCGACGAGATTCCTTATACCTCGTCTGTGCCAATAAGTAGATCACGGCGCGACTATGTATCACCGCACGATATTAAACAGAGACTCACAGTGACTCACACAAACACTTTCGATTTGCGGTGCTCGAAACATAGTTGTGCGATCGCTAAATCGATATTGATTTTTGACTCTGTTCCATACATCGTATTCTTCCTATTCCAATTGAAATTCGATAGAGGAATCATTTTCAAACATTTTTGAACAATTTGGACAGTTCTTCACATTCATGTGTGGACGGAAACTGTTGACAGGGAAAGTGTCACCATAATAGTGAACGGTGAGTACTTGATCTTCATTTTGTAATCATTGGAATTCGAAGTTATTCGAGCAATTTTAAACTGATGCAAGGAAGAAGTTAATTATACAATACGGTCACGTTCCGACAGCTTGAGAATTGCTAGTTTCTTCATGAGATATTCGCGAAGTCTCTTGACCCTTCGATACACAAGGTGAATCGGTGACAAATCACCATCGGAAGAAACTCGTTAATATTTTGCAAAATGTAAGGTTCCAAAAAATATCGAGTATTTATTCTGTTACACTCTTTAAGCGATTTTCATTCATTAGTCGAGTAAAAACACGTGCGAGAGGATGCATTCCGCGGGTTAGTCGAGTAAAAACACGTGCGAAGAGGATGCATCCCGCAGGCTAGTCGAGTAAAAACACGTGCGAGAGGATGCATCCCGCAGGCTAGTCATGTAAAAACACGTGCGAGAGGATGCATCCCGCAGGTTAGTCGAGTGAAAAACACGTGCGAGAGGATGCATCCCGCAGGCTAGTCGAGTAAAAAGAGAGGCCTTTAGTTGCGCACAATACGATTGCCCACATGCACATTGCGCACATATCTTTTGGACACAGCATGATTGGGCACAAGTACAATCGGACACATCTCGATTGCGCACAAGAAGATTCGGACACATCTCGATTGCGCACAAGAAGAATCGGTCACATCTCGATTGCGCACAAATACAATTGGATTCATCTTTATTGGGCACAGATAAAATATAAAATTGCTAGAATTGCTTACAGTAATTTTGAACGCAGATGGAAATACGGCCGATGGCAGATGGAAATGATGGAAGTGCATATCTAGGTTTATGAATTCTTGTGAAGGATCTGCCAAATACACCTAGACGAATTAATTTTTGAAGTGTAGAAATGAATGGTTTTTGGTGTGTGCAATAAATTTTAGGTTATAATGTTTTTACTCGAAATATGGTTTCGATAGTGTCTGTATTAAGAGATAAGATTTGTGCAGGAAGAGTACATTAATTATATGTAAATATAACACGTGCCACGGAAAAATGAGTAGATTGTTCGATTTTTAATATTAATGTGATTGTGAATTAAAACCAGGGGGTCCAAGCTGGCGTGTTAAAAATTTAACCAGTATTTCAGCGCCGCCTATGATCTGGGAACGGAACTAATAACAGTATATATAGATATAAAGCGGTAGACGGTTGGAGAAAAAACTGTTTACCCGACCAGGATTCGAACCTCGGTCTACCGCTTGGTAGTCCAACTCTTTAGCTGATTGGCCCACCGACGATCTTATAAAACCGTCGAAAATTTTGGTATATGTATCGCAATGAATGACTCTCGTAGCTTTTGGCGCGATAGGCACACGCACGCAAAAACTGCAGCGACACCAACGCCGCCTGACATTCGGGATACGCAACTTACTGGTTAAACTATTCCCATTACAGCTTGGACCAGCTTGGACCCCCTGATTAAAACATTGACAACGAAGAGCGAAGGACTGAAAAATTACACGAATGTATAGAATTGATTTCACAGCTCCCGAATAATTCTGTGTGAAAAAGATAATTTAGATAAGTATTTTTTGCCTATAAAATGTAATCATTTTTCTGAGTAATGAATACGATACTTTGTGTTTCTTTATATTTTTCTTTTACATGTGGTGTACAAAGCAGATCTACTAGCTGAACTATTTTAATTGGAACGCATGGTCAGATCCTGATGGTCAGATCCGCAAGGAAAGTCTTCTCACGGTGAGTAATCACGGCTAGTCGAGTAAAAACACGTGCGAGAGGATGCTTCCCGCAGGCTAGTCGAGTAAAAACACGTGCGAGAAGATGCATCCCGCAGGCTAGTCGAGTAAAAACACGTGGGAGAGGATGCATCCCGCAGGCTAGTCGAGTAGAAACACGAGCGAGAGGATGCATCCCGCAGGCTAGTCGAGTAGAAACACGTGCGAGAGGATGCTTCCCGCAGGCTAGTCGAGTAGAAACACGTGCGAGAGGATGCATCCCGCAGGCTAGTCGAGTAGAAACACGTGCGAGAGGATGCATCCCGCAGGCTAGTCGAGTAAAAACACGTGCCAGAGGATGCATCCCGCAGGCTAGTCGAGTAAAAACACGTGCGAGAGGATGCATCCCGCCGGCTAGTCGAGTAAAAACAAGTGCGAGAGGATGCTTCCCGCAGGCTAGTCGAGTAAAAACACGTGCGAGAGGATGCTCTCCGCAGGCTAGTCGAGTAGATACACGTGCGAGAGGATGCATCCCGCAAGCTAGTCGAGTAGAAACACGTGCGAGAGGATGCATCCCGCAGGCTAGTCGAGTAAAAACACGTGCGAGGGGATGCATCCCGCAGGCTAGTCGAGTAAAAACACGTGCGAGAGGATGCATCCCGCAGGCTAGTCGAGTAAAAACACGTGCGAGAGGATGCTCCCCGCAGGCTAGTCGAGTAAAAACACGTGCGAGAGGATGCTCTCCGCAGGCTAGTCGAGTAAAAACACGTGCGAGAGGATGCTCTCCGCAGGCTAGTCGAGTAAAAACACGTGCGAGAGGCTGCATCCCGCAGGCTAGTCGAGTAGAAACACGTGCGAGAGGATGCATCCCGCCGGCTAGTCGAGTAAAAACAAGTGCGAGAGGATGCTTCCCGCAGGCTAGTCGAGTAAAAACACGTGCGAGAGGATGCTCTCCGCAGGCTAGTCGAGTAGATACACGTGCGAGAGGATGCATCCCGCAAGCTAGTCGAGTAGAAACACGTGCGAGAGGATGCATCCCGCAGGCTAGTCGAGTAAAAACACGTGCGAGGGGATGCATCCCGCAGGCTAGTCGAGTAAAAACACGTGCGAGAGGATGCATCCCGCAGGCTAGTCGAGTAAAAACACGTGCGAGAGGATGCTCCCCGCAGGCTAGTCGAGTAAAAACACGTGCGAGAGGATGCTCTCCGCAGGCTAGTCGAGTAAAAACACGTGCGAGAGGATGCTCTCCGCAGGCTAGTCGAGTAAAAACACGTGCGAGAGGCTGCATCCCGCAGGCTAGTCGAGTAGAAACACGTGCGAGAGGATGCATCCCGCAGGCTAGTCGAGTAGAAACACGTGCTAGGGGATGCATCCCGCAGGCTAGTCGAGTAAAAACACGTGCTAGGGGATGCTTCCCGCAGGCTAGTCGAGTAAAAACACGTGCGAGAGGATGCTTCCCGCAGGCTAGTCGTGTAGAAACACGTGCGAGAGGATGCATCCCGCAGGCTAGTCGAGTAAAAACACGTGCCAGAGGATGCATCCCGCAGGCTAGTCGAGTAAAAACACGTGCGAGAGGATGCATCCCGCAGGCTAGTCGAGTAAAAACACGTGCTAGGGGATGCTTCCCGCAGGCTAGTCGAGTAAAAACACGTGCGAGGGGATGCATCCCGCAGGCTAGTGGAGTAAAAACACGTGCGAGAGGATGCATCCCGCAGGCTAGTCGAGTAGAAACACGTGCGAGAGGATGCATCCCGCAGGCTAGTCGAGTAGAAACACGTGCGAGAGGATGCATCCCGCAGGCTAGTCGAGTAGAAACACGTGCGAGAGGATGCTTCCCGCAGGCTAGTCGAGTAGAAACACGTGCGAGAGGATGCATCCCGCAGGCTAGTCGAGTAGAAACACGTGCGAGAGGATGCATCCCGCAGGCTAGTCGAGTAGAAACACGTGCGAGAGGATGCATCCCGCAGGCTAGTCGAGTAGAAACACGTGCGAGAGGATGCTTCCCGCAGGCTAGTCGAGTAGAAACACGTGCGAGAGGATGCATCCCGCAGGCTAGTCGAGTAGAAACACGTGCGAGAGGATGCATCCCGCAGGCTAGTCGAGTAAAAACACGTGCCAGAGGATGCATCCCGCAGGCTAGTCGAGTAAAAACACGTGCGAGAGGATGCATCCCGCAGGCTAGTCGAGTAAAAACACGTGCGAGAGGATGCATCCCGCAGGCTAGTCGAGTAAAAACACGTGCGAGAGGATGCATCCCGCAGGCTAGCCGAGTAAAAACACGTGCGAGAGGATGCTTCCCGCAGGCTAGTCGAGTAAAAACACGTGCGAGAGGCTGCATCCCGCAGGCTAGTCGAGTAGAAACACGTGCGAGAGGATGCATCCCGCCGGCTAGTCGAGTAAAAACAAGTGCGAGAGGATGCTTCCCGCAGGCTAGTCGAGTAAAAACACGTGCGAGAGGATGCTCTCCGCAGGCTAGTCGAGTAGATACACGTGCGAGAGGATGCATCCCGCAAGCTAGTCGAGTAGAAACACGTGCGAGAGGATGCATCCCGCAGGCTAGTCGAGTAAAAACACGTGCGAGGGGATGCATCCCGCAGGCTAGTCGAGTAAAAACACGTGCGAGAGGATGCATCCCGCAGGCTAGTCGAGTAAAAACACGTGCGAGAGGATGCTCCCCGCAGGCTAGTCGAGTAAAAACACGTGCGAGAGGATGCTCTCCGCAGGCTAGTCGAGTAAAAACACGTGCGAGAGGATGCTCTCCGCAGGCTAGTCGAGTAAAAACACGTGCGAGAGGCTGCATCCCGCAGGCTAGTCGAGTAGAAACACGTGCGAGAGGATGCATCCCGCAGGCTAGTCGAGTAGAAACACGTGCTAGGGGATGCATCCCGCAGGCTAGTCGAGTAAAAACACGTGCTAGGGGATGCTTCCCGCAGGCTAGTCGAGTAAAAACACGTGCGAGAGGATGCTTCCCGCAGGCTAGTCGTGTAGAAACACGTGCGAGAGGATGCATCCCGCAGGCTAGTCGAGTAAAAACACGTGCCAGAGGATGCATCCCGCAGGCTAGTCGAGTAAAAACACGTGCGAGAGGATGCATCCCGCAGGCTAGTCGAGTAAAAACACGTGCTAGGGGATGCTTCCCGCAGGCTAGTCGAGTAAAAACACGTGCGAGGGGATGCATCCCGCAGGCTAGTGGAGTAAAAACACGTGCGAGAGGATGCATCCCGCAGGCTAGTCGAGTAGAAACACGTGCGAGAGGATGCATCCCGCAGGCTAGTCGAGTAGAAACACGTGCGAGAGGATGCATCCCGCAGGCTAGTCGAGTAGAAACACGTGCGAGAGGATGCTTCCCGCAGGCTAGTCGAGTAGAAACACGTGCGAGAGGATGCATCCCGCAGGCTAGTCGAGTAGAAACACGTGCGAGAGGATGCATCCCGCAGGCTAGTCGAGTAGAAACACGTGCGAGAGGATGCATCCCGCAGGCTAGTCGAGTAGAAACACGTGCGAGAGGATGCTTCCCGCAGGCTAGTCGAGTAGAAACACGTGCGAGAGGATGCATCCCGCAGGCTAGTCGAGTAGAAACACGTGCGAGAGGATGCATCCCGCAGGCTAGTCGAGTAAAAACACGTGCCAGAGGATGCATCCCGCAGGCTAGTCGAGTAAAAACACGTGCGAGAGGATGCATCCCGCAGGCTAGTCGAGTAAAAACACGTGCGAGAGGATGCATCCCGCAGGCTAGTCGAGTAAAAACACGTGCGAGAGGATGCATCCCGCAGGCTAGCCGAGTAAAAACACGTGCGAGAGGATGCTTCCCGCAGGCTAGTCGAGTAAAAACACGTGCTAGGGGATGCATCCCGCAGGCTAGTCGAGTAAAAACACGTGCTAGGGGATGCTTCCCGCAGGCTAGTCGAGTAAAAACACGTGCTAGGGGATGCATACGGCAGGCTAGTGGAGTAAAAACACGTGCGAGATGATGCATCCCGCAGGCTAGTCGAGTAAAAACACGTGCGAGAGGATGCTCCCCGCAGGCTAGTCGAGTAAAAACACGTGCGAGAGGATGCATCCCGCAGGCTAGTCGAGTAAAAACACGTGCGAGAGGATGCTTCCCGCAGGCTAGTCGAGTAAAAACACGTGCTAGGGGATGCATCCCGCAGGCTAGTCGAGTAAAAACACGTGCTAGGGGATGCTTCCCGCAGGCTAGTCGAGTAAAAACACGTGCTAGGGGATGCATACCGCAGGTTAGTGGAGTAAAAACACGTGCGAGGGGATGCATCCCGCAGGCTAGTGGAGTAAAAACACGTGCGAGATGATGCATCCCGCAGGCTAGTCGAGTAAAAACACGTGCGAGAGGATGCTCCCCGCAGGCTAGTCGAGTAAAAACACGTGCGAGAGGATGCATCCCGCAGGCTAGTCGAGTAAAAACACGTGCCAGAGGATGCATCCCGCAGGCTAGTCGAGTAAAAACACGTGCGAGAGGATGCATCCCGCAGGCTAGTCGAGTAGAAACACGTGCGAGAGGATGCATCCCGCAGGCTAGTCGAGTGGAAACACGTGCGAGAGGATGCATCCCGCAGGCTAGTCGAGTAGAAACACGTGCTAGGGGATGCATCCCGCAGGCTAGTCGAGTAGAAACACGTGCGAGAGGATGCATCCCGCAGGCTAGTCGAGTAGAAACACGTGCGAGAGGATGTATCCCGCAGGCTAGTCGAGTAAAAACACGTGCGAGAGGATGCATCCCGCAGGCTAGTCGAGTAGAAACACGTGCGAGAGGATGCTTCCCGCAGGCTAGTCGAGTAAAAACACGTGCTAGGGGATGCATACCGCAGGTTAGTGGAGTAAAAACACGTGCGAGGGGATGCATCCCGCAGGCTAGTGGAGTAAAAACACGTGCGAGATGATGCATCCCGCAGGCTAGTCGAGTAGAAACACGTGCGAGAGGATGTATCCCGCAGGCTAGTCGAGTAAAAACACGTGCGAGAGGATGCATCCCGCAGGCTAGTCGAGTAGAAACACGTGCGAGAGGATGCATCCCGCAGGCTAGTCGAGTAAAAACACGTGCCAGAGGATGCATCCCGCAGGCTAGTCGAGTAAAAACACGTGCGAGAGGATGCATCCCGCAGGCTAGTCGAGTAGAAACACGTGCGAGAGGATGCATCCCGCAGGCTAGTCGAGTAGAAACACGTGCGAGAGGATGTATCCCGCAGGCTAGTCGAGTAAAAACACGTGCGAGAGGATGCATCCCGCAGGCTAGTCGAGTAGAAACACGTGCTAGGGGATGCATCCCGCAGGCTAGTCGAGTAGAAACACGTGCGAGAGGATGCATCCCGCAGGCTAGTCGAGTAGAAACACGTGCGAGAGGATGTATCCCGCAGGCTAGTCGAGTAAAAACACGTGCGAGAGGATGCATCCCGCAGGCTAGTCGAGTAGAAACACGTGCGAGAGGATGCTTCCCGCAGGCTAGTCGAGTAAAAACACGTGCTAGGGGATGCATACCGCAGGTTAGTGGAGTAAAAACACGTGCGAGGGGATGCATCCCGCAGGCTAGTGGAGTAAAAACACGTGCGAGATGATGCATCCCGCAGGCTAGTCGAGTAGAAACACGTGCGAGAGGATGTATCCCGCAGGCTAGTCGAGTAAAAACACGTGCGAGAGGATGCATCCCGCAGGCTAGTCGAGTAAAAACACGTGCGAGAGGATGCTCCCCGCAGGCTAGTCGAGTAAAAACACGTGCGAGAGGATGCATCCCGCAGGCTAGTCGAGTAAAAAGACGTGCCAGAGGATGCATCCCGCAGGCTAGTCGAGTAAAAACACGTGCGAGAGGATGCATCCCGCAGGCTAGTCGAGTAGAAACACGTGCGAGAGGATGCATCCCGCAGGCTAGTCGAGTGGAAACACGTGCGAGAGGATGCATCCCGCAGGCTAGTCGAGTAGAAACACGTGCGAGAGGATGCATCCCGCAGGCTAGTCGAGTAGAAACACGTGCGAGAGGATGCTCTCCGCAGGCTAGTCGAGTAGATACACGTGCGAGAGGATGCATCCCGCAAGCTAGTCGAGTAGAAACACGTGCGAGAGGATGCATCCCGCAGGCTAGTCGAGTAGAAACACGTGCTAGGGGATGCATCCCGCAGGCTAGTCGAGTAAAAACACGTGCTAGGGGATGCTTCCCGCAGGCTAGTCGAGTAAAAACACGTGCTAGGGGATGCATACCGCAGGCTAGTCGAGTAAAAACACGTGCGAGGGTATGCATCCCGCAGGCTAGTGGAGTAAAAACACGTGCGAGAGGATGCATCCCGCAGGCTAGTCGAGTAGAAACACGTGCGAGAGGATGCATCCCGCAGGCTAGTCGAGTAGAAACACGTGCGAGAGGATGCATCCCGCAGGCTAGTCGAGTAAAAACACGTGCCAGAGGATGCATCCCGCAGGCTAGTCGAGTAAAAACACGTGCGAGAGGATGCATCCCGCAGGCTAGTCGAGTAGAAACACGTGCGAGAGGATGCATCCCGCAGGCTAGTCGAGTAGAAACACGTGCGAGAGGATGTATCCCGCAGGCTAGTCGAGTAAAAACACGTGCGAGAGGATGCATCCCGCAGGCTAGTCGAGTAGAAACACGTGCTAGGGGATGCATCCCGCAGGCTAGTCGAGTAGAAACACGTGCGAGAGGATGCATCCCGCAGGCTAGTCGAGTAGAAACACGTGCGAGAGGATGTATCCCGCAGGCTAGTCGAGTAAAAACACGTGCGAGAGGATGCATCCCGCAGGCTAGTCGAGTAGAAACACGTGCGAGAGGATGCTTCCCGCAGGCTAGTCGAGTAAAAACACGTGCTAGGGGATGCATACCGCAGGTTAGTGGAGTAAAAACACGTGCGAGGGGATGCATCCCGCAGGCTAGTGGAGTAAAAACACGTGCGAGATGATGCATCCCGCAGGCTAGTCGAGTAGAAACACGTGCGAGAGGATGTATCCCGCAGGCTAGTCGAGTAAAAACACGTGCGAGAGGATGCATCCCGCAGGCTAGTCGAGTAGAAACACGTGCGAGAGGATGCATCCCGCAGGCTAGTCGAGTAGAAACACGTGCGAGAGGATGCATCCCGCAGGCTAGTCGAGTAGAAACACGTGCGAGAGGATGCATCCCGCAGGCTAGTCGAGTAAAAACACGTGCGAGGGTATGCATCCCGCAGGCTAGTGGAGTAAAAACACGTGCGAGAGGATGCATCCCGCAGGCTAGTCGAGTAGAAACACGTGCGAGAGGATGCATCCCGCAGGCTAGTCGAGTAAAAACACGTGCCAGAGGATGCATCCCGCAGGCTAGTCGAGTAAAAACACGTGCGAGAGGATGCATCCCGCAGGCTAGTCGAGTAGAAACACGTGCGAGAGGATGCATCCCGCAGGCTAGTCGAGTAGAAACACGTGCGAGAGGATGTATCCCGCAGGCTAGTCGAGTAAAAACACGTGCGAGAGGATGCATCCCGCAGGCTAGTCGAGTAGAAACACGTGCTAGGGGATGCATCCCGCAGGCTAGTCGAGTAGAAACACGTGCGAGAGGATGCATCCCGCAGGCTAGTCGAGTAGAAACACGTGCGAGAGGATGTATCCCGCAGGCTAGTCGAGTAAAAACACGTGCGAGAGGATGCATCCCGCAGGCTAGTCGAGTAGAAACACGTGCGAGAGGATGCTTCCCGCAGGCTAGTCGAGTAAAAACACGTGCTAGGGGATGCATACCGCAGGTTAGTGGAGTAAAAACACGTGCGAGGGGATGCATCCCGCAGGCTAGTGGAGTAAAAACACGTGCGAGATGATGCATCCCGCAGGCTAGTCGAGTAGAAACACGTGCGAGAGGATGTATCCCGCAGGCTAGTCGAGTAAAAACACGTGCGAGAGGATGCATCCCGCAGGCTAGTCGAGTAAAAACACGTGCGAGAGGATGCTCCCCGCAGGCTAGTCGAGTAAAAACACGTGCGAGAGGATGCATCCCGCAGGCTAGTCGAGTAAAAACACGTGCCAGAGGATGCATCCCGCAGGCTAGTCGAGTAAAAACACGTGCGAGAGGATGCATCCCGCAGGCTAGTCGAGTAGAAACACGTGCGAGAGGATGCATCCCGCAGGCTAGTCGAGTGGAAACACGTGCGAGAGGATGCATCCCGCAGGCTAGTCGAGTAGAAACACGTGCGAGAGGATGCATCCCGCAGGCTAGTCGAGTAGAAACACGTGCGAGAGGATGTATCCCGCAGGCTAGTCGAGTAAAAACACATGCGAGAGGATGCTCTCCGCAGGCTAGTCGAGTAGATACACGTGCGAGAGGATGCATCCCGCAAGCTAGTCGAGTAGAAACACGTGCGAGAGGATGCATCCCGCAGGCTAGTCGAGTAGAAACACGTGCTAGGGGATGCATCCCGCAGGCTAGTCGAGTAAAAACACGTGCTAGGGGATGCTTCCCGCAGGCTAGTCGAGTAAAAACACGTGCTAGGGGATGCATACCGCAGGCTAGTCGAGTAAAAACACGTGCGAGGGGATGCATCCCGCAGGCTAGTGGAGTAAAAACACGTGCGAGATGATGCATCCCGCAGGCTAGTCGAGTAGAAACACGTGCGAGAGGATGCATCCCGCAGGCTAGTCGAGTAGAAACACGTGCGAGAGGATGTATCCCGCAGGCTAGTCGAGTAAAAACACGTGCGAGAGGATGCATCCCGCAGGCTAGTCGAGTAGAAACACGTGCGAGAGGATGCTTCCCGCAGGCTAGTCGAGTAAAAACACGTGCTAGGGGATGCATACCGCAGGTTAGTGGAGTAAAAACACGTGCGAGGGGATGCATCCCGCAGGCTAGTGGAGTAAAAACACGTGCGAGATGATGCATCCCGCAGGCTAGTCGAGTAGAAACACGTGCGAGAGGATGTATCCCGCAGGCTAGTCGAGTAAAAACACGTGCGAGAGGATGCATCCCGCAGGCTAGTCGAGTAGAAACACGTGCGAGAGGATGCATCCCGCAGGCTAGTCGAGTAGAAACACGTGCGAGAGGATGCATCCCGCAGGCTAGTCGAGTAGAAACACGTGCGAGAGGATGCATCCCGCAGGCTAGTCGAGTAAAAACACGTGCGAGGGTATGCATCCCGCAGGCTAGTGGAGTAAAAACACGTGCGAGAGGATGCATCCCGCAGGCTAGTCGAGTAGAAACACCTGCGAGAGGATGCATCCCGCAGGCTAGTCGAGTAAAAACACGTGCCAGAGGATGCATCCCGCAGGCTAGTCGAGTAAAAACACGTGCGAGAGGATGCATCCCGCAGGCTAGTCGAGTAGAAACACGTGCGAGAGGATGCATCCCGCAGGCTAGTCGAGTAGAAACACGTGCGAGAGGATGTATCCCGCAGGCTAGTCGAGTAAAAACACGTGCGAGAGGATGCATCCCGCAGGCTAGTCGAGTAGAAACACGTGCTAGGGGATGCATCCCGCAGGCTAGTCGAGTAGAAACACGTGCGAGAGGATGCATCCCGCAGGCTAGTCGAGTAGAAACACGTGCGAGAGGATGTATCCCGCAGGCTAGTCGAGTAAAAACACGTGCGAGAGGATGCATCCCGCAGGCTAGTCGAGTAGAAACACGTGCGAGAGGATGCTTCCCGCAGGCTAGTCGAGTAAAAACACGTGCTAGGGGATGCATACCGCAGGTTAGTGGAGTAAAAACACGTGCGAGGGGATGCATCCCGCAGGCTAGTGGAGTAAAAACACGTGCGAGATGATGCATCCCGCAGGCTAGTCGAGTAGAAACACGTGCGAGAGGATGTATCCCGCAGGCTAGTCGAGTAAAAACACGTGCGAGAGGATGCATCCCGCAGGCTAGTCGAGTAAAAACACGTGCGAGAGGATGCTCCCCGCAGGCTAGTCGAGTAAAAACACGTGCGAGAGGATGCATCCCGCAGGCTAGTCGAGTAAAAACACGTGCCAGAGGATGCATCCCGCAGGCTAGTCGAGTAAAAACACGTGCGAGAGGATGCATCCCGCAGGCTAGTCGAGTAGAAACACGTGCGAGAGGATGCATCCCGCAGGCTAGTCGAGTGGAAACACGTGCGAGAGGATGCATCCCGCAGGCTAGTCGAGTAGAAACACGTGCGAGAGGATGCATCCCGCAGGCTAGTCGAGTAGAAACACGTGCGAGAGGATGTATCCCGCAGGCTAGTCGAGTAAAAACACATGCGAGAGGATGCTCTCCGCAGGCTAGTCGAGTAGATACACGTGCGAGAGGATGCATCCCGCAAGCTAGTCGAGTAGAAACACGTGCGAGAGGATGCATCCCGCAGGCTAGTCGAGTAGAAACACGTGCTAGGGGATGCATCCCGCAGGCTAGTCGAGTAAAAACACGTGCTAGGGGATGCTTCCCGCAGGCTAGTCGAGTAAAAACACGTGCGAGAGGATGCATCCCGCAGGCTAGTCGAGTAGAAACACGTGCGAGAGGATGCATCCCGCAGGCTAGTCGAGTAGAAACACGTGCGAGAGGATGCATCCCGCAGGCTAGTCGAGTAAAAACACGTGCGAGAGGATGCATCCCGCAGGCTAGTCGAGTAGAAACACGTGCGAGAGGATGCATCCCGCAGGCTAGTCGAGTAAAAACACGTGCCAGAGGATGCATCCCGCAGGCTAGTCGAGTAAAAACACGTGCGAGAGGATGCATCCCGCAGGCTAGTCGAGTAAAAACACTTGCTAGGGGATGCTTCCCGCAGGCTAGTCGAGTAAAAACACGTGCGAGAGGCTGCATCCCGCAGGCTAGTCGAGTAGAAACACGTGCGAGAGGATGCATCCCGCAGGCTAGTCGAGTAAAAACACGTGCTAGGGGATGCATCCCGCAGGCTAGTCGAGTAAAAACACGTGCGAGAGGATGCATCCCGCAGGCTAGTCGAGTAGAAACACGTGCGAGAGGATGCATCCCGCAGGCTAGTCGAGTAAAAACACGTGCTAGGGGATGCTTCCCGCAGGCTAGTCGAGTAAAAACACGTGCTAGGGGATGCTTCCCGCAGGCTAGTCGAGTAAAAACACGTGCTAGGGGATGCATCCCGCAGGCTAGTCGAGTAAAAACACATGCGATCCCAAAAAACCTGCGCATGCGCATCCCACAAAACCAGCGCATGCGCATCCCAAAAAACCTGCGCATGCGCATCCCCAAAAACCTGCGCATGCGCATTTCAAAAAACCTGCGCATGCTCATCCCAAAAACCTGCGTATGCGCATCCCACAAAACGAGTGCATGCGCATCCCAAAATACCTGCGCATGTGCATCCCAAAAAACCTGTGCATGCGCATTTCGAAAAACCTGCGCATGCGCATTTCAAAAAACCTGCACATGCGCATCCCAAAAGATCTGCGCATGCGCATCCCACAAAACCAGCGCATGCGCACCCCACAAAACCTGCGCATGCGCATCCCAAAACACCTGCGCATGCGCATCCCAAAATACCTGCGCATGCGCATTCCAAAAAACCTGCGCATGCGCATCCCAAAAGACCTGCGCATGCGCATCCCAAAAGACCTGCGCATACGCATCCCAAAAACCTGCGCATGCGCATCCCACAAAACCAGCGCATGCGCATCCCACAAAACCTGCGCATGCGCATCCCAAAACACCTGCGCATGCGCATCCCAAAAAACCTGTGCATGCGCATTTCGAAAAACCTGCGCATGCGCATTTCAAAAAACCTGCGCATGCGCATCCCACAAAACCTGCGCATGCGCATCCCAAAAAACCTGCGCATGCGCATCCCAAAAAACCCTGCGCATGCGCATGCCAAAAAACCTGCGCATGCGCATGCCAAAAAACCTGCGCATGCGCATCCCAAAAAACCCTGCGCATGCGCATGCCAAAAAATCTGCGCATGCGCATCCTAAAAAAACTGCGCATGCGCATGCCAAAAAACCTGCGCATGCGCATCCCAAAAAACCTGCGCATGCGCATCCCAAAAAACCCTGCGCATGCGCATCCCAAAAAACGTGCTGATGCGCATTCCAAAAAACCTGTGTATGCGCATTCCAAAAAACCTGTGTATGCGCATTCCAAAAAACCTGCGCATGCGCATCCCAAAAAAACCTGTACATGCGCATCCCAAAAAACCCTGCGCATGCGCATGCCAAAAAACCTGCGCATGCGCATCCCAAAAAACCCTGCGCATGCGCATGCCAAAAAATCTGCGCATGCGCATCCTAAAAAAACTGCGCATGCGCATGCCAAAAAACCTGCGCATGCGCATCCCAAAAAACCTGCGCATGCGCATCCCAAAAAACCCTGCGCATGCGCATCCCAAAAAACGTGCTGATGCGCATTCCAAAAAACCTGTGTATGCGCATTCCAAAAAACCTGTGTATGCGCATTCCAAAAAACCTGCGCATGCGCATCCCAAAAAAACCTGTACATGCGCATCCCAAAAAACCCTGCGCATGCGCATGCCAAAAAACCTGCGCATGCGCATCCCAAAAAACCTGCGCATGCGCATCCCAAAAAACCCTGCGCATGCGCATGCCAAAAAATGTGCGCATGCGCATCCTAAAAAACCTGCGCATGCGCATGCCAAAAAACCTGCGCATTCCAAAAAACCTGTGCAGGGGTTAGAGTTAGGGGTTAGTGTGAGCGTTAGTGTGTTGTGAGAGTGTTTTTGAGAGGTTAGTTTAGCGTTAGTGTGTTGTGAGAGTGTTTTTGAGAGGTTAGTTTAGCGTTAGTGTGTTGTGAGAGTGTTTTTGAGAGGTTAGTTTAGCGTTAGTGTGTTGTGAGAGTGTTTTTGAGAGGTTAGTTTAGCGTTAGTGTGTTGTGAGAGTGTTTTTGAGAGGTTAGTTTAGCGTTAGTGTGTTGTGAGAGTGTTTTTGAGAGGTTAGTTTAGCGTTAGTGTGTTGTGAGAGTGTTTTTGAGAGGTTAGTTTAGCGTTAGTGTGTTGTGAGAGTGTTTTTGAGAGGTTAGTTTAGCGTTAGTGTGTTGTGAGAGTGTTTTTGAGAGGTTAGTTTAGCGTTAGTGTGTTGTGAGAGTGTTTTTGAGAGGTTAGTTTAGCGTTAGTGTGTTGTGAGAGTGTTTTTGAGAGGTTAGTTTAGCGTTAGTGTGTTGTGAGAGTGTTTTTGAGAGGTTAGGTTAGGTTAGGTTAGGTTAGGTTAGGTTAGGTTAGGTTAGGTTAGGTTAGGTTAGGTTAGGTTAGGTTAGGTTAGGTTAGGTTAGGTTAGGTTAGGTTAGGTTAGGTTAGGTTAGGTTAGGTTAGGTTAGGTTAGGTTAGGTTAGGTTAGGTTAGGTTAGGTTAGGTTAGGTTAGGTTAGGTTAGGTTAGGTTAGGTTAGGTTAGGTTAGGTTAGGTTAGGTTAGGTTAGGTTAGGTTAGGTTAGGTTAGGTTAGGTTAGGTTAGGTTAGGTTAGGTTAGGTTAGGTTAGGTTAGGTTAGGTTAGGTTAGGTTAGGTTAGGTTAGGTTAGGTTAGGTTAGTTAGGTTAGGTTAGGTTAGGTTAGGTTAGGTTAGGTTAGGTTAGGTTAGGTTAGGTTAGGTTAGGTTAGGTTAGGTTAGGTTAGGTTAGGTTAGGTTAGG